>NC_138529.1:23628033-26456391 GCF_964234715.1 Podarcis melisellensis
CAGAAACTGGGACGGCTTCTGTAAATCCCGGACTGTCCCTGGAAAATAGGGACACTTGGAGGGTTTGTCGTGTATGCATTATATGAAATAAAAGAATAAATAAGGAAATAAAATAGGGACAATGTTCCATGGAAGTGGGAGGGAAGTTTGGAGTGGGGACACAGGATTTCCCCCTTGGAATTCTTGCAAATTATGAAGAGGTAAAAAGGTTGCTCCCCCCCCCCCCCCGTGCGAAGACGAGATAGTGGGTGTGGGAACCTCTCTGTGACAAGGTTTTTAAACCTGTGTTTTCCAAATCACTTCAATGGCCCCATAAGACTCAAAGGGAATTATAATCTGTTCTGTTGTCCTTGGCCATGGTTACAAGGACCAGCCCTAGTGGAGGCCTCCTTCCACAAGGTTTACGCTGTAAGCCAGTGATTTTCAGCCAGTGTGCCATGGCACCCTGACTTGAATGATGGTCAGCGGTGCCGTGGGCAACACTGGCCTCTGTCCCTCTTTCCTTCCTTCCCTCCTCTAATGTCCTATCGTGTCTCTGGCTCCCAAAGGCTTGCACAGCTGTTGCAGCAGCCCTGGCTAGAAGCTTCCCAGGCAAATGGTGCCTCTCAGGCTGGCCAGAGGCTGCTGGTTGCCAGGAGCTGAGGTGGCCTCAGAGTAAGCAAGCAAGCAAGTGAGGGAGGGAGCCCAGCTAGCCAGTGCACCAGCCCTTGCTGTTGGGAATGGACAGACAAGAGGGAGGTGTCCTGCTGGCCTTTCTTGTGCTTTCTGTGTACAAGGCTTGCCTGGGAACTGAGTGCCTGGCGCTGAAGGGAAGCCTTTCTGCCATACAGGCCTGCCATTGCCCAGTGGTGCCTCCAAGGTGAGCAAGGTGCTGGCCTCACATTCACCTTTGGCCAGTCTGCTTAGGGCCACTAAGGCTGGGGGCATCCTCTTCCCAGGCCCCTGTAGGGCAATGTGAGGAGGCACCTCACTTTAGGGTGGGGAGGGGGTGGCTCAGAAAACAGGGGCAAAGATGGAGGTTGCCTGGGGGACTTGAAAGGAGAGGAGGCTGGGGGAACCCTCCACAAAGGAGGGTGTTCGAAAAAGGGTGAGGGGCTGCCGGCTCTGCAGCAACTGGGTTCCTGAGCCCCACAGGGGTGCTGCAGAAAGAATATAGTTGGTCAAGGGAACTGTGGACTCAAAAAGGTTGAAAACCTCCAGCATTTGGTAAAACATACTGTTTACATGAGGGACGCGGGTGGTGCTGTGGGTTAAACCACAGAGCCTAGGATTTGCCGATCAGAAGGTCGGTGGTTCGAATCCCTGCAACGGGGTGAGCTCCCGTTGCTTGGTTCCTGCTCCTGCCAACCTAGCAGTTCGAAAACACATCAAAGTGCAAGTAGATAAATAGGTACTGCTCCAGCGGGAAGGTAAACGGCGTTTCCGTGCACTGCTGTGGTTTGTCAGAAGCGGCTTAGTCATGCTGGCCATTTGACCCAGAAACTGTACACCAGCTCCCTTGGCCAATAAAGCAACCCCAGAGTTGGCCACGACTGGACCTAATGGTCAGGGGTCTCTTTACCTTTACCTTACTGTTTACATGTAGGCTCCATTAAAAAACAAACAACCCCCCCCCCCCAAGAATTGAGAACGTGGGCTTGAAAGAAATCAACTCCCAGCCCTGGGGGTGCATGGACTATTGGGGAGTTTGAAATTAAAAGGTGTTTCCGATTGCTCCTATTATAAAGCCTGTAGTTGGTATATTCAATATACCGTATGTGTGATTTAATGACTTTACTAATGGAAAGCATGTGTTGGGGCTGGTAAATGAGCTTTTGTTTGGCACTCGAGGTGCTTTCCACGGGTGTGAAAACTGAGCCGCCAAAGGCTGTGGATGTTCCAGCAAGAGAAGGGGAGGTGCATTCGTTGGTGGGGAGTATTATATTAAGGAAGATTGATCAGCTGTGCTGGAATAATAGCAGCTGCTTTGGCAAAGCAAAAGGGTGACACATTGAGGTTTGTGTCAAAGGGTAGCTGTGGAAGGGGCTTCATAACAAAACAAAACAAAAAGGATGGTGAAACGATACTAACTGCAGAGGGTTATATATTCTCATCATTAAGTGACAAGGGCAGCTTGGCCTTGGAGGCTGAAAAGAACCAAAACTGCTTCAGTGAAGGTGCTCAGTAGCCTCAATGCTAAGTCATACTTTCCTTAACCGATGGGGAAATTCACTGGGCACCCCATAGTCCCATCAGTGTTTCCTGGCTCCGGATCACCCAGTCCTCCCAGATCCGCAAAAATAAGACCTTAAACTGCCCAAGAAGCACGACAGGGCATAAAACCCAAACCACAATATGAATTCAGCTTCACAAGGAGATGAGGAAGATGTTAAAAGGGCTTCTGGATTTGATATCCGGATAAAATGGCAGGAAGGGTTTTGGTTTTTTAAAACAGAAACAAAAATAAAAGGATATTTCTAACATTGCATTTCCTGCTTTTTGCCACAAGAACAAATCTACCCAAATGTCAGATTTGAAGTGCTTTGCCCTTGTGATGTTGATCTGGTTCAGATTTCAATGGCAACGCGAGCACCACTGTATCCTTCTAGACAGTCTGGGATGCAATCAAATCACCTAGGATTTGTTTACTTCTGCCAACAAGAGATAAATAAATACAAACTATTTTGCTTGTTTGCATCAGGCTTCTTGGAAAATGACTGCGTGGTACCTTAAAGATTATAAATATATGTACCTGCATTCCTGTACCCGTGAAAATCTACGAAACCAATATATGTATTTGCCTACATGTTTATTAGGGACAAGAATGCCTCCATTACCCACTCAGGCTGCAGTCCTCTGTGTACCTTTGCGTGTAATTCCTTCTTGAAACCAGTGGGACTTAGGCCTGCAGGCTAGCAACAGCTCTTATCTAAATAGATCACTTGATTTCAACCACTCCTATCACAAATCCGAAGAATGAACACTAGCGAGTGTGTCTTATTTATGTACAGTGCTTGCCACTAGGATTGTGTGTTGCGTTTTAATTATTCTGAGCTGGTTTGGGAGAGGGAAATGGTTTTTGCCTGGGAAATGGTATAAAATATAATGAAGAAATGTATAAATAAACCCCAATGCATAACAATGTCAGTGTGGTGTAGTGGTTAAGAGCGGTAGTCTCATAATCTGGGGAACCGGGTTCGCGTCTCCGCTCCTCTACATGCGGCTGCTGGGTGACCTTGGGCTACTCACACTTCTTTGAAGTCTCTCAGCCCCACTCACCTCACAGAGTGTTTGTTGTGGGGGAGGAAGGGAAAGGAGAATGTTAGCCGCTTTGAGACTCCTTAAAAGGGAGTGAAAGGCGGGATATCAAATCCAAACTCTTCTTCTCCTTCTCTTCTACTTGGGGCTCAGCCACACTTCCACTATTCCCCTGCCTAATAATAATAAATAATCATAATAATAATAATTTAATATTTGTAACCCGCTCATCTGGCTGGGTTTCCCCAGCCACTCTGGGCAGCTTCCAACAAAGATTAAACATACATAAAAATGTCACACATTAAAATTTCCCTGAACAGGGCTGCCTTCAGATGTCTTCTAAATGGCAGGTAGTTGTTTATCTCTTTGACATCTGATGGGAGGGCGCCACTACCAAAAAGGCCCTCTGCCTGGTTCTCTGTAGCTTTGCTTCTCGCAGTGAGGAAACTGCCAGAAGGCCCTCAGCACTAGACCTCAGCGTCTGGGCAGAACGATGGGGGTGGAGATGCTCCTTCAGGTATAGTGTGGGTCCAACGCATGTCCTATAGGTCTGAGCAGTTTTGCCTTTGCCCCTCTGCATTCCCCCCAGAAAACTTGCTCTTTAGTGATAAATCAGAGCAAACATCGACCCAGATTTTTTCCCTGGGAAAAGGAGTGGGACAAGGGTAAAACTCCCATCAAATAAAGAGTGGGGTTTTTTTCCCCATTTGCTTGTTTTACACATATTAAAAAGTGGATATTTCTGCTGGCAGCTGTTACTTGGGATTTTGTAGGTATCTGCCATATATACAGCATGTGCTGCCCATGACCCAAACTTCCTCCCCTCTCCCCTCTCCTGTGCCACATAAGACTCGTTGGACTCTGTTGCAACCTGTAAGATATCAACCAGACTAGAGCTTTGAAAGTAAATGAATCTGTTCTGCATGCAGAACCCAGGCGCCCTCTTGTGCGTAAACCAGACAGATAATCTTTCAGACCGAACCGCACAGGATCTGCAAGATAGTATTCAATTTCTTTCCAAAATACAGATTTCTTTTTTCAAGAATACTTTTCAGATTAGAAACAGATGCTAGGGGAAGCTGTTTAGAGAAGAAGATTGCACAACTATATACCTGACCTGAGATGCCCCTATTTCCATATGAAGTGAAGACTGAATTCTGTTGTTTCTTTGTCAGGCTTTTTTTCTTTTTTCTTTATGCATAGAATAGAAAAAGGTCAAGATGTTGACCTTTTAAATGTCGAAATAATCGGACAGAAAAGACATTTTCTTGCAAGCTCCTTGGCTCCCTTTTCAAATGAGTGAGTAAGGGCTAATATTTTCTTGCTTGTGGGCAGTGCTGGAGAACATTTTTCATCCCGAGGGCCACATTCGCTTCTGGGCGACTTTGTGAGGGCCACATAACAGTGGTGGGCAGGACCAGAAGCAAATTTCATGAATGCAAATTTTACCTTTGTACAGCAGGGTAGTTTCTACGCACGCAAACACCCCTCTCTATCCTTCATCCAAGCAAGCAAGAGCCATTATTGAGGAAATATCCCACCCAGGAAAGTACACTCAAGCATACCCTTCAGCATTTTTCTGATGAAAATAGAGACCTTTACTACTACTTTACTACCATTTTATTACTATTTTACTATCATCTTATCACTATTTTACTACTACCTTACTATCATTTTACTACCACCATATTACTAATTTACTACTATATTACTACCATTTTGCTACCACTTTACTACTATCTTACTACACTTTTACTACTACTTTACTACTATTTTACTACTATTCCACCACTTTACTATTGTAGCATTTTACTACCATTTTACTACCTTACTGTCGTTTTACTATTTTACTACTACTTTGCTACTACTTTGCTAGTATTTTACTACTGTTTTACTACTACTTTACTGCTATTTTACTACTATTTCACCACTTTAGTATTGTTTTACCATTACTTAACTGCTACTTCACTACTGGTTTACTATTGCTTTACTACCACTTTATTTCCACTTTACTTCTGCTACTTTATTACTTATACTACTTTACTATTTATACCCCTATTTATACAATAGACCTTCCTGAACAATGGCATGCCTGTCTATAGTATTGTTACTATTTTATTAATTGTATATACTGCCCTTCATCTGTAGATTTAAGGTTGGTTTTCAACATAAAAATGCAAGGTAAAAAACACAAAATACACAATAAAAACAAGAACAAGAACAAACCAATAAGCCCTCACCCTCTCCTTTGGCTTGTCCTTCACTCATGACTTCTCTCTTGTTCCTTCATCTTAACTTCCCCACTTTTGCAAACCTTCCAGTTGTCCCTAATTTCCCGGGACAGTCCCAGATTTATTGAAGCTGTCCTGGTTTCTGACGTTATCCCGCTTTTCCTTAGGACGTCCCTATGTTCATCGGAGAAATGTTGGATGGTATGGAGTTATACAAGGCAACAAGCCATCCGAAGGCAACCTGTATAGGGAAGTTTTTAAATGTTTACTGTTTTATTACCTTTTGATATGTTTTGAAAGCCGCCCAGAGTGGCTAGAGCAACCCAGGCAGATGGATGTGGTATAAATACAGTGGTACCTCAGGTTACATACACTTCAGGTTACATACGCTTCAGGTTACAGACTCCACTAACCCAGAAATAGTGTGTCAGGTTAAGAACTTTGCTTCAGGATGAGAACAGAAATTGAACGAATTAAGTGCTTAACCTGAGGTACCACTGTAGTAAAATTGTTGTTACAGAACAGGGCACCCCTATTTTCATCGGAGAAATGTTGGAGGGTGTGCTTTTGTCCTCACCTCAGTTTTGACTACTGGCTCCTCACACAGCTCCTGACTCACGACAGTGTGATGCCCATCGCTCAGTTCTGACTAAAGGATTTTAGGCGGCCATTGCTGGTGAAGACATTTTGGGAGCCAAAATATCCAACACCACTAAATTCTGGTGTACTTCTTTAGCATAACAGTGTAAACGGGGATCAACTTACAAACAATGAGAAGCCATTCCCCCCCCCCCTCACTACTTTATATGGAAACGACTGGAAAAACCTCTATGATTGAGGCTACCAACATGCCTGTTTGTACAATGAACACTTCTGAGGTAATTCTTTGGCCCTGCCAAAAGCCTCTCAGTTTGCCCACTTGCTGCTGCTTATTCATGTTACTGGTTTCTCTGTTGAAAAAATACAGAGAGCTGAAGGAGGAAGTTGAAAGACTTCTTTCCAGTGCTATTTTTCCAGAAAAAGAGGTGCTGGGACTCACAATGAAGTCCTCTTATAATGGCAATGGTGCCCACCTGAGAGGCGATGGAACTGAGTTCCAGAGAGTTCCAGCTGGAAAAAAGCGCTGATTCTTTCCCACTTTCTGTGTCAGCTCAATGTGCTTTGGAAGGCGCTGAATAATTCTTTCGGATCCGACTTTTAAACGTACTTTTTGTCTGTCTCTTGGGGCAGGAAGTGGCCAAAAGGGTTGGAGCTCACTTCTTGAAAAATCCAAGAGAGCCCACTGAGGTCTAGAAAGTTTGGGGAGCCTTCTTCTGCGCTCTTCATAAAAACAAGCAGGTCCATTTGCCTTTTCGCAACACGTTCCATTTCTGTGGCTTTTATGTTTTTCCTTATTGCTATTTTAGTGATGGTTGTCTTTATTATTTAATGATTTACTTTGGCATCTTTTTTCACCCAGCCCTTCAAACAAGTTCCCTGGGCAGCTTTCAAGGTCATAAAATACGGTCAAAATGGAAGAATATTGCCAAAGCAACCCACACTAGATAAAAGCAGCAAAATCTAAAAGCCGCAGAGAAGTCTGCAGCTGAGCTCTTTTTATTGTCTGTTTGCTAGCTTTTGTTTGTTTAGGCTCAGGGACAGCTTTGGGTTTCCAAATGTGCGGGTTCAAATCATCGCAGCCTTTTAAGATTTGTTATTGGTTTTGGGTGTTGATTTGCTTTTGTTTAAACAGGTGAAGTTAGTACTATATAGATATGCTTCAAAAAGAGAGAGGGCTTATACAAACTCATGAGGGAAACATAGATGGAACTGTATTATCATGGATGTTGTCCCAGAAATTAAGAAATAATGCCCATCTTTCTGTGAATCTGTCTTGCTGTTGACTATGTGATGTTATTCTCTGATATGTCAGTTTAGTCATTAGGGCAGCTTTCTGTACTTTCAGTAACCATTCTTTTAATGGCAAAGCTCATTTTTTCTTCCCAAAGCTGAGCAATGAGCCTGTTAACATACAACAAATTGTACATTGGCATTCCCACTCCTGTTTTCAGCACACACAAAGGGGTTACACTGAAGGTTTTAGAGATAATGTATCCTAGAATTTCCTGCACTATGCTGAGAACCACACTTTCATTTTAAATTTTTTTTTACTCCGCTCCAGAAAATATGTAAATAATCTGCCCTTGATCACCTACATCTTGCTTAACTCATGAGGTGTAAGATGCCACTGACAGATTGTACAGAGTTCTTTTAGATTAGCAGTAATTCATCTTTTAGGTATTGTTTTTGAAATTTAAAGTCTGTTTTGTTTGTATTGTACTGAGGTTGTATTTTCTCAGACCCTTTCACCACTTCTAGGGTTGCAACTGATCAAACGTGATGTCGGTGAGAAACATATATATTATGCTACTTCATTGCTTTGCATTTGCACTCGCCATTATACTTTTGAATTATGTATTTTGATACGGTAGGTCAATATATAGTTGCCATTTATTCTGCAATGCGTTGAAGCAGCAGATGTCTTAGGCAAATCAGTGAGATGATTGCTTGATTGTATGAGATTGCGCACCCATCGTTCAGTCAAGTGCAGCATCTTCTGAGCTATTGTACAGTGGTACCTCAGGTTACATATGCTTCAGGTTACAGACTCCGCTAACCCAGAAATAGTACCTCGGGTTAAGAACTTTGCTTCAGGATGAGAACAGAAATCGTGCTCTGGCGGCGCGGCACCCATTAGCTAAAGTGGTGCTTCAGGTTAAGAACAGTTTCAGGTTAAGAACAGACTTCTGGAATGAATTAAGTACTTAACCCAAGGTATCACTGTATATTATTTTGCCCATTACCTGCTTAGTTTACCCTTCACATCCCTCAAACTCATCTTTGTGAAGCTGTCACCAATGCATAGGCAATGGCTGTCTCAAATGTACACAATTCAGCTTAACTGCAACTTGAATACAGCTTACATTTCCAAATCAGATGGAAGCTGGTTTGAGGGGAAAGGGCACCATTTCTCAAGAAACTACAGGATGTATATGGATTGTGGCTAGCGGCATGTGTGCATGGCTTCAAACACACACACACACACACACACACACACACACACACACACACACACACACACTATATGGAAATGCAAGCCTTGCAATTTTAACATATCACCAGAAGGTGGCAGACTATGCGAAGATATTAAAAATGCAGATTTTGCTGAGGCTTTTATGCAAAATCTACAACTCAGTTGTAAAAGAGCCAGTCTTACGTCTTAAAGATCACTTCTATCCTCCCAGAAACTAAGGAAAGAGAAATATTCCTCTGTGGTTTTTCTAGGAATCTGCATTACGTTGTGCAACATTTTTTTTTTTTAAGTACAAATGTGGCTACACAGTAATGGTTTTCTTGTCAGAGGACAATAGACAAAGCTAGAAAAATTTAGGGGTTTTTTGTGTGTGTGGAAGAGAACAAATTCGGTCCCACTGTGGAACATTCCGTTTCCATGGCCTTTTGGTTAGTAGAGCAAAGCTGCCTTCCTGATGACCTCCAAAAAATATTTTCCTCCTCCTTTCCTGTATATTCACTTCTGTTCTCACTTTCAGAAAGTTCTATTCAAAGGAAACTATTGTACAAACTTTGGGTCACTGGGATTCCACCCCCAACTGGACTGGAGTGAGAATTCAATTGTGTGCTAGTAAGGGCCAAATCCAGGATTAATTGGTTGAAGTGATCTGGAAGCAATTGGTTTGGTTTTGGCGTGTGTAACCTCAGATGAGTTGCAAAGCCCTTCCTTAGGCCTCATTCTTACTACACTTCCCTTAATGTTTTCAAAGTTAGTGAATGTGCTAAACGGTGTGTGTGTGTGTGTCTTTCCCCTACTTAAAAGTTTAAAGTGAGGTGTATTTACATCTGTTCGCTTCTTATATCCCTTGTACAGTGGAACTTCAGTTCTTGAACGTCTCTGTTGACAAACGTTTCAGAACCCGATAACCCAGAAGTAAATGCTTCTGTTTCCGAACACGCCTTGGAAGTCAAACGGCTTCCGCTGCGTGTTTTTCAATTTTCTGAATTGAATTTGTAGATGGCCCTTTGACCCTCAGTTTTCAAATATTTCAGAACTCGAACGACGGTCTTCCGGAACAGATTACGTTCGAGAACCGAGGTACCACTGTATTGCTAGATATTTTCCTGTAAGGTGAGATTCCTTTTCTTGCTGCTGCTATTGCTGTTGCACCATGTTATCAATCTTCCATACCCAGGAAGGCCATATTCTCCAACATTCCTCAGATGAAAATACAGACTTTTCTCACTCTCCTGACCCTCCTCGACCCCCCCCCATTTTTGTAGAGCATTTCCTATCAAAAGGTCAAGTGCCACCACCTTCTTCTTCTTTGGCGATCACTCATGGCCAAATAAGTTTGTCTTCCATGAACACGGTTTTAACAGTAAGTAAGTGACTGTGGAGGCCAATTCTGGATCCACACATCCTTCCACAGTGGGGACCTAGGTTTCTGGGTGGGAGTTGATCACAGTGAAGGTTTGCCAAGATTGCCTTCCTCTTAGCACGTTTCTCCCTTTTGTCCTGAGTTCGAGCGTCTTCAGAGTTCATGACACCTTTAGTAAAGGCTGTTCTCCAACCAGAGCGCTTGCAGGCCAGTGTTTCCCAATTGTCAATGTTTATACTACATTCTTTTAGATTTGCCTTGAGAGCATCTCTAAACCTCTTTTGTTGACCGCCAGCATTACGCTTTCCATTTTAAAGTTTGGAATAGAGTACCGGTAGTTGCTTTGGAAGACGATCATCAGGCATCTGCACAACACGACTGGTCCAGCGAAGTTGATGTTGAAGAATCATTGCTTTGACACTGGTGATCTTTGCTTCTTCCAGTACACTGGCATTAGTTTGCCTGTCTTTCCAAGTGATATGTAAAATTTTTTGGAGACACCATTGACGGAATCTTTCGAGGAGTTGGAGATGGCATTTATAAGTGGTCCATGTTTCACAAGCATACAGTTAGTTTGGTAGTACAATAGTTTTGTAAACATGCATTTTGTATGAACATCTATTGTGAAATAGATGTTAAATACATGTTAAATCTATGCTTAAAATTTTACGCTGAAAGATCCTACCAGAGTTCAGCATTTTCCATGTCCTATAATGACACCACAAACTCTCCCACATTATTCAATGAAACTGAAACATGCTTAACTTTGGCCGTACAGTACTTCATTTTGTTATTTTGTCTGCAGTTTACAGGGAACAGAAGACAAACTGATAATTCAGCAATTATTTGGGACTTCATTCATTCCTTTTCAAAGGGCAGTGGCTCCAATCCAGCTACTGTTAGTCTTCAGTAGCTTCAGTGGTACTTAATTACATAGTTAGCAACATTTAGCTGAATTAACACCAGATATTTTGTTTAAACCGCTCCTGTCCCCCTGTCCCCCCCACAGTGATTGTGCCCTCTCAAATATCATTGTGGTAAAAGAAAGCAGACGTTGGGTAGATTATTAGTTATAGAATCCACTTCTCATTTCATTTATTAGACTTATTAATCACTTGTTACCCAAACGTCTCCAAGAGACAGCAGAAAAGATACAGTACATAATACCTTATGAGGAGGGGAAGTGGGGGCAATAATATAATACACTAATACATTAATATCATACCCTCCAAAATTTATCTGATGAAAATAGGTATGTCCTATTTAACAACAACAATTTATTATTTATACCCTGCCCATATGACTGGGTTGCCCCAGCTACTCTGGGTGGCTTCCAACACGTATAAAAACATGATAAAACATTTTTTTAAAAAAACCTTCCCTAGACAGGGCTGCCTTCGGATGTCTTCAAAAGGTTGCATAGTTACTCATCTCCTTGGCTTGGGGGTTGCATAACTCCATACCCTTCAACATCTCTCCAACAAAAATCGGTATGTCCTAAGGAAAAGCAGGGCATTCCAGGGTGCAATCAGAAACCAGGACGGCTTCTGTAAATCCAGGTCTGTCCCTGGAAAATAGGGACACTTGGAGGATCTGTAATATTTTATATAATATAGTAACAGTCATTTCAAATCATACTCACATAATAAACAGAGCAATAATTTGTCCCCAAACCATTCACACCAAGCCAACTATTCCCCCCCCCCCCTTTAGCCTTCCCACCCCAACCAGAAGTCTGGTGCTGAGGCCAGATGTTCCAGTGTCCTCCAGGGATGGTCGATCATCTCTCCTCTCCCTTCAGGGGGATCAGTAGCACAACAAAGCCGGAGGGTGGTTCTCCACCCATACTAGCAATCGATGAAAGAAACTTTTGTAATGATTCCAAATGACAAAACCTTTTCCTATCCAGCTGATGTAAATTGGCAGCAATGTGAGATTTATATCCAGAGTTTGGAGTTGAGGACTGAACATTGTGCATCTCTGAAAACAAAACAAAAACCAGTCCCAAAACACCTCCATAGGGACAGAATAGATTTATAAATCAAAACAGGAAATGCTGAATTCCTGTCCCCACTCCCATGGTTGTGTAATTCCTCCAGAGCACATGGCAGGTGCCCTTAAATGGACTAGAGGACCGTTCTTAAAACTAACATTGTCTTTGATGCACCATTTTCATCTGGGGATAAGGCCAGAGAAACGCTAACCATAAAGGAAATGGAGGTTGCGGTGGGAGGGGGAGAATGAATGGAAAACACTAATGCCAGGGATAAACCAGAGAGGTGGGAAAGCCAGTGTGGTGTAGTGGTTAAGAGCGGTAGACTCGTAATCTGGTGAACCGGGTTTGATTCCCTGCTCCTCCACATGCAGCTGCTGGGTGACCTTGGGCCAGTCACACTTCTCTGAAGTCTCTCAGCCTCACTCACCTCACAGAGTGTTTGTTGTCGGGGAGGAAGGGAAAGGAGAATGTTAGCCGCTTTGAGACTCCTTCGGGTAGTGATAAAGCAGGATATCAAATCCAAACTCTTCTTCTTCTTCTTCTTCTCTTCTTCAAAAGTGCACCAAAAAAATATTGTTACAAACGTCTGCCCTTCGCTTTGCTGTGTGGTAGCAAGAGTTTCCAGGCACCCACACAGAGTCTGTGTTCCTTTGGAGAATTGATTCTCCTTCTTCCCCTTAAATACTTACAACAAACCTTTGAGGTGGGGGGGGGGGGAGAGAGAGAGAGAGAGAGAGAGAGAGAGAGAGAGAGAGAGAGAGAGAGAGAGAGAGAGAGAGAGACTGGCTTAAGATCACCCAGTGAGCTTCATGCCCTAGTGGGGATTTGAACCCTGGTCTCTCCTAGGTCCTAGTCCAACGCTCTAACCAGTACACCACACTGCCTCACTTCCCTCACCTTGTTTTATAGGAAGCTTGCTCTATTGTCCCAGCATCGACCTCCACATAAAACAGCTCCGACTGAAGAACAAAATATTTATTGTATATCTATCTGACTGACCTATACTGCCCATCTGGACTTCAAACAACAGTATGTTCCCTAGAGGAGTTTTGTTTTGTTTGCCTTCCACTTTTCTCATCCTGTCCCAGAGCAACACCATATGGATGTGGCTGGCAACTCTTTCTTCCCTCCACCCTTCTGGCTGAGGCAAGAAAAGAAAAAAAATTTTCAACTCGGTCATAAAAAAAACCTTCCACCCACAGCTCTAACTGAATGGCTATGTGCAGTATAAGGTTTTAATTTCATTTTTCCAGCAGTTTCCACCCACCTAAATGTTTATTGGATTATCACTTTCAACGGCCCTATATTAGAACGAATATTTGATTCAAGAACCACAATTAATCAGAGAGTTTATAAAGATGTTACTACGGGGTCAGGTTGACTTGACATCTGAAGGGGTTCTAACAACTCTGGAAGAAAGAAGAGGCCTGCTTTTTTAAAGTATTTTTAGGTTAGAGGAGCAAGTTTAAATTCATAAACACACCTCTTTAAGAAAAGAGAATAAGTGTGAAATTTTGTTCACCAGTCATATAGATAAAGGCACCCTTGCGAAATTTTATGATCAAGCATAGATCAGATTCCAGATGCATACATGGGGAAAAAAATGGGAGAAAGAATTATCAGGTGTAATACTGAGGGAAGAATGGAAATGTATTTGGGACAATATCCCGTTTAAACTGATGGCAGAAAATTCAAAGGAAAATTGTTGTAAGACTCTCTAAAAATGCTAAATGTGATCTAATATGCAGGCTTAGAGTTTATACTTGCTGGAGATGTGGTTCAGTCAAAGCTGATTTTATACACATCTTTTGGAACTGTCTCAAAGTATGAGCCTTTACAAAATCTGTGCAGACTAATATGTCAGGATGTCTCATGAACTTTAGAACCTAAAGTTTTCTTGCTTGATTATCTGAAGGATATTATTTTGGAAAATGATTTAGAAATAGTAATCAATCTTACAACAGCTGCAAAACGAATGATTGCTAAGAAGTGGGGGAGGGGGGGAGTATATCCCTTTACAGAATCTGAGTGGATAGAGAAAAATATGGTCTTATTGTAACACTGATTAAGTTAACATATTAGAAAAGAATATGCAGAAACCAACCCAATAAGCATATGGAAAAACACTACAATTCCATGTAATGTTCTGGAATAACATGCTTAATGATGATGTTGAACCTTAAAGAGTGGAACAGGATCAAAGATAAAGAACTTGGAGAAGTGAAAAAATGCACTAGGAGCAGGAATGAAGAAATGGTCATAAGAGTTAGGGGTAAAAAAAAGGAAAAGGAAATTATTGTGAATAATTGATGCATATTATTAGCTTTGTGTACCTTGACACATATTATACAGACAAACCTTGGTTGTCAAATGTAATCCATTCCGGAAGACTGTTAGACTTCCGAAATGCTCGACAACTGAGGACCAAAGGGCAGTCAGCAAAGGCAATGGAGAGAACAAGAAAGGAAAAAAAAACTCCCCAGAAGCTGTTTGGCTTCCGAAAATTGTTCAGAAACCAGAGCAGTTACTTCCGGGTTTTCAGCATTCCAGAGAAAAAACATACGATAACGGAGGTATTTGGGAACCGAGCTTTGACTGTACCTGTGACCATTTACCGGTAATTAGATGGAATACTGAAAGGTAAAACCAGTGCTTTTTTCTGGGGGTATGCAGGGGTACGCATACCTGTAAACGTTTTGTGAATTTAAGTTTGGCCTCATTGAGGAGCAGTATATCAATATGAGTAGGAAAATGAGAGCACCCCATAACATATTTTTAAAGGAAAAAAGCACTGGGTAAAACCATCTCTTTTCATTTTCTTTGCTGGATATAAACTCACTCTCAGTTGTGGGTCTCAGGACTCTTTCCTTTTGCATATTGGTGTGGATTAGCTCTGGTGAACATTTCTCTGCATTGTGTTCTGTTTGCTTTTATGCTTTGGCAATGCTTTCCTCTGTTAGCCATTGTGGGACCTCCTGGAAATACCACCTTTTTTTAATTTTATTTTTGTAAGTACAGTGGTACCTCGGGTTAATTACTTAATTCGTTCTGGAGGTCCATTTTTAACCTGAAACTGTTCTTAACCTGAAGCACCACTTTAGCTAATGGGGCCTCCTGCTGCTGCCGGGCCGCTGGAGCACGATTTCTGTTCTCATCCTGAAGCAAAGTTCTTAACCTGAAGCACTATTTCTGGGTTAGCGGAGTCTGTAACCTGAAGCGTATGTAACCTGAGGTACCACTGTATGATTATTTTCCTGCAGTAAAGGAGTGGATTCCCGGATTGGTTAGCCCTCCCACTCATTCCACTAGGCACTGTAGCATTACAGCATTCTTAATATTATCTCTTTCAAATTGTATCTTGCTAAAAATTCTTTTTAATAGAAACGCATTGAAAGATTGACTGATGAATAAGTAAAAAAGATTTGATGGTAAGATGGTGCCCACCACAAAAGCTATACAGTGGTACCTCTGGATGCGAATGGGATCCGTTCCGGAGCCCCATTCGCATCCATCTGCGTGGGTTGTGATTCGCCGCTTCTGTGCATGTGCGTGACGTAATTTTGAGCGTTTGTGCATGCGCGAGCGACGAAACCCGGAAGTAACGCATTCCGTTACTTCTGGGTCGCCGAGGAGCGTAACCTGAAAACGCTCAACCTGAAGCGACTTTAACCCGAGCTATGACTGTAGTGGGAGATCTGAGGCCCTAAAAATGTTGCTGGACTACAACTCCCATCATCCCTGACCACCGGCTTGGCTGAAGGGAACTAGAGTCCAACAAGGTCTGCAGGGCTTCTTTCATCGTCCCAGCACTGACCGTGATATGTGAACAAAATTCTGCCAATAAGTGAATAACAAGATGTCTATTGTGTGTTTTTCTGACCTATACTGCCTGGACTTCCAACAGCTGGATGTTCCCTACAAGACTTTTAAAAGAAGTGGGTTTTTTTGGAACTTATCCTGTCCCAGAGCAACACTGTGTTGCTGGCTGGCTATTCTTTCCTTCCTCCACCCTTTTGGGCTGAGGTAATCCTTCAAAATTGCTTAGTGTTTTCAACTCTTTTTGAAAGAAAGCTTCCATCCGCTGCTCTTCTGCCCAGTTTAAGGTTTCTAATGTCTTTTCCCTGCAGTCCGCCCCCCCCCTTAAACTGCAAACATTTCTTGGCAGGTTGCCTCTGTGGTCAAGTCTAGATTAATGTTGGTTGTGGAGATTTGCCTTGACAATGTTTACACACGTTCACTATAAGCAAACTTACACAACAATGAAATATTTCAATAGATATTGCGCAGCAGACATTACCAAACAGTAAAAGAAAACCAATAGACTTTTAATGATGAAATCCATCTTACCCACAAGAAGTTTCCTGTTTACTCCAGTGGACAGGGGACACATTTAATCACCCCGTTTCCCCCTGCCACGCCACTGCTGCGGTCAGCTGCATTTCCTGGGGGGGGGGACCCCAATGCGGAAAATGCAATTGGACTACATTGCAGGGTTGTCAAAAGGTCCTCCCCCTCCCAGCTCCCCTCATCCATCCAAGCACATTAAAGTGCCCATTTTTTCACTGCCCAACAAGATTTATATCACCACACAGGTATATATTAGTCTTAGTCCCTCCCTGTAACAAATTCTTTCAGATGTTATGATAAAATGGGAACAAGATATAGGCCACACAATTGAATTGGATAACTGGAATGAACTACGGACAAAGAATATAAAATTTACGGCTTGTTACTTAATGAGAGAAAATCTCATGAAAACGCAATATTGGACCCCTGTAAAAATGGCAAAAATTAATAAAACTTATAACAAGAAATGTTGGAGGTGCAAAAATCAAGTAGGAACCTTTTACCATATGTGGTGGGCGTACCCAGAGATTAGAAAGTTCTGGGACACGACCTATGAGGAGATGAAAAGGTTATTAAAAATTACATTCAACAAAAAACCGGAATAATTTCTTTTGGGAATTTTGACAAACAATATCCCCAAAAAGAAAACAAGACTATTTCTTTATGTAGCATGTAGTGGCTAAGTATTGGAAGGAAGATCATATACCCACCAAAGAAGAATGGTTGTGTAAACTGTGTGAGTACTTGGAACTCGCGAAGCTGACAGATATAAGATATAAGTATAACAAGATACTTAAAAAAGAATGGGATTACCTAAATAACTACTTGACGAACCAAGGTTCATCAGCTAAGATCTGGCTGTGTTGAGAATAACACCGCAAAGGAAAAAACTCCCTGATACCAAGATGAGGGATTTACTGAAATACAGACAGGTAGACTTTAATTAGAAATAATGAACTGTTATGAAGTTGGCGGAAGTTGACAATAACTATGTTTCTTTTTTTGGAATTGTCTTAGTTTATTGAAGAATGAACTAATGTTGTTTTATGTAGGCTTCCTTTTTTCTTTTCTTTCTAAGATTTTAATGTACTTACAAAAAGGCATATATTTATATCTCTTACTTCTTTCTTCCTTTCTGGAGTTTCTGCTTTTATTCTTTTCTTTTTTTGCTCTCTCTACATAAGTCTTTTTTGTTTGTTTAAGTTTGTGAGTTTGATTTATGTATATGTGCAATACAATACAATCAGAGCTGTTCCGCCTGGCCTTTGGTTCAGGGGCGCCGACTTATAAAAAATATTGGGGGGGCGGGGGCCCATACCGACTTATAAAAAATATTGGGGGGGGGCCAAGACCTCCAAACCGCTGCTGCTGGGGGAACGAAAGGGGCAAGCCCCGGGCTGTCCCGACCTTAAGTGAACCTGTGAGGGCCCGCCCTTTGCGGCAGCTGATTGGCTGCCGCTGTGGGCGGTGAATATTAATGAGCTAGATGCCCCACGAATATTAATGAGCTAGGGCCCCGCGAGATTGTTGATGGGTCGAGAGCCCGCAACCCCACCCCCTCTCTAGATCGGGAGTGGCTTTGTTTTAACTCATTACTGAATGTATTTTAAAAGGTAACTATCGTCAAACAAGGAAAATAAAAAATACCAACATAATTTTGTGATTTTACAAAGCATAATATAACTAATAATTTTCTTAAATTATTGGGGGGGGGCAGAGCCCCCCCAAACGAATTTTTGAGGGGGCTCGGGCCCCCTCAGGCCCCATGGAGTCGGCGCCTATGCTTTGGTTTGGACTCAGTCTGACCCTTATGTTTCCCCCCCCTTATGGTTTTGATCTACGGGCTGCTTTTAAAACGGAATGGGTGCGAGTGCCTGCGGAATTTTAAGGGAGCGTCTTATATTCAGGTATTCTCCCCCCCCCCCCCGAATTTTAAAGGTGCAGCTTATATTCAGGTACAGCTTATATTCAGGCCAATACGGTAAAAATGACTAGGAAACAAATGTTTAACCACACAACTGGATTTTCTACCACCGCTTTGCTCCAGATGGAAGGCAGGGTGATGGCAGCAAAACTAAATCTTGGAAATAAAAAGAGGAATAGAATCAGTCCCCCCCCCCTTTGGGGGACAGTTAAGATCTATTGGTACATGACAAATCTGCCCTAGGTGCATATTTTGCTGCTGAGCCAGTGTGGTGTAGTGGTTAAGAGCAGTAGATCCGTAATCTGGTGCACCGGGTTCATGTCTCTGCTCCTCCACATGCAGCTGCTGGGTGACCTTGGGCTAGTCACACTTCTCTGAAGTCTCTCAGCCTCACTTACCTCACAGGAGGAAGGGAAAGGAGATTGTTAGCGGCTTTGAGACTCCTTCGGGTAGTGATAAAGCGGGATAACAAATCCAAACTCTTTTTCTTCTCCTCCTCCTTACTACAGATATGGTAAGTGAAGTGTTAAGAACTGGTAGGCTGTTGCTCATTGTGGAATAATTTACTGCCAGTTACCACTAGAGGCCAGCTGATATTAAGTGCAATGAGACCACACATCTGGATTTTGAGTTGCTTTTACCCAGCACAATCAGAAACAGCCCAGGAAAGAGACAAAGCCCATATATAGCTCTATCAGGAAAAGCAATGCTAATTTGTGATTCTGGGTGTGTGTTTTTTATCCCACTAACTGCAACTCTGAATGAAGATTTCTTACTGCCCGATAGGAATCACAAGGAATATGTTATTTCCCCCCTATAGAAGGGACCTAATAACCTCAAGTAGTACTCTAGATCAAACAATAACTCAGTTTTGTGGGTCTGCCAGATAAGGTAGCTAGGTGAAAAAGAGCCCAATTAAGTTACACCTGCCCAAACTGCTTCCTATTAAAAGTGCAGAAGCCCCCTTTCTGATGTGACCGCTTTGGTAGTGGATTGTGGAATAATTGCTTTATGCCGATTGATTTTAAACTTGGATATCACAATGACTGAACCCTGCTCTCCCATGGTGATCAAGGAGTTCATTATTTACCTGGTTCCTCTGTCTCTGCTCTGCCGTTTACTTATGCTCCTTATATCACAGAGTGGTGGTAGTCTAAAATGACATTCTTTCCAGTTATACCAAACACAAGCCATGCTTTGGGAATCTGAGACCTCTTACTGCTCAGAAATTGGAGTGCACTTAAAAGTACTCTCCCACGTTGCAATACATTGCTCCTTCCTTTTCAATTTGCTGCAGGCAGAATATATTTACAAAGCTGTCTGACTGTGCAAAACTCTGGGGCACAGTTTTCCATCAGCGGTCCAGCTGTATCAAGAATGATTAAGTCTTGTCAGAACAAAGAAATCTCTTCAACTGTCCTGGGAGAAGATTTTCGAGGGGAGGAACTACTGGAGGACAAAAACACGAAGTTGTTGTAAATGGCCATTGCTTTTTCTGGCTGCATTTATGGACTGGAAAGAGAAAGAAGCAGAAAGAGTAGTTGGAGGCTCTATAAATCATATTTCAGACAAAGAAAATACATTGCTGTTATTATGCACTTTTCTTTGAATCCTTTGCTGACGTTTTAGCCTAAATTGATTGCTTTAAGGTAAGCTTTTCAATGTTGCTTTCTCTTTGCCTCTTGATGCATTTTATTGCCATTAATACCTGATGTGAAGCCTAGTTATTTGGGAGCAAAAAGGGAAAGAGGGGAGAACTGCTGCTGAATGAATGCAAAATCACTTACTCAAAGTGCTTGGATATCAACTGATAAGTGATCTGGATATTTGAACCTATGTACCTAAACTCTGCCAGCTCATCTTGACTCATTTGTGGATTAACATTGCAGTCCTATATGCTTGTTTGGGAGTAACTCTCCTTAAACTTGGTGAGTCTTAGTTTTGAGTAAATCTGCATAGGATTGGACTTGCCAACTATGTGAAATCCTCTGCAGAGTTTGATTGGTATGCCTGTGATTTGATTTATTTAGGTCAGTCTAAAACAAATGTCTTCCTGTTGCAGCAATATCCTGACCTAGAATTTTCATTTACCCATAGAAATATTTTAACACAATTTTGTTGTTAAAGCACTTGAGCAGTAAAACCATGGGAAAGCTAGCTTTGAAACTGCAAATGCTAAGAGTTTTACCATCCATGTGGAGGTATTAATGTTGCCATCCCAAATTAGTTTTATACAAAGCATTGCAAAGTTTTGACAGGTGTTCCTTATTAGGTTTGTTAGCAGCTTCACTTGATTTGGTAAAGCTGGTCACTGGCTTGTTTATGAATTTGATTGAAATAATATTCTCTTGAGTCATATTTCCTACCTTTTCTTCCCTGCTGTCCTAAATGGAATCTGCAGGCAGATGAATAGTTGAAGTAGACTGGTTGGACTCGCCACCTAAGAATGGGTTTGCCAGATCACGTACCCAAGATCGCCTCTGTCCCTTTAAATATTCTGACAGCTGGAGATTATGCAACCATTCTGCCCCTCACTGTGTTTCTCTCTCACTGCCTTCTGTTGGGTGAAGTCTAAGTTTATTCCCACCCCAACAGGATTTATATATTGCTTAATTAAAACTTCTGAGCAGTTTACATAAAATGCAATATATATGTGAATATGGCCAATAAAATCAGGTGTTAAAAATGAACCCACCTACTTTTCTTTCCAAAATAAAATCTCATTCGGGGCCATGGAACAACAGGATGGGAATCCCAATATACTTGCACTGAAACATTTCAAGTAGAATCTTCACCTAGAGCACTGTTTCCCAGCTGTTTTTGGACTACAACTCCCATCATCCCTGACCACTGGCCCTGCTAGCTAGGGATGATGGGAGTTGTAGTAGTCGAACAACAACTGGAGACCTAAGTTTGGGGAACACTGACCTAGAGATTGAAACACTACATGGAAGAAGAATGTTAGAACTCAGATGCCCTCTCAAACCTATTAGAGTATTTGGTATCTGATGCTCAAACATCCCGTTGTGTTCATGGATGGGTGCAAAATAACTCAAGGTCAAAGGTAGCAGTAGGTCCAGGAATGCTTAAACATGATGAGCAGCAGAGTGGAAACATGTTTTATGGAGATCCTAACTCAACTTTGGCATGACACTAACTGGATTTTCCCTATGCACACGTTGATAAAGTTTGATTTAACCTCTTACCTCTAACATCTGTTTGTCATTAAACACATGAGGCACCAGCCAATCAGCCAAATGGCAAAATTCCTACCGGGTCCTCCTCCAAAACAGGCGACCCCTAGACAGGCATAGCAAGGCCATAAGAACAACCCTAAATATAGGGAGAGGAGGGCGGGTGATCCGCTGCACGTCGCAAGAAAGTGAAACTCTCCAGCGACGTGCAGCAGCCAATAGCCAACCCAACTGACCAAATTTCTGCCCCAGCAACAGAGGGGCAACCAATGGGGTGTTGTGGCCGTCCAAATGGTCCCGCCCCACAACAAGGAGGCAGTTTCTGGTGATCTCACCACAATAAGTGCCCTCCATGATGGAGGACCCAACCTGTCACATCTCTCCCCCCCCCAATATCCAGTATGATGTTTTCATCCCTGACCATTGTCCATGCTCCTTGGGGCTGATGGGAGTTGGAGTTCAAAATATCTGAAGAGCAGCAAGTTGGGAGAGGCTAGTCTGGACTCTGCATGGTATCTACTCATACCCAGCTAGGAAAATCAATATACGCACAGAACATTGTGCAAATAAGTGGGAGGGTGGGTTGTGTTGCAATTGATTCCTTTGCCCAGTGCCGCACTTTGCCTAGAGTGAGTAACCTCTGACTGAACAGGCTTATTTTTCATTTTAAGCAGGCTTGAAAATGCAGGGACAACGCCAGAGGAATAGAAGTGTGTATCAACAGACAACTGCACTTTTGTGGAAAAATATAATTCTAAAATGGAGGATGAGGATGCAAAGCTTTCAGGCAAGTAAAAATTGCCAATCGAGGGGAAATAAATGTTCAGCATTTCTTCTCCTGTTCTTTTTAAAAATTTAAAGTTGTGAAAATCGATTAAGCGTTTGAATACAAACAGCTAACGTGTGTGCTATATTGCCATTGCCATTTTGTTTTCCAGTGAAGTCAAGGGGAGAAGCCACTCGTAAAGTTGCAATGGGGAACTAGCCTTTTCAGTTACTGTGTTAATTGCAGGAAATTTATTTGATTTGTCAGTGCATATCATTCCGAGGATGTTCTAATAAACATGCAAGAAATAGTAGGGTAAATTATAGTCCACTTATTTTTTTCTTTTATTATCATTTACCTATATACCTCTTTTTGGCCCAATGTCCCAACATATTATCAGCATCAGTATCAGCATATTAAGGATGGATGGCGGCTAACAGATTGAGGTTGAATCCTGACAAGACAGAAGTACTGTTTTGGGGGGACAGGAGGCAGGTGGGTGTGGAGGACTCCCTGGTCCTGAATGGGGTAACTGTGCCCCTGAAGGACCAGGTGCGCAGCCTGGGAGTCATTTTGGACTCACAGCTGTCCATGGAGGCACAGGTCAATTCTGTGTCCAGGGCTGCTGTTTATCAGCTCCATCTGGTACACAGGCTGAGATCCTATCTGCCCGCAGACTGTCTCGCCAGAGTGGTGCATGCTCTAGTTATCTCCTGCTTGGACTACTGCAATGCACTCTACGTGGGGCTACCTTTGAAGGTGACCCAGAAACTACAACTAATCAAGAATGCGGTAGCTAGACTGGTGACTGGGGGCAGCCGCTGAGACCATATAACACCGGTCTTGAAAGACCTACACTGGCTCCCAGTATGTTTCCGAGCACAATTCAAAGTGTTGGTGCTGACCTTTAAAGCCCTAAACAGCCTCGGCCCAGTATACCTGAAGGAGCGTCTCCACCCCCATCGTTCTGCCAGGACACTGAGGTCCAGTGCCGAGGGCCTTCTGGCAGTTCCCTCACTGCGAGAAGCAAAGCTACAGGGAACCAGGCAGAGGCCTTCTCGGTAGTGGCACCCGCCCTGTGGAACGCCCTCCCATCAGATATCAAAGAGAAAAACAACTACCAGAGTTTTAGAAGACATCTGAAGGCAGCCCTGTTTTGGGAAGTTTTTAATGTTTAACAGACCATTGTATTTTAATATTTTGTAGGAAGCCGCCCAGAGTGGCTGGGGAAACCCAACAAGACGGGTGGGGTATAAATAATAAATTATTATTATTATTATTGTTGTTGTTGTTGTTGTTGTTGTTGTTGTTGTTGTTGTTGTTATACCGAATAACAGTCCAACAAAATATAATCAATCATAAAGACAAACAGACACCTGTATGGCTATTTGCTGTAACTGGGTAAAAGTTCACCTATGATAATTGAATGGATCCTATGAATCTGGGCCATAGCATATATCAGAGGTTTTCAGCTGTTTTTAGTCCATGGCTCCCTTGACCAACTATATTCTTTTTGAGGCTCTGGTGGGGGAAATGCGCTCCGAGCCTCTGTAGCCCAGTTAAGTCACCCCTTGCCTGCAGCTCCTGCAGCCCCTCACCCCTTTTCAAACACCCTCCTTTGTGGTGTGTTCCTTCAGGCTCCTCCCCTCTCCCCTCTCCTTGGGAGTCCTCCAGGCAGCAGCCGCCACCGCCCCTGGTCTCTGAGCTGCCATGCCTGCCCCAAACAGAGGTGCCTGGCCAGCCCTAGAGCCACCAGTTGCCCTGGGGAGCTTGTAGCCAGGGCTGCTGCATATGCTGTGCACCCGGGGGCAGGGCGAACGTCCCAGGGGGGAGGGACAAGCATTCCCAGGGGGGGCCCGTGGCGAGTGTCCCAGGGGGTTAGATGCCCATGGGGGCGGAGTGAGCCACCCATTGGGGGTGGAGAGGGAGCCACGCCGCTTTACCAGCAGCCTTCCTCCCTTCCCTCTTACTTTTTTCTTTTTTGAATTTTTTGAATTCATTTTTCTTTCTCATTCATTACACACATCTCACATTCATAACATTTACTATGCAATCCCTCCCCTCCTAGGCTCCCCCCAACTTCCGCTTCTGGTTTGTTTCTCCTTTCTCCCATTTTGCTGCCTCTTAAAAGAAAAAGCTACTAATAACATATTTATACAATAACTTCAAACCTAAAAATAACAATAAATACATCATATTTACGCGGGTGGCCACAGAGCCTAGGGCTTTCCAATCAGAAGGTCGGGGTTCGAATCCCTGCGACAGGGTGAGTTCCTGTTGCTTAGTCCCTGCTCCTGCCAACCTAGCAGTTCGAAAGCGCGTCAAAGTGCAAGTAGATAAATAGGTACCGCTCTGGCGGGAAGGTAAACGGTGTTTCTGTGTGCTGGTCTGGTTCACCAGAAGCGGCTTAGTCATGCTGGCCACATGACCTGGAAGCTGTACGCCGGCTCCCTCAGCCAATAAAGCGAGATGAGCGCTGCAACCCCAGAGTTGGCCACAACTGGACCTAATGGTCAGTGGTCCCTTTACCTTTACTTAATTCTTAACTTAAAGATAGCTGCAGTACTTCTCCCTTTCATCCTCTTTTCCTGTTAGTTTTAATTTGCTATTACACTGGTACCTCGGGTTAAGAACTTAATTCGTTCTGGAAGTCCATTCTTAACCTGAAGTTGTTCTTAACCTGAGGTACCACTTTGGCTAATGGGGCCTCCTGCTGCTGCCACGCCGCCACGCGATTTCTGTTCTCATCCTGAAGCAAAGTTCTTAACCCGAGGTACTATTTCTGGGTTAGTGGAGTCTGCAACCTGAAGTGTCTGTAACCTGAAGCGTCTGTAACCCGAGGTACCACTGTAATGATAAAGCTCTGTTCAGTATAGCATTGCTACTGTGATAAGCACTGTCAATATATTCTTACATTTAAAAGACATGGTTCTAATTGTGCTTTTGCAAAAAAATTAATTAAAAAGATGGGGGAGAGGTATTTCTCTCCTTAAACTATCCTGGCTGGAACAGCAAAAAGTTGGCAGAATTTTTAAGGGGTTACATAAGTGTAGTAAGTTGATTTTGGAATACACCACCATGGCTCCAATTCAAGTCAGGCTTGTATTTCACACAAACAAAGGCCTTTCCAAAAATCAGACAAGTTCAATGGTATGCAAATACTGCAAATACTACTTATATAAAATAGATTTTTTAAAAGCTTTTTTTAAAAAACAAACAGGCAACATCAAAGGATTAGGAAAAACAACTATGAGTAACCAAATAAATATCAGAGCATCATTGTGCCTTGAAAACTCTTTCACCCAGATCCTTACGGAAGTCAGTACAAAAAAAACCAGATACCTTATAAGTCATTAAAAGGTCTGCCAACAGAAAACAAATCTTTTCTTTGATGGATTCTGAATGTAATCCCAATAAATTCTACACATTTAAAATGCAGTTCCAGGTACAAAGGACAAAATAAAATGTAGTGTGGAAGATCTTCTATCCACATATTCCCCCAAATACATCTATGCTACGCCGGGAAAATCTGATAGTCTTGGCCGTCAGTCGTAGCCAATGAAAACACCTGGAAAATGAGAGCTGTAAAGGCTTGCTTGAGTCTAGGAAAACTAGGATTAATCAAACAGGAAGATCTGTAATGGTCATTTTAAAACAGTCAAAACCACACAGCTATACTTCCCCTTTACATCTGCAGGTGAGGCAGTAGAAGTGCTGGACTAGTGCCTTGCTTTGGTAATAGACTGGATTACTGAGGCTCAATCCAGATAAGACTGAGGCACTGTTAGTGGGTGGTTCCTTAGATTAGATGAATGGGAGGCTGCCTGCTCTTGATGGAACTATACATCCTCTGAAGGAGCAGGTACACAGCTTGAGGATCCACTGCTGTCACCTGAGGCTCAGGCAGTCTTGGTGGCATGGGGTGCCTTCCATCAGCTTCGGTTGATGGCCTATCTGACCAGGATAGCCTAACTTCTGTTGTCTCTGCTCTAGGTTAGATTACTGCAATATGTTATTCCAAGGGGCTGCTTCTGAAGTAGGTTCAGAATTCAGTGGCTCACTGGGGCAAGAAGGTTTCAGCATATAAAGCCATTCCTGGCCCAACTGCTCTGGCTGCCAATTAGTTTCTGGGCCCAATTCAAAGCGCTGGTTTTGACCTATAAAAGTTATATATGACTCAAGACCGCAATACCTCAAGGAGTGCCTCTCCCCATATGAACTGACCCGGACCCTGTGATCATCATTTGAGGCCTGTCTTTGTGTGTCTCAAGAGGTCTGGAGGGCGGCAGTATGAGAACAAGCCCTTTCTGCAGTGGCTGCCCACTTGTAGAAGGCTCTCCCCAGGGAGGCTCACCTGAGGAGCTGACATGGAGCCCAAAAGATCACAATTTCCCCTAGCAATGCAAGGGAGGTATTGGAGGCCCATAACGCTTTCTCTGGAACAAAGGTGTAGGACCCCGGAATACAATGCCCATGTTTCACGTGTTTTCTGTGCAGACGTTTCCCCATGCTTTTCCGAGCAGAAAAAGCTTCAGCTCCATTTTTCTAGCTCTTCAAGGAGTGACCCCCACCTTTATGGGCAAATCCAATCTATTTGTGGGGGTTATAGATATGTGCATATTCCTGCACATGTGTACAAGAATGCTTGTGTTCAACAGGGGCATGGGGCATTCCTTCATCCCCTTTCCACTATATATGGAAATGGGGATGCAGGTGGCGCTGTGGTCTAAACAACAACTGAGCCTCTTGGGTTTGCTGATCGGAAGGTCGGTGGTTCGAATCCCCGCGACGGGGTGAGCTCCCGTTGCTCTGTCCCTGCTCCTGCCAACCTAGCTTGTTCGAAAGCATACTAGTGCAAGTAGATAAACAGGTACTGCTGCGGCAGGAAGGTGAACAGTGTTTCCGTGCACTGCTCTGGTTTTGCCAGTAGCAGTTTAGTCATGCTGGCCACATGATCCGGAAAACTGTCTGTGGACAAACGCTGGCTCCCTCGGCCTGAAAGCAAGATCAGCGCTGCAACCCCATAGTCGCCTTTCACTGGACTTAACCATCCAGGGGTCCTTTACCTTTACCTTTAACTTTATATATGGAACCATAGGAACCCATAGGAACAAAAACATTCTCATAGCTTAAAACATCCAATGTATTGTTCTAGTCAGTGACTTGTTTGTTATTTCTAGGAATGGTTCTTGGTGTTGGTTCTCCTCCTCACATTTTACCTAACAACAGCATGGATATCCTCTGAGACAGCTCATGAAATACCTCAGGCATTCCTTGGTCAACTAGATGACCCTTCCTTCAATTATACAGAACTTAGAATCCTGTATACTCCAAAAACAAAGATGGCAATGGAAATCATGGAAAAAGTAAAAACCACCATGAAAGGTATATACTATCTATTAAAACATTTTGGTACGTTATTTCTTTAGTAAGGCTTAAGTTGAAAATGGATGAGCTCTGGAGGCTGTTTTCTATGACAGGAGTGTGATCTAGAAGAGACAGGCAAATAATGAGTGTCTTTGTCCATGTGCAGAGTACCCTTTTGTTCCCCCGGAGTGAATAAAGCAGAGGGTTCCCCTGTCAAACAGCCCTTTTCAGGCAGGATTGAGACCTCTTCTGAGGAATCAAGCCATCTGTCAACAGCAGAACAGTGTTTCTTCAACTGGGGACTGGGGACCACCAGAGAACCCCAGTGTTTTGGCCTGCCCTGGCTGCACCTTTGGGGGGGGGGAGTGGGTAACTTTGGCAACTTCCCACAGGCATGCAAGAGGGAGGTGGTTAGGTAGTGAGATTGCAGCATGCAAAGTTGTCTGTGGTTTCCTTATCCTAAGCCAGGCATAGGCAAATTTGGCCGTCCAGATGTTTTGGGCCTACAATTCCCATCATTCCTGACCACTGGTCCTGTTAGCTAGGGATCATGGGAGTTGTAGTCCCAAAACATATGGAGCGCCGAGTTTGTCCTAAACTCTATAATCTTGTGAGATGCCCATGTCATAATGATACACTTGAATTGCTTGCAGCCTCTACACAAGAAGCCATTTCTCTCACTCAGTCTCTCTGTATGGAGGCTCATATAGTAACTGCAATTTTTTTGAACTAAAGGTATAAGAGTAGAATCGGTAGAAGATGAAAATGCAATGGAAGCCGCGCAAAAGAATGAATATGAAGATGATAACTATGACTATGTTGGAGTTATTTTTCAGGACGACACTTCTTATCGACTCAGATTTTCTGTTCTTAGAGTGGTTTCTCCAAGCGCTAATGTTGAAGAAATCGGTAAATCCAATATGCCTTTGTATTTACATTTCATTTCTTAGATATGAGATTTCTTAGATATGCAATCGGGTGCAGATCTGGACCCACATATTAAGTTAATAAAGATGAGTAATCTTTTAATGTAGAATGGACAGCTGCATATCTATCCTATACATAGACCTAAAGGTACAGGTAACGGGACCCCTGACCATTAGGTCCAGTTGCGGACGACTCTGGGGTTGCGGCGCTCATCTCGCTTTACTGGCCGATTATTGTTATACAACTTCTGGGTCATGTGGCCAGCATGACTAAGCCGCTTCTGGCAAACCAGAGCAGCACACGGAAATGCTGTTTACCTTCCCAACGGAGCGGTACCTACCGGTATTTATCTACTTGCACTTTGACGTGCTTTCAAAGTGCTAGGTTGGCAGGAGCAGGGACTGAGCAACGGAAGCTCACCCCATCGCGGGGATTCGAACCACCAACCTTCAGATCGGCAAGTCCTAGGCTCTGTGGTTTAACCCACAGTGCCACCCTATACATAGACCTATAAGTAATTAAATACTTCTGCTCCTTTTTCTTCATGTAGGAATATATTTAAAGTAGTCATGCACACATATTCATCTACCTGCTCCTCTCCTCTGTCCCTGCTCTGAGCATGCATAACTTTTAGGCCAGAACCCTGTGGAATAGGAGGTGATAAAGCATTTCTAACGTATATGTCCTACTTCAGAAATGAGACCAGATAATTCAGAACGTCAAAATCCGAAGAAAATTTGAGATTAGGATACTTTTGGAAAGCTTTTAAATTATGTTCCTTCAGACCTTTCATAGGATTTACCGAGCAAAGAATATTTTAGAACATTTGATATTCCCTTCTGAAGTCTGGTTTAATTACATTTTCAATGCTTCCCTGACTGTAGGGAGCCTAATGGAATGTGCATATAACACACTGTCCACATCTTCTTCTTCTTGCTTGTAGATTACTGTTACAACTATACATCACACTATTGTAAAAATCCAAAATACTGGTTTGAAGGATTTCTATCACTGCAGTCCAGCATTGACAGTGCTCTTATTGAAGTAAGTAGCGTTATTTTATTATTTGAGGCATTACTCTGCTGTATCATATTAGTCTCCCTATCAAGATATACTGTATATTAAATGTAATATAAAAACGTGGAAGTCTGACAACAAAGTTAACCCAAGCCCAGCCTTAAGTCTGAGTTGCTTCCTTGACAATACAACAGCTCCAGGCTCCAGCTTTCTGTATATATGGGGAAATAGACCCTCTGCAACACAAGTACACACTTGAAGAAACACATCTGGACTGTGCATTAATAAATGAGTAGCAACTGTACACTTGGGTACCATTAAAAACTGTTTACTTTCCCTCTTGCATATTCACCATCAGGAAGGTGTCCTGAACAGGCCAGGTGAGTCTCAATTTTCAGGGAAAGGGTGGAGTAACCCCATCCAGAACCAGGTCGAAGGGACACTGGGATCAGAAACACAAGGGAAATCTCAATCCAGAAACAAGCAATAGTTCATAACAAGGTAAAAAAGGTAAAGGTAAAGGGACCCCTGACCGATAGGTTCAGTCGTGACCGACTCTGGGGTTGCGGCGCTCATCTTGCTTTATTGGCCGAGGGAGTTATGTACAGCTTCCGGGTCATGTGGCCAGCATGACTAAGCCGCTTCTGGTGAACCAGAGCAGCACACGTAAATGCCGTTTACCTTCCCGCCAGAGCGGTACCTATTTATCTACTTGCACTTTGACGTGCTTTCCCAGGAGCAGGGACCGAGCAATGGGAGCTCACCCCGTCGCGGGGATTCGAACCGCCGACCTTCTGTTTGGCAAGTCCTAGGCTCCGTGGTTTAACCCACAGCGCCACCCACATCCCCTCATAACAAGGTAGGGCAGATTAAGTGAAACATGCAGTTCACAAGCATCTGGGAAATGAAAGACACAAATTGTTTTAGCAGCTCCCAGACCTCAGCTGAGTCAGTGATGGGGAATCTGTGGTCCACTAATTGTTGTTAGCTTCCACCTTGTATCAGCCCTGCATGGCTAACGATGAGGGAAGACAGGAGCTGGAATTCAAAACATCTCAATGGTCATAGTTCCTCCATCCCTGAGGCTTATATAGTCTAGTCCAGAGGGTCCCAAACTTATTTTGCCTACTGCCCCCTGGAAATTTGCCGTCTTTAATCAAACAAACAGAAAGATGCAGTGATAAATTTGCCTTCTTTTATGCATCTATATTTCTACCTAAGTCCTACAACACAGTAAAGAAAGATGTTGTTGTAAATAAGACACCTTGAAGCTTGACGTTATAAATAGGCAAGCAAGCAAGCTGCGATCCACTTCCTGGGCCTGGGTGTAGCTGAAAAGGGTTCACCGAAGCCTGGGAAAACCCCTTGCCTCCATCACAACCGCCGGATCCAGGGGAGGCATTGTTGCCACCCCACAACTGTGCCCAACCTGGCGATAAGCATCATTGCACAACAGATGAAACATGCATGAATGGTTGTTCAGAATTTTCTCCTCTTATTTCTTTATGCTTCCACTGCTCCCTTATTTTTATTCAATACCCCCCCAATTGCACCAGAGGCTTCTACTGCCCCCCTGGATCGTCCCAGTGCCCCCCAGGGGGTGGTATTTGTTATATACTGAAGTTCTCACCCTGGGCCAGCAAGGGGATACTGTAGATAGTTATGCAAATAAGGGATCGAAAGTGACGTTCAATGAGTGGATAGTTTTAGAAAATTGTTACAGTTACATTGTACTGGAACTCTATATAAGCAGGCTGACTGAACCCTTCAGTTCAGTTCTGTCCTGGCCTGTGAATAAACAAGAGCTGTTTGAAGAATCGCTGTGTCATCTGATATGTTCACCCACAACCTAACAGTATTGCCCACTTTGGGAAACACTGGTCTAGTCTGACAAACTTCACCCAGGCCCAGCTGCAAGCGCTCAGCCTGCTCTCCAGGAGTCCCTTATAGTTTTATTAAGCTGGGCTCTCTGTCACAAGGCCTTTTGATTTGTGACTGCCCAAGCCTAGATTTTCTTGCATCTATGTATTCTAGGGCTAGGAAGCAATTCAACTTCTGCTTCTAAACAAAGTCCTAAATGTATACCTTCTGTATACCTGAAGGAGCACCTCCACCTCCATCATTTAACCCGGACACTGAGATCCAGCTCCGAGGGCCTTCTGGAAGTTCCCTTATTACAAGAAGCAGTGCTTTTTTCGGGGGGGGGTGCAAGGCTATGCATACCCCTAAACATTTTGTGAATCTTTGTACTTTTGTCCATTTACTGTATTTATTTTCCCCGATTTGAAATATAAAATGGTGATTTTCTTGAGTCAAAATGAGAGTACCCCTAAACATTTTTTAAGGAAAAAAATTACTGGCAAGAAGTGAGATTACAGAGGGCCTTCTTGGTAATACTGTGGTTTAATAATTTGTTGGAAGCCACCCAGAGTGGCGACATGTGAAGACCTTTTTGCCATTGAGCTATGTCTGCAAAACGGGGATAAGCAACAGGTCCATGTGGCAATGAGAATTGTGAAATACTCCAGAACTGTTATGGAATTGTTCAATCACTTTTTCCTAACACTGTTGCCTTCTTAATTTTAATTTTTAGCTGATCACCAATCATTCTGTTTGGGACGAAATGAAATCTATTGGTGGCATCCGTATGAGATCATCTTCTCTTACTCCTTCAGAGAGCTTAGCAAACAACCTGACCTTTCTGGCTACAGTCTTGTGCTTCTCTCCATTTTTGTACTTCTTGTCACAAAATGTTTCAGGAGAAAAACGGAAATTGAAGGAGATGATGAAGACAATGGGGCTACGAGACTCAGCATTCTGGTGAGCTATGGGATTGGCTTCCTATGAGAAAAAGGATAAAAGAATGATATGAGGCCCCTAGATCTGAGTTTTTGTATTTTAGACTATAGTTCCTTAATCATAATAGAGATTGGACTGGAAATGTTACCACCTTGGGCACTCTTAGGTCATTAGACAACACTGAACATGGAGGTGCTGCTTCAAATGGGAACCTGAGTTATTTTCCCTCAGCATAATCTTCTGGTACTCCTACCTTGGCTGTGTTGCCATTGGGTTGTTTATTTCCCCTTTCTTATTCTACATCATCAGCTGCCATTACCAAGGGTGAAGAGCATGGTTCCATCTACCTAAACATTTGATCCCTTCCAGGAGAAAAAAAACTCCCTCAGTAAGAGAATGGCAAATAAGATTTTGTGAATACAGTGGTACCTCAGGTTTGTCCCATTAAACTTTAATTAGTTTAATGTAAATGCCCAGTGCACTTCCTTCTTTAAAAGTCTCACCACGGCAGAGGATTTCGCGCAGCAGCTAAGAAGGGCAGGAGAGGCAGCATCTTCCCAAAAAGGAGTCCTGGAGCATGCGGTTTGTAAATCAAAAATAAGGTTTATTTACAAAACACCAAAAAACAATCCTGGCGACGAATCACACATCTCAGCAAAACACACACCCAAAGGGGAGAAGGGGAAGAACAAACAAACAGGGGGACTATTTATACAGACTCATGTTCCTGGAAGCCTAATGACCTCCAGCTGCTCAGTGATTAGAGCGTTTCTGCTACTCTTTTAACCCTTTGATAGCAACACCCCCTCTCGCTCGTAACACTGAGCTGTACCAACCTTAATACAAATTTAAACCTGAACAGAAACATTTATGAGATTGCGGACTCAAAGCTTTTGTAAAACCGTCTGCGAGATTTTCTTGGCTTGGACAATACTTTAGTTCAATTAAACCTTGTTTTACACTTTGGCATACATTTTGATAACGGATATCCAAGTGTTTTGTGTGCGCCTTGAATTGACCTGATTTAGCTAGTTTAATACAAGGTTGATTGTCTTCCCACACTCTGATAGGTAGGGAACATTCTCCAAACAATTCTTGTACCAGTTGCTTATAAAATTCCAGTTCTCTACATATATCTGATAACGCATTGAACTCAGATTCAGTTGAACTTAAAGCTATAAGTGATTGTTTTCTTGATCTCCAACCAATTAGTGCATTTCCAAATTTTATCGCCATTCCTGACACTGATTTTCTATCTGGTCCAGCATCTGCCCAACTGCTGTCGGCCCAACATTCAAGTTGTGTGCTGCCCTCTGCTGATAGTTTTAAGCGAAAGCTTTTGGTAGTTTGGAGATACCTTAAAACTCTTTTTACTCCTTGCCAAGCATGCATTGATGGTTTTTCAGCTTGTCTACACAGCATGTTGACAGCATATGTTATATCGGGCCGAGTCCACTGTGCAATGTGGAGTAGACTGCCTATCGCTGACTGGTAAACCCCGGGATTACAGAACTCTGCCTTTTGCTCAGTTTGAGCATCCTTTGTGTAACTTAACTCCATTGGGGTTTTAACACCAGCACAGTTGTTCATTTTAAACCTTTCCAGCAACTGCTGGATTTTAGCTTCTTGGCTAAGCCAATAGTTACCATTTTCATCTTGCTGAATTTTAACTCCTAGATAAACAGATACATTGCCTAGTGATTTTATCTGAAACCTTTCTCCAAGCTTTGTGGCAAATTGTTGTGCAAGTTTATCATCCTTTCCACTGTATAATAAATCGTCAACAAATATCAAAACTGCTTCTTGTTCACATCCCGAGTCTTTTAGATAAAGACACGCATCTGCTGCGCTCTTTCTGAACCCCATGCTCTCTAGAGCATCGTTTAAGCAGGAATTCCAATTACGGGCGGACTGTTTCAACCCATAAATGGATTTGTGTAGGCGCCAGACCTGGTTTGGCTTGTCTCCTTCAAAACCTGGTGGTGGTGTCATATAGACTTCCTCCTGTAAGTCTGCATTTAAATAAGCCACATTGACATCAAAATGAAACAGCTTATTTCCCTTCTTAGCTGAAGAGGCTAGAAGCATTCTTAATGACTCCGATCTTGAAGTAGGGGCATAGATTTGAGAATAGTGAACACCTTTGCGCTGCGAAAACCCTTTTGCAACTAGTCGGGCTTTATATTGCAACTCTTCAGTAGTTGTGGGCTTTAAACGATATACCCATCGACAACCTACAGCTTGTTGCCCTTTCGGAAGCTCTGTACTTGTAAACACACCGAGAGACTTCATTGAAGCCATCTCTTTTTCCATTGCTTCCTGCCACTTTACGGCTTCTGAGCTTGGAAGCTGTTGTACTTCCATATAGCTTTCTGGCTCACACTGTGCCATATTTACGTATACACTTGTCACCTTAAACCGCTCTGGCGGCTTGCCCTTCGTGGCGCGTTTTGACCTGCGCAATTGCTCCTCTTGTGCCCCCTCTGACCGTTGGCTGTCAGAATCTGTCTCAGACTTTATGTCTGGACGTGCCTCTAGGGATAAAGACCTCCGTTTAGATACCTCCCTTGGGCTTGGTGTTGCAGGTGACCTGCTTTGCTTTTGCTGTCTGCTAGGCCTACTGACTGGCGAAGTTGGAGCACTCCTAGATTCTGGCTTTTCTACCTTAGGAGAAGAACCTCGTGCCTGATCAGAATCTGCATCTGAACCATGTGCACCATCCCCTTCTGGCTCATCACTCTCTGGACTTTCTTTCTCAGCATGAATGCCTAAATCATCTCTCAAAATGTCAGGGTTAGCGTGTAAGTGAGTCCATCCGGACTGCTCACAAAAATCAGCGCTCCTACTGAGGACCACTCTTGTAGTATCCCCATCTGGGTCCACAAACCTCCAAGATTTGGCATGTGGTTCGTACCCGCAAAAGATGAGTTTCCTAGCCCTTGGACTTCCCTTTTTCCTTAACGCTTTTGGGATAAGTACATAGGCTTGAGATCCAAACACCCGAAAGTAATTAACTTTGGGCTTCTTCCCATATAAAGCAAAATAAGGCGTAGTATCAATTACCGAATTATATACTCGGTTCAGAATATGAGTAGCCGCCTGCCAGGCTTCCGCCCAGTAACTCTGAGGAAGTTTAGCATCAAACAACATAGAGTTTGCCAACTCTTGCAGAACCCTATTTTTACGTTCGGCCACGCCTCCTTCTTGGGGGGAATAAGGTGTAGACAGACGATGCTTAATTCCCTTTTTCTTAAAGAAATTCTGCAACACAGACCCGGTAAATTCTGACCCTCTGTCTGTCTGAAAAGCAAGTACTCTAGTACCGAATTCAAGTTCTACCGCATGAACCCAATTTTTAACTGTTTCTGCAGTATCTGCTTTTGTTTTGAGAGGAAAAAACCATGTAACCTTTGTTTTGTCATCCGAGAGACACAGTGCATACTTCGAACCTCCCATGCTAGCAACAGGCATTGGGCCACATAGGTCCATATGCACAAGTTGGAATACTTTGTCAGATTTCCTATCTGAACTGGGATAGCTGCATCTATGAACCTTCGCACTTTTGCATGCAGTACAATCCAAATACTTAGTACATTTGTTCAATTTGCACCCTTCTGATAATTCAGGTTGCCTTTTAACATACTGAAAATTAATATGCCCTAAACGGCGGTGCCATAAATGAACACAAGAATTATGGGTAGGCGTGTTCACACAACCAGCATGAACCTGTTCAACTTCATCTGGACTTGTCTCAAAATAATATAACCCATTTCTGCATTCCACCTGCAAAAGAGATACGTTATTCTTTGAAATAGTGCAAACCCCATTTTCAAACACAGTTTTAAACCCATTTCTATCAAGTTCTGACACAGACAAAATACATCCCTTCAGTCCCTTTAGCACGTAGGCATCAATTTCTGTTTGCAAACAATTTAAGAACACTGTGCCTACAGTCTCTAAGGAACGTTTAGTTGAATCTGCCATTGTCACAACTTTAGGGGTTTGCAAATGTCTGCAATTCTGCAAACGTACACTAGATGGCGCCACCAGGTGGTGAGATGCACCACTGTCGATCAACCAGCGTAGATTGCTGCCTTGGCCACGCCCTTGCATCAACGCCATTGCTGAAGCCATGTGCTGTGTGCTGTGGGAGTAGCCACGACCTCCTCCTCTTCTTCGACGTCCCCTGGAACTCCTTGTCTGGTAACTAGGGGTAACGGCCTTGTTGCTGTCTTGACCAGGTTCACGTGTGCAATTCCTGATTAGATGGGAAGGGGAACCACAGCGAAAACAGTGTCTAGCTGCAAAAGCATTTACTGTGTGCTCAAACTCAGCATCAACACTCTTAGGCACAGCATAACTCCCCTTTAAAGACAAACCTCCTTCTCTTCGCCTTTTATCCTGTTCATCCGCAAGCTGAGAAGAAATGTATTCAAGGGTTAATTCAGTTGAAGGCATAGCTTCCAAAGTTAGAGCTAGAGTCTCATAGCTTTTATCAAGAGAAGACAACAATATGTATGACTGCTGCTCCATAGAGAAAGGAATGCCCAGCTGTCTTAGTTGATTAAAGGCAGACACCATTTTGGCAATATGTTCTTTCACACACGCTCCCGGTTGGAGACGTAAATCAAACAAACATCTTGTAGCATGGATCTTGGCCCCCGCAGTGTTTCTGGAATTTAACCGCTGCAGAACCGTCCAGACCTCATGCGTGTTCTTTAACTCAGAAACATAAGGCATTTGGTCTGGTCCCACTGCCAAAACTAGTAGACCTTGGGCTTTCCTGTCGTGTTTCTGTGAAGCTGCTGCTGCTGCTTTGGCTTCTGCAGACGCGTCTGCAGCTGCCTGTAAAGGCGGTGCTTCAGTACAGCTCCACAACTCTTTTGCTTGCAACCAAACCCTTACTCTAGCCTTCCAATCTTGCCAATTTTTCCCATTGAGTCGCGTAAACGGGACAGTAAAACTTTCCTGGGACTCTGCCATCCTCCCTGGGGCTTAGGAACGATACTCACACACCTGTAGACCGTCTCCCAGCTGCTGAGGTGGCTCCTTGAGGAATCAGACGTCTTCCAGCGAGTACAAACTGCGCAGTGCCTCTTTAAAACTTTTCTAGGCACGTTGCAGGACTCAAGCTGCTTTGGAGGCTTTCGTTGTCGGCAACCGCTTCTGTCTTCACTCCAGTCCTTGCATAAATCACTCTGAACTGCTCTCCTTATCTCCTTCTTGACGTACAAACATCCATAACCTGTCCCATTAAACTTTAATTAGTTTAATGTAAATGCCCAGTGCACTTCCTTCTTTAAAAGTCTCACCACGGCAGAGGATTTCGCGCAGCAGCTAAGAAGGGCAGGAGAGGCAGCATCTTCCCAAAAAGGAGTCCTGGAGCATGCGGTTTGTAAATCAAAAATAAGGTTTATTTACAAAACACCAAAAAACAATCCTGGCGACGAATCACACATCTCAGCAAAACACACACCCAAAGGGGAGAAGGGGAAGAACAAACAAACAGGGGGACTATTTATACAGACTCATGTTCCTGGAAGCCTAATGACCTCCAGCTGCTCAGTGATTAGAGCGTTTCTGCTACTCTTTTAACCCTTTGATAGCAACAAGGTTGCATACGCTTCAGGTTACATACACTTCAGGTTACAGACTCTGCTGACCCAGAAATAGTGCTTCAGGTTAAGAACTTTGCTTCAGGATGAGAACAGAAATCGTGCTCTGGCAGCGCAGCGGCAGCAGGAGGCCCCATTAGCTAAAGTGGTGCTTCAGGTTAAGAACAGTTTCAGGTTAAGTACGGACCTCCAGAACGAATTAAGTACGTAATCAGAGGTACCACTGTACATAGAATCAGCAAGACTTAAAGCAGTGGTAAGAGGCCAATCAGACCAAAAACTGAGGAGTGGACTTGCGTGAAGGAATACATCAAAAAACATTGTTCTGGTATTAATATATCAATATGCAATGAATGAAACTTATAGAGTAAAAAATTAAGAGGAAATGGGTATAAGATGAGATAGTCAAAAATAATATTGATAACACAGCGAAAAGAAGAAAAGAAATAAAGGAAGCCACACAGAGGTGGAGGGAAGTCAAGATTTATGTTTGCATGTTTAGCTTGTTTGTTTGTTTTCTTTTTTGTAATCTAAGTTGAGAGGTGTATGTACGTGTGTATAATAAGTTTGTTTTGTGTTTGTAAGTATTGTATTTATCAATAAAAGTTTAAAAAAAACACCATTTGATCCCTTCCAGTCATAAAACAAAACTTTCATGGATGCTTCTATGTCAAATTTCTCACTTACGCAACTTTGAGTGTCGTCTTTGTCCTCTTTCATTCTGCATAGCCTTTATCCCAATCATGTGCCGGAGTTCAAATTGCCAAGAAGACTAACAGGATTTTTCCATCATAGGCTATCCTGGGGTCTGCTGTATGCTGTGTACGTTGCGATTTTGTCCTGTCTGTTGGCATTTCCATTGATTATTTCCTTTTTGACTGCAAGCACCTTCCCTGCAGTATTCCTTCTGCTCTTCCTTTATGGCATATCATGTGTGAGTATGTGAATTTTATTCTATAAAGTACTTAATTCGGGGGTGGGTGGGTGTGGCAGCAGTCAGGCCCGTGCAGGTGGTGGGCAGCTAAGTACTTTGCCCCAGGCCTTGGAGGGCTAAGCTGGCCAGGGGCTCCCTGCCAGGACCCTGCCAGACTTACGTTGTCATGCCAAGAACATCTCATGCCTCCCAGCCAACCAGGAACTGTATGGGGGAAACAAGACTCTGACCCCATGCTTCAGACACAGGCCTGGCTGCAGTTAAGCCAGCAGAATGCTAGCTGTCACATTCCAAATACAGTGGTACCTCGGGTTACAAACACCTCGGGTTACAAACACTTCGGGTTACAGACTCCGCTAACCCGGAAGTAGTACCTCGGGTTAAAAACTTTACCTCAGGATGAGAACAGAAATCGCATGCCGGTAGCGCATCCGCAGTGGGAGGCCCCATTAGCTAAAGTGGTACCTCAGGTTAAGAACGGTTTCAGGTTAAGAACGGACCTCCGGAACGAATCAAGTTCATAACCAGAGATACCACTGTAACATTTTCTCCTACATTTTGATTGTGGTTTGTCCTCTGAGTAAGGATGCCCTCTGTACACAGTTGGAAAGAAACTTAGGGTAAGCCAACTGTGCCTTTTTCCAGATTTTATCTTTTCTAAACAATACCACCACCACCACCACCAAACATTCTTCTGAGGATTGTTGGAAGGAATTCGGAGATGCTATGGGGCAAAGAAATAATTTAGTCCTCTGCTTGAGACACTATGCCGAACAGGATATACCAAGAGCTCTGGCCAAAAGTTTCAATACAAGGAATAATTCCTACTCTAGAGTTGAAAAGAAAAACGTGTATATTCTGCTAAGAATACCAGTGTTAAACTAATAGTAAATTTAAATACGACGTATAAGTGCAACAGTTTTAAAATAATAGTAAATTTAAACACAACGTTTAAGTGCAAAAATAATGTAGTTTCAAATATGCAGTGATATAGTATAAAGGTACATAAAATACCAGTACACAACAATTGTTTTATACAAGTCTCAATGGCAGGCAAAAAGAGTCCATATTATATAAAGTCAGAATAAAGAATCAAATAGGGCCAAAAAGAAGTATCCGGAGTATGAATCAGATGTACGACTCAGTAGTGGTGACCAGGACAGGGTCCTGTTTCGGAGTAAATGCCTTCTTCAGCTGGTAATATCAAATAATATGTCAAAATAGAACAAGGTTCTCCAATATCATAAATCATAAATATATTGAAGTATATACATTCTAAAGTGTATTAACACATATCATAATATTTGGTTCCATACCTTGGTTTTTTAAGGAATATAAATCTGTTGGAAGTCTGCACTTAAACGTTGTGTTTAAATTTACTATTATTTTAAAACTGTTGCACTTATACGTCGTGTTTAAATTTACTATTAGTTTAACACTGGTATTCTTAGAAGAAGAAGAAGAAGAAGAAGAAGAAGAAGAAGAAGAAGAAGAAGAGTTTGGATTTGATATCCCGCCTTTCACTCCCTTTAAGGAGTCTCAAAGCGGCTAACATTCTCCTTTCCCTTCCTCCCCCACAACAAACACTCTGTGAGGTGAGTGGGGCTGAGAGACTTCAGAGAAGTGTGACTAGCCCAAGGTCACCCAGCAGCTGCATGTGGAGGAGCGGAGACACGAACCCGGTTCCCCAGATTACAAGAGTACCGCTCTTAACCACTACACCGCACTGTGGTGGGACAAGCAGAGCCTTCAGAGTCCATGCAGAGGCCTATATGTCTCCTCAAGTGGCTTTTAATTTCTGACCATAAAACATCTAATGCTGTACAGTGGTACCTTGGGTTACACACGCTTCAGGTTACAGACTCCGCTAACCCAGAAATAGTGCTTCAGGTTAAGAACTTTGCTTCAGGATGAGAACAGAAATTGTGCTCCGGCGGCACGGCAGCAGCAGGAGGCCCCATTAGCTAAAGTGGTGCTTCAGGTTAAGAACAGTTTGAGGTTAAGTACGGACCTCCGGAACGAATTAAGTACTTAACCCGAGGTACCACTATAGTATCGAACTCAATTCCTGCTAACTGGTTGTTTCCTGTTTTTCAGATATGCTTCTGCTTCATGGTCAGTTCTCTCCTAAAGAAGCCTAAGACCACTTCATTTGTTGTCTTCCTCTTCATGTTTACTCTTGGAGCCATCAGCATTTTTCTGTTGATCAATTTAGTTCCTGCAGCTTTGAAATGGACTTTGAGTGTGTTCTGCCCCTTCGCCTTTGGTGTTGAACTGTCAAAGGTAGGGCGCTGTGCTTTATTTGGAACGGAAAACAACATTCTACCCCCCCCCAACCTTGGTGAAGCTGATTTTCAGACATGTTTTCAGTGGAGAGCAGAGGTGCCGAGTTGTGCCCAACATTGTGGGGCCTGTTGCGCATGTGACGAACACTGGGTTGGGAGGAGGCTGACCATGGAGGCAGGGGGCCAGCTCTGTCCTTTCAAAAACAGGATAGTGAAACCTTTCAGTTCTCCCCACCCTGCCCTACTATGCTGGACTGCAGCCCCTTATTTCTTTTCCCGCTCTCTGTGTGTCACATTCACACACAGAGCATCTGTTTCTTTGCCCCTGTACCTGATGCAACAAATACCACAGAACCTCAGCCCTATAGAGTTGGCGCCTGTGGTGGAGAAAGATCCCAACCATCATGGTAGCACAGGCATTTTCTAGGGCTGGCCCTGCCATGCAGTGGCAGAGCTTCATGCTCCAGCACCGGGGGGTGGAGAGCTGGTGGGGGCAGGGCTGGCACGCGTCCCAGGGGGCACGGCATGCCACCTGCAGGGGGGCAGCCGCGATGGCACCCTACCAGGATTGCGCTGCCAGGGGCGGTGCGCTCCCCGAGCACTCCTCTTCCTCCACCAGTGCTGCCATGCACAGTGTAAAGCAGGGGAGGACATTGCTATGTGTGCCACATGACATGCCCTGTGCCTCCGAAACTAACCTGCTGCCCACAGGTGCAGTGGTGTTGTCCCGTCACCAGTACTGAAGTAAGGTCCAGCTTCTGGTCCAGATGGCTTCTGCACATGGAGAGCTGAGGGGAGAGCTCCCACTTACCCTTTCCTTTATGCAGGAAAGTGTGTTGGGCAATCCCTGCCCTTTCCATTCGCCTCTCTTAAGGTATTCTGAGAGTGAATGTACAGAAATCTGTATACAGTGAACGCTCAGGTTGCAAACGTGATCCATGCAGGATGCATGTTCGCAATCCGCAGTGTTCACAACCCACGCGGGTTGCGATTCAGTGCTTCTGCGCATGCACAAAGCGTGATTTAGCGCTTCTTCACATGCACGACCACCGAAACCCAGAAGTAACCTGTTCCAGTACTTCTGGGTTTTAGCGGTCCGCAACCTGAAAAAACAAAACCTCAAGCATCTGTAACCTGAGGGATGACTGTACTGATACAACAGGTGCTCCTCTGTATTCTATTCTATTTTACTTAACTGTGGGGCTTCGCTTACGTGGGGCTAGCTTTTAAACAACAGGCAGGCAGCGAGGGGCTAATTCCGTTTCAAACTTTTCTTCCTCCAGTTTTGACCCATGGGGACTTAGACGTTGTTCTTTCCCCCCACAGATTCTCCATGTTCAAAAATATGGAGGAAACTTCACCGTGTCTAGCCTAATGCATGAACCATGCACATATATCCTGGTTTTTGACAGTACTTTATATATGTTGTTGGCCCTCTATTTTGACAAGGTCATACCTGGTAAGCATTCAAGAAGCGTGCTAGCTGCATAATTGCTGCTTTAAAACAGCTGCATTGGTTGCATTTGTTTCTGAGCCCAGTTGAAGATGTTTCACACCACTAGTGTTTAAAACCCTAAGCAAATATCTGAAAGGCTTGCCTCCTTCCCCACAGACGCTCTCATCCGTTGACTTTAGTAGTGGTTTATGTTCTTGCTAGGGACGCTGGTGGCGCTGTGGGTTAAACCACAGAGCCTAGGACTTGCCGATCAGAAGGTCAGCAGTTCGAATCCCCGTGACGGGGTGAGCTCCCATTGCTCAGTCCCAGCTCCTGCCAACCTAGCAGTTCGAAAGCACATCAAAGTGCAAGTAGATAAATAGGTACCGCTCTAGCGGGAAGGTAAACAGCATTTCCATGTGCTGCTCTGGTTCGCCAGAGTCATGCTGGCCACATGACCTGGAAGCTGTCTGCGGACAAACACGGGCTCCCTCGGTTTGTGAAACGAGAAGAGCGCCACAACCCCAGAGTCTGTCACGACTGGACCTATTAGTCAGGGGTCCCTTTACCCTTTACCTTTATGTTCTTGGTAAGAACATAAAAGAGCCTAAGAGCCAACAAGCCCAGGATCCTATTCTCACAGTAACCAACAAGATACCTGTGGGAAGTCCGCAGAAAACTTGCAAGCATTCAGTGGAGAATATGGAAAAACATGCAGTGGAAACTGTTTGACACTTGAGGCGTGTTTGAAAACAGAAACATTTACTTCTGGATTTTTGGTGTTCGGGTCCCAAAATGTTCGGCTTCCAAGACGCTCGAAAACTGAGGTACAACTGTACTTCCATTGCTCTCATAAGTTTTTTTGAGGGGAGGGGCATTCTCCGTGGCAGCCCCTAAGTTGTGGACTTCTCTTTCCCAGATGGCACTTTCATTGTATGGTTTCTTTATTAAATAAATGTTATTAAGTTCCATAGAGAAAAATACGAAAGTTAATATCTTTTTCCTTTAAAAAAAAACCCTACCAAATCAAACTGAGGCTTTTATCTAAATACAATAAAAACACAAAAATGGGAGGGGCAAGGGAGAGAGCTAGAGAAAGAAAAGGAAAAAAATAAAAAGAGAAGGAAAGAGGTTAAAAGAAAAAGAGAGAGAAATAAGGTTCAGAAAATAAAGGACTTCCAATTGTTCATCTGTCCACTATATATAAAAACAATAGTCACTTCATCCAATCCAATATAACACCAAACAAAACCATTTTTTATAAACAAACATTATCTTCAATCCTCAAATTCAGATATCAGTATTTTATTTTATTTTTCATGCAAAAAGTCCATGAGGGATTTCCAGTCTTTAACAAATGTTCACAATGCATTAAACAAGGCCAATTTCTCCATCTCTCCTAAGTCTGTTAGTTTTAACAGCTGTTCTTCTGTTGTTGGTAATAGTGGGCCCTTCCATCTTTGTGCATATAAAAGACTTGCAGCCACAATCACAATATTGTAGCAAAGTTCCATAGTCTTTTTCTAACTGTATATCCATAAGTCCCAGTAAGAAGAGTTTCTGACATACTGCAGGTGTACCTCCTGGCCTTTGAGATTTGAGATGTACTCTGGTCTTTGACATAGGATAGGATCCACCCTATTCTTGTGACAACACCGTACTTTTTTGTCTATAAGACGCCCCCATGGATAAGACGCCCCTTAGTTTTTGGGACTCAATATTAAGAAAATGGGGAGATTGTCCAGAATGGGAGGAATGCCAAAAAAAGCTCACCCAAATTCCAAACGTTTGTGATCGAACGCAATGCAGAAGCCTTCTATCGTATTTCCGATCGACACCAGCAGCTGCCAATCACACGCCCAATTGCCGCAGCACAGCCCAATCACCAGCAGCCATTGTCGCAGCAGCGACCAATCGCCAGTGGACATTCTCGCAGCAGTGACCAATTGCAAGCAGACATTGCCGCAGCAATGCCCAACCACAAATGGACATTGTCGCAGCAGCACCCAATCACAAGCGGACATTGTCACAGCAGCCTATCACCCGTAATAACACCAGTAACTATCTGCTACTCAAGACAGAAATCATTTCCACAGTCCTCCCTCTGCACTACCCATGTATAAGACTACCCCAATTTTTAAGCGTTGTTTTAAGATAAAAAAACATCGTCTTGTAGACGGAAAAGTATGGTAATTTGTCTTTAACTGTTTTTAAATATCTTAAATTGTTGTGACTGCTGTGAGAAGGGTGGACAAAACAAAAATAAGAAGAAATGGCTTCTGGCTGGAAGATTGCATCTCTGTAGATTGCATTTCCCAACCTCTGATTTATTTCTTTGGAACTGACCTCTGTAATTTAGGAAGCCTTGTGATTAATGCCTTTTCTAAGGGAAATAGCATGATTGGAGCAGCAGTACTAGACCTTGCTTGAGATGTAGTAGCTTATATATTCTGTTTAAGATTCTGAAAGCATAAGCATTATCCAAAGATGGATTCTATGAAGGTATATTTAAAGAAACTTTGTTAGCTTTTAGGTCCTAGCCCTGCTTTCATCTAGGACAGTTAAAAGCACATTTTACAACTCCTTTGCTTTTCCCTGCAAGATATGAGCAATCAAACCAGGAAGTCTCGAATTAACCATAGTTTCTTGTTTTGCCTGAACCAGAAAATGACGTTTACTGGCTTTAGAGCAAGGCAAAATCCCGCTTTGTTCTGAAATTAGCAGCCATAGTTTCCTAGTTCAGATGAAACACAAAGCTATGGTCAATTAGAGACATTTTGAGTTTAATGTGACTCATGTGAAGGGAACAGGAAAGAGAGGCTTAATAAGCCAAGGTAGGATTGCCTGAATGCAACCGATGTACGGTATCTATTCGGTTAAAGTTATGTAACTTGTTCCACAACCACTACATATTTATATGAATGACTGTTTAAGTAAGCTGCAACATCCATTTCCACTAAATGTTGGTCACTGAGAAGTAGCAAGGGCTGATAAATTTGAAGTGTGTTACATGTTTAATACCAAGAATTAATAGAACCTTTCGATGCATAAAACCTTTTTTATATGTGTATCTTAGACAAATATGGCGTGCCCTATCCTCCCTTCTTTTTCCTGAAGAAGTCCTACTGGTTTAAATCAAGAGGAAGCTATACCAGCACTGCTCTTACAAATGAACCAAGCCATGGTAATATCTTCAGTGACAATGCTGAGCTTGTGCCTCCTGAATTTGATGGAAAGGAAGCCATTAGGTAAAAGTTAAGAAGGTGTGGCCTTAAATAATTTTTTGAGCAAATTGACGCAGAAATCCTGCCCCTGCTCCAAGGATCTGTATGACGTCAAAAATATTTAGTTTTTGTTTTCAGAGGGTATCGGGGAACATTGTTTTTACCCATGTGCAACATTGATAGGGAAGTAAGATTATATCTGGTCTGAATTTGAAATAGTTTCAAAGTTGCACAGCTTGACCATTTCCCATAGAGATGATACGCCACCGGGGAGATAGTTGTGACTAAATTGTAACTAAAATCCAGTATTGTATTAACCATTCGATGTTTCCTAATCCTTTAGACTAAATAACATTAAAAAAACTTACAAAGAGAAGAGCAAGGAAACAGAGGCTTTGAGAGGTGAGATGCTTTTCATGTTTTCTCGTCCGTTCCGTAGTGGTCTGGGCTGCATGCATGAAACTGTGTGTGCAGATTCAATGACTCCACCGCCTACTGAAGGAAAAGGAGAAACTTACAATGGATTGTGGGCTTGGAAGCAGAATAAGGAGCCTTGGCTATACGTTTGTGAAACATTTCTCTGGAGCAGAGGTCAACCCTCCTAATTTGCACTGTTAAATGTGGACAAGTAGTTTGGTTTCTTTTTGTTTCCCATTGCCTTTTCAGCAGGCTTGCCCACTAAGCTTTGTGGCTAATGACTAACCTCCCCTCAATGCAGTTACATTTATTGAGCACTGACTGTTATGGTGGGACGAGGCGGTTTGTAGGAAATATTGGATTTCCCCTCTTCCTTTATTGATTCATGGGCTCACCACTGCCCCATGTTCAACTGCTTCTGCATTCATAAACAGCTAGGAGAATTGCTTCCACTGCACTCCCTATGAATACTGTACCACTTTTCTATATTACTATGTACAAGGCAGTTTACAGCAACAAAATATACAACAAAGAACACATACCTTTTAATAATTTTATCCAATACCAAAAGTCACAATCAAACATAACTTTAAAATGGAACAACTTAGATTATTGTATATTACTTTATTTGATGTATTAGAATCTAATAGTACACCATAAAATTAACTCTCAGAACATCAGCTGGTAATAATTAAGCAAAAATTCACTCTTAACAATTACAATAATTACTAAACTATGATCAATAAAAATAACTGCAAGTCATGATGCATAAAATACCACAATGCATGTAAAAGCGTGGAACTGAGAAACAAACACACACGAAATTATTTTTTAAACATCCCTGAGCATTCCATCAACAGCTTGCGGCAGATACAATGTCCTTTGGTTCATTAATCTCTCCTCCACAATCCTGATACACATACTGTATGTGCATCAGTAATACTGCATACAAAAACCAAATCCCAAAACCTTTTATGCCTTTTTTTTTTACTCATTTGCACATGAAACACCAAATGCAAAAATAATCTTCATAAAGTTTATTTGTCACCCTTGAGGAGACATGACTCCTTGACACTGTCACTAACGTCCACAAATTAGAAGTGGATATCTTCAGGACAAAACCTACAGCTGGGGTGGACAGAAGGTAAATTGAATCCTAGGACTCAGCTATACTGTATAGCTGCAAATAAATAAATAAATAAATAAATAAATAAATAAATAAATAAATAAATAAATAAAGTGTGCTGTAAAGTGCATTATACAATCTTACATTAGATGGTGATGGTGAGCTATAGCAAATTCAATACATTTTTCAAAACTTTTTTTAAAAAGCGTTTTCACAATGTTTTTTTTTAATATGTGTCTCGTTTCCATCATAGAATCTTAAGAGTTGGCAGGGACCCAAGAGCCATCTGCAATGCAGGAATTCATGATAATTGGAAAACAATTGGACCCGATCTTCTATGTAAACACATCAAGTGGCATTTTTGGACTATTATATGAGCTCACAAAAATACATGTATATATGGAACATAGGAAGCTGTATTATACCCAATCAGACCTCTGGCTTATCTGCACTGACTGTCCAGCAGCTCACAAGGGCTTATTGCACTGACATTCTCAGCCCTGGAGATGCTAGGGATTAAACTAGGGACCTGTTTCATGTAAAACACATACTCTACTACTGTATTGTACTCCCCCCCGTACTACATATCACTGCATGCACAGTGGTAAAAGACAAAAAAACACCTCTTGATGCAATCATATGACTTTTTGCAGTGCTTTATCAATGCATGCCAAAAATTCATACAGATATTGAAAAGTGGAGACAAATGAAATAAACTGACATCAGGACTATACATGCACAGCTCTCTGTACAAAATTTAGGATGGGGCGGGGAGGTGTAACAGTGGAAGATTTCTTTCTAATTCCTGATTGATTCCATGGAGAAGCAATATTCTGTAGTATGAAATTCCAAGAATCCATCCGAAAATTCAAACGAGAATTTTGACAGCATCCCTAGTGCTTGATGCGATGTGATGTGAGGAAATTAAAAATGAGCCATGACGGGAAGTTTTGTAGGTTTACTCAGAAGTGAGATTTCAATTGAACTTATTAGTAAGAGGGTTTAGGAATGCAGCCTCCGTGTACCTTGGCCGTTTTAAGAGCTAACTTCTGTTCTTCTGCTAGGCTTGTCCTTGGATATTTATGAAGGTCAAATCACTGCAGTTCTTGGTTGTAGTGGAGCTGGGAAAACAACACTGCTAAACATCCTTAGTGGACTTCTGAAGCCATCTGATGGTACGTATCAGAACTTTAAAATGAAGGAGGCTGCCACCCAAATCCATAAGAACAGGAGGAGGTTCCCCTTCATCAAAACAAAGCCTTATCAAGTCCATCATTTGATTCCCACAAAGGCCCACCACACGCCACTGGGAGGAGCACAAAGGGGGCAGTAGCAGTTCCACAGCAGTCAGTCTTCTGATTTAGCCATTGCGATTAGCAGCCACAAACATGTCCAAATCCCCTTTTAAGGCCATTTAGGTTGGGGGGCCATTGCTACACTATGGCAACAACTTCCATAGTTTAATTTTGTGCTTTGTGGAGAACTGAGATTCGTTGTTGTCATTGAGGCTGCGAGGATTCCAAACAATCATACCTAGAATTGCAGTCTAGGTCTCATTTGAAACTTTTATGAGAATTCAAGCAGCCTACTCTGTTTATTAAGCCAACCTATTTGCTTCCTATTTGCTTATGTGTACAGGCTCTGCGACCATCTTCAAGTACAATATATCAGCAAGGGAAGATATGGAACAAATTAGGGAGATAAGTGCTGTGTGCCCACAATTCAACGTGCAATTTGAATTCCTAACGCTGAAAGAAAATTTACGGACTTTTGCTAAAATAAAGGGGATTCCAAACAATGATATTGAGAATGAGGTAAGGATATATTCATATGGCAAGTATTTCTGTTCTGCCTCTTTATATTCTTCATCTATTTTCTTTGTAGAACAGGTTCATGGCAAGGGATTGCTGCCTTATCATTTGTTCTGCTTTGTATTTGAGGTTTACTCAGCCTAATTCAGAGAAAACTCATTGTGCTTAAGTCCCGCTGAAGTCAATGGGGCAAATTTGTTGAAACCAATTTAAATCCTGTTAATTGCAATGGGAGAGGTGCAATAAATTTGCAATAGGTAAAGGTAAAGGGACCCCTGACCATTAGGTCCAGTTGTGACCGACTCTGGGGTTGCGCCGCTCATCTCGCTTTATTGGCCGAGGGAGTCGGCGTACAGCTTCCGGGTCATGTGGCCAGCATGACTAAGCTGCTTCTGGTGAACAAGAGCAGCACATGAAAACACCGTTTACCTTCCCGCTGGAGCGGTGCCTATTTATCTACTTGCACTTTGACGTGCTTTCAAACTGCTAGGTTGGCAGGAGCAGGGACCGAGCAATGGGAGCTCACCCCGTTGCGGGGATTCAAACCGCTGACCTTCTGATCGGCAAGTCCTAGACTCTGTGGTTTCTTTGGAACAGTATTATTGTCAAGATACGACAGGCGCTCTTTCCAGAAACAAATGAATTTAATTTTTTTGACAAACTTTCCCAGCTGAATAAATGGATATTTACCACAAGTATATACCTTGTATTGATTTAGTTTTGTTTGTTTAAGCATTGTGTTTTTGACTTTTCAATTACACATACTAAACAAAGCAGAACAGTAATAAATTGATAAAAGAAAAAGCTATTTTGGGGTGTAATGCAAAGACAAGAGTGATTATAGGAAAACAAAAGGGTTCCTCTGGTTGAGTAGCAGAAACAAGGCTCAGGAATGATTAGCCACAAAATTCTATAGCTGATTAAAAGGTTTCTGTTGGGCTCATAACTTGAAACTTGGCACTTACAATCTAGCTGATACCGTCTACAAAACCACCACATTTCAAACTGATCCAGTAAAAATGGCCACAATTACAGCAAGTTACAAAGTGCTGAAAAGTGACACTTTGACCTCTTTTTTTCCAGTTGGCAACAAATCATTTCATATTATTTCTTTTAGATGTTGCAAACTACTGGTGTACTTTATCCATGCTTGTTGTGGACCAGACCTTTTCATTGTTTTGATGAAATCCTGATCAGCAGTTTGAAATTATTAAGGTTTTCCTGCCCAGCTGAAATCTATGGAAAACAAGGACTTGCAAAATAATGCTTGGACTGAAGGCAAAAATGAAGGCAGAAAGTAGCAGCAGGAGTCACCTAATGGATGCTATGTTCAATGCCTTTTCCTTAGTTATTAAATATCACAGCATGGGTGAAGAAAAAGGCATGATTGAAAAATAATGTAGGAAAGGACCATGTTGTAAAACATTTAGCAGCAGATATTCAGGCAGCCGGTGCATATTAAAGTCCTCGTGCTGATGTGTTTGGGAGGGAACAAGAAGCACGGTCTTAATGCAATCCCACTTTCTGCTTCTCAAGAGCTGATTTCAAACTCTAAACCTTCTTGAAGGGCTCCTTGAGTGACAGCTGTGCATCCAGAAAATGCAGCGTGAGCAATACCGAACTGCCTCATGGACCACTCTTCACTAGATGAACCAATAGTGTTTTCCAGTCCACACATGAAACTGTACTGTAATCCCATTGGCATTCATAAAAAATAATAATAATAGCACAAGCATGGTTGCATAACCAAGCAAACCCTGGAATACAACAGTCTGGAGCAATGCCATTTGGGTTCTTCCAAAAACCTGCTTGAGCAAATGATCCTAATTCCAGGGACGACATCTCATCTGGAAATGCCTTATACTTCAAATATGAGAGGTTGCATAATATTCCATTAAGATTCGAACCTCTATAAAATAGCTTGTTGCTTTCAACCAACCAAGCGACTGAAAAGCAAGATAGGAAGAAATCCGAAAGAATCCAACATCTTGGTGCTTGAAACATGTGTTTATATGCTTTACAGGTGCAAAAGCTAGTGACCCTCTTGGATCTTGATGCCATTCAAGACACCCAAGCTAATCGTTTAAGTGGTGGGCAAAAGCGAAAATTATCTCTCGCGATTACTTTCTTGGGAGAGCCACAGGTAGGTGAAGCAAGGACAGGACAAAAGGACCTGTTGAACATATTTCACAAGTACTCTCCATCTTGTAATGCATCTACTGTTTCCTCTCAAAAGCAATGGAGTGTGTAGATCTCTCACTGATCTGTGGTCAGTCATGAAACTTCAGTCTTATCTTTACTTCCCTTCTAAATTCCCATTCCCCAAACACTGTATGCAAAGTGAAGCTTTCACATTTAGTACAAGATTGGCTTCAATTTTAAAAAAACATAATAATATAAAATTATTTTCCCCAAAACATTTTTTAAAGCCGCATAACTGTTTATATTGTTGTGAGTTAACCCTGCACCCAGCAAGGGGTTAAAATGTAATGGAGGATGCAACTGTTGGAATAGCCAGGCCAGCTTCATGGTGAGTTAATGGCCCTTAAGTATGGGTCCTTAGGGTAACAAAGGAAGTGGCCTTTGTGCCAGAGGCCAAATGAGTGGGCCCCTTCCCTCACCTGGCTGGTGGTGAAAAGGACAAGTGCCAGAAGTATGTGAGAGAGAGCTGGGCGGGAAGCAAACAGCAGGCAGAAGTCAGAGAATGAGAGCCATGTTTGATTTCTGTTTGAATCCAAGGCTTTGGCTACGGGAAAAGCAAGACCTTCTGGGGTGTTAATGCTATGACCATATCCATCGTAGACTCAGGTTGTATATACAATGGTACCTCAGGTTAAGAACTTAATTTGTTCTGGAGGTCCGTTCTTAACCTGAAACTGTTCTTAACCTGAAGCACCACTTTAGCTAATGGGGCCTCCCACTGCCGCCGCGCCGCTGCTGCTCAATTTCTGTTCTCATCCTAAAGCAAAGTTCTTAACCCAAGGTACTAGGTTTGTAACCTGAAGCGTCTGTAACCCGAGGTACCACTTTATGTGTAAATAAACTGTTAGGTATTGAAGTTCTCACCCCGGCCACCAGGGGTATTGTGTACAGTGGTACCTCGGGTTACAGACGCTTCAGGTTACAGACTCCACTAACCCAGAAATAGTGCCTCGGGTTAAAAACTTTGCTTCAGGATGAGAACAGAAATCGTGCTCCGGTGGTGCGGCGGCAGCGGGAGGCCCCGTTAGCTAAAGTGGTGCTTCAGGTTAAGAACAGTTTCAGGTTAAGAACGGACCTCCGGAACGAATTAAGTACTTAACCTGAGGTACCACTGTATATAGTTTTCACTCAGGTCCACGTCACTTAATTTAGGCGGGAAACCCTGGGGTGTTGTTGTTACAATGTTGCTCAGCAGGCCGGCAGAGCAGTTCAGTTCAGTTCAGTTCCAGCTTACTCTAAAGAACCACTTGGAGAAATCTCTGTGTCGTCTGCTTTGTCAACCCACTACTTAATATAAACCATATATTATAAAGGCACCACAGTCTTTGCTGTCCCTCATTCCAAGGAAAGTGAACTCTGGGTAAGAAACCGGAACCCCTGGGCTCTTGCACCACTCCACAGTTGGGGTGGCATTCAAAAATATCATTGACCCAATTGGGTTGCCATTAATTCTTTTTAAAGAATCCACTTCAACATGGAATGCTATGTGCTAACTTCTCAAGGTTCCCCGGTCTGAAAATGCAATCGCATGTTCTGCCTACAGGTCTTATTCTTAGATGAACCAACTGCAGGGCTGGATCCTTACTCTCGACACCAAGTGTGGGCCCTCCTGAATGAGCGCAAAGCAGGTCGAGTGATTCTGCTCACCACTCAGTTAATGGAAGAAGCTGATATTCTTGCTGGTTAGTAGAATGTCTCATGGTAAAAACAGTTTGACAAGTATAGGCATGAAGCGAGAGAGAAATAACCGAGACCATGGTGACTTGGGAACTTAACCCGCACTGATCTGCACTATCCTTATTTCTGTCTGTTGGAACAAAAAGCTCTTCCGTTGCACTGCGTAAAGGAGGTGATCCACATAGCACCCTAGATGATTCCTTCACATTTTTCACTATGCTGTCATTCACCAAGTTCCTGTTATTCCAGGAGTAACGGGCGTGCTGAGGACTAGCCTTGGAAATTCCAATGCCTTTGTGAAATGTCAAATTACTGTTACCTCTTCTGCTTCACTGGCTAAGCCAGGCATCCTGTACCTGTGGCCCTCCAGATGTTTTGGCCTACAACTCCCATGATCCCTAACTAACAGGACCAGTGGTCAGGGATTATGGAAATTGTAGTCCAAAACATCTGGAGGGCTGAAGGTTGAGGATGCCTGGGCTAAGCGTTTAATGCAGTGTTTCCCAAACTTGGGTCTCCAGCTGCAGCTGTTTTTGGACCACAATTCCCATCATCCTTGACCACTGGTCCTGCTAGTTAGGGATGATGTGAGTTGTAGTCCAAAAAAACAGCTGGAGACCCAAGTTTGGGAAATGCTGGTTTAATGGGTTGCAGCTACTACTCTTCAATGCAGTCTTCACAGCTGTTTGAGGGTGACCAATCTTTTCTCTCATTCCACCACCACCATTAGCTTTTGGATCCTTTCCCTGTTATCTGTTGCATCTCTTTTTGCATGACATCAACTGCCCTGCCCTAACAATTGACATGTGATTGTAAAATAATCTGTACTGGGAGGACAGGTGAAATAATCCCTCCCATCACTCTGGGGGACAAGTGTTTGCATTTTCCAAGCTTGGCTCCACCTGGGTTACAAGGAGTAAATAGATCTCTTCCAGCTGAGCCTTGATCAACAAGTTCTGCCTTAGCTGAAATGTGTTTTGCATTTCCTATCTTATTCCGGGTTCCTGATATGTAGCTTCCCTTAGATTGCACCTTGGTCTTCAGCTTCTGACTCACTCCAGACTGCTTTTTGTGACCTGGACAATTATGCTGACTTAACCCTACCCCAATGAAATAGATTTGCTTGCAAGACCTGCTGTGACGATTGTATTGCTAGTTGCCTGTTTGTGTGTGCAACATACTCCTCTGATTCGTGTGCATGTAAACAAATAGGATTGTTTGAAATGAAGGCAGCATTTCTGGAACTCGTATTATTTTCTGCATCACCCTTCTGAATCTCAGCTCACTGCACATTCCCCTTCAGATATTTCCTGCTTCTGATTTGGATATGGGGAAGAATTTATTTCTGCAGAATGTGATAAGTAAAACCAGAACTTTATGTGTTTTTCTTCCAGACCGGAAAGCATTTATCTCTCATGGCAGGCTGTCTTGTGTTGGTTCATCTTTATTCTTGAAGAAAAAATGGGGTGTTGGCTACCATTTAAGGTACTTTTGAGTTTGGAAATCTTGTACTCTTACCTATTTTGCAATCTCTGGTGGGCAATCACAGATATTTATCTATTTTATTTATAAAATTGTGCAAAATCTTCTTCTTTTTTAAAAAATCTAAGTATGTCAAGAAATTCCTCCTTTCTGGCTCAACGTCTCTTGGTCCAAGCTCAGACCAAAAAGAGGAAAGGGAGAGATCAGGCTGTAAAGATGCTGTGCTGCTGTTTCTTTCAGCAGAACTCTTATGGTTTTAGTAATGTCACAAATACTTGATTCGGATAACAGTTTTATTAAAGGAATGCAAGACTTGGTAATTAGTGTCCATCTAAATCCATTCTGAATACGAACAGGATGCATGTAAATGAATTGTATGACCCCGAGAGAACAACATCCCTGGTCAAGCAATACATCCCTGCTGCCAAATTATCAGCACAACATGAAAATGAGCTGAGTTATATACTGCCCTTGGAAAATGTGGATAAATTTCCAGGTAATTATCGTCTTGAATATGTAAATGATATCATAGCTATCATCTTTGAGTGTGCTATTAATGGAGATGTTCCTCAAAATGTTACTTTGGGCTGTAAGTACAATAAAAAGGATTTGCACAAGGCCGTAATGGAGATTGGAAATGCTAATCTTGAACTAGAAGTAAGCACTTGAGTTTCTTTCTCCCTGTCATGTAGATCTGTTCTCTGACATGGACCGCCAGAAAGAACTAGGAATTGTTAATTATGGGGTTACCATGACAACTCTGGAAGATGTCTTCTTGAAGCTGGAGGGAAATGAAATGATTGATGAGAAAGGTAACATACTGTTCCAAATAACATACTTTCTAGTAGTGATTCCCTGCTGCAGCAGGGAAAATATGAGTTTGGGACCATATCTGTTGTTGGCATCCAACTGTTGTGGGAGCATACCCTCCAACATTTCTCCTATTTTATAATAATAATATCTATATGCTACCTATTTGACTGGGTTGCCCAAGCCACTCTGGGTGGCTTCCAATAAATATATATAAAACATAATAAAACATATATTCTTGCATTTCAGGGTGTTAGACTAGATGATCCTTGGGTCCCTTCCAACTCGTAAGATTCTATGATTCTATAAAACGTTTAAAAACTTCCCTATACAGGGTTGCCTTCAGATGTCTTCTGAAGGTCCCCCTTGGCTTGGGGGATGCATAACTCCATACCCTCCAATATTTCTCTGATGAAAATAGGGACGTCCTAAGGAAAAGCGGGACATTCTGGGATCGAATCAGAAACCTGGACAGCTTCTGTGAATCCAGGATTGCCCCTGGAAAAGTGTTGCATTACAGCTGCCTTTCCCTGTTTTTTTTTTGAATATGGGAGTGAGAGCTGGGATGGTTTATCAATGACAGGGGAAAAACATCTGCAGTAGTGGTGGCAGCAAGGAGAGCTGGGGGGAAGTAGGGGATTGACTGACCCAGTATCAGAAGAAGTCAGAACAGAGTTTGTATAAGTAAGTAGTCTCTCATTTGGCCAATACCAAAGTTCTGATTTTGTGCTTTTGAAATTTGATTACAAAGAGGGGCCAAAGGGTGCTGACGAAATGGAACAAGATCTGCTATTGCTCTCAGACATGGGAAAGGCAACCATAAGCGGATCAGAACTCTGGAGGCAACAAGTTTGCGCCATGGCAAGAATGCATTTTTTAAATCTCAAGCGCGAGAGCAAACTCTGGAGAACGCTGTAAGTGCCAAGATAATTGCTTAAAAGCCGTCGCAACCTGGGTTACTGTATATGTAGCATCGCCCCCTAGCCTCCTCCACCACACTGTAACTACTAACACACACACACCACAATTGTGAATCAACTACCCTTCCAATTTTGCAGCCACAATTGTACACTATTTTCACCTTCATCCCTGTTCCCATCAAGGGGAGGGGGCAGAAAATGAGGGTGAGGAAGAGGCATGGAAATGGGGGTGCAAGGGGAATGTGGGGGTGCAAGGGGACTGCAGTGTAGAAGAGAGAAGCAGCTTCAGAAATGGGGTTGGGAAGGTGGAAATGGGGATTAGTAGTTGCATGCGGTTGGAGGGGGCTGGTCTACAGGAGTACAGTAGTACCTCGGGTTACATACGCTTCAGGTTACAGACTCGGCTAACCCAGAAATAGTACCTCAGGTTAAGAACTTTGCTTCAGGATGAGAACAGAAATCGTGCTCTGGCAGCGCAGAGGCAGTGGGAGGCCCCATTAGCTAAAGTGGTGCTTCAGGTTAAGAACATTTTCAGGTCAAGAACGGACCTCCAGAACGAATTAAGTACTTAACCCGAGGTACCACTGTACTGAGGTGGGGGGCAGAATTGAGAGGTTAGCAATGGGGGATAGGCTGGTTTGGCCAGTGACAGAAATGGGGTTGCTGCCACTAATAGATTCAATACCAGTTGCAATCATTCTCATTTGCTTAATTACTATCCTTTCTTTATTACAGACTGCTCCTTTTTGGAATTTTGCTGGCACCTTTAGTCATCCAGGTGCTGTTATATGTTATTTGGAAGAGCCTGCATTGTGCAGAGCTACATCCTGGGCTTTATTTTGAGCCAGGAAAGGAGTCTTTCAGAGGGTCTGCTGGACTTCTGATCCTTAATAATACAGGTAAGAGTGAAGAACAGAATATTGAGATTTCCCCACCCCCATCAGGTTTCGACCAAGAGCCAACATGCCAATACACCATGGCCAGACTGGGAAAACCTGGGTACAAATCTCTCCTCAGCATAAAGCACAGTGATTGAACAATAATCATCTCTCTTTATTCAAAAAATAATTTTTATTAACCGACCAATTAAATCAAATCAAATCACATCACATAAATTCCGAATTACAAAGCCGAATTTTAATTTTTTTGTTGGGGGTACCCATATTTCAAGTTCCGAAGGGGATTCCAATCATCTTCTTGCTGCTGCGTTAATATCCACAAATCTGTCCAAATAAAGTTCATATTTCTATCCAGTCCTATCTTGCTGTTCCCACGTCTCATCTTATTCATATATTTTTCTTTTTTCTTTGTGATCTCTTCTGATAATCTCCTTAAGCAGGTAAACACCAGTTATAATCCTGTGTGAATTTTTCCGTTAGTCCAATCACCATATCGAGATGGTTTCCATATATCATCACTTCCATAAATAAAAGCACTCTTTCCATCATTCATCTTCACAAATCTGTCGCCTTCTTTAGTCCTCTGAGGAGGCCGCCTGCAGTATGAAAACAGATCCATTCCTCCTCCCAGACATAAGTCTTTTGACAGAACTTGCCAAAATGGCGACGCTGTTTTTTTTACTGCATCATCCCAAAGCTCTTAAACTTTCCACGATCTCCTTAAAACATGCTTTTGGTTAGAGATTATCTCCACACAGTCTTAAATCATCAGCTTAGGTCATTTAAGCGGCATTTCTAACTTGTGGGGGGGATTCTTGGTTAATCACATAAAGGAAAGAAAGGAAAGTCCCCCCCCCCCATCCAGTCCCGTTGCCGACATACCGAGCCTTGGTGTGTCTTCTCATGATATATTCCTGTTTATCCAACCCATCTTCTTTCTCAGAGATCTCTTCAATTAGCAGTCTTTACTCCCCCTTCTTCCTTGAAATATGTGCATTTGCTTCCACCTAATTATTTCTTTTGAAGTTGCTGCAGCTAGAGGCGCGAATCAGAGACAGCGTCCAGGAGAGCCGAAGTCCGCACAAGGGCTTTCTGCCTAGTGCCCCCACCCCCTCGAGTTCGGGGGTGGTATAGGGCACAGCAGGCAAGGGCAGTCCCCCCACTCACTTGGGGGGCCCGGGAGGCTGCTTACTCCCATCACAGCCTCTTAATTACCTCGTGTGGGTTGGAGAGATGTTATTGTCGGCCATCTTCCAATGCGCCCCTAGTGGCACCCCCCTGAACAATAATCACCTCTTAATCCAATATTGTCTCAGTGTTGTGAGCAAAAAGTGAGGGGAGGGGGAACCATGTCTAACAGCCCTTTGGAAGGAAGGATAGAATATGAATGTAATAAAATGAAGTTTTCATACAATTTTAATGGACCAGTAGAAAGCGAGTGAAAAATGTTTTTCCAGCTCTCTATCAGGAACTGAAGGCTTTTTAACTGAGCACCCAGAGCCCCAACTATAGCATAGCTCTATGGATTGCCTGAGGAGTTTGGTCTACTCATAAGGTGTAGGTTCCTTACAAATAACCCTTTGTTCCGTACGAGACCATGTTCTTCTGGAGAAAACTTCAGCATCAGGCAGCTGACTGAGCCTGCAACTTTAGGAATCAGTACTCCCTTGGACTCAGTAGTGGTTTAGCCTCTACCATTGATTTTGAGCAAAGGTCTGGTGGAGAAAGGTCTTGTGCCATGATCCCTGAAAGCCCCAAATCCCCCTGCTGTGTCTCACTGCCCCATTATACATCGTGCTCCTCTATAATGTTAGCTTTGGGGAGTGCCAAGTCCTCCTCTGAAGAGGATTCCTCCAGGGCTGTCTGAGATGCCAGATTGTGTAAGGTATCAGATATTTGCTTACAAAAATTTTGATTACAGCCAACCAGGATATGGCTCTTCAAAGCTTGCTTCACTAACGGGGTCATATCATGGAGCCTGGCACTATTGGCAGTCCTAAAAGAATAAGATAATTCCAATATTACCTCAATAGTAAAAATAAAAAATTAAGAATTTTGGGTGGAATTCAAGATGGCACTAAGGCGATTGTTCCGTCAGTGCTCATCTCCTCCTTCATGCTGTTTTAGGGGTTTTCCCCAAACTTCCCTCCCCTCAAGTCAGTTTGGGGAGGAGAGGGTGAGGGAAGCCCATTTGTGCTAGTGGGATAACACAACCCATTTTAGCAAATAAATAGGCATTAAATGTTACACAAAGATAATTCCAACTCTGTATTACACTTCATTTTGGTTTTCTCCTGTTTGAGAAATTAAGATTCTACCACAGTCCTCCGGTCATTCTGTGAATCCTTGTTTTCTTTTTCAGGTGCAAGCATTGACAATTTCATCCAAGCAGTGAAGAATCAGAATGTCCTGGTAGAAGTTGTCTCTGGCAAAAATGTCAGTGACCAACTAGTGCACAATGGGGCTATAATGGTAGCCCTTGAAGACAAGGTAACTTCAGTTATTTTTTGTTGCAATCAGTACCATTTTTCTAGAAAAGGAGGTGCCAGAACTCACCACGAACGCTTCCCTTGTTTTCTTAAAATGGCAATGGTGCTCACCTGAGAGGTGCCAGAACTGAGTTCTGACTGCGGGGGGGGGGGGACCCCCTGGGTGTAATCCTAAGTGGGATAAAACTGGGGAGCAAAGCCCCATATCGACTGTTACCATCTTGTGCCAGCTTGTGCAGGGGCAGGAAATGTCAGGGCAGACTTACTCTTTGCATTTCCATGTGGTTTCCTTTTTTAATCTTTAGCCCCATATCACTGGCTAACCAAATATGGTTGTACATGTTTTGAATTTGAAAGCAAGCAGCATCTTGTGGTGTTGAGCGTAGCTGTTTCGCAAGCCTGTTTTTAAATGCCTTTCCCAGTTAAAGAGAAATGCTCTTTAAGCAGAGTATAATACTGGTGCAGCATCCGGTAACAGGTAACAGCTAGCTCCATCCCAGTCAAATTAGAAGCAAGGCCACGATTCCAAAATATGGGGGCACAAAGTTCACAACTGTATGAGAGCAATGAAGCTGAAATATACTCGGAGTCCTGTAGTGATTTCATGCTCTTTATTGCAGCTTGTAAAACAGTGATTGAATTGCCCCCCAAACCCCAGGCTTTTATATACATTAATTACACAATGAGTCCCGTCTGATTGGCTGATTCTGTTTCCCTCCTGGAGCCCGATTGGTCTTTTCCTGCAGACCAATCAGTTGTTGCATTTTAGGATCCTACCAGCCTAATAGGCTGATTAACTTCCTCCTGGAGCCTGATTGGTCTTTTCCTGCAAGCCAATCAGTTGTTGCATTCTAGGATCCTACTTGCCTATTGTTCTAGGATCCAAGCTTAGTACATAACAGAAGCTGTCCCAACAAGTTCATATACCTACCCAGCAAGCTCTTTTCCAGAAGAAGAGGTGCTGGAACTCACCATGAATGCCTCGCTCGTTATCTTATAATGGTAATGGAGCCCACCTGAGAGGTGCTGGAGCTCAGTTCCTGTGAGTTCTGGCTGAAAACAACAACCCCGTTTATAGCTAAGGCACGGCACATACCTTCCTTGAAAGAATCAGCCTTGTAAGAATGTCTAGCCTGCAGGTGCAGACTCCACCAAGGTGGGTGCATCTGTTCCCACTGGTGAAGGCATCTTCTGACCCTGGGAGACAATGGCAGACCTGCCTCCTCTTGTGAATCCTTTTCAGCCTCACCCCAGGCTGTGGCTCTGAGCTCTCCACAGCCTCTGGCAACATTATCTCCTCGACAGGAAGGGAAACAGCAACAGAGACTCCAGTACCAGCATTACCATCTTTCTTCAGACAAGACTTTGCTCTGCTGTCTCAGGCTCCTGTCCCCACTCTTCCCCATCTGCTGCCCAAGGTCCACACTTGAAGGCACTTAGTGATGTAGGACACCTTCATTACAAATAACACATAAAGCAGGCTTATGAATTTCTGTTTTCATTACAGGCTGTTATTTTCTCAGCATTCATTCACTGACTCACTTGAATTTCTAACTTGTATTTCATTTCTTGTCTCGGTTCAGAAATACAGATTCACACTCATATGCCACATGGAAGTGACCAATTGCTTTCCGGTGCTTGTCAACATCATCAGCAATGCACGCCTGCGAATGTTAAATTCCGCTGCCCATATTCGAATCTGGAGTCACATGTTTCTATTTGTAAGTCTTTCAACTGGATTGTAAGAATGGTTACAGTAGTGTGAAGAGGCGGGCTAGTTGTAGTGGTGAATAAGTGTGAAAACACACACACACGCACACACACACACACAATCTCTCTTTAATAGATTTGCATTCATCTTTAATATTGATAGGCTTCCAAGCCAAGGTATTTCTAATTTCATCCATTTTTCAGAACTTCTGTGATTTTTAAAAATCATGCGTTCAGTTTGAAACATCATTTTATTAGTTGGTGTTATATATATTCCAAGGTATTTGATAGAAACGTTTGTCCACTTAATATTCATTTGTTTTGATATTTTAGTTTTAATTTATTCTAGTACACTACAGTGGTGCCCCACAAGACGAACGCCTCGCAAGACAGAAAACCCGCTAGATGAAAGGGTTTTCTGTTTTAGAGGCGCTTCGCAAAACGAATTTCCCTATGGGCTTGCTTCGCAAGACAAAAATATCTTGCGAGTTCCTGCGGGTTTTTCCCCCTCCCCCCTTTCCCTAAGCCGCTAAGCCGCTTATCAGCTGATCCGCTGATAAGCCGCTTAACAGCTGATCGCTAAAAGCCGCTAAACCGCTAATAGCGCTAATCCGCTAAGCTGTCAATGGGCTTGCTTCGCAAGACGAAAAAACCGCTATACGAAGAGCCTCACGGAACGGATTAATTTCGTCTTGCGAGGCACCACTGTATATTAATACTCATAATATCTGTACCACCTGAGTCGATTTTATACTCAGAGACTCTGCTGTAGCCTCTGAATTCAGTTGATTCTTGTGAGTTTATAATAGTTAACAGTACTACATCATCAACCTAAAGACAACTTTTAAATAAGCAATGATCAACTTTATTCCTATAATTAAATATCATTTTTAAGCCTACCAAGTGCAGAGAATAATAGCAGCTGTTCTAATCATATATACTGTCACACAGTGTTTATAAACTTTATCTTTCTGATTTGTTTCCCAGCAATCTAGTAGCAAACAGCTATGGATCTTTCTCTGTAACATGTGCATGTTTGGGGTATTTATATACCCTACCTTTCCAGCACATTTTGCGATGATGAGTGGTCGTTACTACAAGGTAAAGTAATTAAACATGCATGAAACTTATTCCCTTGCAATGAATGCAGTCTTTTGATTTCCCCCCTCCAGTTGACATCAAATTCAGTAGATTATCTATCAATTTTGGATCTGCATATAGTTTACTGTCCAAGCACCCACAGCACCCTTGGCATTGCAGTACAATTGTGTCTTATGTGGGAGTTTAGTTCCAAGGGTCGCCCGTATAGGCAAAATGCATGAACTCAAACCCTTGGAACCAAACTTTTATGTGATCTTGTGGGAGCATCCCAGACTGATGAGAGGAGATAGCCTTGCTCAGAAAGCAAGCCAGAAAGCTTAAAAGCTCTATGTGCACCAGGAAATTCCAGTGTAAAAATAGTTTCTAAGTTCTCTGCCTCACTTCCCAAGCAAAGCCCTTTCCACACACCAGCATTTAACGTCAATCAGCCAGTGTTCAACTGCATATGGTTGAAATCGCGCAAGTTAAATGTGCGTAAGACAGAATCATATCTTTGGGGCCTATCACCCCTACATTCTTGTTTTTATGATAACTTATTTGAGTTGGATATAGCTCTTGGATTTATGTTCAAACCTTGGGAGATCGCAATGGGGAGCTAACGATTCTATTGATTCCAATGTGCCACAATGGAAGAAATAAAAACTTTCAGTTTTATGCTAGCTCCTATATCCCAGTCCAGATCTCCCTTTGAATGTTTTATTATTTGTTTTTGAAATGTAGAGACTGCCCTATTAAAAAAAGTTTTAAAAAGCAAGCAAGCTGAAACAGTGATAAAAAAGAGCAATACAATATACATTTCGGAATTGAGAAAAAATGAGCACACCAAAAAAAGGGCAGGGAATAAAACTGCTATACAGTGGTACCTCGGGTTACAGGCGCTTCAGGGTACAGATGCTTCAGGTTACAGACTCTGCTAACTCGGAAATAGTACCTCAGGTTAAGAACTTTGCTTCAGGATGAGAACAGAAATCATGCTCTGGCGGCGCGGCGGCAGCAGCAGGCCCCATTAGCTAAAGTGGTGCTTCAGGTTAAGAACAGTTTCAGGTTAAGAATGGACTTCCAGAACGAATTAAGTTCTTAACCCAAGGTACCACTGTAGTAAGGTTTTTAAATTCTGAAAGGGCATTAAAAGATGACTCAGGTGTGCCTTCTCGTGGGGGTCATTCCACAACTGTGATGCCACTACAGTGGACACTCAGGTTGCGAACGTGATCCATGCGGGATGCACGTTCGCAATCCACGTCTGTGCACGTGTGGGTTGCTATTTGGTGCTTCTGTGCATGCCAAAGCATGATTTAGTGCTTTTGCACATGCTCGGCCGCTGAAACCCGGAATTAACCCATTCCAGTACTTCTGGATTTCGGTGGTCCGCAACCCGAAAAAACGCAACCTGAAGTGGCTGTAACCCCAGGTATGACTGTACTGAAAAGGCACTTTCACTCTAGGCCCCCTGCTGCATCTCACCTAGTGGGGGCACCGGTAGAAGGGCCTCCTGCAATGATCTGCAGGTCCAGGTAGGTAAGTGTGGCAAGAGGTGATCAGTTCAGTATTCTTGCAGTCAGTGCAAAGATTTCCCAATTCATTCAAGTGGAGAGAGCGGGTATTTATTTGAAGTACAATATTGATACACCATTCCCTCTGTCTGACATCCAAGGGCATACTAAGTTGCCAGCGCCTGTAGTTCCTTCCCTATCTCACCTAGGAATGGGACACTTTTCTCAGACTTCTCCTTCTTTAGTCTTTGGTTGCTCGTTTCCTCCCCTCACCCTCTTGTTTCCTCAAAACACTCCTATTCAGAACATCATTGTTTTTGCTCACATTTCAGCTGATACCCCTATTAATTCATGACAACTTACTAGGAGACCAGTGGTCACCTCAGCAGTGTCTTCAATGCTACTTCCTCAATCCTGGCCAAAGTGGTACAGAGAGGAGGTTTCTCCCAAACCTGAGCCCACCCTTGATTTTCTAACTGCCTCCCTAAATCCTTAAGTTGCCATCTCTTTCTCCATTAACATTTTGTAAATTGCAGAGCCCAAACCCTTTAGAATGGTCCCCTGGTGGTAAAAGTAAAGGGTAAAGGGATCCCTGACCATTAGGTCCAGTCGTGGCCGACTCTGGGGTTGCGGCGCTCATCTTGCTTTATTGGCCGAGGGAGCCGGCGTACAGCTTCCAGGTCATGTGGCCAGCATGACTAAGCCGCTTCTGGCAAACCAGAGCAGCGCACGGGAATGCCGTTTACCTTCCCGCCGGAGCGGTACCTATTTATCTACTTGCACTTTGAAATGCTTTCGAACTGCTAGGTTGCCAGGAGCAGGGACTGAGCAAGATGAGCGCTGCAACCCCAGAGTCGGTCACGACTGGACCTAATGGTCAGGGGTCCCTTTACCCTTACCTTTATTATTTATCTTGCCACAAATCATATACTGAAGGGCATAATTATCTCTTGCAATTTTCTTTGCTAGATAAAAACTCGTTCTCAGTTGCGGGTCTCAGGACTCTTTCCTTCTGCCTTTTGGTGTGGATTAGCTCTGGTGGACGTCCCTTTGCATTTTATTCTCCTCCTGTTGCTGCTTTGGCCGTGGCTCAGACTATTAGACATTGTGGGACCTCATGGCTATACTACCGAAATTTTATGTTTGGTGAGTACAATTACTTACATTACTTTTTAAAAGTAGTCTTTAAATGACCTTTAATGTTTACAATGCTTACAAACTAATGTTTACAAATGTTATAAACATTGAACCATTTCCACTGAATAATAAACTTGGGCTGCGATCCTCAATAGTTTACAAGGGAGTAAACTCACCCAAACATAATGGGCCTTCTGTATAGTTTGGTCATATGAAATGAGTTCCCAGAAAACCCGTGTTTTCAGACACCAGTCTTAACAATAAATATTAACCTTCTTCTTAACAGGTGTCATTTCTGTTTGGCTACAGCATGTCAATGGTCTTATTCCTATATGTAATTGCCTTCGTGTTTCGCAACAAATGGCATGCTAGCAGTTTTTGGTCATTCGTCTTAATCTTGGTAAGTTTTATGACCAGACCACTGACTGATCATTTATTTCCTTATATTCTTAATCTTACAATACCTCTAATTGTTTATAATTTTCCATTAAAGTAGACAAATCAATGGATGCTTCAAATATAATAATGTGAAATAATGTAAGACTGAATGACACGTTGAACAGAAAAGAGCATAAGCAGTGATCCTTTAAGTGTGCATACTTAAGCGGTATTCTAAATCAGGTCTCCAGCTGTTGTTGGACTACAACTGCCCTCACCCCTCACTTCTGCTCCTGCTTGCTAAGGATGATGAGAGTTGTAGTCCAACTATAGCTGGAGATTCAGGTTTGGGAAACCCTGTTCTAAATACTTCCTTCAAACTGTCTGCATTTGAGCCAAGTTATTCCATACTTGGGACTGTGAGGACCCTTCTTCAGGAGCTGCCCAAAGAGATCTGTACCTGTCTTATAGGTAAAGGTAAAGGGACCCCTGACCATTAGGTCCAGTCATCACCGACTCTGGGGTTGTGGTGCTCATCTTGCTTTACTGGCCGAGGGAGCCGGTGTACAGCTTCCGGGTCATGTGGCCAGCATGACTAAGCCGCTTCTGGCAAACCAGAGCAGCACATGGAAACACCTTTACCTTCCCGCCGGAGCAGTACCTATTTATCTACTTGCACTTTGACGTGCTTTCGAACTGCGAGGTTGGCAGGAGCAGGGACCGAGCAACGGGAGCTCACCCCGTTGCAGGGATTCGAACCACTGACCTTCTGATTGGCAAATCCTAGGCTCTGTGGTTTAACCACAGTGCCACCCGCGTCCCTTATATCTGTCTTATACTCTGCCACACAAAACTTTTCTTCTTGCCACGAGAATAGGATACTATCATTTTGCCCCTTCCTCAATAATGCCTGTGAAGCCAGTGGCTGTGAGGTAAGGTGAGGCAACTGCCTCAGGTAGCAGGATCCATTGGAGCAACAGACCCCAATGTAGATCTTATTCAGGGCCAGCTCACCCGTGAGACAAGCTAAGGCAACCGCCTCAGGCGTTGGAATCCACAGTGGCAGCAGTTCCCGGTATCAAACTTTCTTTCCCCACATTCACAATATAGATCTTCCCCCACCCCTTCTTCTCTGGCAGGGAGGGGAAGCCACTTTGGGGTCCACCTCAGATGCCAATATGTCTTGGGCTAGCCCTGGGGTATAGATGGCATTCTATGGGTATCGGGTGAATTCCACCTCCCACCCCAGCAATTCGCATCTTCCAGTGGGGTGGGAGGTAGGATTCACCCACTACCCACAGAGTGGTAACTCTCAACTTATGCACATTATTTTCTGAGCATTTTGTTTTATGCACTTGGCAAATAAAAAAATAACAAAAGTTGAAAGGGGACAGAAAGCGGGTCAGGTATCCAAGAAAAAAGACGTTGGCAATCCCACCCACCATTGAACCCATTATATTTTGACATACGTGATTTTGGCCTCACACTCTGTCCTCAGAACATAACCCCCACGTAAGTTGAGAGATGTAGTTACACACACTTGGTTGTGTTTCATTTGGGGTGTAAAGGAGTTAAGCCTCAGTATGGAAAACAAAACAGGAAGAAGCTGTTTAATCTGTTCAAAAGCTTAATATACTTTTTTCTTGTTTCATTTCAGGTGAACGTGCTTGCTTTGATTAATGGAGTCTTTGCAGTCCACTATGTGCATTATCTACTAGTAATAATTCTTCCCCTGTTTACAGCAACAGAATTTATGTTTTCTTTCACAGCGGTAAGCAAAAGTGCAGCCTATTCCTGGTATTTTGAAATTGCCCCTTAGGGCACCAAAGAGCCCTTGGTACCTTAGTCACATACCAAGACCACCTGCCCCTTCCAATTTTATTTTCATTTTTAAATGATGTTTTTGGGTTGGGAGGCTTCCTGTTTTTATGTGGTGTTGTCTGTGCGTTTTGTCTGTGCTTTTGCAGGGTGGGGATTTGTGTTGGGTGGGGGGAGTTCCAAACAAGAGCAATTTTTCGCCCTATGAAATCGGCATTATTTGGTGTCCAGTTTCTGAATTTATCACACAATTTGAAAAGGTTAGGGTCCGCTAGGCTATCGCTTTGCAACTGTGCTCTTGGGTTAAGGAAACAGTAGCTCATGATGGGCCACCAGATTCATAATGGCACATCCTCCTGGTCTGTAATCCCAGAAATACACAGCTGTTGTTACTTGTCAGGAGATTTCAGGGCTGAAGTATTGAGGCTGCTCACTGACTGCGTTCCACCATCACAGTGCAGGTTCTGATGCGCGGCAGTGTTGTGTTGAAATTTGCAGACAGACCAGAAGATACCATGGTTCACGGTACCAAAAGCTGCACGGAGGTCAAGAAGATCCAAGAGGAAATTCTGCTTCCCCTGCACTTAACAAAAATACAGTGGTACCTCGGGTTAAGAACTTAATTCATTCTGGAGGTCCATTCTTAACCTAAAACTGTTCTTAGCTTGAGGTACCACTTTAGCTAATGAGGCCTCCCGCTGCCGCTGGGCAGCCGGAGCACGATTTCTGTTCTCATCCTGAAGCAAAGTTCTTAACTCGAGGTACTATTTTTGGGTTAGCGGAGTCTGTAACCTGAAGCGTCTGTAACCTGAGGTACCACTGTAATCAACCAGGGTGACCAAGTGTCAGGCTTCAGGGAAGTGGCTTCCTCCTTCTCTTTGGGCCGTGGATAAGCAGAACGAAGCAAAAATAGACTCTTACCATTTAAAGAGATTTTAATGATCATAGCAAAAGAATAAGGAGTCCATTCTTGGAATAAAGATGCTCCCAATTAAAGTTTACACCCACTCCCCCCCCCCCGAGCCACCTCCTCTTTTGGAACCGGATCTCGCAACCACTGTGCCATCTGTGCAGCTACCTTATCTAATCTCCTTGACCTTGGGCTGATCAGCTGGACACTTTCCAGCGAACCAGGGCCTGTTAACTCTCTCTATCCCGGTTCTTCTTATCCTAGTTGTTCACCACCCAGTTCTTCCCAATTTTTGTCTTCTGAACTATGTCCCTCTGTGAACCACTATTCCAAATCTATACTGTCCCACTGCAGGAGCAGGGGGAGGGGGAGGCTCCCACCATTCCTCATTTGTGCAGCCCTCCTCAGCACGGTCCCTAACACCAAGGCAGTTTCAGTCCCAAAATCTGGGCTGAAACTGGATTGGAATGGGTCTAGATAATTGGTTTCACCTAAGAATGCCTGAAGCAACCTTGCCACCACCCTCCCAACCACATGGCCAAAAAGAGGGATAATGGTGACAGGGACATAGTTATCAACACTTCCGGGTCCAGGGAGTCCTCTTGAGGAGAGGTCATACTGCTGCCTTCTTCGAGGATGGTGGCACCACCTTCTCCCATAATTAAGTTTTAATTACTCCCTGGTCAACCCCCTGCATTTTGCTCTTATGAAGCAGAGGATCAAGGAATTGCATCATTGGCCCCACACTTTCAAGCATCTGTTCTACCGGCGGTGCCAGTTTAGCCTCAAGATTGGGGGGACTGGAGCACAACACGCATGTATGACGTCATGTGCATGTCATGTGACACCACACATGTCTCCCACCACTGCACTGGCTGGTGCAGGCTTCTGCTAGGCTATGTTGGTCCCCGCAGTGCTGGGAGATGCTGCACAGGCTGGTGTGACCCTGAGCTAGGCATGCCGGTACCCACGATGGCTCCTGACACTGCACAGGCCAGTGCAGCTTTCCACAACATTGAGCTGGGTCTCCTTCAAACAAATATTGAGGGAATGGAAGACATCTCCACCCCCTTGAGGTGCTCTCCACATCCTTGGGATGTAATACAGTGGTACCTTGGGTTACAAATGCTTCGGGTTACAAATGCTTTGGGTTACAAACTCCGCTAACCCGGAGGTAGTTGCTCCAGGTTGCGAACTTTGTCCCAGGATGAGAATGGAAATTGTGCAGCTGTGGCGCAGCGGCAGCGGGAGGCCCCATTAGCTAAAGTGGTACCTCAGGTTAAGAATGGTTTCGGGTTAAGAACGGACCTCCAGAACAAATTAAGTTCGTAACCCAAGGTACCACTGTAACCGAAACTGATCCAACAGCTCTGCTCCATTTGGATGCCTCCATATGGCTGAATCCTAATCGTGGCATACAATTCCAAACAAACCTGAGGGACTTTACTCACAAAATGACTAGCAAATTTGTTTTAGCAGAGATCCAATGGGACATTTTGGTACTAAATTCCAGGATTCCTCCCTTGCTCTGTTGCACCCCTCCACGTCGAGAGGGGGCTCCAGGCCCTCTGGGAATCGCCCACACATCTATTGATTCTGGCTGCCTACACACACACACACACACACACACACACACCCCACCGGGCATACATTTGGAGCCCATCCTCTCCTCTGCCTCATGAAAAGGATTCTGGGAAGTGTAGTTTATCCTCTGCAGCCAGGCATTTGGCTAACATCCTATGTACTTTTATATGTTTTTTTGGAAGGGGGGGAATGTTTGTTGCTTTGCTTTGCTCTTGTCCTTATTATGCATTTTGTATCTTTTGTCTCGTATTTATATGCTGTGAATTGCCCTGCAATTTTCAGATGAAGGGCAGTATACAGATTTAATACATAAAAAACAATCCTGCAGTTAATTTTCCTATCTCCCACAACAAGAAGCACTCGACATAATGTAGGTCTCACAGGTCCTCGAGTCACTGTCTTTCAAAGTCATTTTCTTTTACTTCACAAACTAGTATACTTCTGAGTAAGCAGAAACAGTTAACTTAATTTGGCGGGACACTAACTTTCAAGCTGACAGGCACTGGCACAACGTGACTTCAGTATTAGAGAGAATAATCTACAGAATCACCTTTTTCCCCCTTACAGATGTTGAATGGACTGCTTTATGATGAAGATAGACCATTAATGAATATGATCTGGGTGGCTTCCTTTATGGTGAGGAATATTTGTGTGGGAGGTATTTTAGTTCGTAGGGTGTTGTATCCAATGGAATGGGTGTTCACCTTGTTGCAAGACACTAGACAGGAGCTTGTGGGGAGTGGGGAGCAGGCTGGACTCCCTCAGTTTTTCCTCCTGTCTAGATGCATACAGGTGAAACTTGGAAAATTAGAATATTGTGGAAAAGTTCATTTATTTCAGTAAAGCAACTTAAAAGGTGAAACTAATATATGAGATAGACTCATGACATGCAAAGCGAGATATGTCAAGCCTTTATTTGTTATAATTGTGATGATCATGGTTTAAGCTGAATTACTGAAATAAATGAACATTTCCACGATATTCTATTTTTCCGAGTTTCACCTGTACAGTACATTCCTCCCATCTCTCCTGACTCAACTAAGTTTTTTACTAGTTTCTGAACCCTCTTTTTTTCTTTAGATTTCCCTTATCGTCATTTTAGTTCTACAGTTCTTTGTTTGTCCATGCATTGTGGTTTCTTACACACACAAAAAAACCAACCAACCAACTAACCAAACAAACAAAGAAACAGACAGACAGACAGACAGACAGACAGACAAATGAAACCCTTTCCTTTGCTCTTTCTGTTTGGTTGTTCTGCTTATTTGCCACCCTTCTTTTATTCCTTAGTTGTTTACTTGTATTGATAAATTTTCCAGAATCAGTGCCCGATGAGATGTGCGACTCAAAAGACATGTCTCATTCATTTCCTCAATTCTGAGTGCTACCGGTAGGCTGCCCTTATCCCAGAACTGGTTAGTCAAATGCTTTCTCAAGGGTGTGGTACGTCGACACCCACCAATGGCACATTGCTTCCCCACCTGGAATTTACACTCGGTCCTCACAGCTCTTCAGAGACCTCCTTTCAAACGTCTATGTCTTGCACCCCTAAGGATCCTTTCCTTCAAAGTTTTCTTTTGGTGGCAATCACTTCGGCACACAGTGTCAGAGTTTTCAGTCCTTTCTACACCTAAACATCTTTGTCTTTTCCACAAGGATAAGGTGGCGCTATGTTCAGACCCTTTCCTTCCTTCCAAAAGTCTATCTAGGTTCCACGTCTCACAAGATCTGACTCTCTGACTTTCTGTCTGCATCCAAAATAACCTAAGGAGCAAGCCTGGCACTCCCTGGATGTGCAAAGAGCTCTGAAAGTTTACCTACATCATACAAAATCCTTCTCTACAATGGATCTCTCTACCTGGTTTTTAAATGGCAAGGAGAGGAATCTTATCTCCCTGTTTTACTGATGAGCACTAGAACACTAAGACCACATTGTAGATACAGTGGTGCCCCGCAAGACGAATGCCTCGCAAGACGAAAAACTCGCTAGACAAAAGAGTTTTCCGTCTTTTGAGGTGCTTCGCAAGACGAATTTCCCTATGGGCTTGCTTCGCAAGACAAAACGTCTTGCGAGTTCTTGCGAGTTTTTTTCCTTCCCCTCCTTTTTCTAAGCCGCTAAGCCGCTAATAGCCGCTAAGCCACTAAGCCGCTAAGCGCCGCTAAACCGCTAATACAGTGGTGCCTCGCAAGACGAAATTAATCCGTTCCGTGAGGCTCTTCGTATAGCGGTTTTTTCGGATTAGCGCTACAGCTGTCAAGCGGCTTCCAGCGATCAGCTGTTAAGCGGCTTATCAGCGGAACAGCTGATAAGCGGCTTAGCGGCTTAAGAAAAGGGCAAAAAAAGCAGAAAAAAACCGCGGGGGGATGCAAGATTTTTTCCGTCTTGCGAAGCAACCCCATAGGGGAATTCGTTTTGCGAAGCGCCTCCAAAACGGAAAACCCTTTCGTCTAGCGGGTTTTTCGTCTTGCGAGGCGTTCGTCTTGCGGGGCACCATTGTAGCGCTAAGCCGCTAATAGCCGTGCTTCACAAGACGAAAAAACCGCAAGACGAAGATACTCGCGGAACAGATTAATTTCGTCTTGCGAGGCACCACTGTAAGAGCATCGGAGATAACTCTTGCTTGTCTCTGATTTTAGTGCCGTGGTGTTAAGATGAGACATCCCCTTAGTTGCCCCAGGCATGGTGTGGTTAGGATGTCAGATGATTGGCAGGTGTGTTGGTTTACCCCAAATGGCTGCATGGGCCAAATGAAGAGGCAATGGCTTCCCCCACTACTGGTTTATAGGACTGTAGCCCAAATATAGTGACTTAAATTGGTTATAGGTCTGTACACTTCTTGAACATAATTGGTTGTTTCTGATTTTTTTGTTTTTTGTTTTGTTTAGCCTTACTTCCACATTGTGGTTCTCATTCTTTTACTTCGCTGTCTGACGGCGAAATATGGCAGGCCAGTTATGAGAAGAGATCCTGTGTTTAGGTTTGTACACATATGGTTAACCTGCTATTGCAGTCAGACTTAGTAATGCAAAAGGTTTTCCTGTTTTTCTTCTGAAATGATGACTTTCAAATACGTACAGTCATACCTCGGCTCCCAAACGCCTTGGGAGTCTAACGTTCTGTCTCCCAAACAATCGAAAACCAGAAGTGAGTGTTCCGGTTTTCGAAAGTTGTGTTTTTTTTAAGCCGAATGTCTGGTGCAGCTTCCGCCATTGTTTCCGGAGCGCCTGCACAATCAGGAACCAATCAGAAGCTGTGCCTTGGTTTCTAAACTTTTCGGAAGTTGAACGTACTTCCAGAATGGATTCCGTTCAACTTCCAATGTACATCTGTACCTCACTTTTTATATCCATAGGTTCCTCTCTCTCTCTTTTTTAAAAAAGCAAGTTTTCCTAGTTCTGCGCTTAAGAATCCCAATATCCCCTGGGAGTAATTCAGTGTAAGGTAAAGGTACCCCTGCCCGTACGGGCCAGTCGTGTCCGACTCTAGGGTTGTGCGCCCATCTCACTTAAGAGGCCGGAGGCCAGCGCTGTCCGGAGACACTTCCGGGTCACGTGGCTAGCGTGACGAAGCTGCTCTGGCGAGCTGGCACCAGCGCAGAACACGGAAACGCTGTTTACCTTCCCACTAGAAAGCGGTACCTATTTATCTACTTGCACTTTAGGGGTGCTTTCAAACTGCTAGGTGTGCAGGAGCTGGGACCGAAAGACGGGAGCTCACCCCGCCGCGGGGATTCGAACCGCCGACCATGCGATCGGCAAGCCATAGGCACTGAGGTTTTACCCACAGCGCCACCCACGTCTAATTCAGTGTAGCGCTAAGCAAATGGCTCTGTCAATGCATCTCTGCTGGCCTGAGGGAATCAACTTCTCTCTCTTCCCACTTACTGTTCCAGGGGTTCTCTTGACCCCTTCCCCAAGCCAATTTGATGCAGTAATGGATGAAGGAGTTGGGGTAGTCCTTTTGTACTTTTGGAAGTTCTTGAACAGGTTTCCACTGACGGGGCTTTTTTTAGTTTAATCCAGCCCTTGGTTCGCTTTATTTATTTACTCCATGAAAACTTTAAGGCAGAGATTTCCAAACTCTGTGTTGTGAAACGTTAGTGTGTCGGCTGCAGTGTGTAGGTGTGTTGTGTGAATGCTCCCCACGCTGAGGTAAAAATCATGGACTTAGGGGACTCAAAGAATCCCATGGGGAGTTGGGCAGCAAAAGCCAAACCCCAGTTCTCCTCCTGGGGCTGGGAAGGGGTTAGTTTAACCTCCAGTTTGCTAGTAAAACTGAATTACTGTGTTGCAAAATAATGCATGTCTAAAAAGGGGTCACCAATGTGAAAGGTTTGAAAAGCTCTGCTTTAATGTGTTTGGCAATGTGTAAAGGAAGATGCATTTCACAGTTGTTGTTGTTTTAAAGAGGATATTCAAGATTTAACAAACACCTTCATAATTTTTAGGAATCTTTCATTTCATGAGGGTCCTTGTTTTCTTCCATAGAGCCAAACTTCTGAAAAAAGAGGATATTATTTTGTTGTTAAAGTATGATTTTAAAAAATTGTCTCACATAGGCAGAATATATAATGATTTGATTTATTATATTTCTATGCTTCTTTTCATTCAAATGAATCCCAAAGCTGCTTACAAAAAAATAATAGTGATAACATGACAGAACATAATAGAACATCACAAATAACAACATAAATGAAATAGAATAAATAACAAATTATCAGTAGAACATTTGCAATCTATAAAACACTGCTTACAAATCAATAACTTAAAAAATAAGACAAACGTCACATTTAAAGCAAACCATATTATATAATTAACAAATTAATACAGCATTTATAATCTTTAAAACAATGTTAACAACGTTAACAATCAATCTTTAGCTCCAGAAGTTGACTTTATAAATAGAAAAATAATAATGGTGATCTTAATAATGTTACACACCACCCCAGTCTCCAAATGGTGAGAGATTTCAGGGATTTCAGCACATTCTCAAGTTCAGTGTTCTTTGAATGAAGACTGGCAGGGACTGGAGGGGCCTTAACAGCATTAACTTCCCAACAGATCTTGCTTTCCCATTAAGCTTCCAGGGAAGCCTCAAAGCCCAGCACAGAGCAAGCATGTCTCTTGTGTCTCCAGCTTCTCCACCTCCTTTATGCCTAGCTCACACTACACTGGCTATTTTTCTTGTATTTGCCTGGCGAGGCCCCGGGCCCCACAGTTCCCTTAGATAATAAACACACGGACACAAATGTTTAGCTTATTGGGATAAAATAGGCCACAACTTTATTGGTTACGGAAGGGACGCTGGTGGCGCTGTGGGTTAAACCACAGAGTCTAGGACTTGCCGATCAGAAGGTCGGCGGTTCCAATCCCCGTGACCGGGTGAGCTCCCGTTGCTCGGTTCCTGCTCCTGCCAACCTAGCAGTTTGAAAGCATGTCAAAGTGCAAGTAGATAAATAGGTACCGCTCTGGCAGGAAGGTAAACGGTGTTTCTGTGTGCTGCTATGGTTTGCCAGAAGCAGCTTAGTCATGTTGGCCACATGACCCAGAAGCTGTACACCGGCTCCCTTGGCCAATAAAGCGAGATGAGCGCTGCAACCCCAGAGTCGGCCACGACTGGACCTAATGGTAAGGGGTCCCTTTACCTTTATTGGTTACAGATGTGAGTGGTTTGCCTTAGGCATTGGGCAAAATGATATCCGGACTTCTCCCCGTCTGCAGGGAGTCTCATAAGGGTAAACCACTGGTAGGTGGGAGCCCTATGATATACATCAATTAAGAGCACCCCCAGGGTCACCGATGGATTCGTGCCCTAGCCTGCACCCAGGCTCCGGACAGGATCCAGACCTGCAGTATGGTGCAGAGCAATTATGCTTATTGTGTTGTTTATCTACTCAGCCACAGCCATTGCCTAGAGATCGGCTTGATGAGTTTGCTCTCATACCTCCTAACCCCCCTACGGATAGAGGAAGGAAAAAATTGGAAGGGACTTGGGGCATCATGTGGACTGTTCCCCGTCCCCCAACAAAATTCATACAACAATAATACTGTGGCTAGGGATATACAAACTATAATTATGTGTATGTTTCTGCCTAGCGCCCCCCCCCCATGCGCTTGGGACAGTTATCTGCAAAAGCAGATGTAGTTTTGTAAGGCAGCATTTTTTGGGCTGTGACGAGATTGCACATTAAGTTCAGAGATTCTCGCTTCCTTATGGACTGTTTTCTGCTTTCCTACTTGAGAATGGAATTCATTCCTTGGTGTGAAGTGCTTTTGAAACCCTTTGTGTTGTGTTTTTGATCTGTAGGATTTCTCCACAGAGAAAGAGCAGCCATCAGAATCCTGAAGAAGCCAATCAGGGCGATGATAGGGATGTTCAAGAGGAAAGGGCAAGAGTTCAGAGTGCACTGGCCTTTGCAAATCAGGAAGAGGTAAAGCAGAATTATTGTGATTTCCTTGTTTTAGAAAGGCTTTATAGCTTGCTCTGATGTTCATTGCAGTGATTTGCTTGTGCAATGTAACTTGATGCCTGCTCCAATTTATGGTCACTCTGGAAAATAAGCTTTTACTGCTTTAACATCTTTGGCACTCCCTGGGCACTTCTTATAAAAGCTGGAAAAAGTGGAGGAAGAGATGCTAAGAGAAAAGGACTGCGGCCTCCTAGATAAACAGAGCTCTGTGTAGGGATGAGATATTAGTGTCCAGAAGAAGAGTGTCAGTACCTTAAGTGCTGGAAAACTAAGTACTGCAGATACCCTGTTTTTCAAAAGCCAAGCCATGCACCCCCATACTTTTGAAAATGTTGATATCTCTACAGTAGCTTTTGTTATGTGAATGGTTATGCAGACCACTGATTGGTAACCACTGTCTTGGCTTATTAACATCTTAATGTTAAGGTGAGCTACTTGACCGAACAATAATTCTGGGATCTAGGTCTTGAAGCATCATCTTTTCTTCCATCATCTTTACCTGGTTTCTTAATATGCCACAGTTCTGACAGTTGTTTGCATTGCACAGGTGTGTGATGGGGATGCTGGCACAGTTAGTACTATCCAATGATGTATACTTGAGGCATTTAGCTTTGGAGCGGGACCACAGCTCACTGAGAGAGCTCATGCTTTCCATACAGGAAGGCTTCAGAGTCAATCCCCGGGCTCTCTTTACTGTTCAGGTAGAGGGTGTGGAAATCCTTTGCCTGATATCTTGGGGTGCTGCTGCCAGTCAGAGAGTAAATAGACAAATAACCTGGCTTGTTATAAGTCAACTTCTTCCTATGTTTCTGTCTGAAGCAGAATGTCTTCCATGGCTCTTGCTTTGACCCACTTAAACCAAAGGTATGTATGTATATGTGCCGTAAGCAAGCTTCTCTCTTCTGCACCTATTTAGAGACCAGTTATCCTAGTCAGCAACTTGCGCAAAGAATACAGAAGTGAGAAGGCTTGTTCCTGTGGCAAGAAAAGCAAGACGCTGGGGAAAGTGGCCACCAAAAGTGTCTCCTTCTGTGTTAAAAAAGGTTTGCTGGCAATGGAAAATTACTGTTACAGCTTGACCAAAGAAAAGCATAACTTTTACTTTGTAGTCATTTTGGGGGATGCTTGACATCTGAATATACTGTAAGGGACTCAGATAGGAAGGAAAGGAATCAGTATAGGGGCAGACCAATCCTACACCCCAGATCTGCTGGCTGCTTGTTGGGTTGGGTTCTGATGTGGTGCAGGTGCCCCTTTGCTGGCATGGGGCCACAGCTGCTGTTGAAAGTTTCGCTGCCATTGATCTACCAGTTGCAGCATTTTTACTGGCAGTAGCCCCAGAAAGGCAGCGTTCCCGGGGAAAGCCAGAAGCAGAGCCAGACTTGAATCTACTGAACCCAAAAAACCCTCTTCTTCCTAGAGGGGACCCAGGATCAGGCTTGTTACCAATGGCAGCTTGGAGATGGGCTGGGTAATTTCATCACTACAGTGGTACCTTGAGTTACAGACGCTTCAGGTTACAGACGCTTCAGGTTACAGACTCCGCTAATCCAGAAATAGTACCTTCGGTAAAGAACTTTGCTTCAGGATGAGAACAGAAATCGTGCAGCAGCAGCGTGGCGGCAGCGGGAGGCCCCATTAGCTAAAGTGGTGCTTCAGGTTAAAAATGGACCTCCAGAACGAATTAAGTTCTTAACCTGAGGTACTATTGTATTGGTTTAAGTGGAAGGTACTCCCAGACCGGCTAATGCAAGCCGGCAGGGCTTTGATTTGCCACTTTTCTCTCCATTGTACCCAGGAAAATTTTCTTCACTGTTGCAGAAAGTTAAAACTAAGCAGAACTTATAGAAGAAGAGCATTTGTTGCTCCCAGGGAATCAGGCTGTTTAAAAAGTTATTTTAAAGTTTTGTGTAAGCCGTTTTACTATATCAAAAATCAACATTAAAAAACACACTTCTCTAGAGTCTAAAATAATTGTAGGGAACCTAAATTGCCTTAGTCTAATGATCATATCCAATTGTAAAGACTTTGAGTAGTACCTGGGAAGATTACTGAGGCAACTGAGAGTGCAATATTTCTTATGAATATAGCTACCCTTATTTTATTTTGTTTGTTGTGATAATGTGTAGTATCCTTGCAGTAATTTCTTATAAATATAACTAGCTATCTGAGACCATATAACACCAGTCTTGAAAGACTTTCATTGGCTCCCAGTACATTTCCAACACATTTCAAAGTGTTGGCGCTGACCTTTAAAGCCCTAAACGGCTTCGTCCAGTATACCTGAAGGAGCATTTCCACCCCCAGTTCAGCTCGGACACCGAGGTCCTCCTCTGAGAGTCTTTTGTTGAATCACTGCAAGAAGCAAAGTTACAGGGAACCAGGCAGAGGGCCTTCTGAGTAGTGGTACCCTCCCTGTGGAAGGCCCTCCCAACAGATGTCAAGGAAATAGAAGACATCTGAAGGCAGCCCTTTTTAGGGAAGTTTCTAATGTTTGATGTATTTATCGTGTTTTTAATATTCTATTGGGAGCCGCCCAGAGTGGCTGGGGAAACCCAGCCAGATGGGCAGGGTATAAATAATAAATTATTTTATTCATTTTATTTTATTTTATTATTTTATTTGCTGGGATAATGTGTAGTATCCTTACAAAAGTGTGAGTATGTGTGTTGTTCTAGGAGAAATTTTGGGGCTACTTGGACCCAATGGAGCTGGTAAAAGTACAACAATGAATATGATAACAGGAGACACAGATCCAACAGCTGGACAGGTAGGGGTGAGCACTAAAATGTACTCTTCTTTTTCATGAACAGATGCACCATCACTGCAAAAGCCAACTTCAATGCATTACAAAGAGTAGTATGTCAATGGCATCAATAGCAGATTCCCATCTAGGACTAGTAACAGGGAGGGATTTTTGCATGGGAGGTAGAAGATTGAGGGCTGGCCTTTAATTTCCTAGATAATAATAATTTTTTTTTTATTTATACCCCGCCCTCCCCAGCCAAGGCCGGGCTCAGAGCGGCTTACAAGCAATAATAAAAACAAGATGAATGATTACAAACTTAAAAACAAAAATAAAATACAACATTAAAATAATGGAACATTAAAATATTAAAATGTAGCCTCATCGCAGGAGGAGAAGGAAAAGAAAAAGAAAAAAAGAGAGGGAGGGAGGGAGGGAATCAAATTGGCTCCAAGCCAAAGGCCAGGTGGAACAACTTTGTCTTACAGGCCCTGCGGAAAGAAATCAGATCCTGCAGGGCCCTGGTCTCATGAGGCAGAGCGTTCCACCAGGCTGGAGCCAGAGTTGAAAAGGCCCTGGCTCTGGTCGAAGCCAATCTAACTTCCTTAGGGCCCGGGACCACTAGGGTGTTGTTATTTATGGACCTTGAGGTTCTCCGTGGGGCATACCAGGAGAGGCGGTCCCGTAGGTACGAGGGTCCTAGGCCGTGAAGGGCTTTAAAGGTCAAAAGCAGCACCTTAAATCTGACCCTGTACTCCACCGGGAGCCAGTGCAGCTTGAAAAGCACTGGGTGAATATGCTCCCATGGCAGAGACCCCGTGAGGAGCCTCGCTGCAGCATTCTGTACCCGCTGGAGTTTCTGGGACAGCTTCAAGGGCAGCCCCGCGTAGAGCGAACTACAGTAGTCAAGCCTGGAGATGACCGTTGCATGAATCACTGTGGCCAAGTCAGGGCGGGAAAGGTAGGACTTTTATATTTCAAAAGATGACTTGTGTTGGACAAATTTAAATGGGGCCACAATATTTTGGACAGGTCCTGATGAAAGGAGCTGATGCAGCTGCAACGGAAGAAAATGCTGTCGGTTTCCTTGGCTACTGCCCCCAGGAGGATGCCCTCTGGCCCAGCCTGACCGTGAAGGAACATCTGGAGATTAATGCAGCTGTGAAAGGGGTGCAGAAAGACTCAGCTGGTGTTGCTATCAGTCGGTAAGGGCAGCAAAAGATCCTGCTTTCATGGTACACTTCCTATCTCTTAGTTTTTGGGCTAGTGAGTGCAAAGCCCCGCATTCTATACTTGACAGAATTGTTGGACTTTGAAAGCTAATTGTTTTTAGCATTGACGTTTCCCCTTGGGAGGTGGGCAGTTAGCATTAAGTTCTTACACTGGCAAATAGCACATGTGGTTCATCTCCATCCAGTATCATAACAGCATCCCTGAGATTCACTTGCAACCTCCCCTGTAATTCTTATGCAAAAGAGATCCATTCTAGAATACTCCAGATGTCGTTTCTTCTGCCCTTTCTTTCAGAATAGTTCAAGCTCTAGAACTCCAGGACCATTTGAAAACGGCAGCTAAGGCATTACCTGCTGGACTGAAAAGGAAAGTAAGTTCTGTGTTTTGCTAGTTTCTTGAACCGGTCGCCAAATATTTAATGTTGGCTAATGGCTAGAGACCAAGCGGCATCACAAGGTACTTGGGTTTGTTGCTCAGTCAGAGCTAGTTCTTTGCCACTGCACTGCCTATTTTCCTCCTTGCCCACACTGCTGCGTCCTGGTCTTCACCGACACTCCACCTCTTCGCTGCTGTTGTTTGCCGGGAAGTCCATCTCATCTGCCTGTCTACTGAGAGAAAATGCTCTCTCCCACTTCCCTGTTCTGTTAACTGAATTGTAGGTTTCCAAGAGGCAAGACACAGTGATAACAGCAAGAACCTTTATTGAACTACAGAACTGGATAACAGGGGCAAAGCAACTGCTTATATCCATTTCTGGAGGCCTGGGCCACTCCCACCCCCACTCCCAATGTGATTGGCTGTCTTCCAAGCTGCAAATCACGTCTCAGAGTCCAAGGGCCAATGGCAGAGGCCCAAATCCTGAAATGTTCTATGATTGGATATCATGTATCGAATCAGAACACGGGAGCTCAGAGTTCTTAGTCCAGACTCAAGCTCAGGCAAACATGGACCACTGAATGCATAACATTAAAAATCAGGGCCATTCACAGCCCACTACAAGGAGGGAGGCTTACTCGCATGGCAGGTGGATACAGTGTGCAAACCTGGAGCCAGCCCTGGTTTATTAACATCTACATTGTATGTCATTATGTTATGCTGGCTGGGAGATTAGCCTGTCTTTTGAGTTAATTGGATTGGTTGTGAATAAGAAGATGCAATGCAAGAGGATCACAGAACAATGTAGTCCATGGTGCAGATTGCTGTTTTCATGATTTAAACAACACATCCACACCTTAGTTCTTAACAGACCTTCTGCTCTAAATATGCTGCAGTCTTACCAGGGTGTGTCCATTCAAAACTTTGGGACTGAAAATTATCCTTGGAAGTCCTAATTGCCTTGCTTGTCCACCAACCTCAGTTTCTTCAAGGAAAAAGGGTTCCAAAATGAAATGTATTATCAAAATCTCTTATTGGCTTATTTGCCTGTCTGAGCATTCGGCATGTTTTAGTTTGGTCTCACTAGGGACGTTGAAGAATTCTGACAAAAGCGGTAATGAGAATAGAAATTGCCAATGCTTGTTTATCCATCCTGTTTCCGAAATGGAAATGAACCCAGCATGTACCTCTTTGTTTTGCATTTGCTGTTGTTGTTGTTTCAGTCCACAAACAATACATAATTCATTATTCTTTCCCCTGTTGCTTCCTTTGCACTGAAACAAATAATTTTGCCACAGCGGACTGTGAGGCAGATAATGCAGTTTGGGCAGGAGAGAAACTACAGCACAATGGAATCAGTGTGTGGAACAGAAAACAACGCCTTCTTACAATCACTAGTCCTCATTCACATATTGATAATTTTCTGGGTTTCTGCACCTGGGCAACTGTCACCACAGACTCATCTGTCTTCCAGAACCCTCTGCAAATATTATTAGTTGTATTTGTACTTCCTCCCCCCCCCCCACAAATTAAAGGTAAAGGTAAGGGTACCCCTGCCCATACAGGCCAGTTGTGTCCGACTCTGGGGTTGTGTGCTCAACTCGCTTAAGAGGCCGGGAGCCAGCGCTGTCCGGAGACACTTCCGGGTCACGTGGCCAGCATGACGAAGCTGCTCTGGCAAGCCAGCACCAGAGCAGTGCACGGAAACGCCATTACCTTCCCGCTATAAAGCGGTACCTATTTATCTACTTACACTTGGGGGTGCTTTCGAACTGCTAGGTGGGCAGGAGCTGGGACCGAACGATGGGAGCTCACCCCGCCGCGGGGATTCGAACCGCCGACCATGCGATCGGCAAGTCCTAGGCGCTGAGGTTTTACCCACAGCGCCACCCGCGTCCCAATGTTTTATCAAATGTTTGAAGCAACTTTAAATGGTTATTATTATTTCCTTCATTTTAGTTATGCTTTGCCCTGAGCATGCTGAGTAATCCTGCAGTGATGCTTTTAGATGAACCAACAGCAGGAATGGATCCTAAAGGAAAGCGCCAAGTGTGGTGAGTGACTCATGCACTTAATATCTCGAAGCAGGTTTGTGAATTTGCAATACATAACAGCATATCACTCAAAATAAAATGTATACTTATAATGATGTAGTTGCATTTAAGAATCCAAGTAAATATTGTGAATTTGTTCAGTGCCTTTTTGAAATACAGTGGTACCTAAGGTTACATATGCTTCAGGTTACAGACTCCGCTAACCCAGAAATAGTACCTCAGGTTAAGAATTTTGCTTCAGGATGAGAACAGAAATTGTGCTCTAGTGGCGCGGCGGCAGCAGGAGGCCCCATTAGCTAAAGTGGTGCTTCAGGTTAAGAACAGTTTCAGGTCAAGAACGGACCTCTGGAACAAATTAAGTACTTAACTCGAGGTACCACTGTACCAGACAATAATGTCTGCTAGGAACAGGCTGTTTAACGGCTCCTTCAACCCTACTCCACCCTAGTAAATCTTATGTTGACTGCAGGAAAGCAATCCTCACTGCGCTGAAGGACAAAGACCAAGGAGCCATTTTGACAACTCACCACATGGAAGAAGCTGAGGCAGTGTGTGACAGAGTAGCCATCATGGTGACTGGACAGCTCAGGTGAGCTTTTTGCATTTTGTTTTCCAGCATATTAGGATACCATAAACAGCTGTTGTGCTGATGGGGCAAAAGTTTCTTCTTATTCTTTTTCCACCTTCTCATAAGAAGCTTGCTGTATAGTTAAGTTTTTACCTCTATCTTCAGTACACTGTATTTTATTTTATTGCTCTGGCTAGTGGCTGATGCAAATAGATTCTTCTTATTCTGAAGCTCGCCGTATTCAACTTATAATTTGTTACGTTTTTGACAATAACTGTTTAAAGTGTGTTTTAAAAATAATTTTTATTAGAGTTCATAAAGAAAAATACAGAACTTAATATCAAATATATTTTTTATCAGCATTGATCTTAATAAGATAAAAACATAGCAAGAAAGAAAGAAAGAGGAAAAGATAAAGTTCAGAAACTAAAGAACTTCCCATCTTCATCTGTCCGCTATATATAAACAATAATGACTTCATCCACCCCAATATAACACTCAACAAAACCACTTTCTATAACAAAACATTATCTTCAATCCCCAAATCCAAATCTCACAAATGCTCATTCCTTCCTTCTGCAGGTGTCTTGGTTCTATTCAGTATCTGAAAAGCAAATTTGGCAAAAATTATTTGCTCCAAATAAAAGTTAAGGGCGTGGACCATGGTGAGCTTCTGAATACTCATATTCTACAGATCTTCCCACATGCAGCTCGTCAAGAAAGGTAACTGCAGTGTTTTTGCTGCAGCTTGACACACAATTTCCTGAATTATTTTGGTTACTATAGTTTATGTTCAGAGGGACGCGGGTGGCGCTGTGGGTTAAACCAGAAAGCCTAGGACTTGCTGATCAGAAGGTCAGCGGTTCGAATCCCCTCGACAGGGTGAGCTCCCGTTGCTCGGTCCCTGCTCCTGCCAACCTAGCAGTTCAAAAGCACATCAAAGTGCAAGTAGATAAATAGGTACCGCTCCAGTGGGAAGGTAAACGGTGTTTCTGTGCACTGCTCTGGTTCACCAGAAGGGGCTTAGTCATGCTGGCCACATGACCCGGAAGCTGTACACCGGCTCCCTCGGCCAATAAAGTGAGATGAGTGCCGCAACCCCAGAGCCGGCCATGACTGGACCTAATGGTCAGGGGTCCCTTTACCTTTATAGTTTATGTTCTTACTTATACCCTCTTACTTACCCTCCTTGAGCTTTTGGTAATGGGCCAGATGAACAGGATGGGGACAGAATACCCTTCTGCTTCTTCCTGTCCCCCAGCCTTCTAGGCCCCAATGAACCAGGACCTGCCACATACTGAGAAGGTGTTATTTCTGGAGACAGCCCCACACTCCCCATTTCAGGTGGCTTCTGTTTCTATCCATAGGTGGATGAACACTCATGTGTTCCCCTTTTGAACCCAACAACAGAGGCAGTTTAGGGTGGCATGCAACCAGTGTGATTGCACTGTGCGCCTCCCCAGGAAGCACCAGAAGGCTGTAGAATAGAGTGAGAGAGGTGGGGGTGTGCCAAATTTTAGTGCTGCACAGGGTGCCGTTGAAATTTGAGAGCCCAAAGCATGCTGCTGCCAACAGCCAAGGCTGTGCACGAGGAGACCCTATAAAAATCTAGTCTTGTTGCTCAGCAGGAAAAGTTTCTCTCCTCTGTGTGTGTGTGTGTGTGCATATGTGTGTGCATGTTAGATTCAATTCCCTCCATTCCCCCATACTGGACTTTGGTTTTTTAACCAGGGCTGTGTACACGTAGACCGCTTGTACTGCACTTACTCCATTTGGATCAAAGCCATTCTGGTGACTGAGTTGATTTCCCTCCCCTTAGGATATCCACTTTGTTGGCCTACAAGATCCCAATGGAAGATGCGCTGCCTCTATCGAAGGCCTTCTCCATGTTAGAGGAAGGTACATCCAGACAGACTGTATAGTTGTTTGTGGAAGATATTTTAATGCCCACCTGATTTAGGTATTGCCCCCTTTCCTTCCCTCTACACACAGTGGAGAGGATCCCTCCTGCCGACTCACTAGGTAGGCCTTCCCCACCTCCAACACCTCTAGAAAGATGTGTAACATCCAGCACATTAAGGGAATGTAGAGGCATATTGTATCTTGCAGGTTCCCTCACTGCAAGAAGCCAGGTTACAGGGAACCAGGCAGAGGGCCTTCTCGGTAGTGGCACCCGCCCTGTGGAATGCCCTCCCACCAGATGTCAAAGAGAACAACAGCTTTTAGAAGACATCTGAAGGCAGCCCGAATCAGACCATCGGGTTAATGTAGCATAGCATTGTCTTTGCTGACTGACAAAGGTTCTCCAGTAACCCAGAAGGAACCTTCTACATAAAAAACAGATTCTCTGGCACTGAAATTCAGTCATTCCCATGAAAAGAACCCATCAAGCTGATTTGGGTCAACCAAACATAATTGGCTTTTTATCCACACAGCTAAACGAAGCTTCAGCTTTGAGGAGTACAGCTTTTCTTTGAACACCTTGGAGCAGGTAATGTGATTTTCAAATATATTTGCATGGTGGGATTTGTAGCACTGCGTTCACCATTATTCGGCTTCCTCATGGGCTTCCTCTGCTGGATTGGAAAAGTAGTGCCAAGCATAGCTGTCAACCTTCCCTTTCTTTGCGGGAAATTCCCTTATTCCAGTGCCGTTTCCCACTGCTATCCTGGATTGTTAGGTATCCTGTAGACTGTCCCTGGGACAGGTGAGGCTGCTGATCCCTTATTTTCAAATCTGAAAGTTGACAGCTATGGTGCCAAGAGAGCTTGGCAAATGCCTCCCCAGCCAGTGCTGGATCTCTGCATGCAGAACTAAGGATTTCTGCAAAACCACTTTTAGGGATTTGGTGACGTTCTCCTGAGCCTGGCTCTGAAAAGAACTGGGGCAAGGCAAAAGTAAAGGTAAAGGTAAAGGTACCCCTGCCCGTACGGGCCAGTCTTGCCAGACTCTGGGGTTGTGCGCCCATCTCACTCAAGAGGCCAGGGGCCAGCGCTGTCCGGAGACGCTTCCGGGTCACATGGCCAGCGTGACATCGCTGCTCTGGCGAGCCAGAGCTGCACACGGAAACGCCGTTTACCTTCCCGCTAGAAAGCGGTCCCTATTTATCTACTTGCACCCAAGGGTGCTTTCGAACTGCTAGGTTGGCAGGCGCTGGGACCGAGCAACGGGAGCGCACCCCGCCGCGGGGATTCGAACCGCCGACCTTTCGATCGGCAAGCCCTAGGCGCTGAGGCTTTTACCCACAGCGCCACCCTTAAAACCTCAGCAGAGGATATTTTTCTGCCCACTCAGCTTAAAATATTGCTAGCTTCCCTGGTCTCTCAGATTGCCCCTACTGGAGTCAGTGGAATGGCCTTGCTCTGACATACTAAACGGGGAAATGGAGATTCTTCCTGGAAAGAACTGGGAGGTGGGGAGGAGCCTGCAATGCACCCACAGGTGAATTCCTTGGTTTCTTCTGCTTTATATATTGTGTAGCTACGTGATTCCATTGCATACAAAAGGGGGAGAAACCAGCCCATGCAGCGAGTTAGATGTTTCTTGCAGGTCTTGAATAAGGGAGGGTGATTTTTTTTTTACCCTTGATTTTCTCCCTGTAGCATCTTTTCCTTATCATGATCGTTAGTTTGTGTACAGACAGTAGAAAGATTTCCCCACTTCCTTGGAGATGCATGGAGTGTTTTTGTTGTTGTATTTTGAGTTCTTGGATTAGCTAAAAAAATATGGAGTTCATCAGGGTGGGTTTTTTAAAGAAAATGTTCAGCTTACAATTTTTGAGCAGTTAGACACACATTCTGGATTTAGACTGCTATTAATTTGCCATATTGAAAGGAAATGGCAACTGACATGATGGAGTAGGGTCCCTCCTTTTAAAAAGATGACAGATTTAGGTCACATCTGTACATAATAGGATTGAAATTTAATTATCTTCATTTTCATCAGAATGATCCAACGAAATGTGAAGAAACCCTTTTTTTACTGTATTGTGCAGGTTTTCCTGGAACTTGTCAAAGAGCAGGAACGTGATTGTTTCGATCCGTCTCTGAGCACAGCCTTTGAATGGCAACAGCTGCAGCAGGCTGATGTTTAAGTTGTTCACAACCTAGACATGAAACTGATGCTTACAGGAGTAAGTGCTGGTCCCTTGAAACAAGAAGGATATAAGAAGGATCTAGCAGCCCGTCTCTGAATAATGTGTCTCCTTTGGCATGTGAGACTGGAGTCCAGCCTTTTGACGGGAGGACTTTACATATATACATACAGGTCTGTGTGACCAAAACCCATATTGGTCATACGTAGAGAATGAAATGTACCATTTCTGGACATGTTCATCCCCTGGAATTTTTTTATTTGTTTTCCAGAAAAAAATGTTTTGATTTTTTTTTTGGGGGGGTGTGTGAATTGAAATATATGCAGTACATAATTCTTATATCATCTCAGCTTAATTTACTACTTAAAAACCATAAAATGCATTATGTATAGCTTAGAACATAACATTGTACTGTTTGGCATATTTATCAGGTTGGAAAAGGGTAAATGCCTTTGTGATTCAGCTTTCCCCAGCAAATCTTTTCCCACAAGCCTTCCTTATTTTTCACTGCTGTTCTTCCTATGCTGTCGTCTTCTGGCTAACTCCATGACACCAAGCACCAACAAGTTCAGCTGTCGCCAACTAACCAGCACCTGGCTAAATATGTACTTTTTTCTGGCCCCTCTAGTCCAGCTCCAGCCAATGGTGCCAAACTGAAAATTCAGAAATTATCGCAGCTGTTAGTTAAGGCTCCAAGCGGCAGGTAAACTAACTTCCACAGGAGCAGACAGAAAACTTCCCATGTCAAATGCATCACAATGTAGTACAAATGTCAGAACACATTACCCAACATCCATTAAAACTTAGTTCAAATAAACATTACTTCTTCACACTTCATAATAACATCGAACACTTTTGTAGTGTATCGTCATCTCATACAGTATGTGAAATAGGAACTGTGGACACAATTAGCTGCATCAACCCATAGAACTTCATTTAAATAATATGCCGTTTAAATTCCAACCATCTCATGCTTCCTTCTTTCACCAGAAGCACTTTCTAGAAGATTATTTGCTTCCGATTCTAAGCTTTCCTTTTTATCCCCATAAGCTTCAGAGAACTGAAGGGTTGCATGAATGAAAGAAGCTCCTCTACTATTTAACATTTCCAGGCAGACAAGCTGCTCTGCACATATTCTTTTTGGATCAAAGCTGTATGAAGCTGGCAGGAAAATTAACGGGTTGCACATTCCCCACAAGATTCATGAATTGTAATTACCTAATACAGTACCTTGCTTTACATAGATATTAGAAACTATAAGGAAAGGAGTGAAAAACAGCTAAGGCTGAAAAATGCTTTACTAATCTGTAATGCCAAACCATAAAGAGATCTAGATTATTATATTTTTATTTTATCTGAAAAAAATATATTTGCATTTGCAAACATATATTTGTGAAAATTGTACTAAGTTACGTCCATCAGTTGATCAGGACTTGTAACGGAGCATAATTTCTGTTTCTGGTGCTGTTGTTCATGGGTTTATATTGTTAGAGATTGAAGTAAAATGATGCATGTAAACTAAAGTGGCAATACTTTCTCTAAGATTGTTTCCAGACAAGCAGCTCCTAGCACTAATCTTTCTTTTGTAAACTGCAAGTACTACATTTTTTAAAGTAATAAAAAAAGCAAAATGGAAGATTGGATGGAAGATTTGTTAGCACTACCATCATGAAGCAAGCACGGTGTCACCCTACATCTGTGCAAGTCTGCCGGAAGCATGCATGTTAAAACAAATGCAAATCTGCTAGAACCCACAATTTAACCATCAAACTATAGAGTGCATCAGTGGCTGGAACATCTTTAATTTCATAAGTAGAGATATAAGGTATGGCTTTCATTCAAATTTAGTTTCTCATGGGGGTGTGATAATATGATCTCCACTTTATTCTCTTTACAAACTAATGCTAAATTGATTACATGCAAGTATGACTTTATCATATTAATGTTTATTCCTCTATTTTGTTATTCCAGCGGCCAATGGAACAGATTCACTGCTTGCCATGGTTATCAAAACATTAGAACTGGGGTGTGCTGCTACAAATTGTAAAGACCTTGAAAACGGAACACAAAAAGTTAAGTCTGTCAAACATGTAGTACATCTTGTGTGTTACAGATAGGTAGCCGTGTTGGTCTGCCATAGTCAAAACAAAAAAATTCCTTCCAGGAGCACCTTAAAGACCAACTAAGTTAGTTCTTGGTATGAGCTTTCGTGTGCATGCACACTTCTTCAGATATCTTGTGTGTTGACATTAAAAATGGCAAAAGATAATGCAACGCTTTAATGTGCTGTATAAAGTGATTTAGTCATGTTGCCTTTACAATTTGCATTGGAAAAGTGAGAGAAACCCATTTAAATAAACGGACGTATGCATGCATGCAGGATACAGGGTTCTTTGCAACTTGCAACGGTAATGGTTTAAACCATCCAAAACAAAATGGAGCATTGGTAGTTTTATACCACGTTACACATATATTGAAATGTATTTTGACATTATTGAATGTAATTCATAGTGGCTTAAAATGATTGGCTGCAGGCAAAATACTTATTTCAAGCTCATGAAATGCTGACTATACCCATCTGACCAGATCTATTCTGGATAATGTGACTGTTGTTCAGAACATGTAACCCAAAAGGGGGAGCTAGAACAATGGCATAAACGCCTTGTCACTAATTCTGAAGTGCAATTGCATTTTTAATTAATTTTTATTGGGTTACATGAGTACACACAGCATCTGTTTTCAGTTCAGAGTCCTTTCTACAGATCAGTCATATTCGACATGAGACGCTAATGTTTTAGTCAATAAAAGGTTGGGCGAGAAGAGATGGGGGGAGAGAACTAAACATTCATTATTTTACATAGTGTTTTGTGTCAGCGTCACATGGGTAGGTTCTCTTTCTATTCATTCATTCGTCTTCACTGGCGGTGAGGGAGATTGGGAGGCAAGGCCTGGTTGATTGCCTTCAGTTGACTGCAGTGAGTTTTGTTTGCATGGGTGAGGGGCAGGGGTTGTTAGGTCAAGTTAGTCATAACGATTCATATGCAGTTGGTGGGTTCTTGCCGTGTTGGGTTGTGTATTTAATAAAGGGGAGCCACAATGGGGTGAAGGCATCCTCTTTTGTTTGTCCCCATGCTAGTTTCAATTTGTTGGTTAGGTTTTCCCAGACAGTTTGGTCCCAGTGGCTTATGTTCACTCCTGAAGGTCACCTCCAGTGTCTAGTTATGATGATCCTGGCTGCTGAGCATAGGTGGGTTATGAGTTCTTTGTAGTGTGAATGTGCCTATTGTCTTGGAAAATATTCAGTAGGGCCAGTTCTTGGGTGGCTTCTAGTATCTGTTTTGTTATTTTGCCTATTTCTTGTAAGACTGATGTCCAAAAGGGTACAACTGCTCCAGCATTTTGGTGGGGTTCCTGGGTGTGTCAGCACCACCTTTCGGGTTGTTAGGTGCCATCTAGAGATAGGTTTCACTGTGAGTTGCCTTCTTTTGGCTTATATTTAAAGGGAGGTTTAGACCACAGTTTAGTCCATTGGGCAGGGTTTATTTCATAACCCATATTGTGCTCCCATTGTTTTTTGACTGAGATGAGGGGATTTCTGGAAGTGCAATTGCTTTTTTAAAAAGAGTACTGTAGTACAATAAAGAGTTAACAAGCACTTCAACAATGACCCTAGCAAACAAAGGTTCATGCTCATTCAATTAGGTCAGCAGCAGCTAATGCTGCCAACACATCATTGCTGGATATTTGTAAAGTGGCAACATGATCTTCTTTCCTAGGCACTACAGACTGGACGTGTATTCTTCAGCTGATGCTAGCAGTGTGTTGCATCAGGTTCTTTAGTATTCGCACTACAGTTGGGAATCACTGTGGTAAGTCCCAACTCAGTTAACCCTTCCTTAACCCACTGAAATAGGACAATTGGTCTTACCTGAAGCTTAAATTTAGTGGGTTAGGAAGAGTTCGCTGGGGCCCAGCCATGGTCTTTCCCATAAAACTAATGAGTTTCTTGAAAAATAAATTGCCCCCAAGCAATATATTAAGTACATTGCCCTCTTTCCACCATTACTACAGAACAAAAGGATAAAATCATAGAGGTTTTCATTATTACTTTTTTTAAAAAAAGAAGCAAGTCTTCGAATAGTGGTAAGAGTATTCAAAAATAAAGGCATTTCATAATATTTCATAAGGCAAAGAAGGTTTGCTCAATTGCTCAGGAACAGGCTCTGTAATATATTTGTTCTCTAGAGCCACAGCAAACAAATGTTTAGCAAAAACCCTGACAAGCGAAACTCTTGAATTAAATCAGAAAATAACTCTCTCCCCCTGGGATCTTTCCCAACTAATTGTTCCATTTAGGGTTCCAAAATTGCTCTCTTCCTCTTCTTGCTCTTTGACAAGTTCCATAAATACCTAAAAGGAATAAGAAACATGAATTAACACATGGATTCTGCCCAGTCCTATAGACAGAATAGTGCTCTAAGCTAGTACAGTGGTGCCCCGCAAGACGAACGCCTCGCAAGACGGAAAACCCCCTAGACGAAAGGGTTTTCCGTTTTGGAGGCGCTTCGCAAAACGAATTTCCCTATGGGCTTCCTTCGCAAGACGAAAGCCCATAGGGAAATCTCCCGGACAGCGGGGAAGCGCAGCGCGTCTTCCCCACTGTCCTTGGACCTCCTCCGAAGGCTGGCGGTGGGGCGGAGAGACCTTCTCCCCCTGCCAGGCTTTGGAAGGCTCCTCCGAAGGCTGGCGGTGGGGCGGAGAGACTTCTCCCCCTGCCAGGCTTTGGAAGGCTCCTCCGAAGGCTGGCGGTGGGGCGGAGAGACCTCCTCCCCGCGCCAGCCTTCGGAAGGCTGCTTCGAAGGCTGGCGGTGGGGCGGAGAGACCTTCTCCCCCTGCCAGGCTTTGGAAGGCTCCTCCAAAGGCTGGCGGTGGGGCGGAGAGACCTCCTCCCCGCGCCAGCCTTCGGAAGGCTGCTTCGAAGGCTGGCGGTGGGGCGGAGAGACCTTCTCCCCGCGCCAGCCTTCGGAAGGCTGCTTCGAAGGCTGGCAGTGGGGCGGAGAGACCTTCTCCCCGCGCCAGCCTTCGGATGGCTGTCCTGAAGACTTGCGGTGGGAGGAGGGTTTTCCTTCCCACCGCCAACTTTCAGAATGCTGTTCTGAATGTTGGCGTGGGGAGGAAAAACCCTCCTCCCACCGCAAGCCCCGGGAACAGAGGAAAAGCGCTGTGCGCCTTCCCCTCTGTTCCCGTACCTGTGCTGAAGGCTTGCGGTGGGGAGAAAAGCCCTTCTCCGCACCGCCAGCCTGGCAGGCGGTCTCCATAGGAACGCATTAATTGATTTTCAATGCATTCCTATGGGAAACCGTGCTTCGCAAGACGAAAAACTCACAAGAAGAAAAAACTTGCGGAACGAATTAATTTCGTCTTGCGAGGCACCACTGTATAGGTTTCTAAATCTCCACCAGACAACAGTGCTATATTACAAATCATCTGTACATGTAAACATATAAGTTTTTTTCTGGGGGATCAATTCCCCATGACACCCCCCACTATGTGACAAAACATCATTAGGTATGTAACTAATTTATGAATTATAAAATGACAATTTTATATAAGAAATGTAAATGGAGACACCGCATTTCAAACTTATTTTCTAGGGCTGGCATGCTCTGTTCTTGAAAAACGCTTAAATTACCTGTTCCAGTGTTGCTTGAGAAAAGCTGTACTCTTCAATATTAAAAGCATGTCTTGCTGTTAGAAATGTTAAAAAGAAGTATTTACAATCATAGGCATCAAAAGAATACATACACACAATCAACTAAAATCAGTATGGCCAGATGTGGCCATAACAGGGGTGCAGGAACCCAGCTGTCCTCAATGGGAAAGCCACTGTCAAGTTGTAGTGCAGTGGATTTAAATGTTTAAGGACACTGCAAGCCTGTCAAACATACCTTGTGGCTCTAAGGGAATGGCAAGTTTATTTCTCAGGAGACAATCCTGTGCCTCTTTAAAATGCTCTGACTTTACTATGCCTCACAAAAGCAACGGAAGAAGGTGACACATGCACCAAGGCAAATGGCCTGGGAGATGATAAAAGCTTGTAGGTAATCAAACGTTTGGATAAAGGAATGTGTTGTTTACATAGTGTTTGGGGACAATGTGGGAGTTTGGCAGGGTGAATTCAGATTACTATGAGATTTTGATGGATAACTTAGAACCCAGTGATGAAGATTCTACTTAGTAAATTGTTGCCTCACCTTCCTCCAGTTTAGAAAAAGATACTGCAAGCGAGTGGACATCTTCCTTTGGGATTTTGTAAGCCAAAACAGAGGCAATGCTGCAACACACACAAAAAACAGACACAAGTACATACCACCACAACTAAGCAGAAATGAGAATCACAAAATTGCTTGGAGTAAAGTTGCAGGAGTTAAGCATTTTGTACAATGTAGCCAAACAGGTACAATAACTCTGAATCAAACTAGAGGTTTTATCTAATAGGAAGGTATTTAGATGATACGAGAGGGAGGCATTCAAGGTGCTTGCCTAGCTGCCAAAGCATTCACTGATGAAACCTTCCATGTACCAAGTTCCATCTATTTTGAGAATGAAAATGTGTTGATTAACCATAGCAATACAGTGGTACCTCTAGTTACGAACTTAATTCATTCCGGAGGTCCATTCTTAACCTGAAACTGTTCTTAATGGGGCCTCTTGCTGCCGGCACACGATTTCCGTTCTCATCCTGGGGCAAAGTTCTCAACTCGAGGTAACTCTTCCAGATTAGCAGAGTTTGTAACTCAAGGTACCACTGTAATTCACGGTTCTTTCACTTGAACACTATGAGGAGAGACTTAAAACAGCACCAGTCTTAGATGTGCACCTCTCTGCTCCCATCACATCAAGAAAATAATAATAAGTGATTCAGCCAAGCTGAAGCGGGTGGGGGGTAATTAACTCCATGCTTGGACAGATCCTTGACACAGCAAATGCTGACAGGAATGGCAGCTTCCTGCCTTCTGCAGCTATGGCTCGGTAAATGATAGCAAAATAGACAAGGGGAATGCTGGTTGCTTTACTATGCCAGTTTCTTTGGTGGACCTTGGACCACATTTCCAGAACCTCTGGTCTATAAGGTATGTTTCTCTAGAAAGCATTACTCAAAGCCTAAAGTGTACAAGAGCTCTCATAGAAAACTAATACATTTTGGCAATAGTGTTTTCTTTTCTTATAATTGTAATATTTTCTCTCTGCTTTTATTTTTAAAATGATTGCTTGAAAAAAGAATGGTAAGCACTATTTCCTTTTAATGCTCAGAAACGTCAACTATTGATTTCTACCTTTTCTGGCAACTTGCGTTTGGAAAGATGCGCAAAACCATCCTTTGAAGACGCTCCTTCTGCTGTAAATCCGGCACTTCTCTTAATTTCATTTCTAAGAAATATCCTCTGCCAAATTTACTCTTGAGATGTTGAACTGTACCAATGCACCTATCAGTTTTGGGGGGAGAGAGACAGACAAACAAAATAATAGATTTTCGCATTAAATTCGTTTTTAACAATAAAAATCTGAGCTTCCTCACTCAAGATGCCAAGGAAGTACCTTAATTTTCCAGACACCAAGATTGCGACTCGATCACACACAGCCTCGGCTTCTTCCATATAATGAGTTGTCAGAATAGCTGCTCTCTCCTTACTTTTTAAGGCTGCCCGAATTGCTTTCCTATGGTGAATAAGTCACAAATTGTTGCTCTTTCGGTGTGCAGTTACATATAAAGGGCATAAGATCATTTGTTGGATCTTCCGCAAGTGAGTGGGAAATGTACAGGCAGTGGTATACTGTGAGTAGCCGTCAAATGCATTCTCTCCTCACATTCCCTATGACATTTAGGGATCATCGAGACTTCCTATTATGTTGCACTTTCCAGATATAGGTCTGCCTTTTAAAGGCCCATGTCTTAGTGTTTTACTTTGTTTTTTGTCCTGGTGCTTTCCCTGGGAAAACCAACATTTTACTGCTGAATCGGAGCAAATGGCAATTCACAGAAAACCCAGTTGCCCTTTGTTCTGATTCAGCGGTGAAATGCAGGCTTTCCTGGGGAAAGCGCCAGGACACGCTCAGAGCTTTAAACCCATGCCTTAGAAACATGGCACAAAAGGCAGTCTGGATGAGCGCTTAGTAGTGACATGCAGCTGGTGCCATGGAAGTTCTGTGAAAGAAAAAGGACAGCCAGTGGGAACAAAGCTACTATGTGTCAACATCAGGCATAGGCAAACTCGGCCCTCCAGATGTTTTGAGACTACAATTCCCATCATCCCTGACCACTGGTCCTGTTAGCTAGGGATAATGGGAGTTGTAGTCCCAAAACATCTGACGGGCCGAGTTTGCCTATGCCTGGTCAAGATGAAAGAGGAAACAGCAAAGAGGGTGGAAAGGATCAGCTAATAGTGTTCCCCAATGCCACACCCAATTTTGACCGTAAACTCTTCAGGGGAGAAGGTTTGTTTTAGCCCTGCTAACATCTGTCATATATATAAATGAACACACCTATAGCATTAATAGGAAGGCAGCCAATAATACGGGATAGATTATCTAAGCATGTATCTTCAAGATATGTATATTGTAAAGATGCAAAAAGACTGAGCCTACTGTTCAGAAGCAGAAGAGAGATCATGAGCAAAGCATGGTTATAAGACACACACACATGTGATACTGCTTTCCACATAAAGCCTCCATGATATTTGGGGTTACTCACCACATCTGCTGTATCCCTACAGGGTCCATACCAGTAGATGGCTCATCTAATAGAGTAACATTAGGGTTACCAAGCATACTAAGAGCAAAGCATAACTGAAAGAGAAGGGAAGGGTGACCATTAAACAATGCACCATTGGCTGCATTTGAACACTAATGCCAAGCCAAAAATCCTGACTTAAATCTGGGATATGCACAAGTGATGTGCATCATCATGCAGCCCATTTCCTACTACTTTGCTCCTTCCTTCCTACCAGTGGCAGAACAAGCCAAGATTTTTAGCACAGCTTTCCATTGTGAGCAAACCTAGAAACTAGCTTCAAAAGAAGCCAGGTTATTAAGCAATGTTTTTTGGCTTAATGCCCCCTGGCTTGCTTTGGTGATTAACCATAGTTTCTGGGTTTGCACACAATAATAAGCAATGGTTTGTTTTGCCGCTCATATGAAACAAGAATGTGTGGATTCACAGTGGTCATGCATATCCAGGCTTATTGATCCTGGATTTTTGGTTTAGCAATTCAGCTTAAAAACAACAATCAATACCTTTCGTTTGATTCCTACTCCAAGGTCCTTTGCTCTTTTCTGTAGATGTTCCTTGAGGTCAAGTGCATGGGAAATGCTGGAGAAAAACAAAAGTATACAGTGTTAAACATTCTAAGAAACCAGTATTAGAGAACTTTAGCGTATGCTCATTAGTTCTTTTCCAAGTAAATTACTTCATATGACATTTTGTGTTTTAGCTAGTATTATTTGATCTCCAGTTAACTTTACACTATTTGTGGTTTTAACTGGATTGATCTTCCCTACAGAAATAATCAAGATGTATGCCACAGGTAGCTTAAGTGTTTTTTTAATGGTGTTTTAAGAGATGTGACCAGAAAAGTCTTGCAACCTGACATTTTTGTCTGTAACTTAGACTGTTGACTACAAATTACCTTTCAAACTAGCACAGAAGATTTTGATACATAACAGAAAGCAGAATCTGAACTACAGCTTTCATCAGCCTAAAAATAAAATGATGCAAATTTATGTCTTAGATATATCTGTGTATCTACAAGAATCTGTGTGGTGTGGTTTTTAAGTTGAAGCTAACAACCATTTTCAGGGAGACATTATACCAAAGTAAGAGAGAAGAAACTTCTCTGAATGTAAACGAAGTGTTTAAAATATATATTTACCATTTTATGAATTCTTTCATGTTACTTTCACTCATTCCTTTGATAGCACCATAAATTTCAAAATGTTCCTGCAATGTAATATCAGGCCAAAGTGGATTTGTCTGTGGACAGTATCCCATAAATCTCATGGAGCTATCCTTGTTATTTTCGCCTAAAGAATAATCTCCCATCAGCACCTGTGAATATACCAGTCCTTATTCAATATTTTTACATATAGTTTGCAGTTAACATGCAGAAAAGTTGATTGTATGGAAAGTTAAATTTAAAAAAAAAATGACAAGAAATGCTCAGGTTTGGTTTTACTACATGATCACTCTTTTATATACCAGGAGCCATCTGGGATATAGCCTTCCTATGGGTAGTCACAACATCCCAGTGCCTATTTCTGAATCTAAGCCATATATCATATGAACGGAAAACCCATTGCACCTCCTCTAAAAGTGTTAGCTTTAGAAGCAAAGCAAACATGAGTCTGTTCACAACTCTCAACCATGTATTTTTGTAGGTCTTGTGACACGCCCCCCAGTTCATACTTCTGAGATTATCTATGAAACCAAAAAGGAGTTAGGCACTGAAAATTCATATGCATGAACATTTCCAATAATGGGCACCCCACTCTTGCATCATCTTCTTTGGGCATCTAGCTGAGGTTTAGGTATTTACATGCCAGCTGGAAAGAAATATCCAGAAAAGAGTATGGATCCTCAGTATGAAATGACATTTTTTACCCTCTGGAAAAAAAAGGACTACAGCCTGAGCTATGAAATCTGTTCTGGATGGAAGAGGGGGACACCAGCTTCAGGATGCACTTGAATACCTGGCCTGAGGTTGGTTCTACTTCTCCCACCAACATATTAATCAGTGTGCTCTTCCCAGCTCCATTGGGGCCTAGCAGTCCCATAATTTCTCCTGGAAAAAGAAAAGGGAAACACGTAAAATGTGCAGTTCTGTTTAATGAGATGGTGCATTTTATTTTCCTGACTTATTTATTTTTACAACTAACCTTTTTTTACACAAAAAAAGACCTGATTGGTTGCCACCTTCTTGATTTTTCTTCCGAGAAGAAAATCTGTCCTTTCATCATAATCTTTATGTAAATTACTGACCAAAATGGCTGGTTTCTAGTGAAACAAAAGATAGCAGAGCTTAATTAATAACGCACATGGAAAACTAAACCATGCTTTCTTGCTATGTGCACAAGTTGAAACAAGCCTGAGCAAAGCCACAACCTCACATGCTCACCTGTGCAGCCAGGAGAAGGATTTCATGGGCATTTACTTTCAATTCCCATAAACTTAGCGTGTCTTCTGCTAACCAGGGATTGTTAGTTAAACAAGGTGCATAACTCGTGATTTGGAAATTGTGCTTTTTGAAACAGACTATCACTATAAGAGAAGTAAGGCACATCACCCCTTATACAGGTCTTACAATACAACCAGGTGCCAGTAGGTGTCAGTGTCAACAGGGTTGATACTAAAGAGCAAGATTTACCTCCTCACAGCTCTGGCTCGTTGTCATCTCCTTAACCCTCAACCTCTCAGCCACAACATCTTCATCCTCATCCTCGTCAAACGGCACATCTGGCGATTTCCTGGCCTTCAGCTTCGCAGGAGTTCTGAAGTTAAGGAAATATATGTGAAATCTGCTCATTGGGACCTCTGAACAGATGGAACTAACAGAAATAATGCCATCAGGTAGACCTACATGAAACCATATTGATACTTCCCTGTCCAATGTGACCTTGTGACAGAATTGGCTAGAAAAACACCTAAAATAGACTAGTGAGATATTTTGCTAGATTGGTTGGGTGAATGAGAAGGTGGCAGCATTCACGCTGCAATCGCTTATCCCTGATTCAGTTTCTTATGTGCAGCAATAAGAAGAATGCTCTTTCATGCAAGAATCATCACATATTCAGTCAGCTAAAGAAATGGTTGGACGATGGGTGGGTGTTCCGAGAAGCTGTGTGAAGGTTTTGTTTTCCTTCTCATTCTAAAGCATATTGAAGTGTTTGACTTGGGAGAAAGTTCAAATAAACTCTCTGGTGCTGATGGCTACAATATATTTGTCTGATCCACTAACTAGGAAAGCATACACACTATTCTGTGATATTTTAGTTTGCCTAATAGTGTCAGAAAGGATGTGAAGGGCACAACTCTTAGATCGTGAACAGAAAAATCTGTGGCATTGCAAGGATCCCAGGGCAAACTCTTGGACTCCAATTGCTTCACTAACGTCCCTAAAAGTATTGCCTAAGTAATAACTCCAGCCCTCCCTTAAGCCCTAAACATCAGCAAGTGGTCACTTCTCCATGGACCAAGAGACTTTTAATGTGTATACTTTGTTGCAGTTCACTACTGTCTAACTCTGCCTTGGTGTAGTAATTTCAGTACTGTAAATAGAGGCATACCAACCTGAAAAATGGGTCATTTCTCATTGATTTGCCGCCATATTTCACCTCAAGATAGCGTAGAAGGAAGAGCCAAATGACACATTGCAAGTAGGGCTAAAAGAGAAGAAAGGAATAAGCACATTAAAGAAAATGGATTTTCTCCTTTGCAAAGGACCCTAGATGCATTCCCCCTCTTTGCACATTGCTCCACTCTCTTCCCACAAAACAATGTAAGACAGAGCCAGTGTGGTGTAGTGGTTAGAGTGCTGGACTAAGACCTGGGAGTAAGGTAAAGGTAAAAGGACTCCTGACCATTAGGTCCAGTTGTGGCCCACTCTGGGCTGCGGCGCTCATCTCGCTTTATTGGCCGAGGGAGCTGGCGTACAGCTTCCGGGTCACGGGGCCAGCATGACCAAGCTGCTTCTGGCGAACCAGAGCAGCGCACGGAAACGCTGTTTACCTTCCCGCCACCTATTAATCTATTTGCACTTTGACGTGCTTTGGAACTGCTAGGTTGGCAGGAGCAGGGACAGAGCAACGGGAGCTCACCCCGTCGCGGGGATTCGAACCGCCAACCTTCTGATTGGCAAGTCCTAGGCTCTGTGGTTTAACCCACAGCACCACCTGCGTCCCAGCAGGACCTGGGAGACCAGGATTCAAATCCCCACTTGGCGTGAATCTCACTGGGTGACCTTAGGCCAGTCATTTCTTCTTAGCCTAACCTGCCTCACAGGGTTGTTGAGAGGATAAAAGGGGGGCAGTAAGTGTGTATGCCACCTTGAACTCTTTGAAGAAAAAGTAGAATATAAATACAATGATAAATAAAATATTATTATTTAATTTATGTATCACACTTCACATGAGGGACCACAAAGCAATATATACAATACAATTAGACTGATGGAGCATCTTAAGACCTTCATTACATTTCCCTTTCTGCACCAATCTGTTGTTTATCTCCACAACTATTTACTGTATTTTTCGCTCTATAAGTCACACTTTTTCCCGCCTAAAATGGGGAAATGTGTGTGCATCATATGGAGCGAATGCAGACTGCGCAGCTATCCCTGAAGCCAGAAGAGCAAGAGGGATTGCAAAGCCTCTTCAACAACATTTGATTCAGAATCTTTTTTTTTTCTTTCTTGTTTTCCTCCTCTAAAAACTAGGTTCATCTTATGGTTGGGTGCGTCTTATAGAGCGGAAAATATGGTATTTATTTAAGCAATTAGTAGGGCATCTGAATCCAGCTTATGTTACACATCCTTCAATATCATTTATATGCCACAGTGGTGGGAGGGTCAGGAACAGTACATCAAAAATGGAAGATCTTCAGCTAGTGTTAGAAGCAAGACTAGTTGCACCAGCATACACTTGCTATGTTTTAGCAAAATAACTCTAAAACAACCCTTTAAGCTCAGTTTAATGACCATGATTACTGCCATGTCTTCCCCATAGATCAGTGATGGAAAACCTTTGGCCCATGGATCAAACTTGACCAGCCAGGGGATCAAATATGACCCAAGAGGCAGCTTTTTCCAAACCATGCTCACCTGTCCCACACCTTTTTGTAAACCGCTTCGAGGTTTTTTACATGCAAGTAGTATATACATTTTATGAAATAAAATAAAAACAATAACACCTTATCATTACATGTAAAAGTGTATCCAGACAACCCATTTCTTAAATTCTTAAGGGAAAATATGGTGCCTACCGCTATTGTTGAAACCAATAGCCTTTCTGTATTTCTTTCCATATTTCGACCAAGCTTCTCTGCTACCTAACAATATAGAAAATGTTTATTTCAATATTTCCCCCCTCATATTTCTACAGGTCATTCTGAGTTCATTTATATAATATTACCATTTAGAAAATGCTTTTACAATGCTTTTTGAAACAATTAATTTATTTGAATTATTTCTTCCGCAAACTGATTTTTGCAGGAAGCTCATCAAAAAACATACATTTTTACAACAAACAAACCTGCTTTTCCTTGTTTCAAAGAGAGCATCAAAATACAAGAAAAACAGTAGATTTTATTTAAATACAACTTAAAAAAAAGCAATAACTAGATAACTAGTTAACATAACATAACTAGATCAAAAAGGTGAGAATCAACACTTGGTACAATGCTTGAATGAATAGGCTGGTGTTGAAACTCCATCAGTGTTGGTACTGCTTGCATCTGAGAGGGGAGAGCATTCCAAAGTCAGGGGTCACTACTGAGAACATCTATCTTGAACTGCCATCTAATACCGTATTTAGGCAAATCTAATTGTGTTTCCGAGCAGAATTCAAAGTGCTGGTGTTGAGCTTTAAAGCCCTAAACGGCCTCGGCCCAGTATACCTGTAGGAGCATCTCCACCCCCATCGTTCTGCCCGGACACTGAGGTCCAGCGCCGAGGGCCTTCTGGCGGTTCCCTCATTGCGAGAAGCAAAGCTACAGGGAACCAGGCAGAGGGCCTTCTCGGTAGTGGCGCCCGCCCTGTGGAACGCCCTCCCATCAGATGTCAAAGCGATAAATAACTACCTGACATTCAGAAGACATCTTAAGGCAGCCCTGTTCAGGGAAGTTTTTAATGTGTGATATTTCAGTGTATTTTTGGTTTCTATGGAAGCCGCCCAGAGTGGCTGGGGAAACCCAGCCAGATGGGCGGGGTACAAATAATAAATAATAATAATAATAATAATTATTATTATTATTATGCACAATCGAATCTAAGGCGCACCTCAATTTTCAAAACCTTGAAACCAAAAAAGCATTTGCTAGCGAATGCAAATATGCCATCAAATCTATCGCGCACCCTAATTTTCACAGTGCAATTGGGCCAGAAAAGGTGTGCATTACATTCGAGTAAATATGGCACCTCTCATAATCCATGGTATTGTAAAGAAGATCAGTCTACTGCTGACTAGCAGAGGGTATACACTAGCTGGTTTGATTCAGAATTGTGTTTGACAAACCAAACTATTGCACTCCCTGTCCACCAAAATAAGAAAATAGCTTAAGTAATTCCAATACAGATGGAGGCCAACAGGGCTGGATGGAAGGACACCTCGACCCAATCCACACACATACCCTGAATCCCAACACAAAGTGGATTTCAATCTGAATTACCCTTTTATTGAAATAACCCTAAAATCAGATTGCTATATCAAATGCTATATATGAACAGTTGTTGTTTGCAAGAAATAACAACCTATTTCCCAACTTTCAAAATAGTTCAGTTTCCCGAGCCCAGCTATGGTTGCCCATAAGTCATGTAGTCTTAAGTCATGTAGTGAGTAATGTGGAATGAGATTTTAATCAAATGTATTGCTTCCTGCACACCAGACTTTTGAAACTACAGACAAAATTTATCACTGTTTCAGTTCACTGCTAACTTACCTCTGTTAGAGAAATGAGACACCCAATAAGAGGATATATTGGGATGAAGACAGAAAAGCACGTGTGAATTATAATTGCTATTGCGTACGACTGAATAAAAGCTACATCAATAACAATAACACAAATCAAGGCTACCTGAAAAGGGAAAAGAAATAAAGATAATTACAATAAAATTAGAGCACCACTTGATTTCTTTTTATCCATCTTTAAAAAATGTTGTAGCATTCATTTTCACGTGTGCAACTGAAAAACCAGCTGTATAGATTGCTTTTGCTAAGAAAGTGAAACGTAATATCCAGAATAAAAGGAACAGTAAATAGTACCTAAGAGACAAATAATGAATCCTGTAAACTATGCACTTGCAGGACTGAGCTACAACCCAAATGAAAAAAAGACATAATTATTTATTAAATATAACAATCAATCAATTAAAATACTAAATTGCATTAACTAAGAAAGATGAATCAAGTACTACACTTTTACTTACTGTTGAAAAAATTAATGACCAAAATTCTTTGGTGTTTTGTATTGTTTTGAAGGTGAAAGAGACAACATAATGGAACAAAATTACCGATGGTACATAGCCAATAAGGCACAAAACCTGCAGGGGGGAAATTAAATTTGAGTTATGCATAACATGAAAACACAACAAAATGATTAAGAACACAGAATACAATCTGTCACCTTTCCTGAGGGAAGGTGACTTATAGAGCTCAATGTAGGCATGTTTCATATACAGTGGTACCTCGGTATAAGAACAGTCCTGTTTACCAACAATTCGGTTTACGAACTCCGCAAAACCGGAAGTAGTGTCTGAGAACTTTACCTTGGTCTAAGAATGAAATCTGAACGGTGGAAAGGCACTGGCAGCGGGAGGCCTCATTAGGGAAAGCACGCCTCGGTTTAAGAACAGTTTCGGTTTAAGAACGGACTTCCAGAATGGATTAAGTTCATAAAACGAGGTACCACTGTACATATATCAGAACTTCCACACCCTACAGAGCTGGGTGTGTGGACTACAAATGGTCATAGCCTGAATGCAGACTTCAGGAAGACTGGGGATCTATGTATGGGAGGCATACATGGGCCTCTTGTGGGTGGCAATGTCATGGGATGTAGAAGAGCAAAAAGTTAAGCACACCTGCAAAGGGGAGAAGGTAGATCTAATTAGGGTTCATGCTCTTAATTTTTGTCAGGTGAAAGTTTGTGCTTTACTTAGGGCTGCCTAAAAAGAATAAAGGGTTATATCCCACGTTAGTCATACTCAGAGCAGACCCACTGAAACCAATGAACTCAACTAATGAGAATGAGTACAAGTATGATTTGGTTGGTTGACACCCAAAGCAGTGGGCAGCTTACCCCCCAATAATAGGAGTCTTCTGCACTCTTCAGACACAAACAAATGCCCACATGGCTTCAACCCTCAAACTACAAAGAGTGTCTCCTTTCTCAGATCCCATTGTAAATAAAAGACCAACTTTGCTCCCTCCCAAAAAAGCTCAACAACTTGAAATATGACAACCCTAGAATAGCCTGCAATGTTTTGCAAATGAAATCAGGGGTCATATTTTTAATACAAAAAAGGAAATACAAAGACTCCCTTAATTATTGCACATTGTTGGAAGTTCCTCACTACCTGCAGTGTGCTGTATTCATTTAAAGTGTTACCATCTGCTCCTATGCCAATTTAAAAGCCAAAAGGTTGATGGTTCTTTGGGTTAAAAGTAGAGTAGAAAAACATAAGTATACAGTGGTACCTCGGGTTACATACGCTTCAGGTTACATACGCTTCAGGTTACAGACTCCGCTAACCCAGAAATAGTGCTTCAGGCTAAGAACTTTGCTTCACAATGAAAACAGAAATCGTGCTCTGGCGGCGCGGCAGCAGCAGGAGGCTCCATTAGCTAAAGTGGTGCTTCAGGTTAAGAACAGCTTCAGGTTCTGGAACGAATTAAGTACTTAACCCGAGGTACCACTGTGCTACATTATTTATTGCAGGATGTTTGAAATACACTTCAGTGAGTGCAGCATGTGAAACGGCAGGCAATGCCATTACATAGGCAATTTCTGCCTTATGTTCACTTTGCTGCTCTGTTGATTTTAGTAATTATGTGTCTTGTGTCTGGCTGTGCTCTGTAAGATGCTTTGGGAACCTCCAAGTTGAATACGTTGTTATTCTGCTTTTGTAATAAATAAAATAAAATGGTGCCGTGGGGAAGAATCTTTAACAGGGCTGAAGAATGGCAGATTTGCCATCACATCCGCAGTTCTGCCGGCTCCTGCCTAGCTGGGCAGTTAATTTTTATTCTTTGTGGATGGCGCAGCAAAGAGTCCTGGATCAGGTTCCTCCAAGGGAAACAGACTGATTTTTGATCCAGTGGCTCCATCACTGGCCCTATTCTTCCATTGAAAGGTTCCAGGTATTCCTGCCAGCAGTAGTTTAGTAATTCCTGCCCACACCTTCAACAGGTGCAGTGGAGCTTTCCATGGCAACAGAGTTCCTTCCTGCCATAGGGAAATCTTTTCTGAATCCTGCTGGATTTCTGTTGTTGAGGTGACGCCAATAAGGGGAGCAAAGAACGGATAAAAGTATCTGCAAGAAAACAAAACTTACCACAGCAAGAGCCTCCTCAGGGAAAAAAATAATTCCATGGTGAACTATGAACAAGATTCCGACCATCAGGAGGAGAATAATGTAATATAAAAGAATGTCAACTAGTGCTTGCCCACACCAGTATGCAGATGGATAAAGACCTGATAACTTAAGTTGAGTATAGGCTTTGATCTGCAAAGGTGCAAAAAAGAAATGAAAATCCAGGTCAAATATGGGGAATGGCAGGAAATCCAGCAATTGTACTTTTGCTTTTGATAATATGATCTAGAATGAACTATTTAAAAAAAATACAGTACAAAACATTCTATGGGCTCACCCACACTCCTTGCACTTTATAGATACGGGTCTGAGTAGCTTTGGCTTGCCACTTTCCCCAGGAAAACCCACTCTTCAGCATGAAATCAGATCAAATGGCAACCAGATTTTCGGCAGATCGCTATTTGTTCTGAATCGGTGCTAAACTGTGGGTTTTCCGGGAGGAAAGTGATGGGCAAATAGAAGTGTGATTGAGCCCTCGGCCACTAGCTTATCTGTAGGGCTGGGACATACGGTTTTCTAGAAGAAAAGCATTGAGAACATACATCAAGAGTCATTCTAATTTAATTGAAACAAGACACCTCAAACACCCCTAACTGATAAATGAACCAAGATGGAGGAAGAAAATATCCTATTAAGAAAATTAAAATGATCTACAACTAGGGAGCAGCTCAAAGAAAAATACAGCAATGGCAGAGAGTCCTGCACACCAGGGAGTACTTACCTCCCAAAATTTCATGGGTGAAAATAGGGACATTCCTGTACAGGAGTGGGTAGGGCTAGGGGCGGAGTCCAGCAGCTCAGCTGTGTGGTTTGGCAGACAATAGCAGGGCCAACACAATCCAAGTCAAGTGCCACAAGGAGAAAGCAGGAACTAATATGCATGCAAGCAGGTGGCTCCAGCTGGCGAAAGCAGGGAGGCAAGCCACAGGCTACAAGGCAAATCAAATGCATAACACAAACACACACATATATATGCACTATATATATCATCTAGAGGACATTAGTCCTGTTTTACAGTGGGGCACAACAGTGAGTACCTAGCCCAAGATCAGTCACTGAAGGTAATATTAAATATTAAACATTAACAATAGCAAGCAACAAATAAAGGTAATGCCTGCAGCCTCCCACCCAGAGACACTGGAATTAAGAAGCTTTATTTATTCTTTTTCATCCTATATGGCTGGCAGCACAACATGGGATCAATAGGCCATTGCCTGCACAGTCCTAGTTAGGAATATTGAGGTCAAATGCAATTAGATGATTTTTTTAAAAAGGATAAATGTAAGCAGCATTTAGCCAAATTATATACTCCCATTTAGACTCTGATGTTTACTCTGAAGTAAATCCCGCATAACTCCATGTGGTTTACTCCCAAGTAAATGTAATGAATAAAGAGGTTGCAACCACAGTTACTAGAGCTGTGTTTTCAGAGAGCCAGAGGGTGGGATCCAAAAAGCCATTTGTGAAAAGAGAAAATGTTTGCCACACTAGGACTCAGGTGGACTCAGGTGACTTCTCAACAGTGTACACCACCACAATATATCAGGAGTTGTGTTATACTACAAGAAACATGGTGTGTAAGGAAGGTAAGGCTTTTGGATCCTTTCCATCTAAATAATTACTTTTATGCCAGTATTTTTGTAAGTAGTGAAACAAGCAGTTATGTAAGCATCTGCAGAGAATATATGAAAGTTTGGCTGGAAGTTTTTAAATTTGTGTTTGCTCTCTGAACTTAAGGTTTGGTCAACACAGGCATACATGGAGCAAAAAAAGAAAAACAAGACACATAGAAAAGAAAAGAAAAAAGAAACATAGTTGCAACATTAAAATTAAGAGAGCAGGTGTGGTTTTTTCCCCTGAGACTGAATAATGGGACAGTTTGGGTGGTAGTAGCAGATGCGTAGTTTGAGGAAGAAAAAGCAAAATGACTCTTGATGATTGGCAAAATGAAAGTTCACTAGAATGATCTGCAATTTCCACCTGAGTCCTAGTGTGGCAATGAATATGAACCAGAATATCCTGCTAATCAAACCCAATAAATAAGCTCTTTAGAATGCAGCATGACAACCAGCCCAAGTTATGACAGCATGGTATCAGTTAGCTGAACAATACTACAGTCATATCTCTGGTTACAGACACTTCAGATTTTGTTTTTTCAGGTTACGGACTGCCCAAACCCGGAAGTACTGGAACTGGTTACTTCCGGGTTTTGGCAGTCGCATCTGCGCAGAAGCGCCAAATTGCAACCTGCGCGATTGAACAGAGGAGTTATAAATATTGCTATTTCCTTATTCTATTTGAACACTTTTACATACAACCATATCTGCCCTGGATTGATTCACTACAATGTATGAAATCAGTTAGTTATGATGCCAAATAGGTGGCAAGGGAATAACTATGGTGACTCCTTATTTACCTCTGAGGAATTTGGTCTGAGGAATCACTGTGTTGAACCAATGTATAGGACATTTCACATTGCTTTTTTTAAAAAAGTATGTTCTAATACAAAGTTACCCTGTGGTTTTCTGCATTGTCCATGGAAAAATATGATGGCAATCCAGTTATTGTGACTCCTACTGTCAAAGCTTGAACAACCAGCACCATTATGAAACCTCTGTCAGTAATTTTCTGCAAAATAACAGATTGCAATATTAGAATACAAAGGGGAAAAACCCCAAGGTGAAATATAATTTTAAGGGATTTTTTGGGAGGGGGGGTGTCTAACCGTGGTTTGATAAATCAGTCTGTTTTTGCTATATTTAGTTTAAAGGTTTTTGCATTTTTAATTCTTTTGAATGACAGTACAATAAAAGTTTGAAAACTAATACTAATAAATAAATCTGTTTTGCAGCCTGACTAGGGCTGCAAAACAGGGAATACCTGGGAGACCACAACACATGGCAATTAAGACGTGTTTGGTTTTGGAGATCACAAGTCATGCAATCCAATGTACACAAAGGCCAACTTGTCACAAATTGGAATGCAACTTCATTTTACAAGAACTTTTTTGGGACTTTGCATTTACTCACTTGGAAGAACGAACTACTCCAGACATGGATGTTTTCTGTGACATTTAAATTGTGCAGATACAGATTGCTAATGATATTCATCATAACTGGTAAAGAGTGTTTCATGGTGCAGTTAAAAGCAGCTGTAAAGATGTAGTTCTGAAAACAACAACAAGAAGAGCATAATCAGCGACAAATCTCTAGTGCCACCGTTCCTTCCCCCTAGCACTTTATGTGCTGCTGGAACAACACCAGGGCAGTCTGGGAGAAAGGAAATGACATGTGAGCTATTAAAGAAAACTCTGTGAGCTTTGATCTTGCCACTGCTGCTGCCACCAAGGCTGACAGTGAGGAAAAAGGAAAAAGACCTACCGCCCTGTTTCTAAGGCGAGTTTCCCTCTTCAAATTTCAAAACCTCCCCTATCCCACTTGGGAGAAAAAATTCATTTTGCACCCCAACTCCCTGCCAGCAAACACAACGAATGCTCACATAGAACCAATATATTTAACCTGCATTTCTTCTCACCTTGCCTGCATGAGATACATTTAATGCTCCATTGTGGGGAGCAACTGATACATAATCACTGCCATTGAATATTTCTGTGTGAACATTCTGGCTTATAAGAGAGCTGATGATGTCATCAATGTCTGATCCTAGGTTGAGACAATAAAGAAAGTTGAAAGGTTAGTCTCACAGGCACAAAGATTCCTTGCATGCAAAGAGTTTCCCCATTCCCTGCTATGCCAAAGATACATATTATTATTGAACATTTAGAGTTAGCACTGGTATTGCAGCAAACAAGAAGGCTCATGTTCTCCAGAAGTCCCGTATAAACATCAAAATATCCTTAGAGTTTTAGGGTGAATTCCAATTAAGTCATACTCAGACCCGACACATTGAAATAAATGAAAGTTAATTATTTGAGTGGGTCTGCTTTGTGCATGACGGAGATCAATACCCTTGAAGCACTGACAAGATGTGTATATATTATTACACACACACACACACACACACACACACACACAACCTGTGCTGTCATGTAATCACTATAATTATGAAACAATGTTGCTTCTTTTATTGATTTATTTTTAAATATTTATACCCTGCCCACTAACTGATGCTGCTGTAAAGCTTTCAGCTTTTTGGTAAAAAAATCAAACTATTTAAAGTCTGTTCCATGAAGTTGGCCAGATACAATTCTAGAAACATATCATTAAATTCAATTTGTGATTGAATTGGGGGGGGGGGGTAATCAAACCAGACTTGCCAGAAGGCTGATTTTTCTACCTGTCCTCAAGCTAACCATTCATTACACTGATTACTGTTCAACTTAATTACACTTTTAATTTATTCCTAGTGTATGTCATACAGTAAAAAAAAATTGAAATGCCAGATGGTGAAATGAATAAAAGTGAATAAATTGAAATGTAACTTACCAGTGAAGTTCTGAACAAGGAGACTGCTTTTGTATTTATGATGAGTTTCATTTGGTTTAAGAAAGTATAAGTCTGGAGAAAACGTAACAGGAACCACCGCATTTTTGAAGTATTGCTGATACATATTGAACATATAAATCTCAACACCAAGGAACACTGTTAATAGCAAAAACCTGAAATAAGAAGAAAAAAGTACACGTAAAGCTGGTACAAATTAGTGTAAAGAATGGTGACCTTTAGAGCAGAGGTAGACTGAATAGCCATCATCCATAGTATTTCTTTATTTAATTTAACACAATCTGTATGCTTTTTAATTTTTGTAAAACCTCTAAGTGATTTTGCATTGTTTTACCGGAAACAACAATCTGTCTTAGGTTTATTCAATACAAAACACATATTCAAAATAACTTGAGGATGACAAGCATGTACTCTTTCGCAGTAACAAAGGAAAGGACCTTGCTAGATCAGAACCAGGTTGACCTGCTCAAGCATTCTCTGGAAGAATCCCCTTAAAACTGTATCCACTGGTAAAATTGGCTGCAATCCCTGCTCTGGATGACAAGTCATTAAATAATGATTTCACTCATCCACATACTAAAAGTACAAGCCTGTAAACAGCTAACACTGAGACAGCAGTCCTTGAGTATGATATCTAAGGCACCTTGTGTGGTATTTAAAAAGTTCAGAAAGGTGAAGGGGCAGGGAGTGTTATGGAAAAACTAGCATTATAGTCAGAGGGCTTATCTACACTTACCTTTTCCCTGCTCTTTCGAGGCACAGGTCTGTGCTTGTGTTTTATTTTTTATTTTGTCGTAGAGCTTTCCCCATGAAAACCCATTATTTAGTCCTCAAGCAGAGCCAATGTCAAGTTGAGTTTTCCACACATTGACGCTTGCTCCAATGGAGCTTTAAAGAGCAGGTTTGCGTGGGGAAAGCTCCAGAGGATTAAAAACAAAAACGGTGCTCAGACCTGCAGCTTTAATGCACAGATCATGTCTTGAAAGAGAGGAAAGGTAAATGTGGATAACCCCCAGTCTCAAACAATAGCCATCTGTCCCTCTTGGAGCATGACATGAATGCAATCACTTATTTTCCTTCCGTGGGCTCCTTCTCTTTTGGATCGTTAAAACATAAGACGGAAAAGTTTCCTGAAGTTCATGTGTAAGCCTTAGGTAAGAAAACTTGCAGCCAAATGTGATGTTTGATGATGCAATTTCTTTTCAAACACCTCTATCCTTGTAAATAATGTGCACGGATTGAAATTTACCACTTCCTCACTGGAACTTCTTTTCAAACATTTTTTCAGGATGTGGCAAGCTGCCCTCTTGAAGCGCATTAAGTATTCGCACAGATATTGCTGGCAAAGGTGAGGTGGGGCAGAAATAATCTAATATAATAAGGCTGAATGAACACACTTAAGCCCCAACTATCTCCTGGCTTCTCCTTGGCACACTAGAACATTATAGGGATTAGGAGGCATGCATACACCTCCTTGTGTTTCTCAAGCACGCATGCATGCACATATGTACTCTCATTCTCTCTCTCTTTTCTGGATGCTAGCTATTTGAGAAAGATTTGAGCTATTTGGGAAAGATTGAGGGCACAAGGAGAAGGGGACCACAGAGGACGAGATGGTTGGACAGTGTTCTCAAAACTACCAACATGAGTTTGACCAAACTGCGGGAGGCAGTGGAAGATCGGAGCGCCTGGCGTGCTCTGGTTCATTGGATCACAAAGAGTTGAACACGACTAAACAACAACAACAACAGCTATCTGAGTCCCAAATTTAATTTGCACTAAGAGATAAGGGAAAACTACACAGACCTTCCACTCTCCACAATGATGTAGTGTGCTGTTTACATGTGTGCAGCATAGGAAGTAGTGAAGAGACTCAATAGCAATTCCTCCACACACACACACACATGCTGTATACACTATTTCCCTATCAGGTGCTGCAACACAAGGTGCCAATCTGAGATGCAGCCTTCACTCTGGGCTGTGGTCTGTTTTAACCTTTTAACATATTTCCGTTTCTGACTCTCATACATTTTGGACTAAGAAACAGAAAGCCAAGATGCTTACACTTCCGTGAGTGATTTGATGTCACGTTTGAAATTAAGAAAATGAACTTTTGCCAGCGTAGAGACCTGTTTTTTCCAAAGAGACTTATTGCTTAATACACACGATTTTGTCTCAGATAGCATTAGCAGGCTTTGCTCTAACTCATCCATAGATTTTGCATCCATTTCATCTTCAGCTTGCTCCGAGTTAAATGCACTGAAATCTAAGGAGGGTAACAGATTAGGCAACTTAGAATTTATCCCCCACCACCAAATCATTGATCTGTAATGTACTACAAGAAGGACTGTCATTGATTCTCACCTGTGTGGTTAATTTCAGCTTCAACTTCCAGCTTGAGGAACACATCCTCCAAGGTAGTCATAGAAACGCCATAAGAAATAACACCCAAATGGGAATGCATGTCTAGATCAGCAAACAGTGCTAGAAGAAGAAGCAGGAATAGATGTGGTAATAGCAGCAGGAGCAGCAGGAGCCGTGCTACTGCTTGGAAATAGAAATATAGGAAGCTGTCTTATACCATTGAACAATCCCTACCTACAGCAGGGATTGGATGCATGGCTGATGGATGGGATTGCTAACAGGTCAATCACCTGACATCACCGTGATGTAATCAAACCATGCAGGCAAACAAACTGGGCTTTGCAAGTGCCTGCAAACAATTTCAGCAGGGAGTTGCATCTTTACCTTCCCTCAAAGATGTTCAAGGAGACTTTGACTAAACATTAGGAATAACTTTTTGATGGCAAGAGCTGTTTGACAGTAGAATGGACTACTTCCAAAGGTGGGTGGACTCTTCTTCATTGGAAGTTTTTTAACAGAAGTTGGATGGCCATCTGTCAGGGATTCCTTCAGCTATGACTCTTGCATTGAAGGGGACTGAATTAGATGACACACACACACTACAATTCTATGACTGCACATCATATATGGCATGAGGGGTGGAACAGGCGAGTGTGGTTTAGAGAAAAATAGCCTGCCTTGAGCGCCAAATTAGGTATCTGGATGTCTGTCTGCTGGTCTACGATGACAGTGGGTCTCCAGGGCTTCAGACACAAGTCTTTCCCAGACATACCTGGTGGTGCCAGAGATTTCTGCATGCAGAGTTTATTCTCTCCCGCTAAGCTTTATAGCTATTACATTTCTTGCAATCATGCTGCCTTATTTCTGTTTGCCGTTGAGTGTAACAACAAAAAAGCCTTTGGTGCCACTATTGTTTAATGATTGCATATAGCGTAACAGTTCAAAGTCACATGAAACAAAAGGTGAATGTTTTCCTTCATTTATCAGAGTGTCAAAATGTGTCTGAAATTGAGGGTTTTTTGTTGTTTTCTGGGAACTGTCTTGCTACTATATAATTTTTATTAAAAGCTTGCCAAGGAAGGAAGGAAGATTACAAAAAACAAAACACAAACCAAACATAGTTTGGGGTGTTTTGACCCCTTCCACAATAAATACCATCTCTTTTCCTTGCATAGCAGGCCCAAAACCTATGTTATTTCTCTTGAAGTCCATTTTAATTTAGCTTTCCATGAATTTCATTATTTTCCTCATCTACTCTTCAATTTTCACTGGTGTTCAAAGGGGAGATGAGGTGTACCTGAAAATTTGTCCATGTCGTTAAAAGGTAAGGCATACACAAGCTGCTCTTCAGTCTGCTTTAACAAACTGGCTCCAGGGATATGCTGCTTGATCAAAAATGCTGTGCCTTCTGTGTTACAGTACCTGTCTATTTGCATACTAAGGAAAAACAAACACACACAATGTTTAATTATTTTTTACAAGGTGGGACTCTATGGTCTGTTTGTTTTTTAAGTAACAAAAGGAACATATTGTAAACCAATTTAACATATAAACATTATTTTCTTAATCCAAATGAAAAACAAAATTTACATATAAGTATTCATAATACTTTACCTTTACCTTTATTCATAAATTATCTAAAACTCTAACAGATAAATCACAAAAACTTTTGAGATCTATTCGAGAGGTGGGGAATAATAATATAATAATAATAATAATTTATTATTTATACCCCGCCCATCTGGCTGAGTTTCCCCAGCCACTCTGGGCGGCTCCCAATCAGTGTTAAAAACAGTACAGCATTACATATTAAAAACTTCCCTGAACAGGGCTGCCTTAAGATGTTTTCTGAATGTCAGGTAATTCTTTATCTCTTTGACATCTGATGGGAGGGCGTTCCACAGGGCGGGCGCCACTACCGAGAAGGCCCTCTGTCTGGTTCCCTGTAGCCTCACTTCTCGCAATGAGGGAACCGCCAGAAGGCCCTCGGCGCTGGATCTCAGTGTCCGGGCTGAACGATGGGGGTGGAGACGCTCCTTTTTTGTTTCTAAGGGTCAGTTCTTTTCAGCAGGCTGACTCTGACAGATGGGTGGGCCAATCTAGTTGTCAATCACATATCCCTATGACATAATGTGATTGACAAATGGGTTGCCCAGCCCACTTGTCAAAATCCCTTCTGCTTGCAGTGCTCTTTGCTGCAGTTCCTCCAGCAAACTTTAAAGGGGGAGGGAAACTACTGCAAAGAATATGTGTGTGTGTGTGGAATGTTTGGGAGGAAATAAGACAGTAAATAACAAATAACAAACAAAATATTGGTGTATGTAATTTTTATTTCTCAATTATATTTTGTGGTAGTATGGTTGTAATGTTTTTGTAACATAAAATCATTCAATAATTTTTTTAAATTTTTTTTTAAAAAGGCTGCTTTAAATTAATATCCACGCTCCTGACTGAGCATAGGAGAGTGGAGACTGAGTGCTCTTTGCAACATTTTCTCTCTCCCACTTTTGTTGCTTCTCTCCAGCAGCAAAAAGGTAGCAGACTCTTTTTTTTTCCTTGGAAGGCTCACCGTACACTGATTCCTTTCAGAGGCTAAAGAGATGGCTTTCCAAGAAGGTCCAGCCCACCCGCTGACATCACCAATGATAGTAGCTGATGGACAGGTTGGCAATGTTTGGGGGAAATGGCTTGGCAGTCCAAACTGGACCCTCTGTTTCTTCACGCCTGATATTAAGCAAGTCAATAAAAAAATTGCGGGGGTTTTGGCGTTTGGGGGAAACTCTACCTGATACACTCAATCATATTTCCATTCAGTACTTTGTGGATGTTACTGAAATTTCTAGCAGGTATAAGCCTGCTTGATCCAATTATTATTTAATATTTTATTCAGAATGCAATCCTGTACTCACTTACCTGGGAGTAGGTGGTATTAAATTTAGTGGGAACTCTGAGTGGATAGACATAGAATTGTTCTGTCAAATGCTTTTTTATAACCTTGTGAAAATAAGGCAGTATGAACCAACTAGTGTTCATATTTACCAGGTTTACTCATTGCTATTATACTTCCAGCTAACCAAACTGGGTGTTTTTTAAATCAGTTGTAAAATTCAGTCAAAGTGGAAAATAATGAACAAATTGAAATAGACTTTCAGACTACAGATACCTCAAACGGTAGCCAATTCCCCATTTTGTTTTAAGGAACATAGAGGAGCCAAGGCATTTCAGCATTCCTTGAGAAATCACAGCTTTCCGATCTAGAAGCAAGAACAGAAGGTACCTTCAGTTATATCAGTTCATACAGCGACAAGCTGGCCATATTACCAAACTGGTACTAACACAAAGGCCCCCAAATTGCACTTGCCAGCAACAATGTCTGCTTCTTCCATGAAATGGGTACTGAACACAGTCACTCGAGTGGATTTTCCATTTTTCAGGAGGTTCCAAACTGTTTGCCGTGAACATGGATCCATGCCAGCGGTTGGTTCATCTAAGAGTAATACCTAAATATTGGCCATGGAAAACAATGGACTAGATATTCATTTTGAAAGTAGGAGTTATCCCTTATCAATAATATCGTTTATCATTATCATCACTTCTATCAGATATGTGAACAGTTTGACCAGATAAGGTCCCAAGAATAAAGCTCAACAACTTTTGTGTCAGGATTTTTACTTTTTGAAATATGGCAACCCTACTGTTTCCTCAAGCACATTGTCTCCTGTTATTGTAAGTTTTTATTTCATGCTCTCAGTCTGCCTGCCTGTAGTTTGGGAATATACTAAAAATAAAATAATTTTTAAAACACTCTGCTTCATGAAACACATCCTGTTCAGCTCCTGCAAACTGAGAAGTCTCATACACCCACATGCCCACACCCACCCCTTATAATAATTACGACAAATCCATTCCTACCAAAAGAAACACAGTCCAGAAGTACAAATCAAACAACATCAGAGATTCTGGCATTATTCTCATTAAGCTTTCCATTAGTAAAGAACTGCAAAAACTCTGGGGAGAAATTTGGATGAGAAATGTTGGCACCATTCCAAGAGCAATGTAGATGTAGTGACATAGACATTCTTCAGTGCTATCACCACTTCTGATGGACTGCGAATGGATTGTTAGCTCATTTCGTATGTTATTCTGGAAGCCATTTCAGCATAGCCATGTTGATGTAGGAAAAGACAGATCAGAAGCCCTAGCCCACACCGTCTGGTGTTATGTATAAAAGTGCCTAAGATGCTTCCACAAAGTAGTGGGAAGAGAGCTACAAACAACTTTGCTTGGAATTATCCTAGGAGGCTTCAAACACTCAGAGGGAGGGGATGTAATAGGCCTCCAGGCCTCGTGTTATGTAGGATTGCCTCAAATAAATCTGAAGCTTAAATATGACTTAAATACATATGCAGCTGCTAAACTGGCTCTGATCAGTAACAATGAGGAAATGTAAACCAACAACCTCAATGTTGGTAACTGGAAGTTGAGGACTATATGGCAAATGCACAAAGCCATATTATGACCAATCAAATGTAGTAGTACAGATGTAAAAACAAAAAACAAAAAATGCACGCAGGTAAATATAGGTGGTTAACTCTGATAAAACATCCCCATTCCACAACAACACTTGACATACAGTTGGAAATACAGCTCCAGCAGGGCAAGCATCTGGCTCAAAGATTTCTTGCTAGATTGTCCCAGTGGCCCTGCCCACATTTCTGGCATGGTTGGTACTGAGAGATGGGCAAGCACGTTGTCAGAATTGAACAGGAAGGGACTACCTTGATCCATTTCAACTAGAACTGGAATAGCTACCCAACAAACTAGGATCTGAAGACAGATACCCCTTAACCAGGGACACGGGTGGCACTGTGGGTTAAACCACAGAGCCTAGGACTTGCCGATCAGAAGGTTGGCGGTTCAAATCCCCACGACGGAGTGAGCTCCCGTTGCTCGGTCCCTGTTCCTGCCAACCTAGCAGTTCAAAAGCACATCAAAGTGCAAGTAGATAAATAGGTACCGCTCCGGCGGGAAAGTAAACAGAGTTTCCATGCGCTGCTCTGGTTCGCCAGAAGCAGCTTAGTCATGACCCGGAAGCTGTACGCCGGCTCTCTCGGCCAATAATGTGAGATGAGCACTGCAACCCCAGACTCAGTCACGACTGGACGTAATGGTCCCTTTACCTTTTACCCCTTAACCAATTCACAGACCAGACCTGGGGTTCAGACCGAAATCTGCATCCTTCTGGATTCCTTTAACTTTGTGAGATCCCACTATAAGACAGTCAGATGCTTCCATCTCTAGTTTCAACAATTACTAGAATGGGTGCACAAATTCGAATAATAAATATGCCATGTAACTGAGTCTATATATCTACTACTTTAGCATACAAGCAGTGCAGAGAAACACATTTCTTGTATACAAATTACATATTATTGCTGCATCAATCAACCCTTTTGACCTTCTGGTGCTTACCTTTGGATCTCCAAGAACTGCAAATCCAACCGACAGTTTTCTTTTCTGTCCTCCACTTAGTTTTTTAGCTTGGTTATCTTTAAAGGGGTGCATATCCAAATCGAGTAAAACTTTCTGGACCTTAAACCAAGGACAAGAAGTATTTCATGTTAAATGCCCTATCCTTAAGGCTCAAGATGGCTTGCAGACATTATGGTAGTATAATGGAATATATTTATGAAAGCATAATGGAATATGGTCATTAGCCTGCACTCACCTCTTGTATCATATCATTGGGAGGTATTCCTTTAACTGAAGCTATTATTGATAAATTCTCTTCCACGGTTAATACATCAAAATATATATCTGACTGCTGGCAGACTCCAATTACCTTTCTTATATCTAGCATTTCATCTATTTCTGAAACTCTACAGCCATAAATCGATGCAAATCCTAATGCATGAAAAGCAAGGGTGGAAATGTTAACACTGTGATGGCTACCAGCGTAGAACATATATCTAAAGGCAGCTAGCTCAAACCTGAGGCAGAACACCCCCAAAAGTCAAGGTGTCTAATATCGCTGAACATGCAGAGTTGATTTTAAAATAAAAGCGATCAAAAAAAAATTATGCACTACCACCAACACGCACACAAATCAGAAAACATTAGAAACAGTACAGCTCTTGGAACTGATTTGTAAAGCTGTAGAGAAAAGAATGTATGCCACTAAACAGCTGGAAGCAGAAAGTGCAGAGAAAACACAGTGTCCAAATTCAGCATGCCACAATCATATGCATGTTGGCTAGAGCTGCCCTCTATGTTTAATTGTAAAAGTTGGAATTAGTTAATGAATGACTTGTTAATGAAGACCATTTGTGCCTTCTTGTCAGCTAGCTACCCTCAATAAGAGTGATGCTGGATGCCCAAAAAGTAACCTCTGGAAAGCAGGGATCACAGACCTGATCAGAGAGAGGGGGAACATTTTGAAAGAGAGCTGAACTGTTCTCCTGCACACTGCTTGAAATGAGGAATTGCTAAGCTTTACTGGCTGAATTAACCATTACTACTGGTTTGTAGCTGTGGAGTCACAGAAGCCTTGGGGCCACCATCTGCTGTAGTTCTTAATTGCAGCACACCTCAGTTGCCGCTGCACTGCAGCCTCTCTGCTGTGACCTGCTAGCTGGATTTCATTACCGTGGAACCTTGGAAGCCGAACACCTTTGAACTTGAATGTTTTGGCTCCAAAATGATTGAAAACCAGAAGTGATTGTTCCGGTTTTCGAACAATTTTTGGAAGTTGAACATCCAGCGCCTTGGTTTTCGAACTGTTCCAGGAGTCGAATGAACTCCCAGAACAGATTAAATTCGAAAACCAAGATATGACTGTACAGTATTGTGATGCTCTCAAATTCTGCATCTATGGGCCGAATCCCTTAACTAACCATGAGTAAGACCTAAGGGCACAAACTTCCTTTGGCATAGATGGACCCTGAGAGACAGTGGAATAAACTAGACTAAAATATATTTTTGTATTGCTCCCTACATTGTTAATCTCTTGTTGATCCACTATTATTTGAATAAATAGCACTGCCTGCATGTGTGTGTGTGTGTGTGTGTATTGAGAGAAGGCTTCTATTCAAAGATTAAAATGTCCCAGGTTTCCTGAGTGGGGTTTTGAGTCAGAACCTACATTAAGCCCATCCCAAGGGTTACATATTTCAAAACAAAAACCACAAAATAGGCTTCCAGGGGATTTCTTCCATTAACGCTCTTTAAGACAAATGCAAAGAGAACAGAAGTAGGCACATATTTACCATCAGAAGGTGGGGACAATCCACAAAGAATGTTCATTAATGTTGTTTTTCCTGTTCCACTATGTCCAAGTAATGCTGTGATCTGACCCTCATAAATGTCAAAGGATAAACCTAATAAGAAATGAAACAGGAAGGGGATTAATTAATGGCTTTATATAGTATTGCTACAAGCTTCAGGAAGTATTTAGCCACTGCTACATAGAGTACACTATCAATTACTCTTAAGAAAAACCCCACCATTAACAGAACATTTAATATTTAATAAAGCCAAACACACAGTTGTGTACAGATTGAGTTTGTTTTGACTGATGTTTCCTTATCAAGATATTTACTGATTACAGATGAGTAGTCAGTAAAGAGAAACTCACCTACATACTATATCATTGCTCCCATTGGCCATGTTTGCATTGAGCCTTGGCCTCATGTGCTCCGCTTTTCTCGTCTGGTTTGGTCAAGAGCAGTTTGGAAGTAAGAACCCCAGTTTGAACAGGAGTGCACAATCCTAAGATTTGGTGCAGCTTATTTCTCCTTCATCACACCATGCTAAACCATGGTTAAGTGTGTGATTTAGGTAAAGCAAAAGCAAAATCTTCTGGACTCACCCTGCCGGGCACATGGGAGGAAAAGACGGAAGTGCGCAAGCCCAAGTCTTGCTGAAACTCATTTCTGCTAGTGCATGTTGTGCTCAACCATGGTTTAGCATGACATGCAAATAGTCACTGTCAGAAAACAACAAACAGGCAACACTTAAAGAACAAGGCTTCACACTTGTGGCAGATAGCTGAAAACCTAAGTCTTACTTTTCAGGGCCTCCACAGTTTCACCTTTTTTAATATATGATTTCTGGACATTATTGATTCTGAAAGAAGAAAAGATAAACATTTTGAGAAATGGATGCAATGAGGGGGAGTCTGAACCACAGGATACAGTGAAAAAGATGAAATGGAACATTTCTAAACCACAAATACCACTTTTTGCTATTTGGCTTCCTGTCAAACTAAGGAAAATATGGGTAAATGGCACCCAAGGTTAATTGGATTGAATATGCCTCACTTCTGATTGAAACTAAGCTGGTTCCTATGCAAAGACCTACATAGTACTTTGAGTGCTTAGCAAAATGACCTTCCTTGCCTCAATTGCAAACTGACTAGTCAACATGCAACAGAGATTTGTACATGCAGTGACTCCCTTGTTGACTCTTATCAGGAAAGAAATATTAGTACGTGCAACATGCAACATTTGCATCTTAAGCAATACATGGAGCTTCAGATCACTTGCACAGGTACTGGTCTACAATGTATGTTTTGATAGAACCAAAACGGATTAACACTGTCTTTTCTCAATATGGACTTTTTTTTCTTTGCCAATAATATCACTTCACAGGACAATGACAAACTATATTTGCATATGAAAACTATCACATTGCTCCTCTTGAGTGTGCATAATAAAACTGACAAATTAATTATCACTGCATTCATACTTCACACAGCAGCCATGTTTGCTTGCAATGTTAAGCCAAGGACCCTGGCTTTATAAACCATAATGTACATGCAGAGGATTACTCAACTCTTTCCTCTTCCCTTCACGTGACCTAGGAGTGTGGTTTGTTTATCACCAATGAACCAGAATTTGAAAATCAACAGCAAGCCTTGATTTAAGGCTGCCTACCAAGAGTTGCTTGTTAGGGAGAAATGAACAACACTCCTGCATTCAAATGTCAGGCTGAGCTGATTTGCTTGCAGCAATCAGAAAGTGTGTGCATGCTGCTTGTACACAAAATTATTTATTAAGCCAAGGTTCTTTATCAGTTTCTTTCTAAGTGCAAAAACAATTAATAACTGACAATAGGTTCAAGTTAAACTTCAGCATCACCCGTCATACCTAATAGCTTCTCTTCCCTGGAATTCGGAAGATATAGGCTCAACAATCTCATTGAATTCTAAGCTTCCATTAATGCTACTTTCATACAATTCCTTGTAATTTCTTGTTCGCTTTACCCAAAATGAGGGCTTTAGGAAGAAGAAAAAGCTTCGACGCAATCCGTATTCCCCTGGGGGTAAAAAAAGATGAGAAAGAATCTGTAAACATATGGATTACACAGTAAAATTACATGTTTGGAGTGTTTTCTGTTTATCATTTGCTAATTTTTAGACTTGTGCAAACTATATCCCTTATTTTGTAACCCAGGAAATCTTCCTGTACTACAGACTGGCATGTAATTTTTAGCATAAATTACAAATACATCTTTGGTGCCACAGACATACATACACACTATGCACAAGTTGAAATTCTGCTTTAATTTTATATGGATGTGCTATTTATTTCTGTTTATTTCTTGCCTCCAAATCTAAGGAGGTTTGGGATATAAAAGTTTTGCATTTAAAATGCCCATGATTAACGACCATTTCTGAATCCTACAGGAGTATTAGAGCAATAGCATAGAATAGAATAGAATAGTAAAAGACACATTCAAACTTTATGACTCCTAAGCTTTTCTGTATTTATCAAAACGCTTAGGCACCCAGTCAATTTCAATTTATGATGTGTAGATGTATGCCTTGTACCACGCTTAGGAATAGTAGACCATGTATGCAAATTATAGGCAAATTTCTTTAATTAACACAGAAGATACTAAAAGCGATTTTGTCAAATAGAGTTCAGCCAGTGATAATAATAGTTGTCCATTCAGATTAGGATGGTTTTATTAAGCACAGACAGATATGTGGGTGATTTACTATTATTTATTAGTAGACCAGAAACATATATACCAGAATTATGAAATATAACTTATAGTTTGGGTAGTTTGGGGTATATGATTAACAGGTTCCAGTCTGCATTAATCCCAGTGGGGATTTTAAATCACATACATTGTATATGAACTGGCAATTTTGATAGTGCCCAGAGGTCATAACATATCCAGACATTTTGGTTCTGCGACATATCTCCCAAATGATTAGAATGAATTTAAAGAGGTTGAGAATGAACATTTCTAGTATGGGCACAATTTCACTAAGGATGATGATACACTTAAAATGAGTACCGTATTTCATCAATACGGTATAATATACATTACAGTACTTAATATGCAACCAAACCCTTGATGTTGTTCAGGTTTTTTTGTATTTTTCTTTGATTCTAACATACCTGGAATCACTTGATCGAAATAAATCCCTAGGAGCAGGTAAAGCATACTATCAAGGGTCAATAGCGTATAAGCAATAATTAGTGGATAAGGGCCATGAGTTATATGTGAGAAAATAGCTCCTTCTTCATAATCTTCCAGATGCATCACCTGCAAACACATATAATTGCAGCTATGTGACAGCGTTAGTTTACTAAAATAGTAAGGTAAATAATGTAACACTATATAAACCTTGATGATGATCATCAAGTTGCCATCATATGTAGGGGTGATGGGGCAGGTTCCTCATTTGGGCAGACAATTATGAGCTAAAGCGGAGAACATTCAAGCTATCCCCCTCCCACCCCCAGTCCTAAATTATTAACTGCTGATCCCCTGTGAGTACAAAACCCTCTATATTTCATGGTTGGTAAGGCAGCAAAGATTGTTGAGGAGTGGGATGCCATTTTTCTGTCTCCTCTACCTTTAGGGCAGTTGTGGCCACAGCAACAGGAGGGAAGGTTGAATGTGTCTGTCTCTCTCTCTCCCAACCATTATCCTCCCACTCTCTTCCAGATCTTCCCTTTCCTGAATCCCCGGGAAGCATAATTTCCTCCAAAGACAAAATGACCAAACTAACATCAGGGTTTCAGAGAAATGGAATGCTACTGTGGCAGCATTCCAGACACCAAGGAAAGCGGAAGAGAAAAAGAAGTGGGGAGGTAAGTTCACTGTTACCACCATAGCTGGTGGATGGGAGTGAGAAGGTGTTCTTCCACAGTTTGGATTAATATCTGACCCAGAAGAAAAACTCAGTGGCTTTAAAGCTGACTTCTGCTCATACAACGGGATTCCACTACAGAGCCAGTGTGGTGTAGTGGTTAAGAGCGGTGGACTTGTAATCTGGTGAACCGGGTTCGTGTCCCCGCTCCTCTACATGCGGCTGCTGGGTGACCTTCTCTGAAGTCTCCCAGCCTCACTCACCTCACAGAGTGTTTGTTTTTGGGGAGGAAGGGAAAGGAGAATGTTAGCCGCTTTGAGACTCCTTAGGGTAGTGATAAAGCGGGATATCAAATCCAAACTCCTCTTCTTCTACCTTCCTTTTTCCCACCCTGCATCCTCAAAATCTGCTCCAGAGAGTTGGGGGAGCCTCTAGAGAAAATGTTTTGAGGTGAACGGGAGACTGCAGAGGCGGAGACTGCTATGCTAGCAAAAGTCCGCTTGTGATACACTGAAAACTACACATTTATGACAGGAAGCTGCAAAATTTAACATAAAAAGTCTGCAACACACAGTGTTCTTTGAACTTCTGACAATTGTGTTACTTATTACAGTGGATTTTTCTCATCAGTTAAAATGTCTACTTAATAACGGATTAGAAAACAACAAGAAACACATATATAAAAAGTTCAAAGCAAGTTCTAGGTCTGTTATAATACATTATTCCAAGATGAAAGATTTAAACTATTATAACATCTCATAGTAGAACCACAGTGATGGGTGCATGCCACAGTAACAAACAAATACTTTACTAACCTGTACAACACCAATTAAAAAGGGGCATTCACACAGTGGGCTTAGTGACCACACAAAAGACTTTGGAAAATCTTCCAACAGGGCAATGCTCAGGCCCACAGCACCAAAAGCCACAGTTGTGAAAAACTGAGCTGAACCAGCATAGTTCACTTTTTTGAAAAGAGAGGTTAGCAAAAACGCAAAGGAAATCTAAACAGAAATAGAAAGCGTATTTTCAGTGCACAATAGGACTTGATTAAAATTGCTAGAATCTCAATTTTTATATGTGACCATCATAACTATTGTTTCACTTAGTATTTGCTAAAGACAATATAATATGCTAATGAAAGACATCAGTTGGCTAACAGGCTGAGGATATTCTTCCTAAGAGTACTATCTCCTTTGCAAAATGCAACATCAAAATTTCCCAAATTCGTTATGAAATCAGAGTGGGAAATCTAAGGTAGCAAGGAGCACATTAACAAAATATAATGTGATTTTTAAGGAATGATTCTTTTGCAATAAAAACAGGTCACCTTTTCAAAAATGATCACTTTCAATTCAAGGTTCAGAAAGACAATAAATGGCCAAGATGCAATTCAAATCACAGTGCAGCTCTTACATTTAATGAGGTTTTCAAAGTTAAGCAACTACTGGTATGTATTTTGCTTTGATTCAATGAAAAGACAGGCTGCAGAAGCTGCTGCTCATGGAAGCGAGATGGGAGGGAACTTTTCCAATTCTCCCTTCCCACGACAGCCTTCTGAGTCACCTGCCATGCCCTTCTATGAATGAGATGTCCCATGAGCAGAACTCTACAATTATATCCCATTTTCTGGCCAAGATTGGTTCCCAAAGAAGTTTAAAATTAAAATCCGTATAAACAATATGTTATTATTTCCCGGGGGGGGGGGGGTAATTGTTCTCAACCCAATCAGCATATTCTCAAGGGGCAGAAGGAATCGCAGATAGATTCAGGGACTGGTTGATGGTAAAGATGCCAGCCCACAGAAGCAGTCTTTCCACTAAACTTCATCCAAATGTACGGACTATACACATTATAGTAGAGGCCTGATTGTATAATATGCAGCCTATATAAACCTTTCATGTAAATAATGGGCAGATTGTGCAGAACAGAGAGCAAGATCAGAATTTGACTTTAAAGGCCCTTGAATATACAGTCCATTTACATATGCTATATTCATAAATTCGGAATAAGTGCAAAATCAGTACCCACAGGTCACCTTCTCTTCTTGCTATAAATAGATGTTTCCATACATTAAATGTTAGGAGCCAGAAGACTTTGGGCCAAACTAAACATAGGTATGCTTGAGAAATCTGAACTTTACAAATTCCAATATGAATTGACCTAATCCAAAACTCCTGGGCTAATGTGTGGAACAGAACATTGCTATTTTAATCACTTCTCTGAATGTTGCAACACAGCGATTATCCCAAAAAAGTTTTAACATTTTGAGATAAAATACATTCAATAACACTTATTTATATGCAAATTGTGCAAACTTTTTAAAAAGAAAGTAAATTAGTACAGAAATGGGACAGAATGGGCATATAAGTGAATACATGCAAAAGACACATGGACTAAAATAGGAATGGACAAATTGGTCTAAATAACCGAGATGGGGCAATCATAAGGGTCTTAGGCACATTCACATGTCATGGTGGGAAAGAGGACTACATGAAAAGAAATACAGTCTGTTCTCCCCAACTCCCACCAGCACCACATTCCATTGCTTCAAGCAATTCTACCCAGCTCAATTCTTCTACCCAATTGTCCCACTATCAAAGATGAGCTGGAATAAGACTGCTTAATGAAACAAAGCACAGTGAAGTGGCGAGTTTCGCTCATCTCCCCAAGTATGCCCTTTCATATAAAAGATATACTGCCCTTCCAATTGCACTTGGCATCTGAACAAAAACAGCAGACAGGTAGATGGGTGGCAAGCCTGTCACATGCAGTTTGGTCCCGAGAAACACAGATAAATCAGAAACAACATGCTTTATGTAGGGCCACCCTTGTGCAGAATGCTGTGGACAGACTGGCAATGGGAACAGACTACTGCCCACACACGGCATCAATGTTAATAGTCCTGCCCTGACTTCCCATCTACTTGCACTCGTGTGCTTTTGAACTGCTAGGTTGGCAGGAGCTGGGACCATGGAATGGGAGCTCACCCCGTTGCACGGATTCAAACCGCCAATCTTCCGATCGGCAAGCCCAAGAGGCTCAGTGGTTTAGACCACAGCGCCATGACTGTGCTGGCATAACAGTATGCCTACATAATGTGCTACAGAAGGAGAGGAATTCTGTTCTGACTAAAATGTTAACCCTGATTGTGGTATAACATTACAACAAAAGAGCTTGCATTAGTTCAGAGACTCCTGCTGCTGTAAATGGACACTTCAACATTACTGCCTTCTGCACTACACAAGGAGAGGAATTCAACAAATGTTGCAGGCAATCATGACACACCAACAGCTGTATATAAGACTCAGACGGGGACAACACAGTTCAGACAACTAGGCAAGTTACACTACTCTGTGCATGTGTCCAGAGAAATCACAGAAGAACTCTGGAAACTTATTAGCCCTGTATGTTTACTGTTTGTGCAAAGTTAAAAAGGTTACGATTATGTGTATCTTTTCAGAATTCTTGCAAATACCCTGTCTCTCAGGATCCCAGATAATGCACAATAACTTCCATTGCTACCATTGGCCACCACACACAGTTAAACGGAAGCCCAGTGGGTGGGGGGGAAGGCAGGAATCCATGCCTGAAACATTACTTCTCCAGATCTCTCCCATTTTTGTCCAATCCTCGCCCACTGCTACAATATGGACAGTGTAAACTCCCAATAATCTTTTCGCCTTCAACGGCAACCAATATTGTCTCCAACTCAGGGTACGTACACACTCTGCAGGAAGAGGGGATGTTTGCCATGAAGGCGGGATCTCAACGCATACCAGCAGAGGCAATGAGATGCACAGCTACCTTTGAGACTGAGAAGTGGAGCACTTGACCCCAATGATGCCTAGTATAAGCTCTCTTCCCTGCCAGGTCAGATGGAGCAAAGAAGGTGGCACGCAGCACTAAAGGCAGAAATAGACAGGATGGGATAAAGGGGGCTGAGCAAAAGTGACAAACCATTGGCTCTATGGGTTCCACAAGGTCCACACATCACCTTTTTTCAATTGGCTGTCGCATTGCTTTGCCTCAGGTATGCCGTCTTCCAGTCCTTTTAATGAGAGACTGTACCCACGTGAGACCTCGTGCATACTAAACTTGTGCTGGGTTCTTTAAAAATTCCCTTAGTCCTGGTTTATATAGTTGGGTCCTGCTATCTCCCGCTACATACTGCATAGCTCATTTCTGCTGCGTTAAAAAGCAGGTCCTCCAGGAGCAGCCTCCAGGAGCAGCCTGTTGAGGTCCTTGCTCTTCCTTATGTGTTATGTTCCTGTCCTTTCCAAATAGCTTGCTCATCCCAAAATCTGTATCTTTGGGGGAACATTATTGTCCAATTCAGCTTAAACCTTCTTGGGAATCCATTGTGTTAGTGCTGTGATCAGAGTGGCCAATCTGAATGCCTTTGTGCACTTGAATGACTTTGTGCACTTGTCTGTCAAAAGATGCTTGTTTGCAGACTGCCTGTGTAGCACTATTAGGGGGATTTATAATCCTTCTCAATAAGAAGCGATCCCTGAAGGGTTTTCACTGTACGTATCAGCTATTATGCTCCTGCTCACTAAACCATAGTGGTCTATACTGGGCACAGTGTTGTGGAGCCTTTGGGGCTGCTGGGTTATATTTTATATATGTTCTAGCTAGGGTGACATGATGCCATCACTCTTGTTGACCGGATCTGTCCATGGATGGCTAATACGGCGAAGCTATCAGCATTCAGTGTTGCGAATTGGTGGGGTGGCAGAATTGCCATGGAGGCTGTAGGTGTGTCTGTTAGACCTGCTACATTTTATCTGGGTAGAAGTAACATTATTCTGGTGGAAATCCATAGCATCTTCCCTTAACGCCCCTGCGATTACCCCTAAATTAGTGAGTACCTGTGAAACACCATCATAGGATACCTCTATGTCAACAGGTAGGACAATCCTAAAACACGTAGCTTCAGCATATTGGCAATGAGCAAGCACACATACATACACACTTACGGAGGATAATCCATATAGGAAAAAAAGAAGAAATATCACAAAGCTGCTACTTTGGGGAAAGAGCGAAGAAAATGTTGCAATAACCGACATGAGAAGGGACATGACAAGAATCAGACTGGTGTAGAGCAAGACCCAAGAAAGCCTAGAAAAAGGGAAAACACAATGAAGGCTCATGAATTCAAAGTTATCTATACGAACTACTAAGTTGAAGCTAAATATTAGTCAATACTAAAAGTGATAACTCTCAAATGGACCCTTGCCTGAAATTAATGAAGCACACAATCACAGTAAGCATGACAAGATGAATTACTTCATATTCATCTAAAATATTTGCAATGTACATAGTAAGCCACAAACCAAGAAAAGTAATTTTTGCTGCATAAGTTGCTCATGGGAAGAAAATAACTAGTTAATTTAGGCTTAGAGCTTATGTGGGCATTTCCACTGAAATAAACAAGTGGTACATATATTGTCTGCTGCCAGTGAAAGGCTTCTCTGGGAAGGAATCATTTGGACACCACTGGGGTACAAGCAATACATATGACTTGAGGACAAAATGATGGAGGTCCTCTCATCTTGTGAAGTCTGCCGGAGATTAAGAGTTGGCAAGACCAAAAGTGAAGAGTGAACACGATTTGTCCCTGCAGACCTCACAAGCTGGGAGGTGGTCCATCATTTTGCCAGCTTTGAATTGGCTCAGAAAAGTGATCCAAGGGTTTTGGAAGGGCTTCGATAGGGCCAACTCACCCATGAGGCAAAGTGAGGTGACTGCCTCGGGTGGTAGGATCTACAAGGCCAGCAGATCTGGCCTCCAAGGAATGCATCGCCCATTGCTACTGCTGCTACCATGGTGGCAGTGATGGCTGCAATGTGCTCCTTAGAGGCTGAATCTGTTGCCTTCTCAGCAGCCCCTCCCATGCTGCTTCCACAGCAGCTTCTTGGCGATTCAAAGTTGGCCCCTTTGACTCCCAATTTAACCACTGAGAAAGATTGATTTTATTCCCTTCCCCCTTGTTTCTGATGTAGATTTCCATTCCTCTCCTGTACTCTGGTGAGGGAGAGCCATTTTGTGGTTTGCCTCAGGTGCCAAAATGTCTTGGGCCAGCCCTGGATCACTTCCAATTTAATCCAAGGTGATCTTGGGAGCGCTCACCCATATATTCTAGTTGCATGTAGTTCTATTTCCATTCCTAATATACCATGCACTTCACACAATGATGTTACCTGGCAAAATGGATATTGTCTATTTTAATAAATCACTCAAACTTCTCAAGGCAGCAGGGATTGAATAAAACAGTTGGTATAATTGACATTCTATCTAACTTGTCTCAAAACCTTGGGCAAAAAGATGGTTGAAATTTTGACAAGAAGTAAATGCACAATGTTGGTGCATGACACCCCTCAGAGTGGTGTTCATTCCACAAGTGTTTTATTACAGCAGCAATATTTTATAATAGGCATTTTTTAATCATGTGGTAATCTCAAACAAATAAACTGCAGAAAGAGGGGTTTTCATAAACTACAAGAAAGAATGAATGGGAATGAAATAAAATTGAACGGAAAATTAGAGAAGAGAAATGAAATTGATTTGGCTATGGAGAAGAGAAATAAACTAGAGAAAATAAATGGAAATAAACTGAAATGGAGAGTAGGGATGAAATGAAGGCTTAAAAGTCTGCAGTTGAATGACAGATAATATAGAGAAGATCACCAACAGTAACAGCACAGAAAATACCTGTAGATTGAAGAATGAGCGTCTGCATATCTGCTCAGAAGCAAGACACAGTCTCAATAGTTTACGCATCTGGAAAAATATCTGGAAAAATACTTTGGGCCCTACACTCTTATTAATATCTGTATAAGTAGCCTACACATGTAAATTCTATAATGGGAATTGTAATGCAAAAATATGCTGTGTTGCAACAACAAATATTAACTGAAAAGAGGTGTTTGACCTTTTGTCTTCTACTCATTGGACATATTGACTTTTCCCATTTAGATCTGCATTCTTTTCACAAGAATAGCCAACCAAATGTTCCACGCAGCTTGTAAGACAAGCATGAGGGCAACAGCATCCCCCACCCCATTGTCCCTTAACATCTGATTACTTAGGGAGAGACAGAAACACAGTTTTTATTTTATGTGTGGCTGTATGAGCTCTTCTGGGTGCATGACAGAGACAGAGAGGCGGCTTTGTGTGTTGCCATTTCTCAGGCTTTGGCATTGTGTTCCCATATATAAAATGGGGAAATCATTTCCTCAAAGTCTTCTACATGCCCATTTCCTTGATCATATAATGCATATCACATGCAGCTTGGTTCACTGCCTTAAGGTTAAAGTTAGCACACAAATGGGACCACTTAAATTAACCAAAGATGTTCACATAGAAAAACTGTCACAAGAACACCATGATGATGTTAGCTTTGATCCTAAAACAACAAAAAAATTCATAGAAGAAAAAAACACTGTGCCTTCCTTACTCCTGTAACCTTTCCAGAGGGGTTGTGGGGGTGTAGGGTGTTAAAGTTATAAGTTTAAAAGCACATAACATGCTGCGTTTGAATGCACTACATTTAAAATGCTGCAAAAGCAACAGAAAAGGCTGGCATTTTTCCAGTTCAGTAAGATAAGCTACCTGACGACTCATTACCAGAAATTCACAGCAGGAAGCTGAAACTTAAGCCTGTATGTGAGTTTGTTGGTGTTTGATAGCAGCAGTATCATCAACAGAAGAGTTGCAGAAAAGCTCTGCAAAGATGAGTAAATTCAGGTTCTCCCGCTGGGACCAGAGGGGGGAAAGTATAAAGGACTGAACCCCATTGTTCGTTTGTAATGGGTTACTTTGTTATTTTGTGACATTTATCTTATTGAAACTAGTATTTAAGACTGTTCCGCAGGAAAGCTTTTAAACTCATAATTGTAGTGGAGAAAATCCAACTCTATGCAAGATCCAGTTCAGAGATTCTGCTGAACGTTGGGTGGTGTCCTCCTGAGCAATGCGGGAGGGTTGATGGAGGGTTTCTAATTTTTAGTGATTCTCCCTTCCCTCAACAGGTGCAACATGTTCTAGATCACTGAAACATTCTGGAGAGACCTCTGGTCCTCTGGAGAGGCTTGCTTGCTCGCTTGCATAAATACATACACACATACACACACACTTGCGAATCACTTCACATAAAACATCCCAAAGTGATTTACCAATAAAAATACAAGTGCAGAGTACAGCCACAGAGACAAGATGATCTTTCAGGTATCCTGGTCCCAAGCTGTTATAATAGGGCTTTGTAAACCAGTACCAAGTCTCAGATGGCTGCAGCAGGGGAGGAAGGCACAGGAATCTTTCCTTTTATGAACGTTCTTAAGTTGGCTTAACTTATTATGTGCTGCTTCTTCCTGGAGTATCATAACGCAGTGATATCAGATAAATAAATGGAACAAAAGTTGCATTAACATCAAAGAACTAATAAATATGCATACCAAAAAGCTGTGTCTTGAAGTCCCATTACCATTAAAAATTCCTTCAGTTTCTTCTCTTTTTCTGTCATAATATGAATAGTCAAAAAATAGCCAAAAGGTGAAAAGGCAATAACTAAGTAAATTAAGATTACTGCACGAAAGAAATTATCTATTTCCACAACAGCAGACTTTCCCATCTTGACAGCTTTTGTTGATTCCAGTTCTTCCAAAACTGATTTATTAGTCTTCAACTAAGAAAAATGAAATGTTAAAATCAGATTTCAAATTACTGTAGCAGCTATTTCAACAGGCATTTTTTATTTCCAAAATAAACTGTAAATCTGCAAATACCAATCTCATTGCTTTAACTAGTTTTTATACCAAACTTATCTTACTGCCGTGAAACTCAAAAGGGATCCTTCACAACAGCATTCTGTTTACAAGGTATAGTGAGTGCCCAGAGTTTGCCTTGTTCTGCTTTCACCAAGTTCACATTTTCCAAAAGTGGGTATGGCAATCTTTATAAATTACAGTTTATTCTGTCTCTCACAGGTACAATAAACCTACCATTAAAATTATGGACTGGTGATTTCTTCATCAGAGGGCAAACGGGCAAATTTAGCAGGGGATCAAATACTTTCCCCCCTACTGTACATTCAGGATATCAGTTCAGTATGTCAAAATCCCTCTTTAAAAAATCAGTACCAAATTATTTTACTATATGAAAGAGTGGCCACATAGATTCTGCAGCATTAATTATTACCCAGATATTCATGAACTGGAAATCTTCATTACTCAGAGTTCTAGAATATCAGTATGGCAGGATGCAATTGCTGGATCTAGTAGCCCAGTGTAGTGAAGCAGTCTTTTAGTCTGGCAGCACCTATACTTCCAAATTCCTTTCCAATTGTCATTAGGCACGCACTTTCACTTCATATAAATGCCGGCTGAAAACTGTTTTTTCAGCAAGCCTACTCAGACATATAATTTAAGTATCTATATTTGTTTTTAAAAGTTTTACTGATTATTTTATGTATACAGTGGTACCTCAGCTTTCGAACATCTCCATTCACAAACGTTTCGGTTTCCGAACGTCGTAAACCCAGAAGTAAATGCTATGGTTTTCAAACTCACCTTGGAAGTTGAACATGCCATGCGGCTTCCGTATTGAGGCTTCCGTAATGAGTTTTTGGTTTTTGAACGTTTCGGATCTCGAACTGTCTTCCAAAACTGATTACAGTGGTGCCCCGCAAGACGAATGCCTCGCTAAACGAAAAACCCGCAAGACGAAAGGGTTTTCCGATTTTTAGCGGCTTCGCAAGACGAATTTCCCTATGGGCTTGCTTCGCAAGACGAAAGCCCATAGGAAATCTCCGGGGACAGCGGGGAAGCGCAGTGCACCTTCTCCTCTGTTCCTGGACCTGTCCTAAGGCTTGCGGTGGGAGGTCTGGGAACAGAGGACAAGGCGCGAAGGGCTTCTCCTCTGTTCCCGGGGCTTGCGGTGGGAGGAGGGTTTTTCCTCCCCACCGCCAACATTCAAAACAGCATTCTGAATGTTGGCGGTGGGGAGGAAAGCCCTCCTCCCACCGCAAGCCTTCAGGACAGGTCCGGGAACAGAGCGGAAGGTGCGCAGGGCTCCCCAAGCTGCGAATGTCTGCCCCGCGCGAGGGTCGCTCTGCTTAAGAGCGCCCCTCACGCGGGGCAGCAGGCTGCTATCCGCAGCTTGGAGAGCCCTCTGGACCTCTTCTGAAGGCGGGCGGGGGGGGGCAAAGGTCTTTGCTCCCCCCCCCGCCTGCCTTCAAAAGCCGTCCGGGAGCATTTTAAAATCGCCCCGGGACAACGGAGGAATTCTCCGCTGTCCTGGGGTTTTTTAAATGCTGGCGGGCGGCAGAGAAGTCTCCGCTGTCACGGGAAGGCAGGGGGGGGAGCAAAGACTTTCGCCCCCCGCCAGCCTTCAGAAGAGGTCGGGGGACAGACTGTCCCCGGACCTGGTCTGAAGGTGGTTTCCATAGGAACGCATTGATTGATTTTCAATGCATTCCTATGGGAAACCGTGCTTCGCAAGACGAAAAACTCGCAAGACGAAAAGACTTGCGGAACGAATTAATTTCGTCTTGCGAGGCACCACTGTATGTTTCAAAACTGAGGTACCATGGTATTTGACAACTTTGTGAATTTTAGCAGTGTTTTCTTGATAAATGTATGTGCCGTGCTTAAATAGTGGTTTATGAAATTTCATAAATAAAATTTTAATGGTGACTCTCACAAACTTTTTCCTCGCTTGGTTTGTGAGGAAAAAAATACAAAGTAGTGTTTGCTGGATACATATTGGTAATTGCTACAGTGTCTATGAAAGGATACATATGGGTGTCAAATACAAATTCATGTGAGTAGAACTTCACTCAGAGGGTACTCCCACTGGCAGAAGAAGAGGGGTGAGGCAAATTTGACTAATTATCTCATGCCTATAAAACCCCCATGTCCCACCCTCAATTCTGCTTTGAAGGCTTCCACAACTCTCTAAAACAACATGCAAGGTGAGCTGCATAGGAAAGGAGGTAATCAGAAAAAAACTGCCTCCTCCCACCATTTCGTCCTGGAATAGAATGAATACTTCCATTTGCAGAAAGGTAACTCAAGATTCAAATCATGGCTTTTAACACATATATTTATACTACGTATATACACGGGGCTCCATAACTGGCCATAGTTCCTTAGGGGTATATATACAGTATTCATTTGCATAAATGTATATGGTAACACTCAGAACAAATTATATGCCCTTAATGGTTGACACAGATATCCTGATGGAAATTACTGCCTAAACTTAACATTCAGTGATGAACGGAACTGTTACTATCATGCCTTAGGCTTAGGGGAAAGCACCTCATTGCATTTGTTCACACATCACACTGAGCCAAACAAAAACAAACAAACCTCTCAGAAAGGAGATTAGAGCTGCTTTGCTCTTCCCTAATTGTTCTGTACTGTGCTGCTGACTTAGCATGTCATCCAAACTTGCATTTGTGGTTTCGCTTTCCCAAACAAGCCGTGAGCTGTAAACCACGGAAGCAGCCATGGTTGCAGTTCGTGGTTTGTCTGGGGAGAGCTAAATCATGAAAGCAGCTATGATCTCTTATCCAGGAGCCCACGCATTTGCTGATTTGGCTTAACATGATGTGCGAAGGACACCATTATATAAACCTGAAATACAAGGGGGGGGACCCATAATACCTTTTGATATGTCAGCTATTACAAAATAATGGTGATTCAGAGTTGCTCACATTCTGATTATTTATATTTACCTCTATAATTGCTGCATCAATGTAGATCTGTATGCTTGAAAATCCATAATGCCAGTATATTTCAGCTTCACACATTTTGGAAGGGGTTGAACAAATGGCTATGGAAAAAAAATCAAAGCATAAGAAGGAAAATCTAAACTTTGTTAATTATTCAAAAGCATCAAAACTGGGTTGTCATTAGGTTTCTGCACTATACATGCAGATTCTAAAAACTTATGAATTTACTCATCTCCACCATTCTAGATACCATACCAGCATGGATAGATTGCCCTACAATTCATGCAGAGGATCAAGATACTGATGCTCAGAAATTAATAAAATAGCCATGCAGAGCTATACACAATCGGCAAAACAAGTAGTAGCAGATAGCCTTGCTATTGCAAACCACTCCTATGACTGAAATAGGACACAATACGGAGTTCTCTATTCAATGAGTAATGCCAATTGTGCAAGTATCTTCAAAATCTGGGAGATTGCAAACAGGACCTAAAATATGCATGTGGAAAGGATTCCTAAATATCTATTTCTATTAAAACAGTTTTCTCCTATTATAATTGTTGACTGTTTTTTCAAGTCTCCATTTTCAAGACAAGGTCAAACATCTACGTTTTGTACTTTAAAATTAACAAGCACACATATTTTACATATTCATTTATTTAAACTTACCAATTGATGTCGGGAGGATAAAAGATCTTGGAGCCACTACAGTAGGAAATCTGAGGTGATAGGACATGGAATCATTGAAAATGACACCCACAAAGTTTTCTGGGTCCTGAAGACTAGCCTCTTTCATTTCTGCCTCACTCAGAAATTCTTTTGCATCTTCTGCTGCAAAATAGCAAAGTTACTTGATTACTTTTTTGCAGGAAGCTGCCTAATACAGAGTCAAACCATTGAGTCCATCTAGTTCAGAGAGCTCTATGCTGGCTTCGACTAATTCCAGCTATAAAAGCTACTACTGCTAAAGGTACCAGGGGAGCGACAGAAACTGTTACTGTTGAAGGTGACAGAGATCCAGAAAGACATGCTGCTCAGAATGCCCAGAGACTATCAGGGAGATGGGCTGTTTTTGTTGGGGTAAATATTTAATTCATTTTTTTAAATAATATTTTTATTAATTTTCCAACACATATTAAGCACAATACAGTACACTATACGAAGACAAACATACACATAAACACACACAGATATAATTTCACAACCTTCTTTTCATAAATATTACTTCTCCGACTTCCCCGTACCTCTCCTTTCTGCATCCCTATTTCCAAATTTCTTTCAGCAAATCCTCACTTAATTTATCATTTACAGCTGTAATCCTCTTTTTTTCTTAACCTCGCCATTTTAGCACTCATTAATTTCATAATCATTCTTAAGATAAACTTTAAACTTCTTCCAATCTTCCTCCACCGTCTCTTTTCCTTGGTCACGGATTCTGCCAGTCATCTCAGCCAGTCCCATGTAGAGAATCACCTTCGTCTGCCATTCTTCCAGAGTGGGTAGTTCTTGTGTCTTCCAGTACTATGCTATAAGTACCCTTGCTGCTATAGTAGCATACATAAAAAAAGTCCTATCTCTCTTTGACACCAATTGGCTGACCATGCCCAGGAGAAAAGCCTCTTGTTTCTTATGAAAGGTACATTTAAGTACCTTCTTCATTTCATTATAGATCATTTCCCAGAAGGTCTTAATCCTCAGGCATGTCCACCAGAGGTGATAGAAAGTACCTTCAGTTTCATTACATTTCCAACATATGTTATTGGGCAAGTGATAAATTTTTGCAGGTAAATATTTAATTCAAGAGGTGTGGGTTTTTTTTTACTGTTATTGGGACTGTTTTTGTATTTTGTTGTTTGTTAGACCTTTTATGAATTATAATTTTTAGTATATTACCTAGTGATGTGTTTTAATTAGCTTATTGTTTGACTGTTTACATTTTGTTGTATTTTGTAACTTAGTAAATTATGCATATTTTTATATTTTTAGCTGCCTTGAGTGTGGCTTCCTATGGAAAGACAGCACATAAATAAATAAATGGTGATTATTATACTGACGAATTCAGGATTTCAAGCAGGAATCTCTCTTGGACTTCCTGAAGATGTTGAGAATTGAACCCAGGGCTGTCTGTATCAAAGCAGATACTCTGTCATTAAGCTAAGGCCCTCCCCCAATGAGAGCTGTAATTCAACATCTGGAGGGCCACAGGTTCCCTGTAGATGAGCATGGCTTTCTTTTATTTCCAAAATAGGAGGATTTTTTCCATTTTACTTTGCAGCTCAGTTCTGTTCATTAGCCTTGGATTGTGCACTTTATGCTAGATATGGTGCAAGTATCACCCATGAAGCACTGCCAAATCTGGCATTATCATCGCAAAGCAACCTACAAAGAGGGTCAACTCTATTCAGCTTATGGAGGGTGAGGTGGGAAGAGTGTGGAATACATATATAGTGAGCTGGGCCAATAAAATCTTGCTGGTGCCCCATAGATCAATTAAATTGCTGACAGCTCTAAAAGCATTCTTAAAAATGTTAACATAAGAAAACATTATGCAAATTGTGTCACAAACCTATACCCAAATTCTTTCAAGTATCCAGTAATACCCCCAATACAACATAGGGCTCTAATAATTAATATATCAAGAATGGATAAGACAAAAAGTATCTTAGAAAGTTCTCACAGCTCCTGAATTGATACTAAAAATATATAAACGCAGTACAAATAAGAAATAGACAAATTGTTTTAAAATGCCAAAATGACAACTGTGAAACTGAGCTTTAAAAGCACACCACTGTATTGTCTAGTAGTAGTAAAGGGAGTGAATATTTGGCTACATAATTATGTTTAGGTTTTAAAGAGCATTACATCCTTTTTGTTACTTTCTATGTTTAGTATGAGAAATACATGCAACAAACTCAAGCGGTTTAAACTTTTAGTATCTCTGCAATAAGACACATACTTTCCCCAGTAAATTCAAGAAGGAAAACCACACCAGACAAATTGATGAAAGACAGTGCAGAATGACAACTCATTGTACCTTCTGGGCAGTATTCTGAAGTCACTTTATGCATGATTGTTCTTGTCATATTAGTCACTGGTGTGTAGCCAATAATAAATTCAGAGATGCTGGAGCAACTCGTAGAATCAAGATTACAATCTGGAACTTCATCATGTCTTTTGTTTGGCTGAATCATGCTTATTATTATTAGCAAACCTAAAAAGGTAAGTGGAATCAGGACTTCCTGTATATAGGGAACAAATAAGTTAAATGGTAAAAGAAGAAACGAAATGAGAGAGCCACAGTTGCATTTATGCACACAGGCCCAATGAAGACAACCAGCTTAGGTACACATAACAGAGAAGGGGGGCTGCAGCATTTACTACAAAACATAAAGATGAATGAGATATATGTAACAATACATATAACTGCTCAATAGTAAAACCTCAAAGTGGTTTGCAATTCTGCATCATGCGCTATTAATAGTTTAAAAACATATTAGCAACTCTTAGCATTTAAAGAAAAAGAGATTGATGTCTTTATGATATATGGTTTATTTACACATATATACAAACTGAGCCTATGAAGTTCACAGCATTAACACCCCTAAAGTGTCTTGTTTCTCCCTTATCCATAGCTCTGTCTTTGTCTCCCTTAGCCACAGCCTTGGATTCAAACAGAAATCGAACATTTCCTACCCTTTCTCCAGCTTGCTGCTTTACTTCTAGGTCATATCACTCAAAAACTCTACTCCAAACTCTGGCTTTGTCTGTTGACATTTGCCATCTCACACTGAACCCCTTAACAACTCACCACCCAGGCTATCACTTCAGCAGGAGGCTAGTCTGTCTATTCCCAGAATAAGAAGCCTTGATTTAATTTAACACTCACTGGATCCAGGGATTGGAGTGGTCTGGCACACAGCTTAGCACTCCAAACTCATAACAGCATATAAAAAAATCAACTCACCTGAACACTAGCCTTTTTAGTCCTCCATTTAACTAGACAGTTCTTGTATAAAAGAGCTCTGGTCTGTCGCCACACTCCTATTTGTCTCGGAGGATCCAGAGACATTTTTTATGTGTAGCCTGAAAAGCAAAGCAATACATGAGTGCCTTTGCACTTTTAAAAATGCACTTTAAATTAATTTGCACCTTTAAAAATGCCCAACAATAGTTAAAACAGTCAACTCTTACATACTCTTAAAGTTAATATTGGGTCTTTCTGGATGCTCATTCACAAGTTCTATTTTATCCCTCATTTAAATGGCCATAAACATTTACCGTATCCTCATTTAGGAATGAGTCACATTGAAGTAGTCCCCCATTAAGTCAGTTTAAAAGCTACTCTAGGACTTCTTTGATGTTAACCACCACCATTATAATCCCATCACAGATGAAATGGAGTCTTATCTCTTTTCAACAGGCACAGCTATTTTCAAACTGTTCCTTGGTACTTTAAGAAAGCTAAATTCTTTCTCTTGACTCACTCATCACCCAAACACATAGACCCTCACAGTTCTGGTCCTGTGCGTAGAACAAGCCCTCACAGACCCAATCTAGTTCACCCTGCATATGGAGCAAGTAGGAAAGCTAATGTGGTATAGTGGTTAGTGGGCTGTATAAGGATTAGGGAGACTCAAGTTCGGCACAATGTTCACTAGCTGACCTTGGAACAGTCACTTTCTCACATACTAAGTCATCTCACAGAGCTAGTGTAAGGAAAATAAGGAAGGAGTGCATATAGCCTTGAGCTACTTAGAGGAAATGTGGAATATGAAATATATTCAAGAATAAGTAACACTTATGGAAACACTATTGAGGAGGTTCTGAACTTCATTGTCTTTCCTTAGTTTTTCTTCCTAGATTGCACAATTCATCTGTGTCTGAGTGCCACAACTGTTGACCCCTCTCCTGCACTGTGAACATTCACCACATATTTATAGGGTAGTAATCTGGAATTTTTCTAATAGGCAGGCAAGTCACCATACAATCAACATACCTATCACAAGTTCATATTGATTATCCACATAAGCTCCCTCTCCCAAAGGTTCGGTGATAGGGTTGCAAGTAATTCTAAATAAGGAATCTTTTAAGGTATTCTGAAAACTAATAGCTATCAACCATCTGAACAGATTTCCTCACACTTGAAGGAATCAGATATTGCAAGATTCTGAACTTCACCAAGCAATGACTGGCCCACAACAGTGAACTAATTCTAAAGGGCTCCTTCACTAGAGTAGTTCTACCTCAATCCAGATAAGGCACCAAACACATCAAGTGCATGACCTGATCCATGTATCTGTTCTCTCTATATAACAGGACAGTCCAAAGGTTGCCATGGTGGCTATGAAATCCTGAGTCACTCCTTGTATAACAAGGCCTCATGTGGATTATTGCAGCCCGCACTCAGACCAACAGCCCAGAAATCTCCAACATGGTAAAATTGAGACCACCACAGAGATGGTTGGAACCTCAGTGTCTCCTCACAGCCCAACACTGATGGGTAAAAAAACAGAAAAGAAAAAGGAATTACTTTGAAATATAGCTGTTTTGCCTGACCCTAGCCATCTATTCACCTGTGATGCTTTGCAGATAATGCAGCTGGACATCTCCAGGACAAAATAAGACACAGTGTCACACCAGCTAGGTTTCTGTAGCACATGCCAGATCGATCCCTTCATCCAGGATTAAATCCAGGAGAACTTTCCTCTTATATAGCTTGGCACAATCTCCTCCCCACCTCAGGCTAATAAACATACCTCCCTTACTTGCCCAGAATTAGCAACAGATCTTCTCCGCAAAATCCTTCCCATGAGGCAAAAAAAAAAAAAAAACTTTCTACCTTCCTCATGGCCAAAAAACAAAAACAAAAAACCTTTCACCTGAACAGTTTCCACCTTACATCTGTCTGTCAACAGCACCTACTTAAAGGAGTTCCTTGGACAGCAGCCTTTCAGAACAGCCAGGTGTTAAATGTTTAATTAAAAAGTAATGCTTTTAAATTTAAAAGTATTAACCAACCTGTGGAGACTGAAAACAATCTGCTAGGGAGAGAAACGTGCAGGATCCCTGTGTCTCAGCTCTTCTGGGATCCCAAAGTCAAGACATCAGAATCCTGACCCTATATGACGTCTGGCACAAGCCACACCCGTGGATGTGAAAGTCTTAAGATGGACAAGCAAGAACAGGAGTCAGCAGGAGGCTGTTAAAAGACCCCAGGAAGGAAGAAGCACAGCCACGGTGTTCCCACTGGCCCTCAGCCACACTTCAGCTCATCATTGCCTTGCCGTCTCCTGGTTGGCATTTCGGTCCCCAACGTAGCGTCATGCCAATCACATCCTCCTCCTCACTGCAGTCCGGGAAAGGAAGATGACAATTAATAGAAAGCAGCAGCAAGCAGCCTCCAAGGAGCCAGACCAGGCGGTGGCAGCGAGGCAGCTTAATGGGTTGGACCTAAATGGCAGCCCAGAGAGGAGAGGATTCAAGCAGCAGCAGCAGCAGCAGCAGGCAATCCTAAAACCCAAGGAGGCAGGCAGGTACTGGAGCAGAGGAGCAATGAAAAGGAGGGGATAATGGGGATAAGAGAAACAGCGCCTGTTTCCTCGCTGGCCTTCATCCCGCCCTAAGCTCTCTTTTTTTTCCTATTCACTGTGTCTCCAAGCGACGCCTGACTGAGTCGATTTGAGGGATGCATTAGGGCGCTGGCTCCATGCCCGAAAAGGCAACCCATGCACCAGCCTCTGCGACGCCTTTCAAAGCACGAAGGTCGGTTCCTTGCCCCTCAAGCCAAGGGCAACAAGGCATTTGGATAAGGTGCAGCTGCTGCTGCTGCTGTGGTGGGACAGCCTCCCAGCCCCATGGGCGTATCCAGGGGGGAGGGAGCTGCTTCCCTTAAATCAATACAAATATGAGGTCTCGTCCCCCCCAAAATCCTGGCCACGCCCATGCGCCCCCCCTCCAAAAAACACAAAAGCCTCTCCTCCCTTTTATCACCAGAGTGGCGGGGGCCACCAAGTCAGATGGGCGGGGTGCATTAATTTTAATTATTGTTATTTTTATTATTCCCCCACACTAACGTATCCTGCCTTCCCTCGCTTGCTTTCCCCTCATGGATGCTTTAGCTGAGAACCCTTTGCTTTGCAAACGGGGTTGGGCTAGATGACCCCTCGGGGTGCCCCCTTCCAACTCGACGATTCCAGCATCCCTCCCTTTCGCCTCACCGCAGCGTCGCTCCTCCTCACGGCGGTTTCCTTCCCGTGCCACCGCTCCCGGCCTGCGCGCGCAGCAGCTGCCTCCGGGTGGGAAGAAGGCCTTTGCGTCAGGCCGGAGCCTCCCGGCCGAGCAGCGAGCGGCGGCGTCTCTCCAGGCCCCGAGCGGCGGGAGGGAGGGGAACGCGGGAGCGGCAGCTACTTCCCGCCGGCGCCGCCCTTCTCCACTCACCTGCGCCTTTGGTGAGGGGACCAGGGAGCCGAGCTCACCTGTCCTTGGGGGGGCGGGGCGCCTTAGCTGCCCTAAGTCGTCGGTAGAGCCGCCTGTACTGCGGCCAATAAGCAAATTAACCGTAGCCAAGGGCTATTCAATTAACTGAGGTTCTCAATCAACTGAGGTTCTGCCCTCCCCCCTCAATGTGTGTGTGCAAATTAACCAAGGGGTACTCAATTAACTGACTTTCTTCCTTCACCCAGCAGAAGCCTCTGTTAATGTCCTCTTCTTGTTATTGTTAATGCTATTTTTACCCGTGATTTCCCAGAAACTTCTGCTGTTTTCCCCCCAACAAAAATCCCAGCTACACCCATATTAACTTCAAGTATTCATTTGAATTATTCCAGACCCTCCCTATTTTCCAGGGACATCTCTGATTTAGAGAAGCCGTCCCAGCTTCTAATTTGAGTCCGAAATGTCCCGCTTTTCCTTAAGACGTCCTATTTTTACTGGAGAAATGTCGGAGGGTATGGTCAGATGTCCCCATCTTCATTGAAGAAATGCCAGAGGGTATGGAGTTATTTGACACCCTCCCAAGCAGTCTGAAGGCAATCCTGTATAGGTTGTTTTTTTGAATGTTTACTGTATTATATTTTTTAAATATGTTGGAAGTAACCCAGAGTGGCTGGGGCAACCCAGTAAGATGTGTGGGGTATAAATATTAAAATTATCATTATGGAATCGGACGTCCCTATTTTCAACCGAGAAGCGTTGGAGGGTATGTTACTCTGAAGCGAGGTTCCTTAGAATATGGCCTCTTTGCCTTAAACAAGAGGTGCAGGAGGGAGGGTGAGGGGAACTGATAACTGATTACTGCTAATGAGACTTTTTATTTAGCTCTGTACCACTGCTCTTCCTTCATGAGCATGAAAAGCTTGTTTGGATTCCGAAAAACCCTTTCTGAAAATCTGAAATGAAGAGATGCACCATCGCGGTGAGAAGAAAATTTAGATTCACTATTTGTGTAAAGTGGGTTCTTGCGTTCAGGAGGAGTACTGTAGTTCCAAATGTGTGGAGTTAAATAAAAAGTCACCAGGTAACTGTGTTCGGAGGTTTGCATGCAGCTTTGAACAGCAAGTCCTGCATTGTTTGGCATTGCTTCTGAAAAGACTCCTGGCAGTTTTAAAAGTGATTTGACACAGAGGGGGATAGGCACAACGGCTCAAAAAACACAATACCAAATGCATCTCAAGACATCTGGAACTAGACAGACGAAAATAAACAAGTACATAAGAGTCTGCTGTATCTAACCATTGGCCCAACAACCCATCATTTTGTTCTCAGTGTGACCAGCCAGGCACCTACGGGAAGCAGAAAAGTGGTTCTTCACACAGTGCATCCTCAAACTATGAAATTTGCTTCCATAACATGACATGTTGGAACACCAACTCATATGGCTTTAAAAATGGATTAGAGGATCCTGTCCATGATTACATCTTATGAAGGCCAAATTACCTTAGCTATATTCCTCCAGTAACTTAGCTATACATATTATTAGTTATAATGACTATATTAACACTAAAACCCAGCCAGATGTTGCTGTTGTTTAGTCATGTCCGACTTCGTGACCCCATGGACCAGAGCACGCCAGGCACTCCTGTCTTCCACTGCCTCCTGCATGCTGGTAGCTTCGAGAACACTATCCAACCATCTCATCCTCTGTCGTCCCCTTCTCCTTGTGCCCTCCATCTTTCCCAACATCAGGGTCTTTTCCAGGGAGTCTTCTCTTCTCATGAGATGGCCAAAGTATTTTTACTATATTACTTCTGAATACCAAGTTCCTAACAAACCACAAGCAATGAAGTGCTCTTAGGCTTCTGGGCCGCTTCTGGGCTTCCCATTGGCATCTGGCTGGTCATTGTGAGAACAAACTACTGAATTATATAGACATTTGGTCTGACCCAGCTTCTGATTTCCCCATAAAGCAGTCAGCAGTATGATTTACTGACCATTTTAATATTATTGATTGCATAATTCAAACACTTCAGTCATGGCAGGAAGGCCAGATACAAAAAGTGCTTTAAGACAAGATTCCAGTAGCGATGCAGTGCTGATAGTTTTGAGTCTAATAATTTGCCATCACACATAACAACAAATGCTTTAATGCTAGCAGAAGCGAAGTCCCCTGCCCTCCAGAGAAGGGAGCGGGAAGATGGAAGACATATGGGTCGGTGTGGCTGGGGTCACTCAGTTCTGTGAAGTGGCTACCCTATCACTTGCAGTCTCTGCTCACAGCCATATTAGCTCATCCCTGGTTGGTCTATGGATGGGGCAATCAGGGCAGACCAGAGGGGAGACTTCTTTCTGGACCACTTAGACTTAAAGCCTAGAGGGAGCCAATATGAGGTGAATACCGTGTGGAATTTTACCTTCTAAGTTTTAGCTGGGTGCTTTGTTTTCTTCAGCACCACCTTTTATTTTCGATTCTCGTTTCTATCAAAACTGTCTTGGGGTGCAGGCATAGGGCAGGGACCATATTTGGGGGAAACCCTTCAGATACCTCTCAGTTCCTCTCTGAGATGGCATGAGGTTTGTGAGGGTAAGCAGCCAGAGCTGTTTAAATTGTCTGCTCTTGTCTGATGCCATTCTTCCTTCCTGTGTCCCTCAGCAGGTAAGCTGGGGGCATTCAGTGCGAGCAAACAGGCTGTCGGTAACACTGGAATGTATATGTATGAGAGCAGATTTATGGAAGCTGTAAGCATTCAAGTGCAGCTTGTTATATCCAAGTCCTGTGTTAGTCCTCATCTTCAGTTTCCTCCTACTCTGCTTCCAGCTGCCGGCACAAAAGTGCTTCAGCGCTGTTAGCATTATAATTCAAATAAATTATTCAAATCTTTAAATTGTAACAGCATGCCCACCGGAATATCCACCGTGGGTACTTAGTCACCCATTAGCATCCATCAAGATTAAGGAACTACAGTACATCCGAAATGTGCACACAGTCCTCTTCTTGCACTCAACATTTTTGCACTACTCATTGCTGAATCAGTGCCATCTAAATCGCCTCTACACTCTCTTTCATCTTTGGGAACCCCCCACCCTCCCCAAGACCAACTCTCCCAAACCAACTCCCACTTAAAAGCTTTTCCTTGTCAGATAATTCATTTGCAGCTCACTGTTCATGTAGTAATAAGTCCTGGAAATCGATTTTGTTTCCTTTGTACTATTTTTCTTCCCCCAATCTGTTCTATCCTTATAGGTGTCTCCATAGGAATTGGCAAAGGAGTGTCCACTCTCCCCCTGCTGCCTTGCCAGGGGCACAGGTCCCCAGTAAAGGAGAAATCCTGGTGTGGAAGAAGAAATGTAGTTGATTTACGTGAGACACTAAGCTGTCGTTAGTTAAAGCTCATTTTGCAACTTGCAAATAGCCCTTTAAGGAAGACATCTTTGCTTTAGAATAGGCAACGCCTGCCCTTCAACTTATTTCTCTCCCCTCAAATCTGACTTTCCCCTTTCACATCCCTAACATTAGAACAGCTGTTCATACCTCTGCAGGCTAAGTAATTTGCACTCTGGTCTTCACCTCCTCGCTACCAATTTCAAGTTAAAGATAATCGTAGAGAACCAAAGCTACATATCTAGTGCAGTGGAAGATTAAACCAATTCTTAAAAGCCCCCAAAGTCTCATTTAAGAGAGTCTTGCTCAGAAACATGTTTTTGCTTACATACCTCTTTTGTAAATTTGGGAGTGACGAAGCTTTCCTAGGCTGCATACAGACTATACTTTTGAAGCATGTTTAAAGCACCCCCACAATTATAGTACTTGACATCAAAATGCCCGCCTGCATTTCCCCCCATTCAATCCAGATTTACCACTTCTGGGGGAAATCTGCCTGGTTAAAATACCAACCAGTCAGCAACAACCTGTTTGTGGTATCTCAACCATCTTTTTAAAGTACTGAGCCCCCTAAAACAATAGCAGCACAACTTTGACTTGTGTAAAAACCCTTCTCCCAATTTTCTTCAAACAGAAAGGCATAACAAATCCTGCGAATGAAAATTGTGCTTGAGAAACAGCCTTCCAACATCAAAAATAACATGATTTTATAGCAACAAGATTTTGGAGGATCATTCATCATATTTACACATAGTTTTCCGCATCTTAGTTTAGCGTTTCTTCTGTGCATTTAGCAAAGTCAGAATCGAAGTAGCAATAGCAAGAGTCTCTAGAACCTAATGGAAAAATTGACTTTTTGTAAGAGTACATGCTGAAGCAACAGTAAGTCTGCTAGAATCCGGCATTTAACTTTCATACTATAGTGCTTAGTCAAAGGTTAACATTCTTTAATTAAGTACAGATATTTTAGGCCTTTGCATGGAATTCAGCTTACACTAGGGGTGTGCTAATGTGATCTCCTCTTTTATCATTTTTGAAGAATTCTCTTTATATCCCAATCATAAATTGATTACATTCAAGTATGGCTATACGAAACATAGATCTTTATTACTTCCCAGTGATATTGGAACAGCTTCGTTATGTTTTTCCATAGTTATCATCATCAACATCACAATAAATACAAGGTTGTGGTGTGCGTGGGTACAATTTCACTGTCAAGGAAAGACCTTGAAAACTGAACACAGAAAAGTTTGCCTGCAAAAAGTGGTAGATCTTAATGTGTTGAAACTCTCAACAGAAATAACCACAATGATGCAACAGTTCAACATGCTATAGGAATGTACAAATAGATTTAGCTATTTGGTTTTCACAATCTGCATTTGTAAACGTGAAAGAAACCTATTTCTTTAAACTATTTAAATGTATTTGTGCATGCAGTATAGGCTTCTGTGCAACTTGCAACAGTGACACAATTTAGACTTACCATTCAAAACAAACAATTTATATACCTGGCAGCCTTATACTACACTTTATGTACATGTATTTGGATTTTGTTGACTAATGTGTGGTTGTTCAGAGTGGTTTATAATGTAATCCTACACAGCCTTAAAGTGCAATATATTTCTGGGACTTGACCCAATAAATCTCTCTTCTAAACTAGTGAAATGCTGATTATGCCCAACTGACCTGCAGTGCTATAAGATCATGTGGCTGGTATTTAGCCCATACAACACAAAAGGAAAGGGGCCTGGAGATGGGGGCTAGTGCATAAATGCACCAGTCGTTAATTCTGATGCAAAACTTGCTTTAAAAAAGCATTAAAAATTGCAAACTGACAATGTAGATTCTAACTCAAATAGTGCATAGCTTCATTTAAATGGGTTTGGATGTGGCAGTACTGGGGCCCTGTACTGACAGAGAGGGTCCAAGCTGTCAGAAAGGTGTCTCCTTGGCCATGGAGAGGGCAGAAGACATGATTGCTGGTAATTGACCTAGTGAAAAGCACACGGATGGGGTGCTTTTGGTGAAGAATGGGCGTGGTTAGGGACAGACACAGTTCCACATAGACCAGACCCTATAGCTGCTGGCCACACCCTCACAACCTGGCAAATCCCATCGAAAGGTCTGGTGGAAGGGAAACCCAGAAAGACACAATCGAATGTGTCAAAACCAGACTTCCCAGTTTGCCCTCCCTCCCTCATCCATGTGGCAGAACCAGACAGCCAACCACTGCAGTACATTGGATACAAACCTGTGACGTGTCAAACCCTACTCAGAATGTCAGAACAGGTAAAAGTGCATGAGGCTATGCTTCTGGCTGTGGACTTGGAACTTGAGGGAGTGGGGGGTTCTGGTGAAAGGGCATTTTGCACAGAACATAAACAGAAGGCACTTTGTTCAAAGCCTGCCTCATGGGGCAAAGCTAACACTACTCTTGGGCTTCCCAACCAGGCTTTTTAGCAGCAGCTCTACAGATAACAGGACCCAGCAGGAAATGACACAAAAAAATGATAACCGGGTTGGAGGGGATTTCACACAGCGAAAGCTAGGCCAGAAAAAGGGAGCATGTCTTTGTAGCAAACGACAGAGCCCCCTGCAACCCATGGACGACCACAGGCCCCATTTTATGTTTTTATTGCTGTAAACCGCTTTGATATATATTTTTGTGATACAAATGTAAATAAAATAAACTTCTGCTACTCCGCTCAGGTTGCAGATGTAAGAGCCAACATGCACACGTCATTCTAGGGGGATCCCCAACAAGGTGCATATTTTGTTTGACTGTGTAGCTGATTCCATCGTAGCAATAAAGGGCTTTTAAAAAAATGATCTGCCTGTTGTCGTGTGTTTTGGTGGTGTGAGTGCTGCGTTTAGGGACCTGAAGTGGAAATGACAAGGTGTTGATTGTTTGACTGTGTAGCTGGTTCCATCGTAGCAATAAAGGGCTTTAAAAAAATGATCTGCCTGTTGTCGTGTGTTTCAGTGGTGTGAGTGCTGCGTTTAGGGACCTGAAGTGGAAATGACAAGGTGTTGATTTCCACCCAGCTGCAGCACTGCTGGTGCTAAGTGTATTTACAGTATCACAGTGAGTGTGAGTGTCATGTGTTGTCTGGTCATGTGTGTACTGGGTGGATCAGCCTTTGCTGCTGGGAACTGTGTCTGAATTTGCTGCTGTGGGTGGGGTTATCATGGACGTGTCCTTGTGCCTTCTGATGCTCTTGTTCCCCTTTTCTCAGCCATCATACAATGGGGACTGTATGAAATGGGAGTCTGTGATGCCAGAACTGCCAATGTTCCTGTCCCCGGGCAGACTTCCTTACTTTGGGTTGCACAGTATGATCAACTTGAGCACTTAACATACAAAGAAAATTCCAATATGAATTTCCCCAGAAGTTTGAAGAAGATTAAATAAATGCTAAGTATTCTATTTTGTGGTTTATTACAAGTTGAGGTGTACCTGAGCTTTGAGCCACCTGAATAATACCTGCTAGTCTAGGGAACTGCTATCTCTTATGATTTAGCTTACACAAAAATGTGTGCAAACTGACAGGAGTTACCAGGTTGAACCGGAACCATGTCAGTATGGTCTTTAGCAAAAATCTCCTCTGAAAAATATCCATATAAACCGATTACTATACTGTAGACTGCTCAGTGGTGTCGCAAAATGTTCTCCCTACAACTTCAGAGGTGGTTCTTGAAATCAAGCTTCATGAACTGCAGCACATTTAAATGCCTTGCAATCATAAATTTTAAAAATCTGTAGTTCTGCTAAAGAGGATACCACATACTTGTACTGACTGATGAAATTTGGTATATGAAATTCTAGAGTAGAAAGCATATATTGCACCCAAAAAATTAAATTCTAATCTGCCCTCCTTCTGCCATGGCTACAAAACATTTCACATAAAAAGAGCAAGTCATAGATAAAAGACATTTATAATGTTGATGTATGTAAGGCAAAGAAGGTGAATAGGCTCCATTTTGCATTTTTAGGTGAAATCAGTGTTATTTATACTTATAATTGTTTGGGAATATGTTTCCGATTCACTGTGCTCATACACATTCCAAAAGAAGGAAACAAAGACGGGGGGGGGGGGGACAGTCCTTTAAAAAAAAGTTGAAGAATGAAACAGGTAAAATTCTACAACGCGGACCAGATCAGAAAACCACTCTCTCCTGCGCTCGTTCCCACCAAAGTGTGCTGTTTAGTGTTCCAAAACCACTGTCTTCCTCCTCTTGCTCTTTTGCGAGTTCCACAAATACCTAAAACAAGTAAGAGCTTCATGAATATGTTAAATTACAACCACAATGCATGTGAGAATTTTGCAGGCAAAATGGTAGCCCAAGTTAATAGAGAGTTTGAAATCTCCACAAGCAGTAAACCAAGACTAAAACTTTGGTTGCAAACCACAAGTCTGCGTTTAGATGTATCACTAGGCCAAAGAATGGCTTAGCTTTAGTTAGTAGAGAAGAAGCAGGAGTGTTGCGGCAATGATATTTGCTCCCAGAACCCAAACATTGGCACATTTGTGCTAAGCCATGGTTTGGTCCAAAAATTATGTGTCATGTTAATTTACAAAACTTTTGTGAACTTGGAAAGCTATAATAAAATCATGGCCAGATATGAGAGGTGTGAATGTTTTCTGTGACCATGTTTTCTGTAAATATAGCTAGTTTACACAAGCGAACAATTGATTTTACCAAATATAAATTTGAAAACTGTGAAACAATGTTCTGTGGCACGTTGCATTATATTTTTGAAAAAGTCTGTTTAAATTACCTGTTCAAGTGTTGCTTGAGAGAAGCTGTACTCTTCAACATCAAACGCATGTTTTGCTGTTAAAAGTGATAGAAGGAACTCCTTACTCCTCAATAGTAATCAATTATACATCAAAAATTACTTTACATCAACATGCATTTTAAAATGAAACCCGTCTCTCAACATCAGTAAAAATAGAAAACACTGATCAATCTGAAGGTCATAAGCATTAAGATGTGCACATCCTAAAGCTCTTAGCAGTTTCTGGCTCCCGCATATACAGACACATTGGGGTACATGTACCCTGCTGTTCCCTAAGATTCCAGTGACCAGGAAAGCCACTGTGTGCATTGCAGTACAGTATACAGTGGTACCTTGGTTCTTGAACAGCTTAGTTGTCGAACAAAACTCCCAAACAATGCAAACCTGGAAGTAAGTGTTCTGGTTTTCAAACGGTTTCGGGAGTCTAACAGACTCCCGGAATGGATTAAGTTTGAGAACCAAGGTACCTCTTCTGCACATTAGGAGCTTCCAGACAACTTTAATGTTTAAGGATGCAAGCACTAGTCGAGCATTGTGTATGGCTGTGAGAAGACAACAAGTTAATGCATCAAGAGGAAATCCTGTACCTCTTTAAATGCTCTAAAAGTTAACAGACTTCAATGTGTCTCAGGAAGGCAAATCAGGAAGGCAACATATCCACTGACCAGGGGTTTGGATAAGGGAATATATTATTTACAGAGAGAATTGTGATTCTAAGAGACGTGATGATGGGGGTGGTGATTGACAAGATGAATTCAGGTTAAGATGAATTCAGGTTAACAGGTGGTTTGGATAGAAAATTGAGAATCAGATGGAGGTTCTACTTAGTAAATTGTTACTTCACCTTCCTCCAGTTTAGAAAACGATAATGCAAGTGAGTGGACATCTTCCTTTGGGATTTTGTAAGCCAAAATAGATTCAAAACTGCAACAAAGATAAAACAGGCATCAGCGCATTCAGCAACAACTAAGCAGAAATGAAAACCACCAGTGGCTTAAGTAATGTTACTGGAATTAAGCATAAAATGTTGTAATACGCCTGAACAGGCTATTGTTTTGGATCAGACTGCAGCTTTTATCTGTTCTATCAACTTATTTGTAACACAGCCAGTTGAGGGTCCTACAAAGAAAAGTACCAATCAAAGTGATTTGCAAAGAGAAAACCAAACATAACAAGCAGATCTTAGCTGCCTGTCAGGGACCCAAGCAAACTTTTCTGCCAGCCACATCAACCACAGTCTACTTTGGGTCTATAACAAACACATATAACTGTATTTACAGTAACAAGCAATATGGTTGCAATAATGAGTGTCCAAATGTAAGTAGGAGGACAGGCATGAAAATACCGGCCTAAACCTGCATCAGCGCCCGATTTATGACTCAAGTGAAGACCAGAGAAAAATTCCCACTCTAGTCTATTTCCGAAATCCCTTCCCAAGGCTACCTGCTGTAGAGCTGATCAGCTGGAAGTCAGGCATTTGTTGTGACCAACCTGTGGGCTAAGTTCTGTGTCACTGTTGCCAGGTGTGTTGCCAACTGACCAATGAATCCTCACTTTTCATCCCCCCTCCCCATGTTGTGCACTTTGGGGTGTTGAGGGAAATCAAGCTTCTTTTTGTTAGTTTAATACCCAGACCTCTTACATGATTTGCTTTTTTACCTTTCCTGGTAAGTTCCATTTGGAAAGATGCGCAGAATCTCCCTCTGAAGATACTCCTTCTTCTCTGTAAGTGGCACATGTCTCAGTTTCATTTCTAAGAAATATCCTCTGCCAAATTTACTCTTGAGATGTTGAACTGTACCAATGCATCTTTGGGGGGGGGGGGGAGAAAAGGCAGGCAGGCAGACAAAGGCGAACTTAATGTCAAAATCTTTCATGATATTTTAATGCAAAAGCCCAAGATGCTTTTATTCAAGATATCCCAAAGACGCAGAGGAGGTACCTTAATTTTCCAGACACCAGGATTGCGACACGATCACAAACAGCCTCTGCTTCTTCCATATAGTGAGTTGTCAGAATGGCTGCTCTCTCTTTACTTTTAAAAGCTGCACGAATTGCTTTCCTGTCAGATGTAATAAATAGTGGAAAAGTGGAGTGGCTAACTTGCAAATGGTTCACTTTTTTTAGTATTTCTCTATGGAGTAGCATATAATGGACATAAAGTCATCTGCTGGACTTTCCATCAGCTGGAGATTCAGTTAAATACAAATCTCTCACACACCCCAATAGTTTCACCATATCCAAGTATTTTTGTGCCCATTCTCCAGGGATGACAGGTAGGTCTCGCGCACTGGCCATAGGTTACAATTTACACAATACTCTGATAAATCCTTTCATTGGAGTATGTGGAAAAAATGGCACAAAACTCCCTTTTCTGATACTGCGGAGTTGAAAGTTCTTGATAATCAGCAGGAGGGTTCTTAAGAGATTGGAGTTTACCGTGGGTAGCACAATATTTCTATTTCTCAACTTTCTGATGATTCTGAGGTGGCAGAGGTAGCTGAGGTTCCCTAAGATACCTGCCACCTACTTTGTCCATTTTCCTTTGTCCAAAATTACCCTGGGCATTCGGGGGCGGGGGAGGCAGCAGTAATAATAATAATAATAATAATAATAATAATAATAATAATAATAGAATCAGTGTTATTTTGTGTTGCAACTATATTATGTTCCTGCTGTCAATGTTTGTTCACCGTGCTGATTTTTCAGATGATTATTCCAGGTTTTGCTAGCTGCATTGAAAGTGATGAAGTAAGCGGTGAGATGTAATTCTAAACAAAACGCTGTGATGCTCCCTTCTAAAACACATTCTCCATGTTGTTTGGTATTACTCACCACATATGTTGCTTTGCTTTGGGGTCCATACCAGTAGACGGCTCATCTAGTAGAGTAATACGAGGGTTACCAAGCATACTTAAGGCAAAACATAGCTAAAATAAGAAAGTAGGAAAGAAAGATTAATTTGATGGCCATGTGTACTCTACAGATGAAGAAAACATGTGCACACACTGAAACTACATTGACTTTAATCCTCAAAGTGTGCAAACACTTGGAAACCCTCAAAGGGGATATCCAAGCATTCAAGGTGCAATGGCAATCTTCCTATCTACTGCTCTCTATCTTTCTCCAAAGTGTGGGGGGTGGGAGAGTCTCATTTTGGGGGAGCTGAAGTAGGTGGTAAGTAGAGGAGGGCTCCAACAACTGCCAGGGGAACCCATTCAGCCTTCCATTGGGAGGGAGTAGAAGAAGAAAGACAGATTGGGTTTGTTTGTTTATTTAAAGGAGGAATCAAGTGACATTGAAAAGTAAGAGAAAAGAGTCTCAGAGAAAAAAGGCTTACTTGGCGGGGGGAGCTGGCAAGGGAGAAAAACCTTGCTGTGCATGTGGAATTGCAAATGCTGGAGACTAAATAGACAACCATGCCACGAAGAAACCCAGCATAAATTGCCAGGAACTGACACACCACTCACAGAAAGATGGAAGGAAGGTTAACTAAAAAGCAAACAACCACTACAGTGCTACCTTGGTTCTCAAACGCTTTGGTTCACAAACTCCGAAAACCCAGAAGTAAGCGTTCCGGTTTTTGAATGATTTTTGGAAGCCAAATGCCCAATGCTGTTGTCGGCTATTGTTTCCAGGGCGCCTGCACCAATCAGAAGCTGTGCCTTGGTTTTCAAACATTTCGGGTCAAATGGACTTCCAGAACAGATTAAGTCTGGTGCTTTTGTTTTTGCTAGTTATTTTGCATTTTTGTTTTTGAGGCTTTTTCAGTTTATTTCTTTTTGTGACTGTGTGGAACCCAGTTCAGCTACCGATTGATTGATTGATTGATTGATTGATTGACTGACTGATTGTGTGACTGCGAAAATGGATAAAAGCCTCCCATCCAAAGAATGACTATCATCAGTGCAGGGAAGAAAAAATAAATTTTCGTTTTATCATCTATAATACTGTCTTATTGATTTTATAGTACAGTACATTATTGCTTTCATTTTATGGATCAATGGTCTCATTAGATAGTAAAATTCATGTTAAATTGCTGTTTTAGAGGTTGTTTTTAAAAGTTTGCATTACTTTCTATGGGAAAGCATGCCTTGGTTTTGAAACAGTTTGGTTTTGGAACGGACTTCCAGAACAGATTAAGTCTGAGAACCAAGGTACCACTGTACTGTGACTGAATGGGCTGAGGGAGGGGGAAAGAGGCACTATGACATTAAAATCTCAGAATGGACAGGAGGTTTTGTACATTGAGAGGCAATCTACTTCCTCAATTCTGTATTTTCTGCCTTTGGACAATAGATGTCAGTATCTACCCATCTGATGGATGATCACCTAGGGAGACAGGCATTTTTCATTCTCAATTGAGCTCTCCTCCACTTGCTACCATGTCCACTTCTTGCAAGGTGAGATTTTATTGTTGTTGGGGAAGAGGTAGGCAGAGAATGGAGTCTGAGAAAAATCAAGGCAGAGGGCTGCTTGCTTACATCAGTTTGAACAGGGGGTGCTCCTACAGTCAAATGCCCGTTTATTTCATGTAGCATGAATTAGAAATGCAACGTTTTAAAGCGATAAAATACCTTCCGTTTGATTCCTGCTCCAAGTTTCTTTGTCCTTTTCTGAAGATGTTCCTTGAAGTCAAGTGCACTGGAAACGCTGCAGAAAACCACATGGCCAACATTTTTGTAGTCTAGAAAGGGGTGTCACTACAGTATTAAGCATTCTAAAAAGCCTACATGAGAGAACATCAATAAATTCATTATACGCTCATTATATCTTTTTCAATGTGCTAGTGAGATTTATGTGATTTACCTGGACAAAAGTAGTAAAACAAACAGTACCTGGTGAAAACTGTCCAATAAAGGAAGAAGGGCATGGAAGATGGATTTAGCAGCTCTCAGAGAATCCTTTTCCCCTGCCCACCCCCTGTGAACTGTCCAGTATCTTAAAACTTAGAGCAGTTCCTGGTATGTATTTGCTACACCACTCTGAGGTTTCTAAATCTTATTTCTTTCTGGGTTTATCTCCCTTTTGAGCCATTTGTCAAGTGTAAAGGAAACACCTCTGTTAAATATTGTATGTACCACTTTAATACTTGAAAGCTGCATTTTAAAGGGACATGCTAAGTTTTACAAGTACAATTTGATCACAATCAATTAAAGCTTTTATACTTTGCAATTAAGTAAGATACCCATACCCAAGGATGGGGGGAAATAGACTACTGTGCAACAAGTGTTCAAAATAAAATATTTACCATTTTATGACTTCATTCATGTCGCTTTCATTCATTCCTTTGATAGCACCATAAATTTCAAAATGCTCCTGCAATGTAATATCAGGCCAGAGTGGGTTTGTCTGAGGACAGTATCCCACAAATCTCATGGAACTATCCTCATTATTCTCACCTAAGGAATAATCTCCCATCAGCACCTGTGGATATACCAATCCTTAGTTAACATTTTCACCTTGTTGTTGTCATTATTATTATTGATGTATTTATTTAAAACATTTCTATACCGATTAATAATTAGCGTTCCAACATGGCGTACATAAAAATAAACTACACAGTCTATGGTTTTAAAATTCCTACATAAAGTTTGCAAGGAAATACTGAAGGATAGGAAGAGCAAAATTAAAATAATGGCATGATAATCCTATGGAAGCTGGGCAAGTTCCAACCCTCCTACGAGCCTATTTCTGACTTTATAAAGTGTTATATGCGTGAGGGGAACCCGTTTTTCCTATCTTTAGTTTCTACTGGAATGCTGCCAGAATCAAGATGAGCGTGAGTCTGTTTGTAACTCGTAACGCTGTTTTGTTCAGTTTTGTATGGCCCTTTCCAGCGCAAATGAAAACCAACAGCTGTACCAGCATCAGCACACTGGGCTTCTGAAGAAAAGGGACACTTCACACACCCCATGCTCTCTGACAATCCCCTTCTTTCTCTGTCAGCCCACCACAATCTCTCTCTCTCTCTCTGTACGCTTTTTGTTCTGGCTGGCTGGCGTGTCAGATCACGCTTCCTAGTGAGCAACATGGTTGTGGCAAAAGGAAGACTGGCATTGGAGCTACTGCTCTTAAGCAACTCAATGCAGGGTGTGGCGTGAGCAGCAAGCTGCATGGACAATTCATTCTGAAATCAAGCTGTAAACTGTAGGTAGTTTCTGTATGAAATATCAGTTTCTTCAATCTAGAAAGAGGGACCACTGCCTGAGCTATGAAAGTTCTTCTTCTTCTTCTTTTAATTAAAAGAGAACTGTAATGGTGAACACAATAAAACTCAGAAGGAAGAGTGAGCATGGAGAGATAAAATCGAGATGTGGAAATACGGAAATATCGACGAGAGGCAGGACTGAGATTTGGACATGCTTTTAGGTTCAGACTATGGGAAGTCGTAAAATTTAAAATTACAATTTGGAAGATAATCCGACCTCTTTTATTTTATTTTTTTATTTTTATTGGATTATGATTTGATATTTTAATTGGATGTCTTTTATTGGAAAATTAATAAATGATCTAACAAAAAAAAGAGGAAGAGTGAGCAGACAGGTTAGGTTGCATTTAAATACCTGGCCTGAAGTTGGTTCGACTTCTCCCACCAATATATTAATGAGTGTGCTCTTCCCAGCTCCATTGGGGCCCAACAGTCCCAGAATTTCCCCTGAAATAAAAAGAAAGAGCACCTGCAGTTGTGCCTCACAAGACAGTGTGCTGTATTTTCTAAAAAAGAGTATTGATTCCGTAATAAACAATTTAACTCAAACCTTTTTTTACACAAAGAGAGACATGGTTTGTTGCCACTTTCTTTATTTTCCTTCCAAGAAGAAAATCTTTCTTTTCATCGTACTCTTTATGCAAATTACTGACCAAAACTGCTGGTTTCTAATAAAACAAAAGACGATAGAGTTGAATACTGAATGAGATTATATAATGCAAAAAAAATTAAAAATAATCCATCCGAGCACTGAGCTCCATCCCCCCCCCGGTGCTGTGTCTAATTTAATTTCTGCTCTTTACATCACCATCACCGAAATCAGCAGAAAACAATTTCGGGGTGAATTAGCTCACTGAAGTGAGGATTAGCAAACCTTGGTTAAATGTGATGTGCAGGAACACACGAGCCTAAGGCACAAACATGTGAGCCTGAGGTTAAGCAGAAGCCTCAGGCTCATCTACTCCTCACTCACCTGTCTTCCTCCTGTGCGGCCAGGAGAAAGACTTCCAGCTTCCCTAAATCTTAGCACATCATTGGGTGCAAACAAGGGAGTGTGATTTTTCACTGAAGGGAAAGACTTACCTCCTCACAGCTCTGGCAGGTTGTCATCTCCTTAACCCTCAACCTCTCAGCCATAACATCTTCATCCTCATCTTCATTATGTGGCACATCTGGGAACTTCCAGGGCTTCACTTTCACGGGAGTTCTGAAGGTAGGAAAATATGTTAAACTCTGCTCATGGGACCTCTGGATGCATAGCACTAATAGAAATACAGTAGTACCTCTGTTTACGTAAACTTTGGGACACGAAAGCGGCAAACCCGGAAGTATTTTACTGGGTTTTGCTGCGCGCGCATGTGCAGAAGCGGTCCTCCAGTTGCGAAAGCCTCGGGATCCGGCCAGACCTACGGAACAGATCCCGTCTGCAACCGGAGGTACCACTGTAATGCCATCAGCTCAACAGGCCAGTCCATAATATGGAAAGTTCCATACATGCAACCCTGCTTGTATGTCCCTATCCGATGCATCACTGCGGCAGAACTGGCGGTAAGTAACAGAAGAGGGTCCCCAAGTGCCGAGATTCTGTGATTCATCTACTACTGGCTTGAAGAGGAGCAACAGCCAAGGATGGTGCTTGGGGAGTCAACAGTCCAGCTCCATGGAGCCTTCAGTGTGGGGTTCTGCAAGGTTCAGTTTTATCCCCCGTGCTGCTTAACACCAACATGAAACCACTGAGGGGTCACCAGGAGTTTTGCAGTACACCGTGAGCAATATGCTGGTGACACCCAGCCCTACTCCTTTACATCTGCAGGCATAGCAGTGAATGTGCTGCACTGACGTCTTACCTCTGTAATGGACTGGATGAGAGTCAATAAACTGGAACCTAATCCAGACATGACTGCTAGGGTTAAATGTTAGACCAGGTGAAGAGGATGTGGTCTTCTCTGGATGGGGTTACACTCCCCCTGAAGGAGCAGCTACATAGCTTCTGGCAACCATTACTGCTGCTTGAAGCTCAAGGGGCCTCAGTGGCACCAAGGGCTATCTATCTGCTTTGACCGCTGGCCCAGCTGTGACCCCTATCTTGACTGGGACAGCCTAAATCCTGTTGTTTACGTTGGTAACCTCTAGGTTAGGTTACTGCAATGCATTATATAGGGAGGGGGATGCCTTTGAAGACAGTTCCAAAACTGCAGCTGGGAGCTGAATGGGAGCAAGTCAGTCCAAGCATATAAAAATTCCGGCATGATGACACTGGCTACCAATTAGCTTCTGGGCTCAATTCAAAGTGCTGGTTTTGGGCCTATCAAGCTTCCAGCCTTATGTGGCTCAATACTTTAAGGACCGCCTCTCCTCACATGAACTCAAACCTTGTGTTCAGCATCCAACGCGTGGTGAAATAAAAGGGCTTTTAATACATATTGTCAGGGTTTCTGGGAGAGAGGAGGAGATGACAGAGGAGACGGAGAGCGAGTGGGAGGAGGGGCAGAAGGATGAGGAAGAAGATGACGGAATTCTAAGGGAATCCACGAGTCTGAGCAGCGAGTCAGAGGATTCTCAAAAGGGGGTTACCTTAATCAAGCAAAAGGGAGGAGAAGGGAGAAGCGGAGAGGAGCCCAGTGGAAGACAGACGCAGCAAGAGGCGTCTCAGCTGGAACGGAGTAAAGGGGGTGGAGTCGTCAGCCTCTCGGAGGGAGCAGGATTAGGAGAGAACAGAGAAAGGGGGTTGGAGCAAGGTGTTCAGCCGGAAAGGGTGGAGAGCAGAACAAAGGGTGGTGTAGCGGTCGAAAGAAAGGTCAGGAGCAACGTACGCGCGCCAAGTTCAAACGTAGAGGCGCGCGGAAGTGGAGAGAGCTCAGGGGAGGAGCCCGGCCCCAAAGCCAGAAGGAGGGGGGAAGAGGCGGCAGAGGATTCAGCCTCAGGCGAGTCACGGAGAGAGGGAACCCAGGGGGGCAGGAAGACCCTGCGGAAAAGAAAGGAGAGGAAGAGGTGGTCTAGAGCCAGGCTATTAAGTTGGTGTGGAAGAGGGGAGGAGTCAGAGGGGACTTCAGCGGTCTAACGTGACAGTAAGTCCCCTCTGACTCCTCCCCTCTTCCACACCAACTTAATAGCCTGGCTCTAGACCACCTCTTCCTCTCCTTTCTTTTCCGCAGGGTCTTCCTGCCCCCCTGGGTTCCCTCTCTCCGTGACTCGCCTGAGGCTGAATCCTCTGCCGCCTCTTCCCCCCTCCTTCTGGCTTTGGGGCCGGGCTCCTCCCCTGAGCTCTCTCCACTTCCGCGCGCCTCTACGTTTGAACTTGGCGCGCGTACGTTGCTCCTGACCTTTCTTTCGACCGCTACACCACCCTTTGTTCTGCTCTCCACCCTTTCCGGCTGAACACCTTGCTCCAACCCCCTTTCTCTGTTCTCTCCTAATCCTGCTCCCTCCGAGAGGCTGACGACTCCACCCCCTTTACTCCGTTCCAGCTGAGACGCCTCTTGCTGCGTCTGTCTTCCACTGGGCTCCTCTCCGCTTCTCCCTTCTCCTCCCTTTTGCTTGATTAAGGTAACCCCCTTTTGAGAATCCTCTGACTCGCTGCTCAGACTCGTGGATTCCCTTAGAATTCCGTCATCTTCTTCCTCATCCTTCTGCCCCTCCTCCCACTCGCTCTCCGTCTCCTCTGTCATCTCCTCCTCTCTCCCAGAAACCCTGACATCCCGCACCTGCATGGGGAGGCCAGGGCTTGGCTACGCAATCTGTGGCGCGAAGATGGACCGGCCCGTCGCAATTCAACTGCGTTCATCAAAGCGATGGATTCTTGTTTTCAATCCTCTGTGGATGTGGACATTGCGCGCCGTCAAATGCACGGGCTGAGGCAGGGGAAAGCGACTGTGCGCCAATACCACTCTAAATTTTTTGCATTGCTCACCGCCTTAGATTGGCCAAAGGACAGTAAACCGGTCAGAGATCTTTTTTGGGAGGGATTGAGCCCCCCCATCAAGGATGAGATCGCTAGAGGGGACAGACCCCAGACCCTAGAAGACGTGGTGCAACGGGCTTTAGCTATTGGAATTCGACATGAGGGACGCCCGTGGCACGAGGAGGACGGGCCCCAAGCGCGTGCGCAAGCGAGGACTCTCCCTTTTGTGCACAGGGATTTCAGCCGTGCGCACCCCTCGCCAATGGGGAAGGACAGCGAGGAGCCAATGGAGATTGGTGGTGCTAGGGCTCAGAAGCCATCCCAGAGCCCTGTCCCTGGTGCAGCCAAAGCGAAGCCTCCTAGAGGAACCAGGAAGTGTTACATCTGTGACAGTGCGCACCATATGGCGAAAGAGTGCCCCCAGAGGCTCCAGAAGCACACTGCGGCACTGGCAACTGTGACAGCAGAGGTGCAACCAGGGGAGCGACTTCAGGGAAACGACAGTGCCTGGCTGGAAGCAGAGCTCCTGGGGCTCAGCCAGGCGGATCTGTAGACAAGCCCCCAGCATCGCCGCAGAGCGTGGACCCTTTGCCTCCCAAACCGGCAGTTCTGCTCACAGCAACGCTCCAGCTGCCTGATGGGAGACTCCTCGAGGTTCCAATAACGATCGATTCGGGAAGCAACGCCGACTTCGTGGGACTGCAGTTCGTTAAGCAGCACAACATGGCGCTCCTGCCTGCAACGACGCCTCTGAACGTGGTCACGGTAGACGGCAGGAAGTTGCTGGGGGGGCAAGTGGTGCAGCAAACCCCTCCCATGCTGATGCAGATTGGCAACCATCGAGAACTTATTAGTTTCAATGTCACCCACTTATCGGACACGCCCATCGTGTTAGGCATGAGTTGGCTGGAGAGGCACAGTCCCGCGGTTGCGTGGTATCAGCGGCAGATCACCTTTTGTTCATCGTATTGTGCTCAGCATTGCTTTCAGACCGATCAGGGAGGAGAAGCCGAGCAGCAGTTGCATCTGGGTATGGTGCAAACAGTGCCTCACAAGTACCAGGACTTCTTGGAGGTTTTCTGTGAGAAGGAAGCTGACAAGTTGCCGCCTCACAGACCTTACGACTGCGCGATTGATTTAGTGCCAGGGGCGCAACTGCCTGCTGCCAAGCTGTACTCCATGTCGGAGGACGAAATGCAAGAGCTTCGGGAGTTCATAGACCATAACCTCAAGCGCGGTTTCATCCAGGAATCTAAAGCAGCGGGAGGCAGCCCTGTTTTCTTTGTGAAGAAGAAAGACACGCCCCAAAAAAGGCTTATAGTGGATTACAGGTTCATAAACAGCTTGACTAAGCCCAAAGCTTTCCCCATGCCCAAGATTGACGACCTTTTAGCGACCGTCAGGAGGGGCAAGATTTTCACCAAGCTGGACCTACGTGGAGCTTACAATCTCATCCGCATCCGGAAAGGGGATGAGTGGAAGACCGCCATGTTCACCCCTCTGGGCACGTACGAATACAGAGTCATGCCTTTCGGCCTCCAAAATGGCAGCCACGTTTTTCAAGCATTTATGCACCACGTGCTAGCAGGTCTCCTCTACAAAAAGTGTGTCTGCTTTCTCGACGATATTCTGATTTTCTCGGAATCGCCGGAGGATCACGATAAGGACGTGAGGGAGGTCCTGCAGAGGCTGAAGGAACACAGGCTGTACGCCAAGTTGGAAAAATGCCAGTTTGATGTCAGAGAGGTTGATTTCCTTGGCTACAAGTTGTCCGACGAGGGACTGGCCATGGACAGGGCTAAGGTTCAAGCGCTGTTGGACTGGAAAAGCCCTCGAAATCGGAAAGAGGTCCAGAGGTTCATCGGCTTTGCCAATTTTTACCGCAAGTTTATTAAAGGCTTTGCGAACGCGACGGCGGCTATCACTGACACCCTCAGTTCCAAGAAGAAGAAGTTCGTCTGGACCGAACAAGCGGAGCGGTCCTTCCGGACGCTTAAGGGTCTTTTCGCCTCCGAAGAGCAGCTGCTCCACGTGAATCCCGGCAGACCCATGCGGGTAGAGACCGATGCGTCAGACAGAGCGGTTGGGGCCGTTCTTTTGCAAGAGGATTCACAAGGCAACTGGAGACCGGGTGCGTTCTACTCCCGGAAGCTCAGCAAGACGGAGCGCAATTATACCATATGGGACAGGGAGTTGTTGGCCATTCATGCAGCTTTCAAAGCGTGGCGACACTTCTTGATAGGAGCCAAGCACACGGTGCAGGTCCGCACGGATCACAAGAACTTAGAGTATTGGCGGACGGCTAAGTTGCAGACCCAGCGACACATGCGCTGGGCGGAGTTCTTCGCGGACTTCGACTTCAAAATAGAATACATCCCAGGAGACTCCAATGTTATTGCAGACGCGCTATCCCGAAAGCCGCAATACTTGGAGGAAGCAGCTCCAATCGCAGCAAAGCACATTTTCGCACCGCAGGCGTGGACGTGCGCTACCATCGCAGTCGACCTGGACGCGGTGCGACGCGCGTTGCAAAGGGATCAGTTTGCACAGTCTAAGATGGAGGAGCTACGCGGAGGGTCGCGAGACAACGATGGGTTTCAATTGCAAGATGGACTTTTGACTCGTAAGGGTGCCCTTTACGTGCCCACCGACGAGCTTCGAGCCAAGGTTCTGCAACAATTGCATGACGCCCCTAGTGCAGGCCATTTCGGCAAAGAGAAGACGATGGAGTTGGTGGCTAGAGACTTTTGGTGGCCCCAGATGAGAGGAGAGGTGGCGGACTACGTCGCCAGGTGTGATATCTGCCAGAGGTCCAAACCAGTGCACCAGAAGCAGGCGGGATTGCTAGAACCGCTGGAGACACCGCAGCAACCGTGGGAGAGGGTAGCGTTGGACTTTGTTACAGACCTGCCCAGCTCCAGAGGTAAGACGGCGGTGTTAGTGGTGGTGGACTTGTTCACCAAGATGGCGCACTTCATCCCTTGTGCCAAGGTGGCGACGGCAGAACAGACCGCAAAGCTCTTCATCGATCACGTCTTCAGAGTGCATGGACTTCCGCAGTCCGTCTTGTCCGACAGGGGGCGCCAGTTTGTTTCCACTTTCTGGCGAAAGCTTCTGGGCATCTTGCACGTCAAAATCAACCTGACATCGGCGAGGCATCCACAAACCAACGGTCAAGCGGAGAGGGTCAACGCGATCATGCAGCAGTACCTGCGGTGCTACGCCAACCAGCGACCTGCGGCGTGGGTGGACTATCTGCCGATGGCTGAATTCGCCTACAACAACACGAAACACGCATCCACCGGGGTGACGCCTTTCTTCGCGAACAATGGCCGTCATCCCAGGACCTTCCCGAGATTTGCGGCACCAGGAGGGGGGGGGCCTCAAGATGCCGACCAGTTTGCAGCGGAGTTGCAAGAGGTGCACGAGGAGCTGCGGAGACATTTGGAGCTGGCAAAACAGGCGTATAAGGTGCAGGCCGATAAGCACAGGAGGGCGGGAGAGGACATCCAGGTTGGGGACTGGGTGTGGTTAGCAGCCCACGCGATGCCGGCCAGGTCATTGGCCAAGAAGAAGTTAGGACACAGGCAGCTAGGGCCATATCAAGTTGAGGCTAAGATCAATCCGGTGGCTTTTCGTCTAGCCCTTCCGGAGGGTTCCAGGGTGCACCCGGTCTTTCATAGGTCGGTGCTCACTCCCTACAAAACCCCACACAGGTTTCAAGAGTCAGGAGCACCCCCAGAGCCACGTAGGAGGGCGCCTGAGAGGGGGGAATCGCCAAGACCAGAACCTCTTAACGAGGTCACAGAGATACTGGACTCGAGATGGGGGGAGGAGGGAGTTGAATATTTTCTCGCCAGGGAAGGCACTCCGGCCTCTGCCAATAGCTGGGTGCCGGGTTACGCGTTGGACGAACCCCTGTTGAAGGAGGAGTTCCATGCACTTTTTCCGCACAAGCCCATGCCCGAGGAGTATTTTGATGATTGGCTTTTCACGCCCACTTTGTCGGACAGCACGTTCGAGGGTTTCTCCTCGCCCGAGGGCCATACGCCCGAAACAAGCCCGACCAGGGATCCGAGACTGGGGGGGGAGGAGACAGGCCCTTGTTGGTGGGTGGATCAGCCAAGGGAGGCATGGAGTCAGAGATGGATGGTAGGTCCTTGGCAGGCAGCGCCAGGAGAAACAGTGATGGAGGAAGAGACTGTGATGTCTTTGGGTGGGGAACCCGAGTTCGAACACACATATACGGAGCTGCCAGAGGAGAACGTTGAAGTGGACAACCTGTATCCTGAACCGACCCCGGAAGAACCACGTTTTCCTCAACCTGCACCCGGCGAGCGGGAGGGGGGAAGGGGGGGCTTCGAGGGGGGGATGGATGTCAGGGTTTCTGGGAGAGAGGAGGAGATGACAGAGGAGACGGAGAGCGAGTGGGAGGAGGGGCAGAAGGATGAGGAAGAAGATGACGGAATTCTAAGGGAATCCACGAGTCTGAGCAGCGAGTCAGAGGATTCTCAAAAGGGGGTTACCTTAATCAAGCAAAAGGGAGGAGAAGGGAGAAGCGGAGAGGAGCCCAGTGGAAGACAGACGCAGCAAGAGGCGTCTCAGCTGGAACGGAGTAAAGGGGGTGGAGTCGTCAGCCTCTCGGAGGGAGCAGGATTAGGAGAGAACAGAGAAAGGGGGTTGGAGCAAGGTGTTCAGCCGGAAAGGGTGGAGAGCAGAACAAAGGGTGGTGTAGCGGTCGAAAGAAAGGTCAGGAGCAACGTACGCGCGCCAAGTTCAAACGTAGAGGCGCGCGGAAGTGGAGAGAGCTCAGGGGAGGAGCCCGGCCCCAAAGCCAGAAGGAGGGGGGAAGAGGCGGCAGAGGATTCAGCCTCAGGCGAGTCACGGAGAGAGGGAACCCAGGGGGGCAGGAAGACCCTGCGGAAAAGAAAGGAGAGGAAGAGGTGGTCTAGAGCCAGGCTATTAAGTTGGTGTGGAAGAGGGGAGGAGTCAGAGGGGACTTCAGCGGTCTAACGTGACACATATGAATGCGTTTTTTTCTGCTTTGGTTTTATATTGATTTTAATCTTTGAACTACAGTGGTACCTCAGGTTAAGTACTTAATTTGTTCCGGAGGTGCGTTCTTAACCTGAAACTGTTCTTAACCTGAAGCACCACTTTAGCTAATGGGGCCTCCTGCTGCCACCGTGCCGCTGGAGCACAATTTCTGTTCTCATCCTGAAGCAAAGTTCTTAACCCGAGGTACTATTTCTAGGTTAGCGGAGTTTGTAACCTGAAGCATATGTAACCCGAGGTACCACTGTATTTTGTAAGAAAAGTGGCTAATAAGTGCAAATAATACTAATACGAATACAACTAATAATATCATCCTGAAATCAGGTTTGGATCTCAGCCTCTGCATCGATCTGTGCTGATTCTTTTGGTTGGTGCCCACTGTTCTGAATACTGCTACTTCAAAGACAAACCAACCTGAAAAATGGGTCTTCTCTCAACGATTTGCCTCCACACTTCACCTCAAGATATCGTAGAAGGAAGAGCCAAATTACACATTGCAAATAAGGCTAAATTGAAGAAAGGAAAAAAGTATATTAATTGAAACAGCTTTGGTCCTGTGCTGATTTGTATTTGTAACTGCAAGTTTACTGAAACGTAAACATGAATTTATAGAATGGGGCATGCCAATTGCTGTACTCCTATTTTTATAATCCATGGTATTGTGTATGGTTATGAGACTATGGTACTGGCAGGCAGACACATTTAGTGCAAACCTTTATGATAAGGTTGCAGGCTCTGTGGTGATTTTTTTTTTAAAGTTCTATTTTTAAAAATGTTCAATCTGGAAATCACAGTCTTCCTAATTGTAATCTGCTGAAACCTGTTCTCTTAATTTCTTGAACGTTTCCCCCTCATGAAAGAGGTGTCTGATTTTCTTCATCATTCACAGAATTCTTGTTTTGTACTACAATTCATTTCATCCCTGACTATTCGTTATGCTGGCTGGGGCTCATGGAGACTAGTCCAAAACAACTAGATATATTTCCTGATATGAGGTCTCCCACGGTATTCTTACATGTCTTCTTCTGGGTTTCAACTGAACTTCAGGATCTGAACATTTATTAACACTCCTCCCGTTCTACAGTGTAATGTAAAACTGTGGTACACGCTAAACATATAAAGCACATTTGAAGCACATCCCCGCCCCCCAAATTCCAGGCACTGTGGTTTGTTAAAGGCAGCTGGGAATCGTAACTCTGTGAGCAGTAAACTACAATGCCCAAAATTCTGTGAGGGAAACAATGTGTTTCAAATGCCCTTTGAAGACATGGTGGGTACACCACCTAAAATTATAGATTGAGGGAGAGTGTTACACTCCATGGTTTCATTTTTTTTCTGTATCCATCTGTAGGCTGATTTGTTTAAGCAGCCTAAAAGGACCAGGTTCTAAAAGGTGACCTTCAAATGTTTTGATCAAAGATCAATAAAATAAATACTATGGTTTTATTTAAGAAATAAGTAGGTTTGTCTCACCCTGTCCCTTCTAAATACCGTTTTGAGCAGCACTTACATGCCACAGTGGTGACAGGGTCAGGCAAAATGGCTGTTCTTATGTTGCACTGGAAACAAGGCCTCTTGCATCAACAAAGGTCCCATCATTCCTAAGTATGAGACCTCAGGTGAGACCTCTGAACCCTCGGATTGATTTTTCAAGCAGCAGCCTTAAGCGTGAAATAATCTTTCTGAATTACACTGCCCAGAATGAAGGATAGCATCCTAATTGTTATTTGAAAAGGTGGTTCAGCTGGTCACATTTTTATGAAGAATGGAGGAGTGAAATTTTTGGTTTTGTTGCTACCAACCACTCTCATGAAGTTCTTCCCTCCCTTTTTCCAAGTCTGAAGACAAGTTCACAAGTGGAATAATTCACTGGGATGTCTCCAGTTTAAGTCTTACTCAGAAGAGACCCCTTGAAATTGCTGGACATGACTAACCTGGGTACGTTCATTTTAACAGATCTGCTCTTAGTAGAACTTGGTTGGATACAACCTCCTACTTTTAAATAGTATCAATCTGAATGATAGTAAGGCGATATAGAATGTGGCATAAATATTCTGGGCAATTTGACTTTTTCATTCAATTTTATAGGCATGGAAAATGCTAGGAGTACTTAGGAAAACACCGTAAAAGTAGAATTATTCTGATTGAGCATCTTTCACTCTGTCATTGCACTTTCTGGACCCACCTGTAGATTAAATTATTTATGTAAAAAAATATATATTTCTCATAAAATCAGAATTAAAACTGGACAATTAAGAAACCAAGTAAAGACCAGATAATAAATATCAAGAGCTCTAGTAAAGCATGAGCTATCAGGATAGACACACAGGACTTTAAAAGATAACAATGCGTTCAACTGCAGTTGTAGAAAAGAAACTACATAGTTGGGGTGCCAATTCTCTTCTGCAGGCACTTGCCTAAATTCCAAAGACAGAGGCGCTCAAAGTAGGGCCTCAGATGAAGCTCTTAAATTATAGAGCTCTCACATAAGAGAAATTGGCGATTAAAGTTCTAGACTCGCCACTGAAAGTTAAAACTAACACTTTGAATGGTACCCGGAAACTGAATGGAAGTCTTAAGAAAATCATTCAGCATTCTGGTAATATGTTCCCGTGGTGAATTCCAGTCAATAATCTGCCACAGTCTACACTAGTCCAAATTTCTGAATGCTTTTTCAAGAAATCCCACTTTATAAAGCATTGCAATAGTTCAACTGGGATCTTACAAAAACCCAAGTAATCTATGGGCAAAGCACACTGACTTCCAGGGTTGTCTGGTGCTGATAACACCAAGGTTGCAGGTTCGATCCCTGTATGGACCAGCTGCATGTTCCCGCATTGCAGGGGGTTGGACTAGATGATCCTCAGGGTCCCTTCCAACTCTACAGTTCTATGATTCTATGATTACCACATGCCCTCTGATTGAAAAGGTGAAACTATACTACTTGATGTTAGAATACTGCATGTAAACAAACAAAAAAAGTTAAGCACACAATAATATGATGCACAAATGATAAACAGTAACAATAATTACTCTCCAAAATGTAGCCAAATAGCCGATCCCCCGAATAGCAAAAGAAAAACAGCATGCTTACCGCTACTACTGAAACCAGTAATCTTTCTGAATTCCTTTCCATCTTGTTATCAAGTTTCCGGGCTATCTAACAAGATAACAAATAGTTATTCATACAACTCTTTTAAATGTATTTTGCAGATGATGCCAATTTTAATTTTAACACTGCGATTCAGAAAATCTGCATGCCTTCCCAAAGAGTGATAAAACTTTTCTTCTGAATTATAGTGAATCAATACAGTTAATACCACTATTAAAGATACCATAAACTAAAAATACTAGTTTATTCCGATGGGATGTCTCTTCTGGATTGTAACCATGCTGTTTAAATGCTTCCCCTCCTTTTTAAATATAACAAGAATATTTCAAAGATAAATATTATCAAAGTTTTCATGATGCTTAAAAATGACACGGTAAAAGGGAGCTCCCATAATTGCCTGTGACTAAAATGCACAATTCTTCTTCTTCTTCTTCTTCTTCTTCTTCTTCTTCTTCTTCTTCTTCTTCTTCTGTCACTCGTAGCTGAGTAAGATTGTCTTCCATAAACATGATTTTAACAATGAGGCCAATTCTGGATCCACATGTCCTTCCAAAGTGGGGACATTGGTTTCCGGGCAGGAGTTGATCATGGTGTGGGGATTTGCCAAGCATGCCTTCCTCTTAGCACATTTCTCCCTTGCGTCCTGAGTTTGAGTGTCATCAAAGCCCACGGCACCTTTGGTAAAGGCTGTTCTCCAACTGGAGTGCTCGCAGGCCAGTGTTTCCCAGTTGTCAGTGTTTATACTATATTTTTTAAGATTTGCCTTGAGACAGTCTTTAAACCTCTTTTGTTGACCACCAGCATTACGCTTTCTATTTTCAAGTTCAGAATAGAGTAGTTGCTTTGGAAGACAATCATCAGGCATCCGCACAACATGACCAGTCCAACCAAGTTGATGTTGAAGAATCATTGCTTCAACACTGGTGATCTCTGCTTCTTCCAGTACACTGATATTAGTTCGCCTGTCTTCCCAAGTGATGTGTAAAAAATTTTGGAGACACGGTTGATGGAATCTTTCGAGGAGTTGGAGGTGGCATTTATAAGTGATCCATGTTTCACAAGCATATAATAAGGTTGGTAGTACTGCATACATTAATACAATACCAGTCTCTTACTCAGTAAGTTTCCTCTTCCACTCTTCCTGTCAGTGAAAGGAGAAACTGCCCCTCTTCACATCATTCCTCTTGCCCAGGCAACCTCCATGATGCTCTTTGAAAAAGGTCTACCCTTATTTTGTAGTGGGTATCAGAGGAAGGAGCTAACCCACATAATACTATTGGATATTTCTTTATCCTGCACTCACATTGCAGTTTAATATATTCCCTCCCCTAGGACACACATATCCTTATTTCAGTTCCTTGAAAACTTACCTTTATAAAAGAAATGAGGCACCCAATAAGGGGATAGATTGGAATAAAGACAGAAAAACAGGTGTGAAGGACGGCCGCTGTTGTGTAGTACATCATAAAAAATGCTATTTCGATGACAACAGAACAAACCAAGGCTGCCTGAAAGGAAAAAATTAAAATAAAGACTTGGACTTTCAACAACCAGCTTCCCGTTCTCATGGAGGGAACCGTGTGTGCAAACCTATGAGGTTGGGGAGGGAAGGCATGGCCAGTGTCACCATCCAGAGGACATGGCCGCTCCATGTATTCTTGGTAGTCCTATCCTGCATTTGGTAGCCAAGGCTGCCAAACACCTAAACAGGGTTTGTGTGCTTGCAGGACTGGGCCACATCTAAATTACTGGGGGGGAGGGGGAATGTAACTGATACAATACTTATTGCAAAGTAAGCAGGAAAGGCAACTTCAACACAACCATTAAACTTACCACTGAAAAAATGAATGACCAAAATTCTTTGGTGTTTTGAATCGTTTTAAAGGTGAAGGAGACAACATAATTGAACAGAACTACTGATGGTACGTAGCCAATGAGGCAAAAAATCTGTAAGGAAAGGAAAGTTATTAGTGTTAATTAAAACATGTTCCGAGGTGGAAATAGGTAACAGCAGTTAAGAAACTAAGGCAATCCCTGCTCCCCTAAACCCCTGAGCAGGGAATCCCTACAGGGCTCAATGATGTCCTTTAAGTTCCCCCTTCTGTTATTTTGTTCATGTTTCCCTTACAGACCTTAAGCCAATAGCCCTGCTCCTGTCCAGGACTGGTCTTGCAGGCTACTCAGGATTATAGCCTGCACGTGGAGACTTCAGAAGGAGGGAAGGATTTTGGGTCCATGTGATAAAGGAAAACACAGACCACTTTTTACCGAAAATGGCTGGTCACATTTGTACTATGGCTGCTTGATAAGGGAAACGGGAGGGAGAAGAAGAAGAATCAGAGTTTGGACTTGATACCCTGCCTTTTACTCCCCTTAAGGAGCCTCAAAGCGGCCAACCATCTCCTTTCCCTTCCTCCCCCACAACAAACACTCTGTAAGAGGTGACTGAGGCTAAGAGACTTCAGAGAAGTGTGACAAGCCCAAGGTCACCCAGCAGCTGCATGTGGAGGAGCGGAGACGCGAACCCAATTCACCAGATTACGAGTCCACCGCTCTTAACCACTACACCACGCTGGCGTACACTGATAATGTTCTTACTTTTTATTAGTAAAAATATGTGCTTTGCTCAAAATTGCCCAGGAATCTGCATGAAGAAAGCAGCAGCCCATACCCTAATGGGAGTAGCTACTAGAAAGCTGCACTGTTCACAGCTGCACTGTTGTATCTCTACTGCCATTTTCAGACATACTTTGCCATGTTGGATTGGAACTGGCATACAAATCCTTAAAAGCCATGAGCCAGAAAAAAAAAAACTTTAAAGAGATGGAAATAATTCTTATGTTTACGGCACCTGCATACCAAGACAGTACAAAAACTGAATGTTTGGGAAGCGCTCAGATGTTTGCATCTGTGCTGGATTTTCACTGCCATAGTGAAACCAGTATGAGGGGCTAAGTGGTATCATTGTTTTCTATTTTAGTAGGAATTAAGATTTAGGTATTTTTGATCTTGTCTCCACCTTTGAGAAGTGGGTTAATAACCCAAATATATTAACAACAACAACAACAACGAATGAGTAAAATACAGGAAATTTATTTGAAATTAAGCAAAACTTACCACAGCAATAAACTTTTCAGGGAAAAAATAAACTCCATGGTGAAATACAAATAAGCTACCCATCATGAGGAGGAGAATAATAAAAAATAAAGGAATGTCAACTAGCGCCTGTCCACACCAGTATGCAGATGGATAAAGACCTGAGATCTTAAGTTGAGTGTAGACTTTGATCTGCAAAACACATTAAAATACATGTCAAACATGGAAAATGGCACCAAGCCTAACCAGATTTCTGCTCTTCAGCAGTTTTGGATCGGGGTGAACAGAGCTGAACGGCTCATGCACATCACAGAAATGTAAGAATGTAAGAAAAACCCTGTTGTATGCCCATCAAGTCTAGCATTCTGTTCTCACCAACAAGATGCCTCCGGCAAGCCCAGAACTTCCTGGACTGAAGTACAGCAGCCAAAACACCAGTAAGAGATGAATGAACACAGATCAAATAAGAATAGTCTTATTTAGTAACAAAGCTATATAGTAAGTAGAGATCAGCTCAAAGAAGGAAAGATAGATACATTGGTGTCGGAGAGAGAGAGAGGGAAGCCCGCGTAAGATAAATAAAAATCCTCCAGAGCAGCGTGTGGATTTTATATGGTTAGAGAAGGAGATTTAATCCCTGGTCTACAAATGCCAATGACTTCTGAAAAGGCTCTGTCCCTGGTAATCTGTTAACCTAACATCTCTTATTGCTGAAACCAGGACCTCAGTGACTGGTCATAAAGCCTAGGCAGGTACAAGGGGTCTTCAGTTAGCGTGGTCCAGAACTATTTTTTTAAAAACACATATGGGCATATACTTACTTTGTGCAGCATCTTTTAATTTTAAAACTATAATTAATTGCGATATTATAAATCGCATACTACTAATTTATTCATACTGTTTATTATCATCATTATCAAATATTTATTTACTGCATTTCTATCCCACCTTCCCCCCACCCAAGGAATTCAAGGTCGCGTACATGGTTCTCCCTCCTCCTTCCTTAATCCTCACAACATCTCTGAGGTAGGTTAGGCTGAAAGGCAATGACTGGCCCAAGGTCACTCACTGAGTTTCACGCCCAAGTGGGGATTTGAACCCTGGTCTCCCAGATCCTAGTCCAACACTCTAAACATTACCCCACACTGGCTCTACCAACAAAGAGAGGGTACTGTCCTGCTGAAGAACTGAAAAACTACTGATTTATATTGAAAACTATTTGTATCTGTTCTGAATTGCATTACAAACTGATTTATTATTAAGATTTTGGAGAAAATAAGAGAAGGAGAGAAAAAACTGAGATCCAGGCCTAAATCAAAGGAAGTATTGAGAGAAGTGAAGTTTTTCCAGGCACAATATTCGAAACTGATAAATCAAGAGGTGGAATGGAAAATTAAACAAATGAAACAAAGATCCTTTGAATCTGCTAATAAGTGCGGGAAGTTGTTGGCTTGGCAGTTGAAAAAGAGACAAAAGCTTAACACAGTTACAAATCTAGAGATTGAAGGGAGAATGGTTCAGAAACTCGAGGAAATTAGAAAGTGTTTCCAGAGATATTTCAAAGAACTTTATTCACAAAGGCCACAAAAAGGCTCGGAGGTGGACCAATTTGTCACAACTAATGGATTACAAAAAATACCCCAGGAAATGAGAGCAACCCTGAACTGTAATATTACAATCCAAGAAATTGAATGCGCCATTCAGAACCTCCAACTGGGCAAGTCTCCGGGACCTGATGGACTTACTTCCAAATATTATAAGGCATTGAAGGATTCATTGATACAACCATTGTTGGAAGTTTGTAACCAGATTATGGAGGGGAGGAAGGCACCGGAAACGTGGAAAGAAGCTTTCATCACGTTGATACCAAAATCAGAAACTGAAAAAACTCAACTTAAAAACTACCGTCCTATCTCACTCCTAAATGTGGATTACAAAATCTTTGCAGACATTTTGGCAAGCAGGTTTAAGAAAGTATTAAATGAAGTGATTCATAAGGACCAAGCAGGCTTTCTCCCAGGCAGACATTTATTTGACAACACAAGAAACATCATTGACATTTTGGAATTTTTACAGACTAACTCAAATACAAGAGCGGTGTTGATCTTTATTGATGCGGAGAAAGCCTTTGACAACATTTCTTGGATGTTTATGAAGAAAAATTTGGAAAGGATGGGAGTAGGGCGGGGGTTTGAAAATGGAATAGAAGCAATTTATTCAGAACAAAAAGCTAAATTGATAGTAAACAACGTGGTGACAGAGGAGTTCAAAATTGAAAAAGGGACACGACAGGGGTGCCCTCTATCTCCTCTGCTGTTTATTTCAGTCCTGGAGGTGCTATTGAACATGATTAGAAATGACCGGTTGGCACAGGGAATTGTGGTCGGAGAGAAACAATATAAACTGAAAGCATTTGCAGATGACTTGGTATTAACATTACAGGAGCCAGCCTCTAGTACTAAAAGAGCGTTAGAATTAATTTCTGACTTTGGTCGGGTGGCGGGATTCAAGCTGAATAAACAAAAAACTAAAGTTTTAGCAAAAAACTTGACAACTACTGAAATAGAGGAGTTCAGAAAAGAAACAGAACTAAATGTGGTTAAAAAAGTAAAGTACTTAGGGGTGTACCTGACCTCCAAAAATTTGAATTTGTTTAAGGACAATTATGAGAAATGTTGGTCAGAGATCAAAAGAGACTTGGAAACATGGTCAAGACTGAAACTTTCCTTGTTGGGCAGAATAGCTGCTATAAAGATGAATGTATTGCCGAAAATGCTATTTTTGTTTCAGGCCCTCCAGATCGTGGATAAGGTGGAATGTTTTGGAAAATGGCAGAGGGATATATCTAAATTTGTCTGGCAGGGCAAAAAGCCCCGAATAAAGTTTAAAATACTAACAGATGCGAAAGAAAGAGGGGGGTTTGCCCTGCCGGACTTGAAGTTATATTATGAATCTGCAGCCCTCTGCTGGTTGAAGGATTGGATTTTGTTGGAGAACACCGATGTCCTCGACCTGGAGGGATTTGATAATGCTTTTGGGTGGCATGCATATTTGTGGTATGACAAGGTTAAAGTTCATAAATTGTTCAAAAACCATATTGTCAGAAGGGCAATTTTTATGGTCTGGTTAAAATATAAAGACTTATTGGAGAGTAAAACTCCGAGGTGGCTCTCACCGATGGAGGCCAAAGCACGTAAAAGACTCAATATGGAGGCCCATTGGCCTAAATATTGGGAAATAATTGAAAAAATTGGAGATAAATGGAGGTTGCAGAGTATGGAAAAGTTAAAAAACAAGGTGCGAGATTGGTTGCATTATGCTCAAATTCAGGAAGTTTTTAAAGCGGACAAAAAAGTGGGTTTCCAGGAGGAAAAATCGAAACTAGAGACAGAGTTGCTTGAGCCAAAATCTAAGCTAATTTCGAGAATGTACAACTTGCTGCTTAAATGGAATACACAGGATGAGATTGTTAAATCCTCCATGATAAAGTGGGCGCAGGATTTGGGGCATAACATTATGTTTGAAGACTGGGAAAGGTTATGGAACACCGGAATGAAATTCACGGCATGTAGTGCCTTGAAGGAAAATATTATGAAAATGACATACCGGTGGTACATGACCCCAGTCAAGCTTGCAAAGATATATCACCTGTCTGATAATAAATGTTGGAAATGTAAAGAAGAGGAAGGGACATTTCTACACCTCTGGTGGACCTGCCCGAAGGTGAAGGCCTTCTGGGAGATGATACATAATGAACTAAAAAAGGTGCTTAGATTTACCGTACCCAAGAAACCGGAGGCCTTCCTCCTGGGCATGGTAGACCAGAGGGTGGCCAAGAAAGATAGAACTTTCTTTATGTACGCTACTACAGCAGCAAGGATCTTGATGGCAAAGCACTGGAAGACACAAAATCTACCCACATTGGAAGAATGGCAGACGCAGCTGATGGACTATATGGAACTGGCTGAAATGACTGGCAGAATTCGAGACTCGGGAGAAGAAGAAACGGAGGAAGTTTGGGAAAAATTTAAGGACTATTTGAAAAAGCATTATAAGTTGTATGAATGTTAAAAAATGCTCCTTTCTAGGAAAGTACAGCTTCAGTATCGGTAAATTTTTGAATTGGTAAATAAGGCACAACAAGACAGAAGTGGTGTAATGAAATAATTTTATTGTGTTGAAACTAAAAATTAATGGATTTGGATTGAAATGTTTTGAGACCAGATATCACGATAAAATGGAAGATATATTATTATGTTTAAAATAAGTCAACAAATTGCTGAGGTTTTGGATTTACAGAGAATGCAGTGATCGGAAGACGGGGGGAGTCCATTAGATTTATGGAAACATGTATTTGCAATTTGAATTTTGAATATTACAAACCTAATAAAAATTATATTAAAAAAAAAAACAAACTGATTTATTATTACATGTGGCCACAATCATTTAATTTTGCTATATTCAATAAAACTATTCCATCTTATTATGAAGCTATCATACCTTCCTGTTGCCTAAATGTGAAGTAATGAGTTAATTTGGCCCTAGCAGCAAACTCCCAAAGTTTCTCCAACCTTTCATTAATAGATGATGTGTTAGCCGTGTTTTAGCAAAAAAGTATTTTTGCTGCAGCTAACATTCACGAAGTTAATTTTTCTGATGACACAAAAGTTTCTGCAAAATTCAGTGTGAAAAGTACTAGACAGACAGGCATTTCACAGCCTAATATATTTTTCATTTAGTTTTTTTTAAAAAAAAAAATTCCTCCGGTAATTTTTTATTTTTCTCGCATCACATTCCAACATGTGGAGGCCCCAAACCATTTAGGCACTTTAAATCAGACCAAGAAATAGATAGGCGCAGTGCTTTTTTTTTCTTTTAAAAAATGTTTAGGCGTACTCTCATTTTCCTACTCATATTGAAATACTGCCCCTCAATGAGGCCAAACTTAGATTCGCAAAATGTTTAGGGGCATGCCTACCCCTACGTTCCACACACCCCCCGAAAAAAAGCACTGGATAGGTGTTACCAGAGTTGGTGGAATGTGTTCTCAATACTTGCCCCTACAAATGTTCTCAGGCTGCACTGTGTTAGTTTAGTATTGATTAGCTGAATGGTACCATCCTAAAACAATCTTGGAGAAACTGGTTGTTATTTGCTGGCCCTGATATAATATGTTTGTGTATATTATGGATTAGTACACTACAAAGTGAGATCAATTAATGTGGGTCATGAGGACAACTAGATGGTCTGATTATCTACTCATTCATATCATATCATGTTTGACCAGATGATTGGGGGAACCAGTAAATAAGACTTATTATGTTCCTTTTCTAAATACTGTGGGGTTGAAATATATTACCTTGTGATTTTCTGCGTTCTCCATGGCAAAATACGGCGGCATCCCAGTTACAATGACTCCTAGTAACACAGCCTCAAAGTACAGAACTAGTGTGAAAACTGTGTCAGTAATTTCCTGCAAGTCAAAAGATTTCAGTGTAAGAAGGAAAAAAATATCACCTGGAACATTAATTTTATGTCTGCAGACATGGGGGGGGGTGTCCACAAATGGACTCAATCCACACCCTGTTTTTGCTGTCTGCTAGCGACTGGAAAGGTATACAGTACAAGGGTTGTCAAACATTTGTAGGCCACACATACACAGCTAGATGGTTGGCTGTGTTTGGTTGGCTGTGCTCATGTGTGATATGCTTGTGAAACATGGACCACTTATAAACACCATCTCCAACTCCTCGAAAGATTCCATCAACGGTGTCTCCGAAAAATTTTACACATCACTTCGGAAGACAGGCAAACTAATGTCAGTGTACTGGAAGAAGGTCATGTTGCGCGGATACCTGATGATAGTCTTCCAAAGCAACTACTCTATTCCGAACTTGAAAATGGAAAGCGTAATGCTGGAGGTCAACAAAAGAGGTTTAAAGACTGTCTCAAAGCAAATCTTTAAAAATATAGTATAATCACTGACAATTGGGAAACACTGGCCTGCGAGCGCTCCAGTTGGAGAACAGCCTTTACCAAAGGTGTCAAGGGCTTTGAAGACGCTCGAACTCAGGACGCAAGGGAGAAACGTGCTAAGAGGAGGCATGCTTGGCAAATCCACACCGTGATCAACTCCCGCCTGGAAACCAATGTCCCCACTGTGGAAGGATGTGTGGATCCAGAATTGGCCCCCACAGTCACTTACGGACTCATTGTTAGAACCGTATTTATGGAAGACTATCTTACTCGGCTACAAGTGATCGCCAAAGAAGAAGAAAATGTGTGTGTGTGTGTGTGTGTTCGTGTGCTTAATTCAAATAAATATAAATGGTGAAACTGCAGCAAGAAAAATATGAGGGTGGAATTAATGTTGTAGACATTCCCAGTTCTTAGCATACACACTGGCGGAGGAAGAGGAGTGCGGGGGGAGTGCATCGCCCCCGGCAGCACAATCCCAGTGGGGTGCCATTATGGCTCCCCCCCACCTGTGCTGGGCACCATGCCCCTGCAGGTGGCATGCCACACCCCCAGGACACACGCTAGCCCTGCCCCCGCCTGCTCTCTGCCCCCCGATGCTGGAGCATGAAGCTCCGCCACTGAGCATATGTCTACAGGACCAGACTGGAGTGCAGTGGATCCATAATGGAATAAAGGAGCAAAACAGGGGGACTGCTTATCCCCAAGAAAAAAACACACCTACATTTCCCTTACCACTTCAATTTACAATTATTAGTCTTTGGGTTTTGCATTCACTTACTTGAAAGAAAGGGTTACTCCAGACATGGATCCTTTCAGTTACGTTTAAATTGTGCAGGTACAAGTTGCTAATGATATTCATCATAACAGGTAAAGAATGTACCATTGTACGGTTAAAAGCCACTGTAAACATGTAGTTCTGCAAAAAAAAAATATAACGCAAAAACTAGCTTCCAGAATCAAAAGTACACAGTTTCACAAAGCGTTGAGAAGACTCAGATAATACTACTTATGGGACATCAGGCTTGCAAATACCTCTGTGCAAGGATGCCCTCAGACTATAGAATATCTATCATGTGCTTCTAAAAGGATTTTACAAAACATGTCACAACATTACAAGTCCCACCTTGATAAATGTTATAATGCAACTGCATGGTTGTTGGTGGTCAAATCACACTGCAAAAATAGCAATTAGCCATGTTACTCCCCTGTGTTTATTCCAAGAAGCAATGGCTCTAATTTGGAACTTATTGTAGGATTCTTTCCCACTTCTTAGAAGTAATCGTCCATCGCTTACAACCGGGGGAGGGGAGGGATCTGTTTTTTATGTTCCGAATGTCACTTCAATAGGTGACTCATACATTTAATAAACATTTATGCATTAAAAATAAACATTAAAAGTATTGCTTCTTTATATTTAGTACATTTCTTCCACCCCAGAATTCAGGGCTCTATACACAGGGTTCTCAGATAACCACCCATCCAGGCAGTGACCCAGCCTACTTGGCTTCCAGCAAGTTAACTACATCATATTGCAACCACACGCGCAACAGTTTACTTGAGCTCTCTATATCCCAAGCAGAGATGGGAGAAGGCCTGGAAAAAAAACCTGGGAAAATTGGGGGGGGGGACAGGGTTCCCCCCCCCAAAAGCTGTTTGTTCCCATTTGGAAGAAAACAGAAAAAACCCTGCCCCCCCATTTTTCTGGCTTTCCCCCCTGCAGGCCTTCCTGTCTCTAATCCCAAGAGGACCAGTATTTCTTCTCACCTTGTCATCATGCAACACGTTTAATCCTGCATTATGTGGAGCAAATGAGACGTAATCACTACCATTCAATGCTGTTCCATGGGAGTCAGCTGATCCGTAGTCACTGCCATTGAGTATCTCTGTCAGAATATTCTGGCTCCTAAGAGATCTGAGGATGTCGTCAATGTTTGATCCTAGGTTAAAGACAATGAAGAGAACGATACACGAGTATCAAGGCTGGATTTAGATTTGATGAGGCCCGAAGCTACTGAAGGTAACGGGGCCCTTTATATGTCCAGCTGTCCTTTGTCAACAACAAATTGTCGCTGGTTTTTTTGTGTTGAATATACAGTGAGGGGAGAAAGTATTTAATCCCCTGCTAAATTTGCCCGTTTGCCCTCTGACGAAGAAATGACCAGTCCATAATTTTAATGGTAGGTTTATTGTAGCTGTGAGAGACAGAATAACAACAGGAAAACCCCCAGAAACCCAGTAGCAAGATTTAAAGGGGCTGCTCACCTTTGAGAATAATGGCAGAAATCTTCATTTAAAACAAACAAAAAAGAACTCCCCCTTTTCACCACCAGCAGCTATTACAGCAGCAAGAGATGCTTTGCCTAACCCAGGCATGCCCAACCTGCGGCCCTCCAGATGTTTTGGCCTACATCTCCCATGATTCTTAGCTAACAGGACCAGGGGGAAGAATGGTTGTTGGTGCAAAACATGTCTGTCAGTCCAATTTGCAAAAGAATTAGGAGGAGAGTGAATGCCCAGATTTGTTTCTGCTTTTGAGGACTGAGTTTGCCACCTGCCAGCCATGCTCCACACCAGCCACTCTTCAACCTGAACTAACACATACTATTCTTTTATTTCCACTGTACATCACAATCAATTGTATTTTATAACTTGGATGTTTTTAATTATTTAAGAATCATTTTCATACCACCTTTCATTAAAAAATAATTCCAAGGCAGTTCACAATAAGAAAATAAAACAATATGATAAAGATGCGCGTATTAAAATTGTGATTGAAATACATTATAAAATACATCTTACCTGTAGAGTTTTGAATGAGGAGACTGGTTTTGTATTTGTGATGAGTTTCATTGGGCCTAAGAAAATATAAATCTGGGGAGAGTTTGATAGGGATCACTGCGTTTTTGAAGGAATGGTGTATAAGGAACATAAGAATCTGAATAAGAAGAAACACTGCGAATAGCAAGAATCTGAAAAAAGGAAAGAAAAAGCATAATTAAAACGGATCCAATTTATATGTAAGTCTATTTAAGAATTCCTTTTTTCTAGATCAGTGAAGAGCCTAACTTGAGACTTTTGTGGTGTTCAAGTCTTTTCTTTTCTTTTCTTTTCTTTTCTTTTCTTTTCTTAGAAAAAACCATGATAGATAGAAAAATAGATATAGAGTTTGTAACACTGAAACGACTTAACAATCAAAACACAGACACAAGGCATGTCTAAAGGAACGATATCATATCCTTCATCCACATTCTCAGACAGTTGCCAGCAGGCCAGCATCTTAACACAGCCCACAAGCACACTGTCCCTGGTTTCCTCTTATATCCACCCCTTAAAGACTCCCCCCCCCCAACAGCCTATCAACGGGCAGCTATCAACTTCCTGTGTAAGCACAACTCCTGGGAAAATGCTGGGTTTGACGATGCAGCCCTCGGGATGAATAAGGTTTGCCATCCCTATTACAGTGGTACCTCGGGTTACAAACACTTCAGGTTACAGACTCCGCTAACCCAGAAGTAGTACCTCAGGTTAAGAACTTTACCTCAGGATGAGAACAGAAATCGCGCAGCGGCAGCAGGATGCCCCATTAGCTAAAGTGGTACCTCAGGTTAAGAACGGTTTCAGGTTAGGAAAGGACCTCTGGAACGAATTAAGTTCGTAACCAGAGGTTATGTATATATATTTGGCATGTGGAACGAATGCTACTTGTAAACAAGAAGTTTTCCGTTCTCCCACCATTTCCAAGTGGGACGCGGGTGGCGCTGTGGTCTAAACCACAGAGCCTAGGGCTTGCCGATCAGAAGGTCGGCGGTTCGAATCCCTGCGATGGGGTGAGCTCCCGTTGCTCTGTCCCAGCTCCTGCCAGCCTAGCAGTTCGAAAGCACGTCAAAATGCAAGTAGATAAATAGGTACCGCTCCGGTGGAAAGGTAAAAGGGGTTTCCATGTGCTGCTCTGGTTCGCCAGAAGCCGCTTAGTCATACCGGCCACATGACCCAGAAGCTGTCTGCGGACGAACGCCAGCTCCCTTGGTCAGTAAAGCGAGATGAGCACTGCAACCCCAGAGTTGTCTGCGACTGGACCTAGTGTTCAGGGGTCCTTTTACCTTACCATTTCCAATGCTTCCCAACATTTAATCAAGTAAACATATATAAAGAGAAGTGGGAGTGGCGTGATGCTCCATTCGCCACATGCTTTGCTCTCTGGGGAAAAAGTGGGAGGTTTTAAACAAAGGTTGGACCTTGCCCTTCTGTCAGGGATTCTTTAGCTGCGACTCCTGCACTGCAGGGGGTTGAACTAAACTGCCCTTGAGGTCCCTCCCAGGCGTACAATTCTATGGAACACAAAGCTGAAATACTTACACTGCTGCCACTGATTTAACCTCTCGTTTTAAGTTAAGGAAGTGTACTTTCGCCATGGTAAAGACCTGCTTTTTCCAAAGAGACTTATTGCTCAATGCACAAGATTTCGTCTCGGATAGCAGTAGTAGGCTCTGCTCTAACTCATCAACAGATTTCTCATCCATTTCCTCTTCAGCTTGCTCTGGGTTAAATACACTGAAATCTAAGGGGGAAAGAGTAGAACAGGTTGGCAATTTAGAATTGATCCCCTCTGATCAAACCACAGAACTATAAAGCTTGGGTCCACACTTATACTATGATTGCCAGTAACACCCTACATTTAAGTTTGCCACACTATACTCTGGGATTCGCATTAATTTGGCAGTGCCAAGTGCCAGGACTGTGCCCAGAGCGATGAGATATCACTTAAAAGGAGGAAATAGAAAATGCTTTGTTTTTTGGAGGGCGGCGTTGTTGGAACCAGAATCTTGAAAATCAAAAACAACTCTAGAACAATATATTAGCCCTTGCATTAGAATGACCCAATGAGTTCAGCGCAGCTTTCCAATAAATATGGTTGGCACTGCAGTCTTAATGATCTCTCCCATTGTAAATATTTCACGAGAATGGGATCTTGTACACTATTACCAGTTGCAAATACAACCTTAATAAACTCGATACTGATCATCTTTGCTGCACTGGGCTTCTTTGGGAGGATAGGTAGATCTACATTTAAATAATAATGGTGTTTTATTTTAGAAAACTAGAGAAAGCACTGCAGTTGCTTCTCACCCGCTTGGTCAATTTCAGCTTCGACTTCCAGCTTGAGGAACACATCCTCCAAAGTCGTCATGGCTACTCCATAAGAAATGACACCCAAATGAGAGTGAGTGTCTAGATCAGCGAACAGTGCTGTAAGAAGAAGTAGTTAAGTTAATGCTTGGAAATACATTTCTTTGCAATGATGCTCTCTTACTTCTTTAAGTTGTTCTTAGCACAACAGCAACACAACAGCTTTTGTTATCGCTATTGTTTAAGGGAGGGGTGCACAACATCTGTGGCCCTCCAGATGTTTCTGGACTACAACTCCCATCATCCCTGATCACTGGCTAAGCTGGCTGGGGCTGATGGGAGTTGCAGTCCAGAAATGCGTTCATGTAAGGGACAAAAATGTGTCTGAGGCTTGAAGCCTTGGGGGGTGGTTTTTTTGCAGGGAACTTTCCTATTACTTTCCAGAACTGCTATTTGTGGGGGAAAGAGTTGAGAGTCAGTAGTCCTCTTCCAGAATAACTGCTGTATCTTTGTTCCACATAACAGGACATAAGTCAAAGCCTGAAATAAAGGCCAAACTGGAGACTCCAATGGGAACTTTCCTCCCCAATGCAATTTGGTGGGGGTGGGTGGGTCATCCAGACTGGGACAGCAATGTGGGGGCAAAGTGTTAAGGCTTCTCTGCACTGGGGTCCCAATCTGAACCAATTCCTCCCATGTCAGCAATTTATTTTTAAAAAGCCATCTATGTGATTCACTAGAAATTTCAAGAGACAGTTAAGTTATACCTGAAAATTTGTCCATGTCGTTAAAAGGTAAGGCATACACAAGCTGCTCTTCAGTCTGCTTTAACAAACTGGCTCCAGGGATATGTTGTCTGATCAAAGATGCTGTACCTTCTGTGTTACAGTACCTGTCTATGTGCATACTAAGGGAGGGGTGAATGCAAAATATAAGCATTTTTTGTTTACAAAGCGAGTTTCAGTCTTGTTTTTAGAAACAACTAGGAATAATAACATACTGAAAGCCGACTTACAAGAGAAATTGTATTTTCCTAATCCACTTGAAGAACAAAATCTATACGTATGTATCCACATTCTAATATTCCAACAAAGCCAAAGGAAATATTAGCAGCCAGGGCCGGCCCACCCATGAGGCAAGGTGGGGTTACTGCCTCAGGTGGCAGGATACACAGAGGCAGCAGATCCCAGGGTAGATCTTTATTCCACCCTTCTTTGTTCTGATGTAGATCTTCACTCACCCATTCTCCCCTGGGTGGGAGGAGGCACGCCATTTTATGGTTTGCCTCAGGTGCCAAAATATCTTGGGCCGGCCCTGTGAGCAGCAATATATTGACTTCATTAGGTTTAATAGCATCTAACCCTGGGCTGGGCTGTGGCCTTTACCACACACAGTGAAACAGGCTTTCGAACTACAGATACCTCAAGCGGTAGCCAATCCCCCATTTTGTTTTAAGGAACAGAGAGGAGCCAAGGCATTTCAGCATTCCTTGAGAAATCACAGCTTTCCGATCTAGAAACAAAAGCAGAGGGTACCGTCAGTTATTCCAGTTGATACAGTAATAACCAATGGAGTAAAAAGCTGGTCATATTGCCAAACACGTATTTAACAAACGAAGACCCCACTTCCTCCCAAAATGTTTTGCACTTGCCAGCAAGAATGTCTGCTTCATCCATGAAATGGGTACTGAACACCGTCACGCGATTGGCTTTTCCGTTTTTCAACAGGTTCCAAACCGTATGCCGTGAGCACGGATCCATGCCAGCAGTTGGTTCATCTAAGAGTAATACCTGAATTATTGGCCAAGGAAAGCAATAGATTGAATATCTAGCTATTCATTTCAAATTGCCACTGAGATTATTAGCAATAAGGCAGGCACTTATCCTCACCACCATCATACAGTCATCTCAATTCTGAGTGCTGGGGGATAGGTACCAAAAATGGAACCACTAACGCACAACAGGGAGCTATCAGCATGCTAGAGGTAATAGCCACATGCTCCATCTAAAAGGTAAAAAAGGTAAAGGACCTCTGAACAGTTAAGTCCAATCAAAGGTGACTATGGGGTGTGGCACTCATCTCGCTTCAGGCCAAGGAAGCCAGCGTTTGCCTGCAGACAGCTTTCTGGGTCATGTGGCCAGCATGACTAAACCGCCTTTGGCACAACAGGACACCGTGACGGAAGCCAGAGTGCATGAAAACACCTTCCCACCGCAGCGGTACCTATTTATCTACTTGCACTGGTACGCTTTCAAACTCCTAGATGGCAGAAGCTGGGACAGAGCCAACCTTCTGATCGGCAAGCCCATGAGGCTCAGTGGTTTAGACCACCATGCCACCTGCGTCCCCACCGCTCCATCTAATGATAAACTGATTGAGTGCCTTTCAGTTTGGATGCTCCACAAGCACTGTATTTCAGTCATCAACACTACAGGAAAAGAGCATTATAGTGCTGGGCTGATGAGGTTCAGGGCTGGTCAGCGAGGGAAAGAGAAAGAGGACCCTCAACAATAGTGCTAGATACAACAGACCCTCAAGAGCACTCAGTGTCAAGGTAGATGTATGGGAAGGTGGACATAATTTTTTTGGCAAGTTGGGTATACAGAGATGGACATACATTTCCAAGAGCATTATTGAGTTCCTTGGTGGTCTATTGGTTAGGATTCAGCACTCTCACCAAGAATGTTATTGCAACTGAACTGGATGTAAAAATCCCAGTCAGTTCCAATAAACCACAACACTTGGCTATTTTGTATTTTTACTTTAAAAGCAGAAATAGGATAATGAACGGGAATAATGAACATGCTCTGTAAAATGTTTCTACAGATACTTAACTGCAAGGCAAAGAAACATCTATTTTGCACGAGGAAGACAAAATACTATGGACATCCAGTCTCTCCGCCATTTACCTTTGGATCTCCAAGAATCGCAATTCCAATTGACAGCTTCCTTTTCTGTCCTCCACTTAACTTTTTTGCTTGGTTATCTTTTATAGGTTGCATATCCAAATCTAGTAAAACTCTCTGGACCTTTAAAAATAAGGATTAAAAGTACTTAGAGGTAACCTCAATTTACTGGGACATCTACCAAGCTTGCTTAGAAAACATTAAATATAGTATGTTGACCTTCATTAAACATGATTGCATGCACTGTGCAGCTTGCACCCAATTAACTCACCTCCTGTATCATATCATTAGGGGGTATCCCCTTAATTGAGGCAACTATTGACAAATTTTCTTGCACTGTTAGTACATCAAAATATATATCTAACTGCTGGCAAACTCCAGTTATTCTTCTTGCTTCTAACATTTCATCTATTTCAGAAACTCTATAGCCATAGATTGATGCAAAACCTAATGGGGGAAAAATACAATTAAGATAGGCAATGATGCAGAAAAGAAATCTTAAGACAAAAAATAGTAAGTGTGGACCACTGGAGTTGCAGCAGGGACTTAGCTGGATAATAATAATAATAATAATAATAATAATAATAATAATAATAATAATAATTTTATTATTTATACCCCATTCATCTGGCTGGATTTCCCAGCCACTCTGAATGGCTTACAGCATATCTAAAAACACAGCAAAAACATCAAGCATTTAAGACCTCCCGATACAGGGCTACCTTCAGATGTCTTCTAAAAGTTGTAATTCTTTATCTCCTTGACATCAGAAGGGAGATTCCACAGGGAGGGTGCCACTACCGAGAAAGCCCTCCGCAGGAGTGATGCTGCACTTGTTGTTCTATGAATTAATTCAAGTAGTTCCACCTGTTTAATTCTTCCTAGAAAGACTCTTTCTTTTTCTTTACTAGCCCCCAGATCAGATAAACTAGACACATTTTGATATTTACCATCAGAAGGTGGACACAATCCACAAAGAATGTGCATTAAGGTTGTTTTTCCTGTTCCACTATGTCCAAGTAATGCTGTTATTTGACCCTCATATATGTCAAAGGATAAACCTAAAAAAAGGAAAGGAAAGGAAAGAAGAATGAACTGATTTGGGGTCGGAGTGAGGGACAGAGATTAAAGCTGTAAGAAAGTGCTGCTATATGCCTCCTTATTAAATGTTCGAAACCTTGCCATACAGAGTACAGTCCCACTCACCCTTAAGAAACTATCACAACTTAATATAACATATGTTAATATATTTAAACAACCATAAGAGTTAATAATCAGTGAGGTTTAGGAGAAGCTTGTTCAAGCGCTATGTCATTGATTCTGCTGTCCATATATAATAAACAGCAGCAACTGAAGTACAAGGACTCCCACTTGTGGCAGAGGGATGAAATTCTTACTTTTTAGAGCCTCGACAGTTTCACCTTTCTTAACAAATGTTTTCTGTACACAGTTGATTCTGAAAGAAGACAAGCTAATTTTATTTTTTTATTTTTTTAAAAAAAGGTAACACAGAACTCTGGCAGAATTTCCCTAGCAAGATAAAAAGTGAACAATATAAAGGGATCAATATTTATTTTACCATAAATAATGCTTGCTTTGGTTTCCAGTGAAAGCTGATCTGAATATTCAAAAGAACTACAATTGGTTCACAGTAACACCCGGAAACCACTACATAACATTTCTTACACAACGTTAGTTGAACCATGCAAGTAATTGCTACTCGCAGTAGCTGCACATTCAAATCACTGCTACTTCAGACTTGCCTGATGTAAAAAAGGTAAAGGTAAAGGACCCCTGGACGGTTAAGTCCAGTCAAAGGGGACTATGGGGTGCGGGGCTCATCTTGCTTTCAGGCCGAGGGAGCGGCCTTTAGTCCACAGACAGCTTTCCGGTTCATGTGGCCAGCATGACTAAACAGCTTCTGGCGCAACAGAACACCGTGACCAGTGCCAGAGTGCACGGAAATGCCGTTTACCTTCCCACTGCAGCAGTACCTATTTATCTACTTGCACTGGCTGCTTTCAAATTGCTAGGTTGGCAGGAGCTGGGACAGAGCAATGGAAGCTCACCCCGTCGGGGGGATTCAAACCGCTGACCTTCTGATCAGCAAGCTCAAGAGGATCAGAAGTTTCGACCACAGTGCCACCCATGTCCCATGCCCTGATGTATTAGTAACTGACATTAGCAACAGAAGCTAGAATGAAGCGTAATCAGTCCATACCTGATAGCTTCTTTCCCCTGAAATTCAGAGGATACCGGTTCAATTATCTCATTGAAATCTAAGGTCCCGTTAATGCTGCTCTCATACAATTCTTTATAATTTCTAGTTCGCTTTAACCAAAACGATGGTTTCAGGAAGAAAAAAAAGTTTCTCCGCAGTCCATATTCTCCTGAGAAATAAAAAAAAAGAGAGAGGAAGGCCTGTAAATATTAACTACAGGTTGATCAAAGCATATGAATGATAGGTGCTTTTATGTTCACTGATTTCCAATTATGGCTTACCGGTTTTTTAGATAGCTGAGAAAACTGTAAGGTTTATTCTGGGTTTCGGCCTTGATTAAAGAAAGTTTGTCAGTACTACAAAGCATGCACCTCCTTCAGTTATCAGCATTAACTAAAGCCCAGTTGCTCTGCTTAAATGAATCAGGAGATACGTGTAGAGTATTTGCCTTTTCTGAACCCAACGGGAACGCATATTTGGAAGTATTTATGGAACCATTTTGAACAGCTGCCTGGGAAAGTTATTTCAAACTTATTTACGTTCTCGCAATATGGCCATGCAAATTCACCCCACAAACTGGGCCAACCTAGAGGGTAAGAGCGAGAGGCAAAAACCAGCGGTGGGTAGTGCCCATTGGGATTGGTATGACGGGAGACAGGGAGGTCAACAGCAGGTGGCGCCAGAGCCAATGACAGGCAGAGCCAACTAATTCCACTCTTGCCCTATCTTCCTCCCTGCTGAGTTCTGCAAGTGCAGCACTGAGACTAAGGAGCAGCAGGCCGGCACAGTGCCATCCCCAGGACAGACTGTAAGGCGGGGGGACGGGGACTGGCTGATGGTAGACTGAGTTGGTGGAGAAGAGCTCCATTTGCCCTAATGGACCAGCCTCCATTGGCAACAACCAATCAGAACTCAGTTGTCTCAAGTCCATGCTATATTTGGATCTAAGATACAGAGGAAACTGAAGGTAAAGGTGTTCAATCTTTGGAAACGCAAATGGCTATTGATTCAGTCCCCACCACGACAGTGTAAATCAAAAGAAGGTTCTTTTCCTTTTCGCCAGGGCTAATGAAGACCAAACAGAGGCTCATGCCGGTGTTGGCAGATGGCAAACGATCACGTGCCTAATTAGGTGTCAGCGTACGTCCTGGGTTCTCATGCCTCTCAATTCCCAAACAATCTCTTTTTAATTACGGCCACCAGTTTATGCAATGGTTTGCCCCCTCTGTGCACTTGCACCGAGAGCGTAGACACTGCACATTCACCTGCTAAGCAAAGCTAAAAGAACCACATAATTCTGGGGCATGTGCAAAGGCCCCAGCCCATCCAAGCAGTAACAACAGATTCCCACCCAGGCAACTTATCAGGCACAGCAGCTTACCTCCAGTAGTGCATTTGTGTCAAATGCCTTCAGACAGTTGTTTGGGAATACACATCTGTTGTCTGTGCAGCTGCCCAATGCTTTGAATTGCACAATACTAGTGGTGCATATAAATCCTTCTTTCACCCATGAGCATCTCTGGCTCAAGATCCAGGGGTGGAATCCTATTTATGCTTTCTCATTCTCTCTTGTGAAGGATGGGGATAAGCCACTGAACCATTTCCTACTTAGCTATTAGAACAGGGAAGCACCTGGGCATTGAACCGACAGGATGTTGTCCTACCAGATGCTACCAACTTTATGCTGTGTTAGGCAATGTTTAGCACATACGTGCGTGTATGCTAAAACCAATCATACCTGGAATCACCTGATCCAGGTAAAGTGCTAGGAGTAGATAAAGCATGCTGTCCAGGGCCAATAGTGAAAGTGCAATAACTAGAGGGTAAGGACCATGGCTTAAATTTGAGAAAACGCTTCCTTCTTCATAATCTTCCAGATGCATCACCTGCAAACAAATACAGAGGTTACAGTAATCCAGCGTATTAATCCAGCGTATTTTCTTTTAACTGTTGAATGATTCTGTGTACGTTGCAGCAGCCTTTGGCTATGTGCAATAAAACTGACTGACTACAGAAGTTATAGATTCTATGGAACAGAATTACTTTATTTAATATTATTAGGGGAACTTTTCTAACTGGCCATCAAGGCAGCCCTGTTTAGGGAAGTTTTTAATGTTTGATGTTTTATCGTGTTTTTAATATTCTGTTGGGAGCCACACAGAGTGGCTGGGGAAACCCAGCCAGAGGGACGGGGTATAAATAAATGAAGAAGAAGAAGAAGAAGAAGAAGAAGAAGAAGAAGAAGAAGAAGAAGAAGTTGTAGTTTGTATACCAGCAAAAGGAAAAGGCTAATTAGAGCAATGCAAATGACAGGAAGCCAGTGTAATTTGTCCCAGAGTAAAAAAAAATAAAATGCTTTGGGACATATCCCAGGGTTGTTGAGCTATTTGGGGGGAAGTTGTTGACATTTGGCCGATTTTCCAAAATTCCCCTGGGACACTAGTTGAAATCCCGGGTGCGTCTGTGAACATCCTATTCCTAACTCCATTCAGGAGTGGGGCTGCTGTCAGGCTTTAAACAAGCCTTTAAAATACAAGTTTGACTAGGTCATGTGACTGAGCTGAACGGAGTTTGGAATAGCGCTAAGTCTTCCCCTGCCCTGCCCCTACCATACCCACAGAATGCCCTTTGGGGGGGGGGGGGACTTATCCTGACCTGACTTCAATTCAGCAGGTTTCAGCTGGCTATGGGACTTATACTGGCATATCTCCAGCTAGCCAAGATGAGGGAATTCAGCTTGCATAGCCCTGGCTGAGCCCAAGATCCAGCTATTCCAAATTTACTCATCCCAGAGAGTGCTGGGAGTGGGTTGCAGATTTATTCTGGCTCTGGTCCCCCCCCAAATATCTGCCAATGTTAGCTGATGAGAAAGCCATTGATAATAAACAAGCAACATGTTCACTGCAAGTTTAAGAAATGACAACTCCGTGTCACACATTTTTTACACTGAGGTGAAATCTTATTATCCTATCTTGTATTTAAGCCATAGTGAAGTTACTATTCATGGAAACCCATATACCAGCACTGATTAAATAGGGAACTTTACTAACCTGTGCAACGCCAACCAAAAATGTGCACTGACACAGAGGACTTAGTAACCAGACATATGACTTTGGAAAATCCTCCAGCAGGACGATTGTCAGGCCCACAAAACCAAAAGCCAGGGTGGTCAGAAATTCAACCGTACCGACATATTTTGATTTTTTGAAGAGAGGAGTCAGCATAAATGCAAAGAAAACCTAAACACAAACAGAACATTTATTTCAGTGCACAATAAACCTCGATTAAAATTGCTGAAATCATAATTTGTGTAGACAATTTGGAACAATTACAACCTATTGCTGTCTTAATACGTATAATGTACCTGATCCAAGAAATCAACTGGCTTCATCATCCTGAGGACCTTTTCCTAAGAGTGTTATAGCTTTTGATACGCTGGCTGAATTTGCACATGGTTTTAAACCATTGTTTACTGTGTGCATGAACAGAAAGGAGCCCACACAAAAACGTGGGGCCGCGTGCTAAGGACTTTGCCAGGGTTACATTTCATTTTTGACAATTTGTGGCTTGTCATGACATGCAAACGAGGAATCGTGGTTTGAAATGGACAGTGATTAGATAAACAAGCCAGCTTCATAGCCCATTGTTTGAAGATGTTTGTTCTGAAACTGAAAAGCCAAAACTCCTGGCCCCACAGGAGGCAGCGAGAGGGTGTAGCTATCACTTTGCATGAATTCCTTTCTGCTCATGCACATAGCACTGAATTATAGTTTAGCATTATGAGTGTACACAGTCAATGTTAACATCCATTATCTCATTTTGGCCATGAGACTAGAGTGATAAGAGAAAGTGATATGGAATACTCTATATTCTTAAAAATAAGATCTGCCAACAGTCAACAAGCAGACTTTTCAAATAACTTTTTCCAGTTACGGACCACCTCATTCCTTTTGCCCCACCGAAATCCTCTAATGGACCATTTCTGGTGGTTCCTTATGTCCATGATGCTTGATTGGCCTTCACTAGGCCTCTCTACTAGTAGTTTCAGCAAGAACAATCCCTCCCTTCTTTTAGATGTCTTTTTTGTTTAGACAGCACTTTGCAAAATGATTTTTCATTTGAACTCGTACATTTTAATTAATGTTTTCAATTGATGTTATCTGTATGTTGTACTCTGCCTTGCTATGTTTTTATGGGAGTGCAGATGATAAACTTGTAAATAAATTAATCTTCGTATCCACAGAGTGCATTCTGCTACCCACCATTGATTTATTTAAATGCCTGCAAGCATCAAGAAACAATAAATCAGGCATAGGCAAACTCAGCCCTCCAAATGTTTTGGGACTACAGTTCCCATCATCCCTAACCACTGGTCCTGTTAGCTAGGGAGTTGTAGTCCCAAAACATCTGGAGGGCTGAGTTTGCCTATGCCTGCAATAAATTGTTTAAAAGTCAAAAGACTTAAAACACTCAGAAACTACTGGAATAATCCAGGTTCACTAAAAATCAGTGGTAATGTTTCCAAGAAGAACTGCACCCTTGGCTAATGGATAATTAATAACTCTTTAAAAGCTGCCAGCTTAAAATAAGACTGCAGTGAATAAGTAATACAGTTCATTCTAATATCAGGGAAGGGTTATGTGGTAAGTAGCCATTTGAATACATTCAACAGCAAATGAGAAATAATGTCTGCCAAAATGTATAAGCAAATGTAACTATTCGGGACCTCTTATGTCAAAGAGGTAGGGTACCTACTGCTATTCACAGCAGAGGAAAAAAACACATCATAAACAAATCGTTTATGCCAATATAGCAAGAAGCACTCCAAAACACAGTACTCTCAATGTACTGACAATGAGCACAAACACATACACACACTTACGGAAGATATTCCATATAGGAAAAAAAGAAGAAATATCACAAAGCTGCTACTTTTGGGAAAGAGCGAAGAGAATGTTGCAATGACCGACATGAGAAGGGACATGACAAATATCAGACTGGTATACAGTAGGACCCAAGAAAGCCTAGAAAGAGAAACACAATGAAAGTTCATGAATTTCAAGGTCATCTGTACAACTATACAGATAAAATACTTTTTCTGTGAGTCCTTTGAATGGTCATCTGGGCACGTCTCAAACCTGGTTTCTGTACCTGAGAAGAGCAAGTTGGGAACTTTCTAGGAAGGCCAAAGCCTTCCAATCTCGGTTCTGATATAGTTTGGGGCTAAAAATGCCTTTGCCAACTATCTACGCTGGATAATAGACAGGGAAGTAATGGGGTCCCTCTTAGTTCTACTAGAATGCTAAGTGGCTTTTTATGCCACTAGCCATTATGTCCAACATTTGGCTTGGAGACACCATTTTTCAGTGGCTTCAGTCCTGCTTGGTGAAGTGTCCCCAGAAGGTGGTTTGGGGGGACCACCGTTCACCCCTTTGGCATTGGCCTATTTTGTCCCTCATACTATTTAGCATCTTCACGAAGTCACAGGAAATGGTGGGCCAGGGATTTTGACACCCAGCAATATTTCTCCATTTCATCTAAAGCCAAAAAGGTTCTACATCATTGTTGGGGTGGTTTGAACGTAGGCTAACAAACCAGGGCTGGAACAAAACAAGACAAAATTACTGTTGGCCAACCTGAATACAGTTGGACTTACTTTTGAGTAAACATGCAAAGGATTGTGTTAGAAGAAATTTTGTAAGGGAACTGACAGAGGGAAGTTATCAATGCTGTTATTGTAAGAACAGCCAGAAGAGAACCGAACTGGAAGGTGCTTGCCCTGTCTCTCAATTCATTGCTCTATCCAAACAGAAGGGTAGTTCTAGGAAAATCCTGAACTTGCCCAACATAGGTGCAGAACTCAGATGTGATACCCCAGAGACCATGAAGAACAACAAACTGAAGCCAAATGCAATACATGCTACTCAATGCTGCACGAAGTGATAAGGCCCTAAAATGAGCCCTCGTGTGAATCTCAAATGAATGGAGCACATTGTGGCACAGATATTGAAATGAGTTCATTAATATTTTAATCCAAAAGGTTCTAAAGTACATAATTCTTCCTAACTCTTTCAAAACAGCTGTCTCAGAAATTCTGCCAATGTATCTAATCCTTTGCCAACTATCTGTGTTGGCCCAGTATACCTGAACGAGTGTCTCCAACCCCACTGTCCAACCCGGACACTGAGGTCCAGCTCCGAGAGCCTTCTGGTGGTTCCCTCACTGCGAGAAGCAACATTACAGAGAACCAGGCAGAGGGCCTTCTTGGTAGTGGCACCCTCCCTGTGGAACGCCCTCCCATCAGATGTCAAAGAAATAAACAACTATCAGACGTTTAGAAGACATCTGAAGGCAGCCCTGTTCAGGGAAGTTTTTAATGACTGATGTTTTAATGTATTTGTAATCTTTTGTTGGAAGCTGCCCAGAGTGGCTGGGGAAACCCAGCCAGATGGGTGGGGTATAAATAATAAATTATCATCATCATCATCATCCTCATCATCCTCTGGCTCAAGATAAGGGAAACAACAGTGAAGGGGGGCAGGGGCGGGGAGACAGGCTTCCTTTCCAGACCTCTCCACAACAGAGGAACTGCAACAGTCAGAACTACAAAGGTGCTCCCTCCTGCCAAGACCAGGACTACATAATGGTACCCAATCTAAGTGTTAGTTGACCTCTGGAAATGAGGTATAAGATCTTGGCCTGGGGAAACATTTTGCAAGGCCTCTTGGAACAAAGGGGTGACAGCATCATTAGGATAATAGGTTTTTCTTTACCAGGCACCATTGGATCCATTTTGGAGCCTTTGGCAGAGCTCATATCAATAATGGCGGCATATGAAAAATCAACAATGGCTTTGAGAGTAAGCTAAGCCCTTGTGATCTGTTTGTCCATGTTTGTGGTAGGAGGAGGAGAAATGCCTGAGGTAAGTCTTCTCCAAAAAAACCACATGCTGTAAACCACAATAAGCCAAACCACGGCTCAGCTCAAAGTAGAAGGATTAGAAGGAGCAAAGCAGCTATGATCTCGTCTCTGAGATCCTATGCAATCACACTAAAACAAGGTTTTGGCTTTGCATTACTATCCATTCTGTTTACTTAACATCAAAAAACTAAGGCACATACGTACCAAAAGGCAGTGTCGTGGAGACCCATGATCATTAAAAATTCTTTCAATTTCTTTTCCTTTTCTGCCACGATATGAATTGCCAAATAATAACCAAAGGGGGAAAAGGCAATTACTAAATAAATTAAAATGATTGCACGAGGGAAATTGTCTATTTCCATAATGGCAGACTCTCCCATCATGACCGCGTTTGTTAGTTTCAGGTCTTCCAATAGCGAATGATTAGTCTTCAGCTAAAAAAAGAAAGAAAGAAAAGGAAGGGAATGTTAAAATCAGTTTCTATGCTGCCCCTATTAAGTAAACTTTAATTCCAAAATCATTAAAACAAATATAACAATATGCGTGCTTTAACCTAGTTTAGTAATCCAGCTAAATCCCATGGAACTCAAACGTTTTTGAGTTTCACAAAACTGATTTCTTAAATGCTTGTTTGCTTTATCTATTTCACTCTATGAATCTTGGGGTTCTTGAGCAGAGAAGAAGTCAAATAAATTAATAAAAAAATGAATTTCAGACAGAATAACCTAAATAGCAAAATAGAACTTCATGAGACAAGCACATGAAAACTAAACCAAACCAAAACTGGCATGGGATATTACATTCACAAGTGAAAATGATAAATGCTCAGCAAGCACCCCTACAGTGTAGTCATTAGAAGTAAGTTCTTTTTGAGTTCTGTGGGATTCTCAAGTGCTTCGTTGTGTTTATTGACTTCCAGTCGTTTCCATGTCCAATTCAAAATGTTGTTTTTGACATTATGGTGGCGTGATGAATGGAAAATTGCATTATGTGAAACATTTACCTGTGGGTAAATGTTTCATGTAATATAATTTTCATGTGTTTGTTTTTTGTTTGTTTTTTTGAAAGGGAAACAAAGGCCACCTCTTTTGCCTCTGTTTGGTGAGATTTTACTGAATATATAAAAAAATTAAAAATTACATTTGTCCCTTCTGCAAGTTTCTCAAGAAATCTGGGATAAGTAACATCTAATTGGTTAAAAAAAGTTCTTGATACAGAGCCTTTTATTCTTGGTTCTCCTTGTTCCTCTAATAGGTTTCAGTTATAGGTTGATGTTTCTGCATATCTTGTAAGTCAAGTGTACCATACCTCTTGTTTTCTCATTTCTTATGATGGTATTCTCCACTTATTTCTCCACTTATGATGGTATTCTCCACTTATGATGGTATTCTCCACTGCTGTATCTTATCGCAAATATCCAGTTAACCAACTTTACCAACACATACCACAGTTAATGTTGCTTGCACGTATATCCACAATACCCATTTGGGTGGACATATGTGGCATTACTCAGAAAAAAGCGTTTTATATTTGGCTAACCATTGGCCTTGATATCTTTATAGAAATCATCATATACACTTGATTGATAGTCACCATGAAGGCAAATGTTATTGCCATTCATTTGAGCAAAAGCCCTCCATTATGTGAAATGCCTTACAATGCAAGGAAGAAAGTGCAATGACTTTTAATACATCAACTCTTCTTGAACAACGACAATTCAGGGCGTTTCACATTCTCATTCTTTGCATTTACCTGTATAATTGCTGCATCAATACTGATCTGTAGAGCAGTGAATCCATTGCGCCAGTACGTTTCAGCTTCACATATCTTGGAAGGGCTTGGGCAACTGGCTGTGGAAAAACAAATTCTAAGATGAGAAACCTAAACTTTCTCTGTTAATTAGCCAAAAGCAAAAAAGGCTGACATAAATTCTGATGACAAAACCCTATAAATTTGTTTTATTGTCACCGAGCTAGATTTTGCCCAGTGATTCTATGCTCTGGGAACAGAAATGTGGGTTTAGTTGTCTTACTTAATGCACTCTTCTACCTAAACACTCTAGGCAGCTTCAAAAAATACATTCAATAAAATAACAAAGAAAAGGCATCAGCAAAAAGATTAGCAGTTCTCAACCAAAAACAACTGTCTTGAAAATTACTGTTGCAAGTTGCTCCCATGACTAAAGCTATAATATTATTAAGGGGTACAGATACATACATATATACATACAGGTATTACCTCTGGATTCCATATAAATTGCAGATACTGGAACCTTTGCAGGAGGAAATCTGAGATGGTAGGACATAGAATCCTTGAAAATTATACCCACAAATTTTCGAGGGTTACGAAGATTAGCCTCTTGCATTCCCTCCTCACTCAGAAATTCTTCTGTAATTATTCCTGCAAAATATAAAAGTCTCTCTTAGCTACTCTCAACTATGGACATCTATATCAACAGAAGGACAATTCAGTACATTAGCTGCTGCCTCATTTGTTAGCCCACAGCCTAGAAGGCCTTTTTTGGTTTTGGTTTTACAAATATTTTGTTTTGTTTTTACAAATATGTGCTGGAAAGAGCAGCTCTAGCTTTTCAGGCAGCAAGCAACAGACAGCAAAGTGAAAATTGTAAACTCGTATGAATATCATGTCCTATACATGCGCCTAGCAATTGTATGCTTCAAAAATAGAAAAGTACTGAGCCCCTGGCAAATGAAGTGCAAGTGTTTTCTACTCAAGCAACTGGAAATATAATGGCAGAGCCCAGATCTTTTGCTCTCAAGTAACATAAGGCATGGGGGCAGGTCACTTAAGACTCAGGATGCCAATGTCCCTGGAGGGATATTCACCCAGTTTTTCCAATAGGAGAAAGACAAATCTTGAACTTGTTTTCTTTGTTCCTGGAAGATATAACTGCTATGTGGCTTATTAATGTGATTCAGGCAGTGGCACAGGAATAGCAGTGAAAACTCCCTTAGTACGCAGCAATGAGAACACTGTATAGTAGGAAGCTGTATTCTTCAGGGCCTCTGAGACAGTCTTCTAACATCAATGACAAGTTGAATAGTGGGAAACAATGGAGAACAGCACATTGGGAGATAAGATTCTAGTGAGAGAGAAAAGAAACCTTCCTCCTTAAATATGTCTGTCTGAGCCCTTATATGTCGCTGAGCTGGATGCAAGAGGGATTCAGTAGTCGTGTAGGATTATAGTATGACTAAAATGTGAAGTCAAAGGCTTTGAGAATGTAGTGTTTACACAGGAGAAACACTCTTCCATGCAGAAAACGTACTCGATCAATCATTCTGATAACTGCATCTGCCAAGTAAATGCAAAGAGAAAAGGCAAAACAAAGAAGTAGAGTAGAATGAAAGCTCACAATACCTTCTGTAAAGTATTCTGCAGACATTTTGTGCATGATTTTTCTTGTCTCATCATTCGCTGGTGTGTAGCCAACAATTAACTCAGAGATGCTGGAGTGATCCACAGAATAAAGATCAGAATCAGGCACCTCATCATATTTCTTGTTTGGATACATCATGCTCATTAATATTAGCCAAAATAAAAAGAAAAGTGGAAGTAGGACTTCCTGCACAAATGAAATGAATAAGTTAAATGGGTAACAGTAACTGACAGTAGCCATCTAAGGCTGCATTCCTGTACCTAACCCCATGGTAGGCAATAAGCTTAAATATGCATAATAAACAGGACTGTACCCTTTGCACAAACTTGCTCAGTATAAAAGAAGTACATCAAATTAATCAACATTATTCAGATAAATTCAAAATCCTTAGAAGCAGATAATCATGACTAGTGGGTACAGCATCTCAACAGGCTTAAATGAGAACCAGCGGGAGGGAAATTTGTTACACCAGGTCTGGGGGTTGGTGTAAAATTGCTCGGTCAACAGCTACACATGCTGCAGATTGAAAGGGTATAGGATATGGCATGTCTACTCCACTCTAGCAGCACCCACGTCCTTTGCATGAGTCTGCCCCATTCTGGCAATTCCATTGGCAAATGCTCTTTGCAGAACAGCTCTTGGACTACAGTATTGCTCCTAATATTGTCTCGCAGTCAGTGTGCCCTTGATGATTCATAATAACAAAAAGCACAGTCAGCTGCAGCATGGGTAGAAAAGCACCAAGGCTTCTCCTGAGATTGTGGCAGTACTGAAATGATGGTGTGATTACAGCAATTCACATGTTTACACTGTTTTCCTACTGAGCTCATGATAATCATTGTATACATTCCTTATACTTGCAAGCTCCACTTTTTAGAAAACGTGGAGCACAAAGGATTAAAATTGGCTAGCTAAAACACTGCCTTTAGCATAGCCCATCACATTTAAGCAATTTTGTTTTTTGATGAAGGAACCCAAGGGCAAATCTGAAAGATCTCTTTAAAACACAGCCCCAAGAAATAAAGCAATGCCGTTAAACCTTCAGCAACATTTTCACATAAATCTAGAAAACACAGACAGCCATAAACATTAGAATACTGCTGTTCAGCTCACCTGAACACTGCTCTTTTTCGTCCTCCATTTAACTAGGCAGTTCTTGTATAAAAGAGCTCTGGTTTGTCGCCACACTCCCACATGTCTCGGAGCATCTGCAGGCATTTTTCACACGTGGCCTGAAAAGCAAGCAAAAAGCATGAGGCGTGCTACATAAAATGAATTTGTACCTTTTAAATGCCCAATGTGCATATTATTAATTGTAGAATAATGAGCAGACTCTTACAGGAGCTTTGAATAATTTCCTAACTACCCAAGGCTGCCTTCCATAAGAGTTTTCCATCAAAGATTCTACACTATTTTGAGACATTTATTACAAAATTCAATTATTATTTTTTTGTAAATGCCAAATGGGGCGGGGGTGAATCACATATTTTAAGCAGGACATCACAGAAACTAAGAAACTAAAGGAGCAATCAAGAATGAATAATTTAAAAGTCTAAATTGGAGGGGGAAATGAGGGGAGCCTTGGTAGAAGTAAAAAACATTTTGGTATCATAACATAGGGCCTGTGGAAGTTTTAAAGACAAATATGGGCGCTGCACAAAAAAAGGGTCCGTATCCCCACACTTTAGTTAATTTTGTGATGAACAAACAACCCTCCAAGTCCAGATGTTATAACACTATATTTATTTAGCAAAATTCCCTCAAGCTTTATGTTTGCACATGATCAGAAATACTCTTCTCTCTAGCCAGCTTTGCAAGCACGGGAAAAGCTACTACAGTGGTACCTCAGTTCTCGAACGTCTCCACTGATGAATGTTTTGGAACCCAAACACCAAAAACCCAGAAGTTTTTGAATGCGCCTCAGAAGTCGAACAGCTTCCGCTGGGCGTTTTTCAATTTTCTAAATTGAATTTGCAGACAGCACTTTGCGCCTTGGTTTTCAAATGTTTCAGAACTCGAACGGTCTTCCGGAATGGATTATGTTCGAGAACCGAGGTACCGCTGTAAAACTGGACTTAACAATACTAAAAAAAAAAAGGCATACCACCCAACTGTCGCAATGTTACCGGGACATCCCAGATTTACATAAGCAACCCCAGCTTCTGAAAGTAATCCTGGATGTCCCATTTTGGCCAACACCACCACTGCCACAGACTCCACCTGTGCTGGTGCTGCCCTACCCAAGGCTCTGGCTTTTCCAAAAGCGTGCTGAAAACACACTTCTGCTGCACCACAAACTCCACCTTTACCGCATCATACAATACGATAGTCTTTTTTGTCACTGTCCCATATAGAATAACACAACTGAAAATCTACATCAGACATTCAGAAACCAACAAGCCTGCTATCCCAGCCTGGTTAGCCCCATAAAAACTCTGATACCCCATAATTAAATACAATATACTCCCACAGAGACTACCTTGCACTGCGTTTATAACCAAAATCACATTTGAATAGAAACTGTTTATCATGCAGCTACTCCTAGTCTTTATAACCCTGTACCTTCTTCCAGAAGGCAGAAGCTGAAAGAGATCATTTCCGGGGTGTGCACTATCCTGCACTATCTCTGCAGCTTTCTTATGGCACCTGGAAGCATAGATTTGATCCAAGGTGGGAAGAGTGCACCCAATTCTCTCTGCAGTCTTTACAACCCTGGACAACATTGTTTTTTCCCTGACTGTGCATCATGGTCTTTGCCTGCAACCACAGGCCACAAACAGCAGTGGAGAGAGGAAGATAAGGTGGAGGAGGGTGTGGGAAGATAAGCAGTGGGATGGGGAGTGTCCCGAATTCCTCTCGGGAAATGTTGGGAGCGTATGAAAAGAAAATGTACAGTTTTACAATTGCTTATTTGTTGCTGTGTTGGAGGAGTGCAGAAGGAGCAATCCAGCCTGGACGCTAGCGCACTGCTCACCCATGGTACGCCATGGTAGATGGCTTACCATGTCTTATTATGCCATCAATGAATTTAATGATGCTCTATGGTAAGCATTACAGACAAGGCATGGTTAGGTTTCTAATGTTTGCATCTCTTCTAAGCCTCCGTCCTCAGGAACTTTGAAAAAAAAAAGGAAAGGAAAAGATTGAAAAGCCCTGTGATTTAGGAAGAGAAAGCACTGCCCTTAGGAATACTGCATATCAACGGTCTTCTGAGAAGCCAAGTGTGACTGAATGACAACAGTGCCAAACAACATTGAAGTGTGCGTGTGTTTTTAAATGTTACTCCCATCACAAACATTATACAACTATGGCTCCACTCCTGACCTAGTCTCCAAAAAAACAAACAATTTATCAAATCGTTAAGTTTTCCTGAAATAAATGCTTGCTATTAATTGCTTTTTAATTGAATAAGCCACAGACAGACAAAATCTGAGAACTCTACTCTCTTGCTACCGAAACTACCAAGGCAATGAAATCACACAGATTTCTACCAGACACTACCGAGGCAATGAAATCACTCAGCTCACTGACAACAGACTGCTCTGCTTATTAGTAAAGCTTCAAGCAAGGACTGGATTTTGTGCATAGTCTTCCTGCTGCTCTGCATCATTTCAAAGCACTCACCACTAGCTAGTTGGCATGGGAAAGTACGGACCGCTCCCTAGAAACACTTTTATCAATCTGCCTGCCTGACACATCTATGTTAGTAATCTCTGGCATCTTGTTATCCTAAAAAGAAGAAACAAGTCCTTATATTGATTTTCCGTTTACTGCATATGATGTTGGCAAAAGTATGCCTCTAAAAGTATATAAGAAGCCAATGACTTCTAATTATTATTATTTTTACAACATCTGTCTGGCATCCCAGACTTGAAAGTCATGACATCTGCAGAAGAATCTATGAACTGTCCACTGCAACTCAAGTGTCATGGACCGATGGGAACCCCTCTCTAGAGAAACAAGGAGGGAATAAAACAAATATAAGTTTTTTTTAAAAAAGGAGGGAAACAAATATTCTTAACACAACATTCACTAACTTCTAGCATCCAGTAGTCACAAACAATGTCTCTGTCTTGCCCAGAGATCAAGAGGTCAAAACCAAAGGTTACCCCTGCCTTCTCGGGACTCAGGAGCAAGGCAATGGTACCGTATATATACACATCACAATCTGTATACCTCAGTACAATAAATACATATTATGGTAAGCTATGGTAAAGGGACCTCTGACCATTAGGTCCAGTTGTGACCGACTCTGGGGTTGCGGCACTCATCCCACTTTATTGGCCAAGGGAGCCGGCATACAGCTTCCGGATCATGTGACCAGCATGACTAAGCCGCTTCTGGCAAACCAGAGCAGCGCACAGGAACACTGTTTACCTTTCCGCCGGAGTGGTACCTATTTGCACTTTGCACTTTGATGTGCTTTCGAACTGCTAGGTTGGCAGGAGCAGGGACCGAGCAATGGGAGCTCACCCCGTTGCGGGGATTTGAACCACCGACCTTCTGATCGGCAAGTCCTAGGCTCTGTGGTTTAACCCACAGCGCCATATTAAAAATACATATTAAAAGTACCAACAAAACACACAGTGCTGACCCAATCCATGGATTTTCCAATAAAATTTACTCAACAGGCTACGGAACTTCAACTTGTGATCACCAATTTATTTTTGCACATCTCAAACCTGTTTCAAAACCAACTCTCTGAGCTACAGACATTTAAGCAGAACTAAACCAAATACATTACTAGACCACCCATGCATGGATTACAGACCCCACCGGTCTAGAGGTTTCCAAAATCAGACCAGAAAGGTGTCTCTCAATTTTCGGGACAAACTTGGCGGTTCATACAAAGGTCGAAACTCCCAAGAAAAGACCACAGGGATGTGAACTCACCTGTGTTGCTCCTTTTGTCTGGTCTAAGAGTATCAGGGCCTTGGCAACATCAAGCAGTGTGGTCTCTTTGGGGTCACCAAATTGTTATGGGCAAAAGCCCACCAGGGGTTCAGGCACAGCCAAATCACTTAGTCCCAACACTGATGAGAGAGACCAGGAAATGCTTCTTTCAAATGAAATCGGATTTTATTTCAAGCTGCAGACAAAAAAGGTGACAGTGAGACAAGCAACCAGAAAAGCTTGTTCAAAGCGGCACATGCAAGTAAACAAGAGAAGCATTCAATACAAATGCTTATTTCAGTTCAACTCACAGGCTGTTTGCATGTAATGCTCAACTATGGTTTGTTTTTACCATGATTTGTTCAACAAGTCATCTCAAAGATGAGCAAACAAACCGTAACTTATTTCTCACCTTTGTAGCTTAAAATTATCTGTCACTCCTGCCCAAAAACCTCTTTAAAACATGGTGCAGAAAGTTAACCATATGTACACAGAGATGGCACATTTGCTATATGAAATCCATGTTCATTTACATCACTAATCTTGCTTCCCCTCTTTGAATAGTTTTTAATAATAATAATAATAATAATAATAATAATAATAATAATAATAATAATATCATCATCTTGAAAGGGAAGTTATCCTGCAAGCACATTTGTGTAATCTGACAGCAATTCCTCTCTATAAGGATCTGGCCTGTGAAGAACTCGGGTTAAAGGGATTTCTGACAAAACTGACAACATTGGCTGGATGAGGCAATTTGCACAAAAAGGAAAGAGGCTTTTAGAGTCTCTCTGTGGACACACAGCATTGTGATCACAGCACTCTGCAATCTGGGCGTACTGAAATAAAAGCACTCAAGGAGGAGAAACTGTGTGAAACCTCATCCGGGGGCCAGTAAGGCAGACTTAAATGTCATTATAGTAGGCAGATACACTTTATTTCAAGAAAGACAATTCCTGACCAGACAGAGGCATTCTGTTTACATATTTAATGCCCGTCATGTTTGACTGAAGCCTCTATTGAACTAAACTGTATTCTAGTTACCCCCTTTTGTTAAAGATCCAGATAACTTCACATGTACAGTATTGGCTTACAGAAGAAGTACAGGCGACTTCTGCAAAGCAACCTCTCATTCCTTTCTACATGGTGCTGTAATGCTAAATTAGCAGCGGCATCCGATGCAAATCTGAAGAAAGCAGGGGGGTGTAGCATGGAGGTCACGCAAAGGTACTTAGCCAATAAGTCAGCCCAGCTGCAGTGCAGTGAACTAGAGACATTACCCCCCCACACACACAAAAACCTCCTTGCTAATATGATTTTAGAAACCTAGAGCTAATGTTAGGGGTAACCTACAAGCATTTTGTAGGTCCTTGTTTGAATGCTTTTCACCCACAGCTTCTGAGAGAGAAAATTCCAAGGTCTATATAGACCACACAATGCAAGAAGCAAAATGATTCATCTAAAATCCGCCAATAGTTTATTGGTAACGCAAGTTAATTGAAATTAGCCTATATAGCTCTCACACACAATCATACTTGTGCTTCATAGGAAAAGATGCATGATAATACATTGTCATTCTCCCTCCTCTTAATCCAATATCCACACATGATCAACCTGTGAGCATTACAGATCGCATCCCATCTTTTCTGCCAACTGCCTGTTTTTCTTCAGCAAATGGAACAGGATTACTCTTAAATCTGCTCAGAATATTGCCAATACGTCAAGAGATTAGGAAAAGCTGTGCACACTCTTTAAAAGTAGAATCACTATTTACAGGGCAGGAATCAGTTAAAAGATGCAGGGCGAAGGGCATAGTACCTCAGTCATATGCTCATTTTGTTTCTCAGTCCAAACATTAATACAAACTATTTAAAGTAACATACTCCTAATTCGTTTATTTCTTTTAAAATATTTCTAAGCTGCCATTAAGGGTCCAAGCCCTCTTGATATGGTGAACCATAAAAAAAATACAGTGCGAACAACAATAAAAAACAACAAAAGACAGTTGCAATAAAGGGGAGGAGGGAACCACAAAAAATATTTATCAAAGAAGTGGTAGTAAAAACATATAGGTTTTGGGATTCTCCTTATGTCTGAAGAACCCCAGCTGACAATTCAATCCAAAGGTATGGAGCCACCACTGAAAAAGTCCTCTCCCTCATGACAACTAGCCTGAGAGCTCTCAGACACAAGCACTCCTAACAATCTTTATTCAGAGTTACGTTTATTTCAGCTGAAGTCACTTGCAAAAAAAGTAAGGTTAAGAAAGCAGGCTTCAGCTAAAGTTGCCATTAACAAGGGAAACACAGTTTTACAGTGAGCCAGCCCAATGAGCAACTGTAGGAGCTGCTGGCAAACAGAATGGCCACTTGTCTGAAGAAATCATAGTGGAATAAGCTATGCGGTTTGATTAATTGCTGATTAATTATGCACAAATATGCACATTAATAAAACAGTAGTTCTAATGGGGTTATGGTTTGTTTTTTTTAAAAAAGGAGAAGGCCGAGTGTTGCAGTCCTAGTGGCATGAACTGCCAAAGAATGGCTGAAATATAAACTTCAACATACGTATTTCACTACTACCGACAACAGCTATGTTACAGTTAGCATCAGAGGCAGCGTGCCCCTGGCTGACAGCTGCTGGGAATCACCACCGGCAGAATGCAGTTAAGGTTCATGTTTTGCTTGTGGGCTTCCGAAGGGCAACTGGTTGGCCACCGTGAGAACAGAACGCTGGACTAGATGGGCCTTTAGTCTGATCCAGCAGAGCTTTTACGTTCTTATGCAGTACAGTCAGACCTTGGAAGTCGAATGGAATCCATTCCGGAAGTCCGTTTGACTTCCAAAATGTTCGGGAACCAAGACACGGAAGCTCCTGCAGTCAACTGGAAGCCGCGATGGACGTTCAGGTTCCAAAGAACGTTCGCCAACCGAAACAATCACATCCGGGTTGGTGGCATTCAGAAGCCAAAACATTCAACTCGCAAGGCGTTCGACTTCCAAGGTACGACTGTACTGCCAATAACTTACTCTGACACTATGCTTATGGCCTGCTAGAGGAAAATCAATATTTTGTTAATGCAATCAACTTTCCACATAAGCAGGCAATCACTGTCAATCAGCTAACATATATCCAGCGTGTTAGCCATGCAAGCCTGTTGCATTAAAAGCTACTGAAAGGCCTGTTACATAGGCTTCTGTGGACTAGTCTCTACTTCAGATGCATTCAATTTTACATGTTGACCGATCTATACATACATAAGGTTGCGTGGGAATGCAAATGGAGAATGGGAATGTGTACGCGATAAGGGATAAATGCAATACAAGACCAGACTGTGAAAATTATATTAACAGTGAAATCATTATAGTGACCATTCATATTTGCAAAGCAGTGTTGACAATAACACAAATTTAATGGCAAGTTAATTAGCTGACCGTTCTTATTTGCTCTTCCGATTCAAATCTACCAGTTTTCATTTTTTTAAATGATTTTTGTTTTTGTGAAAATGCAAACATAAAAAGTATTACTTTTAAATAATAAAATATACAGCATATGAAGATATGATTTAAATTTACAACAACAAAACAACATCATGTTGGACCTATCAAAATAATATATATGGTTCAATTATCATGGTATTTCATATTCCACTGATTATAAATAAACACCACTTTTCAATAAACCTGTCTGTTGAGTATCCTTTTAATCTGTACATTTTGGTTAGAAATGTCAAATTTCCTCATACCAAAATATTCTCGAGGATTTCCAAGATGCAGCTACCACTTGTCTTGCTATCGCACGTAAAACTCTTCGAAATTTCCAAGTCTTCCTGTTAGGTGTGACCCTTCAAACATCCCAGAAACAGTTCTTTAGGTTTTAACAGAACATCATATCCCATCATCTATTTTTATTGCTTCTGGAACCTCCTGCCAAAATGGTTTGACAAGCCGGCAGCCCTAACATACATGTGTTCAATCTGCATTATTCACTTTTATCTTATGCCTTTGCGCCACAGGAAGATGCAGCATCAATTCAGGGCTTGGCATGCCATTGCAGAGAGAGCAGCTGGGGGCAATAGGGAAACCAGAGAATTAATTTGTGCTCTTGTTGGTCTTTTTCTTCTTCACAGCCTCTCTTTACGGTTAAACAAAATCACTCCCCCAAAACCCTAACCAGAACCCAGAAGGACTACAGTAGAAGCCAATTGTAAAATACAGCTGCTCCTCAAAGGAAAACAAGATGGCCTTTCCTTGTCTGCAGCTAGATATGGACTGTTCCTTCCCATAATCAAAACATGTGCAGGCATGACCACATTCAAAAGATAACTGACGGTGGCTGCATTGATATCTTGACAGCTAGCCACTCTGGCTGTGGCTCTAGAAGAACAGCCTTGGGATTTGTTCTTAAAGCACCACTGTCTGCATTCCAAACGTGAGGAGGCACACTGCCAACTCATGCCACCCGAATGGATATTTCTAATTTAAGCCTCATCCCTTGGACCTGGCTTGCTATTGCTCTTCTTCTCCCTCCCCACCCTGCCTGCATATCTCATTATCTGCAAAACTGCAACGATGTCCACTTGATGCCTAATTCATATGCAGCATCCGGGGTGCCAACTTGAAGAAAATACAGTGGTACCTCGGGTTACATACGCTTCAGGTTACAGACTCTGCTAACCCAGAAATATTACCACAGTTTAAGAACTTTGCTTCAGGATAAAAACAGCGGCGGTGGGAGGCCCCATTAGCTTAAGTGGCGCTTCAGGTTAAGAACAGACCTCCAGAAACAGTGGCATAGCGTGGGGGGTGCAGGGGGGGCCCGGCCGCACCGGGCGCAACATCTGGGGGTTAGGGGGCGCAAATCCATGGGTTAGGGGGCGCAAATCCACAGGTTAGGGGGCACAAATTACTTGCCTTGCCCCGGGTGCTGACAACCCATGCTACGCCACTGTCCAGAAGGAATTAAGTACTTAACCCGAAGTACCACTGTATGGGGTCGGGGTGGGCGGTAACCCTGCCCAGCATAATCGATCACACACCATTTGAACTGCAATGCCCATCAGCTTTGGGAGGGTGTGGCTTGGCCCCCCTCCAATATTTCATAGGAGTTGGCTCCTATGGGCAGCATAATGAGGTTGTGCAAAAGCATCTATTCTGGAAGGGGCAGGGAGGGGAAAGCGCATAAACGCACGCAAGCGAAAGGCATGCTTTCGGACAAGCTTACAAAAACCAACTCCTTCCCTCCCAGCTCACGTAGCTGCGTTCCGCGCCAAGAAGCGGAGAAACCCGACGCCGTCGTGAGGGTTGCTCCTCAATTATTGACAGCTCCAGCCCCATATACACCTGCAGCGACAGCAGCCAAGCCTGTCTGGGCTGGGAGAGGAGCCGCGTGCGCCGACATGCCCAAGACAGCCCCGTGGCCTTGGCAACTCCCGAAAAGGAGGCCGTCGGGTTGCAGCCCCCGAGCGGGAACGTGGGGAGGAGAGGGGCCTGGGCCTGGGGGTGCTGCTCGCCCTCTTAAAAGGGGTGGGGACAAATAAACAAACCAACCCGCCGCCTCGTTTCCTTCCCCTGAATATCTCCACACGGTCTCTTCTTCCCCCCTCGTTTTGGCCTCCCCTTTCCCCGCGTCTTTTCTCGCCAGCGCGCAGCCCCACACGGCGCCTTCTTCCCGCCGCCGAGCCTGTACCTGAGAGAAGCCGCAGCCTCGCCTAGAAGCAGCCGCCGCTCCCCAAAACAGCCAAGCCGGCGAGACGCAGTGGCGGCGGCGGCGGCCCCGCTTCCTCCACCTCAGGCCCGCTTCGTCAAGGGGGCTGAGAGGAGGAGGAGGCGGAGAAGGAGGCGGCGGCCGGCGCGCATGGCGTGGCGCGCCTTTGCCCCCTCAGCCTCGTTCCCAGGGCAGCAAGCCGGCAGCTTACCTGGCTCTGCCGTGCGAGAGGGAGGCGAGCTGCCTTCCGCCGGCTCGGACGGAAAGCAGAGAGGAAGGAGCGTCGTCTGCTGGTAGGAGCAAGTTTCCAAGCCCAGCGAATTCCTCTCCTCCTCCTCCCCGCTCCGAGGGAAGGGAAGAAATGGAAATAAAAGGCGCCGTTCGGCAGGCGCCGCTTTAGACGTAACGACTGAAAAGAAACATTCTCCCGCCGAGTCCTCGGGACGGAATGCGGCAGATCCCAGACGCGTTGCCAGGCAATGCATTCGGTGGCCTCTTCTTCACACACACACACACCTCGGATTATACACTGAGGAGCCTGCCTACCCAATCCCGGTGACGACCCCTAGGGCAGCGGGGAGATGGATCGGGTGGAGAAGCCAGGCCACCCGTAGGAAGAGCACGCGCAACACCAGGACCACCAGCTTAACATGAATCAACAGTGTGATGATGCAGCAGCAAAAAAGAGCTAATGCTATGCTAGGCTGCATCAACACGGTGGCCATATACAGTGGTACCTCAGGTTACAGACGCTTCAGTTTACGGACTCTTCAGGTTACTGACTCCGCTAACCCAGAAATAGTACTTCGGGTTAAGAACGTTGCTTCAGGATGAGAACAGAAATTGCGCAGTGGCAGCAGCTAGAGGTTCCATTAGCTAAAGTAGTACCTCAGGTTAAGAACAGTTTCAGGTTAAGAACGGACCTCCGGAACGAATTAAGTTCTTAACCTGAGGTACCACTGTATGTCCTCTTTTTCCAGGACAAGTCCTTTTCTTCTTCTTCTTCATGGATCTTTGAAATGAGAGCCGTCATCGCGCTCCATAGTTAAAAGTGGAAGTTGGCAAATGTTTTTGGCTCTTAGAAATATGGCAGCCCTAACAGAAGTATAGTGTCCAGATGAAGGGAAGTCATAGTACCACATTTGCCCTCCCATCAGATGTCAAAGAAATAAACAACTATCAGGCTTTGAGAAGACATCTGAAGGCAGCCCTGTTTGTATTTTAATATTCTGCTGGAAGCTGAAAGGCTGCCTCAAGATAGCTCAGAGCTCAGACAACTCCATACCCTCCAACATTTCTCCAGTCAAAATAGGGACGTCCTAAGGGAAAGTGGGACATTCCGGGATCAAACTGGGATGGCTTCTGTAAATCCAGGACCTTCCCCCTGCTTAGAAGTAAGTCCCACTGGGTTGTGCGATGGTTACTCCCAAGGAACTGTGGGCAGGATGGCATCTGAGGCTTTATAAACAGCCTAGGTCTAACAGGAGTGGAGAGAGACTCCTAGCAAGATTACAGATGCTTTAGGTCTGAATCTTTGTTCCCTTTTAATTTCATTCCAGGCAGAAACTTGAAGCTTCAAAGATGGTTCTAATTTGTTGCTATTTCAGGACACTTTGGCAGGAGGAAAACTGAGCAGCTGAACATAATAATTCTTCAACGTAGAAGATGCTTATTAGCCCCACAGTCTAGGAAGAGCTAGTGAGCCACATGTAGTCATCCTCAGAATTCTTACCAAATTCTGTTGCATTTAAAAACAACAAGAAGAAGAGTTTGCCACCTGATATTTATATAAACAATGGCATCTTGAGTCGAAATTGTGTATATTTGTTATGTTTATTATGATATAGCTGTAGTAGTTACAAGAAATCAAACTGATGCTGTCACCATATGTGTAATTGCAAACTGCAAAAAAGTAAAAACAACAAACCTTTCTACCATTTTTAACCAAAGAGTGTCTTGCCATGCAAGCAACATTCCAAAGTATGAAATACCAGTTCATTAAATATGGGGAATTATTATTCTGGTTATCAGGAACTTTTGAACCATTGTGCCTTGCAAGTAAACTCCGTAATATTTTATAAAACTGGGCCATCCATGCCAGCTGCAAATAACAAGCCAGGCAAATGCTGGTCTGGGTTGTGAATCATGAGTAAGCGAAACTATGGTTTATGGAGCTAAGCAAATGTGCAGGCTCACAGAGAAGAGTTCAGAACCACTTCGTTCCTACCTGGTCCTTTTCCGGCCCCCCGTGGCATTGCTGAGCCAACCAGGCTATTGTGCCCCATTAGTGTAATATATCATGTAATTTCCCCTTTTAGTTTGCATATTTCTAACCAATGTCCCAATGACTGAAGAACTCCAGCAAACATGAATGTCCTGCAGCAACAAGCATTATTTTTAAATTTTTATATTGAAGGTGCCATTAATATTGAACTATGTTATTATTATTTTAAAGCAAACAAACCCCAATTTAAAACACAGAGACCCAGATTGAAATGCATAAATCAGGCACCCCCAAACTCAGCCCTCCAGATGTTTTGGGACTACAACTCCCATCATCCCTAGCTAAGAGGACCAGTGGTCTGGGATGATGGGAATTGTAATCCCAAAACATCTGGTGGGCCGAGTTTGGGGATACCTGGCATAAGTTTTAGTTAAGAGGCTCATGTGAATAAAAAGATATTAACCCGGCACCTGTGAAGAACTAATTTGGAACAACGCAGCTGTCTGTACAATGCTTGCATTTGAGCAAGGCCAAGGGCGGACAATTGAAAGCCTAATGTTTATGCAACCTGATAGTTGTGAGACAGATGAGGAGGGAAGTTGAAGATAAGCAAGAGGAGCCCCACTGTGGAGCAAAGTCTACTTCAAAAGTAGCCTGATAGAGTAGGAATGTAGCTGCTGATAAGTGGTCTTGAGCAGTGCGGGCAGGCTACAACAAAATGTCACCAATTAGCTTAAAGTTCTTCATTTGAGAAGATGCATAAGGGTTCTTTGTTCTACGCCATGGACATCTCTTGCTGCCCTCCTTACTTGTCTGGCAAGGGATCCTGCTGCAGCAGTGAAATACAGTGGTACCTCGGGTTAAATACTTAATTTGTTCCGGAGGTCCGTTCTTAACCTGAAACTGTTCTTAACCTGAAGCACCACTTTAGCTAATGGGGGAGCCAGAGTTGGAAAAGCCCTGGCTCTGGTTGAGGCTAATCTAACTTCCTTAGGGCCCGGGACCTCTAGGGTGTTGTTATTTATGGACCTTAAACAACCATAAAGATAGTGCCCGGTAAACTTCTCTGGGAAGGCTGTTCTATAACTGGGGTGCCACCACAAAAAGGTGGTCCTCCGACTCATTTCTTTTGGTGAGGACCCTCAGAGCAGGGTCTCTGAAGAGAGCATTAAGGTTCAAGTAGAAGCACTAAATTTTTGTTATCAACACTGGCCTCAGTATTGTATTTGTTTTCCCATAAGCCCTCCAACACTGGGATGTAGGATTTTATAAATGCTGTGCAGTTGCAGTGAGGACAAATGTCAGCTTTTGGACAGATATCAATGAGCATTCTCTAACCCATGTTGAAAGGCTGCTGTTGTCCCCAGATGCTAGATCAGCTTTCCCCCCTGCAGACAAAGGGTTCCTACAGATCCTCTTGCCATGCAGATTTCAACCTTTTCTGTGCCGTCTGCCTGAAATACCAAGCAGTGTGTTATATAATGTGAAAACTTTTTACAGCTATATGCGACCTATTTATTACCCAGTGCTGAAAATTTGTCAGAGGCACAAATGTCTTGCTTGAAACAGGTGGGACCAAGTAGGTTTCACAACCCCTTATTTTTGAGTTAGTTGTTCGTGAGAATGGAGTTCCCCACTCTTTGAACCATACTTTTCCGAATCTTGAAAAAGGAGTTGTCTGTTGGTATTAAAAGTGAGATAGACAGGAGTTGCTAAATTGCTTACAGAGAGTTTCCTGTGAGCAGTAAGGATGTAAGGAACAGGTTATACACAGTTTGAAGTACAGTACAGTGGTACCTCGGGTTAAGTACTTAATTCGTTCCGGAGGTCCGTTCTTAACCTGAAACTGTTCTTAACCTGAAGCACCACTTTAGCTAATGGGGCCTCCTGCTGCCGCCGCGCCGCCGGAGCCCGATTTCTGTTCTTATCCTGAAGCAAAGTTCTTAACCTGAAGCACTATTTCTGGGTTAGCAGAGTCTGTAACCTGAAGCGTATGTAACCTGAAGCGTATGTAACCTGAAGCGTATGTAACCCGAGGTACCACTGTATAGAAAAAGTGCCTCAGATAAATGCCATGGCAGTTTTCCTCTAGGGAGGCCATTGTTCAGAGACAAGTTCTGTGGATATATTGTATGTACTGAGCCCTCTGTCCACTGTGAACAAACCTTTTCGGTCCTTAATGTAGCACTTCATGCTTTTGGCAAGGATGTTTGAATAAATTAGCATATTTGTTTAGGAGAACGATTGGCTTGTAAGATTCCAGATACAGTGGTACCTCAGGTTAAGAACTTAATTCGTTCCGGAGGTCCGTTCTCAACCTGAAACTGTTCTTAACCTGAAGCACCACTTTAGCTAATGGGGCCTCCTGCTGCCACTGCGCCACCGCTGCATGATTTCTGTTCTCATCCTGAAGCTAAGTTCTTAACCCGAGGTACTATTTCTGGGTTAGCGGAGTCTGTAACCCGAGGTACCACTGTACATGCATCCTGTTCTAGGCTTAGGAATAGCTACTATTCCAGTTTTTCTCTACATCTGGGGGATATCTTCAACTTTCCTTAGTTGCATCTTTACAATTTAATTTTTTAAAAATAAATCCATCTAATCCCAGTGTTTGTTGTTTTTAATATCACTCCTTAACTTCCTCTTCTGAGATTTCTAGAGTTGGATTCAGTGATTTTCATTTATATTCTGCTCTCAACTAGGGATCTAAGTAGTAATACTGTCTCCATTTAGATTACAAATAGACAAAAGAGCTCGCAACAGTATTCAGCAAAAGAACTTCAACATCTTAATGTTAAATTAGCATCTTTATTGACAGAAAACCGATTTCTTGCATGCTTTCTTCATCAAATAGTTGAGTAAATGTTTAGTTGAATAAATGTTTTGAGTTATAATAGAACTCATGTCATGGTTTTATGGAACATGCCAGTTTCAAGAGATTTTCAGTTTTCTCTTTTGACTAGCATTTTGGAAAGAACTTGTCCCCCCCCCCCCGGTTTCTCAAATATTACTGTTGGTGGGGATTCTTGGCTCGATTTATGGCTTGCTGCTGCTCAGAATGCACTATTATTAATTATTATTATTATTATTATTATTATTATTATTAAAATTATTATTATTATTATTAAAATTAGACCAACATTTTCCAATATACGTACATTCCATTAGTGATTGACTTCCTTTCCACGGTTTCTTCAAATTATCTATTACTGTTGCATATTGCATGCACAATAAATATTAGTCTGCTGCTTAGTGAGAAAGCCTCAAGCTTGGCAAAAGCAGCTTGGCCCAGTCTGAGCTCTAGGGCTTTACTGAATGTGCCTCGAGACTGATGCTGCCATGGTATTCGGCTCTGTTGCTAACTGGGATCAAGTGCACAAGCTAACATGCTAATATGAAAGATCCAAGTAGAGATGAAATAAATTTAAAATGGTCAAAGAAAAATTATAAATATGGGCCCATCAACAGTTTTAAAAAACACACACACCAAAGAATGGTGCAATTTTACCATCAAGAAGAGTAATTATACACACACACACACACACACACACACACACCCTGTCCGTCTGGCTGGGTTTCCCCAGCCACTCTGGGAGGCTTCCAACCGAATATTAAAAACAATACAGGGTCAGACATTAAAAATGTCTTTAAATAGAGCCGCCTTCAGTTGTCTTTTAAAAGTAAAATAGTTGTTTATTGCCTTGACATCTGCTGGGCAGGTGCCACCACTGAGAAGGCCCTCTGCCTGATTCCCTGTAACTTCACTTCTCGCAGCGAGGGAACCTCCAGAAGGCCCTCGGCACTGGACCTCAGTGTCCGGGCTGGATGATGGGGGTGGAGATGCTCCTTCAGGTATACAGAGTATTTACAGGCGACTCTAAACTTATGCAGGGTATACATGCCAGAGATAGTACATAAAGCCAGAACTGTGTCCGTCACACATTGTAAAATAGGAAGCTGCTTTGTACTATTGGTCCATCTCGCGCAGTACTGTATTTGCTGGCTGGCAGTCGGTCTCCAGGGTTTCAAGATTCTCTCCCAGTCCTACCTAGAGATGCCAGAGGTTGAAGCTGGGATCTCTGGATTCAAAGCATGTTCTCTACCAGTGAGTTACAGCCTTTCCCCCTGGGCAAGTGGTCAGTAACAATAATAGAGGAGATAAGAGGATACGTTTTTTTCTTTTCCTTTTGCTGAGTAAATGTCAGAGACACTGCAGAGGAGGAATGGTGGAGACCGCCTCCCCACCCTGACCCTTCCAGAAAAGAAGAAGACTGTTCAGAATTACAACAGGGGTTTGAGGGAGATCACAGCTCAGAGGTAGATGAGGGGGAAAGCTGGGAAATAATGGGAGAGGAGGAAGAAGAAGCACGGGGGGGGGGGCGACAGCTGACTGACATAGTGTCTTTAGAAAGCATTCCAGACCCCACCCCCCGCTCTCCCAGAACCTGGCGAGCATTGAAAGCAGGAAAACAAAGAGCTCGTATTTACGGGACCGCCTCTCCTGGTATACCCTGCAGAGGACCTTAACGTCCATGAATAACCATAGTTCAGAGGTCCCAGGCCCTAAGGAAGTCAGATTATCCTCCACCAGGGCCAGGGCCTTCTCAGTGATGGCTCCGACCTGGTGGAATGCTCTGTCCCATGAGACCAGAGCCCTGCAGGATTTAACTTCCTGCTGCAGGGCCTGTAAGACAGAGCTATTCCGCTTGGCTTTCAGTTTGAACTTAACCTGGTCTTTTATTCCCCTTCCTTCCTTCCCTCCCCCTCTCCTTTTTATTAAGATTACCTGCTCTGGGATCCCACAGCTAATTCTCCCCTGGTCTCCTCGCTGGTCCAAATAGGACTAATTTAGCCAGCTAGCCCTGGTGATCCTCTAATGTTTATTGGATGGATTTCCTGCCTAAATTGATTTTAGAATTCTGGATTTATTGTTATTAATGTTTTATACTGTATTTTATGCTGTTTTTGTTGCATCAATTAAGTGTTTTAAATTTGTTGTTAGCTGCCCTGAGCCCAGTTTTCTGAACTGGGAAGGGCGGGGTATAAATAAAAATTTATTATTATTTATTATTAAAGGCAGAGGGCACTTTTCAGCATCTGTAGCTGTGACGCATGAGAGAGGAAAGGGGTGGAGACTCACTTGGGGCAATGCCATTATTCCAAGAAGCTCCCCAAGCCTCTTTCTGTGAATGTTGAATAAAAAGCAGTTGGTAAGAACTTTTCCTTGCCTTATCCGTTCCTGCCAACCTGCCGTAGGGGGTTGGATCCTCTGCCACCTGACATTAAAACTCTCCTTGCTCCCTTCCAGAGTGGAACCCATACGTGCTGGCAGATGCTGCAGTTTCAGATGTAGATTACGGAACCAAATGCAGGATCTGGAATCAAATGCAAGGACTAATTACACTGAAAGGGTTTGTTAAGGTGAATCCCACCACAGTGTGGAACACTAAAGTCAGAAAGGAGTTACTTTCATTTATTTATTAAGTCAATTTTTTATTTTTATTTTTGCCCTGCTATTTAGCCAATAAGGCTCTCAGAGTGTGCTACGTACGATCAGCCAGGGCTTTTTTTTCCAGCTGGACTCACTGGAACTCGGTTCCGGCATCTCTCAGGTGGGCACCACTGCCATTATAAGAACAAGGGAGGTGTTCATGTTGAATTCCGGCACTTCTTTTCCTAGAAAATAGCACTGCAATCAGTTGCATATATCTCACATCACCACCCCCATTATAACTCAGGATGGCAGGCCTCACTATATGCAGCCTTTGTCGATCTAAAAGCAGCCTTTGACTCAGTTCCCAGAACCAGACTCTGGGACAAGCTTCTGGCCACTATCATCGATAGAAGGCTACTATAGTTAATTCAGGTAGTACATTCAAATACGGCCCTTAGAGTCAGGTGCAGCCGGCTAGGCCCCATCAAACAGACCCCATCAAAACATTTAAGGGTGTTAGGCAAGGATGCCTTTTGGCCCTTTTATTATTTAATTTTTATTTAAATAACCTGGTAACCACTCTCCATAACCTTGACTTCCACCCTCCGAAGCTAGCAAACCGGCACATCACGGCTCTGCTTTACGCAGATGACGCAGTAATACTATCCAGAACCCCCACAGGGCTTAGAAGAGCACTATGAAATCCCCATCCCCCTGGCAAGGAGCTCTAGGTGGCATGTACGTGGTTCTCCCCTCTCCTCATTTAATCCCCACAAGGGCTCTGTGAAGTTAGGCTGAAAGGCAATGGTCACCCAGTGAGCTCTCACAGCTAAAAATGTTGAAGTTGCTCAAGTGCATGCAAAACAGGCAAGGGAGATTTTTGCACAGTTATACAACTCTTTTATTTAGGACATAATAGTGAATCTGGAAAACACACACACTTGCATGCATATTATAATACAGAGGGAGCCTTTGTTCTTTCAAGAGTCACAGTCTCTAGGGGTATTTTGGCTAAATATAGCTGTGTGGGGAATTCAATTTGGATCAGGGCTGTGATGCAAGGAGAGGGAGGGAGGGAGGTCTCCCCCTACTGCCTGCTACTAAATAATAATAATAATAATAATAATAATAATAATAATAATAATAATACAGTGGTACCTCGGGTTAAGAACTTAATTCGTTCCAAAGGTCCATTCTTAACCTGAAACTGTTCTTAACCTGAGGTACCACTTTAGCTAATGGGGCCTCCCGCTGTCACCGCGCCACCGCAACAAGATTTCTGTTCTCATCCTGAAGCAATAAATGGTACTATTTCTGGGTTAGCGGAGTCTATAACCCGAAGCATCTGTAACCCAAGGTACCACTGTAATAATAATAATATATTTTTAATTTATATCCCACCCATCTGGAAGGCTTACAACATATATAAAAACACAACAAAACAACATCCTATACAAGCAACAAACCAACCAACAAATCAATAGAAACCAATTACAACAGCAACAATAATAACAAACAGTTTATAGTTATACCCAAAGTGAAATAATCGCCAACCCCAACTAAACATTTAACTGGAGATGGTAGGGGATTGGCCCTTCTTTTGTGCTGTGTCAGGGACTGATGCTTCCGCCTCTAGAGCATCTTTGAAATGGAAATGTAATGTGAAGAATATATTTTGGTAATGTACCTATACTTGGCATATGTGGTCTCAATTGTGTAGGTTGAACTAAGGAGTTGGGATGAGCTGGTGGACTGAGTAGACCAGAGGTGCCTTTTATCATCTCCAACACTACGGATGGTATTCAACAAAGTTTTGCTCAGGGTAGACTCACTGAAGTTAACGAATCTAATTTATGAGTCATGCTCATTAATCTCAGCAGGTTTACTCTGAGCAAAACATAGCTGACTACTACTCCCATAAGTGTAACGCAAAACAACAGCTCATTCCAAGTAGGTTAACAGAGCACCAAGAAGCTTCATTGACACGGGTGAAAATTTAGACGATCCACGATTATTTGCACTTGAATGCACCTGCTATGCCAACACCTGTCTCCTTGACCATATGTTTATCATGGTCAGTCCCAAGAGAAACACAGCAGTGCCTGACATGCTAAAGCTATACACTCGGCACAGAAGCCCTACTCCCCAACGCCTTTTAATCAATTTCTGAATTAAAGCGCTGTATGTGGGATGAAGCCTTGCTGATGTAGCAATGTAACAAATCTGTGACTCCACTAGATGTCCCCAAAGAGTAAAAATATTATATTGTAAGGGCTAACTGCGAAACCCCATTAAGGCACTTCATTCATCACAAACAGCATAAATACATGATAAAGGTAAAGGGACCCCTGACCATTAGGTCCAGTCATGGCCGACTCTGGGGTTGCGGCGCTCATCTCGCTTTATTCGCCGAGGGAGCCAGCGTACAGCTTCCGGGCCATGTGGCCAGCATGACTAAGCCGCTTCTGGTGAACCAGAGCAGCGCACGGAAATGCCGTTTACCTTCCCGCTGGAGCGGTACCTATTTATCTACTTGCACTTTGAGGTGCTTTTGAACTGCTAGGTTGGCAGGAGCAGGGATCGAGCTCACCCTGTTGCAGGGATTCGAACCGCCGACCTTCTGATCAGCAAGTCCTAGGCTCTGTGGTTTAACCCACAGTGCCACCCACATATAAATACATGATAGAAGTAGTTAAATTGTGTCATATTCCTTCTCCCCATGTACTGCTTGTTAACACATGAACCTCATCATATGTGCCACACAAGCAGACATGCATGCCATCGACAGAAGGATGTCTTATAAGATATTGGGCCTAGAATAACCCACACTGCAGGAGAAGTTGCCCTACACACTTAAGATGAGGAAGAAATTGGCAACAGAACGCAGACTACCATTTATATGGAAAGCAAAGGTTTGCTGTTATTACAAAATTGAAAGGCAGTTAATAGGTGTGAAATATGGGTACAAGTATAGCTGCCTGAAACCATTGGTCCATCTAGCTTAATAGTTCCAACACTGACTGGCAGTGGCACTTCAAGGTTTCAGGGAACAGTATGTCAGGCTTCGGGAATGTGGCTTGCTCCCTCCCTTTGCCCGTGGATAAGCAGAACAAAGCAAAATGCAGTGGTACCTCGGGTTAAGTACTTAATTCGTTCTGGAGGTCTGTTCTTAACCTGAAACTGTTCTTAACCTGAAGCACCACTTTAGCTAATGGGGCCTCCTGCTGCCGCCGCGCCGCCAGTGCACGATTTCTGTTCTCATCCTGAAGCAAAGTTCTTAAGCCGAGGTACTATTTCTGGGTTAGCGGAGTCTGTAACCTGAAGCGTATATAACCTGAAGATTTTAATGATCACCGCGAAAGAACAAAGTGTCCATTCTCAGAGTAAAGGTGCTCCCAATTAATGTCTACACCCCCTTCCCCACCCTCGTCACTTCCTCGCCTTGCAACCTGATCTCGCAACCACTACTTTATCTGCCCTACGTGACCTTGGACTGATAGGCTGGACACTTTCTAGTGAGAGAGAGAGTCTTTTGGCTCTCTCCCAGTTCTTCTTTGCTTTGCTGCTCAACCCCCTGGCTTGTCCCATCTTTTGCCTTCTGAACTATGCCCCTCTGCAAACCACTGCTCCAAATCTATACTGCCCCACTGCTCCTGAGCAGATTCAGGATCCCACCGTTCCTCATCAGAGCAGTACTCCTCAGCCTGGTCTCCAACACAGTATTTCCTAGCTCTAGCTGGAGATGATGAGGATTGAACCTGGGTCCTTTTTCATAGAAAGTGTATGCAGTACTGTACCCTTGGGCTGTGGCCCTGCCCACATTCATGCACAGGCTTACACAAACATAGCATGGCCTGGACTGACAGTTCAATCGACTTATCCTAGGGAGAGAGGGAGGGAAACCGTGTCTGCCATATAAAGAGGGGAGAGAGTATTAGGGATCCAGCATGCTATAATGGAGGCCTGAGCATAACAGGACACAATCAAACGAAATAATGCAGGATTGGGCCATGTGAGGGTTGTGCAACTGTCTAGCTGAATCCAACCCATATATTCACTGTTTAAATACATCTAGGGTGGAATTAAATGTCACACTAAGGTGATTGTTCCATCCTTACAAGCTTTTCTGCTTGCCAGAATGATTTCCCCCCTCAACTCACCATGCAGTCTTTTTGAGGTTTCTCCCAATCCTGCCAAAGAGATTTGGGGGAAGGTGTGAGGGATGGAGATTATCACAGTGTGTGTATGTAGCCGGGATGTAATAACTTTGCTGAAGCTTCGTGTTGATGAATTGTATGATGGCATACCTCAGAGGCACAATGCCTTCCAATGTGCATTTGCAGCATTCACAGTCAGAAACGAAATTTTGCAAAGGCATAGAGATGCTGCCTTTTGCAAGTCAGCACGGATGTTTTGCTCAAATTCATGTCAGAACTCAGCAGGAACCAAATTTCAGGCACAGGACCTATTTGCCATGCCAGGCAGGCAATGTGTGTCTGTGTGTGTGTGTGTGTGTGTGTGTGTGAGAGAGAGAGAGAGAGAGAGAATGAGCAAGCAAACAAGAGCACAGTCCAGTCCAGAGTATTAGCACTCACTTTAATGATACTATGATATTTTATCTTTAAATTTTTTGTAATGGTACATACTCCCCACCTTGCCAAGTGATAAGAGCAATGTGGGTTTGACTTCCTTTAGATCAGAGCACACTGAGGACTTGTGACATTTTTGTAATGTTTTATCTATAAGCAAGTAGAACCTACTGTGCTCTGAATCAATGTTCCTGCCAACCAACCAACCATGCCCTCCTCCCCAATACTCCATTCCATTTCTCCCTCACTGTCCTCTTGCCCCAGTGCAATTTCATGGCCACTGAGCATGCTCAGACCCCATTGGGCTGTTGTCAGGGGCCCCCCCCCATTAGAATTCCCCCTAAAGAGTTTTGGTAAACCACTTAGAGGTTTAATTATACTAAGCGATATCATTTTTCAAATAAATATGCTTTTATAATATGATATTACTCAATATCTGTTTCGCTAGATAAGAAAACGTGTGAGGATGCTATATGGCGTGAAGCTCTCCTAAATGGGAAGAGGGTAAGATTAAAAAAACACCATTTGCAAAAGGTGTTCCCCAACCATTAATGCCCAGTGTTTAAATCTCTGGTTGCTGAGATGCACTTTTGTATTGAGTTTAAATTTGCAGGAAGAAGAAGAAGAAGAAGAAGAAGAAGAAGAAGAAGAAGAAGAAGAAGAAGTGTAGTAGTTTGGATTTGATATTCCACTTTATCACTTCCTGAAGGAGTCTCAAAGCGGTTAACATTCTCCTTTCCCTTCCTCCCCCACAACAAACATTGTGTGAGGTGAGTGAGGCTGAGAGACTTCAGAGAAGTGTGACTGGCCCAAGGTCACCCAGCAGCTGCACGTGGAGGAGCGGGGAAGCAAACCCGGTTCCCCAGATTACGAGTCCACCGCTCTTAACCACTACACCACACTGGCTTGCACCCAAAAACAGTTTATGTTTAGAGTTTAAAAAAAGTTTGCTCACCCTCAAAGGAGCCCACCGGTCTATGTGTTTTTGTGTGAAGAACTGTTCTGAGAATAACTCCTGTCCTGGGTGGAAAGAGATGAGCTCAGGGAAGTGATTCCTGCTGAGATGCAGTAGGGCTGATTGGAAATGAGGAATCCTCTCTTTGAATCAGATACTTGGAAGGAACTCTGTAGGTTCACATGTGGGTTAAGCAGCTCCCTGATCCATTTGAGACCAGGTTCAGTATCCCGGTATTGGAGTGTAGATTGTGCTTTGATTCTGCCCAGTTTGTTGCACTGAATGTCTGCTACTTGGACAGCCAAAGCTATTTAAGCCCCACTCGGAAAATACCCCACTTCTGAATTATGGAATGTTATCTTCAGCACCACGGACAGCACCTGTTAACATAAGCCAAAAATAAACCCAAAGAGAGATCCAAAGAATAGCAAAACGAAGTTCTGCATGCCCATAGGTCCTTTGGACTTGAGTTCTTAAAATAGGGGCTCACCATGCAACGTGACAAAATGCAAGGACTTTCAAATGAAAATTGGAATTTGGCACAGGAACCTGCTGCTCAAAGGAAGGGGAGTTGTTAATTTTTAAATCACAGATGATGGAAGAGTATAGTAGCTCTTTCGATACTGGTCCTAGTCTTTAGTGTAGAGCAGGGATTCCTATACTTGGGTCTCCACTGGTTTTTGGACTACTGTTCCCAGCATCCCTGACCACTGGTCCTCCTAGCTAGGGAAAATGGGAGTTGTAGTCCAAAAACAGCTGGAGACCCAAGGTTGGGAAACCATGGTTTAGAGTGATAACCCTAACAAATCCAAGCGAAAATACCTTAATAACAATGACACATGTTGTTAGAAAGATGAAGAGCGGTTTCCAATTAACGTGTCCCATCAGTGCAATTTATGCTTGTGCAGTTGGATTTCCCTCCCTCTCCTCAGAGCCCACACCCTCTCCAAATCAACTTTGGAGTGTAGGTAATAATCTGGAACACATTTACGGGGCATGATGGGAAGGGGGGCGGATTCCATTGTGCAAGCCTAAATCCTTGTGTTATGTGAATTACTTGGGGCTACATTGGATACAACCCTAAGTTCCTTGTGGCAAGAGCTATTATGGATAACAGATCACGTTACTGGATGCAGGCAATGGACTTGGTCTGTGACAGTGACAGTTGAAATAAGTTACACTGCAAGATGTGCCAAGTTAACTTTGAGAGACAAGAAAATGATAGGAGTTCCAAATGAAAATAATTTTTAAAAAACCTGATCACTAAACGGGTGAATATATATTACAGTTCATTAGGAGGTGATTTACCTTTTGAAGCCTGCAAACTGCTTATACTTGGAAGTTCAAGCTATGAGAAATACAATCAAATTGTAGATTCAGGTAGGTAGCCATGTTGGTCTGACACAGTCGAAGTAAATAAAAAATTGTCCAGTAGCACCTTAGAGACCACCTAAGTTTGTTCTGGGTATATGCTTCCATGTGCATGCACACTTCTTCAGATACTTCTGTTTCAGTGTATCTGAAAAAGTGTGCATGCACACAATCAGAAGGTCGGTGGTTCGAATCCCTGTGACGGGGTGAGCTCCTGTTGCTTGGTCCCTGCTCCTGCCAACCTAGCACTTCGAAAGCACATCAAAGTACAAGTAGATAAATAGGTACCGCTCCGGCGGGAAGGTAAATGGCATTTCCGTGCGCTGCTTTAGTTTGCCAGAAGTGGCTTAGTCATGCTGGCCACATAACCTGGAAGCTGTACGCCGGCTCCCTCGGCCAATAAAGCGAGATGAGAGCCCAGAGTCGTCCATAACTGGACCTAATGGTCAGGGGTCCCTTTACCTTTACCTTTAAGGTGCTACTGGACAATTTTTAATTTACAATCAAATTGCAATCAAATTGGTTAATTTTCCAGTTCCACAGCTTCCCTTTGAAGCTGCTTGGTGCATGCAATAGAAGAGTAATATAGAAAACTCTCAGTAAGTCAATGTGCACTACTTGGTGTACAGATTTTTTGCTCGTAAGAGGAAGGCAATGGATAGGAATACGGGAAACTGCCTTATAATGCAGTTGAGCGACGTTGAGGTGAGCGATGTTGGCTGGGAGTCCAACAGCATTTGATGGTCAACATACTCCTCATCCCTGGTTGAAACTAACCAACCAAAGAAAAATTCCAGCTTGTGACTCAGGTTGGCTGTTCTTTTATATCCTGAAGACTTGGGATCATCCAGTAGAAGGAAGCACTTGAATCAGTGGGTGAGTCAGGTTCGGGTGATAGAACCTTTGAGGGTTCTGGCTCAGGCTTATGTAACTAAAGGAAAGGGTCTGCTAATGCCTCTGTTTTGTTTTTAATCAAGTGTATCTCAGTACAGCCAAGGGGAAGGTTATATAAATGTCATAAAATCGAGAAGGCTTCACATGTTTTTAATATTAATGCTGTTAATATTTTATAGATTATAAAAGCCATCTTGATTTGTTAATCATATGACTTCTGCTGTAATTGTGGTGTATTTTTAGCTGCCCCGTTTGTTAATAATGTTTTATACTTTGTAACTGTTTTATTGATGATTTGCTAATTATTTTATATGATTTAGGCTCTATTTGCGATGTTCTAATAGGTTTTATTACGTCATTGTTATTTATTGTTTGTAAGCTGCTTTGAGATTCATTTGACTGAAAAGTGGCATAAAATTACAATAAGCCAAGTCAAGTCAAATGCACCAGGAGTTGGAAATTCTTGCCCCAGTGGGTCAGAATCTTATACTGGCTCAACTTTGACAGGTGAGTGGTGCAACCCACCTGTCCATCACCTGATGTCATGATGGTGTCAGTTACTTGACAGAAACACACAAAGGTAGGGCTGTTATTTCATCATTTTGCTCCATTTATGAATTGATTCTCCTAAAATATCTCAAAGCAATATCACAATAAAAGGATCCACAACAGAAACCATTGCACACATAAACAATTTAAAAAATACCCCAATTAGAAACACTTTCATATGGAAAAAGAATTTTAAATCCAATGCAGAAACAGAATAGGAGAAAGGTCTCTACAGTGGTACTTTGGATAACATACGCTTCAGGTTACGTACGCTTCAGGTTACAGACTCCGCTAACCCAGAATAGTACCTCGGGTTAAGAACTTTGCTTCAGGATGAGAACAGAAATCGTGCTCTGGCGGCGAGGCAGCAGCAGGAAGCCCCATTAGCTAAAGTAGTGCTTCAGGTTAAGAACAGTTTCAGGTTAAGAATGGACCTCCGGAACGAATTGAGTACTTAACCCGAGGTACCACTGTACTTAAAAAGCTCACTGAAAAAAAATGAATGTTTCCAATAGGTGCTGAAAAGCCTGTCTAATATGAGGGTAGGGATGTGGGTGGCGCTGTGGGTTAAACCACAGAGCCTAGGACTTGCAGATCAGAAGGTCGGCAGTTTGAATCCCCGTGACGGGGTGAGCTCCCGTTGCTCGGTCCCTGCTCCTGCCAACCTAGCAGTTCGAAAACACGCAAGTAGATAAATAGGTACCACTCCGGCGGGAAGGTAAACAGCATTTCTGTGTGCTGCTCTGGTTCGCCAGAAGCAGCTTAGTCATGCTGGCCACATGACCTGGAAGCTGTACGCCAGATTCCTCGGCCAGTAAAGCAAGAGTCGGCCATGACTGGACCTAATGGTCAGGGGTCCCCTTTACATTTAATATGAGGGTATTCCAAAGGAATTCTACCATGCTAAAGACCCAATTCCTATATCATACAGAATGGACCTCCTGATGACATTTGTGGGAGGCCCTCCCTCAGACGCAGTGATCAGCTGGGTGTATAAGGGCTGTAGATCTGTTGGGTATGTATCCTGTTAGAACAGTAATGTGCCATTCTGCTGACAGTGAAGCAGTTCAGCTTACATTTTGTGCATGTCGAAAACAGCCATCCTTATTAGCGCATTGTAATCTGTGGTGGGTGGGCTGAATGGTTGTGGCTAGAACGTAAAAGGATCACATAGTTGCTTCTAGGAACGCTGAGGGAGGGGGAGCGAGGTGAGCGATGCGACATCAGAAGACATTCTCACTGAGCTGCCACCCGAGCGTCAAGGTATTGCAGCACTCACAAAAGAGGTCAGTCATTACGCAAGAGACTGCACTGCACTCAAGCAGAACAGGTGAATTGTTTTTAAAAGCCCTGGGAGCTCTGGAGATAAATGGAATCGGAGGGGAATAGCAATAAGCAGGGCCGGATTTAGGTCTGATGAGGCCCTAAGCTACTGAAGGTAATGGGGTCCTTTAAATGTCCAGCTGTCCTTTGTCAGCAATAAATTGTCGCTGTTTTTTGTGCTGAATATATGCTATATGGTAATTTATGGACCAAATAGGTATCTAAAGCCATTTGCACATAACAAAATATGTATTTTATCAGAGTAGTTGAGATAGAAATGAGCAAACCAGTGATATTTTAGGGAGCAGGCTAGCAGGCGGGGCCCATTACTTACATCATAGGAGCCTACACAACACAAAACACTGTTGCTGTATGTAAGTCTTATTTGTTTTTTATCTTATATTTTGGAAATGTACATCCAGTTTTTCCTCTTCATTTTCTGGGGGACCCCCAAGAGGGTGGGGCCCTAAGCTATAGATTGTTTAGCTTATACGTAAATCTGGCACTGGCAATAAGTATTTAAGGAAAGTAGCTCTTCTTACCTGAGAACTTTGCCATTTGCCACGCCAGTCTATGGGCCGGAAGGGTAGTTGAAGTAGTGAAGTAACTTATTCCAGTCCACCAGTGAATTAACTTTGGGAGGTTGAGGGGGCGGGGAGACAAAGCCGTTGATGGTTACAGTGGGGTTGCATTTTCTTTTCTTTACAAAGCAACAACATCTAATAGAGGAGAAAATCATTTCCCAGATCTTGGGGTGTGGTGCAGACTATCAGTTTATGGGAGATATCACTAGGTGTGACATAAAAAAAATATGAATGAAAACAAAAAGGAATGACAAAACAAATGAAAACAAAACAGGAATTGAGCTTTTCTGGGGTAGTTATATAGTTGCTTTGTGACACTTTAATTTAGCAGGTTTGTTTGCTAGGAAAGCTGAAGAAGAACTGCAAGAGCTTAACTAATAAAATTAGCAATTAAAAAAACAATTAAAACATGATGTTCAAACCAGTTTAAAATATGCTCCGAAACCTCATCTGCTAAATAACAATGAAGTGTTAACCTCTATTTGCATATAATGCAGGTATATATTAATGGGAAGGAGGTGTTGTAACCAGCGAGGTCAAAGAGAAATGTAGTGAAAAATGTACAAACTGTGACAATTCATTTTCTTATGACCTCACTGCTTGCAACCCCCACTCCAATACTGTATGTGTATATGTCTGCAACTGAGGATAATACTTCGGGCAGCTGGTGAAGTGGACTTTAGCCCATGAAAGCAGATGCCATAATAAATTAGTTAGTCTTGAAAGTGCCACAAGACAGTTTATTGTTTTTGCTGCAACGCTGCCTAATATGATCACCCCTCCGGAAATCGTTGCATTTAAAACATAAGTAACATGTCTGTTTATTTTAAACTGCAGCTTTATGGAGGAATTGTTTTAAATTCAGCTATAAATTCTAAACAGATCTTGTATGGAAATAGATCTCCAGTACACATTTGAGAACTGCCAGCATTTGTCTTCATTACTCAGCCTCTTCATACAGATAAAACGACAGCCTATTATCTCTGCTCTCTGACACCTAGGGAGAAAAATGAGCACATGAAACAACAGACCCAAGTCCACTGTAAAATAAATTTTAAAAAGAGCCATGTTGAAGCGAGGGAGGTTGGGTGCATCTGAAATCCTAGTGTACCAAATTCATGGTCAATAGAATTTGAAAATAGCTGGATAAAAAGTGAGCAATATCAGTGACTGGTGGGTTGAGTTTGTAACTTCTCCCCCTCTTGGCATTTTTGAAGAATGGCAAGCTAGAACACTAGCTGTTTACATTACTGCAGAGAAGAGATAAGAACTGAAAACTCCCAACACCCACACAACTGAAATCTGTATTTCATGTATCTATCATGCACCTGCATGACATTTTGAACACAACATCTCCCAACTCATGTTTTTTCTCTGTTCAGCTTGTTTTCCCCTCAGAACATCCAACGTTATGGAACACCTGCACAATTTCCTCAAGTCACTAGTGCTCTACACATTCCTTTCCCTATGATCTTTATAGCTTCTCAAGAAATCAACTCTGTCACTTCAACCTTTCCATACAGATGTGTCATAATGTAATCTATCACGTTGCGGCAGTGAGTGGGTAAAGGAATATTTAACCCTCACCCACCTAATGGTCCCAATGAACACCCCCCTACATTTGGGATTGAAAAAATTAGGACCGTTCACTTGGCTGAAGCAGCACTTTTTTTTGGTAAAAGATATATATGAGGTGCCAGTACAACAGTATTGATAAAAGTGATGTGGGTGGCAGCACAAAATGGCTGCCATGTGCAGCAAAAGAAAAAGAGGTGCCAATATTCTGTACCATGAGTTTAGTCACACCAAAAACGAAAAAGAGTAAAATTACTATTCCAGCTGAAAACAGACCAGCAATTAAACAGTGCTGTTAAAATGATGATGTCTGGAAGTACCCTATTTGGGAAGCAGTATCATAGAGTTGATAGGGACGTGGGTGGCGCTGTGGGTTAAACCACAGAGTCTAGGACTTGCCGATCAGAAGGTCGGCGGTTCAAATCCCTGTGACAGGGTTAGTTCCCGTTGCTTGGTCCCTGCTCCAGCCAACTTAGCAGTTCGAAAGCACGTCAAAGTGCAAGTAGATAAATAGGTACCACTCTGGCGGGAAGGTAAACAGTGTTTCCGTGTGCTGCTCTGGTTTGCCAGAAGCAGCTTAGTCATGCTGGCCACATGACCCGGAAGCTGTACGCCGGCTCCCTCGGCCAATAAAGCGAGATGAGCGCCGCAACCCCAGAGTCGTCTGCGACGGGACCTAATGGTCAGGGGTCCCTTTACCTTTACCTTATCATAGAGTTGGAAGGGACCACAAGAGTCATCTAGCATAACCTCCTGCAATGCAGGAATCTTTTGCCTGGTGTGAGATTCAAACCCACAACTCTGAGATTGAGAGTCTCCTGCTCTACCAACTGAGCTACCTGTGGCATTTGCCCTCCTAGGTGTGTGACATCATACTGGGTTCATAGGGAAAGGGTTAAAAAATTGTAAAATGACTAACCAATGGGAACCCAGGAGGCAGAGTTAACTGTATAAGTTTTAAGCACAGAGGTTGTTTAGGGAGTTAGAGTTGTTGAGAAGACAGTCTGGAGTTAGAACAGACAGAGAAGATAAGTCGGTGGGTTGGGCTAGTCTGGTGTGAGAGAGTGAGAGAATCTGTTAAGAGGAGTCAGTTGAGATAATCAGTCAGAAGGTATTAGGAAGGTATAGGCCGGTAAAGAAACTAAAGTTAAGATACTGACAGGAATATTATCTGAGAAACCGTAAACTTGTTAATGTTTGTAAAATAAACTTGTTTTTTTGGTTCACTTTTAACAACTGACTGGACTCAGTGTTTTACCCGAGAGTAACGGGTTGGTGGCAGCGGGGAAGTGAGCACAGTGGTGGCACAGGGATCAATAGACCGTTAAATGTCCGGGGACCCTGTGTGATCACCACATACCCCAGGCCGGTGAATGAAGATTTGCTTCACAGAGCCCCAGAGATAGGGCAAAGTGAGACAGACTCCTAAAAAGCCAATAAAAGATGCTTGCCTATTTTATTATCCACAGAGGTGCCTGAGTCATGGAGTGTCATAGTAAACAGACAAACATGTTTAGTATCTTCTGTTCTAGTACAGCAGCAATCTGCTCCCTTCCCATCTGCCTGGGACTCAAATTGATTTGTTTTTCTGCAGAACGCTTCCTCTCCAAAGATAGAGAAAAAGATCTATGAGCTTACTTTAGCAACGAGAGCTTGACCATCAAACACAGAGCCAGTTAGGGACTCTGTCTGCCTCCTGTTGCTGGGTGGGAAAGGTTGTTCAAGTCAGCAAGCCTTTCCTGGACATAAATCACAGCGCTGTGATGGACTCAGAGGTAATATGCTCAGATTCAGTGTTTTAAAAATAAAATAAAAACGTGGAGACAGCTAAAAGGTGATCCATAAATGCAATGAATAATGGAGCATCAATTCTATCAGGCTGACATTTCCTTATTTAGTAACCGCCTAGGTTTATACCTATCCCACCCATAAACACCTGTAACTTCATTGTATCTAAAGTTCATGAGGTCCTACCATAGCTTGTGGAAATATTCTGAAATACAGTGGAACCTTGGTTCTCGAATGGCTTAGTTGACGAACAAATCAGCTCCCGAATGCTGGAAACCCAGAAGTAAGTGTTCTGGTTTCCAGACATTCTTTGGAAGCTGAACATCTGATGCAGTTGTCAGCTATTGTTTCCGGGGCACTTGCGCCAATCGGAAGCCGCACCTTGGTTTTCGAATGTTTTGGGAGTCGAATGGACTTCTGGAACAGATTACGTTCGAGAACCAAGGTTCCACTGCTTTTCAAATGACACCAGCTTATTCTATGTCTAAGGCACCTTTCCTAGACATAGCCAACCCAGTTTATTGCTTGCTAGTCCATCTGGCCATAAATAAAAGATAACAGGCAATAAAAACAACAATAAGATGCATACATACAAAACACATTAAACTGTATTGGAATATAATGATATTGTTATAGTCAGGGCTTTTTTCAGGTGGGCGCCATTGCCATTATCATTGCCATTCATGGTGAGTTCCAGCACCTCTTTTTCTAGAAAAATTGGAGTTGTTACAGTGTTCATTAACATGAACTTTGACAAAAGCAAAATAATGGTTTTGGGGAATTCACGCAAGAGCTATAGCTGGGTATTTGGTGGTAAACCCATGCAGCAGGTATTCAAATTCAACTATCTGGGAATTACATTCCATCATAAGCTTCTCTGGTCCACGCACCGTGCAATTGCAGTGAATGCCAGTAAGATGTCTATGCAGGCCATAATACGTTTTTTCATAATAAGAGGTAATTCGCATATCCCTTCTGCCCTTAAGGTCTTCAACGCCAAAATTATAGCTCAATTGCTCTATGGTATTCCAGTCTGGCTGCCATGGCTTACCCAGTTGGTAGAATGAGTGCAGGCAGCTTTCCTCTTCAAGATTTTTACTGTCCCATGATGTGTAACCTATGCAGCCTTGTGTCTAGAGGGAGGTCAACACAAGGTAGAGACTGTCGCCTGGGCGAGATTTCTTCTATGCTGGTTAAACATTTGCCTTACAGGGCTACAACAGTTTAACAAGAAGGTACAGCAACTTGGGCTGTCAGTGGAACTTTTGCGATCGATGTCCCTACCATCTGCCAAGGCTATAATCATTAACACATATTCCCATCTAAAATATTAAGCAATTTCTGTTTCCTTAAAGTCAAGCTAATAAATTTGGCCGTCTTATATGTCCCATAATAATCTGTTCCAGCCAGTATAAAAATACTTTTCTGCCTAGAAGAGTTATTTCTAATCCCTGATATTGGAACCTTCTTAGATATATTTTTAATTATTCAGGTGGAGACCTGGCATAAAATTATCTTGATATCTGATATCATCAAAGTCTGGCAATAAAGAGATCTCGTTCCCACTTAACACTTGAAGAAGAAAAAATATATAATGTAATGTCAGGCTCCAAGCTAAGCTACCTTTGAAGTTAAACTGGTGTTTTTCTTGCGTCTCAGCTCCTGTTTGTTTAATCAGCGGCCAACATCTGTTATTGTGTTGCAGAATTTACAGAACAAATCTGGCTCTGAATAGAACATCAGTAATAAGTTTTTGCTTTCTTGCTGCTGCTATTGTTGTTAGTTTTTGTTTGTTTGGCTGAAAATTAGTCTGAACTAATTTTGCTCAGCTCCAACAAAGAAAAAGCACCAGAAAATGCTAAGCCCTTCCAAATGAATTTTATGTAATGGGTCTCCCCCCAAAACTGGACCAAAACATTGTCATGGAAAACATTCCAGATGACCAGTGCTAAACTGAAGTATTCACTACTACCCAATTAGAATAGCTGGTTCATGGGGGGCAGGGAGTAGGTTGGGCACCAGATGGAAAGCCCCCAAGGTAATTCTTGAACCAGTAAACCAGGGTTTGGGGAAACCTCCAGACTACATCTCTCATCAGCCAATGGCCGAAGAATATGCTGGAAGTTGTCGTGGATGACTACAGGGCTTCCATCCCTGAAATAAGGTAGGTGTTTTGAGTACTGGAGAGAGGGTTCCAATGGATTATAAAGTTATTGTGGCTGCAGATGGCTTCAATTTGTTTTCCCTGGTCCTGGAATCACTGGTAACAGTTTACTTCATGGACTAGAGCCTGGTAAATCTGCTGTGACCTTTGCCTTCTTTTTCCAGGACTTGAGGGGGGGGGGAATATATTCATAGTTTCAACATTCCATCATGAATATAAGCAGTACTATTTTTCTAGAAAAAGAACTCACCACAAACACCTCTCTCTTAGAATGGTAATGGCACACACCTGAGAGGTGCCGGTAGTGAGTTCTGGCAAGTTCTGGCTGAAAAAAAGTCCTGAATCTACTTATGCCATCAGGGAAAAAATATATGAGGGAAATAATTTAAATCACTGAACAAGATTTCTTTCGACTTTCAGATCTGTGATGACCCATTTAAGCACACAAGTCACAATTTGATGTTACAGCCATTAAGTTTTGGAAACGCCTTTTGTGGAAACACCTTTGGTGATAAATGCCACCCCATTCATTTGGGAGTCTGATCTCCCAAATCACTTGCCCTTGCTAGGTTTTTTTTTTTTTTAATTGTAATTTGAATTATCTTTTTTTGTAAGTTTCCTTGTGGTTTTGATTACCAGTATCTTCTTTGTACATTTACCTGTGTTCAGAAGCATGGGTAATTTGTAATAAAACAAAAAGTTCCAGCACTTTTTGGAACAAAGAATCTGGTGGTTGGGAAAGGAATGCATTGTGAAAAATTTCAAATGTTTAGGCTTTGCTGAAAAGAGTTAGGTTGTGCAGCCCCACCAGAGATAAGACAGAGGTTTTACACACAAACACACACAGTGGACCTACAAAAGAATAAGCCATTTCTTTATCTACTGGTAATCTGCTAGATAAGTTCTTATGTTGTTTCTGCTCATAAAGTCATTCAAATGACCAGTTAATTGACAACTTTTGACCTGTCTATTGATTTCTAAATGTATAATAATTGGCCACTTAATTGACTAGCTTTCCAAAACAAATTTGGTAATGATTTTGCCTGTGAGCATCCAGCGTGTAGAACTGTGTTGATACACTGATGATGGGAACTTCATATCTCTCTCTCTCTCTCTCTCTCTCTCTCTCTCTCTCTCTCTCTCTCTCTCTCTCTCCCTCTCCCTCTCTCTCTCTCTTTTACACACACACACACACACACACACACACACCACATTTGAAAGCATTGCTGTTTCCTCACAAGCTCTCTACAGTGTCACATCATAGTCCAAAGTGAGCTAAGGACTAATTCCAGAAAGCAGCCATGGAGGGACAATCCCAAAAGGAAGGCCACGTTTAAAGAGCCAGGCAGAAGTCTCGTTCTGAGGAAGTCATTCAGCAGTCCTAACAGGTGGTTAGGTGCAGAAACAGTATCTTTATATCTATATTTATGCCAGCGACTGGACTGAGGAGGAATGGTGGAGACCGCCTCCTCCTCCTCAACCTTCCTGAGAAGAGGAAGGCAGTATAGATTTACAACAGTGGTTTGCAGAAGGTCACGGCTCAGAGATAGGAGAGGGACAAACCTGGGAGATCATGGAAGAAGAGGAGGGGGGAGGAGCAGAACCAGAGCTGCTGACTGACATGTTATTGTTAGAAAGCATTCCAGACCCACCCCTTCTCCCAGAACCTGGAGAGCAGTAATAATAATAATAATAATAATAATAATAATAATAATAATAATAATAATAATAATTTATTTGTACCCCGCCCATCTGGCTGGGTTTCCCCAGCCACTCTGGGCGGCTTCCAACAAAGATGAAAAATACACTAAAATGTCACATATTAAAAACTTCCCTGAACAGGGCTGCCTTCAGATGTCTTCTGAATGTCAGGTAGTTGTTTATCGCAGTGAAAGTGGGAGAGCAGAAGGTGAAGAGGCAAATGGCCTTAAGCAGCCACCGTAAGGGGGATGGTGCTGTTGACGACTGAGAAGGAAGTGGGGGGGGGGGGAGAGAGAGTTTACTCAGGGCAACGCCATTACCAAGGAGGCAACATTTCTAAGCCGGGCATATACCTGCTGGGATTGAAAAGGCATCTGACCCTCACCTGAATCTCATAGCTCTCCTGACGAGTGCTTTGGTCTGCCCACCAGATACCGGGCACTCTACTATTCAAATTAGGCCCCAGTGTTTTTGTTACAATCTCCCTTCTCAATTAAGTAATCAATTTTAATCTAGAATTTAAATTCTCAAAACTTTCTTATTTGTTAATTTGAGCAAGTAAACTACTGCTCTCACTTCATTACAAACAGTATTTCTACCTGCAACACACTTGAACAAACCTGCTCCTCTTCCTTTCACAGATATTTTGTTGCCATTTGCAACTTTAGCCGACTCTGATTAGTTATCATTTACCATAATTCTTGGGGAAAATAATTAGCATTGCACGTCATGTGCATGGACGTTGCCAAACCAATTAACCAACTGGAAGGATTTCTGTTAATAGCACCAGTTTTCCTATACCTTGATATTGCTGGATAGTTTGATGAACTGCAAAAGCATTTTTAGTTTGTTTTCTGTTGCCACTGTGGAACTTTTCTTTATTAGTGCCTCTTTGTTTTGTACTATTCCTTGCAAATGAAGGGGGGGGGGAATTCTGTTTGTATATGTTGATAATATGATTTTGGTGACTGAGGACAAACAAGATTGTACAAAAACAAGATTGGGTGCAGGCCTGGCCAGGACATAGGCGTCCTGACTGTGACAAAGGTGACCTGTGTGCTTGCTTGCTTGACTAACAGCTGTTGGGAACTTCAAGGTCCCTGCTCTCCCTTCTTATGGTCTTTGTACTGGACCTGGAGACTCCAATAGAGAACATTCCATGTCAAGAAGGAGGGCAAGTGGGCACCCTATCAAATGTTAGGACAGGAGCTACATGGAGCAGGGCCTTTTCACTGGTGGTGCCTGTTGTATGCCTCGCCCTTCCAAGACCTGCTCTATTTTGGCCTGTATTTTGGAGCTTTATAATTTAGGAAGACTTTGGAAGAACTGGTTGACAAGTCTTATCAGTCGCTGACGTATGAGCGGATTTTATTTGCTGCTATTCTGGGCAGTACCATTTTAATTCCCCAGCACCGTTGGAGAGGAGGCAGGCGCAGCATCCTCCTCTGCTTATTCCTGCCATCCCTTCCGTTCTGCTGCCTGTTGTAGTAAGCAAATATAATTCAAGATGTGCTGCACAGCTTGGGTGTATGAAAGATTTGGAGAAGGAACTGGGGAGGGGGTGGAAGCCATGTACTCCCCTCAATTTCAAGGTTCAGGGCAGATCTCCAGGTTGTAGCTCAGCTTGACAATCTACATAACCGTTCAACATGCAGGAGCCCTGTCCTCTTTCAATCATTTATCTTTGGGGCAATATAGCAGAAGTGCAAAAATAAGGTGCGCATGATTCCTGCAACACAATTTTGTGGTTTTTTGGCTTTGTTTTGTTTGCTTGTTTTGCTTCCGAGTGGTCTCCAAACCCTGAGTGAACAAGCCTGGGTGAGTAGGCTCTCACTTTCCCCTCACAGAACTCAGGCCCCGACTTCATTGTTACCAGAAGAGGTTCATATAGTGCATGACTGAATTAAACTATGTATTTGAACAGCAGAGGATACCTTTTAAATATTATAAAGGTAAAGGTAAAGGGACCCCTGACCATTAGGTCCGGTCGTGGCCGACTCTGGGGTTGCGGCGCTCATCTCATCTCGCTTTATTGGCCGAGGGAGCTGGCGTACAGCTTCCGGGTCATGTGGCCAGCATGACTAAGCCGCTTCTGGCAAACCAGAGCAGCGCACGGAAACGCCGTTTACTTTCCCGCCGGAGCGGCACCTATTTATCTACTTGTACTTTGACGTGCTTTCGAACTGCTAGGTTGGCAGGAGCTGGGACCGAGCAACGGGAGCTCAGCCCGTCACGGTGATTCGAACCGCGGCCTTCTGATCGGCAAGTCCTAGGCTCTGTGGTTTAACCCACAGCGCAACTTGTGTCCCTGCCTGGGTGAGTAGGCTCTCGCTTTCCCCTCCACATAACTCAGGCCCCAACTTCATTGTTACCAGAAGAGGTTAATAACGTGCATGTCCGAATTAAATTATGTATTTGAACAGCAGAGGATACTTTTTAAATATTATAGAGAGGCCAAATTTGTGCGCTAAAAACGTCTGTTTCAGGAGTGCAGCAGATGGGCCAGGATGATCCTAAAAGAATCAGAAGTCAGAGGTACAGAGACCAACACTATTGCTCATGGAACAAATAAAAAATGATCTGCTCAGAAATAACGTCAGAAGTGGGCGGGTTAGTCCATCAACAAGCAAAGGTTGCAGCTGCATTTATCATGCAGCCAAATAAAAAAAATCACATCATTGTCCAGAAAGAAGGGGGGGTGGAGTGGGGAGCATCTCAGGATTGATGTCTCTTGTTGAGCAGATAAACAACCTCCAGCTCCATTTAATAGCAGGAAACAATTACGCTGCTGAAATGATATGCCGCGCTCTCTTAATTAAACATAAAAGCACCCTAATCTTATAGTAACTTCAAGGGATTCGTTTGAAAATACTCTGGCTTGTCTCTCTGACGTAGAGCAGTCCAAACAGCCTCCCCAGGGTGGCTCAGAGAAGAGTGCACAGAACAAGGGCCAACGCCGCTGGAGAAGAGTGAAGAAAAGCCCATAAATGGAACACGCAAAGCTGATGTACAGTGAATTTTCCTTGGCTTGAAAATGTTGCGGTTGTTATTTGGTTAGAATTTCATTTCCTGGCCTCGCCAGTGGCAGCATTGACAAATGTAAAGTTGCCTGCATGTATACTTGTTTCTGTACTCTTGCAACACATGCTCAACACACACACACACACACATATATATGGGGGGGGGGGAGAACCAAAATTATTACCACTGTGCTTCTTGTAATGGCGGCTGCTCCTGTCAGCTCAGTGTAACTCCACTGTAGTTGCGGCTTCAGCTCTCCTGCCTGTGTGTTGCACTTTTGTCTCAGTATTTACGGTGGAAGGTACAATGTCCGGAGTGGCGGCTGCTGGGGGGAGTATAGTAGTATCTCTGGTTAAGAACTTAATTCATTCCGGAGGTCCGTTCTTAACCTGAAACTGTTCTTAACCTGAAGCACCACTTTAGCTAATAATAATAATAATAATAATAATAATAATAATAATATCCCGTCCTCCCCAGCCAAAGCCGGGCTCAGAGTGGCTAACATCTAATGTATAACACATTAACATAAAATCAGACAATCAATTAAAATACATCCTCAAATCAGATCAGAATCAGAATAAAATCCAATCGGATGGCAACCCGCAGATTAGGGTTGGGGACCTTAAATGCTCACCAGGCCCAACTGTTTGTGCTGAACTTATATGGGCCTGTGAGAAAAATTGGGTGGCCACTTTTCTGCAAGTTCTTATGAAAGGGAAGATGGAGTCAGACTGAACCCCGACCAAAGGCCTGGCAGAACAGCTCTGTCTTGCAGGCCCTGCGGAAAGATGTCAAGTCCCGCAGGGCCCTAGTCTCTTGTGACAGAGCGTTCCACCAGATTGGAGCCACAGCCGAAAAACCCCTGGCTCTAGTTGAGGCCAGCCTAACCTCCCTGTGGCCCAGGACCTCCAAGATGTTTTTATTTGAAGACCAAAAGTTCCTCAGTGGGACATACCAGGAGAGACGGTCCCGTAGGTACGAGGGTCCTAGGCTGTATAGGGCTTTAAAGGTTAAAACCAGCTCCTTAAACCTGATCCTGTACCCCACTGGGAGCCAGTGCAGCCAGTATAGCACCGGGTGAATGTAATCTCGCAGCGAGGACCCCGTAAGGAGTCTCGCTGCAGCATTCTGCACCCGCTGGAGAGCGGCCTCCCGTAATGGGGGATCCCACTGCTGCTGCTGCTGCCGCTGCGCGATTTCTGTTCTCATCCTGAGGTAAAGTTCTTAACCCACGGTACTACTTCTGGGTTAGCGGAGTCTGTAACATGAAGTGTTTGTAACCCGAAGCGTTTGTAACCCGAGGTACCAGGGTTTGTCATGAGGCCAATAGTGAGGGGAGGCTGAGGATAAAGAATATGGATGGCGACGTGTATTTATTTATATATTTGATTGCAGCATTCCATGTATAAGACAACCCCCAATTTTAAACTTAAAAAATCGGGGGGGGGTATCGTCTTATACACGAAAAAATATGGTGTGTTGCGATTTAAGATCCACCCCCACATTATTTGCGTCTCCAGTTAAAAATTGTGATTTCTCCCCACCCCCACAAAGGGTGCAATTACTCATGCACTGGTGCCTTGGGTACCTCTGCATGTGTATTTTGATTCCAGCTGAGCATTGCCCTAGGCTGAACTCAGTACCCTCTCACTCCTAGTTCTTGTACATGCAGTCTGTTGCTGAATGTACACCTGACATCAATCTTGCAAGAAGTAGGGCTGGCCAATTTTGGTTTAGCTCAGTTTCCCAGTCTTAAGTTTGCTTCTCCACGTTTCTGCATCAGTTTGCTATTTTCTCCCCCCAGAAAGTTCTCATGAAGCTCTGTCTGCATTTCATTGCAAATATCTCCAAGTATACACATTTCTGCATGAAATGTTGCCTGGTATGCACATTTTTGCACGCCATGACCTCCAATACAGTACAGTCTTTTCATGTTGGTGGCACACTTTTTAGATATGCATCATTTTGCGACACAGTAATTCAGTTTTTCCTGCCAACCTAGCAGTTCGAAAGCACGTCAAAGTGCAAGTAGATAAATAGGTACCGCTTCGGCGGGAAGGTAAACAGCGTTTCCGTGTGCTGCTCTGGTTCGCCAGAAGCGGCTTAGTCATGCTGGCCACATGACCGGGAAACTGTACGCCGGCTCCCTTGGCCAATAAAGCGAGATGAGCGCCTCAACCCCAGAGTCGGTCACGACTGGACCTAATGGTCAGGGGTCCCTTTACCTTTTTAATTCAGTTTTATTAGCAAGCCGGAGGTTATACTAATCCCTTTCCGGCTCCTGGATGAAAATAGGGAGCATTTGCGTGACTTGCCTACAAACAGCAGCTGACATACTAACGTGTCGCGACACACAGTTTGGAAAGCTCTGCTCTAATATAATGCATTTCATGTTATTTTTCACTTATATATACATTTCTATGCACACTTTTCCCTAATAGACACATCACTGTACACATTACTTGGTTGCAGAACAGCATTACAAAATTCAGAGAAGGGTGAATTTTAAGTTGAATTTTGGTTTGCATGTTGTTCCAGATAGTGTAAATTAGGTAGGGTCACGTTAAAATCCTAACCAAAGCATATTTCTCTTCCATCCGTAGCAAGAAGTAATAAAATCATTTGAACAAACATGAACTCAACACACTGTACTATCCTTTCTACAATATACAGTACCAAGGTCCAACTTCACATGCAAATCTCAAACGTGCCTGTTCTTGTGCTCCTACAAAAGCTACAAACACAAGAAGCCATGGAAACTAAAAATGTACAAGTTTGGTGCTTGCTATTTTATTTGTAATGAGGATCTCTCTATACAGTGGTATCTCGGGTTACAGACGCTTCAGGTTACAGACTCCACTAACCCAGAAATAGTACCTCGGGTTAAGAACTTTGTTTCAGGATGAGAACAGAGATCGCACGGCGGCAGCAGGAGGCCCCATTAGCTAAAGTGGTACCTCAGGTTAAGAACAGTTTCAGGTTAAGAACGGACCTCCAGAACGAATTAAGTTCTTAACCCGAGGTACCACTGTATATATATCTGTTCTCCAGGTTCATTGTGATTGATTTACTGTCATACGCTCTTGGGTTCCACATGATATTTAAATAAAGCGTGGCATCACATGGCACCAAGGGTTATCAACATGTGCTCTTTTAGAGATTAAAAGTGGCAACACCGAAAGGTGTACATTTCTCACATGTGCGCCCCCCCTCCACACCCAAGCGCTCCACCTCTACGCATACAAGAATGACAGAACGAGGCTAATACTTTGGCGTTCTCAGCTTACCAAAATCACCTTCCCTCCACAGGAGAGCAAGAATGAGAAAGTGTAGCTTGTCCAGACAGGGACAGTCTGTCGATGGAGCTGATTGACAGCGAGACCTTGCCTTGGTTGGACCCATAACCAGCAACAAGAAGATGTGGCAGCAGACACTGTTTTGCATCTTTGCAAACTAGGTTTGATCTTTGTGCAAAGGGGCATGAGCGCCTTAAGCCCTGAATGCAGACACCAGGTATTTTCTATCTTCCTGACATTAGAAGACTGACATGCCTGTAATGAAACCCAAAGCTTCCTTGAGATACTTGAGGCATTTGCCTGGATCCAGAATTAGAGACACTGCTGCTGGCTCTAAAGCAGCATTTCTCAACCTGTGGGTCCCCAGATGTTGTTGGACTACGACTCCCATCACCCCTAGCTAGCAAGGCCAGAGCTCAGGGATGATGGGAGTTGTAGTCCAACAACATCTGGGGACCCACAGGTTGAGAACCGCTGCAAAGCATTTCTAGCACTGCACTTCTGACTTCATAACAATTTCAAAGTCCTTTAAAGGAACAGCTAAACCATTGGTGGCATCAGACCTGTCTACCTTGGCAGATTCAAGATCGCAAAAAGAAGAATGTGTTTTTCATCCTATTAAACTAAATGCAAGATTCACAAGTCTAATAAAAATAAGTCTTTGTCTGGCAGACCTGTCCAGTGTATCTCAAATATCTTTTGCAGCTCTAATACCCTGAGTCAGCTGCTGAGTTTTGTTTCTCTTGGCAAGTTAAGGCTCTGTTGATTTGCTGGAAGTTCATTTTTTCCTTCTTTTGTTTCAGTTACGCTAAGATTTGTCTCCATCATTACTTACCTGGAAGTTTCCTCCTCTCCTCTAGCCTCACGCCCAAGATTGTATTAGGGCAACTTAAAATGTGAACGGGCTTGGTTTCCTGTTACTTTTATGAATTACAATTCTTTCCCAGGGTTTTATAGCTTGTCGCAATGTATATGCTACACACACACACATTCATTGATCTGGTTATAAACCACAAAGTAGAATCTAGCAATTCCTCCTGTCTTAGTTTCATTTTTGCAAGACAAAAGAAAAGCAATCTGGAAATTCTTAAGTTGCTTTGAGACTTTTATTTATACATAAAGCAACTAAGAAATATAATAAATACAAATAAATAAACTGTGTGTTTAATACACACACACACACACACACACACACACTCTTCAATAGCTACTATTTCTGTTGCAAAGCAAAAGGCCCATTTTTCTTGTTTGGGAGTGGTAGAAGGAGCCGGATTATGACAACGGCCACAGTTGACAAATGGACAATTAGCTGCAAAGGTAAGTCATCTACACCAACTTCTGTTGACCTGTGGGGAGCTTTGGCAAATAGATACAAAAGACAGCTGGGTTCTCAAGAGGTGTGCTGAAGTGAAAATTTCAGAGCAGTTGGAGCTAGGAATGGGGTGGGGGAATTCAATTAATCTCTCATTTAAATGTGGACTTACCTAATTCACACTTTTTGAAACAATACACAAACTGAAACACAGTTTCACACTTCTCCAAATTTTGCAGTGCTATTCTCCAAGCAAGGAATGTGCATAGAAATGCATATATTGGTGAAAAAAAGCCTCCAAAATGTGTTATATTGGGGGAAACAACAAGAATGTGTAGAAGATGCATATGAAAATATTTAGGAGACATTCATACCAAAATGCTGTATCGAACTTAAACACACACACACACACACACACACACACACACACACATACACATCACAGAGTGATGTGGAAATGCAGAAAACTGAAGTTACGATTGGAAAAATGAGAAACTGAGAGAAACCAGAACTGACAGATTCACAAAACGCTAGTTTCACCTTGTCATTAACAGTGAGGAAAGTGGCAGTCGTGGAAATGCCGTCTCCTTTTCATCTATCAAAGCACAGGTACCCATCTTCTTCTGCATCTGGTCATCTGACAGGACATAAAGAATGATCTTACCATCCTAAGGCTTAGCTGGGAGGTCCATGTTCTCTCTGGATCAACGGAGGATTTTCTTCTTCATCATCATCATCTTCAAAAAAAAAAAAAAAAGGCCTGTCAATGGCTAAGAACCTAAGAAGAGGCCTTCTGGATTAGACTAAAGGTTTACCTAATCGAGTCTCCTTTTTTCTACAGTGGCCAACTAGATGTCTCAGGGAAGTCCATGAGGATAAAGTGAGGGACAAAAGGCCTATCCTGCTGTTGTCTCCTAGCAACTGCTATTCAGAGACCCATTTCCCTTTGATTATGGAGCATACAGCCATCACGACTGCTAACCAGCTTGTGCCAGTCTAATACCCTGGGAGAACTTCCTGGGCTTGCCAGAGTGGGACTAGAATACATCTATATTTGTAATACTGAATAGATTATAAGGCCCTCACACTCTCTGCTCCTAAGCTGACACAATGCTTATCCCCGCACTTAATACGTTACCTTAAAATGAGAGTGGGCCTGTGTGCAGTAGTTGTTAGGTAAAAAGGTAAAGGACCCCTGGAAGGTTAAGTCCAGTCAACTATGGAGTGTGGCGTCCAACTCACTTTCAGGCCGAGGGAGCTGGCATTTGTCCACAGACAGCTTTCCGGATCATGGGGCCAGCACCACTAAACCGCTTCTGGCACAACAGAACTCTGTGATGGAAACCAGAGCGCATGGAAATGCCATTTACCTTCCCACTGCTGTGGTACCTACTGTATTTATTTACTTGCACAGGCATGCTTCCGAACTGCTAGGTTGGCAGGAGCTGGGACAGAGCAATGGGAGCTCACTCCGTTGTGGGGATTCGAATCGCCGACCTTCTGATCAGCAAGCCCAAGAGCCTCAGTGGTTTAGACTGAGTTATAGCTGTTACAGCAGACTTCCTCAAGCTGCTGCCCTCCAGATCTTTTGTCCTGCTTGCGAATGGCAGGCAGTAAAAGAATAATATTCCCCTGATTCTGGGCTAGGTTCTCTCCTGTTAGCCTGCTCTGTGGAATTCTGACCCCCTAAGCAGCTTTCCCCACAGAGAAGTTGTCTGTCTTAACAGTACAGAGCTACAAAGCACAGGTAGTCACCATGAAAAAGCTAGACAGTATCACGTTGATAGCTGAAAACTGACCCACAGAGCTCCTTTCCATCCCAGAGTAATTCCCATTTGCTGTTTGAGTGAGACAAACGTACAATAAAGCCCCCGAGTTCTGCAGAGATTTCATGTGCTTTATGATGGTTTTAAAATATGGAAATTGCAAAAGATGCTAAACACAGGAGGCCTTCAGAAACTTCAGACATTGCACAGGCTTTCAGGATCAGCTGAATCTGCAGAACTCTGCCACGGACATTGCCTATGGGCTGCTCACATCACTAGACATTAAGATTATAGGCATGATTATGTGCTACACTGCACTGAGGATGGGTGAGCAAAGGCTTTGCCAGCACTTCCGCCTTATTTATTTATTTAACATGCCTTCTCGGTGGCAGTGCCCAACTTTGGAATTCCTTCTCTGGGGGAAGTGAGACTGGCTCCTTCTTCTTGTCCTCACACTGGCAGCTGAAGACTTTCCTGTTCCATCAGCAGTGGCGTAGCGTGGGGGGTGCAGGGGGGGCTGGCCGCACCAGCCGCAACATCGGGGGGGGGCCGCGCGCTCGTACTCGAGTGCTAAAATCCACGGGTTAGGGGGCGCAAATTACTTGCCTTGCCCCGGGTGCTGACAACCCACGCTACGCCACTGTCCATCAGGCTTTTGGGAACTGACTGCTTTTAATGAATAGGCTGGTGCCCTACATCTGAAGGCAGCCCTGTATAGGGAAGTTTTTAATGTTTAATGTTTTATTATGTTTTTGTAAATGCTGGAAGCTGCCCAGAGTGGCTGGGGCAACCCAGTCAGATGGGTGGGGTACAAACATTAATAATATAATATAATATAATTAATATAATAATATAATATAATATAATATAATATAATATAATATAATATAATATAATATAATATAATATAAATGTTTATCATCTTTCTTGTTTTAATAGATTTTGTATATGTATATAGTTTTTATTCTATTACTGTTTCAATTGCTTTTATTGATTGCTCATTCTATGTTTTTAGCAGTTCTCATTTTTACCCGTGAGCTGCCTTGAGCCCAATGGGTATAAAGGTGGGAAATAAATGTATATATTTCTTATTCATTCATTCATTTACTGCTTCTTTATGCTGGCAAACTGTAATTTAAGGGGTTCATTCCTTATTCATTAAAATGTTGCTCAAAGGTATAATTTTGGCATGCAACAGATCCTGTGTGAGCTTTGGAATGTGAAGTTTCTTTTTAAACAAATAACAATAATAATAAACCGATAGCCACTGCTGACGGGCACAACACAGCTACAGTTTCACGGATGTTATTTTGCCGATGTCTATTATTTTGTACTTGCCTTAAAGGTAAAAAGGTAAAGGACCCTTGGGCGGTTAAGTCTAGTCAAAGGCGACTATGGGGTTGTGGCGCTCATCTCGCTTTCAGGCCGAGGGAGCCAGCGTTTGTCCACAGACAGCTTTCTGGGTCATAGGGCCAGCATGACTAAACCTCTTCTGGTGCAATGGAACACCATGACGGAAGCCAGAGCGCACAGAAACACTGTTTACCTTCCAGTCAGAGCGGTACCGATTGATCTACTTGCACTTTTTGGACTGCTAGGTTGCTTTTGAACTGCTAGGTTGGCAGGACCTGGGACAGAGCAACAGGAGCTCACCCCGTCGTGGGGATTCGAACTGCCAACCTTCCGATTGGCAAACCCAAGAGACTACATGGTTTAGACCACAGCGCCACCGCTTTCTCCTTGCCTTTATTATACAGTGGTACCTCGGGTTACAGACGCTTCAGGTTACAGACTCTGCTAACCCAGATTAAGAACTTTGCATCAGGATGAGAACAGAAATCGGGCGGCAGCGGCACTGGGAGGCCCCATTAGCTAAAGTGGTACCTCAGTTTAAGAACAGTTTCAGGTTCAGAATGGACCTCCGGAACAAATTAAGTTCTCAACCCAAGGTACCACTGTATAGCCATAGCAGCCCATGTGGTGGGCCAGAGCTTCCCTCCTGACATTGGTGTCGCTGTGAGCTTACCTGGATTGAGCAGGGGAGGGTCAGGTTGGTGGTGAGGTTGGAGCTGTGCATATGCCTACCCAGATGAGTCGCAGCAACACCAGTTGTTGGGGGAGAGGCTCCTTCTCACACGATTGGCTGCTACTCTTTCATCTCCAATGTTCTCCTCTTGCCAAATGGCGATGGCTTTACAGGGTTGCGTCGTATGGAGGCATTTTAGGAGGGGAAATACATCTGTAGAGGACAACATTCTTTCAGCCTGCTTTCCCCCCCATGCATCAGCAAAGTTATGCATTAGAGGGCTTTTGATGCCATTGGTTAATGCTTATCATTCTTCATTCTTCTGCCAGCTTCTGAGCTTTTATATCTTCTTCTGCTAATGTCTACGAAGCAGGCATTAACAGCAAGCTAAAATCACATTAGGTTGGAAGCTTTTTTTTCTTTAAGACCTAAGCTTTCCAATGTAATAAAGGTGACAAACGTCAGCTTCCCATAGGCATCTGGTTAGCTACTGTGGCAACAGGATGTGGCGCAAGATGAGCCCCTTGTCAGATCCAGCAGGTTCTGGTCAATGGCAGAGGAACCCTATCCAACACCCAGGGCAGGGCAGCCTGTTATGTACTGAAGTTCTCACCCTGGGCCAGCAGGGGGATACTGTAGATAGTTTTCACTCAGGTCCACATATGCAAATAAGGGATTGAAAGTGACGTTCAGTGATTGAATAGTTACAGCAAATGGTTACTGTTGCGTTCTAGTGGAGCTCTATATAAGCAGGCTGGCTGAACCCTCTAGTGGAGCTCTGAGGAGATTTCACCCCTCCCATATCCAAGAATCTCCTGATGATCTCTGCTGACTCTCCAGAGAGGAGGAGGCGTGTTCTGCTCTCTACTTATTCTACTCCAGCACCAAGTCAGTCAGTCAGTCAGTGTGTTGGAGAGAGAGAGACTGGGTGTTAGAGATCGTGTGTAGAGATAAGGTTGCTGCTAAGAGCAGCTGCAGACACTCAGTGCAGTTTAGCATTCATTTATGCTTAGACCTCGTTAAGCTCTGTATATAGTTGTATTATAGTTGTAGACAGAATAAAGAAGATATTCTACAGAGCTGCTCTCCGAGTCGTTTATATACTCTGCTAGACTCTGCTATACTCTGCTGTGCGACGACTGTCTTCTTGTGGAAGTGAATCCGGTGCTCACAACTCTAAGCTGTGAGTCCACAGCACTTTGACCTGTTCCTGTCCAGAAGGTGGTCTCTGGAAGTGCTACCCAGCTCGCCTAGCTCAGTCGAGGCTGAAGTGTATGAGTCCAGTTGGTGGCACTGGCTCAAGGGCGATGCTGACAAGCTCTATATAAGCAGGCTGGCTGAACAGTTCAGTTCTGTTCTGGCCTGTCAATAAACAAGAGCTGTTTGAAGAATCGCTGTGTCGTCTGATATGTTCACCCACAACTTAACACAGCCTGTACGGAGTGCGCATGTGTGGCGACTGTGTGGGATGCCGCACATGCGCAGTCTGTACGGGCTGCCACACATGTGCACTTCGTACGGGCTGCCGCTCACGTGCAACGTCCATACGGGCTGCCGCTTGCATGGTGACCGTATGGGCTGCCGCACAAGTGGCATCCTGTACAGACTGTGTACGTGTGGCATCCTGTACGGAGTGCGCATGTGTGGCAGCCCGTACGGTCACTGTGCGAGAGGCAGCCCGTATAGATGCCCATATGGATGGTGCGCACATGCGGCAGCCCGTATGGATGCCGCATGAGTGGCGCCCTTATTGACTGCGCACACCCTTGGCCACTCTACAGCTGGGGGAGGCAGGGGCCATCTTGTCACCTCCCCCAGAGTGGCACCCAGGGCAGCCCACCCCCTCTGCCCCCCACTTCATTCGCCCCTGGCTCTGGTTATGTTTTTTATGGATAGCTCTGTCAGAGAGCAAGAGACTCTTAATCTCAGGGTCACGGGCTGGAGTGGCATCTTGGGTGAAAGATTCCTGCATTGCAGGGAATTGAATGTGGTCCCTTCAGACTCTACAAGTCAGTGATTCTGTGAATAATCAATACATAAATCAAAACAAGAAGTAGAACAGTGGGTATCCCACATCAATAATTTCCACGGATGCTCTTCCTCCAAATTCTAAACTGTGCAGAGTGAAAACACTTCAGGACCAACACATTTCTTTCAATAGAAGGAGAGTCAATACATCATAACAAGAGGATATGAACTCATTTCTATTCTCGCACACACGTCTCATACCACGCAGAGTCCCATGACACCCGAATATCGTCCCAACATTACAGTAACATCTGCAAACGCCAAAGGTTTCCCTAGAACAACATTAATGTCTCATGCATGCAGTTCAAAAATATCTTGATTTTTTTTTTTGTGGATGGGTGGAATTCAACATCGCACTCTTCTGATCATTCCATCAGCGAAAGCATTTCAGTCTGCAAAGAGGCATGATCTTCACACTCCTGCTGCCCTACAAGCTGTTCTGCGGAATCATCCTGACCGTCCAGACTGAATTTTTTTGGGGGGTGGGCACAGAAGGCACATTTGAGCAGAGAGAGGGAAAGCCACGTTGTACTAGCAGGAGCCCTTGTTAGTTGAATCCAGCCCATTAACTTTAATGCATTTAAAGTTACATAATTATGCAACTATGCCACAATTACATAATCAATATTAATCATATTATTTATTATTTATTTATTTATTATGCTGGCATAATATGAAAGTTAATATATTAAAACAGAAATATAAAATGCAGGTTTAAATATCATACATACAAAAACAGGGGAAAGAAAGAGAAAAACATACACACAAGAACAAGAAAGAAAGAAAACTTGAATGTAATTCCAACCAGGCCATTATCTTATAAAGAGCCAATACTTCCTGCTCAACCTTTCCAAAAGATTTAACTATGTTCCAGTAAACTATAACCAGTATTAAATTGTTTCTAAAGGAAGGAATTTCTATTTTTCCATAATCTTTTAGAATGTGCCAGTTTAACCACTGTTTGTCACACATTCCCCTCGAGACGCTAATGTTATTCCCCCGTAGTGTTGCATAACTTCTACATGTACTGGAACGGGAAGGTAATTTACAAAATTTGGGTAGTCCTTTTTTCTGGATTGACTGAAGTGCATAGGCCAGTTCATAACCTGTAATATATTTCTATGACGGCTTTTATCTACAACTCTGCCATAACATTCACATTTATTTTTATTTATTAAAAAAACCACACAACCGCCTTTCCAACTACTTTGCCCTCACAAGGAGGAGCCCTGAATAATTATAAACAAGAACAACAATATCAACATTAATCAGCTTCATATCCGTACTGCACCCTTTAAATTAAGCAGGACAACTTCACTTAGATGGAGATTAATAAAAAGCAGAGTGAAATGAAAACCTCGTAAGGGTTTTCTGAAGAAAGCCACAGGGATTGGACCATACCAACATCATTTGGGAGGGCATTCCAGAAGTGCAAGGCCACCACTGAAAAGGCCCTGCTCCTGGATCCTCTCAGCCTAACATCTCTTATGGACAGACAGTAGGCTCTCAGCTGATCTTAGAACCTGGGCCAAGCAGTCTTTCAGGTTTAAGACTTCAAAACCAATTGGACTTTTTTCCCCATTTGGAGCTCACAATTTGAACTAGCAGCACCATGCATCCTTCTCATTTAAATGCTATTTCCTGCTTCAAACACTTAAGTGTCTGGCCTGATTTTCAGTCTTCCCTTAATATATATACATTTTTAAGCTACCTTTAGAAAGGTTTTTTTTTTTAAAAAAATAATAATTCTGGAGTTGTACCACAGCTGCTGATACTTCCTCCTTTTGCATGATGTTTATGGAAGTTTTTAATGTTTGGTGTTTTATCATGTTTTAATATTCTGTTGGGAGCGGGGTATAAAATGATGATGATGATGATGATACCACTTCAGCTACATAAGGATGGACACTCAGAGTGTGTTCACCCTTAGGAAAGATTCTCAGAAAAAAATACCTAGATTTTTAATGCAGCTTCAAACCTTTTGTCAGAAGGTACAAATTTACTTTCTGGCTTAGTGTCGTGAAGTAGCAAGATGACAGGGGGGAGGAAAAGGAGGAAGAGGATCCCGGCGAGGGGCGTAGCAAAGACGGGGACACACCAGGGACAAGCGGGGAATGAGGAAGTACTCATAGGATGACGGAGGATGGCGAGGTGATGGGGGTCAACGCACAGGTACCAGAGAAGGAGGACCCATTGCCAGAGTGGCCTCCGTCTCCACGCACAGCGGGATCTGAGGCACAGGGAGCAGTGGGAAGGGCACTCTAGGAGGCTGAGGCAGTCAAGGGCCCACAGCCCAGCTCCCTAGGTGGCCAGGTGGGGCTTGCTAGCTCTGGGAAGAGGTGTGTGATGCCTCAGCTGTAGGCTTGGAGCAGGTGAGGGTCAGCATGCCAAGTACAGTGGTACCTCGGGTTAACAACTTAATTCGTTCTGGAGGTCCGTTCTTAACCTGAAACTGTTCTTAACCTGAGGTACCACTTTAGCTAATGGGGCCTCCCGCTGCCGCCGTGCCACCGCCACGCGATTTCTGTTCTCATTCTGAGGTAAAGTTCTTAACCCAAGGTACTATTTCTGGGTTAGCGGAGTCTGTAACCTGAAGCGTCTGTAACCTGAGGTGCCACTGTAGAAAAGAGGGGCTGTGCCTGCTCATCTGCCCATGTTGATGGAACTTGGCTTGGATGTTCCTGGACTGCCATGGGACTGTGTTTTGGGTTTGACTCTGGACTGTATCCGGACTGCTGGACTTCAGACTTGGCTACTTGGATTGGCGTTGGACTGTGTTTCCGGAGCTTTGAACATTGGTTGTGTGGATTGACCCCTGGACTTTCGAGTTTTGGACTTGGCATATTGACTTCCTTCCAGGTAGGCCAGGGGTTCAGGACACTTGACTAACCTAATCTATGAAGACCCTATTCCCCCTTCCGCTTCCCAGTCAACGGAGTTCAGTACAACATAAACATTGGAAGAAGGCAACCGAGAGCCCTACAGAGTTGATTGTGTCTCCTACTCTAGAAGCACAAACCCAGAGGACAAGCAAGAAGCCATATGTGTGAGAAAGTGAGAGTATTTTTTTTTTGTGTGTTAAGAGAAAGAGAGACTGTGTATGTGTGTGAAAGAGAAGGTTTGTTTTAAGTGAGTGTACGGGAGGAAGTGTGCAACTCACAAAAGTTTTATAGATACTTCATTCCTTGAATGCTACGTTGTGACTCGACTGTAGTCTGTGGTGAAGATGGCTCACTCAACCGTGAGTGATCTGCTGTGTGACGGTCTTCAGTTCGCTCTGTGAATCTGTAGACTCATTTGTCCTCTGTGGTTTGGCTCACTTCCTTGAGTGATCTGTCTTAGGTGTGGTTCGAATTGGCTGCCATAAATTCACCGACTGACCTTCAGAACAGGCATAAATTCACCGACTGTCCTCTTGGACCTGCTGTTATCTGAAATGTCTTCTAAATAAAAAATAATTTCTTAATTACGCGGTGCATATATGTGAGCAAAATGTGAGATGTAGGTTGCAGCTGGTTTCCCTGCTTATGAATGCAGCTTCTGTATTGTGCTGGTGATTCATTAGGGAGTAAAGGTAAACCCCACGGCAGGGTGAGCTCCCCTTGCTCTGTCCCAGCTCCTGCCAACCTAGCAGTTTTGAAAGCACACCAGTGCAAGTAGATAAATAGGTACCGCTGTGGCGGGAAGGTAAACAGCGTTTCTGTGCACTCTGGCTTTCATGACGGTGACTAGACTTAACCGCCCAGGGGTCCTTTACCTTTTACCTATTAGGGAGTCTGAATTGTGCGCTGGTCTCTGGTATTATGAGTATGGTTGCATCGCTCAGTTTCAGGAGACTGGCAAGCACGACTAATCGTCCTACACAGGCTCTGCTCTTTTAGCACTGGGCTTTTCAGTTTGTTTGGCTCTGTCCCTGGGTGCACGAATTCTACCTGTGGGCAGCAATTCGTGACAGCAGTGCTCAGCGCCCTCCCTGCAGGCCCCCACCTCTGTATCACTGGGGTGTGGCAACTGAGCGTATTAGCTCCCACCTCCTGGACTCTTACCCTGAGCATTACTCAGGTCTTGGGATGAGAACTATACATGTGACTGAGCTCACATCTACACCATAGATTTAGAGCAAATGGCTTCCTCCAAAGAACCCCGGGAACTAGATTTTGTTGAGGATGTTGGGAGCTGTAGCTTTGCGATCAGTTCTTGTGATCCATAGAACGGTAGAGTTGGAAGGGACCCTGAGGGTCATTTAGTCCAACCCCGCAATGTGCTTGAAATGCATGGCACGGGGCAATACTTAAAATCATAACCACAATATTTTTAATAGCAGCGAAGTAGAAATCAAAAGACCTGAGGTTTATTTTAGCACTGGATTAAGAAATCCTGGTTCGCCCGCCAGTCTTTAAAAAGTGACCTGTAATTGAAGAGAACGCAAAACAACCTGCATTTCCACAATATTGTCACCAAACAATACAGAGTGCCTCAATTTAGATGGCAGGAAAGTATTTATTGAGGGAAACGCCACTGTTTATCTTGGGCAGTGTGTCTTGCTTGCATGTATGTGTTTAGACTAAAAGCTTAAAGCAAATTAATTCAGAAGATGCTCAATGGCTAGTCATACTGACATTTCTGTATATCGACAATAATCTTCCGAGAGGCTGAGCATTCCCTGGTATATGTACTGCCATGCAAGGCGAGGGGTCGCCACTGTTGGAGGCAGACTGCTAGACTGCAGTACGACAATTCCTATGTTATGAAACTGCCATTGGATAGACACGAAGTCTCGCAACGTGGTTGCACGCTCGCTCTGCTAGGCAATGCTTCTCTGCAGCTTTCCGATTACATAGCAGAAGACTGTGCGCGGCCGTTTCCATTTCCTGCTTACATTTTCCAGTGGGATCTGTGCGCCCCCGCTGCACACCAGTCGCCTCCAAGTAGATGGCTCCGTGTATCTTAATCCCACCCACCTCCCTCCTCGAGCATGAAGACAACGGAGTCTCCTTAAAGAAGCTCTCAATGGGCTATCCGGATGAACTACATTACCCACAAACCAACGCGCTGCTCGTAGAAAGGACGTCTGCGCACTAAGGCACTCGGATCCAAGTTTGGAGCTTTTAGCTGCCAGTCCTGGCCCATCATGTAGGTGCAGCAGAGCCTTCCTTACCATTGCAATAGGGGGTGAAAACCCACTTTGCAATCTGTTTTGCAAGGTGTGCAATTGCAGTTCCTTCCTCTGCAAGGAGATCTGCTGCAGGGAGTCAGAAAAACTCCAGTTGCATGAAGACTGAGCGCTTGCAGTTTTCATCTTTGTTGCAAAACTAGCTACTGAAGAGAGAAGGCAAAGTCTTTTGTGTTCCCCTCCCCCATCAAAGCAGAGGGGAAAATGTCTCAGCCGAGAGGTAAGGCTCCGACTTGCGTTCCTTGCAGATATGCAAAAAGTCGTCCATGCATTATGGAATTGCATGCATGCAATTTTGGGGATGCAATTGCATTTTGAAGTTTGAGGCTTTGAAAAGCTCTCAGTTGCATTTCCTGTTTAGAATGTACCTTTTTTTTTCCCTCCTTGCAGACACACACTGGCGCGCGCACACACTCACGCACATACACACAGGCACACATAGTTCCTGTAAGGCAGGGCTTGCAGTTCAGCTGTGCATTGACGTTATTTGCATTCTTCTGCTGGGATTACAGAGCTCTTTTTTTTTTTGCCTTTTGCACAGTCAGGGCAGATAAAGGCTTTTGAAGGGCTTATGCATTTAGCTGCTGTATATTTTCTTTTTTTCTTGTTCCAAAAAAAAGGCAAAATGCAAATCTGCAAGACAATTTACCTTGCAAATTTTAGCCAAACTTTGTATTTAAAAAAAATAAAATTATCTGGAGGAAATGGAAGGTGAAACTTGAGTGGAGTTACTAAGAATTAAATATATGCCTCTGTTTCTATGGGAAAGTATTGTTCTGATGCCAATGCTGAGCTCATTTTCCACAGACCTATCCTCCCCCCCCCCCCCCCGTCGCAAGCTGTGCGTGTAGTTTTAGGAATGGATTTGAGAAAGTTACGCAAGGAAGTCTCCTACGTTTTCTTATACTGGAACACGGATTTCTTGGTTTGGGATGTGTGTAAATGGAGGCAGAGCAGATCTTTTTCTCAAAGTACTGGAGAAGGTTCTGTGTCCTAAGGCTGGCAACACGGTTTAAAAGATGGGCAAACGTGGAAGGATAATTGACATGGAATAAAAATGTAGACAAGCGTCCCCTTCAAACTTTGCAAGAGTAATGTTGAAAGTGGGAACTACTGTAGACATCCTGTGTGGGTCTTGCAGTTAGGGGAGGAATCTAGTTGTCTATGCATGGATATACGGATTCAGTTTTCTGGGTTTTATTCTATTTTGCATTACAAATATCTGTGTTACAAGAGGCTGCAGGACTTGTGGGTTTGGATTCTGTGCACAGTGGTGCAGAATGCATTTTGGGTAGCCACTTGTATGAGTTCCTTTATCGACGACTTCATTTTTTCTTCTCGAGGGTGGTCGGGAAAGGGGGGAAAGGGGGCTAGAGAGGCAATGGGTGCTAATCGCAGTGTTTAATGTCAACCCCCCCCCTTCCCTAGTTGCACTTTGTGGCGGCTGAATTGCATAATTTATTACCTATTTACTGCAGTCCTCTCTTCTGGCCAAATGGAGGCTGATTGGAAGCTCTCAGCAGAAAAGAGCCCAATCGGGGTTTTTTTGCCAGTCTAAAAGGATGGCTAGCAGAGAATGTGGCACTCTCCCTTTCTTTTCGGATCCAACATGTTGATCTAGTTAGCAGCCAAGAGGGGAATCCATCATTTGATACACTGAGGGGGAAAAGGGGAGGATGTAAAAATCTGAATCTCCCTCCTCTTTCCTTGGAAAAACTGATTAAAGCTGGAGCAGAGAGACAGTGAAAAGGTACTAAATTGAAGGGGAAAGTGCACCAATTCATTCAGGTTAGATCTTGCTTTCATTCAGTTTTGTTTGCGGCCAGGATCCATCATCTTGTCTGGTAAGGCCATCATTTCCCAGCCTAGAATTCCAGTTTTCTTTCCAACTCTCATTCTGTCCACGTGAAACATTTCCATACATATATTTAGATGTGTAGAATGCAATTTTCAAGTAGATGAAGTTGTGATTTTTTTTTAAGGTACAGTACTATAAAGAACACAAATGAAGCAAATGTTGGCTTCAAAAACATCTAGAGACCTTTATTTCAAAAGAATAAGGGTGTCTGTATGCAGCAGAAAGTAAGGGGTAGTGTGTTAAAACGGCAGAAAGAGAAAGGCATAACTTTGAGGGTTGTGGGGGTAACTGTGTACACGGAACTTCAGATTGTAAGCTCATTGGGGACAAGGGACTTCTATTTTGATCATGGTTACCCTGCAATGTTAACTGGTGGGTTGGACAACAGGGGGAGCGGAGGAAGTAAAAAGCAAGGGTTACAAGGCTTCAATATAAAGGAAATACAATTGCATTTACTTGATATTTCTTTCAGCTGAGCATGAGAACTACGGGATTCTGTGGATTGTTTTTGAGATGCTATAAGAGATGCAATATTTTTAAAATAATACACCTTGACAACTGTAATGGCACAAAGGAATCTTCTTTTGGGTATGCTTTTTTAAACACGAGATTGATAAGGTAATGGTAAAGGTAAAGGACCCCTGGATGGTTAAGTCCAGTCAAAGGCGACTATGGGGTCACGGTGCTCATCTCGCTTTCAGGCTGAGGGAGCTGGCGTTTGTCCACAGACAGATTTCCAGGTCATGTGTCCAGCATGACTAAACCACTTCCGGCACAATGGAACACATTATGGAAGCCAGAGCGCATGGAAACGTTGTTTACCTTCCCGCTGCAGCGGTACCTATTTATCTACTTGCACTGGCGTGCTTTCAAATTGCTAGGTTGGCAGGAGCTGGGACCGAGCAACAGGAGCTCACCCCGTCGCGGGGATTTGAACTTCCGACCTTCTGATGGGCAAGCTCAAGAGGTTCAGTGGTTTAGACTACAGTGCCACCCATGTCCCTAGATTAATAAAAGGAGAAGCTAGCCCCCTGCCATGCAAATGATTATTCAGATACAGTGTCCAAGGTGCTGTCACATGGAGGATGGAGCAAGCTTATTTTCTCCTAAGACTGAACCAATGGCTTGCAAGTTACAAGAAAGGGGATTCCGACTAAATATCAGGGAAAACTTTCTGACAGAGCTGTTTGACAGTGGAACAGTCTCCCTCGGGAGGTTGTGGACTCTCCTTCCTTGGAGGTTTTTAAGCAGAGGTTGGATGGCCATCTGTCATGGATGCTTTAGCTGAGATTCCTGCATTGCAGATCACCCTTAGGTTACCTTCTAATTCTGTGATTCTGTATCTTTTTTATTATTATTACCTAAATTGTGGCATTTATTTCTGGTCTGTGGGATTTTCTTTTTTATAAGCGCAAGCTGCTGGTCCTGACCCAAATGGGGAAAGTTGATCATGTGAAACCTTTGTCTGGGTGCCACCACATTCTGCTAGCAGAAGCGCCAAGGCAGACTACGTAAGGGGGACTTATCCATGGGGCAAGCCAGTTCTTCTGAAATGGCAAGCTAATCTAGGACTGTTGGCATACGGAGGCATTTCCAGGTACCCTCACCTCATGGTAAGACAGATTTAAGTGGTACTTAGCTCTCAACAATGTTGGAATCCCCTCCCTTTAGTGCATGGATAGCTCAGTTGGTTAGAGCAATGCCAAGGTTGCAGGTTCGATCCCCATCCTATGGGACAGCTGCATTTTCCTGCATTGCAGGGGGTTCGACTAAGATGATCCTTAGGGTCCCTTTTTTTTGCACATTCATCCTCACCTGTGCTCGTGATGCACTCAAATTGTTTATGCATGATGGCGCTTTCAACGCCATTTGCACATGCAAATATTTCAGGGTGATTATATTGCTTTGGCTGCAATCGGTCAGTGCCCTGAAGTTTCCTGCTAAATATCTACAACTTTTTATACTACAAATCGTTTACAGTCATATCTTGGTTCTCAAACACCTTGTGACTCAAACGTTTTGGCTCCCGAATGTTGCAAACCTGGAAGTAAGTGTTCTGGTTTGCAAACTTTTTTTGGAAGCTGAATGTCCGACGTGGCTTCCGATTGAGTGCAGGAAGCTCCTGCAGCCAATCTGAAACTGTGCCTTGGTTTTTCGATGTTTTTGGAAGTCGAACGGACTTCGGAACAGTTTCCGTTTGAGAACCAAGGTACGACTGTAATAATAATAATAATAATAATAATAATAATAATAATAATAATATTTATAATATTAATATATCAATAATATTTATACTCCGCCCATCTGGCTGGGTTCTAGCAAAATATAAAAAACATAATAAAATATAAAAACATAATAAAATGTCAAACACAGGGCTGCCTTCAGATAATGTGCCGAAATGTACCCACTTATTTGATGTAACCACTCCTGCAGAGTTCCTATTGATGCCAGGTGCCGGCATTCCATGGTGTGTGGAAACGAGCTCTGGTTTAGCCTGAACCCAAACCCTTGAAAGTGTACAAATAGAATCATGGCATCATAGTGCAACTATCTTACACTTAGTGTAGAGGGTGAGCAATTTTTTTTGGGGGGGGGAGGGGTGGAAACACAGAAAACAGAATAGGTAGAGTTCAAGTGTGGATGCAGTGACGCAGAAACTTTAGAAAGTATAAGAGAACAACTGAGAATGTGGGCTGATCTGATAGAAATCCATTTCAGATGCCCTACTAGTGGCATAGCGTTGTTTGCTGGTGCCCAGGGCATGCTGGGTGGGAGGGCTGTGCTCACACTGTGAGTGGCGGTGGGAGGGCAGCCTAGTTGCTGACGCCATTGGAGTGACTCCACCCCCACCAGAGCAAAGTGGGGCTGTCGGCCTGCACAGGGGGGAGCCTGGCCGGCCCTTAGCGGGCAGAGAGGAACATTGGGCCATGCTACGCTGGGGTCACCTGTGTGGGGACACCTAGTTTGTGCTCCCTCCCTGGCACTCCCCACACTATGCGCCCATGCCCTGCTAATGCATAAGTGCCATGTCGCTGCATACAGCTGCTATTAAACAGCAGTCTGGAGGGGGCCTCAATATTCCATTAAGCCCTTATTGAACCTGGAACGCTTCACAAAGGAGTTCAACAGGTGTATGGCAGCCGCTTTGAGCTACCACGTCTGATAATGCCACAGACAGCACTTCTGAAGGGGTCGCGAGGTTCTCTTGACTTTAGCTCTTTGCTAGTTCCGTTCAGAAGAGTTGGCTGTGATTGCGTTCGGTTAAGTTTTGCTTTGCTTTCGTGTGCAATCTTGATCGCGTAGCTAGCGTTAAGGCAACGCGAACGACTATTTACAGAACTGGTTGCAAGATGTTAAATACTGAAGTAATGCTCTCCATTGTTTAGTGGAAGGATAATTAGTTCTGGGTGCTTGAAATCGGCACTTAGCTGGAATTAGTCACTGAAAATTATCCCCAGGTAAAAGAGCACAGCAAAGGTTGAGCTCCAAAGTGCCCTGTGCTGGAATGGAAAGTGCTTCAGCTCATGGTGAGGTGGGATGCTGGGAGAGAGAATAGGAGCTGCAGAGTTTTTGCGAGTCTTCGAGGTGCATTGAGTTCCCCTGACCTTCAGGAGAGGCCTTTCGTGATAAGGGAGGAAGGGTGGCAATGGGTTTCGGCAGGTCCTGTTGCACGCAGGGTATCCCCTGTGAAACCTAGCCGTGGCATATCAAGAGCAGCATCTGCTAAGGTGAAGTTTCTTTGCTCATTCAAAAGTGTTCTTTATTTCACTGCTTATAAATATACATAAGAAGCCACTTCTGTGGAAGCCCTGTGTAAGGGCTGTTTCTGCAATGGGTCTCCTCCCTCTGTGTGCCCCTCCACTTCAAAATACAGTGGTACCTCGGGTTACAGACGCTTCAGGTTACAGACTCCGCTAACCCAGAAATATTACCTTGGGTTAAGAACTTTGATGAGAACAGAAATCGTGCAGCGGTGGCGCGGCGGCAGCAGGAGGCCCCATTAGCTGAAGTGGTGCTTCAGGTTAAGAACAGTTTCAGATTAAGAACAGACCTCCAGAACGAATTAAGATCTTAACCTGAGGTACCACTGTAAGTGGCTGTGAGGAGACCCCCCCTCCACCGCCCAGAACAGCGGAGGAGAGGAGCGATTGCTACATCTGGCAAGCTGATGTAGTTGCCCAGACAGTACGATTGCCTTAGCTTGATGCTAAATTCCACCCAGTGTGATGGACGCAAATATTGGATTATGTTGATAATTCCACTCTGCATCAATTTCAAGTTGGGACGGAAGGATGCAGAACCAACAAGAACATTAAAAACAAGCTTAAAATATTCCGTACTTAGAAAAATGTGAACCTCTGTGACTTGTGGAGTAATTAAATGCATCCTCTTCCTTTTTTTGTAACAGTTGATAATGTGTTTGGTGTATATATCCTCCCCTCCGCACACGGAATAGGTTAGAAAAACAAAATAGCAAACGGGAGAAGAAGCCTTCTTCGTTTTTTTCTGATTTGCGGCTTCTAATATGCGTTAAGATTTTGCATGGCTCAATCCCATTTGGATTTAACGACTTGAGAAATGGGGATGTGTAGTGGAATTCTGTGCAAGATGTGAAGAGCATCTGCTGTCTTTGAAAGTGGTAGAAGAACGGTATCCATTGCACACATGCCAGATTTTCGTTGCAGCCGTGCCTCGGGATAATATTTTCTTGTAGACTGCCATGGTGATGATGTTCGTGAAGGGCAGTTTGAAAATTAAATTAAAAAATAAAATTAAATTAAATACAGTGGTATCTCAGGTTACATACGCTTCAGGTTACATACGCTTCAGGTTACAGACTCTGCTAACCCATAAATAGTGCTTCAGGTTAAGAACTTTGCCTCAGGATGAGACCAGAAATCATGCTTCGGCGGCGCGGCAGCAGCAGGAGGACCCATTAGCTAAAGTGGTGCTTCAGGTTAAGAACAGTTTCAGGTTAAGAACAGACCTCCAGAACGAATTAAGTACTGAACCCGAGGTACCACTGTACTGGTAACCCAATGCTTGCCAGTTGCAAGGGACTGATTTTGTGCAAGTCCCTGAAGAGGGACCTGGAGCCTTGCTGCTGACACAATCCGTGGTAGCTCTTTAGGCAAAGTTCCATTTTTCTGACTCAAGTCAGGCATGAGGTTTGAGAGTGTGTACTTGGTACAGTGACTTCTGGTAGTGGGACCCCAGTTGCATCAGTGGACCCTGCCCCATGCTGTGACACCCCTCTTGCAGTGAGCTTACCAGGGTGGCTGAGAGTTGTTTGAATTTCCCACAGTGCCCCAGAGTGATGCTCACAGCTGCTTGCCGCTATTGGGCATCAACTCAGCGTTAGAAACTCAGATGTATTAGCTGGGTGCCAAATGGCTCCATAAGCCAAGGTTGCAGTTGCCAAAACAGATTGTCTAGTTGCCATTTTGGGGGCCAGACAGGTCAAAAGTTGTATTTTTCAATTTGACTTTTTGGTTCCTGAAATTCATTTCGATTGTGCAGATAACATAGAATGGATAGAATTCTGCAGGATGTGTTGTTAGAGTGTGAAAACAGGCAAGACCCAAGGCTTCCCAGGCATGCATCTCCAGATGGTGGAGACGTTGGGCACTATCCTGGCTCCTGGACATTTTCACTTGGCAGCAAGTGGTAGCTAGCCGGGTGCAAAATGCTTGGAAAGAAACTACGGCTTATCATACTTTGCAAGTTGGGCCAGTGAGATCTATGAAACACGCAATAGCACTAGATTTATTGTAGGCAATATCTTTTTGTATTGTATATTCCATTTTTGTTAGATGCTATAAACTTTTGTAGGAGAGGTGGGAAATAGTGGGGAATAGGAAGGCATGAAAAAGTGAAAAATTGCTTAAGTCCACTTACGTAACGTGGGCACAGATCATGTTTATTCCACTTTGGTTTTTGTGTGTTGCTGGTCTTCATGTCCTTGTTGATATATGAAAAACGGGTGTAAAAATGGTTTTTGACGATCATACACTATAAGACCTAGAAAACTGCAAATAACCTTAATATCATTGCTAACGATGATTTACAGAAAATCCCTTTGCTTATTGAATTTGTAGCTTCTGACTTGCATGTGTTGTAATCTGAGCTAATACGTTTAGCAGAGGTTTAAACTTCGTGAGTTTACTCTGTAGATGATTATTGGAGGTGTTCTTTGCTGCTAAAATCTTCGTTATGGCACGATAGGGTTGCTGAACATGTTTGACGGAATTACTGAATGTATCTGATATGTGGTTGGTTTTTTTTGGGGTGGGTGGGGGGTTTCATCCAAGCCTACTACTACCAAGCCTAGTTTTTCCAGAGGATCACTTTTCCCCCACCCCTGTTCCTCCATTCATCTGCTGCTAAAGCAAAATACGATAACCTATCCCATGGTCCCCTATTTAGAGCTAGGGGACTGAACATATGGCACGACTTATGGGGCTGGCTTTGGCCCAAACGATGCCAGCTTCTGATCCCTAGACAAGTGGCTTCTATGTTCTTACATGCTAATGTGCAGTTAAATATACGTTAAAAGGCTGCCTCTAACAATTCCCATTTCATAATTTGTTTCTTATGATCTCTGTCACTGATACTGGACAATCTTTCCACTTCTATATTGCTGAAATACAAAGGTTAACCCCCCCCCCCAGTCTCATGAAGAATAATACAGTGGTAAGAACTTAATTCGTTCTGGAGGTCCGTTCTTAACCTGAAACTGTTCTTATCCTGAAGCACCACTTTAGCTAATGGGACCTCCTACTGCTGCCGCGCCGCCGGAGCACGATTTCTGTTCTCATCCTGAAGCAAAGTTCTTAACCCGAGGTACTATTTCTGGGTTAGCGGAGTCTGTAACCTGAAGCGTATGTAACCCGAGGTACCACTGTATATATTTTGTTTTAAGGGCAGAACTGAACCTCTTTCATATTTAAATAATAATATTTGAAGCCATGTGGTGCTGGGGTGTCCAGAATTTAAAACCAGAAAGCTAAGTTAAAGATTGGAGAACAGAAAAATATCTCCTAAGCTGTTCACTGCCTTTGGAATGGAGAGTGGCTTGGCTGCCTAAATGGATATTGTTACTTTGAGTTCATTCTGCCAAATGATTCTCACACCAAATTTTGATGTTTTGCAATGAGGGGTGGGGATGGGTGGGAATTTCCTGAAAGTTTGCGATCTATTCTCTGCGTGCGTGTGATGCAGAGAGCCACGAACGTCGTTCTCGTATGTGTGATGCCCTCTGTGTTTCTTGGCAGGTGCCAACTCATCTTGGAGGCGCACCACTGGCAAGAAACAAAACATTTTAAAAGCCTTGCTGTGTGCCTTAGTGGGGCTTGTATATATATAACAGCATGAGCAGCTTGTGGGACATACTTAAATATGTTGCAAATGAAGCTAGTGCACAAAAATATTACATTAGTACACTTGCCCAAAATGAAAAGAATCTCCTGTCTCTTTTATAGCCTCCTTGCCTGGTTGTCTGGAGGAAATTCTGCAGGGAACCGGACTGGTGGCTGTTTACAAGCTTTCAATATTGCCTTTGTTTTTCATCTAACCACACAAGAAAAATCCTGTCGTGTTATATCAGGTTGTATAGGCGACATACACAGAGATGCCATGGGAACTGTAGCAGTTTTCCACAGTGGTCCTTTGCTGCACATGTGATTCTGGAGCTTTATTTTTTAATTTTTTTAATAAGCTGCATGCAGTGCCTGTAATGAGACAGTGGCTACAGAGGGTAAATTATACTTCACATGCATTTTAGGAAATCTTTCTTTTTTTGTGACCAGCTGGTTGTGCAGTTGTTTGTGTCTATGTCTATATCTACATGGAATTGAGCCCCATTGAGTTCTGTGAAACTTACCCTCAGGAAAGAACAGGGCAGAGAAAGAATTTTCCCTCTCACTTCGGCTATTCCATAGTTCCGTTGCCTTTTGCTAAACGTAGGTAAACTACTGTTGCGTACTTCTCCAGGGTTATGGGGGAAGGTTCACAGGTTTCAGAAGAGCAGTTTTTAAGGTGTTCCTCCAATCCAACCCCCAGAAACCACGTGGTAATTGGATTATTACCACTCTTCCCTTTGTTTGTAATATGCAGTGCAAAGGCAGCAGGCATTTGGTAATGAACCTGTGAAGTGGTTGAATGAGTGAGCTAGCCTGCCTCTAGATCAGGGGTCAGCAACCTTTTTCAGTCGTGGGCCTGTCCACCGTCCCTCAGACCACGTGGGGGGCCAGACTACATTTTGAAAAAAGAAGAACGAATTCCTAGACTCCACAAATAACCCAGAGATGCATTTTAAACAAAAGCACACATTCTACTCATGTTAAAACACAAGGCAGGCCCCACAAATAACCCAGAGATGCGTTTAAAATAAAAGGACACATTCTACTCATGTAAAAACACGCTGATTTCCAGACCGTCCGCGGGCCAGATCTAGAAGGCGATTGGGCTGCATCTGGCTCACAGGCCTTAGGTTGCCTACCCCTGCCCTAGATCCTGTGTGTGTGTGTGTGTTTGTGTGCACACAAGCCATGCCCTCTGCCAATGCACAAATGGGGTCAATCTGTTCTACAATTTCAGATTCTGTGTAGCTCTCCCAGACAGACACCAGTAGTCATACATTGGCTGGGAGGCTGTGGCTGAGTGGTACCTAGGGGTGGGGTTGGTCAACATACAGTGGTACCTTGGGTTAAGTACTTAATTTGTTCCGGAGGTCCATTCTTAACCTGAAACTGTTCTTAACCTGAAGCACCACTTTAGCTAATGGCGCCGGAGCACAATTTCTGTTCTCATCCTGAAGCAATGTTCTTAACCCGAGGTACTATTTCTGGGTTAGTGGAGTCTGTAACCTGAAGTGTATGTAACCCGAGGTACTACTGTATTATGGAGAGTGCCCTTGGGAAGCAAACGCATGGATATGACATGTAGGGGGCAGGCAGCAGGGACTGCTGGAGCTGACAAAACAACAAGATGGAACACAAGCAGGGTACTTACGAAGCATAAGCCGGGTACTTATGAAGATGATAGCAAGCAGTTCTTGCAGGGAATCGAGAAAACCTGCAAAAGACGCTTCCCAAAACTGAGCACATGCTAATGATTTCTTAAGGAAAAGGAAGCTGGTGCTGGGTTTTCCAGCTGCTAAAAACAATCCAGTTGATTTGGAGCTTCTGCTAATTGATTCGTTAGGCCCGTTTTGTCTGATGCTCATATATATTCCTTGTCTGCCTGTCTAGAAAACGGCAGCATTTAGATATATAAAGAATAAATGCAAAGCTCTTTATTTCCCCGGCCTGTGCAATGTGAAATTGAGCCATTCCCTCGGAGGTTGGAGGGGTAGTGGTGTTGAATTAAAATTGGATTGTTATTAATCAATCCTATGATTATGATTTCACCAAATGGCTCTGCTAACTGTGGTCGCTTTCCTAGGGATATTGTCTGTGACCATGGCATTTCCCATATTAAAATTTTCTTTTTTAAAAAAAAAAAATAATAATTTTTATTCATTTTTCAAACACATAATAAAAAACAAACAAAACACAAAACAAAAACATACAAAACATTTAAACATGTATAATTTCATAATCTTGTTTTCATGCACCTTCTTTCCTCCGACTTCCCCATACCTCCCTTTCGCTGCATCCTTATTTTGCAATTCTTTAGCAACCCTTTAGTCAATTTGTCTATTAGTTCCCTTTCATTAAGTTTCCTTAAATTTGTTAGTTACAGCTGTAATTCTCTGCTTCTTACCCCTTGACATCTTAACACTCCTCAATTTTACAACAATTTTTAAGATATATTTTAAATTTCTTCCAATCCTCTTCCACTGTCTCTTTCCCCTGGTCGCGGATTCTGCCGCTCATCTCTGCCAGTCCCATAAAGTCCATCACCTTTGTCTGCCATTCTTCCAGAGTAGGTAGTTCTTGCATCTTCCAATACTTTGCCAGAAGAATTCTTGCTGCTGTGGTAGCGTACATAAAAAAGGTCCTGTCCTTCTTTGGCACCAATTGGCCAACCATGCCCAGGAGAAAAGCCTCAGGTTTTTTAGGAAAAGTCCACTTAAGGACTTTCTTAATTTCATTATAGATCATTTCCCAGTAGGCTTTAATCTTCGGCAGGTCCACCAAAGGTGATATAAGGTGCCTTCAGTCTCATTACATTTCCAACATTTATTATTGGGCAAATGATAAATTTTTGCAAGCTTGACTGGGGTCATGTACCACCTATAGATCATTTTCATTATGTTTTCTTTTAAGGCATTACATGCCGTGAATTTAATACCATATTAAAATTTTCAGGAAGAACTGTGATTTCTGTCTGGTGCTTAATGGTGGGTCAGACATTGTGAGCCAAGAGTAGAAGTGCAGGCAAACATATGTAGATGTTAGTCGCTGAATTACTGGTATGGATAGCATTCAGACACATTTTGCACCTGACTTTTGACCACTTGTGACCAAGTGAAGATGTTTGGGCTCCAGGATGGCGCAAGGCATCTCCACCATCTGCGGATCACTGGATCTGTACTGTTTACGCACACAAATACCTCCTCCTGTAGAATTCTATCAGTTACATTTTATCTTCACAATTGGGATGAATTTCCGGAACCCAGTTGCTTTTGCTGTGCAGCCTTGAGCAGGAGCAGTCACCATTAAGGAAAAGAGGTTGGACTAGGCCAATAGATACATGGACTGGATCAAGTGACCTTCTTGAAATTCTCAAAGTTCTTTACATAGTAGCTCAAGGCTGTCATCTGAACTGGTCAGATGTTTAACTGAGAATCAATCACAGTCTGCCTACCGTTTGAAAAATAAAACTTTAGAGTGGTCTTGCCCCAAAATGACAACTGCAACCTTGGTGTATTGGAGCTATTTGGTGCCTAGCTTATATATCTAAGTTTCTAACACTGGTGGCATTCACACTGGAAGGGCCAGTGTGACCAGTGGGTCCAGTGCAGAAGCACCCTGAAATACCACTTCCACACCACCTGCTCCTTTGACAGTTCACAAAGTGTGTGCATGTGATTTTCTCCCCCACAGCTCAAGCTGTTTCTATCTCCATGCTGCCTCTATGGAATTTGAGCATTCTGAACTTCAGACGGGCCACATGGAGCTGAAGCAACTTGGTGCAGCTGGCTGGGGATGGGCGAGAGTTTTTCTCTTTTACAATCTGTCCAAATTGAGTTGCCCGAGGGGGCAAAGTATTTTATTAAGAGCCAACAGCTGGGAGTTGCCGATGTGTTCAGGAAAAGTGTAGGGTGTGTGTATGTGTTGTCTCCCCTGCCCTGCTTTCCCACTCTTTGGGCCTTTGCTCTATTTTCCAGATCTGCATTTTGTTCAACACCCAAGAGATCAGTTGCCGATCTCGGTGATGTAAGTTGGATCCTCGCTTGCTTCTGCTGCAGCCTCTAAGGGGAGCAGTCGTGCTGCTCCTCACAGGTTGTGGCAGTGGTGGCCTGGTTGGGCTGTTCAGGTGGAAGGAGAGAGAGGGGCTTCCTACATCTGCCCCAAGCCATCCTGAGTGATGCACCTGTGCTGGCTGCAGGAACCGACTCCCTTGATTTGTTCCATCCTTTAGGGAAAGAGCAGCCCACAGACATATTAGAGTAGGCATTGCAGCTTCTCCAGTTCTTGACCACAGTAGACACTCGGATGCTCTGCAGAAGAACAATCTGCTTATCTTCCAAGAGATAGGATAGCAAACTTGGAAGCTGTCTTATGCTGTCATGCTTTTTGATCCATCTAGCTCAGTATTGTTATTTGTATTTTCAAACTGCCCTTCAACCTACAGGTTCCCCAGTCTAATAAAATGCAAAATTTAGGAAACCGTACAACTGTTTCTAGCACAACAAAATTTCAGCAGAACACAATTCCAGCACTTCCATCAACCTGACCTGCAGACTGCTCCATCGCCTTAAGTATGTTAGACCTGATGTCAAAAAGGCAACAACAAACAATATCTCGGTGCAAGGGATTTCTGTAACTAGGGCGCTGCCTCCCCAGGGTGTCAAACAGAGGTCCTTCCCCATCCTTCTTGGAGATACTGGAAATTGAACCTGGAGTCTCTTGCATGAGAATCATGTGCTGTACCACTGATCTGTGGCAACTCTCCATGAACTGTTAAAGCCACTACCCGTGATCATAGCAGGAGCAGAATTGTTGCAACGACAATTATTTTATAAAGCTTACTGTTCATCTAGCTGGCGTCTTTCTGGTGCCTGTTTCTTCCTTAGGTTCCTGAGCGATTAGATGCCAGATATCTAAATGGCCTCTTACAATTCGTAAAAGTTATTTTTCCTCTTCCACAACTTTCACCATAGCAGCAGGTTGTCTTGTTAGTTGAGAGATGCTGGCATTTTCTCTTGTTTTCATTTGACTGATGGAAGTTTTGTTTTCTTCGTGTGTGTTTTAATTCTTGCATTTTAATTCTGGTTCATGGGCTCAGGGGTCCTTGGCTGCAAAGTGGAATAAAAATGAGCTTACTCCCCCAATTCCTCATGAACAGGAAAGAAAGGGAAGAGAAGAAAAATTATGTCCCCCCCCCCCATTGTTGTTTAAAGGGAGCAGTGGGATTACGAAACACTTTCCCTTTACAGTACAGTGGTACCTCGGGTTACAGACGCTTCAGGCTACAGATGCTTCAGGTTACAGACTCCTAACCCAGAAATAGTACCTCGGGTTAAGAACTTTGCTTCAGGATGAGAACAGAAATCGTGCTGCGGTAGCAGCAGGAGGCCCCATTAGCTAAAGTGGTGCTTTAGGTTAAGAACGAACCTCCGGAACGAATTAAGTTCTTAACCTGAGGTACCACTGTATGTGCATCTTCACCCGGCTTCCATTTGCCCAGAGTGCACAGACACAAAAGTTCTCTCATGAAATTTATCATTACGTAACTGCTTGAAGTGAGACCTACTGGCATTTTTTATTTTTTGCAGGGAAGAGCCCTTTTCATTGAGCACCTCGAGATGCTCACCGCACTGTGAACGCTTAAGGCTGCAATTCTTCTGTTGGGAGTTTTCTATGGACTTCAGTAGGAGTAGGATTGAAGAATATAACAGCTGAGCTGATTGAATGCTCGGGAGCCTCTTTTTTAAAAAATGCAGAGATGACATAGGGTGAAACCACAAATGCTCTGTATATATTTGCGAGAGAGGAAATGGTGGCCTTTTGCGTGGTTGCTGCTTTTGTGTGGCTGTGTTTTCCACCCAGCCACAGGGGCTGGAAGGCGACCTAGAAAGCACAGAAGACATGATATCTCCCCACAACAGCACTGCCAGTCTCAAGGAAAGGGCCCACATCATCTGTTTCTCCTGTCCCACCCACTTCCTTGTTTTAAATACCGACTTGCATTGCTGCAGGACTTCAGCACCTGGAAGCAGTCACTGCGCTGCAGCTAGAAGAATTTTCCTGGGGTGTCTTTGGGCATTCAGATACGGTGCTTCTGATTTAAGAGGCAGCGCATAGAATTATAGAATGGTAGAGTTGGAAGGGGCCATGAGGGTCATTTAGTCCAACCCCTGCAATGCTGGAGTCTTTTGCCCAAAAGATTAGGGATTGGGAACCTGTGACCCTGTTGCTGGACTCCCAACTCGCATTGTTTTCAGCCAGGATGGCCAGCGGGAGTTGTCATCCATCAACATTTGGAGGATGGAAAGTTCTTGAACATTGATGGTACAGTGGTACCTCGGGTTACATATGCTTCAGGTTACAGACTCTGCTAATCCAGAAATAGTACCTCAGGTTAAGAACTTTGCTTCAGGATGAGAACAGAAATCGTGCTCCGGCGGCCTGGTAGCAGCAGGAGGCCCCGTAAGCTAAAGTGGTACCTCAGGTTAAAAACAGTTTCAGGTTAAGAACAGACCTCCGGAACGGATTAAGTACTTAACCCGAGGTACCACTGTATTACAATACCATCAGTTACACCAAATGTTTAAATAAGATAGAAAAAAAAGGGTTTTGCCGACCAAAGTTCACAATTAGAAAAAGAACTGCTGCAAAACAAAGAGACACTTTTGTCTAAAATGTATAATTTGTTATTAGACTGGGAAACAAAAGACGAGCTTGTTAAAGCCACAATGACACACTGGGCAATAGATATATTGATAGATATATAGATATATAGATAGATATTTTTCACCCTATAGGGCGCACTGGCCCTAGTTTTTTTTGGGGGGGGGAAATAAATAAATAAAAAATTATTTCCCCCCCCCCCCCGCCGCGGGGCTGGGGTGGAGGAAGCCCGAGCTTCCCCCGACCCCAGCTCCCAGAACAGGCTGCTGCCCGCAAGCCTTGCGAGCCCAGCGGGAACTCCCACTGGGCTCCCATGGCTTGCGGATAGCTGCCTGAAACCTGGAGAGTGAGAGAGGTCGGTGCGCAACGACCCCTCTTGCTCTCCAGGCTTCAGCAAAAGCCTGCATTCGCCCCATAGGACACACACACACATTTCCCCTTCATTTTTGGAGGGGGAAAAAGTGCGTCCTATAGGGCGAAAAATACGGTAGATTTTAACCTCGGAAGAAAACTCTGGAAAAGTGACTTGAAGTTTACAGCATGTTATTCTTTGAAGGAGAACTACCGGAAAATGATTCACAGATGGTATTTCACTCTTGAGTAGGCTTGTGAAGATGTATGAGTCCGAATCAGATAAGTGCTGGAGATGCAAAGAGGTGGAGGGAAGATTCTTTCACATGTGGTAAACTTGTAAAAGGGTAAAAGAATATTGGGAAATGATCCATAATGAATTGAAAAAAAAAAGTTTTAAATTACTCTCCCCCCAACCCCCCCATCAGAGTCCTTTCTGTTGGGGACAATTCCCAGGTGACAAAAAAGGTTATTTATGTATGCCACTACTGCAGCCAGTTTTTTGTTAGCCCCAAAATGGAAAACGAGCGAGGTCCCAACTAAAGAAAAATGGCAACTTACTCACAGACTTAGAAAAATGGCAACTTACTCACAGAAATGGCACTACTCACAGACTTAGCATATAGTATAAGAGACCAAGAAGTACATACAGTGGTACCTCTGGTTGCGGACGAGATCTGTTGCGGAGCTCCCGTCGGATCCTGAGGTTTCCGCAACTGGAGGGACCGCTTCCGTACATGCCCGTGCGGTGGTAGAGCGATTCTGCGCATGCGTGCGGTGCAGTAGAGCAATTCTGTGCATGCGCACATGGTGAAACCCGGAAAAATACTTCTGGGTTTGCCACATACGTATCCCAAAGGATACATAACCGGAGGTGAACGTAAGTAGAGGTACCACTGCACATTTAGAGAATATTGGAAAACGTTTATTCAATATGTGGGAAATAATTCTGAACAGCTGAAAATGCTGGCAGCATTAAGAGAAATTCAACAGTGTAAGCAAGTTTTGATGGATGTAATGACAAACTGAATGGTATAGTATTTGTAAAATATGCAGGGATTTATGATATGTAAAATAAACCATGGAAGGAGAAGAAGGGAAAGCATTGATGTTCTGCACCCTACTGGGTTGAGAGGATACAGTTTGTTCTGGATTCTCTGTTGCATTGAATTGGTTTATGCTGTGTTCTTAAACTCTTGAGCCGACCGTACATTTAGGGCACCCTGTGTACCTGCACAGAGTTGCATTTGTGCTCAGGTTACCCCCTCCAAAAAAAGAAGTGGAACGAAAAGAGGTAAGGAAGGGAGTCAGGGTTAAAGTGGGGTATTATATCTTTTTGCAAGAATGCCAGAGTTAACGTTTTATAACAGTACCCATTTTGAGGCCTTCCAGAATGTGTCCTAATAGCTTGCCGTTGCTTAAATATGTGACCTTGCTTAAATACTTGCTGGGCAAATGACCCCATACTGTATCCGTATAAAAAAATATATCCTGGTATAATTGGGTGATTGTCGAAAGCAAGCAGAGTCTGCTTAAACGTAGCTAGAGAAATGCTAGGCACGTCTCCGATTGTGGAGTGCCTTTCTTCCTCGGATGACGTTTGTCCTGGAATTGGAATTTGAAAGGGGAGGCCATGTGAACTGGAAGCAGAGAAGCAAATAGAGGCCTGCCTGCCGAGGAACAACAAACAGAGGTCACTTTCCTGGCTGGCCAGAATTACTTATGTAAAGTCACTCTAGCAGACAGCGAGAGGCCTGTTGCTACAGAGCATCGAAGAGCGAAATCATGAGGACATGGGTTCTGCTTCTTTATTTGTGCTCCAGGCCCTTGCCCTTACCCTGAAACTTTGCCAGAAACGCTGCATTTCTTCCTAATACCTGGCATATTTGTAACTTCATCTTCTTATTGGAAAGCTTTAGAAACACATTTTTGAAGTGTGTGAAATAGTGGCGTGAGAATCAGTTTTAAAAAACAAAACAAAAGTTTAATTATAACTGCAACAAAGTCCTGGAAACCAATTTTCACCTAACTTTATTGCTCTCTCTTTTTGATTTTATGGAAGCCTTCAAATTATTATTATTTTTTTTGGGGGGGGGAGGGAGGTAATTACACATCTCTACAGAACAGAAAAACTTCAGGCTCCTTTTTTTGCAGTGTATAACCAGTTTCTGCATGGTTGAAAATTGTAGATAAAATCAGAATGGTTTTAACTGTTCTACTTAATCAGTTCTTTTAATGCAACCTAACAACCTCAAATATGCAGATGACACAACTTTGATGGCAGAAAGTGAGAAGGAATTGAAGAACCTCTTAATGAGGGTGAAACAGGAGAGTGCAAAATATGGTCTGACGTTGAGCATCAAAAAAAACTAAGATCATGTCCACTGGTCCCATCACCTCTTGGCAAATGGAAGGGGAAGAAATGGAGGCAGTGAGAGATTTTACTTTCTTGGGCTCCATGGTCACTGCAGATGGTGACAGCAGTCATGAAATTAAAAGACGCCTGCTTCTTGGGAGAAAAGTGATGACAAACCTAGACAGCATCTTAAAAAGCAGAGACGTCACCTTACCGTCAAAGGTCTTTATAGTTAAAGCTATGGTTTTCCCAGTAGTGATGTATGGAAGTGAGAACTGTACCATAAAGAAGGCAGATCGCTGAAGAATTGATGCTTTTGAATTATGGTGCTGGGGGAGACTCTTGAGAGTCCCATGGACTGCAAGAAGATCAAACCTATCCATTCTTAAGGAAATCAGCCCTGAGTGCTCACTGGAAGGACAGATTGTGAAGCTGAGGCTCCAATACTTTGGGCACCTCATGAGAAGAGAAGACTCCTAGGAAAAGACCCTGATGTTGGGAAAGATGGAGGGCACAAGGAGAAGGGGACGTCAGAGGACGAGATGGTTGGACAGTGTTCTGGAAGCTACCCATAATGAAGTTCTGTCAAGATTTTCCTCTAGAAAACTAAGCATTGAGGGCCAAGCTGCACATTATATTGGATGTTTAGCTATGTCTTTGTATTCATTCTTCTTTAATGATAGGTGGGGAGTGTTGTTACTGGGAAGGGAAGTTTATCATCCTCCCACAAAAAACCCACCCTATTGTGGCTATAAGCCTTTGAAAAAAGTTCCCATTAGCACCATTAGAAACCTTTCTCCTAAGGCTCATAGCTGCACAAGGAGTTTTGTTTCGATTGCAGCCAGGGTGGGAAAAGCCTCTTTCTCCCCCTTTTGAACTGCATTTCCCCTAACACACTGCCTCCCGGCAGCACCTCATGTTAAAAAGGCTGTGGGCTAGGGGGAGATTACATAGGTACATACCAAGCAGTTCAGTGTAATGTGATACTTGTCCCTGACACTCTGTGATCCATCAGAGTTTCCTGATACAGTGGTACCTTGGTTCTCAAACTTAATCCGTTCCAGATTAAGTCCATTCCAAAACCAAGGCCCACTTTCCCATAGAAGGTAATGCAAAATGGATTAATCCGTTCCAGACTTTTAAAAACAATCCCTAAAACAGCAATTTAACATGAATTTTACTATCTAACGAGACCATTGATCCATAAAATGAAAGCAATAAACAATGTACTGCAGTCACATAATCAATCAATCCGTAGCTGAACTGCGTTCCACACAGTCACAAAAACAAAACAAAAAAGCCGCAAAAAGAAAAATGCAAAAGAAATAGCAAAACCAGACCTCAGTGTAGCACTCAAAACAGAAGTGTGTCACTCAAAACGGAAGTGTGGCACTCAAAATGGAGTATGTTCGGCTTCCAAAAAAAGTTCACAAACCGGAACACTTAGTTTGCAATGTTTGGGTTCCAAGTTGTTTGAGTACCAAGCCGTTTGAGAACCAAGGTATGACTGTACCTCATTGACCCTAGAGCTTTATGAACAAGAGAGGAAATATGGGAATAAATGTCAACAGCTACTAGTTGTAGGTGGTATAAATTCTTCTTCCCTCTTGAAACTGGGTGTTTAAATATGAAACACAGAAACCAGGTCTTGCAAATGGGGACTACATTTTTTTCTGATATCTCAGTATTGAAGGGAGGGGTGTGTTAAAAACAAAGAGTGTCAAGTAGGTGACTTAAAGACTTCGCTTAACTCAGCCTGTCAAGTTTTTCCAACTACAGTTCCCGTTTTCTTTTGTGTGGTTTATTATGTTTCACAGTACTAATTATTGGAAAATAGGTATGTCCACATGCGCACAACAGTGATAATTCTCCCCATTTTGTTTGGTTTTAGAATCAACAATGCTTTAAGTTACTGTGGTCTTTTAAAAGGTTCAAAAGGCAATGTGCAAAGGGAAAACATTTCCCTTGGAATCCAGTGACCTGAGAGAGCTGGTCACAAGGATGAGAAAATTAAGCATCTGCTAAACAAAAAGGATCCCCAGTGAAACTGAAAGGACTCCGAGCCTCTCACAATCCAGTTTTTTTTTCTTTTTACAGCTTGAAATTCCTCTGGTTTTCTGTGTTTGAGATAAGCAGCAATGGGGAAAACACTATTTTTGGGATGAAAAGGCAGTGTAGCCGCTGAACTTTGGGTAGAAAGGAACTGCAAGTGTGATTTATGCAGTGCTCCCCCAGTTGCCCATGTCTCTGGATTTTTATTGATATTGGTTTAAGAGATAACTTATAACAGAGGTTACGAGGGCTTGTGAATTTTGTTGTCAAGCCTAGTGCTGCGTTGATTCTCTCCTGAGCTGTAAAAGAGATTTATCTTTGCTGTGTCCGTGTGTAATCGGGGTGGGCGCGGTTGGCCCATGAATGAACTCGGTACCCCAATATTAAGTGACCAACTAGGCTTCATTTGAATGGCTTTGTCTGCATCAACATCGTTTTCCAGCATTCACCCACTCCTGTGAGGTGATCAGCGGTTGCTCCACAGTGAAGGCTGCAAGATTCATCTTCTGCAAAATGTCACTGCCTGGCATCTGCGAACACCAGCTCATTCCTGGCGCAACGTGACTCGGAGTGATAGTCTCTCCAGTCACCATTCCACGTACGAGCTGTCTGTCTGTCTCCAGTCCTCTCCCTCGCCGTTGTGTTGTTTTCCCATTTATTCCTTTATTGCCCTGCGACTGACAGGACCAGGCTTGTTCTGTGCCTATTCAGTTAACTTTTCCTAGAACGGGAGACACTTTTTATCAGAACAATCAGTCTTGTTCTTTCACTCACACAAGGCTGGAGCTTTGCAGCAGTTTTAAAATATTTGGATATGAAGATGTTTTCTTTTCTCTTTGTCATTTTTTGACGTTTTCGGTGTTGTCAAGACGCAATTCACTGCACCGGAGTGGGAGATGCTATCATCTAGCCTCCAAGATACATTGGCTGATCAATGAATCTTTGGCTTGGTGCAAGGTTGAACATTATCTCCAACTCACATTTTAATCTAAGCCACCCAGATTAAAACTCTTCTTTCCCTTTTCATGTACTGTTGCAATGGGGAAACCCATGACTACAAAGCCCATCATCCCTGGTCATTGACAGTGCTGCTTGGTACTGATGGGAGCTGGAGCCCAACAACATCTAAAGAGCCAGTTTCCCTGTCCTTGACTTATTCAATGGCAGCTGCTGTGGTAGTGATGTTACCAGAGGGAGAGAGAGAGGGAGGTCTTGCTCTTCAGAGGAATCCTGGTACCAGTGGTGGTGCAGCATTCCAGGAGCCAGGGAAGAACAATGGAGCTAGAGACGTTCTTCTGCTGCAACCTCAGAGTGAGTTATGAGCAAGTTTGGAGCTCTGGGGGAAGATGGGGAAGTTTCGGTCGCATTCCAAGTCCAGCTTGGAGGAATTTATCCATCACCAACCTGTTGTCAACAAAGCTCTAAAATCCACTCTTTATTTTGGAAATTTGTTCATCTATTTGACCGTTGTCTGTACATTGGTACACTTCTTAGAGTATCGTAACCCAGTTTTGCACTATGGTTCCTGAAATAAAGAAACACGTATTTGTCTACATTTTGGACCTTTATAAAATTGGACACCGCCCGGAACCAAGGTGAGGGACAGAACCTATCAAAACTGCTCTGATTTTGTGTTTATCCAGTAAGAAAATGATATATAATTAGGTACCGTGGGGGGTGGGAGGAGGGAAGTTGCAGAAAACATAGGTGCAATTCCTTTATTTTCTATTGTCGAAACATTGTAAAAGGCAAAACAAAAAATAAAATAAAATAAAAAACAACTGCTCTGATTTCTCAGAAATTCCAATCAACATCAGGCCATGCTAGTGGAAAATATATGCAACCTAAGATTTATTGGCAGTTTTAAACAACTAGCTAAATATAAAAGCAAATACAAATAATGTTAGCATTCAATTACAAGATATTTGAGGTAGTTGTCTCTTCTTCTATACTCCAAAGTTCCTCAAAATCTTGTTCTGGTCTTTTTATAATGACAAGTGTTTTTTCTCCCCAGGGGTTAGAAAAATGTGAGTTCTTTTGCAAGTGTGAACAAGAACAATCTGGTGAATCCTTTTCGAATCCCAGAATATAAATAAATTGCAGAATTAAGCCTGCCATGGAATGCAACAGTAAAACCCAACAAAAGCCAATAACACCCACCCTCTCATTTTTTAAAACTTCATTTCCTCATTCAATCTTAACAACAGACGTGGTCCAGTCCTGAAACTGACCCATTTTCAAACAAATCAGTGGGGCTCTGCATGCTGCGGTGGGGTGGAAATCCCTAGTGTAAAGTATTTCCTTATTTCAAATGATGTTAATAGATAGCAGTATATAAATCAGTATCAACAAAAACATCATTCTAGAGGGTACTACATAATACCCTCCAAATGTTCATATACAGGGAACATCAGCTGTCTGATCTCCAGCAAGCGATGTGTTAAACGCAAGACTGATGTAACAGCTCTAAGAGAGGCTTGATTGATTTAGGAAATAAAAGTGGAGTTAGCAGGATACGAGGGCCTGTTGAAAGGGGAAGAAAACAAGTGCCAGGATTTGCACTAGATGGGATGATGGCCATTCTCTTCTGAGACTGAATGATTAATAGAAAACTGAGTCATCTTTGCAGGATTTCCTGGCTTGTAATAGAGGGGGTGGGATTATTATGTATAGCCAACTCTTGTTTGCGGGTTTTTGAAAAGACAATTGGCTGTTTGGAGGCCACATTATAACATGTGTTGCAGTGAGATTATCTGTATGTCAGGAAGTAGTAATTGTGGTTCATGGTCCTTGTGGGGAGGGGTCCATTGACCAGCACTTGTTGACATATGCATACTTTGACATCTGTAAATTTTCCAGTGCATTCTTTGTCACTAGACTTTGGACACTGGGCTTTACGCATGCCAGATTACTGTGCAATAAATAACAAAAATGGCAAGTGTGTGTTTGTGTGTGTTCTGACCATGGAAGCTGCTGAATGCACAAAGATATCAAAAGATGCAGAGTAAAATCAAACAATACTACAGTGGTACCTCGGGTTACAGACTCTTCAGGTTACAGACTCCGCTAACCCAGAAATAGTACCTCAGGTTAAGAACTTTGCTTCAGGATGAGAACAGAAATCGCCCAGCGGCCGTCAGAGGCCCCATTAGCTAAAGTGGTACCTCAGGTTAAGAACAGTTTAAGGTTAAGAACGGACCTCCAGAACGAATTAAGTTCTTAACCCGAGGTACCACTGTACTCCTAACTACTAAAAGACCTGGAAAACTCTCAAGCTAGATACCTATCTTAACTGTATTACATCACTTTACAGAATTGCAGAACTTGGGTTTCCAGATATATACATAATAATACACAGCTATTACTCTATTTTTCTTTGCTCACCCTCACTAATCTCAAGGGATAGGACTTTTAAATGAAGTGTGTTGTCTGATAAAGCCATTTAATTTTAAGTTTAAAATTTTCCAGGTGGTTGGTTTTGTTTTTTAAAATCACCATTGCAGAGCTTCCTGTTTAGTTAATCTTATTTTTCCTAAGCACAGCCAAGCCTTTACAGCTGTCAGTTGTGAGACTGTGCTATCAGCCGTGATGGATGGCCAATATCACCAGGGTTCTCTGTCTCAGCATAAATGGCTTAGTGAAATTACTGAGAGTTGGTCTTCCATACTACATGTTTTTTGTCCTTCATACTTAGAAGCCATTTAAAAATTTCTAGATACTATTTTATTGTGATAGCACACCTTTACCGGGCTTAATTTTGATGGTAGTCTGATTTTGTTTTGTTTGACTTGTAGGGTTTCACTTTTTTACATGGGTTGCCACAAGGATCTGTGCAAGGGGATTTCAAAAATTGACCTCATGCCATGATTTGATGAAGAATTCATTAGCTGGTTTTATTATTATTATTTTAATCCTTTGTTTTTCTGCTTTTTTTAAAAAATCCTTCATTCTGGTTTTTACATACTATGTTTTGTATGGTATTGGGAATACTGACAATACAGTACCATACAAAACAGTATATAAAAACCAGAATGAAGGTTTTAAAAAAAGCAGAAAAACAAAGGATTAAAATAAAAAAATTAAAAGTTGGAAGGGACCCCGAGAAACATCTAGTCTAACCTTCTGAAATGCAGGAATATGCAGATGTCTCATACAGGGATCAAACTTGCAACCTTGGTTCCAGTTACAGATAGGTAGCCGTGTTGGTCTGCCATAGTCAAAACAAAACAAATTTCCTTCCAGTAGCACCTTAAAGACCAAGGTGCTACTGGAAGGAAATTTGTTTTGTTTTGCAACCTTGGTGTTATCAGTACCCAATCTAACCAGCTGAGTTATCCAAGGACATCATTTGTATTTGAAAACGTGCTATGTTGCACAATATGAGCTTGTTTCAAATTTTGCAAAAGCCATATGCAATGAATGAATGAATCTTTATTTGCGTCGGCCATCAGTCATAGCAGTAAAACAACAATACGATATTCAAAGAATAGAAATAAAAAGTCAATTATATAAAATAGATTGTAGAGTTTTGAATCAATAGTCAGAGAGTGGATCTTATTCTGATTGCCCCAGCTAAAAACCTTGCAACCTTTGCTGTCACCTGCTCATCTTGATCTGCCAAGAGAAAGGACACTGTGGTAGTGGTTGGGTGACCTGGAATGGACAGTAAAAGTGGTGTGATAATCTCATTCCTCAGGTCTTTATAAAGAGTGCAAGCCAGCAGGGTATGTACCACCGATTCGGTAATGCCATCTCCACAGGGACATAAGTGTTTTTCGTATGGAATCTGTTGGAATCGTCCCTCAAGTACAGCCGAGGGCACTACATTCAATCTTGTGAGAGTAAAAGCATGTCTGTATTTTAGAATTGGTAGGTTACGCAGATAGGGTTCCAGAGTCGAAATGGGAAGGTAGAAAATAGTCATACCATGGGCAAAATTTCCTTATTGTGGCCAAGTTGTTCTGATCCTCGATATCATTCAGGCGCTGACCATATGCAATGAAAGCTTGTCCCAGCCTGAAACCCCCCCCCCCGTGTTCTAAGGCTGCTGCTGGCATTACTGGGTGAAGACCCCTTTATGCCAGGGTTTGCTAACATTTTTCGTGCTGCATTGACCCACGGTCAGCCCTTCAAGGGCTGCATGTAAAGATGAGCATGGCCAATTTTGAATTTTTTAAAATTTATTTTTATTAGGGATAATTTTGAGGGAGCCCTGGGCAGTCAGAAAAATCACAGCAAGGGACACACGAAAATGTTCAGTAATAACTAAATGAAAATATTAAAGTGGAAAAATTTGGGGAAGCCACGAATCAAATATCCTATTTTGTGTTACCCACCCCACCCCAGCCAGAGGACATTCTGATTGTAAGTGCAGAGTGCAAATTTATCAAATAAATACTTTTAAAAAACAGTTTACACGGACAGAGATTTGGGTAGTTGAACTCCGTATATATATATATATATTTTGAGTGGGTTAATTGCAATTTTTCATATAAATCGGCTGCTTGAAATCTCGCCAAAATGATTTGCAAGCCAGCCCCCAAGTAGATTCTTCTTCTGCAGGTGCTAGAAAGAATCGGACTTTCCTCATACGAGGGGTAATGTTTTGAGACGCAAGTAACCATGCCGTGCTCTGAACTGAGACTGTACAAACATCCCTGCAATTTTCACAGTTCATCCAGTGCACTTCAACCCTCACTAGCAACAACCTTGTTATTTTAGTTTTGCCTCCCCTCCCTCCAAATTGCACTTTGTAGAATATAATCCTCACTGTATGCTATGAACTGTGGAATGTTGTCACGGCACAAACCTTGCAGGTGGCCTGTTTGCACTGATAAAACTGGTATCAGTGGCTTTGGAGATGGTAGCAAACTTACTGAAATGCTTTACGATGTAATTTCCCCCCCACTGTATATCCCCACTTCTTCTGGCTTGGGTATGCATTGGGTTAGATTTTTTTTCAGTAGCTGCCTGCTAGTAAGCTATGTACTGTGTTACTTCTGTTTTGCCACTTAAGGCAAAGAACATGAAAGGAACAAATGCAGTTTGCCCAGATGATGTACTCTGGCACTTGTGTTTCCTGAGGAGAGGCAAAGATAGATTTGACTGTCTGGACTGGAGTTAAAGGGAAACATAAAAAAAATAAAAAATACGCCACCCAGTTTTCTTCTACACTCCTGGTGTGCACTGAATGTTAAAATGTTTCCCTAAGTTCTTTTTTTAAAAACCAAGGCCCAAATACTCAACATTTGTGCAGAGATTCAGGGCAACTGTTCTTAAAGTTCATGCGCTGCAGCCCTTTTGGATTATGTCAATCCGTTTAGGTCTTTGCTGACCCCTGTCAGCAAACTTTTCCAGCAGGGGGCCGGTCCACTGTTGCTCAGACCTTGTGGGGGGGGGGCTGGACTATCTATCTATCTATCTTTCTATCTCTATATCTATCTATCTATCTATCATCTATCTATATCTATCTATCTATCTATCTATCTATCTATCTATCTATCTATCTATCTATCATCATCATCATCATCTATCTTTCTATATCTATCATCTATCTATCTATCATCTATCTATCTATCTATCTATCATCTATCTATCATCTATCTATCTATATCTATCTATCTATCATCTATCTATCATCTATCTATCTATCTATCTATCTATCTATCTATCTATCTATCTATATCTATCTATCATCATCTATCTATCTATCTATCATCTATCATCTATCATCTATCTATCTATCTATCATCTATCTATATCTATCTATCTATCTATCTATCTATCTATCTATCTATCTATCTATCATCTATCTATCTATCTATCTATCATCATCTATCTATCTATCTATCTATCTATCTATCTATCTATCTATCTATCTATCATCTATCTATCTATCTATCTATCTATCTATCATCTATCTATCTATCTATCAATCATCTATCTATCTATCTATCTATCTATCTATCTATCTATCTATCTATCATCTATCTATCATCTATGCCCCACAAATAACCCAGAGATGCATTTTAAATAAAAGGGCACATTCTGCTCATGTAAAAACATGCTGATTCCCGGACCATCCGCGGGCCGAAATTTAGAAGATGATTGGGCTGCATCCGGCCCCCGGGCCTTAGTTTGTCTACCCATGATTTAGGTGGGGGAGGTTTGCATGTGCAAATGCTACTACAGTCATATCTCGGAAGCCGAATGCCTTGCGAGACGCATGTTTTGGCTCCCGAACGCCGCAAACCCAGAAGTGAGTGCTCCGGTTTGCGAATGTTCTTTGGAACCCGAATGTCCAATGTGTCTTCTAATTGGCTGCAGCCAATTGGAAGCCATGCCTTGGTTTCCGAACGTTTTAGAAGTCGAACGGATTCTGGAACGGATTCCGTTCGACTTCCAAGGTACTACTGTACTCCATATCAGAAGTCTGATTTGTAGAAAGCTAATGGATCATATTGAACTGCCTCTCCCCGACCGCCTTCTGAATCTGCAGCAGGGCCGTCTTACCCATAGGCGCTAGCGGTGTGGGGCACCCGGGCACCAGGCTCTCAGGGGGGCCAGGTCAAAAGTCTGGGGCCCCAGAGTTGAGTCTGGGGAAGAGCCTGTCCATTGGATGGAGCGCCATGGCAGGCTCTTCTATTGTGGGTGGCTTTGCGCCGCGAGTTCGGGGGTGACCGAGCCAGTAAGACACTGAGGCAGCTAGCTGGCTCCGCCCTCTTGCACGCCTGGGACTGGGCAACCTGGGGGAGGGGGGCACCAGGTGGATCTTTGCACCATATGCTTAAGACAGCCCTGATCTCCAGTTACAGGTAGTGAAGCTGGGGAATGTTTCTGCCTTGGTGAGTGGCTAACAGTTAGTGGACAGTATTGAAGCTAAAGTGGCTTGTTTGAAGGCAGCCCTTTATAGATCCCAGGAATCAGGACATGGTAGCTCTTGAAACTAGTGTATTCCACCCAGTGGGCTTGTCATAACAAAGGAGGCCATTATGAATGAATGTAGCATTAGTCAGTTTCGCTATAACAGCAGCAGTAGCAGCAGCAGTCTCTAGGAGCGCCAATACCACCCAGTGTGGGGTGTGAAGTTCATGATGTATTGAAAACAGGCTACACTTTTTCAGCTTCTGAGGCTTACTGTAAACAACTGGGATTAGGGAAAGTGATCCTAGAAGCTGCAAGCTGAAACTCTTGGCAGTGTTCTTGCTTGGAAACATTGGCGTCTCTCAGCGTTTAAAAGACTTCCATTCTGCCTTTCCTAGATATGCTGAGACCCAGTACACGCTCCTCCCATCGTGCAAGCAAGTGAACAAGCCCAGGAGCCTTGGTTAACCAGAGCTTCCAGTTAGCATCAAAATCAGGAGCTATGATTAATGACTTCTAAATTAGCCAGGATCTGGAAGCCAGCGCTAAACCATGGCTTCTTTCTGGTTTCTTCAGAAGCTGTTAACCATTTGTGATGATACCCTTGTTTAGAAGCTACCTTTTAGGGCAAAGCCTTCACAAAGCATCTTACCTAATCATGAAATGAAATACATTTTGAAACAACCAAAAATCCACATGATAAAATGTTTTTAAATGTGTGGATCAGTTAGGTAAACAAAAATGAATAGGATTTTGGAACCAGATCCATCACAAAGCCTGTGTCATAAAGAAACCTCATTTAAAAAATACAGTATGGTAGATAGATAGGAGAGAGAGAAAGAAGGAGGAAAAAGGAAGAGAAATTAGATATGTTGGAGCTCCACAGAGCTTGAAATGAATTGGATTTCCATAACCTGGAGACGTCTCCAAATAGACATAACCAGTTAAGGTGCCATCACTATGCCATGAATTGGATTTTCTTTACATTGAATCATGTTTGTTAGTTCACCTGGTTCAGAAGAAATCATTTTGAAGTGTGCATAGTCTGCTTAAATATTCACTATCTTTAATAATATGTGCCGTAGTACACAGACTTTGGCTTTCTCACTTCTCAGTCCTGTCTCTATACCATTTATGAAGACAGAGACCCAATAGAGATCATTCAAGTTCATGTCTTCTTGATCCCTATTTGCATGTTTTTGACAAAGATGGGCTGGGCTGCCCACCAGCCAGCATGGTATTAAGTGACCAAACTTCGAAGGAAGGAATAAGGAATGCACTTAGAGTGCATTTCTGAATTCTGTCCTTCCTTTTGCAGGTCTGGTTTGAAACCATGTCCACAAGAAGGACAATTTTTGAATGCAAGTTGGTCTGCAAATGAAGATTCCTACGGAAAGTGGGTCCTGTTTTCTGCAGGGACCAGTGACACGTGGGAGCTCAAAATGGAGAACTCTCAAAAGCAGCCAATTCCAGCAAGGCTTACATTTGACGCCTGTCAGTTAAGAAGTACAAACTGCAAGCCCAACTTCCAGAAGGGATTGGTGCCACTTGAGAGTTTCTGAGTGGACCCCAACGCAGTGAGGCTTGCTATTAAAAGACACTGAATACAACCCCTGCTTGCCAAGGAACTATTGAGAGTGCACTTTGAGGCTCCTGATTGTTCCTTCGCAGCCAAGTCTTTACCGCATTACATCAGGTGTGGATGCAGAAAACAGCCTCACAGGCCAAATTAGGATCCCCTGCCGAGCCAAATTTGGCCCATGCGCTGGAGGTTCCCTGTTCCTGCTCTAAAATGAATGCGGTTGCAGAAAGAGAATGACCAATATATTGGTAAACCCAAGGATTCACAAACACAGCAGTTGCCAAATAGCCCCCTAATCTTCTTTCTTGATACCTAAGCAAATAAGACCATCATTATAGATCATTATCTAGGACTGTTAGTTAATGATTCTAGCACAGCCAAGTTAATAGCTGCCTTGCCTGTGCTGGAATCATTAAGTAACAGCCCTGGAAAATGATCCGTAATGATGGTCTTATTTTGAAGATAACTTTCCTGCCCCACCTTTTTATATAACAAGAATACAAAGCTGAAAATGAATCAACTGCAACTAAAATATTACGTTCATTTTTCACATGGTCTAGTCCTTCCCCTGCCCCTCCCCCAATATCCTTAAGAGGGTCTCTTCTCCAGTCTTCAGAGAGTAGCTGGAAGTGGGGAGGCAGAAAAAAGGTCCTCCTTTCCTTCCACTCCACAGTTTTAATCTAAAATCTTAAGCACAGTACTGTACCCAGAGCTCAGAAACTGCTTGCACGAATGAAGTTCCCTCTCACAAAATTCGCCTAGAACAATGGGTGTTTCCAATACTGCTTTACGTGCTTGCCAGAAAGATTACTTTGATTTTAAATTGGGGCGAGCATTCGGGAAAATGACTTTGACAGTCCCACCCACAATTGAACCCATTCCCCCACTTTTTGTGTGTGACTCTGCACGATTTTACGCACTATTTCCAAAATGTAACCCCTGCGAAAGTTGAGAGCTGCCTGCAAACTGCATTCACTTAAGTCATACAAGCAACAAAAACCAATCACAGCTGAAAGACTAAATCCCTTTCCTTGGTGCTTACTCTTCTAGTACCGTCCCACAAACAAAATTTTAAAAACTGCTAATATTGACCCAAGTTTTCTGTCTTTTGAACTGCCTACCAGGGCAGCCTTTGGGCTGCTCTGTATGTTATCTGTTGTCCGTACAGGAAACCGCAGTCATATTTTGACGCAAATATGTTTAGTATCCCAGATAGGTGGGTTGGGCAGCTGATGTGAGCAATGGGAAATAATGGAAATCAGTGTCTGTAGGAAAGGATAATGCAGGAAACAGGCCTCATTATTCCTCCAGCGAACCTTTCACACCCGTGGATGGTGGGAATCTTTCCTACCTGGTTGTTGTTGTTTTTTAATAGTCTCCAAGATGAATGGAAGCATGGCCTAGCTGCAGTCAGCTTGAATACAGGGCTCAGGAATGTCTGTTTCTGCTTTGTGGTTGCTACGTCCGTGTTTGTCTCATTGCCCTGTCATTAGCATTTCGTAGATGACACCATTAGCAGATCAAGCAGGATTTCATGTGTGTTAGGCTGGGAGGGTGGAAAAGGGTTGGTTGGTTGTTATAATGCTGTGATGTTGTAACGAAAGAGGCGCTGAGCCAGTTTGAGACGGTTGTTAAGTGGAGGTCCTCAGGTTTGCTCAGAGGCAAGTACGCAGGTGTCAAGGCAGGTTGCCAGATCAGGGGGATTTCTGTGAGATTGGAGGAGTATCAGTGCATCATATTAACATGCCAAAAATCTAGTAAAGTGAAAAGGCAGGCGTGTGTGAAATACACACACTGTATTTCATAGTGCTGCCTTTTTCATTTTCTTAAGCAGGTAAAGAGAATCCATTCTGTACTTTGCAACTTCAAAAGGTGGAATTAAAGCATCAAGACAAAGGTGGAAAACCTGCCATGGCTGTGTAATTGTGTTTGTGAGTGATATATGACATAGAAACCACAGTGCTAAGTGTTATATACTGTAGTTTTCCACCTATAAAACGCCCCCATGTATAAGATGCCCCCTATTTTGCGGGACTCCAATTTAAGAAAATGGGGGAAGATACTATCTGTGTATATGACGAGCCCAGATTTTGAACATTATTTTAGAGTAAAAAAAATAGTCTTATAGATGGAAACGTACGGTAAATTGCTGAAATTATCAATATACACAAAACAGGAAGGATGTCTTATTCCAAACAAATCCCTAACAAATATTGGTGCGAAATCTCCCCAGACAAACTGTTTCTTGGGTGGCTATTGATTTTCAGTATTGAACTTAATGGTAAGCCTGCAGAAACGGTGGTTCATTAATTCAGTCTCTGTAGAAAAGTCATAAATATCAAGTATTCGTCGCACCTATAACTGAAATCTTAAATTAAGGATAGTTGAGATACATATACACTGATTGAGAGTACCGCTTGTGTGATAATTCATTGAGGCTTTAAAAAAAAAATTAAAAAGGGACAGTAGCAGAGGAACCCTCTCTGGCACCCAGGGCAGGGAGAATTGCCTGGTGGCGCATGCGCGACGTCCTTACAGATTGCACACGTGTGGCATCCCGGATGGACTGCGCATATGCGGCATCCCATATGGACTCCATATGTGCGGCATCCTGTACGAAGTGCGTGTGTATGGAGTGCGCACGTGCGGCAGCCTGTACGGTGGCCATGTGAGAGTGGCAGCCTGTATGCGCAGCGTCCATATTGGCTGCGTGACCCTCGGCCACTCTACAGCTGGGGGGAGGCAGGGGCCATCTTGTCACCCCCCCCGGGTGGCAACCGGGGCGGCCCGCCCCCTCTGCCCCCCACTTCGTACGCCCCTAGACAGTACCCTGTGCAACTCTGTGCATGCACTGGGAACTTGCGTCCTGGTTAGAAATGACTGAAGCCTGAAGAGGGTAATGCAAACTCTTCAGGCCAGAGAGGTATCACAAGCTCCTCTGGTGTTTGGATTTTTGAGAGGGCAGGGATGCCATAGGCTTGTTTTAGAGGGCCCATTGTGTCCCTGGTCAGAGATGTCCTCTGAGTCTGTGGCTTCTTCCCCTCAGAATGGGAAGCCTGATTCCTGGGTCATAACACTTTAGGCCACAAAATGTCTTGGGCCTGTCCTCACTGAACCATGACACAGACATTCTGAAGGGCTTTAACACTTGACCACCATCATTTTATTTTTGTTTTTGTTTTGTTTCCTCACCAGGGGAAGGTTGCAGCAATTTAGAAACAAGATATTAAACACAATACACAGTTTAAAAGAAATTAACGTCACAAGGGGTACGGTGGGCCCTGAAACATATCAAATATCTTCTTAAAAAAAAGGAAACCCAAGACTTGATTTTATTCCCACCCTACCCCAAATCTCCTTATTGCAGCCATGCTGGGAATATACTTCCTTCTCTCCCCCCCCCCCTTATTCCCATTGTTACAGTTGAATTTGACTTGGATTTTTTTTAAAGGGGTTTGTTGTTCTCTGTGCTCCCTAGCAACCTGTAATTCCCAGCTACTTGGGCAAATGAAGGTATGTGTTTGCAGAGTGGCACCTTCATTTCTTTTTATTTTTGCCAACCCAGACATGTTGCAATGACTGGAAGCTACAGGCTAAATATCAAGAGAGGCATTTTTTAACGAGGAGAGTTAATTGACGAATGTTGCAATCAACGCCTGAGGAGGTGGTATGGTGGTTTGTCCATCATTTTGATGTTGCTGAAAACATCAGCGCTCTTTTAAGGCTTAGAACTGGAGAACCATGGTTTCCTGATTTTGTTCAAAATGAAACCGAATGTGTGTGGTAGTGGGATTGTTATTATTATTATTATTATTATTATTATTACTGTACTATTATTATTTATTGGATTTATATACTGCCCTATACCCGGAGGTCTCAGGGCAGTTCAGGGATGCATATAATGTGATTTGTATCTATTGTGCCAGCACACCAGTCTTTTACTTCTGGCTGTCAGAAAGGTGGGGTGAGAGGAAAGACACAAAACGGCCTCGCACATTTTCTCTACACTTGTTCCTGTATTTGACTTTTTTTGGGGGGTAGAGGGAAGGGGATCCTTCCACCTGACACCTGAAATCAAACAATCATAACAGCAATAGAAATGCCATTGAATTCCTTCCAATATTTTGTAGCGTCCCCACATCCCCCCAGCAACAGAGCCGTGAGAGTATCCCCTTCATTCTCATTCTTGATGCAGCACATCATGCGGTTCCACAAGACTCCTGCTGTGTGCAATATAGTGCATATTTATTCATTTGAAGATGTGTGTTCTGCTTTCTGCCTAAAGCTCTCAAAGCAGCTGACAATGCCTGTGTAAAACACAACAGATGCACCAGAGCCACAAACACCAAAACACTACCACCAAAATAACCAGGAACACTTACTTCTCACATGCGGGGGGTCAAGGAAGTGACAGTCTGACTGGAGAATGTCCTGATATAGTCATATCCTGCCTCCCTTCCTCTCTCCTTTCCTTCCCAGAGGGCAAATTGTCTTTGTGGGGATTGTGGAGGGGACAGTCCAAGTCTTCAAATATCTTGCCTTCTGTATGGCTTTGTCTCATAGTGCAGAGTGCAGTTTTGCCATTTGTAGTCAACCTGCTTTCTGCTCTTGCCGCATCTGGCTGCATGGCTTTCACCCCTGAGTCTACATGCCTCCCCGGGAGTGTCCCTATTGTTGGCTACGAAAAGGTCAAAAAATATGGATTCGCATCTGTACTCCTGACCTGAGGCTTTGTTCTCTAACTACTTCCTCCCCTGAAGAACTGGAACTTGATGCTACAATAGATCTGCATATTACACCTTCTGCAGGGGGGCCAACTTGAATAAAATATTGGGGTGGGGGGTAAGCTCTTCTGTGTGCAATTGATCACATGGCATGGCACAGATAACCCATTTGAATGGGAATTCCCCTCAACTTGAGGGAGGTCCCCCTCAAATATTTTATTGGGGGGGGAGGGACCTCAGCCCCTGGGAGCCCTAAATAGCCTTGGCCCAGTATACTGGAAGGAGCTTCTCCACCTCAGCCCGGACACTGAGGTCCAGCTGCGAGGGTCTTCTGGCAGTTCCCTCGCTGCGAGAAGTCAAGTTACAGGGAACCAGGCAGAGGGCCTTCTCGGTAGTGGCACCCGCCCTGTGGAACGCCCTTCCATCAGATGTTAAGGAGGTTAGTAACTATACAACCTTTAGAAGACATCTGAAGGCAGCCCTGTATCAGGAAGTTTTTAATGTCTTACTATGTTTTAATATGTGCTGTAAACTGCCCAGAGTGGTTGGGGAAACCCAGACAGATGGGCGAGGTATATGTTGTTGTTGTTGTTATGGATTTGGCTTCTATGCCTGTCTGGCTTGGCTAGTGTAACCTATTGGTTTTTCCTGTGTTGATACTTTAATGTAGTTTGGGCTAACAGGGTTCAACAGGGTTCGGGTTGAAGGGATTTAAAGAAGAGTTTGGCAGGTCAGTGTATAAACCATTGCTTGCTGCGCAATCCATGTGCCTGCTTAATAGAGACTCACTCCTTCAGACCCAGCCACCCAGTTTCTGTGCTAACCAAGTCTCCGTTTTGCCCTTAGGATAAATTCATTCATTCCTGCAATTTTCATTCCATGTTGCTTCATTTTTGACTCGTGTGGATTTCAAAATACCAGGAGCAGAAAGAATCAGGAAAAGCCCAGGGAAGGGGCTCTGAGATATTTAAAACTGCAAAGTCTTTCACAGCACCTCTTTTGACTGGAAGACATGATCACAAAGGTGTCCACTTGGGTTTCGCAACTTTCCCCCACCCCAAAATCACCTGCACATTTTCATTTCCTCTCTCCATATAATGCAATGCTAGAGAGTTAAAAAAAATAAATTAAGGAAAGATGGAGATGTCAGGAAGCCATATTATTCTGCTGTATTGAATGCAGCATTGAGAATATGCAGATGTGTGCCTGAACTGCTGACTGCATCAGTTAGAACCCGAAGTGTATAATCTGAATCCCAACAAAGAAACTTTGTATTTTGAACTCTCTCCTCTTCAGCATTCAGGTGCCTGTGTCAAATTAGACCTGGCACTTAAATCAAGCACTACAAACAAGCCCTGTGCTGCAAGATGTTTCTGAAACCCGAAGAAAAGTTGTTCTTATTTCCCCCCCTCTCTGTTCTTTATTTCACAGGCAGGAAGAAAAACCCAGGGCTGAAAATTCCTAAAGAAGCATTTGAACAACCACAGACGAGCTCTACGTATGTCTTGAAATCTCAGCATGATTGCTTTGGGTTGGGTTGGGTTGGGTGTGTGTGGAAGCAGGGGTTCATAAATGTAAACTTGGCGTACTAGCCAGCTATTATTTCTGGTCATCACCAATCCCCTCCCTCACTTGAGCCTCCAGGAATGCAGACCTGACATGGAAGTGAGGCAGGGTCCTCTCCCATTTGTGCAGAGTACACAGAGCAAGAAACAGCGGGAGTCTTTCTGCCGCTTGGAACGTTCTTCTGTTTCTTAACCTGCTTGAAAACTGCAATGGAAGTGAGACCTCCAGGGTATGGATGTGCGTGATCCAGGAGGTTCTGCTTGCTAGAAGGCTAGGCAAGTGGATTTGTGGACGCCTGGCTTGAAGCGATTGTACACAGAATGGGATTCTTCATAGAGCTGGTGTTCAGGGTGGTGCGGGAGTGACGAAACAATGGAACAGTCCGCAATTGTGCAAGCTAGCGAAAGGAAACTCTGGGTCTGCATTCTAATATTCCAAAGCAAACTTGGACAAGAAGAGAGAAAGGGAAACCACACTTTAAATTATTTTTCCATGATTGACTATTTAGAAATAATAATAATAATATTTTATTTATATCCAGCCCTCCCCAGCCGAAGCCGGGCTCAGAGAGAAAGAAAGTTAGTGGCCCAATATTAAGTTGTCTTGCAAACGTGTGCAGTTAGCTTTACCTACCTGCGTAAGTGAACATGATAATATAGTGCAGGGCTTATTTCAGATGGATTTTGGAAAGAAGATTGGTGATGTGAATGCTCGCTAACAAAGACCACAATGCAGAGAAACAACTCTTGCATGCCTAATGGCTTATTGATATAAAACATTTTCTGTTGGAAAGCTCAAGGGTGTGTTAGAAGCAGTCCAACATAGTACTTTGGGGACTGTGTTTCAATGAGAAGGTGAAAACCATAGGGTTGTATCCTATGCTACACGCAAGCAGAGTTCTGTCCACACCTTAGAACACCCCCTTCCTTTCCTCTCCCCACATGTCCGAAAAACTGTTCTGGAAAACCTGACTATATTATATGAAGCAGGTGCCAGGCCAATGTCATTTTACGTGGTCGTAAAACATTCGCAAGTCCATATAGGTTCTTCGCAGACAGGTTTGTGAGGCTGGTGGGAGAGCTTTGCTTTCTTTTTCCCTTACATATAAAAAAGAAGGGAGACCAGGTTTCATCAAAGGTATTTTTCTTTATAGCCCCATTTGTAACCATTCTAAGCCCAGTTAATTGCCTTGAACTGGCTATATCCCAAATATTATTGAACCACATCTCTGGAGGAAATAAATAAATAAAAATTAAAAATTGTTCAGTAGCATCTTAGAGACCAACTAAGTTAGTTCTGGGAATAAGTTTTCGTGTGCATGCACACTTCTTCAGATAGAAGTAGTTCCACCTGGGATTTCCAGTGATACTCTATCACTAGATGCGCAGCTACCAGTAGCAAAACAATTAAATCTTTATGCCGGATCCTAGGGTCAGGATCTCTGGGTTTGGTGAAAGAGATTCTCAGAATTTTTTTAATATACCATACCTCACAAGCTCTTGGCTGCAAGACTGAGATTACTGAGTTGTCAAATGACCCATCACAGACCTTGCACTTTGTGTAAACGGAGTAAACTCTGGGAACAGTGGACAGCTGGCTGCTGTGCCAATTGAGAAAATAATCAGGAAGAAAGAGAGAGACAGAGAGAGAGAGAGAAAGCAGAAGGAAGGAAGGAAGAAAAGAAAGAAAGAAAGAAAGAAAGAAAGAAAGAAAGAAAGAAAGAAAGAAAGAAAAATTTTTCTATATCCACCTGGCCCCTCAGTCATAATTTCTCAGTCTGTCCTTCACCCAGAAAGTGTGCTCACCTTTATCCTAACCAGATTTCCTTGGAAGTCGGTTCCATTGCTTCCAGATAAAATACATAAACCTGCTTAGTCTTGGCAGCCTCATGATGCGTATCTTGGATCCTTGAAATTTGGTGACTTGCTTGTTACCCGATGGCCCCCTGACAGTTCTTTAGGTAGCACAACAGACTCTCAACTTTTCTCATTGTACCAAGGTAAGATATGGGTTATGTCAAGGAGGCTTTCCTCTCTAATCTGCCCTGTCTGGCACTGGGCAATGCCCTGTTATTTTCTCTTTCATGTACTGTGTTTGCTGCATGCCTCTCTCTCAAAAAGGGGGTCTGTTTTAGCTTATGGTGCCTCTTTGAACACAGTCTTCAAGGCTGAGCATTTTCTGCCCCCCTCCTCTCTTCCCACAACTCGAAACAGTGAAATGAAGCTTGATCTCCACCAGGAACCTGAGACTGCCCTTGCAGTCAATGAAAGGACTTATTAAGACAGAAGATTCTCTCAGGAGGGCTTTTAATTACCTTATGGAGGGCAATTTTCCATTTCCCACCCTTGATCTTCCTTTGATCTTTCAAGGGGCAATGCCTATGGCATCCACAGGTACATACATGGGTCTGTAGCATTAGAAGGTCAAATGCCAGGACACCTCAAAGGGTGATGTTAAAATATGCCCATAAGAGAGGACTGCCTAGGATAGAGAAAGTGATGTGGAGAGATTTTCAGAGAGATTTCATGCAGAGCCAGAAATGGAGATTCTGTAGACTTGCTGGAATGGAATGAGATTTCCAGAGCTCAACTTTTAGGATTGGAAAAGGATTACAGCTGGCACTGTCAACAGATGAAATCATCTTCCTGTCCTTCAGTCGAAGTAGTGGGATTATAGTACCAAAGCTACTTTTTTTTTTAGGCTCGGGCTTAGCAATATCAAAAAGTGCGGCTGCTCCTATAAACAGCCATCAAATGTCTACTTACTCTGTCCTCCCCTTTTAATATCTAGCTGAACTCGCCTTGTGTGGTGATGCCACAAAGTTCTGCATCCCCCACCCGTTGCTCCACAGGCTAGAGAACAAGCTTCCACATGTTGACCATAATGCCTAGCTTTACCGTTAAACCACAGAGCCTAGGACTTGCCGATCAGAAGGTTGGCGGTTCGAATCCCTGTGACGGGGTGAGCTCCCGTTGCTCGGTCCCTGCTCCTGCCAACCTAGCAGTTTGAAAGAATGTCAAAGTACAAGTAGATAAATAGGTACCACTCCAGTGAGAAGGTAAACGGCCTTTCCGTGCGCTGCTCTGGTTCGCCAGAAGTGGCTTAGTCATGCTGGCCACATGACCCGGAAGTTGTACGCCAGCTCCCTTGGCCAATAAAGCGAGATGAGCGCCACAACCCCAGAGTCGGCCACGACTGGACCTAACGGTCAGGGGTCTCTTTACCTTTATAGAAGGAAGTGTAGCTTAATTTAGCAGTTTACATCCACAAGCTGCTGTTCGTTATTAGAAGGAAGGACTGCTTTCCTATTATGTGATTAAAGGCTTCGGTAATTAAGTGGTATATAATGAATAAACAAAAGATTTGCAATCTATATCAAAGCAAGAGCGTTTGAGGCATACTTTTTTTCAAAAAGAAAAGAAAACTTTTAATGAAGATTGTCACAATGGTCACATTCAATGACCCACTTATTTTTGGCTGTAGGTAGTCTGAGGGAGCGTTATAGGGCACACTTTTTTATATATAAAAAAGAGGTGCCGTGCAAGCTGGCATATATGTTAAACCCATGGGGTACACTGGTTGTGGTTTTACTTGGGCAATTTAGCTGAGCGCCTCCTTAGGTATTGGCTTAGGAGTCATTTGCAAAACAGGAGCATGACTGACCCTTTATGTTCCATCAGAAAGAAGGGATTTATGGCAAAGCTCAGCATTGCTCACTTTGGTCTTAGCTATTTCTGGTGCAGATTAATAGAAGATAAACACAGTCTTTTTTTACAGGCTGCCCATAAATAGAAGAGTATTTCTTATTTATGGAAAAGATGTCGGCTTTTGCTGGGGGTTACCTGACTTCATTAGTTTCTTACTGCACCATGTAATTTTTGCGGCCCTGTTTTTTCTTAGTAGAGAAACCCCAAACCAGTGATTTCTAAGGTGGAGCGGGCGCTAAAAATAGATATTGCCGCGGGGTGAGAGAAAAAGAGTGGCAAATTCCAAAATGGGAGCTGGAATTTGGAGATGAAATATTTTGAGTCCGCCACAGGCCCATTTCAGATCAGCTTTAGGATCATTCAGGGTCTGGTTCAACCTAATATGTGTTTGTATTGCTACTGGGGGTGTTCCTTGCCTGCCACCATTTTGAGCTAGAAAGGGGAATGCGTGTCAGAAAAACTCTGTAGGCGAGAAGGAGGGGCTTGTCACTTGGCAGGGAGAGACAGAGCTTTCTCTTTGGAAAGCTGTTTTAAAAAGCTGCTCATGAGGGTCTTGACAGCTTGTGAAAATTGTCCACTTCTCCCTTTGTAGATAGTAGTTGCAATTTTTTCCAATTTTTAAAATTGATTTTCCAAAAATTCAAAACAAACAAACAGACAAACAAACAAACAAACAAACATACATCCTGTTTAAATCTTGGTAACATTATTAAGTGACTTCCTCAAATCCCCTTGGTTGAATTTCATTATATATCATTTTAACAGTTTTCCAAAATTGATTTTTTAACTTTAAACATCTTAAATCTTATCCTTACATATTTAAATCCTAAGCCTAACTATGATTTGCAAGCTTTTCCAATTAAGTTATCTTAACATATTTAGCTAAATAGTCTTTAAATTTCATCCATTCTTCCTGGTACTCCTCCTCCTTCTGGTCGCGGACTCTTCCAGTCATGTCGGCCAGCTCCAAAAAATCTATCATCTTCATCTGCCAATCTTCCACTAATGGTACTTCCTGTGTTTTTCAATTCTTCGCTAACAAAATTCTTGCTGCAGTTGTGGCATACAAAAATAATTTAACATCTTTCTTGGGCAATTCCAAACCTCAAAGGAGTGACCATATTTCTTACTAGTAAGTTGGATTAAAAATGGGAAAGACCCCTCCTTCCGAGTGACCCTTGGCTAATTCTGATGTTGTGTATACATGACATGTATTCACATTTGGTTCCCGGCGCATGGTCCAAAGAAAGTGCACAGCGCACCAGCCTAGCTGAAGCTAAGCAGGCCTTGGATTGCCCCATGCCTGGATGGAAGACTGTCTGGGAACCCTGCCTGGGTCACCTTGATTTCCTTGAGGGTTGAAAGGATGGAATAAAAATGAAGTGCTTGTATGTGCTTATATGAGCCCTGAAATACCTCCTTCCTAATCTGTTTTCTGGGCCTCCTTTTTTTTCTATTTCGCAGGCCACCTAGAGATTTGGACTCCAAAGCCTGCATCTCCATTGGCGACAAGGTACGGTGACGATCAAATACAACTTCTAAAGAGTTCTGTGCATCCAGCTGGGAAGGAAGTGAATTTAAAAGGAGTGGCTTATAAGTAACCTGCTAATCCCATTCCTTGGCACAGAAGTCATTGAGCTTCTTGTCCCTCTTTCCTTGATTCACCTGTTCACTTTATTACAAATTTCACTTACCAAAACAAGTTAAAGGTTTTGACTTTTCACCTCTTTGCTGATGTTGTCTTTGTATTTGGACGCTCTTGGAGTAAAGCTGTGTATTTTCTCCCACATGGCTTGGGGTATCAAGGAGGCAGCTCTGTTTTACTCAGGAGCAATGGTAAGACCTATGTGGGACCCTGCTAGGGAGTGTCTGGCTGGTATATGCAGGCCCTCATTTGATGACACTATGCACAACCACTTGGTGTTTGACACCAAGTTGTTGCAGTGGTTTGTGCAATCACACGACTGTACTTTTAAAAGCAGCTTCACTTACAGCATGGGTAGGCAAACTAAGGCCCGGGGGCCGGATCCAGCCCAATCGCCTTCTAAATCCGGCCCTTGGACAGTCCGGGAACCAGTGTGTTTTTACATGATTAGACTGTGTCCTTTTATTTAAAATGCATCTCTGGGTTATTTGTGGGGCATAGGAATTCCTTCATTCCCCCCCCCCCCAATAAAATCTGGTCCCCCACAAGGTCTGAGGGACAGTGGACCGGCCCCCTGCTGAAAAAGTTTGCTGACCCCTGACTTACACTATTGCTCCCTTGCCTTCAAGACAGACACGAGTTGAACACTGCATTCTCCATACAAATGTGTATTGCAGCATCCCGTGGTCCACAAATTCAGTTGACGGCTGACTTAAGCTTTTCATGAGAGCATCTGTTTATGAATAAGAATATCGTGTAAGTCCAACAGTTACTGCTTGGCATCCACCTAAGTTTGGAAAATGAGATGCAAATGATAACCAAATTGTGTTAACGTGAAACTGTGTCAGGCAACCATCTGCCTTTGCTCCGGAGAGGCTTGACTTGCTGACGTTCACTATGCTAATAGCGGAGACCCACTGGGGCAATCGTAAGTGTGTTTTGGAACAGGCAATATTCACTTCCATAGAACTGCGGTTCTGTTAAGTGAAGTCCAAGACTGGATGTGCCGTTGTCATAGGAATCCCTCCTATGACTGCAGTAGATGCAAGCTAAATGGTCAAGTCTTGCATATTTTTAATAGTTTAAGATCTAAGACACATGTGAGATGGCTGCAAAATCAAACGGAAGCCAGCTGTTCGACCACCAGTACAGAGAAACCCAAACTGACGAAAAGTCTGTTCCATGTGGGATTTAATGGCTGGTGAACTACAGCTCTGATTCAAACCAGCTTTCATTTTTTTTTTAAAAAAAATATGTTTCAAGTCCTCAGGCTTTGGTGGGTGGGATATTGAAATGCATTTTTGTACCATTTAAAATGTATGGGCATCATTTGGTGACATTTTAACTTGGGTGTACTGAAGTTACAGGGGACCAGGCAGAGGGCCTTCTCAGCAGTGGCTCCCTCCCTGTGGAACGCCCTCCCATCAGATGTTCACGGAGATGAAGAACTACACAACTTTTTAGAAGACATCTGAAGGCAGCCCTGTATCAGGATTTTTTTTAATGTTTGATATTTCATTAGGTTTATCTATGTGCCGTAGAGGGACGCGGGTGGTGCTGTGGTCTAAACCACAGAGCCTAGGGCTTGCTGATCATAAGGTCAGTGGCTTGAATCCCCACGACGGGGTGAGCTCCCGTTGTTTGGTCCCAGCTCCTGCCCACCTAGCAGTTCGAAAGCACGTCAAAGTGCAAGTAGATAAATAGGTAGTGCTCCGGCGGGAAGGTAAACGCCGCTTCCGTGCACTGCTCTGGTTTCACCAGAAGCGCCTTAGTCATGCTGGCCACATGACCCGGAAGCTGTACGCTGGCTCCCTCAGCCTATAGAGCGAGATGAGCGCACAACCTCAGAGTCGTCCACGACTGGACCTAATGGTCAGGGGTACCTTTACCTTTATGTCCCTTAAGCTGCCCAGAGGGACTGGGGAAATCCAGCCAGTTGGGTGGGGTATAAATAATAAAATTATTATCATTATTATTAGAAACAAAAACGAAGAATTCAAAGATCTGACTATGGGAATAGTTAAGAAAGAGACCTGTATACAAATCCCCTGCAGAAAAAGAGAGCAGATTGCCTCATTCTCTGGTGACTCCTACTGCTCCGTCAAGGAATAACCCAAATTAATAGGCCTGGTTGCGTTTCCCAAACCCCGCCCCCCTCCAGCTTTTTATGTAACATCTCTACAGAGGCACCTGCTTACTGATATTAATAGCAACAGTTGCTCAGCGCCAAATGCTTATTGCTAAGCTCTGGCTAGCATTAGCAGCTACCTCCAAACACTTGCTCTCGCTGCTTTTAAGCAAGAAAGCTACAAGGCGTTGTTCTCAAGGCTGTAATTTTCAAGTAGACCCAGTATTCAACTTTTACGGCAGGGGGACCACTAGTAAAACGAGCGTCGAGGTGTGCCAGGAGGTCCACTGCACCTATTTAGAGGAATTATGTGGGTTTGTCAGCAGAACATCAGGTGTTCGTGTCGCTGGTCAGTGCTGTTTGGGTATAAAGGCCAAAGGAGGAGTTCCATATGTTCTGAAATGTCCCATGTCTGCACGCCACACGGTTGCTGCAGATGTAGCGATGAGAAAAAGCTTAATCCATTGGGCTGTCGCATTTTTGTCCAGTTTGTGTGTCTTCCTATAGGCTTCTAGTTGGCCATTTAAGAGGAAGAAGATGCTGCACTGAATGGACCTTTGATCTGATCCAACAGAATTATATATATACTAGTAGTGCTTTTTTCAGGGGGTACGCATACCCCTAAACATTTTGTGAATCTTTGTACTTTTGTCCATTTACTGTATTTATTTTTTCCAATTTGAACTATAAAATGGTGATTTTCTTGAGTCAAAATGAGAGTACCCGTACACATTTTTTTTAGAAAAACACTCTCTCTCTCTCTCTCTCTCTCTCTCTCTCTCTCTCTCTCTCTCTCTCTCTCTCTGTGTGTGTGTGTGTGTGTGTGTGTGTATATATATATATATATATAAACTTTTTAAATTTAGTTTTCAAAAGTTTGCATACTTTACCATCAACAGTACCTCTAATGTACCCATTGACTTCCCATCCCCCTCTCCATAGCATTCTATGTTTATCCTTGAATATTTTAACCGATAAGACTCCATATACACCTCCTGAGTTATTAGCCTTAATGTGTGTTTAATATATTAAATGGTTTGGAAATTAAACAATCAGTCAGTCAGTGTTTCTCCCATCCTCTCTAATTTGGAATTCTCCACGTCCCTTTTCAGGTACTGTATTGCTTGAAGGCCAGTTCTTACCAAATCTGTGACATTTTTCTTGGTTAGAAGAGGGAAAATGCAGCAGGATTGATGTAAAGGCTGATACAGATGGGCACTAGCGCTGTCTGAGCCTTTTCTGTTCAGTCTCACACCTAAGCTGCAGAGTGCTAATTTATTGGCAATGTTGTAAATTCATTAGCATTTTATAGGTCTGCCTTTCAGAGACCTAGGCACGCCCCTCCCCCCCCCCCCCCGGCCACTTTTGGTGTTTTGAGATGGGAGGGAGTGAGAGAGCCATCTGGAGCACAATGACCCAGTATCGCATCAAAGAGATGTCTGATGTAGAATGCCTTTGTTCCAAGAAAAGCAGGTTCCCTTCTGTCCCTGGAAGGGAGAGATGTTCCAAAAGGTTCGTAGAGGAAGCAGATTTTGATCTATAAGTTGTACATGCATTTGCTGTTGCAAATCTCCCCTTCATCCCAGCTCAGTCTTTTAAAGAGAGCTGGGATTTGGTCCACCGCTTTTGTCAGCAATTCAAGGCACAAAAAAATAAAGCTGTTTCTCCCTCTCAGGACTCAACATGTGAAAACCCGTAGTAGTTTTATCTACAACTAGAAAACAAGGGAGGTGTGTGTAAAATTCAGGCAGAGTCCCAATGGCCAAGCCAGACATCTGAACTGGAAGGAATGGTGACAGGTCGCCATCCTTGCAGATGAGGGGATCAAACCTCCTGTGCCAACTACTTAACTTTTTGTAGTCTAGCCCAGGAAATAAAAATGTGCACCCAGTGTGTCTAACCTTTGTCTTGTGTTGACATGTGCAAAAGCCACAGCAGGTGTACACATTCCCCCCTACCCCAGTGAACATCATTTCAAGAGAGGGATGACGTAAATTTGCTTGGAGGGGGGGGGGATCACTTCGAACCTTTTGAGTAAACTGATTTTTTAAGAAAAGTGTTTTATAGTGATGTAATCTAGAAATAGACATTGAACTTGCTGTTTCGTGGAACAAGTGTACACGGCCAAAGCCATGGGTAGGCAAACTCAGGGGCTGGATCCGGCCCAATTTGCCTTCTAAATCCGGCCTATGGACCATCCGGGAATCAGCATGTGTTTACATGGGTAATAATAATAATCATAATAAGAAGAATGTGTCCTTTTATTTAAAATGCATCTCTGGGTTATTTGTGGGGTGTAGGAATTCGTTAACCCCCCCATACTTATAGTCTGGCCCCCCACAAAGTCTGAGGGACAGTGGACCGGCCCCCTGCTGGAAAGGTTTGCTGACCCCTGGTCAAAGCAATGCTCCGTTTAAAGAAACGATTACCCATGCCTGTAAGAGAGAGGTGCTGCCCCCAACTTCAGAACTCGAATGGCATAATGAAATCCATCCAAGCACTTTTGAAGAAGTAAGGGTATGTCGGTGCTCCAGAGCAGCCTTGCATTGAAGAAAAAAAAAACAGCTCCTCCCATGGTAGCCATAGGCAGCCAGCAATTGCATGCAGGTGAGTGTGCAGGTTGGCGCAGGAGGGTCAGACCTCTTCTCTTCCTCCTCGGCTAGTCTGGTTAGTTTCTCTGCTGTCTGCAAAGGAATGGAAGCGCATCCTCAGCTGTCTTTTCTACTCCCATCTGTTGAGTAGAAGGTCATGCTGCCTTATACTGAAGCCTCATCCAGATTTTTGTGCCTCATTTCTATGCCCAGGTCTGCACTTTGAGGCTCTGTGTCCAGTTAGGGATTTTTTTTTTTTTGGTAGTTCTGGAGCTCTGCCTGCAAAAACCTGGGTTTTACCGCTGAATCGGAGCAATAGGGTTTCCTGCAGATTGATGCTTGCTCTGATTCAGCTGTAAAACGTGGGTTTCCCCAGGGAGAGCACTTGGATGAAGGATGGAGGAAACAAAAAGCACCCAAAGAGCGTTAAAGCATTGATCCATGCCTGGAAAGCATGGTGCAAAAGGAAGTTTGAATGAGCTCTGAGTCAGACCGCTGGTCCCCCTAGCTCAGTATTTTTCTGCACTGGCTGGCAGTAGCTCTCCGGGGTTCCAAGCCAGACTCTCTTCCCAGCCGTGCCCTGAGATGGCAGGGACTGAACCTGGGACCTTCTGTGTGTGGAGAAGGGAACTTCCTCCCTCTGTGGCCAGCACAGAATTCTAGCCTAATAGACTCTTAGTGGGCTAGTAACTATTATGGGCTTATTTACAAGCCTTCTCTGTATGCACAAAAAATTGTTTTTATATGCAACAACAGCAGCAAGAGTACTGTTGGCACAGAAATGGAAACAAGAAGAATTACCGACAAAAGAAGAATGGCAGACGAAATTAATGGACTATGCAAAATTAGATAAGATGACAGGAAGGATTCGAAACCTGCGGGACCAGAGATTCTCAGAAGACTGGAATAAATATGCGAACTATTTGAAAAGCAACTGTAATCAACAGATTACGCTAGTAGGACTGCAAGAAGTTTTGTAAGGAGGAATATACGAAATATTGTAAGGAAGGCTATGATGAGAGTGTCAATAGATTAGATAATTAAAAGCAGTAGTGAAATTAAGAAATGTAAATTAAGTGAAAAAAATGGAAAAATTTCAGGTGTGGTTGATGGATGTCCAAAAAACTGTAAGATGTGACCTATGTTGAATGACTGTTGAAAATGATAAATTTAAAAACTAAATATATGTATATATGGTCATCCATTGAGCAGCCACCAGTTTGAACACATTAGAGATGGAGCTGCCCAGTCCGATGAGTGGGGTACAAATGAAAGCATTATTATTATTGGATAACTACACTTTTTTGCTCCTGGTAACGTTCTCTTGGCTTTATCTCTCCACAGAACTTTGAAGTCAAAGCTGATGACCTGGAGCCGATATCAGAACTGGGCCGCGGTGCATATGGTGTGGTAGAGATGATGAGGCACATGCCCAGCGGGCAAATTATGGCCGTGAAGGTAGACTCCGTGGTTATTCCTTCTTTGAACGCATTAACTGTCCAAATTAACTCCTTACCTTCCCAGCAGCTATTGACCTTTTCCAACACTTGTGTGTGTATATATGTGTCCATGTGTGCGTTTCTCTCTCACACATACACAAACACACCTGCACAAATGCTTTGATAATTGATTTATTGATTTTTAATGGTAAAAGTAATATTTATTGAAGTGCTGACCTGGTGGGAGGACTCGAGCCAAACTCTGGGGATTCAGGTAGAGCAAGCTTGAACTTTCATCATTCATTAAATGTAAAGAAGTCCCAAAGATCAGCCTGTTTTATTGTTCTGGATTCCTTCCAATGAACTGGAGGATTGTGTTTAATTAAGCAGGACATCATTAATATGGAGTAAAGGGGTGAGACTTACCTTACGAATCCCGTCGGAGGAAGCCAAGCATAAGGGCTTGTTCAATGGGGCTTTCTTCTTGTCACCTTCCCCAATCTCTGCCCCCCACCCAAAAATTGGCTCTTGCTTGGGAGAACCCCCAGAACAGCAGGAGGGGGGAAATTCTTCTAATTGGCAAGCAGAATTGCTTGCGCAGATGGAACATTCAGCATAGCATGACGTTGAATTCCATCCTAAGACATTTGTATTCTAGCTGCCATCTATTAGGTCAAACCACAAAATTGCCTTGCATTCCGCAAGTTATATTTTTATATTTAAAAATTAAACTTTGCATTCTTGCTTTGGATTTGGAGGAGATTTCAGGGTTCAAATACGTGGTCATGTTTCCCACCCAATTATCACCTGTTCATGCTCCAGATCAGCCTTACAGGCTCTTTGGAAGTGTTTGGCTGGCTCCCAGGGGCGCCAACTTGAATAAAATATGGGGTGAGGGGAGGCACACCATTTAAATGGCAATGCCCATCAACTTGGGGTGCGGGGAAGCCCCCTCAAATATTTTATTGGGGGGGGGGGCAAAGCCCCCACAGCCCCTAGGAGTTGGCTCCTATGCTGGCTCATGTTAGAATTGGGGTGTTTGACAAGGTGAATCATTGGTCTCTTGACTCTTGTAACTTGATTGTTTTGCCTTTTCCCTAAAATGTATTGAGTCTCTCCAGGACGATTGCTTTCAAAATGTGGGAGCGGTACTTTTCAACGTTGAGGGCTATTTGCATCCACTCTCAGCTTGGCTTGTGTGAACTGAACTAGGAGTGTAAGAGTTGGTGTTGCATATGAATGCATTTCGTTAGTACAGTGGTACCTCAGGTTACAGACGCTTCAGGTTACAGACACTTCAGGTTACAGACTCCGCTAACCCAGAATTAGTACCTTGGGTTAAGAACATTGCTTCAGGATGAGAACAGAAATCGCACGACAGTGGCGCAGCAGCAGCAGCAGCAGCGGGAGGCCCCAATAGCTAAAGTGGTATCTCAGGTTAAGAACAGTTTCAGGTTAAGAACGGACCTCCGGAATGAATTCAGTTCGTAGCCAGAGGTACCATTGTATACATCTTTTGAGTGTGTTTGGATGATCACATCTTGACTTAAGCTGAAGAGACCATGTGCACGGTCGTAACACTTAACTAAGCTGATACATGGCCATCAGAACTGGGCCTTTGACATCTTGTCAATAGGACAGGTTTTCTTAATCTTTGCAATCTCTCTTTAGGCATGAATGCCACTCTGATAGCAATCTATTAATGTATGCGTACTCCTGTTCCCTAACACAGTGGTTTGGTTATGATCTTTATTATCAGCCAATATTGTCTTTGGGCTGGGTCCAAATGGACATAGCACAACCCTGTGCATGTCTATTTAGAAGCAAGTCCCAATGAGTTCATGGAGACTTTCCCCCCGATTAGTGTCCATTGGATTGCAGCCGAACAGTTGGACTTGGTTGTCTTGTCTTTGTCCCATTTATTTCAATGGAAACTGACAAAGGTGGGCTCCAACCTTTTCCGTCCATATTAGAGCCCAAAGAACTGGTCGAAGATGTAAATTGCCTTATTCTCGGTTAGGATGTTGTAAAACAGTAGAGCCCGATGTATTTCCATGTTAGATAGTCCTCACTGGAGCAAAACATAACCTGTAAGTATATGAGCGTTGTGGATGGCTACTATTTCAAGTACTTGCAAGCATGTATTTCACAGAGGGCCATGTTTAATTATGTACTACTAAAATGTTTTGTTTATAATGATTTTTCGAATTGGGTTTCAGTTTTAATGAGAGACTTTAATTTTGAAATCTTCAAATCGGAAAGAGGTGGGAGGAATCATTTTATTCAAAGCCGTTTCACATTCCCAGTGGATTAAAACGCTTGGGGGAAAGTTTTACTTCTGCTTATATTGGCATGTCCCACTGAAGCTGTTGATCCTACAAACTGGAAATGATTGTTGATGTTCTCATTTCCTTTCTGAAAGCTGTTATATATATATATATATATATATATATATATATATATATATATCATGGGCCTTTGGGGACAAGGGCAGGTACCGGCACCAGTGTCAAATATGGTTACAAAAGTCCTTTGAAGAGGGTAATAACCATGGTTAGCTCACTGTTAATCCAAGGAATGAGCAGCTATAATCTACATTTCCCCCATCTGGTCCAGAGTGCCAAGCTGTTTTAGACCCCAGCACATGGTACTACTGCCTGCCAGGTATTTTGACACATGGACCACTGCAAAAAATAACTTCATCTTGGTTTGTGCAGTTCAGTCCGTTAAACCATTTTTTAGGATCCCAGTTGTACAGTAAAACCATAGTTTAGCTTGTTGAGCTAAGTTCTGCTGTTGTGGAGGGCATGAGTAAGGAGACACCAGCAAGGCCTGCTGTCTTGCAAGCAAAGAGGCTGGAGACACAGGGAAGTTACCGTTAACCATGGTTCACTTATCAGAGAGGCAACAGATTACCATGGTTAATGCAAACAATGCCTTGGAAATCCACTACAGTTTGCAACCAGTCTTCCATTATGGTTAAAATATTCAAAATACTGGTTAAGTTTTATGTCCGTGTAGGGTCAAGTTGATCTGATCTGAAACTTTACAGGAGCTTTGGTGTAAACCCTTTCAGTTAACCAGGGGCCTCCTGTGTACATTAATATTGGTGGACATGTTTAGGCATGTAGGGGTGTGTGTGTATCTATACCTATATCTGTATATGTATGTGTGTTACACCCACCCACCCACCCGTTCTTGACATGAAGCTGAATGAGAGAGTCCTTGCTGGGTGCATCAGAGGTGCTGCACACACAGAGAGCCACCAGATTGGGGCAGGTGAGGGATGTATTGCTAAACCAGAGCCTCTTTCAGTAGCTTCCCTCCACCAAATGTTCTGCCATCATAGCTTTGTTAATGATGGAAAAACAGAGAAGAGAGAGAGCGAGAGAAGATGAAGCACTTCTGTAGTAACAATAATCCTTTGCCCTTCTATAGCACCTCACATCCGAGGATCTCACAGTGCTTCCCAGACATAAATTACGCCTGTGAGGTAGGTAAGCATTATTATCCCAATTTCACAGAGGCACAAAAGAGGCTTAAAGGAAAAAAAAAAAAAGCAACGTGCAAGCATGGCCTCTAATTTGGGGTGCCTGTTATGAGACACTTGCAACCTAAGCCTATGTATGTCTGCTAAGAAGTAAGTCTCCCTAGTTTCAATGGGAATTACTCCCAGGTAAGTGTGCAAAGCATTACTTTGCCATTAGGAACCAGAGTTCCTCGGGAGTCAGGGTTTCCCAAGACAACATCTCTGCTGGCTTTGAGCTTCTGTGGCTGCTCCCGCGATCCATTTTTAGGTTGTGAGATTTACCTAGGTTACCTTGCTTTTAACTGTTAGGCCACAACGATTTGCCTTTTCTTTTTTTGCTTAAAGTATGGGGCGTTGCGGAGGTGAAGCTGCCTTAGGAAAACGGAGGCGGTGCTGTTGACGTTTGCTTGGCGAAATGACCCAAGCAAAGTCACTTTTTCTTTGTACCTGGTCAGTGAGTTCTTGGAAGAAATTTACACGGCTCAGGGGAGGTGGAGATCCAAAGTTAAAAACGAGTCTTTCTTTCAGCGAATCCGAGCGACAGTGAACAGCCAGGAGCAGAAGAGACTGCTGATGGACCTGGATATCTCCATGAGGACAGTAGACTGCCCCTTCACTGTAACTTTCTACGGTGCGCTGTTTCGTGAGGTACGGCTTTGTAGGTCTCCTCTTGTGTCTTCATTTGGGCTGCAGCCTTCACAGTACAGGACATAGGCAATAGCCGCCTTTAAAAAAAAACAACAGATCATAGTATGTGCTGCTTATTCTGACTTACAGTGGCTGTCCAGGGTCTCAGTCGGGCTCCATCCCCTGCTTCCTGATTCAAGGGATTGCACCTTCTGCATGCCAAGCACCTTCTATACCACTTGTGCAGATCCCCACTGAACACGGATCGTTCTTTTAGTATATGTGCAAGATCTTAGTTGAGCAATACTAGGTGGTAATGTTAGTTGGTTCACAAATTAGCTAGACCATAGGAAAGCAGAGCAAGGTATCTGCAGAGGGCTAACAGAAATACCTACCTTCTCAACCACTCCAGAGAAGAAGAAGAGTTTGGATTTGATATCCCGAAGGAGTCTCAAAGCAGCTAACATTCTCCTTTCCCTTCCTCCCCCACAACAAACACTCTGTGAGGTGAGTCGGGCTGAGAGACTTCAGAGAAGTGTGACTGGCCCAAGGTCACCCAGCAGCTGCATGTGGAGGAGCGGAGACACGAACCCGGTTCCCCAGATTACGAGACTCTTAACCACTACACCACACTGGCTCCTGTAATGAATAGTACAGGAAGTGCATGCTGGGAACCAGTAAGGTGTAGTGGTTAGAGTGTTGGACTAGGACAGTGGTGGCCAAACTTGGCCCTCCAGCTGTTTTTGGACTACAGTTCCCATCATCCCTGACCACTGGTCCTGTTAGCTAGGGATGATGGGAGCTGTAGTCCAAAAACAGCTGGAAGGCCAAGTTTGGCCACCACTGAACTAGGACTTGGGAGACCAGGGTTCAAATCACCACTCAGCCATGAAACTCACCGGGTGACCTTGAGCCAGTCACAATCTCTTAACCAAACCTACCTCACAGGATTGTTGTGAACATAAAATGGAGAGGGAAAGATATGTCACCTTGGAGAAAAGTTGGAATATGAGTGTAATAATAGTAATAATTTTTGGTTCTCTCTTAAAACTTCTATTTAGTGCACGCAGTCAGTTAAATGGTTAAAGAGCAGTTGATTAAAAAAGGTTGGCTCCCCTGCCCTTTTCCTTCTGTGTTAACTTTATTGATGAAATAGGGATTCCAACCTGTCTGACAGCTTGTATCTTCCTTTTCTTCTTTCTCCAGTGCCAGGTCCCTCCTTCCTCTCCCAACACCTCGTGTTTCCCAGTACTTCCTAAAAAAGCAAAACAAAATTCCACACAACAGGAAAGCGACGTTTAGTGCCAGAATTCCGGATTATTTTTTTAAAAAAATGGTGTTTTGCTTGGCATGAAAACGATCACTGCAGAAATTGAAATCCTGCTTCTGTTTCCTCATTGCACCAATTGGAATTTGTTTTGGAGGACGGAATTCACATGGGCCAAATAATCCTTCAAATAGCCCTTCTTGGCTACTGCTGCACTTAGCAAACTTGTTCCCTTTCTCAAGGAAGTTAGCCTTGAGGCCCTGATGTTTCTGTGGTCAGAGGGGAGCCAGCTTTGTGGTGCGATGCTTCAGCTTCAGAAAACAAAATAGCTATGCAGCTTAATTTTACATTGTTAGTGAAATGGCTGAGGTAACTTGTGGCCGAGACTGGAATTCAGACAAGGGGATGGGAGGGTGCATGCCCCAAACTCTGCTCATGGTCTTCCCAAATCCTGCACTGCCATAAGATGTTGGTACGTGTATTTATTCAGGTTGTATGCCATGCTACACAGTGTGATGGGAGAGATATTAGTTCATACATGCGCTCCAAAATGTACTGGGAACCAAACTCAAAAGTGTTGGTGCTGACCTTTAAAGCCCTAAACAGCTTCGGCCCTGTACACCTGAAGGAGTGTCTCCACCCCAATCGTTCTGCCCAGACACTAAGATCTAGCTTTGAGGGCCTTCTGACGGTTTTGCGAGAAGTAAGGCTATAGGGAACCAGGCAGAGGGCCTTCTTTGTAGTTGTGCCCACCCTGTGGAGTGCCCTCCTGGCAGATGTCAAGGAAATAAACAACTATCAGAACTCACCTGACGGCAGCCCTGTATAGGAAAGCTTTTAATGCTTGATGTTTGACTGTGCTTAATGTTTTAATTTGTTGGAAGCCACCCAGAGTGACGGAGGCAACCTAGTCAGATGGGCAGCATATATAATAACAATAACAATAACAACAACCAACAACAACAACAACAACAGCAACAATTGGAATAGGGAGGCATTGAAGGCAATGCAGATACACTTTGTTAGAAGCAGGTGTGTGTGTGTGCTTGTTTGCAGTTGGCACTCCAGAGTAGAGAATTATTGACACCATTCTTCTCCCTCTGCCTTTCCCCAGGGAGATGTTTGGATTTGCATGGAATTGATGGACACGTCACTGGACAAGTTCTACAAGCAAGTCATTGAGAAAGGCTTGACGATTCCCGAGGACATCTTAGGAAAAATAGCCGTCTCAGTGAGTACTTCTGGGGTTGTTTTTTTTTTTTGCTTTAATTCTCTTCCAAAGGGGATTCAGCTCCCTTTCCATCTTGGCAGCCGACATCTGCCAGTCAGCTGTTAAATGTACAAAAGTTGCAAAGGCAAAATGGAGAACAAATAGCAGCTGGCTTCTCTTTTAGGGCTTATCCTCTGTATTTATGAGCCACATCTTCCTAAAAGTAGCCTGGAAAGCCCTTCATGAGAGAAGAGCCAGAATTTGTTTTGCAAAGCGGAGTTAGGGAGCCCTGTGGGGAAACATTAAGAGAGAGGTGAGCTGAGGGCCAAATGACATGCAATGAAAATACCTGTTTGTTCTTTGACTTTAGTTTCAAAGACTGAACGTTACCTGAGGATGAGGGACTGGTGGCTTGATCTCAGATTGCCATTGGAGAGGGGATGCTTAATTGCTTCCTTGAGACATTTTTCTGCTACGGGGAACTTTCCCTCTCCAGCTCCTTTCTTACCTGCGGAGGAAAACAATATTTTTCCTCTGCAGTTGAGGAACAATCCCAGGGCTCCTTTCTTTTTGTGTACTTTGCCTCTTAGAAGATGTGCTTTGGAGACACCTTATACTGGGTGTATAACCTGGAATTCCAAGGAATTTAGAACTCTGCTGGAATTCAGCCATCAAAACTTCCTAAAGAGTGATGCCCAAAGCTTGAACACACTGTGATCCCTCGAAGGTTGTTACATCAGTGTTTTATTTTGAGCAGACTGCAAAGAGGGGGGTTGGAAGAGCAATGAATAGTATGAATCATGTTTTATCACCCTGGTGCCAGACTGCAGGCTCAGCATTCTCCTGCCTGTTAATTGCCCAAACGCCCAACCTAGACTGTCTCCAGCCTGGTTAAGTGTTGAAAGAAGAGCTAACCTGTGGCCTGGGAGGAACGAGAGAAGCAGAATACTTCTGCTTCAGCCAGCTTCAGCTCGTTCTTATCTGTCTGACCCTGTTCTTTTTTTCCCCCAGATTGTGAAAGCGTTAGAGCACCTACACAGTAAGCTGTCTGTAATTCACCGAGGTAAGTGCGACCAGAGTTGGACGCCATAACCATTCTTGGTTCTGGAAAATGGGTTGAAGAGAGCTGTGCAAAGTGCTAAATGGCATTTCCGTCAGTTTAGGTCAGTTTGGGTCAGTTTAGGTCAGTTTGATGCTGCATCAGCGAACAAGACTTCTTCTCCCTGATGGCCGAGGGTACTTAGTACCTATACTCTTTCCAGGCCCAACTCAGGATGCTGATTTTGACCTGGCCAGTATTGCTTCAATACTGGAACTCTCATTTTGGCTTTGCCAAATGCCGTTTTGGTACTTGTCCTATATCAGCATCCCCACCTGCATCTGAGATAATGGAACTGGCCTACCTGTACATTGCGGCTGTAAGGATTACTGTGGTATAATGGATTGAACCCAAAGCGATGCTAAATGGAGAACTGTTAGTGCAGTGGAATTTCCCCCCTATCCCTTCCAGTCTCCTGTGTCTCACAAACAGCCTTACTTGGGAGAGTCAGAGCCTGCGCTGAGCAGTGATGGCTGGAGTGGAGGGGCTTCGGTGATGGGGATATTATCTACAATTGGGCAAAAGGACTATCTGCTTCTGCAACTTGGGGTCCAAATAATATATGTGCCTTGATCACTTAAGAGAAGCACTTAAATATTTACATATCATTGTCATATAGGCAAAGGTAAAGGTAAAGGACCTAGTTAAGTCCAGTCGAATTTGACTATGGGGTGCGGCGCTCATCTCCACTTTCAGGCCGAGGGAGCTGGCATTTGTCCACAGACAGCTTTCCGGGTCATGTGGCCAGCATGACTAAACCGTTTCTGGCACACGGAACACAGCGCAAAGTGCCTGAGTGCACGGAAATGCCGTTTACCTTCCTGTCGCAGCTGTACTTATTTATCTACTCATGCTGGTATGCTTTCAAACTACTAGGTTGGCAGGAGCTGGGACAAAGCAACAGGGATGGAGGTGGCACTGTGGTCTAAACCACCGAGCCCCTTGGGATTACCGATTGTGCAGTCAGCAGTTCAAATCTGTGTGACGGGGTGAGCTCCTATTGTCATATAACTTGCCCACTAGGAATCCTCCCTCATTAAGTGTCATAGGAGGAAGATGCTTGGAGGCAAAACCAGCATCTTCTGCTTCAGTGTAAGAGATAAATCACTTCCTTAATGGCCATTCAGAGTAGAGATAATTTCATTGAAATTGTTATGCTGTGAGTCCTTTAACAAAGCAGGAATCAGCACTGGAAATACACAATGGCTACTGTCACATATAACTCTCAACCAGTAGTCTTCTACCTTTTCAGCCCCAGGACTCACCTTTATCTCAAACATAGGTTTGTGGACTCTTTTCTTACCTTTTTATTTTAAAAAAAGCCCTGTATTTGTTTGGAGTGACGTTTGCTTGGAGGAAAGAAACCTCCAGTTTAGATGACGGACAAGCCAAACTCGGACTTGTCTCAACATCGGTCAGGGAGCAGTGCTGTTGGAACTTTCAAGCTCCATCACATTAAACCATAGTTAGTTTTAAACAATGGTTGGATGAGATGTGTGAAGCAGGCCAAACCATGGCTTAATGAAGCTCACTTGTTTAACCAACCAGAGGTTCGATAAACAATGATCCCTGTCTAATACAAAATGGCAAACCAAGATTAGGGGAGACTCGCTGACAAAGTCTGGCTGGCTGCCTGGGAGAAGGAGAAAAACGAGGAAAGCACCTGCACATGGGGTTTTGCTCGGGCTCATTCTGCACATAGTTCTAAAACATGGCTTAGCATTAAGCATAAATGTGACCACTAGCTCTCCACGTCTTCTTCCCTGCCATAGAATAAACCAGGGTTTCTGTAAGTCTTGGACAATCTGCCTGTTGCTGAATGTTGGTGCTAACCATGGTTAAAACAAAGGTAGCAGTTGTGCTCCAGGAAGAAGCAGGAGCATGGGTTCTTAATGCTGGCTCCCAGTCTCTTTTAACTATGGTTAACAGCGAGCCAGAATGGAACCTGCATCTCTGTTTGGCCCCTGTGACTTCTGCTCAAACTTGTACCCCTGTTTTTGAACTTTTACTGGATAGGAGTCCAACGTCTGTATGGTGGCAGGCTCCCTGTCCCTGGCCTACAGCCTGGGAAAAGACATCATTTTCTTATCTCCTGTGGTTCTCAAGTGAAATGTATGCTGGTGCCCTCTGGTGGCTCATGTTTGTCCTCTTCCATTTCTGCTGTAACACTACTGCAAGCAACCTGCTTCCTGTGCATTTCACCTTGCAGATGTCAAGCCCTCAAACGTACTGATCAACACACTGGGACAGGTGAAAATGTGTGACTTTGGAATCAGTGGTTACCTCGTTGACTCCGTGGCCAAGACGATGGATGCTGGCTGCAAGCCTTACATGGCAGTAAGTTCAGGTTACCAGATTGTTTTCAATGAATCTGGGGACACTTTTCAACTTCAATGGATTTTGTTTGGGGACTGATGTGTAAATCCGGGGACTGTCCCCGGGAAATGGGGACATCTGGCAACCTTACAGTAAGTACAAAATATGGGAAAAGTTCACTGTACTGTACTTCCTGACTCTTTACATGTATGGGCACGGGTTTTTGTTTCTGTTCATTTTCAGTATTTCTGCTTTGCAGAAGGGCTTCCACTTGTGCAATGGGGTCTGCCCCCACCCTCAATTGCTGAAATTGACCTGGGGAGAGAATCCCCAGACCTTCATGTACTGGAAGGAGAGGGGGGATCATTCTGTCTGGCAAGCCAAACTGCTTTCACCGACAGAACTCTCAGGAGAGTGTGATGTTAAATTCCGCCCCATTATTGTAAGACTGTTTAGGCCCTCCAGCCGTTTTGGGACTACAACTCCCATCATCCCTAGCTAACAGGACCAGTGGTCAGGGATGATGAGAACTGTAGTCCCAAAACAGCTGGTGGGCCAAGTTTGGCCATGCCTGGTTTAGATGGACTGTCTGCCTCTGAACTTGCAGGTGTTGCACACAAAGACCGAAACTAAGAAGATATTTTGTGGGTTCATTTTTTATTGGTTTAGCTTGTCCTTCTCTGAGCTCTGCTTGTGTTCTTAAGCAAACTGGGCTCCTCCATCTCCCGGGGCCAGTGTAGCGACAGCATTTCAAATTATGTTTCACCCAGTTTGTTTACACTTTTGTTGGCTCTTTAATTAAAATCGCTTGTGACAAAATAACAATATAGCTAACTTACGGGAGATGCATGCAGAGAGCCTTCTCGGTAGTGGCACCCACCCTGTTAGAAGACATCTGTAGGCAGCCCTGTATAGGGAGGTGTTTACTGTTTTATTATGTTTTTAGATGCTGGAAGCTGTCCAGAGTGGCTGGGGCAATCCAGTCCGATAATAAAATGATGATGATGATGAAAGATGGCAGAGTGTGATAAAGGTTTAGTGGGGTGATGGTAGTGAGGGAATAAGCACATTTTGATACTTTTTGCCATCCAGACTTATTTCATCACCAGCGATGTGTTTTTAGTTGACTGGCTCCCAAATGCATTATAGTGCTCCCTGTTATATTGAAGATTAACCAAGCGCATCATCTTAACTAGCCTTCCCTGAATGTGATATCCTCCCAAGTTTGGCTGATAAGAGCTTCAGTCCCAAACATCTGGAGGGCACCAAGTTGGGGAAGGCTACTTTTAACCAGAGGCGTAGGAAGGTCAGGTGGTACCAGGTGCGGAAACTTTCTTGTCACCCCCCAATTGATTTTTTCTTTTTGCCTGCAAAAATGGTTTTACATTATTTCATATTTTCTTACAAAGGAATGTGGATTCTGGGCCCCAGATAACAAGTAGGCGACTATGGACAGATACTTAAATCTACAGGATGGATTGTGTTTTGGCTCCACTGAATTGAAATTTCAGCTTTCACGACATATGAACACGGCGAAATAAACTGTTATGTTCATGGAGGAAGGTCAAGATATTAACCAATATGCATGAAATTTCAGATATAGCTATATAATTCCTAGTGTAGTAAGATAAGACCTTTGGAGCAGGCATTTTTTAAAAAAGTTTTTTATGAACCGCCCTAGTAGGGCAGTAATTGTTCCTTGATAATTTGTCAACCCCCCCCCCCCTCCATGATGGCATCCAGGGCGCACTGCCCCCCTTCCTATGCCCCTGCTCTTAACAAAAATCAGATTAAGACAGAAAGACACTCCCTTTGAAATCTCTTCAAAGCCTAAGGGAATATCTGACTGGAGTTAGACACTGCATACACCTTCATTCATTTGCATGCATACAGGAAGTCAAGAGAGTCTCCTTCCCCCATCGCTGAGGGATTTACAACTTGGGCAACTAAATATAATACTATTTGTGTTCTGTCTCTTCTTCCCCCCACACCAGCCTGAAAGAATCAACCCAGAACTAAACCAAAAGGGATACAGCGTCAAATCCGATATTTGGAGTCTGGGAATCACTATGGTAAGAGTTTACACAGGAAGGCCTGATGGACTGTGTCTACTGAAGAGAGTTTTGTCCGTTTGGCCTTGTTCCACACGTAAAATATTTTGCAATCTGCGGCTGATTGCGATTAATAAAATGCCTGAATACAGCTCAGGCCTTTAGCCTTCAATACAGTGAAGACATGGTGAGCTCAAAATGTGTCCATGTTTAAATGCGGAACATTCTGTGAGAGGAAAGATAACAATTTCACTGTTTTAAGTTCGCCACTGTACTTAGCAGAGCCCATTGCGGTCACGCGGGTTATGTGAGAGCATTGATTTTTTTTTGGTTGGGGAATGTGGTTTGACTGCTTCTGCCTCTTTACATGGGCGTCTGTCATGGATGCTTTAGCTGAAATTCCTGCATTGCATGAGGTTGGACTAGGCAACCTACCTTGGAATCTCTTCCAACTCTACAACTCTATGATTCTGTTATTTTATTGAGGCTGGAAAGAGCTGTGAGTAACTGTGAGGGTTGTGTTAATACTGGACTAATACTGGCGGTTGGAGTTTATAGGAAGTCCGGAACAGTAATCGTCAACCTTTTTTCAGAAACAAGACCCATGACTCTTAGTCTAAATGTGTGCATTTTAGTATTCCATTGTATGCCATATACAGTGGTACCTCGGGTTACAGACGCTTCAGATTACAGACTCCGCTAACCCAGAAATAGTACCTTGGGTTAAGAACTTTGCTTCAGGATGAGAACAGAAATCGTGCTCCGGCAGCACAGTGGCAGTGGGAGGCCCCATTAGCTAAAGTGGTGCTTCAGGCTAAGAACAGTTTCAGGTTAAGTATGAACCTCCGGAACGAATTCAGTACTTAACCTGAGGTACCACTGTATTTGTCTGGCAAGTATTTGTGTGTGTGTGTGTGAGAGAGAGAGAGAGAGAGAGAGAGAGAGAGAGTGAGAGAGAGAGAGAGAAGCTTATTACTTGCTGAAATTGGAATGGGTGGCATATAGAAAACAAACAGAAAACAAAAGGGTTGTAAGACATCACTGTTACAGATAAGGCATATAGCAGTGGTTTTCAGCCTTTTTCTTTTTAAGGGAACCCTTTCCTTAGCCACAGTCTACTGGGGAACACATGTTGCAGAAAACTGTGGGGAATGTGAACATCCTTCACCTACCCACCACGTGTTTTGGACTACAAATCCCATCATCCCTGACAATTGCCCGTGCTGGCTGGGGCTGATGGGAGATGTTGTCTAGGCAAGAGAGATGGGGAGGGGGGGGGAGATGGTTCTAGGGCATGCCTTCCTTTCAGTGGGATACAGGCCTATTGAGCCTTATCACCACCACATGTGATTTGAGAGTGTGCCATGGCACAAACACAGTGCCCCAAGTTGTCACCGATCGCCAGGGGTGATCTGTAGTTGCAAGTAGGCAGACTTTTGAGGAAACTTGCCCCCCAAATACACTTCTTGAAAACTTGGAGACTGCCCCCCAAAATGCATTTTGAGAGCCACTGGCATGAAGAAACGCTTCATCGGAGCAGTTCACTTTTTTCCTTTCTGGATTTATTGGCGGGTTTAAAGCCAAAAACGCGGTGCAGTTTTAATGTTGAAAAGCTGCATAGGTGGATTTTACTTTCTTTTCCTGCTTTGCTTTCCATCGTCAATTTTGCTTCCCCCTCCCCCCCTTCTCCAGCTGACCTCTTGCAGACCTGAAGCTGTGCCTTCTCGTTTTGTTTGCAGAGGTCCTAATTCCCCCCCACAAAGGAGTGTCTTCACTTTGTGTGGGTTTCCGAGCTTCTCTTGACAACGTTCAAGAGACATCAGATGAATTGTGCTAAGAACCATAGGCAGAAACAGGTCAGAAGGAAAGCAGGCTGCCAGGAGAGACGCCTAGATTTCCGGATGTTGTGTCAGCTTGTATGCTGGCGGCAGCCTGTTTTCTAGAGCAATCAAGTCAGCAGCTTTGGGACTGATCGGTTTTTAAAATCGGGACTGGCTTCCTTAAAAAACAACAACCCAAAACAGACTAGTTTGGGTAGGCAGGTGAATTTCAGAACGTACAAGCGTTCCGCAGCCTCTTTTAAAACAGTGCTTCCGATAAATGCTAATGCAGCTAGGCATCAGCGTGCATGTGTAGGTTGTTTATCTGAAAGAAACCTGGTGCCCTGCAGTCATAATCTGTCTCCATACTCACTCAACTGGCACCACGCCTGCTTCAGGGAATCAGAGCGTTCAGAGCAAACAGACAGCTTCTTTTGGCAAACTGGAATCATTCTCCAGGGAATGATGAGTCCCCTCTGGTTGCAACAGCCCCTGTGGGAAGGGAATGGAGAGGGAGAGGACAGAGAGCATACCCTCCCCTGGCATTCTGCATTCTCCAGGGAAGGCTGTGGCTACGTGGCGCAAACCAGCTGAACTGGCCTCACATGCTGCTACTTTTAAATATTCCCAGGGACATGTTGTCTCCAGGGATTCGCACAGGCTGTGCCTTCCAGAGGCGCCAAATGAGCCCAGGGTTTCTAAGGGCGGAGCGGAAAAAAGAAAAGAGGGAGCAGAAGCCGTAAGAGGAGGTGCGGTGCCATTGCGGGGCCATGCCTGCAGATGGCAGCAAAAGCTACGGTTGTTAGGGAAACGGAACAGTGTTTGTCTCCTCACTGTACTTTTTGGATAAGGTAAAGGTAAAGGGACCCTTGACCATTATGTCCAGTCACAGACGACTCTGGGGTTCCGGTGCTCATCTCGCTTTACTGGCTGAGGGAGCTGGCATACAGCTTCTGGGTCATGTGGCCAGCATGACTAAGCTGCTTCTGGCGAACCAGAGCAGCGCACAGAAACGCTGTTTACTTTTCTGCCGGAGCGGTACCTATTTATCTACTTGCACTTTGATGTGCTTTCGAACTGCTAGGTTGGCAGGAGCTGGGATCGAGCAACGGAAGCTCACCCCGTCGCAGGGATTCGAACCGCCGACCTTCCGATTGGCAAGCCCAAGAGGCTCAGTGGTTTGGACTGAGTGGTTTAGACATTAGCTAAAGTGGTACCTCAGGTTAAGAACAGTTTCAGGTTAAGAACAGACCTCCAGAATGAATTAAGTTCTTAACCCGAGGTACTACTGTATAAAGGTACTTTATAAAGGTACCTTTATAAGGTACCTTTCTTTTTTAAAAAAAATAACCTAAGAAAGTGATATTGATGTCTCTCCATCTTCTCTCCATGCCCAGATTGAACTGGCCATTTTGCGGTTTCCGTACGAGTCCTGGGGGACGCCATTCCAGCAGCTCAAACAGGTGGTGGAAGAGCCATCGCCTCAGCTCCCAGACACCTTCTCTGCAGAGTTTGTTGATTTTACCTCACAGTGGTAAGCGTGAGTCATTTTTTGGGTGGGGTGGGGCAGGAACCCCACGGGACCCCTACCTAACTTTAGATCCTGCTCCCAGACTCATGTAGTCAAAGGGTGGGTGGGTGGGTGGGAGGTGAACCTTTGGCTTTCCAGATGTTGTTGGACTCCTAGCTGCGATCAGCCCCAGCCAGCACAACCAACAGGCAGGTATTAATGATTATGATCATTATCGCTATTGTGGATACATTTAATCACCTTCCAAACAAGCATCTCAAGGTGGCGTACACTTAAAAAACACCCAACCAGTTTGAAACACAAAATAGACCCTTGTGGCTGATAGGAACTGTAGTCCAACAATGTTTGAAGGCCACAGGTTCCTCTATCCCTGACCTAGTTTATTTTTGTTTGAACCAAATGCTATTGAAGACCTTTGCGTGCTCACCAGGAATTTGCTTGGTTTTAATACTGAGCTTTCAGTAGAATTTGACTGGTTTTACTGTGATTTCTTTTATTTTGGAGTATATCGATCTGTCTGTGCGTATATAGTTATATATACACACACACACGTATGCATATAAATGCATAAACATAATTTAAAAGTATTAGTTCTGCACCATCCTTCATTAATTATTTCGGGATAGTTTGCAGTAACAAAATAACGTCTCCATTAAACTGTTTCAGTAAATACATAAATCAAATGCACTACGTTATTAGTTTGTTGTTATTTTAAATAAAGAAGAATTACATGCTGCCTTTTTGACTCTTAAAAAAAAAGGTAAAAAGGAAGTTTGCATCTATAAGGGTCAAAAACACTGGGTTGGGGCCAGAATTCACATTACAATAAAGGAGAAAAAGACAACCAATAACTTAAATCAGATTTAAAATGCATTAAAATTCTGTGGCAACGACAACAACAAATGGCTCCACCGCTCGCCCCAAATGACCAGCTCTGGTGTAGCTGGACTGAACTTGCTATTGTCCCCCTGTGTGAAATTTTAAATTGTAAGCTCATTGGGGCAGGAGCCAATCACCTTTTACTTTATAGAGCAGCACCCATGCTTGTGGGTTAAACCCCACCTTCTCTCCAGAATTCAGCTTATGAGTTAAAATTTTTGCGGGATTGAGGTTGAAGGGTCTGGCTGACAGGTATAAGACGCACATCCCTCCTTGAAAATTTGTCACAAATATCTATAAAATGCTGTAGAGGAGGTGGGGATAATTATTTTAGTCCACTACTTGCTTTTAAAAAAATAAATAAATAAGAAGTCAGTTTAATTAGTCAGCAGATGCTTGCCTTTGGCTGCTAATGGCATGATCAAGATACTTGCTCTGGAAGTAGCTGCTCCATTGTTTTGAAAACAGGCAGAAGCTCTCAAGGGAATCTGGCAAGGTGCATATGTGAGCCTGGTCTTTACGTCAGCCATCTCTACTTCCACTGCCTTCTTCCTGAGCTAAGGCACGTGTGTCTGAGTGAACTTTCCTCAAGGACTGTTTCCTGTAGCTTTCAGGAAATGTCATGTTGACCTCCCAGTGGTCTATGGGGGAAGTGACTCAGTGTGTCAGAGTTCTGGTCCTTCAGTTCTCTGGGGCAAGACGTGAAACGCCATTGTGCCAAGGCGGAGTGTGAGGAGAAGAAAAAGACCGTTGAAATAGAGCAGTGTAGAGTCTTTGGTTCCTGCAGGCTGCCTAAAAGAATGGAGTTCCTTTTGTGACATTTAAATGGGTGCTGTTTTACTTCATTGTTTCATAGTGGCCTTTTTTGAGCCATTTAGTCCCGACACTGTAAGTTTATGTTCTTTCAGACGGCCAAACTTGCCATCGTATCATCCCATCTAGCGTCTTCGGTTTATATATTGCATCTTCAGTTTACCCCTATCTTTCTGCCTTCTTATTGCTACTCTCATCCAAATCCTCTCTCTCTCTCTCTCTCTCTCTCTGTGTGTGTGTGTGTGTGTGTGTGTGAGAGAGAGAGCGAGAGAGCGAGAGAAAGAGAAATAGATTTAAACTCTACAAAAATGCAGCCTAGGTTCATAGTAAAGTTATGAAAAGCTTATGGGAAAGGAATAAATTAGCAGAAGAATACGAAATTTCCTCATGGCCAGCTTGGATAGAGTTCGATGCTAGTTTATTTAAAAAAAACACCAACCCAACAATTTTCGACATGCACACTCTCTCCTGTCAGTTTTGATAAGCAAAGACATGGGGTGTGCGTGTGTGCACACACGAAAGAATCATTGGGTTCTGTTATATTACACAGCATAAGAGTTTCCGTAAACCTGAGCTCTGAGATGATGCAGTGAGAGATGGGCAGGAAGTATCCCTTCAGTAAGTATCCTCCACTTCCCCTCTACCCCCTGGGCTTGGCAAATCCCAGAAGAGGGTGTGTTTACTATAGCCCGATGATCACACTTTTGTTTCTCTCAGTGTGACACTTTACACCTCCTTCCCCTCTCTGCTAAAGCATGTGTACGTGTGGAGATCTTTTTTCAAGTCACTCCAAGCATCTTCCCCGTAAATACTCTGCCAGGAAGTGAGTTGCTATTACATCCTGTCTTCAAAGCTATTTTCAGCTGCAGGGAGACCGGAATAAATGGATCTTTTTTACCCTTCCACCTCACCCGTTCAAGTCACAGACAAACTTTCCCAGCCACCCATTGTAGTAATAATAGCTGTTTGCAGAAGGGATGAAGCTTGCCGAGCTGGCCTGTCCTGGCAATGGGTGACGCAGATCAAAGGTGATGGGAAGGTAGAACAGCCCCACATGTTGTGTACAGCTGATAAATGAATATTATGTGTGCTCATCTCTTTGGGAGGTGGGAATGTCTGAGGAGGCTCATCTACAAGTAAGTATTGGTTTTATGCCAGTTCAGCTTGCCCTGGTGCCCTGCAAAGTATACTGGGAACTGAAGTTTGGCGAGGGCACTGAAACAGCTTGCCACCAGCTGTGCAGAATTAAAAGTTTGCCTTGGAATCCCAGTCACACTTAAGTCACCATACAAATGATATGCCTGAAGGGCCCCTGCCATAATTGCCAGAGAGCAGGGCAGAGCAGCTTCTCTTGGCCCCTTCTCCATTGCCTGCAGTTTTAAGGGAAGTTTAAGCATGGGAATTAATGCAGGAGTGATTCTGTGTTCATAGCTCTCTGCATGCATAGCCATGGGAGCTGGAACCATGCATGATCTAGTTACATGTTTGGGTGGACATCAGTTGGCATCGCTTTGGTTCCATTTCTGGTGTCCTTTGGTGCTGAGACTGGTGCAAAGCAAGTCCCATCACCCTCCTTTACAGGGACACAGATAATTCCTTGTGTTTTCACGGGCAAGTTGGCTGTTTGCTTCTGTTGGCTGAAACACACCTATAATTTTCCTTTCTCTCTCTTCCTCCCCCCTTAAAGCTTGAAGAAGAATTCCAAAGAGAGGCCAACATACCCTGAACTAATGGTGAGTTTGTAGTCGCAACAGATCCAGGTGCAGTACAGGCAGAAAACACAAGTTTTGGTTCTGACAACTTGTCGTTGTGGATGCTCATCCTGAGAATTGGTTTGGGTTTTCCCTCCAGGTAGATGGAAACCCACAAATGTTAGCGTTCTTTTACGTTATCTGAATCATGTCTTGAGCCAATAGTTTACCTTAGGAAGTGTGAAATCCAGTGACTGTCTTAAGTCCCAGGGAGGGACTCCCACATTACTCAGGGAGGTGCAGAATGGGTAAATTTGTACTGGAATCCTCAAAGATCAAATTCATTAAGTATCCTTAATCAGCACTACTGTTTCTGCCAGATGGAAACTCAAGAACCAGTTAGGGTTGCCATATTTCAAAAAGTGAAAATCCGGACACAAAAGTTGTTGAGCTTTTCCCGGACGTTTCAGCAATTTCCACCCAGATGTTGCTAAAAAGGCACTGCAGTTTGGAGGGAGATGACTGTAGTTTTTCTTTCTGAAGGGGCTTTTATACAAATTTTCAAGCTGCTTTTACTGCATGGGATCCATTTTTACGGTAGAGAAGTTGCAGTTCCCTTTCTCTTCTATGACCTGTACCCATGAAATCACTATATCAAGCAAGACGGCATGAATTTCCAAAAACTTTTGTGGCAGCCACCACCATGTCCTTCTCACCTCTGCGAAGTCCCTGGGGAAGGGAGGTGGGGACTTCTGGCAATGATTTCAACCCTTCCATCCATTTATGTGTATAATATAGCAGTACGTATTTCCTTCTTAATGCTGATGAAATTCTGAGATGCTCCCAAGTCTGCCACCTCGTTTTGACTCTTTTTAAAGGGTGGTTTTGATATCCAAGTGTAAGTTTCTCAACCATTATCCTCTTCTTTTCTTGCAAAAGAAATTTGTATAAGTAATTCCTATGAACAACAACAAGCAACAACAACAAGCGACATGGCACCAGCTTACTACACTTTTTAGTGATAGCTGATCCATGGCCATTTGATGTACCTTTGGGAACTATTAATTTGCTGATGAAGATTTATCATTGAAACAGTTTATTATCCTGGGAGAACTGTACTGTTCTTGCTGTTGTGCTCAGTGCAGCCTATTTCGACGTTTGGAGCACCCATCAGCTCACGTTTGTAGGACATGGACTGTGGAAAGGCATTCTGACTCCATTTCAGTGATCTTTGACAGTGACTTACAATTCCTACCATTCTTGTTCCTGGAACATTTATTTGATTCTTATTAGTTTGTGACTCCATGGACATATTATATGCCTTCTGTTTATGAATTTTGAAACAGTATAGTGTTATAAAAATATTGTCGGTATAATATTAGCCGACGTGTTGCTTGTTGTTGTTCAGAGTGTTCTGTTTTGCAACACGGGATTTTCTTTGGTGTAAGTAATTCCTATGGCATTTCTGCAAAAGGGATCTATAACGCAATTATTATGTAGGGTCGTGGGTTCAAGCTCCAGATTCCTGCATTGCAAAGGATTGGACTGGATTAAGCCAGTGGTCCCTTCCAACTCCAGCACTCTGTGATCCTATGTACCTTTCATTAACAGCTTTTTAGGTGGAGAAAGGTCTCGATTTATTGGCTCTTGTTTAAAAATGCACCATACGTGCATTTATAAAATTAATCCCTCCACCCGCTTCCAAATCATACAGCAGTGTTTTTATCACGTGGCTTTTTAGCACACACTGGGTTCGCCAGGGTGGAAGTGAGGAAAGGCATGTTCTTCAGCCAAGCTCTGGTTGGCAGCCCTGCACATTTCTATTGAATTAGGATATTGGATCACCTCTGAAATCTATCTCAGCATTGTGGTATTTTATGGCTGACATTATTGTTGTAAGGTCCTGTGGTTTGGGCTTTTCCTCCCCTAGCCCTTTTCACTTTCCCATGGCAGTAGACATTGTGGTCCTGGAATGGGCTGCTTGTCTTTGAAGGCTGAGGCTGCTTCTTTTGCTTTCCTGCGTCGTTGAGGTTTCAAGTGGAAAATGAGAGGATGACTCGGGCATGGCTAGAGAGCTAATTTTCTTACTTACGCTTTGCTTTATATTACCGCCGTGGTTTCCAAAACGCGTCCTGGGGAACCCTGGGGTTCCTTGGAAGCTGATGGGAGGTTCCGCCTGGGAGAACAACATTAATGGCAGGCAAAGCTTCCTTCAAAGGCAGATTGGCCAAAAGGGTGTTCGTTAGGCTGGGCGACAGGCCCGTGAGTCCAGCCTGTGACCAAGGACAAATTCTTCACCCCAGAATCCTTTGCAACATAAACCAGTTCTATGAGCCAGGAAATTGCAGAAGGCTGAAAGTTTGAAAAGTGGTCATTTTCCTCACAGTTTTTTTCTTTTTTCTTTTCGGACATTGATGTTCAGATTTTCACCTGGCTGGTTACCGTGAAGTTCTTAATATTAGTGGCAGGATCCCATATATTTGACCACCTTTTCCCAGGCCCCACATCCAGCTGGAGAGAATGAGTGTTACTCTTTCTCCCTCCCTCACCCCCTCAATGCCCTTTGCAGATGATGCTGTACTCACATGCTGGGGTACCATGTTAGCTATACCCACTGCTCTGCACTGCCTGGGTTCAGGGGAACACCTCTTCTGAGCATGGGAACATTCCCATTCCTACAGGGCTGGCTTACACATTGTTATTGTTCCAACATGTACAGTGTGGTACAAGAGTATTCCTGCATAAACACACCTCAACACTTCGGACATTTAGTATGAATTAAGGGCTATCGGTGTACTGTTGTGTTGTTGTGTGTACTGTTGTATTGTTGTATATTGCATGGAAGTAAGCTCCCACACACATGACTTCTTGTGGCATATATGTTGCATGGGGAGCAATTACTGGCAGACACCCCAGTCCATACATAATGGCCAATTTATGGAGTTTCATCCGACCCTACCATGTGTCATGCACATAAATTACGAATGTTTCGTTTCGCTGTACTTATTTACTTGCTTTTATCCTGTATTTTATTCTGCGCACTGCCGTGGGATCTTACGATGAAGGGCAATATAGAAATATAATTATACATATGCACATACTTGTGTTTGAGCCAGCCCTAAATAAGTCTGAGACAGGATTTAGATGAATAGATTCTTCTCTCGCCTAAACCCTGGTGTGACTGCAGCTACAATGCGTAATCTAGGAGCCAGCCAAAGAGATCTAGATCATACATGAGAGTCACACCTCGTACCACATAGAAGTGGCCCCTCCCTCCCTCCCTCCCTCAAAGCCTTCATATTCAAAACTCATTTGCTCATTGACTGAAATACTTTGGAGATCTCTTTTAAGAGATTGGGTAGGTCTGGGTTCATTTCTGAGGACCTTTTCAAGTCTTTCCTCACAAAGGAAACCCTCTCTGAGTTGCATCCACTGTAGTGGTTAGGGAGGAGCATCTTTCAGGCCTTCCTGAACTTTGAACTTCCAGTTTTAACTTTGGGGCACGGCCTTCTTTTTCAATCTTGGCTTTGCTTATCTGTAAAAATTGTATTGAATACACGCTTAATGGGATTATTGTGATAATTAATGAGAGAGAGAGGGGGAGAGAGAGAGAGAGAGAGAGAGAGAGAGAGATGAAAAGCACTTCCCACACAAGAAAGACGTTAGGAATCTTTCTTTTCTTGTTCATTTAAATCTTTATGGACGTTTTTGTTGCTGAATTGTGTCCAGTTCAGTGGTATTTATTTATTGTTCCAATAGCTCTCAATTGCTTTTCACGGTAAGCTTTTCTTTGATAGCCCTGACGGAATGCTGATTACCATTTTTGCAATAATATTGTATCCAGTTCATTTATATTTGACCATGGGTGGGGAGGACATCTGTATTTTGCTGTGGAGACGTTGGTTGCAATTGGATGCCACACTAAGCCATAAACCATGGGTGAGCAAATCAGTCTGTGCATGAGCTGGGCTTGAGCTCCCTGCTCTGTTATTTCCTGTGGCCAGCAGAAAAACAAACCAAAGGATGGCTGGCCTAGCATTACACCCAAAACAGCCCTCCCCAAGAAGCCACAATTGGGAACCTTGGCTTCCTATTGTGGTTTGTTTGCAGCAAAACTAACTGGGACAGTGGTTGGGATGTAATGCTAAGCCAACCAATTTCATGGCTTGTTTCTCCATTGGAGAAAGGGAGGCTCGTGCACAAACTCACCTGGTTAACCATGCTTGATGGCTCGGTGCTGCATCCAAATGTGTCCCACGGAAAATGTACCTTGAGTCAAGGCTCGCTGTCATCATCACCCTGTTTGGGAATTAAAAAGGTAAAGGGACCCCTGACCATTAGGTCCAGTCGTGGCCGACTCTGGGGTTGTGGCGCTCATCTCGCTTTACTGGCCGAGGGAGCCAATGTACAGCTTCCAGGTCATGTGGCCAGCATGACTAAGCCGCTTCTGGCGAACCAGAGCAGCGCATGGAAACTGTCCCATTAAACTTTAATTAGTTTAATGTAAATGCCCAGTGCACTTCCTTCTTTAAAAGTCTCACCACGGCAGAGGATCTCGCGCAGCAGCTAAGAAGGGCAGGAGAGGCAGCATCTTCCCAAAAAGGAGTCCTGGAGCATGCGGTTTGTAAATCAAAAATAAGGTTTATTTACAAAACACCAAAAAACAATCCTGGCGACGAACCACACATCTCAGCAAAACACACACCCAAAAGGGAGAAGGGGGAAGAACAAACAAACAGGGGGACTATTTATACAGACTCATGTTCCTGGAAGCCTAATGACCTCCAGCTGCTCAGTGATTAGAGCGTTTCTGCTACTCTTTTAACCCTTTGATAGCAACACCCCCTCTCGCTCGTAACACTGAGCTGTACCAACCTTAATACAAATTTAAACCTGAACAGAAACATTTATGAGATTGCGGACTCAAAGCTTTTGTAAAACCGTCTGCGAGATTTTCTTGGCTTGGACAATACTTTAGTTCAATTAAACCTTGTTTTACACTTTGGCATACATTTTGATAACGGATATCCAAGTGTTTTGTGTGCGCCTTGAATTGACCTGATTTAGCTAGTTTAATACAAGGTTGATTGTCTTCCCACACTCTGATAGGTAGGGAACATTCTCCAAACAATTCTTGTACCAGTTGCTTATAAAATTCCAGTTCTCTACATATATCTGATAACGCATTGAACTCAGATTCAGTTGAACTTAAAGCTATAAGTGATTGTTTTCTTGATCTCCAACCAATTAGTGCATTTCCAAATTTTATCGCCATTCCTGACACTGATTTTCTATCTGGTCCAGCATCTGCCCAACTGCTGTCGGCCCAACATTCAAGTTGTGTGCTGCCCTCTGCTGATAGTTTTAAGCGAAAGCTTTTGGTAGTTTGGAGATACCTTAAAACTCTTTTTACTCCTTGCCAAGCATGCATTGATGGTTTTTCAGCTTGTCTACACAGCATGTTGACAGCATATGTTATATCGGGCCGAGTCCACTGTGCAATGTGGAGTAGACTGCCTATCGCTGACTGGTAAACCCCGGGATTACAGAACTCTGCCTTTTGCTCAGTTTGAGCATCCTTTGTGTAACTTAACTCCATTGGGGTTTTAACACCAGCACAGTTGTTCATTTTAAACCTTTCCAGCAACTGCTGGATTTTAGCTTCTTGGCTAAGCCAATAGTTACCATTTTCATCTTGCTGAATTTTAACTCCTAGATAAACAGATACATTGCCTAGTGATTTTATCTGAAACCTTTCTCCAAGCTTTGTGGCAAATTGTTGTGCAAGTTTATCATCCTTTCCACTGTATAATAAATCGTCAACAAATATCAAAACTGCTTCTTGTTCACATCCCGAGCCTTTTAGATAAAGACACGCATCTGCTGCGCTCTTTCTGAACCCCATGCTCTCTAGAGCATCGTTTAAGCAGGAATTCCAATTACGGGCGGACTGTTTCAACCCATAAATGGATTTGTGTAGGCGCCAGACCTGGTTTGGCTTGTCTCCTTCAAAACCTGGTGGTGGTGTCATATAGACTTCCTCCTGTAAGTCTGCATTTAAATAAGCCACATTGACATCAAAATGAAACAGCTTATTTCCCTTCTTAGCTGAAGAGGCTAGAAGCATTCTTAATGACTCCGATCTTGAAGTAGGGGCATAGATTTGAGAATAGTGAACACCTTTGCGCTGCGAAAACCCTTTTGCAACTAGTCGGGCTTTATATTGCAACTCTTCAGTAGTTGTGGGCTTTAAACGATATACCCATCGACAACCTACAGCTTGTTGCCCTTTCGGAAGCTCTGTACTTGTAAACACACCGAGAGACTTCATTGAAGCCATCTCTTTTTCCATTGCTTCCTGCCACTTTACGGCTTCTGAGCTTGGAAGCTGTTGTACTTCCATATAGCTTTCTGGCTCACACTGTGCCATATTTACGTATACACTTGTCACCTTAAACCGCTCTGGCGGCTTGCCCTTCGTGGCGCGTTTTGACCTGCGCAATTGCTCCTCTTGTGCCCCCTCTGACCGTTGGCTGTCAGAATCTGTCTCAGACTTTATGTCTGGACGCGCCCCTAGGGATAAAGACCTCCGTTTAGATACCTCCCTTGGGCTTGGTGTTGCAGGTGACCTGCTTTGCTTTTGCTGTCTGCTAGGCCTACTGACTGGCGAAGTTGGAGCACTCCTAGATTCTGGCTTTTCTACCTTAGGAGAAGAACCTCGTGCCTGATCAGAATCTGCATCTGAACCATGTGCACCATCCCCTTCTGGCTCATCACTCTCTGGACTTTCTTTCTCAGCATGAATGCCTAAATCATCTCTCAAAATGTCAGGGTTAGCGTGTAAGTGAGTCCATCCGGACTGCTCACAAAAATCAGCGCTCCTACTGAGGACCACTCTTGTAGTATCCCCATCTGGGTCCACAAACCTCCAAGATTTGGCATGTGGTTCGTACCCGCAAAAGATGAGTTTCCTAGCCCTTGGACTTCCCTTTTTCCTTAACGCTTTTGGGATAAGTACATAGGCTTGAGATCCAAACACCCGAAAGTAATTAACTTTGGGCTTCTTCCCATATAAAGCAAAATAAGGCGTAGTATCAATTACCGAATTATATACTCGGTTCAGAATATGAGTAGCCGCCTGCCAGGCTTCCGCCCAGTAACTCTGAGGAAGTTTAGCATCAAACAACATAGAGTTTGCCAACTCTTGCAGAACCCTATTTTTACGTTCGGCCACGCCTCCTTCTTGGGGGGAATAAGGTGTAGACAGACGATGCTTAATTCCCTTTTTCTTAAAGAAATTCTGCAACACAGACCCGGTAAATTCTGACCCTCTGTCTGTCTGAAAAGCAAGTACTCTAGTACCGAATTCAAGTTCTACCGCATGAACCCAATTTTTAACTGTTTCTGCAGTATCTGCTTTTGTTTTGAGAGGAAAAAACCATGTAACCTTTGTTTTGTCATCCGAGAGACACAGTGCATACTTCGAACCTCCCATGCTAGCAACAGGCATTGGGCCACATAGGTCCATATGCACAAGTTGGAATACTTTGTCAGATTTCCTATCTGAACTGGGATAGCTGCATCTATGAACCTTCGCACTTTTGCATGCAGTACAATCCAAATACTTAGTACATATGTTCAATTTGCACCCTTCTGATAATTCAGGTTGCCTTTTAACATACTGAAAATTAATATGCCCTAAACGGCGGTGCCATAAATGAACACAAGAATTATGGGTAGGCGTGTTCACACAACCAGCATGAACCTGTTTAACTTCATCTGGACTTGTCTCAAAATAATATAACCCATTTCTGCATTCCACCTGCAAAAGAGATACGTTATTCTTTGAAATAGTGCAAACCCCATTTTCAAACACAGTTTTAAACCCATTTCTATCAAGTTCTGACACAGACAAAATACACCCCTTCAGTCCCTTTAGCACGTAGGCATCAATTTCTGTTTGCAAACAATTTAAGAACACTGTGCCTACAGTCTCTAAGGAACGTTTAGTTGAATCTGCCATAGTCACAACTTTAGGGGTTTGCAAATGTCTGCAATTCTGCAAACGGACACTAGATGGCGCCACCAGGTGGTGAGATGCATCACTGTCGATCAACCAGCGTAGATTGCTGCCTTGGCCACGCCCTTGCATCAACGCCATTGCTGAAGCCATGTGCTGTGTGCTGTGGGAGTAGCCACGACCTCCTCCTCTTCTTCGACGTCCCCTGGAACTCCTTGTCTGGTAACTAGGGGTAACGGCCTTGTTGCTGTCTTGACCAGGTTCACGTGGACAATTCCTGATTAGATGGGAAGGGGAACCACAGCGAAAACAGTGTCTAGCTGCAAAAGCATTTACTGTGTGCTCAAACTCAGCATCAACACTCTTAGGCACAGCATAACTCCCCTTTAAAGACAAACCTCTTTCTCTTTGCCTTTTATCCTGTTCATCCGCAAGCCGAGAAGAAATGTATTCAAGGGTTAATTCAGTTGAAGGCATAGCTTCCAAAGTTAGAGCTAGAGTCTCATAGCTTTTATCAAGAGAAGACAACAATATGTATGACTGCTGCTCCATAGAAAAAGGAATGCCCAGCTGTCTTAGTTGATTAAAGGCAGACACCATTTTGGCAATATGTTCTTTCACACACGCTCCCGGTTGGAGACGTAAATCAAACAAACATCTTGTAGCATGGATCTTGGCCCCCGCAGTGTTTCTGGAATTTAACCGCTGCAGAACCGTCCAGACCTCATGCGTGTTCTTTAACTCAGAAACATAAGGCATTTGCTCTGGTCCCACTGCCAAAACTAGTAGACCTTGGGCTTTCCTGTCGCGTTTCTGTGAAGCTGCTGCTGCTGCTTTGGCTTCTGCAGACGCGTCTGCAGCTGCCTGTAAAGGCGGTGCTTCAGTACAGCTCCACAACTCTTTTGCTTGCAACCAAACCCTTACTCTAGCCTTCCAATCTTGCCAATTTTTCCCATTGAGTCGCGTAAACGGGACAGTAAAACTTTCCTGGGACTCTGCCATCCTCCCTGGGGCTTAGGAACGATACTCACACACCTGTAGACCGTCTCCCAGCTGCTGAGGTGGCTCCTTGAGGAATCAGACGTCTTCCAGCGAGTACAAACTGCGCAGTGCCTCTTTAAAACTTTTCTAGGCACGTTGCAGGACTCAAGCTGCTTTGGAGGCTTTCGTTGTCGGCAACCGCTTCTGTCTTCACTCCAGTCCTTGCATAAATCACTCTGAACTGCTCTCCTTATCTCCTTCTTGACGTACAAACATCCATAACCTGTCCCATTAAACTTTAATTAGTTTAATGTAAATGCCCAGTGCACTTCCTTCTTTAAAAGTCTCACCACGGCAGAGGATCTCGCGCAGCAGCTAAGAAGGGCAGGAGAGGCAGCATCTTCCCAAAAAGGAGTCCTGGAGCATGCGGTTTGTAAATCAAAAATAAGGTTTATTTACAAAACACCAAAAAACAATCCTGGCGACGAACCACACATCTCAGCAAAACACACACCCAAAAGGGAGAAGGGGGAAGAACAAACAAACAGGGGGACTATTTATACAGACTCATGTTCCTGGAAGCCTAATGACCTCCAGCTGCTCAGTGATTAGAGCGTTTCTGCTACTCTTTTAACCCTTTGATAGCAACAGAAACGCCGTTTACCTTCCCACCGGAGAGGTACCTATTTATCTACTTGCACTTTGACGTGCTTTCGAACTGGTAGGTTGGCAGGAGCAGGGACCGAGCAACGGGAGCTCACCCCAGCGCAGGGATTCAAACCACCGACCTTTTGATCGGCAAGTCCTAGGCTCAGTGGTTTAACCCACAGCGCCACCTGCGTCCTGCTTGGGAATTACTGTGGTCCTTTTATACTTAATGTGTGTGTGTGTGTGTGTGGTAGTGGGGGGAATCTAGGATTCCTGTGAGAGGTGTAATGGAAGGTTTTGACATGTTTCCCCTCTCTTTCCCTTCTCCTCACTGGTTCTCTCTCGCTCTCTTTCAGAAACACAGTTTCTTCACCCTGCACGAATCCAAAGAGACAGACGTGGCTTCTTTTGTCAAACTCATCCTGGGGAACTGAGAAATGGACTTGTACATGATTTTACCCTTCTGTGGACTGGTGGGCTTTAGGAGGAGGGGCACGTGGCAGGGCAGCCCTCATCGGAGAACCAGTAGGAGAACCTGCCACTGGCCAATTTTTGTTTTTTTTAATTATTATTATTATTAATATTATTATTATTGCTAAAGTCCTATCATCATCCTCTTGAAGGTTTTTATTTTTATTTTTTAAAGGGTTCCTTGGTAACCATAGTAACTTAGAATGAACTGGTTAGTGAAATGAATTTTAATAAGGTTGTCAACTGTAAACGAACAAAAATTTAAAAGAGTGATTGAAATGACGACAGTCACAAGTTCTGTTAGCGTCGCCTCAGTCCCACCCCCACCCCCCATGTTCCCTGTCAGACCAGATTTGCTTTTGTTTATGGTAATAGGTGCTACGGTAGTTATGAAGTTCTATATGTAGAGTTATATTTTGTCCCTACCATTGTTTTAATATTTATGTTAAGTGCTTGATTTTAATAGAACCCTTTTTATTTTGTTCTTATGTGAGAGTTGGAAGGTTGGGGGGGGGGTGATTACAGCTGCAACAGCTAAAGCTACAAAGATTAGTATTTATAGGGCATTGCTGGGAAACGGAGGAGGAGAAAGCGTGGGCCATATAGATAAATATTATATATGTGTATAGGGTGGAAGACTAATTTAATTTCAATGAAGAGTTTGGCTTATATGTTAGGCAGCCCACTGATGCATGAGAAGGCTTGCATCCTTCTTTAGGAGGTGCCCAGAGACAGCATTGTTCTTGTACAAACATCAAGAGGATGCAAAAACATTGCTGTGGTGACTTCTTATTCCATGGCTTTGGTTATGCCTCCAATGAATAATTATATTCTGAAGTGCGGGATATATATCTATATACGTCTCACACATTAACTGTTTACTAAGCAAGTGCCCGCTCTGTTGGCTGTAAGTCATGGGCCAGTGCATTTGACTGAAGAGAAGGTGATGCCCTGAAGGAAAATGGAACTTAGAGGGGTGCAGCTCTAGACGAGGATGCAAAAGCTGGACCAGGGGCCAGTCAGTTTTGCACTGCTCGTTTTTATACTGGCAGGAGTATTCCTTTTTTTTTTGTCTTGAACACTCACACGTCATACACAAATTGCCACTTCATTGCTCATCTCCCACCAACCCCCTCACAACTTTTCACTTTTTCTGGATGCTTAACCTGAGCAAGTCCCACCCTACACGTCTGGCACAGGATCAAACAGTGTTTCTGCCTGAAAAGCATAGAAAAACCAAGTGAATAGGAGTTGGACAATAAGTGTTGCTCCCTTCATCTTAATTTGTTGCTGTGACCATTATTGTTGTTGTTGTTTTCAAAAGAAACACTCTTTTGGCCAAACAGTACTGACTTGAGTGACTTAAGGCCTGGTGGTAACTGTTTCTGGAATTGCCCAAGGCCTTCTTCCACCTTGACCTGCCCTTAGTCACAGCTTTGTTGTTATGGCGGTTTGCATGGCCACCTAATCTCCATTCAATATATTCTATAGCAAGGCCACAGGGGTCTTATCTGATGGAGGCTGTGGCAGTTCTGTCAAGGACTCTTTTGCTCCTGAAGCGTTTCCATTTCCTGAACTGAACCATGGCAGTGTTCACAATGGGTGAGGAATGCTGTACTGCCGGTTTGGTGTTGAGGGAGAAAGTTAACGTTCTTGCTAGTGCTTTGTCCTTTCACTGTGGGACACACTACTTCTGCCCCTGAGGGGGGCATCAGTGTGGAGCAGCTCAGAATTCAGACAAGCAGCCACGCCAGGTGAAGACCCAAAGCGTCAGTGTTTGCCGTGTCGATTTTGTTCACAGAACTTGTCGTCCTATTCTCCTGCAGTCCACATTTTACAACGCAACCGGTCGTTGGTGCGTACGCCGATTGGAAACCGTTCAGGAGACATTTGACTGCAGACAAAACACTAAAGTGGGCTCGCATTTCTTTGTAATCTTAAAGGCCTAGAAAGGCTTGTAACCTGCTCCTAGTTTTCCATTTTATGTGCATGCTTCCCCCCCCTCTCGCTTCCAATTCCCACCCCTCCCCATTGATTCTGAGCTGCTTTGATTGATTGTCTGCAGCTGCAACTGCAGCTCAGCCAGCCAGTTTTTAGAACTGGTTCCAGCATCAATTCTCACTTTGAAAAACATGACATTTAAAACCAGCTTTTTGGTTTTCCTACATATGGATCTGATGCTTGCTGTAGAGATTGTTTTTGCTGCTTTCCTCTTGGAATAGAAGACTCGTTTGGACACCACATCCTCTTGACCTCAGAACACCTTTATTTGAGTGCTGTGGTAACAGACAGGCTGGATTTACGAGATAGGATCAGTGTTAATAGCCGATATTAATATCCCCATTGGTTTCCTATAGTAGAATGCCAGTGCTGTCTACAGCAAGTCAGTTTAGAAAGGATTATTGCACTGTGAATCAACACTACATGCCTCGGGCTTTATTTTAGGAATTAAAATGTGGAGTCTAAGTTCCTTAATCACTTAGGTGCTTTTGAGTTTTTTTGTCAACTCTTGTCTCTGTATAATTTGTCCTTTGGCAGGTACATAGACCTTTATCGAGTCTTAGAATAAAGCACACCCAGGTTATTTCCCCCTTCCAATCAAAACTGCAAAGCTCGTGTGTTCTTGTTATTTGAAAGTTCACATACCGCGTTAGTGAAGATTGTTTCTAGGGATATCTCAAAGTGGTTAAGGGGCAGTCAAAATTATTCATTTCCTAAAGGATGTCGGAAAGAAGGGGAGAAGAAGTAGATGATCACATAGTGCACCGATGACAGAACCTGAAGCAATGGGTTTAAATTACAGGAAAGCAGATTCAAATTCACACATTTGAAGAAGCCTCGTTGACTCATGCATATTGTTCCTCAATAGGCCGTGCTGCCTGGGGAAGTTGAGGCAACTGCCTTCTTGGAGGTTGTCCTGTACAGTTGGGACAGGCATCCATTTGGGGTGTTTTTGCATAAAAGATGATGCCTTAGGGTTTTGGGGTGGGTGGGGTGTATTGGATGAGATTACTCCATAGCCTTGTTCTGTGTACATGGTTCTGTGATTTTTTAACTGGAATTAGCAAACATTTGGTAGGGGCCACAATCATATTTGTACAAGATACATGACGTTTGCTTACATTGCCAAAAGGTAACCCAGACGTGTGCGGGAAACCAGCAAGTCTTAGTTTTCATGATCAAAGGCTCCCAGGGCTTTCATTCTTCCTTTGTTCACTGTCTTAGCTTCACATACGACAACCGATACTGTTATATTGAGAAAATTTCAGGTACCTTCCTTATGTGCCATCACATGTGCTTAGATGCCTATATGACGTCTCCTGCAGTAGGAAGCCCAACGGATGCCGGCTGCCCATCATGTGTAAACAGGTGCAAACAGAGGTGTTTATGCATATTTGGATACATAAGACAGTTTTGTGCACAGAAATGAGACCCACATAGGAAGTTTTCCCATGTGCACCGTGGCCCAAAGTCACTTTTGGGTCATTGCGGAGAATTCTGAACTTGAAATCATCTCCTTTGCAGATGGTAATGTTGTTCTAAAGAAGCAATAGCTTATGCAACCACTTATCTGGATGGATTCAAAGGCAAGGTGATGGCTTTCAGTTTTCCAGAGGCTCATCCTAGTTGGTCTCAGCTTCCACTATCCCTTGATCAACAAAGTAGAAGTTGAAAGAAATTAAGGAGTTATCACAGCAGGCTATTTTGGGTATGGGATTGGTTCTAGGTGTGCTCAGTATGCAGACACAACTGGGGTTAATTTTGTGCGATTCAGCCATTCTAGTAGGTTTTGTGGAGCGTCAAGTCATTGTAGTTCCAATGTATCTTTGATTTCAAAGTGCCTAACCCACTTTTAAAGGACCTAAATTTACTTAGGTGCTTTAGAATAGCTTTTTGAGCAATGTAGATGTCCTGTGATTTCTTGCGCCTGCTTTCTTCTGCTCAGGAGTTCTTTTTGCTGCCGATACGAAAAAGAGATGAGCATGCCATTGTTCAAATACTGGCAAAATCTGAATAAGGAGGAGCACTTGGAACCCATGCATGCAACGAGATCCTGTTATCGACACCAGCATATTTGGCCATGCATGGAACCGAACTTACAAGCACTGCATTTTAAGTGCACTGGGCATTCACATTATTCCCGGCTCTCCCCACTGGGTTGAATATCCTAGAAGTTTGTAAACCAGTAACATTAACCAGTAGCATTAAGAGTAAACTTAATGATTACTCTTTGGAACTGAAAGAAAAGGGGTAGCTCTGTGGCTTGTTCAACTGCCCTGATTTCCCCTCTTGCTTGCTGAACCAAGGGATATTTGTTGCAACCTTCTGTTTTCTCATGCCACCCTACTTGCTGATTTCCTATTTTCAGATGTAGACCATGATATAGCATAACTGTTTCCTCCATTAAAAGAAACAAAAACAAATCACAACCCTTCCTTTCAGCCTCTTAATTATTTTAGGGCTCCTTTTCTCTGAATATTGCCAGAGGTTCTTGGTCAAACACATCTTGTTTTCGTTCTTTTAATAGGAAATGGAGGGGAAAGTTGTCAATGAAGTAAGGTCACATTCTCACCATACATTTAAAGCACTTTGCTTTACCTGGAGAATCCTGGGAACTATAGTTTACCCCTCACATAGCTGCTGCTGCTATTACTAATATTAATTTCATTTACCAGTCTCTTTTTACAGTAAGAAGCGTCACAAATGATTTGACAAAAATAAAATACAGCATATAGAAGCAATATAAAACCAGAAGGAAGTTTTGAAATGCTAACAATGCAAGATATAGAAAGCACTCATCCAACCATAGATGAATAACGACCAAGTCCTATGCACTCCAATGAAAGATGGTAAAGGTAAAGGACCCCTGAGTCCACTCAAAAGCGACTTTGGGGTGCGGCGCTTATCTCGCTTTTCAGGCCGAGGGGGCCGGCGTTTGTCCACAGACAGCTTTCTGGGTCATGTGGCCAGCATGACTAAACTGCGTCTGGCGCAACGGGACACGGTGACGGAAGCCAGAGCGCATAGAAACGTCATTTACCTTCCTACTGCTGCGGTACCTATTTACTCTGGTTGCATGCTTTTGAACCGTTAGGTTGGCAGGAGAGCAGAGCAACGGGAGCTCACCCTGTCGTATGGATTTGAACCGCCAACCTTATGATCAGCAAGCCCAAGAGGCTCGTTGGTTCAGACCACAGCATGTCAGGCGTCAGAGCATGGGTAGCCAAACTAAGGCCCAGGATCCAACCCAATCACCTTCTAAATCCAGCCCGCGGATGGTCCAGGAATCAGCGTGTTTTTACATGAGTAGAATGTGTCCTTTTATTTAAAATGTATCTCTAGGTTATTTGTGGGCCCTGCCTGGTGTTTTTACATGAATGGAATGTGCCCTTTTATTTAAAATGCATCTCTGGGTTATTTGTGGGCCCTGCCTGGTGTTTTTACATGAATGGAATGTGCCCTTTTATTTAAAATGCATCTCTGGGTTATTTGTGGGGTGTAGGAATTCGTTCATATTTTTTTTTTGGCAAAATATAGTCCAGCCCCCCACAAGGTCTGAGGGACAGTGGACCGGCCCCCTGCTGAAAAAGTTGGCTGACCCCTGTGTCAGGGGATCCGATCCCCCCACGGTAGGCTGCCAGGAATGGATAAGACAAGGAAAGTTCTTAGCAATGCCTTTTGTTGAATATTCAGAGAGAGAGGCTTAGAAATGCAGCCTCTTGGAGTAATGGCATTGCTCCCAGTGAAACCCCACCCCTCCGTCTCTCCTACTTCCTCATGAGTCATCGCTACGGGTGCTGGAAAGGACCTTTCATCTTTGAGCTCTCTGTTTTCCTACTTTTAATGCCCACCATATTCTGGGAGGGGGGGGTCTGGAATGATTTCTAAAGACACTGAGTCCATCAGCTGTCTCTCCCCTGGTCCTTCTTCTTCCTCTCCCATTATTTCCCAGCTTTCCCCCCTCATCTGTGTCAGTGTTTGTAAAAGAAAAGGTTCTGACCTCCTTTTTACCCCTTTGCTTAGTCCTCAGACCTTAGTTGGCAGAAAGAGTCCTTAAGAAAGAGTAGAATGCTGTTTTTATTCTTAAAAGTCGCCTTCTCCAACCACAACCAACAGCTTTATACATATCAAACGCAACCAGCTTTCTACCATCCAACCAACCCACACCCAACACTAACATTGACCACTCTATATATACAGGTATAATTTGGTGAAAGGTTGCATGAGTCATTGTAGGCCGCTGACTTAGCATTAAAGAAACCGCGGCCAATTTTTAGCTGTGACAATCTGCCTCTGAGCTGTAACCTCCCTCAAACCCAGCAGCGGAGGAAGCCACTTCGGTGTCTGGGGAAGGGCGCACCACTGGGCCTCCGGTGTCTGCCTGCCTCCTCCCACTCAGCCGCCCTACAGCTGGGGGGGAGGCAGCGGGTGGACCGATAGGGCAGCGTGGAGCCTCCGCGCACCCAAGCCACCGCATTTCTCCCAGGAGAGACGCGTGGCTCGGGCGCGATGCAGGTCCCGCAGTGAGTGCCACCCGGCATTTTGTCGCCCCCTTCAGTGGTGACACCCGGGGCTGCCTGCACCCACTGCGCCTCCCCTTCCTCTGCCCCTGCTCAAACCCCTGCTGTAAATCTGAAGTGTCTCCATCTTCTCTGTAAGGGTCAGGCTGGGGAAGCGGTCTCCACCATTGCTCCTCTGCCCAGTCCCTAACACAGCGCCATCTGCATCCCTGCTGGAAGATGGACACCACCATAAGAGGCAACATGAACTCACTGAAAGCCGCGTAAACAGGAATGTATTAGCTTGGCACTTAAAACAGAAACGGTGTCAGACACATCTCCCTAAGAGGTGCATTCCATAGATGGGGCCATCGCTGAAAAGGCCACTTCTCATGTGTCCACTGTTCCCTTGGATGGGGCATATGGAAAAGAATCAGATGAAGAACTGAATGATCAGTTTCTCTGGAAAGATAGCACTGAGCATAGCCTTGTGGGCTGAGGTGAGGTGATCCTTGACCAACAAGAGTGCCAAGGCTTCATTCTAGACTCAAAGAATGCTTCCCTATCTCATGGCCAGACTCCTTGGTTTGTGGTGATATGAACTGGGGAAAAGACTCTCATTGGATAAAACATTAAATTCGACCCTTTCATACTTGTGTCCAATTGCCATAAATCATTGGTTTTTATTGGGCACGGCTGTTTCCTGTGTCAGATGCTGAGATATGGGGCCAAATATAGGGTGCAGTTTGATCCCAATGCCAGTTTTGTTTCAGGAATTCTAGCACTCCTAATATTGCATGCTAGACAGTACTTATAATGAGCACAAATTATAGTTGCTCTGGTATCAGGTCATTCATAAAACAAATTCTCACAGCAATAGAATCCAGCTTAGTATGCTTCAAAGGATGTGCCAAATGTATCTTGCCCTCAAATTGGCTTGGTCATCCTTTATGTTTAGGATAATTATATAGGACTATTTGGTGTTTCCTTAGGATGAAAGAGAAAGATAGCTCGTGATGCTAATGGAGCATCCTGTGCATTAAGGTCTTCCTGGAAGTAGAGGGAGTTTTTATTCTTAATGCCATCTCCCTTGCTTTTGGCTTAACCTTGACAGCCTTATTATCTTTATCCAGCAACCTAGAAAGATTGTAAAAAATGAATCTTACTACTTTACCCTTTGAACTAATGCTTCTCTTATATTTTGTGATCTTTTTGCTTTTCCGCTTCTGGTGCTTACTCCCATTGTTATTTAGGCATTTGTTAATTACTTTTGCCCTCCTAGTCTTCACAGGTAAGTCTGAGGGAATTGTTTCATCAGGCCCAAGGTGAGGAAGTCTCTGAACTTCTAAGAAAGTCCTTACTTGCAGTCAAATGATGTGAGATCCAGCCTCTGCAGCTTTTGATTTTTTGCTGCTACACTTCTCTTGCGATACCCACTGTTCAACAGTGGGGGGGACCCACCAGTTAAAAATTATCTGAGCTAAAGCCCTTTGCACAGTCTTGTTAATTCTAATGTCTGATATCCCAAGGTCAAATTGGGAAAGTGCTAATTTTTAAGCTGCCAATTTGTCCAGTAATTTCTTTTCAGTTAATCACCCTTGTAATAAACACAGTGCAGCAGAAGATCTAAATCTGGGCAAGAATATCTAAATCTGCAATCAGGCTTCCTATTGCCTTCAGAAGTTAAAAATTGCACTTGGTAAGTTGGGGATAAATTGCCCAAATCATGGGTGTAGTCATCAATTAAAACTGCTTGTTGATCCTGTGATACCAAAATGCCCTGCTCAATATTAGTTTCCTTCATTCCCTGCAAGAGTTTCAAGATGGGTGGGGCTGTCCCACTTTGCATGCTTCTTTCCTGAAGGGCTGAAGTGATTTGAAAGCTTGCTTTGAATCACAGTATTCTGAGCTAAAATCTTTTTCTTGTTACCACCATTCCTAAAAGATATATTGCAATATACCAAAATAATTTCATGAAACCTATTAGATAATATACGTAAAAAGTAAAGGTAAAGGGACCCCTGACCATTAGGTCCAGTCGTGGCCAACTCGGGGGTTGTAGCACTCATCTCGCTTTATTGGCCGAGGGAGCCGGCGTACAGCTTCCGGGTCATGTGGCCAGCATGACTAAGCCACTTCTGGTGAACCAGAGCAGCACACGGAAACGCCATTTACCTTCCCGCCGGAGCGGTACCTATTTATCTACCTGCACTTTGACATGCTTTCGAACTGCTAGGTTGGCAGGAGCAGGGACCGAGCAATGGGAGCTCACCCCATTGTGGGGATTCGAACCGCCGACCTTCTGATCGGCAAGTCCTAGGCTCAGTGGTTTAACCCACAGTGCCACCTGCGTCCCTAGATAATATACGTAACTCCCAACAAACGAGAGCAATCAATCAAAACCCAGGCTTGGAATATCCTTTTCTGAGCTCTCTTAGGTTACATTCGGACAACACTTTATTCTGTTTTCCTGACGTTTCCTTAACTGATAATTTCCATGTTTTACGTGATCTTTTTGCATTGTGGGAAAGACAGTCCTGGAAATCTAGTGGAAGTTTAGCATTCCTTTCTGTGTTAATTGTTTTCAGGAAACACTGATAACCTGGAAGTTTTTGCACTGTAATCAACAGAAGTATAGTATTATAGTGTCCAGATCAAGGGAAGTAATAGTACCACTCTATTCTGCCCTGGTCAGACCACACCTGGAATACTCTGTCCAGTTCTGGGTGCCACAATTTAAAAAGGTTATGGACAAGCTGGAATGTGGTTAGAGGAGGGTGAGCAAGATGATAAATGGTGGAAAACAAGATTTATGAGGATGGTTGAGGGAGTTTGATGTGCTTAGCCTGGAAAAGAGAAGAGATATGATAGCCATCTTCAAATATCTAAAAGGCTGTCACATGGAAGATGGAGCAAGCTTGTTTTCTCCTGCTCCGGAGAGTAGGACTCAATGGATCCAAGTAACAAGGAGATTCTGACTAAACATCAGGAAGAATTTTCTGACAGTATGCAATCTCCATTGTCTTTTGCTGGATCACTTCTTGCAAAATGCACATTTTCTGCCACTATTCTTGGTTGAGTTTTTGTTCCAGCACTTGAAGATCTTGAGACAGTGCCTTGACCTCAGCCCACTGATACTACATGGATATAATTCAGTTCTGCCTCCCAGATTGCCATCTTGAAGTCCCTGCACTTTTTCCATTGGTGATTTAATGTGTGCTCAGGATTTCCAAGTAGATTGACAATGTGACTCACGGAAGAAAATGAAGCAAGAAAAAAACAATGATCTGCCCTCTCTGAATGAGGACTTGTGACATCAGCAATCTGGAAGTCGTTGACACCCGATTTGGCAAAATCACTCTCTGTTAATAAATACACTTACTATAGGTAGTAAGCCTTTAAAAATATGGGGCTATGCAGTTTCAATCATCACCGGCATCCTGTAAGCTGGGCCATAAAATCCCAGAATTTTTTTTTCTTGTAGGGAGGATTGCATTTCCTAATTAATATTTCAGCTGGACCTGGTCTGGGAACGGTTGGACAGATCTAAGCTGTAACATATGTTCTAGTGGCTTATACCCCGCTGTATGGGAACACAGGCAATAGACACTTTAAGGTGGGAAGAAACAATATCTGAAGTATATAAAATGACAGACAGATGTGTTTCTAAATTAAGGCAGGTTTATAGTCCCCAGTGCTTTCTCATCTCATCACCTTGGGTTTTTTCCTTCTTTCCATAGAGCATTCCATCTCATTTTCCTTCTAAAGAAGCTCCCTGGATTTATTGAGTTCTCAGTTTTGTCTGGCTATGACAAATTCATCAGAACTGCAGTTCTGGATGGACCTGGGAGCCCAGAACTGGCAGGTTGCACATTGGAATCCTAAGAACAAAAGGTTTTCCATATTTATCTCAATGCAGGTGGCATTTGCTGCAGGAAGTCTTGCACATCCACTTTCTCTCCAGCCATGACAAGTGCTAGGAAGGATTAGGATGAAACAAGTCCACAGGTGAAACAAGCAAGCAGCAGCAGCAATGACACAAACAACTGCTGCCACCCTTTAACCTTTTGCATATCACCCATTTTTAATGGGGCAATTCTTTATCTTGTTCTCATGCGACATCTTTGTGTGGAAGGTCACTAAGAATCCTGTTTGAAGATGAAGTGTTGTAATGCAAGAACAACGAAGAGCCCTAAAGGAGTGGCTGCAATTAATCAAATCAATCAAGCTTTATTGGCATACAGAGAAAACAGGAATATATGAATCGAAACATACTGTAGAATTGGCATCACTGGAGTGTATTGAAAGGAGACTGGAGACTCCCCAAAGGTGTGGTGCTTATTACTTGATGATCATTTGGAAACCACAGTTCCAGTGCATTTTGAGCCAGTATTCCTGCTTTTATTTAGCTATTCAAAAAAGCAATTTAACACTTGCCTGCTCATACGTTCCTCAACCATATTAAAAGACCTGGGCTTAAAAACCCTCTAACATACAAGCCTCTAATATATAACTGCAATTGTTTGTGTATTTTAAACATGCATGTTGGCCCAAAGAGAATAATTTTTAGCATCACATGACAGAAAGACATAATTATGTATGATTTTTTTTAAACATGGCAAAATTTATGGCTCACAAATACTTCATAGAGTGATAATTTATCCTAAAACACATTCAGTATTACAACTGCCTTATATTTTCCAAGCTCAATTAAATCTGCATTCATGCATAATTACCTTTCACTATACCTTTGTTTTGCTTATTTTTTAAAAAGAAACATCATCAACATCAAAATCACTGATCATGCTGCAACAGAAGTGACCACCATATATGACTGAGCAATGAAATCCAGACCTTGCCATCATGGTCATTTTCACCCTTCATTTTTGATTGCGTAAGTCCGATGCTGTGGTGTAGAGGTTAAGAGCGATAGTCTCGTAATCTGGTGAACCGGGTTCGCGTCTCCGCTCCTCCACATGCAGCTGCTGGGTGACATTGGGCTAGTCACACTTCTCTGAAGTCTCTCAGCCCCACTCACCTCACAGAGTGTTTGTTGTGGGGGAGGAAGGGAAAGGAGAATGCCAGCCGCTTTGAGACTCCTTTGGGTAGTGATAAACCGGGATATCAATTCCAAACTACTACTACTACTACTACTACTACTACTCTTCTTCTTCTTCTTCTTCTTCTTCTTCTTCTTCTTCTTCTTCTTCTTCTTCTTCTTCTCCTCCTCCTCCTCCTCCTCCTCCTCCTCCTCCTCCTCCTCCTCCTCCTCCTCCTCCTCTTCTGCAATGCAGGAATCTTATGCTCAACTTGGGCTTGAACCCACGACCCTGAGATTAAGTGTCTCATACATCCAGGGGACACTAGTAGTATGTTCATTTGTCTTGTTCCTGTGATCCTTCCACCTTCAGAAAAGGGGTGGAGGAGTGCAGTATACCTACAAATGTAGGTGTGTTTATCAGAGGGTGGAGCCTGTGGTCCTCCAGAAATTGTCGGACTCCCAACATCCATCAACCCAGGGCCGGCATGTTTAATGGTCTAGGGTGATGGGGGCTGCAACCCCACAGCATTTGCAGGCCCACCATTTCTCCATCCCAGGTGTGTACCTAATGTATGCATAGTTCAGTGGCCAGAGCTGATTTGAAAGCCTTATCCTATTGCATTGTTCTCAGGTGCACTGCTGAACCAAGAATTCCAAGCATTCAGACTCGGGAGTTGTCATTAATTAGTTAAACCCTCAGCAGAAATGAGGGAAATATGCTTCAAACAGTGTCCAGTATGGGAGTATAGCCATGACGTAGCTGTGGGTTTGTGTGGATACTTCCCATAAAGCAAGGGGAAACATCAGCACTTTGTGTTGCCTTTGCGGTTTGAGTCGACCCAGTCTAAATAGGGATTTATGCTATCACAACAAAGTTGAACTCAGTTTGAGTGTGCACCATCAAGATTTGCTTCCTAGAAAGGTATTAGATTCATTTTTTAGATTCAGCAAGAGCAAACACGAGGGCTCACCAAGTTCCGCAAGCATTCGGATGCATTCTGGGAATGGAGTGGAGAGATGACCTAACCTGGGGAGAAAACAACAAAGACCTGATGAAGAGAGCACAGCAGAAGTTATATTTTCTGAGAATCCTCTGGAAAAACAATCTCTCAAAGGACCTGTTGATGGCATTTTACCATTGTACTGTGGAGAGTGTATTAACGTATGGTCTGTGTGTGTGGTTTGGGAGCTGCACGGTCAGGGGAAAAACAATGCTGTCCTGGGTTGTAAAGACTGCAGAGAGAATAATTGGGTGGACTCTTCCCACCTTAGATCAAATCTATGCTGTCAGGTGCCATAAGAAAGCTGCAGAGATAGTGCAGGATAGTATACACCCCGGAAATGATCTCTTTCAGCTTCTGCCTTCTGGAAGAAGGTATAGGGTTATAAAGACCAGGACTAGCCGCCTGAGAAACAGTTTCTACGCAAATGCAATTCTGGTTCTAAATGCAGCATAAGGAGTCTATACAGTGGTACCTTGGGTTACATACGCTTCAGGCTACAGACTCCGCTAACCCAGAAATAGTACCTCGGATTAAGAACTTTGCTTCAGGATGAGAACAGAAATTGTGCTCTGGCGGCACGGCAGCAGCAGGAGGCCCCATTAGCTAAAGTGGTGCTTCAGGTTAAGAACAGCTTCAGGTTAAGTACGGACCTCTGGAACGAATTAAGTACTTAATCTGAGGTACCACTGTAGTATATTGTATTTTAAAATGGGGTTCCAGAGTTTTTAGGGGTTTTTGAATGTTTTATGTAGATTTTCAATTTCATTGTTCTGTATGGGACAATGACGATAAAGATACCGTATATCGTATATCTTTCAACTTTATAACATCTCGGAAATCAGCATGGAAATATCACACAACCTCAGGCACTGATTTGGAGATTTCCAGTATTTCTGTGGCTTTGGCTAGGCCATGGATACCATAAATTCACCTTAAAAATAAAGTTTAATTTATGCTGAATTTAAAATTCCTTGCTCTTACATGTGTGTTTTTGTGGGGATGGGGGTGCTCTTGTCTAATAAATATAATCTGTCGATTTAATGAAAGGAACTGGACATTGAACATGATCCCTTACAAAATGAAAGTGTAATGTCATGATGAGCAGCAAAGAGGTGGTATTTAACTGAGTCCTATTTAGAACAGACCCATTAAAGTTAATGAACCCAAGTTAGTAATGCCTGTTAACATCACTGGGTTTACTCTGAGTAGGACTAGGATTGAAAAACACCCAGACATTATTATACAACATTTCTACTATAACTTCAAGCTAATTATTGCCTCCCTGTCACTACCACATCCAGGCTAACATTATAGCATCAAATCTGGTTTGGGAGAATTTGCTGACTGACCACAGGCTGAAATGTAGCAGACAGATGGCTGGAGTGGCACTGTTCACTCATGTTCAAGGTGGACGTGTATTTCTCATTGGTGGAATGACTTGTTATTTTCATGTTCATAGGGTGCTCTTTGAAGATGGTGCAGAATCTTCTGAACTCTCAGGTGTTGGGAAGCAAGAATCTGCTATGGATTGTTTTATAAAGAAGACCATTCAATGCACCCAAAGTAGCTTGTGTAAAGTAGACAAATGGTCTTTGTTTCAGGAAAAGAAAAGACATTCATCAAATTGTCAGCTCTTGAAATATGTCTAGTTAGTTGTTTCTAGCAAAAAACGAACAACCACGTTTCTATAAAATCCTTTATGCCTTAACTATTATGTGCACTCCTTGAGAAGAAATATCTCTCAGAGGATTCATTACTAAAGCATTTCAGATAATGATTATTTCAGGTTTTTATCACTCTGATTCTCTGCTGAGTTGAAGGCCAAGTTATCCTGACAAAGATCAGATGGAAAATCTGGATGTCTTCAACTGGAGGGATCAAGTCCAAGTGTCTGAGATGCTGTGTATTTCTCTCATATATGTACATCGCCATTATTTTAAATTGGCAGTGCCATCTGTATGGGTTTTGTTTCCCCCTAGCCATTTGTGTTTGGTGTTAGAAATTTGATCTTCCAGCATTTGTCAGTCGGTGGTGGTGGTAATTATATTTTATTATATCGTTGAAGCTTCTAGATGATTTACAATGTAGGGCTAAGGAATAAAAAAAATAATACGTAAATTTTAAATACATAAATGCAATAACTTCTATAAAAATATCAGCAACCCATATCTAGAAGTAAGAAAAAGCTCTCCCATACTTTGTTAAATGTTGCTACATGAAAGTAAGAAGACCTGTCCTTCTGTACAGCAGACAGGGAGAGGTTGTCTCACTTTCAGATACCTCCCATTGCTCTGAAATTCTCTCTTAGGTCAGCATGGAATATATGTATAACAGAGGCTGAGAATCCAGAGAAGCATGTGACTAATTTGGTACACCCAAGGGGCTTTCCAATCCACCCTCATGCCATATGACAAACCACTTTTGCACTGAATGCCAGGGACTTAGATACAAATACGCAAACAGTTGTTTGAGGACAGCCTACCAGCCTATCTGTTTGCTAGGGGTGACCTGGAACTTGGATTTAAGATTGCAGACAAGGAATGGAAAGCTGAGTAACAGCTGGAGGCACGTAGACACAGTGGCATAGCGGTCAGTTGCTTTCTGGTCTAAACTTGTTTTGATGTGCTTCTTGCAAAATGGTCCTTTTGTGTTGGGAAGTCAACCAATCAGGGCTCAAGCTAATGGTTGGATAAGAGTCACTGGGCAGGCATGGGGAACCCTAAACGTTGGACCCCAACTCCCATCAGCTGCAGCTAGCATGGCCTATCATTGGAGGTGATGGGAGTTGTAGTCCAGCAACATCTGCAGGGCACCCATTTCCCATCCTCTCTCCAGGGCTCATTGTTATGAGTCCATGTGATGAATTCAACACTGATGTAGCTCAGGTTGCAAGAAGGTAACGTAAGAGAACATGTCTTCCTTAATGGAGAGGTACCTGAATACTGCTGGCTATTAAGGGGAGAGCGGATGGCAATATATCTTTGCTCAAAAGTAAGCACTGTTTACTTACAGGTACATGCAACTTTTAGAGACGTTGGTGGCGCTGAGCCTCTTGGGCTTGTTGATCAGAAGGTCGACGGTTTGAATCCCCGTGATGGGATAAGCTCCCGTTGCTCTGTCCCAGCTCCTGCCAACCTAGCAGTTTGAAAGCATACCACTGCAAGTAGATAAATAGGTACTGCTGCAGAAGGAAGGTAAATGGCGTTTCCGTGAGCTCTGGTTTTCGTCACTGTGTTCCATTGTACCAGAAGTGGTTCAGTCATGCTTGCCACATAACCAGGAAAGCTGTCTGCGGACAAATAGTGGCTCCCTTGGCCTGAAAACGAAATGAGTGCCACACCCCGTAGTTTCCTTTGACTGGACTTAACTGTCCAGGGGTCCTTTACCTTTTTTTTTTAACCTATTAAGGGGAGAGATTGTATAGCTCAATGACTTTGCATGCAGATGGTTCCAGGTTTGATTAATGTCATTTCCTGTTGAAAGGCTCTTGGTTGTTGGAGCTGAGGGAAATATTTGCCTGGGATGTTGGGGCATCAGTTGGAGAAGATTGTACCAAGCTAAATGAACACATGTAGAAGGACATTTAATACATGTTCACAAGGCAAGGTTGAGCCTTGCAGTGTTGAACTAAAAGAGCAAGTACAGTGGTACCTCGGGTTACATACGCTTCAGCTTACAGACGCTTCAGGTTACAGACTCCACTAACCCAGAAATAATACCTCAGGTTAAGAACTTTGCTTCAGCATGAGAACAGAAATCGCGCGGTGGCGGTGCAGCGGCAGCAGGAGGCCCCATTAGCTAAAGTGGTACCTCAGGTTAAGAACAGTTTCAGGTTAAGAACGGAACTCCGGAACGAATTAAGTTCTTAACCCAAGGTACCACTGTAGCAATAATCTTTTAGGAATAGGTGGAAATAGGACACCACTGAATGCTTCTAATTTTGACAGTCGGGTTGTGTATGCACAGCAGTCACCAGAGGCTCCTTCATCTGCCCCATTCACACTAAAACATGTCTCTCTCATATTGGTCTCTACAGCTCTAACTCTCCAATGGTTTCACTTTACCCCCAAAGGTGCACTCTTCCATTGTCTCCCGAGACAGTTGGGTGCCAACAACAAGGTATATGCACCTTTGTACCCACACTCCCTCACACACACACAATTATGTACAAAAAGAGGCTCTTTCTACCAATTGTAGTGCATGAAATCATGATAAGAACTGCATAGGCATTTTGCAGGGAACCATAATTCCATTTCCTAATATGGCAAAACTAAACTAGCTAGGAATGGCTCCCAATCTATTCCATTTTACGTGAGGCACCTGACGCAAGGATTAAGCGCTAAAACTTTTTGATTAATGAAGATGACAAATTGATATTAAACATTATCAAAGTTTTTGTTTGGGGCCAAGAAGGGAATCATCCAGACATGTTGTAAGTTGAGCCTCACACAGTACTGTTAGGCAACGTTTTTTTGGCAGCCCCAATGGAAATTTCAGGAGCAGATGTTAATATTTTGAGATGTATGAGTTTGCAACAGCTACTTCATTTTCCAAGCAGGAGAGAAGGTTGTGGTTTTATACAGCCTTTAGGGCTTTAAAAAATTGTTAGAGGCTTGGGGAAATGAGGGCGAAGTGGCCAAGTTATGCACGCCACAGTTTCCTGTAGATGCTACCCATTTGGGTACCTAATGTGGTCTGTCTGTCAGCTTCATCTACTTCTAAAGCAAGGCTGAGGTGTACGAGCATTTGCTCATACCTGGGGAACAAGATAATAGCCACAGGCGTCTATTAATTTATAAAGATCAGTCTGAAGATGTTAGCTGTATTTTTTTTTTACAGTCCAAGAAGAATATCAGGGCTTCTGCCTGACTACACTCAGGAACCCTGCTTGAAAATAATCATCAAAATTCTGTGTCACAGTAACCCAAACCCTGTACCCTGTATTGTACAATAAGCAAATGAGCATGTTTTTGGTTTTGCATAACTTTGATGTTCCTGTTACTCTTGAACAAGGGGAAAAAACGGCTGCAGGTTATCAAAACTCAGTCCATTCCTACTTCTTACCGCATTCATCTTTGGAGAGTTAGCCAAGGTTTTTTCCAATTTTCTTTCATGCCAGTATTGGTTGCTTGTTGGGTGAGCCATCCCCTAATGTGTTTACAGGTGAACGTACAGAAAATGACCCCCCATAATAATCTGTGCACAAATATTGTGACACGTAACTGGGTAGATAGGAATATACATCCTTACGCCTCCAGGACAATCCAGTCACCCCTATTTTGAGGTTAAGCTGTGTAGACATAATAGTGTACCATTCAGGCTTAGTTACAGGCACTATCCACCCGGTTGCTATTTGTGCCAATTTCTGCATATCCCATTTGTAGCCCAGGGAAAGGTGCAATTAAAAAAAAAGTTAGGTTCCCCTCTAACCATGTCTCAGTAGTCGCCATGGCACTGTTCAATTTCTGTATATTAGCTATGTGTGAGTCTTCCTTTCATATGCTTGAGCAATGCCCAGGAAAAGCAAATATCTGTATCACTACAACCTGCCATATCTATTTGAATATTGTCTCCCAAACCTTTGTCTGCTTGGAGCTTCTACAGAGCAGAAAAGAGAATATGCAGACTGTATGTTGATCTCTGGCTTGGCAGTGGAGAATTCCTGCTCTCTGTCACTGCTGCCAGCTCTCTCTGATGGCCTTTTCCAAGGTTGGGGTCGGCTACAGTGGGCCGTTCCCCGTCTAGAACCCAACAGTAGCATTACTTAGGCTTTTCTTGCTATCCATTTCTGCCAATAACTGGAGTTTTCCTGGTGGACACTTTAGTACAGAGCTTTCCAAACTTTCTGTGACACTCTTTTTAAAAAGGTAAAGGGACCCCTGACCATTAGGTCCAGTCATGACCGACTCTGGGGTTGCAGCGCTCTTCTTGCTATACTGGCCGAGGGAGCCGGCGTACAGTTTCTGGGTCATGCATGACTAAGCTGCTTCTGGCGAACCAGAGCAGTGCACTGAAATGCTGTTTACTTTACTGCGGGAGTGGTACCTATTTATCTACTTGTACTTTGACGTGCTTTCGAACTGCTAGGTTGGCAGGAGCTGGGACCGAGCAACGGGAGCTCACCCCGTCGCAGGGATTCGAACCGCGACCTTCTGATCAGCAAGTCCTAGGCTCTGTGGTTTAACCCACAGCGCCATCCGCGTCCCGACACTCTTTTTAGATGTGCATAATTTCGTGACACAATAATGCAGTTTTATTAGTGAACCAGAGGTTAAATGAATCCCTTTCCAGCCCTGGGAGGAGCTCGGAGAGTGTTTTCATGACACACATGCACACTGCAGCCGACACACTAATGTGTCACAACACACACAGTTTGGAAAGCTCTGCTTTAGCAGGAAAGCTAAGAATGAGAGCCTCCTGTAGTTCCATGAGATGGAGAGCTGACTTGTGTCTCTGGGGATTTAATAGCTTTTCTGAACCATCTTGGACGCCCGCTTGGGTAGGAAAAACAGAATGCTCCTGGTTCAAATAATTAAATAAGAATAATAGCCAATAATGTTCTTGGACCTCTGCTTACTCCGCTCAGACATCTGTTTTCAGAGTTACTGTTCTAGTGCTGAACGGACAGCTCCAGATAACCTCTGGACCTCTCTTCCCCAAGTTTCTTTCTCTGACCCACTAATTCCTGCTAATTTTGGATTTTTGTCATTCCAGGTGACCAGAATCACATTTATTCCTATTGCTGAACGAGAGCTTGTTGTGCAATAGCAATGTTACTTTCTTTTGACATGACACATCTGTGGGGGGAATGACCCTAATAGAAGCCAGCCACCATCTATCACAGGTTTTCAGCTGCTCCATTTGCTGCGTGGGTTAACTATATAGGTTAAGAGTTTGTGTCTTTTAACTATGATGAGCATCTGGCTTCTCTGGCTACTACATCGGAACACTGTGTGTTTATTGTGCAGGAACATAGTTTTCTCAAATTTGCAGCCAAGTCCAAATGAGTGCCTGAAAAGAGCTGCTATTGCACCACCACTCATACAAGTTCAACTATATAGAATTATATAATGTTGCATTTGCCGCTTCTGAGCCCATTCACTTTTTTGCCATTGGCTAAGCTGCTGTGATGTCACAGAATGCTCACCAACATTTTAACTACTTAGATGGATCTGTTGTGGCTTAGGGTGAGTCACAGAGCTGAGGAACCCCTGAGGCAAAAATGGTGGCGGGCATTGCTTTTCACATTGCTTTGAATGGACCAATTTTAGCTCAAATAGAACTTTATTTCCTCTGCATGATAGCTCAAATTACTGGCACTGGTTTGAATACAATGAGAGAGGAGTCCTGCCAGTACAGGAACTACAGCAGTTCAGAAATAGACATGAATGGTCCAGAGTGTCAAAACGATGGATGCCCATGGAACTTTCCCAAATGTTACCGAAAGCAATAGGAAAAGGAGCAGCCAGATTCCCAATAATCTGCTCATTTCCAATGCCAACCACATGGAGGCAGCAAAACACACATTTCCATATTTTACAGAGAGGTAACGAGGCAAGAGGGATTACATTAGAGCCTGATTCAAGCAGTATTTTAATAGCAGAGGAAAGTAAAATCGTTTGGAACTGACTGGATATTGGCTTCAAGTCAAACACTTGTGCTGCTGTTAAAGATGGGGGAGGTTTGGAAAACTCTGACCTGCCGTGGAGACAGACACATCCTTCCAATATTCCCGCAGGTTAGTCAAGTAACACGAACCTACCTGCATTTCGAAAAATGTGTGAGTGTGTGGAATGCACACCTGTGGTTTCTCTGCTAGGCAATTGAGAACCTGCAATTACACCAAGTGTTCTCTTTCCCCCTCATCCATAACTGCCCTCCCATTCTTTTTCTTTTTCTTAAATAAACCACCACCAGAACATAGGAGAGAGATAATGGGGTCGTACTCCCCCTGAAAGATCAGATTGTTAATCTGGGGGTGCTCTTGGGCTGGTAAGGCAGCAACAACTGTTTCTGGACCAGGATAGAGAAGGGGGGGCAACTCCCATCTCTTGTGGGGCACAATTAGTGCCAGCACCGTCTGTTAAGAGTTTGGGTGTAATTTTCGACACCTCTCTTTCCATGGAGGCGCAGATTGCAGCTATAACAAAGGCGGCATTTTTTCATCTCCACCAAGCTAAGCAGTTGGCTCCTTACCTCTCTCGCCCTGACCTAGCCACTGTGACCCATGTGACGGTCACCTCCAGGCTTGATTATTGCATCTCGCTCTACGTGGGGCTGCCCTTGAGACTGACCCAGAAACTCCAGCAGGTGCAGAATGCTGCTGCGAAACTCCTTACGGGGTCCTCACTGCGAGTTCACATTTACCCAGTGCTATACCAGCTGCACTGGCTCCCGGTGAAGTACAGGATCAGGTTTAAGGTGCTGGTTTTAACATTTAAAGCCCCATACGGCCTAGGACCCTCGTATCTATGAGACCACCTCTCTCAGTATGTCCCACGGAGGACCTTACAGTCTTCAAACAAAAACATCTTGGAGGTCTCGGGCCACAGGGAGGTTAGGCTGGCCTCAACCAGAGCCGGGGCTTTTTCGGCTGTGGCCCCGATCTGGTGGAACACTCTGTCACAAGAGACTAGGGCCCTGTGGGACTTGACATCTTTCTGCAGGGCCTGCAACACAGAGCTGTTCCACCAAGCCTTTGGCCAAGGCACAGCCTGACCCCCTCCTTTGGTAATCCTCACAGAACTCTAGCTCAATGGTTGCCATTAATTTATTTGAACTGATTTTATAATGAATTGATTTTAGAATGCTGTATTATTTTACTGTTGTTAGCCGCTCTGAGCCCGGCTTCGTCTGGGGAGGGCGGGATATAAATAAAATTTTTTTATTATTATTTATTATAGTGTTTACCTCTGTCATCTATGCACTGGTGACTTCCAGCACAGATTATTGCAATGTGCTGCTATTGGTGGTGGTGGGAGTAATGCCCTTGAGATTGATCTGGAAGTTGCAGCTGGCGCAAAATGGGGTGGTTTGACTGCTCACTGGGTCAGGATATTGCCAACACATCACCCCACTGTTGAAAGAATGCACTGAACCACTGGGCTAAGTTGAATGTGCTGGTTTCGGTGTGTAAAGTTTGGGAGCAGCAAGGTAATCTCACCTCTTATATATACCCAGTCAATCAATGGGCTCTGCAGGTGAGGGCCGTTTGCAGACACCATCTTATCAGGAGGTCCATTCCTCATAATATAGGAATGGGATATTTTGGATTGTGGCCCTACCTTTCAGAACATCCTCCCTTTGAATACTGGGCAGGCACAGTCTCTCTTGCCTTTTTGGAGCCTACTGAAGACCTTCCTCTTTCAACAAGCCCTTTTAAACTGAGATCTTTCCAGTCTGCATCTGAGTTAGAATTATTTGAAAGGTCTTGTTATTTTTGGTTCTCTGGTTGCTGCCCTACTTCTTTGGGAGGAAGAACAGGGTATATACATTTAACAAAAGAACAAAAGAAATCATGCATTGGAAGAGAGACTGATGCAGCATCCCAACTCAAGATTTCACTTGACGCCACCCAAGTGGAGCAGCAGAATAGAATCTCAACAAGTTGTGAAAAGGGTTGCTCTGAACCTTTTGCACATGAATAGCTGTTGACTCCAAGCCTGTGGAAGGCAGAGAGGCTCACCTGTGCAGAGGTAGCAGTTTCATTTGTTTGATGCAGGATGCAGCCTTACATCACATCAGGCACACTTTTGTACTGTCTAGTCTCACTGGCCATGACTCTCTGGTCTCAGGGAGGGATGCAACTTTACCTGTTTATCAAGGATTTGTCCTGATTTGCTTGTACAAACCTTAGGCAGAGGTTAGGTTACACTGGATCTTTATTGAGCATTCATTCTGATATCTTTGCAGGGTGGTTATAAAACAACATGCATTTCTAAAAACGTGGCTCCCTTCTACGATTGGATTGAAGATTTAGACAAACTCGCAACATATGAACAACTTGCATATAAACGCAGACTTGCCATGGACAAATTCAATGATATTTCGAATCCATTCTTACAAACACTGTAATAGGTTAATATCTGGTGAAGTACAATAACAACCTTGTGAAGTATACAGTTTTAGGTTTTCTCTCCTCCACCCTTTATTTTCCCTTCCGCACGGATTCTGTTTCTCTTTTTTATTTGCGCCTCACATTGTTTAGTGCACATATAATTATATACTTTTTGAACTTTCAATAAAGATGTTTAAAATCTAACAACAACAACTTGCATTTCTCCTGATTTTTCTTTGGGGTGTTTAATTAGTTTCTTGTTAATCACAAAATCATCTAGTCCAACCCCCTGCAATGCAGGAATCTTTCCCCCAGTATTGGACTCATTCACCCCACACAATTCATTGCATTTCCCTATTACTTTCCAAACTGCAGAAGTCCCGATTCTTTTCTTTTCTTTGTTTTGGATTTAGTGCATCAGGAAGACGGAGACCTTTAATCTACTTTAGTTGTGCAAACTTCAGTTTCCAGTCTGTGCATGTATCCTTCCTGCATAATACTGGCAAGTCTGGAGACACCAGGCATTTCTCAGCATAATTTTCCCATCTATAAAATGGGTATTAGAGTGATCATGAGAAAGACTACTAAACTTTAGGTTACGTAAATACAATCCCGGTAACAACACACACAACTTAACAGGCTGTTTTTGACTATGTGACTTCTATTTCAAACACAATTCAACATATAATTTCTCACAAAGTATAATTCTGTAGACCAACACATCATGCAAACAGAATATATCAAGAGAAAGTCCAATGGATGGTCGGGAGATAAAGTCCATTCGGTTCCTAAATTGGCATATTGGCAATAACACAATATGGTATGCTTATCTTATGATGTTCCATGTATCACTGCTTTGACAATTCTAACTTTCCTTGTATGTAGATATCGGATCAGATGGAAAACTTGAAGGTATGTCATGAGGGCAGACTCAGTCAATATAATAAAGGCAGTTCTTTTAAGTGCATGGGTGATATTCGGTGTTAGTAATTAAACCTATGTAAATCATGCAGATTATATTGATTTGCATGCATCTGTTTTGGCACATAAATTTCCCAACAGCCATGGTATAAAAGCTTTGCCTCCAAGCCCAGGAAATACTGCTTCAACACCTTCTGTTCACTCACATTTTGCCAGGCATTGCCCATGCCCTTTCAATTCTACTTTTGCAGCCTTGGGCTAGAAACTAGATTCCTTTTGAATATTATAGACAAAACGGACACTGTCAGCATCCTGTGTTATGCACCTCATGCCAGCTTCTGCACATATACAGAGAGCATGCATAGCTTCTCACTATTATTGCTATCTAAGCTGCCAGTGCAGTTAAATACTCAAAATGATCTTTAAAAGGGCAGCCAAATTTAAATCAGCGCAGGTTGAATCCACATTGGACAATGTCCATTATTTGTAAAATAATAGCATCTTGTGTTTGAGAGGCGGTTGTGATTTGGATGCCAATTCTTAGAATGTAAATCCTTTGATAGCGATCTGACTTTTAGAAGACATCTGAAGGCAGCCCTGTTTAGGGAAGCGTTTAATATTTGATGAATTATTGTATTTTAATATTTTGCTGGAAGCCGCCAGAGTGGCTGGGGAAACCCAGCCAGATGGGCGGGGTATAAATAATATATATATTATTTAGACAAATCACTACAGGGATAGCTCCCTTTGAGAAACGGGTATGTTTAAGCCGTGGCTGAAATCCAGTAGATGTAGGTGCTTTTAAACTCTTTGAAACCTATATCCCTGTTATTCATTTGTGATAATTATAAAGATCCTTTTGATATTTTCTCTAGTTGGCTGGTGACATCTAGCCATAGTAAACTGTTTTAACCTGGCCACTTTGGTGGTAAATTTATCATTTCAGTTGCTCATTAGCTGCCTTGACTGAAGCAGTGATAAGGCCCCTTCTTAAAAAAATAAGAAGACCCCATTGATCTTGGTATCTAATTTATCATTTTTAGGTTGGAATAATAATAATAATAATAATAATAATAATAATAATAATAATAACAACAACAACAACAACAACAACAACAACAACAACAATAATAATTTATTATGTATACCCCGCCCCTCTGGCTGAGTTTCCCCAGTCACTCTGGGCGGCTTCCAATTGATTGTTAAAAACAATACAGCATTGGATATTAAAAACTTCCCTAAACAGGGCTGACTTCAGATGTCTTCTAAAAGTCAGATAGTTGTTTATTTCCTTGCTATCTGAAGGGAGGGCGCCACTACCAAGAAGCCCCCTGCCTGGTTCCCTGTAACCTCACTTCTTGCAGCGAGGGAACCGCCAGAAGGCCCTCAGCGCTGGATCTCAGTGTCCAGGCTGAATTACGAGGGTGGAGACGCTACTTCAGGTATACAGGACCGAAAATAGCATTTTCTAGAAATGGGATCATCCATGAAGTTGGTTCAGAAACTTGTGCTGGCACAAGAACGTTGCTGCCTGATTTGTTGACATATTCTTCTAAATAAAAACAACTTTATTGGGTACCAGATTGAGTTTCCAAGATCAGTTGAAGGTCTAGCCTATGAAGCCCTAGAATGAGGTGAGAAACCTCAGGCCTGGTGACCAAATGTGCCCCTATGTGCCTCTCTATATGTAGAGCAGATATGTGGAACCTATTGTCCTCCAATGTCCTTTTCATCATCCCTGGCTAGGACTGATAAGAGTTGAAGTCCTACAACATCTGAAGGACAGATTTCCCACTTCTGGTGGGGGCAATAATAGCGAATTAGATGGACTAACGATCTGACTATGTATAAGGCAACTTCCCATGTTCCTGTTTTTCATCTGCTAATGTTAACAGTGTATGCAAATAATTTTAAAAAGGACATATTAGTTCCAGTGTCTTATGCATGTATTCCTACATGCGGATACACCCAGGGTGAAATAAAAAAAGGGAGCACTCTAAACGTACAGTGCACAATGGAATATGCTGAGTAGTTTTTCCATTGTCCAGAGTAATTCAAGTTGGCATGAAGGAATTTATTAAGCAAATGCAGGCAGCCATCTCAAAGCAAACACACAAGCCTTGTAGGTGGCAAATTGACAAAAGTTCAGGCCGGCAAAACAAAGCCGATATATTCAACTTTTGCGCTTTGACTTATTAGAAACGACATAACTTAAAACACTGTCTGGAAAAAGGCTTGTAACTGATACCAACTTCGCTGCATTGGGATTATCTTCAAGTGATCTTGAAAACTAAATAATTTTTATTATTATTTAAAAAAATACGTATAAAGAGTCTCTCCAGAAAGAAAATAGCACGAGCGTGTGCAACTTGGTATCCCCAGAGGAAGGATTAAAGCTTAAAACATGGGAAAGAAGAAGTCCAGCTGGAATAATATGCCGCAGTCATCTGCTCAGATTGCTAGCGCTGGGAAAATGTTTGAAGCTGATTTCAAATAGGGATGCCATAGATGGTAAAACAGCTGCCAGATCACTGAGACCTACGGGAGGCAGCTGTCAAACTGTAGCAAGCTCTTCAGCCTTCCAGTTGATGGCCAGACATTACCACATCACTCAGCAGAGTTTCCTGTCCAATATTAAGCACAACACACACACATACACCCCACTACCTGAAGGTGGGATTTAAAGCAGACAGCCAGATTTCCATCAGAGATATTAGAGTTTCATATTTTGCACCATCCGTGGTCTCCTTGGATGTCCCTAAGCAAATATGTCTCTCAAGCTAAGCTTCCCATCAGGAAAATGGGAATAATGATGACTACATGGTTGTTTTCAGGATGAGATGGTATTCATCATAAAGCACTTTGCATATTCCCCCCCTTCAGTAATTTTTATGAAGTTTATAGGAGAAAACAAAACAAAAAATAAATACAACTATCACAACAAAGTACATGAGTACCACATAATTCAAGAAAGTATAATGAAAGTACTTGTGCGTAGCAAATAATCCATCACGTTGAGATTTACATTTTTGTCATCCGTTACAGAGGCACTTCGGATTCTTGAAAAGCAATGAATGAATACTTGAAAAGCAACATATACATGGCAAGCCATAATAACTCCATGGGGAGCATCCTTGGATTTGTGTGTGTTTGGTAGGCAATTGCATTCTTGTAGGCTGTGCTTTGTACAAATCACATTTCGTTCTTACAGAAGGAAGGTGGTTTAACTTACAAAGAGAGGAAGTGATGGGTTCATGAAAGGCAATAGTTTCTTTGTCACCAGTGCAGCCTTTGCAAAGCTTCTCACGTTGCCAGATATCTCCAAAATATCCCAGTGATCTATAATTACAAATAATTGATCTGCATTTTGCTTAACATCTGGGATGGAGAGGCTTTGACTTGCCAGATGTTGCCAGAGTCTGGCTCCCATCAACCCAACCCAGCAGGGCTAATAGTCAGGAATGATTGGGATTATAGTTCAGTACCACATAAGGATCACAAGCTCCCCAACACCACTTTACATAGTAACATAACAAGGGGTCCTTGCCAGAGACCCTTGCAATCTGTATTTCAACAAAGAGGGGGAGACAATAGGAATGATGCTATTGATAGTATTTAATTGTGGGTCTCAGGATTGCACATGGTGTGTTTTTCTTTTAACCTATTATTTCAATGACTATACAAAAGCCACAAAATTCAATCTATTTTCATTGGTACAAAATTCCATTCCCGTAAGGTTTTGTCACCACCCACTTCCAATCAGGTAGGTTTGTGTGATCTCAGCAGAGGAGATGGAATCATTCGGGGTGGGGGAGATCATTTTAAAATGTGACTGTGCAATAGTCATGGAAAATATGTGCTGTTTGCACCCTGTCCATATGGCATGCAATTACAATGGCTTCCCAGGACTTTGGGCCTAAAAATATATTCTCCATGACAGGAGCAGATAGCTAAATTTAGAGCCTCACCCAGCTTCTGTTGATTCACCTCTGACCTGCAGTCCTTATTTAGCTGGACCTGGTAGCATATTATATAGTAAGGTCTAAGGAAAACAGTTGCCCTTTCCTGCAGCTCCCATAACTTTAGACTACATTCAGAGAAATATTTACCATTCATCCCTGAACTTGTAACATTGTGCTCTTTAAGTGTGGTTGTGTTTTAAAGAGTTATACTGTATTATAGGCTTGGGTAGGAGATAAAGTTAATACTGGAAAGCATATCAGAGGATGTTTTTAATGTTTTAAGAGCCAATTCACTTAACTGGTTTGCTCCTTGTTACTTTATTCTAGTATTCTTATTTTATTGTTGTTAGCCGCCCTGAGCCCGGCTTTGGCTGGGGAGGACGGGATATAAATAAATTATTATTATTATTATTATTGCCATGAAACAGTCACCTAAATTGAAATCAAATGAGAATGTGATGCTTCCACCACAGGCTTAATCGTCCAAAGGGTTTTGATTGAACCCAAAAGAGTTTGAATAAAGTCTTGCAGACATGTCTGGTCATATCTGGATTCTGCATAAAAGTTACCCAGGGGAAAAAAAAGTGTATTTTCACTTTCTTAATCTTTGGCTACATGTTTTCCCCTGAATTATGCCTGTGGTGAAGGAATTGTGTCAGACAGAACTCTCAGGATAATTTCACAATGGTCAAAACTTTAGCAAATCGTTCTTAAGGTCAAGGAACTATACACTGTCTGTGGAAGCAGGGTCAAAAAATATCGCTGTCAATGAACAGGCTGTAGCAGTAATATTTTAATGATGGTAAAAATGTCCATTCAACAAATAAGTTGGGTGAATGGCATTGCTTGCTAACAGTTTTCAATGCATTTCCTGAAATCAACGGCTAAGTATATGTTGCCCTAAGCACTAAGAACAACTACAATTGAAATCTTGTTAAAGGTGAGAATTTGCATAATTCCTTTTGTCTGTACAATAGATTACAGTCTACAACCTCAGCTATCTTTGATGTAGGCTTAACATGCAAATCAGAACCTTTAAAAATATTATGAATGAATTTTGTAAAATGATAAATTTAATTGAAATGATTTTTTTCGCTGATACATTCTGCACTTTTAAGGCAAATTCATGTGCAACATACATTTGGATTCTCTTACAGAAATGTTAGATTGCCATCAAATGAGACAAAGCATCTTTCCTTCCCTGTAAGGGAATGCTTGGCTTACTTAACAGGATACAATGTCCTGTTGGAATCATAACAAATGTTTGGCTCTGGCTTAATTCCAAGTTGGGCCCCTGGGACATTTGACGTAAATGCCTGCCTTGCAAAGGATATACAGAACAACAGTCTCTGGAAGTTCTGCAGCCACCCAATAGTCAAAGCCCGATCCTTCTGTTTGTTTGGGCATTATATTCTAGCCCAGGCATAGGCAAACTCGGCCCTCCAGATGTTTTGGGACTACAACTCCCATCATCCCTGACCACTGGTCCTGTTAGCTAGGGATCATGGGAGTTGTAGTCCCAAAACATCTGGCGGGCCGAGTTTGCCTATGCCTGTTCTAGCCAGAGGTAGCCAACCAAATGCCTTTCAAATTGTGTTGGACTCCAACTCCCATCAGACCCAGCCAGCATGGCCAGTGTTCAGGAATGATGGAAGCTAAAGTCCAGCAACATCTAGAGGGGACAATTTGGTATCCCTTTTCCTGGCTGTTCATGGAAGCTTATTATTATAACTTTCATTTATATATTGAAAACATGAGGAGCTGCATCATGAGAAGTCATGCAGCTGAAAGGAACAACAAGAAAACAAGACTGCAGATATGAATGGGACTGATTCCCCCTCTGGGGCATTTTCCATGTGGGAACTGTAAATTCTGTAAAATGGACCCATAAAGCAACTGAATCTGACAATGCAGTTAATAACTGGGAGGTGATGGAGTAACAGGTCTGCAAGGATTTCATGTAGGGTTGCCATATTGAGTTGAAAATCCAGAATCGACATTTTTCCCAACTCTTTCCACAAATCGAATCAAGTTTCTTCTAAGCCTAAGTTCCAGATTCAGGTAGGTAGTCGTGTTGGTCTGACGCAGTGGAAATATATATATATAAAATTCCAGTGGCACCTTAGAGACCAACTAAGTATGTTCTTGGTATGAGCTTTCTCTAAGTGGCCACTGGACAATTTTTTATTTTTTTTTTAGGTTTCTAAGCATGAGTCTTTAGGAGGCTAAGTCTGGAGATGATGTCCAAATTATATATATATATAAAGCAAGAGTATCTGTCTCACTTCCCACACAGAGCACCTTGGAAACCCCCCACCACACAAAGCATAGTGTCAGGTTTTTGTTCATGTTAAATTACTCTTAATTATATTTGCCAGAAAATAAAAAGGTAAAAAGGTAAAGGGCCCCTGGACAGTTAAGTCCAGTCAAATGTGACTATGGGGTTGTGGTGCTCATCTCACTTTCAGGCTGAGGGAGACGGCGTTTGTCCACAGACAGCTTTCCGGGTCAGGTGGCCAGCATAACTAAACTGCTTCTGGTGCAACAGGACACCATGATGGAAACTAGAGCACACGGAAACGGCGTTTACCTTCCTGGCACAGTGGTACCTATTTATCTACTTGCGCTGGTGTGCTTTCAAATGGCTAGGTTGGCAGGAGCTGGGACAGAGCAACGGGAGCTCACTCCGTCACTGGGATTCGAACTGCCGACCTTCCGATCAGCAAGCCCAAGCAGCTCAGTGACCACAGCGCCACCCGCGTCCAAGAAAATGTGGTAGCCTAATCATTATGAAGAAGCAAAGCGTTTCCAATATAGCATGCTATCCGAGAGGCAGGGCACCGTGGGGTTGACTGGTGTGAGGAAATCTGTGTGCAAGACTTCTGAGCCTAATCTTGGATATGAAAACCGGTAGACAGGGAGGCATGGCCTTCCCACGAAGCAGCCTCAAATGCAGCCTTCAGTGTGAATCCGTCTTTAAATCTGGCCTTGCTGAAGTCTCTCTTTGTTCATCTGCAAGCACCTGCTTCCAGATCTCATTTCCTCTTCTGGAGTTACTCCACTCCCAGACACCTGTTCAAGATGCTACCATATTGACCCCCTATGGACATTCTGGTCTTATTTTAGTCTCCTTCCACCTCTGCTTGTGTTGTTAAAAGCCCCCTCCCCTCTTCCAGCAAAGCTGAGACATATTTTTAGATGCATGTCACCTTGTTTTCCCCGCCATCACCTCTTGACCTGCAAGGTCTGGAAATAAGCTCCAATTTCCATCTAGCTGAGAAAGTTGCGTCTTCCTTCCTTCCTGCTGCCGTGAAAAGCTGTGCATTGAGCTGAATGAAGGACAATTTTATGCATCACTTGGGCTTTTGATCTTGGATTATAAATGAAGGAAGCTTCTTTCTCTCATTTCACCATCTCCCCCTCCCTTCGTTGCTTGGATGTTTCCACTGCTTGGGCATTTCTCATGAAAGGGTAGCCTATTGTGCTGAGATGACCAGTACTGACTGAGAATTTTATTGACCAGTACTGACTGAGAATTTGCCTCCAGGATTATTTCCTTCTTAGTATGGACCTGAAGCAGATAGGTTGCCTTTCAAACCACAGTCAAGGCCAAGCTGTGCTTCTGTTCAGACTATGTGGGTGGCAGGTGGGAATGGTCAGGCTGAATTGAATGTACAGGCGTACCTTGGTTGTCGAACCTAATCGATTCCAGGAGACCATTTGACTCCCGAAATTGTTTGAAAACCAAGGCACGGCTTCCGATTGATTGCAGGAGCTACTACTCCTGAAGCGGGAGGTCCGCACTGTAGAAGTACGTTTCCAAGCACAATTCAAAGTGTTGGTGCTGACCTTGAAAGCTCTAAATGGTCTCAGCCCGGTATACCTGAAGAAGCATCTCCACTCCTATCATTCAGCCCAGACAATGAGGTCCACTTCCGAGGATCTTCTGGCAGTTCCATCACTGCGAGAAGTGAGGCTGCAGGGAGCTGTGCAGAGGCCATTCTTGGTAGTGGCACCCTCTCTGTGGAACGGCCTCCCAGCAGATGTCAAGGAAATAAACAACTATGTGACTTTTAGAAGACATAGGAAGGCAGCCCTGCATGAGAAAGTTTTTAATGTCTGATGTTTTATTATGTTTTCTATGTGCTGGAAGCTGCCCAGAGTGGCTGCAGAAACCCAGCCAGATGGGCGGGATATAAACTATTATTATTATTATTATTATTATTATTATTATTATTATTATTACACCCCACACACATGCACAGCCCAAGACGGATTTGGATTGCAGCCTGAGACAGGGGTTCCATATCAGTGACCACCTTTTCAATTATTCTAGTTATCTTTCCTTTTGTGGACTCGCTTTTGCTGCCGTAAGAGAGATCAAAATAAGCCTTGGCATTTCTGACCTATGTAGAACAGGGTAATAAAGAGTGTTGGATACATAATCATAGTTCTCCAACATTGTGCACATTAATCTTATTGTGTGTTATCTTTCCAGTAAGTTTGCCTCCTCTGGAAAATCCAAAAAGCTGTAACTATTCTACATTGGCTAACCAAACTTATTAGGAGCTTTGAACAGCATGATTGATTGCGGCAGAAAATTGGAGTAATAAGAAACCTCGGAAAGGTCATGGAAAGGCCTCATCTGTTTCTGCTGCTAGCCTGGCTATGTCCGGGGCTCTTAGCTGAAGTCTGCAGGATTAAGAAAAGGATATTTTTGCTCCAGCAATCAAAAGTTTGAGCAGACTAATGTAAAAAGGAGCCAGTAAGCAACAGAAGCAAAAAAAATTCTTCCTTCAAACAGGGTACGTACGAGGTAATGTGGCAATTTAACCTCCAGCCTGCGGGAAATTGCTGGTGCCAAAACAGAGTAGTAATACTGTATGTGAGAGGGTCATGCTTTCATTCAAGATTAAAGGAGAAGCACAAAATGCTATATAGAAAATCAGATATTTGGGTACGGAGAGGGAGAATACACAGGAAACTCTTGTTCCAAATGCAACAGGATCCAGGGACAAGGTATTACTGGACTTAGGCTTTTGCAAGAACAAAGGGAAGCTACCTTATACTGTCAGACTATGTCCCTGTGGAGATGGCAGTACCAGATCAGTGGCGCATGCCCTTCTGGCTTGCACTCTTTATAAAGACTTGAGGAATGAGATTATCACCCCTCTTTTATTGTCCATTCCGGGTTGCCCAGCCACTGACACAGTGTCCTTTCTCTTGGCAGATCAAGATGAGCAGGTGACAACAAAGGTTGCGAGGTTTTTAGCTGGGGCAGTGAGAATAAGATCCAACTATTGATTCAAAACCCCAATATGTACCGTATTTTATATAATTGACTTTTTATTTCTGTTCTTTGTATATCGTATTGTTGTTTTATTGCTATGTTCGATGGCTGATGCAAATAAAGATTGATTGATTGATTGATTGATTCATTCATTCATTCATTCATACAGTCAGACCATTAGTCCATGTACCCCAGTATTGGAAGCGACGTTGACTGCCAACCTAGCAGTTCAAAAGCACGTCAAAGTGTAAGTAGATAAATAGGTACCGCTCCGGTGGGAAGATAAATGGTGTTTCTGTGCGCTGCTTTGGTTCGCCAGAAGCGGCTTAGTCATGCTGGCCACATGACCTGGAAGCTGTACACCGGCTCCCTTGGCCAATAAAGCAAGATGAGTGCCGCAACCCCAGAATCGGTCACGACTGGACCTGACGGTCAGGGGTCCCTTTACCTTTACCTTTACCTTTAAGTAAATATTTGGCTGAGCAAAGGAAGTAAGGTGGCTCAGGAGCACAAGCATTAACAGGCCGGACTAAGACATTTGGCTGCCTGAGGTGAAGGCCAGGAAGGTTTCCTCTTCTTTCCATGTACCAAATCTGACTGAACTAGTAGCTGAATCTTCCTTCAACACTGACAATGGGACAATGTCTTCGACTGTACACGACTGTACATGATGGCAGCAGGCTAGCTTACAGGGCATGGGAATTCCTAATATCTCCTGCCCCTAGTATTGGCCAACTGAGGTAGGTAGCTACCTCAGTCTGCCTAATGGTAGAAGGATCCCTGAGCTTTATAAACCTTTTCTTCAAATGAAAACAACAAAAAAACTGAGCCTTGGGCTACTCTAATCTTCCCATTGTTGGCAACGACTCAAATGTAGAAGAGTTCCAACGTTGCAGAAGTGGCAGCGGATCTAAAACGAAGTGTAGAACGGGGAGGCGCATTCCAAATTCTTCCTGTTTGTGTCACTTGCAGGCATTAGATACAGGATGTAGTCTTTATATTTCATTTTATTTTTAAGTTGCTGCTAAGTTTCTAAATAGCCTCAGCGTGCATGAGCCATATTAACCAATGAACTGTCACACCCCCACCTTTCTCGTCTTTAGACGTCAGATTGCTTCCTTTTGACACCTCTGAAAGCCCATTATGTACTCTTTTGACATTTACCTTCCTTTCTCTATTGCCATAAAGTTCTTTGGTTCTTGCATGCTATTTTTATAATTAAAGGGACGCTTTACAAATTCCCTTACAAACCAAATTTTCATAGATTTGTAGAGCTGGAAGGGACCCTGGAGGAATATGCAGCTGTCCCAGACGGGGATCAAACCTGAAACCTTGGTGTTCTCAGCACCACGCTCAAACCAACTGAGCTATTCAGACCTTTGGTCAATCAAGCTCAAAATAACCTTCATTTACTTTCAGCGGCTTCCTGAGGTTTCAGGCAGGAGCCTCTTCCAGCTGAATGTGGAGATGACAGGGCTGCATGCAGAACAGATGCCCTTCCACTGAGTGCAGCTGAGACATGATTTCCACCTTGGATCTTGAACACATCGACTCCATGTTCCATCAATCAATAAGCTGGAGGGGCACTGCTTAAAGTCCTCCTTAGCATCTTTCTAACCATGGGGTGTGAAGCAGTTATGCTTATATTCTGGCCACAATGTGCAGAGCCTTGCCAGGTTCCTGCAACTACAGGAAAGATGTGCAGGGTGGCTTGGGCAAATGTGGCGAATGCAGGAAGTGAAGCAAGTCTAATGTGCTATTCTGATGGCCTGTTTCTTGCCTGGAGGAATTGAAGACATGTGGTTGCATTTGTGTTGTGCTGTGTTTTTCGTTCTACCTGCTTACCTACCCAGAATGCTCAGGGGAGGAAGGAATGCCTCCCCCACATGCTTATTATTATGAAGATTTGACATGATATAGCCAGTGTTAAGCAATTTCAATGGGACAGACTATTATTATTATTATTATTATTATTATACCTCGGGTTACAGATGCTTCAGGTTACAGACGCTTCAGGTTACAGACTCCGCTAACCCAGAAATAGTACCTCGGGTTAAGAACTTTTATTCAGGATGAGAACAGAAATCGTGCTCCGGTGGCGCGGCGGCAGCAGGAGGCCCCATTAGCTAAAGTGGTGCTTCAGATTAAGAACAGTTTCAGGTTAAGAACGGATCTCCAGAATGAATTAAGTTCTTAACCCGAGGTACCACTGTATTATTATTAGTATTACAAGTAACATTTTATCAGAAGAATTTCATTTATAAAAAGATAGAGAGCAAAAATATATAAACAAGTGAGAGAATGAAAAAAAAGAAAAAGATTGTTACATTACCATACATTAATACACAGATGTGCATATTCTTATTATCCTAATGCAGATATAATTGTCGATGACCTAATAAACTCTGTGCAAACTCTGTGTATTTATCCAAAGAAAGTCTGCATCTATAAGCTGTCTGTTCATATGTTTCAGTGGGAGAGACTTAAGCACATCAGTAATTCTGACATAATGAATCGAGCTTCGTTGTGGCTGGATCGTGCCCGCACATTAAAAAGAAGCATTCTGCTACAATGTACATAGGTTTTCATTTGCTTGTGTTTCTTTCCTCCTTTCACAAGCCCCATGTGAACAAAAACCAGGAACCGACAACAACAACAACACTGGCGTACTGTGTATGTTGTTGACTGTGTAAAGTACTATGGGAACTGTGCACCCGAGAGCAATATTTCTTTGCGATCCAAAACAAACAATAAATGTGTCTGAACATTCTGCGTCACATGTCAAGCCAGGGCTGCTTGATCCAGAAGGCAAACCCGAAGCAGATTCTTGACCATCTTTTTAAAGTGTGTGTAGGAAATAAAGGGCTGGGCGGAAATTCTTGCGATGGGTGAGAAGGAAGCGAGAGATGTTAAAAAAGACACGATGTAGTTTTCCGCTGGGCATTCCCACCCCCCCCGTTTCTCCCGAGGCATGTGTTGTGTTTTCATTGCCATAAACCTGTAACAAGAGGATGTTGGATATATTTATTTATATTTCACAAGGAGAGTCCTGTCCTCATTCGACTTTCTAAAGGCTGCCAGATGGCCACGTCTGGCACTTATCCCCTGTGTTTCAAGGTGTATCTGAGAAAGATTCATACAACATTGGGAAGACCGATGCTCTAATCAACCATTTCCCCCACCTGATTTTAAACATTGCAATTCATTATTCATTTCTGAGCTCTCCAAGGTGATATTCCCCACCCATGCACCCATGGTTGAAATTTTGCAATATTCAATTCATGTTTTTTTAAAAAATGTTTTTTAAAAAGGTATATATATATTTGCATGTTGTCTACTTTATGGAAGAAAGTGTATAAGATGCCCCCTATTTTGGGGGACTCAAAATTAAGAAAATGAGGGGGAGGAGATTGCCGCCGTGTATAAGATGACCCTCCTTTTTTAACCCTTGTCTTATACAGGAAAAAGTACAGTATTTTAATGTAAGCCACTTGGGGGACTCTTTTTAGCTCTAAAGGCAACATACACATACTTTTATAAATCAATAAAAATTATAGCTCCACATTTCAGGAAATCAAACCACATCCATCCTTTCACTGATTCATCGGTGAACCTTATGCCCCCATACAGCAGCACATAATAACTTTGCGGAAAGCAAACAAACTGTGAAAACCAACATATAGCACTCCATCCCTGACAATATTAGGTAGATCGCCTGAGTGTCAAAATTTGGCATAAAAATCTGAACAGTGTTATGTGAAAATTGGTCAAATAATGAAATATTTTTATGGCTAAGGTGAAAGGTGGTCTATGAATGTATCTTCTGGTAGGCCTGTTTGGCTGCTTTCTTCTATTGCAGGATTTGGGGATTTCAGACCCTCCAAGTGTCCCTATTTTCCAGGGACAATTCTGGATTTACAGAAGCCATCTTAGTTTCAGATTTGATCCCAGAACATTCTGCTTTTCTTTAGGACGTCCCTATTTTCATCAGAGAAATGTTATGTGACCCCTGAGCCAAAGAGATAAATAACTATACAACATTTAGAAGACATCTTAAGGCAGTCCCGTATAGGGACTTAAAAAAAAAGTTTAATGTTTTATTATGTTTTGGAATCCACCCACGGTGACTGGGACAACCCAGTCAGATGAGTGGGGTATAAATATTATCAACATCATTATTACTAGTGGTAGTACTGAATAGGATGCCTCTATCTCCACCAGATAAATGTTGGAGGGTATGGGACCTGTACAGCCCTTGAGATGTTGCTGGACTGCAACTTCTGCCTGGGGCAGATGGGAGTTGTAGTCCTACAAAATTTAGAGGACCACAAGCTCCCCCTCCCTGCTTTGTGCTATTTGGGACAGCAGACATTTGCAACAAGTACATCCACTTGTGCTGCTGGCAGAGTGTATGAATCGGGCCCAGGAGAGATTCCCATATAAAAAAAGGTAAAAGACGACAGAGGAAGAGATGGTTGGACAGTGTTCTCGAAGCTACTAACATGAGTTTGACCAAACTGCGGGAGGCAGTGGAAGACAGGAGTGCCTGTCATGCTCTGGTCCATGGGGTCATGAAGAGTCAGATACGACTAAACAACAACAAAAGGACCCCTGGATGGTTAAGTCCAGTCAAAGGCGACTATGGGGTTGTGGCGCTCATCTCGCTTTCAGACCGAGGGAGCCAGTGTTTGTCCACAGACAGCTTTTTGGGTCATGTGGCCAGTGTGACTAAATCACTTATGGTGCAACGGAACACTGTGACAGAAACCAGAGCGCACAGAAAGGCCGTTTACCTTCCCACCGGAGTGATACCTATTGATCTACTTGCACTTTGACGTGCTTTCAAATTGCTAGGTTGGCAGGAGCTGGGACCGAGCAACGGGAGCTCACCTCTTCGTGGGGATTCGAACTGCCGACCTTCTGATCAGCAACCCCAAGAGGCTCAATGGTTTAGACCACAGCGCCACTGCGTCCTGTACTCCCATATAATGTCACACTGCAGGGGCCTTTGAATTAAAACGCGCTTCACTTTATCTCTTTCTAACTCAGCCTCTCGCACAGCAGAAGAGGACGCTGCCTGAGTCACATAATGCAAGTGACCTTAAACAGACAACAGTGACCCCTATTGCGTCGGAGAGTTGCAGCGCAGGTGGGAAGATAACCTTTGACAGGCGCGCTGCATTCCCACTTGCCTCCCAGCGGCTGGGTTTTCACACAGAAGCGGCAGGAAGTTGCCCCGGGGCTCTCCGCATGCAAAGGGAGGGGTAGCATTTCTGGGAGAAGCACCTGGTAGGGGAAGCATTTTGCTCAAGGAAGAAAACAGGATCTAACATATAAACAACATCCTCCCTGAACTAGTTCATGAGTCGCTGTTTCCAGAGTTTGTTTTTGAGCTATTATTATTACCAAGGCGAGCCCCTCCTTTCACATCCCTGGTGAGCAGCTCGATTAGATCAAGGGGATGGTAAGAGATGACTCAGGACTCAAAAGAGTCAGCATGGACAGTCTCAAAATCCTTTGTTTGCATTCAGCAACCTTCTGCGCTTGTCCCTGAAAACATTTTTGTTGAAAAGCCAGGAGGTCACTGGGGAATTGGGATGGGTGAATCTGTCCATGTTGATTTGTCTCAGTTTCTAATTTTCCCCACCTTACATTCAGTTATCCATGCTTCCACATCAGTTTGCAGATTTTTTTTTAAAAAGCCCACATGAAAATTCACCAGCATTTTAGTGCAAATTTCTCCTAATGCAAAATATGTGTTTTTTGTGTGCAATTTTGCCTAATAAACACATTTTTTGCAAAGCTGTTCCCTCTCATTTCATGCACGTTTATATGTTATTTTCACCAATATTTACACTGTTATGGAGACTTTATGTCCACTTTATGTATATATGACTTGGCTGGAGAACTAGAGAAGGGGCTAAGGATGGTTGTGTTTGAGTTTGCGTATTGTTCTGGAAAGTGCACTTTTGTAGGTTTGCTTTAAAATGCCAATTGAATTTCTCCCCCAGCCCTACAGAGGTGAATGAACTTGTGGTAAAGGTGATGATTCGTGCCAATGATTTTAAATGCTGTGCAACTTCTCGATGGATCTGGCTGGATGACTGGCCCAGTTTGCAAGCTGTGAATTGATTTGTTGCACTTATTCATTATATATTGACCTTCCTGAGGCCTCTGCCAAGACCCTTAGTATCACCCGAAGTCTAATGCCCTATTAGTGGGTTGCCTGGGAGATAACGATGCATAGGCTAAGAAACTGAAACAGGCTAAATAAAGGAGATCCGTCCTGCCCTATGTAGTTGTCTGAAATCACAAAGTCGGTGAATCTGGCATCCAAGTGCCACCTTTTCCAATTCTGAATGCTTTCCACTGGCTCCTCATCAGTCCAGTCCAGATGAAAACAGCAAAAATACCATAAAGTTCACTTTTCAAGTTGGTTAGGCAAGCCCTTTCTCAAGAAGCACATGCTCCCGTAGCAGCTCTGCAGTATTTAGCTGCTACTTACACATATTTGCAATCAGGATAAAATTGGGACCACCCAGAATAATTACATAGAACACAAAGTGCATTCCTATCGGAGAATACAGCTGGTTCCAGGGCTGTAAGCAGCCCCAGCACCCTTTGTTTAATGAGTTACTTTGTATTTTGTAGGAGACTATGAATAAATGAATCAACATTGCATAGAATCATAGCATCATAGAAGTGTAGAGCTGGAAGGTACCCTGAGGACCATCTAGTCTGAACCCCTGCAATGCAGGAAAGGTAAAAGATAAAGGACCCCGGGACGGTAAAGTCCAGTCAAAGGGGACTATGGGGTTGCAGCACTCATCTCACTTTCAGGCTGAGGGAGCTGACGTTTGTCCACAGTCAGCTTTCCGGGTCAGGTGGCCAGCATGACTAAACCGCTTCTGGTGCAATGGAACACTGTGACAGGAGCCAGAGTGGAGTGTGTGGAAATGGCGTTTACCTTCCTACCACAGCGGTACCTATTTATCTACTTGCCCTGGTGAGCTTTCAAACTGCTAGGTTGGCAGGAGCTGGGACAGAGCAACGGGAGCTCACTCGGTCGTGGGGATTCAAACCACTGACCTTCTGATCATCAAGCCCAAGAGACTCAGTGGATTGAACCTGCAACCTTGGCATTATAATGTATAATTTTGCAAGCTAGCGTAATTCACATTAGTGTGCTTCTGCCTTTATAAAGGCGAGAACTTTACCTGACTATATAGTAACTTGGGTGGGTATAGTCATGCAGGACAGAAAACATGCGCAATACTTCCACATGCAGGTAGCAGTACTCGCAAATGGCATCTCTGCTGATCAGAGCATACTGGTGCCCTCATGGCACCAGTGGTCTTCATGTTGAAGGTATGCGTACAATCTTGGTTGAGTGTTTATGAGAGAGGTGGTGGAAAGGAACAGAACAGATAATATTTACATAGAACACTAAGTGCATTCCTACCAGAGAAGAAACTACAAGCATACCATCGGTGTGCAAATCTGATTGTCATATGAACGTATTTTGTTTATTGTTGCCTTTCCAAATCATGATTGAGAACGTTGCTTCTCATTTTGCTTCAGGATTCCCCCCCCCCCCATATCTGACCTACCCATTCACATCCATGTGAACGGGGAGATGTAACTACCTCGTTTGAAGAAAAGGTAGCTCTGGAATACAACGGATACTGCAACAGGCTTCCTTAAAGTGTCCTGAGAAATAGATAGATTCTTTAAGGAGTTAAAAGAATGAAACACTTTGGCCTGCTGCAGGAAATCCAAAGTCAGAGCTCTTGGGAGGAAACATTAAGTTTATCGTGGGAGAAAAGGAAAGCGAAGTGTTAAAGTTATTAACACGAACAGAGGATACTGGCACATCCTGCAGAAAACTTCCTGTTTAACCTGCAAGTTAGAAAACAACAACTGGGGGAAGGTGGAGTGTGGTGATGAAATCTCTGCTTTGCTAATTTCTGGTACAAACATTTATTTATACATGATCAAGTCACTAGTGACCGTAACCCCACAGCTTCTAGCATGACACATGCAACACATGCACAAACTCACGTCCTTGTACTCTCCATGGGAGTGAATTTAGCATGACCACCCATACATAGTTCCTTACAATTATTCCATCCATAGCTGTCAGCTTTTCCCTTTTCTTGCGAGGAATCCTATTCGGAATAAGGGAATTTCTCTTAAAAAAGGGAAAACATTGACAGCTATGCATCAGACCTGCTTCAGATATACATATGCACTGGGGGGAATGTACATCACACTGTTCTTCATCCATCCTGATTATTCTTGCAATGTTAAGCAGTCTTAAGGGACCCCTAACCCACCTGATCTTGAGCCTATGCCCAATGGGTTTCTGCTGAATAAAATGGCAGTAGCGTTTTCCCGTTTCGATCTCTGTGCTTAATGTTTCGAGGGCAAACAGATCTTAATAATTGTGCAGAAGAGGGGGAAGCAGGCACAGCTTCTCACTCAAGGGTGAGACTAGATGTGCCTGCTAAACAGGGGTGGGTGAATCTGTCAATGTCAGTTTCTCTCAGTTTCTCATTTTTCCAATCTTAAAATTAAGCTCTTTTCCACATCGGTTTGCGACTTTTAAAGTCATAAAAATCTATCAGCATTTCTGTGTGTTCTTATATTAATATTCATATTTCTGTGTGCAATTCTGCCTAACACACACCATTTTGCAATGCAGTTATCCCTAATGTATTAACTTTTGTATGTTGATTTCATAAATATATGCAGTTTTATGCAGTTTACTGTCCAGCACACTGTGTTGCAAAATTCAGAGAATTGTGAATTTCAAGGGGGATGGCTATGCTTTGGTTTGCATAGTTTTTCAGAAAGTGCTAATTACAGTGGTACCTCGGGTTACATATGCTTCAGGTTACATATGTTTCAGGTCACACACTCCGCTAACCCAGAAATAGTGCTTCAGGTTAAGAACTTTGCTTCAGGATGAGAACAGAAAGCGTGCTCCGGCGGCGCGGTGGCAGCAGGAGGCCCTATTAGCTAAAGTGATGCTACAGGTTAAGAACAGTTTCAAGTTAAGAATGGACCTCTGAAATGAATTAAGTACTTAACCCAAGGTACTACTGTAGATAGATTTGTCTTTAAATGTGAACTAAATCAAATTTCTTTCTCTACCATGGAAATACAGTACTGTTTTCTACCCATCCTTTGGATCTGATTCCTTCTGGGCCACTATCCTTCTATGAGTTGCTAAATCCCAAGAGGAACAATTGCTCTTTGCTGGGGTCTCTGGGAAAGTGTAGCCCTGTGCGGGGGACATAGGTCTCCTAACAACTCTCAGCATCCTTAAGAAACTACAGCCCCCAGAATTCTTTGCGGGAAGCCACGTGACTGTTTAAAGTGGTATCATCATAGTGCTTTCAATGTATGGTGTGAATGTGGCCATAAAAACATATGAGGTAAAACATGCTAATTAGGAAGGGGAAGGAGGACATCATATACTCAACTGCAATTTTTTTAAATGCATTTAGCGTCAGGTCTAGTTTGGCCCTCTCAAGATTTGACAGCTGGCAAACAGCTTCCTTCCTTTTTTCCACAGCTCAGTTCCCAGCAAAGCACCCTCCTTCTCACCAAGTGTGCAATCTGTGTGGCAATTAGCACCGCTATGCTAAACTGAAGACTTATGGCACACTTTGCAGTTACATAAAATGCCAATTAGCACGTAGTGCTCATTGCTCCGCAAGCATGGCTTTCATTAGATCTTACTGGTAGCAAACACTGATCTTAAAATGGCGTTCAACCTCACACAGGCTCCCCAAGCGGTCTCGAACATGTTTCATCTTGACGCCCTGATCTTCACTAAAGATGCCGTTCAAGTAATGCCACTTGAAATATTGTTTTTTAAGTAACATTTTATTAATTTTTTAACAATACCAAAGGTAAAAATAGTAACAATATAAAATCAAAACAAAATAAAACAAATAGTCCCTTCCTTGGTTCCATTGTTTATCAACATACCACATGTCCATTGTAGAGTTATAAACCATTCAAATTACTTATTGTTCATTCATAGTTAAATTACAAGTTGTCTCAGAACCCTGCTAATATATTAATCGGTGTACATTGCTTCTGTATATATGCAATGAACTCCCTCCAATCTTCTTTAAATTCGTTGTCGTCTCTTCGTCTTAGTTTCATTGTCAATTTCACCATTTCTGCATATTCCATTAATCTGAGTTGCCACTCTTATTTAACTGGGACACCTTCTTCTTTCAACTGTTGTGCTAATAATGTTTGTGTGGCTGCAGTTCTTTTGTGATTTTGGTAAGTCCGCTCCTGTAATACCTAGCAAGAAAGCTTCTGTTTTTTTAAAAAAAACAAAGGTTTTTTTAAAACATCTTTTTCATTTCATTGTAAATCATTTCCCAATATTTCTTTACAATTTTACAATCCTACTTGAAATGTTGTATTGTACCACAGAACATAAGGCTAGGATTTCATGTGCATCCCTATTGGGTGATCCAAGGTTGTCTTCATCACAGTTTTAAATTGCTTTAACTGTTGCAGCTCTTAAGAAATCACCCCCCACCAACTAAACTGTGATTCTTTATGGATGCTCGACCAGGAGAATTCATATCGTCCCTACGAAGGGACTGCTGTGTTAAAAAGTTTAAAAGTTAATAGGAAAAGCCATGATGTGAAAAAGATTTAGATGTTTGATAAACCATAAAAGGGTAACTAAAACACTGAAAAGAGTATAATTGCCAAATTGATTTGCATCCTCTTTTTGGAAATTTAGAATTGTTCATATTTTCTATTATCCAGTTTTATCTTTTCCTTTGGCTTTACTATTAAAAAAATGTTTTATTATAAGTTGATATAAGCTGATCTGAGTGTGATGCAAAAAAAGAGAAAGAAGTGAAATAAATGTTTAAAATAAATAATAGGACTTTTGGAGTTGTTGTTTTTTAAGCAGTATTCTCATGTTATATGTATTATGTTATGACCAAAAACTAGGAAAGGGATGGCCAGCTGGGCCAGGGAGGTGATTAATGCTAGGTTGCCTCCAAAGTTTGGGGGGGTGGCAGCAGCACATGTTACATGTGTGTGATGTTACACAAGTGATGCGTGCGAGACGTCGTGTGCTCTGGAGAAATCTGAGCATTCTGGAGGAGCCAATTACTGAAACTGTGGCACGCTGTGAGTGACATTGCACACGCTCAATGCCAGTTGGGTCTTTTCAACATTGAGGGGCCACCAGCCCTTTTCCAACAAAGATTGAGGGGCCCAGAGACGCATCAGCACCCTAGAGTTGGCACACCTGCTGCTAGCCTAAGGACAAGTTGTGGTCTGTTTGGCCCCACCAACAAGTTGCTATGAAACTGGGTGTTGGTAGAGGGAATCGTTTGTTTGACGAATCCCACACCTTGCCATTTCACAGGGCTTTGAGCATCAGGTGGCTACTCAGTTATTCCATTTGCAGCAGCTGTTGCTGTTCAGATCTCTATTTTAGGCAGCTCATCATCAATAAAGTGTTGAGTCACAGAATCTGAAAAACTATGGTACTAGATCACCCCACCCTCCAGGGACTCATATCTATTAAGCTGTCTAGGATGTTTCCTATTAAGTTGTGATTTTTATTTTTTTCAAAGGAGAACTTGGCAGCTTTGCCTTCATCAACCTGACACGGTCGGTCTGTCATCTTTTCCTAATATCTCGCAGCACAAAAGCAAGATGCACAGCAGGAAGGAAGGCCACGTTGCTCGTGACTTTTGCCTGAGTGTGTTCCTCTATGACTAATTGCCTTACTGAGATAGAGAGAGGGCTTTGAAGTGCCACCATTTTGTCTGCTGCAAGGGATGCTCCCCTAATAAAATGGTAAGGTTCACAGAGCCAAGTTTGAAAGCCAATTAAACAGCTAGCGCAGCTGCTTCTGAACATTTGTTTATGCCCCAGCGCTGCGTGACTTGTGGGTCTGCTGAGATCCCAGTTTTTCTATGGTTCCGTAGAGAAACTGAGATCTCATCTCAGCAGACCTACAACCCATGCAGTATTGGATTAGATCACCATTAAGCAAATGCTCAAAAGCAGCAATACTTGGCCCTCCAGATGTTTTGGGACTACAATTCCCATCATCCCTGACCACTGGTCCTGTTAGCTAGGGATGATGGGAGTTGTAGTCCCAAAACATGTGGCACACCAAGTTTGGCTATGCCTGCACCAGCCACTTTGGAGATCCTACATATGCAGGATACAATGCAGTGGCTGTTGACAGCAAGTCCTCCTGAAGGGGCTGGCCAGGTGAGATGGCCCATCCCCAGAGAATGATGGAATCTGAGGGATCCCCAAATGCTCTGTGGGATTTTCAAGGTGGCATGGCTGGCACAGTACTGTCAAAGCATGAATCTCGCTATAAAATGACAAGATAAAGAGGGCAATTGAGACAATTGCTGTTTGGAAAATGGGATACGCACACACCGTATTTTTCACTCCATAAGACACACATGACCATAAGACGCACTTATTTTTTAGAGGGGGAATGCAAGAAAAAAAAATCTTTAAAGGGAGTGCTGAGCAGAGCCTGTATACATCCCAGGCTCTGCTCAGCGCTCCCTTTCAGAAGCTGCGCAGAGCTGACGGGCTGCCCTTCTCCCTCCTCGGGGAAAAGCCCCCACATGGCTCTTGGGGGCTTTCCCAGGAGGTGGGGGAAGGGACTGAGGGGCTAAGCCAGAAGCTAGAACAACAAGAGGGAGCGCTGCACAACAATCCCTCTCGCTGTTCTGGCTTCTGGGATAGCCGGGCGAAGCCTCCGCAGGGCACCGGGATGAAGGCTCCCTTTGCCTGGGAGAGGCTGTGCATGGCTAAGGCAGAAGCTAGAACAGTTAGAGGGAGTGCTGCGCTGCGATCCCTCTTGCTGATCTGGCTTCTGGGATAGCTGTGCAGCCTGCATTCGCTTCATAAGACGCACACACATTTCCCCTTACTTTTTAGGAGGGGAAAAGTGTGTCTTATAGAGCGAAAAATACGGTATATAGTGAAGTAGTTTAAAAATAAAATTAAAGAAGGACTGGTTGAAGGAGTACTTGGTGCGTCTATTATTGTTTTGTATTCATTTGTATCTGAGAAATGAGTACAGCATTCAACAAAACTAATATTACGATAGTTGAATAACTGTCCACCATGATGCTGCATGGAAGAGTCAATTTTTCAGCATTGGCAACAGAGTCTCCTCATGGTCCCTCCAGGGGGAGCTATGCCACATTTAAAGAGTGTTTGCTGTTTGGAAATGGTTGTCGTCGATTCAATAGGTGGTGCTCTGGGTTAACATTGAACAATAGATGTTGCATGGATGTTACATTTTGGATGGAAATAATGATCTCTGAAATATTCGTGTCTAACTTGACAGTTTCAAACAAGTCATTTGGTCTAGTGTCCATCCCAGATCCATTTTAGTCAACGAAGGATATTAGAGTCACTTAAACAGGATTCAAGAATTCCATTCATTTGCTGACATAAAGGAATATGGGATTTTGTTCGAAGCACGGGGATGCAGGTCTGTGTGGTTTTATGTGTGTGTTTAAAATCACCAGGAAAGAAATGAGAATTATGCTGCACGCATATGGACAGTCAAGTATGAAGATGCATTTGCAAAGTCTGGATAGCTCAGTTGGTTAGAGCGTGGTGCTGATAATGCCAAGGTTGCAGGTTTGATCCCTGGGACAGCTGCATATTCTTGCATTGTAAGGGGTTGGACTATGTAAATGATCCATAATTCTATGTGCAGGTATTCTGTAATGTTAGAATATTTCTCTCCCTGCTTACATTTCCACTTGTGTGCATTTGCAAGCAACATGATATCTCTGCCTCACATTGCAAAGTACATGTCTTCATAAAGTTTACAGGGAGAAGCAGCAACAGCAGCTATTAGGCAGGAAAATCTGATACTGTATTCCAAGGTGCTCTGCTTGTCAGATCTCCTGCCTATTATTCCTTCCCATGCAGTTAGGGCTTTGGTGTTACTATCTTCTTCTGTTAGTTTTCAATCGTTGTTTATTGAGGTTGCTACTTTTGTCATTGGGATGTGGGTGGCGCTGTGGGTTAAACCACAGAGCCTAGGACTTGCCAATCAGAAGGTCGGCGGTTTGAATACCTGCAATGGGATGAGCTCCTGTTGCTCAGTCCCAGCTCTTGCCAACCAAGCAGTTTGAAAGCACGTCAAAGTGCAAGTAGATAAATAGGTACCAGTCTGGCGGGAAGGTAAACGGCGTTTCTGTGCGCTGTTCTGGTTCGCCAGAAGCGGCTGAGTCATGCTGGCCACATGACCCGGAAGCTGTATGCCAGCTCCCTCGGCCAATAAAGCGAGATGAGCGCCGCAACCCCAGAGTCGGTCACAACTGGACCTAATGGTCAGGGGTCCCTTTACCTGTACTTTTACTTTTGTCGTTGTGTTATGGGGATTTTGCTTTTATGAACAGGTTTGCATAACAGAGGAATTTGGTTGTTTGCTGCCGTTTTTCAGATACTTTTATTTATTTATTTTTATTTGTGATTTGGTATGCTTTTGTAAGTTGCCTAAATGCTGCAGTGCCAGCACATAAATAGCAGTGCTAATCATAGACTTGTAGGGTCTGGAAAGGACCACAAGCATCATCTAGTCTAACTCCCTGAAATGCATGAATTGTTTTGCTCAACATGGGGCTTGAACCCAGAACCCTAAGATTAAGAATCTCATGTGCTGCCATCTGAGCTAATGAATATCTTCCCTGAGTCAAATAATTAAAAATGCTTTTTCAGTATGCTTAGAAAATGCTTATTTTTTATAAAACGATTCCTGCCCCCTACCCTTGCCCACATCTATCTGGCTATACTGATGGCTGATTGTATTGAGCAACTACAGTGGTACCTCAGGTTAAGAACTTAGTTCGTTCTGAAGGTCCGTTCTTAACCTGAAACTGTTCTTAACATGAGGTACCACTTTAGTTGCTCAATACAACCGCCGCACGATTTCTGTTCTCATCCTGAGGTAAAGTTCTTAACCCGAGGTACTATTTCTGGGTTAGCGGAGTCTGTAACCTGAAGCGTCTGTAACCTGAAGAGTCTGTAACCTGAGGTACCAATGTAATAATCTTTGTAAGTCATCTACTTACAAATTTACAGGTAAGGAAAGCCAAATCTATATGGCTTTCTCCAGAGGGAATTATGCATCATGAGGTGGCGCCAGTGAGTTCAAGTTCTTACCTACATTCTAAGTTGCGTGTCAGGGCATGCCCTCCCCAGCTGAGATGCATTTCTAAGCAGCCCAGACTCTTGTTTGCTAAATTCAAGAGAATGATCGATGAACAGACTAAAGAACAAATATATGGTACCAATCAAGTAAGCGGTTTCTGAGGTGGAAAATACCATCCGGAAGCTATTTGGGAGAAGGAGGAGGAGGAGGGGGAGGGGGAGGGGGGGAAAGAGGTTGCATGAGTTCGGTTGCTGTGCCTTCTGAATGACCTAATATAATAATAAACACTCCCAAATTATTCTTGTCTGAGTTGCTTTTGAAATACATCTCTGCCTTGAGGAACATGCAGGAGCTCATATGGCCAATTTCGATGTTCTTTGGGAGAGCGGAATCTTCCACTATATTAACCATGTTGCTGGGCAGAGGTCCCACGGCCCATGGTATTCCTTCTCCTGGCACCCGTTTTCTGAATCGCATCTCCTGCCCCTCACTGCTACTCGTTTCACAAGGGGGAAATTGCAACTACCTGTTTGATACCAGCCTGCTTCTCTCAACAAGGAAAAATAACAACACAAATGGGGTATTTTAAATGGGGAAAGCTGGCCCTCTTCCCTCGGTGTCATGTTTATGACCTCCTCCTGCAGCTGCTATTAATTTTATGTTGTGCCCTTTCTCTCAACTTCTGAAAGAACGAGCTAACATTGTGTGAACCAAAAGAAGTTAGGGATGCCTCACTTAATTTCCATACCCTCCAACATTTCTCCAATGAAAATAGGGACATTCTATTCGCGGGTGGCGCTGTGGTCTAAACCACTGAGCCTCTTGGGCTTGCCGATCAAAAGGCTGGCAGTTTGAATCCCTGCGACAGGGTGAGCTCCCGTTGCTCGGTCCCGGCTCCTCCCAACCTAGCAGTTCGGAAGCACATCAAAGTGCAAGTAGATAAATAGGTACCTATCATTAGAGGTGATGGGAGTTGTAGTCCAGCAACATCTGCAGGGCACCCATTTCCCATCCTTTCTCAAGGGCTTATTCTTATGAGTCCATGTGATGAATTCAACATTGATGTAGCTCAGGTTGCAAGAGGGTAATGTAAGAGAAGATGTCTTCCTTAATGGAGAGGACCTGAATACTGCTGGCTATTAAGGGGAGAGCAGATGGCAATATAGCTCGCTCCTGCCAACTTAGCAGTTCAAAAGCACGTCAGAGTGCAAGTAGATAGATAGGTACCGCTCTGGCGGGAAGGTAAACGGCGTTTCCGTGAGCTGCTCTGGTTTGCCAGAAGCGGCTTAGTCATGCTGGCCACATGACCCGGAAGCTGTATGTCGGCCCCCTTGGCCAATAAAGCGAGATGAGCGCCGCAACCCCAGAGTCGGCCACGACTGGACCTAATGGTCAGCAGTCCCTTTACCTTTAAGGAAAAGCGGGACATTCTGGGATCAAAGTAGAAACCAGGATGGCTTTTGTGAATCCGGGACTGTCCCTGGGAAATAGGGAAGGAACGATTACTTTAATAATGTGCTTTAACTTCTTGCAATGGGCTATGTAAATGTGAGGCTACTGTTATTATTTAAATGTACATGTGTATGTCTTCGTATACATAGATCTCTTAACATGTCTGGCTTACAGCATTCCTTTTCATTGGAACAGCCAACGTACTCACACAGAACTGCTTCCTCTGTTCAAATCATCAACGTAGCATTGCAAGCATGGGAGCTTTGAGTGAGTGATGTGCATCACAACTCCTGACCTACTAAGAACCTGCTCAGTTAGGTCATCGTAGCAATTTGCAGCCGGGCTATGGAATTTCAGAAGGTATGGGGAGCAGATCAGTTCCAGTAATTGAACTATATAATTTAAAAGTCATTGCACATTTTCAATATGCAATCATATGATCCACTGAATATGCAACAAAGAAGCATGGGTCAAAATGCTGAGCTCTCAGTCCTGGCAATTCTCAACTGCTTCAGAACGTCTTCTTTTCCTTCCTTAAAAAAGATAAATCTGATTTTTTTTAACAAAACAAACTAGTTGCTAGAACAAATGCAATTTAATAAATGCCATTTATTATGTAACATGGGGCAGTTGCGACAAGACATTAGCTGCAAGCTTATTCCCAAATAGTAAGTTTTTAATGGCAAATGTGAATGATCTTGTACACAGTCCTATAGCATGTGCACTCAAGTGCTTAATTAAAGATGACTGGAAAGATTTATTGCAGATATTAGTGGTTCTAGACACAGCTGTAGGGGTGGATCTACACACAGGGGGGAAACACTATAAATAACTCATAAATTAAATTGTTATAACAAAGGGGGGGAAACCCTATGTAAAATCACTCGAAAAAGTTTTGTGCTCTGCAGCACCATCTGGTGTTGAATGTTTATAATGTATTTAAAATGCTGTTTTTTTGAGTAATGTAGCTGAGTCCTAGGTATGTGTCATTCATATCATGAAGGGGTTTTAGATCCAGTGGATTCAAGTCCTCTGTTTGTTTGCCCCCACCTCCCGGAATGGTCCTACTCTGTGTTGACATAACAGGCTCAGCCCAGGCCTTAGAAGACTGTGCTGCCAAATTCAAGCACCGTTATTGATCCAGCCATATGCTAATCAGATCTCCTGAAAGAAGTAAACAAATAACCCTTGTAGATTTAAAGTTTAAATAAAACATTTGCAAGAACTCTTTGTGAGAAAACTATTGGGCTTTCCTTAAGCTTCAGCTGGATGAACCAAAGGCATTCCGAAGGATCTGTAAAAGCTCACATCTCCCTCATTTCAGAATTCAAGCTTTGTGGAATATGACCACCTGGAAACCATCTGAAACAGGAACATATGGTTTGATGTGCTGTTTGCAGCGTGAGGTGGCAAACCTCAGGAGAATCCTTGTCTCTTTTGTTTGAAACTGGACTGTTTCTATTGTGGTAAATGTCTGGAGAACGAATAAAAAATGCAATGTGATCACTCCCCCCCCCCAAAAAAAAATTCATTCTAAAACACACACACACACACACACACACACACACACACACACACACAGAGAGAGAGAGAGAGAGAGAGAGAGAGGGGGAAACTTGCCTACATTGATTTTTAAAAATATCAACTAAGGGCATTAGAAAGATCTGAAATGCCACATCAACAGGGGAGCGTTTCCAGAGTGAGTAGATTCTGAGCTTTCATGTTAGTCCTCCTTTCATTTCAAGGTGACTCTTGGAACTTTCCAGATGGTTGTTTTGACCCCACTGTACAATGGGGCATGTGGGGGAAGGCAGGGGAAAAGCAAGTACCTTTGCATTGCTTTTTTGGAAAGAATTGCTCAAGTTCCAAGTTTTACTCCGTTTCCATCTCTGTTGCTTGAGGAAGCAGCACTCTTGATGGCTTTCCGCTTGTTGTTTTTATATATTTTGGCATGTGCTGTCCAGTTCTAGCGGAGATGTTTGCGCTTCTCCTAAACATATTTATGTGGGGCAGCTTAAGCAAAACTTTTGAAGTGGTGGCCTCCCAGGTCAGCGAAAGGAAGGCCTGTGTTTTTCTCCAGGGGGAACGAGCTTTACTCACCTTCCCTCTGAAATTGGTAAAACTTCTTAGAAAGCCACTAGAGCTCTAAACACACAGTGCTAAATACTGCTGAGCTCCATGGGACCTTAGCAAGTGCGCAAAGGATTGCCACCTGCACATCTAAACCACGCACACTTGACCGTGAAACTTGGAGAATAAAGAACCTGAGTTGCTAAGGCTCATTTGCCTTACACTTTATTTTGAAATATATCAAAAGATGGCCTAGTGGTTAGAGTGTTGGACAAGGACTTGGGGAAGCTCCACCTGGTACGCAGGCTGAGACCCTACCTGCCCGCAGACTGTCTTGCCAGAGTGGTACATGCTCTAGTTATCTCTCGCTTGGACTACTGCAATGCACTCTATGTGGGGCTACCTTTGAAGGTGACGTGGAAACTAATCCAGAATGCGGCAGCTAGACTGGTGACTCGGAGTAGCCGCCGAGACCATATAACACCGGTCTTGAAAGACCTACATCGGCTCCCAGTACGTTTACGAGCACAATTCAAAGTGTTTGTGCTGACCTTTAAAGCCCTAAACAGCCTCGGTCCAGTATACCTGAAGGAGCGTCTCCACCTCCATCGTTCTGCCCGGACACTGAGGTCCAGCGCTGAGGGCCTTCTGGCGGTTCCCTCGCTGCGAGAAGCCAAGTTACAGGGAACCAGGCAGAGGGCCTTCTCGGTAGTGGCACCCTCCTTGTGGAACGCCCTCCCACCAGATGTCAAAGAGAAAAATAACTACCAGACTTTTAGAAGACATCTGAAGGCAGCCCTGTTTAGGGAAGCTTTTAATGTTTAATAGGTTATTGTATTTTAGTGTTCTGTTGGAAGCTGCCCAGAGTGGCTGGGGAAACCCAGCCAGATGGATGGGGTATTAATAATAATAATAATAATAATAATAATAATAATAATAATAATAATAATAATAAACTAGGATTCAAATCCCCACTCAGGTATGAAGAACACTGGGTGACCATGGACCAGCCACTGTCTCTTAGCCTTGTCTACCTTACAGGGTTGTTGTGACGATAGAAGCGAGAGAGCTAGGCACACCACCCTGAGCTGTTTGGAGGAAAGGCGGGGTATAAATGTAAAAGAAATAAACAGATTAAACCAGGGGCCAAGCCAAATTTTCACCAATAAAATCATTCAGGGTAACTGGGGATGTGTGGGTTGAAACCATCAAGGAAGAGTTTCATGAATCCCTCAAGTTTCCTGCACTCTGTTCACTGCATATGCGTTCCCTTCTTTTCCCAACCTGCACTTTTAGTGCTGATGGCTACCTGTGAAGATAACTTCCATGTATGATAAGATGCATGCTCCATCCAAGAAAGGTGGGATGTAAATATAATAATTAATAACACATATAAATCCATAGTGGTAATATAAGGCTTACTCTACCACTTCTCTTATTTGTGTCTGTCTGTCTGTCTATCTATCTATCTATCTATCTATCTATCTATCTATCTATCTATCTATCATCTATCATCTATCTATCTGAGCACTGTGGTCTAAACCACTGAGCCTCTTGGGCTTGCTGATCAGAAGTTTGGCGGTGCGAATCCCCGCAATGGAGTGAGCTCCTCTTGCTCTGTCCCAGCTCCTGCCAACCCAGCAGTTCGAAAGCATGCCAGTGGAAGCAGATAAAAAGGTACCGTTGTGGCGGGAAGGTAAACAGCGCTTGCATGAGCTCTGGTTTCCTTCATGGTGTTCCGTTGCGCCAGACGTGGTTTAGTTATGCTGGCCACATAACCCGGAAAGCTGTCTGCGGACAAACATCAGCTCCCTCAGCTGATTTACCTTCACCTTCACCTTCACCTTCACCTTCACCTTCACCTTTACCTTCACCTTTACCCACACACCCACACCTGCAAAACTTGGAAGCAGTGATCTGAAAGAGGAGACTGAGAGAAGGTATGATTGTTGTTGTTGTTGTTTAGCCATTTAGTCGTGTCCGACTCTTCGTGACCCCATGGACCAGAGCACGCCAGGCACTCCTGTCTTCTACTGCCTCCTGCAGCTTGGTCAAACTCATGTTCGTAGCTTCGAGAACACTGTCGAACCATCTCGTCCTCTGTCGTCCCCTTCTCCTTGTGCTCTCCATCTTTCCCAACATCAGGGTCTTTTCCAGAGAGTCTTCTCTTCTTATGAGGTGGCCAAAGTATTGGAGCCTCAGTTTCAGGATCTGCCCTTCCATTGAGCACTCAGGGCTGATTTCCTTAAGAATGGATGCGTTTGATCTTCTTGCAGTCCATGGGACTCTCAAGAGTCTCCTCCAGCATCATAATTCAAAAGCATCAATTCTTTGGCAATCAGCCTTCTTTATGGTCCAGCTCTCACTTCCATACATCACTACTGGGAAAACCATAGATTTAACTATTCGAACCTCTGTTGGCAAGGTGATGTCTCTGCTTTTTAAGATGCTGTCTAGGTTTGTCATTGCTTTTCTCCCATGAAGCAGGCGTCTTTTAATTTCGTGACTGCAGTCACCATCTGCAGTGATCGAAGGTATGATAGTCACCTTCAAATATCTCAAGGGCTGTCAAATGGAAGGTAGAACGAGCTTGTTTTCTTCTGCTCTGGAGGGTAGGTCCTAAACCAATGGATTCAAGTTACAAGAAAGGAGATTCTGACTAAATATCAGGAAGAACTTTCTGACAATAAGAGCTATTTGACAGTGGAATGGTCTCCCTTGGGAGATTGTGGACTCTCCTGCATTAGAAATTTTGCAGCAGAGTTTGGACGGCCATCTGTCATGGATGCTTTAGTTGAGATTCCTGCATTGCAGGGGGACTAGACTACCCTAGAAGGTGCCTTCTAACTCTACAATACTATAATTAGACGAGTGGAATGATGCTTTTTGCCACAAGGAAAACACCAGCTTTCACTTCCCTGTGACAAACTCACTTCAGTTGGTCTTCTTGTGTTAGGTGCTGAAAATCCACATCAGTAACAAGGCTGTTCTACAAGACAACAGTCTTGCTGTGGAGAGAAAACAACATTTTTTTTATTAAAACCAACAACTTGGCAGTGGTTGTGCGTATGTGTGTGCAAATGCAGTTTTAACAGATACTTCCAAAGCTGGGTGCATGGGGGATGAGGGAGAATTACCACATAAGGCCGCTGACTTTCCGTGTTAGGCAAGTGCAAAGCAGCTGTGGAGCACACGAAGTAATGAAACAAGAAGTCCACAAACGATGCTATATTTGCTCTGAAAATGAGGTTGCTTAAAAAACCAAACCAAAACAAATAGAGCAAACCATCCTCCCCTGAGATATATTTGCATTCCACGAAGAGTGATCATATTTTGTTTCAGAGAAGTGGAATAAGTGAGTAATTTCTTGGATTATAGTAGCTTCGATCCATAATAAAATCTGAAGAAGGCAAGCTTTGTTTCCCCACCAAACGTTTAAGTCGCAAGGCTTCTCCCAAAGACTCCCGAGAACTATAGTTTGTTAAGGGTGCTGGCGATTGTAGCTGTGTTAGAGGTAGGCGACAGTTCCCAGGGTTCAATAAACACAGTGGAGCTTACTTCTGAGTAGTCATGCAATGGATCAAGAAAGCACTGGTTTTATTTTGCTGATAACATAAATGGTTCTATCTGCTTTTATAATTGTATTTTCCATTGTTGTAACCTGCTCTGGGAACTTATGTTCAAGGGCAGGTGTCAGGGAACTGACATCTAAAGCGCCGGAGGCGCAAAGGCTCACTGAGGGTGAGAGAGCAGTAGCAGCGGAAGAGGGAACCAGTAGAGGGCGAGCAAGAACTCCAAGGGAAAGTGAGTCGGAGGGATGGCTCAGAGACGCTTCAAGCGAAACCAGTGGGGAGGTCTCAGGACCTCCTATAGGGACACCCACACCTCGACGGAAACTGTCACGCCGAGAGGCCAGACGACGTGTTTCCGTTAAGGAGCTTTTATGTTGGAAACGTTTCCGAAAGCAGCCACTTTCGGATACTACTAGTGATTGACGCAGCCATGCTGGAGGGGCTCCGTCACAGGCAGAGGTTTGAAAGCCTGATCAAACTCTGAGGGACTTGCATTTTACGCACAAGCAGCTCATCGTCCCATCACAGCAATCCGAAAGTCTCCGAAAGCCAGCTTGTGCAGGGAGAAGCATCATGAGCAATCCAGCCGGAACCGGGGAAGCAGGAGCAGCTGGAGGAGGTCCAAGCCTGGAAGAAAGGTACAGGGCGTTGGAGATCCAGTTGGCGCTGCAAACGGCGAGGCTTGAGGAGAGGAGGGCTCAGGATGCAGAAAAGGGAAAGGAGAAAACCACCCCGCTCGCCAGAAAGGTGCCAGGATTGGTGCAGAAATTCGGGGGGGATCCCAGGAACTATCATGCCTTTAGAACAGAGATGCAATACGCTCTAAACTTGCAGTTTGATGACTTCCCCGATGAGGAATCGCGAGTGGCGTATGTGATTGGCCATCTCGAATCCGGGGCGAAAGATTGGGTTAGACCCCTGATGGCAGCGAATAATGAGATCTTAAAGGACACGAGGAAGTTTTTTCGTGCCATGGACCTGATGTTTTCCAGCGATATTGAGCAGGGGGTGGTGCGAAGGCAGTTAATGGCTTGCCAGCAAGGAAGCAGATCTGTCCGTGAGTACTGGACTGAATTTACCATGTTGATTCACAAATTGGGGTGGGACCTATCGGCGGAGCCCATCCAAATGCTTTTCGAAGAGGGGCTTTCTTCAACCGTCAAAGATGAGCTTTCCCGGGGCCCCAGGGCGGAGTCTATGGACCAGTTAACCAAATCTGCGCTGGCCATAGGAGCGCGCCAGGAGGCGAGGGCTATGGAAAAGCGGGAAGGGAAAGGAGACCGTTGGAGGGAGTTCCGCATTCCAGACATTCCAGAGCCACCTTTCCCGCCGGCAGAGCCGATGGAAGTTGGAACAGCGCGGGCGCGCGCAGTTTCAAATCCCAGTGAAGGGCGGAAAAAGGAGGGAAAGAGCGCCAAGAGATGTTATCTCTGCCAACAGCCAGGGCACTTTGCCAGAGTTTGCCCACAAAGAAAGGAATGGCAAGGGATGGCAGGAGCTGTTGGGGGAAAGGAAGAGGAAGGCAAGGAGCAAGTAAAAGCCAACGCCTGGCTGCCACCGTTGGGGCACAGCAGCCAGGCCAAAGAGCAATGAAAGTGCCCATGCCAGAACCCCCCAGACCCGCTTTAGTGATAGAGGTGTTACTAGAACTGCCAAACGGACACCCACTAAAGGTCAAGGCGCTTTTGGATTCAGGCAGCTCCTGTAATTTCATGAGTAAGGAGTTTGCAGCTGAGCACCAGATACAGACTATCCCTTTAAGTAACCCCTTGCAGGTGACTACGATTGACGGCAGAGAGCTGTTGGGGGGAGAAGTTAGCCAACAGACTGTCCCGATGATAATGAGAGTGGCAAGGCACACCGAACAGATAGCGTTTAATGTGGCCATCCTGGGAGGAGCGCCCATCATTTTGGGGATGAGCTGGCTGGCGCTACACGATCCGCTAGTGGGCTGGCATCAGAGGGTGGTCTCCTTTGGGTCAGCGCATTGCCTAGAACACTGCAAGGAGGGGAAGGTTTCGGGAGGAGACAGAGTCACCCTAGCGGGGATGGAAGTGATGGACAAAGGGAAGGTGCCCCCGCAATACGCAGATCTGAGCAACGTATTCAGCGAAAGGGAAGCAGACAAACTGCCACCGCATAGACCCTTTGACTGTCAAATCAACCTACTCCCAGGGGCCCAACTCCCAGTAGGCAAGCTGTACGCCATGTCAGACAGGGAGATGCAGGAGCTGAGGGAGTTCATTGACAAAAACTTGAAGCGAGGTTTCATCAGAGAGTCCCGAGCGGTGGGGGGCAGCCCAGTGTTCTTTGTGGACAAAAAGAACACAGACAAACCGAGACTGGTGTGTGACTTCAGGGCCCTCAATGCAGTGTCGGAGCCCCTGGCTTTCCCTATGCCCCGAATTGATGACATTTTGACCAGAGTAAGGAAGGGAAAGATTTTTACAAAACTGGACCTGCGGGGGGCGTACAATCTGATACGCATAAGGAAGGGAGATGAATGGAAGACCACCATGTTTACCCCGTTGGGAGCCTTTGAATACCTCGTTATGCCCTTCGGTCTACAAGGGGGCTCCGCGTGTTTTCAAGCTTTTATAAACCACGTTCTGGGACCTTTGCTCTACAAGAATTGTGTGGCCTTTTTAGACGACGTGTTGGTGTATTCGGAAAATGAGGAACAGCATGTGAGGGACGTTCGAGAAGTGTTGGGCAGGCTGCAAGCCAACCAGCTGTGGGTGAAACTGGAGAAGTGCCAGTTTCATACCAAGGAGGTGGAATTCCTGGGGTACCGCTTGTCAGACAAGGGATTGGCCATGGATCCAGGCAAGGTCCAAGCGGTACTGGAATGGAAGACACCGAAGACCAAGAAGGACGTGCAAAGATTCTTGGGATTTGGGAACTTTTATCGGAAGTTCATCAAGAACTTTGCCCACTTGACGGCGCCCATCACCGACTGTCTCAGCAGCAAGAAGAAATTTGTTTGGACGGCAGAGGCGGATCGAGCCTTTGAAGAACTGAAAAGGGCTTTCGCCTCGGAAGAACAACTTCTGCATGTGGATTTACGAAAACCCATGAGAGTGGAAACAGATGCATCCGACCGGGTGGTAGGGGCGGTCCTTCTTCAACCGGGGAGGAGTGCGTCGGAGTGGAGACCGTGTGCCTTCTTCTCGCGGAAGCTGAATAAGTCCGAGAGGAATTACACGGTGTATGACAGGGAACTACTTGCCATTCACGAAGCATTCCGGAGGTGGAGACATTTATTAATTGGGGCACAACACAAGGTGCAAGTGTGCACCGACCACAAAAATTTAGAGTATTGGAGAACAGCTCGAGTGCTCAACCAACGACAAGTGAGATGGGCACAGGAATTCTCCAAATTTAACTTTGAGATTTGTTATGTGCCAGGCCCAGAAAACGTCAGGGCGGATGCGCTCTCACGCAAACCAGAATATTGGGAAGGGGAGGGGGTGATCGAAGAGAGAAATGTCATCCCGGAGGACCGCTGGGTGTGTGGGGCGGCGATGGTGGGGCAACGAGAACTGGTGGAGGAAACGGAAAATGATGAATATGCCCAGGATAAGCTCAGAGGTCTCAGGGGGGAGGGCGAGAGCCCCGGAGGTTTTGAGGAAAGAAATGGGGCATTGTATTACAAAGGGGCACTGTATATACCCGAAGGTGAATTGAGGGGGAGAGTACTCAAGCAGTTGCATGATAGCCCCACGGCGGGACATTTTGGGCAACACAAGACCATGTGGTTGGTTACCAGGGAATTTTGGTGGCCTAAGGTGAGGGAAGATGTAAGGGAGTATGTAAGAGGGTGTGACCAATGTCAGCGAGCCAAAGGGGAAAGAAGGGCGCCGGCAGGGTTATTAGAACCTTTACCCACACCAGAACGGCCTTGGGAAGCGATATCAATAGATTTTATGACGGATCTGCCAAGGTCCAAGGGGAAAACAGCCATCATGGTAGTAGTAGACCTGTTAACTAAGATGTGCCACTTTGTAGCATGCTCACATGCAGTCACAGCGGAAGAAACGGCGAAGTTGTTTGTGGAACATATCTTTAGGTTGCACGGGGCTCCCTCGAGGGTGATCTCAGATCGAGGCAAACAATTTACTTCCAGGTTCTGGAGGAAGCTCATGAGCTTGTTACACGTGGAAGTCAATTTTTCAACTGCCCGGCATCCTGAAACCAACGGGCAGGCGGAAAGGGCAAATGGCATTCTTCAACAATATCTTAGGTGTTATGTCAATGACAGAGAGAACGATTGGGTCGAAAAGTTGGCGTTGGCAGAATTTGCCTACAATAATGCGGAGAATGTGTCCACAGGGATGAGTCCCTTTTTGGCTAATTACGGGTGTCACCCCAGGGCATTTCCAGGGGAAGGAGGGGAGAGATGGAGCGTCCCAGCGGCTGAACATTTTGTAGAAGAGATGGAAGCCATCCATCAGCAGCTCCAGCTCAACTTAGAAAGGGCTAAGGCACAATATAAGAAGCAGGCAGACAAGAACAGAAGGGAAGGTGAAACCATAAGGGTGGGGGATCAAGTGTGGTTGTCAACCCAAGGGTTGCCGTTCAAAGGGGGTTGTAAGAAACTGAGGCCCAGAAGATTGGGACCCTTTGAGGTGATTCAGCAGGTCAACCCGGTAGCTTTCAAACTCCGATTACCCAATCACATGAAATTGCACCCAGTGTTCCACAGGTCGTTACTGTCACCATACAGGGGAGGAGGTGAAGGGGAGCACGTCAGGGGACCAGCCTTGGAAGAGAGGGAACGCCGCAACCATGTAGCGGAAATCCTCGATTCCAGGTGGAAGGGAAATCAGGTGGAGTATTTAGTGGCGTGGGAAGGGGAACCGGAGTCAGAAAACACCTGGGTAAGTGCGCAGGAAGTCAATGACGAGGTTTTAACAGAAACGTTCCATCAAAGGTTCCCGAGGAAACCTCAGCCGATAGCAAGGTTTAGGAGGGAGTATTTTGGCACCACCGATGAGGAAGAGGAAATGGAAGGGTTCGCGGAGTCGGAGTTGGAAGAGGGAGTGGACTCTGATGACGAAGAGTACCTAGAGAGTAGGAACAGCAACAAGTGGAAGGAAGTGTTCGCGACGTCGGAAGATGAGGGAGGTTCTTTCAAGGGTTTTACCTCCTCACCGCCAGTAGGAGAGGAGACGGGAGGGGGTGAAGGGGGCCCTGGAGGGGAGGTGGATGTCAGGGAACTGACATCTAAAGCGCCGGAGGCGCAAAGGCTCACTGAGGGTGAGAGAGCAGTAGCAGCGGAAGAGGGAACCAGTAGAGGGCGAGCAAGAACTCCAAGGGAAAGTGAGTCGGAGGGATGGCTCAGAGACGCTTCAAGCGAAACCAGTGGGGAGGTCTCAGGACCTCCTATAGGGACACCCACACCTCGACGGAAACTGTCACGCCGAGAGGCCAGACGACGTGTTTCCGTTAAGGAGCTTTTATGTTGGAAACGTTTCCGAAAGCAGCCACTTTCGGATACTACTAGTGATTGACGCAGCCATGCTGGAGGGGCTCCGTCACAGGCAGAGGTTTGAAAGCCTGATCAAACTCTGAGGGACTTGCATTTTACGCACAAGCAGCTCATCGTCCCATCACAGCAGGTAAGAAATATTATAAATAAATTGAAATGTTGTCATGGTCAGGTAGCCCTTAAACTGATATTTAATGTGAGACCAGCTGCAAACAGGTGTTCCTGCAAAGAGGATTTGCAACAAGAAGAAATAAAGAAATAGACCTGCAACAAGCCAGAGTCACATGAGGAGAAGAAGAAGAAGAAGAAGAAGAATAGTAGTAGTAGTAGTAGTAGTAGTAGTTTGGATTTGATATCCCGCTTTATCACTACCCTAAGGAGTCTCAAAGCGGCTAACATTCTCCTTTCCCTTCCCACAACAAACACTCTGTGAGGTGAATGGGGCTGAGAGACTTCAGAGAAGTGTGAGTAGCCCAAGGTCACCCAGCAGCTGCATGTGGAGGAGCGGAGACACGAACCCGGTTCACCAGATTGCAAGACTACCGCTCTTAACCACTACGCCACTACACTACACTTGCATGTGACCAACCTGGTGATTGCCCATGCATCCTGACTGGACAAATGGTTTAAATAAAACTCTACACAACTGAGTCACTTGACTTCAAGCTTTCGTATGACAGCTTGAGTAGTAATCAATTGCTCTGCTTGAGCAACAAAATTAATATAAGAGAAACATTTTTGTTACGTGGTCTGCAGCAGAGGGGTGGAAGGAGGAGAGAGTTTAGATGGAGAATGGCAGGGGAGTTGCCCTGGAAAAGTGGGAAAAATTCAGGAATGAATTAGTATTTTTTGGTCCTCTTGGTCGAAAAGGAGGACAACAAATAAATAAATAAATAAATAAATAAATAGACACAATGATTGCCTTTGGTTAATTTGAAATTGCTCTGTGATAGACCACTGGATGATTAAAAGACTATGTCCTGATCTCTCTATTAACTAACCACGACATAAATAAATATCCCAGTGTGATGTATGCAAGTGATTGCTCTGACGTTTTCTGGGAAGAGTCCACATACTTGTGCATCACTTATTCACATGTTTAGTATAACTTTGTCTCTTGCTTTGTACACAGTCCAGAGAATCATATCTGCCTTCTTGGACCTTGCGAAAGTTACTTTGTATTTAATATTGATGCTATCTTCTCTAGCAGGATGGGGAACATGTTACTCCTCAGATGTCGTTGGACTACAATTCCCATCACCCCTGAGCACATTGGCTGGGGTCAATGGGGGAACTGGAGTCCCACAACATCTTGAGGGCCACAGCTTCCCCCATCTAAAGGACAAACTCAACCCTGCCGATAATCTCTAAAACAAGTATGGGTCGCAAGACTTCATTAAGGAGACACCATTCTCCCTTGCATACCTTAATTTCTGAAGGCCCAGATCTGAACATCTAGCACTGTGCATACTGTATTAATGGGGAAATATTCCCTCGGTAGTGTGCCAAATTAGGCTCTACAGATCACAATTTATGTCCATTGAAAAATAGCACTAGCCAAGCATTCTGTGAATGTGGCCAGGAAACAAACTCCGATGTGGAGCAATGCATAAGGGGGGAATGGAGATAAACTTGGAGGAAAGGAACACCCTCCCACCAGATGTGAAAGAGAACAACAACAACTACCAGACTTTTAGAAGACAACTGAAGGCAGCCCTGTTTAGGGAAGCTTTTAATGTTTGATGCATTACTGTATTTTAATATTTTGTTGGAAGCCGCCCAGAGTGGCTGGGGAAGCCCAGCCAGATGGGCGGGGTATAAATACTTTATTATTATTATTATTATTATTATTATTATTATTATTATTATTATTATTCTGTCATAATGATGGGAATTTTGCTAGTTGCACATAATAACTACACATGCTTTGCTGCACCATGTACACCTACACCCTGCACCTACATCACATTTGTTTTCTTGTTTGTTTGTAGACCACCCTTGTTCCAATGGATCTCAGGGTAGGAGACACAAATAATAATGTTACATATAAAACCAAAGCGTCAGCAAACTATTGAAGCATTCAAATGCTTCACCTGGGGTTTAAAGCAAACACATCTGACCTACAGTCCTTACCCCAATGCCTGTGCTTTTTCAGTTGCCTTCAAGAAACCATCAATAAGGGGAACAGTTGTATCTCCAAAGGAAGGGAGCTCCACAGCAGAGAAAAAGCCCTTTCTCTGGGCCATGAGATGAGCTTCCCTAAGTAGGCCTAAGTAGGCACATATATAGGTCATGGCTTCTATATCTACTGTGAAACTATAAGCCAAAGATAAGTATCTGGGTTTATATCTGGCAAATCTAACTTCTTGTATTGACTGTTGGCATCCAGGAATGATCTACTTCCATAAGACTGTAACCCTTGCGATGGTTTGTTTTTCTGTAAAGGTTGAGTAAAAGGCCCAGTCTCTTTGAAGTTTATTAATCATGAGTATTTCTGGAGTCGATTTCAGCATGATGCATAGTCTCCTTTACAAATCGGAAATGTATGCACTGACATTTCTAATCTCATGGAGTACAGGCCTTTGGAAACAGAAGACAAATGAGAACAATATGGGCCTTTTTCATTGCTCTGAGAGAAATTAAGGGGACAGAGAAATGGTTTGCAGATTTGGAAATCTGAATCCATGAAGGCAAGGTTTCTTTGCTATCTGAGGCTCTCTGCTGATATAGAAAAGCTGTGGTTAATTTTCATTTGAGACAGTGATAGTTATCTGTTGCTACACACAACATAGGCATTGTGCTGCCTATAATTTAAATTTTAAAAATATAAATTTGGGTACTGAGGTGTTACAATGCATGGGGCGGCAGTACATTATTTCAGGATTGGCCAGAGAGCATATGCCAGATATTCAATTACACATGGTTGAAATGATTGCACATAATTTAGCCACAGCTGAAGAGGAAAGGTTGCTGGAGAGGTGCAAACACAAACTGCTCAATCCATGGACAAGTTTTGCCTTTAGATGCTGATGGAGCAATCCCCTTAGCTCTGTTGTATTCCTCCCTAGAAGTATAATGACTTCGTTGAACTCTACAAGAGCTCCAGTAGTTGCAAAATCAGCTGTTTCCCTTGGAAAAGTTAAGGAAATAATAGACAAAGGCTGTGAAATATTGGGATTTTTTTTTATTTTTATGTTTACAGCAGTGACATAACATTTTTTTTAAACACACACACACACAAACAAACAGAGAGAGAGAGAGAGAGAGAGAGAGAGAGAGAGAATTTATCCATTAAATTCAATATGGAGGCAGAAAGAGGCTGTAGTTTCTAAAAAGAATTTTACTGCAGAAGCCAACTCATTGGGGCAAATGAATCACCAGTAGCTGGTGTTGCTGTGTGCTTTCTAACACACTTTTATCAAAAGCCCTTAAAAAATTTCTCAGCTGATTTCAGTGGAGACCCGTCCATTATGCCACGGTCAAATTTTGCAAGGGGGGAAAAAGAGACGAAAACTAACAAACTGTTCTTCTTTTAAAAATGTTAGCAGTTCAGTGTTCCTGGGAAAAATTCTGAAAATATACCTCTGGAATTTTGCCCTGCCCTGTTCCAGTCCAGTAACTGCGCTGGAAAAACAGAACCGCAATATCTGTGCCAGATATTTAGGAGAACCTGAGATTGTTGTCACATTAAGGCAACCTTAGCTTTTCCTGTGAAATGGGACCCACGGGTCACACTGAGTTGAACAACATGAACCAAATCCTTCGTTTTCATGTATCTTTGCTTATGTGGTTAAACTCAGTCTGAGTTTCATGAGAGCTAGTGTGGTGTAGTGGTTAAGAGCGGTGGACTCATAATCTGGGGAACAGGGTTCGCGTCCCCGCTCCTCCACATGCAGCTGCTGGGTGACCTTGGGCCAGTCACACTTCCCTGAAGTCTCTCAGCCCCACTCACCTCACAGAGTGTTGGTTGTGGAGGAGGAAGGGAAAGGAGAATGTTAGCCGCTTTGAGACTCCTTAGGGTAGTGATAAGGCGGGATATCAAATCCAAACTACTACTACTCCTCTTCTTCTTCTTCTTCTTCTTCTTCTTCTTCTTCTTCTTCTTCTTCTTCTTCTTCATGAGCACCACTTCACACAATGATACATACACGTGGAGCAGCATGTCCCAGTTTAGCAAGCACATCCTGTGGCAGCATCTGAAACAGTCTTAGAGAAAATGTGCAAGGTCGGTTTTATATGGATTTTACAATTGTTCAAGTTGCTTGTGCACGTGCAGGAATTGCATACCTAGAAAATGCAGTGGTAATAAATGGACCAATCTTACCTGACACTGTAGATTCCAAAAGTACGTAATTTTAATATGTGGGTCTGACCATATGGCAAGAGTCATTAGTTACATTGCATGCTATGCTTCTTCAGGTAAGTCTGTCTTAGATTCCAGAAAAACACTTCTAACGCATAATATGTAACTCGGGGCTACATAACATGACAAATTCACAGATTACATTTGCCAGGCACTGGAAAGGGTGGCGGACATGGCAAAACCAACAAAAGGATTGAACCTTTGGGTACCTTCAATATATGGAGCACAACTGCAGCTTGCCTTTTCTTTTCTAAACCAGGTGGTTTTCTGTGATCTTGCAGTCAAATCCTGAGCCTGCCATGCTTGGTGTCTGAAAGACACAGATGACAGCTTCCATCCCATTTTTATTTTATTTTTTTGCTATTGTGCTATAGCTTATCTTCCTAGTTTCCCTCCTTTCTGTTTCTGCTGAAAATCATGTGCTTAAAACACATCCAGGGAGTTCCCTACTTTGCAGAAAGCAGCCCTCTGTCTGAAGGAGTCTTTCATCTGAAGTATTGTCCAGTCCAAGCCTGGTTTGAATATAAAGGGCTGTCTCCAATGAAGTCATTCATTAGTGCAATGGGATGTCTTCTCCCTCTCCTTCCACTGCACCCCCCATGCTCCTTGTGTTGTTGCTGCTGTTTAGTCATTTAGTCATGTCCGACTCTTTGTGACCCCATGGACCAGAGCATGCCAGGCACTCCTGTCTTCCACTGCCTCCCACAGTTTGGTCAAACTCACATTGGTAGCTTTGAGAACACTGTCCAACCATCTCGTCCTCTGTCGTCCCCTTCTCCTTGTGCCCTCCATCTTTCCCAACATCAGGGTCTTTTCCAGGTAGTCTTCTCATCTCATGAGGTGGCCAAAGTATTGGAGCCTCAGCTTCAGGATCTGTCCTTCCAGTGAGCACCCAGGGCTGATTTCCTTAAGAATGGATGCGTTTGATCTTCTTGCAGTCCATGGGACTCTCAAGAGTCTCCTCCAGCACCATAATTCAAAAGCATCAATTCTTCCGTGATCAGCCTTCTTTATGGTCCATCTCTCACTTCCACACATCATTACTGGGAACACCATAACTTTAACTATACAGACCTTTGTCATCAAGGTGATGCTCCTTGCTGTTTTCTCAACCCTCTGGGGAAGATTTGGGGAGAATAGGGAAAAGAGGGTGGGTGAGTCTTGTGGTGAAGGTGAAAGTCCCTGCTCTAATGGGGCAGCTTTTTTTTTTTTGAGACAAAGGGACTTGACATTAGTATTACCCAGAATCCAATTTCATATGTGAATTAGTTCAATCTTGGCCCCCCACCCCCAATTTATAAATTGATGCTTTAAACATACTACTTTGAGTTTAGGCTTTAAGGTTCATGAATATGAATTCAAAGCAGGGAGTGACATTTAATCTGCAATTGTTCAAGTACTGGTCAGCTTGTGTCACAGTGTGTGGTAAGGCAATGAAGTTCTCGTGGTTGGGTTATTGCTTAGAAATTGGGCAAATTGGGCCTGACTAAGCCCACTGTGTCTTCTGTTTTGCAATTTTGATCCAGCAACCTTTTCATCATCTGCCAGAGTTGGAGCATAGAACTTAATGAATTGTCCAGAAATGGTTCTCTGGATCGTGACCAGAACAACTCAAAGGGACTCTTGCAGCTGCAAGTGTTTTGTGGGTTGGATGACAAAATGTTGTATACATGATACAGATTCGACTGCTGCCGCTGCAGTAAAATAATGGGGCCGTGCTCAAGAGAATTGGATTATGGAATCGTAATTGTCTCGAAGGATTGAGGGGACTGCTTTGCCACTGGTGTAAATCAACATAGTCATATCTGAAGCCCAGCCCAACCACATGTTAACAGGAGCTTATTTTTTATTGTTCTGATGAGATTTTTATACATGCTGAGAAAAATGACAACCATACCACGTGCGATGTTTTGGATATACATCGAATCCTTCATAGCAGCCGACCAAAGAGACTGCTGTTGAATTGCTTAAAAGAATACAATTGATGGGACTATCCCATTAACAAATGCACAGCATTCCAAGGACAATATGAAGAAAGAGTCAAATGCACTAAAAGTCTGTGATGTGTGGACACAGGCATGCAATAGAGCCATATGGCTATGGGAATGGTTGTTTTTTTTTTAAAAAAAAATATTTAAGATTCGACAATAACAATAGATCAACAGTAACTAATTCATCAATTCATTACAGTTGACCATCTTTAAAGAATATCTGAAAAACTATTGTAATAATAAACATCTCCTGGCAGAACTAGAATGATTCTTGAAAAATAAGTAACATAATGTTTTTGGTATCTGATAAAAATAAAGAAAGTAATACAGTAATTTGGAACTGTGTGGAAAGAACAATAGAAATAATAATACAATGAGTCTAATCGGAAGTTAAATGTGTTTCTTCTTTCTTTAAATTCTTTTTTTAATTAATTTTTCTTTTCTTCTCCCCCCCTTTTCTCTCCCCCCTCCTTCCTCCTTTGATTTCTCCCCCTTTCTTCTCGCTTTCTTCTTTTAGTCTCCTTCTTCCTGATTTGCTAAGAAAGAGATGAAGCTAATTATGGCTATGGGAATGTTTTGAAGGCGTGTCTGTATTGCTGGTCTGGTGTGGAACCTAAGCAGGTTTAGCTGCCCGGATGGGAGACTGCCTGGCAACTGAATGCAAGCTGCTTGAGCAATTTGGAGGAAGAGTGGGGTAGAAGTCCAATATGCAAATATGGAAACAATCTATAATCATATTGCAATGGCTTTTCTTTAACTCCCTCCCTCCCTCTGATTTCTGCATCCTCCAAGGCTGTGGCATTTCATACTGGAAAATCTTTAAAGTGTAACTGATTCTTAGACTGCATCTGAACTGGAAATGGCCCAGGTCTGCTGAATGTCAACATTTGGATTTGTCAACTTCATTTTCTCCGATATAATTTTTTATTGAGTTTTCCAAAATTTCTCAAATTAGCTTCAAATTAGATAATTGCATAACAACTTTGTTTCGTAGATTGACTTCCCACCCACAGCTCCACAGTGTTTTTATTTAAACCTTTTTCTATTGCATTATATAAGAAACCATGATCTATTACAAAGATACCCTCCAATACAATTATTTTATTGGGATTTGTCAACTTCATGAGTCTAAGGCTGTGTTTTCAAAGGTGCTGCCTTCCTTTCACATGGCCGTTTGAAGCAATAAAGTTATATTCACTGAAAAATAAGGAATCAGACACTGACGTTTACAATTATACACAAGCTGCTATCTTGGGCTGGAAACCCATCTTGACAACAGCACTCTTTCTGCAACACCACTAAATGGTCTATGGCAGCAGGTAGCCAACGTGGGGGCCTCTAGATGTTTTGGACTAAAACTCCCATCAGCCCCAGCGAGTGTGGGCAATTGTCAGGGATGATGAGAATTGTGGTCCACAACATCTGGAGGGCACCGGTTTGGCTATTCCTGGCTTGTAGTTCCAGGAGCAGTGGGCGTAGGGCCATTGGGAGTTGGAAAGGAGTAAGAACGACAGGACAATATATTGGGATCAAATTGGCCACAACTTTATTGATTACAGAAGTCAGTAGGTTTTGGCATAGTCATTGGGTGTGTATTATGAATCAACCAGCCCATTTGCTGGGTGATTATTCTTTCATGGTCGATCCTGGGTTTAGGATCACCTTATGACTTGCATCAGTTCTGAGCATTCCCTCCAGGATGCCATGTGGGGAATTCTATGGCCTGTCTGGGCATTTGGACAGAATCTTATCCCCTGGACCCCTTTAATGGGGTCCCTTGGTGGGTAAATGTATCCCTTATTCCTCAAGGGTCTCTCTTACAGGACACACTGTTTCTTCAGTTTTCCTAGCAGTAGCCCTTAAATTGAGAGGAGGGGAGGACTTTTGTGAGTGCTCGAAAGGAATACACACAAAATGAGGATGTTCATGCCTTCCTAACAACCACAGACTTCTCTCGGTTTTGGATAGGACCATTGGGTACCTCCAGATACTAGTTTGTAGGAGGGATTCAAGCACATTAGGGTTGCATGTTTAAAGTAGATTAAAGTGCTCTGTTGCCCTTGCACAACAAATTGTGGGATGTAAAGGTGCAGTCAAGTGCATTCCGACAGAGGACAAATGGCCTCCATGTTCTAACCAGTTGCTGTGACAACCAGTTTGTCGGTTGCTGGTAGTTTTGAAAGATAACTGCTCAGTTGCAGTTACCTCAGGACCAACTTCCCTCTGGTATAGTTTATTTGCTTCTTATGTAACCTAAGCTTGCCTTCAGGTACAGTTCTGTAAACCTGAATGAATCTGAGAGTAAAATAGTTTTATATTAACATGAATCAGATTCGTGTGTGTATTCTTTAAGAGGGATTCAAAGGGATTTTTAACCAGGAAGGCATCTTTATTAGTAGAACTCAGACGAGTCAGCAACAAGCTGATCGCTGCACAAACTTATAAAGGGGATTGTTTAACTCTGCTAAAGTAAACCTTCCCACACAAATTCCCCCCTTTTTTGCTGGAGGGGAGATGGACATTTTGCAGTTTGGAAATGGGTGGGGGTGAACAAATGATTAAGGGGAAGATGTGTAAACACCTCACAAGCAAATCGGGGTGAATGCAGGACAACTGCCCATTGTCTTGTAACCGCTCAGTAAACAAATGAGAACAAATGCTCAGGGAAGACCAGAAACAGTCAAACCACCATGTCAGCTTTGTCCAAGTCAATCAGGATGGATGCTTGATAAAAAGGTCATCTTGAGGAGCCTCAAAATGCTCCTTTGTGTTGACCTTAACAGGAGGCTTACAGTGATAAAGTGTGAGGAACTCTGGCAGCACTGTAAACATGATGTGGTTTATAATAAAAAGCCAAAGAAAGCAAGGAAAAAGAAAAAGAAAAGAAAAGAAAAGAAAAGAGAGCAATGTCTCCTGGGGCACAGCATCAATGTAGGTCACTGCTGTGTTGATGGTGCTGGGGTTGGAGGAGAGATTGCACAATTTAGTAAAATTTGCAGGCGGCACTTTTTAGGAGAAAGAATATGGGAAACATTTCCAATATATCCAGCGCTGAATCCTGCCGGAAGATTTGTGAGCAGCTGTATTGGGTATGCCAGGGCTCATCACGAAGACATCCTGTTTGTTGATCAAGGTGCTAAATTGTCTAAAGCTGTCTCTGCTGTCATCTCTTAGAGGAGGGATCTCAACTTGTCATGAGGAGGGACCCACTTGGAACTTCAACCTGCAGTAGGAAACTCAGTTCCAAGAGACTGCAGTGAGGGCCTAGCAGTAAAGAAGAGGAGACATGGGAGAGGAGACCAGGGATAAAGAGGGGGAGCCTATGCACTCTGATTGGAGCCAAGGACTGAAGAGGCCATGGACCCAGTTGTGGAGATTTCAACAAACCATCTAATTAGAAGGTCTTTTATTATGATGCTCTCAGCTCAGCTGGTACCTGCATTGGATGTGAAATTATTTTTATACAGTGGTACCACGGGTTAAGAACTTAATTCATTCTGGAGGTCTGTTCTTAACCTGAAACTGTTCTTGATCTGAGGTACCACTTTAGCTAATGGGGCCTCCTGCTGCCGCCGCGCTGCCGGACCATGATTTCTGTTCTCATCCTGAAGCAAAGTTCTTAACCCCAGGTACTATTTCTGGGTTAGTGGAGTCTGTAACCTGAAGCGTCTGTAACCCAATGTATATATAATAATTTTCCATTGTTTTTATATCTGCAATTTTTATATATGTTTTTGCTGCATTGAGAAATTACATTGAGATGCTTCAGAGGAAACGATTCACAAATCAAATGAAAACAACAACACTGGCAACAATACTGTAGTTCAGGCATAGGCAAACTCACCCTCCAGACTACAACTCCCATCATCCCTGACCACTGGTCCTGCTAGCTAGGGATGATGGGAGTTGTAGTCCCGAAACAACTGGAGGGCCGAGTTTGCCTATGCCTGCTGTAGTTCTTTATCTCATGACCCCTTTATAATTTCACTGCATTATTCCAAATGCTTTGACTTGCCATTTGGAAACCAGAAATAAAGGCTTAAAGATCCAAAATCAGATAGCATGAGAAAATGAGATTTTATTTGCATTCTCCAAAGCCCGCAAGGGCAAAGTGGAGAAAACGAGGATCTTTTTCCCCTTCTCTTCTGCATTTCTCCAGCCTCATCCTTATGTAGGATTAAACAAAAAGAGCAAGCAAGCTGCTTCAAAGCAAATGAGGCCCTTAATTTAGCATGGAGCAAAGATGGCTAGCTGTTAAGGTATTATCAGATTACTATAAAGGCTCTCTTGGTCTCAGGAGGCTCTGGTTTGGTTCCCGGCATTGCTGTTAGAGCTGGAAGTCGTAACCACAGATTATAGCAATGAGCGTCCAAATTTCCATATCCCAGCCAAAGATGCTGCTCCCTCAAGTTGCTATTTAACTGGGCCTTCTGTTTACACGATAAATAGTGTAATTGCCCTTGTATAAGCATAGCCCGAGGGAGCTGAGTTTTCAGTTACCGATTATCTCTGCAAAGGAAATGAATGAGGGCTTATCCGAGCTGTGTGCAAGTGACCTCTCAGATTTCTCCTCCCTACTTTTGAACAGAGGAATTGAGGAGGGGGAAACCATTTCACCCCATTTCTCCAGAGAAACACGACCATGTCAGCACTGCCAGGCATGAGCATGGGCTGGCACAGAATGAAGAAACAGAGGAGATAGGCTGAGTGGTGTGAACCTGAATTGGGAGGGTGGGATCTCCCCTTTCAACCCTGTTGCTTAGGAAGAGGAATCAGGGATGACAGCTCCCACACACCCTTTTCGTGCAGAGTGGAAAGGCTCAGTGGAATCTCAGGAGGGCTTGGAGCCACAGAGGGGAAAGGGGGAACCAGAAGTGGCAATGGCCAAACAGGAGGTGGAAGTCTTACTGCCTAGAGGCCTTCACAGGTAGGAGCAGACCTACTCACCTTGAAAGAGAAGGCACCTGCAATCTCAACATCCCTGCAGGGCGAGCAAGTCTTGCAAGGGAGCATGCCTAACTTCACCTTTAAAATCTTGGCAGGTAGGGCAGGGAAACTGTTGGGACATCTTCATTGCTTCTACCCAGTTCCGAACTTCTCAACCAGCTCTTGAACTCCTGAATTCTGACTCGTGAGCTTTGTGTCCGCTGCTGAGCCTGTGCTGAACAAAGACCTATTTCTTACTTACAAGTTAGAAACTCTGCTTGCATTTTTTAATATATATAAACTGTTATTAGTTTTTAACATATCATTTTCAACAATAATTAAACATACTTTTATATCTTATACCATTTTTTTTACTTCCATCAATCACATCTGATAATTTTCCAATCTATTCACTTAATATACATTTCTTACTTTCACTATTACATTTAAATCTCATAATTAATATCTATTCTTTCTCTACTTTGCAATGTTTCATTTATTTCTCCTTACAAAACTTCTTGTAGTCCTACTAGCATAATTTGTTGATTACAGTTGCTCTTCAAATAGTTCATATATTTCTTCCAGTCTTGTGGTAATCTCTGGTCCTGCAGGTTTCAAATCCTTCCTGTCGTTTTATCTAATTCTGTGTAGTCCATTAATTTTGTCTGGCATTCTTCTTTCGTCGGAATTTCTTCTTGTTTCCATTTCTGGGCTAACAATACTCTTGCCGCTGTTGTTGCATATAAGAACATCTTGTCTATTAATATCCTCACCTATAATACCAAGTAAAAATGCTTCTGGTTTTTAAAAAATGTATATTTCAAGATCTTTTTCATCTCATTATATATCATTTCCCAGAAGTTTTTTTTTTTACTTTCTTACATTCCCAAGAAAGTATGTTGAGGGGCAGGAGCCAAGACACGCCATTAGCAGTGACAATAGCATATGATGTTATCCAGGTGGCAAATCACAGAAAATTTTCCACCTGGATAACCATGCAGGGAAGGGGCTGTGTTTACTTTCCACCATGTTCTTTTACCCCATCAACATTTAGTGTTAAAAGTCATTGCATCCTTGGCAAGCAGTTTTATGAACCTGACATGTTTCATTCTTTTGTAGAGAAACAGTAAACGTTTTATTGGACACAATGTATGGAATCCCAGAAGCTGCTGGAGCATCTGGAGGAATGATGCTAATATAAAGTGATTTGATACACTCTGCTTCTTGGAAAAGTTGCATTTGTAGAAGGGAGGGGTGGGAATACCCCCCCCCTCATGGTTTCTTCTTTTCAGCTCTTGAAATGGACACAGAAAGAAATATGAGTTGGAAATATTAAAAACCGAACCAAACCCAAACCAAAGGAACCTGGCCGATAGTGGATTTCCATCAAATAACGAATTCATGTTTTCAATTGTCTGGATGTAATTTCAAGGGGTGCCTTATTAGAAACTTTAACTATCATATGAGAATGCCTCATTAAAAACTTTAAACATTATTGCTCTGCTGGAGTCTCCTGTGGATAGATTTCCTTTCTCACCTCTGCCAGATGATCGAGTTTAGAGGTAGGTACAATGTGGAAAAATCACTTGTGCATTCATTCAACACTTCCATACCCTGGGAGGAAGGGGGGGAGTAGTGGAAATGGCTTGAATTTATAGATCTATAAATTTTTTTTGACACTTGCATTGTTTTTAAATGGACTTTTTATAAATGGGATTTTTGAATGTGCTCACGTTTTACTCCGATATTTTGTGGTTCATTAACCTTTTGGCCTGGAAAATCATGTAAAGTCCAGCCATGCACACATGTCAGCATGGCAAAAGGAGAACAACCTCTAGGAGCATGTTGCGATGAAGTGCAATGAGCATTCTTTAGAAAATGAATGATTCAATCTGATGTTACTAATATCTGCTGACAATAGCTTCCTTTTGGTTGTTTGTTAAACTTTTTATCTTTCCTTTACACCAAATGGTGCACAAAGTGGCTAACAGCAATGATACCACACACACAATAAAGCAGCAATAAAATAAAAAGCAAAAACAACACAACCCTACAGGCAGATAAAAAAGTCAATAAAAACAAACTCATTTAAAGTGTAAATGTTGCAGCATGTATTCAAGTCAGTTTATGGACCAAAGACCAGACTAAATAAATAAAAAAAATGTCTCCGGCTCCCAGTGGGTAGCTCCTTTCAGAGATGGGGCTACCCAGCTCTCCCTTGGCTAGCGCTTGGGTTCCACCACTGAGAAAATCCTCTCTTAAGGTCCTGACAAAGGAGCTTCTGATGCTAGTGGAACAGAATCTTGAAATCTGGACAGGTTTATATTGGAGAATGCAGCTTTTCAGATAACCTTGTCCCAACTTGTGCAGCGCTCAGCTTCGTTTTGTACATTCTCTGGTCAATATATGTAATCCAAATTTTGTACGTAACTCAAGATAATATTTAATTTGAGAGTCTGATGGGGCTAAACAAGGGGGTAAAACAATTACAGTTGGTGCCTCTTCCTTGGTTCAGTTTTACCTTCTGTTCTCAGGTTGTGTTCTGTTTTGTTATGACAAATTCAACTTTCCTTAGAAAAAGAGAGATGGAAAATACCTCTGAGATACATTTGATGATCTTCCTAGAAATTACATCACTAGAGTTTAATGGACTGTACTTTGTGTTTAATTAATATTAAGAAAAGAGAAGGAGTGAGGAATCATTCAACCTGAATGAGCTTTTTCTCCAGTCTTACTAGTAACGCTCAAGGCAAAAACATTTTGCATCCTTACAAAAATGCAAGTAGATTATATGTTTTTTACATTTACTCAGAAGTCACAGAGACCCTTTGGCAAGATGTTTGCTTCATTAAATAGCGGTGGTTTTTTTTTAACCCACTGAAGTAATTAAAATCACTCCAAACATCAAAGCAGGACATAATGTAGAGATATATATTTAAGGAAATTTAAGAAATGACGGCTTCTTAATTCTATGTGTGTCTTCTATGGACCAATGATAAAACTGAAAGAAATCTGATAATGCATTTTTTAACAAACAATTTTATTGGTTTTAAATACAATAACTATTAAACACTTATCCAGCAGTACAACCAAAGGTGTTTGCTTTATCCATTGTCTCTACACATAAACTTACACATTCAATATTCAAACATATTACTTAACATAACCCCTCTACTGAGAGTACTGAGCGGTTTGTATAAAAAGATCTTGATTGTGGTCATTAACATATTTTTTAAAATGGGTCCACATTCCTTGTAAGGTGTCTTTATTCATTATGTCTTTAATTGCCCTCTTGTGTCCGGTGAGACGCTCAGACTTTGCTATATCCCAAATATTATTTTCCCATATGTTCAGGGGTATTTCAGTCTGGTTGTTACTACTGTTACTACCACTACTACACTAGGTGTGGGGAAGCCTGTGGCCATCCAGCACGTGGCTGAACAAAAACCTCCACCAGTCCCAGCTAGGCTGACCAATGGCCAAGCATGGTGAAGGCTGTGGTTCACTAACATCTGGAAGGCCAAAGATTCTTCACCGCTGTGCTACACTATGTACAAAACAGGAAGGGTTACAAATAAGGAGGTGACAGCTCCCTGCTGCAAAGGGCTTAAAAATAGACCCAAGGAGAACAACAGATGAATGCAAGGTAGATGGACCCAAGGATAACAGGGAAGAAGATGCCCCACCCCAGTTATAATTAGTTCTTGTTTAAACAAATAATGTTTGCATAATTGCTGTCACTTGTAGTAACGCTGCAAGATCCAGCTTTCCATATTATGGGGGTCTTTTTATGGATAAATCTTGCAGCAGGCCATTTTTAAACTGGAAAATTGCAGCAGACCTTGGGGGGGGGGCGGACTATATTTTTTGGGAAAAAATGAACGAATTCCTATGCCTCACAAATAACCCAGAGATGCATTTTAAATAAAAGCACACATTCTACTCATGTAAAAACACGCTGATTCCCAGACCATCCATGGGCCAGATTTAGAAGGCGATTGGGCCAGATCCGGCCCCTGGGCCTTAGTTTGCCTACTCATGTAGTAACCTACGGATGGAATCTCACACCACTGGAACAAGGCAGCAGTTACTGAATATAGTAACTACTCTCTTTGTCTCCTTTGTAACATTTTAACCACATATGGAATTATGTCACAGTGTACAGTGGTACCTCGGGTTAAGTACCTAATTAGTTCCGGAGGTCCGTTCTTAACCTGAAACTGTTCTTGACCTGAAGCACCACTTTAGCTAATGGGGCCTCCCGCTGCTGCCCCACCGCCGGAGCACGATTTCTGTTCTCATCCTGAAGCAAAGTTCTTAACCTGAGGTACTATTTCTGGGTTAGTGGAGTCTGTAACCTGAAGCGTATGTAACCTGAAGCGTATGTAACCCGAGGTACCACTGTAGTTTGTTTCTCCACCCCTGTTGAGGGAGGGACAGGTACAACATTGTGACATCATGAGTCAAAACAAGAGGCAAGTTACATTAAATATTGCAGAGAAACCGGAGTTGGGCAATATGACACAACACACCCCTTCTTTTCTGTGTGGAATCTGTGTTTCAGGCAACACGAAGGTCCAGTCTGACACATGTGCCAATTAACTACACATTATCCACAGCAATAGTGTCTACTGACAGAGAAGAAAGGGCTCTACCCCAATCTATTGATAAAGTCCTTACTGGGGCAACCATGTACAATTCATAAATAGCTGACATGGTGTCCTTTAGATGTTCTCGGCTACATCTCCCATCACCCTCAGCCGGTACGGCCAATGACCAGGGATGATGGGACTTGTAGTCCAAATCTGGCGGGCACCACACTGGGAACCCTTGATGTATATAGTCATATACATTAAACCTGTGTTTGACTCAGCGTGTTGTAGGCTGAAAGAAAATTATATGAAAATGATGTACTGGTGGTATTTGACTCCTAGTAAGTTAGCAAAAATGTATAAAACGAGTACAAATATCTGTTGGAAATGTGAAGAAAAAGAAGGTACCCTTTATCATATGTGGTGGACCTGGAATACTGGAAGGTATTAAAAGCATTCTGGGAAATGGTATATAATGAATTGAAAAAAATATATTTAAGTAACTTTTATAAAGAAACCAGAAGCCTTTTTATTAGAAATTGTAGGTACCGAGGTTCCAAAGGAGCAGAAAAGTCTTTTCATGTATGCAATGACAATCGCACAGATGTTACTGGCCCAGAGATGGAAAGAAGACAAAGTCCCTACCAGAGAAGAATGGCAAACTAAGCTGTTGGACTGTCGAAATGGCAAAATTGACTGGAAAGCTCAAGAACCAAGAAGACCAAAACTTTAATAAAGAATGGGAAAAAAATACAATTTACTTGAGAGACCACTGTAAGTAGATGAAAACATTAGCAGGATTGTAGTAACACTTGTAATGTAGAAATTACTATGGATAAAATGGAGAGACATAAAACTAGGATGATGAAATAATATGCAGTTGAAAAGGTTGATAATAGGACCCATGGAGGGGAAGGTGGGAAGTCTAGAGATTCGGAGAAATCTCTAAATATTGATATGTATTTGGCAATGTTATAATTCCACACGTAAAATCAAATAAAAATTATTTCAAAAAACAAACCAACCCAAACCCCTGTGTTTGAAGTATAATTTGCAGTTCCTCAAACTATGAGACGTTACCATGGCTGATGTACGTGAATGTCACTTGCCAGAATGAAAAAGAGTAAAGGTCCTTTATTTATTTCCAAACACGACTTTAGACAATACAAGGCCCAGGCACTAGAGGGGAGAGGGACATTGCTAAAATGAGCAACATAGAGACAGAGAAAAAAGTCTTTTGTTCAACATGTTCCCTGGAAAGTAATCTCTGGAAATGAAGTGCTGAAAGACATTAAACAGAACCTTTGCTAGTCTTTGGGCATCTCTTAAATTCTCAGGTACTTTGAGAATGGAATCGCTCAAGAAAACATGTAACATGATATCCACGACCATGATATGGGCATCTGGAAAAAGGGAGACCCCTCTTTTCAAGCGCTGAGTGACGTTTAGCAACTTCCTTCTACCCATTCAAAATGGAAAGTCTAATTTAGGATTTTAAGTAAAGGAAATTGCAATTATCGCTAAAGTGGGAAGGTTTCCCGCTACGGATTTGCAGTTTTCCGTTGCTGATATATGTTTTTTTAATCTAGGGTTTTGCTTGACTGCCCCAGTAACGAGGATGTGAATTTGAAGACTCTTCCTTTGGTGTGATTAACTTTCCTGATATCACAGATGGAGTGTTGGTGAGGTAAAGGTAAAGGACCCCTGTGGAAGTGAAAGCTGGACCATAAAGAAGGCTGATCGCTGAAGAATTGATGCTTTTGAATTATGGTGCTGGAGGAGACACTTGAGAGTCCCATGGACTGCAAGAAGATCAAACCTATCCATTCTTAAGGAAATCAGCCCTGAGTGCTCACTGGAAGGACAGATCCTGAAGCTGAGGCTCCAATGCTTTGGCCACCTCATGAGAAGAGAAGACTCCCTGGAAAAGACCCTGATGTTGGGAAAGATGGAGGGCACAAGAAAAAGGGGACGACAGAGGACAAGATGGTTGGGTAGTGTTCTCGAAGCTACCAGCATGAGTTTGACTAAACTACGGGAGGCAGTGGAAGACAGGAGTGCCTGGTGTGCTCTGGTCCATGGGGTCAGGAAGAGTCGGACACAACTAAACGACTAAACAACAACAAAGGACCCCTGACAGTTAAGTCTAGCCAGGACGACTCTGAGGTTGCGGTGCTCATCTCACTCTATAGGCCAAGGGAGCCGATGTTTGTCCACAGACAGTTTTTCCGGGTCATGTGGCTAGCATGACTAAGCCACTTCTGGCAAAACCAGAGCAGCACACAGAAACACCGGTTACCTTCCCTTGGGAGTGGTACCTATTTATCTACTTGCACTTTGATGTGCTTTTGAACTGCTAGGTTGGCAGGAGCTGGGAGCGAGCAACGGGAGCTCACCCCGTCATGGGGATTCGAACCACCAACCTTCCAATTGGCAAGCCCTAGGACAAAGTTATTTTATCCCCCCCCCCACACACACTTACAGGATAATATACTTTTTTGGTACTTTTTCACTGTTGGAGAATTGCATCACAACATTTGGGGAAGTGTGAATTTCGAATGATAGCTGCAGTTGGGTTCGTACATTGTTTCAAGAAGTACAGATGAGGTGGGGGTCATGTTGAGGTGCGAGCCAAACCAAATTTCTTCCATATCTTTCCCCCTCCCCATCTGGCTTTTAGAAAAAAAGCAAATGGTAGCTATTGGTTTCACCACCAGTTCAGGGCACCAAAGGTTTGGATTCCTTTTCATCTGATGCCTTAAAGTTGAACATGAGGATAAGCAAGAAAACAAAATAGCCAAAGGAAATCTAACTGGGGAAACAGGTTGATCATACCTGGACAAAGCATGCAAACAAGAATGTGTTGAACAGAGCTCCTGTCAACATTTAGTTTGCTTTGGTGAACTCTATGGAACACAGTGAAGTCTTTGTAGAGGGGGACTTGAAACGTATGGCAACAGATGGAGAACGTAAAGCTACAACAGCAGGCAGGATCCTACCTAGGAGTAGTGCAAATGGGTGTTGTTGTTTAGTTGTTTAGTCATGTCCGACTCTTTGTGACCCCATGGATCAGAGCATACCAGGCACTCCTGTCTTCCACTGCCTCCTGCAGTTTGGTCAAACTCATGTTGGTGGCTTTGAGAACACTGTCCAACCATCTCGTCCCCTTCTCCTTGTGCCCTCCATCTTTCCCAACATCAGGGTCTTTTCCAGGGAGTGTTCTCTTCTCATGAGGTGGCCAAAGTATTGAAGCCTCAGCTTCACGATCTGTCCTTCCAGTGAGCACTCAGGGCTGATTTCCTTCAGAATGGATCGGTTGGATCTTCTTGAAGTCCAGGGGACTCTCAAGAGTCTCCTCCAGCACCATAATTCAAAAAGTGCAAATGGGCAATCCAAAATAAATAAATGAAATGGAACTGGAGGTTCAGGTAAGATGAGGTGAAATGAACTCATTCCTTGTATTGGCTGTTACCAAGTACAAAGTAATACCCCGTACAAAAAAAACAACAAAAAACGAGCTTTCCAAATGGAAAATACAATAAAGGTGAAGAGCTCCACATGTCACTCAGCACAAAGCAATAACAATATATTTTTAGAGAAGCAACCACACAAAGATAAGTGTTGAAATCTCAGGGGGGGGGGGAAATACCAGTGCTTGAATTATGGTAGCCAGAGGGTTCTGAGTCCATTATCTTTTACATCTTCCCCCTTCACCAGCTACCAGTAATGAGAACACAACGGGGGAACATTTTAGCTAAAGTGTGTGTGCGTGAAATCAATGGACACGGATTATACCTACTATAAAATATAATTAATAAAAATATTAAGGTCCCTGTATATTTTTCTCACATATTTCGAGGATAGCATAGAGACAGCCCCACAGCAGCAGCAGCAACCACAAAAGGTGGCAAATTCTTAAAAGTGCTAACTTTGGGCTGCAAAGGCAGAACTGCTCATAAAGAGTCTGCTCACATTTCTTCCCTTGCATCCTTGACTTGACCATCTTCAAATGATGTCAGGTGATTGATAGGTGGGTGTTCCCACCCGCCTGTCAAAGTGGCACACGGAAGGTGGTCCACTTCTGGATCTGGCTAGATCCAGTTCTCAATCTCTGCATAGACCATAATAAATTATATAAGGAAGTAGTTTAGTTAGTCTCAGAACTGGACTGAGATTGCAATTCTATGCCTGCTTTCTTGAGAACTCAGTGGGGCTTATTTTTGAGAAGTTCATGTATAGGATTAGGCTGTCGGTCCTTCTTTGTTGGAAGAGATTATGAACCCAGAATGTATGGCTGCATAATAAAGTGTGGAAAGCCATTTGCTTTTGGAGAAGAGATTAGAAGAGAAGATTCTCCCCTTCTCCCTTGTTCAGCTTCACTTTCAATTGCTCATTTGGTGTAGTGTAAGGTTACCAGGTTTTTTTTAAAGAATCTGGGGACACCTTTTTTTTTAAAAAAAATGATAAAACAAGTTATTAAAAAAGTTATTTTTTTAAAAAAAGAAGTAGCATCTTCTCTTCTATGGTCTCCTCTGTTGCGCGGCCTTCCTCTGGGCCCCAGCCTACTCTCTTGGAATGCTAGCTGCCCTGGAGTAGGCTCGGGTTGGGCCAGGGCTCGGCCACATGCCCTGGCCCTCCCGATGCTCTCCTACCCTTCCTCAGTGGCGGTGGTGGCATCAGCAGCGCGGCGAGGTCGGGGCTCACCTCTTTTTTTCTTCTTCCTCTTTCTCTCTCTTCCTTCTCATTCTCCTCTTCTCCTTCTCCCTGCTTCAGCTCTGGGGTTTTCCTGGCCCCGGAGTGCCACTGGGCACTCAGTTGGGTGGCAAGGCAGTCTCGCTCCCAGCTCGATTTGGGTTGCGGGGTGTGTGTGTCAGCGGTTCCCCCAGTTGACACATTGGACGTCCCCGGTTCCCCCTCGGCAGTGGCAGCGGCAGTCTCAGCAGCTCAGAGCCAGCCTGGTAGGGCAGTTGGCTCTGGCTGGCTTCTGGAGCTGCTCGCTGCCGTGGCGCCCGCCATTTTGCCTCACCGTAAGTCCCCATATGATGTGTGTTGTGCCATTGAACCAATCACACAACATTCATTCCCTACTAATAAATCTACAACACCTAAAATATAAATCTGGAGACATTAAATGAAATCCGGGGACATTCCGGGGATGGATGTTGTCCGGGGACAGATTTGTAAATCTAGGGACTGTCCTCAGGAAACAGGGACATCTGGTAACCATAGTGTAGTGGTTAAAGTGTTGAATCAGGGCCAGGGAGTCCAGGCTTCAAATTTACACTCAGGCATGAATCTCGCTGGGTGACTTTTGACCACACATCAGATGTCAGCCTAACGTACCTCACAGGGTTATAGCAAGGAGGATGAGAATCTGGGGAAGGGCCATAGCTCAGTGACAGAATATTTGCTTTCCAGGCAGATAGCCTAAGGTTCAATCCCTAGCATCCACAGATAAAGCTGGGAGAAAACTCTGTCTGAAAATATGGAGAGCCACTGCCAGTCCCTGTAGACCCAACTGAGCTAGATGGAACAATAATTTGATTCAGTATAAGGCAGCTTCCTTCGTTCCATGAATGGCATCTACCACTCCTTGGTATACCAGTTGCAGAGCTGTGGAACTTGTGACCTACCAGCCACGAATGATGGACTCCTAGCGATTAGACAAAACGTGGTTTTGCCGCTACCTGGGATTGGTGGGCTGAAATGAGTTTTGTATGGCCTTGCTTTACTGGAATGCATTGCCATGTGGAAGCATGGTGGCAATTTTTGCCTCCTTCGCAAGTGGTAGTAGATTTATGGTGAATTCACATTGCTGCTTTTTTTAACAGGTGAATTTCTGCACCATCTGTAGAACATTTCCCCTTATAACCAGGAAAACATGGTTGGGGCAGTAGACAGTTATTTTAACTTTCTTTCCCTGGACTGAATAAAATGCTTGATTGTGTGATTGGATTTGTACAGAAAAGGAGCAAGATTTTTTTTAAAAAATTAAAATAAAAAAATTCCATATCTTTCCACCATACTAATGAAATTTGCAGACATGGAGAGGAAACAGAGAGTTATTTATAGGAGTGGGTGGAATGTGAGGCCTAATTGTGCTTAGTCTATTGCTAAGTGCGTAATCTGTTTGCTATTAAGTTTTACAATCTTTCAGAATTATATACAGCTTTTTATATTATATACAGATATGTGTGTGTATATATATGCGTGTGTGAGTGCATATATTATATATATGCGCGCACACATACAAATCTGACAAGTGGTTGGTGTGGTTTCTTATGCTATGAAATAGTGAGAGCTTTAAAATAGGCGGAGAAGGTCATTTTTAGGGTTAGTTGGTTTTTTGAGCTGAACTTTGCTTGCTTTCCAAACTGCCTTGCGTGTGAAGACCCCCCCAACCCCCCCAAAGACACAATAGACACAAAATTTAGTTTTAAGGTTTTTGGCATTAATTCAGGCCACAACTTTATTGATTACAGCGTGCGAGTGGTTGCTTAGGCATTGGTTCCAGACTACCTGAACCTGCACGGTGGCAGGAACAAGACTGACACTGGGCACCACCATATGTCAGTAAGGGAAAGCATCCTGGGGGAGTGAGAACTCCTTCGATCTCACAGCTCACCCAACATGCTCCCAGGGGCTCTGGCATGGCCCTAGCCCCTTGACAGGGTTCGGACAAAAGCAAGGCGAGCCCCTGGATTCCTTTATCAGAATTCCCTAGCAACAGCAATGGAGGGGCAGGCACAGCCAACCACGTCCCCTCCAAACAACACTGAACCAATGCCTAACCACCAGCCTTACAAAGTTGTGAGGATTTGCTACACGGTAGGCAAAAACCAAGTGGCACCAGCCAATCGACCAAATGGCAAAATTCCTATTGGGCCCCTGCTCCAAAAACAGACGACCCCTAGACAGGCATAGCAAGGCCATAAGAACAACCCTAAATATCGGGAGAGGAGGGCGGGTGATCCGCTGCACATCACAAGAAAGTGAAACTCTCCAGCGATGTGCTGCAACTTATATAGCCCCTTGGCAGCCAATAGCCATCCCAATTAGCCAAATCTCTGCCCTAGCAACCGAGAGGCAACCAATGTGGTGTTGCGGCCATCCAAACGGTCCAGACCCAACGCAGGGAGGCCATTTATGGTGATCTCACTGCAACACATGCCCTCCATGATGGAGGACACGATTTTTCCAGACCATTATAGTTTGACTCATAAGTCCCACCAGCCCATGTTCACAACTGAAGTGGTACAGCTCAGACACAAAACACAGAAGCAAGGGCCCAGTTAGATGTAATGGTAATTGCATCGACACATTTAACATATAGATTAGCAAAACCGTAAGTAGTGGCAGCAGAAGTAGAGCTTAACAATTTTCCCCATCTGATTAAATATTCTCTTCCCCTCTGTGATGCTCCATTGGAAGCCTTTACGGGCATCCTCAAATGCTTTGGCAACTCTGTGGGGTGATACCATAGAAGACCCAACAACATGAAATTGCAGAGTGAGTCTATAGTGCTGTGGGATGGAAAACCAATGGCAAATCTGCTGCCATCGCCTATGCGCTGCTAGGTTTGCCCTAGCAAGGGGGTGGTGTGGTGTACAGCTTTTTCTCTGTTTAGTAGCTTTCTTCTGCTTTTGGAAATATGTCCCTTCCCTTTTGGAAAATATGTACGCCAGCTCAGCAGCCAAATTTCAGAGGCGTGCAGAGGTCATAAGAAGAGTTTGGATTCATGGGGTCCAAAGTCAGCCCCCCCCCAACAACAACCTTAATATGTCCTCTTTTTAGCTCTTATGATGGTGGGACATGAACAACAGCAGATGTTTCTCTGGCCCCTGGGACATCCTCCCAGAGACTATTGATTTCAGTCTTACTTCATGAAGGACACCAGTTAGTGTCACTACGCTGTGGAAGGGTTCACCTCCTAAATTTGTGTAGATCAAGTTGTGATTGCTGAAGGCAAATGAGCAGACCAAGCTTCTTCTGTGTGGTCCATTACTCACAGTAACCTGGAGGCAGCAAGTTTCAACAGCAAGACATCTTTCTGGGGCAGAACAAAAGAAGAGGAGGAGAAAAGACAAGACCAGAAGAAAGCAAACAAAGAAAAGTAAGTGGTTTTGCAGAAACGTAATCTATAGCCACATTTTGTTTATCATATGCTAGAAATGTGGACTGCTATGTAGGGTGATGCAGTAGTGACCTGGTTTTTCAACTGCACATTCCTTAATCAGAGCATTGCAGTGCATCATGACAAAGTGGTTATGCACATCTCTTTCAAGTCGCTCCGCCTTTTGCCCCACTGACTTAGTGAATCATTGGACTCTCTGCTGTTTGCCTCGTTAAAAGTTGGCAGCCTTGATTCTAACAGCCTAAAGAAAGTCTCATTACTGCTTTGGGGTGGGGGTGGGGAGAAGGGGTGGGGGTGGGGAGCTCCAAAATGCCAAAAGGAGTGAAGTCAATGTTTCTCTCACAGTTATTAGCACCGACTCTATCAAATGCATTTGTTCTTGCGGAAATGAGCAGCTGTGTAAATCATTAGAAGATTGCTAGGGATTATAGCTAGCCAAAATATGCTCTTTTAGTGTCTTAAATTTCCTTGATGTAAAATAAATGTAAGTTAAGCATCTTCTGTTACCCCAGATGCTTCAGCAGCTTTCACAGAAGTGAATACTGATTGATGTAGATTATGTTTCTTTCTGCATCACTTGGGTATCCATGAATGACCTAAGGTTAAATATATATTCAGACTTAAAGAGAACTCAGAAAGCAAAAGGTTTTGAGGAAGTATCTAATCTCTGTAAGGGCTTTTCTTCTCTTACAACCGTTTTGTTTTCTGTTTGTTTTCTATACGCCACCCATTCCAATTTCAGCAAGTAATAAGCTCTCTTTTCTCTCTCTCTCTCTCTCTCTCTCTCTCTCTCTCTCTCTCTCTCTCTCTCTCACACACACACACACACACACACACACACACACACACACACCATTTAGGAAAGTTTGATCAAGTAATCCTAATGATCGTTGTCCTGATGTTGCTCATGATTTTGCAAATGACAAATTCTCAAGATAAATTCTGTGCCTTTAACAGTGGCATAGGGTCCAGACATTATCAGGTGCATTGGATAGGTTCAGAAATCAGGTCTTGGCGTGTTTTGAGCCAATTATTGACAGCAGCATTCTGGTTATTGGGGCCCATAGGAAGGTAATAGGGAGGCAATTTCTCTCCTCACCATCTCCCTCCCATCTCCCTCTCCTCACCATCTCCCTCCCATCACCATCATGCCAGGCATCCCTACTAATCTGCACAGACCCTTTGTATTAAGCATTTTTTTTGGGGGGGGAACGCAAAACAATTAGCACACGTTTTCATACTCTATTTTGCAGTCATGGAGGATAGAAAGTAGAAGCTTAGAGCAGTGTTTCCCAACCGGTGTTCCGCGGCACACTAGTGTGCCGCGAGACGTTGCCTGGTGTGCCGTGGGAGGGAGGCGGGCGAGTCGGGCGGCGAGAGGCCTTAGGCGCCCTGCAGAAAGGCGTCCTCTTTGTGGATGGGTTCTCCCCCCTCCCTTAGCGCATCGTATTTAGTTGGGGATTCTGGAGAGGGGGGCGGGGGCGCGCTGGCCCCGAGCGGAACAGATGCACCGTCGTCCCCACCTCCCTCTCCTCAGTAGCTCCGAGCCGACTGACTGAGGGTGGGACGCGGCCAGTGGCGTCCTCTCTCTCTCTCTCTCTCTCCGCCTCCCAGCACTGCTTTTCCCGAGGCGGGCGCGCACCTAAGGCTGAATGGGAGCAGCCTGGAGGCTTGGCGGCCTCTCAGCGGCTCATGACGGGCGTCCCCGAGGTGGGAGGTGCTGAGCAGGGGCTCTGCGAGAGGGCGCGAGGGATGCGTGGTGGTGCCTGCGCGCGCGTGACTTAAGAGGGCGACCTGCTGCCTCTCCTCTCTCTCCCCTCCCTCCCCTCATGGGCACGGAGTCCCCGGCACAGCTTGGCGCTACTACAGCTACAGCTGCTGCTGCTCCTGCTTGGATGAAGGCGGCTGCTTCTTCCTAACGCCCAGCCTCTGAGGGACCGCAGTCTCCCGCCCTTTTTTTTTTTTGGCGGGATGCTGAGGTAAAGGATCCCCTCGCGCGCGGGCGGGCATCTCTTTGGGCAGGGCGCATGTGGAGGCTTAAGGTGGGGAGTGTGGAGGGGTTGCCGCTTGCGAGGGGAGGGTTCATATTGTATTGGGCTGCGGTGTGGGCGACACGGCTCTCCAATGGCCAGCCCGCGGAGGAACATTGAGTTGGAGCATTTCGAGGAGAGGGACAAAAGGCGCACTGAATAAAGTATTTTATAATTTTTCATATTTCTGTTTACTTAGTATTTCATAATAAAGTAATTATAAAATGCTTTCTTTGTGTTTATTTGATTCCTATTAAAGAGAGTTACTTTATATATAGTCAATATAGGCACAGAGTTAATTTTTTAAACATTTTCTAATGGTGGTGTGCCTCGAGATTTTTTTCATGAAACAAGTGTGCCTTTGCCCAAAAAAGGTTGGGAAACACTGGCTTAGAGTATGTTTCTCCCCTTCCACAGAATGCAATGCCCACTTGTAGAGAGATCACCCTAGGATTCAACAGTTTCTCCCTGTTCTTCCTTAGTGCGAGCACCTTGGTCTTTTGGGAGAATGGGAAGTCTATGTTTCTGTTTGGCACCCACTTCCACTTGCAGAAGGCCCTTGAGTTCCAGGGTTCAATTTATTTGACCAAGCAGGGCTGACATTTGGGGTGAGGATATGGGATGAAGACGCAGAGACCTCTCATGACCAAAGTGCGCACCATCTGCCTGCATACCATGTGATACTTTTCATTTCCTGTTTACCGATTGCTTAGTGTGATGAGTCATGACTCTCAGCTTAATTGAATCCATTAGGAAAATGTTGTGCTTAACACAGGACGGGGATAGTGAGGTGGGAGGTACCTGCAAGAAAGGCAGAGTAGGAAGGACCTCCCAGGATAGAAGACTAGGGGAAGAGGTAAGCATCCAGGGGAGAGCTGGGGGAATCTGGCTTGCTATGTGTGGATGAATGATATGTATGTATGGCATAAACGTGATAGAGGGTCTTCTTAGTTATTCTTTCTTTATTCCTATGTTACTGTGTTTTGTATTTTCTTATAAATGCATTTGAATTTTAGTGTTTAATCTGTAAAAAAAAGAGGAAGTGGGTGGCACTGTGGGTTAAACCATAAAGCCTAGGGCTTGCGGATCAGAAGGTCAGCGGTTCGAATTCCAACAACGGGGTGAGCTCTTGTTGCTCAGTCCCAGCTCCTGCCAACCTAGCAGTTCGAAAGCACGTCAAAGTTTAAGTAGATAAATAGGTACCGCTCCGGCGGGAATATAAACGGTGTTTCTGTGCGCTGCTCTGGTTTGTCCAGAAGCAGCTTAGTCATGCTGGCCACATGACCCAGAAGCTGTCTGTGGACAAACGCTGGTTCCCTCAGCCTATAGAGCGAGATGAGCGTGCAACCCCAGAGTTGTCTGTGACTGGACCTATCGGTCAGGGGTCCCTTTACCTTTATGTAAGAAAAAGAGCTTTCAGTAAAAATGGTGTTGGTAAGAAAAAAAAGGAAAGTATTGTGCCTGAGATGGCAAGAGGCAACCTACAATCTCAACCTGTGCTGTTTGTTGTGTGATAGGTCATTTACACTTGCAAGTCATCACTTAGTGCTACAATCAACAAGTGAGGAATACATATTTGTGGGGTATTCCATGGTCTGGACGAAGTTAAAATGTTAGAACCTGAAAGCAAAACATGCAAATAAAGAGCATTTGGTTGAGTATGAGCATAGAGCTATATTATTTAGCACATCACCTTTCGTTTCCCTGATATCATTCCGATGTATACAATATCTCCCCCTCAAAAAAAGCATTTAATGGATGGGAGGCAAAACAGTGAAGAGGAGAAAGCTAACCATTACTCAGAATGCCATTAGGTGACACCCAAATCCCACCACTTCTGCCTTCTGAAAAAGAACCTTGTTTAGCATTGTTTTTAATTCCAGGGTTTATAGAGGTGTAAAATAAAGAATATCAGAAACACATGATTGGGCAGCTTGTTTGGAATCATACGTTAAATTGGCTAGATGCCTCATGATGCAACAGATGGTGAAGAGCTTTTATTTTAAAAAAGATTTTTTTTTTGAAAAAAGGTAATAAAAATATTTCAGTTGCCTTGTTATAGTGGAGCCTCTGCCTTCAAGCTATTGGGATTAAAAGACTTGTTTCTAATCATGTAGAATGCCAAATATTATCTGGCCTGTGAAAAGAGAGGCTGTTTCCATTCTGGAATACATTCAGGAGACTTGGCGTATTGTTAGAGGAGATGTTCATCTTTGCCTGCTTACAATTATCTGGAGGAGGGGTGCGGAGATAATCCATTTTGTTAATTGCTTGTTTGTTTAGATGGCTGATGATAAAAAAATGTTATTCTGAAGAAAATGGACTTGCAGAGAAAATTGGTGGCAGATTAAATCCCATTGAAATCAAACAGACATGTTAGTCACCACCAACTTGAAGTCCTAGGGCAAGAATGGGGAACCTGTGACCTTGAGATGTTGGACTCTAACTCCCATCAGCCTCAGCCAGCACAACCTTCCATCAGAGCTGATGGGAATTGTAGTCCACCCTTTTCCTAACCCTTCTCTAGGGTTTAGTTTTAACTCCATATGATGAATTGATTCATATAATCTGCCCCAGCCTGAATGGCCAAGGTCAGGGTTGCATTACCTGGTTAATGGCGATCCAAGAACATCTGAAGGGCTCCTATGCACTAGGAACTTGGAAGGCCCTGGTAACTAAAAAGATCTTTGCCTGGCACCAATTTAAGTAGGATTTAAATGGGTCTCTCTTGGGAAGGGCAAAAACGAGGGGTAGTTTATACAGGGGGTGGTCCAATCGCAGCAACAGATATGTGAAAATGAGAAAGCTGGGCGTTCTAGTGGGACATACAGGAAAAACATCAAAACTGAAATATAAGAATATCACACATAGTCTTTTCTGATTTGCAGTACCAGATAGCTGCCTTTGAAGGTGGCCAGGGAGCTGCAATGAGTGCAGAATGTGAGGGTCAGAATGTTAACTGGTTCAGCCAGCCAGCCAGCCAGAACCATGTTTTCAGCAACTTGGAAGATTTTGCACCGGTTGCTTACATGGTTCTGGGCCCCATTTACAGTGCCAACTTGTTAAACCCCAGAAGCCTTGGGGCAGAAGCACTTGAAGCAACATCTCTCCCTGCATTGGTCTGCCTGTGTTTTAAGATCTTCAAAGATGGCTTTTCTCAACACCTCACCATTGGGAGATGATTGCTACGTGATGATGTGGGAAACGGCTTTGATTTGATGGCCTATGAAATGCCGTCCCCAATGAGATACAGTTGGCTTCCTGTGCTTACTTTTTGGTGCCGACTTAAAAGGTATCAATTCACCCAGGCATTTGCAGGATGGCAGCTTATCTGACTTAATGTTGGATTATTCTGCTTAATGTTGGAAGGATGGAGCTGTCTTGGTGTATTAAAATTAAAACAATGATTCATAATGCAAGTTGGATTCTTCCTTCCAAGAGTAAAGAGGTGCACTTGTTATTTTAGTTTTAAAATAAATACTGGCTTCTGTTTGTATTTGTATGTTTATATTTTCATGTTTTATAAACTGTCCTGGGTTTGCCCAATGATGGGCAATGGGTGGGAAATTTTGCAAATGACAAACAAACAAACAAACAAACAAACAAACAAACAAACAAACAAGTTAACTTTCTTTGGAGTTTAATAAAGACTTCCTTTGGACTGGAGGACAACACAAACTTATGCATTACAACTCAGAAGTAAAACCTTTGGGTTCAAGGGACTTACTCCATAAGAAGATTCCATAAAACCAAAAGCACATGCAATGGATCCATTTTTATTTTGTATTTTGTGACTGCTAGGAGTCCAGGATGCAGATAGCTTCCTCAACGGTTGGATTCAGCATTCACTTCAATGAATGGAGCAGGTCTGTGCTCATCCCATTAAGTATCTGGGACAAGGAGGCTAAAAGATGAAATGATTTTGATATATCACTACATTTTCCAGTTTAAGAGCTTGGAAAGACCCTTCGATCCTGATCGTGAACAATCAGGGGCTGATGGTATATCACCAACTAAAGTAAAATAAAATAAAATGTAACTTCCCTTTTTGTAGGTACATGGAACATGTTAAACCTTTATACGAAACTTTGGCACACTAATTAGGTCTCCTTTTGTTCAAAGACAGCTATTAATATTCCCAATTTATTGGCTTCCAGGAAGATATACACACACACATGCTCACACTGGCTGAAACAACAAAGGAATGAAACAGTGCTTCGTTTTAAAAGATGGGATACCTAAACTGTTATGGACAAGTTTACTCAACTTGACCAGGAAAGCATGAATCACCACTTAAAATCTGTTATGAAAATCAGATTAAATTTAAGATTAGTTTCTTATGGTTTTGCTAAAGAATCTGAAATATTTCCATTTGGAAAAGAGTTATTTCTTTAACCTTCTCAGTGTTAGTTTGTTCAGTATTGCGTTTGTTGCATAATGAAGGTTACCCAAAGGTAAGGCATGCAAAGATATAGAAGGGGAAGTGGCAAGGATGGAGGTTGAGATAAGGAAACCAAAAAGGTAGGTGGATCTGTTTGGGGTCTATGGCTATGGATGTAGAAAGTTTGTGAAGGTTCACCTACAGCAGAAATATTTCTTTAGCTTTCAGATTCCAGTCTGGAGAAAGCCACGGCTAACTTACGTCCAGCTGATTTCAATAACAGTAAGGCATGGCTTGAGGACGAGATGGTTGGATAGTGTTTTCGAGGTTACCAGCATGAGTTTGACCAAACTGCGGAAGGCAGTGGAAGACAGAGGTGCCTGGCGTTCTCTGGTCCATGGGGTCATGAAGAGTCAGACATGACTAAACGACTAAACAACAACAAAGGCATGGCTTTCTTCGGATCAGAACCCACTGTCTTTATAGACAAACATATGATGCCTCTGAGTCTGATCCAAAGATCTCATGCAGTTGCAGGAAGCCCAGTTCCTGGACTGGTGAACTCGTTTTGCCATTCACTTCAGTAAGTGTGACAGAGCTGTGAATGAGGAAAGCCACTCACCCAGGAAGTCCATGGAGATATTAGAGTGCTCTGTCCACACAAGCTCTGCACATGTGGCAACAGCGCTCTTCTTCCTCAAAGCATGGTTGCATGAAGTTTCTCAGGCGACTGGTGCCATTATAGCCACTTGGAGGTTTGCTTGATTCCCCCCCATGCAATACTTGTTTAAGATGAAAGCTCCTGAACTGGGGGTAGTTGTGAGGTTCCACAATGCAGCTTTTCGCTGATTCATTGTTTCTAGATACAGCATGTAGAAATAAAATACAGTGGTGCCTCGAGTTAAGTACTTAATTCGTTCCGGAGGTTCGTTCTTAACCTGAAACTGCTCTTAACCTGAAGCACCACTTTAGCTAATGGGGCCTCCTGCTGCCGCTGTGCTGCTGCTACACAATTTTTGTTCTCATCCTGAAGCAAATTTCTTAACCAGAGGTACTATTTCTGAGTTAGTGGAGTCTGTAACCTGAAGCGTATGTAAGCTGAAGTGTTTGTAACCCGAGGTACCACTGTATATAACAAGACTATACCCAGTTGAGGAATGTTAAGAAGAACGACATCACCCCCTCCCCCCGATTACTGGAAATTATTGGCTTTAATTTATCATTGATTTATCATTGTGGATATATAAGGTCAGTGGGCCACACCAAGAAACCAATCTATCTGGACAGCAGAGCTGAGAGGTGGTTTCTGGTGGCAGGCCAGGGGGACAGAACAAGGATCCTATTGACACCCTCCTTGTATGATGAGTGGATAAAGGCCATTTCAGTAATGGTGTAACAATTTTCCCTCACTGGTAATATATATATGTCAGCGGAAGACATGCTTGTTATTCATGTAGGCCGTTTGGTGAATTAACATTGCTTTGGAATTCCTGCTGGTTTGCTTCATAGATCATCTTCTTCTGCCAATATATGGATATACTGTAGAGCAGAGCTTCCCAAACTTGGGCCTCCAGCTGTTTTTGGACTACAACGCTCATCATCCCTAGTGAGCAGGGTCGTTGGTCAGGGATGATGGGAACTGTAGTCCAAAACATCTGGAGAGAGACCCACGTTTGGGAAACTCTGCTGTAGAGCAAGGATGTACCTGTAGTACTTGTAGTACTTCAGAGATGGTTTGGCTCCAGTTCCATCAGCACCAACCAGCATGGCCAATGGTCAGGGATGCAGATTTCATAAAATGAAATGTCCTGGGGTGTTTTGAGGGGGTATACTAGCAGCTCCTCTTGTGATACCTGCTGGTATTAAATATAGATCACATGTAACTGTCTAGGTCTATCTATCTATATCATCTATCTATCTATCTATCATCTATCTATCTATCTATCTATCATCTATCTATCTATCTATCTATCTATCTATCTATCTATCTATCTATATCTATCTATCTATCATCTATCTATCTATCTATCTATCTATCTATATCTATCTATCTATCTATCTATCTATCTATCTATCTATCTATCTATCTATATCTATCTATCTAATCTATCTATCTATCATCTATATCTATCTATCTATCTATCTATCTATCTATCTATCTATCTATCTATCTATCTATCTATCATCTATCTATCATCTATCTATCATCTATCTATCTATCTATATCTATCTATCTATCTATCTATCTATCTATCATCTATCTATCTATCTATCTATCATCTATCTATCTATCATCTATCATCTATCTATATCTATCATCTATCTATCATCTATCTATCTATCATCTATCTATCTATCTATCTATCATCTATCTATCTATCATCTATCTATCATCTATCTATCTATCTATCTATCTATCTATCTATCTATCTATCTATCTATCATCTATCTATCTATCTATCTATCTATCTATCTATCTATCTATCTATCATCTATCATCTTTCTATCATACCGCCCATGGCAACTTCTATTTTTCTCTTGGAGAACAGCTCTATTTCATTCTCCTATCCTTATTTAAAGGATCTATTACCAGAATTTCTTGAATTCTGCCAATATATTTGAAGACAAGGGTCAAAGCCTAGCTTGACCTCATTTGGTGATATCATACTTACTACGAGTAGTTATTACACAAATATATCAGTTCCTCCATCCCTTGGTTTGTGCAGTGTCCCAACATCAACCTGCCCTTGGCTGGAGATTAGAGGTGGATGATGAGTGACGTGCCAACCCTTTCAGGGTCAATCAAAGGCATTCCTGACTGAAATATGCTTTCAGACAGTACTGGCACAAGGCCTCAGACCTATTTCACTGGTATGCTGGTGTCTGTCTGTGAAAAATTTATTTCATGCGAATGGAACAATTAGCCAACCACATCTCATCAGCTGCACTGAGTGATCACACCAGAAAACAGACGGCCACATCCATAAAATTGCCAAGGAATACAGACAGAATAACATTTCTGTATCATTTTTTTTTTTTGAAAAAGCTATTTTTGCTTCCTGATTTTCAAAGGCAACAAAGCAGAGAAAGAGAAAGGAGGAAGAAGAAAAGTGAGTCCAGAATTATATTTGTATTAATATGGCTTCCTATCCTTCCCGACTCCCTGCTTGCATAGTGAGAAACTTGCAAGCTTTGCCAACAGCACTAAAACAGCCAGCCCACCTTCAGAATTTCAGTCACCTCTTAAACACTTAGAAGCTGAATTGAGTGAAAACCCCCTTTTCAGAAGAGTTTCCAGGGAAATAGAAAGTTTCCACACCCTAAATCCTATCCTGAGAGAAATGGAAACTAGGCTGCAGTTGCCAAAAAGTCTGAATTGTTGTATCACCAGTTTTGAACACTATATTTTGCAATAAAAAAAATGTGGGCATGTTTTGGTGCTTTGTTAAAACACATGTATGCACTTTCTAAAGTGTGCTCGGATTTTCTCTCCCTCCCTTTCTTTTCTACAAGACCATTTCCAGGTGCTGGAGGTCAGACCCCATGATGACCCTGGTGACCTTGTGTTGAAAACGAGAAAGGAAAATGAAATATGGCTAGCCTCTAAATTAAAGTCAGGAAACCTTGAAGGGTACAGCTGCTTAAAAAGAGTGGTATTGGATTCAGTGCTGTGGAGCGGGTGGGGGGCTGAGTTTATGTTGGAGAGGTTATGACTGAACTAGAGCCTGATTAGTTGCAGACTGTAATTTACTGATAGTTGGGTATACAGTAGTACCTTGGTTTTAGAACAGTCCGGTTTAAGAACGATTCTGTTTACAAACTCCGCAAAACTGGAAATAGTGCCCTGGTTTGAGAACTTTCCCTTGGTCTAAGAACGGAATCCAAACGGTGGAGGGCCCCATTAGGAAAAGTGCAGCTTGGTCTAAGAACAGTTTTGGTTTAAGAACAGACTTCCGGAACGGATTAAGTTTGTAAACTGAGGTACCACTGTATGGTGCTCCCAGTGTATCTGATGGTGCACTCTCTCAAGACCAAGGACTATGCTGTAAAGAAGAGACAGCAAGATATTGCTGGACTACAATTCCCACCATCCTCGACCATGGACCATGATGACAGTGGTCAATTGGGACTGTATTCCAATAACATTGGTTGTCGCTGTTCTAACATCACACAATGCTGTTGTTGTTGTTTAGTTGTTTAGTCATGTCTGACTCTTCGTGACCCCATGGACCAGAGCACGCCAGGCACTCCTGTCTTCCACTGCCTCCCGCAATTTGGTCAAACTCATGATGGTAGCTTTGAGAACATTGTCCAACCATCTCATCCTCTGTCATCCTCTGTCATCCCCTTCTCCTTGTGTCCTCCATCTTTCCCAACATCAGGGTCTTTTCCAGGTAGTCTTCTCATCTCACGAGGTGGCCAAAGTATTGGAGCCTCAGCTTCACAATCTGTCCTTCCAGTGAGCACTCAGGGCTGATTTCCTTCAGAATGGATACGTTTGATCTTCTTGCAGTCCATGAGACTCTCAAGAGTCTCCTCCAGCACCATAATTCAAAAGCATCAATTCTTCGGCCTTCTTTATGGTCCAGCTCTCACTTCCATACATCACTACTGGGAAAACCATAGCTTTTACTATACGGACCTTTGTTGGCAAGGTGATGTCTCTACTTTTTAAGATGCTGTCTAGGTTTGTCATTGCTTTTCTCCCAAAAGTGGCTGCTGTCACCATCTGCAGTGATCTGTTAAATCCTGTTAAAGCTGAGCAGGTCTGGGTCTGGTCGTGGCCTAGATGTGAACCCTGTATCATATAGCTCAGCTGGTAGAGCATGAGGCTCTTAATCTCAAGGTCACGGGTTCAAGCCCCATGTGGGGTGAATTTTTTGTTGGACTAGATGACTAGATGATCGCTGTGGTCCCTTCAAACCATTCTATTATTCTAATTTCAATGATGGAAGAAAATAAAATAAAATTAGATATACCTCACTGACCCATATGGTCTCCGAGAGCGGCTGTCTTCTGAGTCCTACCTATTTTCCAAGTCAGACATGTGGGAAGCCTTTTGTTTTGGTTCCATACCTATGGAATACTTTCTTCAGGAGACCTTCCAGGCGCCCACCCTTCTTAGATTTAGCTGACAGGTTTCTGTTTGTTCTTGCTTTTGGAACATTAACTTCAGCTGATTCAGTCTCCCTGATAGATGGTTCACATTGTTAATTCACAAGCTTATTGTGATTTTATGTAAAGGTTTTGATTTGTTTTAATTATCACTTTTTTTTGAATTGCACAACTGAGTAGATTTAAAAAAAAAATGTTACAGAGAATTAATAAACCGAGAAAATCTAGATTGCCTCTAAAAATAAAGAAAGCTAAACTCATCGCAGTTCACTTGCACCTTGCAAATTCCAGAGCTCATGCCGCACTAGCAAAGATGGGCCATTAAGATTCCCTTCTGCACAGTGTGTTCCACACTTGGCAGAACAGGTTGTAACAAGATGACTACCTGACTAATGAAGCCTGAATCATGATGGTGCACTTCAAAGAAGGAGTCTCCCAAGTAGCTGTTGCTGTGGAGTTTGTGGAACCTGAATGCATCCCCTCATTTTGAATCTCAGCATAATCCACACGCCTCCTACATACAGAGCACAGGAAGAGGCACAGGAAATGTGATTTAAACCCTTGCTTGCTAGGCACTCTCTGGTTATGATGCCTTCAAGATGGCATAGGAACTTATGATCTGCCTACAATAGAGTCCTTTTTGGATATGTCTGTTATTATTCTTGCTAGTGATGGGCTGACTTGTCCAATCTAGCAGTTGTCCTCCAATCCTACCATGGCAGCCTTAGCAACCATTTGGTTTGGAATTCAATTTAAGTGGCACCTGCTGTGTGTGGTTAGGAGAAATCATCTTAGATTGTCCTACTAAAACCAATGGTAAAGTTTGTCCTATAATTTTTTCATGTTTCCACTCCAGCCCATATTTATATTTTTCCATGGTGGGATCTTTTGGCCATAGAGCTTTGTATGCAAAGACCAAATTTGGCCAGAGTTCAACAGAGAGATAGACATACTTAAGCAGAATGATTTTCCTGATGTGAGCCCCACTCTGTGTTGGACTTGGGCACAAAAGCCTTCAGTGAATGGATAAGCTTTGCAATGAATTATATACTTATAAATGGATTAGGTTTCGTTTGCTTCTTTTTCCACTTCTACTGATGAACCCACCAAAAACGCCCATTCTTTTTTCAACAACATTTCCTTACTGATAAACTTTACAAAATAAAATGCCACCAGATGGAGGGTTTAAGGAAACTGTGTCTCCATTTTTAACCAAATCTTGGACATTTTCCACCATGTTTTTATGCTTTAATTATACCCAGAGCTTTTTAAAAAAACTGTTCCCAGAGAGTTGGGGGACATTTGGGAACAACAAGAAACTTGGCATAGGCATGGGGGTGGGGGGCTGCAAGAGGAAAGAGGAATCAGTAGAAACCACCCCCTTCCTCTTTGTGCTCCTGGAAGTCTTTACTGGATCAAAGAGAGTGACCCAGTTGGATAAAACCCTCAGCCTTAATTAGCCAAGTAACCTTCACATCCAGGTACAACTGTGTTATCTAGGGCATGTTTACACATCAATATTCATCACTCTGTTGCTACAAGTAATGATTTGAAAGTGTGAATCACCTGCCTTGGCCCAAGCACCCGCTTTCCTGTTACCTGTTGTCACATCAAATCTAACGCTTCTTCACGGAGGTAGTTCACATGCTGATCTGTGAGTCATCAAATAAAATATCAACTGATGAAGTATGAAGTGATATACGTACACAGGAAGCTGCACGATAGTGAGTCAGGCCATTGGTCCATCTGACTCAATGCTGTCCGCATCAGGGAGATGCTCTCCAGGATTTCTGCTTGCAAACCGGCTCTGCATGCAAAGCTCTTCCCCTGAGGTGAGAATATGAGAACTCTGCTTGATCAGACTGAAAGCCCATCCAATTCAGCACCATACATCCTTCAACGGTGTACCAGATGCCTCTGGGAAGCTCACAAACAGAGCTTTGGCACCATAGTCCTCTCCCACTGGCCTTCCCAAATTACTGGTATTCAAAGCCATGCTCTGAGGCTGCCACTAGCCATCATGACTGGTAGCCTTATCTCCTAAATTGGTGGTCAGCTCCATATCTTCTTCTATGGTACGGATTGTACCGATTTTGTACAGATTCTAAGATAAAGATTGCAATAGAGATGGAAGGTGTTATTTCCGTGACCTCCAGGAACTGCATTTTTAATGAAACCACTCAGCAAAACATGGTCCAGATTGCTCATTGTACCTTGTGTGGACAAAGATGCCATGTTGGTGATGTGGGATGCTTTTGTTGTTTTACTCTTTGAATATGCTTTTATGGTGTAGTGGTTAAGAGCAATAGACTCGTAATCTGGGGAACTGGGTTCGCGTTTCCGCTCCTCCACATGCAGCTGCTGGGTGACCTTGGGCCAGTCACACTTATCTGAAGTCTCTCAGCCCCACTCACCTCACAGAGTGTTTGTTGTGGGGGAGGAAGGGAAAGGAGAATGTTAGCCGCTTTGAGACTCCTTCGGATAGTGATAAAGCAGGATATCAAATCCAAACTCCTCCTCCTCCTCCTCCTCCTCCTCCTCCTCCTCTTCTTCTTAAAAAAAAAATGCTTTGAAAACTTGATTACCAGCATTGCAATGAAAGTGCATTGGGAAATTATTGTAGTTATCTCCTCTTGTCATTAATCTTATTTTATGATCCTTTGACATTGATTGCAGAAAGGTTTCAAGGGGGTTGGCAAATAGAAATCAGCAAGGCTGCAATTCGTGCTGGCCGTCAGCGTGAGCTAAAATGAAACTGACAAGTGAATCCCTGACCTAACCCTGCGCATGTTGTGCTAATGCGCTCCATCGCACCAAGAGCCCAGATGTGATTTCTTCACTTTATTCAAATTAACCAGGCCTTAATTGAAAACGTAACACTTCTTTTTTTAGAAGCATGTATAAAGCCTTTGTTGTGTTAATATATCAACCCCCCCCAACTGCTGTTATTCTCTGAGCATCTGCATTGGGAATATGACTCTCTCTTTTCCATTCTGTCATATCACAGGCATTTCAGGCAGGACCCAAAACAGTATTACATAAATGCAATATGTACAATGATAACATGTCGTGCAATCAGCCCATACCTTTCTCTTGGCTATGGCAGGCTTTCCGTTACATCCTTTGAATAGTAGGGCTGGAAAGAGACCAACCATCTTCTCTTCAAGCAGCCTCTTGTGCCATTCTTCTTTATGACCGAGCATTTTAAAAATAAAGAAATCTCATTTCCTTTCAGACTGAGTTCGGTGTTGTCGCTCTCAATAGGCTGGAGAATTAGGTCAGATGGGGATGTCTAAATGAAACTGCAAGTTCAGGCGCTACACAAGGACTTTGCTGAGGTAGGATGTGTTACAAAGGGGAGGTTGTTTCAACTAGGTGCAGAATCAGGTTGGCTAGCAAAACAAAGTGCTCTCAGACCTTTCATAAGATAGCATAGGAGCCATAGGGGCCATGGAGGATTCGGCCCCCACAATAAAATGTTTGAGGAGGCAGGGCCCCCTCAAAGTTGATGGGCATTCAAATGGTGTGTGTGCACTGCATCATGTGATCAGTTATGAGGGGTGAGGCTTACCTGGGCCCCCACAATACAGTGGTACCTCGGGTTACAGATGCTTCAGGTTACAGATGCTTCAGGTTACAGACTCTGCTAACCCAGAAATAGTACCTCGGGTTAAGAACTTTGCTTCATGATGAGAACAGAAATCATGCGGCGGCAGCGGGAGGCCCCATTAGCTAAAGTGGTACCTCAGGTTAAGAACAGTTTCAGGTTAAGAACAGACCTCTGGAACAAATTAAGTTCTTAACCCGAGGTACCACTGTATTTTATTCAAGTTGGCACACCTGTATGATAGTAGTGATTTGCTGACTGATTAAGGTTAGTTCATGTTTTCCCTGCAATGTGTTTGTGTATAAGTGTGTTGGGGGGACACATAAAAGAGAGGCCTCTTTGTTTCTTTAGTAGCCATAGTGAAGAGAAGCTACTATTAGAAGCAACAAAGAAGGAACAGAACTAGAAAGAAGGGTCATAGCTCAGTGGCAGAGGATCTGCTTTGCATGCAGGAAAGATGCATCCCGGTTGCTAGGAAAAGAAGAAGGGCAAACTATGGAGATTTCAAGGACTACTAGAAAATAAGACACAGGCAGGAAGAGTGCACTAAAGGGAAAGTCCTTTAGGATCTTAGGGATTGCTATTGCTGGGTATGCAAACAACTCACTTACCAGTCACAGATCTAACGTCACATATTCACACTGATAAGGGAGAGCTGCCGTTCTAGCTAGGTAAAGGTAAAGAGACCCCTGACCATTAGGTCCTGTTGCGGACAACCCTGGGGTTGCGGTGCTCATCTCGTTTTATTGGCTGAGGGAGCCGGCGTACAGCTTCTGGGTCATGTGGCCAGCATGACTAAACCACTTCTGGCAAACCAGAGCAGCATATGGAAATGTTGTTTACCTTCCCGCTGGAGCGGTACCTATTTATCTACTTGCACTTTGACGTGCTTTCGAACTGCTAGGTTGGCAGAAGCAGGGACCGAGCAATGGGAGCTCACCCCGTCGTGGGGTTTTGAACCGCGACCTTCTGATCGGCAAGTCCTGTGGTTTAACCCACAGCGCCACCTGCGTCCCTAGCTAATCTCACATAAATTGAAGGGTGCCTGCACAATTTGCTGCATAACTTTCTTTCTAGGAGGACCAGGGTCTTATAAATAAATAAATAAATAAATAAATAAATAAATAAATAAATAAGAGTCTGTGAATCCTGCCAGGAATTTCAATGAAGCATCCAGAAAGAGCTGCTGTCAAGCCACCTTATTGTATGGTTGACAAATAGAATTTGTTTGCTGGATTGGCTCATCTGCTAAGTGACAAGGGTGACCATGGAAATCCAGCATTATATACATTGACAAGTCAATCCCCTCCAGACCCTACACAATAGTTTATGAGCTTCGAGGGATTAGAAGTGCAGGGCGGGGGGGAGTTAATTTTACCCTGCTTAACTGGTACGATGATTCTCATTGCTATTTATTGACTCCTTTTATTATGTCCCAAATTGTGCAAGGAAATTGCCACGGTCAGAATTGTTGAATTGTGAAAGTTTCCTGAGACGGAACAATATTTTGAAGCCAGACGTTCTCTCTTGGAGACAACTGCCACTCCCTCTCTTTGCCAGAATATTGAGGTTAATTGGGGAAGTCTAAGGTCCCAGATTACTACCAAATATAAAGAGGTCGGCATCCTGGTTTTAATGTTTTCATTTCAGGCCCTTGTAAAAATACCATTGAAAGTCTGAGCTATTACTAATCACATTAAAGTCGTGGGCATATTTTATTAGCTGGCAGCCAGGTCATCCTGTACATTGTAACTAAATCTGTAACAGAACCCCCCTTTCCATTTTATGTTGCTGGCTGACTTGAGTATTATGGCTACAAATGGCAAGAGAAGGGAAATTGGTGGCGGTGGCAGCAGGGCATGGAGGCTGAAATTTATTCTGGCAGCCTAATTTCTATTCATTACCTATCAGATAAATGTGGATGTGGTTCACATGAGGGCCAGTCAGAGTTAAAAACAAGAAAAAGACATCAGCTGGAAGCATTAGGATGAAGCATCTAATGTAAAGCAGTTAATAGCATTGCATTCATGGCATGTTTAGACATTGATGGCCATTCAAAGGAATAATTTAGTAAAAACTGTGGTTCTACCCAAGCCATATACCAAGAGTCTTTGGTTTCAGAACATGGTAGAAGACATAGGGTCAGAGAAGTGTAGCCGTGAAACTACAAGACAGGTGATGGGATCCAGAGTTGGTGGATAGGAAAGGCCACTGTCTAAGACAGGCATAGGCAAACTCCAGCCCTCCAGATGTTTGGGACTACAATTCCCACCATCCCTGACCACTGGTCCTTGTAGCTAGGGATACTGGGAATTGTAGTCCCAAACATCTGGAGGGTCGGAGTTTGCCTATGCCTGGTCTAAGAGTTTGCACCTTAAAAACAAACGTGAAGGGCAACAGCACCCTTCCCGTGAAAATCAGAAATAGATGGTATCTCACTCCAAGAAATTCTTAATTAAGAGGACAGGAGACATTGCACCTGGAACTGTTCAGTGGGGTGAGGGGAGAGGAAATGAGCTTTTTCATTCTATTGGCAATTGATGAGCAAGGTAGAGAACTGTAATTGATGGAAGGGAGCCCATGCTCTTACTCAGAGTTAGCCAGTTCAATTGGACTCGAACTTCCCTCAGCCCAGCCACCATGTCTATGAGTCAGGGATGATGGGAATTGTAGTTCAACAACATATGGAGGGCACATTGTTGACCAGCCTTCTCTCACACAAGTAGTTGTAAGGGGGAGGCAGAGGTAGCTGGATTGGTAGCACCACACAAATGCTGACTGGTCACAATGGGACATATGTTGGAGACTGCCCTGCCATGCTTAGTTGTTCCCTAAGCCCTGGTTGAGGCCTCCTTCCCAAGATGACAGCCTCAGATACAAGCAAAGCCAAAGGCACGGTAAGAAGCAAATGATCTAGAATAGTGGTGGGGAACCTTTTCTAGCCTGATGGTGACGTTGTGTTTTTTTTTTTGGGGGGGGAACCTTCTGGTGCATCCATATGTCAATGGTAGGTGGAGACCAAAGGCAAAAGTAAGTGGAACCATTGATTGTGGCAAGCGCCACTCCAGTAACACAACAAGCAGAGTCGTCTGTGCATACAGAGAAACCATCCTCCAGCCAGGCAAGCAAATCACAATTCAAGGACAACCATTCCAGCAAAAGCACTTGAGAAGGATTGGTGTGAAAGGGGAAAGGAATAAAGAGAGTCCTGAGGGCTGGGCAGGGAGGTGGAGCAGCACACTTGGCTCCTGGGACAGGCTTCCCACTCTTGTGCTGGGTTATGAGTTTCTTTAAGTAGCCAGGGTCCACCTTGAATGCCCCTTCCCAGTGTCTATACAGGGGCCTGAGAGCACCAAGGTGGGTAGTATGGCTGAAAGCAGCTTGTTTGCAGCTTGCTGGAAGAAGTGGAGAGTCATAGAATTGTAGAGTTGGAAGGAACCTTGAGGGTCATCTAGTGCAACACAGAGATCTAAACTAAAGCATCCATGACAGATGGACATTCCAACCTCATCCTAGTCTCTTCCCCCGCCTCCTTCTACAAGGGGCAACACTGAAACTGAGGAGGAAACTGGCAGGCAGGGCCATCCCCTGCTCTGGTTGTAAATAAGAAGTTTGGCTGAGGGCAGACCAAAGGCGGTAGGTCAGTGCCCCATTTTGCTCTAATGGAACAGCCTCCACTGTATTTTCCTATCAACTGGGTTTCAGTTTGGAAGTGCTGATTTTGTTCTACAGTTTTACAGGCCAGAGAGGTAACCATTGAAGAACTAAGGGGAGAAAACAGACATAGACAAATCAGGTCAACAATCTCATAGCTGTCAAGGTCACTAACACCTCAAAGCTCAAAAAGGATAATGTACAGTGGTACCTAGGGTTACAGACACTTCAGGTTACAGATGCTTCAGGTTACAGACTCCGCTAACCCGGAAGTAGTACCTCGGGTTAAGAACTTTGCTTCAGGATGAGAACAGAAATCGTGCACTGGTGGTGCGGCGGCAGTGGGAGGCCCCATTAGCTAAAGTGGTTCTTAACCTCAAGTTAAGAACAGTTTCAGGTTAAGAACGGACCTCCAGAACAAATTAAGCTCTTAACCCGAGGTACCACTGTATATAAATATTTGTTCTCCGGCTCCAAGTGGCTAAAAGTAATGCAGATACCCATGCAAAACACATAAGACAACAAGCTAAAAGTCCCAGCAAACATGCTGATGCCTTGGTAGCAGTCGTGGTCTGTGTGCTTGTTCCCTTCTTCTCCCCTGTTCTTTTTCTTCTCTTTTACCCTTTACACACATATTGGAAATGCTGCAGGCAGACAGTATCGAATGAGACACTTGCAAGCATGAAGCCCACTAATAACATTGTGAACTGGAAACAGGGATACTGTCTAGCGTGAGCTGCTGCCAGAGGGCAAGGAAATTAAAGTCTTATCAGCCTCGATATCTGGTGCTGGGAAATTACAAAAATAAAACATTTCTGCTATATAGGGAGGGTTAGATTAGGCACAGGTGAAATCTGGAATTTGTTTAATACTTTGGAGATCCTATTTTGAAGATCCTATTCTGACACCTTCAACAGTCCGGGTGACGTTTTGTTATGTTCCAGGACGTGACACAACGATGTACCATGGCTCTTTGCAAGAGTCCCGACGTGGCAGCAAGGCTGCTTGAAATACTTCTCACATGCAAAACGGCACAATATCTACAGCCCCACCAACCTAATTAAATAAAGAAGTCCATTTAGACATCTACACGTAGCAGCAGCAGCAGCAATGGTTTCTCTACTTATTTTCTTATTTGCTGGTTTCACTGAAATTGAACATAAGAACATAAAGGGAAACGGGTTGGATTAGATCAAAGGCCATATGGTCCAGGATTCTCCACCCAGATGCCTATGAAATGCCCACAAGTCAGGCCTGAGTGCAATAGCACTCTCCCTGCTATCCCAGGAACCTGTTTTCAGAGGGATACTGCCTCTGACCGTGGAGACAGAACATAACCATCATGACTAGTAACCATTGATAGTCTTACCCTCTATGAATTTGTCTAATTCTCCTTTACAGTCATCCAGGTTGATGGCCATCACTGCTTCTTGTAGCAGCAAATTCCTGAATGCCAACGTTTTGTCCTGAATCTTCTAGTGTTTAGCCATATTAGAGGGCCCCAGGTTCTAGGACTGTATCATGAGGGAGGGGAATACATTTTCTCTATTCACTTTCATTGAACTTCTCAAGGTGGGAGGCCTCTGGCAGGATGGAAGGACCTTTTCCTCACCAGGGGATATGCTTGGGAATGACCCAGCACCCAGCTTGCTGGATATGGAACTCCTTGTTTGTCATTATGCCTGGGCAAACTTGGTGAAGGACATTGCTAGGAAGTTAATACTACTTTGGCGAATGGCTTTCCCCATAACAAAAAACAGATGTGAAATCCTAATCAGGGAGAGAACATAACAATTTAAGAAGGTTCTTGTACAAATACCTGCTGGTAAGGTAAAGGTAAAGGTACCCCTGCCCGTACGGGCCAGTCTTGACAGACTCTGGGGTTGTGCGCCCATCTCACTTAAGAGGCCAGGGGCCAGCGCTGTCCGGAGACACTTCCGGGTCACGTGGCCAGCGTGACATCGCTGCTCTGGCGAGCCAGAGCCACACACGGAAACGCCGTTTACCTTCCCGCTGGTAAGCGGTCCCTATTTATCTACTTGCACCCGGAGGTGTTTTCGAACTGCTAGGTTGGCAGGCGCTGGGACCGAGCAGCGGGAGCGCACCCCGCCGCAGGGATTCGAACCGCCGACCTTTCGATAGGCAAGTCCTAGGCGCTGAGGCTTTAACCCACAGCGCCACCTGCGTCCCCACCTGCTGGAGATGTATGTAAAGAAAAAGAATATACCCTTTACCATATGTGGTGGTCATGTAAGGTAATAAAGGCTTTCTAGGAAAGGATATATAATGAGCTAAAAAAAAATGTTTAAAATAACTTTTGTTAAAAAACCTGAAGCCTCTTTATTTGGAATTGTAAGTACCAAAATTCCAAAAAGAACAGAAAGGGCTTTTTATGTATGCAATAACAGTAGCACGGATGCTGCTAGTCCAGAGATTGAAAGAAGAAAGAGTCCCTACCAGAGAGGAATGACAAACCAAGCTGTTAGACTACGCCAAAATGGCAAAACTGACTGGAAAGCTCAGGGACCAAGAGAACAAAAACTTCAAGAAAGGAAGGAAGCTTTTATCACATTGATACCAAAATCGGAAACTGAAAAGACACAACTTAAGAACTACCGTCCCATCTCCCTTTTAAATGTGGATTACAAAATATTTGCAGATGTTTTGGCAAGTAGATTTAAGAAGGTTTTAAACAAAGTAATTCACAAGGACCAGGCAGGCTTTCTCCCAGGCAGACACATGTCTGCTAATACAAGGAACATTATCGATATATTGGAACTTTTACAAACAGACATAAATACCAAAGCAGTTTTAATTTTAATAGATGCGGAGAAGGCCTTTGACAATATATCTTGGAAGTTCATGAAGGGGAATTTAAAAGAAATGGGAGTGGGTCGGGGGTTTGAGAATGGGATTGATGCAATATATTCAGAACAAAAGGCTAAATTGATAGTTAACAATGTGGTTACAGAAGAGTTCAAAATTGAAAAAGGAACACGACAAGGCTGCCCGATTTCCCCGTTATTATTTATTTTGGTCCTGGAAGTGCTCCTGAACATAATTAGAGGGGACCGGCTGGTGGAAGGGATTCAGGTTGGAGCGAAACAATATAAACTGAAAGCTTTTGCAGATGACCTAGTTTTGACATTACAGGAGCCAGAATCTAGTACGAAAAGAGTATTGCAATTGATTCAAGACTTTGGTCGGGTGGCGGGATTCAAATTAAATAAACAAAAAACTAAGGTGTTGGGAAAAAACTTGACAGATATAGAGTCGGAACGGTTTCAGAGAGAGACAGAGTTAACTGTGGTCAAGAAAGTGAAATACCTAGGGGTAAACATAACAGCAAAAAATCTGAGTTTATTCAAAGATAATTATGAAAAATGTTGGTCGGAAATTAAGAGAGACTTGGATAGTTGGTCAAAATTAAAACTTTCATTGTTAGGCCGAATAGCTGCCATCAAGATGAACGTATTGCCAAAAATGTTGTTCTTGTTTCAGACATTGCAGATTGTAGATAAAACGGAGTGCTTCCGGAAGTGGCAGAAAGATATCTCTAAATTTGTCTGGCAGGGCAAAAAGCCCAGAATTAAGTTTAAGATATTAACGGATGCGAAAGAAAGAGGGGGCTTTGCCCTGCCGGACTTAAAGTTGTATTATGAAGCCGCAGCTTTTTGCTGGCTAAAAGATTGGCTACTTCTGGAAGACACGGACCTGCTGGATTTGGAAGGTTTTAATAACGCATTTGGATGGCATGCATACTTATGGTATGATAAGGTTAAGATTAATAAGGCCTTTAAGAACCATATTGTCAGAAAAGCAGTGTTTAGTGTATGGACAAAATACAAAGACTTATTGGAGAATAAAACTCCGAGGTGGCTGTCACCCTTGGAGGCCAAGGCCCGAAAAAGACCCAATATGGAGGCCAACTGGCCAAAGTATTGGGAAATATTGGAAAGAGATGGAGACAATTGGAAATTGCAGAGTTTAGAGAAAATGAAAGATAAAGTGCGAGACTGGTTACACTATGCTCAGATTAAAGAAGTGTTTAAGAATGATAAAAAGTTAGGGTTCCAGGTGGAGAGATCGAAGCTGGAAACAGAACTGTTAGAACCTAAGACTAAAGTATTGTCAAAAATGTATAATTTGCTGCTGAAATGGAATACACAAGACGAATTGGTTAAATCAGCAATGATAAAGTGGGCGCAGGATATTGGGCATAATATTATGTTTGAAGATTGGGAAAGGTTGTGGACCACTGGGCTGAACTTCACTGCATGTAATGCTCTGAAGGAAAATGTAATGAAAATGATATATAGATGGTACATAACCCCAGTTAAGTTGGCTAAAATATACCATTCGTCTGATAACAAATGTTGGGAATGTAAGGAAAATGAAGGAACATTCTTTCACCTCTGGTGGACTTGCCCTAAAGTGAAGGCCTTCTGGGAAATGATATATAATGAGTTGAAAAAGGTATTTAAGTATACCTTCACTAAGAAACCAGAGGCCTTCCTCCTGGGTATTGTCGGCCAGAATGTGTTAAAGAATGGCAGAACATTCTTTATGTATGCAACAACGGCAGCAAGGATACTGATCGCTAAGAACTGGAAGACTCAAGATCTACCCACTCTGGAAGACTGGCAGATGCAGCTGATGGACTATATGCAGCTAGCTGAGATGACTGGCAGAATCCGAGACCTGGGAGAGGAGAGGGTTGAAGAAGACTGGAAGAAATTTAAGATTTATTTACAAAAGTATTACAATCTGGCTGAATGTTAACAAAGATGTCAGAGTAGAAACAACTGTCTACCATTAAATTATATCTTATATATGAGATTAACTAAATTTATTGGATCTAGGTTTACAAACAAAATGATAATTTGCTTGGAAAAGTTTTATTTTTAATGAAGTAAGTGGAAGCAGAAGGCGTGAGGGAGTCCATAGCAGAATGAAAAGATGTTATAAAAAACTAAAAAAAACTAAAAAAAAAAACTTCAAGAAAGAATGGGGGAAATTTCTAATTTATTTAAGAGACCACTGTAAGCAGATGGAAATGTCGGCAGGATTTTAATCTCACTTGTAATGTAACAAATACTATGGGCAATAAGGATAGATATAAAAAATAGATTATGAAATAATATGCAGTTGAAAATGTTGACAATAGGACCCATGGAGGTGATGGGGGAAAGTCTTGAGATTCTCTTGCGATTCAGAGAAATCTCTTTACATGGATATGAGTTTGGTATTTGTGGTGATCACACAGGGTCCCTGGACGTTTAACGGTCTATTGATCCCTGTGCCACCACTGGGCTTAGTGTTTTACCAGAGAGTAACGAGTTGGTGGCAGAACACTGAGTCCAGACAGTTGTTAAAAGTGAACCAAAAAAAAAACAAGTTTATTTTACAAACATTAACAAGTTTATGGTATCTCAGATAATATTCCTGTCAGTATCTTAACGTTAGTTTCTTTACTGGCCTATACCTTCCTAATACCTTCTGACTGATTATCTCAACTGTTTGACTGACTCCTCTTAACAGATTCTCTCACTCTCTCACATCAGACTAGCCCAGCCCACAGACTTATCTTCTCTGTCTCTTCTAATTCCAGACTGTCTTCTCAACCACCCTAACTCTACTCCTCCCAAAAATCCTCTGTGCTTAAACCTTATACACAGTTAACTCTGCCCCTTGAGTTCCCATTGGTTAGTCATATTACAATTAGTTAGTGCCACACAGCCTGTCATGCACCTCCCAAGCTGAGCCCACTCAGCTTATGTGGATAATCTTATTCCACTGACAGAATGGAAGCAAAATTCAGCTGCTTGAAGGATGCTTCTTGGTAGAGAAAAGCAAAATTAGCAAAGCAGTAATAAATATTTATTTACACATTCATAATCTGAAATTTGCACTGTATTTTTCAGAAACAAGACAGCTGTTATGCATGAGTTTCAGCCATAGATGCTTGTATCATACTTGGTGCTACACAGCATAATGTAGAAATTTCATGGAAAACTTTTTTTTTTTTAAAAAAGCAAAGTATACTTTAGTTTCCTTGAAATCAGCAGTGCATATTTTCCTCTCACTCACTCCGCCCTCCCCCTGTCAGGAATCACTTTGAATAGGAAGCAATTCATTCTACAGAGGGTTTGGGCTGAAAGGATATTAAGTTACTGCTCTTTACAAATAAATACTCAAAAACTCAACAAGGTTTGGTCAGACACCAGCCACTGAAGAGAATGTGTGCTTGGTGAATGGAAATATCTATGAATAAGATGGATTCATAAACAGGGCCAGAGAATGGGACTTTAAAAACCACAGGACTAGACATGACGAAGGAAGGAAGTTGGTTTCTCTGGAACCGAGAACATACGTTGTGATTCAGTGGAGCAAGTAATTTTTTTGGTTTTCTGGCTTTCCTGTGAAGGAGATGTGGATGGAGTTCCTTGAAATATGCAATTATTTTAGTTCGCTATATAGCCATTGCCTGCCGACATTTGAGGCTGCTTTACAAAAGATCTTATAATATGGCCACAGTGCTTCGAGCACCAGAACCTGCAATAATAAAGATGTACTTGGGTGACAACAGCGTGTACAAAAAATGTACTGCCTCATTACAGATTTCAGGCAGACCTGTGCACCAGATAGGCTTCTTCTACAAGGTACCTTGTTGGCAATCTGGGTCTCTTAGAGCATCGTCACCTACTTAGTGGTGGCAAAAAAGCACTTTCTTTTTCAGACTTTGAAAAGCAAGTAGGGCTGAACTGTAAAAACAAGCCTAACATAGAATGACATATGTGTAGTGCAATGGACCTTTGCAGCTAAAGCATCAGCATAGGACCAAGCTTAGTGAATCTTATTTTCCTCCTCAAAGAGAATGCAAGTTTCTAGAGGAACAGCCATGTGTAGCTCAGTGGTAGAGCAGAGGGACAGCAGGTCCCGGGGCTCCTTGAAATTAAGTCTGGGATCTCTGCTTGGTTCCATGACCAACTTTTCTAGAGCACGGACGGACAGTCATTAAGGAATCTAGAAATTTTGCCTCTTTATCATGACATGAACACATATGTAGTCAGTCGTCAACCATTACTGCAACATGTCCTCTTTTGGATGCTTCCCTGATCTCTTTCTCCATCGAAGATATCCCTGAGCATTTTCATTAGGGGGATGAATGCATGTCTCCAGCACCAAATGACTTCTGGAGCCAGGTAGCACCACCCACAATGATTTTGTGGAGGAATCTTCCTCTTTGGGGATTTCTGGCTCATTTGATTCAGTGCGCTCTTTCACATACAGAGCAACACCAATACGGCCTTTCCTATTGAAAGCGGGGTGCGCATTTTCAAAGAATCATAGAATCATAGAATCATAGAGTTGGAAGAGACCACAAGGGCCATCAAGTCCAACCCCCTGCCAAGCAGGAAACACATCAGAGCACTCCTGACATATGGTTGTCAAGCCTCTGCTTAAATTTTGATGTTGTTGAAATGTTCATGAAAAACTGAGTACTTTTCACTCTGCTAAATTTTATATATACCTGTCCTGATAATGAAAATAGATTTTTGCATGCCTTCCAACATATTCACAAGGCAGTTTTCTGAACACCACATTGGGCTGTGGGGCATATCCTTGTTTGTGCTAGTTATTAGCCTGGTCAGACCCAGTTCAAAAGCTGAATGGTACCCAGTCTAAAAATTAATACCCAGTATGGGAACACATGTTACTCTTACACAACCACTTCAATACTTTACCAAGTTAATAACTGCTGACTTAAGCAATCCTACTAGCTGTTGACATGTTCTGTGAATTAGTTAAAGGATCATGATTCATGACTATGAAATAGACTGGGAGGGAAAATAGCTCAGGCTATGAAGGTGCTGGACCTGGGGCCCAATGCTGAATGCAGAAGACAGCAATCCATCAAACCTTGACGTCCTAGAGATAGCAACCCCCAAGTTGAGTCCTCTGAAGCACTAGCATCCTTACCACCAAGGCTCTCATGCTCCGCAGCATGCACTTGACAAAACAGGCAACCCATCTGGTGGGAAGTATTAGGGAGACAATGGATTGCTTAGCTCCAGGCAAGAGGAGTGTGTCTTTAAGGCTGTGCACTCCTATGGAAGGGGCAGTGAGGCCCATGGCTCAGTTTGATGTAGGAATCAGTCAGAACAAATTGTCTACTCCTTGAGATCTGTCCAGGGTACTGAAGCACCTGTCTCTGACCACCCTTGGTCTCCAGATCATGCTTCTTGATAGTGAACTGTATGCATGATGCAGCCACTGCCTGCATTGTGACTGCTGTTACCATTAACTTGATAGCTCACTGGATCTTCTACCTTCCAATCCTTCTGTTGGTTCAGGTAGGGAAAGAGCAATTGGGTTTCATGCTGATGGCTTGTGTAGAGCCTAAACACGTATAATCTAGAAATGCAAAGGCTCTGTTCAGGTTTTCAACTGAACTTGTTGGGGTTGAGACAGGGCCAACAGGTGTAATCCCAGTTCTCCTTTCCATATATCCACAGTATTTATATATCATAAAACTAGGTCTATCATTAAATTGGAGAGAGAGAGATTTACAGGTACTCTAAAAATGATACCTTGTAAATTGCAATTTTCTGCCTACAGGGACTATGACATAGTATGTGTTGGAGTTCTACTGCCTGTTCAGATGCTGCTATTGAGGAAGCTTCTTCTTCTGAATAGTGACAACTACAATAATGGTTGTTTCAGGAGATTTTTTTTTAAAAAAAACTATGGATATTTTCGGGCTAAAGAAAAGAATTGCATAAAAGCCTAGAGGGGGAGCTATTGGAGTCCTGTATGCAACCATCAAACAAGAATCAAGCACATAGAATAGCCAGCCTGGTTTGCGGCAGAGAATTCTTTATAAACAAAGCAATGTTTTAGACCTCTGTTTTATTGAAATCTGGATCTTAGGAAACGTACTGAGTGGAAGGGAGATGGAAAAGTGGGACTTTTCTAAGTTTTAACTGCACATTCAGTATGGAATATTTAAAAGCAGAATGGAAGCAGGGACAATCCACCGTCCCATGGACACCTCACAACTGCACACTTACACACACTCTGCAACCATATGCATGCACACAAACAAGGATGTGCATGCAAACTCCACAACCACAATTGGGCACACCCTGCAGTCACAATCACAAGACCCTCCAGCTGCAGCTACAACCACATACAACCTGAAAATGCCTGTGTGCATGCCTACACAGAGCTGCAACTACATACTGTGACTAACTTTTTTCACCCTTCAAAAACTGAGGTGCCATGCAGTTACCAGTTTAAAATAAACACTGTTAGAAACAAACCCAAACTTTGTTCAAGTTCATGTTTTGGTAACCATCACAACAGGCTGCAGGGCAGAAGAAAGTCTGGAGTTTGAATGGAAGGGCATATATAATTGAGAGCTGCCAATTATAATCAAAAATTAATACTTACCACAAAATGAGGGAGAATCAATTATTTCAAAATAACCTTGATAGTTTAATATCAGAGTTAAATCCATCTCAGGTTGGCTCAAGCTCCAGAAATTGGAAGCAAAGGTTGACGTCTTAAAATATGTATCTCATGATCAGCAATGATGTTGTGCAATGTCATAATGGTAAAAAGGTAAAGTAAAAAAGGTAAAGGACCCCTGGATGATTAAGTCCAGTTAAAGATGACTATGGGGTTGCAGCGCTCATCTTGCTTTCAGGTCGAGGGAGCTGGCGTTTGTCCACAGACAGCTTTTTTGGTCATGTGACCAGCATGGCTAAACTGCTTCTGGAGCAATGGAACACCATGACTACTTAGGTAAAAAGAGGTAAAGGTAAAGGACCCCTGAATGGTTAAGTCAGTCAAAGGCAACTATGAGGTACAGCACTCATCTCACTTTGTAGGCCAAGGGAGCTTTCCAGGTCATGTGGCCAGCATGACTAAACTGCTACTGGTGCAATGGGAGACCGTGATGAGTGCCAGAGCACATGGAAATGCCGTTTACCTTCCTGCCACAGCAGTATCTGTTTATCTACTTGCGCTGGTATGCTTTCAAACTGCTAGGTTGGCAGAAGCTGAAACAGAGCAACGGGAGCTCACTCCATTGCAGGGATTCGAACCGCCAACCTTCCGATCAGCAAGCCCAAGGGGCTCAGTGGTATAGACCACAGTGCCATCCATGTTCCTTAACTGTCCCATAACTGTATTTGCTTACAACTAACCCTCCATGCCCCCACACTTTCCCTTGCTCTTTCAAGGCCAAATCCAGATGGGAAGGATTGTCTGCCCAGGACCAGTAAAGGCAACCCACCTTGTCCTGGTCCTGTATTGCCTTATGATGCATCTAAACCTTGTATTGCTAGAGGCATTGCCTCTGTGAGTTGACCAATACCTGTTTGTTGCTTAGGTGCTGCCTGGAGGAGTTACCGTATTTTTTGCACCATAACACTCACTTTTTTCCTCCTAGAAAGTAAGGGGAAATGTCTGTGCGTGTTATGGAGGGAATGCCTATGGGTGGCATGCCTACGGATTTTCCTCCTCTAAAAATTACGTGCGTGTTATGGTTGGGTGCGTGTTATAGAGCGAAAAATACGGTAAATATCTGGAGGTAAAGGCCTCCTCTGATGAAGATAAGAGCAGAATGGTGCTGCTGCTAATGATTGGACAATATCATTTTTATGCCACACAATGTCACCGCACACCATGTATTCCAGATAGCTCAACACAATGAGTTTCAGAGTAACTGCCAAGCAATTTCAAAGCGCCATGCAGGTTCAGACATGATGCTTCCACAGTCTAGTTAAATTTAGCACATTACGATTGTCTGCCCTGATAAATATGGTATGCTGCAAATATCTTCCACGAATCTTTGTTAACTTCTTAAAATATATCTGAAATTCAGTGTAGATCATGGTCACAAGCAGATCTGAAACACTTATGTGTTTGTTTGATTTATTGTGACATACAAAAAAAGATTTCAGTCACACGGATACAACATTTCAATTCAATAATAACACGCTAAAAGTGGTGATTCATTAATAATAATAATAATAATAATAATAATAATAATAATGAACATAAATGCCCTTTCCTCCACATAACACAATGATAAGTCACCAATCATCCTATCTAGAGTTGCCACAAGAACTGAACACCTAAACGTGCAGATTAAGAGAAAGTAAAGGCCACAGGTACTTGGGATCCATAATACTAGAACCAAAAAGTCTTATGTAGAAACTCAAAGAGAAGTAGATGCAGGAGAATGGGGTCGGTGATGGATTAGTGATGGAGATAGAGTTTGTCACCTTAGATCAGCTTTGAATATAGAAGGTCCCACGTTCAATCTTTGGTTTCTCCAGGTGGGACTGGGAAAAACTCTTGCCTGAAAGTTTGTTGACAGTATTGAACCGGATGAAGCAATGATTTGATTAAATGATTTGAGGGCAGCTTCATCTGTTCCTACCAATGCTGAACCCTTATTCAGGCCAATTGTTCTGGGAACTCTTCAGATGCCAGAGAAGTAACCCTTTCTCTGACTGAAAGCTTCCATCTTCTGCCCGAAGACCTTCATCAGATGTTCCACTCCTTGGCTCCAGCTGGACACCTTCCCTCAAATATCTCTCTGTTGCACCAGGCTTTTCTCCATGCTCCTGCTGCTGGTATTAAGAAGAAAGCCTCCCCTGTGAGACCTTCTCCTTTCCAGCTCCTTATTGGGCTCAGTTTAAGGCCCCATAAGCTGACTTGGGTCCTAGGTAGCAGTCTGAGAAGTGCTTGTGCATGAGGAACATGGAACAAATGGTGTGGAAAGAAGGCAGATCGCTCACCTTATCATGAGAGTATGACTGAGTTTATGGAGCTGTGTGTGGTTCAGATTAAATCAAATCCATGATAAATTACTCAACTTTGCTCCCATCTCTACGAGAGATAGCAGTTGCCTAGCATTTTGTTTTGTTGTTAGTATATTATTGTGCAGCCTGTAATATGATTAATGGTAAAGAGACACAGCAACATTTCAAAGAGGAGAGAAAGTTCTCAAAGCGTGCTCCTTATCATAACCATTAAATGTTTCAGCGCGTACAGAAGAAAGCAGTGAAAATGATGTTTGTGCACATATGATGAACTGTGTCCAGTGCCCACTGGTGGAACAGCAAAACAGAATTTCTGCAAATGATGCCTTCATTTCCTTGCCCTTTATTCCATGGCTACTTCACACTGCTGGTTCCATTTAATTTACAGCCCGTCCACCCCACACCTTTCAGATCGCACATAGTTTAGGATTCAACCTTACGTTTAAGCACTGTACCTGTGAATGAGATGGCGACTTGATTCTACTCGAAAGTAATGGGGTACAATGGTGGAAGCATATCCTACTCATGCATACCCTGATTGTATCTTGGGGCTGATTCAACCAAGTGGCCACCATGCAACCTGCTGCCCAGGGGAGCCCTGGAAGATGGAGCATGGGCAATCCTGCCCTGTCATTGCTATCACCAGTGGTGATCTGAACTTGTCCTTAAAAATAGTGGCTAAGCATAGGGATTAGGGACAACACATGAAAGAACCAACATGTGGAGGCTGATTGATCCCTGGGGTTCCTCCCTCCATATTGCAAATGGTGTATGTGCAGCGGCTTGGATAAAGCCCTGACCGCTAAGTCCAGTAGCGATGACTCTGGGGTTGTGGCGTTCATCTCGCTTTACTGGCCGAGGGAGCTAGTGTTTGTCCACAGACAGCTTCTGGGTCATGTGGCCAGCATGACTAAACCGCTTCTGGCAAACCAGAGCAGCGTATGGAAATGCTGTTTACCTTCCCGCCGGAGTGGTACCTATTTATCTACTTGCACTTTGATGTGCTTTCGAACTGCTGGGTGGGCAGGAGCAGGGACCGAGCAATGGGAGCTCACCCCGTCACGGGGATTCGAACCACAGCCTTCTGATCGGCAAGCCCTAGGCTTGTGGTTTAGAACACAGCCCACCTGCATCCCTACAGCGGCTTGGATATCATATCTATAGATCCAGGATCTTCAGAATGTGATTTGAGCACCTGTGTTTAAGAAAAAGTACCCAGAGATAAGGCATAGTTTCCTCCAATATAAAACTTTTCTGTGCATCAATATATGGTAGCAAGTAATCCTTTATCTTATATTAGAAGCTGAGAGATAGCACAGAAGGAAAGGCTTTTATTCCAGAGGCTGTTCCCATAACTATAGAGCAAGCCCACCATGTTTTGGCTAAGCACATATCTAGGCCTGGTGAGTAAATTGTCTATAAACGAACGACAAACTCATTCTCTGAGTACGCACACCACCCATTTACAAGAGGGAGTTAAGAGGTAAGAGGAGAATGCCATCATTTGCAGAACAAAAATATTTAAGGGAAAAACCTTAAGGTGGGGGACTTCCCCCCTGCCAAAATAACCCAGCTCATTGAGGATCAGGAATGCTCAGCATGAAATGGAATGTTGATCGACTGGAGGGGAGGTTCGGGGGGGGGGTGAGGGTGGAGGGAAAGGGGAAGGAATGGAGTATCCCGAAAAGGGCATGGCTGGCTGGCCAGAATGTGGAATAGGAGCACTCCACATTGCAACATTCTGGGGCGGGTCCTATGTGTTTCTATAAATAGTTGTCCTTATCAGTTGCCTCTAGAGAGATCAAATGGGAATGGGTGACTGGTTGGCTAATGCTACACTATTTGAAGTAGGGTGAGTGGCAAGGTCATTCATTGCTCCTCTGGAAGATGCTATAGCCACCTTTCATAGCATGCCAGCCCCTACTAGCTAGGCTGTGTGACATGTGGTCCAGATCTGCCCCCTATGGCTGCCTCATTCCTAGGACTGCTTCCCAGACTGCTTCTTCTTGCATTCCTATTCCGCCATCCAGTTTTTGTCAGTGGGAAATGTCTCGTGAGTCTTTTATGTGCAGTCTTGCTTTAAGGCACAGAACCCAACACCCAATGGACCTACCACATATGACGCTCCAGGATAAAAAGCCAGAGCTTTATCAGCACTGCTACAGGACAGTCAGAATTTCACTGAAGGAGAAGATACTAACCAGTGTGTGGTTGAATAACCTGACATGAAAAAGCCAACGGTTTTTATGCAGTTTTGGAAGAAGCAGCACGTCTGTAATGACTTTGACCGCTCTCTTATTAAGAATACAACTGAGAATACAGATCGTTATCTAAATGCAAGCCCACAGGGGCACACAAAATATAAACCATTTGCAAGGCTGGATAATTGTTCACAGCAAACACAGGAGACATTTTGCAGCCAGCAGTAGCTCAGCTCTTTATATTCAAGCATATTAACCCTTTTGGCTGTCTTGGGTCATAGTGAGAAAAAAGGCCACTCAGCCAGTTATAAACAGATCCCTGCAGGCTGCCATGCCATGTGCTCAGGGCAATTATTCATAGGCATACAGTTTCAAGCAAGTATGTGTGTGTGTTGGGTATGGAGGAGATAGAGTATTATGTCAGAAATGACATAATAAGATCAAGTTTCTCATCAATTTTGAGCAAGTTGCTTCAGTTCTCTGTGCCTCCATTTTCTATCTGCTTAAGGGAAATAGCACATCTATGGGTAAATAAGTATGTGTGTGTGTTGGGTATGGAGGAGATAGAGTATTATGTCAGAAATGACATAATAAGATCAAGTTTTTCATCAATTTTGAGCAAGTTGCTTCAGTTCTCTGTGCCTCCATTTTCTATCTGCTTAAGGGAAATAGCACATCTATGGGTAAATAAAGGCCTACATGTGTATTTGTAGCTCTGGGGTCGCATTGCACAACATATATAGTCTCCAGCCAATCCTGGACCTTTAATTATGTAAGCAATGTTTAAGTGTGAACTGTGGAACCACTGTGGTACTGTAAGAGATGTGAAATACGCATCCATTAGGTTTTCAGGGTTTGGGAACCTTTAGGCTAACCTTCCCCAAGTTTCAGAAACGTAAACGTACTACCTGATTTCTTCTGAAGCTCCCGCCCTCTGCTGCTGTGTTGCAGTGGACCAAAGGTTCTGCACAGATCTGGGCTGAAATTTCTTCTCAACTTCCAAGCTCTTTGAGTAGTCTTAAGCAACTCCCAACTCATCCTAATAACCAAATGGGCAACTGAAATGAGCAGTTGCTGGGACTGAAAGGTGGTGTGTGTGTGTGTGAGAGAGAGAGAGACAGACAGACAGATAGACAGACAGCTGTTGCACTCAGGTCCAGCTTGCTGGATTTCCATATAGGAATCTAGTTGATGGCTGTGAGAGTGGGCTGTCAGTCTAGATGGGTCTTTGGGGTGATCCAGCTGGGCTCCCCACCCCCAAGTTCTAAATTGCATCAAATTGTAATTGCTGTGTTCCATTTCCTCATTGCCCAGGTCTAAGCAGGGTCAAGGTTGCACTATGTGGACTCACTTTCCAGATATACAGTGCAGATGGAACTCCATGGAGTGCAGAGACCTCAATAGTGACACTCCTGTGATGTGCAGTTTCTCTCTTCACTCTGAAAATTAACGGCTGGTGTCATCTCACTGTAAGTGGCAGGGCCTACTACCAGTTCCTGAGCAAAAGGAAAAGGAATCACTGGTTCCCAAGCTCAGAGTCTGGTTATAGAGTTCTCCCTCTCCCCATTTTGGAGCACCTGTAATGATAGTCTTGCATAGGAAACTGGACCAAGTGTGTATGCAAACATGCTGTGAGACAAGGAACACATTCAAACCATAGAAATAAAGCACCACGAAACACTATAAACAGTCTTGGCTTCCCTGAAAATTTATGGAGGCTGTAGTTTGTTAAGGGTGCTGAGAGCTGTCATTGGACCTTAATCCTGCCCACAAACTACAATTCCCAGAGTTCCCTGCGGAGAGGGACTGATTGTTAAACCCCCCTGGGAACTGCAGCTCTTGGGGTTTCCTAGCAATTCTCAGCACCCTTGACATTGCTTTTGTTTGTTAGTATGGTGTGCACTGTAAGCCACCCTGTGTTCCTTGGATGAAGGGCAGTATAGACATTTAATAAAACAACAGCAGCAGCAACAACAAACTACAGCTCCCAGAATTCTTTGGGGGAAGCTATGACTGCTTATTTTTAAATTATCGTGTTGGAGGAGACTCTTGAGAGTCCCATGGACTGCAAGAAGATCAAACCTTTCCATTCTGAAGGAAATCAGCCCTGGGTGCTCACTGGAAGGACAGATCGTGAAGCTGAGGCTCCAATACTTTGGCCACCTCATGAGAAGAGAAGACTCCTTGGAAAAGACCCTGATGTTGGGAAAGATTGAGGGTACAAAGAGAAGGGGACGACAGAGGATGAGATGGTTGGAGAGTGTTCTCGAAGCTACCAGCATGAGTTTGACCAAACTGCGGGAGGCAGTGAAAGACAGGAGTGCCTGGCGTGCTCTGGTCCATGGGGTCACAAAGAGTCGGACACGACTAAACCACTAAATAACAACAATGACTGCTTATAGTGCTGCTACCATAGCACTTTAAACATACAGTGTGATTGTAGCCATCATGGAAGGCACTGAAGGAGAGGCAAGGCTCCTTCCAGCCACTTTGGAAAGGAGACCAGTGTTCAGTCTCAGGCAGTTCCACTGCTCTTTGCAAACCTCAGCCGACTCAGCTCTCAGGGACTTCTGAGGCTGAGCTAGCCTCTCTCCTTCCCTTCCATTCAGCACAGGAATTGTTATTCATTTCCCACACAATGACAGGTTTAGTCAGTTTATTGTGTGGCAGAGAATGACTCGGGTACTCAGGCATGGGAATAAAGTTCACTGGGAACTTTCAATTTCCTTAACGCCGTCGCATTGCAATAATCCCAGAGGTGAGGGTTCCGGAGCTGATGCCATTTCTTCGCTGGGCAGAAGAGGGTGCGGGAAAGGATTGTATGGTGATATGATGTAATCCTTTGGCTCGGCTCTGCAGGGCCATGGCTGAGCTGTTATCTGTTAACAACCCTGGGAGTCAAGATCAAGGAAGCTCCTGAAAAAATGCCAAAGCTGTTTTTGCCTTTGATGTGGACCCCATTACTTTGCCTCCACCCACCCTCAGTCTTCTGAATTGTACAGAGGGCAGCTTTTCTTACGAATGTATCAGGCCCTCCAAGTGTCCCTATTTTCCAGGTACAGTCCCAGATTTACAGAAGCTATCCCAGTTTCTGATTTGATCCCAGAATGTCCCCCTTTTCCTTGGGATGTCCCTGTTTTCATAGGAGAAATGTTGGTGGGCATGGAGTTATCCAGCCCTGGAGCCATTGGAAAGCAGCCCCACATAGGGATTTTTTTTTTTTAGTGTTTAGTGTTTCGTTGTGTTTTTATATATGTTGGAAGCCACCCAGAGTGGATGGGAGGGATGATGATGATGATGATGATAATAGAACAGGATGTCCTGGTTTTCATCAGAGAAATGTTGGAGTGTATGCTGCATTGTTGTTGTTGTTTAGTCGTTTAGTCGTGTCCGACTCTTCATGACCCCATGGACCAGAGCACGCCAGGCACTCCTGTCTTCCACTGCCTCCCGCAGTTTGGTCAAACTCATGCTGGTAGCTTCGAGAACACTGTCCAATCATCTCATCCTCTGTCGTCCCCTTCTCCTTGTGCCCTCCATCTTTCCCAACATCAGGGTCTTTTCCAGGGAGTCGAGTCTTCTCACGAGGTGGCCAAAGTATTGGAGCCTCAGCTTCAGTATCTGTCCTTCCAGTGAGCACTCAGGGCTGATTTCCTTAAGAATGGAGAGGTTTGATCCTCTTGCAGTCCATGGGACTCTCAAGAGTCTCCTCCAGCACCATAATTCAAAAGCATCAATTCTTCGGCGATCAGCCTTCTTTATGGTCCAGTATGCTGCATTATTCCAAGTCAAAGCCATGGCCCATGGCTCTCTGGTGTTTCAGGCAGGAGCCTTCTCTAGCTGTACTTGGAGTTGTGAGGACTGAGCTTGGGATCTTTGGCATGGAAAACAGTTGCCCCACCACTGAGCTATGGCCCCTTCCATAAGTAATTCAGTTGCATTAAAAATTTTGCCACAGGTTGATCAGGGCCTTTAAAAAAGAAAACAAGACATCTTGTGGTGGCTAACAATATATAAATGCAAGCATTGAACATCAATAGAAGAACAATTAAATAACCAAAACACACCATTTCATTTATTGAACTGCTTAGTAAATTTATTAGATATCGGGCAGCACAGATAGGAAAGAAAAGCTACATTGAAAGAATGTAAACAACATATCAAGCAGCAAGACAACCTTAAAATAAAAAGTGAAGTCCTGTTTTTTAAAGCTCAGCAATCAGCAAAACTCATTTTGTGCAGCAGTACAAACAGAATTAAAATATAACAGGGCAACACCCACACTCCAAATATGCCCCAAGTTTTCATCACTCACTCTCAGCCTAATCTACTTCACAGGGTTCCTGTGAAGATAAAATGGCGGAGAAAGAGAAGTATGTATGCCACCTCATATCTTGGACGAGAGGTTGGAATACATACTTCTCTTTCTCCGCCATTTAATCTTCACAGGAAACCTGTGAGGTAGGTTAGGCTGAGAGTGAGTGATAACCACTCCAATAATAACCAACCAAACAAATAATATTAGCATCACTGTGTATCCGAGAGCCCCATGTATCTACATTCCAGCTTCTACCCAGAATGCACCATAAACTTTCTGGCCCATAGCCTAGCTGATATGGTTGAAGCTGTTCTACCCTGTGCCAGGCAGATACAGTGGTACCTCGGGTTACAGGTGCTTCAGGTTACAGACGCTTCAGGGTACAGACTCCACTAACCCAGAAATAGTACCTTGGGTACTATTACCTCAGGATGAGAACAGAAATCGTGCTCTGGCGGTGCGGTGGCAGTAGGAGGCCCTATTAGCTAAAGTGGTACCTCAGGTTAAGAACAGTTTCAGGTTAAGAACAGACCTCCAGAACGAATCAAGTTCTTAACCAGAGGTACCACTGTACTTACAACCTCAAGATTTGCACCAATCATTTCCTTTTTCTCCAGTCTCTACAGCGTTCATTTCAGCCAGGTTATCAGGCTGCAACTGAGGCATTGGTTGTACCCTCAGCCAGAAGTGGAACAGAGCTGGGAGTGAAAACACAAGAACGGATACAACAATTGGTAAATCACAATTTTCTTAAATTACAGCTTCCAGATGAATATTGTCATAGCGTGGGCAAGAGGCCAAACACCACAGCAGTCTGTTTGCTGCCAGTTGTATTCTATGGCTTGCCAAATGGCTGGGAATTGTATTTGTGTGTTGGAGGCAGAGGCAAGTTAACTTGAGGCAGTCGCTGGCTTCTGTCGCTCTTGCTGTCTGCTGTGACCAGCCTGGGTGTGTGGCAGGTACTAAGGACCCTGAGGTGAGCCATTACCCCAAAGGCCACACAAGCTCCCTCTCCCAAAGCAAGGGCATAGCATCATGGAACTGTAGAGTTGGAAGGGACCCAGGGACATCTAGTAATGTCCTGTAATGCAGGAATCTTTTGCCCAAGTGGGGCCTACAGTCACAGAGATGATAACACATGAGAGTATCATAGCCAGGTGAAAGACTGCTGAGGTAGCACCTAATGACCACATACCCTCCAACATCTCCCCTGTAAAAATAGGAACGTCCTATTCCATCATCATCATAATTTTATTATTTATACCCCGCCCATCTGACTGGGTTGCCCCAGCCACTCTGGGCAGATTCCAAATGTATATAAAAACATTTGTTGTTTGGTCATTTAGTTGTGTCCGACTCTTCGTGACCCCATGGACCAGAGCACGCCAGGCACTCCTGTCTTCCACTGCCTCCCACAGTTTGGTCAAACTCATGCTGGTAGCTTCGAGAACACTGTCCAACCATCTCGTCCTCTGTCATCCCCCTCTTCTTGTGCCCTCAATCTTTCCCAACATCAGGGTCTTTTCCAGGGAGTCTTCTCTTCTCATGGGGTGGCCTCAGCTTCAGTATCTGTCCTTCCAGTGAGCACTCAGGGCTGATTTCCTTCAGAATGGATAGGTTTGATCTTCTTTAAACATTTTAAAACTTCCCTATACAGGGCTGCCTTCTAAAGAATGCATACTTACTTATCTCCTTGGCTTGCAGGGGGTCGCATAACTCCTTACCCTCCAACATTTCTCTGATGAAAATAAGGACATCCTAAGGAAAAGTGGGATCAAATCAGAAACTGGAACGGCTTCAGTCTGTCCCCGGAAAATAGGGACACTTGTAGGGTCTGTAGACCAGTCAGAAACATGGGGGAAATTCTTGTACTCTTTATCAGCTGGAACTAGTGAGCACTCAGAGCAAAGCAAACAAGCAGTAGAAAGAAAATGATCATTGGTGAATGTGGAAACAATGCAAGTAAAAAAGTCTGGGGTTGGGGCTTGCATTTATGGCTTGATATAGGCTAGAGGGATTCAATTCCCCCTCTGATCTGCCCTGAGGACCTTCTGGTTAAGGCAAGGTAAGAAACTCAATTAATAATTAGAATAATAAAAGTAATAGGCAGTTGATTGTCTGCAGGCAGGGCCCAGGTTACTGCGACATGAGAATATTGCCAGTACAGCCAGTCTGCAACTAGTCCTCCACTTCCAGCTTCTACTCAACTCTGTTTTGGAAACTGAGGATTCCTTTGCAACCATTCATGAGATTTATATATCTATAGAAAGGTAAGAAGAGCTGTGCATTTAGCAGCTTACTGCTGAGATAACAGGGAGATGGTTGGGAAAACGCTCCCTTCACAATCCTCTGACAGAGGCTGCAGCTGCTTGCTTGGGTCCCGGCTGACAACGTCTGATTTCCTGACAGTGTCAAGTCATCCCTCCTTCAAGCTTATTTAATTAAAAATCAATCAAATGGGGGGGGGGGAGAAACACATTTACACAAACAACATGTCACAACAAGCTGTTTTCCCTTGTTTTGTTTAATAGCAAGTCAGCAGGCTGCCTGTGCTTTGATGTGGGGATGCACATTTGAGTTCAGGATTACACAGACACTCTAAAGAAAAGCTGCAAGGTTGAGCTTATTTTCCATCTGGAGATGATTCCCACCTGCTTAACTGTTTGGGTCCACACTATTAGGCTTTGGATCTGTCAAGAACTGCCCTCAGGAAAGTCCAGGCACATCTCCAAGACCAAGTTCAAAATGGGTAAGGTAAGGAAAACGCTCACAACACAATCCTATACATCTCTACTCAGGGATAAGTTCCATTCAGTTCATTGAGGCTCAGGGCCAACCCAAAGTATTTTCCAGCATGAGCCAGGGTCGCAAATGGTGCCCCCTCCCCATCAAGTCTTGGTGGTTTGTATCCAGTGCTGGTCAAGTTATTTTGACAGCTGAGGCAGAAAATCACACAAGTGCGTCTCCTTCTTTCTGGCAGTTTGCTGTCTTTTCTTGACATCTAAAATCAGCTTCCTGAGATGGCCAGCAAGGATTACAGGCTAAGACAGTTAGTGGACTCGACTGCATCTGACATAGTCATACTCAGAGTAGATGCATCAAAATCAATGGGCTTAAATTAGCCATGACTGACACCACAATCCTAGCCATGTCTACTCAGAAAGAAAGCCCTGTCAAATTCAATAGTGTTTTCTTCCAGCGTTAGGTTTGCAGCCTTACTATCTACTATGTATTGGCAGCAAAGGAATCTGGGTGGTATATAGCTGTGTAAATGCAACAAGTCGACAAATGCAGAAACTGAAAAAGAATTTGCAAGAATTAATGTGGATTCACCCCGCCACACACAGTATGTTTATTTCATTTTAAATTTGCATTCCGCCTTTCTACACTGCTGTACTCAAGGTGTTTGGATGATGCCTGTTTCGATGTCCTACATGCCTTTCTTTGGAAGAAAATAAGAGTGTAGAACAACACCCTTTGTTGCATACTGACCTAAATGGACCAAAGGTTTGATAAATATCATGCTTTCAATCAGAAAGCCATTTCCGAGCTGGCCTTTTGCCCCCCGTGAGAATAGGGAATCTCTGGGCGTGCCTTCGACCCTGCCCGCCAATCAGCGGGCTGGGGAGGCGGGGCCTAGCCTATTTAAGGCCAGGCACGCCCGGGGACCGCCCTCTTTCCCCTTTCCAGCTGAGCGGTTTTCCCATCCCACCCACCCTTTAGGCTTAGCTAGCTATGACCTTGCTATGGACTCAGGTTGGTCGCCGCAAGGGGCCTGGTAGGAATTTTTCCAATTTGGTGCACTTCTAGCCTTTTGGTTTTTTTGCCTACCTCGTAGCAAACGTCACAACTTCTGCGGTATTGGTGGTTAGGCATTGGCAGGGGTTGATTGTTATGCAAATGAATGGGGGGGAAGGAAGCACCATCACCTTCCCCCAATGAAAAGGGTAGTCCGGTAGAGGACTCTGGGGGGTGTGGCCTTGTCTGAAACCTAGGGAGGTAAGGGCCTCTGGCATGCCCCCGAGGGGTGACACCCGTGGGATCCTAGTTGGCGTACTTCAACAGGACTCCCACGGCTTTTGGATAACCCTTCCTGGTCTCCATGCCGGGTAGTCGATAGGAGCCAATGCCTAAGGCCAATACCTTCCAATTCTGTAATCAATAAAAGTTGTGGCCTTTTTATGCCCATTAACCTTAAATAATGTGTCCAGTGTCTTCATTTCACATGGGGGAGGGGACTTGCCACGCAATTCCAGATGAGAGTCATGGGAAGTCATCTTCTGGCCAGCCCCAAAGATTAAGTCCTAATAAAATGACTTTGAAGTCTCTGTTTCTAAGAAGGATCAAGTGTGATGGCTTTGGGAGGGTTCCATGGCAGCAATCTGCATGAGAAATACTCCCAGGGCTTCCTCGTCTCTGTTGTCCATGTAAAGGATATGAGAAGGAAAAAATGCTAAAACAGAAGACATTTTCTGGAATATCTATTCCAAGGGAATGGATCTGATTTTAATAAATGTGATTCACTTTAACACATGGCAGAAGACACGCATGCATGAATCATGTCCCTTTTGTAAGTCCAGCCTGCATGTTGCAGCTGCAGCTATCCTATGAAAGCGGTACACAGCTGATGGATAGTTCAGTGCCCAAAGGTCCCAAGGTTCAAAAAATCTCAGTGCTTGCTATTCAACAGACTACTTGCAGCTGCACAGACACTGTGGAGTGAGGGATTTCTGACTGTGACATTTTAAGACACATCAGCGAAAGAAGCAATACAGCTTTGCTTGGGAGGCTGGGATTTGAAGAGAGCTCAGTGTCTGATTCTCAGCGATTTGTCTTCATAAGCAGTCATAAAACATATGTGACGTGACAGAAGGTCCCACTTCTCTGCATCTGATCTAAAGCCCAAGGTGTTTCTTATCTGTCACAAATGGACTTGCTGAATGAAATGTGAATGCTCACTTGCATGCTTTTCCTCAAAAGGAAGCTGCGCAGTTCATTCTTTTAAACTACCATCAATGAAAGCATTTTGTGGGAAATGTTCCATAAGCTAGGGGGCGGAAACTTGCAAAGGCTGCCACCTTTCAATGTCTGCTTTCAACGTTTCAATCTGGTAGTTTCAGTGCTAGCTAGAATAAAAAGGACAATGCAGAACTCATAATGAACCCCATAAAACTTTTGATGAAATGATGACTCTGGGTCATGTTGATATAATCCCATTCCTTCCTCCTGGTAGAATTTAACAATCAATGATGACTGAACTAAACATCTAAATTGAGTGATTAATTTTGATTTTTAAATCCTGACGCTATAAGACGAAAGGAGCCTTGCTGAATCAGGCTAATGGCCCATTGAATCCAGCATACTGTTGTCACAGAGGCCAAGCAGATGACCCAAAACAGAACCTGAGTGCCATAGTTTACAATTGGTATTCAGAAGCATGCTGCCATAGAACATAGCCAGCGTGTCTAGTAGCTGTTCTTAGCCTTATCCTCCGTAATAAGGCACACAGAGGTTACTGCTCTTTCTCCTTGCTCACCTGGAGAAAGCAGGTGAACAGGCAGTAAACAAGAAGTAACAGCAGTGAGTCTAGGGAGCTCCAGAGATTGTCAATAATAATAATAATAATATTTTAAAAAATTATACCCCGCCCTTCCCGGTTCAAAAACCGGGCTCAGGGTGGCTAACAACAAATTTAAAACACTCAATTGTAAACGCAGCATACAATACAGTATAAAAACATGGGTAACAGTAAAATTCAAAATTCAGAAATCAGTTTAGGGGAAATAAGCATTAGAATAATCCCCAAGGCTAGCTGGCTGAATTGGTCCTACTTGGGCCAGCGAGGAGGCCAGGGGAGAATTAGCTGTGGGGTCTCAGAGCGGGTATATTAATCTTCATAAAAGGGGAGGGGGAGGGAAGAGAAGGGAAATAAAAGATCAGGCTGAGTTCAAATTAAAGGCCAGGTGGAATAGCTCTGTCTTACAGGCCTGATGGAAGGAGATTAAATCCTGAAGGGCCCTAGTCTCATGGGACAGAGCATTCCACCAGGTCAGAGCCATCACTGAAATGGCCCTGGCCCTGGTGGCGGGTTGTCTGACTTCCTTAGGGCCCGGGACGTCTGAACTATGGTTATTCATGGACCTTAAGGTCCTCTGCGGGGCATACCAGGAGAGGTGGTCCCGTAAATAAGCCTCCAACGTGGACATGGGCATCTCATATGGCCAAAGATGCCAAGCCCTGATGCAAGCTCCAAGTATTTCTGAGAATGGGTTGATATACATGCCTCCATTTCTTTATGGGAAAAGCCCATAGAGATGAAGGAGCCAACAAGTACTGCCCAGTCCCGCCTTCTTGGTATCCCACAGGGCCTCCAATTTCTGGTGGCATCTTGACAGGAGTAATAATGAAACTAGAAATCCAAGATCTACTTCCATCCTGGTTTCAGATTCCTACTGAAAGAGATGTAGCTCTGACTAAGAACATTGCGAAGATAATTGTTAGTTTCCTGTGATATCAATACTCTTCTTCCAGCCCCCCTTGACTTTCCAATATCAACATTCTTCATTCTCCTTTTGTGGCCTACCTTGCACAATTGGATTATCTTATGCCTTTGGAACTATGGCAGATCCGTTCTTTCTCTTCTCCCCTCCCCTTGTGTCCAGATTGCCGTCTTCATTTGGCTGTGCACTGACCAGATTTTCAATAAATGTAATCACCCCCAACTTCTTAATATCTGGATGCAATCTTGACTGGTGCTGATACGATCACAACTGTAGCTTCACAGTTCACCAGCCTTATATCCACTTGTGGATATGCTGCCATTTTTTCTTCTTCCAGATTTCAAAATGTTAGAAATGATTCGGTGAAGCAAGCCAGTTTCCCCAGCTCTTATTTAGATGCCGACTCATCTGCTGTAAGTAGGTGTCCTGGAGAAAGTCAGATGGATAGAAGCCAGCAAGTCTATTTCCACCCCCTCCCCCCTTGGTAAATTCCAGTAAAGTGAAAAACTTGACAAGCCCAAGATACCTCTCCCCAGCCCACCTGCAAATGATGTCATGGAATTTCTCTTGTTGCCTGAACTGAGTTGCATACACTCAAGAAGTTTCATTAAAAAAAGAAAAGAAAGAGCTGGTTTGTTGTGAAATAACAAAGGGGAGTATTTAATGGGTCAGACTTGTGAAAACACCGCCAGACTAGTTAGGCCAATTGGGGTCAGTTAAGCCTCTCTTGACACAGTACATTAGCAACATTTTCCATGGGCTAAACACAACAAAGAAAACTTCATCTGGTTGCACCTCCAATACCTACGCAGCTTGTAATGATTTTTCAAATCTTGATATGAAACAGCACCGTGGCAATGAGCATTGGATTCCTAGTCAGCAGAGGGATCTGCTCATGCGCCAAGGCGGCGAAAGCTTCATTCTTCTCCATTTGCTACATTACTTCATCATGCTCCAATAGCGATTTGTCTGCCCTAATCTTCTTATTGCTGTGCCCCATCAGGGATCAGTGCTCAAAGCTGCCAACAAATGCAGATGGATTACTCAGAAGGGGAAACAAATTTATCTTTTTCAGAATGCCCTTTGCGACAATCAGGGTTGCCCTCTTTTTCATGACTCATTTGACAATTGTTTTCAACCCTCTGTTTACAACTCCACTGAGCTAATTCACATGCTTAGAGCTAAGCTATGAGGTGAAAATATTTCGATGGTGAGCACTAAAAATCGGTGGGATCGGGCAGCTGCCAGGACTCCATCAAAGAGTCAATCATCATTTTGGTTCTCTCTCTGTTCATGGCCTCCGGTCAGCCTGCATACTGAGTGATGAGATTGTCCCAGTATCTCTTGGGAAGGATCAGGGTAATCCAAGTCATTCTTTTTGTTTGTATGCCCCACATCCCTCATAAACCATATCACCATACATCAATTGCTCTGAAAATAGATCTGCAGGCATATTGTACAGGAAGAGCTCCACTAAGATCAGCAGAATTTATGAAGATAACTCTGCACAAGAGTGTTTGAAAATTGAAACTAATTGGGGAATGGGGGTGGGTGGGGAGGGAGATTAGCCGCACCCAAACACCATTGAAATTACAGTGGTACCTTGGGTTAAGAACTTAATTTGTTCTAGAGGTCTGTTCTTAACCTGAAACTGTTCTTTACCTGAAGCACCACTTTAGCTAATGGGGCCTCCCACTGCCACCACGCGATTTCTGTTCTCATCCTGAGGTAAAGTTCTTAACCCGAGGTACTATTTCTGGGTTAGTGGAGTCTGTAACCTGAAGCGTCTGTAACCCAAGGTACCACTGTACCAGAAATTATGCACAAAGGTAGAGTAGACATATTTTTCCTTGGATTGTATTTATGGGCTTTGGGTACACTCTTACAATCACTCACACATGAGTAACTGGAGGTAGGACTGCAGCATTTATATCTAGAACAGTATGTACTGAGGCAGTGGCAGAGCAAGCTGATTGGGTGCCTGGGGCGGCACGTGTGCCAGCCACCCATGGGGCGGGGTGAGGCGGGACAGGACATTCCATGGGGCCCAGCATTTTGTCACTCCCCTCAGTGGTGACACCTGGGGTGGCCCACCCCCACTGCACCCCTCTTCTTCCACCCCTGTACTGAGGGCAATTTCTGATTCTTTTCACCACACAAACCTACTGTAGAATCAACAATGGGGGGGGTGTGCTTGCCTTTTGCTCCCTAAATCGCTGAGCAATGGTAGTTGTGGTGGAAATGCCTGACCTACTAATCTCTCCGTTAAAGAGACAATCTCACTGCCAATCAGTTCTAATGCTCTGTATTATAAATCCTGATCTGATGATAATGTGTGGATGAATGTCGTCCAGTCACTCTGTATTTCCTTTCACATTGCATTTTCTCCCCCATCCGCAGATGGTTATTATTTAAAAGCTTCAAATCCATCAGCTCCCAACTAAGCAACTTATTCCGGTTATCCCAATGGGCTAATTTGAGATATTTGTCTTTTCTTTCTCACTCACTTCAGCACACACAAACAGACATAAATAAAATTTGTTTCGAAGTACATTCAGCTTTGGCATAATTTAATTGTGTGACTGGTCCTCATTATCTTAAACACTCAATGTGGAGGCAGTCAGGGAAGAAATGAGATGCAAATCTGTTAATTATATTGGTATTTCCAGTGTACACATAAAAATACTTGGGAATCTGTTTCCCTCAGTGCAGTATAGAATATACTGAACAAGTGCATCACCATGAACATATTGATTTTAGTCAGGTTTTAGTATAGTATGTTTGTTTAGTATGTTTACTAAACAAAACTGTTTCTGTGCCTTTTTTTCTTTTTGCCCTAGGGAACCCAATTCATGACAGTGCCATATGATCCCGGATCAAATTCTCTTTCTGTCATTTACAGGGCTAGCAGGCAGGAATAGTCAGCATGGGACTTATACCATTCTACAAAGCTCACTTAAAATGCGACAAAGGTACTTTAAAGCTCCTTTTCTGATAGTGTGATAAAAGGGACCCTGGACAATGTTGAATGGCATTTCATTTCCTTCTATCTTTGATAGCTCTCTCCAAAGGCCCAGAGGTAACAGGCTAGAGTAACACAGAGCCTATTAATAAATAAAATCTCCCTTTGGATCCCCAAGTGATTTTGATAACATGGTCCAGATATCTCCGTTAAAGAGAAAATTCGTTTCTTTATATCTTGGTTGAAAAACAAGCATAGATTTTCTAGAGATTTTTCAATCTGGCTTCATGCCTTGGTTGCCCTGAACGATGACTTTTGTCAGGAGAGAGACAGGGGAGTGCAGCCCTTGGTAGCTTGTTGGCTTTCCGATACAATCAACCATGGCATGCTCCTGGAACAGCTCACAGCAGTGAGAGTTGAAGGCACCATGGTAGTTCTGCTCCTATCTCGGCAGCTGCTTTCAGAGAGCAGAGATTTGGTGGGTGCTTGTTTGTTCCCATATGAATTACCTGTGGGGTCCCATAATATTATCCCCCATGTGCTCTTCAACATTTGTATGAAGCAGCTGGGAGATGCAATTAGGAGATTTGGAGCAAAGTGTCATCAATACACAGATGGCATCGACCTCTGTTTCTCTGTCACATCTAAATCAAGGGTGATGGTTCAAGTGTCTGGAGATAACCATGGACAGAATATGGTACAATAAATCCAGACAAGGTTTATTGGTTGTAGGATCTTGTTGAGGTTTGTGAGAAACTGCAGCTTTGAAGTGGACAACTAGTCCAACTGGAAAAAATCCAACTAGTCCAACTGGAAGAAGGTATAGAGTTATAAAAGGCCAGGACTAGCCGCCTAAGAAACAGTTTCTACGCAAATGTAATTCTGGTTCTAAACGCAGCATAAGGGGTCTCTATAGTATGGTGTATTTTAAAATGGGGGTTTTGAATATTTTATGTAGTTTTTATGTAGTTTTATGTAGTTTTTATGTACAGTAGTTTTTCAATTTCATTGTTCTGCATGGGACAATGACAATAAAGATATCATATATCATATATCGTAGTGAGTTGGCAAGAAGCCAAATGAAGCAAGAGTACGTGAGAAAGTCTGTTTGGAGATAGGGAAGCCTAGCAATGGGTGGTGATTGGTTGAAAGTTTTCCCTTATAAGCAGCATGACACAGTAGTTTGGTGTTGGAGTTCAGAGATTGGTGTGTAGAGTAAGAATTGAGTCTGTGTATATAGTAACTCGTACAAAGCTGTGGTATACTCTGTATATAATAAAAGCAATACAAATCAAGTTACTGTTCGGCAAGTTATGTTCTTGAGTCGTCATCCTGGACTACACGGACTAAGCAGCCGGTAGCAGAGAGTTTTGGTTGAGATCCATCAACAGATCTGAGGTCTGGGAACTGGATACAGTGGTACCTCAGGTTACATATGCTTCAGGTTACATACGTTTCAGGTTACACACTCCGCTAACCCAGAAATAGTGCTTCAGGTTAAGAACTTTGCTTCAGGATAAGAACAGAAATCGTGCTCCGGCGGCGCAGCAGCAGCGGGAGACCCCATTAGCTAAAGTGGTGGTTCAGGTTAAGAAGAGTTTCAGGTTAAGTACAGACCTCCGGAATGAATTAAGTACTTAACCCGAGGTACCACTGTAGATGGCCTATCCTTGATGAGTTTGCACTCTTCTAAGAGAAGCGCAGTTGTGTAGCTAATGGATGCTTCTTGATCCAGATTTTTCACTTGAAGTCCAGATGGACTTCATGGATGCTTTAGCTGAGATTCCTGCATTGCAGGCAATTGGACTAGATGAACCGTAGGGTCCCATCCAACTCTACAATTATATGATTCTATGGCTTCACTAGCCAGGTGTGCCTATCTCTAGACTGCACAGCGGGTGCAAGCTTCTTTTCCAATCATGCAGATATGAGACATCTGGACCTGTTTTAAAGTCTATATCGATGACATCAGTGGCATGCCAGGAACTATTTGTCTAGTTTCACATTGCAGTTTAAATTCATTATGCATTATAAACATAATTAATAAAAGTGAATTAATTGCAGTGCAGCATCAGTAGGCCCACCCCGACTCACAAATACTATAAAAGAAATAATAATGATGGTGTTGCATTACAATAAATTCAATATTGAAATCAAATATCAAAATAAAATATCAATATCACATACAAATGTCAAACAGCCAGCAACTGTTTCCAAGCATTTTTTTAAAAAACACCCACAATGGACTATCTGATGAATTCACTTTAAAAATTAATTTAAGCTATAATTCCAGGAATAAACCTATACCTGCTTTTAAATTTTCTTCTCCAATCATGCTGCGAAACCAACATGATTTATCAGCAAATGAAGCTGTAATCCTAAACACATTTACCTAACCTGGGAGTAAGTTGCATGTAAAGGTAAAAGGTAAAAGTAGGTAACGGACCCCCGGACGGTTAAATCCAGTCAAAGGGGACTATCAGGTGCGGTACTCATCTCGCTTTCAGGCTGAGGGAGCTAGCATTTGTCCACAGACAGCTTTCGGGGTCATGTGGCCAGCATAGCTAAACCGCTTCTGGCACAACAGAGCACCGTGACGGAAATCAGAGTGCACGGAAACGCCGTTTACCTTCCTGCCACAGCAATACCTATTCATCTACTTGCACTGGCTTGCTTTTGAACTGCTAGGATGACAGGATCTGGGACAGAGCAAGGGGAGCTCACCCTATCGCATGAATTTAAACCGCAGACCTTCTGATTGGCAAGCCCAAGAGGCTCAGCGCCACCCACGTCCCTATAAGTTGCATGTACCCGTAAGTAAACAGGGCTTACTTCCGAGCAAAGGTATATAGGATTGCACCATTAAGCAGTTCCGTTTTCCATCTCCTTCTGTTGTCTGCATTGACCCATGAAAGAGATTGGGACTCAGAACTGGCTCAAAACCAGAGGAAGTCATTGCCACTGAGGAAATCTCTATATTTTAGGAAATATTCAAATCTCTGCCAATGACATCATGGAAAGAAAGAGACGCAAATAGTCTCTCCGGTAGACAATAGTAACCTTGAAACTTTAATCTCCTTCTCCTTATGCACAGCAGATGTAAGCTTGGGCAAGCTGATACATTCTAAAACCGTTGCAAGAAAACCAGGTGGACCCAGCCCTTCTACTCAGGAAGGAGCTCCATGAAATTCTGTTTCTTGTGCCAAAAACACATACTATCCAAACTTTTAGAAGTGTGCGCTGATGTGCAGAGCAGACAGGGGGCAGGGATGGGGAAGAGTACAGTGGGGAAGGAACATGACTGGCCCCAGGATTTGGCAGACCCTCAACAAGCCACCTTCCTCCTTGAATCTATCTGCCCACCCTGCTGCCAGTGTTGCCAGCTCCTGCTGCTCTGATGTTTCATCACTGCCACTGCTTGCTTGCTATGCAGAGAGCCATGGAGCAAACAGACAGTGGAAGATGTTCCTCGTCTTCTTCAGTAACGCAGTTGTTGTTTGCTTTCTTGTTTCCTCTGGGCCAAATCAAGAAACAGATGAACAAACAGATGGCAGTGGTGAAGAGGAGGAGCAGGTCCAGATGCCCTCCCTGCTGGGATGTTGGCTCTGGGCAAGTGCCCGACCATGACCAAGCCTTGATGAAGAATTCCTGGGAAGAAAGCAGGGAGGTATGCAAGGAAAAGCGAAAGATGATATACATCTCCTCCTTATTGACTAACTTTACACACTACTGGGAATTTAAATGTATAGTCAAATAGAGTTTTTCTAATGACACTTGCTAAAGGACATGGGTGGCGCTGTGGCTTAAACCACAGAGCCTAGGACCTGCCGATCAGAAGGTCAATGGTTCGAATCCCCGTGACAGGGTGAGCTCCTGTTGCTCGGTCCCTGCTCCTGCCAACTTAGCAGTTCGAAAGCACATCAAAGTGCAAGCAGATAAATAGGTACCGCTCCGGTGGGAAGGTAAACGGCGTTTCCATGCGCTGCTCTGGTTCGCCAGAAGCGGCTTAGTCATGCTGGCCACATGACCTGGAAGCTGGACGCCAGCTCCCTCAGCCAATAAACAAGATGAGTTGGTCACAATTGGACCTAATGGTCAGGGGTCCCTTTACCTTTATCTTTAATGACACCTGCTACCCCATGTAGAACTCCTGTCGAGGGCCACAAACAGGATAGCCAATAGTGGAAATCACCCTCAAAGACAGAAGAAGACCGTTGGTCCTCTTCTCCTTGTCCCGATTGCATCTACAGTGAAGTCCACAGTAGTTTGACCCCCTTGTCAAGGCTGGAGTTAGATGCAGGTCAGAACTAAGAGACAGCCAGATGTCAGTGAAATTAACTCTTTTTCCAAGGAAATGGCATACAACGTCATCCATACTTCCCAGCAGGCCTTGCCCCATATACAGCAGTTGTCAGGACTGAAGGTCCCTGCCTTCCACTCCTCCTCCTCTCCTGGATTTTTCCCAAGCAGTCTCAAACTGTGCCTGTGCACCTCTAGTCTCTGTTGTGCCCTCCTCATTATCCTGCATGTTCTTGGAGAACCAGGGGTGGGAGGGAGGGGAGCTTGTTGCAGCTGGAGAGGGAGTGTCAGGAGTCCCGGTTCCCATCTTGATAACACAGCAAGCGTAGTTAATTAAAAAGGAAGATTTATTGCAAAAACAAGCAGAGTCCACCGGATGGCTCTAACAAGCCGCCAGCCTCATCAGTCATGATGACCCTTCTGAAGACTGCTTCCTGCGAGACCAGAAGCAACTGAACTTTCGCTTCTGACATCTCTTGTTCTGCTTCCTGTCTTGGAGCCCTCCTATTCGCCGAGACCTTGGACTGAGAGGGTCAGCTCTCACCTCTTCCCAATTCTCTGAGAGGCTGACCCTTAGCTCTTTCCCGCCTGATAAATTGCTTCCTTCTCTGTTCGCAGCATTTTGCACTTCTGGAGAGCGTTGGCAGGTTTCTGGCTCGCTCTTAGTCATTCCCTTATCAACCCGCATTCCAAAGGGCGGGGGAGTTGACACTAGCTGATGCTCATCCTGCCTGGCAGTTAACCCTCCCTGTTCCTAGTTGCTTCCATCAGCTAGTTGCAAACCTTCCCTTGGATCTAGCTGCAAATCTTCCCTGGGGGCTGGCTTATGCATGACAGGGAGACTCCCAGAATGCTTCAGTAGTCTCTTGACCACCCTCCTCTGCTTCTGCCTTGGAGTCTGAACTGCTCCCTGTCACAGGTTCCTCCTGTTCACTAAACCCAGTTGCCCCATCAGTTTTTAGCATCTCTTCCCCCTCTGACCTCTTCTCAGTGTCTCACCACTTCTCATCCTGTCAGTCCCTGACGCCCCTTGATACCTGGGGGAAGTAGAAGCTGCTAGTGTAGTGAAGCTGACAATGTCTTCTGCTTTTTTCTTTTCTTTTTCCTAAGTCAGGGGAAGAACAAAAGGGCTCAGCAGGCATTTTCCATGTTCAAAGAAAGCCTCCATCCTTGCCCCTGGGTGAGTTCTTTGTTCCTTTGGGAAACCAGACAGTATTGGGAATTAGGCCCTTTAAAAATTGGGGCATTCATCAATGTTTGGATTCATTTTCAGGGAAAGGACAGAGCTGGCCACCCATCTCTGCTACATTGCATCCATTGCACCCTGGCAAACTGGCTGCAAACCATCATTGTTGTGTAAATTAGCTGATGCCCTTTTTGTCAAGGCAGCAGTGTTCATTCTTCCATTAACCACAAATGTTATCCATGCCTGTATACACACTGGGAATGCAAAACAAAAGAGAAATCAGTGTTGGTTTGAAAACACAATCCCCGTTTCTGAAAATTTTGGAAAGAACTTAAAAATTGGGAGTGACATAAAAATCAACAGATATTTCAAATAATAGATGTGTGGTTCTTTGTTATTTGCTTTTTTAATTCCTGGGCTTTCAACATAGACTGCAGTTAGATTTGCAAGCTTTTTTGCTACCACCCCCAAATGGCCAGACACTTTGGATGAGAACTTGAATGTTGTAATTGTTAGTGTTTTAACAAGAGTCTTTTGGCCAAGTAAAATTGCCTTGTGTGGCCTGCGAGCTGCCAGTTGCTCCTCTTTGGTTTATAAAGTGTTGCAAATCAGCACACAGCCTACATGAAGGATCACTTTACTTGTAACTGAAACACATTTGATGTTTGAGAAACATGAGCTAGCCCATGGCAGCACTGCAGGATGCTAAACACTGTTAGTTATTCCACTTGAAATGGCAAGGACAATTGAGAAAAATGGACCAGAATGTTACCCAGATCAAACTGGGTTCAAGTTAACACTTAAGCGCCACCCTGCTCATTTGTAATTTTTGACTCTTTTATATGGTCTGGTAAGCCAGAAATTGTTCTCGTAGCAGTTCATTTGCTATTCTTCTTCCTTCTTATTTGGTGATCACTCGTAGCTGAGTAAGATTGTCTTCCATGAACACAGTGTTAACAGTGAGTCCATAAGTGATTGTGGAGGCCAATTCTGGATCCACACGTTCTTCCACAGTGGGGACCTAGGTTTCCGGGCAGGAGTTGATTGCGGTGTGGATTTGCCAAGCATGCAAATCCACACCGCAATCCACACTTAGCAAGTTTCTCCCTCTCATCCTGAGTTTGAGCATCTTCAAAGCCCATGACACCTTTGGTAAAGGCTGTTCTCCAACTGGAGCACTCGCAGGCCAGCGTTTCCCAGTTGTCATTGTTTATACTACATTTTTTTTTTAGATTTGCCTTGGGAGAGTCTTTAAACCTCTTTTCTTGACCACCAGCATCACACTTTCTATTTTAAAATTTGGAATAGAGTAGCTTCTTTGGAAGACGATAATCAGGCATCTGCACAACATGACTAGTCCAACAAATGCCAGTGTCGGCAGGCATTTCTTTACGTGTGCCGTGAATCCCAGAGAAGAAGAACACTGCAGGATCAGACCAAACACCCATCTAGTCCAGCATCCTGTCCTCATGTTGGCCAACTGGAAGTCCACAAGCAGCACCACATCACTCTCCTGCTCATTATCCCAAGTGACTGATAAGGCTTACTCATACCTAAGTTAACAAATCTGAGATAGGAGCAAGCTACATAGGGATGAAACCTTCCACATAATTCATAGTGCACAACTGATAGTCCTATGAGATGGAAGGATAATGTCCATTTTAAAAAGGTGGCCCAGCTATATAGTGCTTGCAGACGCAAACCAAAGCAATAGCTGAACAATGAGTCAGAGGGCAGTGTGCCACTAATTTAATTTTCACAACTTTTTGCAATCAAGAAAGAGTAGCGCTTTAGAGCTCTGCCAAACAGGAACTGGTGTGTAGGAGAAACAGCAGCATGGAAAGCCATCTTTGACAGAAACACATGTGGTGAAAACACACTTGTGCCCTCGGCGAGCCAAATTAGTCTTTCTTAACAGATATAGAGGAATATCTGGTAACTTGGGTCTTTTAGTGGCAATCAGTAGCACAAAAACAAGTCATTCTGATGTCTTTCTATTGAATGCCACAAACAAGATCTGGTTCCTGTGGAAATAAAAAGCAAAGGCCAGATACTTTGACAAAGATAAGATTGGCAGATAATATATTTCCAAAATATGGTCTCTTTGCACCTGCAGATCGAGGAATTAAGTTCAGGGTTAATAACCTTCAAGGTTGCTTGGTACTCGATGATAAACAAAACTGTCTGCTCAAAAACAGCATCATGTTGCATCCCAAAAGTAATGATTTATACCATGCATGTGAAATTGCCATGTTTCATGGGCTATTTTGCCCAATTATTTTGTGTCTTGGGACATGTGCCAACTCCCAGAGGCCCTGGGTGCCCAAGCACCCACAAAATTCCCCATAAAGGGGCCAGACACCCACAAATTTTGGTGCCAGGGCCACACACATTGCATAATAATAATTAATAATTTTATTATTTATATCCTGCCCACCTGGCTGGGTTTCCCCAGCCACTCTGGGCGGCTTTCAGCAGCATATAGAAACATAATAAAACATCAAATGTTAAAAAATTCCTGATACAGGGCTGCCTTCAGATGTCTTCTAAAATTGTGTAGTTCTTTATCTCCTTGACATCTGATGGGAGGGTGTTCCACAGAGAGAGCGCTACTTCCAAGAAGGCCCTCTGCCTAGTTCCCTGTAACTTCGCTTCTGGCAGTGAGGGAACCACCAAAAGCAGATCCTATTTTCCAAGGCATCCCTGATTCAGAAAAGCTGTCCTGGTTTCTGATTTGATCCCGGAATGTCCCACTTTTCCTTAGGATGTGTCTATTTTCATTGGAGAAATGTTGGAGGGTATGGAGTTATCTGACTCCCGAGCCGTCTGAAGGCAATCTTGTATAGGGAAGATTTTTTTTAAATCTTTAATGTTTTATTATGTTTTTATATATGTTGGAAGCTGCCCAGAGTGGCTGGGGCAACCTAGTGAGATCTGTGAGGTATAAATAATAAAAATATCGTTATGGAATGGGACATCCCTATTTTCATCAGAGAAATGTTGGCGGGTATGCAGAAGACCCTTAGAGCTGGATCTCAGTGTCCAGGCTGAACGATGGGAGTGGAGATGCTCCTTCAGGTATACAGAGCCGAGGCTGTTTAGGGCTTTAATGGCCAAGCTGGCACTCCTGTTATAGAATCATAGATTCATAAAATTATAGAGCTGGTTCATCTAGCTCAACTCAGATCAGAGAAATTAACTGGATCCTGAAGTGGCCTGCAGTCTGTTTAAAAATCCGTCTGAAAATAGAGATTTAAACTAGGAAATTACCTCACATTATTTCCAGGGCTTATTCAGAGGCAGGGATTAATGACTCCCCTCTGCAGTAATCTTGTTGGGTTGTAGTAATGCTTTTTTGGTTTTTGTTTTGTATGTGTGCGACAAATCAAGTGTTCAGAAACAGACCAGTGAGAACAGCAGAGGCCCTGAGGTCACAGGGACAGGATCAATGCTCCCAGTTGTTTCAGGGGAGAGGTAGAAGTAGTGAGAGAGCAGAAATGTATACATGGACCTTCCTTCTGTTGCGTGCTGAAGTCCCCCAAAACATCCCTAACCCAATAACTCACACATCACGCATAATTTTTGTTTAAGGTTTTTGGCATAATTTGGCCACAACTTTTATTATCATACAAAATAGTGAGTGGTTGCGTAGGCATTGGTTATGACTAGCTATCCCCCCCCGCCTTGGGGGATAGCACTGACTCCCGGATTCCAGCGTAAGTCAGTGTGGAGGAACAAGCAGGGCAACTGGGGCTGCGAAACAGACCCTTCAGTTCCTCCCTGCCTGCGCCTTGGGGTCTTACTCGGCCCGCACCCGATTCCAGGGGTTTGGACAAGGGGATGGTAAGCCCCAGAATTCCTTTAACGGAATTCCCATTTTGCAGCAGCAATGGAGGGGTAGGCCCAGCCTATCCATACCCCTCCTCCAACCAATTTAACCAATGCCTAACCGCCAACCTTACAAGTTGTGACGATTTGCTACGTAGTAGGCAAAACCCAATTGGCACACACTAATCAGCCAAAAGGAAAAATTCCTACTAGGCCCCCGCACCAAGGCGGACGACCCCATGACAGGCAATAGCAAGGTCATAGCGAAGCCCAAAACAAGGGAGGGCGGGCGGGTGATCCGGTGTCCACAGCGAAAGAGAAAGAACCAAGCTGTGGGTCCAGTATAAGTAACCTCTAACTCCACCCCTTAATTGGCAACATCAAAATTTCCCCAGTAACGGCAATCACCAATCAATTTAATTCCCTTGCACAGCCTGGCTAGCAACTGAGGATGCTTTTGGCTGGCCCCATCCGCAACACGTGCTCTCTCTTTAATGAGAACACGCTTTGCGTGCTGAAGTCCCCCAAAACATCCCTAACCCAATAACTCACACATCACGCATAATTTTTGTTTAAGGTTTTTGGCATAATTTGGCCACAACTTTTATTATCATACAAAATAGTGAGTGGTTGCGTAGGCATTGGTTATGACTAGCTATCCCCCCCCGCCTTGGGGGATAGCACTGACTCCCGGATTCCAGCGTAAGTCAGTGTGGAGGAACAAGCAGGGCAACTGGGGCTGCGAAACAGACCCTTCAGTTCCTCCCTGCCTGCGCCTTGGGGTCTTACTCGGCCCGCACCCGATTCCAGGGGTTTGGACAAGGGGATGGTAAGCCCCAGAATTCCTTTAACGGAATTCCCATTTTGCAGCAGCAATGGAGGGGTAGGCCCAGCCTATCCATACCCCTCCTCCAACCAATTTAACCAATGCCTAACCGCCACCCGAGCCCTAAGCTCGCCGCCAACCACTCATAAAGCAATCCACACCCTCAATTTGGACACTACCGCATCCAACCAGGCATCATTCCCAGACGAGGAAAGATGAACCCCATCAGCCCTGTATAAGACCTCCTCCTTAAAGGAAATATGAGGGTGAGGAATCACCAAGCCGCCCAAGCTCACCACCAACTTGCCCACCGCGGAATTGATCCGCTTCCTAACTTTCTCAGTGGACGCTGAGCAAGGACTGCCACGCCAAATACGGCGCTGAAGCAGTTGTGACCAAATCAATGTAGCATTAGGCACCATAGCCGCCAGCTCCCTCAGATCCCGCAAAATAACAGTACGCAGCGTAAAGCAAGGAAAAGATACCAAATCATTTTCCCCTAGCTGCACCACAATTGCTGAAGGTGGGCCAAGCAGAAGGACACGCCTCTTCATGAGTGGCAAGAATTCCCTCCAGCGCATCCCCCTTCTGAAGATCCAGGACACCTGCACATGCTGTGGAAGGCCCAGGCCATCTCCCAATCCAGACTGACGTGCTCTGTCAGCGGCCCAGTGTACAATACTGTGACCCACTATCCAAATACGGATAGCACCCGGACCTAGGGTTAAAACAAAATTGTAAGTACACAACCTCATTATTTCCTCACATACGTTTTGAAAGCGTTGGAACTCCACCGACCCAAGTTCTTTATCCTCTTTACGGATAAACCCCAATGAGCGGCTGTCGTCGCAGCACCTATCCGAAAAGAGTGGGGGGCGAACCCTGAAGCCTCAAGCCCACACGCTACAATAGCTTTTCGCATCACCGCAGTGAATTGATGCCGTACTAATGGGCGCCCATTCTCATGAATCAATAGGGGCCCATCACCCACCGGTCGCAAGGCCAGGTACCGCTTAAGGTCCTTAACCGGACAAGGGCCACCTTCCCCAGACGCCGGGAGCCTAATAACTGCTCCCCTACCCAGCTGATCAGTCTTTGAGCTCCTGATATTAATTTGCAAGTCGGACGGAGACAAACTCACGTCCTGCAACAACAAGCCCCTGGAACCTCCATCCCGCTTAGGCTCAAGGACCACCTCACCTACTCTCAGGGCCCCAAAGAAAGCCAATGAGAAAGCCGCAGAAAACAAACGAGCCTCGAATTTGGACCAACAGATGCTACGCAAGATAGTATGCATCTGCGTCAGTAACTGAAAGGTGATGGGGCGTCTAGGAATAGGCTTAGAGGGAGTAAGGCGCCCCCAACCTTCCAAAGCTCTGCGCACTACGAACTTCCCACACGGATCCTTATCAAAAAATGCCCTGCTAAAAAAGGAAATTGCTGCCGAATGAAGCCGCAGCGTCCTAGCCGCCCGGCCCATCTTGAATAGGTGTGCCAAATACTTGAGCACCTGAGAGGAAGATTGGGGGGCAGTAACCTCCCCAACTGCCTGTCCATTAAATAATAAGAAATCCGCCCAGGCCTTTTTATAAGACCTCAAGGTAGAAGGGGCAACAGATGCAGCTACTCCCTGTAAAACTAATTGCTGCCAAGGTTCCAGAGATGATCCGGGAAAATTTCCGGACGGTCTCGAGCCACTGGCGCCAGGGATCTGAATCGCTCCATCTGAAAACGGGACAGAGCATCAGCAATCTCATTAGATACGCCCGGAACAAAACGGGCAGAAAATACAATATTAAAACGCAAACAGTGTAGAACAAAAACCCGTAGCAGGGCCGATACTCTAGCCGAACGTGAAGACTGCTTGGCTAGTATCTTCACCACCGCTTGGTTATCTGACCAAAAACAGACTCGATGGTCTTTGAATTGTTCAACCCACAAGTGCACAGCCACTACAATGGGAAAAAACTCAAGAAAAGTTAAATCCCGAGTTATGGCTTCCCCATGCCAAGCTGGAGGCCACCGCTCTGCACACCATCTACCATCCCAGAATAAACCAAAACCCAGGGACCCTGCTGCGTCCGAGTGCACCTGAAAGTCATTGTGGAGGTTCAAAACATCCTGCCACAAAGACACACCATTGAATTCCTTCAGGAATTCCAACCAGATACCCAGATCAGCACGTACATGGCCAGACAAACGCACCCTATGCTGTGGGGCCTGCAAGCCCGCTGTGAGCCTGGCCAGGCGGGAGCAGAATGGTCGCCCAGGGGCGACCACCCTACAGGCAAAATTCAAATGGCCCAGCAACGACTGCAGCTGACGAAGGGTGACCTTTTTTAAGGGAATTAACTCCTCTATGACCTGCTTCAAAGCAAGTATCTTATCTTCCGGCAAACTAGAGGTTTGGGCCACGGTATCCAATAAGATACCCAAATAAGTAAGCTGCGTGGAGGGACCCTCGGTCTTCTCCGCAGCCAACGGGACCCCCAGCTCTTCCGTTAAAGAAGCAAATGCCTGCAGCAGAACCACGCAGTCCCCTGTATCACTAGCTGAAGCCACTAAAAAATCATCGAGATAATGAGTGACCCCCTCCAGGCCAGTCCTATCACGCAAGGCCCAATCAAGGAATGTACTGAAACACTCAAAAGCTGCGCAGGCTACAGAGCAGCCCATAGGCATGGCCTTATCAAAATAGAATCCTCCCTCAAAATGAAAACCTAGCAACCAGAAATCATCCGGGTGGATCGGAAGTAGCCTAAATGCTGATTCAATATCGCATTTCGCTAAAAGGGCACCAGGCCCAAACTTCCGTATCATCTTGATCGCTTGATCAAGAGAGGCATAACGCACCGAACAAAGCTCCGGGGGAATTACATCGTTTACCGACGTGCCCTTAGGGTGTGAAAGATTATGAATGAGGCGAAATTCCCCCGGGGCTTTCTTGGGAACAATACCCAAGGGTGACACATGCAAATTGGAAAAGGGGGGGGCCAAAAAAGGACCAGCCATACGATGTAAGGCCAGTTCTTTACTGATCTTTCTCCGTGCCACCTCTGGCATGTCTTGAACAGACTTCTGGTTAACCATTTTCCCAGCTACTGGGGTCGATGCCACCGGGATCCTAAACCCTAAAGAGAAACCCTCACGCAAATAGGCCGCCGCTACCTTATCAGGATATGATTCCAACAAAGTTGACAGCGGCTGCAGCCTCACCGGGGTGTAGGCTAAGGAGGACAGGGTACTATTTTCCGGCTCCGGTGGCTGGCACCTGGGGAGTGGCTTTTGGGGGCTGCTGAGAGCCCCCACCCTTGCGAAAGGGTCGCCGTGCCCCTGTACACACAGACGCCGAGTGGCTCCCTGAGCACTTATCACAAAGGTGTGAGTACCTGCAGGGTTGTCGCTGGCAGGCACCCTTGTTGAAATCCCAACAATATGAACGGCGACCCGCCCTTTGAGGGGGGGCCTTAAACTTCGGCTGATCAGGGGCCTTCTTGTCGATGCGAGGAGCAACGTATGTGGTCCAAACATCCAAGTCTTTACGATCCCAGCGTGCCGTAGGGATCTTAGCCGCTCTACGCCTGAAATGCTGATCATAAGCCAATGCAGCGGTCTCGCCGGCCATTGTAAAGGCCGAGCGGACTATGGACAGATAAACCCATAAGTGCAAAGACCTCCTAGGATAGGCAGCGGAGACAATACCAGCAAAAACTTGAAAGCTGTCCAACCAACGCTCAAAAGTCCTGTCAGCTTTGGCTACCGTCACTCGCTTTTTAGAAACAGCATAGCCCGTATCCAAATGCTCCTGGCCATCAGGTGGAGGGGCTAAGCTAAAAATGTCCACATAACGGCCATTCAGGATCCTGGACCGTAGTCTGGTAGGCAAATGGGCACCAGGAATAAGGTCCCTGGCTGAATTGGTGGAGACTTTAATGTCAGGCACCAAAACCCCATCCTGACAGTCTTGGACTGCCCCATACTTAGCGCGATGTGAATTCGCCCTGCGCTCCCAAACCCACTTAGGGAGCCCTGAGGTCTCACCAAAACCCCAGTAAAGCTTGAGAGAAGCTTCCTCGTCGCTGCTAGAGCTTTGAGAAGAATTACCTGACGAAGAAGACGAAGTGTCCCTCCGCCTCCTCTTGGCACGCCTCCTGGAGCTCCGTTTATGACGGCGATGCCCACCAGACGAAGCCTTTGGTGGTGGAGGAAGGCTGTCCTCAACTGAAGACTCTGAATTATCGCCCTGCTGGACATGACCTGGAACTGACTGAGAGGAGACAACCTGTGAATTAACTGGAGTTGAACAGCCAGCTCCTGGCGACTGCGCGGTAGGCGCCCGCACAGCTCGCGCCCGAGCTGATGCCCTCCTCCTGGCCCCACCCCTGGCAGAACCCCGACCCCTAGGCGCAGCAACCTGCGACAAAGGTGAGGCTGGGGACTGGGCCAGCCGCATGTCAGGTAAGGAAAAACCGGCTGATAATGGTTCTCTCTCTTCTTCACTAGACGATGACGCCGAAGAAGGAGCAACCACCAAAGAAGCTGGTCGTGCAGCTGAAGTTGAAGGTGTAGAGCACCGTTGCATCACGCCCTCCATCTCAGCTGTGACCCGTGCCAGAGCCACTGGGTCACCCTCGAAACCCGACACCAAGGATTGGAGGCGTTGCAGCGACTGGGAGGGCTCAGGTGAACGTAAGGCCTGGGACGGGCCTTTAATACGCCGCTTCGTGGAAGGGGCAGGTCCAGGTCTCCTAGCCGCCTTCTTTGGAGCCATCCCTACTATTTGCAAGAAAATAAAAAATTAATTAAAACAAGAAATGAAATTATACAATTAAAATCAAAATTAAATTAAGGAAAAATTAAATAAAATACGGATAAGATGGATTAGAATAAAATAAATTTGAACAATTCAAAGGCCGGGGACCTGAACCCCAAGTCACAGTGGTTCAGCCACAAAAAGACGGCGAAAGATAGCCACCTATATGATAAGGCAGGCAGCTATTATCTGCAATTGGCCTGAACAGCCACTAGAGGTCACTGCTTCAGCCCTTAAAGTATGCCTGCAGTTACCAGCACGGCCACTAGGGGCTCACACTCAAGCAGGCAACCCTGCAATTACGCAGGCTGGCCACAGGAGGTCGCCAAGGCAGAAAGAAGGCCGGCAAAATGGCGCTCCCGCCTCCAGCCGCCCTTCCCCCGCGCCCAAGCAGAGTCACCGGGTCAGCAAGAGCCGGGGAGCGCTAGAGCGCCACCGGCTCAGCAGCGGGCCCGCTCCGCGCCTCACGCCCTCCTTGACGATCGCGGCAGCGGCGGAAAACCTCGCGGGCCTACAGGCGCCCACCGGAGCGCCGAAACAGCGACCAAGGCCGCGGAGCCAGGTAGGCCCCACCGACCCTCACCTAGCCGCCCTCCCCCACGGAGGAAGAAGCCTCGGCGGTTAGGCCGCCGCCGCTGGGCCGCTGGGCCGCTGGGCCGCCGCCGGGCGGGCCGGCGCGTCGCTACAGCCACGCGACCCGAAACCGGACCCAGCAGGCGAGCAGGCGGGCCCGCGGAGGCCGATCGCTATGGCCCGTCGGGTGGGGAACAACTCAGGGGAGTCCCCCGGCTCCGACCGGCCTACAAGGCCTCGAAACGGGAAGGGGAAGGCCAGCCAGGCCAGCAAGGCCTGCACGAGGGCAGGTAGGAGGGCAAACCCCTGGCCCTAATAAAGCTCGGCCGAGAAACGGGCCGTAAGCTACCCGGGACCGGGGCGCCCCCCCCGGGAGCCTGCTCTACCCACTTAGCCCAAAATGAAGCACTATGAGTCAGGGGGGGGGAAACTAAATTAAAAGGAAAACAAAAGACAAAACCCCGACTAAGGGGAAATTACTCTAACTAGGGAAGAGAAAAGGGGAACAAAATTGGAAGGGAAAGATAGGAATAAATAAAGACAAGTAAATGTTATAAAACCAATCTCTCGCTGAATTCACTCCGGGCCTGATCGATCCGGTGTCCACAGCGAAAGAGAAAGAACCAAGCTGTGGGTCCAGTATAAGTAACCTCTAACTCCACCCCTTAATTGGCAACATCAAAATTTCCCCAGTAACGGCAATCACCAATCAATTTAATTCCCTTGCACAGCCTGGCTAGCAACTGAGGATGCTTTTGGCTGGCCCCATCCGCAACACGTGCTCTCTCTTTAATGAGAACACGCTTTATAGGGCAAAGCCTGCCTCTTCCTGACAGGAAAGGATTGTGCTGGAAAAAGGAGTTGGCCAGCTTAATAATACAGAATTGGAAAGGAAAAGGGCAGCTTGTTGTACTCACCCATTTGAATTTGGGAGTACATTATGTGTTGTAAGGCGCATACAGGAAGCATACCTTTTAATATCACTCGGTGCATCATTTCCTAAACCCATTTGGAGGCTTACCTTTTAATATGGGCAGGTGATGGGTGAGTGAGCCACTTATGGGTGGGTGATGGGTGCGCCACTTCGATTTCCTTCTTGCCCTGTCCCAGGAAGGGTTCAGCCACAGAAAGAATTCAAAGCAGAAGAATCTTGCAGAAGGAATCCACACCAGGGATTGGCAGGAAGCTTATCCTACGCACGCAGAAGGACTTGGGTTCTCATTTTAAGTGTCATAGACGGGCAGCAAATTTAGTCCTATATAAACTCCAGTTAAAAAGCTGCTTCCAGATTAGAAAGAGATGAGTCGTGTGGGTCTATGGACAAAAAAAGTAAACCACCCCTGTTTAAAGCCATGGCCATTTGGATCATAGAATCATAGAATCATAGAGTTGGAAGAGACCACAAGGGCCATCGAGTCCAACCCCCTGCCAAGCAGGAAACACCATCAGAGCACTCCTGACATATGGTTGTCAAGCCTCTGCTTATAGACCTCCAAAGAAGGAGACTCCACCACACTTCTTGGCAGCAAATTCCACTGTCAATCAGCTCTTACTGTCAGGAAGTTCTTCCTAATGTTTAGGTGGAATCTTCTTTCTTGTAGTTTGGATCCATTGCTCCGTGTCCGCTTCTCTGGAGCAGCAGAAAACAACCTTTCTCCCTCCTCTATGTGACATCCTTTTATATATTTGAACATGGCTATCATATCACCCCTTAACCTCCTCTTCTCCAGGCTAAACATGCCCAGATCCCTTAGCCGTTCCTCATAGGGCATCGTTTCCAGGCCTTTGACCATTTTGGTTGCCCTCCTCTGGACATGTTCCAGTTTGTCAGTGTCCTTCTTGAACTGTGGTGCCCAGAACTGGACACAGTACTCCAGGTGAGGTCTGACCAGAGCAGAATACAGTGGCACTATTACTTCCCTTGATCTACATGCTATACTCCTATTGATGCAGCCCAGAATTGCATTGGCTTTTCTAGATTATATAATAAAGCTGTAAAAATGTCATTGCACAACCTCCACCAGACACTGAGAGGGGGAACGTGGTGGTTTAAAACAATAGTAGAAGTGTTCACCCCTCCCTGCTTTATTCAAACTTATGCCAGCATTTAAAACAGCCACTCCCCCCTCCTTTTCAGGGTTTCTCCCTTCTCACTGTACTCAAACTTCTCCCTCTTCATTCCAGAGCTGCCTATATCCCATAGTACCTTCGCACAATGAATTTCATTCCTGGTACCATATATGGTCTTTCAGTATGAAGTGCCAGGTTAAATGCAGCAATTTAGAACAGATATTGTATTAACCAGCAATCACCCAAATATGTGCAGCTTAACCGACTGAACTTAACCTTCTCTAAGGGACAGATCGTGAAGCTGAGGCTCCAGTACTTTGGCCACTTCATGAGAAGAGAAGACTCCCTGGAAAAGACCCTGATGTTGGGAAAGATGGAGGGCACAAGGAGAAGGGGACGTCAGAGGACGAGATGGTTGGATAGTGTTCTCGAAGCTACCAGCAAGAGATTGACCAAACTGCGGGAGGCAGTGGAAGACAGGAGTGCCTGGCGTGCTCTGGTCCATGGGGTCACGAAGAGTCAGACACGACTAAACGACTAAACAACAACAAAGGGTGGATCTACACACAAGAAAAAACACCTGTATAAATAAGTCAGAAATCAAATTATGATAACAAAAGAGAAGAAAAAAAACACTATGTGAAATCGCATAGAAATGTTTTCTGCTGTACAGAGCCATCTGGTGTTGCATGTTTATAACGCATTCAAAACGCTGCTTTTTGACTAATGTAGCTGAGTCCTAACTGAAGAAGTCAATCAGCAGGCTCACTCTTAAGATTCTGTTAATTTAAAGACGCAGTAAAATATGTCACCATGAGGCGGGCGCACACAGAGGGATCTGCAAAGTTTCAGAGAAGATGAGGCATGGGACTGGGAGTGGTCTATGTACAAGGGGGAATAGATGGTGGCGAGCAGGGTGCAAAGTGTGGAGGGGGAGGGGAAGAGTCAGGAGCTTACCATAAAAGTGGTTTGTGCCCAGGGGGAGGCTACGCAAACAGAGTGGGTAGAGGAGGCATGGCCACAGGCAGGAAGCGAGAATGTGTGCCAAGCAGGGCTGCAGGTAGCTTTCTCTCAAGGAGGTAAATGGGCAAATGGCAGGGGGCTAGCAAGCAGAGCTTAGCTTATCAAAAGAGGATGGTTGGGAAAGGTTTGTTAAATTCAAGTTTTCAAACAGAAAAACTCCTGATACCAAGATTTTGTGGGGTGAAGAGAGTTGTTTTAATGTGAATGTTTCTCCATTTTCCAAAGGGCTGTCAGAATGGGGTTGGCACAATTTCCCTGATTCCTCAGCACACCGTGTCCTTTCCTCTCCAGCCCTATTTCCCTCGCCCTCTAGTTCCTATTTCCTATGCAACTGTGCTGTGAGATATCATGGGTCTTGCTTGGCTGGCTTTGCTGCCACAATTCCCATCGTGCTCTCCATTCGATTGGGAAATCTTGAGGGTATATTTGTCTTGGTCCATTCTTGCTGAATATGATTCCTTTAAAACAGAGGGAGGGAGGGAGGGAGGGAGGGAGGGAGAGGGGTGCTGATTTTTTTAGGAAAAAGAATGAAAAGGATATTTAAAACAAACCCTACCACTCATATTTTAGCGGGGGAAAACCCAGTAGGGTGTGTGTGTGTGTGTGTGTGTGAACCAATAAGCACATTTGACCCAGCTTTAAGTCTTTTTATCCTGTCATTTTAAAAAATGGACATCTACATGTGAGAAAGAGCATTAGATGAGGCAAAATTAGCAGACTCAGGAAAGAGACTAGAGTGGATTTACAGAATGGATAATATATATCACAACTTAATGGGTTTCCAATCCCATCATCTCTGTGATGGCTAATTCAGATTAAATATTTCCAATGTGCTAATGCTGCCTGACTCACAACAGTTGTGTTACATGAGAAATTCAAAGCTTTATCGTCAAGTGGAAATAATTCCATAAAACTGTCATCGTGCCTCCCTTAAAACAAATGTTGCACGATTGATTAGTTGAGATAATTTGTACAGCGGAATTATCTCACTGCTTGATTTGTTGTATTATAGAAATAAAAATGAAAGCTAGATGAACCACCATGAATTCTAGATCCACAGGATTAGGTTCATTGACTAATTAAGAGCAGCTCAGGTTATAAAAGTGCCTCTTTTACTGAAGTAAATAATCTTTAAACCTGCATGCCTTCTAAAGGGTTTTATTGAGAGTCACAGATAAGCTGCAAAATTGATTCTGAGGAAAATAAAATGTTAAAATATCTTGGCTGGATTTGGCTTTGTTGACTGACGAAAGCAGAGGACTAGCAGAAGCATGTGTGCCCTGAAATTTTAGAATCTGGGATCTCCACTTTTTTAACATGGTGGATCTTACAATTTGCTCTTGCAGGAGCTTGACATGATGTGGGGAGTGGGTGGAAAGAAGCAATGAATGCATTCTTTTTAATTTTGTGCTGAGCCATGCCTCACTATGGCAGCCATTTTGTTCTGGCAGCCATGGCACTTTTATCAAGTGTGCCAACATCTCATTATTATCATTTCTTGAGAGAGAGAGAGCGAGCACTGGGTACTGTTGTATTTATATGCAAACTGAACTTCTCCCACCTTCCCTAGCATAGGCAAAGGTAAAGGACCCCGGATACTTAAGCCAGTCAAATGTGAGTATGAGGTTGTGGTGCTCATCTCACTTTCAGGTCTAGAGAGCCGGCGTTTGTCCACAGACAGCTTTCCGGATCATGTGGCTGGCATGACTAAACTGCTTCTGGCGCAACGGGACACCATGATGGAAACCAGAGCTCATGGAAATGCCGTTTACCTTCCCGCCGGAGCGGTACCTATTTATCTACTTGCACTGGTGTGCTTTCAAACTGCTAGGTTGGCAGGAGCTGTGACAGAGCAACAGGAGCTGCAGGGATTTGAACTGGATTTGAATCTTCCAACTGGCAAGCCCAAGAGGCTCAGCGTTTTAGACCACAGCTCCACCCGTGTCCTTCCTTCCGTGTTTAATATTTTATTATGTTTTTATATACATATGTTGGAAGCTGCGCAGAGTAGCTTGAGCAACCCAGTCAGATTTTTTATTTTATTTATTATTATTATTATTATTATTATTATTATTATTATTATTATTATGGAATAGGACGTCCCTATTTTAACCAGAGAAATGTTGGAGGGTATATTTCTTTTCAATGTAAGTGTCTGTACTGTCTTTCTCACTTCATGTGATTGTAAAATCTATTGCCAGTTATCATCCTGGGATTTTGAACACGTAAAAAGTTTTTCAAACTGTAGGAGCTATTTTCTTGAACTTGAAGAATGCAATTTTCAAGGGGACTGACTGAGTGTCCCTGTGGGCATCAGAACATGACATGTGCCTTTTAAAAAACAGTCAGAAAGAGAATTATTCTACAGCCAGAGAAAGATCAACGTGTCCTTATTGTTTTCCCCCCTTATCACTTTATCTTAGCTACGACTACTAGAGTTAAACACGGCATGCATTCCCAGTCTGCGAGCCTTCTATACTTTCCCATATATGTTTAGCAGAACGCATTGCTGTTAAGGAAACATCCAGCATGGAAAATATTTTAGTGCATTAGTGTCATATCCAGTGGCAGAACGTGGTTACCCCGGCAGCCCTTGATCAGTTTGCACAGTCTCTGAAATGTCTCCTCCATGCAACCAGAGTTTACCACTACTGAGAAATATCTTCACGCTAAAGGTTTGTTTACAAGGAGTTGATGTTTCCACTTACTGGAGTATTAAAGCAGTTGTTTTTTCCAACCACTAAGTAGATCTAAACATTAAGTGTTTCTTGAGTTGGTTTTCCAGTTCTCGGCCTGCTATAAACATTAACTTTTTCTGGGTTTGAATTAGTCTCTCCCCCCCATTCTGAAAAGGAAAACAAAACAAAACAAAAAAGGAAGGTTGCTCTTCCAATTAACCACATGCAATATAAAAGATAATATTTGTAAATATTTAACTCCTGAATATATATGATGCAATATTTTTGTTTCATTTACGTAAACCAGTGTTGTGCTGTGAAAGGGGTTGGTTATTTTTGTTGGCTATCGCTGCCAGGTTCGTATACCATGAAATCTGGAGTTCTCGCTTTCCTACAGATTGAAACGATAATATTCTGGTCAAATGGGGCAGACCTTCTGAACTGTAGCAATGCCACTGATTTTATGAATATGTGTCACTGCAGATTCCCTAGTTTGGAAGATAAAATGTGTGAAACCAGACCCAGTGCCATATTTATATATGTATTCATCTATCCACCCATCTCTGGCTGGGTTTCAAAACAGAATTATAGCTTACACAAAGCAAGAAGGAGTTGTTCCATACACCACCAACCCTGGAAGGATGCCAAATTCAGGAAAAAAATAAAATAAAGGGTGGGCAGGCAGTGGGGAGCAGGATAGATATACATGGAGGCAGTACCCATCCCTTTGATTTTTCTTTTTGGCCTTCTGTTTGTGGGAATAAGATGTGTTCCAGATTTTTTTAAATCTCATATTTTGTATAAGTTTGAAGGTTGTCTGCATTTTTATTTTTAAAAAGGCCAAAAAATTTAGGATTTTTTTTAAAAAAGCAATAAAGAATGATGAACACAGGGCCTTTCCATATAGTTGATTAGTGCCCCCTCTTTTACAATATCTTCTACGTTCTTGCTAAGATCTGATGTTTGCAGAGAGAATTTGCTCCTCTAAACAACAGCCTAAAAAAGGAACACTGTTAGTTTGAATATTTTGTCAAGAGTGTCGGCAATGAAAAAACTCAGACGTTTGCCGAAGACCTTTGTTTTAAAAAAGGATGACTGATATTGAGGTGTATCATGAAATGAGCCAATAATAGAAATTTTAAAGTTGCCGATACTGCATACCCTTGAGTACCCCCAAAACTGTCAGCATGTGACAGCAGCCACACCCGGGAAACTGCTTTGACTGGCCTGCTAAACCAAGTGAGGGTAGCTGATGAGTCTCAAATCCTTGGTGAGTTAGATATTTCCCCTGTGTGCAAAGACAGGCTCTGGCAGATTGAGTAGATGAGACCAATAGTGGGTCCAAGAGGGGGCAGATGGGGCTCATCAACTTGGGAAGGGAGCCCATCTTTGAGTGAATAAAAGACTAAGGAGTACACCCTACACAAATCCAGAGTATAGTCCTTAAAGCAGTTGGATGGTGTCTTATTTGGCTCCTCTTGGCAACTCCTGAAGCCATGCTAGTGCCAAACGTATTGCTCTGCTTTCCTTTGGACCACATCTGCGAGGCCGGTTTGACTTCGCCCCCAGAGGTGACCTCCATTATCTCACAAGACAGATGGATGTCAACCGCAACCATATATTTGCACGGTGGTAGTGCTCCTGTTGCAACCCACCTTGGATCAGATCCTGACCCACTAGTTGAAGAACAGTGGTGTAGGGCAGATGTTTATAGGCAGATGTTTCTGCTAAGAAATCTGAAGAGTTTCACCACATTTATTTTTGAGTGATAGACCATAGTTTCATTCATATTGATTTCATGCACCAGCCACAAGATCATATGGGAGCACCAACCAAAAGTGATCACACGTCAGATGAGACAATCAATGTCATCGTCTAAGGTGGCCTCTCTGGAAATGTTTGAAAAAGTCCCATTTCTCTAGGGCTGAACATTTCACCAGGGTTTTCGGCGAATGGAGATTGAAAAAGATGGAAGATGAACATACTAGAAATGATTGCCTATTGTTTTCAGATGAAGATCCTGGAATGGATGGAATGATGACAAAATAATACATAAATATAGAACTTAATTACTCATGACTCAAGTTCTTTTTATAGTATATATGCATCTATATTTTAGGAACTGGACTATGGAAAAGAAGTCTAGAATACTTGCAATTTAAAAAAATGGCGTGGGCATTTTCTGAAGGCTTAAGCATTGTTTTGCGAATTCCTTGGCAATGCCCCATTCTAGGAAAACCAAGATCTCCTTCTTTCTTTTCTTTTCTGAAGACCTGGATGGACTAGCTGGAAATATTACTTGGTTTCTGTATTTGTATTGGATCATGGATCAGAAGGAAGTTACAGTATGTACTGGCTTCTGAACTGAGCTTTCTACTTTGTGGTTCAAAAGTGAAGGCTGAGCAGAGTAAACCAGAGCTGTTTATATAGTTTTCGTTGAATCTACTAAAAAGCAACGAAGGAAAAAAAATTGTTTACATGCATGAAGGATATTTTCTTGGTTTTACTTCCGAAGTAAAAGGCTCCCAGACTTTTGAATATCTGACCAATGGTAATTTCGTGGTTGGGTTCTGTGTTCTTGGAGGAGAGTTCAGATATTGCTGTGGCAAGGTGCTTATGAAGCTGCAATGGTACTTTTCACGGTATCCGTGTATTTTGTATTTAGGAACCTGTTCCTGAATGCAAACGGTCTCATAAAAATGCACCTGAACCAGCTGCTTCAGAAAGAGCTGGCATCTGGGTTATCTGTGGCAACCAGCTAGGGGAAAAGAGTCACAATAAAAAAAACCTGAGCCCCATGAAAATTAGATACATGAACTTGGGACAAATGAAGTTGTTGCTGGTTTATTGTAAGTATAAATGAATTCTGTTTTTTTTTTTTGGGGGGGGAGCTGTCTTGCAGATGAAGAAGAAATGGAGGTGATAATAACATTTAGGTAGTCTGCTCCTATGCATGTTCTCTCAGAGGTAGGTCCTAGTCTATTTAGTAGATCAAACACTCAAGTAAGATGTGTGTAGGATTCAACAGTAACCTAAAATTACTGGTGTGAGTGGTGCACCACAATTTGACTCTTGGACAGGAAGGCTGTTAAAACCTGAACGAATGTCTGGTTCAGCACCATCCTCTTAGGGACGCGGGTGGCGCTGTGGGTTAGACCACAGAGCCTAGGACTTGCCGATCAGGAGGTTGGCAGTTCGAATTCCTGCAATGGGGTGAGCTCCCGTTGCTCGGTCCCTGCTCCTGCCAACCTAGCAGTTCGAAAGCACGTCAAAGTGCAAGTAGATAAATAGGTACCGCTCCAGCGGGAAGGTAAATGGCGTTTCCGTGCGCTGCTCTGGTTCGCCAGAAGTGGCTTAGTCATGCTGGCCACATGACCCGGAAGCTGTACGCCGGCTCCCTCGACCAGTAAAGCGAGATGAGCGCCGCAGCCCCAGAGTCGGCCACGACTGGACCTAATGGTCAGGGGTCCCTTTACCTTACTCATTGCTCTCAACAGTGAGAAATTAGCTGTTATCTTTCTCATGGGTCCAAAAGGGAATAAAGGCATACCTCCCCTCTCAATCCAGCAGTGGTAAAATCTAGATCTGTGTGTGCCTGTGAAAAGAAGCCATAGAAGTAGCAGTTTGAAACAGAGACTGAGAAGGAGGCAAAGACTTAGTTTGGCAAGCAGGGATGGGAAAATCTGTAAATTTCAGTTACTCTCAGGTTCTCATTGTTCCACGTTTCCACATCAGTTTGCATTTAAAAAACCCCATCATGACATGTATCAGCAATTTAGTCTGAATTTCTCCATATATATGACCCTTGGGGTCCTTTCCAGCACTATGATTCTATGATATTATATATCATATATATTTAGTCTGATATATTTAGTTTAATATATACATTTTTGCAAAGGAACTTCCCCTCATATAATACATTTTTGCAGGTTTTCCCCATTAATACCTGCATTTATATACACTCTTTACCCCAATATATGCAGTGCACTTTACTTGGCTGGAGACAGCCTTGCAAAATTCAGAAAAATGTGAATTTCAGAGGATGGCTGTATTTTTGGTTTGCATATGGCTTTGGAAAGTGTGAAGTGAAGATATGCTTTTAAATGTGAACTGAGTCAAATTTCTATTGAATCTCTGCTGGCAAGTGCTTCTTGGGGTTTGTTCTCTGGGAATCTGATGTGGGTGGGGCAATGAATTTCTAGCTCCTAGGTCCTTCTGGCGGTTCCCTCACTGTAAGAAGTGAAGCTACAGGTAACAAGGTAGAGGGCCTTCTTGGTAGTGGCACCCACCCTGTGGAATACCCTCCCCTCAGATGGAGATGAGTAACTACCGGTATGTAACCTTTGAAAGACGTCTGAAGGCAGCCCTCTGTAGGGAAGCCTTTTAATGTATAATGTTTTATTATGTTTTTATATATGTTGAAAGCTGCCCAGAGTGGCTGGGGCAACCCAGCCAGATAGGTGGAGTACAAATAAAATAATAATAACAATATTAAGGCAAATAATAATAACATATTATTATTATTATTATTATTATTATTATTATTATTATTATTATTATTATTTGCTATATTACAGCTTTAAGTAATGCTGCCACTTTTGCTCAAATTGTATGTTTATAAGCACACCCAATTCTTTCCTTTCGCATTTTAAAGCAAACGGACCTAATTTGCTGGGCCAGAACTTATATGTGGATTGGAACACAGTTATCAGTCAGTTTATAAACTTCTCTGAATGTTGTGGTGCTGTTTCTGTTTCTTTCTTTTTTAAAAAGTGTATTTTGAGGGAAAATGCCGATAAAAATGTGTATTTTAGGGGAACTGCATGGAAAAGTATTTTTTTTAAGTTTACTTCGGGGGGGGGGAATGTATGCAAAATACAACATTAAGGGAAGAATGTATACAAATGCTTTTAAGTGAAAATTTAAACCAATGTTTTGTAGATATGTAATGAAAGGGGTCAAGTAAAGCTTTGGATTTAATCAATTAAATTTGTACCCAAACAACTACAGTCGTACCTTGGTTCTTGAATGGAATGAGTTCCAGAAGTCCGTTCGAATTCCGAAAACGTGCAAAAACCAAGGCGCAGCTTCTGATTGGCTTCAGGAGCTTCCTGCACTCAATTGGAAGTCATGTCAGCTGCATCAGAAGTTCAGGTTCCAAAAAACGTTTACAAACAGGAACACTCATTTCCGGGTCTGCGGTGTTCGGGAGCCAAAACGTTCTAGTCACAAGGCGTTCAAGAACCAAGGTATGACTGTATGTAGTCAAACTGGAACAACGTTGAGTAGATCCAAAACAGTTGGGCTGCTTCCAAGTGCAACTATCCATCTCTACAAATTTGAATATATGTTTGGGTGTGCATCACACATTTATTCATACTTTACTTTTCTGGTAACTGAGGGGTGTTTGTGAGTGTCTTTTATTTCATTCTGCAAATCAACTTACTAGTAGTCTGCACTCTGCAGCCTTCCAAGGTGCCAACATTTCAACTGAAGCCCAAGGGAAGGCATCATATGGCAACTCTTCCTATCAGGTTTTTCAGATCTGGAAATACGAGCAGCTGGGGAGGCTGCAGTGTGTCGGCGAAATGTTTACTCAGAAGGAAAACTGAGACACCCCCCTTGGCACCTTATAGTGATAAACTAAACACAAAACTCTCTCAAAAACTCTTTTCCACTGCAAAAAGACGTTCCCATTTTTCTGTCTCGTTCTTAGGAATCTTAAGAAATCCTCCCAAGTGTCCTGGGAATGAGCCAGAAAAATCGAAGCCTCTTTCAAGGAAGAGACGCTGGAGGGAAGATTTAATCACAGCGCTATCATTCACTGTGTGGTTCCTCCTTTTTCCTGCTTCTTCTTCTGTGCTGATGCCCTTTTATCCCCCACCTTCGCTCCTTGTCCCCTGGCAATCCGTGAGCAGGCAGAGTATGAAATGATAGCAGAATGTAATGTAGGCAATCAGGGATTGAGTGAGCAGGATAACATCTGCGCACTATATAATCAATCAGATTTGACTGCCTAGCGTCACCCCTGACAGCAGATGAAGGAGCATTGTATTATTTCTTTCAGGTAGTGGGGAGAGGAATGTGTCCCTGTTTGGCCAAGGCAAATGGGAAATGTCTTCCTGCACTCTATTGATAGTTGGTCTGCCTGCTTTCACAGTGCAGCATGACACAGAACACTACTTGGCGGCCTTGGCAAAGGACTTCTCATACTGAATATTCATTGTAGTGATGTACAACTTTCGGCTAACAATTGATTATTATTTTTAGTGCTTCTTTAGCACAGATCAAGATGATCCAGGTGAACTGGGAATGAGTATATAGTGGGTGGTGGACGTACCTTTTTTATTTCTATGCTGATTTTCTGTCAAACGACAACTTTCGTGAGCTCTCTATTCTCAAAGCCAATGGAAAAGGAGGTACTAAAATAACATACTGCGAGGTAATTAAAAGCTTACAGTATATTTAAAAGAGCTTGGAATAACAATAGGTGTGTCTTCTAATTTCATAAATTACATACTTTCATAGTGAAATCAAATATTCCCTAGAGGAAGCACTGTACATCTATTTTTGCCAAAATAGACTGATCATATTGTAACAGCTGGAATTTATTCAGGCTTATTTTACAAAATATTAGACCTGCCAATCTGACATCTCTTTCATCTAGAAATATGGAAGTACTAAAGGGCGGGTTTCAGCAGACTTCCAGGGATGGTGAGGAGAACCAGAGCCTGGGAATCCAGGAAAATTTTTAAAGACAAGCCAAGGATGGCCTAATAGAGAAGTGCATCTTTTGTATAGGAAACTGTGCAGTTGGATGTTGAAATATTCTCTAAATATGGTAGATATTCTGAAGGAAATCAGCCCTGAGTGCTCACTGGAAGAACAGATCCTGAAGCTGAGGCTCCAATACTTTGACCACCTCGTGAGAAGAGAAGACTCCCTGGAAAAGACCCTGATGTTGGGAAAGATGGAGGGCACAAGGAGAAGGGGAAGACAGAGGACGAGATGGTTGGACAATGTTCTCGAAGCTACCAGCATGAGTTTGACCAAAATGCGGGAGGCAGTGGAAGACAGGAGTGCCTGGCGTGCTCTGGTCCAGGGGGTCACGAAGAGTCGGACACGACTAAACGACTAAACAACAACAAATGGTAGATTTTTCATTGAATAGGGTTAGTAGTCTACTTATACATTGCCTCTCAAGATAGTCAGATGCCAACCAAGAAAATTATTTTCTAAATCAAGCACTGAAATGGCATGTAGGGTGCAATTCAACATGAACACATAAGGTTATTCACAGATACTACTGCTAGACTGCCTCATCGGTTGGAATCCTACACCCACCCACCCACCCACCCACCTTCATAACAGTTCTCTGTAAATATACAAGTTTGTTGTATGGGACACGCAGTAAGCATTATTTGGTAGAATTAACTTTGCTCACAAAGGCAGCAGAATCTGGAGCAGATGTTGTGGTGATTAGGGGTGCTGAGAAGATAGCAGTGACACTTCCAGTTCATTACTTTATCAGGGCATACAGATCCCTATCCACTTATGTCCTCCTGAAGTCAATGGGCTTATCTCCTGGAGGGACAGGGAGCTCATTAGACACAAGAACTCCTTACGGTGTTCTACCACTAACTCTGATTCTCTGGGCAATCTGTAGCCCAGATAGCCTAAGGAATTACAGAAAATGACCTTGGCACAATTTCTTCCAGATGTCTTCTGCCATTGCATCACGTGAAGTTGATGGAACAGGAAGGCAATATGTTGCTATGCTGAAGTTATGCTGCAGACTACTAATTATGGTGCTGACTTGGTAACGTCCACAGAATGGAAGATGGTAGGATCCCCAAGGACATGCTCTATGGGGAGCTGGCTTCAGGCCACAAGCCCATTGGCAGACCAATTCTGCATCTGCAAAAGTACCATGAAGGTTGGCAACCCCTCCATGGGGGAATCCCTTGAAGACTACCGCGGTGCCTGGAGACAGGCAGTCAGGTCGTGTATCTACAGCAGTGACTAGAGGAGGAATGGCCATTGGGAGGAGAGAAGAAATGCCATGGTGCACCTGCAACAGCACAACTGGACACCTTCAATCTGCCCCAGCTGCAACAAACCATATCTCTCCTGTATTTGTCTCTACAGCCACAGCAGGCATTGTAACCTTCCAACAGTTTGAGTTTGACTTCACCCCCAAAGGCACACTCATCCATTGTCCCCCAAGACAGACAGATGCCAACAATTTTATGAAGGCTTTTTGCTGTGGCAGAATAATATTCTCTATCACCATCGGTAGCTTTAACCATGTAATCATGTGATGATTGATTCTATACACCTGTATTGTATTTAACTGCTTACAATGAGTCTGAACACTAGCTGTGCCTGTGAATACTTTCTTTATCCTGAGCAAACCGTTTTGTATGACTGGGTAAGGTATAGTATGAGTCTGATATTTTCTAATTTTAATGGTTTACCACACATTGTAACTGGAGTGCTATTTTGTATCATGCAGCTTTTCGGACTGATGAAGCGTGTAGCGAAACCTGTAATATATCTGGAGAACAGGTCTCCTTTTGCCCACTTGTGTTATTCTCACTAGGGTGGTGGCTTTTATTTGCCTTCCCGTGATAGATCCATGCATACGGCTTTGTGTTTCCAACTCAAGACCCATTTGAAGAACATTTCATCCAATTCAATCTTTGAAAAACAGTTTTGAAAACCTTTTTCATATTCTCCAGTGTGCTACCCTTGCCATTGTGGCGGCATGGGGTTGCCGTTCTGTAATTGGTCTAACGCTACTTGTTGAACGGTTCATTTATCCAGTCTGTATAATGTTTACTTCAAATGTAACTTGTTAAGATAAAGGTAAAGGGACCCCTGACCATTAGGTTCAGTTGTGACCGACTCTATTCTAGCTATTATTCTAGTAAATTTGGTTTTATACTTATAAGCCAGTTTGTGATGCCCCAGCAAAACCAACACAGCACTTCTGCTGATGCGTCCGCACCATACCTACCTCCCAATCACCTCCCCCCTCTCCTTTCTGGAAACCTGAGGCATCCCTCCCTGTTGACTGCTCCTTTTCTCCATCACATCTGTAAAGGGATTCCAATGCCATTCTTGGTAGCATACGGCCTATTGCATCATTTATGGGTACTCATTTTTAGAGGTATTTCATGCACGCTCCAAGTTATCATGCACAGCACCTGGGCTGAGCATTAAGGTAATTTTAAGTCTCTAATGCTCCGGCTAGTGAAAATTGGCATATCGAGGGAACTATCAGGTGCTGCAGAGCTATTATCTTTTCCTTCCTGCTGTCCCTTAATGATCACAGGAATCAGCGAAGAACTTTGTCATGGTGGAATTCACGTGCCAAGTTTCTATAAGAAGGACATGTAAAGAGGTTTTCTTTTCATTTTCCAGTTTGGGAAGTTTCTTCCAACATACAGTTTAGCAAAGTGCAAAACAGATTAACTGCCACAAGTAATGCAAGGCCTGCTTATGGAGTCAATTATTGATTATTCTGCGGCTTGGAATTTTTGTGTCTTTCTCATTTTAATGTTTGAGCTAAAAGGACAAGAAGCTAATAAAGCATGTGGGATTCCCATGGGCAACTAGTTGACAACTCTGAGAACAGAGTGCTGGACTCGATGAGCCTTGGCTTGCTCATGCAGGGCTTGTCTTAAGGGCAACTGGCTAGCTCAGTTGGTAGAGCGTGATACTCTTAATCTCAAGGACATAGTTTTGAGCCCCACATTGAGCAAAAAGATTCCTGCACTGCAAGAGGTTGGACCAGATGACCCTTGTGGTCCCTTTGCATGCGCTCCACACCTTCCCCACATTGTATGAGAGGGTTGGGGGAACTCCAGAATATATTTAGGGGGTACATAGGGAACGGGCAGAGTCTCCCCTGTGCTGACAGAACCATGACTTAGTGCTGCCTTGGATACAACCCCATTTGATGACCAAAGATTTTTATAATTGAATGACAACATTATTTTAAAACAGTTAATACCGATGGGACATTTATTATTATTATTATTATTATTATTATTATTATTATTATTATTATTATTATATTTTATTTATACCCCGCTCTCCCCAGCTAAGACTGGGCTCAGGGCGGCTAACACTGGTATAAAAACAATTGATTGAAATACAACTTAAAAACAAGATTAAAATATAATATTAAAATGCAGCCTCATTTCAGGAACTCAAATCAAAAACTTTTTTGGGGATGAAAATGTCATGTCTTCACCAAGGCCAACTATCCAGACTGGTTCTACGTGGGCCAGAAAAAAGCCAGGGAAGTCCCCAAATAGGAGTTCCATCACAGAAGGAGAAAGGAAAAAGGAAGATGGGGATCAATTTGATTCCAAGCCAAAGGCCAGGCAGAACAACTCTGTCTTACAGAGTTATATCAGGCTACTAGGAGCCGTTCATCTGTGTTTTGAGCTCCTAAAATGTAGGAGCAGTGTCTTTCTTGATAGAATGCATATCCTGACAACATGGACTCTCTAAGCAGGACAGCATCTTGAGATGTGTTCAGATGACAGATGCATATTGACAACACAGGACGTCTATTCTGAAGCTGGATTGGATTGATGTCTATTCTCAGCGTGGATTGGCTTGAGATCTGGAAACTGGTGCTGATAGCCCAGGGGAGCATGCTAAGGAATGGTGAGACCCTTTTGAAAGAGAGGCATCTTGGCAGGATCAGAGCAGGAAGGCGCAATGTGTACCGGAGGCAAGACGCAAAGTCACAGCTGGGAAGCCTGCAGGGAGATCAGCTATGCCAACTGGAATGACGATTAAGATCAATGCAACTGGAATGAAGATCAGGATGCAAAACATAAAGCCAAGCTCAGGCGGAGAAAGCAGGAGTCGTGGTACGAGAAGAAGACAGTGTTGACAGCAGAACCGGAGGTAGGGGAACGGTTGTCCTGATCTGGAGCAGATACGACCAAAGCCAGATATCCGGCAAACAAGGAAACTTGTGCTCAGGCAAGAGCTAAAAACCTGAACAGGGAGTAGAGATCAAACAACATCATGAGGGACAAACAAGAGAAACTTGGGGAAGAGATAGCCTGAGGCATAATGCTCCAAATACAGCCTTGCTTTGCCAGCAAACTACAGGATCCTTAGAGCCAGCACCATGCATGAAACGGGGCAACATCCTCTTTGAAGTATCAGCAGCCCTAAGATATATATGTTGAAGTAGTAACATGGGTAACTAGCTATTAAAAGCCAGCTCAAGTTGCAAAAAGATCTGGAAAACAAGCGTGGCTGCAATCCTAACCTAACTCCAATTACCTGGGAGCAAGCCCCACTGAATTCAGCAGGACTTAGTTCTCAGTAGACATGGCTGGTATTGCAGTGTAATTGTGAAAGTGCCCAACTAGACAAGAATGAGAGATGGATTCTGCCTAGATTTTAGGCTGAAGATGCATGAAAGTAAAAATAATTTAATTATTCCAGTTTCTAGGCTGCATTTTAGATTTTGCTGAAAATAAAAAAGAGCCTGGCACTTAGGTCTTTATGTTTGTTTGTTTGTTTGTTTGTTTGTTTACTAGCCTCTGAAAAGTACCTGGTTATTTAATTGTCTGCCTCATCCAAACATCACAGCATCCAGTGTCTGGCTGCTTCCAAATTTAGTCATTCACCATGATCCTTATCGGCCCTTATTCTCCAGCTTCAGTCTCAGCTGTTTCCCCATGATTTAATATTTGTTGTGCTTCCAGGAACAGAAAATGGGTTGCAAGGTGCCTTTTTGCTAGCCCATAGAATGCAAATAGCATCCTCTCTCATACAGTCTCTGAAGTTCAAACTGGTGCTGGCCAGAGATCATGGAGTGTTCTTAAAGGAGTTTTCTATTCTGTACTTTTATTTTCCATGGATCTTGCCAAGGCAGAATTGTCTCCAGGACCCCCTCCCATCCATTACTCTTCTCTCTCTCTCTCTCTCTCTCTCTCTCTCTCTCTCTCTCTCTCTCTCTCTCTCTCTCTCTCTCTCCCATGCCTGCTTTTAGCCGCTTATTTTCCATATCTAACTTTGGCTCACAGATCTTCATTTCTGTGTTTACTTCTGTGGCTGGCTGTTAATTTTACTGTATGTCTTTGGAGTGTCCAACAGTTGAAGGACATTGAAGAACTGCACTGTTGTCTGTTGGGCATAATTTTATGAGAAATCCAATGTTTACTTACTGCCCATCTTGTGTTGTCTGTGTGGACAGCTGAAAAACTTAGTCTGTGATGGCAGCAGGGAACCGGGTATGGGAGAACAAATGGAAACTTATTCATGATAAGAAGCAAGTGATGCTGGTCAGGGCATCAGTTAATATGAGGACAGGTGTGCAACCTCTGCTGTTTGGTGTGGTACAGGTCTACAGCCTGGGATGCTCCTTGATCTGGTACTGTTTTGGGATGCTCAGATGTGGGCACTATGATGAGGAATGCCTTTTACCAGCTGGAAGGCCAGCCACAGCCTTTCCTGCAGAAGTTGGGCCTTGTTGCAACCATTTATGTGCTAGTAAGCTCCAAAATGTGCTACAACATGATCAGTGTGTGTGCACACCTGCTCCTGAAAAGCATCTAGAAACTTCAGTTGGTTCAAAACATGCTAGATGGAACTCAAATTCTGGAGATGGAGCTCAATTTCAGATAGAGTTTAAATTTCTCTCAAATTAAGTTTGATCTGTATTTGTTACATTTCTCAAGTCAATTCATGGTGCTAGTTCTTACCTCTAAAGCTTGCCTGGATTGAACTTTATGACCCCTCAAGTCCATTACCGCACTCAGGCACTGATGAAGGACATTCACTGCCTCATCTGACTTGGAGGAAAAATAGAAATAGAGATCTCCAGGTGATCTCTGCCGGTAAGCGGATGGAACAGAACTCTGTGGGGCATCCAAACATAACCGACAATGGGTTGAGCAGTAAAACCCCAACACTAACTTCTGGAACTGGATATGAGTGCAACCATTGAGAAACTACTTTGAGCACCTGACACTGTCAGGCCTGAATGCCATAATCACCCCCACTACCTATGGCAGGTACCAAAAGTAAAACAGTCTAATGCAGAGCTAGCGTTCACTGACCAAATCTGGCCTCCAAAGCCTTTTAAAATGACCTATCTTGCACAGTGGTATCAGTGGCAGTGGAAGAAAATAAACAAAGAAGCAACAGCTAGCTGCTACAGTCTGGTACCTCCAGAGAGCTGAAGAGTTGTTCAAAAATACTCCAGCATGATTGTGTCTTCGCTCTGCCTGGCTAGTTAGGATTGCAGGATTTTTGGGATCTTTGACAGTAATCGGAATCACTCGACACAGTTCTGCGCTCTGCAGAAAAGGTGAGCAGCCTCCTTCTCCTGCTGTGCCTAAACTATGGCTTGCCTGCAAACGAGATTCCAAAACCAGAATCAAACACTGGTTTGGAATACTGGTTTGTGGGCAAACGTTCTCTCAATATGTATATTTTTTGGCTTCCAATGGAAAGGACAAACTATGAAATGGGATCCTGGTGGGGGAGCTGGGAGGAGGCAGAGAGTATCCAGAAGCTGTGAAAAGGTCAGCATGAGAGAGTTCCAGAGTCTGGTCCTGGCAAGGAGAAGAAAGAGGAAGGGGACAGGAGTGACAGAGGAGAAACACAGAAGAGGCAAAGAAACTGGGATGGTCTTGTTGGGTGAGGAGAAAAATAATAGGGAAGAAGATGGAGGGAATAGAGAGAAAAGAAGTGAGCTACAAACAGGAATGGGCCAAGTCATTTTGGCACCTGAGGTGAAACACAAAATGGCAACCCCCTTCCCATCAGGGACTTAGGGGTGAGTGAAGATCTACATCAGGAACGGGGGGAGGAGGAGGGGAGAGAGAATAAAGTTATATATTGAGATATGCTGCCCCTATGGGTCCTGCTGCCTGAGGCATTTGCCTCACTTTGCCACATGGGTGGGCCGGACCTGGCAATTTGTGATCAGTGAGGATAATGGTTGACTGCAGGGCTCAGTACACCGAAGTCCATAAATGCAGGGTAATGCCATCAACTGGCATTGGTAATCAGGCATTTAGTGAGGTACAAGCCAGACTTGAGCTTGCCAGACATAGCAACTTATGAATCTGATTCTGGTGAATCTAGCGCAGTATTGTCCACCCTGACTGACAGCAGGGCTCCATGGTTTCTGACAGGACTCATTTCTAGCCTTTCCTGGAGATGGCAGGGAGTGTACCTGGAACCTTCTGTATCCAAAGCAGATGCCCCACCACTGAGCTACATGCTTTCCCATGGCATGTTTCCTCCTCCCCCCACACTATCATTCAAATTCATGGAAGTGGACCTGGAAAGTCTGCAAGTCAGTGGCAAGACTAAGAAAATCACTCCAACAACAGATACTCTAAGAGATCAAAATGATGATTTATTTTATTTTATTTATTTGTTTGTTTGTTTTTATGTTTATGATTTTATTTATTTATTTATTTTAATGGAAGAATGGAGGCCTTTTTGGGGGGGATATCTGGGAACCACAAACAAATGAAGTCACGGGCAGGATTCGAGATAGTGGAAGCAAAATGATAAAGGAATTGTGCTAGAGGGACATTGATAGTAGATGAGAATTTGACATATAATGCAGCAGAAAAGAGTTTGTATAAAAAACTACTGTGGAGGTGTTTCAATACATGAAATGATGTAACTGACCTGTAGCTAATTTGTAAAAATTTGGAAACTCAATATGGAGACTCTAAAGGAACGGGGAAGAGCTCAAGCAACAAGAAACCGCCCAAGAATGAAAACCATTTGGAACACTACACATAACTGCAGGAGACACCTAGTTTGTCTACTCCCAGGGCCGATGACTTGGAACAATCTTTCAGTGGCAGCATTCGTTCTGAGACGTGTGATGCAATTTTCAAGGAGAGGGTGCCTCCAGGCTTGCACAGGGAACCTTCTTCATCACCGACCGACTCTGACACATCTAAGATGAGAGGGAAGAGCATGATGCACAGGCACATTTGAGCATAAGTGAAGGCTCTCAATTAATCCCAAGCAATTATTATTCCTATTTGCAATCTGGATCAATAAAACATCATAAATCCTATGATTTCTACTGGGATAGTCATGTCAGTCTGCTGCAGCAAAACCAACTGAGAGCCTTGCGGCTGCTGACAGACTAACAAATGAATTATGGCATAAGCTTTCATGGACTACAGTCTAGATTCTTTGTTGCTCGTAAATGTTATGAATGCATCTATGCAAGTGTGCATGTGTGTGTGTGTGTTGTGTGGTTTCCAGCCACTGAAATGTTAAAGTCCTTTTATTACAAGTTGCATTTCCAGCCACTGAACGGCTGTAAATGTTAAGTGTTTTTACAGTCATTTCTTCCCCAGCTGCTAAGCAGCTTTAAATACTATCAAAAATTTTGCTTTTCCAGCTGTTGAGTCATTTCTGAACAATTTAATGGATTTTTTTTTAACTTGCTCAACCTATTTATATTTTACTCACAAAGCAAGTGCAAAATTACTCTGGCACCTTCCAAGTCTTGTTTTTAGTCTCTGTCTCCTCTCTCTCTCTCTCTCTCTCTCTCTCTCTCTCTCTCTCTCTCACACACACACACACACACACACACACACACTGCACACCCCAGTCTCTATACTGAATGAAAATTCTGTCCTCATGTGAGAGTTTTTGAAAAGAAAAGAAAACCCCTAAAAATAAACAAGCAATTCTGGATATAATGAATCCAAGATGAACATTCTGAGTTCATCTTAGCATTTTGATACCTCAAACGCATTAGTCTTGTGGTATATTCAATGGAAAGACTGTTGTTGTGGCATGTTCAATGGAAAATGTGTCCTTGTGGTCTTTCCACTGGGAATTTTGTACTTATGGGGTTGTTGTTTTTCCAGGGCAGAGGGGAAGAGCCTTGTGGCAGGAAGAGCTGATTGAACTTTAAAACCAGGGGATGGGGAGAGACTGGGGTCAGTGTAACTTCAATGGAAGAGACTGTGTAACGAGGCAAATGCTCTATGCGTGTAAGGAGCGAAGACATTAGGCCAAGAAAATGGAAAATTCTTGTGGCCCTTGAGGAACCATCAAGGAGAAGGAAAAAGATCTGGGGCAAAATTGATGGAAATAAGGAGGACCAAACCATGTTATACTGGATACATTCCTTTTGTACTGGCTGCCAGTAACCGATTAGATTAAGGGCATGTCCAGATGGCTCTCATTTTGGGGACCAGGAGAGCTGTTTCCAATGCTCCTGTTCCTTTTAGTCAAGATGTGTAGTGTTGTGACCCATAATGCTCCCCCCTGCAAATAAAATAAACCCACGAAGCTGACACGTACTTGCATGACTGAGGTTCGCCTTGTTGTCCTCCCACACTGAGGCCCTCACCATGGGGATTTCTGCTTTCCCCAAGGCACTTCTGGCACCCTTAGCTGAATTGCTGTCACAGCTGTCATCCAGGAGGAAGCCACCATTGAGATGAGCTTCAAACCTCAACATGTTTGCTCAGAGGAATGGTTGTCACTGAATTTCGCCTAAGGCACAATTCAAACATCTAATGGTGCTTCCTTTGCAGGTGAAACATTTGCAGGAATTTCGAGGGCAGGGACAGATATTTTGGTGAGAGGAGTCAGATTTCATTCCCCACCACTGCAGACATCTAGAGCTAAATGGGATTTCCTTTGAAACAAAATCAAATAAATCCTTGTCCGACTGAGGAATAAAATATATATACTAGAATCATAAAACCATCAAATTGGAAGGGACCTCGGGGGTCATCTATTCCAACTCCCTGCAATACAGCAGGAATATTCTGCCCAACATGGGGCTCAAACCCACGAGCTGAGATAACTCAGTCGGTACAAGAGACTCTTAATCTCAGAGTTGTGGGTTTGAACCCCATATTCCAGTTGCATTGCAGAGGGCTGGACGAGATTAGCCTTGTGGTCTCTTCCAACACTATGATTCTATGACCCTGAGATTAAGGGTCTCATGCTCTACCGACTGAGTTATTCTAATGGAATATTATGGATTATGTCAAATGACAAAAGGGTTGTAATAATAGTAATAATAATAATAATAATAATAATAATAATAATGATAATAATAATAATAATAATTTATACCCCATCCATCTGGCTGGGTTTCCCCAGCCACTCTGGACGGCTTCCAACAAAATATTAAGCTACAATAGTCTGCTAAACATTACAAGCTTCCCTAAACAGGGCTGCCTTCAGACGTCATGGTTGTCATCTTTTCTTGCTAATTAATGGGTTAATTCTAGAGCTAGCTGAAGATGTCTGCTCTGTGCTTAAGCTATGGCATTTGGTGCCAGAAGATGTAGTGATGGCCCCCAACTTGAATGGCTTCATAGGAGGATCAGGAACATTATAGGGGGTAAAGCTATCAGTGAGGTAGGGGTGAGGCTATCAATGGCTTACTAATCATATGGCTCTATATTATTATCAAAGTTATTGGGAGAGGGTCATTACACTTGTGTCTGGATTCCGGGCTTCTGTAAGAATCTATGGGAAGAGAAAGCTGGATGAGCTGGATCTTTGGTCTGATCATCCACAGAGAGCTCTCCTCATGTTCTTATCACAGATACCAATGTGTGCCCTCTTTCATGCAGATCCTCGTAACAATGACTTACTCCACCTGCCCCTGCCAGATACAGAATTTTGGGCTAGATAAAACCACCAGTAGTCAGAAATTGCACAGAAACTGCATCAAGAGAGGTGGTCACAGGACCTGTTGTTTGCCAATATGCAAAGTTTGCTAATATTGTTGTGAGTTTGCATGGGGTTTAGTCTTCATGATGCCTTGAGTCCCTTGTAATTATTGGGGTCCTGGATCCAGCAAGGGTATAGGCAAACTTGGCAGCGCCACCCGCGTCCCTCTTTAGGCTGTTAGCACACTGTATTTTTGAATGCTCCTGTAAGTGTGTGTGTGTTTAAAAAACTAGATGCCAGGAAGATGTTAGCCTAGCCTGGTCCCTGAAAAGCTAGCCTTCTCTGTGTAGGAATCTTTATTCAGGGAGAAGGCGCTCCGATAAGATTGCATTCACTTCTTGCATCCTGAAGCAGCACAATTTAGTTGCAGATCTGCTTCATAGTATCATAGAATTGTAGAACTGGAAGGGAATCCCAGCCCCCTGCAATGGAGGATTCTCAACTAAAGCATCCATGACAGATGGTCACCCAACCTCTGCTTAAAAGACTCCAAGGAAGGAGTGCTTCATTGGAAGTTTGCGTTAACTCGGCTGCTGGGAACACGGATACTGATCATTAAGGCAAATCTGAGAACAGGGTGGCACATTATTTATATGCGGAAATTCTCAGGTTCAATCCTTGGCATCTTCAGATAAGGAAACTTCAATGGAAAGTCTGGGAAAGATCCCAGGCCTGGGAGCAGTCTAGCGTAGACAATATTGAACTAGACAGAGCAAGGATTTTACTCCTTCTAGGGCAGTTTTCTATGTTGAGCTTGATGGGATCTTTAATATAGGGTTTTTTTTTAACTCTAACCTACAAAAACAGCAATAGACGGCATGTCCAGTAGAATTATCTATTTTTTAAATGGCAGGGTTTCTACTGCATTAGCTTGGAAGAATTTTCCATCGTCTCGCTTGGCCTCGCGTTTCGAAAGGTGCCCCCGTATTCCATCTTAAATGTCCCTTCCTCTTCCCCTCCTCCCGTGCGTATTATCCCCCACTCCCACTTTCTGTATCCTAAACAATCTTAATTCCTTGATGTTTACAATCTGCAAGGTTTTTCTTCCTTCCTTCCAAGAAGAAGTTTCCAATAAGTATTTATAAAGTGGAAAAATAAATGACAAACAGAAGGTGGAGCAGGAAAAAAAGAATCTTCCACGCTTCAAACGAGGCAAATTCACAAAACGGCTGCACACACGTCTGTGTATGTTTAAGCGCTATAGATTGTATATGCTCCGCCACGAGTGTTAAGAAGACACTCCGGTAGCCAAAGCAAAGATTTGAGAACTAAATAGCTTGAATGTCAAAGTAACTTAAAAATCAAAAGAAAGCCAACCAAATTCCATGGGCGGGGGTGGTTGGGCTGGTAGGTTTTTCTTTTTCTTTCTCTTTTTTGCTTGTTACTATTTTTATTTTTGACCACCACACAGAAAGGGTAAGTTTACATGACCACGTGTAGTTGTTTCTGGAAGGATAATGTTGTGGCAATTGGGCACCATGTCCACATAAACAGTTAATCTCCTAAGACGTGAGAGATCTTTGTTGTGTCTGATGAAGGCAGACATTCATTAGGATATTTTTTTAAAAACTAAAAAAACCTTTTTTTATTTTAACCACCAGCTCTTGGAAATCTTCCACTTCATGCAAGTAGGAAACCACAAGTATTCCTTTACTTATATCAGTACCAGAAGCTAGAAGCGTGGAATGCCTTCAGAATGCTTTGAACCCTATAATTGTCTCTTGTAATAATACTTTATTTATTCATTTCGGCTCATAGCTGATCAAGGATAATGAATGTAACTTGATTAAAAGACACAATTAAAATTGTGGCAGTAGCAGGCAGGAGAAAGCAGACCAGCTCAGCTACTTTCCACTGCAGTTAAGTGAAAGTGTCCTAAGGAAATAATGAATTGGAGATGAAATTTATTCCTTATTTTTTTTTTCAAGCAAACAAACCTACCTCTTCATAAAGTCCGGGGGGTTGCAATAAACCCAGTAAACTGATAGAATTCCAGTTTTATAACCATAGTTGAGTAAGTGTTAATCTAAATATGTTAAATTATTAAAAATACAACCATTGCATGCTGTTATGGTAGTTATTTTCTCTTTCAACATTTATACTTATTATCAAGCAGTAACAAATCTGTATTGGGAAAAGCTTGTGGTGATGAAGATCATTGATGCTTTCTAAATTTATTTGATGTGATTGTTATATCATTCCCCCCCCCCCAAGGAACAAAACAGAGAACACAATACGATATACAAAACCAGTGAAAGCATTCAAAACAATAAATATAAAATGCCACACTATCATTTCTTTACCACCCAGAGCCCATTAAAACCTTCATGTTAAGCCAAGTTATCACCTCAAGTATTCCCTCAAAGGCTTGGCAAGGTGCACAGATTCTTTTACCAAACTTCTCAGATGTGTAGCCTGGCTAGCCTTTTGGAAATGAGTTCTATGGCTTGGTCTGCTTCCCCCCCCATCTGTCCATATATTTACTCCTGTAGAGTATGCAACTACAACAGCTTAAAAGATTTGAGATATTGGGCAAAGCCAGTGTGACACTCTACTCCCTGGTCCTGAATGGGGTAACTGTGCCCCTGAAGGACCAGGCGCACAGTCATTTTGGACTCTCAGCTGTCCATGGAGGAACAGGTTAATTCTGTGTCCAGGGCGGCTGTCTACCAGCTCCACGCAGGCTGAGACCCTACTTGCCTGCAGACTGTCTTGCCAGAGTGGTGCATGCTCTAGTTATCTCCCACTTGGACTACTGCAATGTGCTCTACGTGGGGCTACCTTTGAAGGTGACCCGGAAACTGCAATTAATCCAGAATGCGGCAGCTAGACTGGTGACTGGGAGTGGCTGCCGAGACCACATAACACCAGTCCTGAGAGATCTGCATTGGCTCCCAGTACGTTTCTGAGCACAATTCAAAGTGTTGGTGCTGAACTTTAAAGCCCTAAACGGCCTTGGTCCTGTATACCTGAAGGAGCGTCTCCACTCCCATTGTTCAGCCCGGACACTGAGATCCAGTGCCGAGGGCCTTCTGGTGGTTCCCTCACAGTGAGAAGCCAAGTTACAGGGAACCAGACAGAGGGCTTTCTTGGTAGTGGCGCCTGCCCTGTGGAATGCCCTCCCATCAGATGTCAAGGAAATAAGCAGCTATTTTATTTTTAAAAGACATCTGAAGGCAGCCCTATTTAGGGAAGTTTTTAATATTTAATGCTGTGTTGTTTTTAACACTCGATTGAGAGCTGCCCAGAGTGGCTGGAGAAACTCAGCCAGATGGGCGGGGTATAAATAAATTATTATGATTATGATTATACAGATGTGGCTGGACTCTTAACTCACATCAACCCTCACCATTGGCCATACTGGGTAGTGCTGATGAGGGCAAAATCTTGAGGACACCATGTTAGTTACTGATGCCTCAGATGATTTATCTATTGCTGGGGCTGTACCATTTCAAAATACGATGGAGGGATGTAATGTTTGACACTCTCCCCACACAAACTATTCCTGTGAACATGCCTGAGAGACTCCTAGACTCATAGAATCATAGAATTGTTGGGTTACAAAGGGTCCAAAGGCTCATCTAGCCTAGTGCCTAGTGCAGGAATCTCAACTGAAGCACCCAAAACTTTTAGAAGGTTTTAGACTTTCAAACCTTTGTATACAGTTAAAACATGTGGTGGATCCTTCTGAAACAGGACGAGAAGCTTAGGATCCCAGCTTATATCTGATTGGATATATCAAATCTGACATATCCAGACATCTCATGTAGCAGGGCTAGGACAGACCCCATCTGGGGCCTGGGAGAACTATTGCCAGTCACAGTTAGCAACACCGGGCTAAATAATAATAATAAATTTTATTTATACCCCACCCTCCCCAGCCAAGACCGGGCTCAGGGCAGCTGACACCAGGTATAAAAACAATTGATTGAAATACAACTTAAAATCAAGATTAAAATATGACATTAAAACATTAAAACATTAAAATGCAGCCTCATTTCAGTAGGAACTCAAATCATTAACTTTTTTGGGGGTGAAAATGTCAAGTCTTCATCAAAGCGAACTATCCAGAATGGTCCTACATGGCCAGAAAAAAGCCAGGGAAGCCCCCAAATAGGAGCTCCATCACAGAAGGAGAAAGGAAAAAGGAAAGAAGGGGAGGGGATCAAGTTGATTCCAAACCAAAGGCGGAACAACTCTGTCTTACAAGCCCTGCGGAAAGAAATCAGATCCTGCAGGGCTCTGGTCTCATGAGACAGAGAGTTCCACCAGGCTGGAGCCAGTGTTGAAAAGCCCCTGGCTCTAGTTGAGGCTAATCTGACTTCCTTAGGGTCCACCTACAACCATTTCTTATGTTTATAACTAATGGTAAGGAGAAGAAAGCTGCAAAGCTGGCATTAACTACGTTCAGGTAAAGGGGAAGGACCATGGCTTAGTGGTAGAACACATGGTTTGCATGCAGAATGTCTTTGACATCTCTAGCTACAAGGATCAGGCGCTGGGGAAAACCTTTCTCTTCTTCCTGAGTCCCTGGAAATCCAATCAGAGCAGACAATACATGATGGACAAAGAGTGCAGCCTGGTCCGAGGTGGTTTCCAGTGTACTGTAAGATTGCTGAAGCCATGTGCACTTCCTTATTTAAAATAGTAACAATGAGAATTACTCTGGAATTTTCACTGCTGTCTTCAATGGGTTGCTCATTTCGGACACGCATTATCTTGCTTACTGATTGATAAACCTCAGTCTGCCTCCTCTGCCAACACTTAAGAAGTTACCAGCTTCTGCGCCACCCTTTCCAGGATGGGCATTTCCTGCCCCTTGATTCAACACCATCACTTTGTCATTCTGTGGCAACAGATCAAAGGCTGGAGATAAAGGCTTGCAGCGATAAATTCCTCAAGGGAAAGAGATTAATGGGCATGGGAGTTCTGTGTTGATACCAGCCGTGTCCAGATAAGGAGAAGTAGACACTTTTGATACTGTTTCATGTCGTCCCTGCCCATTTATGCTGCTTTCTCTCTTGGCAATAACTCAGTACGCTCTGATATCTGTGACAATTTGTCATTTTTGAAAGGAAAACCCTGTGCAATGCCACAAAAAGGAGAGAGAAGAAGAAGAAGAAGAAGAAGAAGAAGAAGAAGAAGAAGAAGAGGAGGAGGAGGAGGAGGAGGAGGAAGGAAGGGGGTGCAAACAAGAGAGTTGCTTTGCCACAAGAGAGTTACAGAACAGAAGGTTCTTGCATGCTTGCACACACACATTCAGGTGTGCCTAAAATTTTGCAGCCAGCTTGACTTTATGCTTTTTGGGCTAGAATGGGCCCTTTACTACTGCTGCTGTGGACATCTGTGCTACTGATATCTCTCCACGCTGAGCAGGAAACCCCGAAGGTGGTTCTAAGTGCATTTGGCTGAATGCAATGGTGGGTGGTGCAAAGTCACAGTGGACATATTTCAAGTAATACTACTACTGCTACTAATTTATTATTTATACCCCACCCATCTGGGTGGGCTTCCCCAGCCACTCTGGGCGGCTTCCAACAAAATATTAAAATACAGCAATGCATCAAACATTAAAAGCTTCCCTAAACAGGGCTGCCTTCAGATGTCTTCTAAAAGTCTGGTAGTTGTTTTTCTCTTTGACATCTGGTGGGAGGGCGTTCCACAGGGAGGGCGCCACTACCGAGAAGGTCCTCTGCCTGGTTCCCTGTAACTTCACTTTGTGCAGTGAGGGAACCGCCAGAAGGCCCTTGGCGCTGGACCTCAGTGTCCGGGTAGAACAATGGGGGGGAGACGCTCCTTCAGATATACTTCACAAATACTTAGCACCTAACTAAACTGGAATGTGTTTTATTGAAAGTGACAGCCCTCCTCCCTGCGTTGATGCTATGCTGAGTAATGTGACTGGCGGGTAGGGTTCCCGTGAGATTTCAACGAGATCTCGCTGGAAGCTGCTACCCCGCCAGTGCTTTGCAGGCTCTGCCGAGAGGTGCAGTGCTGGTGGCAAGATGGCAGCAAGACAGCGAGGCACATTCCTGTTTCACCTCAAGCAGCAAAATGGGATGAGCCCCCAGCCATTCTACATTAAATAAAAGAAAAGCAAAAACTGTTCCAACGATGGCCAAGCGACCAACCATCCACTTAAGTTCCCTTTTCTACTTGATTTAGGCTGATTTAAAGGAATTGGTCCAACTGGTTTCAAAATACTTGTTTCTGACTCTTCATCCCTGAATGGGGTGACCTAAACTGCTACAGACAGTGGAAGGTTTCCTCTCCCTTCTTGCTTCCCCCCCCCCTCCCAGCTTCACAATGGGCTTGGGAACTCATACAAACCCTTATTTCCTTTCTTGTTATTTGTAAATTACTTTCCTTTTGGAATGTTATTTAACAGACTGGATATGATGTCAGTGCCTTTAATAAACACTATGCTCTTTCCTCAACAAGTTTGTTTTCATTTTAAACCCAGATGTATTTTCCCCCTTAAACAGATATAACGGTGTGAAATATTTTAAAAATGCAAATATGACTAAAAAGAGCTTTTTATGTCCTGGAAATATTATAACATGAAATTTCTTTTTGTTCCTTTCCTTTCCTGTTGTTGGTGGAGAAAAAGAATTTATATTGCTATTTCATGGTCAGCCGGACTTTCGTGCCAGAAAGGTTTTTGAGAGATGGGTGGACAGGGTGGGGCCTTCTGGCTTGAGCCTGAATAGGACCTTGCCAAGCACTGGAAAAGCAGAAAAGGTGTCAGACATACCACCTCTGTGCCCTGTGTAGCTGTGGGATTCCCAGCCACCAGTTCTTTAAAAAATTGCACACATGCATGCCATAGAATGCATGCATGACAAGCGTCTGAAACATGTTACACATGTTCAGATACAGTGACATTTTTTGGAAATGATGAAAATAATAATAATAATAATAATAATAATAATAATAATAATAATAATTTATACTCCACACATCTGGCCACTCCGGGCGACTCCCAACAGAATATTAAAAACACGATAAAACATCAAACATTAAAAACTTCCCCAAACAGGGTTGCCTTCAGATATCTTCTAAAAGTCAGATAGTTGTTTATCTCATTTACATCTGATGGGAGGGCATTCCACAGGGCATGCACCACCACTGAGAAGGTCCTCTGCCTGGTTCCCTGTACAGTGGTACCTCGGGTTACAAACACCTCAGGTTACAAACACTTTGGGTTACAGACTCCACTAACCCGAAAGTAGTACCTTGGGTTAAAAACTTTACCTCAGGATGAGAACAGAAATCGTGTGGCGGCGGCAACAGGAGGCCCCATTAGCTAAAGTGGTACCTCAGGTTAAGAATGGTTTCAGGTTAAGAACAGATCTCCGGAAGTTTGTAACCAGAGGTACCACTGTAACCTCACTTCTCGCAGTGAGGGAACCGCCAGAAGGCCCTCAGCATTGGACCTCCGTGTTCAGGCAGAATGATGGGGGTGGAGACGCCCCTTCAGGTATACTGGGCCAAGGCCGTTTAGGGATTTAAAGGTCAGTACCAACACTTTGAATTGTGCTCAGAAATGTACTGGAAGCCAATGTAGGTCTTTCAGGACTGGTGTTATATGGTCTCGGCAGACCATCCCAGTCACTCCCAAGTTTGACCTTTTCAGATTTTACTGTTCAGATCTGATCTCGAGGGATACCCAATAAATAAAATAGAATCACTGAATTGTAGAGTTAGAAGGGATCCTGAGGAACATCTAGTCCAACTCCCTGAAATGCAGTAATATGCAGCTGTCCCATACAGAGATCAAAGCTGCAACCTTGTCATTATCCAACCAACTGAGCTATCCATGTATATGTGTGAGTCCTTAATGTTAACTCCTGTAGATTAAATTTAGTGTGATAAGTACACCAGCTGCAGCCTCATCTAGAGAAGTCCAACCAGCCATGATAATCCATTCCGTTAGTCCAGATGTTCCCAAACTCCCCCTCCCCCTCCAGACCTCTTGAAAATTGCTGAGAGTCTAGGCAGACCACTTAATGATTTTTCTACCTGTTGCAACATTTGTAATGTGCTGTGCTAGATACTGTGTGGTTTTTAAACTATTTCTTACATGTTGTAATGCAGTAAAATACAATGTATGAAATAACAGACACAGAAAAATTCAATTAAAAATCAGTATGCGTGTTTAATGTGATGGAGGAGCCATCGCCTGTCTTCTGCCACAAATCCATAGACCATCTGTTACAGACTGGGAATCCCTTCTCTAGTCACATCCAGGCTTGATTATTCTAATGGACTCTACATGGGACTGCCTTTAAAGATAGCCCAGAAACTACAGCTGGTTCATTGTGTAGCTACTAGGAACCCTGATGGGGCAAGTGTTAATATTGTACCAGCTGAATTGGTTGCCTGTATGCTTTCAAGCCCAATTTAAAGTGCTGGTTTAAACATTTAAAGCCTTGAGCAATTTGATGGTCAGAAGGAGGAAGGTCTTTTCTGTAGTGGCACCATAGCTTTTGAACTCCTTGCCAATTGGCTACTGGGTTTGCAATTGGTTTGGAAGGTTCTGCAAACACACCTTTTCAGGTTACTTATTTGTGATTAACATTCTTGCTGTCTGGATTTTTGCTTGCTGCTTCTATGCATAAAATGTTATATGGTTCACTGGTTTAAACTTTAAATAGGTTTTTTTTAAAAACTAGCATTCTCTCTCTCTCTCTCTCTCTCTCTCTCTCTCTCTCTCTCTCTCTCTCTCTCACATTGTGGTCATGACGTTTTTTTACATTTTTTACGTTGTTGCACTGTTGACTTTTTAAATCCCCCACTGTGCTAGAAGCTGCCTTGGAAGGGTATACCGTATAAAAACAGAAAGGTGGTCCTCATTTTTTGTTAAAAAAATAAGTAAATAATATTAACATGCTAAATTCAACGTTTATATTGTGTTTGTTTTCTCTTTCTGTGTTATCCCCAATCCAACAGAATCTATGGTTAGTCAGAATTAGTTAAGTTCAAATTCTTTGCAAGCAAATATCATTTAGGAGAAAAGTGCAATTCAGGTATGCCTGATGCAGTTTAATGACACCTGTGGGGTAAGGAAAATATTCTAATATTTCTATCTAACTTATATATATATATATATATATATATATATATATGCTTTCGTAGATTTTCACGGGTACATATATATATATGTATATATATGTATATATGTATATATATATATATATATATATATAAATCACTGGATAGTTCTTGGACATCATTTCAAAATTTCACTTTAGATGAAACCTGAAGCCTCATGGATGTGCAGAACCACCCTGGAAATTTCACAACCCTGACCAAAAATCCTACGCTCCTGGGACCAATCACCTCACTGATGCTCTCTTAAGCCTAACTGATCTGTCCCAAGAGGCATTCCTTTGGAAAGTTGGGAAGAATAGATTTGCGTTTCCTGTCATCTCTCTGGTGATGTCACCCAAGAATGCTTCTTCGTCCAGCTATAGTTCCTCTGCTCAGCCAGTGTGATGGAGAGAGCCAGTGTGGTGTGGTGGTTCAGAGCGGTGGACTCGTAATCTGGTGAACTGGGTTCGCGTCTCCGCTCCTCCACATGCAGCTGCTGGGTGACCTTGGGCTAGTCACACTTCTCTGAAGTCTCTCAGCCTCACTCACCTCACAGAGTGTTTGTTGTGGAGGAGGAAGGGAAAGGAGATTGTCAGCTGCTTTGAGACTCCTTAGGGTAGTGATAAAGTGGGATATCAAATCCAAACTACTCCTCCTCCTCCTCCTCCTCCTCCTCCTCCTCCTCCTCCTCCTCCTCCTCCTCTTCTTCTTCTTCTTCTTCTTCTTCTTCTTCTTCTTCTTCTTCTTCTTCTTCTTCCTCAGGGAAGCTTTCATACTCCATGGTGATACGTCACCTTTGACTTGTTTAGGTTTACTTCCAGCTATGCCATTGGAGAACCAAATGCCAAGACATTTTAGCTCAGTTACTGTCACAAAAGAAGCACAATAAATTTTGCAAAGGGCAGTTCCCTTCTTCTAGCTCCTGGGTGGACCGCTTCACTTTATCTCAGGACTGTTTGGGATTTGCAGTTTACAGACCTAAGAGTGCAGGCATGCTGCACTTCTGGTGACCTCACAGGTGACTCAAGATTCTGGGCTTGCTGATTGACAGGCTAACATGCAGCATCAGCCACAGAAAGCAAAAAAAGTGCGAGTTACTCTTTTGGAGCTCCTGCTACTAACTACTACTGCCTGTAGATTATAATATCTATAGACATAGATCCAGGATGGTGACAGCCTTGGATGCTTCAGAAGTCCATCAAAAACTGAACTCAGCAATCCAATTCTAGATGACTAGCAATCCCTGTAATTGCATGCTGGCCAATGAGAGAGAGAGAGAGAGAGAGAGAGAGAGAGAGAGAGAGAGAGAGAGAGAGAGAATTAAACTGATATATGTTCTCTTATTCAGTATGGGCACGCCTATGCATTTCCTAGTTTCTGTAACCTCTGAAGCTGTATGCTTTCCTCTATAGTTCAGAACTTGTTGAATCTGGGGAATGAATCTTGGTTGGTTTCCATTTCACGTGCCAAATATTTTTAAACTCTCCTCCTCAGCCGCTCTTAACCAACCCAGAATGGGAACAACTCGACCGTCCAAAAGGCGACGGGGCTGGAGCTCTGAAAGCTCTCTTTTCCACTCACCCGCAGCCCAATGTGATAATGCCGAGAGGAAACAATTAAAAATAATGTCCCTTTTATTATAACTGAGTCTACAGTCTTTCAGCACATTGACTCCAGCAAGACTTGGAGAGACATCCTACAGACTAATAAAAAATCCTTAAATATCAGTTCTGAAAGTTAATTCATGTGGAGCCACTCTTTTCTGCCAAAAATGGAACTTTTTCTCTGCAGCAAATGTTGTGCCGAATCCTCCAGACATGATGAGTAATGTCACAACTCTGGCTTCTTCTGGAAGTTATCAGTCGTTAATTTGCCACTTTGGGGCTGTTTATTGAGTCCAGCAATAATCTTTGCTCCTTCGGCCCATTGTGACCATGGCACTGAATAAATTCTTCTTCTTCTTCTTCTTCTTCTTCTTCTTCTTCTTCTTCTTCTTCTTCTTCTTCTTCTTCTTCTTCCAGCTGCAAAATGCATAGGGTTGCAGAGGTGGAAGAAGGCTTGATGGCCATCTACCTTACAGCCTTCCCAAACACAAATTTGCCCTTGCCCTTAAGCTCTTGAGATTGACCTGCAGTATAGGCCCTACATAGCTAGACCAGGCATGGCCACACTTGGTCCTCCAGCTGTTTTGGGACTACAACTCCCATCATCCCTGACCACTGGTCCTGTTAGCTAGGGATGATGGGAGTTGTAGTCCCAAAACAGCTGGAGGACCAAGTGTGGCCATGCCTGGCCTAGACCACAGTGCACCAGAAGTAAAGAGCAGACTTTTTTCTTTCCATTTATGTAGAGCACTGATTTGATTTAGATGCTGAAATAATAATGATAGTATTGTTGCTGTTGTTATTGTTGATTACCATCACATGGGGAGACTCATGCTATACTTTCTATGAGCATTCCATAATTACTGCTAAGACCTCTGAGGCTTCTTCATGCACCTTTAAATTGAAACATATTCAGGAGCAGATCATTCAGCAATCAAACGGCTGGCTGCACAGTTGCTGACATTCAGTCTGCTGTCTCCTGAAGTATGAGAAAGGACACTTTACCTGTAGCTAATTATAATTTTTTTCCACAGCACTATTAAATAGCTTCCTCAGCTGCAGTGGAGAAACCTAAATAGAAGGGAGCTGTTATATGGGGTAATTCCATTCAGATGTGCTGCTGATTTTTCCATGCAACTAATTGGACGAGAAACTCTGTGTGTGGCTCCAGAGTCTCTCCGACACACCCGAGTGCTTCTCAAATCGACTCGAAGGACTGATTTCTCTTTCCTTCATTTCCTTACCCTCCTACCCGTCAATTTGATATCCTGCTCCATCGCCCCTCCAAAATGAAGGTTTATTTAAAAATGGTGGAAATAACAAAAAAAAAAGTCAGCCAACTTTAAATGGATTGAAATCACAGGTGAGTAGATTTGCTGAAACCACTGAAATGTCGAATGCTGGGTGTGGGGACCAGCTGGATGTCAGTTCTCAAAGGAGCATGAGGCGATAGTCCAATAAAACCTGCCCCAGCCTGGTCCCCTCCAGATGTCCCCTCCAGCCAAAGTCAGAGACGATAGGAGTTGCTGTCCAAAACATCTGGGGACATCAGGTTGGGGAAGGCTGCTCTAAAAGCTAGGCTGTGGGGTGCAGGGTTTGACTTTTAAATGTGGGAAACTTGCTGAATGGCTTTGGGTTCATCACGCATCACACTGTCTAGCTGACTTCCAGGGGTGGTTGCAAAGTCAGTCTGTGGTGCAGTGCTTAGAGTGTTGAACTAGGAGCTGGGAGATCAGGGTTCAAATCTCCAGTCAGCCATGAAGTTCACTGGGTAACCTTGGGCCAATCACTACCTCTCAGCCTAATCTACCTCACAGGGTTGTTGTAGAGATTACATGAGGAGGGGGAGAACCATGCATGCAGGGAACCTTGAGTCCCTTGGAGAAAAAGGTGGGATAATAATAATAATAATAATAATAATAATAATAATAATAATAATAATAAATAATAATAATAATAATAATAATAATAATAATAATAATAATACTTTTATTATCATATAGAAAGAATGTGATTTGTGCGGACCAGTTATTTCTTTTGCACAATTTGAACCAGTGTTTTGTGTGGAACCGAAGAGATGGAAGGTGTCTCAAGAATTTATCTCATCTATTGGTCTGTTTGGAATCTGTCCAGTTTGTTACACAGTGTGTGGCTCCAGTCCTGCAGAGCCGCTCACAATGCATGGCAGCAAAGGGAGGTCAGGTTGCAGCACCAAGGAGAGCTCCTGGCAAACTACTTGTTCTGACAAGGTTGGGAATGAACTGAGGTCTTCTGAGTGTCTGTTTCCAGCCTATGTCTCCTAGGTGCCTCTCCTAGGCTTAAAGGGATAACTTTCTGACCTAAAGACACTTCCTGCAGTCCGTGGCCTCCTACATTGTTTGATCTTTGCAGTGAAGCACCAACAAGGTAATGTGAGAAGCCTTTGGTTCCTTGGACCCCAGGGAAGGAGCCCTGAGGGTCTTGGCTTCTGTCTAAAGAATAATTTATTATTTATACCCCATCCATCTGGCTGGGCTTCCCCAGCCACTCTGGGCAGCTTCCAACACAATATTAAAACACAGTAATGCATCAAACATTAAAAGCTTCCCTAAACAGGGCTGCCTTCAGATGTCTGGTAGTTGTTTATTTCTTTGACATCTGCTGGGAGGGTGTTCCACAGGGTGGATGCCACTACCGAGAAGGCCCTCTGTCTGGTTCCCTGTAACCTGGCTGTAATCCTGTAACCTCCAACTTCATGTCTCCCAATTTTGGACTCCAAGGCCATGACATATCAACCTGTTCTTCCAGCTTCAGGGATGTCACAGTTTCATCATCTCAACTGGGAACTTGTTTCACTGCCCAATCAGGATCAATATAATATTGCTGCATGATTTAAGCGTTTGGCCAAGTTACAGAAATCTACACTCTTTTTACATGGTGTTGAAACTTCTTGGCAAAGTTATTTGCCCACAGTGTTGATATGCCATTCTGCAGCAGGCTGCAAAAGATTGGAGAGACATAAGAAAGCTAAGCTAAAAATGTTAGCAATGATTTACTTTATTGTTTAAGGATAACATGGATTATATTTTTAGAGTACTCCTGTGGAACATAATTGGTTACTAAGGTTTATTATATACTATAATTATCAAAATTGAATAAAAATTATTTTTAAAAGTTCATGAACTTTGGAAGTTTTGCTACACAGTCACATACATCCCTATATGGGCTCGCTAGCAATGGGGTTATTGCATCAAGTTTATCTGTTTTTGGTTCTTTATAGCTCCTTTGTTCAAGGAAGAACACCTCATCTAGATGTTTTAAATAGGGAATGATGATAGAGAAGCCATTCCACACTCTCTGCCATATGGAAATGCCTCTTACGATAGCAACCTGGATGTTGGCAGCAGCAGTCGTCAATCGCATCCCTGGCACATGCCTTCTTTAGATCAGCAGGCATAGGCAAACTCGGCCCTCCAGATGTTTTTGGCCTACAACTCCCATGATCCCTAGCTAACAGGACCAGTGGTCAGAGATGATGGAAATTGTAGTCCCAAAACATCTGGAGGGCCGAGTTTGCCTATGCCTGGATGAGGGCATGCACGAGAGAATTCCTTTCATTGTTTGGGCAAAAGAGGGGGAAATACTTAATGCAAACAAAACCCCATCATTATCTCATTTTTTGGTGTATTTCTCTATATTTTTTCTAAACAAATCCCATGCAAAACATTGAGTTGAAAAGAAAGGAAATATCGTAACTTCTAACCACTGATTTTATCTTTCTTTTAAGGAATGAATGCTTCAAAGTTGTATAAAATTACTTAATCAACAAAGATCCAGTATGGAAAATTGCAGATGGGTAAGAGAAATATTTCTTTTAAAGCAGCCAAGCTATTCATATTGATTTCTACCTATGTTTCCACCAGCAATGCGGGGAATAATAACAACTGCACTCGGCCTTCATCTGAAAACTAAAATAATTTGAATTTCAGAAACATCTGAGGCAAAAAGGTTTCATTAGCACTGCAGTCCTATACATCCTAATCAGAAGTAAGCCCCATCAAGTTCAATGGAGCATATATCCAGGAAGGTGGGTATAGGATTGGAGCCTGATGCCTGCCATTCTTCCTTATAGAAATGCTAGAGCTTATATATCCAGATATTTGTCTCCCTCCCTCCCCACCACCAAAATAAATTTATTTTTTAATCTATATCTATTATATTTTTATTCATTGGTTTGAGACAATTTCTATGCCCCTCAGATTAACCCCCCCACACAAATATAAATAATCAGAAGAAAGCCAGTGATATAAACTACAGTCATACCTTGGGTTACAGATGCTTTGGGTTGCGCGATTTCCAGTTGCGCACTGCGCTGAACCCAGAAGTACCGGAACGGGTCACTTCCTGGTTTCGGCGCATGTGCAGAAGAGCTAAATCGTGCTTTGAGCATGTGCAGAAGCACCGAATCGCGACCTGTGTGTGCGCTGACATGGTGCTGTGGGTTGCGGACGCTGCGGGTTGTGAACGTGCTTCCTGCATGGATCACGTTTGCAGCCCCAGTGTCCACTGTACTGACATATATTGATATCAATTCCATAACTCAACATTGATAGTAACCCTTTCTCTTCCTGACACACCATCTGCCACCCCTGACTACTCCAAAGAACCCAAAAGTGCAATATCCTTTGGTGTTTCACCTTTGATTTAGATGCCCATAGTAGCAACCTGATGCTCACAGCAGGGCCTGCTTTTATGGGCAGACACTGAGTTCTAGTAGAGCTTCCTTAGACACAGTTGTTTCTCTCCCAGTAACCAGTCAGGTGCACTGTCAGGTTCCCATTGCATAACACAATGACAGTGACTCTTACCTGTAAGTAAAGAAGAGATATTTATCCATGCTAATAGCATTACTGACTCAGCAGCAAGCACAAGGTCCAGAAACAATGTTTCCTGCTGAGGGAAATGGCTGCCTCCCATGAGATCGGACCCCCAGCAGTGCCAGAAATTCAGGGTTAATATGAGGGTAATTAGCCCTGTTGATACCCACCCAGGGTAGGCGGGGACTTGCCGTCCACAGATCGTCCATTAGATCGTCCACGATAAAACATCAAACATTAAAAAAGGAGGGCAGCAGTAACCTGGTTGCTGACACCACACCACAAAAGGGAACAAAAGTGAGACCAGATTGGAACGTCGCTTTTCCAGAAGACCAAGCCACACCTTGGTCATGACAGGACACCATTACTGGAAGAGCTTTACCAAGATGAACCCAATGATCCTTGTGGTAAGTTGACATTTTCCTAACTTCTGTGACACACATTCAGCCACCAGCGAGGCAGCTGTTGCTTCCATCATTTTGGGGAGTGTATGACTTCACCAACCACATGAGTTTGCAACCAGGCAGCCATCCCCATGAGTTTTCAGAAGCACTGGTTGCACAGCTAAGTGACTTCACTGGTGCATCTGCAGCATTTTCTGAGGCCCACATCATCTGCAGTAGCTGTGCTCTCAGCAACCAACTCTTGCCAGAGCACACAAATCTCTCCAAGCATGGCATCATCTGGAAACAAAAGGAATGATGTCCAGCCACCATAGGCATCTCCTGCTAAGTTACTTCATGCAGACCCTCCAAGTGTCCCTATTTTCCAGGGACATCCTGAATTTACAGAAGCTGTCTCAGTTTTTGATTGATCCCAGAAAGTCCCACTTTTCCTTAGGACGTCCCTATTTTCATCGGAGAAAGGTTGGAGGGTATAGAGCTATGTGACCCCAGAGCCAAGGAGATAAGTAACTATACAACCTTAAGAAGGCATCTGAAGGCAGCCCTATATAGTTTTTATTATGTTTTAATATATGTTGGAAGCTGCCCAGAATATCATCATCATCATCATCATCATCATTGTCGTCATCATTATTATGGAATAGGACATCCCTATTTTCATTGGAGAAATGTTGAGGTGCATGCTTCATACCTAAACTGGTGGGATGCAGGTGGTGCTGTGGTCTAAACCACTGAGCCTCTTGGGCTTGCTGATCAGAAGGTCGGGGTTTGAATCTCCATGACAGGGTGAGCTCCCATTGCTCTGTCCCAGCTCCTGCCAGCCTAGCAGTTCGAAAGCACTCCAGTACAAGTAGATAAATAGGTACCACTCTGGTGGGAAGGTAAATGGCGTTTCTGTGCGCTCTGGCTTCTGTCACGTTGTCCCATTGCATCAGAAGCTGCTTAGTCATGCTGGTCACATGACCCTGAAAGCTGTCTGTGGACAAATGCTGGCTCCCTGGGCCTGAAAGTGAGATGAGCACTGCAGCCCCAACGACCTCAGGTGGGCACTAGTTTGGCTACTGGGGACTCCTCCGGATAGAATCATATACTCATAGAGTTGGAAGAGCCCACACAGGTCATCTAGTCCAATCCCCTGCAATGCCCAACGTGGCGCTCGAACCCAGATTAGTATTTGCATATGTGGACCTGAGTGAAAACTATCTACAGTATCCCCCTGCTGGCCCAGGGTGAGAACTTCAGTACATAACATAGACGACCGTTCACCCTCGCTAGATTTAACGTGCTGCCATCTGCCTTATTGCAGGGCAGATATGTGGGTAAACCATATGCAGAGCGAGTCTGCTCCTGCAGCCTGATAGAGGTGGAAACCGTCTCTCATGTCTTGCTACGATGTTGTTTTTACGAGGATATACGCCCAGTCTTTATCACCCCTCTTATACAGAAAATTCCAAGTGGGTCCGAACCTCAGTGCTTAAAATCCCTGATAGAGGATAAGGATCTAGAGATCACGTTAAGAGTGGCCATATTTTGCGCGGCTGCCATAAAACTCAGGGAACAAGCTGTGCTATTCCAAAGACTAAGGCCTCAGATGCAAACTCTAGATAATATTCTAGAGACCTAGACCACATTTCTAATGGCTGTCATATTCATATTGTTTAATGTTATATTCGATGGTAAATTCAAACTTAATGCTATGGTGTTTTATGTTTGCTTAGTACAGTATGTGAATCTGGTCTGGGACTGTAATAAATTTCTATTCTATTCTAGTTTGATAGTGTTATATAAATATTGTTAGTATACTATTAGCCTACGTGTTGCTTTGTGCTTGCCACATTCACCTGAGTCTGTGTCATTTCCATAGGGAAGAGACTTTCCCCCTCTCTTTGTTTGGATATCTTAGGAATCTGCTTTTCTCTCTGCTCGTACTGTTCCTTGGTGGCAGCATAAAATTCCATGGCTTTCAGTATACCTCTACCCTGATGACACCCATCAATACCTCTCTATCCCAGAAATATTCCCCTCCACCCAACAGGCATCTCCTGTTGATACTCCAACATTTTGCCTGGATATTTTCATCACCATATCATCCTCAATATATCAAAGGCTAAACTTCTCATCTTCCCTTTTTAATTTTTTTTTATTCCTTTCTCTGTTGACCTTGTCACCAACCATCTTGATGATCTGGCCCAAAGCCTCATCTTCAAGCCCCACTTCAGCTCATTGCCAAGTCATGATGTTTCTATGAGCAAATAGTCCAGCTCACGCTCGGATCATGCCCTGCCTTGATTATTGCAGTTCTATAGTCCCTGGACTTCTAGTGACACAACTCAAAGCTCACCTTTGTTCAAAAAAACCTTGCCTTTTTAACACAAAAACAAAACACAACCCTCTCTGTAATTATCGTATTTTTTTGCACCATAACTTTTTTCCTCCTAGAAAGTAAGGGGAAATGTCTGTGCGTGTTATGGAGGAAATGCCTATGGGTGGCATGCCTACGGATTTTCCTCCTCTAAAAACTACATGCATGTTATGGTCGGGTGCGTGTTATAGAGCGAAAAATATGGTAATAACAGCACTATGGTCCTTACATCCCTTCTCTGGCTACTTGTGATTATGGGAAAAATCAATTATACTCCATCTGCAGGATGAAACTTGGTTTATGTTCTGATGTATAATTTATGTGCATGCATCTCTCAGCCAGATCTGTTTCTTACTTTTTAGCATATGTCCCGCTGTCTGAACCACCACAGAATTCTAAAAAAACCCCACAAAACAGACCCCACAAATCTGAAGACTGCCCATCAAAGGTGTTGTGAATAGACGATTGGACTTGGTCCAGAGAGACATAGGTTCAAATCCTCCTTCATTCATAAAGTTTACTGGGTGACCTGGGATTATTGACTTGCTCTTAAACTAACCTCATGTCACAGGGATACAGTGAGGATAATTCTAATATAGGCTACCTTGAGTTCTGAAGAAGTGGGGTACATGTGTAACTAAGACTCTGTACACACTATAGCTTTAGAGCACATTCAAAGCACATTATACAAACAGGATGCGCAATGCTTGAATTCTTTCCCTCAAATAGTTCTGGGAACGATAGTTTGTGAAATATTGCTGGAAACTGTAACTCCCTGAGGGTTAAACTGCAGCGCCCAGAATTATTTGACGAAAAGAATGTGCTTTAGAAAGGTATTTGTGCACACAGCCTAATAATAATAATAGTAATAATAATAATACTAATAATAGTAATAATACAGTGCCTAGTTGTTCACAGAACACAGTCTCTAAACAGCTCATACTCTTTGGCATATGCTCTTTGCATCTTCTTTAAAATCCCTGGGGCATCGTTTTAGTCATTCCCAAAAGCGTGCTGTTTCAACTGTGTGGTTTAATCAGGTCCCTTTCCACTAGGACAAGGGTGAATTGTAATCAAGGCAAACTGCTATAAGGTCACTCTCCTTGCCTTGGTTTCCTGCGTTTAGAACCTACTATCTGAAACCATTTGTTTAATCTCCGCCTCTTTGGTATTCCAACCAATTTATAAAGCAGCTTTTGGGACATGACGCAAAACGGCAGTTTTAAAGCCACAGATCCTTCTAGTAAATCTGTAAGATTAAGCACCTCACACCCACAAGAGTGTGTTCCTTGGGATGACAGAATTATGGCCCCGGGATAAATCTGATTTTATAATCCTGCTTAGTCTACATTGATCTGGATAAACAGAGGCCCATCAGCTGAGAGGTTAGCATGACTTAGGCAAAAGGCAGTTTTTAACTGTGAACACATTTTCACAAAAGGGATGGGAAAGTGGCAAAGGATGTTAACCTAAATGTTAGTTAAATGCAAGTATTTCTCCCTTCTCAGTCATTCGCTAGTGTCAAAATTACAGGAAATAATTTTGCGACTGTGCAGAGAAGGACCCTCCTTTCTCAAATTAAGAGATAAACAAAAGATAGCAGATGAAATGAGATTTTGAAGGGAGACAGCAGACTTGAAGGGGTCCTGTGCTGTTTGGTGATGCACCTATAAACACAGCCATTATAGATTAGCTCTCATGGCAGGAGGATGCCGTTTCTCAAGCACATATACCCAGTGCCTCCCTCCCACCTTGAAAAATAGATGCTGGTAGTCACCATGAAGTGTGGGGATCTGGTTGTGTTGCAGTATAACAAGAACTATTCACATAAGACACATCTAACAATATGATGGTTTCTATGCATCAGTGTCTAACTGGAAACCCCTTCAAATGTTGCATTCAAATGTTGAATGTATAATAATAATAATAATAATAATAATAATAATAATAATAATAATAATAATTTATTCAAGCTTTCTGGCAGTCACTGCTGCTTCACAGATAAGGATGCTAATTTAGGTTATTAGCTCTGGAGATTTTCAGAATCTCCAGCACAAAATCAGACCTCAGGTGCCTTTTCATTTTGAAAGAAAGAAAGACAATGGTGTCAGATCCAATATATATGTGCTTTAAAAATTGCATAATGACAAAAGTGTTAAGCATGACTCAGTCACACTTAATATGCATTTGCCGATTTCTTTTCTTCTTCTTTTTGCAGCTCTGAACAGAAGCAATATGGGGCATATGCCCATACGAAGCTTCAGCTTATTGTTATGTTTCTATTTTATATTCCATTTTCTCTTTTATTTCTATTTCGGTAGCTTCTTCCACTTACTTGGTGGCAAAAGTACTGGAAAATGACTCTCCGCCAACAGATTCCACCCACCTTTACTCCCACAATCAGATCTCATAAGATGAAACACATTCTTTTTGCTAGCTTGCAGAACAAAAAATAAAACAAAATAGGAGACAGAGCCTTAGTGAAGGGAAGAGAACAAAATAGTAATGTAGGCTGCTGGAATATGAGCTATTATCAAAAATATTTGGTTTTGTAGGGATCCTTTAAAAATGAAAACTCTTTTCTTTTCTTTTTTTAAATCCAGAAATTAGTTTTGCGGATTTACACTGCAACTGTATAGCAGCTGTATGTTTGTGGGTATGTTAGAACTGGGTAGAAGACAACTTGTTTAGGCTTATATACAGATGCTGGAAATCTGCAATTAGCTATGGTGTTCTCAGTGCATGCTCATCGTCTACTACTTCATAGTAGAGCATCTTATTTGCAAGCTGAAGTTCTTAGGTTCAGTCCTCAACACCTCTATGAAGGGCTGGGGGGTCCCCTGTCTGAAACTATGTGAATCGGGAAAGGCTTTAGCTACATCATGGTGTCACGAAGGTACAAATCAGTGTCTGAATGCAAGACTTTTAAAAGAGTTGGTCCCATTACAGTGGGTGGCATTCAGATTCTACCTTAGGGATGCTGGTGGCGCTGTGGTCTAAACCACTGAGCCTCTTGGGCTTGCCGATCGGAGGGTTGGTGGTTTGAATCCCCATGACGGAGTGAGCTCCGGTTGCTCTGTCCCAGCCCCTGCCAACCTAGCAGTTCGAAAGCATGCCAGTGCAAGTAGATAAATAGGTACCGCTGCGGCAGGAAGGTAAACAGTGTTTCTGTGCGCTCTGGTTTCCATCATGGTGTCCCGTTGCACCAGAAGCGGTTTAGTCATGCTGGCCACATGACCAGGAAAGCTGTCTGGTGGACAAATGCTGGCTCCCTCGGCCTAAAGTGAGATGAGCACCGCAACCACATAGTCGTCTTTGACTGGACTTAACCGTCCAGGGGTCCTTTACCTTTACCTTACCTTCTACCTTAGGCTTCAAAAAGGCACAGTTTACATTCTATATTTAAGTGCTGAATCCAAGTCCTGAAAATGGGTCTACTTGCATTACTGAAGGCTTTGCTTTTTTCATTTTGACCCATGCAGAAGTACCTGGAGAAGGCTGATGAAGCAGTTCATGTCAATCAATGTTTGATAAGCCAACAGAAGCAGATTCACGCTCCTCATTCTTATCTCAACGTTCCTGCCTGGATCAGACTCCCCTGTTGCAAGATTTGGTTTTATGGATGGTGAAAATTGATTTCCTGTCATCTTAAAAAACATGCTCTTTTTCCTGTTTTGATGGAGGAGAAAAACCCCGTGTATTTCATTAAAATGGAAACTTTTGTCCCAGTACTATGCAGTGTATCACTTGATCAAGATTTCTTTTTTGGAAAAAAAAAATCTTAGCCAAGATGTTTTCCCAGACAGAAACATCTTGTGTTTGGGAAGGAGGGGGTGGGGTTGAGGAAAGGAAGGTTGCAATTAAGAAATTCCAGTCTCTTCTCTCTGAAAGTAAGAATTAAACATAAATGAAAGGCCAGGTAATGGTAGTTGGAACATTTAAGCCTGAATCAAAATGCAGCACGCACCCCAACCAAACATGGTGGGCTTGTTGTTGTTTAGTCGTGTCTGACTCTTCGTGACCCCATGGACCAGAGCACGCCAGGCACCCTTGTCCTCCACTGCCTCCTGCAGGTTGGTCAAACTCATGCTGGTAGCCTCAAGAACACCATCCAACCATCTCGTCCTCTGTCATCCCCTTCTCCTTGTGCCCTCCATCTTTCCCAACATCAGGGTCTTTTCCAGGGAGTCTTCTCTTCTCATGAGGTGGCCAAAGTATTGGAGCCTCAGCTTCACGATCTGTCCTTCCAGTGAGCACTCAGGGCTGATTACCTTAAGAATGGAGAGGTTTGATCTTCTTGCAGTCCATGGGACTCTCAAGAGTCTCCTCCAGCACCATAATTCAAAAGCATCAGTTCTTCGGCGATCAGCCTTCTTTATGGTCCAGCTCTCACTTCCATACATCACTACTGGGAAAACCATAGATTTAACTATATGGACCTTTGTTGGCAAGGTGATTCTCTCCTCTTTTTTTTATGGTGGGCTTGCTGATGTGCAAGGTTGCTCCATCGCAAAAAATTGCAGCTGGTAGCATGGAGAGCTATGAAGTCACTGTACTAACTGACTGAGTACAACCATGATGTCCCTAATGGAGCTGGATGGTTCAAACATAAAGGGTTTGTAAAAATGTTTCTTAGGTCAGAAATCATGGCTATCCTATCCTTCATAAAGCAGGGGTGGCTAACATGTAGCTCTCCAGATGTTGTTAGACTACAACTCCCATCAGCCCCAGCTAGCACGCCCAATGGTCAGGGATGTTGGGACTTGGAAGGTTGGGACTACACAGGTTCATCACTCCTGATGTAAATCAACAGTAGACAACAGGACAGAACAGCAGCTTGATTTCCAGGATACTTCTTGCAGAAGATGCTGCTGTTCAGATATGTTTCCTGCTGTGGCTGTTCCTTTCGGAAGAAGCTACCTGAGAAGATAGGTCCACTTTTGACCCACATCCCATCATTTGTTCCACTCCGATAAGAGACTTCACTGTCAAGCACAACTTTCAATTACGCTGGAAGAGGTCAAGCAGAGAATTATTGCAATAACAGCCTCCTGCTTTTATTGCTCTTGTCCCCAAAGTAATAAGCAATGGGTGAAGAATAGAAGCTGTTTTCTGGGTATCACTGGGTATCACCGGGTCAAGTAGAGTGGGGAGCAATAACACCACCTTCTTAAGGTGTGAGATTATTAAACTCCAAATAAGACAACATCAACATTTTGGTAAGCAGCTCTTGAGATGATTAACTTTTGTCACTCTATTATCAGAAGATGTGACCCTGCAAAAATTAAGATCCACTATGCATTCCAGATGTGTCTGTTTGTAGCTGAGGGGAGGGGTAGGAGGAGAAGGTGTCTGTGTGGTGTTTGTAATGTATTCTAATCAGCCGAAGTTTAATTTTAGGTTAAACTGGTTCTGGACTGGAAAAGTATGGCAGTTCAATGTATCCTAGATTTACATACTAATGCACCCTCTGGTTTCCAAAATATGACTGGCTTTGTTGCTCCATTTCTGTCTCACATTATATGTGATAAAGGTGGATAAAGGCTTTCTCACATTTCTCTTGGGCCATCACCTGCATTAGTAATCCATGACTGAGAATACTGAGTGAGGAAGTTACAGAATTTCACAGCTAGAGTTAAGGAATTGCTTGTCTTCCTGGTTCCCCCCGCCATTTTTTTTTAGATTTCACAATTCCATGTCTTAATTTATTTATTTTTATAAGTATTTGTTGTTGTTAAAGCTTGTTCTCCCTAAAATGAGAGCACGTGTTGCGGTGGGGTTTGCCAAGCCAACCCTCTGTTGCCAGGCAGGTAAAAGTGAGCTGGCCGGGTTGCTGGGGCAAATTGCATGTTGAAATGCGGTGGGTGGGACCAAAGGTTTTTAATATTGGGGCACTCAGCTTTTATTGACCTTGCTATGGCTGTCATGGGGTCGTCGGCCATTGGGGCATGGGCCTAGTAGGAATTTTGTCCATTTGGCTGATTGGCTGGTGCCATTTGGTTTTTTCCTACTACTTAGCAATTCGTCACAACTTGTAAGGTTGTGGTTAGGCATTGGCTATAAAAATTGGTTGGAGGAGGGGTAAGGATAGGCTGGGCCTGCCCCTCCAATGGTGGTGTGGAAGGGAATTCCGTTAAAGGAATCGAGGGGCTTGCCACGATTTCATCCAATCCCTGAAATGGGACCAGGGCCGGCAAGCCCTGGGGAGCATGTGGGTGAGCGGTGAGGGCCTGTGACTCAGCTCCATTGCTCCCTGTAATGGTTCTAGGGGTTGCTTGTGCGTAAGCCGGTGAAAACACCTGGCTGGGTTGCCTGAGTGAACCTTTTCTGTCCGGACAGCCACTCACCCATGGCTGCCTCAATCGCTGGCAGAATCCGTCAGTGGGTATTTCTTAAATTTCTTCCAGCAAAGAAGCTCTTTGACGCCTAGTCTCCTCCTACTCTCTCTGCACGAAAGCCTTCTGCGCAAGGAGGGCGTAGGCAGTGGAGGACCCCTACTCTCCCTGCTGGTCCCCGGCAAGGAGTCATGGGACCACCTCACCGCTTCCCTCATCTGGCCCCCTTCTCCACTGGTGCTACGCTGATTCTCTTCCCCAGAAGATGGGCTGCCTCTCCCAATCCCAGGATGCTCTCTGGAATCTCTCTGGATTTTGCTCTCTCCCTCCGGCACTGATGGCAGTTCCCTGACACTCCCCAATATTGTTTTCCCTTCACTGGCTTCCGAGGGAGTTCAGAAGTCAGTTCTGTCCCAGGCGGGGGGACAGATAGTCTTAACCAATGCCTAAGCAACCACTCACAGATTATGTAATTTAATAAAGTTGTGGCCAAAATAATGCAAAAACCTTAAACAAAAATTATGTGTGACACGCAAATTCCCAATTATGTTTGAGTGCATCTGACTTATTTAAGCAGGGCCTATATGTGAGAGAGTGATGTGAGTGGAATTGAACTCCAATGAAATTGTAGGCTGCAGTGGGATCCCACCATGGAGGTAGACTATAAATTGAAGGCAACAGCAGTGGGTGTTCCTCTCGTATTTTTTTTTTTAATGTAATGTGCTTCAAGGATAAGAGAGTTTGTGTGTTCACAGACAGCATGAATGTGTGAAGTAAACAGCAAGGGACTGGCGTTCCATGTTGACAATTGCTAGCATTAAGAAATAGTAATGCTGACAATGTGAGAAACTTTTGTGTGAAAGTTTCTGTTTCCTTAGCTAATTGAATATGAAAGGGAGTGCTAATTAAAGGTGCTTTCATATCAAATCCCTAGATTCTGTTGGAACCAGCTAGCACCAAACAGATCTGTCAGTTTCAGGTTCTTTCAGCTTCTCATTTCCCCCTTCTGTTCTCCACATTTCCACATTCCTCACAAAAACTCAGCAGTGTTTTAGAGCAAGTTTCTCCCAACAGACACTCATATATTCAATTTTGCATAATATATACATTTTTATGGAACAATTTCCTTTGTCATAATGCATTTGTGTATGCTATTTTCACGAATATATGCATACTCATGGACACTAATACACAGCTGTAGGGAACCTTTTCAACTGTAGGGTTGCCGTATTTTGAAGAGCAAAAAATGAAGATGCATTTGCCAACTTCTACTTTTAACTATGGATCGCTATGACGACTCTACCCATGAAAAAGTGGATATGTCCTGGAAGAAGAGGACATATGGCAACCCTTATCAGGCTCTGTCTCACAGGCTAAATACTGTGAAGCCACCTGTCAATTGCATGGCATTGTTATGACATCACATGATTAACAGGGGGATGGGATACCTGCCTGTCAAAATCTCTAGGACTTTGTGATTCATTCTGCTTAACAGGGGAGCATGGGAGAGTCACAAAGGACTCTGCAAGTTTTCTCACTTTAAGCACATCCTATGCTTGGAGATTGGGGTGGAAAGGTGTACCAGTTTCAGTCCTCTTATTTTCTCTTTTTGGCAATCTTAAATCCATTTCTCCACATTTCAGTAGTTATTTCTCTGTGTGTGTGTTTTATTTTTTAAAAATCCTCATAAAATAATTGATTTGGATCCCTGTATTATACAAAGAAAACGGCAATTAAAAAACACCTATAATCCTTTACATTTTGCCTATTCATTTGCATGCATTATACGTAAGAAGCTCTAATTACATATCCTAAAAATGCCCCTCCACCTTTAACAGTTGCATGATAGCAATTATCAAGTGATTTTGATATTTGTTAATGGAGGTTTTGTTTTGTTTTAAAGAGAAGCATATGACCGATCAGCGCTACCTCAACTGTTTGCATGAGTTGGCTTAAAAGCTTGGGTGAATGCCTAAACAGAATACAGAGAAGTTAAACATCCAAGAGGAACCAATAGTCTCTCTCTCTATTAAAAAGTATCAAAGAAAAGCATTTTAATGCTCATATTTCCTCATCCTTCCTCTTCCGCACTACTTTAGTGATTAACATCTTTTTTCCTAAAGTGAAAGCTTGACAGCAAATAAAGGGGGCAATGAATGTTTGGGACGACGTGCAACATTAACAGCCTTGTAAAAATTAAATGACGCATTACTTGCAGATTATTGCTGAACTGGCACTGCACACTTTTGCATAATGCACATGCTTTCCACTTTATTCAAAGTTTTCCAGTCAAGAAACAGCTTCTGATTCTTGCAAAAGTTTCCAGTGAAATTGTGCACTTCTATAACTTTTCTCTAGCACACTATTTTTCCTCTCTTGTGTCTCTCTCTCAATCTTTAAAATGGATACCAACTCTGGCCATAGGAGCAGAGTTTATCTATTTATAACACAATATAGACTACTAGCCAAATAGCAGCAGTAATTTGATAATCATAGCAAGTAAATCTAAAAGATTAGGAGATCAATCTGTCAGAAGGGAAGAAGATCTAAATTAGCTAAAATACAGGTGGGTAAAGATGAACAAGAATAAACATTTTTGACTAGTGGTATGCTTAATGTTCATAGACCTTTTTTTTTCCATCAAGGAGAATTTCCAAGGCCTGCAAAAAAGCAAAGCAAAACATAACTCATGGCCAACATTCATCCTTCTGCTGCAATATATATCACAGATATTCATGGTTGCAACAAAGTGATGTTGCAGCATGGATCTCACACGGCTCCACACTCAGAATTGGCTATGTGACAACATTATGAAACCAGTTCAGAGCAAAGGCAGTTCTTGCTCTGAATGGGCAAAAAATGTTTTCATGCCTGTTCAGAGCCCCCCCTGCAAAATTTTTCCAAAGGGGGTGCTTTTCATAGGAGGCAATAGTGTTCTTAGAAAGTCTTTCCTCCATTTCAACTCTGACATTATTTTACCATTAATCACCTGACAGAATGCAGAAAACGAAATTTAAGACAAGGCGCAAAGGGAAAGGGCACAAGGATTTCATTTTTGAACTTTCAATTAGATGGCTTTATTTTACCATTAATCACCCAACAGAGTGCAGATAACAAAATTTAAAACAAGGGGCAAGGGGCAAGGGCACAGGGATCTCATTTTTTGAACTTTCAATTAGATTCAGGACTGGATGAGAACATACCTTTCTTGGTGTGGCCTAAATATACCCTTGAACCAAATACCTTTGAAGATTTAACTTAAAGACGGGAGGAATGTGATCGTTTTAACTATGACAAGTGTGTCCATGTTAGATATTTGTAAGTGCTGCAGTGCTTTGTGTCATTTTTCTATCCATGTCTTTCCATGTAATGTAAACCACCTGGAGCTGAGTGTGTAGGATGGAACATTAAATGCTATAGAAAGGCTGCTCTGTCCCACAGAGGAAAGAGAAACCGGGTGGTGTAGGGAGAGCAGGGGGGTTGCAGTTTATCAACATGCAGGTTGGAGGGCAAAGAGTCAAGAATTCCAGCTCTGGAATGGTGTTTACTTATCTTCATGAGGGCCTACAACTGTACTCAGAATGCGAAGTCTAGAGGCTACATTTCATTATGCCTTCTTTCTCTTGTGTGGCTTGAAATAATAGAATCTCCCTTCATCGGGAACAGGAATGTAGGAGAGGCTCGGAAAAGAGGCAGAAAGCAGGGGTAGAGACTGAGAAGGCTTCAGAAGCTGACAGGGACATCGGCATAGCTCTACCTAAAGGAGGCTCAAAGTAAGCCATAGGCAAATCTGTCAATTTTCCGCCCGTGTCACCTTGGTACATCCTTACCCATAATTCTGTTCTCCTCCATGCCTGCATATAATCTGTGGATTTTCAACACAAGTTCTTCTCAAAACATTTATTTAAATCGGCATTTAAAATGTATTCAGATGTGGATGTTTTATGGGGTTTTATCACTTCGGGGGGGGGGTGCCAGTATTCCCCATCAAGTTGTTACAATAAATGCCACACTTTTTAACAACTACAACAACAACAAAAAGAGGTGCTGGTACTTCGTAATAATAATAGTAATTTATTATTTGTACCCTGTCCATCTGGATGGGTTTCCCCAGCCACACTGGGCAGCTTCCAACAAAGATTAAAAATACATTAAAATGTCACACATTAAAAACTTCCCTGATGCCTTCTAAATGTCAGGTAGTTGTTTATCTCTTTGACATCTGGTGGGAGGGCGTTCCACAGGGCGGGTGCCACTACTGAGAAGGCCCTCTGCCTGGTTCCCTGTAACTGGGCTTCTCGCAGTGAGGGAACAGCCAGAAGGCCCTCAGAGCTGGACCTCAGTGTCTGGACAGAACGATGGGGGTGGAGATGCTCCTTCAGGTATACTGGGCCGAGGCCGTTTAGGGATTTACCTTGTGTGCCCCCTTGTTCAGTTAGCACTTAATATTTTGAAGGGGAATGGGTGATCAGGGCTTTGCTCTTGAGATGATAGAGGCTTCAAAGATCAGTCAAGTTCATCACTGTGAAAAAGGGCAGTCCGCTTAGATGCATTTTCAAAAAAGAAATTCTTAATCATGAGCATGGTAATTCCACCTTGTGGAAATTAACAGAAGTAACATGCTTCCTATAGAACAGATTAATCAGCTGAGCTGCCTCATTCAAGGCAGCCTGCAATGTCCAGCTGAGGAGGTGTTTCTGCAGCACACGGTGGAGTCGTTACTGACAAAGGCCAAGAGTTGACGAGACAGTAGTCTTAGGCATGAGTTTAACACTCAAGTACTATGCAGTCCTTCCAAGAGTCCCTATTTTCCTGGATTTACAAAAGCCAACCCAGTTTCTGATTTGATCCTGGAATGTCCCACTTTTCCTCAGGATTTCCCTGTTTTCATCAGAGAAAAGTTGGATGATATGGAGTTATGTGACCCCCGAGCCAAGGGTTTAAGACAGTTATAAGACATCTGAAAGGAGCCCTGTATAGGGAAGTTTTTAATGTTTTCTTATGTTTTTATAGAGAGCCTGATGTTGGGAAAGATTGAGGGCACAAGGAGAAGGGGACGACAGATGACGAGATGGTTGGACAGTGTTCTCGAAGCTACCAGCGTGAGTTTGACCAAACTGTGGGAGGCAGTGAAAGACAGGAGTGCCTGGTGCACTCTGGTCCATGGGGTCACGAAGAGTCGGACACGAGTAAACGACTAAACAACAACAATGTTTTTATATATGTTGGAAGCCATCCTGAGTGACTGCAACAACCTAGTAAGATGGGTGGGGTATAAATAATAAAGTTGTTGAATAAGATGTCCCTATTTTCATCAGAGAAATGTCTGGGAATAGGACTTCCTTCTGAGGGGACTTAGTAACGATCGCAGTCGTACCGTAAGTCTCAGTATTGCACAGAATGAAGTAAAAGTGCTTGGGGGGGGGGAGGCTATGGATTTACTGCGTGCTGATACACATGACAGAAGCCACTTGTATAATTAGTGAAGTCTGGTTTAGATAGTGGTGTCCCCCCCCCCCACATTTTGCATTTGGCAGTCAAACAAATTCTGGCATGGGAGAAGCCTTTATTTTAAGTTGCTATTCAAAATCCTTTCTTTTTAGAGGGCTTTTGCTAGAACATGTATCAGCTGGAAATGATGTGGCTATTTTTAGGAGTCATTTATTTCTTCTTGAAATAAGAGGGGGCGGGGGGAAATAGCTGCACATGCTATTTGCATTCATTCTTGATCACAGGGATGATATAAGAAGGCACTTGGTGTATAGCACGTTGCCATCCAAGTGCCTTCTGCACTTAGCTCATTGATTATTCCCTTCCACCAAGAATGGACCGACTTCTCCCCGGAAGGCTTTGAACATTCTATCCTTCTGTGGTGTTCAGGTCTCCTGAATGGAAACGCCACTGTTTTTCAATCAGGTAGGTTCCCCCCCCCCTTTTTTCATTTTATTCACAAATCCTGTCAATCGTTTCTCCTGTTGCTACTGTGTGATTTGCGAATTATTTTGAGGGGCGGCTTGGGAACCTTGACACGGAAATTCCCAATTATGTTTGAGTGCATCTGACTTATTTAAGCAGGGCTTATATGTGAGAGAGTGATGTGAGTGGAATTGAACTCCAATGAAATTGTAGGCTGCAGTGGGATCCCACCATGGAGGTAGACTATAAATTGAAGGCAACAGCAGTGGGTGTTCCTCTCATCACATTACATGTCTCTGTGCTCCAATTCCGCTATTACCCAACATCTGAATGCAAACCTTCTCTAAATCTTCCTTTACGAAAAATGTATATAAATGTACAACTTTGCAAAGATAGTTTCTTGCAATATCAATCACAGCACTTGTGGGTCTCAGGCGACTTCCACCATCACTTTCCAGGAGCCTCACATCTCAATCCTACACAGGAGTAAACGTAAGGCTCATGAGTTCAATAGGACCTACTTCCAGGTAAGGGTACATAGAATTGTAGCATTTGCTTTTTTACAAAAACAAACAAACACCAAAACAAAAGAAGAGGGCATGAGGTCTCATGGTTAGGAAAATAAATCTGGAAAAACAAGATAGCAGTGGGGCATGCTTCCCAAAATGGGAGGAAGTGGTGGGAAGGCTGTTGTCATCTAAAACTGCCCTCAGCACCACAAGTGCTGCTGAAGGAAATGAGTTTTGGGGAGCTGCCTTTTGCATTTGGGGGTTCATTCCTAAAGCACAGCATCATCAGACTACAGTACAGTGGCACCTCGGGTTAAGTACTTAATTTGTTCCGGAGGTCCGTTCTTAACCTGAAACTGTTCTTAACCTGAAGCACCACTTTAGCTAATGGGGCCTCCTGCTGCTGCCGCGTGATTTCTCTTCTCATCCTGAAGCAAAGTTCTTAACCCGAGGTACTATTTCTGCATTAGCGGAGTCTGTAACCTGAAGCGTATGTAACGTGAAGCGTTTGTAACTCAAGATACCACTGTAGTGACAATTTTGGGGACAGGTGTATTTCTTGGGTAATTCCCCTTTAGAAGAAAGAAATTATGAAGGTGATTTCCCCCTTGGGTCACTGCTTAGAGCAGGTGTGGGGGACCTTTGGTCCTCCAGATGTTGCTAAACAACTTCCATCACCCCTGTCCATCAGCCATGCTTGCCAGGCCTGATGGGAGTTGCCATTCGGCAACATCTGGAAAGCCAAAGGTTCTCCACAAAGGAGATTGCTCTGTGTTTGTTTTTTTAATGGAAAGCCTCTTTTGAGCAATGAGATGTGTGGCTTTCAAAAGCACCTTTCCCAGCTCCACATCAATGCGGCCAGGGCAATCCACTATTCCTGCGCACTATTTAATTTGTAAACCCTGCATACAGAATAGTTACCACATGTGCCAGCTAGTATGGCACCTCTATGTGCTTAGAATAAGCTGCCAAGTGCACAGGTGTGCCAGACTAGCTTATGGAGATTTAACCTGAAGCCTAACATCTGAAACTTGGGACTGACATAGCCACCTTAAATATTGGGGTCATAGAAAGCAGTAGGCCATGCTATTGACCTAAATTATGCTCACCAGGTTCTCTCCTTAACCTGTACTACTAACTTTAGTCTTTCATAAACTAATAGACCCACCTTAGGCTCTGTCTCACCCAAAAGGGGTCACATATGTATCTTAATTTGTTCTGGAGGTCTGTTCTTAACCTGAAACTGTTCTTAACCTGAGGTATCACTTTAGCTACTGGGGCCTCCCGCTGCCACCATGCGATTTCTGTTCTCATCCTGAGGTAAAGTTCTTAACCCAAGGTATTACTGCTGGGTTAGCGGAGTCTGTAACCTGAAGTTTGTAACCTGAGGTACCTCTCTCTCTCTCTCTCTCTCTCTCTCTCTCTCTCTCTCTCTCTCTCTCTCTCTCTCTCTCTCTCACACACACACACACACACACACACACTTCCCTGAGGACCAATCCACCTCCTTTGTTTCTTGATCAGGTGGCCTCATCATATTACATGTCTCTGTGCTCCAATTCCGCTATTACCCAACATCTCTCTAAGAGAATACCATTCTCTTGTCAGCGACAAGTCCTTAAAATGCCCAGTCCACACATTGCTTGCTGTTTGCCTGCCTTTTACTTCATATATTTATATTGGGATTGCCAGATTGAATGCCAGGTTGGGTTATGGTGCCTTTAATAGCTGTGCCTCAGGAAGAATCTCTGAAAATTGCCCTTTACACACACACACAGAGAGAATGGAACATTTGTCTTTTTGAAGCATCTGTTAAAGACAGAGACACACACATTTGTAGGGCATGGTAGCCATATGACATACTTTACAAAGGACAGTCCTCTATTTAGGGGTTGTCCAATCTGAGTCCAGTTTAAAGACTGAGAACCATCCAATAGAATGGAGGGCAGAAGTTCCCCATTAATAATGAACACATAGACAGGAGATTCAGCTGTTTCCAGGGTCACCCTCTTCCTCACTATGATGAGTTGCATTCGATTTCCATTTAAATTATCATCATCTGTGCATATGAAGAACATCAATACTGTGTTTTATTATGCACTTGGGAGTATGCCCTTTTCGGATCAATGAAATATGCATTTGATCCAGACTGCAATCCTAATAAAGCTTATTAGACATAGGGTGAAAAAGAGGTTAGGGGTTCCTGTACCTTTAAGACTTGTGCAGAAGAGGGAAGCTACACCGACTGAAATCCCCCCTTCTGTGCAACCATTAAAAGCGCAGGATACTTTTAATAGTTAAAAACTGCCCACCCTTAACTAAAGTCCAACCGACATATCTGAGACACGTAGCTTCATAAACATACTGCCACGGATATTGCAAAGACCATGGTTGTGAAACTGAAATTCAGACACACCTCTCTTTCTGACCAATCCAACAGCCTCCACTCATCGCCACCACCCTGATTCCTTCTGGTACGTCTCTCATGAGGTTTTCACCTGTGAGAAAAACAACCTGAAACATTTTACCTTTGCTCATGGTGTCCTCGTAAGGAGGGGAAAGTCCATTAGCAGCGACTGAGCAGTTTATTCCTGTCAGAGCCAGACTTTTTAACAGGTGTTTGAATGTTAACTGTTGCTTGCTGTCAACAGAAGGCCCTTCGTAAAGACTCATTAGGCACCAAGTGGCTGGCTCTCAGTGTAGCTGCAGGGCAGGAACACAGACCCTGATCTCAGTTTATGCGCTGAGAAGCAAAGGAACAGCACTAGCAGTAAAGAGCCTGGTGCCCCGGAAGGCCCTTCAGGATGGAAGCAAATGTTTTTTTAAAAAAGTTTTTTTATTAACAATTTCAACAAAAGAAAATATCAAAAGATATCATATTCATTATTTCGCCCCCTTTCCCCCCACCTCTCCTTCAAACCCTCCCTCCTTCCCCGCCCCCTGAAACTTCCCTCAGCTCCTTTCTCTGATTTCTCAACACATGTTATTCTCTGCATATTATAAATTGTATAAATCCTTGTATTATCTATCTACCATGTTAAAAGGTAAAGGTAAAGGGACCCCTGACCAATAGGTCCAGTCGTGATCGACCCTGGGGTTGCGGCGCTCATCTCACTTTATTGGCCGAGGGAGCCTGCGTACAGCTTCCGGGTCATGTGGCCAGCATGACTAAGCAGCTTCTGGTGAACCAGAGCAGTGCATGGAAATGCCATTTACCTTCCTGCCAGAGTGGTACCTATTTATCTACTTGCACTTTGACATGCTTTCGAATTGCTAGGTTGGCAGGAGCAGGGACCGAGCAATGGGAGTTCACCCCGTCGCAGGGATTCAAACCGCCGACCTTCTGATCGGCAAGTCCTAGGCTCTGTGGTTAACCCACAGCGCCACCTGCGTCCTTATCTACCATGTTATCAGTCAATAAATTTGTGCATATTTATTCAAAACCTGCCAAGGAGTCTAGCTCGTTTTGTTGTCTTTTTAAATAATTTGTAAAAAGTTCCCATCCTTCTTTAAAGTCACAGATGTCCTTATCTTGCAGTTTGTATGTCGGTTTAGCCAATTCTGCATAATTCATCCTTTTCTCTTGCCACTGTTCCTTTGTTGGGGTTTCCTCATTCTTAGGATGGAAGCAAATGTTTTATTGCAGAATAATTCCTTGAAAACCATTCCTGGATTGCGATAATTGCAGTTTAGCTAGAGAGTGGGCTAGAAAGAGTTTTGATTAAATGCACTGCTGCTTTTCTCCCCACCCCCATTCCCCGTTCTGTTTGAGTGAAAAGGCTGCAGAACTGCAATATAGACAAGGGACCCCCACCCCCCAGTGCCATAGTACAAAGAGAATTTCCTTTTACCTTCACTGAACATAGGAAAGAGGGAATATTAGCAACAGCAGCAACAGTAATAGTCTCTGTGGGATTCACTGAGCTGGACTCCAAACATGTGTTTTAAGGTGCTTTACATATTGTTATAGAATTGGGTGGGGGGCATTTAGAAATTACTACATGGCAGGATTTTGATTAATTGGGATAGGGATGAAAGTACAAACTGCAGAACTGTTCCAGGCAAGGAATGCCTGGGCCGGCTTATGCAAACTAGCCTGGCCGCCCTAACGAAGAGCAAATCTGTTAACATGGCAAAAAGGGGTTGATGGGCCTTCTGAAAGGAATCATTTGCCCTGGGGAGACAGGCATTGTCAAGGTGATGGGGTTTGTGTTTTAAAGTGACAGCAAATGAGAGTTTTGAGCAAGGTGTTCTGGGAAGAAGGAGGAAGAAGGAAGACAGGGATCCATCTTGGGCAGGCTGGCTGCAGGCTGGCTGGGAGAGATGCCTTGGATTCTGTGGCTGCACTGCTGTGGGGGATGAGCCCCTCTTGAAATGACCATGCTGTAAGATCTGGACTCTTGCAGACTGTAAGATCTGGACCCCTTGCAGACTGAAGGTGTAAGTAGGTGAATAAACCATATTTCTTAAAGCTACAACAGTCTCTGCCATGCCTCAGTTCTCCAAAGGAACACAGAACCTGGGTGGGTGGGTGCCTGGAACCTCATAAACTATTACTACTGCTCAGCAGAGAGGAACAGAGGCACCCAACTTTTGTAGCAATAAATTATTGCAAAAGATCTTTCACATTATTATTTCCATGTTGCAGATGAGGGAAGGGAAAAGTGAGACTGGTACCCAAGGTCACTTGTTGAGTTCCTAGGCATGGTGAAATTTGTACAAAGGGCTTCCTAGTGCACTGTTAGCTCCAGTGCCGGATTCACGTATAAGCTAAACAAGCTATAGCTAAGGGTCCCACTCTCTTGGCCACTTCTTCTTACTTGTATTTCACTGCTAATATAAAGGTAAAGGGTAAAGGGACCCCTGACCACTAGGTCCAGTCGTAGCTGACTATGGGGTTGCGGTGCTCATCTCGCTTTATTGGCCGAGGGAGCCGGCGTACAGCTTCCGGGTCATGTGGCCAGCATGACTAAGCCACTTCTGGCGAACCAGAGCAGCGCACGGAAATGCCGTTTACCTTCCTACCGGAGTGGTACCTATTTATCTACTTGCACTTTGACGTGCTTTCGAACTGCTATGTTTGCAGGAGCTGGAACCGAGCAACAGGAGCTCACCCGGTCACAGGGATTCGAACCACCGACCTTCTGATCTGCAAGTCCTAGGCTCTGTGGTTTAACCCACAGCACCACCCCCGTCCCCACTATTAATATACTTCTTAATTGTACACTGCTAGCTCTCTGCAACAATGCTGTTGCCGAATCACAGGATTGAGCAGGGTCTAAAGAGAACTAGACATCAGCAACCCCCATCCACAGAAATACTCCAATAAAACAAAAAGTAACTTCCAAAGCCCAGACTAAGGAACCCTGAATCCAATCAGCTAATTAGGGGCAAAAAGCACGACAGAAATGAAGACAAGCAGGGAAAGGCCCGGCCAATGCAGCAGAACCCCATTCCCATGCTTTCCAGTGGTGGCACCAAGGTCTCTAGCACAGAGCCCACTAAAATCAAATTAAGGACCTCGGAGCCACTGCCCCGTGTAATCCGCTTCCCCTAATGAGTCCGTTATGAACTCCAGGAAAAACATGTCTGTGTGGTCGAAGCAGCAAAGCAGTGAAGGCAACACTCAAAACCACCATGTTTCCAAATTAAGGGCTTCAAAGCTTCTGCACTGTGTTCTCCGCCTCCCTTAATGAGCCCAATGTGAAGCCCAGCACAAAGAAGCGGAACCCCAGGCTCAGTGCCCCTCCGCAGACAAGGCAGACAAGGCTCGGAAGGCCAAATGAAAAACCACTGCTATCCCATGCCTTGCTGTCAGGCTCTTCAGAACACACCATGTACCAGCGACAGACAGCGGGGAAAGCAAAGGCCAATAATTATAATTATAATTTTATTATTTATATGCCGCCCATCTGACTGGGTTGCCCCAACCACTCTTGGCTGCTCCCGACAAAATATTAAAAACACAGTGAAACATCAACCATTAAAACTGGGCTGCCTTCAGATGTTTTCAGATGTTTATCTGTGTGACATCTGATGGGGAAGGCATTCCACAGGGTGGGCGCCACTACTTAGAAGGCTAACCCAATATGGCTGACTGATTTTGCCATGCTGCAGTGATCCCAGAGATGCCAAGGAAGAAGGAAGACTTGGGGGAGGGGCAAATCATTACAGGGATGTGTGTGTCCCCCCCAAGCCTATTGGCAAAAAAAGAAAAGAAGCCACATAGTCGGGAGCAGATGTCCCCTCCCCTCAGAAGATAGCCAGACATGACTTCCTTATTCATAGGTATGGAGCAAACCCACCTTCAGCTAATGATGTGTATAAAAAGCAAAATTGTTAGCACTATCTGGGCTTCAAGATCCTGAGGAAATGCAACCAATTATATACCATGGAAAAAAATGAATTCGGTGATCTGTAATCGTCGTGCAGGTATTAGGGATTCCCATGCTCTTTTGTGCTGCTAAGACTCTGCTCTAGCTTCTTTCTGTTGTAACCCACTTGACCACAGACGATACCCGCGAAATCTGAGCTCACTAGAACTGTTCCATAGATATGGTCAACAGAGAAATACATTTGTGTAACTGGAGGCACAAACAGTTCTGTCATATGCCACCGATACACAGCACCCCACTGAAAAACTGAAATAGCTGCAAGGCATCTGAAATGGCAAGAGACCTTGTGCTCCATCATTGTCTCTAGCAAACTTTAGTTTTTACTTGATTAGAACACACTCAATTCTAATCCAGATCATTGTCTACTTGAGTTTATTAATCACACCTTACATTTAACCACTGCCCGGGGTAGGGTATGGCACTGCAACTGGGCCCACAACAAACAAACAAACGGACTTTGTGGTGAGTTCCCTGACCTTTCCCCCTCCAGAAAAAAGCACTGTGTACAGGAACCTGCTACCCAAGGAATGAGGTGGCGTTCCCTTCCAATGAGTCTATAATGCAGCCCAAACTCCATAATCTACCATTTTATACAACCCCAAACATAGGGATAATATGCACAAGTATTAACAGACACTCAACACACTCATTTTGTTTCCTATCCTTGAGTAAAACAAGTCTGTCTTCACTTTAATCAAAAAGAAAGCACTCGGAAAGGAGCTAATCGCAGCTACCCAGTGGTGGTTTGCACAGAATTATATTAAAGTGCCAGAGCTACAAGACTAATATACTTCTAAACATGTTTCTTTTTATTAGACTTAGCACAAGGGTTTGTACGGTTCCAATGATCTTTAATGGAGATTAGTCTAAATGGAAAATGTGTTTTTTATTTAAGCAACTAAAACACAACAGGCACTGCCGCGCTGGGGATTACTGAGAGCACTGCTTTGGCATTCTGAGGCCAAAGCAAGAGCAATTTATAACCCCTTTGGAATACAAGGCCTGGTGTGTCCATATGGTAGTTATGGAATGGAGACTGTAATTCAGTTCCAATGTGCGTATTATTTACTATGTATCGTCAACCCAGGGCTGGAGAGCCAGTGTGGTATAGCGGTTAGGAGCAGTAGACTCGTAATCTAGTGAACCCGGGTTCGTGTCTCCACTCCTCCACATGCAACTGCTGGGTGACCTTGGGCTAGTCACACTTCTTTGAAGTCTCTCAGCCTCACTCACCTCACAGAGTGTTTGTTGTGGGGGAGGAAGGGAAAGGAGAATGTTAGCCGCTTTGAGACTCCTTCGGGTAGTGATAAGGTGGGATATCAAATCCAAACTCTTCTTCTTCTTCTGACATAATTGACCATGAGAGACAATGCTTCAGTAGGACTGAACTAATGAAACTAATCTGCTCGGTCATTTCATCTGATTTCCTCCTACACTATTAGATAGTGCTCCCACAAGCACTATCTCTGATAGTCGCTTGATAGAAATAAAATGCATCTTCTAATCTAATAATAATAATAATAATAATAAGTTTATACCCAACCCATCTGGCTGGGTTTCCCCAGCCACCCTAGGCAGCTTCCAGCACATATAAAAACATAATAAGACGTCAAACATTAAAAACTTCCTGATACAGGGCTGCCTTCAGATGTCTTCTAAAAGTTGTGTAGCTCTTTATCTCCTTGACATGTGATGGGAGGGCTTAAAAACCTCCAATGAAGGAGAGTCCACAACCTCCAGAGGGAAACTGTTCTAATGTTGAACAGCTCTGACTGTCAGAAGGTTCTTCCTGATGGTTAGTTGGAATCTCCTTGCACGTGTAATTGTGCAATGTATTGGTGCAATTATCTCCTTGGTAGCAGGAGAGCACAAAATGGGCACTGATGAGCTATCTGCAGGTTCACCTGCCTCCAGATCCTTGATTACCCCCCAGTTTGCACATAGCATCCAATGCTGAATGTGATGAGTCATGATTCTAGCTCCTCAGAATGACTCCAGTGTAAACCCTTCTTTGTGAGCACATGGTATCATTTCTGCTAAAACTAGGTTTCTAAAGTGGAAAGGACAACTAACTTAACTTGCTGGGAACATTGATTTTATTGTTAAAGGGCATCATAAATATCTGAGTGAACAATGAGGAACCTTGCCCGGAATTCTTAAAACATTTTCCACTGGTCTTCATTCTTGTTTGCGTATTAGATGTCAGCTTTTATATTTCTCTGTTCAGTACAGAGCTCCTAAATGCCTATCCAAGGATAATACATCATTTTGTGTGAAAAGTCCCAATGCATAGAGACTCGTACTGTCACAGAAGTGTTGATTCAATCAAAGTTGAGCAATCAGATTGACTTGGAAAAAATAACTTATTGAACATGCAAGATTACTTAAATTTGTGGGGTTTGAGCCAATAGTTTATGAAAGTTGCATCCTGTTAGATGCCACACCTCTAAAACAATGAATGCAAGTCCACCCCACCCACCCATTGCTTGTTTTGATATGCTCTTTTTGGGGGCGGGGAGGGAGGTGGCTAAAAGGGATATTTACTTGTTACATAAAAACACAGCGCAGTGCTTATTTTTGTGCAGCAGGGATCCACTAGCTCAGGGGTCAGCAAACTTTTTTAGCAGGGGGCCGGTCCACTCTCCTTCAGACCTTGTGGGGGCCTGGACTATATTTTGAAAAAAAGTAATAATGAACGATTTCCCATGCCCCACAAATAACCCAGAGATGCATTTTAAATAAAAGGACACATTCTAGTCATGTAAAAACACACTGATTCATGGACCGCCCCAGGGCTGGATTGAGAAGGCGATGGGGCTGGATCTGGCCCCCGGGGCTGGATCTGGCCATAGTTTGCCTACCCATGTACTAGCTTCTCAGGAACCACAATGATCTTTTTAAACAAGTTTGAAAGTGTTGCTAGTGAAGAGCTACAGTATAGCCATGTTTTTCACTATTTGGATTTTGAATTTATATTCTTTTCATACTTACCAAGAGTGCAAGAATGAACAATGTACGTGAAAAATGTTCGTGCTTATATTAATTTCATGGAAATCTATTTTAAAATGTGGAGTTCAGCTCAAAATATTTGGGGGACGTAATTTATACTTCATGACTTGGAGTGTATATTTTAAATGGTGGAAGAATCTGTACCTATGCAACTGAGAAGCTAAAACAGAGGCTGCTTCATTGCAAAGATCCTTTAGTGCTGCAGATGTACATTTCCAACCCGCTAGAATTAAACTAGTGGCTCCACCCATGTCTTTGGTGGATGCAATCTAATGGGCAGAATCTGAAGAGGAACTTTGTTGAATGGAACTTCCTTGTGCATACAGAGAAAGGGGTGTGTGTTGGGGGGGGAACCAAATGTTTCAGGACTACAACTCCCATCATCCCTGACCATTGGCTATGCTGACAGGGGCTGATGAGAGTTGGAGCCTAACCATCAGCGTCACAAGCTCCTTTCCCCTGTCCCAAATCCCCCTATAGGGAAGAAGAGTTTGGATTTGATATCCCGCTTTATCACTACCCTAAGGAGTCTCAAAGCGGCTAACATTCTCCTTTCCCTTCCTCCCCCACAACAAACACTCTGTGAGGTGAGTGGGGCTGAGAGACTTCAGAGAAGTGTGACTGGCCCAAGGTCACCCAGCAGCTGCATCTGGAGGAGCGGAGACGCGAACCCGGTTCCCCAGATTACGAGACTACCGCTCTTAACCACTACACCACACTGGCTCTATATAGGGTTTACTTACAAGCAAGTCCGCTACAGATTCTGCTCATTTGATTGCAGCAATAGTGGCAATATCCCTGATGAATAGCTAATTGTTTCTTAATTACACTCCTTTTGTTCACAGCTGTTCAGGCTTTAATTACTGCTATCCTCTTTTTCCCCTGTTATGATCACGAAAGAGAGATACAAAGGGAAAATGATATTTATTAATATTATACAATACTTTACTGTGGTCCAGAGACCCATAAACCATAAAACATAAACCATAAAACAATTCCAAAACTAGATACAGTTAAAATGACCAGGCAGACAGACCAAGGCAGTCATTTTGTTTTATCCAGGGCATAATGATCTTTGTTTCTTGTAACCTCCGAAAGAAACTTTGCCACGGCCAGTGTAATATAATTTGACCTGTCTTCCAAAAGATATTTAATATGGGAGGCTTCAGATTTTCCTGGCAAATTTGCCAGTAAGGGTTTGATCAATTGATCCCTTGCTTGCTCATATTGCCCACAATGCAGTAGGATATGCTTCACACAATCAGTGTCCTGGGAACATAAACAAAGCCTATTCTGACAGGGGATGCCTCTCAGTCTGAAATTAGAACTTCTGAGGGAAATACATTTAGTCTAGCTTTGGTAAATAAACGCCAATAGGTATTATTAGTATCACCTCTGAAAAGCGAATGGCAATTCTGAGAAGGGGGCTAGAGCATAACCACCCACTGGCTACAATCTAAACAGGTTTTCTATGTGAAAATACAGGAAATGGGGAAACTGTTGAAACTTTCTTCAACTTTCTTTCTTCTTTCCTACATTGGCGAGCATGCCTTCTTCACTCTTCCTTCCCTGGTTAGCCAACTGCATCACTGTGCTTAGAGGATTAACAGCCTGGCTGGGTTTCTTTAGTTTGAAAATAAAAATAAAAATGGCCTACATCCCTCGGAGTAAGAGCTGCTTCAAAACAACAAACAAAGCAAGCTCTAGCATTGTGTATCTTTCCCTTACTAGCCTTCCCTAGTTACTTCTAGGGATTGTGAACGATACCTCTGGCCAGATTGCTTTTACAGTGGTACCTCGGGTTACATATGCTTCAGTTTACATAAGCTTCAGGCCATAGACTCTGCTAACCCAGAAATAGTACCTTGGGTTAAGAACTTTGCTTCAGGATGAGAACAGAAATTGTGCTCCAGCGGCGCAGCAGCAGTGGGAGACCCCATTAGCTAAAGTGGTGCTTCAGGTTAAGAACAGTTTCAGGTTAAGAACGGACCTCCAGAATGAATTAAGTACTTAACCTGAGGTACCACTGTATTTGTTTGAAGCGTTAAAGTTTTCAAACTATATGAAGCCTTTCAGCCAGGAAGCACAGAGCAAAATCCTAAACTTCAATTGAAAGTGAAGTTAAATATCAAAGTTCAGTTATTCAAGCTTAGCCTGCAACCCTAAACCCACCTACCTAGGAGTAAGCCCCACTAAGCCTCTGAGGAGACTTTATAAAGGCTTATATAAGCAGTGCTTTTTTTCCTGGGGGGACACGGGGGTATGCATATCCCTAAACATTTTGTGAATCTCAGTTTGACCTCATTGAGGGGCAGTATTTCAATATGAGTAGGAAAATGAGAGTACCCCTAAACATTTTTTTAAAGAAAAAACACTGTGTTCAAAGCTTGCTCAAAGATAAAGGTAATTGAGGCAGATTTAATGAGACTATCTCAGTGACCAGATGGCTCAGGTTTGTTCCTGTTGTTTTTAAAAATATTTTTTGAATGTTCTGAAAATATACCGTATTTTTCGCTCTATAAGATGCACCAGACCACAAGACACACCTCGTTTTTTGAGGAGGAAAACAAGAAAAAAAATATTCTGAATCTCAGAAGCCAGAACAGCAAGAGCGATCCCTGTGCAGTGAAAACAGCAATCCCTCTTGCTGTTCTGGCTTCTGGGATAGCTGCGCAGCCTGCATTCGCTACATAAGACGCACACACATTTCCCCTTACTTTTTAGAAGGGGAAAAGTGAGTCTTATAGAGCAAAAAATACGGTACCCCTTGCTGATTCAAGCCTACTTTTATTCCCACAGGCATGTGACCCGTCAATAACTTTCAATGTAGTCTAAGTATTATAATGCAAGTTATTTATTAAAGAGTGCCTAGAGTATATTCAGATAAATGGACTCCATCGCATCTTCAGAATGTTACTTATGCAGCAGATCCTGGCCTTCTGCCATTTATTTCATGAGCCAGAGCTATGCAGCCTTTACAACATCAACATAAGACTTTTATTGGAGCCGTGAAAAGGTTGTTGTCTACAGCCTGATGGTGTGCTATAATTCTTTATACAGTTAATTCCCTTCCAAAACACAGCTTATCCAATGATTCTGGAGCAGGTACCAACTGGGTATGTTAAATGCACCTGGTAATGGTGTAGGCAGAATGAATTAGGAACTATTAGGACTCCCAACTTGGCACAGGACACCTGGTCCTCAATGTCTTTTCCTCAATATTCAGAAAAAGTCAGATAAAGATGTATCCTCATCCATGGTTTCCCTGTGATAAGCCATGGGTGTGTGTGGTCTACCAGAAGAATGATGCTTGGGCCCTGGCAGTGGCTGAACATATCCACTCCCACTACTATGTTCATATGACCAGCTGGGACCGTTAGTCCAATGAACTCAAGGTGGTACCTATCGTGGCCCCCATCCCCATTTTATCCCCCACAAAAACCTTGTGAGGTAGGGTAGGCTGAGAGATAGTGACTGGCCAAAGCTCATCCATTGAGCTTCATGATATGAATCTGATCTCCCACGTGATAGTTCAACACTAGGACCACTGTGCCACACTGGCGGTCATGTGTGTCCCTGTGTGTAATCTTGTGGGGTCCAATGAATAACTGGACAAGGCCATAATAATAAATGGGCCCTCTGCAAAGCTGACCAAGTGGTGATGTTCTGTGTAGATTAGCCAGGGGCTAATTATGAAGGAATCCAGCAATGAAGCCACCTCAGAAGTTGCTTTTCTTAACCTGTCTCAAAGGACAGATGGAAGGAAGTAAGTTATGACTAAGACGCAAGTGGAGGCTGGTGCCCATTGGTACAGAAAGCAGGAAGGCCAAGAATAGGTGGAGCTGAAGCCAGTGAGAGATGGAGGAAACTAATTCTAGTTTTGTCCCTGTTCCCCTCCCTTTTGAGTTCTACAAGGTCGATGCTGAGATTAAAGAGGAGGAAGCCTGCATGTAATGCAACCAGCACCCACGGACTGGTTGGAAGATAGAAGGCAGGCAGGTGGGGGCTGGTTGAGGGCAGATTGTGGTTGGTGGGGCAGTGCCCCTTTCTCCCTATGGGATGTGACTGTGCTGGACATGAGGAAGAAACAAGTGAGGAGTCACTCTTTCCTTACCATTGTTAGGCATCTTGTTGTTGTTCCCTGTCTTGTTCTGAACTGTTCTTCAACTCAAAGCTCAACCCCAAGTTATGAGGCTACTATAAAGCTTCAGAAAATGGACTATATGGTGGTGCAGTAAATGAGGGTTGTCGTGTGAGCTGGGTTAATGATGAGGCCATTGTACAACTCCTGCCAGTGGCAAAGTCTACTTGGTGCCACACAAGCCACATCCCCCCTCCACTTCAGTGGATTATATGACCTAGTTCTGCCTCACAAATGGAGATGATCAACTCATTCCCTACTACACTACTCTACTTCAGAAGCAGCCCATTTGTGGTAGCCCTGCTCCCAAACAACTGATCTCTTGACCAGCTTCTCTTTGGTTATGTTTCATCTGTGATTATGTGGTACGGTTAAACAACGTCATGCCACTCAATCTGCCTGCTCTTATGTTTTTCCGATGCCCGCTTGGTTTTCTTGGAAGAAAAAAAATCAATTTTTTTCTTTAAACATGTAGGAAGAACTTTCCTAATGGTGCTGCTGAGCACAGCTAACCAACGCCAGCTAGTCACTCTTAGGTATTAATTAAGATGTTGTGTGGGTTCATTAGATGGAACATCGAGAGCTAAATCCATTTCTGAGGACAGTGAAATCAATGGTGGCCTCGAAGCTACGTCAGAGTGTGGGGCCTGGGGCTATGGAACATTCCAAGGGTCAAGAAAAGCTCTTTGCAGTTCCACTTTCTCTTCTAGTTGCCTTCGTTGAATAATTATTTCCCCCTCTTCAAGGACGTTAATTCTGAAGTAGGGATGAAGAGTTCACTCCATTTACAGTTTTCATGCGTCCTTTCATAAGTCTGTTCCATCCTGCTTCCACATTGAAAAATGTTGTTTAAATCTGAATTGAATGTAAGTTGGACTAGACGTTCTAAGGGACCTCTCAACTCTGCGTCTGCACAACCCCAAGCAATTTATCTTGGGAAAGGGGCATTTGAAGAATGGAATAACCATTATGTGCCTGGATGGCTCAGTTGGTTAATGCGTTGTGCTGATAATGCCAAGGTTGCCGGTTCGATCCCTGTATCGGACAGCTGCATATTCCTGGATTGCAGAGTGTTGAGACTAGATCAGTGGTTCCCAACCTTTTTTTGGCCATGCCCCACCTAAGCATCTCTAAACTCCAAATACCCCCGACTTATAATTCTTATTATTCAAAAAGTGAACTCCCATTCATGTGGAGGAAGCCTAAAAGGCCATGAACTGTTAATAACTCATTCTTGAACTGCTCCCCTTAAAAATCGAATTGCCTCCGCTGTGGGGCATGTGCCCCACGTTGGGAACCATGGGACTAGATGTTCCTCAGAACTCCTTCCAACTCTACAGTTCTATGATTTGTAAAGCTGCTAATTAGTGAAACAGAAACTTCAGGAGCACCTAACTGTGAGTCTCCTCCCTCTTGACTGGTTAGGTGGCTCTCTGTATGAGGCAGATATTCCCATATGCTCCATGAGGGGAATGGAAACCAGGTGTAAAGATCTGGAAAGGGGCTGGTTCAGAACTATAATGAGAAAGATAGAGCAGGGAGGGGAGAGACATGAGACAGATAGCCAATAGCGCAAGTAGCTGTTTTAATTTCCAGTCAGTGTGTTATGCACATGCTGTGTAACTCCAGCTTACAAAATGAGAATGCTCATCTGTAATATCCCCCCCCCCCCCAATTTCCCTTTTCCAATACGATTTTCTTTTCTTTTTATATCTTGCGTGCGTCGTCGTTAGCGCTGCCTTTGTAGTGGTACGGGCTCGTCTTTCCTACAGGCGCGACGTTGCCAGGGAGAGGCACCCGGCACTGCGTGGTAATTAAAGCCTTTGTAGATCATGCATATTTTAATTATGACTTGTTTTAATGTTGAAAGTATTGACTCAAGCTGCCCACATGAGACACAGCCACACATTCCATGAGGGCCGGCAGTGACGGCCAACACATTCCTCAAGATCCCCAAATATTAAACAGACATTCGCTCGTTTTTGAGCCTTGTCTGTTTCTAAGCATCTATAAATCAAGCGGTGTAATGGGTGTGCGGAGAGAATAGCCTCCCATATGTTGGAAAGTTGAACCAAAGCACTATGAGTGGCAAAAAGCGGTGGCGACACTAGAAGAGGGGGAGAAAACCCACAGGCTGTTTTGTTCAGAATATGAGTGCACCTTGTCTTTATTAAGGGACAAGCAGAGGCTGGCTTTCCACTAACATCGCCTCCAACTTCCAGCCCGATTCCCCACAGGGATCCAAAAAGTTCTCGAGTTTCGACCTGCACAATGGCAATGTTCTAAGCTCTGTTGAGGTTGGGGAAGGTTTGGTGTTTTTTTGGTCAGTGAAAGGGGTGTCAAATAACACAGAAGTGCCCTAGACAAAACAAGATGTGTAGACAGGATGGAAACATCTCAATCTGACAATTACCTGATAGAGAAGGAATATGTGTCTCCTTAAAAAAAAAAGAATAATACAAAAGTTCCAGGAATGGAAAATTCCCTGCCTATGCTTCCTGCTCTTTTTTTGTTATGCTGACCAAGGTAGGAAGGATTAGATTTCAGCTGCCAAAAGAAATATCGTCTGTATGCTTCTCATTCTCGAGAAGGAGAACGCAGACACACAGACCTTTTCCAGTTCCAGTCTTTTGTATTTTTCTCTCACGTAATGCCAGTCAGCCAACGGTGGGCACCGCAAACTGGGGCTGCCAACTGAATGAAATATTGCGGGCGCCCAGGTAATCAATCGCATGACACGGTGCATGCACAACATTTGAGTGGCAATGCCCATCAACTTTGCGGGGTCCTGGCCCCCTCAAATCTTTTATCATTCATCATTAATCAACAGAAAGTGAAAGCAAATAGGGTGCCTTGCATAATGGCTTTGGCAAAGCCAGCTACTTTTTTCAAACTCTGAGTAAGAATTATTCTTTACATATTTTAGGGAGAATTCAAAATATTTTATTAAAAATTGCAAAAGAAAATTCTGAGAAAGCCTAAATCCCCCATAGAAAAATCTAGCTTTTTTAAAGAAATAAACTAAAATGTGAAGCAGTTTTACTAACTTCTCTTTGTACAACCAGAAGAGATATGGGCTTAGGGTACACTTGGCAAATAGGCTACCAAACTATGCTTCAGCACACAAATCAATTATTTTGCAATTCTTTTTTTTTAAAAAAAAAATTTTAAATCATCTTTTGAATACAAGCAACAACTGCAAAAGACACTACAAAAAACCCATAATAACAATAACACAATTTGACAATTCAGATTTAAATACACTGATATACCCATGACTGCACCCTTTTAACAATATTTCCCCACCTCTCTCTCCTCCCACCACTATCCGAGGTACCACTGTATCTCCCTCAAACAATTCCAGGTGAGTGGCCTGTCAGTTGAATCTTAACTTCAACTCTAGGGATATCAAAGCATTCTCCATTGCACCTGAGTGCAGCTTAGAGGATCCCACAAGCTCAGGGGGTGCATGAAAGGCTGTGTGGCACACAGTGCTCTCAAACCCAATGAAGATGAAATGACAGGAGGCTCAGAGGCTGCGATTTCATCATCATCAATTTATTTGTATGCCGCCTTTCCATAGTTGAAACTGTGCTCAAGGTGGCTTACAGCATGACAAGATTTACATAAACATAACATAACAGCAGTCATAAACAACAAATAAAACACATAAAAAATGCACAACCTAATGGAAACAATTTCCTCATAAATCATAAGATCTAAGATACAACAATAATATCAATAACGGCAACAGCTCTCTCAACGCCCCCCCCCCCGGTCAACAATACTCCAGCCCAAGAATCTGTTCAACAGCCTCAGTTTTTGTAGCTGGAGTCAGTCAGCACTCCACATTCCCAGGCCAGATGGGAAAGGGCCAGTAATGCAGGGTGCAGGTCTTCCAGGGCTCACAGCCAAGATGGTCTCATTTAAAACAACACAGATAAAAATTAAAAACAATTTAAAAGCAGCAGCCACAGTTCTTGTGAAGCCTCTGAAGCCCCGTCCTAAGCCAGGTGGAAAGAGGCAAGGGCGGGGTCCTTTCATGGTGTGTTGAAGTAAACGAAGCTGAACAGAACCATTTGTTTGTTTGATTATTATCATAACGTTTTAAAGTCATCACAAAATTACCAGTCATTAAAACAGATCAGCTAATGACAAATATAATACACATTCTAATAGGGCTATCGTACGCATAATCATAGGCATGTTTTATAATTTATGTTTTGGATTTTGGTGGGAGGGCGGTACCTTGAAGCTACGCTGATTTGTCAGTTCTTTGCTTCAATCAGCTAACAATGAAATCCATTCCACCACCATCCTTCCCTTCACTGTAAGGTCCCAGGGTAGACATGAGAAAGAGCATGAATGAGGGGTTGTGTGTTATGTGCAATTTGGAGCAAAGAAGTAACTAGGAGGTCAAGAGAGGGTTGGGGGAAATGTGATGCACACCAAGAGTTTTGCCATGTCAGGAAACATATACAGTAATAACAAGAACCTACAAAAGCAATGGGGACGCAGGTGGTGCTGTGGTCTAAACCACTGAGCCTAGGGCTTGCTGATCGGAAGGTCAGCGGTTCGAATCCCCGCGACTGGGTGACCTCCCATTGCTCGGTCCCAGCTCCTGCCAACCTAGCAGTTCAAAAGCACACCAAAAGTGCAAGTATATTAATGGGTACCGCTCCAGTGGGAAGGTAAACAGCGTTTCTGTGCACTGCTCTGGTTTCACCAGCTGGCCACATGACCCGGAAAAACTGTCTGCGGACAAACGTCGGCTCCCTCGGCCAGTAAAGCAAGATGAGTGCCACAACCCCAGAGTCAGACTGGACTTAACTGTCAGGGGTCCTTTACATTTACCTTTATTTGCAAAAGTAATGTAAGATGCTATTCTGCTTTTCCATAAATCCATCAGTAGGCATGGCTGGGATCAGCTGTCTGGGAATGTCTGTCTGGATAAAAACATCTCTATAAGCATATGCTTTAAAACCTGTTTGGTGGAAATAAATATTGTAAATACTTTTATGTGTTTCTAATTATGTTTTTTTTTTTTTAATTTACAGTCAAACCTCGGTTCCCAAATGCCTCCATTTTGGACCATTTTGGCTCCCGAACGCTGAAAACCTGGAAGTAAGTGTTCCGGTTTTTGAACATTTTTCGGAAGTTGAACATCTGACGCAGTTCCTGCAGGAAGCTCCTGCAGCCAATTGGAAGCTGCCCCTCGTTTGTCAAACATTTCGGAAGCCAAATGGGCTTCTGGAACAGATTACATTACATTCAACAACCAAGGTTTGATTGTATTTTGAAGATTTATATATCACTTCACACCATAGCTGTGGTTCATCATTAATGAGCCATAAACACAAAACGTGCTTTAAATGCTCTTAGCATGTTGGAAAATGTATTGTTTTTAGCAGGTATGCAATAAATACAATTAATGGACAAAAGTACCAAGGTTCACAAAATGTTTAGGGGTATGCGTACCCCTGTGTCCCCCCCAGAAAAAAAGCACTGGCTGTATGTATGGAGTGTCTGAAGATTATTGTGTTCCCCCTTCTGGAGCCGCCCTGGCACTGATTAACTGTTCCATTTAATGCACCACCCACCTCCTTAATAGTAGCTTAACCTTTTGCCTGCTCTGGAAATTTCCACTCCAACTTAGGGCAAACAGAGGAAAGAAAGAGGATCAAAAAGAGAACTCTTCTGAGATGACTATTCCCTTTAGTAACTTTTCAATAGGTAACACCAAACCAGGTATTTGTATTATGAATGGTGGTTGGATTTTTGTTTTTCTTGACCCAGGAAATCTTTCTCTTTTTCACGGTTGTTGAAATCCTAGCTTGAATGTGTGCCAGTGACTTTTGTGAATATTTCAGCACACTTTTTTTTTAATGGGGTGGGCATGGCGGCAAGGAAACGGGCTGCCTGTCACCTGATTCTCAAGATGCCAGGAGCGACCTAAGCAGATTCCTGGAGCTAGATTACAGCTGCAAATTGGGGTAAATGTTTAACTGGGGACTTTGGAGGCTGTGGCTTTGGAGATGTCTGATCCTTAACACAACCCTTGTTTTCTTTTACAGTTTCGTGATTGCAGGCATGGAGGTAGCAAAGGGACAATGGTAAGTGGCTTCATATTTGATATCCCTGTTCCTGTTACATCTATAAATTTGACGCCGATACCAGTGTTTTCCTGAGTGGCATTCTCTACAAAGAAACAGCAGAACATCAAAACTGTGCCAATATTCTCCCAGGGAAAAGAAGGCAATGTTTTAGAGCAGAGAAAAGGGCAAGCACCTTGACTGACATGAAAAGGTTTTGGAGGGTGTTGTTGATTTGATTTACTTGGCATCTGTGGTGATTTGTCTCTTGGACCAAGTTGGTTGAAAGCTCTGAAGTTGAGCTCTTGCCATTAGGAGGATCTCTCTCACCTGCAAATCGACTTTGCTCTCACAAGGAAGTTGTTGTAATCGTGGACATTTTATGGTGGGAAACAGACGCATACTGAGGAAACATGCCTCTTAAATACATAGGATTGATTCTGAAGGAATGTGTTTCCTCTATGCACAGATACTCTTGGAGTAAATCAGTTGAGAACTGCTTGAATATGAAATCCACATGGGTTTTTGAAAGGTTCATAATCAGGAGCAAGCAGGAAATCTAATCTAATGCAATGAAAGCAATCATAGAGAATGTGATGTGATGTTAAAACAAGGGCTTCATGTGAGTGAGATCCTAATGGCAATGATAACATTTTCCATATGTGTTCCTCTGTAGGTATTTTTCCATGGGGAAAAATGTTCCATTGCAATGGGCGCCTAATGTTTTCTTTCTTTCTTTCTTTCTTTCTTTCTTTCTTTCTTTCTTTCTTTCTTTCTTTCTTTCTTTCTCACTGAGGAGTGGACAGGACAGTTAACAAACCCACACAGGCAAGCCTCAGAGCAGAAACTCTCCTTGAGAAATATTTGTGGAGAGTTAGTGGAGATCCCTATTCCTCAGAGTTACAATTCTTGATTCTCCATCCCTCTTCCCAGAGAAGTCTGAGAATTGTAACTCTGTGAGAGGAATAAGGGCTCCTCATGACACTCAGCACCATTAACAAACCATAATTCCCGGGATACTTAACAGGGAGGAGCAATGACTCTTTAAAGTGGCATGATACTACTTTATAGTGCAGATGAGGCCTAATTCTAGTTTTGCCTGCCTTCTCCTGCCTTCTATGAATGGCTGGCCAGAGATCTTTTGTCACCTGAGCAAGGCCAGTCCTACCATGAGGCAAAGTGATGCAGCTTCCTCAGACAGCAAATTCTGAGGCAATGACTAGAAAGGTGTACCATGTGGCCTGCCCTGCAGCCCCTAGGCCAGCTTGCTGCCATAGCATTGCTGGTGTACCAGTGAAGTGACCTGAGGTGACCCATCTTGGGTGGCCACAGCGAGCAGGAGATCACAATCTGGCCTCAGCGTCGGCGGCTTCCAACTTGGCTTTGGATCAGCCAAAGACACAGCCAAAACCAAAGCTAGGGAGAGCAGTAACAACGCCTCCTGGAACATCCAATTTTCACATATGCTCTCAGTGAAAAAGGGGAGTTCCTACAGAGCAGATGCATTGCTACTGGTCTCCTTCCAACCTGGATCTGTGTTGGGAGCCATTAGTGGGACATATTGCCTCAGGCACAGGGCCAGCTTAATATATTTTGGCACCTGAGGCAAACCACAAAATGGCATCCTCTCTCCACCAGGGAAGAAGGGGTGAGTGAAGATCTACCTCAGGAACAAGGGGGCGGGGAGTAAAGCTCTACACTGGAATCTGATGCCTCTGTGGATCCTGCTGCCTGAGGTGGTCTCCTCATCTTTCCTCATGGGTGGACCATCCCTGCTGCCGGTGGTGTGGTGGTTGGGGCTTCTGGGTTACAGAGGAAAGGGGTTTTGGACAGGCCTGAGCCTCAGCACCTCTCTTCTTAAACATGCATTTCAAACTTGAATAGCTCTGTAGGTCAGAAGGGGGGAGGAAACTGAACAAAAAGCTATCTGCCCATTTAAAGTAATGTCTTCAACAGTTGTTGTTAAGTTTGAAAAGCCCATTAGGTTTCAGGATCTTCACTCCCATTTGTTCCCTCCTGGGTAATTACTGTTGGTGTGGGAAAATAAGAAAAGTTCTTTGTAGGTCATCACTTGGGAGCTAAGGAGGTCAAGCACAACTCCAAGCTAACATGGTAATCAGCATGATTTTGGGCAAAGTGGGGCAAAAACGCCTTTCTCCTCATGCATTCTTTCTGCTGTGAGCGTGAGCAACACAGAAGATGAGTTCTACTGATAAGAACTTGCCTGCTGTGACAATGACGGCTGAAGCTTTATGCCAAGGATGGATTTGGATAAATCTGCTATGAATTCACAAATAAAACCCACAGGGGTAATTTTGAAAGTAATTTTTCCTTCAAAATTAAAGTAACTGTTAACAGCGAGCTTTTCTCCAGCTCTTTAGAACTCTTAAAAGTCAATTAATATAGCTCAACCATCAATCTGTATTCTAGGTGAGTTGTTGGATAAATTAAACGTGACTTAAGTTAAAGATGGTATCATACTCCTATCATTCATTAGTGCCTTAGATGGGTTCCTGTTCTACTCTTTTATGCCTGTTAGCACTCCACTTTCTATGAAAAGATACAGGGCAGCAGTGAAAATCATTTCTCTTCTACCTACTTTTCTGAAAGAAAATATTCCTTTAAAGCCAATTCTGTGCATGCTTAGAGCTACTATACAGTGTGGCTCTGTCCTGGGTGTGGGGAGGACACCATTCTCTGCAGTGCTTCAGGCTGCAAAATGTCTTAGAGCAGCCCTGCTTTGAAGCTAGAGACTTTTAGGTAGGCTTGACCTTCTAAGTCCTTTTTGTTTCTTCATGGACAATCTCTTTCCTGGGCCACCACAGTCTCACTTCATTCACATTTTCCACTGCAGACAGGGCAAGCTTATAGAAATCTCCTCAGAAGCAGATTGCACTGGTTTCAGTGGTGCTTACTTCCAGAAAATGGGTTTGGGCCAACTTAACATTTTCTGCTGTTGACCTTTCCTCTTTTCCCTATCCGTGATCTGGGATTCACATTCGGCAGAATGAGGTGCTAATTGAGTGGCGAAATAAGAGTGCTGAGGTGATAAAATTGGCTGGATCAGTTCAGGTAGTGGTGGTGGTGGGAGGTGGAATCACATTTTAACATTCTTCATTTTTTTTAAAAGGGGAAAAAATAAGAAACTAGTGCAGCAAAAGAACAAACTGGGATAGGACATTTCTCCCTGATTGGTTGGCCTCTTCCTCTCCCATCTTGTAGCAAGCCGAATAGTGGGAAAGCAATAAAAACAACTTTCTCCATCTGTACTCCAGTCCACTCTATCATCTCAGGAGTCTGCATAGACTAGACTGGTTTCACCTCCCAAGTGATCTGAGCAGAGATTGTGTCACATTTGTGATCTCCTCTGGGTTAAGGTTCACACTTTGGATGCGAACAGAAATGTTTAAAAGCAGTTTCAACTGCCCCATCCTTTTCATCAACATGCACCATAGACCACATTTCTGAACCCAGTTAGGTGGAACCCATTGAATTCAGTGGGTCTTACTTTTGAGGATGTGTCTCTAGGGCTGTTGAGATCCATAGCAATGTCACTTCCAAGAGGCATCTAGGCGAAAGTGCTTTGACCAGCTGTTAACCCAAAGTCTATAAAAACCAGTGATTGTCAATAAAAAGTAGCCTCTGGAGCACTTCTTAATAGATGAGCCGTAGGCGGAACAGTCCATGCCAAAAGAGTGGGATTTCACACTTGCTTGTCTGCCTGGGGGTATATTTAGCAATTTGAATGCTCGTGATTTGATGAACAGTTGCTGCCTCATGAAACAGATGGCTTGCGAAATGATCTCTAGGAAGGCTATATAAGGTCAAACACCAAACGTCCTTTCTCACATTTAATAGCACCGACATGAATGCTGAGTTTGGAAAATGGTGCTTGCAAGGCTGAGGTGCCAAAACTTTCTCAGTTTTGGAAACAATGCAATCCCTCTCTGGCCTTTTATTTTCAATAGCTTGTTGCCATGTTTTTATCACGCTGTGGTAAGTAGGCTGGATCTGGCATGTGGGTAAGAGATTACCACTTGACCAGACCTGATCTGGGATGCCATTTGTGTACAGAAGCCTCTTTTAGGGGGTGAATTCTCTTCTCTGGGCTTGGATGTGGGAGTCTGCCACATGTCTTCATTCTCTGGTGAAGAACAATTTTCCACCATGTGTTCTGATGAACATGAGAAAACGAAACCATATTGATATTATTTTTCAAGTTTTAAACTATTACTTGCCATCTTCAAATGAAGCTTTCCTGACAAGATGCTCAACTTAAAATAGTCATCTTAATGTAGTCACAAGCAATCTTTCCCCTAGAGGAAATAATCATTCTTGATCAAAAATGTCATTTTTTGAGGGAGGGGGAAAAGTAGAAGGCTCCATCACATAATTTATGAACAGAATATCTGACACTTGATAGTAACAGAGAATTCTAACTTCTAGTGAAATTACTGGCTGCCAGTAAAAGATAATTCTTATGCAACCATTCCAGCAAAAGAAAAAAGAGAGGGGGTGCAGGGAGAAAAATGAAATGAAATATTTGGCGTGTTATCTATTAGTCTATTGTACTTACTTGCTTTCTTTCAAAGTAATTGTGCAATAATGATAGTTCAGTAGATGTCATGCGTTGATGGTGTTTATTCGCTATGCAAATTAAAATGAAAGTCAACTGAAAAATGGTTCTAAATTGTTGCATTTCTTGTCAATAGACTTGGTCTTTGGGGCTTTGAAATCCTGAATCACGGCTTACGTTCTGGAAATGGGGCTCCCGCAGGACTTGACATGAAATCATAGAATTGTAAAGTTGGAAGGGACCCTGAGGGCCATCTAGTCTAACCCCCTGCCATGTAACTGTCCCATACAGGGATTGAACCAATGACCTTGGCATTATTAACCCCACGCTGCAACCAACTGAGCTATCCATGCACTGAAGTTCCTTAAAATGAATGGAGATTACGCAGCTGCAACATTTGTTGGGGTCATCCCTTTAACTGGTGGGAAAAATATTGTTAAGGTTGGCAGGATTTTATGATTACTTTGCTTTTTTATACTTAATAATTTATAGAGGCAACCGCGATGCATGATCCAAATCAGCCTTGTTAAGGAGTCGAGAGATTGAGATACAACAGCTGGCTGTGCTGTGGACAGTCAAAGGGATTTTTAAGGGATTTACTCATTATCATAGAAATCACATACTGTCTTGCCTTTCTCATTTAGTCTGATAGAGGAGGGATCTATTCCTTGCTGCTGCTCTTTCCCTTGGGCAAAAATGCCATTATCATAGCTGTGCCAGTTTCGCTCCTGTTGCTGTGGCAGAGCTGATCGGAATATTTTGCAGCAAAAGAAGCTTCTGCTGAAAGCGTTCGCTCTCGTTAAAATAAACAAACGCTGACAGTGTACCCACTTACCCATTTAGAGCACAAAGCAGTAGTTTATTTGACATACACAATGCAGAATTCTTTGCAGTCATCCTCAATAAGCTGCTTTTAATCCAGATATATTCTAGATTTTCAGCCCACAAGAGAGGGTGTGGTTACTGAAAATGTGTTTTGATATCCTCCTCTCGATGAGGTTTCCATGCCTTCTCCATGCCCTCCAACACAATAATGAAGTAGTAGTTGTGGTTTTGGTGTACACCACCACCCACAGCAACACTGGGCAGGTATGACTACACCCCCTAAAGCTGGGGCCACCTCCATCTGTTATCAGTGAAGTCAATATGGGCTACTGAGTGGGCACTTCTGGAGAACCACAGCCAATTGCAAATCTCTAACAATTGAGCCTGCATAATGCATGTTGGGGGTGAGGGGGAAAGCTTCTTTGCCATGCTAATACATTGCATTTTTACAGAAACATATAGCAAATTGTATGCATGCCATCTAATGGAAGATGTGGAATGGCTTTTAGATCTGAAATTCTGAAGTCATTCACAAATCTGTTCACAACAAACCTGCTCACAAATCACACAGTAAAGCCAGTGTAAAGGTAAAGCGACCCCTGACCGTTAGGTCCAGTCACGAACGACTCTGGGGTTGCGGCGCTCATCTCGCTTTACTGGCTGAGGGAGCCAGCGTACAGCTTCCGGGTCATGTGGCCAGCATGACTAAGCCGCTTCTGGCAAACTAGAGCAATGCATGGAAACACCATTTACCTTCCCGCCGGAGCGGTACCACTTTGATGTGCTTTCGAACTGCTAGGTTGGCAGGAGCTGGGACCGAGTAATGGGAGCTCAGCCTGTTGCAGGGATTCGAACTGCTGACCTTCTGATCGGCAAGCCCTAGGCCCTGTGGTTTAACCCACAGCGCCACCTGCGCTGTAGTGTTGTGGATAGTATCAAGCTAGGACTGTAGGGGCTGAGGTTCAAATCCCTACACTGTCATGAAGTTCACTGAGTGATCTCGGGCCAGTCATTATCTCTATGTCTAATCAACCTCATAGGGCTGTTGTGAAAATACAAATGCCACACCTGCTTTGGCCCTGAGCCGCAGGGTTGTCGATATTTCATTAAGTTCCCTAAAGTTTGGACAAAATACCCTATCAGCAAAGCCTCTGTTGAAAAGCAGGGCCATCTTCTTAGCAGCCTCTTTCTCACCACAGATCAACTTATGCTTCCACAAATAGAAAGCAGATATACACCACACACATACAATTGCAGAGCAATGCAAATAATTGAACATGGCTAGTTAACTTAGTGGAAAATTTTCTCTTGATACCAGATACTGCAAATAGGGCAACCGATTGTTAAAACAGATCCCCTGCAACATCTGTCAGTGAAGCTTGTCAAACACATTTCACTCAGAGCTTGAAACAAGGCAATGGAAAATGGGAAGATCAAACACAGATTAGACCAACCTGCTTTGTGCAATTTAGTCTCCTTGATTGCAGATGTTTACCTTACCATAACAATCACATCAGTTTAATAAAGCTCATTCATATGAACATAATTTATATTTTGAGCCGGGTGATGCTCATATTAATATTTTTAGTTAGGCCATGCTTTTCATTGGAAAACTCCTTCCTAGCTATTCTCATTTCTTCTTATCTATGGCATTTAATTTCAATAAGTAAGAAATCACTATCCACCCACCTGGTCTATACTGAAGCTGAGTATATACCGATGGAAAAGTGGCTCCCCATTCATGTTAATGAATAACATTTATACAATGTGGATTAGCTCTGAAGGCTAGAATGACCATATTAATATGGAGGTGCTGCTACTGAAAAGAAAGATATCTCAGCTTCAAGATACCTAGTGGCTTTGATAGCTTGAAGTATTTTTTGCCAGTTGCGACAGGTGCGCCAGTTGAAATCCTTCAAAGACATAAATTGCCAGGCCTCTGTTATCTGTGCTCAGGGAGCTTCTTGTTTAGATTATTTCAGGGCGTGTTGTATATAGGACTGTCTCTGAAAACTGGAAATGTTAGAATATGTCAGCACAATAATAAACTGGGCCCAAGTGTTTGGCGCATGTCACTCTAGTTTTGGAACAGCTACCTCATCTGCCAGTCCATTTCTGGACAAAATTAAGAACACTGGACTTTTTTTAACCTAAGCAGGTTGGAAGCAGGATACCTTAACATCTGCTTCTTCCCACGTGAATCTGCTGTTATTGAGATCAACCTCAGAGGCCCTGCTTGGTGTCCCTACTCCCTACCAGCCCCTCCATCTGGAGTAAGGCAGAGAGGGGACCTTTTCAGTTGTGGTTCATAGGAATTTAGGCCTTTGGTCTATCTATCTCAGTATTGTCTACAGTGACTAGCAGGATTCCACACATGGAGTCTCTCCTAGGATCTCTTGTATGCAGGGCAGATTCTCTGCCCATGAGCTATGGTTTCACACAGGCATCTGATTGGACATTCTGATAAATAGGATGCTATATGGGCCTTTGGTTTGATCCAGAATACTTTTATTATATTATGATCACGTATGGCCCTCTCCCTTAAGGAGCGGACACTGAGGTCCAGCTCCAAGGGCCTTATGGCTGCTCCCTCACTACGAGAACTGAGGTTACAAGGAACCAGGCAGAGGGCCTTCTCGGTAGTGGCACCTGCCCTGTGGAATGCCCTCTTATCAGATGTCAAGGAAATAAACAACTATCTGACTTTTAGAAGACATCTGAAGGCAGCCCTGATGTTTGATTGTGTTTTTAATATTCTGTGTTTTTAATATTCTGTTGGAAGCCACCCAGATGGGCGGGGTATAAACAACAAATTATTATTATTATTATTATTATTATTATTATTATTATTATTATTATATGGACACTGTCCACATTTCTTCTTTTCGGGTATCAGGTGAAAACATTTTAATTTGCTCGGGGTTTCTTGAGTTTTTTTCCTTTTTGTCTTTTAGCTATTTAGGCTAAAAGGATTGCTGAGGATGAAACAATGTTTTTAGATTCACTGTTGCTCATCAGCTTCTCAGCATGTGATAAGCTTTCATTCTCCAACTGTGAAGGCCTCTCTTTTCCAGTATCTAAAGAGATCTGCACATAATAATGTATGTGTCAATGTTGTGTTTATCGTGGCTTGCTTGCTATTATGGTGCTGAAAGGATAGCGCCTACTCCTAAAATCTGTCAGGGTATAGATCGGGAGTAGCTAAATATCGTGCTTATTTGTTGATAGAACTAAATGGAGCCTGCGTTATAGCTCCAGAGGAGTGAATGTTACTTTATACATTCTTATTTGTTTTTTGGGGGGGCATCTGAGGACATAGCCTTGCCTAATATGTTGCAATATTTGGTTAGAGAATGCTGTTTCACCTACATGAGAGCAAAAGTTCCCAGAAGTTTCTTGGTAAAGCATGTATGCATTATTTAAAATTCAATGAAACAAAGGTGCAATTGTTTCAGAAACAAAATCTGCTATGATCTTTCCCTGTCGCGGACTTTGATTCGAAAGGCCAATGTATTTGTTAAGAAAAATAATAATGTACAGTGGTACCTCTGGTTAAGAACTTAATTCGTTCTGGAGGTCCATTCTTAACCTGAAACTCTTCTTAACCTGAGGTACCACTTTAGCTAATGGGGCATCCTGCTGCCGCCACGCCGTCGTACGATTTCTGTTCTCATCCTGAAGCAAAGTTCTTAACCCGAGGTACTATTTCTGGGTTAGCGGAGTCTGTAACCTGAAGCATCTGTAACCTGAGGTACCACTGTGATGCAAACTTCTTGGGTCTGCACCACTTTAGAATGAGGAAGAAGGATTTGCTCCTGCAAATCAAAAATACCCTCTTCCTTTTTCGCTAGCTTTTCATGGTCAAGCTTTTGCTCACTGTTTTAACACGCAGCATTTAAACATGCAGTTTCAGTAATATCAGAATTAATTCTGTCACCTGCGTGTCAGCATTCAAATTAGCACTGCCGTTGTATAGTTAGTGTGGGGACCCTGTGGCCCTCCAGATGTTGTGGTATCCCTGACCATTGGCCACGAGGGCTGGGGCTGATTGGTGATGGAGTCCCACAAGTCTCCCACTTCTGAACTGAAGTACTGTTCCTTCCCAAAGTATAGCACTACTAAGATCTGTTGACTTTTTGATGGCTGGATTAGGCCTTAATATTTTACTGGGAAATTAAGCTAAAAAAAGCTCACCGCCAACAGAATGTAAACGACAAAGTGGTCATGCAAATAAGTCTGTAAAGTTTAAAAATAACGCGTGTAAAAATAGGAACACAAGTAATATGAAAGGTTAGGATCTAATTAATTTATACAAAAGACCTCAGTAGTGTCTACATATATTGGTGTTGTTTTTGCTAATCTTTTTCCAAAGCTGTTGAACAGAAATAGCCTATTATGCAACTCAATGGAAAGCTGTTCCATCTCACTGAACATATAAAATGTTCCATCCTTCACCCCTTCTTGGTTTTTTAGCTGTTGACACTGTTCACCTGAGAATATGCTACATCTTTATCCCTTTGTGGCTGCATCTACCAAGCCTTTGACCACAGAACTGAATTGATAATATTTGTGCATTAATACAGTTATCCTTTCCCAGGTGTTAATCTCTGCTAGAGGCTGTAGGCTGATAAATGATTTGGGCAAAATGAATGCCAACGCCTACACTTGGCACAAATAGAAAGCAAATTGACATTAGATTTTAGGTGTTAAATGTCAATAACATTTCACCCTTTCACAATCCACAGTGTGTACACACGAAGTTTCGACTGACTGATAATAAAATTGCGCAGATAGAAAAGGCAATCAAACCCATTGTTTACAAGGCTGCTACAACAGAATGATGAATAGGAGATGTGAGCTGGGAGTTTTATTTAATGAGATCAGTGAGTCCTTGGACATGGAGAAAAAACCAAACGCAGCGGGATGTGTGTGACCACATGATGCTGTTATCCTTGAATGGCGCACTTGAATCCTGAGCTAAAGTAGCAGTGATTTTTCATGCATGTTGTAGCTTAAGGAGAGGTGGACAAAGGCACCAATTCAACAAATGGGACTTACTCATAGTTATCTGCTGAACTTGAATTCTACCTTGCCTGAAAAAAATAGCCGAGGTGGAAAACAACAACAGGAAACCCACAAAATATCATAAAATGACAATATAGTACAGAATAAAAATAGTTAAAAGGAAACTGGCAAAACATCAATCAAAACAACTAACTAAAATCAATTTTGACAGAAGCTTAAGGGCAACAGGCCTGGTGTTTTTTTTTAAAGTATTAGACAGCAAATAATTAGAAATGGACCTTCCTTGGGCACAGAGTTCTAGAGCCTGCAAATAGCTGTTGAGATGGTTGGAGAATGAGCTCAGCTGCATATGGAATCACAGAAAAGGCAGAGGGGTGTCAGTAATAACCACAATCTGTTCATCATTTAAAGGTCACCTAGATAGTAGTAGTAGTAGTAGTAGTAGTAGTAGTAGTAGTTGTTGTTGTTGTTGTTGTTGTTGTTGTTATTATTATTATTATTATTAACCTATGGTATCAAAAGGAGGCCAATTATACCTATGACTCTTTTACCAATCCAGGTTTTCTTGCTTCCTTGAGAAAAAGGAACACAGTTTGAATGAAATATAGGAGACAAATAAGTGCCTTTTCCTTCCCTTCAGAAGGAAAATGACAGGAAGATTGTTATTTGGATCAAGGGAAGAAGCAGTTTGTTTCCCTCTGTCTTGAGACCTTTCTGATGTTGTGCCTGTGGGTTTGTTTGTTTGTTTGTTGTTGTTGTTTTGGTTACCTGTTACACTGAGAGAGAAAAATAAAGCAAAGCCAAGTTAAAATTTTTTATATATAAATTACAGCCATCCCCAGAGTTTCACAGTCCTCTCTTCTCAAGCGAAACCTTGGATGAAAATGGCCATCGTAAGGATTTTTAAAATAGGTATTAAATAAGCCTGCCTGACTCATCATAGGTATGGAGTGGACACACGGGCATGCAAAATTGCTTATTTTGGAAGACATTTTAAGGCTTAGCCAAATTTTTCAGAGCAATGACAAATACAGGGGATTCCCCACCCCCCCATTCATTTAAACGTTGAAACAATAAATTTGAAATGACCGGTGGCAGCAACTTTGTAACGGATGCCACTGATCCAAACCTATAATCAACTGAAAATGTTATCCCCTTTAACATCTGAACAACAGGTTCTGAGTGAACATGAACCTGATACTCCCTGCTTGTCTTAGGAGTGTTTTTATCACCTGATCATTCCTGAAGCCTAGACATTGAGGAATCCATCTCTGACAACCTTATTCACTTGCTGCTGAAGCTGGCAGAGATCACTTCTGCTAATAGTATTCAGTTCTTCTGCTTGTCTAAGCCAAAGGTCTTTCAAACATTAGCCCCATCTTCTGGCGCCAACACTTTCGGAGGCGTACACCCCGTGCAAGGCAGCTTGTGAAAATTAAAACCACAATGAAATGTATCAATAAAGTACAGGCAGGCAGGACAGATCGAAATAGTCATCAGTGCAGACCCTTACCTAAAGCAGTTCAGCAAAAGTCTGCTGGTGTAGGAAAGTCTCCACCAGCTGACAAAAAATGGTGAAAGGGTCGTGGGAACAGCAGAGGACAAGGTGTTCCACAATCTTGGTCTCCCCCCCCCCCCACAAGGCAAATAAATTAGAAACAAGGGGGGGCACCAGGCAAGCCTTCAAGTATTGTGCAATCACAGTAAGTGGACTTACTTACACATTCCTTGTGGGCGGAAGCCTACAAAAAACTAACAAGTACCAACCAGTTGGAACTGTAGAGAACCGGGTTCGAATCCTTGTTCCTATTGTAGGAGGAGAGAAGACGTTATGCCTGAGAATGTATAGACAGTGGTGCTGAAGTTGTTACTTGACATGGGTTTGTTTCTGTTAAGACGGTTATATTATTCACTGTTACATTGTTATGCCTGCTGTTTTACAGACCTTTAACTGTGAATTTTACTACTTAAGTTAACTCAGCGAGGCTGCTCACAGTTTCAATGCATTTTTCATAAACATTTTTTAATATGTTTTGGGGGTTTGGTTGTTTACTTTAAAAATTGAATTAACTTTTATTGTCTGAAGTACTGTTGTGTAATATATTTGCATTGCTCCTGCTTGTTAGGTTTTCATATGCTATACAGTGGTACCTCAGGTTACAAACACCTTGTGTTACAAACACTTCCGGTTACGGACTCCGCTAACCCGGAAGTAGTACCTCGGGTTAAGAACTTTACCTCAGGATGAGAACAGAAATTGTGTGGCGGTGGCAGCGGGAGGCCCCATTAGCTAAAGTGGTACCTCAGGTTAAGAACAGTTTCAGGTTAAGAATTAAGTTCGTAAGAAGAGGTATCAGTGTGTGTGTGTGTGTGTGTATGAATGAAGATATTTTAGTTTCATTGTGGATCTGAAAGCAGAGAGGTGACAAGGGATGAATTTCTATCTTTCTTAAAGAAGTCCTCAGGAAAATGTACACACACATTTGTTGACATTTCCAATATACAGTGGTACCTCTGGTTGCAAACGGGATCCGTTCTGGAGGCCCGTTCGCAACATGAAAAGAGTGCAACCCACAGTGGCACATCTGCACATGCACGGGTTGCGACTCGCCGCTTCTGCGCATGCGCACGACGTCATTTTGTGCATCTGTGCATGTGCGAGCGGCAAAACCCAGAAGTAACCCTTTCCAATACTTCCAGGTCACGGTGGGACGTAACATGAAGCAAACGTAACATGAAGCAAACGTAACATGAGGTATGACTGTATACATTTCATAATTTTGCCCTCCAAGTCATGGAAGGCTGCAAACATAGCACAGGTGAACTGCCAAAGGGGGCAGGACTTTCCCCCCAAGTGAGTAAACAAAATGTGTGGGAAAGTTTATTATATGGATTTACATGACACGTGTCTCTGACATGGCTTTTTAATCTGAGCCTGCAGTGGAGCTGGCAAAGGGAAGAAAGGGAGGAAGCTGCCTGGAGGCTCATCCTACTGTACCAGGATACAACATATGAAAAAAGAAGAGAGGGCAAGCAGCTGTTTTCTGGCCACTGAGGGGGAATACAAACTTCAGAGACCCGTCTCCTCTTCCTTGCCATCTTCTATCCCTCTGCAGAAGCATCTCTCCCCCCCCCCAACTTTCTCCCTGCAGCTTGAGTTTGCGCCAACATTTTCAGAATCTAGTCCAGTCGCTGTCACTCAACGCACCTCTCTTGCATGCCTTAAGAATCCTGCATTACCTGAGATTATAGGGACAAAATGTTCCATTTGGTGGGTTTATGGCGTCCATGAAATGCTTTGCAAACAGTTTACTCTGGTTTCACGAGGAGGGCTGAGGAAGAAGGAAGGATGAAAAGCTGTGAGCGGATCTGAGCCGCGACAGACGAATAGTTCAGATTCGTGGTTGTCTTGCCAGCACACCTGTAGAGAACCATACTGTGGTGAATAGATTCTATTTCTTCAAAATAGAATAGAATAGGAAAGTTGCAAGCAATAGATCAGCCCAATTAACTGAATAAAAAGAGAGCACAGGCAGTGAAGTTTCCTAAGGCAAGAGGGATCAGCTCTCTCCCAACTTCTGGGCACATTTACAAGCTCATCCTGTGGCTCTGCAACAAAGGACTAGGAAAAATTCTTCCTCCTTGCCACACAACCCTTGGGTATGTGAACTTGACTAGAGCCCTGTGGCCCCACCAGGTCAGTGCTCACCCCAGAGGAGCACATGCCAGACCTCCCTCCATTTTGTACCCCTAACCTTTGGTTATAAAAATGTCAAATGGCTGCTGCTTGACATGGCTAGAGGCTCTATGGGGAGGTGATGCATTTCCACTACAACTGGGAGATCCTCCAAGTGCCCCCATTTTCTGGAGACTGTCCCAGATTTACAGAAGCCATCTTGGTTTCTGATTTGATCCTGGACTGTCCCGCTTTTCCTTAAGAAGTCCCTATTTTCATCGGAGAAATGTTGGAGGGTATAGTGTTATGTGATCCCTGAAACAAGGAAATAAATAACTATACAGTGGTACTTCTGGTTGTGAATGGGATCTATTTCGGAGGCCCGTTCGCAACATGAGCAGAACGCAATCTGCATCTGCGCGTGCGCAGGTCGCGATTTGCCACTTCTGCGCATGCGTGTGACATCATTTTGCGCATCTGCGCAAGCGCCAAAACCTGGAAGTAACCCTTTCTGGTACTTCCGGGTCACTGTGGGATGCAACCTGAAAATGCGCAACCTGAAGCAAACGTAACATGAGGTATGACTGTACAACCTTTAGAAGACATCTGAAGGCAGCTCTGTCTAGAGAAGTTTTTAAATGTTTAATTATGTTTTTAGATATGTTGGAAGCCACCCAGAGTGGCTGGGGCAACCTAGTCAGATGGGCGGAGGTATTATTATTATTATTGAATAGAATGTCCCTCTATTCATCAGAGAAAAGTCAGAAGGTTAATATATTATTATTCCATGTGCTATAGACACTGGAATAATAATATATTAACCTTCTGACTTTTCTCTGATGAAGGATGTTCTTCTCATTATAGGGGATTGGAATGCTAAAGTAGGGAGTCAAGAGATAAAAGGAACAACTGGCAAGTTTGGCCTTGGAGATCAAAACGAAGCAGGGCAAAGGCTAATAGAGTTCTGTCAAGAGAACAAGCTGGTCATCACAAACACGCTTTTCCAACAACACAAGAGACGACTCTACACATGGACATCACCAGATGGGCAGCATCGAAATCAGATTGATTATATTCTCTGCAGCCAAAGATGGAGAAGCTCTATACAGTCAGCAAAAACAAGACCTGGAGCTGACTGTGGCTCAGATCATCAGCTTCTTATAGCAAAATTCAAGCTTAAACTGAAGAAAGTAGGAAAAACCACTGGGCCGGTAAGATACAATCTAAGTCAAATCCCTTATGAATACACAGTGGAAGTGAGGAACAGGTTTAAGGATTTAGATTTGCTGGACAGAGTGCCTGAAGAACTATGGATGGAGGCTCATAACATTATACAGGAGGCAGCAACGAAAACCATCCCAATGAAAAGGAAATGCAAGAAAGCAAAGTGGCTGTCCAATGAGGCCTTACAAATAGCGGGGGAGAGAAGGCAAGCAAAATGCGAGGGAGATGGTGAAAGATACAGGAAATTGAATGCAGATTTCCAAAGAATAGCAAGGAGAGACAAGAAGACCTTCTTAAACGAGCAATGCAAAGAAATAGAGGAAAGCAATAGAATGGGAAGAACCAGAGATCTGTTCAAGAAAATTGGAGATATGAAAGGAACATTTCGTACAAAGATTTCCATAATAAAGGACAAAAGTGGAAAGGACCTAACAGAAGCAGAAGACATCAAGAAGAGGTGGCAAGAATACACAGAGGAATTATACCAGAAAGAAATGGATGTCTCGTATACCCCAGGTAGTGTGGTTGCTGACCTTGAGCCAGACATCCTGGAAAGTGAAGTCAAATGGGCCTTAGAAAGCACTGCAAATAACAAGGCCAGTGGAAGTGATGGTATTCCAGCTGAACTATTTAAAATTTTAAAAGATGATGCTGTTAAGGTGCTACACTCAATATGCCAGCAAGTTTGGAAAACTCAGCAGTGGCCAGAGGACTGGAGAAGATCAGTCTACATCCCAATCCCAAAGAAGGGCAGTGCCAAAGAATGCTCCAACTACCGCACAATTGCACTCATTTCACACGCTAGCAAGGTTATGCTTAAAATTCTACAAGGAAGGCTCAAGCAGTATGTGGACCGAGAACTCCCAGAAGTGCAAGCTGGATTTAGAAGAGGCAGAGGAACCAGAGACCAAATTGCAAACATGCGCTGGATTATGGAGAAAGCTAGAGAGTTCCAGAAAGACATCTACTTCTGCTTCATTGACTATGCAAAAGCCTTTGACTGTGTCGACCACGGCAAACTATGGCAAGTTCTTAAAGAAATGGGAGTGCCAGATCACCTCATCTGTCTCCTGAGAAATCTCTATGTGGGACAAGAAGCTACAGTTAGAACTGGATATGGAACAACTGATTGGTTCAAAATTGGGAAAGGAGTACGACAAGGCTGTATTTTGTCTCCCTGCTTATTTAACTTATATGCAGAATTCATCATGCGAAAGGCTGGGCTGGATGAATCCCTAGCCGGAATTAAGATTGCCGGAAGAAATATCAACAACCTCAGATATGCAGATGACACAACCTTGATGGCAGAAAGTGAGGAGGAATTAAAGAACCTTTTAATGAGGGTGAAAGAGGAGAGCGCAAAATATGGTCTGAAGCTCAACATCAAAAAAACGAAGATCATGGCCACTGGTCCCATCACCTCCTGGCAAATAGAAGGGGAAGAAATGGAGGTAGTGAGAGATTTTACTTTCTTGGGCTCAATGATCACTGCAGATGGTGACAGCAGCCACGAAATTAAAAGACGCCTGCTTCTTGGGAGAAGGGCAATGACAGGCCTAGACAGCATCTTGAGAAGTAGAGACATCACCTTGCCAACAAAGGTTCGTATAGTTAAAGCTATGGTTTTCCCAGTAGTGATGTATGGAAGTGAGAGCTGGACCATAAAGAAGGCTGATCGCCGAAGAATTGATGCTTTTGAATTATGGTGCTGGAGGAGACTCTTGAGAGTCCCATGGACTGCAAGAAGATCAAACCTCTCCATACTGAAGGAAATCAACCCTGAGTGCTCACTGGAAGGACAGATTGTGAAGCTGAGGCTCCAGTACTTTGGCCACCTCATGAGAAGAGAAGACTCCCTGGAGAAGACCCTGATGTTGGGAAAGATGGAGGGCACAAGAAGAAGGGGACGACAGAGGACGAGATGGTTGGACAGTGTTCTCGAAGCTACAAACATGAGTCTGACCAAACTGCGGGAGGCAGTGGAAGACAGGAGTGCCTGGCGTTCTCTGGTCCATGGGGTCACGAAGAGTGGGACACGACTAAACGACTAAACAACATAGACACTGGCAGCAGAGCACAGTGGGGGCGGGGGGGGGGGGAGGACTGACTTCTGGGCTCTGGCTTATGCAGAGTGCCTCTAAACAGTAATCTGACCTTTTTCATGATATAGTTTCCTTGTTCTGAAACTTGCGTCACCAGCTTTCCTTCTTGTTGTTATACAGCAGCATTTCACTTAAGCAAGTGGGTGATGTATCTTCTTCCTTTCAGCTACCTGAACTGCAGCAATGAATAAAACTGAGTCTGCGCTCCAATGGAGTTGCACATTTTTAAGGTGACCTAGGTCTCTTTATCGTTTTCCTTGCTCCGGAGGTTGTTATTATTTCCATTGTGCGGAAGGGAAAATTAGGCTAAGAAGAAGAGTTTGGATTTGGATTTGATATCCCGCTTTAACACTACCCGAAGGAGTCTCAAAGCGGCTAACATTCTCCTTTCCCTTCCTCCCCTGCAACAAACACTCTGTGAGGTGAGTGGGGCTGAGAGACTTCAGAGAAGGTCACCCAGCAGCTGCATGTGGAGGAGCAGGGAATCGAACCCGGTTCACCAGATTACGAGTCCACTGCTCTTAACCACTACACCACACTGGCTCTGCTTCAAGGCTATTACTCATCAGGTATCTGAACCCAGCTGTAGGGTTCACCTGCTGACCACACTGGTGCTCTTCAAGTCTACTCCTTGAACAGATCATTTTTACATGAATACTTTCAGAGTGTTTCCAGGCATGTGATGTTTGTTTAACAATATGAAAGAGGGAGGGATTGTACCTACTAGCAAAATACAAGGGGGAGAAATCAGTTTGTTCGTCATGCCAGAGACCAGGGCTATGAATTCCCATATGCGTGCTGCAGCAGGTAACATTCAGTTTCTCTTCTTACAAGTAATTATTTTATTGTTTCTGTAAATACAGTGAATGTGGCATTAAAGCTGTTTGAATTTGTGTCACAGTGTTAAATACTTAACCTTTGCAAATGAAACGTTTCTCGGGAATCTGGAAAGGCTGTACTTTCTCTATATTTCCTGAAGACATTTGCACAGCGTGCCATTAGAAAGAGGAAGCTTAAAAGATGTAAACAGCCTAGGCTGTAATTTTTGCAAAATGAATCCATGTAATTTGCAAATAGATAAATAGGATAGGCATTCATGAATGGCAAATGCAAAAGAGGCAGCCATTTTAGTCTGGGTGTTTTTTTTAAAGAAAGTTAATGTGGCACTTTAAAGATGAACACATTTATTGTGACATTTAGTTATTGCATCAGACCTATGCTACAGAAACATATGCACCTTATATTGTTGAGAAATTGAGTTTTCCTTTTCAGGTTGTAGGGTGAATTGGCTGTTGTGTGAACAAACAGTTTAAATTAGATTAGTAAAAAAATAGCACTGAGCGCTTAGTTTGTATCCAGTGCTGTTTAACTTTTCTCAGCTGTTGAGCAGAAGTACAAAATATACACACCTCTCAGAAAGTATATTTTGAATGCTTACCGGTTTTGGATATAGTTGTGAATTATCAGACACGCAAAACCTGCTTGCTGCTGTATCTACTGGTGTCGTGGGAAAGCATGTTCTCCTTCATAGAGAGCACGTGTTGCGGTGGGGTCTGACAGGCCACCCCTCTGTTGCTGGGCAGGTTAGTATGGAGGACCATCTGCAGTGATTGTGCGGTTTGGTTACTGGGCAAATTTTGGTGTTGCCATTTAGGAGGACAGACCAAAGGTTATAAAATCAAGTCACACAGCACTGACTGGGCTCTTTTGCTGTGTGCATTGTATCACCCGCCCAGCCTCCCTAATCTAGAGCTATTGCGTTGACCTTGCTATGCCTGTCGTGGGGTCGTCTGCTTTTGGGGCAGGGGCCTGGTAGGAATTTTGTCCATTTGGCTGATTGGCTGGTGCCATTTGGTTTTTGCCTACTGCGTAGAAAATCATCACAACTTGTAAGGTTGTGGTTAGGCATTGGTTTAAAAATTGGTTGGTGGAGGGGTAAGGATTGGCGGTACCTGCCACTCCAACGCTGCTGCGGAAAGGGAATTCTGTTAAAGGAATCCAGGGGCTTGTCATTCTTTTGTCCATACCCCTGAATGGGGCTTAGGGCCGCGCAAGCCCCCAGGAACATGTGGGGGGGGGATGAGGGTCTGGTGCCCGGCTCCATGCTCTCCCCAATATTGTTTTCCCTTACTGGCTTTCGCTGGAATTCGGAAATCAGTTCTGTCCCTGGGCATGGGGACAGATAGTGACAACCAATGCCTAAGCAACCACTCACATTTATGTTTTTTTAATAAAGTTGTGGCCAAAATTATGCCAAAAACCTTAAACAAAAATTATGTGTGAATTGTGAATTTTTTTAGGGGTGGCTTGGGGGACCTCGACACGCAAATTGTGGAGAGTATTTCCACCTGTTTTGCACAATGCTGTGCATGGGTTTAAACACTCTTTATTCAACATCTCCCTCCCTTCTTGACTTTTCTCATGTCATGTTCTAAATGTCCTTGCTTGTTTGGTGACCAACACAGTAATTTCTTGTGAATATTCATAAAGTGTATACAAGTCAATAAAAAGAGAGGCATTTATTAGTTGTAAATTCTAGAACAGTAGCTCTTTTAGCCAAATGAAAAAACAACAACAGACAAACAAAAATGGTCCTGTGGCAAATTGATTGTGGCGTTTAAGCAATTGCATCAGGCCTACATGATAGAAATAAACACACATAAAATTTTACAGTGCTCTTATTTTGTCCCACTGTGAATTTTGACATCAGAAAATCAACACTAGGACCTCTACTAGGCTGGCCTGTACTGGTTGTTTGATTATATTTTAATTTCAAAGATCTGATGGTTTCTCTAGTTGCTACAAGGCACCATGCATTAAATCATCTTGACTTTCATGGTGCCTATAATGGAGAAACTATTCAGTTCCTTTCACACCTGGGCAACACTTCAGCTTCATTCTGCTGCTTTTTGCTCTCGATGAAAACCAGACTGATTTTTCTGCAGTTTCATGAATCTCAACTAGTTCTTTTCAAAGCCAAGCTTTCTGATTGGCTATCTAATTATTCCATGATAAGTTGTTTCACAGATCAAAGTATGAAAACAGTATTCTGCCTGTTTGTTTTAGACTTTAGGTTAATGTGAGAGGGTCCTCCATATTTTTTTTGTGTTAGAGGAAAGGGTATGAGGCAGCTGTTCTCTATTCATTCCTCCCCTCCAGACAGTTCATGAATAAATGTTCTTTTCAATGCAATATTTGGACTGTCTCTCATTTTATTTATGTGGGAGCAAAAGGGTGGCGCAGTTTCCATAGCAATAATCCAAAATGGAATTGGAACCTTTTGAACAACTTGTGGAATGCGGTTGTACAGGTGTTGCAACAGCTCTAAGTATTTTAATTACTATGAAAAATAGCAGTGCCAGAGCAGCTGCCGGTGATTTATAGAGTCTCTCCTGATGGGACAATGCTATTTCTGTAAGGGTGGCAATTCTTAATGGGACTCAAAGTGTTTGGTAAAATAATTTATAATGAATGACTGCTTTTGGACTTGGTTTTAAGTCAAGCCAGAATACCTAATAGCTGGAGTTATGGATGAGGACAATGGACTCCAACCGATGTTTATGAAAGCTGAATTGTAGGGTCCAGTACTACAGAGTGGCAAAAACAGCCCCACAGCTTGCCCTAAATGGGGACTTTGGGGACTAAGCCTCTGCATTATAGCCAGTTGCAGGTGGGATATAATCAGATCTCTCTGGCATGCAAGACCACCTCAAACATCAATAGCAGACCAAAGCATATCACTAGAGAACATAATGTGCCATGGCCTGAACTCTTTGTACTGAGAGATGATTAATCTTTACATGGGAGGGGGAGGAACCTGTGGCCCTTCATATTTTGCTCAACTACAACTCCCTCCTACAACTTATGCTGGCCGAGGTTATAAACCAAACCTTAGTTTTGCAGTACAGTACATCCACGTCAGGTCAAAGCAAAGGACAAATAATAAAGTTAAATTAACTAACATCTTATTAGGTTTTGAATAAACCACTGGTCTAATCATCAAAGAAAGATACTTTAAACTTGTAACAAGTCTCATTGAGACAATTAAGCCTTTTTGCCTTCTTTTACAGCTGGCTTATTGGTTTTTCCATGTCTCTAGAGCAAGCATCCCCTGCCCACCCCTTTTGTGGGCAATACAGCTCCATCCTTGCCCAGGAATCTTTGCTCTTTCCTTTGACTCATTCTGCCATTAAGAAAAAGTACCAGTGAGCTAGACAATGGCCATTTTTTTCTTTTTTATTGAATGGGAAGTGTACTTGGAAGTTAGTGAAGAATTCATAAACAGTTCAGGGTGTGTGATTGGAAGAATGCCCTCATAATAGATTTTGATGGGTAAGAACAAAGAGATCCGAGTTCCTGGTTTGAAAAACACCCAAAGTTTCAGCGGCTGTCATTGGGACATAATGGGTCATAATAACGTCAACCTGTTGCTCACTTGTTGACACTTGTGCTGATGCACTTTGCAGGTTGGCTTGCAAAGAAGCATAGAGATATCTGTTCCCTTAAGGAATGTTTGCTAACAATGAGTTGCAAGATAACTTCATCCATTTAGTATTTGTTGGAAGCAAAGATCCCCCCTTTTCTGTTTTCCTCAGGATGCTTTGTGACGTCACTGCCTGCAGCTTGTTTTTCACTTCTTATAACATTGCTGGCCCTTTTCCAAATTGTTTTCTCTTATCTGTGCTTCCTGCACAGAGTGCAAACTCCAATAAACACAACAGTTGTCTTCTGAAGCAGAGAGATTCAAGTGCTACAAGAGCTCCTTGTGTTCTCTACTTAGTCCTTCCATGGCGATAGACCACTTGATACTCTTGACGTACTCTGTTTCTGAAGAACATAGCCTTTTCAAATCTGCCAGTGGTATCTGATCCATGTTGCCAAACAAAACCTACAAGCCATGTTTCAATATGGTTTCTATAAAACTAAATAAAATATTCAGTCATTCTAGATGTGATCCTTCACTTTCAGGACATTGAAAGGGGAGCTATGCCTTCTCACTATTATTATGTAAATTCAGCAGTCAATTTCTCCCACCTAAAGGTAAAGGGCCCCCTGACTTTTAGGTCCAGTCACTGACGACTCTGGGGTTGCGGCGCTCATCTCACTTTATTGGCCGAGGTAGCCAGTGTACAGCTTCTGGGTCATGTGGCCAGCATGACTAAGCTGCTTCTGGCAAAGTAGAGCAGTGCATGGAAGCGTTGTTTACCTTCCCGCCAGAGTGGTACCTATTTATCTACTTGCACTTTGACGGGCTTTCGAACTGCTAGGTTGGCAGGAGCAGGGACCGAGCAACGGGAGCTCACTCCGTCGCGGGTATTCGAACTGCTGACCTTCTGGTTGGCAAGCCCTAGGCTCTGTGGTTTAACCCACAGCGCCACCCACATCCCCTTTTCCTACCTAGTGAGATCTTAATTAATGATATAAGTATATATGTAGGTAAGACTCCCGAACATTTCTGATGAAGTCTTTGCATCAGCACTAGCTAGGACTGCACATTTAAGCGTGAGGCAGAAGTGGCAGAGACTAAGTTCATAATTTCGGGTGGCTCTGATTACCTTCATGAACTGAGCCACAGACAGCTTCCGTTTATTGCCTACATGTGATCAGTTGTAGTAGAAATGAGGCTGGGAACCTCAAGAACTTCTGGTGCCAGGATATAGGGGCCCTTCAAACAAAGTAATCCCAGTGTGCCCTGTTAACTTAAAATAAGAGAGGTTTTTCATCACACTATTGTGACCTATCATAGAATTGTAGAGTTGGAAGGGTCATCTAATCCAACCCTCTGCAATGCAGGAATCTCAACTCAAGCATCCATGACAGATGCCCAGCCAACCTCTGCTTAGAAACCTCCAGGGCAGGAGAGCCCACAACCTCCCGGGAGAGGCCGTTCCACTGTCGAACAGATCTCCCTGTCAGAAAGTTATTCCTGAACCTCCTTGAGTTCTCCATTCCGAGTAAGAGCAGTGGTGGGTCCTTGGGGGAGTAGGCCCTTTGCTGGTTTTGGGGTCCCAGCAAATTCTTAATCTCTGCTAACAGGAGCATCATAGCCCAGAGAAGACAAGTAGTCCAAAGATCATCCATGCACTCAGGGACAGCCAGGAGAAGATCCTATGGAAGCTGGCTGCATGTATGAAAAGCCTCAATTTTTTTTTTTTGTGACCTGGCTGTGGAATACCTGAGTTAGGCTGCTGAACTGGACACCTGAGACATGTGGAAAGATCATTTTATGACTCAGTGTCTAGTCCATTCAAACTGGGTGAATGACATGATAATCTTGGGTGGACATTGGATGTGTTGGATTGTTGTAGGCCCAGTCTTTCTTTAAAAAAAACCCGAAATAAAACAGGAAGACCATTTCAAGACAGGCTAGAGATTCTTCCATTCACATACAGCACATAAGAGTTAAAAATATATATATTCTTAAAGGTGTACTCCTGACATAAATTCATCTCACTTTGGTGGAACTGTGTTCCAGCAAAACACTTTAAAACTGTTAATCTGTAATAAATTGTATAGACTGTAAAACATTAGGCTGTAACACATTAACTTCTCAGAGATGAACTGTATCTATAAGGAAGGCCAAGAAACTTTTTGTTTCCCAAAACATTCTTCAGGAGTTGCTTAATGGCAATAAAACCACTTCAAGGCCAGTTTAGACTGATTTTTCTTGAGCCTGTTATTTCTAATGCTTTATTTAGATATCCCAGTTAAAGTCCTTTGCGTTAAGATCTGCTCACTCATTTCATCATGTTTGCCTTGGGGGAGTAAAGAGAGACTCTGACTGACATAACAACACTATAAAGCAAACCTATTCCAATCCAAAATTAATTAGGGGTGGAGCAGCTGACTTGGTCACCTCCTATTTGCTCACTACAAAGCCAACAATTATATACCGCAGGGCTCAGCAAAGAGATTGTTTTTTTTTTTTAAGAAATAAGTTGGCATTATTAATTATTACATGGGTATCTTGCTTTTCTCTCTCTACAGGCAGCTCAAGGCTGTGTACATATATAATTTTTACATTTCCACATGCCCTCACAATAACCTTTGCTTGAGGTAGGTTAGGCTGAGAGAAATATTGAAAGGATCAAGGTCACTCAGTGCAGGGATTTGAACCCAGGTCTTCCTGGCCAAGAGCCAACTGCCACATCTCACTGGCTGTGGTGCCAGGCAAGAATTCCATAATATTGATGGAGCACAATCCTATCTGTGCCTGTTTGTTCAGAATTAAGTCCCATTAAACAACAACAACAATTTATTATTTATGCCCCACCCACTCTGGGTGGCTTCCAACAAAATATTAAAATGCAATAGTCTGTTAAACATTAAAAGCTTCCCTAAACAGGTCTGGTAGTTGTTTATTTCTTCAACATCTGATGGGAGGGCGTTCCACAGGGCAGGTGCCACTACCGAGAAGGCCCTCTGCCTGGTTCCCTGTAACTTGGCTTCTCGCAGTGAGGGGACCACCAGAAGCCCCTCAGAGCTGGATCTCAGTTTCTGGGCAGAACAATGGGGTGGAGACGCTCGTTCAGGTATACTGGGCCGAGGCCATTTAGGACTTTAAAGGTAAGCACCAACACTTTGAATTGTGCCCAGAAATGTACTGGGAGCCACTGTAGGTCTTTCAAGACCGGTGTTATGTGGTCTCGGTGGCCGCTCCCAGTCACCAGTCTAGCTGATACATTCTGGATTAGTTGTAGTTTCTGGGTCACCTTCAAAGTAGCTCCACATAGAGCGCATTGCAGTAGTCCAAGCGAGAGATATGTAAACATGTATAGGATTGCAGTCAAAGTGTGACCATTCCCATGAAATGAATCATAGTCTCAATCCAATGCTGCCCTCTGTATATATTTGTAAACATATAGAACATGATATTATAAAGGTGATATTGGCAGGCTTTAGAAACTACTATGCCGCTCACATGCCTCTGCAGAAAAAGCAGATAAATGTTTCTAGAATGGAAAGTGAAGGTAGTTATTACAGCAGTACCTTGGTTCTCAAACGTAATCCGTTCCAGAAGTCCATTCCAAAACCAAAGCATTCCCAAACCAAGGCGTGCTTTCCCATAGAAAGTAATGCAAAATGGATTGATCCGTTCCAATTTTTTAAAAAACAACCTGTAAAACAGCAATTAAACATGGGTTTTACTATCTAACGAGATCATTGATCCATAAAATGAAAGCAGTAAACAATGTACTGCAGTCACACAATCAGTCAATCAGTAGCTGAACTGGGTTCCGCACAGTCACAAGAAAAAGAGAGCTGCAAAAACAAAAACGCAAAATAAATAGCAAAAACAGACAGACCTCAGCATAACACTCCAAACAGAAGCGTGGCACTCAAATAGGAAGCGCAACACTCAAAACAGAAGTGTGGCATTCGAAACAGAAGTGTGACACTCAAATCGGAAGAGTAACCTCAAAACAGAGCACATTCGACTTCCGAAAAAGGTTCGCAAACCGGGACATTTGCTTCTGGGTTTTCAGTCTTTGGGATCCAAGTTGTTTGAGTACCAAGGCATTTGAGAACTAAGGTACCACTGTACTGAACACCGTCATGGATTCAAGAAATGTTACCTACAAAACTCCAGCATATCACCTGTAGTTCCACACAGAACTGCTAAGCATAGACATAACAAGGCTGACATCACTCTCTATGGAAAATGTTATGAATACTCAGCACATTAAACAAGAATCAAAGTGAACAGAACCTGATCTGTAACCATGGAACTTCGAGAGCATTTGGCTGGCACATTTGCAAACGAAGAATGAAAACAGTTTAGCATTTTGAACAAACCTTCAGCTGCACAGTGTTTGATGGTAAAAAAAAGAAAGAAAAGTTTTATGACCTTTCAGACTGTGAAATGCATGTGTATACTTAAGGCTCCAGGCTCCGCTATGCGAATTAATGTAAAATGATTTATTTTGCCATTGGGGGTTAAGAGATGAAACTTTGAAGCATATTCTTAGTTTAATATCATGCAGAGCAATTGCTTAAGTAATATAAAAGATCTCAGTTCAGCGACTGTGGACATGGTACAGTATCGTTTGACCAATCCTAGCAGTACCATTGAGAAAAAGATTTGCTGTTCTTTCCTTCTCTTACCTTTGAGGCTGAGTGAAATGCTAAGTAGCTGGATCCCAGCATCTGACAAAGGAATATGTGCACATACCTGTGTATATTTTGCAGGTGAAACCAACATACAGTGGTACTTCGGGTTAAGTACTTAATTCGTTCCGGAGGTCTGTTCTTAACCTGAAACTGTTCTTAACATGAAGCACCACTTTAGCTAATGGGGCCTCTCGCTGTCACTGCACCGCCGCTGCACAATTTCTGTTCTCATCCTGAAGCAAAGTTCTTAACCCGAGGTACTATTTCTGGAGTCTGTAACCTGAAGCGTATGTAGCCCGAGGTACCACTGTACTGTAACAGAATCTAGCTAAAACTTATGAGAACACTTACTCTGAAAATTGTTTTGCCAAGAAATGCAGGAACTTTTTTGGCAGAAATATATTAATCAGACCTCATTGAGAATGTGTTCAGAAATATTAAAATGACAGATGGATGAAGAGTCAGATAAGGACAAGCAGTTTCAGCATCAGTTCAGGACAAGTAATTGAGATTTTTTTCATTGTGAATGCTTCTGCTTAAATTTTGCACTTCTTTCCTGCCTGGGAAAGCTGAGCTCTATGGCTTGGAAGAAAGTGCATTGCGTGTGCCGCCCTGAAAAGAGAGAAGTGGAACACTGCATCCATTGTGACAGCTTTGGGAAAGGACAGCAGCAGCAAGACATTCAGGAAGAGATGTCAGAAGGACAGAATGGATAGGATGGGAAGCCGTAAGTCATTAGAATACAGATGGGGTGGGATGGAAACATTCATGCTGAGATGTTCCAGCAATTTGTCTGAATGGGATGACCCAACTGGAAACTGTACAAGGGGAATAGACAAATACACCCCCCCACCCATGCCATTGTGTTACTCAAATACGGATAAGTAAAATGTAGTTCTAACACCATGAGTAGTATAGTAAAATAATCCTTGTGGGTTTTGTTTTGTTTTTGTTTTTCTGAGCAACTGTAAAACTGCCCAGGAAATTTTTGATTGAACAAATGCTTTGAATAAATAAATATACTGCAAGCATATTATGCAAGCAGTTTACTGTTAGCAGTGTGTTATGCATATTGTTTCTATAGTTTATGCTTTGCCTTAAAACTTTCAATTTCCATTAGCCCTCCTCCCAAACAAAACTGCTGTGTCTGAGATATCCACTGCCTTCCTCTCTTCCTAAGCCATGATTACCTAGCTCAGAAAGAGTCGGCTGGGCACTCCATGTGACACATTCCATTTCTTCAGCCCGCTTTGCCCAGTCCCTGATGGGAAGGACCTGTAAGGCGCCATTTCTCTCTTGCAGTGTTTTCTCTCTTTTCCAGGGTGACCTCTTTCATGAGTTGGGAGGGTGACACGCACCCGCCAGGTGAAAGTGGCACCCTGGGAAATGCTTTTGGTCCAGGCAACCCTGCCTCCTCTGTGATTTTCCTTGGCAGAGGATGCTCGGCAATGGAAGATAAAAGGATTTCTCTCCAGACAGGTAGTTGTGATATTGGAGTGCAGAAACTAGTGCATCATTACAAAATTCCCTCTGGCAGTGGGGTGCCCACGGGCTGCATAAGAAGTAGTAGTATCTTGGGCACTGCTTTGACATTTGCTTGCACCTCTTTTCCCTGGGTCAAGAAGCAATGTGGCTGCTCCAAAAGCTGGTTGCAAGCCTGTCCCATGAAAATGAAACCTGCACCTTCTGCTTGGCTTGCAGGGCAGAGAGCAAAACAGAGAGTAAAGCCATGCACTGCACACGGCACTAGTGAATGTGTGCAGTGCATATCTGTTCTGAATGTTTAAAGGTAAAGATAAAGGGACCCCTGACCATTAGGTCCAGTTGTGGCCGACTCTGGGGTTGCGGCGCTCATCTCGCTTTATTGGCCGAGGGAGCCGGCGTACAGCTTCCAGGTCATGTGGCCAGCATGACTAAGCCGGTTCTGGCGAACCAGAGCAGTGCACGGAAACACCGTTTACCTTCCCACCAGAGTGGTACCTATTTATCTACTTGCACTTTGACATGCTTTCGAACTGCTAGGTTGGCAGGAGCTGGGACTGAGCAACGGGAGCTCACCCTGTTGCGGGGATTCGAGCTGCCAACCTTCTGATCGGAAAGTCCTAGGCTCTGTGGTTTAACCCACAGCGTCACCAGTGTCCCTCTGAATATTTAGGCTAGTTGAAATTCAATAGGTTATGGCAAAGGTTTTCAACCTTTTTGGGTCCACGGTTCCCTTAACCAACTGCATTCTTTCTGCTGACCCCTGTGGGGCTCAGGAACCCAGTTATGTCTCCCCTTGCCTGCAGAGCCAGCAGCCCCTCACCCCTTTTCAAACACTCTCCCTTGTTGAGTGTTCCCTTGGCCTCCTCTCCAATCCCCTCTCCTTGGGGGTCTTCTGGGCAGCTGCAGCTGCTGTCCCTGGTCTCTGAGCTGCCCCCATCTCCTCACTGCCTTGCAGGGGCCTGGGAAGCACCCCCTTGCCAGCCCCAGATGCATCATTCACCTGGGGAGCTTGTAGCCAGGGCTGCTGCAACAAACAGCTGTGCAAGCCTTTGGGAGGCAGAGACCTGAGAGAGCATCAAAGGAAGGAAGGGGATGGAAGAGGGGCAGAGGCCAGTGTTGCCTGTGGCACCCCTGACCAGGGTGCCACAGCACACTGGTTGAAAACCCCTGGGCTATGGGGATGTCATTGGACCAGTACCATGATCTATTTGTAATAAGTCTCATTGGGTAGGACAGCTGTGCCTTGCAAGGGAAGAGGGGAAGTGTTGGTGTAGCAAAAAAATACAACTGGGTTTGCATTGAGACCAGACCGTTGTAGAGTCTGGGGCTGTGCCAAATTTTCACGGCTGTTTTTGGTGGGGGAAGGGGAGTCTGCCTCCCCGTATGTTCTCTGAAAGCCTCCTTTTTCAATCAACAAACTTGGCATTCTCCTGTTCATTGCTGTTCAATGCCACTTTGGCTCACCTCACCCCTGAAATCTTCTTGCTATGTGATCCAACCAATCAGGGGTCAAGGCATCAGAATTATGATGTCACAGCTGCACATGGCTGCTCAGGTTTGACTAAGGCATCACAGGGACAAATCGGAGGGAAAGCACTGCTTCCTGCCTTCGCTCTGAATGGGAATACATTTCTTTTTATCAGTTTCAATCCCCCTACCCCCTTTCAAATGATCACTGAAATGTGACACATATATTTGTGTAAGTTTTTGCACTGGGAAAATTCCAGATAAAGAGAGGGGGAGAGAGAGAGAGAGAGAGAGAGAGAGAGAGAGAGAGAGAGAGAGAGAGAGAGAGGAGAGAAGAGAGATGCATGCTGGATTCAGCTCGGCCCTGGTCCAGTCCTATTTCATCTTTTGTGGTGTAAGAAGAGTCTTGGAGACTAGTTCTAGGGCAGCTTTAATCAGAAGCAGTAGAAACATTGAAACTTTCCTTTGGGATGGTCACATGTTCAAGCAGAGCCTGACACAAAACAAACACAGATTATTTTAATTGTCTGCCTCCTAAAAGGCTGGCATGTTGTATATTTTTAGAGAGCCAAACTTATTTATTTATTTCAAACACTTGTCTGTCTCATCCTCTGTCGTGCTGATGCTTGAAGTGTTGCCCAAAATACATAACTACAAAATCAATTAAAACTCAATCCATGTTTCGTTTTGTTTTGAGGGGGGGGGGTGCATAAAGCATACACATTTCTTTAAAAAATAAACAACAACAACAAACCAAAACAAAACCTGAAGCAAAAAATAAAAAATACCAACAAAAGTTAAAACATACGAAATCAACCAGAACATCAGAACCAAATTTAGGGAGAAGATCCCATTTTCAGGAAAACGGTTAGGAGGATTTTGCAAAGCCACAACAATGATTCAGAGTTGAACTGACCTTTTTACACGCAACTTTCTCTGTCTGTCTCTCTGTCTCTCTGAGTTTTGTTTTGCTTTCTTGGAAGTATCTAACACTTTAATGCGGAAGCACAAGTCTGAATGGCTGCCAGGGTTATTGTGAAGAGCCTGTTTGTCCTAAATGCTCAATGAGCTGTGGGAGCCAAGGTTGCTTAGCACCCCATAGAATCAAGACCTCAAAGATAAAGAGGCTAGCTTGAGCTGTAGCTTTCTGGGGTGTGGTGTGGACATAAATAAGAAAATTAAGGAGAGCGCAGTTTTGTTCCACTTCAGTAATTGCCGTGGCTCTTTAGCTAGCGAGCTCTAGCTGGAACTTGGTGGATGCAGCTGCCCTCTTGGCCAACAAACTGGTGAGTGTATTGGGGACCCCCAGAATTGAGATACAAGAGGCTGCATCGTAACGGCAGGCTTCGTAACTGGGTGGAATTAAGGTTTTAGACCCCTTTGTGGATTTTGCACTGATGAGATTGGGAAAAACTGCCCATATGGATGAATTCTTCCCACAATAACCAAAAGCCAAGGGAGAATAAAATTGGGATTGAGTATGTTTTGTGTGATGCCATTTTGTTCAGGTTTGTAATTCTTGCAGCACCCGGGCTCCATTTCAAAACTGCAGGCAAGAGAGCTACCATGTGTGCAGATGTTTGTTTTGCACGTGATAAGAGAGTGCGGGGACAGATAAAGAGGGGCTTGGAATCACATGCTGCTCCTAAACCATTCAAGGGATTGCTCCTGTGTGGACAGAAAGGTTTCAATGTCAAGTCAGGACTGCTCTCACTAGTCTCCAACTGCAGGTGCTCCAAAGAGGAGAAAATTGCATTGGTAACAACTTGGTCCATAGAAGCACAACATGGCAAGGTTCTTGGGGGATCACAGGCTGGTAGACTGGGAGAAGGAAGAGGAAATGGGGAATGGAAATCTTGGAGAACAGCTGCAGTGGTACCATTGTGGAAGGACGGAGGAGAAGCGTGACATTTCACAGACTTGTGGAATTGTAGAGTTGGAAGGGACCCTGCAATATAGGAATATGCAGCTGCCCCATAAGGGGATTGAACTTGCAACCATGGCATTATCAGTACCACACTCTAAGCAACCGAGCTATTTGTGGACAGGTACCTGGTGACGTGGGTGGTGCTGTGGGTTAAACCACAGAGCCTAGGACCTGCCGATCAGAAGGCTGGTGGTTCAAACCCCCACAACGGGATGAGCTCCCATTGTTTGTCCCCAGCTCCTGCCAACCTAGCAGTTCAAAAGCATGTCAAAGTGCAAGTAGATAAATAGGTGCCGCTTTGGCGGGAAGGTAAATGGCGTTTCCATGCGCTGCTCTGGTTCACCAGAAGCGGCTTAGTCATGCTGGCCACATGACCTGGAAGCTGTATGCCGGCTCCCTCGGCCAATAAAGCGAGATGAGCGCCACAACCCCTGAGTCGGTCATGACTGGACCTAATGGTCAGGGGTCCCTTTACCTTTACCTGGTGACAATAGATGTGTTGTGGTAGCAAGGAGATTCAGATCAAAATCTTGGACCTTCTGAGAGTGGTCCCTTGTACCAGTGCTGTTCTGCTGGGCTTTGTAATCCCCTTGGGCTCAGCTTGCTATTATTTGTTCTTCTTCTCTTTGCTCTGCCCCACCCAGTTATTGTGACAGAGCTCCTCCCTTTCCTGATGTCGCCCTTGATTGCCTTTATCATGCAACACGTCAGAGCAGAGCCTCTGCCTTAATCTTCTTGATCTCTTTCTCCACACTTTGGTCCCCTGAACCTTTCACCGGCTTCCACGGCCTGCCCATTCCTCTCTTCACTGGATTCTGTCCTCAGCCTACCATTTGACCTCTGGATTTCGTTTCACCCCCTCTATCCAGAAAGCTCAACTGTCCTCCCCACACTGCCCCAATCCCCAATTACAAGACACTGCATCTCTTGGTCCGATGAACATGTTAATTCACAGGCTCACAGTGTGCCTCTACTGGCTAATTTTTAGATGCCTGGTCTTTCCAGTATACTGCTTGCACCATTATTTATAGCATGCTGTTAGTGCTTTTGTACTAGGTTAGTCTTCCTATGTCACAAAACAGCTTTTACATCTACAGTGATGCCCCTTAGCATTTCCTGTTATTGTCTGAATAAACTTGTTTTGTTTTGTTCCTTCCACTGTGAAGACTTACAAACTTTCACATGCTTACAGCCTGCTCTTATATCTCTGAATCAGGGCACTGTGTGCATAATCTTGAGAGTGTAGGGCAGACAATTGGAAGGGGGAGAAAAGAGTTCAGATGTAAGTTCTAGGAAGAACTAATTACAGTGGAATTTCCCAAACATGTAACTGGTGCCTACTGACATTTTAGTAACAAGAACATGAAAATAGGATCCACATTAATTCCAGCTCACACTCTTGAGCATCTTAGAGAACATCTATTACATTTCCCTCGTCTCTAACCTGATCCAAACATCACTACAACATGCTCATATGCTTTTTTTATATAAAAAGGGGGAGGGGAGGAAAGAAGAAACTTCAGTGGCTTGTGGCACTTTGAAGGAAAAGTTTTCTAGCATCAATGGAATAATCTGCGTAGAGTGTGTCACATATATCCAGTGCTTTTTTTTTTTAAAAAAAACATGTTTAAGAGTACTCTCATTTTGACTCAAGAAAATCACCACTTTATAGTTCAAATCGGGGAAAATAAATACAGTAAATGGACAAAAGATTCACAAAATGTTTAGGGGTATGTGTCTCCCTGCATTCACCCAGAAAAAAAGCACTGCATATATCTTTTATGTAAAATAACTTACTTCCATACTAATGTAATGGGAATGTTGACATTTCCGAAACACCACCATTGATTTTATATTTTATATGGCTCTGTTCACCAGCAAAGAACTTTCCTTTTGTACTAGCAATTATGAAGCTTTGTTTTGCCTTCTCCTGCAACCTCCTCATTTGCTCTGAATTGTTCTATTAAACGATAACTTTCCAGTAGCTCCTATATGGTACCTTCCTTGCTTCTACTCATGCCTATGAAACACACTTTCATTGGGATAATAGGAGTTCATCTGTAGGAGAGGGGTCATTTTGCATGGCCGCTATGACAATGCTGGCTCATTAAGATCCCACTTTGGGGTAAAGGTTATCTTAGATTATCTACGGGCTTCTACACCATTGTTCTGTGATGATTCTCAATTTGGCAGGTGTTTCATACTTTATAGAATGCATCTCATTGTTTTTAATGCGAGCGGTCTTGGGAACATATATATCCAGAAAAGCTGTATACAGTTTCTGAAATTAATAAAGATGCCGGAATGAATCATTTCTACAGAACAAACAATTCATCTGCTTGGTGCTTTGTGAAAGAACTGCCCCACCTGATTGGGGCTGCCAGTTTTAACATCACTTGCTTGTGGGTTGATGGACAGTATGACCTCTCAAGTTGCATTGTCAGTACAGAGAGTGGCAATTGCTTGTTCAGTGACAGTGTGTGTGTGGTCTTGATTCAGCAGGCAACCCCACAAATTGGATATGAAGGTTTGTTGGGTTTTATATTTAAAAAGTTAACAACAAGAAGACAAAAATCAGATGTCCATTAGACACATCCCTGTTGGTCTCATTCCATTATCTCATGAATCTTTCATAATGGAAATTATAGCCTCCTCTAAGTTATATTTCTTTCCAAAAATCACATCCGGAAATCACATTTATGCCTCTGCTAGCGCTGGAAGTAAATGTTTCACAAAATGGGCAGAATTTTAAAAACTGAATGAAATTTTAAACAATTTAGAATATGTTCTAAAAAAATCTTACATATTGTATTCGTTTTTTTCAACAAAAGTCTAAATCTTGTTTTTGTTGCTGTTATGATGATAATGATGATGGAATAGGCTGTCCCTATTATCGTCGGAGAAATGTTGGAGGGTATGCTGTTCAAGATTGGCCAGGACCCTGAAAAGGAGCAATCCAGCAGCAGGAAATACCCTCTGTCCCAAACAATGGAGTGCCTATTATATACATGTTCTGAATAGCTAATACCCAATGTATGCATTTTCTAACTTATAGAAATGCAAGTCTTGAAATGACCAATTAGCAGTTTCGGTTATACAAACACACTACAAGACAAATGCCTTTCAGCTGCTATGGCCATTCAGTGTTGAATCAGCTAAGCACTGCTGGTTGAAATGTCAACGAAACAGCCTATTAATTATAATTTTTAAAACTACTTGAGAGTTCAGGCCACATTAACAGAAAACGGGCTACATTAACAGAAAGTAGTGAAACCTGACCCTCTGATTGTTGGTGAGATGCCTTTCACCTGTTATTCAATGTGCTGTTATATTAAATCATGTCTTGCTTAGAACCGCAAGAAACTCATTTACTCTTCTCTGCCAGCAAGAGCTGGAAGTGAGGATTGGTGTTTTCTGTGTTCCAAAAGCTGCATGTAACCCATGAGGTTCCTTGGGAAAAGAAATCTGGAGAGAAACAGTCAAGTTCTCTACTTCTGGCAAAGGGGTGAAAATGTACATATATTGATTAGACATACAGTAGTACCTCGGGTTACATACGCTTCAGGTTACAGACGCTTCAGGTTACAGACGCTTCAGGTTACAGACTCCGCTAACCCAGAAATAGTACCTCGGGTTAAGAACTTTGCTTCAGGATGAGAGCAGAAATTGTGCTCCGGTGGTGCTGCAGCAGTGGGAGGCCCCATTAGCTAATGTGGTGCTTTAGGTTAAGAACAGTTTCAGGTTAAGAACGGACCTCCGAAACGAATTAGGTACTTAACCTGAGGTACCACTGTATAGTATTTGGTTGTATGAACTCATGATTTGGTTAAGGGTTGATGAGGCCTACAGTTTGCGTGGCATAAGAGCCACTCACACAGATATGGCAGGACAAATTTTTAGGAAACAGTGTTTCCAACTCTTGGTATTGACAAAATCCTGAAAATATAATGATGTTCAGAATATCTACCTAATAGATATCTAGATGTGGTGGAGAGGAACTTTAGCCATGAAGCTCCTTAGGGGATCATGGGCCAACCACTTCCTCTCAAGGTAGCTTACCTCACAAGGTGATTTATACCCTGCTCTGTTGTTTTGTTCCAGGGGATTAGCCCCATGTCCCTTAAAAGGTTTTAAAAGTAGACCACATAATGGCTCCAGGAATAAATAATAGAGTGCTGAAAACAATATTAAAATACTGAGTTTAGCATCAACAATAAAATATATTGAACTCCTTAGAGAATGGAAGACACAAATAATGCTGATTTTTTTTTTAACAAATGCACACATAAACACACATTTCTGGATTTAGTGTATCTTTTAATACTGGGAGACATCATAAACCTTTTTATGAGTGCAGATCTGAGCAAGTGATCTTAATCAAATCAAATTTGGGCTGGAATCCTAAACCTATCTACAAGGGAGCAAGCACCCTTTAATTCAGTAGGATTTTGCAAGTAAAGATGCTTAGGATCATATGCTGTCAGTCTCCACTTCTGACCTTAGTGCAGAAATTGGTAGCTACATCTTCATGTCCCATCTAATTTAGGAGGTCAAATCAGTTGAAAGCAATGGTCCCTTCTGCCTTTGGAGGCCGTGGATCTGACTGCCAAAGGAACCAGCTGCAGTCAACTTCTGTGCACTCCCCCATCCTTCTGTCAATCATCATTGGCCAAGTACCACCTCCTCCTTTTTTTAAAACAGGATCTGGTTTCAGTTAGATAAATTAAATGGTACTGTAGGCTGTTCTAGTGTGGATGACAGCACCGTTGCATGACATTCAAGTCTGCATAACAGCCTCCTGCTCTGTGCTATTTATGTCTTTCTTTCAAATGTTTAATAAACACTTTTATATTGACATATTAAGGCGTCTCTATTGAGACCAATCCAAGTAGTATTTTGCTCCTACTAAACATAGATTCCAGCTCATTTCAAGCATATTTATATTCCCATGTTCAAACTATTGTACTTTACTTTGATCTATTTTTAAAGCACAGAAGAATAAGGCAAATTTCAAAATGAAGGGGCAACTGAGTTCTCTGTTTCCTTTTCCCAAATCTCCCCACTGGTTCTTGAAGTTGTTGCCACCCTTTATACATGCAATATAAGGACCTCCTTAAATGGAAGGAATTACGCAACTGGTCCATACATGTATGGAGAAGAGAGCAAAAAAACCTCACTATAGAAGGATATAGGGTGCAAACCATTTTTACATTCCACTAACTTTCAAGTATTTTATTGTTTAATATTCTGTTGGGAGCTGCCCAGAGTGGCTGGGGAAACCAGCCACTGGGTGGGGTATAAATATTATTATTATTATTATTATTATTATTATTATTATTATTATTATTATTATTCTCACTTGTCTTGCTTTCTACAAAATCTAGCATTCTTGTGTGGGCTTCTTTCCTAATCTTAATTTTTTAAAAAATATCTATATTCACAATGTAAGAATAGCATGATCACACTCCCAGTTTCCAATGGAAAAAAGTATTAAGGTTTATTTAAAGCTGTGTACACACCATACATATGCCACAGTGTATACAAAGTCCTGCTGCAAAGGAAGGCAGGGAGGAAAAAACGTGTGTTGCAACAATTCATTTCCAATGTTACTATAGCTCTCCATCTAAAGCCACCATATCTTTACATGGTGACAAGGCCACAGCTGTCAGATTGTTTTCAACCAGAATCTGTACAGGGTAAATGGTGGGTGGTGCAAGTGGTGTGTATTTCATTCATGAGCATCTATGGTATCGGTATCTTCCATCATCTATATTTCCATTCATGAGCATCTATATTTTTGTTAGATATGAACCGTTGGTTCCATAGTTATTGGATTTCCAATAACCGGAATGCGTCCAGTGAATCTTGCATAGCAAGGTGGTATCTGGGGCAGCAGTGGCAAGCAATATGCATTTAAAAATGAAAATTAAGATTATGCACAGAGATAAAAGGCTTTGCCAAGAGGAGTGTCTAGGCAGAGCAGCAAGTGAAGATGGAAACACAGGACAGAAGCATTTGCCAAGGATGCTTTACATCAGGGGTGGGGAATCTCTAGGTCTCTCTGACCCTTGGGACTTTCTCCAGGCTATGCCCACTCCCAGACCACACTCTCTCTTTCAAGACCACAGCCTTTGCCTCACACTTTCTTGAGTGTTTGCCTGGCTCAAATGTGTCATTGAATTCTGATAATGCATCTTGCTTGGTTGTTAAAGGATAGACAGGGGCGTCGCCATGTGTGTCGAAACTAGCCTACAGTACAAAAGTAAAATTTATATTCATTGCTCTCCCCACTTTTGCCTCTGGCCTCACCCCCCATTGGTATGTGGTCGCTATAAGGTTTCCCACAAGGGAAAGTGGTCCTTTGATTGGAAAGGTTTCCCTAAACCTATCTTAGATAAATCTATGTAACACATAGGCTACGAAATTGTGTTCTGCATTGAGTAGAGATGCCTATCTCAATGCAGAAGTTCACATTTAGCCGCTTTTCTAGCTCTGTAATTTTTATATCCGTTCATCTTAGGTATGTTGGATGAATTCAGAGATAGATGAGCAGAACTTTGCTCAAGCAACAGGGGACCTCCCAAAAGTCTCTGGAATAGCATGTGATGGGGATAGAGGACTTCAGTGCAAGTCATCTCTGAATTCAAGTCTGCATATTTCCCCTCTCCATAAGTTCAAGGTGTCATTTACTAAAACCAAATGCAATGACCAAAAGGCACAAAGCGATAGATCCAGTCTTGTTGAATCAGATGCTAAGCCCCAGTTCACCATCCCTCATAAAAATCCATGCTACCAAATGCCATTTCAAAGAGATGTATTTCCCAAAGGCCAGGAGGAATTCCACAATTTGAACATTGTCATTCTAGTGTAGACTTTTCTTTACCTTTTACAGCTAATATGAATCCCACTGGAAGTAAACATTGACCAACTGGGTGCAAAGCTTGAGACTTCTAAGTTCATTGGGCACTCTCAGAAGAGGAAGGAGCCCATTTAAGTCAATGGACCCTAAGGGCACTGAGCTCTTAGGTCCACTGATCTCAATGGGATGACAGCAGGCCCCATGAAAGCAAACATTTATCTCCTCACACACAGAATAGAGTGTGTATCTGTGTATACATACCTGAAGTCTTTGGAGCACAGTCACTGGTTCCATAGAGACCTGGGGAAGTGAAAACTAAATTCACATTCACATATAGCCAATCAGAGAAAGAGCTTCATCTGAGATGCTGCCTTCTGAAACAAATTTATTTTTCTTGAAAATGAGTAACCAGTGGATGGTCCGATTTCAAAACAGGTCAAAATGTTCCAGCTCTTCACATTTCTTAGTCTCAGAACAGAAAGTCTCGCAAGGTTACACAACTTCACTGGGAAAGGATGAAACAAAAAGCACTAAAGCTCATTCCAAACCCTCACTGATGAGTAGTGCAAAAGTGTGATGCGACTACTAAACCAAAGCTTGAGTTGAATTCATTGCATGCTTTGGAGATTACAGAGGGAAAGCCCCCCATTTCAAGCAAAGTCCCAGGCTATTTTATTTATTTATTTATTTATTTAATCAGATTCTCAGAACAGAAATACTTTGGAACATAGGTTTCATGCTGCTTTCTTCACTTTTTCCCTATGACCAGATTCTTGAAAAAATCAAATTTCCCACTTTCCGCGGTGACTAGACAATGGCTCTTTACAGGAACTGCAGGTCTGCATCAAGGCCTTTTCCAATGACAATGCTTCCATGACTAAGAAATGTTTCTATTTTCAAGACAGCACAGCAGCTTGGTTTTACACAGACTCCCCCAATTCTAAACTGGTGTTCTGAGGGCAACATGTTAGTGCTGCTGCAGACGCTACAGCAGCACCCAGGTCAAGATCACTGCGGAAGAGAATGGCAAACAAAATTTCCTGTTGAGTTAGATCACGGATGGAGAAACCAATGTCCTTCAACATTGCAGTCATTTCATGTCCATGCCACAAACAACAAATCTTCACAAGCCTTCGCTTCATGTAGTCTTCCTCCTTTCAGAACAAAGGAGTCAATTTCAGTAGACAGTTCTCTTGTTTGAAGGGGCTGTCTGGTCCAAATCCAGTTTAAAGAACCGTAAGAAGGGAGGGCAGGGATCACGGTGTGATCCATCTGTCGTATGCAGGTACACAGGTTGCGTGTTCACAGTCCTCCCTACAGTGGGATGTACTGCATGTCTCTTTTCTCTTTCGTGTTTTATTTTGCAATTTTATGTTGCGAACTGCCCTGTGATCTTTGGGTGAAGGGCAGTATGCAAACAACACCACCACCAAAAATATTTAAATCCTTATGATTGTTTCGAAACTTGCATCTATACCAGTGCCGGATTTACATGTAAGCTAAACAAGCTATAGCTTAGGGCCCCACTCTCTTGGGGGCCCCCAAAAAAATCCAAGGGAAAAAACCCCTGGATGTACATTTCCAAAATACAGTGGTACCTCGGGTTAAGTACTTAATTCGTTCCGGAGGTCCGTTCTTAACCTGAAACTGTTCTTAACCTGAAACACTACTTTAGCTAATGGGGCCTCCTGCTGCTGCCGCGCCGCCGGAGCACAATTTCTGTTCTCATCCTGAAGCAAAGTTCTTAACCGGAAGCACTATTTCTGGATTAGTGGAGCCTGTAACCTGAAGTGTATGTAACCTGAGGTATCACTGTATTAGATAATAAACAAATAAAATGAAACCTACGTACAGCAACAATGGCAAATGGCTTTACATACATATTAGGTCCGTAAATTACCATATAGCATCTATTCAACACAAAAAACAGTGACAATTTTTTTTTTTGTAGACAAAGGACAGCTGGACATATAAAGGGTTCCATTACCTTAAGTAGTTTAGGGCCTCATCAAACCTAAATCTGGCCCTGATCTATACCTATCAATCAGCATATGCATATGCTTTGCAAATGCCATAGAATCCATCATAGAATCTTAGAGTTGGAAGGGACCCCCGAGGGTCATCTAGTCTAACTCCCTGCAATGCAGGAATCTTAGCTAAAGAATCTATGACAGGTGAGCATCCAACCACTGCTTAGAAACCTCCAAGGAAGGAGAGTCCACTTTTTTCCTTTTTTTGGCGATACATTTCCTCTATTTTCATGATGCATAGATGCCTACCCTATATATCCCATAATACCAGAGTTATTGTGAGCAGGTGGTGCAGAGGCTGCTGGTGTGCTGGTGAAGCATCACAGAGTAGCCATTTCAACACTGGCATTGCAGTTACAGTCATACCTCCGGTTAAAGACCCTTCAGGTTGAGCGTTTTCAGGTTGCGTTCCACTGCGACCCGGAAGTAACGTAACGGGTTACTTCCGGGTTTCGTCGCTCACGCAGATGCTCAAAATGATGTCACACGCATGTGCAGAAGCGCCGACCCACACACACACACAGACACGGGTTGCGTTCTGCTCAGGTTGCGAACGGGGCTCTGGAACGGATCCTGTTCACAGCCAGAGGTACCACTGTATTTATCTGGACACTGCAGGGTCAGGGCTATCTGGGTGCATCAGCGGAGCCAATTTTTCATTGCTACTAGTGCAGCTTCACAGTCCAAGAGCAAGCCTTATGCAGAATGGGATGTCAGGCGAGGAGAAGCTTTGATGTCCCCCTTCAGTTGCTGAGTAACCTCAATATTGCATCTCTAGCCCATTTCATGACATTGATGCAAGATTTCCCCATCATATACTTAGGCTAAATCTGCAAGCATGGATCTGATCAGTTTGTTGACTGTGCACCATGTTGGAAGTGAACCCCAACACAACACTGTCCAGTCGTAAGTGCTGTCAGATTTTTAAAAATACTGTAAATATGAACTGGTAATATTATTTATTTCCGATGTTGCATGATTTGGCAGGTACTCCTTGGACCCAAACAACTATTGCAGTTGGCATACCCTGCAAGATTTCTCCGATGAAAATAGACACTCTATTCTATAAGAAGAAGAGTTTGGATTTGATATCCCGCCTTTCACTCCCTTTAAGGAGTCTCAAAGCGGCTAACATTCTCCTTTCCCTTCCTCCCCCACAACAAACACTCTGTGAGGTGAGTGGGGCTGAGAGACTTCAAAGAGGTTTGACTGTCCCAAGGTCACCCAGCAGCTGCAGGTGGAGGAGCTGGGATGCGAACCTGGTTCACCAGATTACGAGTCCACCGCTTGTAACCACTACACCACACTGGCTCTCAACAACAAAAACAACAACAATTTTATTACTCATACCTCACTCATTTGATTGGGGTTGCTCCAGCCACTTTGGACAGCTTCCACCTTATATAAAAACATAATAAAACATTCAGCATTTTAAAAAACCCTCCCCTATCCAGGTATCTTCTAAAGGTTGTAAAGTTACTTATCTCCTTGGTTCAGGGTTCTCATAACACCAAACATACCCTCCAACATTTCTCCAATGAAAATAGGGGAAAGTGGGACATACTGGGATCAAATCAGAAACTGTGACGGCTTCTGTAAATCCAGGACTGTCCCTGGAAAATAGGGACGTTTGGAGGGTCTGAGTTGACACTCCTCCAGGTGTTCTTTTTGTTGCACGTTCATGATGCTCTGTGCTCTTGTTACCATTGGGGTTGTCACACATGCTCCTGCTTTCAATACTGTTCACCCCTGCAAAATTATGGGGTGGTCACACTGTTTCATTTCCAACCGGTTGATACCCTGCTGAAATCAGATAACTTTTTAAACAAAAAAAATTTTTTTTTGGTTTATTTTGGTCCTTCTTTAGCTCTTCTGGCGAACAATGATGTGGTAGCATTGAAGCAACATAGTATAGCAGACTAAGGCAGAATAAATCCACTACTAATGCAATATTTCTGTGCCAAGAACATGTTGCAGAACAAAGCCACACAAAAGCAGCAGTCTGGAGAGGCCCCCGGTCTCTTTCATTCTTGAAAAGCCCATCATAAATACTTATTTTGAGATTTTCTTTCCATATTATTGCCTGCCTTGTCCTGGATTCCCTTCCAAGACAATTACTCCTTTTAGCTGTGGCTCAGGCCAGCATTACATTTGTTCTCACATAAGCTGTTGTCTGACCTAGTCAATATGGGGGGGGGGGACAAAATATAACCCCAAGCATGTTTTAAAATGGGAGATTACTGGCCTTTGGTTGCAGTGCACTTCCTTTTCACACCTCTTAATGTGCAGCTCCTTAAATCACCACGACGCTTTCCAATTGCTGTTTGTTTTTCAAAGACAGCGTATTAAAATGTCGGTTCACGAGAGAGCAATGGATGAAAAAAAAATGAGGGGGGGAAAATGGCGAGGGGTGTTTTAAAGCTGCAGTTACAGCAAGTCATATGAATATTTCCAATAACTGTGTTCCAAGAAGTATTTTTGGAAGCATGAATGTTGTGTTTTTTAATGAAGGCCATATTCTGAGGATACGACACCATATGTCACAATCATTCTTCGACCAAAAAAGTAAAAGGAAAGTATGCTAGGCTTTAAAGTGTTTTGGAAAACTGTCTTTGCCCGGCTGTCATTACTTGCGTGGCTGAGGGATTCTTTGTTTTTTAGCACATCCTAAATGAGATGTACTATATGCCTCATAGGACGGAGCCTATCCACTTGCTGCTTGGGTAGAAAAACATGATAGCTCACTTGTGATTTTCCTGGGTGACCCTTAGGGCAGCTAATCTGTGGTTGATGTACAGTAGTAGAACAGGCCTTGGGTACACAGTGATCTATGCGACGGTCACCTCCAGGCTTGATTATTGTAACTCGCTCTACGCGAGGCTGCCCTTGAAGCTGACCCAGAAACTCGACCAGGTGCAGAAGACCGTGGCGAGGCTCCTTACAGGGTCCTTGCCGCAGGATCACATTCACCCAGTGCTTTACCAACTGCACTGACTCCCAGTGGAGTACTGGGTCAGGTTTAAGGTCTGGTTTTGACCTTTAAAGCCCTATGCGGCCTAGGACCCATGTACCTACAGGACCGCCTCTCCTGGTATGCCCCGCGGAGGACCTTAAGGTCCACAAATGACAACACTTTGGAGGTCCCAAGTCGCAAGGTGGTTAAATTGGTCTCAACCAGGACCAGGGCCTTTTCAGTACTGGCCCTGACTTGGTGGAATGCTCTGTCACAAGAGACTAGGGCCCTGTGGGACTTGACATCTTTCTTCAGGGCCTGCAAGACAGAGCTGTTCCACCTGGCCTTTGGTTTGGACCCAGTCTTTGGTTTTGGACCCTTATGTTTCCCTCCCCTTATGGTATTGATCTATCGGATACTATTAAAATGAGGCTGCATTTTAAATTGGTTTCCCCCCTCCCCCTCCCTGTAATTTTACTGGTATTAGCTGCCCTGAGCCCAGCTCTGGCCGGGAAGGGCAGGTATAAATAAAAATTTATCATTATTATTAATCAACCTATGGCCTTTTAAACTGTATGTGGCGTTATTGTTTTCGTTTGTTACTATTTTGAATATGTACAGTATTTAATAAATCAATCTCTTGTGAACTCCCATCATCAATGGCTTTTGGGCCATGCTCCCAAGGCTGATGGGAGCTACAAGGAGCAGACAGAGCTGCCAGACCAAAATGCAAAGCCTCTTGTGGCTGTTTTCTCCACCCTGGGCCCCCGAAATGTTCACCATATGGGCTGGATATGCTGAATGGAGCTGAATGAAAGATGGTACATGGAGTGTACCGCTTCAAATTACATGTAGGAGTTGCCACTTCTGAACATCTCCATTTGCAACACCCTCCCATCCAACCCCCCATCAGACTTCTGCAAATGGAAATCTAGCACACAATGGAGAAAGGTTCTAGCCCAGGCCTTCGTCTGCTGTGTTGCTTTTCAATTCATAGGTAGAAAAAACACAGGGGAGCACTAAGAAATTCAACGTCTTGCCTGTTACCTGTGGTCACGCTGTACATTTTGCCTTCTCATTCAGCAGTAAGTGTCAAATTTCCCAATCTGCAGCAGTGCACACTCCTCATCCATGCTAACCACGCACACCAACACTGATATATATGCTTTTGTATTTACTTAGAGGCAAAAATATGAAATCTTTTCTCTTTGGTTTCATCTGCAGGTTATAAATGAAGAGAACAAGAGCGAGACCAGCTGGTGATTGGCATCTTTAATTGCATCTTCTGAATTAATCACACAGCACAGATTAAAGAAGCATGGCTGAGCCTGGCGAGAAGCTTTTAAGTGTGGAAACGAATAAACTCAGACATGCACACAGCTACCAAGACACAACTTCGATTGGGATTAAAAGAATGCAAAAGCGATTTCTCCAGAAAGATGGAAGCTGCAATGTGTACTTCAAGCACATCTTTGGGGAGTGGGAGAGCTATGTGGCCGACATTTTCACCACATTAGTGGACATTCAATGGCGCCATATGTTTGTGATCTTCTCATTGTCCTACATCCTTTCCTGGTTGTTCTTTGGCTTGGTCTTTTGGTTGATTGCACTCCATCACGGTGATTTATCACTCGATGAAGGAACGACCCCTTGTGTTGACAGTGTCCATAGTTTCACGGGGGCATTCTTATTCTCTCTTGAAACCCAAACGACCATAGGCTATGGATCCCGTTGTGTCACCGAAGAGTGCTCTGTTGCAATCCTGATAGTTATCATACAGTCAGTGTTAGGCTGCATCATTGACACATTCATCATCGGTGCTGCCTTGGCCAAAATGGCCACTGCCCGGAAGCGAGCTCAGACCATCCGCTTTAGCTATCATGCCACAGTAGGCTTAAGAGATGGCAAACTCTGTTTGATGTGGCGGATAGGTGATTTCCGCCCTAATCATATGGTAGAAGGCACAGTGAGAGCCCAGCTCTTGCGGTATGTGGAAGACAGAGTGGGAAGGATGACAATGGAATACAAGGACTTAAAACTGTTAAATGACCAGATCATTGTTGCGACCCCAGTGACCATTATCCACGAAATTAACCAGGACAGCCCATTGTATGATATGGACAGGAAGGCTCTTGCTAAAGACAACTTTGAGATCCTGGTTACATTTGTTTACACTGGAGATTCAACGGGGACATCCCATCAGTCAAGGAGTTCATATGTGCCTCGAGAAATCCTTTGGGGGCACCGGTTCAATGACGTCCTGCAAATGAAGAAGAAGTACTACAAAGTCAACTGCCTCCAGTTTGAAGAAACCACAGAGGTTTATGCTCCTTATTGTAGTGCCAAGCACCTAGACAGGAAGGAGCAAGAATACACCACCTTGGAAAAAGCAGTGGGTGGAGAACCTGGAACATCGTCTTCTTCTTCTTCCTCTTCATCAGCACCAGCACCAGCACCAGCACCAAGATTAGGACTAAGAGCCCGGTCCTTTAGTGCTGAAGCATTAATCATCCACTCTGAAATTTCTGAAGAGTCAGCCAAAACTTCTAACCAAGTCAATGTTATGGAGGTGCCGTATGAGAGAGCGCTGGTGACTTTAAGTAGAATCTCAATGGAATCCCAGATCTAACAATCTGTTGCAATGGCTGCTCTTGACTTTGCAGCAGTTTTCAAGGCGCACAAGTTGTGGACCTGGTATCCTCAAATCATAAAACGGAAGAACAGACTCTTTGACACTTCATCGAGACTTCGGTCTAGCTGGTTTTCTTGTTTTAGTAGATAATGCTGACATTATTCATCTCCTTAAAAAAATTCCTTTTTTGCAAACAATAGAATTTTGTGCCCTTGTATTTTTTTAATAGAATGCTTAACAATATTCAGCATCAATACTGAAAGTGGAGGATACCTGTAGATAAGAATTTCAAAGTTGCTTTATCACTGAAGCCATGAAGTCAGATTATTTGAGTTAAAACTGCTTCAGGACCTTATGGTCCTATGGTTTAGGTGCATTAATTTTGGATTGTTCAGTGTGACTGTCTTTTGGATTAATGTACATTTCAGTAAATTAAAGAATTGCAAAATAATTGATTTGTGTGCTGCAGCATAGCTTGGTAGTCTATTTGCCAAGTGTACCCTAGGCCCACATCTCATTCAAGTAGCTCTTTTGATTGTACAAAGAGAAGTTAATTAAACTACTTCACATTTTTGTTTATTTGTAAAAACTATATATATATATATATATATATATATATATATATATATATATATATATATATAGTTTTTACAAATAAACAAAAATACACACACACACACACTAGATTTTTCTATGGGGGATTTAGGCTTTCTCAGAATTTTCTAATAAAATATTTTGAATTCTCCTAAAAATATGTAAAGAATAATTCTTACTCAGAGTTTGAATAAAGTAGCTAGCTTTGCCAAAGCCATTATGCAAGGCACCTTATTTGCTTCCACTTTCTGTTGATCAGTGATTTATTTGCTACTAGACATTACAAAGATGTGAGGGCTATCACACTCAATTTTATGGCTTGTTCTTATTTAGTTACTTTCATTTCTTTTCAACTACTTAATCATTTCATGTTGAAAATATGTTTAAAAATTGTTCTGCATATCTGGAAAGAGGATTTGTAACTTAGAGATAACGATGTGATAGCTGGTGTACTTTTTTTTTAAAAAAGAAAATAATATATAAATATATTTCATCCAACTATTTTGGATCCTCTCTCACTTTGTTCTTCATTCCTAAGCACACAGATAGATCAGACCAATTTTCTTTTCTTTTTGTCTGAAAATTGCATCATTGAACTTTTAAGTTGATGGATCTCAGTTTTCCCTCAGTGCATCCTCATCCTAGGTTCAGATAACCCCTGTTGTCATAATTGGACCTTGCTGCCTAAACAGATTTCCGAGTCTCCCTTGGTTCCATGGTCTTTTGTATTCTTCCTTAGGTTGTAGCCTTCCATTCTGCAACTGGCAGCCCATAGACCGTGTCATACTGTCAGGGGCTGGACTGAGGAGGAATGGTGGGGGCCGCCCCTCTTCTCCTGAACCTCCCTGAGAACAAGAGGACAGTATCAATATGGAACAGTGGTTTGCAGAAGGACATAGTTCAGAGACTGCAGAGGGGAAAAGCTGGGAGAAGAACAGGAGGAAGAAGAAACACCGGGGAAGGGACACCTGACAGACTCAGGTTTTTTTGAGAGTATTCCTGAGTCCCCCTCTCCCAGGACTGGGCATGCATTGCGAGTAGTAGAACAGAAAGCTCAGAGGCAGAAAGCCCAGATCAGCTGGCACAGGGATGATGTAGGATGAGAGAGGCAGAGGGGGTGGCACGCCCAGGGGCAGGCCGAGCCACCTATAGGGGTGGGGCACACTGCATGGCCTCTGGAGTCTGCCTGCCTCCTCCCACTCAGCCACCCTACAGCTGGGGGCCAGCAGTGGGTGGACCATTTGGACAGTGCAGAGCCTGTGTGTGCCCAAGCCACCACGTCTCTCCCAGGAGAGATGTGTGGCTTGGGCGCGCTGCAGGCCCGGCGGTGAGTGCCGCCCGGCATTTTGTCAGCTCCCTCAGTGGTGACACTTGGGGTGGCCTTCATCTACCGCACCCCCTTCCTCCGCCCCTGAGAAGGTGTTGTGCTTTACTCAGAGCAACACCATTACAGTGATACCTCGGGTTACATATGCTTCAGGTTACAGACTCCGCTAACCCAGAAATATTACCTCGGGTTAAGAACTTTGCTTCAGGATGAGAAAAGAAATCGTGCTCTGCCGGTCCGGTGGCAGTGGGAGGCCCCATTAGCTAAAGTGGTGCTTCAGGTTAAGAACAGTTTCAGGTTAAGAACGGACCTCCGGAACGAATTAAGTACTTAACCCAAGGTACCACTGTATTGAATAGGGACAACATTCCTCTCTCTCTGTGAATATTGAATAAATTACAGTGGATGCTCGGGTTGCGAACGTGATCCATGCACGTTCACAACCCGGAGCGTTCACAACCTGCGTCTGCACACGCATGGGTTGTGATTCAGCGCTTCTGCGCATGAGTGACCACTGAAACCCGGAAATAACCCGTTCCGGTACTTCCGGCGGTCTGTAACCCGAAAGAACGCAACCTGAAGTGTCTGTAACCCGAGGTATGATTGTACGTGGTAAGGACTCTCCGTGTTTATCTGCTTTTTTGGCTGCCACCGCTGAGGGGATAGGATTCTCTGAACCTTGACTCATACCTGCTTTATAAGAGGAACCACATATAGAGGAAAATATGTAGAGATGCCTTTCACGGAAACAGGCTGTTGGGTCATTGTTTGCTCTGACTGAAGGAAGCTCTCCAGGACTTTGGACAGAAATCTTTTCCATCAACACTACAAGTTCCTTTTAGCAGGACATGCCAGAATTAAACCCGAGACCTCTTTTCATGCAAGCCTTGTGCAAGGTAAGTACAGTATAATAATAAAATATTATTATGGCAGCCAGGAGTCATGGGGACAGATCTAGAGCAGTGGCTTAAGAGTGTGACTAACTTGGGAATATTAACTAACCTTACTGCCTTCTGGTCCCACCAGCCTCTACTTTCTTGCCAAATCTCTACATTGTGGGTACAAAACATAATAATACTCCAAAACAAAAATAAAGTAAATGCAGACAGCAAGGGATGCTAGGAAACTAATTTGAGAAGCACGTTGCTAAAAACATTAAGACCAGCAACAGGAAGCTCTTTAAATACATTGGTGGCAGGAGATTATCTAAAGAAGCAGCTGAACCTTTGGATGGCAAGGGAGTGAATTGTGTGCTAAAGGAGCACAAGGAGATTGCAGAGAAGTTGAATTAATTCTTTGCATCTGTTTTCACAGAAGAATATATAGGGCAGATGGTACCTGAACTAACTTTTGCAGGATTGGAGTCTCAGGAACTGCGGTAGATAGCAGTGATGAGAGATGAAATCCTAGACCTAAAACAAAAACTGAAAAATTGCTGGATCCACACGGCATCTACCCAAGACCAGCCCAGAAATCATTAAACCATTAGATGTCCAGGAAGCTCTGAACACGTTACACCCCTTTTCCCCATGTGAGCTCAAATCATTGAAGAAATTTGCTTCATATCTCGATAGATTCCAATATCATGCACCACTGAAATCAGAAGAATGAATTCAAAGTATTGCCCCTACTCGATAAGTCCTGAAACACTGGTCCGGATTTCTGCTGTTAAGACCAATTCTTCCTCAATTTTGAAGCACCCCTTTAAAAAATTGTGGGGTTGGACTAGATGACCCTTTGATGATGACCCTTTTAGTCACTTCCAAATCTACAATTTTACAATTCACAAGAGGTCAAGAGGCATCGACTCTTAAGCATTGACTCTTATACAGAGTGGAGAGAAAGTCCTGCAGTTTCCCGAAGAATCTTGCCAGACTGCATGAACATACCATGTACAGTTTCTGTACATTTCCAAAATATGTTTTCACTTCAGGGCTCTTCACCATAGCATGGATCCCACATAGGTTCAGAGAGTGCACACTGCAGGGAGAAAACAATGCCTGAGGATTTTCATTCTGAATTCCAGTTCTTGTGCTCTGTTATTTCTCAGGCATATTTGAAGCACTGTTACACTTTTGGCCCCCTACAGTTTTGCAACTATACCTTGCAATCCCGGCTTATAAGTCCCACAGCTGTAAAACAATTTACTTCCACAATACAACCAGGTAGTAGCAGCAAGAAAGGAACTCTGTGGCACAGTCTGCAAAGCAGGCGCAAACACAGTGGGAAGGTTGCTAGATCAAATGTACACAGAGTTGGGTTTAAAAAAATGAAATGGAATGGAACTATAGCTGCCATAAACTATAAGCCTAGGGATACATGGGTGCTGCTTGCTAGAGGTTTATTGAATAAAATACTTGCAAATCTGTGATCATGCTCATCATTCTCCCACCTAAAAGAAATCTCTGTTGAACTGTGGAAAGAAGGATGAAAATGAGTAGTGGTGCACTTTGCAGATGTGTGGGATTATTTTTAATTTAACTGAAGGGTTCCATTGTGCTAGCTGGGGTATGAAAGTGTGTGGGTAAACTCATTTGTGCTTTGCAGGCTATGATACAATATCCTTCTGTTCCATTGAAACTTATGGGGTACGTTAATATGTAAACTTTCAGAGAAAAGATGGATAGTTAACTGCTTACTACATTCACTAGTTACCATATTATGGGTAAAAGGCAAAACAGAAAACTGTCTTCTCAAAAGTAGAAGCCTGAGATGATAGCTCTCCATTTTTATTTGTTTTTAAAATGCATATTCTTTCTACAAAGAAACTAAAAGCATCTTGCAAAAAACAAGATATACAGAAATACAAGGGTAAGGTGGTATGTTTATGAATGACTACAAATTAACATCGTATCTTTAGAATACATAACAAATAGGCAAAAAAAGTTGTTTTAAAGGATGTTGTGCCAGAGTCTGTTCAAGAAATTTCTACAAGTAACTAGTGACAACGATAGGGAGAAAGAGACTGGCCTCCCTATCTGTCTCTTTTGAGGGATGTTTTTAAATGTGAATGGGCAATAATAGAATCTAAATGATGTGGAAAGTAACAAGGACCTTTCTCACCAGCACATTAACTGTTCTAAGGGAATTCTGCCTGCCTCATATTCTTGAGACATGGAGAGAGTTTGTCAGTCCCACCCTAGAGCTCCATGGCATATCTACCAAAAAGGTGGTGAAAGGCCCTGGAGCCCTGATCACTCTGCCAAGGCCAGTGTGATGTCAATGGGTGTGGGGAAACCAAGAGTCCAACGCCAATCCTGCATTGAACCAAGCCTGCATTGAACCAAGGGCAGACAGGAAGCTTCTGTCTAGGACACAATGGAAGGTGCGGTGGACAACAGTGTGTAGCCATTCTCTAAAGCTGAGTGGGTGGACTGGCAGGAACACTGGATTGGCTGTGCCAGTGCTCCTGGGTTGCCATATCTTGAAGAGCAAAAAAGAGGACACCCCAAGCCACTGCCAGCCTGAGCTGGCAAAAGAGATGCACAGGTGAGCGGGGATGCCACCACTGTGCCTGCACGCATCTTTTCCCAGCTCGGGCTGGCAGTGGCTGAGGCATGCAGAGCAGCCCAAGCCTGAGCCTGAATTGCCCGAGCCCAAATACCCCAGACATTTCCTTTAAAATGTAAACATCTGCCCAGATGGACATGTTGCTCCCCCCCCCCCCCGAGGATATGTCCGGGTTTTCCCGGACGTATGGCAACCCTATCCCACATAGCCCCAATCTTCCTTTCTCTGTCCCAGTAAGCTGCAGGCCGCTGCTGCTGGGAAGATAATGTTGTGACTCTGCTCCACACAGCAAGCCACTTTTGACCTCAAGGGTTTTGGGGGCTTTGAACAGAATGCTTGAGGAGCACAAATACTTTTGAGGAGGAAGCAGTGGGCATACATCCCTAACATTCAACACAATAATGTTTAGAGATACGCTTTGAAACCTATGCCCCTTGAGGAGTCAGAATCATCAACTTGTTCCTTGCTTCACATCTAACCATTGCTGACATTCAAGTTTGCTCAAAACTCTTGTGCAATGGAATTGTGGGCTTCTTGAAAGCTCCAAATCCCCAAACCAATCTGACTTGTCATACTTAATTTTTCCCCCTAGTGTTAGTTTCACTTTTCTAGGCAAAGAAGGAGGGAATCTCTGAGTTTTACATAGTTCCATGGAGGTTGTGGTTGGTTTGTTTTGTTGCTCTGTTTCATTTTTCTTAAAGGTAGATACTTTTACATGAATCCCAATTCTTCTTTTTCATACTGGAGTGCCCCACCATGTCAAAAGAGCAGGGACAGAAACAAACACGCAAAAGACCCGTTCTCCTAACCTGGCCTCTCTCGCAACCACTTAATGGTGGGATATTGTGGGTCATCAGTCCGCCACCTTGTGGACATTAAAAAAACACGGGATTCAACATGCACAGAATAGTTCAGTGTGCTTGATTTATGCTTCGGGATGAGGCATTCATTGCTGGGAAGCACTTACTAGTGGAAAAAATGGCTCACTCTGATTCTTGCTTCACACCCCAGGGAAAGTTTTTGCTCCTTAGGGTCCCAATGGCCTCATTATCCGAGTACTGTACATACTGAAGATAGAACAAAGGTGCAGACTGGCCTGCCACCCAAATGCACGTTCAAAGCCTCCTTCTCCTCCAGGGAGTTCTTCAAATATGTCACTACATTGTCCAATGCAGGACTGAAGCATGCAGAAGCTCGCGGAAACCAAGAGGCTTAAGCAGACTTAACCTTTATGGACTGACCTCAAAGGGGCATATAGTGTGCACTCCGAACTACGAGGTGACTCAGGGTGATTCAAGGCAGACTCAGGTCTCGCTACAAACAAGGCGGGTCGAGGCAGATTGGGGACTCTCCTACTTTCCAAGTAACTCTGCAGCATCAGTTCTTCCAACCTCCGTCCAAAAGACCGGACATTTTCTTTTCTGAGAAACTTATCCAAGTTACCTGAGGAAACTCAGAGCTCATGAGAGGAGCCAGTGGAGAGCAGGGAGGTGTGGTGGAGAATGGAGGGTCTTTTGTTTTGATGTATGGGCGTAGTTTTTAATCACAATTACATTGTTTTCCGAGGACACTCCAATCACCGTGATTGGGGGAGGGGAGGGATGGTGAAGTAAAGTTATTCATCATGTGGGTCCTCTGAGTAGTCAGTGTCAGTCAGTTTAATTGCACATAGCCAAAGGCTGCCACAATGTATACAGGATCATTCAACAATTAAAAGAAAATATGCTGGATTAATACAAAAAACTTAAAACATTTATATTATCAAGACATTACCTACTCTAAACAGAGCTACTGTATAAAAGTACCTTAATATACAGGTTAAGACAATAAAATTTATAGGGACCTCTGAGTCTGGCTGTGAGAACAGAAGATAAGTCGCAAAGTTTGACTATTGTGGTGGTCCACTTCTTTCCCTCTCCCTTCCCCTCTCCCCTTCATGGAGGATCCTTTGGGGGGGGGGGACAATGGGGGGGAATGACTTTTCGATTTTTTTGAGCAAAGGAAAAAAAGAACCTAGCACGACAGCCTCTGGACCTATTTGTTTGCACTCTGGCAGGTTTCTTAAGTAGGGACACGTCCGTCATGCCCCCAGTTTTGAAATTGACTTCTGTGGGTGGGGAAACTGGGGGAAGAAAATGTGGTTTCCATCCCCCCCCCAAGTGTGAAATCTGCCCTTGCAATAGAACTGCTGCACTTTTCTTTCTGGAATTTGCCAGGCTTCATCCCCTTGGAAGGAGATGGATTTTCCAGTGGATAAAACAGACGGTGCTGTTGAGGCCCTCGTTTCACTATGGAATGGCAAGACTCATCGGACCATTGACACCATTGCCCTCTCAAGCACATTGGAGCCCGTTAGGTTCCTTGGTATATGAGGAGCTGCAGTCAAGGAAATGGACCAGGAGATAATTTTGGCATCTGATCTATACAAACCCACTGATTCCCACAGTAGTTTAATACAGTGGTACCTTGGGTTACATATGCTTCAGGTTACAGACTCCACTAACCCAGAAATAGTACCTTGGGTTAAGAACTTTGCTTCAGGATGAGAACAGAAATTGTGCAAGGGCGGTGCGGCGGCAGCGGGAGGCCCCATTAGCTAAAGTGCTGCTTCAGGTTAAGAACAGTTTCAGGTTAAGAACAGACCTCCAGAATGAATTAAGTACTTAACCCAAGGTACCACTGTATACTCCCTGTAGCCGGGGCGTAGAGCCTGTGGCACTCCACATGTTATTAGACTACAACTCCCATGATCCCTGAAGACTGATGGGAACTGGAGTCCAACAATATCCAGAGGACTGTGGGTTCACTATTGCTGCTATATATCAAACTACAGTGGTACCTGTAATTCGTTCTGGAGGTCTGTTCTTATCCTGAAATTGTTCTTAACCTGAAGCACCACTTTAGCTAATGGGCCTCCTGCTGCCCCTGTGCCGCCAGAGCATGATTTCTGTTCTCATCCTGAAGCAAAATTCTTAACCCGAAGTACTATTTCTGGGTTAGTGGAGTCTGTAACCTGAAGCGTCTGTAACCTGAAGCGTCTGTAACCCAAGGTACCACTGTACTGGTGCAAATGGCTTCTATTAAAGTCACTATGAATAGTAGTTATATTATTTATAGATTAATTAATATCAATCATGGCTGTATATGGCAAGCGGTCACTGGCTTTGTATATAAACTGCATGTAGGGACCATTTATTGCATAAATTCAGTCCCATGCTATTGAGCCAGTAACCAATTGTGCCGTGTTATTCAACCTGAGAAATAGAACTTGATGAAAAATCTGATAATCAGTTTGGTTCAATTGCTCACTGTCAACACACAGCACATTAAACTTAGCTAAGTAGGTGATGCCATGAATACCAAGTCTTGAATTCCCTGACTGACAGCATAACATTTCCATTCCTATTATACATATATAGAAGCAGAAGGTTGTCAGGGGTTGTTTGTTTGGCCAGGCTCAATGTATAAGCAAGTTAATACCGGTTGCACTCTACAAGGAACATCTCAAAGACAGCAACAATCTATTTGTGGCACAACATAGTGACACCAAGGGAGTATCTATTACAAGAAACTAAATGCTGCCCGTCTACTTATACTTGCACACTGCGATAAAAGAGGAATGATGTTTCAGTACTTTTAATCAAACCTTTTAACAAAGCCAAATGAGGTTGTTTACAATGATTTCCAGCTCAATAGCATGCATGCTGAGCTTCTATTGCGTATTCAACCCACAAGCCATGGAAAAATAATAATGGTTCTGAGCATGCTTGATACACAGCTGTGCACTATAGGGTCATATGCACACATGTTTGTGCATTGGCCACAGCCAAACACAGAGTTAAGCTTCCTCAAGATCACTGAAATCACAATCATGGGAATAGTGGATGTCCATACACTCAACTCCTACTTAAAGGTAAAGGGACCCCTGACCAATAGATCCAGTCACGGATGACTCTGGGGTTGCGGCGCTCATCTCACTTTATTGGCTGAGGGAGCCAGCCAGCTTCTGGGCCATGTGGCCAGCATGACTAAGCCGCTTCTGGTGAACCACCTTCCCGCCAGAGCAGTACCTATTTATCTACTTGCACTTTGATGTGCTTCCGAACTGCTAGCTTGGCAGGAGCTGGGACCGAGTAATGGGAGCTCAGCCTGTTGCGGGGATTCGAACCGCCGACCTTCTGATCGGCAAGCCCTAGGCTCTGTGGTTTAACCCACAGCGCTACCTGCGTCCCTTATCCCCGATAGGGTATTTAACATTTACATAAAGACACAGAGAGAGGTCACCTGGAAAACTGGCCTGAGTTGTCACCAATACGTGAGTGCCTCACTTCTTTTAATTTGAATCTAGGGAACCAGTAAAAATTCTGAATCAGTGTCTGCAATTGGTGGAGGATTAGATCCGGGCTAAAACATTGAACAGCAGAGGTGCTTTGGGTCAACAGGAAAGTTAATCTGGGATTAAGTGTACACAGTCTGTTTTGGACCCGTTTTGAACCATGTCCGTACTCCTAGAACTGGTTTTGTTCCTGGACATTCAAGTGTTGCTGTGAGTAGTAGCATGGCCCTGCATCCTGCACCAGCGTCATCTTTTTCTAGAGAGTATTCCTAGTCCAACATCCAGACTGAAAAGCATACTGAAACTCCAGCATGTGCAGAATGCTGCAGCTCATGTCATGAGATGCCCTTTAATTAATCAATTTGGATCATCAGCACAGAGGAGATTTCTGTGGGGAAGTCAGAAGCAGGGATGACAGAGCATAGCCATATTTGTGTTCTGGAGGAGGAGATGGTGTTCTTCCAGGAATACTGAGATGTAGGGTTGTTCTGTGTCCTATATTGCAGACGATAATCATTTGCCAGGCAGGGGATAGTCTTCTGTCTAAATGTGCCTGCTATTCAAAGGGTTCTGCACTCCACATCCAGTTTAAAGACAAAGAGGATAAAATAAAGAACCCTAAGAAGGGAGATCAGGGAAGGCCTTGAAGTTGCTCAACAACTGGTAAACACCTGGATAACAGACTGAGCAAAAGGTGTTTAAAGGGACCCAAGGCCTTCTGCCATATCCAGAATTTGCTCCCTAGTAACGATGCTTAGGAAGAGAATTGCAAAGAACTCATCAGCTGAAAACCATTTGAATTTTAGATAGCACATTTTACATTTCCATTCATCTGGAAAACAAACTCCTAATGAATCATTATGCCAATCTAAAATGGCCACTTATGGGAAAGGTGAATGGCAATCTGATCAAAAAGTTTTTGCAATTCAGCTGCATTGCCTTCACCTTTCTAGAGGAATATGTTAGCATTTCACGGTCTTTAAAATAGAAATGTTTCAGGTACCAAAGATCAATTGGGCAAGGAAAAACAGACTTTAGAAGGCTATTTTCAGTGAAAAGCAAATGAATAAGAAGTGTTCTTTTAAAAATCAATTGCTTCCTGTTTTTTACTTCTTGTTTCTGAATCTGCTACCTTCATATAGTAGCATCCAAAAATGCCGAAACTTACCACTTCATGCTTATGAGTATAGCTGCAGAACCTGCAGGTTGAGATATGCTTTGTATCTTTCACAGCAAACCATTCTGCTAAGCATGTTCTTGATCCTTAAGAACAGGGAAAATAGTGAATTAAAAAAAAGAATGTTCTTGATCTTTTTTTCCTGTTTGAATACTTGGTAAGAATATGACATTATACTTTGCCCATTCAACCTTTGTAACCCATAAATTGCTAATAGGATTTGGGCATTACCCCAATTAATGTAAGACAATCAAAGCTGACTTTTAAACCATTAAAGGTGATTATAAATATAATGCCTGACTCATGCCTACTGGCTGCAGTAGGAGAAAGGATGATCAGTAACATGGAAAAAGTTACCGTATTTTTTGCTCTATAAGACACACTTTTTCCCTCCTAAAAAGTAAGGGGAAATGTGTGTGTGTCTTATGGAGCGAATGCAGGCAGGAAGCTCTGCTCAGTGCTCCCATTAAAGAGCTGTGTGGAGTGTGTGTGTGGCTCTCGGGGGCTTTTCCCCGAGGAGGGAGAAGGGCAACCCGTCAGTCCCTTCTCCCTCCTCGGGGAAAAGCCCCCAAGAGCCGCACATGTGCTCCACATGGCTCTTTAAAGGGAGCCTGGCTCTTGCGGGCTTCTCCGCAAGGTGGGGGAAGAGACTGAGGGGCTGCCCTCTGTCCCTTCCCCCACCTCCTGCAAAAGCCAGCAAGAGCCATGTGGGGCCTGCAGTACGCCTGAGCCACGCATCTCTCCTGGGAGTGATGCAATGGCTTGGGCATCCACAGGCTCCGCATGGTCCCAGACGATCTGCCCGCCACCTCTCCCTCAGCTGAGTGGGAGGAGGCAGGCAGATTCCTTGGAGGTCCCACAGAGCGTTCTGCCCTAGGCGCCTGATTGGCTTGCTCTACCACTGATTATATGAGAAGCCCTGCGGACTATTTCAGTTAGGAATGTGAAGAGAGGAAACTGCTTTCTTAAATATCAGGCAAGACCTATTGCTTTTAAGCTTGTTTGCTATTTAAGCCAACGTCTAAGACCTTATTATCAAACAGGTAAAGTTCCTTCCTGGCTTCCTGGCAGGAGAACATCAGCTCCTGTTGCAACAGGTTCCTCATACTCCACACAAGCTTATGGTTCGAGTTCCTGGTTCTTTGTGAGAAAGTGGCTTTGTTCAACAAACTTTTGAGAACCTCAACAATCAGCGTGCGGGTTTGCCACAGGCAGAGAACTCTGCTTTGATTCAAATTCAAACAAAGTGCACACAAATAATAATAATAATAAGCTTGCAAACCAGGAAAAGACAATTACGGTTGTGTTCACCTCCACTCTACATCTTCATTTTCATGCAACCTTTTTGAGTAGTAGAACTAGCATCTGGGGGGTTTAAGGAAGAGGATGAAAGCACATTCACACACTGTGCCATGTGTAAATTGCTGGCTCTTAACCCTATTCCTTCCAGGAATTGTCAGCTCACTTATGTCAGCTCAGGAGAGGGGGAAGGGTATGTTCCCACCACTCTAGCAACTTTTATTAACCATTAGCTTGGTTTCCCTTGGTACACACGAAACAAAATCAATCGTTTCCTTTTATAAAAAGTATTATACCCACTGAATTTCAGTAGGTCTGGAACAATAAGTGCTCACACAGTCTCCTCGCTTCCTAGTCTTTGAAGATAATGCATTTAGCACCCATTAGGACACACTGTCCTTCCAAACCATTTCGGCAAAGACTTTTATTGGAAGGTAGATGGCATCTTTCACTTATGGTTGTCATCTTTTTACTGCCCTGGCTACCACTGCTTCCTATGCCAAGGCAGTTTCTCTTTCCCTTTCTCACTGTCTTCTTTTTCTAATCCAATTTCCATTAATGGGAGGGAATTAATTAAGACAGCTGTAGGGTTGACAGAGTTTAGGGCCCATTGTTTGGGCCTGTCTGGCAATTGAAGAGGCTTATTTATGACCTTCCAAATCCTGTTTCACTGCTAACACTCCATTTCTCATTGCCAGCATCTATAAATGGTGCTTATTTATTTGATTATGTATTTATAATCCACACTTTCATACAAAATATATCATGGCAGTGTACAACATATAAGAATGAAGTCAGCCCAAAGGATTCATTAAAACCATCAATAAATACTGATTGGATGAAAAAGAGAAAATCCATAGTGCATATGCCTGTCAAAACAATATGGTGGGGAGTTGCACAGGGCAGGGCCTGCCACACTCAAGGCTTGGCTCCTAGTGAAAGCTTCCGCCAACCTCGCAGTTTGAAAGCATTCCAGTGCAAGTAGATAAATAGGTGCAGGGCCGTCTTTACCCAAGGGTGCAAGGGGTGCGGGGCACCCGGGTGCTAAATTCTAGGGGGTGCCAGGCGCTCGCTGCTGAAGCCGCCTAAGCTCTTAACTATCTACCTGTTCTGAAATATTAAATAATTTTGATCAAGCTAGAAAAACAAAATACATATATACCTAGGTACTACCAAAATGTATACCTATTGTTTCACTAAAGGACTTTCGACTTTGCGCACTCATTTACCAAAGACGTGCCATGCCAGCGGTGGCGCTTGTCATTAACAACGGCAGTGTTTGTCACACTCAGTGATGACGCTTGTCATTCTCAACAGCGCCACGCACGCGAAATTAACTCTTACATCAAAATATTATGTTACGTATTGTATTGAGCTGCTATGCGGCAGCGGGGTGAGCAGCACCTTTGACATGACTGATGTTTCTCCTAAGTAGGTGCCTAAACAATACTTATAGGTTTAAGTGTGGTGGTGTTAATTTGGGGGCTAAACTAAATTTGGGGGCGCTGGGTGGATCTTTGCACCCCGACGGTGCACATGCTAAAGAAAGCGCTGAATAGGTACCGCTGCGGCCTGCAGGTAAATGGCATTTCTGTGTGCTCTGGCTTCTGTCATGGTGTTCCGTTGCACCAGAAGCTGTTTAGTCATGCTGGCCAAGTGACTTGGAAAGCTGTCTGTGGACAAACGCCGGCTCCGTTGGCCTGAAAAGTGAGATGAGTGCCGCACCTCATAGTCACCTTTGACTGGACTTAACTGTCCAGGGGTCCTTTACCTTTTACCTTACCCTAGTGAAAACCAACCAAAGCTCTGGGATGTGCGGAACCACTAGAAATGCCCCATGAGAGGGCTTGGTGATTGAGGTGGAGCATAAGGAATCAGATGGTCCTTAAGGGATGTGCTTCTGACTCAATTCTTTGGGCCGAGTAAATTAGCACAAGTGGCTTGAACGTGCCCTGGCGGTGCTTTCCACTCTATTGCTCTGTTCTGCACTTATTCGGCTTCCAACAGCCCCTGAAATGACGTTAGGGTTGATTCATTACTTTTCTGTGTGCTTCTTTTTCTAATGGCGTCATGGTTACTAATGGCAGATTCCAAATGCCTATCCTTAAGTAGCTGAAACAGCACCAGCCGTACACAAGAGGAAGACTTGGGGAAACCACAAGTTTTTCAGAAGCACCAAAAATAATAACAATCCCCACTTCTGTGCAAATAAGGGGTGTGGGTGGCGCTGTGGGTTAAACCACAGAGCCTAGGGTTTGCCGATCAGAAGGTCGGTGGTTCGAATCCCTGCAACGGGGTGAGCTCCCGTTGTTCGGTCCCTGCTTCTGCCCACCTAGCAGTTTGAAAGCATGTCAAAGTGGAAGTAGATAAATAGGTACCACTCCGGCGGGAAGGTAAACGGCGTTTCCGTGCACTGCTCTGACCCAGAAGCTGTACACCGGTTTGCTAGACCAGTAAAGTGAGATGAGCGCCGCAACCCCAGTCGTCCGCGACTGGACCTAATGGTCAGGGGTCCCTTTACCTTTACCTATGCAAATAATCCTAAAGTATTAAACAAACCAACATGTACTGAATGATGACTCAGCACACCTAAAGGGCACACAGTATTGATTGTCAGGGAGAGAATATGGAAAACTCAGGGTGGTGGTGGTGGAATAGAGCGTACAGCTGAAGCTTTGAACAGCAGCATCCCATGGTCCCAATTATACTAATTCCAATTAGAGTAGCAAACTGAAGGATAAGAAGAAGGGAATTCCTGTCTATATCTGCTATAGCTGTACAGCAGGGGTGGGGGAGAAATTTGATTCTGTTGCAGGAACCCCCCCCCCATCATTCAGTTTGTACAAACTCCACACACACACACACAAAACATATGTGATGCTTCATTTAATGAAACTTCCGTGAGCATACCAACACGTCCACAGTGAGCCCTACCCAGTTGGCATGCCAACCTTGATGGTCCTAGACAGAAGATCAATACACTCACAAAGGACCTGCATATAGAAGTGGATTCAGTACGGACTGAAACAAAGGACAGTGACCAGCCCTTCCCTCTGGGGGCAGGAAACAGTGAACTCCTCTTTGTCCTCAGGAATGTAATCATGAGGAGGGGGAAAGGAGGAACCGGACAGGTGAAGACACTCAGATTACCACCACAACTCCTCCCTGAACCCCTCCTCTTTGTGATGTGTCAATGATGTAGTCATGATGTAGTCTTAGGGGTGTAGCATGGGGGATTAGTAGCTAATAAAAGTTGGGGTCTTCTTTTGTTCAGGGCTTCCATCTTGCTTCATCCTGTAGTGAGTTGGAGTCCTGTCACGACAGTCTCAATAAATACCAAGCCTACTGTCTGCTGTTTTGCTCCAATTGTCCTGGTTGGTGTCTTTGCTTTTTGTCCAAGGGAGCCCTCGGATTTCTCCATTAACAATTCACTTGTATTTATAGGTGTACCTACCTAATTCACACTTTTCACAATAATACACAGCTTAAGCACAGCCATTTTTTGGTATTAAAAAAAATGTGTATTTCTGAATTTTGCAATGTGTACAGAAATGTGCCAACCCCTGAAAACAGCATACAGAAATAAGGGGGAAAGTGGTTGGGGGAAAGTGCATATTAGGCAAAAAATGGCATACGAAGCTGTGCTTATATTAGGATAACTTTGCTCTAAAATGCAGATGAATTTCCATGGGGACTTTTTTTTGGGGGGGGGGGAATTCAAACTGATTTGGAAATGGGAAGAATTTTGGAGTGAAAAAACAAGAAACTAAAATTTACAGATTTGCTCATCCTTACTGTACAGTTAATTGGATAATGAGTTTTAAAACAAAAGCAATAAGAAAACAGAATTTATTTTAAAGAATACAGTGGGTGCAACTCTTCCTATATTCTAGGATGTGAATGGATGGATGACAAGATACACAGCCAATAAGTGGAGGAAAACAAACCTTCACCTTTCAGTAAGAGTTAACTTTTCAACTGTATCTCACCCCTTCTTTCTCAGTCAAGTAAATGCAGCAGGAAGAGGGTTTTTGTTTTGTTTTCATGTAACATCAACTTCCTTGTGTGTTGGTCATTAAGGAAACATTTGTCTTCAAACAGATGGCTTTGCTAAGCATTTGACAACAGTTAGCCTCTGAATCTGCAATCTTCAAACTGCTCTTGGGCCTGTAAATCTTGGGAAGCAAGGGGCACACAACATTCGCTTCCATGCTAGAGGAGGAAGAGAATAAAAATGCTTGGCAAGAGCCTTTATTTATCTGTTGGCATTTGCATCCTCTCCTTCCTTCAAGGAGCCCAGAGTAATATCTGAAGCCTAACGACAAGCCTAAGAGGCAGCTTAGGCTGCCGACGCAAGGAGTTGCCTGAGGTCACTCAGGTCACCAGCACACCATGCATTAAAACTATCTTTAAATTAGTTTTTATTGAAGATTTTCTTGTGTTACAGAATATGGGAAAGTAAATATAGCAGTTCGTTAACCTTCAGTATGAGATACTAATGTCATGGGCATCTTGCAGCTGGGAGAAGGGAAGGGGGAAAGAAAGAGGGGGTATTGTTCTATCATTCCATTGCATAGTGTTAATATGGGGACTGTGTCAGCATCTCATCGGTAGGTCCCTTATTTATATATTTGTTTATCTTTATTGGAATTGCGTGGGGTTGGGGGGTCCAGAGCTTGGTTGGATGCATTCAGTTGGTTGCAGCGTTGCTGGGAGCAGGTGGCGCTGTAGTCTAAACCACTGAGCCTCTTGGGCTTGCCGATCGGAAGGTCGGCGGTTCGAATCCGAGCTCCCATTGCTCTGTCCCAGTTCCTGCCAACCTAGCAATTCGAAAGCACACCAGTGCAAGTAGATAAATAGGTACCGCTGCGGTGGGAAGGTAAACAGCATTTCCGTGCGCTCTGGTTTCCGTCACGGTGTCCCATTGCACCAGTCATGCTGGCCACATGACCCAGAAAACAGTCTGTGGACAAACGCCGTCTCCCTCGCCCTGAAGCGAGATGAGGTCCGCAACCCCATAGTTGCCTTTGACTGGACTTAACTGTCCAGGGGTCCTTTACCTACATTACCTTTTACCTTTCTTGTAGCTTGTTTGTATAAGTGTGGGGTGGGTGGGTTGTTGGGTTATTTGCCACTTCAACAAGTTATGGGGACCATAGTCTGCTAAAGGAGTTGGGAATTGTTACTCTGTGAATGGCCTTCTAACAACTGTCAGCCAACATGGCCAATGGTCAGGGTGGTTCCATGGTGTGTGAAGCTTGTAAGCTTCAGTGTGCTGAACTGCAAGCTCAAGATGTGATTGAGCTTGCTTTTCCCGCCCTCCCTCCCAATTCCCCCCTCCCCCCAATTGTCATGTCTTTCTCTGAACTGATTTATGTGAGCCACTCTCAGAGCCATTTTGGATAAAGGGTGAGGAACGAATGCTGTAAATAAACAAATACCTGATTTGTTTAACTGAGGATGCCATGGAAGGAACCTGGGAAAGATGCTCTGGGTTGAGAGCATGTGCTGTTCCATTGAACGGCATATCCATGTTCCATGAAAGCATGTGGTGTTCCCTTCCCTAAAGGAATAAATATACCCTCCAGTTGTGCACACCTGTGAGGCACAACTAAGGGATTCTCCCAAGTATGTTTTATTGGCCTCAGAAATAAAATAAAACTGGGGCTTTCTCTCTTTCCTCTGCTGCCATGCGGGCCAACAATTTATGTATTGTTTATTCATCAGATTTGTACACTGCCCTTTATGACATGGCGCCCTCTGGACCCTCAAATTTCAGCAGATCCCTGAGCAATGCTAAAATTGGATGCCCCCGCATCTAGCACTCCCTTCTACATCATGGCTGCAGCACCCCCTGTGACACTGGCACCCAGTGTGGCCAAACTGGTCACATTACCCTAAAACCATCTCCGATGATAGCCGCAGAGTAGTTTCCAACATAATATATAAAAGATAATACAGTGGTACCTCAGGTTAAGTACTTAATTCGTTCCGGAGGTCTGTACTTAACCAGAAACTGTTCTTAACCTGAAGCACCACTTTAGCTAATGGGGCCTCCTGCTGCTGCTGCGCCGCCGGAGTACGATTTCTGTTCTCATCCTGAAGCAAAGTTCTTAACCTGAAGCACTATTTCTGGGTTAGCGGAGTCTGTAACCTGAAGCGTATGTAACCTGAAGCATATGTAACCTGAGGTACCACTGTATGGAATAAAACTTAACAATAGAATAGAATACGGTCAAAGAACAATACTGTACATTGAGTTAAGAAAGACCCAAAGTAAGGTCATAGCTCAGTGGCAGAACATCTGGTTTGCATGCAGAAGGTCACAGGTGCAATTCCTAGCATCTCCAGAAATATCCATCCTGCAACTCTGGTGACCCACTGACAGTCAGTGTAGAGAATATTGAGATGAACCAATGGTCTGATTCAGCATAAAGCAGCTTCCTAGTATCAGAAAGTTTTATTGCGGCAAACGCCAGTGACACTAAACACCACAAGATCAAACAAAAAGAAATCAACATCAACTTCCTAGTATCCTGACAGCCCCCTAATAGCAACCAATAACACAAAATATTAGAAATATAAGATGGCCAAGTGCCTAGAGGCTAGAGAATCAACTATCACCACAAAGCATGATCCAGAAAAGAATTACGGCAAGACGCTTGATCTTGGGCATTTGTTTGTTTGCATGAGATTAATTCAACAAAACTGTGCCTTTATTATTTTGAGTCTGACTCAAGTTGTGCCTCCTACTCTCCTGCTGAAATATGGGGCTACAGATTTAAATAATCTGCTACCACTATTGCAAGTGCAAACCACATGCACACAGCTTCGTTCCGATGTAAATTAACTACACAAAAGTTTCTGACTGCTAAAATCAATTTTCCTCCCACCTTCAAACATGAAGATTTACCAAGCATATATTTAATTTATATACTTAACAGAAAACAATGACTCATAAGAAGTCCAGAGTAGATCTCATATATATATTTATAATATTTGTACCTTATCAACCCATTAATAGGTTTTGTAATCCTTGCAGAGTTTTAAAAATTACCTTTTTCGTAACTTGCTTATTTTCCTTGATCAATGTATTTGGAGTCTGCCAACTTATTTTTCGTTTTAATTGTGCAAAAAGAGAAAACCAATTCCCACATGTCTTCTCACATTTTCAAAACATTAACCAGATCTTCTTTTCCCACCTGGTCTCCATATGTGAGAATGGCTAATATTTCAGTCCAGGATGAACGTAGCATCTGACGGAGTTAGGAATTATAATCTGCCAGATCCATGGTATTCAGATTTGTGACCTTTTCCACTTAACAAGCTATCCTTCCTGAGATTTTCCACTGCAAAATAGGAGGCCGAGGACCAAGCATCTCATCTGACTGGTTACTGTTTTCAAAGAGCAACAACTGTGTGTTGTGCTTAAAAGGTGACCATGTGTAATAGTCCCTAACCATCATAGGCATGGCATGAGCATAGCAGCCAACAAGCCATGCCTTTAAACATGCTTTGGTTCCTTTGGAGCATTTGGCAGAACACGGCATCATTGTTTTCTTTATCAGATGTTTTAGACCAGGCGGTAAAAAATAAATAAAAGACAGGATATTGAATCGTTATACCCTTTAAAATCACAATCGCACTTACCTAACTATGGTGTGAACAATCTGTAAAGGAAAGCTGGTCATTACAGTAGTGGGCATGCAGGCCTGGTGACCTTCAGAAAAACCACATTCATCTTGGGCAGTTTTATGCCAGCAAAGTTTAGTGTAAGTTTTGTACAGCAGTAAAGATTTATATGATGCCGGCGGCTTGAGATCGCCATAGATGTCCGGGCTCACAAGACAAGCACGTTGAGGGCAGCATCAAAAAGGCTGCATTGCTACCTTATTTCTGGAAAAGCATGTTTCTTTAAAGCAAAACCAGACATTCACTGTTAACTTCCCCTTTTCTGTCTACACTCCATAGACTTTTCCTCTCTTTGCATCATTTCAGGTTCCTCATAATCTTTTTCTGTTAACCCTTCCTGTGGTCTCTCTATTCCACAGCTTTCTTTCTCTTTCCCTATCCTAAAGTTCATACTCAGTTTTCTCTACCCTTAAATCTCTGTAGCCAAATTACCCCATTTCTTTTTCTTTTCTTTTCTTCTCCACCCACTCTTCTCTCTGCAGCCTCGTCTCCATTTTGCCCTTTTCTGATGTATTCCACAACACTCTTTGCACATTATAGGTCCTTCTGCACCCCTATTTCCTATATTTCGGTTTTTTTGTTTCCTACTTGCAGGCTCCCCTCAAACATTTTATTGTTGGGTCAAAGCCCCCACAACCCCCTAGGAGTTAGCTCCTATATGGTGGGCTGATCAGTTCAGTTAGCATAGGAGAGAAACTTACACCATTTTATTCATTCATTCATTCATTCATTCATTCATTCATTCCCTGCCCATCTGGCTGAGTTTCCCCAGCCACTCTGGGCGGCTTCCAATTGAATGTTAAAAACAATACAGCATTAAATATTAAAAACTTCCCTAAACAAGGCTGCCGTCAGATGTCTTTTAAAGATAAGACAGCTGCTTATTTCCTTGACATCTGAAGGGAGGGCGTTCCACAGGGCGGGCGCCACTACCAAGAAGGCCCTCTGTCTGGTTCCCTGTAACCTCACTTCTCGCAATGAGGGAACCGCCAGAAGGCCCTCGGCGCTGGATCTCAGTGTCCGGGCTGAATGATCCAGGAAAAGGTATCAGGCACTTTGATGTCTGCGCCTCTTATTTTTCTCTGTCCACCCAGGTACACATCTAATTTCCTATCTGCGTTGTGTCATGCCCCACCAGCATTTTCAGCTTTCCCTAACTGGGAACACAACCCCTCATCCGGGATCCCTTATCATGTGGCCAAGTGGAAGCGGGGTCCTGCTGTCAGTGGGATCATATTGTGAACTGTGGATTTCTCAAGGAGCAGAACAGACCCCTTCGCCAGGAAGCAGAGGTAATCTCAGGGTAAAATCAAGACCTATGTTCTAAGCATGATGCAGGCTGCTTCTGCCTTGAAAACAAATACCATGGAATGCACTGAATGTGTGTTCAAAACCAGTTCTACCAAACTTTTAAATGTGCCCTTATCCCCAAGTGAACGAAAGCTTGGCCTCTGAAGCAGAGCGGTTAATCTGCCCCATTCAGAAGCCATGTCAGTCTCATAGTTTATTTGTGCTGCTCAGTGTTGTGTGGCGACACCAGCGACTGTCTGTAACATTGTTTGGCCTTCAACATTATTCACCTGGGCAGGAGGTGTGGAACCACAGATGATCTCATGCTTCTCTCAACATTCAGAGTGTGCTTATACCTTACCTACTTAGCTGAACATTTCATATTTGCGATCAATTCTGGCCCACAAAGTCTTCTGCCATGATAAAATGGTTCCATCTTTTAAGGAGTGTGTGTGAGAGAGAACATCACTGCAGTCCAACTAGATCAGGGGTCAGCAAACTTTTTCAGCAGGGGACCGGTCCACTGTCCCTCAGACCTCATGGGGGGCTGGACTATATTTTGAAGGGGGGGGAATGAACGAATTCCTATGCCTCACAAATAACCCAGAGATGCATTTTAAAGAAAAGGACACATTCTACTCATGTAAAACTATGCTGATTCCCGGACCATCCGCGGGCCAGATTTAGAAGGCGATTGGGCTGGATTCGGCCCCCGGGCCTCAGTTTGCCTACCCATGAACTAGATAATACACACATTGCCACGGGGTATGGAAGATGTAACCTACTACTGCAATACATTAAAAACAAGGCAACTGAGTATCTAAAAGGGAGGTACCTACCTGAAATCTAACTATCCAAGATAAAAGTAACTTGAAGAGTGCTTAGGGCAAGTTTGTATATTACATTATCCACTGGAGTGACACTGGTTTCCTGAGAAATGTATTTCGTGACATATGCCATTTCCTCCCTTGTGATTGCCTCCTTTTAAAAATATGATCGGTAATGCAATAGCCTCGTTTTCAGACTGAATGTCAGGCGTACAGACCTTTTGTGTTAGCATCTGTCAGAACTCTTCCACAACTGCAATCTCTCCTCATGCTCCCTCAAATATAGATTACTTACTGCACCAAACCAGAAACAGCTGTCCATTTAATCAGGCAAACGAATGGGAGTCACCAGGGGGTTCCTTCTAGACCTGATGCCATCGCCTTCTATTGAGAATGTCCACCAAATGTGATCAGCCAATGCGACGAGCCCATGGAAATATGACCCACCCTCACTGTCAGATTCTCCAAACACAAATGTGTGGAATAAAAGATGCACTTACTGATGACCTACAAGACCTGAAAAATGAGGGGGGGGGGGAGGCTAGTGACCTGAATACAGTGGTACCCCAGGTTACAGATGCTTCAGGTTACAGACTCCGCTAACCCAGAAATAGTACCTTGGGTTAAGAACTTTGCTTCAGGATGAGAACAGAAATTGTGCAATGGCGGTGCGGCGGCAGTGGGAGGCCCCATTAGCTAAAGTGGTGCTTCAGGTTAAGAACAGTTTCAGGTTAAGAACAGACCTCCAGAACGAATTAAGTTCTTAACCTGAGGTACCACTGTATATACTTCTGCTTCTGTTCACATCAGAATTTCAAAACCAAAGTACAGTGGAACCTCGTGTTATGTACCGTCCTCCTTGCGAACACTGCAGGTTACAAGCTCCGCTAACCTGTAAGTAGATGCCCCATGTTGCAAACTTTGCCCCAGGATGCGAGCGGAAGTCGTGTGCCGGCAGCGCAGCAACAGCAGGTGACATCAGCGAAAGCACGCTTCATGTTACGAGTGGTTTCAGGTTACAAATGGACCTCCAGAACTGATTAAGTTTGTAACTGGAGGTACCACTGTATACATTCCACCCAAGATGTATTCTTGATCTTCTATTGTGTATACTGACCTTTAGCCTTTCTTTCCTGAAGGCCTATTTCTTAAGTCTAAATCATACAGAACCATAGAGTTGGAAGGGACCCTAAAGACCATCTAGTCCAGGCGTGCCCAAACTTTTTTCAAAGAGGGCCAGAATTGATGAAGTGAACATGCATGAGGGCTGACCAAAGTTGCTGACCTTTTTTAAGGATTGAAGTTGTTGAGCTTTTTTCTTTTTTCTCAATTTTACCCCGAAGTTGTTGAGCTCTGGGATCAAAGCTGCAACCTTGGTGTTATCAGCACTACCCCTCTAACCAACTCAGCTATCCCGGTCCTCACTGGACCCTAAAAGAAACAATAATGCACAGAATTAAAACAGCACCATGTCTGTTTATAGCAACAAAATGCACAGATGAGAAAAATTGGCTATAGACACATTACATGAGAGGCACACATTGGCTTATGCACACAAAATAATTCTGTTATGTTTCCAACTGCAAATTTCTCAGGAGGGGAGGAGAGAGAAATGAGTAGACATTTTCCCCATTTTCAGAAATACATACTGATAGAAACTCCATGTTCAATTAAACATTTAGTGATATGAGGACATGAGTTGGTGTGGAACTCTAAAATATCCTGCATAAGATGATTCCATCTCTAGTTTGAAGATGGACATAGGATGACGGAGGCTATAAGGAACAGAATGTGTGCCTTTCATGCTCAGTGTCACCTGATTGGAATAACTGTGGCCACGGATTTATTTATTTCTGGACAAATTAGCCGGTGACAGGGCCATTTCGGGTGGTGGGTGGGAGAGAAAATAAACGGGTGCTTGAGATGAAGTCACTTTAATAACTTGATTGCACAGCTTGATTGTTTGAACGTGTTTTGTGATATTTTAGGGACAATAGTTACACAACCACGATTTTAACTGTTGCTAATTTGCTGCGTTTTGTTAACAGAGGCTCAGCTTTTCTTTGTCTCCATTCCTCCCAGGGCAAGGTATTCGGCTTTTCACACACGTTCGTCAGCCGTTTTACTCCTCCACAAATACAAGACCCTCCTTGCTTTGTTAATGTCTTATTCACTCACTTTCTGCCTACAACACTTTGCTGCCATTCAGCCTCTCCCCTGAGCTCCCTTCAATTCCCCCCACCAACACTCCCAATTATCTCTCTCTGCAACCCACACAGCATCCCCCACACCATCTTCTCCCAGTTTTTTGCTCCGGTTTCTCCATACCCCCCGCCCCCAGAATCCAACCTCAGGTGCAATTCTCTACCAGCCCCTCAAAACTTCTCTTCGCCTCATAGATTTTGCCCCCAATCCCTGTTTTTAAAAGAGCGTGTGAGAAGTCCTCGATTGTACTCCCACAGGCACCCTTCCTCCCCAACCATCCCTATTTTCCTGCGCTCCCCCCAGTCCACTTCCCAAGGGTTGCCACCTTTTCCTTGGCGCCTGCTCTGCACCCTTTTAACAGGACGAAATCCAGCAGGGTGCCATTCTCCCTATTCCTGCGATTGATGGATTTCTGCTTAAACTTCTTGCCAAGGGGGAGGAAAAGGGGGAAAAGAAGGAGTGGCAACCCTGAAGTTGCCTTCGATCCTTCACACAACCTCCCTCAACCCCTCACTAGACACACAGCTCTCTTCTCCAGACCACCTGCTTTAAGGTCTCTGCCTCATATTTTGGTGTCAACCCACCTGCAAAAACCCCTCACGCCCAAGCTTTTAAAAAGCAAGACCCATCACCATCATCGCCTGTGCGCTGCTCTTTAGGGTGAGCAAGACTCTCACTTCCTGGCTCCTCCAGACGTGTCTCCCCCCCAAGTTACTGAAGGCGCTCTCTCTCTCTCTCTCTCTCTCTCTCTCTCTCTCTCTCTCTCTCTCTCTCTCTCTCTCTCTCTCGGGCACCGCGCCCTCCTCCCGACCCTGTCGCACTTCCTCAGCGCGGAGAACCACAGAATTGTAGTCAGACGGGATCCCCAAAGGTCCTTTAGTCCAACCCCCCTGCGATGCAGCAATCTCCACTGAAGCATCCATGGTAGAAGCCCCCTCTCGGGCTCTCCCACGTCCCGCCACGCGTCCATCCACCGCCACCGGCCGCTCCACGGCTCCTCCCGCAGGGCCAGAAATGCTTCGAGGGCGCAGCGGGGCCACCCCTCTCCCTACCCTTTCCCCACCCGCCCCGTAGTAAGCAAACCGGGGCTGGGACGCGCATGGCCCCCGGGGTCGGTCCTCCTGCAACCCCTTTCCCACCCACCCGCGTTCAATTCCCTCCGAGCCGCAGCAGGACTCCGGAGCTGCTGGACGAGGAGCTCGGGTGGAAGTCCAGGGGAGCAGCTCCGTCGCCTCCGCTCCCCTCTCTCCTACTGCCGGAGCGGAGCCGCGGCCCCGGAGCCCCAGGCGCTCCCGGCCCCGCCCCCCGGCGCTCATTGGTCGGAGGAGGCCCCCGTGGGCGGAGACTGGCGAGCCGGTATTAAAAATCACATGGGCAGCGCTCAAAAGAGAGGCAGTAGCTTATTCCGTTGTATCACTTGCCAGCGGCAGGCTGAGGCTAGTGAGAGCTTGGGGATGGTTTTCCTTTTTTTGCTCACCTCTGGATCTTACACCCTTTTTAACAATATAATTTTTGCCTAGCTTAAAATCCACCGACAGGTAAGGAAGCCTTTCTCTTTCTCTCTCTTTTTTGACCTTCGGGAAGCGGGCTGGCTTGGGACCTCTCAATGGAGAGGAATATTGCGAACTGTTGCTCTTTTGAGTCAGAATGTAACCCTATAGCCCCCACAGATCAATAGGCTTTGAGGGTCTTGAAAGAAAGAATTAAGAAATGGTTTGTTGCTTGCTTGCAGCAGGGAGATTTCCCCGGAGGTCCAAAAATGGAAACATTTTATAAATTTGCTTTCAGGTACCAGATACAGTAGCTGCTGAAATTGTTGCAGGTAGATTTGTCTGCGATTGCTGGCGGTTCTTCTGTGCTCTTAACTTTCACTGCATCTAGTTGCTTTTGCAATGGACTGTTTTGGATGGAGTTTAGCAAAAAATAAATAGAAAAAATGCTGCCAGCTCTGCTGAGCTCTGGATTATTTTTGCTATTTCCTTTTTTGCCTCTGGTTTGCAACTATGCTGTGACTCAGGAATAGGTCACAGCATCAAGACCTCTTAGGTCCTCCTGAAGCTCAGAAACATATTTCAAAAGAGCCTAAAATACCACATGTCGACCTTTTCCCAAGATGCTCCGAAGCAACTTGTGGATTGTTTGTACCCCACCCTTCTTATTTTATTATATTTTTAAATAAAAAATATTGGTATTATTCCATGCCAAAAGCAGGCATCGAAAGAAAAGATCAGCATGTCTTGCGTTTGGGGAGAGATTGCATCACTTTAGCTTGATTCATCAGGGCTCCCCCCCCCCCGCAAAATATAAGAAATAAAGAGCAAATCATTTTGGCTCTGCTGTAGCCTGTTACAGACGTTGCCATCTGAAAATAGTTTGTGTGGTAGCAGGAATGTTTAGAGCTTGAAGCAGCTTCTGCAGCTGAAAAAACTATTGTGAGGAAAACCTCTTCCTTATCACTCTTCTCTCCCCTCCCAGTATTTCCGCTTCCCAGATTCTTTCGTTCTCTCACTGTGCATAATTTCTATATTCTGCCCCTTACCTTTTTTTTCTGCACTTCTTTCTTTTTCCATCTTAAGCAGCTTGCCAAATACACCCCTCCCCCCTCTTCTTGGTGATGACTCTGGTCATTTGTTGTTACTTTGTCATCATCTAGAAATATCTTGCCATCTTCTCCACACAAGCAGGATCTGGGATCAAAAGCCTCTCATCCTTCCCCCTTTCCCCTCACACACTTCCTTCTACAAACTTTCTTCTTGTTGCTGGCATTGTTGTTTAAAACCACCCTCATTGTTCTGGTCCTCCGTTGCAGTGAGGTATTGGAGGGGCAGTCCTGTGCATTGTTGTGCCTTAACAATTAAAAATTAAGCTGAGAATATTAATAGACTGCCAGTAAGGGGAAGGCAGAATAGACTCCTGAACCACTTGAAGAGGAGGGCATTGCTCTGATTATTGATTCGAGCTCTAGCTCACAGCCATTCTGTTTACTCAGGGCACAGGAAGGTAGTAGTTAGGTTCACTTAGCAACATGTGCCTTGAACAGCCTCAGCAGAGGTGTGCAGCGACAACTGGGGAATATAACTGCTGCTTGCTCATTAACTATTTCTCTCCCCCTGTTCGCTCAACCCTGAGCGGCCTGAGAGTGCTGTTTTTTTTTCTTTTTAAGAATGCTTCTCACCTCTTTCATCACTGCAATTTTCAAACAAGCATGAATGTGTTTAAATTCAGAAGGCTGCTTGTGCTCCAAAGCTTCCTCCCAGACGCAGTTCCTAGACACAGTTTGCTCAGATTCAGAGCCCATTATTTGGGGTGGAAGTGGGGGGGAAATCCCCCGACTCTCTCCATCTGTCAACACATACATGCAGAACACATCTACAGAGGCAGTGGGGAGTAAACATAATGCGTTGAACTTATTTATGGGGTATGTTCAGGTTGCATGAGGCTAGCTCAATACAGTGGTGCCTCGGGTTACAGACGCTTCAGGTTACGGAACGCTTCAGGTTACAGACTCCGCTAACCCAGAAATAGTGCCTCGGGTTAAGAACTTTGCTCAGGATGAAAACAGAAATCGTGCAGTGGTGGCAGCGGGAGGCCCCCTTAGCTAAAGTGGTACCTCAGGTTAAGAACGGTTTCAGGTTAAGAACGAATTAAGCTCTTAACCCGAGGTACCACTGTATACAGCAGTGGTTTAATAACCTTAGCAGTGGCATTGGAATTGAAGCTTCATTCTGAAAGATGCTGTTCCCAATTCTGTTTAGGGTTTTGGAGGAGTCAGCTCTGGAGTTTCTCTAGCATGTGGGTTCGCAGTCAGCTTACTCCCCTCCCCCCTCTTTTCTTCAAGTAGAGTGTGGGAAGACTGCTGGTAGGCAGGAGAAGTAGCAACAGCTTGGAAGGGGAGAAAAGCCTGCAGACTTTTACCCACCTCTCAGTACTGTGAACTTGTTGGATAGGAACAGAGCAGGTGTTGGTAACATGGGCTTGGTAAATTGTGGCTGGGAGAAGGAAGTGAGTGCACCATCAGAAATGGTGTTGGGCATTCTCTTCAGATAGTGAGTGGTGTCTTCATTCCCAAAGGAAGGTGTGTGTGTGTGTGTGTGTGTTGGACAGCTGAAAGGGAGGGAGAGTTCAGAATTTTCTGAGACTTTGGCACTACCCTTTTAATGCTGGGGCTATATGCTCATAAAGCATTCCACAGGGCCTGATCCCTGTCCTATCCAAATTCTACATCTGTGCTGTAGGTCTGCTGCTGCTGTATCAGTTCTGTTGTCTCTGTGGCTCCCACAAAATTCATGTGTGCGTTAGATGCTTGCACCATTCTTCTAAACATCCCCAGAACCTGATCCTGCTTGGATAAATAGCAGGAATTTTGCCATTCACTTTGTGGACATTAGATTTCTGCAACCACTAATGTGCCATTGTCAACCTTGTCTGGAGATTCATTGTGAAGGTTAACCTGTCCCTCTGCCTGCTCCCTGTTTGTATCCTAGTTACAGTGGGAGCAGTAGTGGGCAATTTGTGTTGTTAAAAGAGAGGGTGGTTATCCTATAAAGGCTGTAATAAGTGTTGTGTGTGGTATGCCAAAGTTTTGTTGCATGATGAACTTCTAGTCTATAAACACTTGAAAGAGTTATAACCCCAGGCTCTTTGTTTAAGAATTATTTTAGCCAACCTGCACATAAGGGGTTTGCTTCCAGAGGCAGAGTGCCCGTAGTGGTGAAACTCTACTAGCTAATAATACCATGCAAATGTACAACATATGGAACAATTACTATTGCTGGTAGTGGAAATCTGCCAGTAATAGGTACTTGGTGCTATTTCTAGGGTTCTAATTTGAGCAGGCATTTCATAGGAAGCTGGTATTACGTTGGAGTGATGCTTGGAATTTGATCAAATGGCCAAAGGTCAAGGTAGTTTTCCAAAGTCTCATGTAGACCTTCTTTCGGTCTCTCTCTCTCCCCTCCCTTAAACTGGCTTGTTTTCCTCCTTTGAGAAAAAGATCAGCCCAAACAGCATGCCTACAAATGTAATTTGAACACGGACATGCAGCATGATGACAATCATAGGATGTGGTTTCTGACATGGAATAATCTGCAGACCAACAAAGCTATCTTTCACTTAACTGTTTTTGTTTGTGTATAAACAGAAATCTGATTCTTTCTTAAACTGATATTCTAGACTACGTTTATACATCAACAGTAAAATAGTGCAAATTGAACACTGAAAGTAGTTTTGCCTAAGGGGTTAGATATTGGCTGAGCTATTGTTTAACTAAAAAACAAAGCATTAGTTGCTGGAAAAATTGAACTTTTGCCTTGCAAACAAATGATCAGACAGGTATAAATTAACTAGAAAACTAGTGCACATTTGAATAACCCTTGATTGTTGAAAGCTGCCAAAATATGAAGCGTAATAAGTTTGACTAATTTCAAGAAGTTGTCACCCATTACATACTGCATTCAGCACCCAGGGACAGACCTATCCTACATCTAGCCTAGACTTTCCATCTGTAATTATTATGGGAAGATCTGCTTTCTGTTATCTGGGAAAGCACCTAACATATAAGGTTACCTTATGCAGCTGTGACCTGGAGAATTAGACAAAAGTTTATACTGTATAGCATCATCTGGAACCATGCTTTGAGAGTCACTTGACCTATGAAAATTATTCTATATTTGAATTGCTATTCTAGACTTTTAAGTGTTATTTGATGTTTGTTTGAGTTTGAAATTTTGCTGTGGGATGACCTGTGGTTTTGACCCACTGAGGATGCGCGTCAAATTTCGTATGATGCAAAGCAAGTGCTCCTCTTCATTTTAAGAGTAAAATATCAGCAAGACTACTGTTGTGTCACCTGCTGCATCTTAAATTGATCTTACGAGGAGTCACGAAAAGAAATGGAAACATCTCTACAGTTATAGTCCTAACCATTAGGGAGTAAGTCTGCAATCCTAGACCTACTTACCTGATCCCCATTTAATAGGTTTTACTTCTGAGTAAACATGGTTAGGCTTCTGAATCCAGTCACCCATACTTCTGACTGAATATGCTTGAGGTGGTTAAGACTTCGTGGCTGCAGCCTTATGCACACGTGCCTTACAGCAAGCCTCTTTTCAAATAAACAAGCAGCATTCTAGGTTAGATTTTTTTTAAAAAAAACAAACCCCAGCAACAAACAAACACATAGGGACATGAGCCAGTCCTGACTATATGGCAGCTCCTTCACATAGCAAATTCACGAAGTTCCAACCACACTGTTCAGGCAGTTGCGCTGCAGCAATCTGGATGGCAGCAAAATGGATGGATGCAACAAAATATATCTAGACAAGGAAGCAGGCTTTGAAATACATAGGCAGATTAGCATCCGATTGGCTGCGTGGGATAAGAACATGCATCATCATAGACATGACTAGTTGGGAATGAGTTGAGCAGGATCAGGGCCATTATTTCACTACTATAGTAAATGCCCTTGGAAATTGCATACATGTTGAATGTTGGTCTGTATATTTTGGTTCAGCCATATTTTGGTTTAGGCCCCAACCTGTGGTTGCTTAATTTATTAGTTAAAACAAAACAAAACACAAGCAACATACTGATCCCTCTCAATAAAGGTGAACCTGGATCTCACTCACAGTTCCATGAGGTTCGTTTCTGTATATTTGCTCTACTACCAAAACACACATCTTGAAACAATCACTATGTCAATGTCCAGCATCAAGCTGCTTTAGATTCACTAGCAACATATGGCTTTGTGGACTGAATTCTGAAAAAAGGTGAAAACAAAATTCAGCGCTTAGCTTCCAATCAACTTTCATTTAATAAGAGGAGGGATGTCAAATACTGCAAAAGGGTAAACTTGGATCAGATACAAATGCATTATAGAAATATCGAGTTGGAAGGGACCTCAAGGGTCAGATAGGCCCTGCAATGCACACAGTTCCCCATCCAATATTGAAACCATACCGGACCCTGCTTAGTTTTGCAAATGTGCTAGCAGGTTTATTGCTGCACCACTATCTTATGTTAAAACTGGTATAAATCACATCAAGGATTCTCAGATCTAGGAATCTCAAAATGGATGGCTTAAAACTAATCAGCAAGATACCAGGCTATTGGCAATTCATACTGGTGGCAGTGTAATACTAGAGTTTAAAGTAAGTCCCCTTTATACCCTTAAGAAAGGTTTTATGCAGCCAGAGACCAGAATTGGACAAGTGAGCCCCAATAGCAAAATGCTGGGCAGTTTAAGGAGTGTTACCTTGTTTCCTTATTTTTGCAGAATGACTAAATGAGACACTCCGTGACCCTGGCAAAAATGTGTTTCTGGTCATTGCATACTGTGTTAGATTAAATTCATTATACCATCTTTGGCTGAAGTTGTCATCCTGTATCGGCCGAATCTCCTGGGATCGCCCAGTCGGTAGAGCATGAGCCTCATAATCTCACGTTGGGCAAAACATTCCTTCGTTGCAGGGGGTTAGACTAGATGACCCTCATGGTACCTTCCTATGCTATGATTCTGCATATAAAAACTCGAGCTATTAGATGATGCTTTCTTTTAAGATTAGCTGTGTGATTTCCTGCGGCTGTGCTGAGTTGCTACAGAACAAGATGAGGTGCCTCTGGAATGAACGAAGCTGGGAGCGGGATCCGTACAAGATCACGTGGGGGCAGAAAAATAGAAATGCGATCCCAACAGTTGCTGACACAACTTTCTCTCTCTCTTTTATGACAGGCCATGTCTCCTTGTGGCAGATGATTGGCTGCTAAGTTGGCCACGACGATCGGAAGGTTCCTTGGCGCAGTCAAGGTCTGACAGAGGCCCCGGCTTCTCTCTCTTTTTCCTCTGAGTGTGTTCCCCGAGAGCATTCAAAACTGTTTCTCCAAAGGGTTCTGCAGAAACTCAGACTGTTTTCTAAAGCAGAAGCACCACAGTCCACAGCGGAAGCGATGGGCAGCGTGCGAACCAACCGCTACAGCATAGTTTCCTCGGAAGAGGACGGCATGAAGCTGGCCACCATGGCTGTTGCCAATGGCTTTGGGAATGGCAAGAGCAAGGTACACACCAGGCAGCAGTGCCGGAGCCGGTTCGTCAAGAAAGATGGCCACTGCAATGTTCAGTTCATAAACGTGGGAGAGAAAGGACAGCGGTACCTAGCAGACATCTTTACCACCTGCGTAGACATCCGCTGGAGGTGGATGTTGCTCATCTTCTGCCTGGCTTTCATCCTCTCCTGGCTGTTTTTTGGTTGTGTGTTTTGGTTGATTGCCTTATTGCACGGGGACCTCGATAAAAAGGAAGGACTCTGTGTCTCTGAAGTTCGCAGCTTCACTGCGGCCTTCCTTTTCTCCATTGAAACGCAGACGACGATTGGCTACGGCTTTAGGTGTGTCACGGACGAGTGCCCCATCGCAGTCTTTATGGTGGTTTTCCAGTCGATAGTTGGCTGCATCATTGATGCCTTCATCATTGGTGCTGTGATGGCTAAGATGGCCAAGCCGAAGAAGAGGAACGAAACTCTCATCTTCAGCGACAATGCGGTGATAGCTATGAGGGATGGAAAGCTGTGCTTGATGTGGCGGGTTGGGAATCTACGCAAAAGCCACTTGGTGGAAGCTCACGTGAGAGCCCAGCTCCTCAAATCCCGAATCACCACTGAAGGAGAATACATCCCTCTAGACCAAATCGACATCAACGTCGGGTTTGACAGTGGGATAGACCGCATATTTTTGGTGTCGCCTATTACAATTGTCCACGAAATAGATGAAGAGAGCCCATTGTATGACTTAAGTAAGCAAGATATGGACAACACAGACTTTGAAATTGTAGTAATATTAGAAGGCATGGTGGAAGCTACTGCCATGACTACCCAGTGCCGTAGCTCCTATCTGGCAAACGAAATCCTCTGGGGCCACCGTTATGAGCCTGTACTGTTTGAAGAGAAGAACTACTACAAAGTGGATTATTCTAGGTTCCACAAAACGTACGAAGTGCCGAACACACCCCTCTGTAGTGCCAGAGACTTAGCGGAAAAGAAATATATCCTCTCTAATGCAAACTCATTTTGCTACGAGAACGAAGTAGCCCTCACGGGCAAAGAGGAAGAAGATAGTGACAATGGAGTGCCCGAGAGCACGAGTACAGACACACAGCCAGAGATGGAGCCCCACAGCCAAGCTGGTGTCCCCCTAGAGCCTAGGCCTTTAAGGCGGGAATCTGAAATATGACTGATGGAAATGTTTTCCGCTCTGGTTAAAATATATCTGTCAATAACGGGCAGGCTACATGCAGGAGTGGCCGCAAACAGTTTTTCAGATGACGGTACTGTCAAACAGAGATAGGCATGCAGGCCAAAAAGTCCTGCTAGGCTGGTTTTCAAAACGCTGTCTTCATGGGAGGTACAGCAAAAGCGTGAATTGGAACATGAAGCACTATGTCTGTGCGTGACTAGAAAGCACATATATGTTGTAGAATAAATTATGTATATATATTTTTTACAAAACTTGAACTTGCAGGCAAGCTTTGGTTGAGTGGTATTGTTTGTCGTCTATTTTTCTCTCTCTGTCTCCCAAAATGCTTCTCTCTTGGGAACAAGAATGTTTTAAATGGCATAACAAAGGCAAGAGACGGCCTTACTATTTTTTTAATGTTGCTGCTAACTACATGAACACAAATTGTAATTATTTTTTGTCGCAGTGTAGTATTTGTTTTTTTCTTTTATATATCCTTTTTTTAAAAAAAAACAACAACAAAAACGCAAAACAAAAACAGAAAAGGGGGAAATTCTCAGTGTTGAACTTGTTAGTTTCAAAGCTCTCTGTCAGTCAAAGTGACTGGTGATGCTAGGGAATCTGAACTTTTGATGAGGCCAGTAGATTGGTGGCTAGAATCAATTTCTCTTCGTACTATCCAGTTACATAAGAAGTGTTATGTAACACAATGCCATGCAGTAGCCTACAGCAAGATATATATTTTTTAATTTGTGTTTGGGAATGGAATGGGAGTCACCCCCCCCAAAAAAAAAATCCAAAATGTGTTTTGATTTCAAAGCTACCTAAGTGAATACCAAAGAGAAAAAATGCACACATTTGCACAGCTTTTTACTTAAACAGAGCAGGTTGCTTTCAGACTATCTTTCTTCCCCAAAGGTCCTTACGCATGTAGTATTTTTTTTTTAATGCACCTTATTCTAAAACAAAAGACTCCTTTTTTTGCCCCATCCTTTTCTGGGCAAATAAACTTCTGATCTTAAAGAGGAGGAGGAGAAGAAACTGAGTGAAAGGGAGCAGACATATGTCATTTCCTGTTTGCAAAATAGCAAGACTGTGGCAGAAAGTCAGCTGGGAAGTCATGCATTCCAGACCAGTTTTTAGAACACAGAACCCTGTTAGAAGTGGAGTAGGATTTTGCAGGGACTGCAATCCTAGAGGCAGCTGGGGAAAAGCCCTACTGAACTCAGTATGTCTTACTTCTGAGTGGACATGTATAGGATTGTATTGTGAGCCATCAAACGGAACCAAGGCCATAGTTACGCTCTGTTTGACATTTAATCCAGCTTTGTTACATGTTGGCAAAACCATCGTTTCAGCCATAGAGATAGACTTGACCATACGTAACAGGCTGCCATGAACAAAGCAACAGGCTGCTCCCCAGGAGATAGGAAACTGACATGGAATAATCTGATGCAAGGAAAGCAGTGGTTTTGTTTTCGATGGGACAGCTTCTCCTTGCCAGGGTGATGGGGGGGGGGGAAGTATGCTAAAATTTTTCTAGATTGTTTGTCAGGGGGGTGGGCAGGTGAGTTTGAAGGAAACAATACTGTAAAAGAGTTCCCTCTTTTTGTTTTCCGACGACTTGAGAAAGCCACGATGGGATGATCGACAGACATAGCAATATATCTTCACCGAAATCTTTAAACAGCTATTGCGACCGACTGCTGAACCGTGGCTTTAATGGCATTTGGGGGCCCCTTGCCAAGAATGCTTTAAAAATTCTCCCTGCCTCGTAAGATCAAGTGTACCGTTTCAGTGGCACCCATAGGTTATAGACGGATGAGCTCTACCAGCAGGTGGAAGAAGAAGGTGATAACTGAGGGAATAAACCTTTAATTCTTTTACAGTATTGGATCTCCCTGTATGCCATTAAAAAATAGCTTGTTCTGGGTCTAATGCTGTTCCTAATAATCTGCGAAGCTTTCTGGGCCACACTTGCCATGTCAGAAGGAGACAAATTGTGGCATTTCCCAGTTAGAATGAACTTTGCAGACTTGATGGGTCCGAAACTGCATAAATTGGAGGTGGTGTTATATAGGCAGGTTTGTTCATTTTCCCTCTTAAGTCAGATATTGTTTATGTACCATGTACTGAGGCTGATTCTGAAGAGCGAAAAAAGGAGGTGGGGGGGCATAGAACTAAATATGCATGGCAACCTGACTGGAGTCTCTGGGTCAGGGAAACAATGAAAGCAATTGAACATGACTCGTGCTGCTATTGTGATATATTTTGCAAAGGAAAATAAAGAGCAAACCAAAGAGTATTTAGTGACATGTCAAACAAAGAAGGGAGGAAACTACTCCAAAATGCACAAAGTTCCCACTTGCAAGACTTGAGACATTAAAGGGAAAGGTGGGTTGAGAAAGTGTTGAATATATTTGTTTTAAAAACAAACACACAGAGAAAGGGATTTTTTTTCTTTTTTAAAAAATCAAATCTAATATTTCTTTTCTTTTCCTGGTGCAGAGTTGGTTTTTCTTTTCCTGAGAAGCAGGGTTTTGTGTTTTCAGAATTTTTTTTAACGAAAATGTACATTTTTTAAAATAAAGTTTATCAAGTATTTTCATATTTAAAGCCAAATGTAAATAGAGAAGTCCATTGAAAAAGAAAAAACGATAGGAGAAAAGGCCAAGATGGCATCAGTTAGAACCTATGATGCTACAGGTTAGCATGGTTTTTAGCAAATAATTGCAAGCCTTATGGGATTTCTAATGCTATGAGTTATTTTTTTGTTATTTATTTAGGCATGGATGTTTAACTTGATTGTGTTTGTCCTTGCTATTGGCTTTTTCCTTTCCTTTTTACTTGCATTCAGATCGCTACAGACTTGATGAGAGTGGTTAATCTATTGCACTCTTTGTCGGGGGTATGTTTCTCTTCCTCAAATAACCCTTTGTCTTTACCTGTTTGCTTCTGCATGTGAAAAAAACACGCTAAAACGAAACCTTCCTTTATGTATATATCATGGTACCTACTGGCCCTTAATTGTCCTCATGATGTTCTTTTTTAACAAACAAACAAGCAAGCAAGCAAGCAAGCAAGCAAACAAGCTCAACATGCCTTGCTAGGCTCAGCCTTAGGTTCCATGACCATTGTGAAGCTACCGAAAGATTATTTTTGAAGCAGCTGATCACAAGGGACAATTGTGCAAAGTGTTGAGCAAGTATAGATTTGTGGTGCAATAGCTTGCCACTTACACCGATGGGAAATTTCCCCACTGACGTCACTGGAATGTAGACTGCATGCAGACCTGAGTCCTCAAGCCACAAATAAGAGCTTTGAGACAAGCAGTAATTTTCCTTTTCCCTAGAAATACTTGAATGGGGGTGGGGGCTTCTCTTGTATGTAACTAACAGTGCAATCCTGGGCAGGTCTACTACTCAGAAGTAAGTTCCATTGCTTCAACGGGGACTTACTCCCAAGGAAGTGGGCACACAGTATAGGGTTGCAGCCTTATTATCTCGCTCGTGCAACAAAGGCTATGGGTTGGTTGCTGTTGTTTCTCAACCGTGGCCTGGTGTGCAAGGTTTTAAAATGAATAAAAATGTGTGTATTCTTTGGGTACATGGTTCGGTCACAGATTCACGCCCCCCCCCCCTTCATAACTATTCATTCTATTGCTCATGCATTTGGCAAAGACAAAGGGTTCTGAATCTGATATTTTGCTCTCTTACTTTTGCTCTCCTTTTATTTGTTGGGGTGGAGTTGCAAAGTAAAAACCGATAAGTACTGTAATGTCTTCTTTTTCTAAAAAAAAAAAAACCAAACAAAACAAAACAAAAAAACCTGGCTGCTGTTGTTGATCATTTTTTAAGGTAGGAGAGTGCTGCGCAGTTGCCACCCCACAGGCAACTGGAGAGACCTCTCTCTTCTCGTAAATGGATTTTCTGTCCTGCAGCTGTTTGTAAGGTGAACAAAACCAACAGGCATTTGACAATCGTTCTCCTTTACTTAATTTTCCTGTTTGCAGCCTTTTGTATCAAAGTCTTCCTAATGTACTGCACAAATCATGGACTGTACAAAATTTTTATATATATATTATGTCTTATTTTATTATTTCTTAAAAAAAATAAAAAATAAAAGTATTCTTGCATATTTGACGCTGAATCTCTTTACAAGCAGCAACACAGCAGCTTGATTGCATAAGCATGCTCTGTCCATCTGAGTGCAATGTGCAGCTAGCTACCCTCTTTTTGGATGTGTCCCAATCGCTGTAGCAGATTCTCAGCCTGTACGAGATTATGCATTCTAAGCCTGTATGGGATAATGAACAGGCCCCATCTCATTTATGACAACACGAACAGTGGGAATCTAGATCACACCATTTGAGGCAGGGGGTAGCTTGTGCAACAAAATTAATTTGCTCCTTATTTCTCTAGTAAGTGTCACTGTCAGGCCTTCACAAATGTGTGTGTGTGTGTGTGTGTGTGTGTGTGTGTGTACGTACAATGGTACCTCAGGTTACAAACTTAATTCGTTCCGGAGGTCCGTTCTTAACCTGAAACCATTCTTAACCTGAGGTACTACTTTAGCTAATGGGGCCTCCTGCTGCCGCCGGCGCACGATTTTTGTTCTCATCCTGAGGTAAAGTTCTTAACCCAAGGTACTACTTCCAAGTTAGCGGAGTCTGTAACCCAAAGTGTTTGTAACCCGAGGTGTTTGTAACCCGAAGTACCACTGTGTACACACACACACACACACACACACACACACACACACGATAGAACTATGTGGTCTTAGTGTCATCTTTTAAAAAGTGGACTCCTTTATAGTTGAAGCTTCGCTGTGTTTGTGAACAAAAACCTTATTCAGCTTTGCATATTAAATGTTCAGAAGTCTGATTGAAACATGATGGGTGGTATCCAATTTTTACCATATGCTGAGTAGGGCCATTGAAACTGATAGGCTCAAATTAATCCCAGTGATTTCAATGGGTCTACTACTCTGAGTTTCCCTTAGCTGAACACCAACCTATCCTACTAGTGGTCTGCCTCTTCCTCTCCAGTGCAGGGAACATTTTATATAGATAACATTTCAGAGTTGCAACCCTTCCCTCTGCTGATGCTACAGTAGTGAAACATTATGCCCTCTCCCATTGGCTACTACCATGAGCTGCAATTCCTCTTCCCAACAGATAGGATGCTGCCTCTTCTTCTAACATGATGCTCTTTCACTCTGAAAATGCCACAACTGGGAGATCATAGAACTGTAGAGTTGGCAGGGACCCTAGTCCAACCTCCTGCAATGCGGAAATATTCACCTGTCCCATATAGCAGAGGTTTTCAACCATTCTGAGACCATGGCTCTTGTCTTGACCAACTACATTCTTACTGTGGCACCCCTGTGGGGCTCAGGAGCCCAGTTACGACACCCCTTGGCTGCGGAGCTGGCAGCCTCTCACCCTTTTTCGAACACCCTCCCTTCTGGAGTGTTCCCTCAGCCCTCTTCTCCTCTTTCCTTGGGGGTCTCTTCTGGGCAGCTGTTGCCACCACCGCTGGTCTCTTGGCTGCCCCAAAGAGAAGTGCCTCCTCACAGGGGCCTGGGACCAATCCTGTCCATTCCCAACAGCAAGGGCTGGCAGACTTGCTTGCTTACTCCAAGGCCGCTTCAGCTCCTGACAACCACTACCCCCTGAGCAGTCCCATTCACCTGGGGAACATGTAGCTAAGCTGCTTCAACAAACAGCTGTGAAAGCCTTTGGGAGGCAGAGACATGAGAGGGCATCAGAAGAGGGAGGGAAGGAAAGAGGGACAGAGGCCAGTATTGCTCATGGCACCCCTGACCATCATTTAAGGCACCCCAGGGTGCCATGGCACACTGCTTGAAAACCACTGCCATACAAGGATCAAACCAGCAACGTTGTCATTATCAACTCCATGCCCCAACCAACTGATAATTCCAGGGCATAGGCCAGTTACCTGTAGGAGCTGTTCACATGCAGTCCTATTCAATTCTCACCTGCCCATCCACGCTTTCAATATCTGATAACCCAGCCCCACTGCCATACAAATTTCAGAGAGGAAATTGACCATTTGGCTGTTTACATGGAGTTCTCAGTGAAAGAAGGTGTTTGGTATACTAGTAGCATGAGTATAAGCAAATTCAGTATTTATGAATGCCCGGTGGCATTTTGGTTCCAAGATCTCTCCTAGAACTGATCTAGTGTGGCATAGAAACTATGTGCCTGTGGTTCAGACCTTTCCTCTGCCACAAAGGTAGCCTAAGGCAATTCTCCCTCCATCTCCCAGTCTCGGCCACTAAGTGTATTGTGATAATAAGAGTGATCTTATAGGGCTGGCTTCCATAGTGCATTGTCTAAGCTAGTATTATTAGATGCAGACAACTATAGCACTTTCAGTAGTGGAGGCTGTTGCCTGTGGAACTAGCTGGAGCCAATGATAGCCAGAGCCAAGTAATTCTAGTTTTGTCCCCATCCTTCTCCCTGCTGAGTTCTACAAGGGCAATCCTGAGACTAAGAAGGAGGAAGTTGACAGCCTCCTGGGCTGGTTGTAAGAAAAATGGCAGACAGGTCGGGCAGACTGCTAATGGCAGACTGTGATTGCTGCCTCATTTGCCATCCATCCAACAGGTAGATCTACTGGTAGATCGTGGGGTGTTCCTGGTAGATCTCTGGCCCCTCAGCAATCTATCCCCCCCCCAAAAAAAGCTGTACAACTTTGGTTTTCCCCAAAAATCTAAAAAACCTTGGCTTCCTCCAAAAAGCTCAAGAACTTTGCCTTTCCTAAAAAAAGCTCAGCAACTTGTGTTTCCATCAGATTAACACCCACTATTTGACTGAGGATTCAGAACTCTGAACTGTGTTTTATATGATAGACTCTTTATTATGCTCTGTGTCTATCGCAATGCTCATTCAATTTTATTCAGTTTCATTCATTCGCTGCCTTAAAAAAAGCCCAACAACTTAGGTCCATCCGATGACAATGGGTAGATCACTGCCAGTTTTTTTTTAGACTGTGAGTAGATTGCATTCTATTGGGAGTTGGACGTCCCTACCCTAACAGATCTGCTTCCATTGACTTTCAGAGGTTATGAAAATGCTATTTTACAAGCACAGTAGCAGGTTGCAGGGTAGAGTGGCAGCACACACCTAACCTGAGAGCTTAGGTTGCTATTGCTTACCAGGGAGGAGATAGGGAGGGAGATGGTATCAAGGTTGGCGTGATGGCAGACCTTCCGGCAAGCATGCCAGATTGCCTCTGCCATTGTGTCTGCACCATGCTGACCTTCCTGCTGCCTTGCTCCTCTCCATAAGCAACAGCAATTCCGGTCTCAGGAGGTCAGGTGAGCGCTTCTGATCCTCCAATCTGTCTGTTTACAAATACACTCTTAAAGATCTATACTGATGTCTTTCTGGTGCTGCGCCATAGTCGGAGGTCCATATTAAGGAGATTTGCAGCAGATTCCCTACACGCATTCTAAGGAAAGGCCCTCAGGCATATTTCATGAACTCAAATTTGCATGCAAAAACTCAACTTTGATATTCTTCCAATTATTGATGTTGAGGGGGTGGGGGAATGGAGGTGTCAAAGTATAATTAGCAAGCTAATGCTTAACCATATTGCTTCTAGCATCAATCTGACTTAAGATTCAGTTGTTGAATGCTATCTCTTAGCAGGATTAACTGAACAGGAAAAGCTAGAGCTCAGACCTTTGCAAGGAATTTCAGATCTTAAATTCACATGGTATTTTGCTTCATTATCCATGCATTAATCAGGTAAACTCAAATATACTACATTTCCCCAAAGACGTTTTGGTATATTTTTTAAAAAGCTATAAAATAGAATAATGCATTGCAGCTATGAATTGGACTTAATAGGGAGTCAGTTGCAAAAAGCAAAACCACAAAATGAAACACTTTGGTGAATAAATGCTTTTACTACTCTGATCTATCATGAACATATTATCACAACATCCCTTCTTTTGCAGAGGAGTTTTTCCTGTGGGAGAAAATCTCTAGTGGTTGTAATTTATCTCCATGCCAAATAAGAGTGCTTACCTCATTGGTAGTCTTGCATTAACCGAAGTGGCTTATGTTTGCCCTACATATTCTTTATTTATTCTTTATATTTATTAGCTGGCTCATAAACGTATTTCTCTAGATGATGCCCAATGTTCAAACAGAGATATTTGTTAGCTCCAGGGCAGATGTATATTCATATATTGTGCCCAAACAAGGTATCAAATACACCAAGAGCAATCTCTTACAGCAATAAAATAACCCACAAAAAGTCATAATGCATAAGAGGCTGGATATGAATATGACCTTGAAACCCAAAAATCTAATAATATGCAGCACACAACCTTCCTTCTCAGTTTAGTTCTCTGCAGTGTGTTTCTACAATGCATATCTGGCATTGGAATCTGTGGAGAACAACAAACCATGAACCATGGTTTAGACATAAAAACAAGGCAGGTTATCACTTGTCCCTTTCTCAGAGTGGCAGGAACACAGGAGGAACAGACTGGGTACTTTTGAGCAGTATGCAACTTGCATGCTGCTCATTCAGTTTAAACCATATTTTATGTTAACCGTGGTTTGATGTAAGAACTAGCTCCCCAACCCTGTATGGCTCGAGTGGCTGCAGTGTAGCACATATATGGGTAGACAGAAGAATGACCAGACTTCAGTTGTTTTTGTTTGGATTGGTCAGCATAAGAATGCAGGAATGCAGATCATAAAGTAGCAATTATTCATATCGCAGTGACTGATCAACGAAAAGTTAAGTCGGTTTCTTCAGGAAGGAAGTAAACTTTTCCAGCTTTTTGATGTGCAAGCAACATAACTTGAATCAGACCCAAATACATATGCTGTGTATTTCAACGGATAGGAGAAACCTATTGAAAATGGAATCCACAGCTTTGCCCCCATTCCTGTTCTATGCGGCTTGCACAGTCTAGGCGATAGTCCTTCTCTAAGACACTTTGTAAAATGACAGCATCTCTAAACTGCATTTTCCCCATTAGTAAAAGGGGAAAGAATGCTGTAATGAAGTCATGCTTCCAGGGAACTCCGTTGGTATTACAGGAGCTATTCATGTCACAGCCAACAGTGCCTGCTCGGGGGAGATTTGAGATGAAGTGAGCTGTGATCAGTGGTGAGCTCTTTCATGCATCTGTTGGCACTTAGCCATTAGCAGCTAGGTTTGCAAACACCATGTCTCCTTTATTCACTGTTCTGAGCTCATGTGGGCATCATCATTCTTTTATTATATCAGACCCTCCAAGTGTCCCTGTTTTCCAGGGACTATCTGATTTGGAGAAGCCATCACGGTTTCTGATTTGATCCTGGAAAGTCCCACTTTTCTTTAGGATGTCTCTATTTTCACTGACCCCCAGAGCCATCTGAAGGCAATCCTGTACAGTCGTACCTTGGAAGTCGAACGGAATCCGTTCCAGAAGTCTGTCCAACTTTCAAAACTGTCAGAAACCAAAGCACAGCTTCTGATTGGCTGCAGGAAGCTCCTGTAGCCAATCGGAAGCTGCAGAAGCCCCATTGGACATTCGGCTTCCAAAAATAGTTTGCAAACTGGAACGGTCACTTCTGGATTTGCAGCATTTGGGAGCCAAAACTTTTGAGAACTAAGCTCTTCGAAAACCAAGGTACAGTTGTATAGGGAAGTTATTTTTAAAAAATGTTTAATGTTTTATTATGTTTTTATATATGTTGGAAGCTGCTAAGAGTGGCTGAGACAACCCAGTAAAATGTGTGGGTATAAATAGTAAAATTATCACTATGGAGTGGGATGTCCCTATTGTCATCGGAGAAATGTTGGAGGGTATGTTATATAATGTAACCCTTACACTGATGCCTAAATATCTGCAGGTCTCTTTAAGAGAGAGTTTCTCAGTGAAAAAGATCTAAAAATTGTGTTACATTCCAGACCATATTTTTCATCTCCAGTAATTATTTCAAAATTTGCATCTATAAATCAGCAAAAACAATCACATTTGTATCACTCCCCACCCCACTCCTTGATTTGCTTCAATCTGCTGTCCAGTTGCTAATTGTTGGTGAGTAGCTTCCAGGTCTTCCCTGCTCTCCCCTTTTAGGGTTATCTTTAAACTTAACTTGGACGGGACAGCCTTTCAACTATTTCAACCAACTCACCTGTTACAAAAGTTGGGTGCCACCCCCACTCTCTGCTGAGTGGTAGCAAGTTCCAGAGGGTTCCAGGGTCTATGTTCCTTTGGAGAAATGAGACACAGCGGAGACTGTTGTAGCTTTAAGAAATATGGCTTATTCACCTATTTACACCTTCAGTCTGCATGGAAGAAGTCCAAATCTTACAGCAGGGTCATTTCAAGAGGACCTCATTCCCCACAGCACTGCAGCCATGGAGTCCAAGGCATTTCCCCCAGCCAGCCTGCAGCCAGCCTGCCCAAAATGGATCCCGCTCTTTCTTCTTATTTCTTCTTCCCAGAATACCCTGCCAAAACCACTGTTTTTCCTGTCATTCCACCCAGTTACCCTGGCAACCTTCAATTAACCCCAGTAAATGTTCACATCTCAGGGCAAAGGGGAAGGACAGTTATCTTGTAATGTGGTACCTCGGGTTACAGGCGCTTCATGTTACAGATGCTTCAGGTTACAGACTCCACTAACCCAGAAATATTACCTCGGGTTAAGAACTTTGCTTCAGGATGAGAACAGAAATTGCACGGTGGTGGCACAGCGGCTGTGGGAGGCCCCATTAGCTAAAGTGGTACCTCAGGTTAAGAACAGTTTCAGGTTAAGAATGGACCTCCAGAACGAATTAATTTCTTAACCCGAGGTACCACTGTATTGCCAAATAGATACAATCAATATCACTACAAGTGTTATCCAAAGAAAAGTTAGAGATTAATAAAGTTGATAAATACAATACATAACACTTCTCAGATCTTTCAGTGCACAATCTTATAATTTGTGAAAGGAAGTAAGAAAAAATGAAATTATAGACATTTCACGGCATGTGGTTCAAAGAAAGAAGTAATGTTTGCAGAAGTGTATGCCATAAGAGTTAAGAAAAGTTAAGTCCAGCTATTGCAGGTGTGAGTGTACTCTGCTGTTGTCAATGGTTGTACCAGCTGAAGGGGCAAAACCTTGTTGCTACCTGCCTTTTCAATGGGGCTTGTGCCAGAGAACTTCTTGGTCTGTTGTCCTCCACCCTGTTTTACTAATGGTAATAAGAGTTTTCAGAGATCAAGGAGTCCTTGGCACCATTTCTGGTTCTTCAGTTACATCATTCATCAGCCAAGGTATTGCGTATCACATTTTAAGGTTGTTGTGCCAAGTGCCAGAACTATAGAAAATGTTAAGAACAGCATCTCCAAGCAAGGATTTGCTTTCTTGCTAGCTGTTTTCCAAGATACAACCCCTATGGGGATTTTTTATACATAGGTTAATGTAATTAGGAGCACATGACATCTTTAAATGTCTGATTCATATCATTTTTATTATTAACTGCTCCCTCACAGCAGTCAAGGCTGCTGCCACTGTTGCTCAAGACAAGTACCGGCTCACATACATCCCAAAAGTTGATTTCAGTCACACTAATGGGGGAAATAGGGATATTCCAGGATCAAATCAGAAGCCAGGATGGCTTTCAGAATACTGGGACTGTCCCAGGAAAACAGGGATACTTGGAGAGTATGGAACCATAAAACATTCTTATTCCTGCACGATAATTTGATGGTTTGCAATTGGTTGCTGTAATGGTTATAGGGGTTGCTCGTGCGTAAGTTGCCGCCACTCTTGGCTAGGTTACCTGGTTGAATCCTTTCTGTCTGGACAGCCCTTCACTCTCTCCGCTGGTCTCCGGCGATGAGTCCTGGAGCCTCCTTTCCGATTCCCCCATCTGCCCCCCTTCTCCACTGGTGTTACGCTGATTTCCTTCCCCAGCAGATGGGCTGCCTCTCTGCCTGCTGGGACCCTCTCCAGCATCCCCCTGGAGCCTTCCCTCCGCCTCTGGCTCCGATGGCAGTTCCCTGACAGTTGCATATGCTACCATAAACATAACAGAATGCACTGATGTTCATATTTTGTGTGGGTAAAAGTTGAAGAAAATTTTGCTCCTCACAGATTATGAAAGGGGTAATTTTGCTCCAATCTACCCCTCAGCAAAATCACTAGTGGATAGTTTTCTCCTAATTCATTTGTGGAAGGTAAAGTTAAAGTTAAAGTTAAAGGATCCCTGGACGGTTACGTCCAGTCAAAGGCCACTATGGGGTTGCGGGGCTCATCTTGCTTCAGGCCAAAGAAGCCAGCGTTTTTCCACAGACAGCTTTCTGGGTCATTTGACCAGCATGACTAAACCACTTCTGGTGCAACGGGACGCCGGGACGGAAACCAGAGATCACGGACATGCCGTTTACGTTCCTGCCACAGTGGTACCTATTTACATGCACTGGAGTGCTTTCAAACTGCTAGGTTGGCAGGAGCTGGGGCAGAGCAATAGGAGCTTACTCCGTCTTGGGGATTCGAACCACCGACCTTCCGATAGGCAAGCCCAAGAGGCTCAGTGGTTTAGACCACAGCGTGCCAGCTCCTTAGGGCCATAGCTAGGGGGTGGTGAGGTGGGCCCCCACCAGGGGTGCAGGTGGTGGGCCCCCTGCAAAATCGGCTAAAAATATGTCCATATAAATATTGATTATTGCCTCATAAGAAATGGTTTTAAATAAAGGGTGAATTGAATGGGTGGAGGGAGGGGGGTTGGAGGAGAGGCAGAAAGAAGAGCTAATTTACCCATGGCTAGGGGGTGCAATCTGGATTGTGCAGATCATCTAGCTACGGCTCTGTTGCTCCCTTTATTTGTGAAACATAGTAAACATTGGAAATTGGTGGTAGGCAGTAGATAAGTGTTGATGATTTGCAATGACTAATAATAATAATAATAAACATAAACACTACCCCCCCAGGTAGCAAACCCTGAGGTGAGTTCATGTTTCACCAAACTGCAGCTCAAAATGGAGGCCCAGTTTGTCCCACAGAACTCTTCTGCCATCCCCTATCTCATTCACACACCCTCTGTCCTCCGCCCTCCCTCCTCAGTCCTGCTAAGAAAAGGATTAGACCGCAGGGATTAACTGTCACTGTACAGTACTGGGCTGAGGAAAGCAGAGCGCCTAGAGAGGAGATGGCAACACACACGCACACAGCCTTCCCCTTAGCTTTGTGATAGTAAGGAAGAAAGCATGCATCTGTTTCTATTGGCTTCTGGTGCACATTCCCCTAAGATTTGAAGGCAAGAAGGGCACCTCTTGAGGCTAGTATATAAAGGGATATCAGCTAGGAGTGGTGTGTTTAGGTAGGGCAGAGAGCAAGCTGTTGCCTCCCTCAGTGACAGAAAAACTTCTGGTTTCCTTGTGTGTTTGGGCAGGGGAGAGATTTAAAGTTCCAAAGGCTTGCTCTTGCTTTCCAATGCACCCTGTTTCAGATTTCAATAACGTTGGTCAGTGTCTGCCATGACTTTTATTCAAAGCATCTTTGAAGGACCTGAAGATACCATAGCTCCATTGAAAAATAATACCAGGGCAAAATTGTTATGCAACGGGCTAGCTGGCTAAGCAAGCGGGCAGTGTTGCTATGCATGGGTTCTTGGCTTTTTAAACAAAATACATTGGATATTTCACCTCAATGCCCTTTACAATGGTGTTGCATTAGCATTAGTGTAGCTGAATAAACAAAAGCAATCTGTCTCTTTCTCATTTTGATTTTTGCCCTCTGTGATGAGCTTCTCTGTAGGTGGCAATGCATGTGCCCAGTGTTTGCATTTTGAAGAGGTGCAACTGTCAGGTTCATGCTCATTTCATGGGGCACATTTACAATTTCCCCGTGAGTTTAGTGTGCCTGTATCTCCCACTCTTGAGAGATCTCCAAGCCAATTTTGGGAGTGAGTGGGTAGGAGACGGGGGGAAGTCCCATTACACAAGTCTTTGCACATGGGTTAGTTTCCACTGACGGGACCTTTTGAATCCTATCCAGTCTAGCTAGATTGGCTATGAAACAGCAAGAAAACTGTATGCAAATGAAGGGCTCGATTTTACACGTATTTGACATCATGACGTACCATAAACATACACAAACACACAAAAACATTTCCATTTGCAGGACGTCTGTGTTCCCTGGGAAGTGGGATGGCCTCATGAATGCCACCTTCACATGAGATCATAACTGCATATTGATACACAGGCGTTGGCATCTGATTAATGTCGCTATCACTGTATCAACATTATGTATGAATCAACCTGTAACACAGAGCTTCACCACCGATGCCAGAATTCCAGATGTTTTCAACTACAACTTTCATTAGCCATGGCAAACATCTGGAGGGGCACCAGGTTGGCAGTCCAACCTCCAACTCTTCCTTGATCCAGGATTAAGATGCCCTTTATTAATTGTTCAAATAATATATTATCATCTTGCTAAGGGGGAGGGGGAGATTATTTGAGACGCATCAACTTTCATGCAAACCCACCTCTCCTGTTCTTCCCCATTATAAGATGTGTACAGTTAGTCTTGTTCCTTTTAGAAAATCCTAGCAGCAATCACAGCCCCTACAATGCTAGAATCACAGCTAAGAAATCATAGAATCACAGAATTATAGAGCTGGAAGGGACCTCAATGCAGAACATCCGATGACCACCACAGACCCTTTATAAGCAGTGGCTCACTCCAAGAAGACTCTCGTATATAAACCAATCTGTATCCCCAAGGTGCTGGTCAACTTCCAGATATTCCAGACATGATAAAAAAACAGAAAGCTATAATTTACACCTCGGGGATTTGATAGCACTGCTTTCCTTTCTCTTCCCTAGCTTGACTACTTATGATGTTGCATAACTATTTCTGCGTTGTAAAAGGGTTCTATGTGCTCGGATAAGCTGTGTGATGAACTGTGGGGAAAGATGCCATCGGCATTCCTAAGCAAAGCACTTTTACCTAAAACAGCACGTCTTTCTTGATGTGAAGCCCATAACAGAATAAAGAAACTAGAGAAATGCAAAAAGCATCCTTGGCCTTTCACAGATGAAGTTATCAGTGTGATGGATTAACCAACTCTGGTCTTTAGGGTACTTTTTTGAATTTGAACACTCTAGCCCTTTTGTTACAGCATCTGCACGTTCGGTGAACGTGTGTTGATGGAACGTGGGATTATCTGCATCGCCAAACAACCTATTCATTGAGCAGTCATCCGGATTTGCTCGCGTGAAGCATATGCAAAAGTTAATTGCTGCATACATGCAACATTTTAGTCTAGAATCAATGAAGACTTGTTTTTCCTATGTAGTCCACACACAGTCTTGATCTATCTGTGTCTGCAGGTGACTCTCATTGAACTATATCGCTCTGTTCAACTGTTTTTGTTTTATTTTCACACATCTACATCTTGTAGGTTCGTAGACTTTATTCTCACATCCTTGCCAGAAGCAGGGTAAAAGGGCACTATCTCACACCCACTTCCATGTTTTCAATCTATATGTGTACCCAAGGTTTGCTGGGTACCTCTGAGACCATTTATTTACTTAATCTATATTCTATATTATATGCCTGTTGTCTTTGTCCATGGAGTTTTCTTGGCAGGGATACTGGAGTGGCTTGCCGGTTCCTCCTCCAGGTGGATCACATTTGGTCAAAACTCTCCACTATGACCTGTTCATCTTGGGTGCCCTGCACGGCATAGTTCATAGCTTCTCTGAGTTCTTCAAGCCCCTTCGCCACGGCAGGGCAGTGATCCATGAAGGACGAGATGGTTGGATAGTGTTTTCGAGGTTACCAGCATGAGTTTGACCAAACTGCGGGAGGCAGTGGAGGACAGAGGTGCCTGGCGTTCTCTGGTCCATGGGGTCATGAAGAGTCGGACACGACTAAACGACTAATCAACAACAACAACAACATATTCTATATTCTCTATTTATTCTATATTCTATATTCTTTATTTATTCTATATTCAGCCAGGGACTGAATATAGACTTTTCCCATGCAACGCTTATATTCCACCACTGTGTTACAAGCTCAGACCCTCCAAGTGTCCCTATTTTCCAGGGACAGTCCCGGATTTACTGATGCCATCCTCGCTTCTGATTTGACCCCGGAATGTCCTGCTTTTCCTTAGGACGTCCCTATTTTCACTGGAGAAATGTTGGAGGGTATGGAGTTATGTGACACCCCCCCCACAAGCCAAGGAGATAAGTAACTATGCAACCTTTAGAAGACACCTAAAGGGAAGGTTTTTTTTTTAAAAAAAAAGTTTAATGTTTTATTATGTTTTTATATATGTTGGAAGCCACCCAGAGTGGCTGAGGCAACCCAGTTGATGAGTGGGGTATAAATAATAAATTTATTGTAGCTGTTGAATAGGACATCCCTATTTTCATTGGAGAAATGTCAGAAGGTATGCAAGCTATCTTGCCTACTGTGGTCTAGGCATTTTGGGTTACTCAAACAAATCGGCTTCTGCTCATTTCAATGAACTGTTGCTGGTGCCTGAGATAAGAGGAGTGTTCTGTATTCCCGCAATCTCTTCCCTTGATTTTCCTCTACCTAAACATATTGGGAACATCCTGCAGTATCTTTCTCAAGCCATGGCGGAAACCCTATTGCTCACATTAGCCTCTTGGCACACGGACCGCTGCAGAACATCCCTTGTGGCGCTTCCTTCCCTTAAGATCAACAGGCTTCAGGGACTGAACAAATACTATCCGAACACCAGGAGTTTGACTTGGCACCAAATGAAACCATAAAAAGCTCTCTTAGCCCCATTGCTTTTGTGGATATTTGAGCTGGCTGTTTAATTCTCTTCTCCATGTGGATGAGCTAATAGGCGCTGGGATGTTTTTATTCTTCATCCATACTGCCATACTTTGAGCTGGAAGGGACCACCTAGTCCTGCCCCCTGCAATGCAGGAATCTTTCTGCCCAAAGGGGATCTGGAACCCGAGACCCTGAAATTGTCTAATGCTCCAGCCCAACCAAAGTTGATTTTCTTATTCCTAGGGCCTTTTGGATTTTCCCTGGGGACATTTCAATAACATTTTCAAAATAGCTGAGTGAACTGGAAGAGAAGGCAAAAGCACCCTAAAGAAATGCTCAAAATGTGAATATGTGTAACAAATGATTTGCTTCTCTTGGGCAGGGTCATCCTAGCTCACTGGAAGAGCATGGGTTTTGCATGCAGAACCCAAGGAAATCTCTGGCATCTGCCAGAAGCATTGGGAAAGGTGCTGAAATACAGCTTGAAGCCTTGGGAAGCCATTGCCAGTCAGTTTAGGTGAGGGTGGATCTGTATAAATCACCTTCCTATTTGCTAAAAATGAAATTGCGGCTGCTTGAAGCAACCAGACAATCCCATTTACAAACACGTGGGTTTTCAGGAATCTAAAAGAAATGAACTATGAAAAGCAAAGCCAAAAGCAACATAAACAAACACATGAATTTACTTCATGGAGCATGAAATAAATCAATCTTTTTTTTTTTTTTTGTATTGCTGGCACTTGGAAAACAATGCAAGGTGGTGTCTGTTCCATCCCACATACAGAAACCAATCAGACCAGCAACTTTCTGATGGTAAGAGCTGTTTGACAGTGGGACAGACTCCCTCTTTCATGGGAAGTTTTAAAGCAGTGGTTGGATGGCCATAAGTCTGTGATTCCTTCATTGCAGGGGGTTGGACTAGATGACCCATTGATTTTGTGGGTGAACAGCTGTCTCTATTGTATCTGTTTTTTGGAATCAGGTGCCTCAGACTGTTAAAGAGAGACTTTGTAGAAAAATGTTGCGAACATTCTGCTTTTCAGGTTGTTCTGATATAGTTCTATAATTAGTCTGTTCGTGGGCATTAATTTTTTCCCACTTGCCAGGCAACAGATTTCCCACCCACCCACCCCCAATTAAAAGTATATATTTTATCCTGATAGTGTGAAAAAAGGTCTGTAGATTAGTAGTTTAAATGCTGGGTGTGGAAAGAATATCAGAACAGTGTTGGGAAATATTAATAGAAACATTAAAGAGATAACTGAAAGTAAAAGATCGGTTGTTTTCTTTCTTTTGCTACGGTGAATGAGCTCGGCCCTCAGAGACAGAACTACGTTTTAATTGCAGGCTGCTGAAGAACAACGCGTGCTCTATACTCTGGGAACCCAACATGAAGAAATACACAAAAAAGAAAGATGATGTGAGAATATGAGTTTGGCATTTCTTTCCTTATCATCATTAATTACCGTATTTTTTGCTCTATAAGACACACCAGACAACAAGACGCACCTAGTTTTTGGAAAAGGAAAACAAGAAAAAAAATATTCTGAATCCCAGAAGCCAGAATAGCAAGAGGGATTGCTGCACAGTGAAAGCAGTGATCCCTCTTGCTGTTCTGGCTTCTGGGATAGCTACGCAGCCTGCATTCGCTCCATAAGACGCACACACATTTCCCCTTACTTTTTAGGAGGGAAAAAGTGAGTCTTATAGAGCAAAAAATATGGTATATGCTATCAGCTGCTATCTGTGGAAAGCCAGCCACATCCTGCAAGTATTCATGAGACTCCACTCTAATGAATGCCTATTAAATACGGAGGCAACAAGCCACTAACTCTTTTCCAGAGCAGCTACCTGCATCTGATGAAGTAGTGGCTCCATGTTTATCAAGTGCAGTTGAATTTCAAAGAAGGAATCTCACAGCAGAATCATATGCTAACAGACTTTCCAAGTTTCCCTATTTTCCAGGCACGGTCCTGGATTTACAGATGGCATCCCAGTTTCTGATTTGATTCCAGAATGTCCCTCTTTTTCTTAGGACACTCCTATTTTCATCAGAGAAATGTTGGAGGGTATGGTAGGATGTCCCTGTTTTCTTGGGAGAAATGTTGGAGGGTATGGAGTTATCCAACCCCTGAGCCATCTGAAAGCAGCCCTGTATAGGATTTTTTTTTTAAAGTTTGATGTTTTAGTATGTTTTTATATATGTTGAAAGCTGCAGAGTGGCTGGGGCAACCTAGTCACATGGGTAGAGTATAAACAGTAAAATTATTATTGTTATTGTTATTGTTATCATCATCATCATTATTAATACTGTTATGGAATAGGACATCTCTATTTTCATCAGGGAAATGTTGGTAGGTATGTGAGAAGGGAGCAAATAAATTAACTTGATGTGGCTTCAGGATATTTGGAAAACCTCACAGAACCTCCCTGTGATAGCCTGTATGTTAAGTGTCAGGCTTGGTAGATTCTCTACTCACCTGGTAGCATCAAGGATCAAGGAAGAAGCAAGAAAGTTCATATTTATGGTTTTATTTAGTATCATGGTGCAAGACAAAGAATCCAGTCCTTAACTTCATTGTGACGTTGCTTACATTGAGCTCCTTCCCTTCTTTCCCCAACAACAGCCCATGGCTCTACAAGGGGCCCCAGGAGTCAAACATCTTTGAGCCCTTTGCTCTTGAATTCTCAGTGAGCAGCGAGTACGCGGAGATGGTGGGCTTCTATGCTTCCAAGGACGTCTCTGCCGGCAATTCTCCCCTTCCTCCTCCTTCTCCTAACACCTCCTCACTTGGCAGCTCTGAGTTCTGCTGCAATTGATTCCTGTCTCCCTCTTCTCTTGAAACTGCTTTTTGGAAGGCAATTCCCAGGCCTCCTCCTTGGTCCAGTCCCTGACATTAAGTCATGTAGCACAATACAGAGGTACCTAAGTTTGCTGGGCTACATAGACAAATTTCCCAGCACAGATTGAACAGTTGGCTAGTTGCATCTCTGAGCTCTTGCTCTATACCATGTACAGTTCGACCAATTCAATCAAAGAAATGTGAAACTATATTATTGTCTTCACCCTTTTTCAAAACTCACTTCTTTCTCTCTTTCCTTTTGTTATTTTTAAATCGGTGCCCATGGAAGTAGCAAGAACCTCTTGGAGTGTTAATGCTGTGTATCCTTTCACTGTAGGCTCAGGTTGTGTGTGTGTGTGTGTGTGTGTGTGTGTGTGTGTGTAAATAAGCCCTATATCATAAAGGCACCACAGTCTCTGCTATGCCTCATTTCCAAAAAGGAAACACTGTTTGGAACCCTTGCAATCTCACACCGCTCAGAGATTGTGAGTTGTGGCAGCATGCAGCAATATGTACCGGCCATATTTCATCATGCTGATGTCACTATTTGTGTCACTGGTTTCAGTATTCCCTTGGTGGATGCTGACAATCAATGTGAAATACTGGATTTAAGATCCAATGACAGGGTTATAGCGCTGACTTTATCTGACCTTATCCTTTAGCTGACTGACAGCCCAGGGCCATTTTCCATATCATCTACATTCAGGAGTTTCCATTGACTACACTTACAGAGACTCTTATCACACCAGACCATTGTTACATGCTATTTTACCTTTGAGAAAAATGAAGAAAAAGATTTTATTTTTTTTAGAATTCCAAAGAAAACATTCTTTTCCTCTGAGGGAAAGGAAAGGTGATGAAATACTGTTCTAGTGATATAGATGAAAGGATAGAGGTTTTTGAAAGAAAAAAAGAGACACAAACCCATCCCTAAAGTTCTATAGAAATCTGTTTTTGAGATTGTCTTGATAACAAATCTGGATTAAACAAATCTTACAAATTAACGCAAAACACATTTTAACTTTTCTGGGTCCTTTACAAGCTAGTATTGGGTATATTTTATTCATTTAAAGCTTTTATATACTGTGACCTAAAACTGGTTTACCTGTAATAAATGCCAATTATAGCGGAATCTTTCATGGATCACTGCCTTATCATGGTGAAGGGGCTTGAATAACTCAGAGAAGCTATGAGCTATGCCGTGCAGGGCCACCCAAGATGGACAGGTCATAGTGGAGAGTTTTGACTAAACGTGATCCACCTGGAGCAGGAACTGGTAAGCCACTCCAGTATCCCTGCCAAGAAAACTCCATGGACAAAGACAACAGGCATATAAAAGTTATGACACTGGAAGATGAGCCCCTCAGGTTGGAAGGTGTCCAACATGCTACTGAGGAAGAGTGGAGGACAAATACAAGTAGATTCAGAGCTGATGAAGTGGCTGGGCCAAAGCCGAAAGGACGCTCAGTTGTGGATATGGAGTTTTCTTGGCAGGGTACTGGAGTGGCTTGCCGGTTCCTGCTCCAGGTGGATCATGCTTAGTCAAAATTTTTCACTATGACCTGTCTGTCTTGGGTGGCCCTGCACGGCATAACTCACAGCTTCTCTGAGTTATTGCTCTGGTCCATGAGGTCACAAAGAGTCGGACATGACTAAATGACTAAACAACAACAACAAACAACATATTTCTGTTACTCATGTCATTTGGAGGGGAAATTTTTTGTGTGTACAGTGCAGGAGATTACTCCAGGAGGTGTGGAATGGAAGCAACTTTAGTCAAGAGAACTGACAGCTTATTTAAGGGCATGCTAGCTCATGAGAAATAGAAGGCTTGGCAATGCTTTAGTCAAGCTGAGATCATCTACCTTTGCAAAGAAGATAGGAGGTGTGATACTCCCTACTGCCAGCCATGCTGGGTGACCCTGTTCTGGAACATAAGATCAAAACGTCTGGCAAGGTTTTAATCAAGCTGAGATCAAACGCCTGGATGAAGACTCATCAGTGGCTCCGAGTCGGCTTCCTGACTTTCCTTGTACCCCGATAAGGATCGAGAATGTGGCACACACCCAATTAATTAAAAAACCAAAACACCTGTTTCACAGGAATTTGCCCCTGACATTATTGACCGATACAGATTTGAATTTGAAAAAAAAAGCAAATCGGAAGGTAGGAAAATACAGAGACGTAGGTAGGTGGCAAGGATATTGCATCTATTGTCACTCAGTGCATTTTCCATGGCAAGTGTCAACCAACATGTGACCTGATGGATGAATTTATCAATTTCATCTGCTTTTTGTTTCTCTTTCTTTCCCTCAGATCTTAAGTTCAATTTTTCTGATTTTGCATCAATTTGCTTTCTTTTATGATTGCCTGGAAATTCATCTACATTTTCACGTGCGTTTTACTTCATAACCACATTTTTTGTATGCAATTTTGCCCCAAATAGTCACCTTTTCACAAATACTCACCTTTTCATAAGCAAGTTTTTCTCATAGACCTTTTGTTTTTTTTTTTTACTAATGTCAACATTTTCTGTATGCCTTTGACTGTAATACATGCTTTGTTGTAAGTAGCTTTCGGTTAAACAACTGCAGTGTAAAAATAAGAGAACCGTGAATTTTTGAAGGCGCATAGAACCACTGTGCCATACACTGATGCCCCGTTCCAAAATCTTGGATTGTGCCATTCATTTATTGCGGTCCAGACACCAGATTTTGTTTGAGAAATCTTGAAATATGGGTCCCCCCAACAAAATTCAAAATTTGGCTTTGTAATTCAGAATTTATGTGATGTGATTTAATTTGATGTGATTGGCCAGTTAATAAAAATATTATTTTTTTTTTTAAAAAAGAGAAATCCATCAGAATGGAAACAGAAAGCATGACTATTTTCACAGCCTTTGCATTGATTTTTGACCTCCAGCTGAATCAGTAGCTCTTTCTGCCTCAGGGCAACCACAGACAGTTGGTAACTCTATTACAGATTGTAGCCCGGCTGATCTGACTTCCCACAGAATGACTTATGAAATATTTCCTACCATGGAAGAATGAAAACTTGTTTGATGAGAGTGGAATCCAGAATAATCTACTCTAAAGAAGTCAGTAGGCAATATTCCAGTGAGACATTGCCTAATAAAGAATAAGTCTCCTTCCTAGCATGTGAGCACTTGGGAACTGGAGATATACTATATACAGTGAGAGTTACAGCTGGAAAACAGTTGTTATTAAATTACCAAGTGGGGTATGTGAACCCCAAAATAGCATATCTGTGAAAGGTGGGGCCTAGTTTGGCACCGAGACGGCTTCAAAACTGGGTTCTAGAATTCAGAGAAATTCTGTTTTGCATTTGATGGACAGAAAAGTGGAAAAAAAATAGGTAGTTACCATAGACATTATATTTACTTCTGGACTATCCAACTTAGAACAGCTTATGCCATCAACAGAAGCAGCCACACAAGCTTTTTCTACAGTTGAGAATGTGTGTCTTCTGCATCTTTTAACATTCCTTGCAAAGATATGTAAGTGGCAAAATCCAGGACAAGATTTTATGCTTGATTCTGCTAATGGTATAATTGACCCTTATGCAAAGCCCTTGATGAGGTGTCTGACTTGAACATGGTTTATGTAGAGATTAACAAGGATTGCATAGCTTTCTGTAATACCTCCCCCTCACCTAGTGAGGTAAAAGGCAGAGGAAATAAGGTTTTTCATTAGTTGTTTTAGAAGTGGCTGTTTTACAGTTTTGCAAGTGTTTGGACTGTGTGCTCTTTTTCAGAAAAAAACCCCTAAATCAATACATAAATATACATGGCTGTCATACGTTCAGAAAGAGTTCAGATTCTTCTGGTGTGCTTTTTAAAAAGATAAAGGTAGAGGTTTCTTCTGGTGTGCTTTATAAGCCCTTTTTTGAAATGTGCACTAGGATGGCAGTCCAAATGTGTCAAAAATAACTAAAAGGGGCCGCTAATGCAGCAATAAATATATAAGGCCAATGTTTGAGTAATGTTTGGCTTCCTTACTTAGCATGTGAAGTTCGGCTTGGAGGTTCCATTCAAATAAATGAAGATCTAGGTGGAAACGTTTAAGCACTGATTTTCTTCCTTGCCCTTCAGATGCTAACAGAAGTCTTCAGTGTGGGCTACAGTGCGGGAAAATCAATATATTCATTCGATGAGCAATGCCTGCTTCTTACTTAGTACGTGCTTTGTCTGTTCTGGGCGAAAAATGAAAACAGGGCTATAGCACTAATCACTGGATGTGGGAAGCATTTAATTCCCTCTCTGCTCTTTACAGATGACCACTTGCATTGTGTTCTAAATCTGAGATGCAGAAAACTCTGCACAATTACATTTCACCCTCGAAACTCGATTACTTCCTGCAGTCATTATTGTCTGTAGACTGTACCTGGTGAAAAGAAAGCGAGGCTGGGGAACAGAGAAAACGTTGCTTTGTTTGAAGAACATGCAGGTTCTATATAGATGCCAAATGCAAGGAACTATATGCATGTGATTTTGTGTGTGCTGTTGAGAGCCATTATTCTCTGATTCCAAGTCGATAGTAAAACACAATTCTACAATTGTTAGTGTCTTCTTTACAAATGCTTAATATCACTCAAGAGGATTAAGCTCCCTAGGTTGTGTAAATACTCTTTTAATGTTAATTTTACACACCCATACCTGGCCTACTGTCAGTATTACCCAGCCTATGATTCACCCATTTTGAAAGAAGCCCTCACGACATTCCCACTTAATCTTTTAATATGCCACTGCCTTATTTGTCTAAACAGAGGGAGCCTTGCAAAATGTGATGATCTCTACTGTAGGCATTCACCCAGGGAATTTTGTCTTTGTGAAAGAGAGAAGCACTCAGGGGAAATGGCCTGGGACAAGCCCTTGAGCATGAAAGATGACTTCAGTCCTGAGGTGCTGCTGCTTGGAGGGGCCCGTGCCATTTCTTGAGGTGACATAACCATGCAGGGCCCCCACGTGCATGCACACTGCCAAAGAAGCCCCTCACCACTGCAGATCCCTCTCCACAAAAGGTAGCAAGTCATAAGCTCCTCAGAAGACAGCTATCCATCATTCAGCCTGGACACTAAGGTCCAGCTCCAAGGCTCTTCTGCTGGTTTCCTTACTGTGATAAGTGAAGTTACAGGGAACCAAGCAGAGGGCCTTCTCGGTAGTGGCACCCTCCCTATGGAATGTCCCTTCAGATGTCAAGGAGATAAAGAACTGCACAAGCTGGGCTGGATTTAGGTTTGATGAGGCCCTCAGCTACTGAAGGTAATGGGGCCCTTTATATGTCTAGCTGTCCTTTGCCAACAACAAATTGTAGCTGTTTTTTGTGTTGAATATTTGCTATATGGTAATTTATGGACCTAATAGGTCCATATACAACACAAAACACTGTTGCTGTATGTAGGTTTTATTTTATTTGTTTTTTTATCTTATATTTTGGAAATGTACGTCCAGTTTTTCTCTTATATTTCTTTGGGGCCCCCAAGAGAATGGGACCCTAAACTATAGCTTGTTTAGCTTATACGTAAATCTGGCCCGGTGCACAACTAACATCTGAAGGCAGCCCTGTATCAGGAAGTTTGTAATGTTTGATGTTTTACTATGTTTTTATATATGCTGTAAGCTGCCCAGAGTGGCTGGGGAAACCCAGCCAGATGGGCAGAGTATAAATAAATCATCATCATCATCATCATCATCTGCACCTTCCTCCCCTTCTTGGTAACTAACAGCAGCATGTAGTGTTTGGAAGCCACATGCCCCAACCCCAGCTCCTACTGATAACTTCTCCTATTTCGATTGTTGTAGCCCACTCTGGGACCTTGTGCTGAAGTGTGAGCAATAAATTAAATTCATCAACATTACCGCCTAAAAGGATAGAGGACAAGGATGGGAAGGTAGTGCTACGTTGTTGACTTGGCTCCCCAACGCCACACAACATTGCCAGTTCCCCAGAGAGAGAAAGGCAAGGCAAGTGGACACAGGACAGAGCCAATCTTATGTTTCAGATTCGGAACTGCACTGTCCCCACAGCCTTGCCCATACCACCCTGCCAGCTGCTACTGGGGTCTTCACTGGTTTAAAGGCCCTCCAGATGTTGAACTCCAACTCTCATCAGTCCCAGCCAGCATGGCTAAGGGTGACCAGAACTTTCCCCCCACGACATCAAGAGGGCCAGAGGTTTTCCATTCCTGTTTTTAAGCCTTCCAAGTAGAGATTGATCTCCAGGAGAACCAGGGGCTACGATTCAGTGGGCACAGGAATGCTTGGCCAGATAGTCTGGGCATTTTAAGGTTGGATTAAGACTGCAACTCAGAAAGGAAATTGGGAAATGTGCCTTTTCATTCCAAATGCAGATGTAAAGTGTCTGCATTTATTTTTAAAATGGCAGACACTATTTTGGAACCTAACCTATTAAACATTATCACTCCACAGGCACAAGGGTACAGATGCAGGATCGCTGATAGGTTTAGGGTGTCTTGTTTGATACAGAGCCCCAAGTTCAGGGAAATATAAGTCGCCTCTGATATGTTAGATGCCTGTTTTCAATCCAGCTGACATAGTGTGCCTGTAAATTGAGAAGGACATTCTGAACTTTAATTAATTAAGATGGTAATGATGGTCCAGTGATTCTAAGATGAGGAAGTCGCATCACCTGGATTGTTTGGTCACCTGTATGGTGTATTTGAATCAAGGCGTGAGTTCTGAGCAAGTCAAGGGTTCCCTGCTCTCTTTCCAATACCCAAGTCCAGTGCTGGGGAACCTATAGCCCTCCAGATGTCATTGGACTCCAACTTCTGTCATATTCCTTTAGCATGGGCAGTGGCCAGGGATGACAGGAGTTACATGTTCAGCAGCATCCGAAAGGATACAAGTTCCTCATCCCTGCTCTAATCCCTGGCCTTTTTATTTGTGACTGTGGGAAGCATGTCCAGAGTTGTCACAATGTTAATACTTGTTGATGTTGTGGAGTTGGAGAAGGTCCAGAAATGGACAACCAAAGTGATCAAGATATTTTATATACTGTGGTCCTTTTATGTGAACTGCCCTGAGACCTCCGGGTATAAGGCAGTATTGTATATAAATCCAATCAACCAATCAACCAATCAATAAAAACTCTTCCATGAGGAAAGGGACATTTGGGACTTTTTGGTTTAGAAAACAGGTAGGAGGAGACATGACAGAAGCTATGCATGGCTTGCAGAAAGTGGGCGAAGAGAAGCTTTCCTCCCTCTCTCATAACACTAAAACTCACTAGAACATTTGCTAAAGCTGAATGTTGGAAGATTCAGGGCACTTCTTCATGCTTGAAGGAGCTGGGTATGTTTCGCCTGGAAAAGAGGAGACTGAGTGGAGATGTGATAGCCATCTTCAAATATTTCAAGGGCTGTCACATCGAAGATGGAGCAAGTTTGCTTTCTCCTACTCCAGAGGGTAGGACTTGGAGCAATGGCTTCAAGAAAGCAGATTACGGCTGAACATCAGGAAGAACTTTCTGACAACAAGAGCTGTTTGACAGTGGAACAGACTCCCATGAGAGGTGGTGGACTCTCCTTCCTTGGGGGGTTTTAAGCAGAGGTTGGATGGCCATCTGTCATGGATGCTTTAGCTGAGATTCCTGCATCACAGGGGGTTGGAGACTTGGGGTCCCTTTCAACTCTATAATTCTCCAATTCTATGAATTTGCTTCCACAGGAGGCTGTGATGGCCACAAAAATTCACAGAGTGAGTATCAGTGACTATGTAGATGGTCCATGTTGGCTATGTTCTCCCTGCACCTCCAGGAGCAGTCTGCTTCTGAAAACCAGTGGCTGGGCCTCACAGGATGGGAGGGTGCTCTTGTGATCATGCCCCATCTGCTGGCTTCCCACAGGCATCTGGTTGGCCACTGTCAGAACAGGCTGCTAGACTAGATGGGCCATTGGCCTGATTTAGCAGGCTCTCCTTATGCTCTTATAATCCCACCGCAACTCATTTATTTGTGAATGTGTGTGCTTGTGAAAAGCTTCTGACTGAAGCAGGATGCTTTTATTTATTCTGGGGGAGAGTAGCAGGAACCTCTCTGGATAGCAACACCATTGTGTGAAATAAACACATTGTGCTGTTTATATTTTGCTCAGGCATCACCTGCCTGGTAGACCTTATGCAAAATAAACAGTTGAGACAGATAAAAGGTGGGAAAGGAAGGAGAATCACTGAGAAATGAAGAAACTTCTCAGATTACTCAGTGGTAGGGACCCAGACGGTGGGAGGGGGGGTATCCCATGCTTCCTGATTCTAAGCCGTGGTCATGTAACAATATATGACTTCTAAGCTTGAAGTAACAGGCCTGAGGTTAATTATATTGTTTCTATATCAATGTTCAGAAAGCTATTAAGAATCTCAGCATATTGTATTGCTGGAATTAATCCTGCTCCTAGATTACCACTGGAAAGTCCAGTGTCTCCATCAAATTCCAGAAGGTTTCGTTTAGGTCCAAGTCTCACTGAAATAAATATATATGATTTTTTGATTTTTTTTAAAGTCCGGGAGAAATTCTCAGGAACAAGAAAAGTTAAGGTAGCCTTGCTGGCTGCGATTACACGGAGCTGGAAAAACAAATGATAAGTTTAACACTCCCAGAATGGGAGGATAAGATACCACTTGCCAAGCAATCAACAGATAGAGTTGCTGAGAGATGAAACAAATCAGTTGTAATCTCCATTTGTTTTAGGAAAAGTCTGCTAGTTATTTATTTATCCCCCTGACTTCTCTTTCTGAAAAGGGAGACAAGCATCGAAATTCAGGTTGCAATTTAAGCTACTGGTGATGTACAAGGAGAGAGAGAGAGAGAGAGAGAGGGAAAGAAAGAAAGAAAGAAAGAAAGAAAGAAAGAAAGAAAGAAAGAAAGAAAGAAAGAAAGAAAGAAAGAAAGAGAAGGGCCCCTGCTAGTCAATGTTGTTCTCTCTCTCTCTCTCTCTCTCTCTCTCTCTCTCTCTCTCTCTCTCTCTCTCTCTCCTCTCTGTATTCATTTTCTGACATACAGAAATGCAAGGTAAGAGCAACACCCCCCATCATCATCTCAAGGAGAACTACACAACTTTTAGAAGATTTCTGAAGGCAGCCCTGTATCGGGAAGTTTTTAATGTTTGATGTTTTACTATGTTTTTATATATGCTGTAAGCATATATAGTGGCTGGGGAAACCCAGCTAGATGGGTGAAGTAATTGTTATTGTTATTGTTTTATTGTTATGTCGAACAATAGGAAAATATAAACACCATCCCAAAGCGTCCTTCCAAAGAAGTTCATGTCTCCCAGGCAGGTGAAAACATGTTCTTCTGTTGTAGCTTATGAAATAAAGCATGACCAAATAGTATAAAACTTGTTTGCTTCCTGTTCGTTCCTCCTGACACATAGTTCATGAGTCATTTTCTCCATTGGAGTTAATTGCCGTATTTGCACACTCCATTCTGCAGCAATCATAGATAGCCAGTGCTTGGCTACGGTCAGTCTATACTGTAGACAACATTGAGCCAGACAAACCAATTTCTTGACTCGGCGCAAGACAGCTTCCAAAGTTCCTGTAATTTTCCTTAGGTTTTAGGTGTCTTGCATGACTGGAAAGGAGCTTCTGCTTTCGTGACGCAGCTGAGGCATATTTTTCTGGTTCTGCTCCAGCGTTTAGATCCCTACCACTTTAATTTCTGATGGAGGATTTATTCTATGAATTGATGGGAGAGAATGCAAGTGGAATTACCTTCATCAGACGATGAAAAAGAAAAGAAGGATTATGTCTGTGTATAAGACGTGACTACAAAGCTCTGAGTTTCAGAATACTGTGAGGATGATTCTTGATTCTACAACATTATTATGGCATACACACACACACACACACAAAATTAAATCTCTGTTATCACACTGGTTAGAAGCATCCTACGATTCACGTGTTTGTCTCCAGAGAGCAGGATTGATACTCATAATTAGGCATGGAGATAAAGGGCTTGTCAAGAACAATATTTCTTTATAATGAAAAGAAAGATACTGCTGTTTAAAACCACAGGAATTTCCCCCCCCCCCTTTTAAGGGGTTTTAAGCCAGGCAAAAATTGGACTGTTTGAGCTCTGTATAGCATGCAGATGGATGAGAATGCTGGTCGAGTAACAAATGTAACTTTCTATATGGAAAAAAAGAGAATAAAATATGATTACAAAAAAGACAGAGAGAAAGAAAGAGAAAATGCTGGTTTCTGGTGAAATGGGAGTTTCACAAATGGCCTTAGCTGAGATCATAAAATCAGCAATTAAATGCATAATAATTATAGGTAAAGGTAAAGGACCCCTGGACAGTTAAGTCCAGTCAAAGGCGACTATGGGGTTGCGGCGCTCATCTCGCTTTCAGGCTAAGGGAGCCAGCGTTTGTCCACAGCTTTCTGGGTCATGTGGCCAGCATGACTAAACTGCTTCTGGCGTAGTGGAATACCGTGACAGAAACCAGAATGCACCGAAACACCATTTACCTTCCTGCTGCAGTACCTACTTATCTACTTGCACTGGTGTGCTTTAGAACTGCTAGGCTGACAGGAGCTGAGACAGAGCAACGGGAGCTCACCCCATTGTGGGAATTCGAATCACTGACCTTCCGATCAGCAAGCCCAAGAGGCTCAATGGTTTAGACCACAGCACCACACGTGTCCCTTATGATTATTACAATAATTATAATACTGTACAATTGTATGTACAGTCATACCTTGGGTTGCGATCGCTGGGGACTGCGTCTTTTCGGGTTACGGTCGTGCCAAAACCCAGAAGTACTGGAACGGGTTACTTCCGGATTTTGATGCTCGCGCATGTGCAGAAACACTAAATCGCATTTTGCGCATCCGCAGAAGCACGTCGTGCGTGTGCACAGACTCAGTGGTGCGGGTTGCGAACACACACACACGCACAATTGGCTGTGAACTAGGGCCAAGCTAGCACTGTCATAGGTATACTGTGTATGGTTGCAGACACCAGAAAGTAGTAGCATTTGGCATGGCCTTTTAAATTATATCTGAAGTGCCTGTGTAACATTTGCAGAGCTCCGTGCCAGTACAAGTCCCAGCTGTATGACTCTGGCCTGCTAATATGCATATCAAGTTCTTCATTCACTTCAATGTCCAGGGACTTCTCTGCAGCTGCATATATGAAATGCTTCGTACTGAAACAAGTGAGGAAACCTCTGCTTGGAAGTGTCACAAGTTCTGCGAGAAGGCAAATTTGCTTCTTTTGAAAATCCCTGTGCCTTGGTGTATGTGTAGTTGTGGTTATTAAAATGGGGAAATAGTTGAAGTCTCAAGAGTACTAGGTCAAAGGCTGTGGTGTGTTAGAGCAATGTTTTCCTAATGAGAGGTGAATACCTTGGCAAATCATGGTGGATGACAAGAGAAGATATAATAAAGCTTATTTGGCTACATGGGACAGACAAATATATCAAACCAGGTTGGATCCTGGCTACGATATGAAATTGTGTAACTCATCAGTAGGGCAAAAACCTGACAGTCAATAAATCTTACGGAACTTAAAAGTGGGGATTGGCTGAACCGATTGAGACTGGTCATCATTATCTGATCAGATAAAAAACTAGGGATAACGGGCCATTTCAAGTAGAAAAGATAGCTCTCATAATTTGGGGGGGGTTGGGGGGGGAGGTGGAGGGGAGACTATATCTAATATGGAGTAGACATGTTCTTGCAAACATTTGTTCCATAGTGACATGACAAACCAAATTCCCCCTCTGCTTTGTTTGTATGATGAGTCTAAATAGACATAGGATGGATTAAAGGCTTGTGGGCAGCTGCCCAAAACATTACGTCACGCTGTGCTAAGTGTTTGTGGATGTCTGCTAGGAGGGATTCCATTCCAACAAATGCTATACAAATATCTAATGAGGGACATAATCGCCTCCAGTTTCCAAAGTGACATGTAATAGGAATGTGATGTTCTTTGTTGACCTCACACAGAAGTCTAATTATGGCACTGTCTCTCATGAAATACTTGAAGACCTAAAATTTAGGGATGATTCAAATTATCACATTTTGCTCTTCTTTTCTTCTCCATGTGTGGCGGCACCAATACTTTGGAACTCCCTGCCTATTGATATTAAGGCAGGAGCCTTTGCAGTCTTCTTTCCGGCGCCTGCTGAAGACGTTCTTATTTAGACAACCCTGCCCAGATGTTTAGAGAGCTTGCAAACATTTTGTTTTAGCCTATTCTGTTGTGGTTTTAACTTTTCACATGAATTTGATTATGGCTGTAATATTTTCAGTGATTGTTTTATTCTTTTTCTTTTCTATAAACCCATGTGAGATTATTATTATTATTTTTGCTATACTCAAGCAGTATATAAATGTTACAAAATAAATAAATAAAAAGAGGGTGGGGAGAGTTTGTCACCAGAGATTAAACACTACATCCCCTTGCTGTTTTCTGAAGAGTTCCTGATTTTGCAGACCACTACAATATATATATGGTTCATTTTGCATATCATAAATCCCTGCATATTTTACATAAACTAAACCATTCGGTATTCCATTATTACATCTACCCAAACCTGTTTACACTGTTGAATTTATCTTAATGCTGTCAACGTTTTCAAGTGTACACAATTTCCCTCCATATATTCAATAAACATTTCCCCATCTTCTTTGAATGTATGTTCTTCTTGTTCTCTTATTCTATATGTTAAATCCGCAAGCTGCACATATTTCATCACACAAATTAATATTATAGAGCAGTGGTTCCCAATAGGTGGTCTGTGGACCCCAGAGATCCCACGTAACCCACCCAGGGGGTCCTTGGCACATACTCATCAACTGTCCAGGGCATCCCATTTTGGGGCACTGTGCTCTCACAGCCAGACGTATGTCTCACATGAGATCGCTGCACCCAAATATGCACATTTTGGGGCATCATGCTCTTTCGTAGGTCCTGTGACTCGCATGGGAGTGCAGCCCAGAAGACACACATCCTGGTTTCACACATGGAAATGTTGGAGGGTATGGTGGCACCATTCACATAAGAAAAACTACAGCAGAAATATCCACCTTTTCAAAAGTAGGGGGCCCGTGGCTTGGCTTTCGAAAAACAGGGGAACATTTTGCAGTGGCACGCTCAGTCAAAATCTGGATGCATGTTGGCACTGAGCAGGATATAATGAACACAGCGACATATTTTTTTCTCCCAACTTGTGGTGACTGAATAAAGTGTGAACTTAGCTAGGAAATCACCAGGGGCAGCCTGTTGCATTTTGCCACCCAGGGGAAGATGCCCTGCCCCCTGCGGAAGGCTCACTTACTGGGGTTGCAGGGCAGTGGCAACTTCTGGTTTCTGGCAAGATCTTGCTGGAACCTGAAAGCCACTTCTTCTTCTCTTTGCTTCTGAGGTGGTGGCCCATGGTGGCACCTCTCGGATTATGCTGCCTCAGTCTGCCTCAGGGACAGTGGTGTAGCGTGGGGGGTGCAGGGGGGGCCGGCCGCACCGGGCGCAACATCTGGGGGTTAGGGTTAGGGGGCACAAATCCATGGGTTAGGGGGCGCAAATCCACGGGTTAGGGGGTGCAAATTACTTGCCTTGCCCCGGGTGCTGACAACCCACGCTACGCCACTGCTCAGGGATTGTGACCTCAGATTTTCCATCTCTCTATTTCACCTATGCTCTCCATGCACCAAGTGAACAGCAGTGGCAATGTTACAACCTGGCTGAGGATGGTGTTAACTAAACCCAGGCCTGGAGATGTAGAGGACCTGGAGCCAGGAGTGTGATAGACACTGCTGTGTTAAATAGGCCAGACCAGGAGGCCAGCTTCTTAGCATCTGTACGAGTCCAGGCCACTCCATGGGCTTCCTACTCCCTGACAGCTGATTGCCAGTTGAAGCTGGACTCCCCTACTTCCTTCTGTGTTTGTAAAAACGTTTCAAGAGTTGAGCAAGCTCTACGTCTGAACCTCAAACCATGATGTTCCCTGGTTCGAGCCCTGTAGTTTCCGACAAATAGAACCATAACAATATTTTTTAAAAGAATTGTAATTAAATTTATGTGCTCTTAGGGGCTATATTAAGATACTTGTAATTAAAACCACAGGACTACTGGAGTCTCTCTGATGACCACTTACAACTTTCCAGATGTCTTTGGTGCATGAATAAATTGCAGCTGGACCATAAGAACTTGCAGGGGACCCAACAAGAAGGGACGTTTATCCTTCAGTTCCCATCATCTGTGGCAGGTGAGATAAGCTAAGGAGTGGAAGCCAGAATTGTGAATTTTGGGCTTTTAGAAATAATGCACAACCTCCAATAAGTTCTGATAGGGGCCTGGGATTTATGGTTTGTGTGTGTGTGTGTGTGTGTGTGTGTGTGTGTGTGTGAGAGAGAGAGAGAATACTAGTATTCTCCTACCATTCCATTGTTGTTTCATCCCATTGCCCCCTCTATCTCTCTCTTCCTGCCACTTTCTCCCTGCTTGATGCCCAGAATGCTGCTGCAGTATTTTTCCAAATGCCAGAGATGCTTTGTTGTTGTTTAGTCATTTAGTCGTGTCCGACTCTTCGTGACCCCATGGACCAGAGCACGCCAGGCACTCCTGTCTTCCACTGCCTCCCGCAGTTTGGTCAAACTCATGTTAGTAGCTTGGAGAACACTGTCCAACCATCTCGTCCTCTGTCGTCCCCTTCTCCTTGTGCCCTCAATCTTTCCCAACATCAGGGTCTTTTCCAGGGAGTCTTCTCTTCTCATGAGGTGGCCAAAGTATCGGAGCCACCAGAGATACTAGGAAGTGCAATTTTCCCATACATCTGATGAAGTAGAGGCCATAGAATCAAACAGTTGGGAGAGACCCTGAGGGATCATCTAGTACAAACCCTCGCAATGAATCTGTCCCATATGGGGATCAAACCTGCAACCTTGGCATTATCAGGACCATGCTCTATCCAACTGAGCTACACACAATTGCATTTCCCAGCATCCATGGCTACAGAAGCTTTGCAAGTACCAGCAAGGGAAGAAGAAAAGACAGAAAGACCTCAATACTGCAGTTATAGCCAGGTGAATGGGTCAGGGCCGGGTTCTTCTCCCCACTTAATTAATAAATAATAATAATAATAATAATAATAATAATAATAATAATAATAATAATAATTTATACCCCGCCCTCACCGGCCAAGACTGGGCTCAGGGCAGCTACACCGAATATAAATACAAAAAAAGAAAAAAACAACAACAGTTGATTTAAATATAAGTTACAATACAGTTTAAAATGCAGCTTAAAATGCAGTCTTGTTTTAGTGGTAGCCTATAGATTAAAGCCATAAGGGGAGAAAATGTCAAATATTCACCGGGGCCAACTATTCATGCTGGTCCTACATGGGCCAGCAAAAAGAGCTGAGAGAAAATTTATATACAAAAATTTGTGACAGAAATGGCCCAATTCAAGATAAGTCATTGTCGTCATCATTGTTGTTGTCATCATCGTTTATTATTTCTACCCCGCCCACCTGGCTAGGTTTCCCCAGCCATTCTGGGCGGCTTCCAACAAGATGTTAAAAATACATTAAAACATCAGTCATTCAAAACTTCCCTGAACAGGGCTGCCTTCAGATGTCTTCTAAAAGTCAGATAGTTGTTTATCTCCTTGACATCTGATGGGAAGGTGTTCCACAGGGTCGGTGCCACTACTGAGAAGGCCCTCTGCTTGGTTCCCTGTAACCTCACTTCTTTTGGTGAGTGAACTGACAGAAGGTCCTCAGTGCTGGACCTCATGTTTTATGAGTGTGACAAGTTCATATTCTGAAGCAAGCATTTTCAGTTTGGTGATTTCATTGGTTCTTTTTTCTCAATACTTGCCATTATATTATAGAATTTTGGTTCAGGTACTACCCATTAACGTACGAAAGGGTTGAGTATGTGATCAAACAGGTTGCAATCCAGTGCACAGTTAGTCATGGCTTACTCTCATTCATTGCAGCAGACTGGATCGCAGCCACAATGTTTCAGTTAATAGGCCCTCCAATCATTTTAACCTGGTTTGTGCAAAAGCAGCACTCAGTGGGCTTCCACTATGGGTACTAGTATGCAAGTTTGTATTACTGTCCATGGTTTGTGTGCATTGAGGAGACCAGCAGAGAATGGCTTCAAAAGCTCTTCTGGATGAGTTTGTAAGTGCGAACTACTTCTGCTGCCATAACGGAACACCTTATCGATTGACTGAAATACATACATGCATACATGATGGAACACAATGTTTTGCAGGTGAGATCATCAGTGTAGAAAAACAAGCCTTCCTCTTCAGATTTTGGGAAATTGGTGTACCATTCTAGAAAACAAGCCATTTTTTAAAAATAAAAATAAAACACGCCTTGAAGCAGCAAGCACCATTTCCTCCCACTTGATCCCCCCCCCCATTTTGAATGAGTGTTGCTTCTAACAACTGCCTGCAAAGTTGAGGGTGGCACACGGCATAGACCTCATCTAAGTGCACCATCGGAGAGATGCAGTCTGCATAGCAACATCTCATTTTTTCTTTCCTACACCCCCTTCCCTTTTCCTTTTAACATACCCAAAACCGTAGATGAAAAAAAAAGCCCTCTGCTTGGCCACATTATGTGTGCCTCTTCTCTGCCTCTCTCTGGGAATATTTGTCTTTCACTTGTTAAAAAGAAGATCTGTGGCCTTAGAGGAAAAGATATAAGAACAAATTAACCCCTCGGGGATCCCATTTGCTGCCTTCGGTCACACTGTGTGCTTTAGAATCCGAGTACTTTGTACATCAGGCAAGGCTGGCCACAGATGCACTGCATTCTGTAAGGAAAGGATCTTGTATTGGTCACATTCCAGCACATTTCTGATTATAAAGAAGTCTAGCATTTTTTCTGAATGTACACTAGAAACACGAATCTCCAAAATGTACACACAGAAAAAATGTCCTAGTCAGCTATTAGTAAGGTGGTTTGTGGCTTGTAAGATGTTTTATGCATTGTTGCACTCTGCTATACAGTGGTACCTCGGGTTACATGCACTTCAGGTTACACACTCCGCTAACCCAGAAATAGTACCTTGGGTTAAGAACTTTGCTTCAGGATGAGAACAGAAATCGTGCAGTGGCGGCGTGGCAGCAGCAGGAGGCCCCCTTAGCTAAAGTGATGCTTCAGGTTAAGAACAGTTTCAGGTTAAGAACAGACCTCCAGAACGAATTAAGTACCCTGAGGTACCATTGTCATCTGGAAGACCCATTTATTTCATTGAATTTAGATTACACTAAGAGAGGGGTGACCATTTGCACAAATTAGATCAAAGTGCTTGAATTTAAACCTATGGCCTTAGTATAGGCCCTAGTATAGTACAGTCAGGGTCCCCATCTTCTTACTATCTGGACTAGCTCATGCGTGATGAAGTTGTACACATAAAACACACACCTTCATTGGGACGTCAGTTTTTAAGATGTAAATCAAGATATTCTGGCAGAGAGCCACACCATGTAGTGGGTTGGAGTGTTGGACAATGTCCAGAGAGACCAGGATTCAAATCACAATTTCCATGAAGCTCAGTGTGACTTTGAACCAATCCCTACTTCTCAGCCTTCCGTACCTCTCAGAGAGGTTCAGCAATGAAACCACCATAAATTGAACAACATGGAAGGATTCCAGAGTTGCCCAAACTTGGCTCTCCAGCTGTTTTTCGACTACAACCATAAATTGAACAACATAGAAGGAGCCCTGATGGATTCCAGAGTTTCCCAAACTTGGCTCTCCAGCTGTTTTTCGACTACAACTCCCATCATCTCTAGCTAGCAGAATTTCAGGGAATGGACCGAAGAGGAGGGCTGGGAATTTGCCCCTCCATCCCCTCAGCTCCTTTTGGAAGAGGAGTGGGAGTGGGAAGATTCTCCTTCCGCTTTCTTCAGCAATTTCAAGAGGAGAAGTAAACAGGGTTAATTTACAGCTGCAGGAAGAACCACCAAGTTATGAGATAGTGGGAGAGAGGGGAGAAGTTGGAGAGCAGCCAGCAGACACTTTGTTAGAGAGTCTGGGAACTCCTCCTTCTCCAAGGACTCGTTGATCACTTAGAATTCAAGAACAATGGACGTTGCAGAGTTTGAACCCTGTGGCGTCCCGTAGATTCACAGATTGTTGTTGGAGAAGGACAGGGAAGGGCTCAGAGTGAGCAAAGTCCTAATGGTGTCTAGGACCAGATTCTTTGTTCTGCTCCACAGTTACTGAATAAAACCATAAATACAAACTTCCTTGTTCCTTCTTTGATCCTGGAGACTGCTGAGGGAGGAGAGAATCCCTCGAATATGACACAGGACCATCCCTAGATAGCAGGAATTAGACTAAAGGTCTCTCTAGGCCAGCATTCTCACAATGGTGAGCCAGATGTCTATGGGAAGCCCTCAAGGAGGACCTGAGTGCAATATTACTCACCCAGCTCCTGCTCCCTCAGAATTTGGAGACGAAGTTCCTAACAACATAAGAACAGCCCTGCTGGATCAGACCAGGGACCCATCTAGACTAGCATTCTGTTCTCACAGTGGCCAACCAGTTGCCTATCGGAAGTCTCTGACACTGGAGGCAATGCAATATATTTTCCCCACAGATTTGTTCTGTCTTTTTTCTTTCCTCATATGGAATGGAATCGTCGCCATTTGCACCCTGTGTGTCCAACGCAGCCATCCCTGGGACAGGAACTGCCCATTTACATTATTTTATCATATGCCTGCCTTTCTGCCTTTTCTTTGCCCATCACAGATGTGGCAGAAAAACTTGTACTCTTGTCATACTCGTGATATATTGTAGGATCCCACCATGCTGGAAGAAATTAAGGCAAATGCGAGCAGAAAGAAGGAAGGGCTTCTGACAGATAATTGACATAACTGCAACCTGTTGCATCTGTTGGAAACAGAGGGAATTTCTGAAATGTGGCAATTTTCTTTTCAATCAGTGGCCTTTTATTCTTAGCAGGAGAAAACGGTTTTCTTTGCACCTCTGAAGAAGACCAAGTAATTATAGAACTGGATGATGATAGAGTTTTGGATATGTTAGAAGCAAATAAATCTGGATCTCACCTCTAACCAGCAGCCCTCGGTTGTTGTTTTTCTTAAGCAACTGATCTGAAAAATTGACAAACGTGAGATGGGAGCTGGTGGAATGTTATGTTTATATCGATATCCCTGAGGAAACTAGGTCAGTTGCCATCTTTTTTAAAAAAATGCAAGCTGTTAGCCATCATTTACTGTTGGTCTGCAAGGTTACACTGGTTCATTGATTTGCAGATATATTTATTTATTTAGGATGTGAAATAACAAATCAATATCTAAAATATTCAAACGAGAAGGGAAAATGCTGGAATGTGCCACACCGAGCTGCCCATTTAAGGAGGCCAGGAAGGAAAACATTCCCAGGTGGCTATTCATCCGGATAACTTTTCATCAACTCTTAGGTCCCTGTGAAATGCAAATAGTTAAACAAATAGATACACTGGGTGTGCTTTCTAAAGTGACAAATCCCCCTTTTCCAAATATGTGAATGGTGTCTGTGTGTGTCTGCAGAGGAGGTAACCATCTTGTCCTGTTATGACTGATGTTCTTCTTGTGATGAAAAAAAGAAGTCACAATACTACTTTATACATCCTAGAATGTATGCAAGAGCATAAGTGTCGGCTCTAGTGCAGGCCTGAAAATGGTTCATATTCTAGGGAGACTCAGATGAAACCTGAAGGGTAGGTCTCCTCTTAGTTTGACTTTCACAGTCCTCCTCTTTGGCTTACCCAGAGCAGGCCCTAACACTGAAGATGATTGCCTCAGGCAGCAGATGCTGAGCAGCAGTGGCAGCCCCTAGGCATTCTCATCTCATCTGAGGATAGAGCTGTGTGTGCCACATTGCCTGCCCTGCATCCCCTAAATAAGCCTCCTGCCCTCAGGTATGCTGCTCTGCTGTTACTAGTATTGAAATAAAATGCACCTGCTAGTCTTGTCATCTCATGTTTGACCACATCTAGCTTACCATGGTTCATGGATCTTACATTCCAGGTTCCCATGCAATACTTTCCTTTCGCTTCCAGGCACATCCGCATCTGAGTGTCCCTTTGGCTTTGTCCCACCCGCTTCATCAGCTCTGAATCTACATGTACTTGTCCTCCGCTCTTCCTCAGTAGCATGTTGGATGCCTTCCAACCTGAGGGGCTCATCTTCCAGCGTCATAACTTTTATATGCCTGTTGTCTTTGTCCATGGAGTTTTCTTGGCAGGGATACTGGAGTGGCTTGCCTGTTGTTTTTCCATTATCACTGCAGAGGATGACAGCATGAAATTAAAAGACGCCTGCTTCTTGGGAGAAAAGCAATGACAAACATAGACAGCATCTTAAAAAGCAGAGACACCACCTTGCCAACTAAGGTCCGTATAGTTAAAGCTATGGTGTTCCCAGTAGTGATGTATGGAAGTGAGAGCTGGACCATAAAGAAGGCTGATCGTCAAGAATTGATGCTTTTGAATTATGGTGCTGGAGGAGACTCTTGAGAGTCCCATGGACTGCAAGAAGATCAAACCTCTCCATTCTGAAGGAAATCAGCCCTGAGTGCTCACTGGAAGGACAGGTCCTGAAGCTGAGGCTCCAATACTTTGTCCACCTCATGAGAAGAAAAGACTCTTTGGAAAATACCCTGATGCTGGGAAAGATTGAGGGCACAAGGAGAAGGGGACAACAGAGGACGAGACGGTTGGACAGTGTTATAGAAGCAACCAACATGAATTTGACGAAGCTGCGGGAGGCAGTGGAAGACAGGAGTGCCTGGCATGCTCTGGTCCATGGGGTCACGAAGAGTTGGACATGACTAAATGACTAAACAACAAGTCCTATCATGGAATTGTGGGATGGAGTTTCTATTTTGTCCTTTGCCTTAGGCAGAAAAGTGTCTCAGGTTGGCCAGGGGCTTATTAGTACCATGGGGATATTCTCTGTGATATGGCAATGGGAATTATATTTAGATCTACATTCATTTATTTATTGTAGGGGGAGATGAGCGATAAGCTCCCCAAATTAAGCACTTGAATGTCTACGTAATTCTCTCCCTTTGACACCAACCTATTCAGAACAAGTGCCACTACCGTAAGAAAATTTAGCATGCTCCCAATAATTCCTTCAAGCCCTGTACGAATGTTATTTATTTTTTTGAAGCGAAGCCGGCAGTGCGCCAACCTCTTGGTGAGATGCAGTAATCCAATAAGTGTATAATTTTCATTTGCACACTCACAAATTAAACTCCAGCTGCTACCCACCGTTAACCTGATCAGCTCGGAGAGGCATCATTAGTGGAAAACAATGGTGTGTTCCATTCTTGCAAACAACACAGAGCTAGGAGGGAGAATAGGAAAGTGGGGCGAGGGAGCCAACCTCTGTCCCTTTTGTGTTGGAAAGGTGAAACCTGTGGTATTAAATAGCCAGGTTAATATAGGTCAGTCACAGTTGGAAAGAAAGGAGATACACACTTCATTTGTGTTATCTTTTGTGCAGGCAAGATATGAACCGATTAAGCATGAAAAAAAACACACACCACACATGGAACTTATTTTACCCAATACAAACGACTATTTCCTTATCGTTCTAAATTAATATGTCAACACTCAATATTAAAATGTGATTTAAATGAATGAAACGTGATGTAAAATTCATATTTGTTAAACGAGAAGAAGCCAGATGCTTTGAACACCCACTAAGATGTCATGAATAATCCAGTAAATGTGAATTATTTCTGGACCAGGATCCCTCACTTGAGAGATCTGACATAACCACACTAATGTGGCACCAATTTTTTATTTTCACTGCAAATGTCCCTGCACTAAGGGGGGCAGGGAAGAGATGTTTGCAATATCTCTGCCTTCCTCTGCTTTTCCTGGTTTCCTATCTGCTCCTGTTTGGACATGATTTTTATTTCATTCTAAAGGATGTGCTAAAAGGGACGCGGGTGGCGCTGTGGGTTAAACCATAGAGCCTAGGACTTGCCAATCAGAAGGTTGGTGGTTCGAATCTCTGTGATGGGATGAGCTCCCGTTGCTCAGTCCCTGCTCCTGCCAACCTAGGAGTTTGAAAGCACGTCAAAGTGCAAGTAGATAAATAGGTACTGCTCTGGTGGGAACGTAAACAGCATTTCCGTGCGCTGCTCTGGTTCACCAGAAGTGGCTTAGTCATGCTGGGCACATGACCCGGAAGCTGTACGCCGTCTCCCTCGGCCAATAAAGCGAGATGAGCGCCGCAACCCCAGAGTCGGCCACGACTGGACCTAATGGTCAGGGGTCCCTTTACCTTTAAAGGATTTGCTAGTCAGGGATGGGGAATATTTCTGGTCATCTGTATCATTTTTTGCATGATTTTACCCATTCCAATTTGCTTCTACTTTAGTCTAGTTATAGTTAAACTTTGGAAGCTTAGTGCAGTGGTTTTCAGCCAGTGTGCCATGGCACCCTGGGGTGTCTTGAATGATGGTCAGGGGTGCCGCGGGCAACATTGTCCTCTGTCCCTCTTTCTTCCCCTTTCTCTTTGATGTCCTCTCTTGTATTTGCCTCCCAAAGGCTTGCACACCTGTTTGTTGCAGCAGCCCTGACTGCAACCTCCCCAGATGAATGGTGCCTCAGAGAGGCGCTTCTCTTTGGGGTGGGGTGGGGACAGCTCAGAGATCCGGGGCAGCAGCTGCCTGGAGGACTCCCAAGTACAGTGGTACCACGGGTTAAGCACTTAATTCGTTCTGAAGGTCTGTTCTTAACCTGAAACTGTTCTTAATCTGAAGCACCACTTTAGCTAATGGGGCCTCCTGCTGCCGCCGCGCCGCCGATGCGCCATTTCTGTTCTCATTCTGAAGCAAAGTTCTTAACCCGAGGTACTGTTTCTGGGTTAGCTAGCGGAGTCTGTAACCTGAAACGTCTGTAACCCCAGGTGCCACTGTAGAGGGAATACGAGAAGTGCCTGAGGGAACACTCCACAAGGGAGGGTGTTTGAAAAAGGGTGGGGGGCTGCTAGCTCTGCAGGCAAGGGGTGACATAACTGAGCTCCTGAGCCCCACAGGGGTGCCGCAGAAAGAATGTAGTTGATCAAGGGAGCTGTGGAGTCAAAAAGGTTGAAAACCTCTGGCTTAGTGATATCAGAAACTTGCGGTGCAATACTTTGCAACAGAAGAAAGCCCTGCTATATCCGAGCATGGGAAAGTTTGCATAAGGTGCAGCCTTAGTGGAAGGAAATGGATTTTAGACCAGGAAGAGTTTTCATTTTGGATGGAACCAAGTGCAAAATGAGAAATCGATTGTGTTCTCAGAAGGAGGTGTGCTTGAACAACATCGTTCTGATAGACCTTTTCACAGCTTTTAAATGCAACAGAGACACTGAAAATCCATAAGTGAACTGGGAGTTTGCTGTGTTCCCAAAATAGAGCTATATGCTGTTTAATGCAAAGTAGTTCCCCTCCACTGGGCAGATGGGAAGAAAAGATTTGACAATGAGCCCACTGCTTTATGAGGTACCTTGGACCATTCAGGCCTACTGCTATGTCACACAAATGTGAAGGCATTTTGACCGAGGCTACATTCTTTCCAGTCCATAGGCGCCGAATCCATGGGGCCTGAGGGGGCCCAAGCCCCCTCAAAAATTCGTTTGGGGGGGCTCCGCCCCCCAATAATTTAAGGAAATTATTAGTTATATTATGCTTTGTAAAATCACAAAATTATGTTGGTATTTTTTATTTTCCTTGTTTGACGATAGTTACCTTTTAAAATACATTCAGTAATGAGTTAAAACAAAGCCACTCCCGATCTAGAGAGGGGGTGGGGTTGCGGGCTCTCGACCCATCAACAATCTCATGGGGCTGGCGTCAGCCCCACGAGAAGCGGGGATTCCCCCTAGCTCATTAATATTCACCGCCCACGGCGGCAGCCAATCGGCTGCCGCAAAGGGCGGGCCCTCACAGGTTCACTTAAGGTCGGGGCAGCCCAGGGCTCGCCCCTTTCATTCCCCCAGCAGCAGCGGTTTGGAGGTCTTGGGCCCCCCCCCAATATTTTTTATAAGTCGGTATGGGCCCCCGCCCCCCCAATATTTTTTATAAGTCGGCGCCCCTGTTCCAGTCCCTTTGTTTGTCATCACTGACCTCTTTCAATGCCATGGTAGTTGAGCCTTCCATGGCTACTCCCAAAATCTCTTTGACATTACTAGAAAACACCCTATAATTCCTAAGGCTGGAAGTCAGGAGGGTTTGCCCTAATACGCCCCACTTTACATTTACAGCGGACCTCATTTGCCAGGTTGTTTTCCACCCAAACCCCCAAATCCTTTTGGAACTCTTTGCTATCTGCTTGGGTACTTATCAACCCAAAAAGCATGTCTACCTAACTGCTCACTTTCTTTGTGCTCTAATGCTAATGCAGTTCCTTGGGGATCCCTGGTGCTTACTTCCTTGTCCATGTAACCCTGACCCCTGCTCCCTGTTCTTTATTCAGATACCAGTCCAGAAGAGGTCCTGTCCTCTTATCCCATGGGCCCTGAGTTTACTCCAAATACATTTGGTAATGACTTTGTCCCACTTTTATTTTGTGCGTTAATAAAGACAGTTGATTTGCAGGAAGACCTCTGGCGATGGAAGAATTTAAAGATTGCATAAAGAAAGCAAAACATTTTATTTCCTTTGCACTTTGGGGTTCCTTACTGTGGCCTATTTTCTCAAGCAGAAAACAAAACAAAACCCGAGCCATGCATTTAGTCAGTGGTCGGTCACTAACAACCTGACAAAGGGATTGTAATGCATGCTTTCAAAGTGACTGTATACACAGAATGGATTAACTAAGTCATCAATTAATTAATTATAAAGGAAAGTTACTCTTGTAACACAAATCTGTTCAATGGCTCTTGTTACCCAAAGAAAACATGTACTAAACCAGCTAAAGAAACAGATCTGTCATCACTTCTGGCAAAGGTGGACTTTGTTATTCTTAATTAACTTTTCCACCTGCACCTTGTATTTGGAGGAGCAAGACCTAAGAAGTTAATATTTTCCAAAGTGCCCAAAACGTCTAAGAAATGTAGGATTCCCTTGAAACTGGGGCAGGAGTGTCTTTACCTTTCATATTCACCAAATCAGCAACTTCAGCGTGTAACTAGGACGACATTGCTGTCATTTGTCTGCCCCCCTGTGCCTTATAAATCATCTGTCTAGGTAAGACCACTGCTGCATTATCATCAAACACCTGGAATTTATTCATTCACTGCAATAATAGGCACAATACATCTCTAGCCTCCTCTGCCTTCTGGCCATCTCTCTGTATGCTTTATTTTATAACTGTTAAGATAGGTAAATGGCAAGGACTGGCAAACTCCCTAGGAAACAATCATCAGGGTCAACCCTAGCATGCGGATAAGTTTTTCAGTGCCTTTGAGGATACTGTGTTCTGCTCTAGGGTGTGAGAAACCTGAAATCTCAGTTGAAAGGAGTAGCTGCCATCACGACACTGATAATAATATGAAATCACAATTCCAAATTTAACTTTGTAGCTACTTATAATTGCCTTATCAAACTACAGCAGCCGTGCCAGGCATGTCAGAAAAGGTCTTCCAGTTTTTTGTGTGAATGGTATTAATAATGCACAAAATGCACACCACCCTGGATTCAACCTCCTCTGTTCTTTCTTTGTACAGTGGTACCTTGGTTTGAGAACAGCTTAGTTTACGAGCAACTTGGATTAAGAACGCTGCAAACCTGGAAGCAGATGTTTTGGTTTGTGAACTTTGCCTTGGAAGCAGAACATGTTCCACCTCCTGTTGAGTGTGTTCCATTTGTAAATTGAGTCCCCCCGCTGCTATGGGAAAGCACACCTTGGTTTAAAACTGGACTTCCAGAATGGATTAAGTTCATAAACCAAGGTACCACTGTATCTGCAAGGTTGCAAAAGAGAGATAGAGCCTCTGTATTCTCATTAATTCTCTTCCTTGTGGGTCATGCATGCAAAATCCGTTACTTCAAAGCCAATGCAAAAGAGTCAGGTGCGAGATGTCATTCTTTTCATTAGTTCAGTGCTGCAATATGTCTTCTGATTTTTCTGCCCATTAAGCATTGCTTGCCTGTCCTGGTCAGCTGCACCTCCAATTCTGGAAAAAAGACCCATGGAAGGAGTTTCCTTATGACATATTTCCATGATGGTTTCTAGAATGAAAGAAAAGACACTCATAAACACTCCAAAAATAAGATGAACACAACCAAAACCCTGTAGCCCACCTGAGAATTTCACTGAGATTTCCTCTCCCTTTTAATAATTCTCAAATGCAGTTTCTTTTCTGCTTAACCGATGGGAGAATGCACAGAAAAGCACACACACGCACAAAAACAGCAGTAATTTTGGCACAGTACTAGTTTGAATATTCAAGGAGTTTATAATATAATTTTGACTGTGTGATAGACAGCAGAGGGAGGAGCGATGAGAGCAGTAAAGGATGAAGTTAGCTGACAAAAAACATGAAAGGGGAACAATGAAAAATTAAAATAAAATCAATTTTAATGTGGCATAATCCTGGCACTATGTTGCATTGAATTGGGCAATATTTTTATAGCCTCCCGAAAGCACACAGCAGTATATAAGTGCAAATAATAGCAATGACTGCAACTACTGTCATTAATAAAGCAACTTGTATTCCTGTCTTGCTGTTCAGCAGCTTCAGGGGGATGAAGTTATAATGGGAATAAAACTTTAATAGAATCAATTGACTTGTAAAACAGCAGGCTGCTTGTTTGCTTCTTAAAAATACTTACATAAATGGAGCCAGCATTTACTCTAATGAGACTTTCCTAAAGAGTTATCAGCAAGCCACCCAAGCTTATGTATTAAGCATTATATTTATAGCCCAGTCTTATAATCTGTCACTCAAGTGCTAAAGCATCTGGGAATAATCTCCAAGGCCTGCCTCTTTGGTGCAGGGGCATAACTGGTGCCTTGTTCCAGAACTGGGAAGTATCAGCTATGGGCTTCTGAGAAAAGCGAATGGGGAGAGGTGGCTTAGTTTGTGGAGGTCCTTGAGGAGCAGCCCCACAGCCTGTTTGTCCCTGAGCATCACATACCCACCTACCATGTTTCATTCCACCTTATGTAACAAGTGTGACTCTCCCTTCAAATGCCAACCACAAATTGCTAGTTTATAATCAGATTGTAGTGGCAGTTTAAGGTGGGAAGATGGAACTGGTCGGACAAGGAAACTGTTAAACTCAATGCTTTTCTTTTGCTAGAGGGATGTGGGTAGCGCTGTGATATAAACCACTCAGCCGTGGGCTTGCTGATCGGAAGGTCAGCGGTTCGAATCCCCGCGACGGGGTGAGCTCACATTGTTCGGTCCCTGCTCCTGCCAACCTAGCATTCGAAAGCACGTCAAAGTGCAAGTAGATCAATAGTTAGTGCTCCAGCGGGAAGGTAAATGGCGTTTCCAGGTGCTGCTCTGGTTTCGCCAGAGGCAGTTTAGTCATGCTGGCCACATGACCCAGAAAAACTGTCTGCAGACAAACGCCGGCTCCCTCGGCCTGTGAAGCAAGATGAGCACCGCAACCCCAGCGTTGTTCGCAACTCTGGACTTGACAGTCAGGGGTCCTTTACCTTTTCTTTCTTTCATTTGCTATCAAACAGATCTGCAGAGATGTGGGCACCTTAACTTTGTGCCATAGAAAGTCCCTCCCCCCACCTCTGAAAATGAGGAAACGTCTAGTTTTCAAACTTGCACTGAAATGTCGAATTTTGTAGGCAGGTATTACAAAAGGTCTGAAACATTGAAATTTCAGTTGTCACTCTCCCCCTAACTGCTATAGCCCTATTAGCTTCTATGGGTACAATTTGACAGAAAATCCCATAAATATCAAGTTTCACTGTTTTTAGCAGGATTAGGATTATGTTCTGTGAGTTTCTTTAGCCTTTTCCTTTCATTGTCTTTCCTCCCCAGTTCTGAAAAAATCCCAACACTGCAACAAAAAGCAATTCAAACCCTTTCACTTATTTGAATATTATACTTTAATTATGCGGTGTAGAGTTTTTGGTAATTCCCCTAGTTGCACTTTAATTCCTTTTCTATAGCACTGACCAAGCAACATTCTTGTATCTGCAGGTAAAAAGTCCCCACCCTCTTTCCTAGTGTTTGCCTGCGCAACCATGAGTCAGCATAAAATTCAGGAAAGTTTTCTGTGATGTAATCCTTTCCTATTCCTGCTATTGCTAGATTGTAATTTGGTCTTCAAATGTATCACCTCAGATGGATTTCTCAGATGCACAAATATCCAATGTTCTCTCTTTTTTAATGTTTTAAAATTATATTGCAATTTCACGTTTTATTGTTCTTGGTTGCAGTGGGTGTTTTGTGCACAAAGACAGGGCAAGTGTTGAAATAATAAATGATAAGTAAATATAATACAGGTGACTGCTTTAAAATATGTCTCAAAAGAGTGCTAAGGATGGAGGATTCCATATCTAGGTACTGGCTCAGTGCCCCTTATTGGCTTTGAGTATGTATCTAAATGCTATTACAATTGGCCAAATGCAGAATTCTGTTCTGAGCACATTGTGCTCTTTGAACAGAGCTATTTCCCTTAGCCGAGTCTATGGGCTTTCACTTGTTAACAATATTTCTCATGTCTGTGCAGCATCAACATTCTGCTTCTAGTGAGTGAAGTGTGAGATGCTTTACATGAATTCCAGTGGAGCCGGCATTCAAGATCACATGTTGCTTATATTTCACATTTATATAACCTAGTCATGAGACTGATCTCATCTCATGGCCACTTGTTGTCGAGCAAGAGGAGATGACAACCTTGGAGATGTACACGTACACAGCTTTTATTTTGGAGTTTCTGATGGTACGGCCAGACTGATATTGAGTTGCCAGCAGGAGCCTTGGGGGATCAATCTTCACACAGGCAATGCTAGGATGCGCGGTTATATACTCTCCAACATTTCTATGATGAAAATAGGGTAATTCTATTCCATAAAAATAATAATAATCTTACTAGGTTGTTCCAGCCATTCTAGGCGGCTTTCGACATATATAAAAACATAATAAAACAGTAAACATTGAAAATCTTCTCTATACAGGGCTACCTTCAGATGTCTTCTAAAGGTTGTATAGGTACTTATCTCCTTGGCTCAGGGGTCGCTATCCTCCAACCTTTGTTTGGTGAAAACAGGGACGTCCTAAGGAAAAGCAGGACATTCCAGGATCAAATTAGAAACTGGGACAGCTTCTGTAAATCCGGGATTGTCCCTGGAATATAGGGACATTTGGAGGGTCTGTGATTGTGGTGTAGTGGTTAAGAGCGGTGGACTTGTAATCTGGGGAACCAGGTTCGTGTCCCCGCTCCTCCACATGAGCTGCTGGGTGACCTTGGGCCAGTCACACTTCTTTGAAGTCTCTCAGCCCCACTCACCTCACAGAGTGTTTGTTGTGGGGGAGGAAGGGAAAGGAGAATGTTAGCCGCTTTGAGACTCCTCAGGGTAGTGATAAAGCAGGATATCAAATCCAAACTCCTCCTCCTCCTCCTCCTCCTCCTCCTCCTCCTCCTCCTCCTCCTCTTCCTTCTCTTCCTCCTCCTCCTCCTCCTCTTCTTCTTCTCAGACAGTTCACCCACCATAACACAGAATAGAACCGGATGGTAAAGAGGCAAGCTGAAAGTTTGATCCTCCGCACTGTAGGCTGTATGTACAGTGACATGCTGAGCAAGATTTGTATTTGAATGATTTACTGCAGACGTGGCTAACGTTTTCTGGACACAGTGATGGCCAGACACCTTTCTGAGGGTCACATAGCAGCAATGGGTGCAGCCATTGTATAGGCACACATGCACTCACATGTACACACACACGTACTGCACAATCAGCACACATAATCAGATATGCTAGGGCTGCCATACGTCTGGAATTTCCTGCACATAGCCAAGATTTGGCCCTTGTAAACAGCATCCGGGCGGAAATTGCTGAAATGTCTGGGGAAATCCAGAGGTATGTGTAGGTGTAGATTTTGGCGAATTTCTTTAAAAATAGCTCAAAAATAAACAAAAAACAAAGGCAGCTCAACAACTTTTGTATCCGGATTTTTCACTTTTTGAAATACGGCAACCCTAAGGTATGTAGGCACACTCACACATGCAGTCACACTCTCTCTCACACACAAGCACATGCAGATGAGTCATTCTAGGCAAAGAAAAAGGCAGCGTTTCTCCCTACTCGACTGCAGGTTTGGGGCGTGCGGAAATGCTGCCTTTTCTTCTTAAAGAATAAAGATAAAGGTAAAAGTACCCCTGATCATTAGGTCCAGTCGCAGACGACTCTGGGGTTGTGGCGCTCATCTCACTCTGTAGACTGCGGGAGCCGGTGTTTGTCCGCAGACAGCTTCCGGGTCGTGTGGCCAGCATGACTAAGCCACTTCTGGCGAACCAGAGCAGTGCACAGAAACTGGAAACGCTGTTTACCTTCCTGCTGGAGTGGTACCTATTTATCTACTTGCATTTTGACGTGCTTTCAAACTGCTAGGTGGGCAGGAGCTGGGACTGAACAACAGGGGCTCACCCCATTGTGGGGATTCGAACTGCCAACCTTCTGATCAGCAAGCCCTAGGCTCTGTGGTTTAGACCACAGCTCCACCCGCGTCCCATTATCTTAAAGAATAGGCAGGCTATATCTCCAATCTTAGCACCAGTGGTGCTTCATGCAAAAAGATAAAGGACTCTGACTGCTTCTTAGAGATCACTAACTAAAGAGCAGACAGAGTGCTTTATCTCCCGATGAGATTGAATGAAAAGAGTGGAACTTCCAAGTCTGTTGGTAATCCTCTAAGCATCTAACTGTAGGGTTATTTTATACTGATTTAACTATTAATGTGCTGTTACTGATGGGGTCTCTCATATTTTAGCAGGGAGATCATTCCACAATGGTCATGGCACCAATGAAACAGCCCACCTCTATATTGCAACAAACCAATAATCATTGGGCCATGGCAAATCCAACCAGCTTCCATTAGTTGATCTTAATGCCTCACCAGACAATGGTACCCAGAGAATATTATTTATTTATTTATTTATTTATTATTATTATTATTATTATTATTATTATTATTATTATTATTGAATTTATATACAGCCCTGTACCTGGGGGCCCCAGGGTGGTTCACAGAATAAAATCAAGATATAAAACCACAAAATACCTAATAAAAATAAAAACAACAACCTAATAGCCCCCCCCAAAAAAAAACACATTTTAAAAGGGCATAGGATGTAAATCAGATCAACCAAAGGCCTCGTTAAAAAGGAACATTTTTGCCTGGTGCCTAAAGATGTATAATGCAGGTACCAAGCGAACTTCCCTGGGGAGAGCATTCCACAGAATGGGAGCAACTGCAGATAATAATAGAGTTGTAAGAGACCTGAAAGGTATTCTTGCCGAATCCTCTTGGCAATGCATGGAAATTCACTGCTATAGCAATTATAAAGGTAAAGGGACCCCTGACCGTTAGGTCCAGTCACAGACGACTCTGGGGTTGCGGTGTTCATCTCGCTTTACTGGCCGAGGGAACCGGCGTACAGCTTCTGGGTCATGTGGCCAGCATGACTAAGCCACTTCTGGCAAAGCGTGTTCTCACTAGCAGAGAGCACGTGTTGCGGTTGGGGAACAGGCCACCATTATGACTAGGCAAATTTGGTGGGAACCCAAGCCTGTAAAGGGTTAAATGGGTTGCTGGGGATTTTTGAGTGTTGCCAATTCGGAGGAGTGGTCAGAGTCTATAAGTAGAGGAGTTAGACGAGAGGACGTCCTCTTGGCCGTTTTGCATCGGATCACCCGCCCCCTCCCTTTTTATAGGGTGGTTTTTGGGTTCATTTGACCTTGCTATGCCTGTCATGGGGTCGTTCGCCTTTGAGCGGGGGTCTGGTAGGAATTTTGCCATTTGGCTGATTGGCTGTTGCCATTTGGTTTTTGCCTACTGCGTAGCAAATCGTCACAACTTGTAAGGTTGGCGGTTAGGCATTGGTTAAATTGGTGCTTGGAGGGGTAAGGTGCCTATCCCTCCAAATGATGTGAAAGGGAATTCCGTTAAAGGAATCCAGGGGCTTGCCATTCTTTCGTTCTTGTCCGTGGTGCCGGGCTTGGGCCGTGCAAGCCCCACCAGAACATGAGGGTGAGAGGTGTTGGACTGATTCCCAGCCTCATTTCTCTCCCAATACTTGTTTCCCACGCTGGCTTCCGGTGGTGTCCGGAAGGGACCAGCTCTGTCCTTGGGGGGCAAGGACAGATAGTCATAACCAATGCCTAAGCAACCACTCACATTTGCTGTATTTGAATAAAGTTGTGGCCAAAATTATGCCAAAAACCTTAAACAAAAATTAACGTGTGATGTGTGAATTTTTGGGGGTGGCACTGTGGAACTCAACACGCAAACCAGAGCAGGACACGGAAACGCCGTTTACCTTCCTGCCGGAGCAGTACCTATTTATCTACTTGCACTTTGACGTGCTTTCCAACTGCTAGGTTGGCAGGAGCAGGGACCGAGCAACGGGAGCTCACCCCATTGCGGGGATTTGAACCGCCGACCTTCTGATCGGCAAGTCCTAGGCTCTGTGGTTTAACCCACAGCACCACCCACGTCCATATAGCAATGATAATAGGATATAAATAATCCGTGTTTCTTGATTTTGCCCATTATTGTGGAAACCCCCCATGTGCTCATGAAGCGGAGACCCGCAAAATGTTCTTATACCCAAACATTCCTACTCTCTCTTTCCTTCAAGTGAATCATATCTATATAATGCAAAAGGACCACATCATGTATTGCCCTTATGTTGTTGAGCTTTACGAAGAACATTTTGGCTTCAGTGGTGTTCTGAACTACTCCTGTCTCTTCTGTAATAGTGAGTCAGTTGCCGTGAATGCCAGGGTTTGTAACAGTGGATTTGTTAGAATTTCACGCATTTTCAGTAGTCAGTACAAACACACAAAATGACATCTTCCTCTAAAAATAGCATTCTGGAGTTTCAGAGTGCGTTCATTTTATCATTACTATTATTTAAATGAGTAAGGGATGATGCAGCTGAAATGATACTTTGGTGACATAACAAAGAACATTAGAGGTCAGGCCAGATTAATTTGCCACGGGATCAGCTGGAGAATATTAAACCTCTTAGCTGTAATCCTTTGATAACCAGTCCTATAATGTAATCATCAGTGTACATCCAATAACATCCATGTTAATTACTTTGGAATTATTCATTTGCTATTTAATCAGAAGGAAAGTTTCAAGAAGCAGGCACACAAAAATTAAAATACTACATTTGGAAAAGAAAAGGCGGAGGCAGGAAGGTTTTGGGGGGATATAGATATGTTAATAATAGAGTTGCAGGGAAACAACTTAAGGGTATGGTTGCACAAAATGAGCAGTGGCAAAATGCTATGTGAAGGGATAAATGGAACCAATCTTGGAACTTATCCTTACCTAATTAAACAATGGGTGATATCCAACTAAGTCACACTCAGTGTTAGGCCCATAAAAATCAATGGAGTTAAATTCTTGGTGCATATCACCCCAATCTCCAAGCGATGCAAGATTCCAGGGATTCCAAGCGCTTAGCAAGGGTTCAGATTTCCTTTTGGAAATGAGGCACAGCGGAGACTGTGGTGTCTTTATGATATAAGGTTTATTTACCCATATATACAATCTGAACTTGCAATGGAGGGGCTCACAGCATTAACAGCCCAGAAGGGTCTTGTTTCTCCCGTAGCTGCAGCCTTGGATTCAAACAGAAATCAAACAACGCTCTCAAATGTTGTTCTGACTCTCCAACTTGCTGCTTCACATCACCCCCACTTTTAACTTCAAACTCTGCCTTTTTCTGTTGAGTGAGGGGACCTCACCCCTTTGCCATCTTGCACTGAGCCCCTTAATCCCTTTTAATGGCTAATCACTATTGCCTCACCAAAAAGGCTAGCCTGGCTATTCCAGGAATTAGAAGTTGGTTAAATTCTTGGTTAAATTCTAACACTCACTGGATCCATTGATTAGAGGGGACTGGTACCCAGCTTAACACCACATTCTCATAACATTACTGTTGATTTCAGTAAGTCCTCCCTGAGCATGACTGACATTGGCTATCACCTTGTATGAGTGGATTTACATGAAATTCTATTGGGATTAATATGAAAAGTAATATTGATACTGACAAACAACTTATTGATCCAGGCTATTATAATTGGGCAAACCATTTCAGTGTCAGATCTACTGTGCTGCTGATGTGTGTTCCCTTTAACTCTGTTTAATTGAGGCAATAACAGTAGCCATTCACATTCATTGGTATGTTTTTAATCCGGTTTCCTACCATTATCTGTGGGATGGGGGAGGAGAAGGGCAACTCAGGGTCTTTTTTCTTTTTGTAAAAGTTGTACACGAACACATGCAGTTCACCGCAATGGCATTGACATTCCAACAGCTGATAATAAAAATAATACAATTTATTTACATTACCGGGTTAGCCAGAAATCCATTCCTCACACGCCTACTCAACAGTAAGTAAGCTACCTCTGCTCTCCAATTCTATTTACCATTTTGTTGCTGGCATGAAGACCAAATTAAGAAAAAGAAGAAATTGCAGGTGCAATTTAAAAGAGACGAGACTGTTGCTTTTTTGTATTGCACAAAGACACAGCAAGATAAATTATAATACCTCTGGGGATATGCAAATTGTTACATGATGACCATGGGCAATGGTGAACAGCAGCAGAACTGCAGATGGAGAAATCTGTTGTGCAAGGAGTTCTCGCAACACATCCAGCAGAATCAAAGTCAGCTACAGTGGTACCTCAGGTTACATATGCTTCAGGTTACATACACTTCAGGTTACAGACTCCACTAACCCAGAAATAGTACCTCAGGTTAAGAACTTTGCTTCAGGATGAGAAGAGAAATCGTGCTCCAGCGGAGGGGCAGCAGCAGGAGGCCCCATTAGCTAAAGTGGTGCTTCAGGTTAAGAACAGTTTCAGGTTAAGAATGGACCTCCGGAGCAAATTAAGTACTTAACCTGAGGTACCACTGTATATCATTTTTACAAAGCGTGAGAGCAGGCTGAGCTGACAAGTTTTACGAGCTGTGGATGAAAATGAACTGAGCTTATCCTGTGTCACTGTGAGAAAAAACAAACAAATGAGTACATACATGGTTGTGAATCCCATCCCTTGTGATGATGGAGTTCAACAGGCCCATTTCAGCTGTGCGCTCTAGAACATATCCCATAATCCTCGGCAATTGCCCAGGAAACAAATCCACCTGTGAAGTCTTTCCTAAGACCAGGAAAGGCAAAACACACACTGGATCTTAACAGAGACGGAAATAAGTGAACAGGGACTTTGATTTGAGGAACAGGTGACCTTGGGACTTGGTTTTATATGTGGTTGTACTCATTAGCTGAGCGGTAATTTCCTGTACTAAGTGAAAACATTTAATAGAGTACATTTGTGTACTTTGCAATGGCTTCACAAGTAGCATGGCACTATCAACCCCCTCCACATAATTTTCCATCCCCGCAGTGTTGATTTTCATATCCCTTATCCCTCAGTCACCATGTCTGCATCAATATTCTTTTTTTTTTATCATGCTTCCTTGGAAAATTCACACTAGGTTTACAAGAATCAGCCTCAATCAAGGGCAAAGGTTTATTTGAAGTAAAATATTGCCAGGATCGGGCACGTGTGGAAAACAAGCTTTCTTTGTAATCGGTACTTAGGGCAACAATATACGTCTTTAGCTTTCTTCTTATAGTAAATGATAAAGTTAAGACCCACACAGCCATTGCTAGGAATTTACTATTTTAGGTAAATTCTGATATCACTGATACCAGAGACAAAACATTCGTATCACTAGATACCTCACACACAGCCAACAGACCTTTGTTTTAAATATAAAGGAGAGCCGGAGCAGAACCAAAAACAAAATAAAAGGAAGTTTGCTAGTAAGTCATCATTCCTAGGAATCCTATGTCCCCAGACAAAATGTTTTTTCATTATAAATCCAAATTAAGCAACCAGAGGCTCTACACTCTGCTCATAAAGGATGTCTCTGTGTCGCCGTTGTTCTGGAACAAAAATAAAAGTTGACTTTGGGGTTTATTCTTGTTCTTGTGCCTTGCCGCGTAACCCAATAAGATTTATAAATCTTTAATCGTTGCTGGTTTGCTCTAAATGCTTAATGATGACACGATGTTTGCCTGGGCGCTGGAAGCACTAGCAATGCGGCAGGGTTACAGATTGGCAACGCTGTAAATAAAGTCGGGGCGGGCAGAATCTGTGTGGGGTTTGCCATAATACCACAACATCTGTGGCTTTAATTATAACACCACAATAGTCAGTCTCTCTCTTCCTCCTTCCCTCCCTCCCTCTTGTGTGTGTGTTGTGTGTAATTATGTAACAGAACCTCTCTTGGGTAGCACATGATTTGCTGATAGCACGGTAGGTGGGGGGGGGAGATGCATATTTTTAAATGACGAGGCGGTGTGTGGGAGAGGAATGAGATCATGTGAAAGAAATCGTTTTGATTTTTTTTTTAATTAAACCTTAAAATATTCAGCAGGAAGTGTCAGAACAAGACTAAGAGCAAACCCTCCAAGTGTCCCTATTTTCTAAGGACCATCCCGGATTCACAGAAGCTGTCCCAGTTTTTCTGATGTGACCCTGGAATGTCCTGCTTTTCTTTAGGGCACCCCTATTTTTATCAGAGAAATATTGAAGGGTATGGTAAAGGTAAAAGGTAAAGGTACCCCTGACCATTAGGTCCAGTCGTGACCGACTCTGGGGTTGCGGCGCTCATCTCGCTTTACTGACCGAGGGAGCCAGCGTACAGCTTCCGGGTCAGGTGGCCAGCATGACTAAGCCGCTTCTGGCAAACCAGAGCAGCGCATGGAAACGCTGTTTACCTTCCCACCAGAGTGGTACCTATTTATCTACTTGCATATTGACGTGCTTTCGAACTGCTAGGTTGGCAGGAGCAGGGACAGAGCAATGGGAGCTCACCCCGTCATGGGGATTCGAACTGATGACCTTCTGATCAGCAAGTCCTAGGCTCTGTAGTTTAACCCACAGCGCCACCCGCGTCCCTGAAGGGTATGGTAGGATGTCCCTATTTAATCAGAGAAATGCTGGAAGGTAGGGAGTTATGCGACCCCTGAGACAAGAAGAGAAGTAACTATGTACCTTTAGACTACATCTGAAGGCAGCCCTGCATTGGGAAGTTTTTTTTAAGTTTGCTGTTTTATTATGGTTTTTATATAAGTTGGAAGCTGCCCAGAGTTGCTGGGTCAACCCAGTCTGATGGATGGGGTATAAATAATAAAATGATGGTGATGATAGAATAGAATGTCCCTATTTTTATCAACTTGACGATCAGAAGGTCGGTGGTTCGAATCCCCACGACGGGGTGAGCTCCCGTTGCTCGGTCACTGCTCCTGCCCACCTAGCAGTTCGAAAGCACATCAAAGTGCAAGCAGATAAATAGGTACCGCTCCGGTGGGAAGGTAGATGGCATTTCCGTGTGCTGCTCTGGTTCGCCAGAAGCGGCTTAGTCATGCTGGCCACATGACCTGGAAGCTGTACGCCAGCTCCCTCGGCCAATAAAGCAAGATGAACGGCGCAACCCCAGAGTTGGCCATGACTGGACCTAATGGTCAGGGGTCCCTTTACCTTTATTTTTATCAAGGAAATGTTGTGGGGTATTTTAAAGGGTGAAACTCTCCAGAAATGGGTGATTTAGAGCAGGCAGGGAACCTAAGGCTCTTCAGGGGCTGTTGAACTCCAGCTATCATCAGTCCCAGCCAGCTTGGCCAGGGATGATGGAAGTTGTAGTCCTACAAACTCTGGAGGGCTACAGATTCCTCACTCCTGATTTACAGCATCAGCATGGTGGGACACTTCCAGAATCCTCAGATTAACAGGGTGGCACAGGGTGAGGCAAGAGGCAGGTCAGGTCAGACACAGGGCTTAATCTCAACTCACCAGGGCAGAGTCCTGCCAACTATTATTTTTTAGTGCAAGAGCTCAATTCTGGATTTAAATGGTATTTGCTTTGTGCTAGCAGTTTTCCAGATGCTGCTACTCCTATGCTACAGAATTATTTGATTATGCATGTATTAAAAATAATTTATACCATTGTATAGCATAAAAAATGAATACCCCAAAATGAGAAGGTGGCGTATCAACCTTTAAGTGGAACAGAATATTTCCTTTCCGAAGCTGTTTCTTGTCTGTTAATATAACACATCCCTTAGCGAAACATATATTGCTTTATTGCTCCCTCTTCCCTGCGCCAGCTTGGATAAGGTCTAGAAAGATTTGTGCCAACCTAGGTTTAAAAACAAAACAGAACAGAACCAAGTAGGGAGGGGGCCTGGTGCTGGGTAATACACAGCTATTTCGTTTTTATGTACTACCAACAGTTATTTGGTAGCGATGCAAACCTCTTCTTAATGTCAAAACTTGCATGCAGATGCCCACACGTCTTCCTGGACATAGGTGTGAGTAGCACTGCCTAGCGCTACAGGCATCACTTTCCTTATTGTAATTTTTTAAAAAATCAGATCCTTTGGAGAAGCAGGTTTGTTGTGCAAGAGCTCCCAATCAGCTTTAATTGCATGGCCTGAATTTGCTGGCATGTGTTTGAATCCCACTCGAAAAATGCAAGAGTCTGGAAGCATCCTTAGCCGTCCTCCAAATTACTGAATCTCCGTTCAATTCTCTTCTTGGAAAGGAGCAAAAAAAAGGCACTTTGTAGCAGTTGCACTCCCCTCTTATCTTCTAAGCACTGGAGCAGGGCATCCTCCCATGTAATCTACAGTGCTATGTTTAAACTTGCCTGGATTAATAAATCCTTGTGGCAAAAATCTTGCTTTCTGGACTCTAGTCAGTTATCTTTGAGGAGAGAAAAAAGGAGCATATATATCCTTCTTTGTTATGTCATATATTCAGTGGCAGGGAAAGCTAAAGTCTTCTGGTCATATAGCTGGGGCTACCCATTTGGCCTTTCCTTCATTATTTCTCATGGATGAATCCAATTTGGGGGAATTTATTGCTTTGCTCCCTTGTTTGGTCGGAGAGATTAAGTCCCATTAGGCACTAGCAGATTCTTTTTGTAATTGTGCAGAGGCATAAAAAAATAAAATAAACTTCTCAATAAACCTAAAATGAGGAGGGCTGGGTAATGCTATTAAGCAGGGGCAAGACAGAATTTTCTGTTCGTCTGTCACAATATTTCAGCTGGAGATAATTACTTCCACAGAAGAGGGGGCTGCCACTGGGCTGGGTAAGTTAGTGCTGGAGAGCATTAATAGCTGGTAGTCCAGAATCAAAGGCAAAGCAAACAGTGGTGTTTCATAAATGGGATATTTTGAGATGGGAGGAGGAGAAAGAGATAAAAGCACCTTGTTGTTGTTGTTGTTGTTGTATTGCCTTTGAACATATTCTTAAACCCACTTTAGAATTAAATACTCTAAACCCCTCTGTACTTGGAGCAGCCAATGGTCAAAAGTCAGGGATGATGGGAGTTGTGGTCCAGCAACATCTGAAGGGTACCACAGTGGCTACCCCTGCTCTACACAAAACATATCCCCATGGGTGCCAGCAAGTGGAAGAAGTGATATCCCTCCTAGGAAGCCCACACTCTTCCAAGTAGCCATCTATGAATGTGGTGGCATGGTAAAATGGTGGCCTTTAGTGAGGCTGAGCCAGATGTGGCGTTCTCTGTGTGGCTGCATCTCTGAACCATGGAGAGTTTCAAGCATCCCAACCAGCCTTCAATTACCTACAGTATTAATCGTACCATTTATTGCATTTATTCATCATATTCTACCCCAAGGAGTATCAAAGCACCTTACAAATAAATATTGTATATATACTGTATTAATTTCAAGGGGGTATTTCGGAGTGTGTATCCCACACTCTGAATTTTCCCCACTCCAAAGGTGAATGTGGCTTGGTACCTTGAATGGATTTCAAATAAGGAGTTGTCTCTCAGCATGCAAGACTGCTATTTGCTCCAGAGACAACGCAAAACATTTTTTGTAGCTGGGGCAGAATAGAATGTCAATAATCACAATAACAAACAAACAAACAAACAACAAACAAAAAGTGAATAATTGTGGAAGGGGAATGAATATTTCATTTCTAACTACTGAAATACGCACCATACTTATTTATCAGTCTATACATATATCTATTTATCTTACATTTGGTTTGATTGCTTTAATTATTTAATTTCTATGCTACTTAATATATTTAAAGATATCCCAAAGCAGTGTGGAAAAGAAGAAGAAGCAACAACAACAGGTAACTCCAACTGTGCCTATTTCTGACAGGCTGCAATGTTCTATAGGATGAGTGAAAAAACCTTAGTTCCTTTTCCGGGAATAAAACCCCTTCCTAATCCCAGTTTGTTTCACAACAGAGGTACCAGAACAGAACATATTTGCCAAAATGATGATTAGCAATTGCGGCATGAAGATATTTGCTGACAGAGTGAAGTGCGCTTTCCAAATAGTACGTGAGAAGGTCAGTGTCTGGGTAGCTTAGCAAATAATGTGAGGCCTTGTTATGTAACCCATTTCACTGGAATTAAGGCTTAATCACAAACGGCACAAATAATGAGGACTTTCTCGTGGCAATAGTACATAATGCAAAGCAGCAATGCTCTTTCCTTATAGCAGTTCTGCAGCATGCAAAACCCACAGATATCATATTTTACTCTTTTTTTTAAAAAAAAAAATCAACCTGCTGTGTAGAGGCATTCAGTCTGCCAATTTGAGGTTTCTTGCAAAGCTGTTAGCAACTCTCCTGAATAAATTATGTGACTTGCCCGAGCTTTTATAAATACACAGAGATTTGTGTAGGATTGACTTGTAAATAGGAAGATTTAGATGGGATCGGCTTCTAAATAGGTACATAAAGTCACAGAAACAATAAATTTCTGTTGAAGTTTTGTACGTGTGCAGGGACTGAAGTATCCTGTGGGGCGGGGAAGGGTACCCATTGTGTGAAGAAATCTTTCCCTAATACCAGAAAGCCTCAGGGATTGGGAGAACTTCAACAGTTGTGTTCACTTAGGAGAAACAGTACTGCAAAGCAACATAGAACCCAGACAAGACCAAGGTTCCATCTAGTTCCCACTGAACTATGGCCCTGAACTAGGACCTATGACTTATGACCCCTGCCTGGCCCACAAAGGCCATAACAAGGTCAAAAATGCAACATGAAATACATTATAAAAAAGGGCAGGGGTAGCTCCAGCACAGAACTGAGGGTCAGAGCTAGCAGGTTTCAATCCCCTAGGACCCAAGGGAAACCTGCATGTTCCATTGAGTCCACCCCAAGAAAAGCCCACCTCCAAGCCCACCCATGATTGGTCCTGGCCAGTGAGGCAAGTGACTAAAGCCTTTAAATGGCCTCAGCCCAGTATACCTGAAGGAACCTCTCCAACCACACCCAGTTACAGATAGGTAGCCGTGTTGGTCTGCCATAGTCAAAACAAAAAAAATTCCTTCCAGTAGCACCTTAAAGACCAACTAAGTTAGTTCTTGGTATGAGCTTTCGTGTGCATGCACACTTCTTCAGATATCTGAAGAAGTGTGCATGCACACGAAAGCTCATACCAAGAACTAACTTAGTTGGTCTTTAAGGTGCTACTGGAAGGAATTTTTTTTGTTCCAACCACACTGTTCAGCCTGGATACTGAGGTCCAGCTCCGAGGTCCTTCTGGCAGTTTCCTCGCTGTGAGAAGCCAAGTTACAGGGAACCAGGCAGTGGCGGGATTTAAACTTAACAAGCAAAAAACCAAGGTTTTAGAAAAAAAATTGACATCTTCAGAATCAGAAAGGTTTCAGAAAGAGACAGAATTAAATGTGGTTAAAAAAGTAAAATACCTAGGGGTAAATATAACAGCAAAGAATATGAACTTATTTAAAGACAACTATGAAAAATGCTGGTCAGAAATTAAAAGGGATCTTGAAGTTTGGTCAAGACTGAAACTTTCCTTGTCAGGACGTATTGCTGCTATTAAGATGAATGTATTGCCAAAAATGCTGTTTTTGTTTCAAACTTTGCAGATTGTCGATAAAATGGAGTGTTTTGGGAGGTGGCAGAGAGATATATCTAAATTTGTCTGGCAGGGCAAAAAGCCCAGAATTAAGTTTAAGATATTAACTGATGCTAAAGAAAGAGGGGGCTTTGCCCTGCCAGACTTAAAGTTGTATTATGAATCAGCAGCTTTCTGCTGGTTAAAGGACTGGCTGCTTCTTGAAAACACGGATGTTTTAGATTTGGAAGGATTTAACAATGCTTTTGGATGGCATGCATATTTGTGGTATGACAAGGTCAAAATTCATAAGGCTTTCAAGAACCATGTTGTCAGAAAAGCAGTGTTTAATGTCTGGACAAAATATAAGGACTTATTGGAAAATAAGACCCCAAGGTGGCTATCACCTATGGAAGCTAAGGCTGTGAAAAGACCCAATATGGAGGTCAAATGGCCGAAATACTGGGAAATACTAGAAAGAGATGGAGATAACTGGAGGTTGCAGAGTATGGAGAAACTTAAAGAAACTGAAGGAACATTCTTTCACCTCTGGTGGACCTGCCCTAGAGTTAAGGTTTTCTGGGAAATGATATATAATGAGTTGAAAAAGATATTTAAGTATACCTTTTCTAAGAAACCAGAGGCCTTTCTTCTGGGCATTGTAGGCCAGAGGGTGCAAAAGAAAGACCGAACTTTTTTTATGTATGCCACAACAGCAGCAAGGATACTCATTGCTAAATACTGGAAAACTCAAGATTTGCCCACACTGGAAGAATGGCAGATGCAACTGATGGACTATATGGAACTGGCGGAAATGACTGGCAGAATCCGAGACCTGGGAGAACTGGTGGAGGAGGATTGGAAGAAATTTAAGGACTATTTACAAAAACATTATAAATTGTATGAATGTTAAGAAAGATGTAAGATTTGCAATAACATGGTACCAACAAACTAGCTAAAAGGAATAAGAATTTAAATGCCATTAAAAGAAAGGACAAACTTTGGATAAATATCACGTTAAAAATAAGATTCTAGAATTATGGTTTAAACTTTCTAAAGTTTGAGATTTAATATTGGAAAATTGTACTATTAGAATTGAAACAAGTTAATAATTTGCTGGTAAAATTTATGAGTTTAGAATGCAGGAATGAGAGTCGTGAGGAAGTCCAAAGAGGAGAACGAATTGTGGATATTGGAAAACTATATGTTACTTTGTATGCTATTTATTGTTGAAAACTTTTAATAAATATTATTATTAAAAAAAAATACAGGGAACCAGGCAGACGGCCTTCTCAGTAGTGGTGCCCACCCTGTGGAACGCCCTTCCATCAGATGTCAAAGAGATAAACATTTAGAAGACATCTGAAGGCAGCCTTGCTTAGGGAAGTTTTTAATGTGTGACATTTTAATGTATTTTTAATCTTTGTTGGAAGCCACCCAGAGTGGCTGAGGAAACCCAGCCAGATGGGTGGGCTATAAATAATAAATTCTTATTCTGATTCTTATTATTCAGTCCTGCCAACCAGGAAGCCCCCACACCCAGAAACTGTGCGGAATTGGGAGAGGAATGGCATCACCAACACACAGTGCCACCACACCAAGAAACTAAGTGGACTTCTCAAGGCAGATCCGAAATAAATTTTGTTTTGTTTTGGGGTTGGAGGTTGTTCCATGCCACACTATGATTTTGCTGCTGTTTTAGATACGTCTCACGCTTTATTTTCTTCTTTGTAAGCTGCTCTGGGAATGCCAATTGGCATTCAACAAGCAGGGAATAAATTTTAGAATAATGAAAAATAAGACTAGACCTGGGTTCCCGTGTTCGGTTAAACAAGGCAGAATACTTCATCAAATTACAGTGATGTCTGAACATCCCATTTTAGCCTGTTCATAGCTCTCAAGGATTATGTTCCTTTGTTGCTTTGCATGCTTTATAAAGATTTTTTCTTCTTTGCCGTTAGTTAATTCTATTGTAGTGCAAGATGAGACAGACCTGCAGAAAGCATTCTCTTCTGTATTTTTTTGTCCCTGGGTTTCATAAACCGTGTTCCGTTTGAACATGATATGACCTTCGGTAATTATGCTGGTTCACAGGTATAAAGGACAAGACTGCACATAGAAACAAAGGCATTCTGTGCTTCCCAGGAGATCAAGAAATTGCATTGATTCATGGCTAGTGCTTTCCCACAGTAAACAAACAAAAGGGAACACAGAGCTCATTCCCCCACGGATGACAAGAGACAGCATCAAGGTAGAAGAGCAGAAGGCATAATCGCTCTCGTCAGCATATTGCTTTGGTGCTTTATTTCTGTAGGCCTCTTTTACCTCCTTCAGTTACTCAGAATGTATTATTGTTACTGATACTTTAAAGGAGAAAGCAGAAAAACAACAACACAACCCTTGGAAGCTCCAAGAGGGTAAATACCAAACATGAAAAACTGATCTCTTAATAGAAAGTTCTCTCTTTCTACTTGTGCCTCACAGCTTGGATGGCTATTTAGTTGATGGGTTAATTCCAAAACACTCATCAAAACCACCTAAATTGGTTGACTAGTTGATGTCCTTGGGGCGCAGGCTCAAACTGCAGACCACATCACCCATCAGAGAATGAATAAAAGTGAGGGAGACAAATTAGACACAGCATGTTATGAGGCGAAGTGTGTCACACCCAAACTTTGTGGAAAATGTCACCAGTTTCAGAGGAGCTCCCTAAAAAAAAATCCTCATATGTTTTGCCTCAGGAAGAATCCCAAAATTTGCTTTAATTTTTATTCAGAGCCTTATAGCAGATTTTTTTTAATGAAACTTTGTTTTGTTCAAAATTCCTTGGATGTTTTACCTGAGAAAGTACTCCCAAATTCACCCCAAGGGGAATTTTGTATATAACTTCAATTTTACCAATGGCTTAGGAAATGGAAATATAATTTAGGGTTTCAGTTGATGAAAGCATTCCCCCGAGTGTTCGTTACAGTGCAGCAGATAAATGCACTGAACTCAGAATGTAGTAGAAATATGTCTATATTTGCTGGTCATCAAAACAACACAATTTTCCATTTTCATTGCAATTCAGATTCTTTTCAACTTATGCACTTGGGGGGAAAAATACACAAATAAAAGTCATGAGGACTCTTCCCAGCACAAACGCCATTTCATAGCCAATATGTGATGTTAAGATAAGCTGATTTTGTTCCTCTTAAACAGGCCATTAGCTGGTTCTGCAGTGATTTCTAGTGTCCATTGTGCTTTATTGTGTCCATTGTGAATGTAACCAGCTCATTCCTTCTTAGAATAATATTATGAAGTAGGCTGCATATATATCTTTCTAAAAGAATGGTGATGATAAATAATAATCTGACACAAATTTGACAAAATACAGTAAGTACAGTACAACCTAAACACGTGACAGCATGCAAGTTATAAGCAAAACAAACAAATAAGCAAAATGCCTGACAGTTAAAAGCAAGCAGCAGCTTTTATAGCAGATCACACAATAAAAGATCTGCAGCAGCACTCTTAACTTCTTCTCTTGCTGTTCCAAGAGTTGAAGCCTTAATCCAATGTCAGCAGAGAGCCTGCCTAGAAGAAAATAGATGGGGGGGGGGGGAAGGAGGTAAGCTGAGGATGGGTGGTGGGTTCATTCTCCTTAGCTACATGCCCTCCTTTCCTCTTTAAATCAGATCCTGCTCCCACCTTGAATCCGAGTCTTGTTTGGGTATGAGGACAGAAAATACTTATATTTGGTCACATCTCCAAAATGTAGCATTTTTGTGTGTGCCAATTTGATAAATTGGGTCCTCCATCATGGAGGGCACGTGTTGCAGTGAGATCACAAGAAACTGCCTCCCTATTGTGGGGCAGGGCCGTTTGGACGACCACAACACCCCATTGGTTGCCCCTCTGTTGCTGGGGCAGAAATTTCGTCATTTGGGTTGGCTATTGGCTGCTGAGGGGCTACTTAAGCTGCTGCACGTCGCTGAAGAGTTTCACTTTCTTGCGACGTGCAGCCGATCACCCGCCCTCCTCTCCCTATATTTAGGGTTGTTCTTAAGGCCTTGCTATGGGGTCGTCTGTTTTTGGAGCAGGGGCCCGGTAGGGATTTTGCCATTTGGCTGATTGGCTGGTACCACTTGGTTTTTGCCTACTGTGTAGCAAATCGTCACAACTTTGTAAGGTTGGCGATTAGGCATGAGTTCAGTGTTTTGGGGGGAGGACGTGGTTGGCTGTGCCTGCCCCTCCATTGCTGCTGCTAGGGAATTCTGTTAAAGGAATCCAGGGGCTCACCTTGCTTTTGTCCAAACCCTGTCAAGGGGCTAGGGCCTGCCAGAGCCCCTGGGAGCATGTTGGGTGAGCTGTGAGATCGAAGGAGTTCTCACTCCCCCAGGATGCTTTCCCTTACTGACATATGGTGGTGCCCAGTGTCAGTCTTGTTCCTGCCACCGTGCAGGTTCAGGTAGTCTGGAACCAATGCCTAAGCAACCACTCGCACGCTGTAATCAATAAAATTGTGGCCAAACTTTAATGCCAAAAACCTTAAACTAAAATCTGTGTCTATTGTGTCTTCATTTGGGGGTGGTTTTGGGGGTCTTCACACACAACATGAGTGAGATGTAAAATAGCAAACAACACTGCAAATAATTTGGGGAGTGGCCATCCCATCGTTTCTGTATTTGGCTGTGATTCCCCCCCCCCCCGGCAACTGCAAAGTCCTGGAATCCCAAGGCAGAAAGCTCAGGTACTCTGAGCTTGTCTTTGTGGAGAAATGTAGGGAAGACCTTGGGGCTGCCAGGGAGAAAGAGAGTTTTAGGCACACCTCTCAGTTGAATCCTGCATTGGGACCTTTGGTTAAAGGTAAAGGTAAAGGGACCCCTGACCATTAGGTCCAGTCGTGGCCGACTCTGGGGTTGCAGCACTCATCTCACTTTATTGGCCGAGGCAGCCGGTGTACAGCTTCTGGTTCATGTGGCCAGCGTGACTAAGCTGCTTCTAGTGAACCAGAGCAGTGCACGGAAACACCGTTTACCTTCCCGCTGGAGCGGTACCTATTGATCTACTTGCGCTTTGATGTGCTTTCGAACTGCTAGGTTGGCAGGAGCAGGGACCGAGCAACGGGAGCTCACACCATCGCTGGGATTCGAATCGCCGACCTTCTGATCAGCAAGTCCTAGGCTCTGTGGTTTAACCCACAGCGCCACCCGCATCCCGGATCTTTGGTTAGTAGCACTTTAAATTAGATATGAGGGTGATAGAGTCACCTGGTCACATGTATCTATACAAAAGCCACACACCTAACCATAGCAGTTCAGGAGAGTGGCTGGTTGCAAGCTTGTAAAAACATCCCGCCTACCTTATTTCCTAAGCAATTTGGACAAAATCATGAAGCAATCTCAAAGTACTTGCGAGGTCAACTGCGAGTTCCATCTCTTCCCTTTATAGCTTTCTGATACATTCAGGGGAGCGAGAGAGGGAGAGAAGAATACTCATTTGGCTTTTGTATTCATTGTTCTTGTACCTTGCGTTGCCATGTGCGAAGTGGGATTGGGCGTGAGTCAAAAGGACATGGGATTAGAGGAAGCGTGCGACACAAAGCAGACTGCACAGGCCTTACAATGTAATGGGTTAAAAAACAAATAACAGATGGTGACATCGGCAATGGGTACTGACAGTGCTGAAATGTGATTAGGAACCTATTTTTAGTTACTCGAATGAGTGTGTCTACAAAAAAAAAACAACAAGTGGAAAAAAGGAAGAAAGGTTCAAATCCAAGTTTATGTCATGTCTACAAATGCAGGATTTTCCCTGTTTCATTTTACACTGCAGTGGTAGTTCCGTTAGAGTACATCTGCTTTATATCATCTTCTCTTCTCCTATATTACCCATCTTTATTAGATCTTTCCTTTTGACTTTGTACTTCTTCACCTTCTATCCCAGAAGACCCAGTTGCCCTTTAGGGCGGTAGGGATGGGTGATTCTGCCAATTTCAGGTTTTTCCTCAGTATTTCTTTTCTCCAATCTTTATTTCTCCACAATTCCAGATCAGTTTGAGTGGATTCCCCCCCCCCCCTTAAAGCTCCCATGAAAATTCAGCAGTGTTTTAGGGCAAGATGCTCTTAATATATGCAATTTTGCAAAGCAACTTTGCCTAATTGTGCATGTTGCTTTCTAACGTATACTATTTTATACATATTTATGCACATTTGACCTTGGTATAAACATTTCTGCATGCATTGCCTTGCTAGAGAACTGCCCTGGAAAATTTGAATTTTTGAAAGGTGTATATTTCAGTTCAGATTTTTTCCAGAAAGTGCAGACCTGGTAGGTTCACCTTTAAATGCAAATTGAGTCAAATTTCTCCCCTTTCCCTAATGGGCAGTGTTGACTACCCTCTCCAGGTAACTTAGAATTAGGGTAAGGTGACCATGTTTTTAGGTGCTGAGATGGGGAATGAAGTATAATAGTGCCATGTGTGTTGTTAACTCTAGATGAATCTTGTGGGATATTTGTTGTTGACTATGGCTAAAAAAAAAAAAAATAGGTTGGAGAAGCATATCCCCTCAAATATGGTTAGCAGAGAAGCAGAAGTTAAGGCTTTCATTTCCATAGCCTCTTCCCTTGCATATATGGTTGCTCTACTTAGGAAGATTAATGACATTTTGTGCCAGTACATTGACTGAAACCGTAGAGAAAAAGATTCCCCCCCCCCCAAAAAAGATCAGTCATTCTGGCGAGGACTGCACAATTATGTAACTATGTTCACATGAGTAAGATAGTGCGCCAAGCTATCACAGAATTCCTGAGGTGAATTGCCTCTGTAGAATCCTGTGTAAGTCTCTAGAGAATTCAGCAACCTGAGTGTTGAGTTGCATTAACATCCCTGCTAGATACATTTATTTGAAATTCCTTCTTTGGAAACATATTTCTTTTCTTCACAGGTGCTTTGCTAGGATGCATTTGATGGAAGAATTTGATAGTTTAAACCCTCACTTCTGTCAGTTTATATCATTTTAGAACTTCAGCATCGAAGCAAACACCTGAATAATAACGAACCACAAATATTTAGCCTGAATTATGTGTTGGCATGAAGATAGCAAACAGTAGGAGTGAGAAGGGCAAATCCACCATTCAAATCTGCAATGCAAGGTGTGATACTAAGTGTGACCCAACATTCCTGTCCCTTTTTTCTGTATTGTTATTAACAATTTGTTCACTATATTTGGGTCTGAGAAGAGTTAAAGTTGCATCTTTTAAAATTATCTCCCCAGACAGGGCTGGCTCAAGATATTTTACTGCCTGAGGCAAAGACAAGATGGTGCCCTTTCCCACTTCTGTGAACAAAAGTCAAGCAGACTGGCAATATCCTCCACTCTCCCTGAGGCTAGTGTAGGCCTGAGTGTCCCACAGCTCTGTCCTCCAACAGAGATGAGTTCCTGGAGAAGCTCAGGAGAAGCATCTCCCAGCATCCACCAACTGAAGTAGATACCTAATGGTAGGGCTGGTACTGTCTCTGTGAAGGAAAATACGTAAATTGGGACTGGATGCCCTGTGTGAGAGGAAGGGAAGGGAACTCAGAGTAGGAGATGGGGAGAAGAAAGGGGATCTCCCAGGTGAGAGCTGAGAGGGTTCACCTCTTTATGTGGGGACAAGCATTCAGATCTACTTTTGAGAGAGGGCTTTGTATTCACTTCACCCTTATTTGTTTATTTATTTATTTATTTATTTGGATTAGTTTTTTGTTGTTGTTGTATTGTATGATGAAAAAGTTTCAGTAAAAATTTAATGAAAACATTACAACAACATCACCATCATCTTCAGGGCTGGGACCAAATATTGCCCCTTAACTTTCTTGAAGATGAACAATCTTAAAGGGCCAAGATAAGAAGGAAAGAATCTGCCCGCAAGGCTGAGCCATGAAATTAGCTCAGTGGCAGAACATCTGCTTTGCATGCAGAACCTCTGAGGCTCAATCCCTCGAGTCTCTGAGTAGGGCTGGGAAAGGCTTTCTGAAACTCTGAAACCCTGGAGAGCTCTTGCCATGCTAGTCAGCGTAGACAGTTTTGATTTAGATCAGCGGTTCTCAACCTGTGGGTCCCCAGATGTTGTTGGACTACAGCTCCCATCATCCCTGAGCTCTGGCCTTGCTAGCTAGGTGTGATGGGAGTTGTAGTTCAACAACATTTGGGGACCCACAGGTTGAGAAAGGCTGATTTAGATGGACAGTTGAGTTGACTCAGTAAACAGCAGCTTCCTCTGTACCTAAGGCCAAGTATGCAGGACCTCTTTGAAAAGGAAAGCCAGTGTGTTTTGTCCTAGTATTTTTCTACAGGCATCTGAAATGGATATCCTCACAGAATCATAGAACTGTAGAGTTGGAAGGGACCCCAAGAGTCATCTAGTCCAGCTCCCAGGAATCTCAACTAAATCATCCATCACATATGGTCATTCAGCCTCTGCTTAAAAACCTCCAAGGAAGGAGAATCCACCACCTTCTGAGGGAGTCCGTTCCACCAGCAAACAACGCTGTCAGGAAGTTCTCCCTGATGTTTCGTCGAACCCTCCTTTCTTAGAACTTGAAGCCATTGGTTTGGTACAGTAAGGGGTCCAAAGTCAGTGTCAAAAGTGTGAAGCAGTGTTGCCTAGCAATTCAGAAATTAAAAAGGCAAGGCTGTCTTGAAACGGACAAGGCAAATGGCCGTTATATGGCATGAGGTCTACCTAGTGAACAAGGGTTAACAACCCTCACTTTGCAAATAATGCCATGATAGGATTGTTTAATAACCACGAGTGCTTCAAACCTTTCTTTTGCCATCACATGAAAGATTTTGGATCCTGCTGTGGAAAACTCCAGAGCATCAGGCTGAAAGAACAGATGCCGATTCAAAGCAAAGACTGCCCCCTGCTGAACTTGATATCTTTGCAACCTGCTGGATCATGCATGCTCCTTTGAATGTGAACACAGCCCTGCGACATATAACTACAAAGCGAGACATGTCTGAAGGGGTTAACCAACACTGTAGAGATTAAGCACGTTTCAAAAGGCTATTCAAAATAAGCTCCCTTCTCAACAGATCAGCTTTCACTCCCAGTTCGTGTCTTGCCAGCTGTTATGACCTTATTGGAGTCTTTCTTGTTCTCAGAGAAATTAAGAAGGAAAGATTAGTTAGCAAATGTCCAGTCCTGAACCTACCTGTACAAATTCAATTCACCACCCGACCCCACTCCAGAACAGTGGCTCAAGTTTCTAGCCCTTAATGAACTTGAGGCTGGAAACATATACAGTGCTCCAAGAGTTTGCCCCCCTGTCAAGCAGGGCAAAGAGAAGTGTGAGAGCCTTCAGTGCAAGATGCAAATTGCCTCATGAATAATATGTGCAACATGGAGTCAACCAATCACAGCCCAGCAGGGCAGGGGCAGGCATGCTGACAAAAATATTTAGGATCAGAATGTACTCTGTGACTCTGCCTACTGCTGACTCGCTTCACACCATTCAGAACTGTGAATTAGGAGCAATGGGGGTGTCTCCACTGTTTCATCTGTGATCCGCTACCAGCTCGGTCCAAGGATGGTCTTTATCATGTCAGTCTAAATCAACTGAAATTAGTTCTCTGCCAGGTGCTTGGAAAATAATACCTATGACACAGCTTGTGTGAAAAGGCTTGTGATTTAGATTAGATGAACAAGACAGGAATGAGTGGGAAAGGGACTCAAAGTTGTCAGGCTGCCTGAGACTTTATTGAGAACCTGGGAAAAAATAAGTAGGGGTGCCAGAAACTAGTTATTATGGATTAATGAAAAGATTATCTCCTAGCTGTTTTCCAGCTTCAGGTAGATAGATAGATGATAGCTAATACAGATGATATAGATATAGATGATATAGATATAGATGATATAGATATATAGATATAGATATAGATATAGATATAGATATAGATATAGATATAGATATAGATATAGATATAGATATAGATATAGATATCGATATAGATGATATAGATATAGATATATCTGCTTGTGAGTTTCCTAGAGGAATCTGGAATCTGGCTAGCCATTGTTGCGAGGCGGAGTATGGGATAAAATCAGCCATTGTCAACCTGGAGCCCGCCAGGTGTTTTGGAACTACAACTCCCATCAGCCACAGCCAGCACAGCTGTACTGACCATGGATGATGGGAGTTGTAGTCCTCCAGGTCAGCAAAGGCTGGTCTAGATGGGCTTCACGTATGCATTTTCGTGAAGTTGAGGCCAGATAATGGTGTTCAGCAAAGGGAAATTTAAAAAACGTTGCATTGCTATTGGAAAATGAGCTGTAGTCCAAAGTAGCAAAGAAGGAAGCACGGTTTGATACTTCCTGAGCGATAAATCATTCAGTGGCTCTTGGGTATTTTTATCTAGGGGGTAAAACGAGAGGTGAAATTGTATCTTGGGAGAATGTAAGCATAATTCATGGGTAGCTAACGATGTTAATTCCTGGTTGCCGTGATTAAAAGCTGTAAAATCTGGTAGGGCTTCATCAGAATAGTGTAATACATCTGTCGTTCCTATTAATTAGGAAACACAGATAAAAGTGCATGCTTTCATTGTGGCTCCTAATGAGAGCAATAAATTTTTCAAATAAATTCTGCATATAAATGATGTACGAGAAGCACTTTTTCCCAGGTATAGCAGTATTAGACAGTGGAGAATGAGCATATTAAAATAATAGAATGCTTCTGAAAGACAGTGGGATATTGCTTAAAATATTGTATCATAGTGCAGTATCTAACACTACCCAGACTGTTTTCCTGGAGCAAAATTATTAGGCCAAATCCCAAACCACACGGTATCCATTTTAAAAAGCAGTAATGCTATCTAGATGCATTTGCATTCTTGCTTATGGCAGTCCACATTTTGTTTCCATAATCACTTGTGTCACGGCCACCCAGGACTGGTCCCAGCTCACAAGAGACCTCACTCCGTTGCAGCTTATTTACAGGAAAAGTTTATTGAAGATTTCTGCTTCTCATACAGTTCAGCATTGTGGCCGTACGTCTGCCACGTTAGACCGCTGAAGTCCCCTCTGACTCCTCCCCTCTTCCGCACCAACTTAATAGCCTGGCTCTAGACCACCTCTTCCTCTCCTTTCTTTTCCGCAGGGTCTTCCTGCCCCCCTGGGTTCCCTCTCTCCGTGACTCGCCTGAGGCTGAATCCTCTGCCGCCTCTTCCCCCCTCTTTCTGGCTTTAGGGCCGGGCTCCTCCCCTGAGCTCTCTCCACTTCCGCGCGCCTCTACGTTTGAACTTGGCGCGCGTACGTTGCTGCTGACCTTTCTTTCGACCGCTACACCACCCCCTGCTCTGCTCTCCACCCTTTCCGGCTGAACACCCTGCTCCAACCCCCTCTCTCTGTTCTCTCCTAATCCTGCTCCCTCCGAGAGGCTGACGACTCCACCCCCTTTACTCCGTTCCGGCTGAGACGTCTCTTGCTTCCTCTGTCTTCCACTGGGCTCCTCTCCGCTTCTCCCTTCTCCTCCCCTTTGCTTGATTAAGGTAACCCCCTTTTGAGAATCCTCTGACTCGCTGCTCAGACTCGTGGATTCCCTCAGAATTCCGTCATCTTCTTCCTCATCCTTCTGCCCCTCCTCCCACTCGCTCTCCGTCTCCTCTGTCATCTCCTCCTCTCTCCCAGAAACCCTGACATCCATCCCCCCCTCGAAGCCCCCCCTTCCCCCCTCCCGCTCGCCGGGGACCGGTTGTGGAAACTGCGGCTCTTCGGGGGTAGGCTCAGGATACAGGTCGTCTACGTCAATGTTCTCTGCTGGCAGTTCTGTGTAAGCGTATTCGAAGTCGGGTTCTTCCCCCAAATGCTTCTCAGTCTCTGCTTCCATCGCTACTTCCTCCGGTGCTGCCCGCCAAGGACCTATCAGCCACCTCTTACGCCATTCCTCCTCTGGCTGCTCCTCCCACCAATAAGGGGTTTCCGTGTCCACCCCCGAGCACGATCCCCTGGGCGGGCTTGATTCTGGTGTTCTTTCCTCGGGGGAAGAGAAACCCCTGAACGTGCTATCTGACAATGTGGGTGTGAAAAGCCAGTCATCAAAGTACTCAGCTGGCATGGGTCTATGTGGGAAAAGTGCATGGAACTCTTCTTTCAAAAGGGGTTCGTCTAACTCGTAGCCTGGCACCCAACTATTAGCAGCGGCTGGTGTGCCCTCCCTGGCGAGAAAATATTCAACTCCCTCCTCCCCCCATCTCGAGTCCAGTATCTCTGTGACCTCGTTAAGAGGTCCTGGTCTTGGCGATTCCCCCCTCTCAGGCGCCCTCCTACGTGGCTCTGGGGGTGCTCCTGACTCTTGAAACCTGTGTGGGGTTTTGTAGGGAGTGAGCACCGACCTATGAAAGACCGGGTGCACCCTGGAACCTTCCGGAAGGGCTAGACGAAAAGCCACCGGATTGATCTTAGCCTCAACTTGATATGGCCCTAGCTGCCTGTGTCCTAACTTCTTCTTGGCCAATGACCTGGCCGGCATCGCGTGGGCTGCTAACCACACCCAGTCCCCAACCTGGATGTCCTCTCCCGCCCTCCTGTGCTTATCGGCCTGCACCTTATACGCCTGTTTTGCCAGCTCCAAATGTCTCCGCAGCTCCTCGTGCACCTCTTGCAACTCCGCTGCAAACTGGTCGGCATCTTGAGGCCCCCCCCCTCCTGGTGCCGCAAATCTCGGGAAGGTTCTGGGATGACGGCCATTGTTCGCGAAGAAAGGCGTCACCCCGGTGGAAGCGTGTTTCGTGTTGTTGTAGGCGAATTCAGCCATCGGCAGATAGTCCACCCACGCCGCAGGTCGCTGGTTGGCGTAGCACCGCAGGTACTGCTGCATGATCGCGTTGACCCTCTCCGCTTGACCGTTGGTTTGTGGATGCCTCGCCGATGTCAGGTTGATTTTGACGTGCAAGATGCCCAGAAGCTTTCGCCAGAAAGTGGAAACAAACTGGCGCCCCCTGTCGGACAAGACGGACTGCGGAAGTCCATGCACTCTGAAGACGTGATCGATGAAGAGCTTTGCGGTCTGTTCTGCCGTCGCCACCTTGGCACAAGGGATGAAATGCGCCATCTTGGTGAACAAGTCCACCACCACTAACACCGCCGTCTTACCTCTGGAGCTGGGCAGGTCTGTAACAAAGTCCAACGCTACCCTCTCCCATGGTTGCTGCGGTGTCTCCAGCGGTTCTAGCAATCCCGCCTGCTTCTGGTGCACCGGTTTGGACCTCTGGCAGATATCACACCTGGCGACGTAGTCCGCCACCTCTCCTCTCATCTGGGGCCACCAAAAGTCTCTAGCCACCAACTCCATCGTCTTCTCTTTGCCGAAATGGCCTGCACTAGGGGCGTCATGCAACTGTTGCAGAACCTTGGCTCGAAGATCGTCGGTGGGCACGTAAAGGGCACCCTTACGAGTCAAAAGTCCATCTTGTAATTGAAACTCATCGGTGTGTCGCGACCCTCCGCGTAGCTCCTCCATCTTAGACTGTGCAAACTGATCCCTTTGCAACGCGCGTCGCACCGCGTCCAGGTCGACTGCGATGGTAGCGCACGTCCACGCCTGCGGTGCGAAAATGTGCTTTGCTGCGATTGGAGCTGCTTCCTCCAAGTATTGCGGCTTTCGGGACAGCGCGTCTGCAATAACATTGGAGTCTCCTGGGATGTATTCTATTTTGAAGTCGAAATCCGCAAAGAACTCCGCCCAGCGCATGTGTCGCTGGGTCTGCAACTTAGCCGTCCGCCAATACTCTAAGTTCTTGTGATCCGTGCGGACCTGCACCGTGTGCTTGGCTCCTATCAAGAAGTGTCGCCACGCTTTGAAAGCTGCATGAATGGCCAACAACTCCCTGTCCCATATGGTATAATTGCGCTCCGCCTTGCTGAGCTTCCGGGAGTAGAACGCACCCGGTCGCCAGTTGCCTTGTGAATCCTCTTGCAAAAGAACGGCCCCAACCGCTCTATCTGACGCATCGGTCTCTACCCGCATGGGTCTGCCGGGATTCACGTGGAGCAGCTGCTCTTCGGAGGCGAAAAGACCTTTAAGCGTCCGGAAGGACCGCTCCGCTTGTTCGGTCCAGACGAACTTCTTCTTCTTGGAACTGAGGGTGTCAGTGATCGCCGCCGTCGCGTTCGCAAAACCTTTAATAAACTTGCGGTAAAAATTGGCAAAGCCGATGAACCTCTGGACCTCTTTCCGATTTCGAGGGCTTTTCCAGTCCAACAGCGCTTGAACCTTAGCCCTGTCCATGGCCAGTCCCTCGTCGGACAACTTGTAGCCAAGGAAATCAACCTCTCTGACATCAAACTGGCACTTTTCCAACTTGGCGTACAGCCTGTGTTCCTTCAGCCTCTGCAGGACCTCCCTCACGTCCTTATCGTGATCCTCCGGCGATTCCGAGAAAATCAGGATATCGTCGAGAAAGCAGACACACTTCTTGTAGAGGAGACCTGCTAGCACGTGGTGCATAAATGCTTGAAAAACGTGGCTGCCATTTTGGAGGCCGAAAGGCATGACTCTGTATTCGTATGTGCCCAGAGGGGTGAACATGGCGGTCTTCCACTCATCCCCTTTCCGGATGCGGATGAGATTGTAAGCTCCACGTAGGTCCAGCTTGGTGAAAATCTTGCCCCTCCTGACGGTCGCTAAAAGGTCGTCAATCTTGGGCATGGGGAAAGCTTTGGGCTTAGTCAAGCTGTTGATGAACCTGTAATCCACTATAAGCCTTTTTTGGGGCGTGTCCTTCTTCTTCACAAAGAAAACAGGGCTGCCTCCCGCTGCTTTAGATTCCTGGATGAAACCTCGCTTGAGGTTATGGTCTATGAACTCCCGAAGCTCTTGCATTTCGTCCTCCGACATGGAGTACAGCTTGGCAGCAGGCAATTGCGCCCCTGGCACTAAATCAATCGCGCAGTCGTAAGGTCTATGAGGCGGCAACTTGTCAGCTTCCTTCTCACAGAAAACCTCCAAGAATTCCTGGTACTTGTGAGGCACTGTTTGCACCATACCCAGATGCAATGGCTGCTCAGCTTCTCCTCCCTGATCGGTCTGAAAGCAATGCTGAGCACAATACGATGAACAAAAGTTGATCTGCCTCTGGTACCACGCAACCGCGGGACTGTGCCTCTCCAGCCAACTCATGCCTAACACGATGGGTGTGTCCGATAAGTGGGTGACATTGAAACTAATAAGCTCTCGATGGTTGCCAATCTGCATCATCATGGGAGGGGTTTGCTGCACCACTTGCCCCCCCAGCAACTTCCTGCCGTCCACCGTGACCACGTTCAGAGGCGTCGTTGCAGGCAGGAGCGCCATGTTGTGCTGCTTAACGAACTGCAGTCCCATGAAGTCGGCGTTGCTTCCCGAATCGATCGTTATTGGAACCTCGAGGAGTCTCCCATCAGGCAACTGGAGTGTTGCTGTGAGCAGAACTGCCGGTTTGGGAGGCAAAGGGTCCACGCTCTGCAGTGATGCTGGGGGCTTGTCTACAGATCCGCCTGGCTGAGCCCCAGTAGCTCTGCTTCCAGCCAGGCACTGTCGTTTCCCTGAAGCTGCTCCCCTGGTTGCACCTCTGCTGTTACAGTTGCCAGCGCCGCAGTGTGCTTCTGGAGCCTCTGGGGGCACTCTTTCGCCATGTGGTGCGCACTGTCACAGATGTAACACTTCCTGGTTCCTCTAGGAGGCTTCGCTTTGGCTGCACCAGGGACAGGGCTCTGGGATGGCTTCTGAGCCCTAGCACCACCAATCTCCATTGGCTCCTCTCTGTCCTTCCCCATTGGCGAGGGGTGCGCACGGCTGAAGTCCCTGTGCACAAAAGGGAGAGTCCTTGCTTGCGCACGCGCTTGGGGCCCGTCCTCCTCGTGCCACGGACGCCCCTCATGTCGAATTCCAAGAGCTAAAGCCCGTTGCACCACGTCTTCTAGGGTCTGGGGTCTGTCCCCCCTAGCGATCTCATCCTTGATGGGGGGGCTCAATCCCTCCCAAAAAAGATCTCTGACCGGTTTACTGTCCTTTGGCCAATCTAAGGCGGTGAGCAATGCAAAAAATTTAGAGTGGTATTGGCGCACAGTCGCTTTCCCCTGCCTCAGCCCGTGCATTTGACGGCGCGCAATGTCCACATCCACAGAGGATTGAAAACAAGAATCCATCGCTTTGATGAACGCAGTTGAATCGCGACGGGCCGGTCCATCTTCGCGCCACAAATTGCGTAGCCAAGCCCTGGCCTCCCCATGCAGGTGCGAAACAATGAACCCCACTCTCTCCTCCTCATCTTTAAAATCGTGACGGAGTAAGTGCAGTGCATATACAACGTCCGCTCTGAAATTGGGATAGTCTTGCAAGTTGCCATTAAAATGCGGAACTAGGGCACCCCCCCTTCGTCCAAGCGCAATGCCCTCCGCTCTGGATCCTGGGGCCCCCGCCTTGTCCGCGCGCTCCCACCTTGCCTGCAAATCCTGGCACGTCTTCTCCAAGTCGTCATTCTTCTTCTGCGAAGCAATGACTGCCGATGTGAGAGCGGTAACCTGATCCCGCAGTGCAACCAGCTGCTCCTCAGCGCTCATGGCTGCTCCCGTTCGTGAGCTTCGCAAAAAAAAATTTTTGCTTTCAGAGAGGGGACTTACTGTCACGGCCACCCAGGACTGGTCCCAGCTCACAAGAGACCTCACTCCGTTGCAGCTTATTTACAGGAAAAGTTTATTGAAGATTTCTGCTTCTCATACAGTTCAGCATTGTGGCCGTACGTCTGCCACGTTAGACCGCTGAAGTCCCCTCTGACTCCTCCCCTCTTCCGCACCAACTTAATAGCCTGGCTCTAGACCACCTCTTCCTCTCCTTTCTTTTCCGCAGGGTCTTCCTGCCCCCCTGGGTTCCCTCTCTCCGTGACTCGCCTGAGGCTGAATCCTCTGCCGCCTCTTCCCCCCTCTTTCTGGCTTTAGGGCCGGGCTCCTCCCCTGAGCTCTCTCCACTTCCGCGCGCCTCTACGTTTGAACTTGGCGCGCGTACGTTGCTGCTGACCTTTCTTTCGACCGCTACACCACCCCCTGCTCTGCTCTCCACCCTTTCCGGCTGAACACCCTGCTCCAACCCCCTCTCTCTGTTCTCTCCTAATCCTGCTCCCTCCGAGAGGCTGACGACTCCACCCCCTTTACTCCGTTCCGGCTGAGACGTCTCTTGCTTCCTCTGTCTTCCACTGGGCTCCTCTCCGCTTCTCCCTTCTCCTCCCCTTTGCTTGATTAAGGTAACCCCCTTTTGAGAATCCTCTGACTCGCTGCTCAGACTCGTGGATTCCCTCAGAATTCCGTCATCTTCTTCCTCATCCTTCTGCCCCTCCTCCCACTCGCTCTCCGTCTCCTCTGTCATCTCCTCCTCTCTCCCAGAAACCCTGACAACTTGCTTACATATTCATTGCATTTCTGGTCTATCCCCCCCCCCCAAATGAAGTTCTCCAGTTTGTGTAGATAAAACACTGAGCTAGAAGAACCAACACTCTGACTTGGTATCAGGCTAACTTGTTGTTTAGTCATTTAGTCGAATCCGACTCTTTGTGACCCCATGGACCAGAGCACGCCAGGTGCAGTTTGGTCAAACTCATGCTGGTATCTTCAAGAACACTGTCCAACCATCTCAACCTCTGTTGTCTCCTTCTCTTTGTGCCCTCAAACTTTCCCAACATCAGGGTCTTTTTTAGATTCACTAATTTCAATGTGACTACTCTATGTAAAAGGTAAAGGTAAAGGACCCCAGGATGGTTAAGCCCAGTCAAAGGTGACTAAGGGGTTGTGGCACTTATCTCGCTTTCAGGCTGAGGGAGCCAGTGTTTGTCCATAGTCAGCTTTCCGGGTCATGTGGCCAGCATGACTAAACTGCTTCTGGCACAGTGGGACATTGTGACGGAAACAGGGGGCGCATGGAAACTCTATGTAGAACTTAGTTGGATACACCCCTGTGATGGTAGCCAAAATGGTGTCCTTCAGCTATTGCTACAACTCCCATCCTGCTGCCTTGTGATATACCTTTGGGAGAAGAAAAGGCTAAGGAGTAAACCTGACAGAATCCCCTACAACTAATGCAGCAAAAACAATTTGAGAGGCAGCAGTTACAACTTACCAATCTCTGCAGCCACAACTTCACACTCAGAGGCACACTCCATTGTCTCTCTAGATGGACGGCTGTCAACAACAACTCCCATTGTCCTTTACCATTTGTCCCTGCTGGCTGGGGCTGATGGGAATTGGAGTCCAGCAACATCTAGAGGGTACCACATTGGACAGTCCTAGATGAATGCTTTGCTATGATCTAATATTTTGATATTTATGTTTTCCCTGTACCTCGGGTTACATACGCTTCAGGTTACAGACTCCGTTAACCCAGAAATAGTACCTCGGGTTAAGAACTTTGCTTCAGGATGAGAACTCGTGCAGAAATCGTGCAGCAGCAGCACGGCGGCAGCAGGAGGCCCCATTAGCTAAAGTGGTGCTTCAGGTTAAGAACAGTTTCAGGTTAAGAATGGACCTCCGGAACGAATTAAGTACGTAACCAGAGGTACCACTGTTTCCCTAATAATGTCGGCTAAAATGCAGTCCTATGCTCCTGGGGAGCATATCCCAGGGGCCAGGGGTTTTTAAGGATATCCATCTCTGCAGACAGAGAAGGGATATGAAGTGGTGGTTTGACTCAGTATACTGCAGCTTCTTATGTAAAGGTGGTATATAAAGAATCATAGAATCATAGAGTTGGAAGAGACCACAAGGGCCATCGAGTCCAACCCCCTGCCAAAATTGACACCAATGACGAAATTGACCAAAGTCACTGACAACTACAGCTCTCAAAGAACGTCTTGTAATCCCCAAACAATTATGGTAAATTAATACTGCTATTGCAGATGGGGATATAGTACTGAAGAAACAGTAGAGTGAGAAACATGAGATTGGGAATACAGTGGTACCTCGGGTTACAGACGCTTCAGGTTACAGACTCCACTAACCCAGAAATAGTACCTCGGGTTAAGAGCTTTGTTTCAGGATGAGAACAGAAATCGTGCAGCGGCAGCAGGAGGCCCCATTAGCTGAAGTGGTACCTCAGGTTAAGAACAGCTTCAGGTTAATAAGGGACCTCTGGAACGAGGTCCAAAGGTCTGAATGAAGTTCTTAACCTGAGGTACCACTGTAATTATGTAAAGGTCTTTTTTAAACTGTTTCCCTTTCACTTCTCAGATTTCTGAGAACAATTTGGTGCAACCTTACAAATAACCTGCTTTCTAATTCTTTGAGGAATGCATCTCGAAACTTTGAAGGTTTCTTTTTATGTGATACCAGCAGGGTCAGGGTAATAAACATCAGGTAAATTCCTGCTTTTAATGCCAGAGGCTGATAAGAATAGGAGCAAACTCTCAACCTTCATTTCATTAGATTCTGAGACTCACGAAGCGACGAGAAATATTTATGCTTTTTTGAAAATAGCTCTGCCCCATTCCTAACCTCTACATGTCTTTGAAAAAGAAAATTAAGCATTTAACTCACCCACATATTTGCACATTCTTTTATCCAAACCCATAAAACCTTCAACTTATATTGGAACAATAAAATCTCCCTCCATCTCACCAAGGCAATCCACACTTGTGGATTGTATGATAATTATCGCATTCTTTATACCTGCCTACTTGTACAGTATATTGAGGTCACCTGGGAGGGTCTCCTCCAAGTGCTTTCTCTGTCTAAGGCAACTCCTTATCAGTGGGGGCACCCAGCTTGCGACATTCTCTCCCCAGAGAAGCCTGCCTCACGACAACCCTGCTACTTTTGGCTGTCAGGCTTTCAGGTTTAAATTGTTGCTTGGGTGGGTTTTTCTGTCCTATTTGCAGGCTGTCCTGAAATTGTGAATAAAGGGTGATGTGCAAGTTTTAGAAATAAATGTATTCCTCCTATTGGCCACAATAAATGTATTTTTTTTTTAAAAATCTGAGTTATTCATTTCTACTGGAAGAAGTAATGGCACAGACTCAAGGATCTCATTGGATTGCACCTGTCCCTTGCTCCTGGTGATTCCAGTTTTGGCAAGTCAGATTTCCCTAGTCTTTCCGGTTGTTGTCTATTTGCCTTGTGCCCATTGGACTGAATTGGCGATAACCAAGCAAGCACATATTTCATCTAATTTTGCATTATGTTCTTAGTCACCCAAACGAGACATGCTTGAATTTTGTAGTCTAAGAATCGTATCAAACTCCTTACGTCATGTGGTACAAAAGGTATAACTGTCTATTCAGCTTACTTATTATTATTTTTAAAAAGATTGTGTGTGTGTGCATCCTATTCCAGCAAGTAAAGGCATCATAACAGAGAAGCAGTGCTTCATTTCCCCTGAATGGGAAGTAGGTGAAGTGATTTAATGGAAAGAGGAGCTTCCTTTTGTGTAAATCAGAGTACTGCTCATTTCTGTGGAGTCCTCTTCCCTGTAACAGCTTTCCAGCCTCCTGACGCCTCCTCCTCATTCCTCCACCAACTCCACTCCAGTGAAGCCCATTGGGAGTTTCGATTGTTATGTTATAAGCAGCTCAATCATTTCCTTAACAGCTGAAGCTGTGTAAAGTTCCCCGTTATGTGTGACTGCTAGTTGAAAGGGGAAGCCAGCGAATCCCACTTTCCTGTAATTTGAAGGGCAACGGGTCCAGTTCCCTCTTCCAGCAAAGTGTTTCCAATGTCCAGTTCTGTAGAATCATAACAGGGTTGTTGTTGTTGTTGTTGTTGTTGTTGTTGTTGTTGTTGTTGTTGTTGTTGTTGTTGTTGTTGTAAAGAATCCCCCCAATCATTTGAATAACTCCTCTTTCTTTTCAAAGAAGTCCAAACAAATCACAGTGTCTCTGGGTTTAGCTCCCTCCCCTGGTCTGATAGGGACAGTTGGAGGGTCTGTAATCCAATGAGAACTCAACAAAAGACAATAAACTCCATTTGCTGTAGATCAGTGGTGGCGAACCTGTGACGCTCCCAATGCTGTTTGGCTCCAAGTTCCATCAACTCCCTCCAGCATGGCCCAGCAGTCAGAAATGGTGGAAGCTGGAGCTGAGCAACACCTAGAGCGCCTCAAGTTTCCCACCCTTCTGTTTACAATACTCAAAAGCAGAGCACGAGACAGGCAGATTAGCTATAACATAGACAGTTACGACTCTGAGCAGTTGCGTCGACAGATCTGGGCATCGTTCAACCTAAAAAGTACTTGGTGACTAACAGCTTCCCAGAAACGACCCATTTGCCTGCATTTACTGACACCCAGCGAGTGCCAAGGTGCTTATTTTAGGGTTTTTAAAGGGAATGTCTGCATTATTATTTCCTTCCTTAACAGGTTTCCTCTGCCCAAGAAGCAGGAATGGGGGTGGGAGAATGAGACCCTTTATAGAGTCAAACTCGAACTCCAGATTTTGGATGGCCATATGAAACATGTTACTTTCTTTTAAACCATTAAAAAAAGAAAGATTGCTGGCCTAATGTCTTATCCAGAACAGCATTTATGCAGCAACAGTAGCAATGGAGAAGAAAATTGGCTGGAACTGAAAATTTCTGCCAAAAAATAAAATAAAATTCTGGCTCTCTAAGCAGAATCCATTTAAAGCAGGGGAGGGCCATTTAGGAAAGAGATTCTTTGAGAAAGCATTCAGAGCTGCTAGGCTGAATGAAGCTTGGAAAAGCAGAAGGAGGGCCCCATTCCAAGGCTGACATCACGAGGGCAGTAGGATACAGTGGTACCTCGGGTTAAGTACTTAATTCATTCCGGAGGTCCGTTCTTAACCTGAAACTGTTCTTAACCTGAAGCACCACTTTAGCTAATGGGGCCTCCTGCTGCTGCCTCACTGCCGGAGCACAATTTCTGTTCTCATCCTGAAGCAAAGTTCTTAACCTGAGGTATTATTTCTGGGTTAGCAGAGTCTGTAACCTGAAGCGTATGTAAACCGAGGTACCACTGTAGTAGGAAGGAACAGTTCCTCACTGCTTGGGTAAGACAAGGCCTAACAGGCACCTTGAGAATACTAGACAGGACTGCTTGGAAGACCTGCCAGTACGTAAGAAGTGAGACGGTCTAGTATCCTACTTTTTAAGGCTGCCTTTCTATCTTTAATCAGTTGTGTTGTTTCATTGGTTCCATCATTTTCAACAGATGCAAGTAAATTCTAGCCTAACTGGAAATGAAACCATCCTTCTCTCTCTCTCTCTCTCTGTCTGCTTTGAGCACTGCCTGCCAAAACCTTCTAGAAATCCTTTCTCACCACTATATCTGAACTTTCATACCCTACAGAGGAAGGTGTGCCCTCCCAGGTCTCACCTGGGCTCATCCCTCTCTTCTCACAGCCCCTCACCCTATGAGATCTCCCCTATGGAATTTGTTAAAAGCATTTCTGCCAGGGCTAAGCCTTTGTAACGTATCTTTTGTTAATTACCAAGCCTGCCACCTTTACAGTGGTACCTCGCAAGACGAAATTAATTCGTTCTGCGAGTTTTTTCGTCTTGCGAAGCACGGATTCCCATAGGAATGCATTGAACGTTTTTGTCTTGCGAAGCAAGCCCATAGGGAAATTCGTCTTGCGAAGCAACTCAAAAAACGAAAAACTCTTTCGTCTTGCGAGTTTTTCGTCTTACGAGGCATTCGTCTTGCGAGGTACCACTGTATTTCTTTTCACTCTCCTTTCAGTTTAGGGAAATGTCTTAATCATACAGCCAGGGGAGGAAAAAAAGAAGAAAGAAGTTGGAACTTGTTCTGGAAAACTGTCCCTAGTTGATGCAGCAATCTCGAAATGCTCTGGCATGCAAAACTAAGGAACCGGGCAAGAAATGCTAAGATTGGCAACCCCAGCTTCAAAGTCATATGGTTGGTTTAATAAATGAATGTAGCCTGTCTAGCAGTGGGGGGCCAACATCCCCCACATTCACGACAATAGTGGGTGGGCCTGCCACACTTCTCTCTTACTGTTCATAACCAGAAATGCGGCAGTATATTACAGAGTTGTTGCTATGAACTGGAGGTAAGAAACGCTGAGAGAGATTAACAGCGATAATGATGACTAATAGAACAATTAGGTTTTACTCCGTTAACGATCTTATTATAGGCTCAGCTGGTACTTAAGCAAGCAGTCAGGCAACAGAACTTTCCACCCACCCAATTGCAACGCGAAGACTATTATGCATCCATTCAGATTGCCAAGCAGAAGGCAGATATGGCACAGAGGAGTCCGTTCCCTTATCAATCTTGCCAGGCTGCTTATTTGTAGAAGAAGATGGGGAACTGAAGCAATGCAACTGAATTTAATTGCTTCACACACCTGCATCTTCGGGCTTTCGCCTGTATTTTAAAAGCACCACTTCATTCTTGGAACATGTGTTGGGCTTTGCAGAACACAGTGAGGGGTGGTGGGGAAGGGGAGAGAAATAGATAGGAAAATGGACCTTGAAATTATTTCCCCCAGCTTTCACCAGAGCCTTAAGCCCTCTCCCCTCTCTCACACTCACACTACAGACCATACCCCCCACCCCAGTGATGTGTGGTTGGTGGATGAGGGGACTAGGCTAGTCACCTAAATGTTCTAGTATTAAGGACTGGTGCCTCCTTCCCAAAGCCCAGGAAGCTTCTGCCTGGCTTAGAGAGGGAAGCGTGATGCTCCAACAGGGTCCAAGACCCTCCCACCACCTTCGCAAAGCCCACTCAGCTTTGGGAAGGAGGAAGCAGGGAACGTTATGCCTGGTTTAGTAAGGGAGGCATGATGTTCACATGTGTGACATCAGGACGTTGGGGGCCCTCAATCACCCTTGCAAGCAGGCACCTCCAGCCCTAAAGGTTCCCCTACGAAAACTTTCACCGCATGGCACTGTTCCTCCCATCCCTCCACAAATTTCCTTCTTTTTATCATTCTGCTCCCTCTTCTTTTCCCCACCCCCTGCCTTTAGAACCTTGGGGAACAGCCAATGAAAAGAAGCATGGTGCCCTCTATACTAATGTAAATATAGTACAGTGGTGCCTCAGGTTAAGTACTTAATTCATTCTGGAGGTCCGTTCTTAACCTGAAACTGTTCTTAACCTGAAGCACCACTTTAGCTAATGGGGCCTCCCGCTGCCGCTGCGCTGCTGCCACGCGATTTCTGTTCTCATCCTGAAGCAAAGTTCCTAACCCACGGTACTATTTCTGGGTTAACAGAGTCTGTAAGCTGATGCATCAGTAACCCAAGGTACCACTGTATATATAGAGAGAGAAATAGAAAGGTAAAAATAAATGCCTAGAAGGTGGCCATGAATACATCCCCATAATTGGCCTAAGTATGTATGTATGTATGTATGAATAAATAAATAAAAATAGCTCAAGCAAACCCAATTTTCAGAGTTTGAGACAACTGTAGAGACCCTGACATTGGGGGAAAGTGAACAGGAGTTGCTTAGAAAGAATGTCAAAAACGGCAATAATTATCTTGAATTCTGGTTTGGAGCTATCTCCTTCAGGCACCTGGCTAGATAGGTTTGCAACTTTAGTAGATCCTCAAACTCACATAGGGTTTTTAAGTCTTTACAGGGATGGTTAATCAACCAGCTGGTGTTTGAATTTGGACCGAAATGAAAGAATGAAGAGCTGGCAGGGAGTGCAGAGTGACTATGATGCACAGCCTTCAAGTGTTTGGGTACATGGCACTTGCGTCGTTGAAGTATCCCGCTCCATTTGTTGTTACAAGTTAAAATGACATGCAGTCAATCTATAAGTTCAGTTTTCAGATAACAGATGTCACATTGCATCACTTAACACTGAGCAACGCTCTCCCTGGTTATGCAACGTTCCAAGTGGCAGCGTTATGAAGGTTGTATGCAAGAAATTAGAGTGTGGAATCAGAAAGGGATTCCATTATTATCAGCATCACCAATAATGTCAGATTTATAGCAGCTGGCACAAAGCTGGAGGGTGAATAATCAGGGATGCTTTTGATAAGCAAAATAGGTAAAGGTAAAGGGACCCCTGACCATTAGGTCCAGTCGTGGACGACTCTGGGGTTCCGGCACTCATCTCGCTTTATTGGCTGAGGGAGCCGGCGTACAACTTCCGGGTCATGCGGCCAGCATGACTAAGCCACTTCTGGCAAACCAGAGCAGCGCACGGAAATGCCGTTTACCTTCCTGCCGGAGTGGTACCTATTTATCTACTTGCACTTTGATGTCCTTTCGTACTGCTAGGTTGGCAGGAGCAGGGACTGAGCTACGGGAGCTCACCCTGTCGCGGGGATTCGAACCAGCCACCTTCTGATCGGCAAGTCCTAGGCTCTGTGGTCTAACCCACAGTGCCACCCGTGTCCCGATAAGCAAAATAATAACTGAATAATTCTTAATCACTCTACTTCCATTTCCCTGGTCTGGAACTAAAAATATTATAAGCATTTTAGATCTGCCTAGCAGACTTTTATTTTCCTCTTAATTTTCTAAGATCAAAGCCATCAGTAAACAGAACTGCAAGTATGTATACTTCTGCATGTATTCAGATTCCAAAGCCTTCAGCCAAATTTATTCAGTTTGTGTTGTGTCTTAGTGTGTTCATCTGAAGTATCTTATTAGCACTCACGTACATGACTTGTACAGCACCACCTGTCAGAAAGCTCTGCATGGATTTATTCAGATAAAGATAATGTACTAACATATGCAGGTCGGGAGGGGTGAAACATATTGCTAGCATTGAAAGCAGAAGCAATTTAAACTTAAATGAATATAAATGATACATACTGCAGATACCAGACTTGTGTGTGATGCCATTGTTTTCAGTGGTTCTGAGGCAAAGCGTAAACTTTTACAGTGTAAAGCAAAAGAAATGAAAACTGGTGATGAGTCATTGAGAAAAACATTGAAGATTACAGCTGAGCCAAGCTTCTTGTCACAGAAAGCTTTAACAGTGGTGAAAACCGTTCCTTAAGAAACCATCCTTTGGAGCCAAAAGACTTGATCAACTATTGGCTGGTTGCAAATGTTTCCTTCCTGGGCCAGGCTCTTGAGTGGGTGGTGGCCAACCAACTTCAGGCACTCTTGAATGAGATGGATTTTCCAAATCAATTTCAATCAGGGTTCAGGTCTAGATTGGGCAGTCCCTCTGCATGATAGGAGAGGGGAGTGGGTCCTTGTCGATTCTCCTTGATCTCTCAGTAGCTATCTAAACTAAACCATCAAAATGTATCCCTCTGGGGAGACTGTCCAAGTTAGGAGTAGAGGGTTCTGCTACTACCTGGGTGGTTGTCTATAGAATGTGCTGCTTGTTGGGTGCTGATCAGCCTCACCATGGAGCATCTAGGGCCAAGTTCCTCAGGATTCAGTTTTATCTGCTCTGGTGTTTAATATCTACTGGAACTGCTGAGTGGGTTCATCCGGATTTTGAGAGTGCATTGTCAACAACATGCTGATGACCTACAACTCTGCTTCTCTTTTATAGCTCAAGCAGGTGTGGAAGTGGCAAATTGAATTGAGTGAATAATGGACTGGATGAGAGTCAACAAACTGAAGTGCAATCCAGATAAGATTGAGACACATTTGGTGGGCAGTTCCTCTGTCAAGATGAGTTGAATGTGTCCTGTTCTCAATAGGGTTACACATCCCTTGCAGGAGCTGGTACACAGATGGTGTGGTGCTCTTGGATCCTAAACTGGTTCCCCACACTTTCAGGAAAGCCTAGCAAGGATTTCAAGGGGTTTTCAGGGAGCATGGGTGTAAAGGAAGGTTGGAGAGAATGTAAGAAAGGACACTCACAACCCCCCTTGGCTGCCTTGAAATTACAGTGACCGTGACGAATACCCCACAACCCAGTCATGAGAATTTCATGGGAATTTCTTCTCCCTTTTAACAATCTTGGAATGCAATTTATTTTCTCACTGACAAAGGGTGATTGGAGGAAAAGTGTGGGATACATTTTTGGCACAGTGCTAATCTCAACAATATTGAACTTACGTTTGCAATGAGCTTTCTACAATTTCTGAATGAGTTAGGGGACTGAATGAGGGCCGATAAACTGTGCTTGAATCCTGGGAAGAGAGAAGCACTTTGGCTCCTGTGTTCAAGAGATAGACAAGTTACCTGTAGGATGGAGCTGCACTGCCTTTGAAGGAATCATAGAATCATAGAGTCATAAAATTGTACAGTTGAAAGTGACCCCAATGATCAACTAGTCTAACCCCTAGAAATTAAGTGTCTCTTGTTCTACCAACTGAGCTACGAAGGTGGATAAGGAGAGTGCATACCTTGGGACTACTCCTGGACACTGGATACCCAAGTGTCCTCTGTGGCTAGGAGTGCTGCGATTCTCTAGGTTGCCAACTATGGCAATTCCTGGATGTGCATAGCCTGACCACTGTAGTCCATGCATTGGTAACCTCAAGACTGGGTTACTGTAATGTGCTGCTTGTGAGGTTGTCCTTGGGTTTAGTTCAGAAGCTCCAGTTGGTGCAGAATGCAGTGGCCAGACTGCTGATGCAGGTATCTGGCTGGGAACATGTGACACCATTGCTGAAATATCTTCATTGGCTGCCCACTCAGCCATGTTCGAGGTTCTTGTACTGATTTACGAAGCCCTGGACAACTTAGGCCCAGGGTACCTCAGGTATCACCTGAAGCCCTGTATCATAGCTCCAGCACAGAGATCATCTGCAGGAGCATATCTGGCCATTCAATGAGTTGGTGAAGCTCATTTGGCACTGAGAAACTGAGTTTTTAGTGTCTTCAGTCCAGTCCTGTGGAACGCCCTGCCATCAGAGATTCAGCGTGTGCCTTCTGTGCCAACTTTTCAATGCCCGCTGAAAACTTTTCTATTTCACCAACCCTGTGCAGGCAATTAAGAATAATGCTTTCAACAATGGTTAATTGATATCTTTAAAAATTGTTAAATATACTTTTATGGTATGGTTTGTGTATTTTTGTTGTAAACCAATTTGATTTTTTTAATGAAATAATGGTCTATAAATATTTTATATATATATAAAGAGAGAGAGAGAATTGCAGAATGAACTTTGCATACCATAGCTCCTGGTAAAGAAGATTAACTGAACTTTCAAAACTCTCTCACCTCTGCTGTACTAATCCTCTCTTCTATATTAATCTTCCCTGGTTTCTTTTATTTTTTTCAAAAGTATCTCAGTGTTTGGTGTTCAGAGGGGAGCTTGGGGAGCAGAAAAAGAAGCAGTTGCTGTGCCGTCTAAAATCAGAGTGGTAATAATAGCTCGCTCCTCAAAATATAAGTTGCATCTCTTATAAAAAGCTCTTGAGCACACGAAACAGATGTCAATGGAAATTACACCCAGTCACTTCCTCCACAGGCCTGCAGCTGCTGCTACGTCCCTATATTTTTCTCCCTCCATATATATATATATATATATATATATATATATATATATATATATGCTATATATATATTAGTGTTCACCTGTTGGGAGGTCACACAAGCTTCAGGACATGCACGTCTCTCCTTCCCTGTCCCTCCTGCCTCCGTTCACTCTAAAACAAAGCAGACGTCTCCCAAATCCCAAATTGTGGAATAGCTGCTGACATCATATTAAAAAAAGTAGAAGATTTCAGCAACCAGGATTCTTATAGTAGCATGTCTAGCTGGAAAAGCATCTACATTTCATTAAATTCATTTAGTGATTGGCTTTCCTTTTTTAAATTTTATTTTGCAGTAATGTTAACTTGGAGTTTGGCCAGGTTTCAGGGAAATACCAGGCATTTGGCATGGACAGAAATAGTGTGGCAGCTCAAAGCACCACAGCAAAACAAATGAAAGTCAATGTGGTGAATCAGATCCAAACTAGAAAGGGCAAGCATGTGCGGATAAAAACAAGGATTAAGGGCCAGAAGACCTACATTTGCTCTGAGGGCTGACCAAATTGAAGGCTTTACCCCAGGGAATCCTACTGACACATTAAGATTGTCAGTTCCATTTGAAATTACAAATCCTGTCAAATTCTAGCAGAAAAATAATATTCCTGTAGTTTTAAAGCACAGATATGGATGCATGTTGAGTGCTTAGATATATATATGTGTTTTAGTACTGTGGTACCTTAGTTTTCGAACGCCGTAAACCTGTAAGTAAACGCTTTTATTGTTGTTAGCCGCTCTGAGCCTGGCTTTGGCTGGGGAGGGCGGGATATAAATAAATAAATAAATAAATAAATAAATAAATAAATAAATATTTTATTAAGTTTTTGAACGCACCTGGGAAGTCGGACATGGCTTCCACTGAGTGCAAGATCCTGAGGCCTAGCTGTTGGCTATTGAGTTTTCGGTTTTTGAACAATTCAGAACTCGAACGGTATTCCGGAACGGAATTACGTACAAAAACTGAGATACCACTGTATATTGATCCGTGTGGCTCCCACAAACCCAAAGATTCCCCTCAGCCTTGTGGGCTTAATAAAGATTTGATCACTATGCCAACTTGAAGCTACAGGTGTACCAACTTGAATAAAATTTTGTGGGGGCCCAGGTAAGCCCCACCCCACATAATGATTCACATGATGCAGTGCACACATACCATTTGAATGGTAATGCCCATCAACTTTGTGGGGGCCCAACCTCCTCAAATCTTTTATTGTGGGGGCCAAGCCTCCACAGCCCCAGCAGTTTGCTCCTATGCCAAGCTGGCAGAGCCTAAAACAGACCTTTGCTTGTTCCCTCCAGCCTTCTGCCCTGGCTGGTATGAGCGAGAGACCTACAGTTGTAGCTATGCCACTCTGTCATGCTCTGCCGCTGCTGGGCAAGGGTTTGGATTGCTCTGTTAGTAATAGTTGTTATGCTTTAAGACACCGTCATTACCTCCTTTTAAGAGCTCCTGCAGCAATGGGCTGTAGGAGCCGCTGGACAAAGCATGCTTGTGGAGATAAATGAAAGAGGCTTCCCATTTATCAGGTGAGTCATAAAGGTTCCAGCCGAGTTTCACTTTGGATGTTAAATGGCCAGCCTGAACACAGGGTGGATTGAACTGGTGATATTCAGCTAAGAGCACTGGGTAGGCACTGGTCAAAGAATTGCCAAAGAATTGATGCTTTTGAATTATGGTTCTGGAGGAGACTCTTGAGAGTCCCATGGACGGCAAGAAGATCAAACCTATCCATTCTGAAGGAAATCAGCCCTGAGTGGACACTGGAAGGACAGATCATGAAGCTGAGGCTCCAGTACTTTGGCCACTTCATGAGAAGAGAAGACTCCCTGGAAAAGAGCCTGATGCTGGGAAAGATGGAGGACACAAGGAGAAGGGGATGACAGAGGACAAGATGGTTGGATAGTGTTCTTGAAGCTACCAGCATGAGTTTGACCAAACTGCGGGAGGCAGTGGAAGACAGAAGTGCCTGGCATGCTCTCGTCCATGGGGTCACGAAGAGTCGGACACGACTAAACGACTAAACAACAACAACATATCATATTTGATCAGGCTTTGATGATTTTAAACCACCTCTAAGTACAGGTAGGTAGCCATGTAGGTCTGCCATAGTCGAAACAAAACAAAATAAATAAAATTAAATAAAAAAATTAAAAAATCCTTCCAATAGCACCTTAGAGACCAACTAAGTTAGTTATTGGTATGAACGTTCTTGAAGTGTGCATGCACACAAAAGCTCATACCAATAACTAACTTAGTTGGTCTCTAAGGTGCTACTGCAAGGAATTTTGTTTTGTTTTGTTTCACCTCTAAGTAGTTTACAACAGTAACTGTCTGGGAAGGTCTGCCTGTTTGCATACCAGCTGCTGTGTCTATCTGTAACTATCCTGTTGAGGGCATGAGCAGCAATTGACTATCCCATCACACCCGTGGCGCTGTGTTCTAAACCACTGAGCCTCTTGGGCTTGCCAGTCGGAAGGTCAGCGGTTTGAATCCCCAAGACAGGGCGAGCTCCCGTTGCTCTGTCCCAGCTTCTGCCAACCTAGCACTTTGAAAGCACGCCAGCATAAGATAAATAGGTACCACTGCAGCAGGAAGGTAAACAGCATTTCTGTGCACTCTGGCAGTGGTCACGGGGTTCCTTTGCACCAGAAGCAGTTTAGTCATGCTGGCCTCATGACCTAGAAAGCTGTCTGTGTACAAACACCGGCTCCCTCAGCCTGAAAGCAAGATGAGCACCACAACCCCATAGTCACCTTTGACTGGACTTAACTGTCCAGGGGTTATTTACCTACCATTTAATTTGCTCAGGCAGTGATGGGGCCAACAGATCTAGGTGGGGGGGGGGAGAGCAGGGGTGGACCTTGGTAAAATGGCACCCTGTGTGAGCCCAAAATTTCATGCTTCCCTTCAGCCCAAAGCTGCCTTTCCAAAGATGGATAAGGGACGTGCTGGGCTTTGGGAAGGAGGCACAAGGCTGTGGCCGGGTTTTAGAGTCCTCTCTCTTCCTCCCCAAAGTTGGGCAAACACTAACTAGCCTTTGGGAAGGAGGACTCTAGGACCATATCAGAGCCCTCACACCTCCTTTGCTTACTTGGCTTTGGGAAGGAGGCAGGAAGGTGCAGGGGAACTGGTTCCACTGCTCTAAATCCACCCCTGGTGGAGGGACACTTCTGCCCTATCCAAACCCCTTCAAGTGTGGTAGATTGGGGGTTTGGATCACGCTACACCACAGGTAACTCCTAAAGCTGTGCTTGTCCATGATTTTGAACTAAAGAACTCAGTCTGAATTCCTGCTTTGGCAACTGCGAACAGCAGCAAGGTTCACGTATGGCATGTCACTGGAAGTCTCTCAAGTAACAGCAATGAGCTGATAACATTTGGGAGGTGATGATTAGGTATAAACTCACTCAGAAAGTGCAGCAGCAAGGGACTTTAATTTTTAAAATAGATGTTGGGGTGCCAGGATTTCTATCAATTTCCTTTGGAGAAGTACTTCAAGCATCTCATCACATTTCACCCAAAGGCAGAGGCAGATATATTTTCCTGCCTATGATTCAGCTATATAACTCACCCAGCCACATGCTCTCAGTTGTTTGTGAGCTTCTCCTATGCTGTATAAACTCCCACAAACTTACCCACAACATACTTAGAACTATAATCAGCAAGTTTCCTTTCCCCCTTAATTAGAGATCTACTTGGATTGTTACGTGTTCTTGCTTTTCGTTACCAAAGCTTTAAAATGTATTTCTGAATAAAATTCCACGTGAAAATAAAATCTCCATTTTCATTACAAAGCATAGTACAGTTCTGATGGATATGAGCCACGGATCATACAGGAACTATGAGCGTGCTAGGTTTGTATGATGGACCCACTAATAATTATGGATTTTGGTGTTATCATTCAGGCAAAGTCCTTCCTGAGTGGGCAGGAGTGGGGTAGCAAGACAATTCAGCTTTTGAAAATAACTCCACCTACTGAAATGCTGTCAAATGGCTCTGATAATTGCAGCACAAGGAAAATATATTTGGGATGTTTTCATTGGGCTGCCTCATTTATTTGCATCTGAAACATGAGAGAAGCTGAGTGATGGTGTCAATGTGGTGTCAAAGTGAAGGTTTGTTAGACAGATGTGAACAAACCTATGCAAAAGCATGGAAGGGTGGAGGTTCTTCATTCAAATAGTATCCAAATTATTTTGTTTCCTTTTATGACTCTACAGATGCATGTTGAAAGCATGGCACATAGAAATGAAATATGATCAAATTCTGTCTCTGTTGTGAGAAAAAGCCTGCAACAGCAACAAAATCAAACTTCCTTTCCCTCAATGTGTAACATCTTGATTTGATGTTGTCAGGGAACTGTCATCGGAGCCAGAGGTGGAGGGAAGTCTCCGGAGGGATGCCGGAGAGGGTCCCAGTAGGGAGAGAGGCAGCCCATCTGCTGGGGAAGGAAATCAGCGTAACACCAGTGGAGAAGGGGGGCAGATGGGGGAATCGGAGAGGAGGCTCCAGGACTCATCGCCGGAGACCAGCGGGGAGAGCACGGATACTCTGCTGCCCACACCCTACCTGCGCAGAAGACTTCTGCGCAGGGAGAGTAGGAGGAGACTTGGCATCAAAGAACTTCTTTGCTGGAAGAAGTTCAAGAAACGCCCACTGACGGATTCTGCCAGCGATTGAGACAGCCACGGGTGAAAGGCTGTCCAGACAGAAAGGGTTCAACCAGGCAACCTAGCCAGGAGTGGCAGCAACTTACGCACGAGCAACCCCTAGAACCATTACAGATGTGTATCCTTTTCTTCCTCCAAGGAGCTTCAGCTATGTCCCTAGACATACACAAGAGTACTCAAGACTCAAACATGCTTGGGTTCAGAGATGGAATCCTATCCAATCATTCTCTGGACACGGCATAAAACTGGTTCATCTTGAGGTGATATCTATCATGGACTCTAGGCTAGCAGGCTTTTCAGACCTGAGGCCCGCCCTTAGGCCAAACATGAAACATGGGACATATTTTTGAATTTCTCCTTCATATATATGTGGGCAGCAATACTGCTGCTACAGTGGCAACTTGCCTTGGTTTTAGTCTGTGACCCAGCTGTGCCATCAGTTGAGGACCAATGGTCCAGGTTGCAGTTTTGCATTTGTAAATAAAATTCTGTATGAGTTATGTCATGTGACAAAGGTATTTGAGAGCAGAAGCAGTAAAGGAAGCAGTAAAGGAGTCTAGAAATGTTGTGAGATGCCGAAAAGCTGCAGAATCATCTAGCATGCTGAATCACTGTGACTCAACTTGAGGATGACTCATTCCCTGTACTGTATAAGTTTGAATCTGCTTGCAGGCAGACTCAGTGTCTCAGTCTATGTGTGGTGAAGCCTGTGCTCTGTGGAAACTCTGTCTATGCTCTGAAGCTAGTTTAATCTTCTGTTCACTGTGCTGTTATTTGCAAGCAAGTTTATTTTAACTCAGTAAAGCTTTTATTCTTTTACTGAAGTGTCATGATACACAGCTGGGAGGTCTGAGGCAGCAGAGGTTGTGGGAGCAGAGATACTGCAATACTTGCCTTCCATGATCTTCCACAGCCACTGCCCACTTAACAGCAGCAGTCATTGCCAAAGTGAAAGCAGCGGTTGGAGATGTTTCAAGACACTCCAGCTGTGTGTTTGACTTCTTCTGGTGTGAAGCCCATGACTTCCTCAGGTGTGAGCGGCCATGGCACTGGCAGGAGTGCTCCCAAGCGGACTCCTCCTTCTGGAAGACTGCTTGGAGTGTGTGGCTTCTCCTGGTCAAACTGAGTTTGATGACACAAATGCCTTGGGTCTTGTGGAGGAATCCAGATAGTATCACTTTTAGTTATAGACAGCACTGATAAACCTAAGAAGATGACAAATATTTTGCTCATATAACAGGACAGGGAGCGTCAAATGTCTGTGTGAGAGAAAGAACTCTTCAGCAACCACCCCCTCCAATTTCAAAAGAAGGTATTGGCTTGAGGGCTGGCTGTAATTATAATTTAGTGTAACCTTAAGGCAAGTGCTTATTATTTCAAAGCCTGTGAGGAACCTGTGTGTATGGGCATGCTTGGGCCTTGAGGGTACATATAACTGCAGGGACACTGCACTGGAGAAACGAGAGGTCACAGACATTCCTCTGCTCTTAACCAATTCTGCCCATCTATATGAGAGCAGAAAGAAATATATCACTCATTTCTGGCACAGTGCAGTCCGACGTTAAGAACTTGATATCTGTGGGAGAACTTTAACTCCTTCAAAAGTTCTTAACTTCAGCTGGACTATGCCCTGTATTATTACTTTCAACATTTCTGAAGCACATTATCTCTGTCCTCACCCCACGAGCAAAGCAAAATAGCTGGAGAATGATCACTGCTGCTGCGGCTATGAATGTTGTTTGTACCGACGCTAATCTATATTCAAACCCCGCAAATTCTGTCAGGTGCGCCTGAAGCCATCTGGTTCTCCCCAGTCACCTAGCTGCACTTTAACACCCTTTAGCTGGCTGTTATTTTCATTTGAAAACACAGCAGGTGTTGCCCCCAAGCTGTAGATGGGCTTTTATTTCTCTGGGAGCAAAACTTGTTGTTCATGTTGCAGTATTTTTTTTTAAAAAAATATTATTATTATTGTGTGCCTAACAATAAGGCCTCAGTTAGTAGGAACCAGCATTCAACCACACAATGCCGTCCATGAATCATTTTCCCCCCAAGCAACTTTGCATACTTGTTTGTCACTGCTCCCAAGGCTATCCACAACAGTATCATTCCCCTCTAAGCCCCATTATATCCTATTCTTTATACTTATGTACAGGAAGCTGCAAGCTCTGCCTATGCTACTTTCATTCCAAGTTCTCAACAATTAAGACTTTTCTTTCTTTATTTTCCAAAAAGAAGGGTTCTTTGGGGGGGGGGATCTAAGTCTTCTTGGCTCAGGCATGTTGTTTGTGTCTTCCTCAAAATGTAGTGCAGTTTCCTGCTGTTGTTAAGCTGATGAGAGCAACAAATACTTGCATTGTGCACAACAGCATTTTCTGGCTATTATCCCATATCCAGCCTGATTAGCAAAGTTAAGATGTGTGGAAACCTGATTTTCAGATCTACCATTTACCTATTTAGGTAAAGGTAAAGGGACGTGGGTGGCGCTGTGGTCTAAACCACTGAGCCTAGGGCTTACCGATTGGAAGGTCAGCGGTTCGAATCCCCGCGACGGGGTGAGCTCCCGTTGCTAAGTACCAGCTCCTCCCCATCCAGCAGTTTGAAAGCACGTCAAAGTGCAAGTAGATAAATACCTCCGGTGGGAAGGTAAATGGCGTTTATGTGAGCTGCTCTGGTTTTGACAGAAGGGCTTAGTCATGTTGGCCACATGACCTGGAAAAACTGTCTGAGGACAAACATTGGCTCCCTTGGCCAGTAAAGTGAGATGAGTGACTGGACTTAACCAGTCAGGGGTCCTTTACCTTTACCTGGTAAAGGTAAAAGTAAAGGTAAAGGACCCCTGGATGGTTAAGTCCAGTCAAAGGCAACTATGGAGTGCGGTGCTCCTCTTGATTTCAGGCTGAGAGAGCCGGCGTTTGTCCGCAGACAGCTTTCCTGGCCAGCATGACTAAACTGCCTCTAGTGCAACAGGACACTGTGACGGAAACCAGAGCACACAGAAATGCCATTTGCCTTCCCACTGCAGTGGTACCTATTTATCTAGTTGCGCCGGCGTGCTTTCAAACTGCTAGGTTGGCAGGAGCTGGGACAGAGCAACGGTCGCTCACCCCGCTGCAGGGATTCGAACCTAATCGGCAAGCCAGTGGTTTCGACCACAGCACCACCCATGTATTTATTTATTTTTAAAGGAGGAAACGTGGTACAGTGGTTCCTCAGGTTACATATGCCTCAGGTTACATACGCTTCAGGTTACAGACTCTGCTAACTCAGAAATAGTACTTCGGGTTAAGAACTTTGCTTCAGGATGAGAAGAGATATTGTGCTCCAGCAGCGCAGCGGCAGCAGGAGGCCCCATTAGCTAAAGTGGTGCTTCAGGTTAAGAACAGTTTCAGGTTAAGAACGGATCTCCGGAACAAATTAAGTACTTAACCCGAGGTACCACTGTACTGCCGGATTTAGTTGCATTTGAGTGAGTGACACAAACGGATACAGAGAAGAGTATGATTTGACAAAAGGCAAGTCAAACGTGGCCTTTGAGCAGTTTATTGTGTCTTACTTGCTGAGAGGACCCATGCAGAGTGGGCATATCAGATCTCTGTGCAGTAATGAAACACATAAGAAAGAGACGAGCTTGAAAATAATAATTAAAAAAATGCACATTTTTATCCAGGCTTGGGTCCATTATTTATCAAAATACTGCATGTCCATTGTTAAATTTAAAATCCATTTGTATTACCTATTATCCATTCATAACTAAATTACAAGTAACTTTAAAACCCTGCTAATGACCTGTGTACAATGCTTCTGTAGATATGCAATAAACATCTTCCATTTTTCCTTAAATCCGTTCTATCTTCCTCTTAGTTTCATTGTCAATTTTGCAATTTCAGCATATTCCATTAGTTTAGCTTGCCAATCTTCTTCAGCTGAGGCCCTTTCTTCTTTCCAATGTCCGTGTGGCTGTAATTCCATACATAAATAGATTCTTGTATGATTTTGGTAAGTCCACTTCTGTAACTAGAGCCAGGGCTTTTTTGGCTGCGTCTCCAATCTGGTGGAACGTTCTGTCACAAGAGACTAGGGCCCTGCAGGACCTGACATCTTTCTGCAGGGTCTGCAAGACAGAGCTGTTCCACCAGGCCTTTGGTCAGGGCGCAGCCTGACTCCCTGCTCTGGCAATCTGCACAGAATTTTACTTAACGGTTGCCATCAATTTGATTTTAATTACCGTATTTTTCGCCCTATAGGACGCACTTTTTCCCCTCCAAAAATGAAGGGGAAATCTGGGTGCATCCTATGGGGCAAATGCAGGTTTTCGCTGAAGCTTGGAGAGCAAGAGGGGTCGGTGCGCACCAACCCCTCTTGCTCTCCAGGCTTCAGGAAGAGATCCGCAGCCTAGGCAGCCCTGCAGGAGGTCCCGCAGGGATATCTAGGCTGCGGATAGCAGCCTGCTTCCCGGAGCGTCGGGCGCCCTGAAAGCAGAGCGCCCGGCGCTTTGGGAACACATCTGCAGCCTAGGCAGCCCTGCGGGAGGTCCCCGCAGGGCTCCCCATGCTGCCGGATAGCAGCCTGCCGCCCGGCGCGCGAGACACCCTGAAGCAGAGCGCCCCACGCACCGGACAGACATCCGCAGCGTGGGGAGCCCTGCAGAAGTTCCCCGCAGGGCTCTCCACGCTGCGGATAGCAGCCCGCCGCCTGGAGCGCGAGGCACCCTGAAGCAGAGCACCCCATGCACCGGACAGACATCCGCAGCATGGGGAGCCCTGCAGGAGTTCCCCGCAGGGCTCCCCACGCTGCGGATAGCAGCCCGCCGCCCGGCGGGCGGGCGGGGTGCCCTGAAGCAGAGCGCCCCTCATGCTGGGCAGACATCGGCCAGCCCCACAAGCTCGGGGGACAGCAGGGAGGCGCAGCGCCGCCATCCCGCTGTTCCTCGACCTGGTTCGGTTTCCCCGACCTGCTTTGGGGGGGGAATACTTCCCCCCCTTTATTTCCCCCCCCCAAAAAACTAGGTGCGTCCTATGGGACGAAAAATAATTTTTAGAATGTAATTTTTATAATGAAATGTTTTTAGAATGTTGGTTTATTTTATTGTTGTTAGCCGCCCTGAGCCCGGCTTCGGCTGGGGAGGGCGGGATATAAATAAAATTTATTATTATTATTATTATTATTAATACCTAATAGGAAAGCTTCTGGGTTGTTTTAACAAATGTTATTTTAAACATCTTCTTCATTTCATTATAAACCATTTCCCAATATTTCTTTATAATTTTACAATCCCACCACATGTGAAAAAATATCCTTTCTGTTGTTTTACATTTCCAACGCTTGCTTTCCTTAGTTTTATACATTTTAGCTAATTTAACTTGAGTTAGATACCATCTGTACATCATTTTCATATAATTTCCTTTAATCACCACACAAGCAGTAAATTTGATCTCATTCTTCCGAAGTTTTTCCCATTCCTCCATCTGAATTTATGTCCCATATCTTGTGCCCAAAATACCCCAGATGGGTTTCTCAAATGTGTGCAAGGTATATACAACATCCGTTCAACTGGATTCATTTGCTTGGTGCTCACGTTAGACTCAGTTTAGCTTGGTTCTTGTTCAGCAACTGCCTTTGGCCGTTCAGCAACCCATGGAAAGGAAGGGAGACCTGCATGAGCATCTACAGGGAGGAAATCACACACGCATCTACTTTGCAATTCAGACAGATTTCCCCCCTACTTGACACACTTCTTTTTTTAACTTAACCAAGGCTGGATCTAGACACATCAACGAATTGATGCAGTTCAACTCGGAAACTGCAATTAATCCAGAATGCGGCAGCTAGACTGGTGACTGAGAGTGGCCACTAAGACCATATAACACTGGTCCTGAGAGATCTGCATTGGATCCCAGTATGTTTCCGAGCTCAATTCAAAGTGTTGGTGCTCACCTTTAAATCCCTAAACAGTCTTGGTCCAGTATACCTGAAGGAGCGTCTCCACCCCCATCATTCTGCCCGGACACCGAGGTCCAGCTCTGAGGGTCTTCTGGCGGTTTCCTCACTGTGAGAAGTGAGGTTATGGGGAACCAGGCAGAGAACCTTCTCAGTAGTGGCGCCCACCCTGTGGAATGCCCTCCCATCAGATGTCAAGGCAATAAGCAACTATCTTACTTTTAATAAACATATGAGGGCAGCCCTGTTTAGGGAAGTTTTTAATGTTTAATGCTGTTTTGTGTTTTTAATATTCAGTTGGGAGCCGCCCAGAGTGGCTGGGTAAACCCAGCCAGATGGGAGGGGTATATTATTATTATTATTATTATTATTATTATTATTATTATTATTATTATTACACTTTTTCTTTACCAATCTAGTGGAGTCCCAGGATTAATGGGCTGTAGACCCACTGAAATTGATAGACCTAAGTCAATCATATCCATTTATTTAAATGAGTCTACTCTGAGTATTACAACTCATTGGCTTCCATGCCAGAGCCCCAATCCAGAAAAATAAATAAATCATTGTACTTTATCCTTTTGAGCTCTATGGCAAACTAGTCATGGCTAAATTAAGTCTCCTTCATGACAAAGTGTAAACTAGCTTTCCCTAGGTCTAGATCAAGCTTCTTAAGAAGCAGTGGGATGTCTTTTTCACCACAAAGGAAACTAAGAAAGCTGAAGGCAGGAAGTGTCTCCACCCTGATCCACCCAAAACTGGAAAAAGAACAGAAAAAGAAAACCTAGCTTGATTTTCCAAACCTTAAATGTTAACTTGGCAGTTTTCACTTGTTTCGTTTGTGTAACCTGCAGAGATGTCTGGACTGGATCTGATCAAAAGAACGACTGCTGGCGAGGACACAGTATCTTTTAAAAATGAAGCTCATCAGTGATAAATCACTATTAACATGTCAGCCTGTTCTTTTTCCATTTCCATATAATGTAACCCTCGGGTGAATGAAAATGTCAAACCATTTCTTCAGAGGGCTTTTACTTTGACTTTTAATAAAACAGAGCGAAGGTATGATGGGGCCTCCTGAGCAGAAACTGATAAAATATCTCATATTTAAAGGTACATTTATTAAACCCATTGATCTTCATACATGGCGCAGCCATACGCTTCCCCTTGTTATAGCAGCATCACAGGACAGCATGACCTTAAAATGAGGACTTAATTTTGTGTACCTAGAACATATTCTGCTCTTGCTAGAATTAGAGTGGAGAACAATGTGGGAGGAAAGAAAAGGGGGTAAAATGTTGTTGAATAAGCGACTGCAAAGCTTTTATTCTCTTTCTTTTAAGAAGGTAGTATTTTGGGTTGAACTGAAATCTGGCATTGGATAAAATCTGCATTCTAAATTGCTTACACACAGTGGCGTAGCGTGGGTTGTCAGCGCCCGGGGCAAGGCAAGTAATTTGCGCCCCCTAACCCATGGATTTGCACCCCCTAACCCATGGATTTGTGCCCCCTAACCCTAACCCCCAGATGTTGCACCCGGTGCGGCCGGCCCCCCCTACACCCCCACGCTATGCCACTGCTTACACGCGCACACACACACACACACACGTATGTTAATCTGTGGAACAGAGTACAAAATAAGAATATAGAAGGTCCAATAAACACTGGCAAAGTAGCTTCTATAATTTTGTCTATATGTGGTGGAAATCTATAGAAGCTCATTTACAATTTTGTCTTCTCACAAGAAATATTCAGTATATAGATATGTTGCAGGTAAGTGATTTGTTATTGGCATGACAAAACTGCAGGATGGCCTACAAATAGCTAGTGCTGGTAAATTAATGGTGGTATTAATCCAGTGGTCCAGTATATCTGAAGGAGTGTCTCCACTCCCATCGTTCTACCCAGACACTGAGGTCCAACGCCGAGGGCCTTCTGGCAGTTCCCTCGCTGCAAGAAGCCAAGTTACAGGGAACCAGGCAGAGGGCCTTCTCTGTAGTGGCACCCGTCCTGTGGTATACCCTCCCATCAGATGTAAAAGGAAAAAACAACTACCAGACTTTTAGAAGACATCTGAAGGCAGCCCTGTTCAGGGAAGCTTTTAATGTGTGATGCACTATGGTATTTTAATATTTTGTTGGAAGCTGCCCAGAGTGGCTGGGGAAGCCCAGCCAGCCAGATGGGCGGGGTATAAATAAATAAATTTATTATTATTATTATTATTACTACTACTACTACTAATTTAAGCCTTACTCAGAGTTGTCATTGGCATCTATCATGAAAGACCAAGGAGTGCACCTCTGGGAGTGAAGTCAAACCACTGCCTTAGGAGCACTGAAGTGACCTCTCCTGGGTGCAAGCCTGGGCAGTGCGTATGGAGGTCCTGGGCTGCCTAGATGTCAAGTATGGGAGTTCCCCTCTAGCTTCTGGTAGCTCACCAATAAGAATTAACAAGGATCTGGTAGATTTATAGTCTTTTTATTATAGTATCAGGTTGCAAACACAGATCGGCATCTCTCTGCAAGGATAGCAGTTGCTTGCTTTGACTCCTCCCCCCCCCACTTCCGCAGCAAGAAGCGCGCCAATGGGATGTCCCTACTCTTCTGTGTCTCTTTTGTTCTCTGACATACTCGAATCTCTGAGTTTGGGTGGAGGGAGGAGGTTCCCTCCCTCCTTGTTGCCTAGCTACTATCTCAAAACTCGGCAGCTCCTCTCTCAACTGGACAGCTTCTGTCTCTACCTGTCTCTCTGCTTCTGGAAATGCTGGAAGCAGGGAGGGTGAATATTTCCCCTCCTCTTTTGTTAGGAACTGGTCTCCCTGCAATTGCATTCCCCAATATTCCGATCCAGAGCAGCCCCTGACACTAGACAAGACTACCCACCCACCCCGCTTCTCGACCTTGCAGATGTGGTCCAAAGGAAAGCTTTTGTTTGGCACCAGCTGGGATGTAGGAGTTGCCAGAAGGAAGTATAGAAAGCACTGGACTTGAGACAAGCAAGGGTCCTCTGGGAGAGATCCCTTCCTCCAAGCCCAGTTCCCACCAGTCTCTTTCTCTCTCTCTCTTTCTCTCTTACACACACACACACACACACACACACACACACACACACACACTGTTTCATGTTCATACACTGGGGCCTGGCAACCCAAGCCTGATCCTGACATCATTACCAGTCAGAGTAGATCATATTGAGCTAGAGGGATCAATTTTTCCAACTCAGTATAGGGCAGCTTCCTATGTTCCATCCAGTCATACCTCAGGATAAATATGCTTCAGGCTGAGCATGTTCGGGTTGTGCTCCGTGGCGACCCGGAAGTAATGGAATGCATTGCTTCTGGGTTTTGCCTCTCGCGCATCCACAGACGGTCAAAATGACATCAAACGCATGCCTGGAAGCGGCAAAACGCGACCTGCGCATGCGCAGACACGCTGTCATGTCTTATGTTATGTTCAGGATGCAAACGGGGCTCCAGAACAGATCCCATTTGCATCCCGAGGTACCACTGTACTGGGGGCTGCAGCAAGTTTGGGGCCAGTGCATTCAATAGGATACAGTGGTGCTGGATCTGTATCACAGACATCAGTTCAAATTCCTACTTAGCAGTGACTCCAGCAAGGAACAGATTTGATCAGAAAATATTGAATCTGCATTGGAAGCATTTCAGTGCATTGCATCATGGTATTTGTTGTGGTATATACCACAGATGGGTTGCATGTGCGTGTAACAATTCTACGCCACAATGCGGCAAGGGGTGTGCATGTTCAAAACTCTTTAAGTTTGGGTGTGAAGACCACACAATGAGCTTCAAGGCCAAGCCCTGCACCTTGGCCTAAATCCATCAATCCATACTCTTCAACTAAAGAGAAGGGGGGTGGGGAATGAGAAAAATACAATCACCAAGCAAAATTGTTTATAAAAAGTGTTTTTATACATTTTCCATAAGGCATTGACTTTGCTGCTTTCAACTGCTAACACTTTCCATATTGTACATGGGATTACATTCACATGCAAAAGATGCCTATCACACATTCAAGCCGAACATGTATGAACTGACAATGCACAGAGCACAGATGTAAGAAGGAGAATCAATGCATGTTGAGTATCGTCCAAAGATACTGCACCAATATTTTATTCTCTTGCGGTGTTTGGTAACCATCTGTGGCTCTTTCAGACTTCACACACATACACCCTGCCTTGCATGATTATTTTCATTGAACATACGCAGCCAGTAGATTTTGCAAGGGTGAAGATAACTTTTAGTTGTATTAAATCCTAGGGTTGGAGGCCATTAAAGGTTCTTCAAAACCACCAATCACAAGGCTGAAGTGCAGTTCACCTGCATCTTTTGCCATTCAGATTCTTCTGTGTTGAGAAGCCCAGGTTGCAGAAGTGATTGAGGGACACTTCTGCTAACACCCTATGTCATGAGTTTGTGGCTTTGGATATCTTGGTCACCATCTTCCATGCCATCAGCATCCTTGAGCCTGCAAGAACTGCCTTTGGATAACTGCCTGTTATTTAATGATGGACCATTGTTCACAAACCATCTGTGGGAAGCACCACACAAAGAAGAACACTATGTAAATTCAGCATGATAGTCTCTCCATACATCTGGAGATGTGTGGAATAGCACAGTGGACCCACCATATGCACAAGGCTGGAGAAACCTTTTCAGCCCAAGCACCAGATTTCTTCATGTGCAACTTTCTAGGGGCCCATGTGTCTGTGGTGGGGCCAGACACAAAAGCAGATGGAAATGTTCACACAAAAGCCAGACATTTATACATGCACACTCACGTTTCTCGACTCACAATCCAAGCAAGCACATATTCAAGTCAGGCAAAAGCACTTGAGGAGGGTGTGACAGTGTCAGGAGGGCTGACAGGAAAGTGCTGGACCCCCACAGGTCAGGAAAAAGCCAGAGGCTTGAAAGGCAATGGGCTTTTATTCACAGAAACTGAGCCCTGCCTTTCGCCTCTAGCCTCTCACTCTGCAGCCCTCCCCAACAGATGGAGACTTTGACGTGGAGGTGAGTTCCTCCTCTAGGCCTGTTTGGTCCATTGCTCAACAACATGTAGGACTCTCCTAGAGCGGGGTGTGAGGAGGACTCAGCCTTTCCTGCTGTGGGATGGCAGATGTACCCTCTGATTCCTCCATGTCTGTGCCTGTGCTCACAATGAGATGCTCAACCTCCAACCCTGTCCTGTTCTACCTTGTTCTGACACACCCTCAGGATTGCTGCAACTCCTTGCTTCCAACACCTCCCAGTTTGTCCCTTCCCCAGCCTCCCTCCTCTTGTCCCACCACCAAGATCTGCCTCATCTTCCCTGTCCTCCTGCCACTCCTCCTCATCCAGCCAGCCCCTGACAGACACTACGAGGCATAAGATTCAGCTTCCTGTATAGAAAATAATTCTGTTCTCTCTCACGGCTACACTGGCTATCCAGGGAGCAGGAACCGGTCAGCTTCCTGATGTTGTTGGACTTCAACTCACAGCAGCCAAACGGTCAGAGATGATGGGAGTCAAAGTCCAGCAATATCTGGAGGGTTACTCACCCTTGTTATATGCGCAGGAGCACCAATCTACTCATAGTGTCAAAGCATCATGATAACAAAGCCTTCTCTTGTGGATTTACTTGTGGATAATGTTGGGTAATGGGAACTTTCTGAGTAGCTTGTGTGAACTTGCTGTTAAAATAACTCCCTCAAGATGCAGCTTTGACTGCTAGAACCAACAACAACAAGAAAGGCTAAGAAAGAACTCTCCAAATTGAAAGGTGAGGAAAGGGATGGGGAGTGTACAAGATGCTGTGGCAGCCCAAACAGTTCATCAACAGCCTTGTAAACACATGACAGACTTGGAGACAACTTCAAAGTGGCTGAGGCGACTGCCAAGGGAGCTGGCCAAGAAGACAGCTGCTGCTGTTGGTGGGGGGAATATCTGCATCTTGGCATTTGGACTGGGTGAATGAATGCATATCAGAGGTTCGAAGGACAAATCAGTTATAGGCTGCAGCAAGTAGCATGTTGTTGTTGTTTAGTCGTTTAGTCGTGTCCGACTCTTCGTGACCCCATGGACCAGAGCATGCCAGGCACTCCTGTCTTCCACTGCCTCCCGCAGTTTGGTCAAACTCATGCTGGTAGCTTCAAGAACACTATCCATCCATCTCATCCTCTGTCATCCCCTTCTCCTTGTGCCCTCCATCTTTCCCAACATCAGGGTCTTTTCCAGGGAGTCTTCTCTTCTCATGAGGTGGCCAAAGTATTGGAGCCTCAGCTTCAGAATCTGTCCTTCCAGTGAGCACTCAGGGCTGATTTCCTTCAGAATGGAGAGGTTTGATCTTCTTGCAGTCCATGGGACTCTCAAGAGTCTCCTCCAGCACCATAATTCAAAAGCATCAATTCTTTGGCGATCAGCCTTCTTTATGGTCCAGCTCTCACTTCCATACATCACTACTGGGAAAACCATATCTTTAACTATACGGACCTTTGTTGGCAAGGGGGTGTCTCTGCTTTTTAAGGTGCTGTCTAGGTTTGTCATTGCTTTGCTGCAAAAATGTGTTGGCCTACTTGCGCTTACTCAGCATTTAGTCTGCAACCACTTAACCTGCCGGATTTTGGCCTGAATGCAACAAACTGAGGGATCCAACCCGCTCTCAGTTTTCAATGCACATGGGTGCCATTTTTATTCATTAAAGAATGATGTGAAAGTTCATGGGAGTTGGTATAATGCACTGGGGCTGTGAACTGTGTGTTAGGCCGGATTTGCAGCCTGCTGAAGCCTGTTTTTATTGTATACCATGGGGGCAGAGAACCCACGAGGGTTGCAATATCTCAAAAAGAAAAAACCAGGAACCCTTCCCCCCACAAGGTTGTTTAATTTTTTAAGGAAGACCCCAAAATTGTTTTCCCCACCCCAAATGCAATTTTTCAATTGACTTGCAAGGCACCACCTTTCGGAAATTCCCCCCAGATATCAATTCCGCCTTTGAACTCCTGGCAATGTCTGGGAAAATTCAGACGTATGGCAGCCCTACATTAGGTTAATAGAAGTATAGCAAGTAGCAGTCAGGGAGGCGGCACAGGAAGAGTTGCTGCCAGTTCCTGAGAGGATGGCATGGCGAGGTTAGTGTGGTGTAGGCACAGTGGCACGAACGTCAGGTCCCTCAACTCTCTCAGCATATACACATCATTGAGCTGCAGCCAACCAGGGCTCTGCTGTGTGTGTCCCCAGGTGCTTAGGAAGGTTCATCTGCACACCTGTGTGTGCATTTACTGTGTGAGACACGGCATAGTATGAGGGTAGCTGTGGCAACACACCCATGTAAAATACAGTGGTACCTCGGTTTACGTACTTAATTCATTCCGGAGGTCCGTTCTTAACCTGAAACACCACTTTGGCTAATGGGGCCTCCTGCTGCCGCCTCGTCGCCGGAGCACGATTTCTGTTCTCATCCTGAAGCAAAGTTCTTAACCCGAGGTACTATTTATGGATTAGCGGAGTCTGCAACCTGAAGTGTATGTAAACTGAAGCGTATGTAACCCGAGGTACCACTGTATGGCTGGTTCATAATGTCTGTTGAGGGATGCAATGCCTTTCACGGGTAGCTCTCAATAGACTTTTTTAAAGAAGTCCTGGCTGCATTCCATACCTCAGCTGCGCTTTACCAAAATCTTTCTCTCTAGTCCTTGGTACATCTTGAATAAGGTAAAAAAAAAAAACCCACAACAGGAGGGTTTTGTAGTCTGAATTGCTAGGCAAAAAGCGTCCTGTTCCCTCTGACCCTCTTGATGTTGTGGTATTTATATTTCCTCCCTTGCCACATTTCCATTGGTATTAATATATGGCACGGGAATGTAAGTACTTGGAAAATATGCTTGCAGTTGCAGGCTGATTCTTACAAGATGGAGGAGTTGTAGGAAAAAGGATTATGTGAGTTAAAAGTGTACAGGCTCAACACTCATTAAGGGGTACAACTGTTCTCAGAGAATTTATATATATATATATTTTTTGCAGCTGCACATTGGGAAATGGTTCACATTTTTTCCTAGCCGCCCAGTATCCTTCGGCCATCCACCTGGATCCATGTTAATTGGATGGGTTGTAATTTTAGCTAGATATCCCTTCAGCTTTTTGTCAGCTGATGTTTTTAAGACTTCCATTCTGTAACTTCTGGTGCAAACCAGATAGCAGAAATCGTTCCTGGCAAGACCAGGTATGGAGACAAACAATAGAATACCCTACAATAGGAAAGTGGTGCTTCTTTTAAGATAATGGTCTGGAAGTTCTTAATTCTATAGCAATGGTGCATTATAAGATTTTGTGGACCTGATTTTTTCTTCTTCTAGTAGTCTCATGTAGGCCACCCTAAGCAATTTTAGGAAGACCCTGCTAGTTAGTGGGGATGAGTCAGCGTGGTGGGCAGAACTCTCTCCCCATTTTAGGCTCCAAATCCAAATCCAATTCCTAACTGCCTTTTACACGGCACTAGTCTAAGTGAGGGAATACAAACACTTCCAACTAACTGCAAAGGCAGAAAATACATGGCTTCATTAGCCTTTACCATATGTAAAAAAATTACCTGCTCCTTATTTTTAGATGGTGAGGAGGAGGAGGAGGATATATTTAAATTCTAACCATCTTCCAGCAAAGTAAGGAAGGCAAAAATTGTCAGTTATATTTTGTCTGGGGCTTTTTAGAACTTATCCCTTTCTCCTCAAGGTTTTCTTTCTCCTGCCCAAACCAGACATGAATCTGTGTTAAAATGTTCGACTCTTCCAAAATAGGGAGGAGGTGGCTTCTTCCAAACCTTTCAGAAAGCAATTTCTTTCCGAGTGAAGGAAGCAAGACTAGTATTATTAGAAGTCATTAGGGCTCACGTGTTACTAATCACTTGCTTTTGGGAATGTGCTTGTCATTTACAAAAAAATTAAGTCAGGTTTTAGGCCTCTGCAGAATGGGAACTGGATAACATCATCTGAGTGTCAAGATATAGCACCTACATCTTCTATGATTTGTGGTGTTCATGAGCAACTTGGGTTTCTACCTACAGTTAGTAGTGATATGGGACTAACCATGCACTAGCACGTAATACTGCATAGGTGCTAAACTGTAAGGCTTACCTGCCAAAAGGCAGCTGTGGTATTCACTTCTCCAGGTGAAACAGGCAATTTTGGACTGAGTGCTGAGCATTGCATTTACCCTAGAACAGCCTTTCTCAACCTTGGGTCCCCAGATGTTTTGGGACTACAACTCCCATCATCCCTGACCACTGGTCCTGTGAGCTAGGGATCATGGGAGTTGTAGGCCAAAAACATCTGGGGACCCAAGGTTGAGAACCACTGGCCTAGAAGAAGGTAATGCAATGTAATTCTACTTTTTGAAAAAAGACATTGAATAATAGATCCGTTAAATCAGGGGTGGTCAGAAGTAGAGGTGGAGGAGGGGGGTGCAGGGGGTACGGTCCACCCCGGGTGTCACCACTGAGGGGGTGATAAAATGTTAGGCGTCACTCACCACGGGGCCTGTAGCATAGAGAGACTGGGGACCTGCAGGGCTTAACATCTTTCCGCAGGGCCTGCAAGACAGAGCTGTTCCACCAGGCCTTTGGTCAGGGCACAGCCTGACTCCCTCCTTTGCCAATCTTTACATAACTTTAGTTTATAGTTGTCATCAATTTGATTTTAATTAATTTTTATAATGTTTTTAGAATGTTGCACAATTTTAGTGTTGTTAGCCGCCCTGAGCCCGGCTTCGGCTGGGGAGGGCGGGATATATATAAAATTTATTATTATTATTATTATTATTATTATTATTATTATTATTATTATTATTATTATTATTATCATGCCTGAGCCACACATCTCTCCTGAGAGAGATGCAGCGGCTTGGGTGCACGCAGGCTCCGCACTGACCAAACAATCCACCCGCTGCCTACCCCCCAGCTGAGTGGGGGGGGAGGCAGGCAGACTCCAGAGGCCCCACGGTGCGCACCCCCCTATGGGCGGCTCACCCCACACCTGGGCATGCCACCCCAGGTGCCTGAGTGGCTTCCTTTGCCACTGGTCAGAAGGTGGATCTTGATCTACTGGCTGATAGCTAGCTGATTTTCAGTAGACCAGCAAGCATTTCTGACTCCAGCCCCAGTTGTCTAACAACAGCAGCAAGAAAACGAGTCCTTATGATGACATTCATTACACCGCTGAAATTGGTAAAAATTGGGGAAACCAATCTTGGTACAAAAAAACAAATTTATGGGTTCTGAACTCTTTAATTGTAAGTGCGTGCCTTTTGCACCAGGCTCACATTTTAAAAATAGTGGTTCTATTGAATGTAAATGAATATAGATATGCTGAAACTAGAAGTCAGAGCTTAAAAGGTGGTCTGGTATGCAATGTCTAACTTTCTCTCTACTCTGTTAAAGAGACTGGGAGTTCTATCTTTAATTAACATGCCTGCCCACCCCCCACCCCCCAAGCAAGAAAAAGTCAGTCTTTACTACAGCCCCTTGTATGAATGGCTTTTTCTGCAGCTAAGGTGAATTTGAATTTGTACTGAAGGTGCTTGAAGAATTTTGCAGCTCAGAGGTTCTGGAATGTGTCTGTTGCGGATAAAGAATTCAACAGGAGATTATAGAAATCCATTGTAGTTCAATCTGCAGAGAGAGAGAGAGAGAGAGAGAGTTAGGATTAATAAATACCTGCTTTATTTCACAACCTATTCATGAAAAGAGGAAACAACCCCCCCCCCTTCAATGAAACCTTTAGGACATCAATCTTCCAGATGTGGAAAGAATGTAACAGGAAGATATTTTCAATTCCCATTGGGCTATCAATAAAGTCCCCCCTCCGTTTCCTTCTTACTTGGAACAGAAATATATCTACACATGCTTTCCTTTCCAGCAGCTGAAACTCAATAACAAGGTATCTTTCTGGCAAACACTTTTAAAATGGTCTTCAGTGCATTTATGAAACTAAAGACCTGCGGGTATAGGGTGATATAATAATAATAATCCTGAAGATGAATGAGTAATATTCTAACTGATATGGACCTGGAAAGGGTGATTGCGTGCTGCACTTCTTACGGTCAGAACAACAATAGGATACAGTGACCATAGGTCATTGCACCTGCTCACCCTTCCTTTATTACCCTGATGGCTGGTCATTTCCTGGAAATGCCACAACACAACTTACTCGATTAACAGGCACTGCTTTGTTTTTATTCAAGATGTGCCAAATAATCCAGCACCCCGCTTTCCCCAAGAGGATAGCCTTGGCAGAGTATTGTGAGTTCATCACTCTGAACAAAACTTACTGTATTTTTTGCTCTATAAGACTCACTTTTTCCCTCTTAAAAAGTAAGGGGAAATGTGTGTGCGTCTTATGGAGCGAATGCAGGATGCACAGCTATCCCAGAAGCCAGAACAGCAAGAGGGATTGCTGCTTTCACTGCGCAGCGATCCCTCTTGCTGTTCTAGCTTCTGAGATTCAGAATATTTTTTTTCTTGTTTTCCTCCTCCAAAAACTAGGTGCGTCTTGTGGTCTGGTGCATCTTATAGAGCGAAAAATACGGTAATCTATCCAATGGAATGGTACACACCATCAAACTCTCCCAGCCCAAAATTTCTTGGCACTGTGCAATGAAACAGAACCACCCTATGGTGTCTAATATCATTTCCTAGGGTACAATAGCTGGAAGGTATCTCCACACAGAACAATGAGAAGAATCAGATTCCCCCCCCCCCCTCAATAAAAGCCCTGAGCTGTGCAATAACGGGCTCTAAATCCCTAAACTTAGAGATATCAAATCTTAGGCCTCTTCCTCATTCAGGTAAATGTCATACAATCACTTTCTTTCAAAAGCAAGGTGGAGTTTTCTTCTAATTTTTAAAGATCTACAATTCTTTCATGCCTTTTACTTCTTAGATTAAATCAATTAAATGTCTCTAACAGAATATGACAAGAACTTGATTGCCCCAAGTCTTTTATTTTCCTAGATTAAACTCATTTAAATTTCCCTAAAAGGATATGACAAGAACTTGATTGCCAAAAGCGCTCAGGAATAATAGCATGAATCAGGGATGGGGAACCTGCAGACCTCTGATGCTGTTGGATCATTACCCCACCAACATCCCTGGCCATTGGGCATGTTGGCTGGGGCTGATGGGAGCTGGAAGTCCAGCAACTATCTGGAGAACAACAGGCTCCCCATCCCTGAGAAAAAGGAAAAGATATTAAATGTAGCAGCATCCTCTGCTACAGAAAGCACTGATTAGTCATAGAGTGCCAGAAACGGCAGTAAGCTTTTGTACTTGATTCAGTTGCGTGTCGAGGTCCCCAGGGCCACCCCAATAACTCACACATCATACAGAATTTTTTGTTTAAGATTTTTGGCATAATTTTGGCCACAGCTTTATTGAAATACAAATTTGTGAGTGGTTGCTTAGGCATTGGTTGTGACTATCTGCCCCCACCATGGGGGACAGACTGACATTCTGCACGATGCAAAAGTCAGACTAGGGGAATAAATTTGGGGGTAATGCGGAGCAGAGAACCTGCCCTCACCCCAAATGCAACCAGGAGCTCATTGCTATGGCCCGAGCCCCCTTGACAGAGTGGACAAGCAATAGTTAGCCCCCAATTCCTTTAACGGAATCCCTTGCAGCAGCAGCATTAGAGGGTCAGGCACAGCCAATCCATGCCCCTCAACCAACCAAACCATAAACCAATGCCTAACCGCAACCTTACAAGTTGTGATAATTTGCTACGCAGTAGGCAAAAACCAAATGGCCCCAGCCAATCAGCCAGATGGACAAAATTCCTACCGGGCCCCTGCCCCAAGAGCAGATGACCCCATGACAGGCATAGCAAGGTCAAAGCGAACAACCCTAATTCTAGGGAGGGGGGGGGACAGGCAATCCGATGCACGGTCGAAAAGAGGAAGCCCTAGCCTCCTGCAAGGAGTTTTAGCATTTCTGGCTGTCAATCAACAAATGGCAACATTAACTTCTTCCCAACAACAATCTCATCAGTGGCCAACAAACAATTAACCCACCCCCAACTTTGGAGTGTCATGGCGGCCCCCACCGCAGCACGTGCTCTCCATGAAGGAGAACACGCTTTGCTGAAAACCACTCCATTTCTGCTTCTCTAACTGCATCTTTAAAAGCTTGTCTCCCAGCCCACATGCCTTGTCCAACAATAATTCAAGGTCCAAGAGCTGAAAGCATTTTATTCTTCCATTTCCATCTCGCACAAGGAAAGCTCAGACAGCTCTCGGTGTACGACGGCAGTCGTTATATTTAGATTTGCCACCAGACATAACTTGAAGCCCTAGCTCCCTTCCCTCTTCTGATTTTCCTATGCTACCCTTCAGTTTTCCTACGGTGTTTATACTATTCTCTTAATTCTCATCCAAAAAAGAAAAGGAAAAGAGGCAAAACGCACACAACCCACACCCGTCGTTGTCTCTGGGCAGCGGAAATTTTTCAGAAGGATCCATTCATTCAGAAATATATTATATATTACACGGGGCTCCAAGTTGTTCTCTGATAATTCTGAAAAACTACCAGAGTGAATAACAACCGCTTTTATAGCAGAGTTTCAGACAGGAGATATTTTATTTGGAAAATCCCAATTCCTCTCCTCCCCACCCCCCTGGTTACAAGGTGCTTAAATCACTATCTGAAGGAAGTAGGAAACAGCTGTGGCTGAAATGTGCTTTTCAAAATGTGTCTTCCCCACCCCAGTTTTGCATGCAGAATTGCCAAAAATGAAAGCATTAGCACATTTTATTTTTTTTGAGGTTAAGGGAACGTTAAGCAGGCGCTAGCATATTTTCGGTGGCAATCCGAGAGAACACCGCTCTTCTTTCTCATTGTTCCCACCCAGTGCTAGACAGCTGTAGGTCAGTTCGTGCTATTTCTAAACCTGACCTGGGTCAAGTGATGGAAAGAGGAAAGTGCCAGGTGGGAAAAAGGGCAGCACATCACACTCCGCCTGTCACATTTGTTCCTTGCTGATTTAACCGGAATGCCATGCAAAACGAGGAGGGCAGCCATGTCTATCAGGAAACCACATCATTTTATCTGGCGGTGGCCAAATGTTTTGAAAAAAGTGTGGCACAATTAGGAATCCGGTTTGTGTTTCAAGGTAAGCCTATTTAATTCACATGCAATTACACTGGTACCTCGGGTTACATACGCTTCAGGTTACATACGCTTCAGGTTACAGACTCCACTAACCCAGAAATAGTACCTTGGGTTATGAACTTTGCTTCAGGATGAGAACAGAAATCGTGCTTCAGGGGTGCGGCGGCAGCGGGAGGCCCCATTAGCTAAAGTTGTGCTTCAGGTTAAGAACAGTTTCAGGTTAGGAACGAACCTCTGGAACGAATTAAGTACTTAACCCAAGGTACCAATGTACTGTATTTTCCGTGTATAAGACACCCCCATGTATAAGACGACTTCTATTTTTTTGAACCCCAAATTAAGAAATCAATATTTTAAACATCAAACAGAACAACTTTGAGCTTTCTTTTTTGGGGGGGTGGGGTTTCGCCCAAAGTTAGGCTTGCCCAAACCCGAGCCCTGGCCGCCTACACCAGAGCCCAAGCCGAAACCCCTGTGCATTCACCATCTGTGTATAAGAAGACCCCCGATTGCTGATTATTATTTTTTAGCAAAAGACATCGACTTATACATGGGAAAATATGGTACATGAACCAAAACATAGCAATCCTTCAAAACTGACACATTCCCCAGATTTTGCAATGCAGTTTTCCAGCCAAGCAATGTGTTTTATTATGTTTTTTATGTTTTTGTATGTATTTTAAGCCATCCAGAGTGGCTGGGGCAACCCAGCCAGATGGGTTGGGTATGGTTAATTAAATTATTATTATTATTATTATTATTATTATTATTATTATTATTATTGAATAGGACATCCCTATTTTCAACAGAAATGTTGGAGGATATGCAGTTTTCATGTACAGATGACTTCATTTATCAAAAGTAGTTAAAGTATGTCTCCCCCCACCATTGTACATATGTACTTGTGCAGACAGAAGCTAGGCAGGCCCTGGAGGATACATTGTTGGATGAAGACAGGGGATAAATTTGGTCCAGTTTGCATTCTGATGTGGAACTACTTTTTCCGAATTCACACTTACCTGAAAGAAGGGCGATCTGGCTGCGACATCTGTCACACCAGGGTTTATTTGGCTGATCTGGCTGGCTAGGCGGGCGTCCCCTTCCTCCCTCACCGCTCCATGTGCGTTCCTCCCGAAGCTGCGCGCTCGGCGGAAGAGGACGACCATCCCAGATAGAAGGAGTGTACTGTTCTTCGGTCAAGGGTATACGATAGCTGCGCTCCCCTGCTAGAACCTCCAAACAAGCTCAAGAATACACAAGCTGAAGCACAGCTACCCTTCAAAACCCACACTTCTTCAAATGTTGCAGTGCAATTCTCCAGCAAGAAAATGTGTACAAAAAGGCATATGTTGGGGAAAAGTGTATATAAAATGTGTGAAAAATATAAAAATGCATTGTACAGTGGAACCTTGTTACACGTACCGTCGTCCTTGAGAACGCGGCGGGTTACGAGCTCTGCTAACCCGGAAGTAGATGCTTCCGGTTGCGACCTTTGCCCTGGGATGTGAGCGGAAGTCGTGCGCCGGCAGCGGTGCAGCAGTGGGAGGCGCCATCACCGAAAGCACGCCTCATGTTACAAGCGGTTTCGGGTTACAAATGGACTTCCGGAATGGATTAAATTCATAACCAAAGGTAGCTATCCATACCATACCCTAACTAAAGGTATCTATCTTTAAAAGACATCTGAAGGCAGCCCTCTTCAGGGAGGTTTTTAACATTTAACACTGTATTGTTTTTAATACTTGATTGGGAGCCGCCCAGAGTGGCTGGGGAAACTCAGCCAGATGGGCGGGGTATGAATAATAAATTTATTATTATTATTATTATTATTATTATTATTATTATTATTCCACTATCAGGCAGAATTGCTTGCAAAAATGTGTATATTCAGAGACGTGCACACTAAAATGCTGGTTTGTTGTTTTTTTCCACACCGACAGCAAAATGTGGAGAACTGAGAGAAACCAAAATTGACAGATTCCTCCATCCCTAGTGGGGATTAGGTGTAAAATAATGGATCAGCCTTCAGCTGGAGGTTTCATGCATGTATTAACTCAATATGTATTTATCCTCATTTCAAGTTTAAAATGCTCTAATACGCACCACCCCATTCCTAGAACTAGTTTTAAAGAGGTTCATCTTCTGTTAAACAAGTTCCTCTGTAAAGTCAGATAAGATTTATTAAAACCGAGTGTAATGTGATAAGTAACGTTTTAAGAGGATAACAGTTAAAGGCCTGGACTGAAATATTTGCCAAAATACACTTGTAAATTTATAGCAGCTCCAATATTTAAACAAGAAAAATAAGGCATTCACAGAAATGGCGACACTGTTTGAGAATGTGATATTACTTTGATATATATGGAGCATCGAGGTTAAGAATACATGTTTTCTGGATGAACCTGTTTCTCTCTAAAGCTTTAATAACAAAGATTTTCCACCCTATAAGCACGCACCAGTCTTCCGCAAGCTCAGTATTGCATGTATTTTCCTTCAGTTGTGGTATTGGCTTAACACTGTGTTTGAGCTGGCAGTAAAACTGTGACATTATACAGGGTTAGGTGGCTGAATCCCACAGCAGATTCTATATTAGAGGCAGGCCTCAATGTAGCAAGCATGAGCCTGTCATTTGCTTCATTGGTTTTAGTTAATGCTAAAAATGTGCTCAGGGACGCAGGTGGCGCTGTGGTCTAAACCACAGAGCCTAGGGCTTGCCGATCCGAAGGTCAGCGGTTCGAATCCCCACGATGGGGTGAGCTCCAGTGGCTCGGTCCCTGCTCCTGCCCACCTAGCAGTTCAAAAGCACATCAAAGTGCAAGTAGATAAATAGGTACCACTCTGGTGGGAAGGTAAATGGCGTTTCTGTGCGCTGCTCTGGTTCACCAGAAGCGGCTTAGTCATGCTGGCTACATGACCTGGAAGCTGTACTCCCTCAGCCAATAAAGTGAGATGAGCGACGCAACCCCAGAGTCGGCCACAACTGGACCTAATGGTCAGGGGTACCTTTAAAAATGTGCTCAGCACAGCCATCGTTCATAGGTTTTTTAGCACATTAACTAGCAACCACATGATTAAATGAGCCCAAGACCTAGGCCATACCATAGAGATGTCCCAGGGGGAGAACCTGTGGAATGTAAATTGGAGCTTCACTGCCTGTTACTCCATAAAGGAAAAACCTGCAAAAAAATGTTATATTGTTGGCACCTGACGCCGCAAAAACTCTACAAGATGTACAAAAACATACCAGATGTATGTTGAAGATGCGGTGAGGCAGGTGGTACCATGTTTCATATGTGGTGGACCTGCAGAAAGGTCAAAAGGTTCTGGAATGACATACACTCAGAACTAAAAATAATGTTAAAGGTAAATTTGCCTAATAAACCTGAAGCGTTCCTTTTGGGTATTACAGGCATTGACATCCCCAAGGGTATAAGAATTTATTTATTTATTATGCAAATGCGGCTACGAGGGTGCGTATTGCGACATACTGGAAAAATGACAAACTCCCTACCAGAGTTGAATGGTTACTCAAATTGACAGGATATGCAAAATTAGCCTCTCTTTTGGAAAGAATCAGAGACAGGCCAAGATAGGAGTTCATTTGAGAATGGGATAATTTCAAAATTTATTTGAAAAACAGCTGTGCTCTAAACACAGTAGTTGCCTTTGAATGATTTCTGTAAGTAATACATAAGATAGAATCCGATATCAAAATAGAAAAGAGAAACTTTACAAAATAGTAATGATAAATTAAAGCAAAAGGTTTAATATAACGGAAAATATGGAGAGGATGGAAAGTCATAGGTTTGTGTAGAAAGTACATAGTGGAAACTGTATGTATCCTTTATGATATCTTTGACTGATCGAAATGAAGATGGTTATGTGTTGTATATACATGGAAATTGAACGATAAAGCATTTAAAACTGTAAATAATAATAATAATAAAAAGCAATCATATCATATAATTCTGGGATTTTAGAGTTGGAAGGGGCCACAAGAGTCATCTAGTACAACCCCCTGTAATGAAGGAAACTTTTGCTCAAATGAGTCTCAAATCTACCCTTAGGTTAAGAATATCATGCTGTACCGACTGAGCTATCCAGGTGCCTTCTGGGAGATTTGAACTACAACTCTCATCAGCACCAATCAGCACCATCATACTAACTGGGGGTGATGAGAATTTTTGAGTTAAACATCTGGAGGTTGGCAGGTTGGCAGTGATTGCCTTAAATGTATGCAAAAACTGCACTTCTATAGGGTGACACTGTCAGAGCTTCAGGGAATCAGCTCCCTCCCACGGGGGCAGCCCAGAAGCAGAGAAATGATAAGAGTTCTTACCAAGCAATTCGTTCAATAATTCAGAGAGAACGATGAAGAAATGCAGCCTTCCTAAAAATGGAGTTGCTCCAACTGAGCTCCTCCGTCCTCCTTTCCTAGCAACAACATTTCCCCTTACGGTGACCGCCAGGGGCTAATTGTCTCTGAGTTCTTTGCTCTTCAACTTTCAATGCACGCCAAGTTCTGGGAGAAGGGGGGGTCAGAAATGCTCTCCAGTGATAACGTGTCAGCCGGCTGCTCTGGCTCTGTCTCTTCCTCAGACCACTACTGTCACAGTCCGGTTTATGGGCAGTCAAAGTCCCGGCTGAGGATGTTGGGACCGGGGGCAAGACAGCGGGGTGGAAGCAGGAACAAGAATCCGGAAGCCAGGAGTCCAGAATCCAAGAGTCTGAGGGTCAGAGAGTTGGGAGTAAGAAGCCAAGGAGGCAAGGAGCCACAAAGCTAAGGGCCTGAGGATCAGGAAGCAAGGAGTCAAGAAGCCCAAGGCAGGAAGCGTGTTGCTGTGGCAAAGAGCCAAAGGGAAATGCTGACCTTATATCCCTTCCCGGCTCTTGCCACCAGGAGCTGGACATGTTTAGCCTGGAGAAGAGGAGGTTAAGGGGTGATATGATAGCCATGTTCAAATATATAAAAGGATGTCACATAGAGGAGGGAGAAAGGTTGTTTTCTGCTGCTCCAGAGAAGCGGACACGGAGCAATGGATCCAAACTACAAGAAAGAAGATTCCACCTAAACATTAGGAAGAACTTCCTGACAGTAAGAGCTGTTCGACAGTGGAATTTGCTGCCAAGGAGTGTGGTGGAGTCTTCTTATTTGGGGGTCTTTAAGCAGAGGCTTGACAACCATATATCAGGAGTGCTCTGATGGTGTTTCCTGCTTGGCAGGGGGTTGGACTCGATGGCCCTTGTGGTCTCTTCCAACTCTATGATTCTATGATTCTAGTTACCAATCAGCCTCACCTGTGCAGCCGCACCTTGCCTCTCCAGAACAAATTTAGGAAAGCCCCAGTCCTGCGAAGCCCTACCAGTCACAGGGCCTGGCTCCTGCACGCACTCCTGACAACTACTGTCGTTCAATGCTGCCTTCCTTTTCTTTGGGAAGTTCAGGAGGAGAGGGTGGTGGTCTCCACCATTCCTCCTCAGTCTCACCCCCCTCAGTCCAGTCCCTGACAGCCACATTGGTTAAGAGTAATTTAAATACTTCGGTGGCATTCTGGCATTCTAGTTTCCTGCAAAAGAATGGCTTTACAGCAGGCATAGGCAAACTCGGCCCTCCAGATGTTTTGAGACTACAATTCCCATCATCCCTGGCCACTGGTCTTGCTAGCTAGGAATCATGGGAGTTGTAGTCCCAAAACATCTGGAGGGCCGAGTTTGCCTCTGCCTGCTTTACAGGCTCTTTAACAGGGGTGGGGAGAATTGTTTCGCATTTGTATTTTAATGTGAATCTACCTAATTCACACTTTCTAAAACCATACACTCCCCCCCCCCACCCGCCCAGTCTTTTCCTCATGCCTGGTCATTATGGAAAGAATCAGCATTTCTGCAACACATGACAAGGATCAGTGTTTATGTTCCCAATGGGAAACACATTTTAAAATGCCTGTAGCCTTCCCAGTGGGGCAGAGTAAATTTTTTATTGCAGATGCCCAAGAAAATTCATTAGCTGATCTTATCTAAAGCATGTCAGGGGATAAAAAAAAAAAACTTGACCAGCTGCAATTCGTTCTTGCTCAAAGATTCATGTTGAACCATGGAAAGAATGAATGTGCATGCAGTATATTACACATCTCAGCCACTTGCTCTTTCGGCAGGGCATAGAGAGAAGCCAAGAATGGATTCATTCTGAAAAAGACTGAGCAAACACATTGCAGATGAAAGATATAAAAGCAACTGACAACTATGTGCCTTGCCATTTACTTTTGAATTGTATTTTAAACTGAAGCTGTTAAAAAAAAATATGATTGGGGTTGTCAAATTAGCTTACATTGACTGGGAAATCTCAGCTTTACATTTTTATTAGTTGCATGCTTATTATGTTAAACACATTTGGGCGCATGCTTAAATCTTTCCCACAAACCAATAAGACTTTTAAAAGTGCTTAATTTTGGCCAGATGGTGCCCTTCATGTTTTGCCTGCCAAACCCTTAAAATATTCCATTTGCAGATAGCGTTTGGGTTGCAAAATGGATAAAATGCAGTTTGGGGATGTGGCTGAAATTATCCACTTCCGTGCTGTCGTCGGATTAAGAAGGTATACTTACAATGCCAGATTTCTCCAAAATCCTAAAAACCAGCAAAGTGCAGTCTAGTTCTGGTGACTTCTCAGATCCTATCTGTTTATTTATTGGATTTATATCCTCCCAAAGGAGCCTAGGGCAGGAAAGAAAAAATCCACGAGGAAACAAAAGATTACACTGTTGCAATCATCAAATGTACACCCAGTAATTCTAGCTGGATACAGTCAGATTGCTACTGCATTGTCCTTCACACTTGGGTGAAGTTGCTCCAGCCCAGGGGTCAGCAAACTTTTCCAGCAGGGGGCCGGTCCACTATCCCTCAGACCTTGTGCGGGGCTGGACTGTATTTTTTTGGGAGGGAGAACAAATTCCTATGCCCCACAAATAACCCAGAGATGCATTTTAAATAAAAGCACACATTTACCTTTACACATTCTACTCATGTAAAAACACCAGGCAAGCCCCACAAATAACCCAGAGATGTATTTTAAATAAAAGGACACGTTCTACTCATGTAAAAGCACACTGATTCCTGGACCGTCCGTGGGCTGGATTTAGAAGGCAATTGAGCCAGATCCGGCCCCCGGGCCTTAGTTTGCTTACCTCTGCTCCAGCCCATAGCAGGGAGAAAGCAATCCAGGAGGCAGAGTAGGTTCTGATTGGCCACTTCTGCCTAATGGGGAATGGGTGGACACCCCCCTTTTAAGGATGCTGTGGCCTTTGCACCATAGAGGAAGGATCTGTGCCACATGGTTTCATGCAATAGGTTCATACATAGACCATTCTAGTCATCTTCTTTTCACAGCCATGGTTTGGCCCAGGAGTTGTTTAGTTCGCCTTGGCAGCATCAACTGGGACCAGTAGCCACACTTTGTCAGCGACTGGCTTTTAACACCCTCCGCACACCACTTGTTGGAAATCAAGCCTTTATCAGGAGAAACTGGCAACTCTCCCAGGCACCCGGCATGATTCCCTGTTGACCTCCCTGGTTGCATTCCCCAGCAAGATCCAGGCGAGGTCTTGATAGGCGATTCTTCTCAAACGTGAGAAGAACACCCCCCCTCTTTCCTGCCCCCCCCTGGCAGGGGAAAGAGATAGACAGAAACGTATTTACATGCCTTTATTTCTGTCTTTGCAGCATTACAAAAAACATGACTGCTCTCTTCAAACTCCAGCAGCTGCATTGCTTCTATATCGTAACACCACTTCCTCTTTTGCAGTGTTCAACTGCATTAGTGGTTTTCTTCCTGCCGAAGACGTACACACTCTGCAGGGGTCCCTCAGAAGGTATGATGCCTTGCCGTCAGCTCCCCTCCCCCCCAAGTTGATGGCCATTGCCATTCAAACAGTGTGTGTGTGTGTGCACTGTGTCATGTGATCAATTATGTAGGGTGGGGTATACCTGGGCCCCCACAGTATTTTATTCAGGTTGGCACTCCTGTAATTAATACATACCCTCCAACATTTCTCCGATGAAAATAGTGATGTCTTATCTTCATCATCATTGTTATACCCCCCACCCATCTGGCTGTGTTGCCCCAGCCACTCTAGGTAGCTTTCAACATTTATAAAAACATTCCAAGCATTAAAATATTCCAAAATTTTGCTATAGAGGGCTGTCTTCAGATATATTCTGAAAATTGTATAGTTGCTTACCTTGTTGGCTCGGGGGTCGCATAACTCCAACATTTCTCTGATGAAAATAGGGATGTCCTAAGGAAAAGCAGGACATTCTGGAATCAAATCAGAAAGTGGGATGGTGTCTGTAAAACCAGCACGTTCCTGGAACTTGGAGGCTCTGTTAATATGAAGCACCATTTGCACCATTGTCCAAGGTGACATTTTTATCAAGTGGGACTGATCTAAGACAACGTTTCTGTTATGTTCTTTCAAGTTTATTTGGTGCAGGCCCTGGAATACGAAACCTTTTACACCGCTTCAAGGTTGTTTGGAACGAACTGGGTTCAGTCTTGTAGAATACATCAAAGATGACGTTCAAGGTCTGTTGTATATGGAAAAATCTCTGGCATCTCTGCTTCATACCTATCTTATCCTTAAAGAACTGGAACATCATGTATTCTGGAGCTCGCACATATGAAACAGCTGTGCATTCTGACACATATGTTGCTTATAGCTTTAAAAAAAATCCAGCAGTGGGGAATGTTTTATTTTTAGTTAGACATAATGGTTCTGATTTGTAACAGAAGAGAACAAAAAGGAAACTAATAATAGCTTTCAATAAAATTTGAGAATAATGACTTATTATGTGACTGGGGGGGGGGGGAAATGGAGAAACAAATCTTCCTAACAAGATAAAAGAAAATTAATATGAAAAGCTTCCTGACTTTACTGACAATGATAATGCTCATGTTTCCATCATTTGGTCCAGCTGTGATAAATAAGAATGCATACAAGCACAAGCCTACACAGTATTGACGTGGGAGGGTGGGGCACTGAGAGCACTGCTGATGGGATGGGGGACTCCACTGTAAAAGAAAAATCAGCTATGTCCAGGCAGGCAGGCAGAAAGCTGCTGTAGGTGACAGCAAGTGAAACGCCCTGAGAACAGGTACTTTCAGGTGTTCCAGGGCAGAATCAAAAGCTCTGCAGTGTTAGAATTCCTGCTCCATGATTTCAGTCATGGGATTGTTGTCTTTCACATGACGGTATATGTTTTGACTCCACAGAGTGGGAAGTGACGGAGACAGGATGTTTGTGTTACTGTGTTCCGTGAAGTGGGACTATTGTCCTTTGTTCTTTTTCTCTTTGCTGTCTGATGCTAGAGAGAGAGGGAGCCATGTTGCAGTGCTCTCTGTGTGTTTATATGTAAATAAAGTAGATTAGCCAAAATGCTGAGATGCTGAGGTCTGCACGTGAGATGCGCAAACTGTGCAGATCCCTAAGTGTGCCAGTGTCGGTTAGCATCGGTCGCTGTGATGTTCGGGCAGAAGAAAGCTTATGAAGCTCCCGAACGATTGACCAGGAGGGAGAGAGCATGCCAGTTGGGCATGTGTCTCTACCAGGGTCCCACTCGAGTGTAGGCTGAGCTCCTAACATGCAGACTTCCCAAGGGGCTCACCAGTCTGGAGCTAGTATAGCAGGAATATTAGGGCAAACCACCTACATCTCCCAGCCTGACTGGTATGAAATGGGATGCAGCTGTGGATCCGCCTCTCTGCTTCTCCCCAAGCCCACTTGAGACTGCTCTTCATTTCATTGAGAGATATCGAATTATTTTGAACAGGTTCAAGCAATAGCTGAGCAGTACTGCTTGGTGAAAGAAGATGGGCATGTATTACATTCTAAGCATCTGCTCCAGAATAAATTATTTCGGGAGAAGTTGCTGTCTTCTCCCTTGCAGGAGGGACAGACAAGGATCACTCAGGACATATTTTTTCCAGCCTACCTGTCGTGAATTATCAGGAGCCACTCTGCAGAGGTAAACTTTTAACCCTCTAGCAAGAGGGAACCAGGGTGTGCCAGCTGCACTGGGAGAATTAGGTCTGCCAGGAAGGAAATGGCAGCATTAGGACTGCCAGCGGACAGTGCCAAAGTTCAATATCTCTTAAATCCATTCCAGGCAGACAAGTAATTGGAGACAGGAAAAGAGATGGAATGAGACTTGTGGAACCTACTGGAGATGAGAACGGAGTAAAGGCTGAGCAAAAGCAAGTATTCAGAGTGAATGATCAAACTGTATTGCCTGGATAAAGTACCAGCTGATTCAAGTACAGTGGTACCTCAGGTTACAGACGCTTCAGGTTACAGATGCTTCAGGTTTCATACTCCGCTAACCCAGAAATAGTACCTTTGCTTCAGGATGAGAACAGAAATTGTGCGGCAGCGGCATTGCGGCAGCAGGAGGCCCCATTAGCTAATGTGGTACCTCAGGTTAAGAACATTTTCAGGTTAAGAATGGACCTCCAGAACGATTTAAGTTCTTAACCCGAGGTACCACTGTACAAGGGAACATGCTTCCTATTTTGTTGAAACTGGAATAAATCCAGAGTTTGCTCCTTCTGATGGAAGGGGTAGGGAGGTGACTTTTGTAGATTTCCCCTCCCCATGCAGCCCTCAGCACTGCCTCTCATACTGTTTCAGAGGGCTGGTGGCTGCAAGAAGAGCTGGGAACTGGCTAAAGTTGTTTCCCCACCTGCCCGCCAGCAGGATCCCCTGCTAGATCAAAGGTCTTCCATGGGTGGAAGGAACATTTCCATCTGCAGAAGGCAAAACCTGGATGCAAACCCATGTCAAGAAGGTAATAAAACAGCAGCACCGTCGAGTAATAGGCAATATACAACTTTGTTCATTTCTTCAAATTTCCCACTGTGATTTTGAAAGGATTCCAGGCTTCTATCCAGCTGCCCGTTATTTTACCCCATTGGTCAAGTCAGTGTGGGATTCCCAGTCCTAACAGCCAACCAACAAACGCTATGGCAGAATAGCTCAGCCAAGGAAGGTTGTCTCTCCTGACCACACATGTCTGCTTTCAGCTCTTTCCAACTTGGAGCATGGAGCTATTTTAAGAGTTCCCTCATTTCATGCATACACAGTTGCCATGGTTGCAAAACTAATGCACATGGAAAGAAGGTCCTTCACCGTTGACTCAGCACCAAGGCACGTTGTTGTATCTCCCATTAAATCAACCCACGTTTATGAAAGCGAACTTCTCTGCTACTGACTCTAATTGGTAGACCGGGCTGATTTATGCCATCAATGAAGTCAGAGCAATGTTTACCCATTACCATGCCATCCAAGATAACTCCCTTCTGATCTGGCTTGGTTTTGCTTTGCCAATTAGATTTTAGGATTTCATATATACCTTTCCCCAGAACTAGAGAATATACAGAGTACCGGTAAAAACTTGAGATGTGTCACAACTTCAAGATTCTCCCAGTATCGGTAGCAATTGGAAGCAGGCCCAAATTTGTTTTGGGTCTGCTCAGTGTGGTTCAGTTTGATTTATTATTCAGATCAGAATCCAATCTGTTAAATCTGATTATCTGTTTTGCCCCCAATGACTGCAATGGAGAATCTAAAGTCAGCTATGGTGTCTCACTCCTTTTTAAAAAAACTTTTTTCACAGAAGTGGATGAAATTTGCAGATGAAGGTAACCCTCTAGAGTTGTACAGTTTCAGGCAGCTCAGTCAATTGGTTTTTGTGCAGGGGAAAAAATAAGTTTTTTTTAAATTCTCTAACCTTTCAGATTTCTGTCAAAAATGGATGCAAATTGCATGCATGGCTCACATCTTTTGAAGGGATGAAGTCTGGAGAATTTCAGAAAGATAGGTGCAGTGTTCTTCAACAGGGCAGTCTTTACTATTTTGGGGGAGGAGGTGGGAAATAAAAATAATATTTCCTCCTCTAGGTTTCTTTTGGGTTTTTTCAGGAAGGCGATCAGCTTGAAAACTGAAGTGCATCTGTATAAGAAACTTGCCCAAGTCCAGATGAATAGTTTCAGAGGCTATCATGCCAGGTGATTTTACCGTCATTAAAAACACGGGGTTAGTCAAGGGTTTTGTAGTTCAAAAGACTCAAGGGTCTGCAGTACTGGCACCTGTCTTTTGTTGTTGTTAAAAAGTGTCGCACTTACTGTAACAATTTCACAGTGAGTACTGACACCTATTTTTCTAGAAAAGAAGCACTGATTATAAAAAGAATGGAAAAATCATACCCCCCCATTTTTCTTGTGCCCATCACTACCTACTGATGAAGTTAATTACATAATTTAACTCTGTACTGTGTGCAATTTTCCAGGTTAAGTGAGCTCCAAACAGATATTCTTCTGGAAGCAAATGGCATGGAAATGAGTGTCAAACGTCCATGGCTTAATTGCAGCTTTAAAGATGTGATGTGCGCTGAGGCAAAGGGCAACATCCACCCTCCTCTCCCTTGCTGCACATCTTAGTAAGACCATAGAGCATGGGTAGGCAAACTAAGGCCCGGGGGCTGGATCCGGCCCAATCACCTTCTAAATCCGACCCGTGGACGGTCCGGGAATCAGTGTGCTTTTACATGAGTAGAATGTGTGCTTTTATTTAAAATGCATCTCTGGGTTCTTTGCGGGGCATAAGAATTCGTTCATTTTTTTCTTCCAAAATATAGTCCGGCCCCCCACAAGGTCTGAGGGTCAGTGGACCGGCCCCCTGCTGAAAAAGTTTGCTGACCCCTGCCATACAGCAAGCCATCTTGGCTGTTTCTTAGTGCATGCCCAGGTTATTGAGCCTTTGCTTCTACAGCCGCCATCCACCATGAACCACCATTGGCAGGATTGGCAGCAACAGTTGAAAGAGCTGTGGTGTTGGTGGGGCTCTTCCCATCCTTGGTGCCCCCTGGGAAACTGCTGTACCTGGAACTGGGTGTGGAAAGGGCAGCTGAATGGGACACAGCTGCAGTCATCCTGAGGAAGTAACATCTACTTCGGGCCTGCTCATAAAAAGCAAGTCTAGAGTTAGAAACTAGGGTGATGTCCAGTGCCGGATTTACGTATAAGCTAAACAAACTATAGCTTAGGGCCCGGCTCTCTTGGGGGCCCCCCAAAAAATTAAAGGGGAAAAACATTTCCAAAATATAAGACAAAAAACAAATAAAACCTACAAACAGCAATAGTGTTTTGTGTTGTGTAGGCTCCTATGATGTGAGTAATGGGCCCCACCTGCTAGCCTGCTCCCTAAAATATCACTGGTTTGCTCATTTCTATATATAGGGTGCCTACATTCTGCATGGACTGTTTGCACGGCAACATGTGCGAATGGCTTTCGATACCTATTAGGTCCATAAATTACCATATAGCATATATTCAACACACAAAAACAGCAGCAATTTGTTGTTGACAAAGGACAGCTGGACATAGAAAGGGCCCAATTACCTTCAATAGCTTAGGGCCTCATGAAACCTAAATCTGGCCCTGGTTATGCCTGCTGTCTCCAGGACCTCTTCTCATCGTGAGACTTTTGCAGGTGAGCTGAGAGTTTGTTTGGACTCTGGATGAGAACCTGGAAGCTGAGAGGTAGGGTGGAAAATGAATTGATATTGATTTATATATATTAGTAATCTTGTATCAATCTAACATTTTTGTGTGCGAATTGTTTTAAGTTGTCTATTGCGGCTTCAGTTTTTTTGTGCACCGCTTAGAGATATTTTTATTATATTAAGTGGCATATAAATTAAATGACCAATCAATAATCAGGTTTGCCTGATTTCAAAGCGCCAACAAAAATGACTTTCTAGAAAGTATTTATGTATGAGGGTAATCTCCCGGGCTCATAAGGAAAACCTCTCCCACCACAAAACTCTAATCTTGTTTTTCTGCATTCAGCTTGTGCTGTTTGGTATTTACTGGCATGTATAGTAATTGTTGAAAATGTCAGTGAATTGGCAAATGGTAAATATCATTGACATACAGGATGGAGAATAAATGTTTCCATGGCCTCAAATTTTCCATTAATAGCCACGCAAACTAGAGTCTTTTGTGATTCTGTAACTGCTCTGAGTAGCATTACAACATTTCTTCGATGGAAGAAACAAAACATTTTGCTAAATTACTGTGTGGTATGCACACAACATAAACTAATTGGAAGCATATTATTAGGATTCTGTGTTGGACTCTCCTTTATACACCCCTCTGAATATTGGAGGGGAGGCCTTGTTGATTTCAGTAGCCTTTACAACTTACTCTCATTCTCTTTTATTATGCCCATGAAAAGAAAAGGGTTACAACGATATCCGGCGAGACCCAGACACCTTTCATTTAGGACATCGTTTAATCTCCACATCGATGCATCAAATCCTGATTGTAATGGGCAACAGGAGACTTCAGTCAACAAGATTATGAAGCTGGCAAACAAGAACAGCAAAAGCATAGTTTTGCCTTGTCCTATTCAGGTGTTTGTCACCTGTGGGTACCAAACACATAAAGGGGATACCCAGGTCATATAGGCCAGACATTGATGTGCATGCTGTCTGTACCTTGCTGTTTGATGCATAATGAGCATCAGCCTGAAGGAAACCTATGCTGCCTGGCGCATGATTGGCAAGTTTCCCATTCTCACAGAGGCAGCCCCATGAGCATATCTCTGCACATGTGTAGACCCCTTCAGACTGATGACAGTTGGCAGGCAGGGGATAAATGTAGTGTGCACATCCAAGGAGATGGGATGTGGGTGGCACTGTGGGTTAAACCACAGAGCCTAGGACTTGCCAATCAGAAGGTCGGTGGTTCGAATCCCCATGATGGGGTGAGCTCCCATTGCTCGGTCACTGCTCCTGCCAACCTAGCAGTTCGAAAACATGTCAAAGTGCAAGTAGATAAATAGGTACCGCTCTGGTGAGAAGGTAAACAGTGTTTCCGTGTGCTGCTCTGGTTCGCCAGAAGCGGCTTAGTCATGCTGGCCACATGACCCGGAAGTGTACGCCGGCTCCCTTGGCCAATAAAGTGAGATGAGCGTCGCACCCCCAGACTGGACCTTTACCTTTTACCTTTACATCCAAGGAGCAGGATCAAGCCTGTACATTTTTATAGCTCCTCCACATGTTCGGTACTCAAATGTAGCTGCCTTTCTGTAGGATTGCCATCAGAGAATAAGTCCTTTTCCAGGATACTTCTTATGTTATCAGTCTTTGTGGAGAGGAAACTTAGCAGAATGGTGCACTGCCTTCTGGTCACATCAATTGATAACTGTTCTTCTGACAGGAGAGGTCAGAAGACAACCCAAGGCGTCCCAGGTCTGCCATGGGTACCCTGGTATGTCTTTAGCCCTATACAGTGGTACCTTGGTTCTCAAACTTAATCCGTTCTGGAAGTCTGTTCCAAAACCAAAGCATTCCTAAACCAAGGCGCACTTTCTCATAGAAAGTAATGCAAAATGGATTAATCCATTCCAGACTTTTAAAAACAACTCCTCAAACAGCAATTTAACATGAATTTTACCATCTAACGAGACCATTGATCCATAAAATGAAAGCAATAAACAATGTACTGTACTATAAAATAAATAAGACAGTATTGTAGATGATAAAAATGAAAATTTATTTTTTTCCTTCCCTGCACTGATGATAGTCATTGTTTGGATGGAACGCTCTTATCCATTTCCACAGTCAATCAATCAGCAGCTGAGCTGGGTTCCATACAGTCACAAAAACAAATTAACTGAAAAAGCCACAAAAACAAAAACACAAAATAAATAGCAAAAACAAAAGCGCCAAACTTAATCTGCTCCAGAAGTCTGTTTGACTTCCAAAATGTTTGAAAACCAAGGCGCAGCTTCTGATGGGTGCAGGTGCTCCAGAAATGACAGCCAACAGCCGCATCGGACGTTTGGCTTCCAAAAATGGCTCAAAAACTGGAACACTTACTTCCGGGTTTCTGGAGTTTGAGAACCAAAGCATTTGAGAACCAAGGTACCACTGTATCTCTCTCTCTCTCTCTCTCTCTCTCTCTCTCTCTCTCTCTCTCTCTCCCTTCCTTCTCTTCTCACTCTATGCACTGCTTCTGTTGGAGAAATGGATAATGGACTGTCCACTTGTCCCAACGGAGGTTTCTCCTCCTGCAAAGAAACAAACAGGGGAAAGAGAGAGGAAGGATGAAATGGTATCACATCAAATTTGGGACATTGCGTTTGCTGTGGCTACTCTAGTGTGGCTCACAACAGCAAACACAAAACATATGAAGAACAGGCATGCACTGGTAAACCTTTGGAGCTATTAATTGACTGAAGCCTACAGGCATGTGCCTTCCTGTGTATTTAGCAAGGGATGTTAGAATTCCTGCTCCGTGACTGCACACTCTGGCTCCTTTATCTGTGTTAAACCTTCGGTGAGAATCCATTCCACCTCACTGCTAAGCATACTCTCATTTGGAATGAAGGGATCTCCATAATTGTGCCATGATGATATGGCTTTTATTCAAGAGGCTACAGCCCCAAATAATATATCAGGGTGGATAAAAGGAACTCATAAAATAACTCAGAGCGCCAGCATATGCTACACCCCTCCCTGATTCATTATTTAGTCTAGTGTGTTACAAAATGCCCTAAAGCATCAAAAACAGCTAATATACAACAGCTTTGGGGACAGCTAAGTTTTGGATCAAAATCGTATGCCCACCCACTTATCAGTCAACCCAGTGGGGCTTAGCTCTGAGTAGTTGTGTGCTGGAGCAAGGGATGTCAACTTGAATAAAATATGGTGGAGGTGCAGGTAAGCCCTGCTCTGCATAATCACATGACATGACACCATTGGATTGGCAATGCCCACCAATTTTTATTGGGGGAGGGTGAAGCCTTCATGACCCCTAGAAGCTGGCTCCTTTGGATGGAGCTTCCTCTTATTGGAATGGGAGAATTTTAAGCCATTGCTGTTCTCTAATAGAGAAAAAGCACTCCAGGTTTCAATAGCTCTGCCCAACAATAGAGAGGAAGCACATTTCAGTAAATGTCAGATTAGAAAAGCAGACATGGAGATATTTTGGAATGGAAATGCAAAACAGAATCGCTGACTATTTTGGGATGCAGGCTACTTAAACTATTTGTTGTGGTTCTTGCATTTGTACACAGTGACCTGCTCTACGCATGTTCAAATGTCAAGAGCTCTAAGAATACCATGTTCTAGGTGGAGGACAGAGTGTCTCAAGGAGGAGAGGCCAGGTATTTATTTGTCTGTTTCCTACACAATGGATTAAAGAGCTGAGACACTTGCCATTAGGTTGATTTACAAATCTGCCACAAACCCTCTCACACTATCACAGGGGTGCCTTGTGTGAGCTCTAGGCGAGCTCTAAATTTGACAAAATTCCCATACACTGTATAAAATGCAAATAAATGAATATCACATGCTGCAAGCATCTCCACAAGTTTATAATGCAGTGTAAGGCTGAGGTAGGACACAGAACTAATCTAAGCATCCTTGTGTGGTGTAGTGGTTAAGAGCGGTAGTCTCATAATCTGGTGAACTGGATTCACTTCCCTGCTCCTCCACATGCAGCTGCTGGGTGACCTTGGGCCAGTCACACTTCTCTGAAGTCTCTCAGCCCCACTCACCTCACAGAGTGTTTGTTGTGGGGGAAGAAGGGAAAGGAGGTTGTTAGCCACTTTGAGACTTCTTAGGGAAGTGATAAAGCGGGGTATCAAATCCAAACTCTTCTTCTCTTCTTCTTGTGTTTTTATGCCTCATCTGCCTCCAGGACCTCACCTGTGAGCAAACAGTTACCCACAAGGGTTTTCCTTAGCACCCACAGAATCCCCTCCCTCTGCTGAAGTTAGGCTTAAAAAAGACATTCTACTGTAGTCAATCAAATGGGCTCTAGTGTGTGCTTGGTTGCAGTTTGTGTGCATCTGCATGCCTGTGTGTCTGTGTGCCCACGGCAATTTCTCCCATTTGCAAATGTACCCACAGGCTCAGAAAGGTGGAGAACACCTGGATAAGAACACTCTGGGACACTGCGAAAAATAAATAAAATGGGGGTGATGTATTGAGAGTTTGCAGTGTTCCATTAAAAAAAAGCTGCTTTATAAATTGAGTGGAACATCGGGATTTCACTTGTAGTATGTTAAAAATCAAACCAACCACTTCTCTAATTCTTAACCTCTTAGGGGGTGGGAGGTGATATAGGTCAAGAGCTTGCCACTTTTAAAGAGGCATAAGCATATCAGACACGTACAAATGTTGAGACAAAGTGTCTTGCATTTCTCTCCATTAGCATTAATGCTGGGCAAAACTCCTCATACACATTCAAAAACTTGTTTCCATTAACTTTCCACAAGCCAGATATTTCTGTGGAAATGTGACTAACTCACATTTCAAGTCTTTGAACTCAGACAAGTCTTTGTGTCATCCCATTCCTACTCTGTGAAGTTATTTTTCTACAAATATGGAAAGTCCATGTTAGTATCTGTTAATATTATCCCCCTCCCCAAGTAATCTTTCCTTCGTTTTGCCTGAAAACAACTGCAGCGGCAAAAGTTTGCCAAATCAAAATATCTTCTTAACACCTTGACTCCTATAGAAACTTGCAGATGGAAACATAATCTTATTGGGAACAGATGCTTCAGTACTGCAGAGACAGGCATAACTAGATCCAGTGGCTGCAACTTGAAGATAGACAAATGTAGTCCTTAAATAAGACGCAGGATCCTAATAAGGAGAGTAATCGAACCTTGGCTCAGGAAGGTGATAGACTTCCTGCCACTTGGAACATTTACAAGGGTTGGATATCATGCATACATGGCAACCAAGATTATTGCATTTGATATTGTATTGCATGCTAGAGCAAATCATACAATGTCATAATGAAACGTAATGAAAAATCTTCTACTGAAATACATTATGTCCGTTGGGTCAAATTAATATATTAGTAAGATCAACATGTAATCTTACTAATGGTGCTGGAGGAGACTCTTGAGTGTCCCATGGACTGCAAGAAGATCAAACCTATCCATTCTGAAGGAAATCAGCCCTGAGTGCTCACTGGAAGGACAGATCCTGAAGCTGAGGCTCCAATATTTTGGCCATCTCATGAGAAGAGAAGACTCCCTGGAAAAGACCCTGATGTTGGGAAAGATGGAGGGCACAAGGAGAAGGGGACGACAGAGGCCGAGATGGTTGGACAGTGTTATAGAAGCGACCAACATGAGTTTGACCAGAATGCGGGAGGCAGTGGAAGACAGGAGTGCCTGGCATGCTCTGGTCCATGGGGTTACGAAGAGTCGGACACGACTAAACAACAACGATCAACATATTGTACAGCAAGTTCCTTTACAAGAATGCTTGAGCAGAAACTTGAGATGGAAATGCTGTATTTCTCATTTCAAAGCTGTCCGTTCTGCGACCAAAGGTAAACTTTTGCACCTGGGCAAGTTTCATTAAAAACCAGGCAGGGATACATTACCTCATTATGGTACTTTCCATCTTGTGATTAGATCACAAAATGTGACTCAGCGTTCAAAAATATCCTCTCCTTTTTATGAAGATCTAATTTGCTCAATTTCTGCACTTCAGCTTTCAAATTTTGTTTTCTGGTTCCATTTTATTAAATTTTCAAACGTTTCACTTATACGCTTCAATAAATACATAATGGATTTTTGTTTTGTTTTGTCAAATTCCCACCCTGTGTGGTGGCAGGGGTGGAGGCGGAGGCAAAACTATTGTGGGTTCCTGGGCCCCCAGAGTCCCCTGGAGTAGGGGCCAGTTCTTACATAGCAGAGATACATATCCTGCCTCTCCCAGGCTTCCATCTGCAAGGAAGGTCATTCTTCTTTTAACTGTAGAAAAAGGTGCCTTGTCTGATGAATGCCAGCCGCACAGGCGCAACAGCAGAAACTCAAAATGCCTCAGAATTAACTGCAAGTGGATTGCGAACGTTTAGAGGTAGGATGCTTGCTCCACAATCATGTATTACCAGCTTACATTTATGAGCTCATGATTTGCAATCCCCATCATCAGCCCTGTTAAAAAGAATAGTCCACATGGAATGGAGACAATGGAAACTTACCTTAGAAGGTTAACCATCAGCCGCTGAGACTGGTCAAAACATGGTAGTAAATGTCTTTAAGATTCCATTTTACAATATGTGTCCATCATTGCTAATTTACAGCCCCGGTTATATCTTGCCTATGCAGCCATGAATCCCATTTTTGTTTCCAACACCTGGCCTGCCCGATTCTGTTTTTCTTGGCTGCATGGCTTATTCCGGCAATGAAAAACAAACTCAAAATAAAATATAACGAGGCTAATAAAGTCTTTCTTTCAGCTGCTGAATGATACATGTTATGAACTCACTTATCATTGTGGCTCTCAATCATAGAATCATAGAATTGCCGGGTTCGAAGCTACACTGTGGGTCCTCTAGTCCAATCCCCTGCAGTGTGGGAATCACAGAATTGTAGAGTTAGAAGGGACCCCAAGTGTCATCTAGTCTAACCCATCTTCTCCATGCAGAGGACCTACTACTTACTTGTTCTTCCTCTTGCTTTGAGCTTAGCCAAAGAAACCTGTATTATTATTATTTTGTGTCCAATAAATGTCAATGGAAGACCACTTTCTGGCTCTGGAGAGACAAACGTGTTCAACGTGGTGCCACTGGGTTTTATTCTACCAACAGTTAGCTTTGCACAATAGCTTGCTAAGCCTTGCAAAGTACTGTAGCAACTGTCAATGTGCCAGGTTCTAAAATAGCTGGCGCTATTCTTTGGGATGCTTCTGACTAATGTTGCCATTTGGTGTACTAGAACAAAACTGAAATGGTTCCAGCCTGAACGCAATAGAAATAAGGTGACTTATTCAAGGAGAACTGAACAATTGTTGGCGCCAGAGTTTATTGCTATAGTGAAGGCAACGGCTTGTCAAAGACATGGTTGGAGCGTAAGGAGGGAATGATATGTTTGCTGATGAACTAAGTAATGACTGCTTGCCTGGTTCATTAGAATCTAGTATGCTGATGCCCTGAATAACATTAAATGTAGCAAAGAAGATGGAAATAAGGGGAATCTGGAATTAGATTAAAAGGAAACAAAATGCTTCCAGTTTTCTTACCTATCCTTGTGGTGAACCTCTATGGGAGCAACTAATGGGGTGGTGTGGTGTCATAGATGCATCCTCCCAGTGCTTTTTTCTAAAAAAATAAAAATGTTTAGGGGTACTCTCATTTTGACTCAAAAAAACCACCATTTTGTAGTTCAAATCGGGGTGAAATAAATGCAGTAAATGGACAAAAATACAAAGAACATGCATTACCTCATATTACACAGCTGACAGTTCAAAGTAACTTCCACATTGGCATGAGTTTGTGTGCACTAACTTCTTCCTGATTCTTCTGCTTGCTTTTGGTGTTACTTTCATCAGTAAAACTCCGCACATCCACATTCCACACTGCTTCACACATTAAACACTCACTTCCGTCTGAGACTCAGGGGCATAAGAAAGCAACCCATGCTTCGAAAGATACTACTTTGCCCGTCAAAATAGCGTTACAAAAGTCGGGTGTAACCCCCGCTCTCTGCCAAGCAGTAGCAAGATCCCAGAGGGCTCTGGGTCAGTGGTCCTTTGGAGAATTGAAACACAGTGAAGACTGACCTAGCTTTAAGAACTATGTTTTATTCACCTATTTACACCTTCAGTCTTCATGGAGGGAGTCCAGATCTCACAGCAGGGTCATTTCAAGAGGGGCTTGTGCCCCACCCAGTGGCGTAGCGTGGGTTGTCAGCACCCGGGGCAAGGCAAGTAATTTGCGCCCCCTAACCCTAACCCCCAGATGTTGCGCCCGGTGCGGCCGGCCCCCCTGCACCCCCCACGCTACGCAACTGGCCCCACCAAAGTGCATCCCTGGAGTCCAAGGCATCTCTCCCAGCCAGCCTGCCCAAACCTTCTTCCCAGCCCTTCTTCCCAGCAATCCTTGCTCAAAACTCTATTTTCCTGTCACCACACACCCAGCTACCCTGGCAACCTTCCAACCCCCCCCCATCTCTGTTCACACCTCAGGGCAAGGTGTGGGGTGGACAATTCTCTTGCCTTGCCAGTGGCTCTCAATGGCTTTGTGTTGTTTCTTAGTGGCTCTTAATGGTCGTTTTGCCCAGGAATTAATCTGTGGCTTCTATTCTCCCTTCATATCTCAAATCATCAAAATCCTAGCATTTATTAATTTCTAGGGTTTAAGGGGTCCCCCTTAACATTAGAAATGGTCAAGTTGTGAATTTGGATGGATTTCCGTAAAGGGAATGCCATTATTTCTGGTGAGCTAGTACCACATTGTAATAGACAGAAAAATATATACCCTTTCCCAGTAAATTTAAGAAGGAGGCCAAAATGTTACACACACACATACAATGGTACCTCGGGTTACAGACACTTCAGGTTACAGACTGCACTATTCCAGAAATAGTACCTCGGGTTAAGAACTTTGCATCAGGATGAGAACAGAAATCACGCGGCGGTGGCATGGCGGCAGCAGGAGGCCCCATTAGCTGAAGTGGTACCTCAGGTTAAGAACAGCTTCAGGTTAAGAACGGACCTCCGGAGCGAATTAAGTTCTTAACCCGAGGTACCACTGTACATACATTTACATTGTTTTCCTATAGCATCAAGAACTGTGAGTACACCTGATCATGGCCACATGTAGTTCTTCAGCATGGACTGGATACAAGGATTGCATAAACAGGCAGCTAGCCACCGCACCAAATTGGTCCCTGGCACACAGGAGATCGCAGAACTGTGAGTTACATAAAGAGGTACATGCCAGCAAACGTCAGATATCACACTCGCTCTCCAAAAAACGAGTGGGCAAATCTGTGAGCTTTCCATAAATGAGCATGAAACTAAGAGTGACATGATTAAAATGATTCAGTCAATTAAGACAAAATTACAGGTTATTATTTCAAAGAGTTATTATCCCTGCATTAGGCTTTATGTGAATTCAGAGATGAGGTGGGGTTTTTTATTTTATTTGTAAGAGTCCTCAGTTATTTTCATCATTCCCCCCCCCCCCAAACTAGAACAGATCACATCACAGCAATATGCAATACTGAGGAGGGGGGAGCAATAGTGTGACTCTATTTAGCAATGGTTTGGTCATAGAGTGAAAAACCATGGCAGACCCTATTTTCCAGGGACAGTCCCAGATTTACAGAAGCCGTCTCTGATTTGATTCCGGAATGTCACATTTTTCCTTAGGGTGTATCTATTTTCACTGGAGAAATGTTGGAGGGTATGGCAATATTGGCAGGGGAAATTGGGGACATTCTGGGATCAAACCATTCCCGGAAATATGGGGACAGAACTACCTAGATTGTATACAGCAGCAAGAATTCTACTCGCCCCAAAATGGAAGGAAGCAGAAGTCCCAGAAAGGAAGAATGGATACACAAACTTATGGAATATGCAGAAATGGTGAAACTTACCAGAAGAATAAGAGATCAAGATAACAAACTTTTTAAATAACAGAATGGAAATGGTTTATTGAGTATTTACAGATAAATTGCAAACAGGTAAAAAAACATTGGCAGGATTATTGTAACCTACAGTTTCATAAGACTTTATATTTAAAGTAGATATGAGCAAATTAAATGAATTTGGATATGCAGGAGATATTAAAAAGTAAATTTAAGGAACTGCAGAAAGAGGGGGAAGCAAGTCAAACTTTGAAATGTTGAAATGATTGTAAAATAGTGAAATGTATCGATTTGAAAAGCATAAATAAAAGCTTAAAAAAACCAAAAAGAAATCAGAGGCTGTGATGGCTTTCATAATTCCAGGCTTGTCCCTGGAAAATCGGGACACTTGGAGTATATGGCGTTTCCCCTTGGAGCTCTGGAGAGCTCCAAACTTTGCTAACAATTTCATTCATTCATTCATTCCATTCCATTGCAGTGCAGTACTTTTATATCTGACTTTTCTAATGATATTATGCTACTGTGGCTTTTGGGGGCTTTCTCCTAATGGATGAACATCACTGTCAATTGTATGATTGCTATAACACTTGTATGGAAATAATGTACAGTGGTGCCTCGCAAGACGAAATTAATTCGTTCCGCAAGTCTCTTCGTCTTGCGAGTTTTTCGTCTTGCGATGCACGGTTTTCCATAGGAATGCATTGAAAATCAATTAATGCGTTCCTATGGAAACCGCCTTCCCCCGACCTCTTCTGGCGGGCGGCATTTTAAAATCGCCCGGGACAGCGGAGGACTTCTCCGCTGTCCGGGGTGATTTAAAAGCCCCTGGGAAGGCAGGCAGGGGGGACAAAGGCTTTCCCGCCCCGCCGCTGGGCTTCGGGACATCGTTCCGATGCCGGGCGGCGGGGGGAGGCTTTCCCGCCCGGCCGCCCGGCTTCGGGACATCGGTTGTCAGCACCCGGGGCAAGGCAAGTAATTTGCACCCCCTAACCCTAACCCCCAGATGTTGCGCCCGGTGCAGCCGGCCCCCCTGCACCCCCCACGCTACGCCACTGATGCCTTGAACTCTTATCAGTTTCTTAAACTTGTATACTATTCTTCATTTAAGGACTTTGGGTTGCTTTGGGAGAGGGAGGGGATATCTCACAACAGCCCTGCAGGGCATATGAAGCTGACATTCTGGGTACCCAGTGGTTTCCACAGCCAAACGGGAATCAGAACCCAGGTACCCCAAGTTAAAGTCCAACGGAGAGATCCAATACAGCTATTTTGCTCATGGAATGTTTTCCGATCCAGCAGAGGCAGGCGCTAGCTGAAGAGAAAAGGAAGGTGGTTTTGTTTGCTTGCCTGTTCTGCCCGTTTCCCACTGCACTGTTTCAGAGGGTTATGGGCTGCCCTCCCCGGTGTGGAAAGTGGTGCAGGCAGCAGCAGGCAGGACGAGTCAGTCAAAAGCCCCCCCCCCCTCATTGGATGCCTATTCTGGGTAAACCCATTCAGCTACCTGAGTGGCAGAGTTGGGCATTGGCTACGTCCCCAGTGCTTTCTTCGCCACATTGGCTCTCTGGCCAATATTGTCAGCCATCTGCTATTGTTCCACATGACAGTTGCAGTGCATATGTCAAGCCTGCATGTTTAAATATACCCAGGGTGGTTTTTTTAGGTTTTTTTGTTTAAAGTGGCAGAGGAGAACTTTCCATTTGCCTGAATGAAACAGATGCACTCTCTCCACTGCAAACCTGAAAATTCCTTATCCTGTACATGCATCTTGTTACGTCGAGGCCGTCGGTAATCTTTCCCAGCTGCAGTAGTTTAGGTTTATTAGTCCTTGACAGATGATATCACTTGAGGGATCTTAGAACTGCTGCAGCACCGGCATGAATCAGCTGCTTTAAAGTGGAAAACCCACAGAGGTTATGGGTTAGAGAGAAGACCTTTGGAGCTGTGAAAATGTGCAACTGATCCTGTTGGGTGCCTGGCATGTCTTGAAAGGAGTAGTCTGGCTGGAAAATACCCAGCTAAACATTTTCCATAAAGAAAAGGCAGTGGTGTTGACAGTGTCTTCCCATAATGCTTAAATCATAGACCAAAGCCTTAGATTGCCATACGATTGGAGCAGAACAGCTATTCTTGCCCATGTATCCTCTGTGGCATGTGGCATTTGGTAATGTCACAAATTTGCCCTGAAGGACTATTCTCTTCCTCCTCAACTTATCATTTTATTGGTGCATTGATTTCTACATGGTAATAACTAATATTATCTAAGAATCTAAAAAGGTAAGGTAAAGGTACCCCTGCCCATACGGGCCAGTCTTGACAGACTCTAGGGTTGTGCGCTCATCTCACTCTATAGGCCGGAAGCCAGCGCTGTCCGCAGACACTTCCGGGTCACGTGGCCAGCGTGACAAGCTGCATCTGGCGAGCCAGCGCAGCACACGGAACGCCGTTTACCTTCCCGCTGGTAAGTGGTCCCTATTTATCTACTTGCACCCGGGGGTGCTTTCAAACTGCTAGGTTGGCAGGTGCTGGGACCAAACGACGGGAGCGCACCCCGCTGCAGGGATTCGAACCGCTGACCATGTGATCGGCAAGTCCTAGGTGCTGAGGTTTTACCCACAGCGCCACCCGTGTCCCTCTCTAAGAATCTATACACATTTACCCTAGCTCTGTGCATTCCCACCACTAGTGTTTGAAGTCAGTGATGTTAGCTGCAATTTGTATGTATCCTGTAGCTTCTTGAGAAATATTTCCATTGGATGCACTTTGCCTCAAACCAGGTTTCATCCGATTTGCAAAGGTAAACTGCGGTCAACTTGAGGTGTGTACAGTTGAGACAATTGTTGCACATGCCCAGACAACAGCTTTGCTGAATAGGTGTTTGGCATAGGAAAACAAATCAAGTAATGTGCCTTGGGTGAAGACATCCCCATCCCCTCTCTAGTCTGTAAAATATGTGGCTTGAAATGCACTGGCGAAGAAGAAATGACTTTGCTGTGATTTTAGCCACTAACACATACATAGCCTAGGTAAGAATATGTAGGATTGGATCTAGACTAAGTTGGTTGAACCTAGCTCAGTGGGACAAGTTATCTATACTGATTTCAGTAGGGACTTCTGGAGCTTCTCAAAATCTCACAATTAGTTATAGAGTATCAACTTTATCAACCTTGTAAGGGACACAGGTGGCACTGTGGGTTAAACCACAGAGCCAAGGACTTGCTGATCAGAAGGTCGGTGGTTCAAATCCCCGTGACGGGGTGAGCTCCTGTTGCTCGGTCCCTGCTCCTGCCAACCTAGCAGTTCGAAAGCACAAAGTGCAAGTAGATAAATAGGTACCACTCCAGCGGGAAGGTAAACGGTGTTTCACTGTGCTGCTCTGGTTCACCAGAAGTGGCTTAGTCATGCTGGCCACATGACCCGGAAGCTGTATGCCGGCTCCCTCGGCCAATAAAGCGAGATGAGCACCGCAACCCCAGAGTCATCCACAACTGGACCTAATGGTCAGGGGTCCCTTTACCTTTACCTATCAACTTTGTATATACTCCAGAACATGTAACAATATATAAAGAAAATCTGTGGCTGCAAGTCCAACCTCTGCACTCATTGGCGATAGATGCAGTAATGGGAAAAGCTTCCATCTGGCTATGTGGATGGATGGACGCATCAAGTAACAGGAAGCTGTTTACTTTTACAGTATGCATAAGGTGTACCATATAGTATGGTAGGGATGCAGGTGGCACTGTGGCCATTAACCTTAGCAGATGACCAAATGAATTGATTGCATTAAATCAACTGCAGAAATCCCCGCCCCCACCACAATCATATACAAAGCTACAAAACTGGTCACAGTCACAATGTGAAATGCGCAGTGGAATCTGTATTATGTGGATAGCACTATAAAAGCTGCTGTCAGGAAGGGCAGTCCAGGAATTCACCTGTTTTTGCAGCGTTAGGAAGAATTAATATGCGATTGGAGAAAGACCTACATATATACCACCAGGTTATTTTTGAATGGTGCTCCCCGTTCTTAGAATGTCCCTTTTTTCCACCAAGTGTTCCAAGATTTCTTTCCAAATTTATCATGCGAGCTCTGAACGGGAGCCAGGCAGCACTCTGCCTTTGGGCAGCCAGCCTGCGCAGTTCCTCTCTCTGCATTATTTCTTCACTAAAAATACAATCATATTGCAACTGATGGCCCCTCTATGGAAAGAAATCTGGATAAGAACCCCCAGTGCTTTTTAAATCCTTTGGTGCTTGTACTCCAGGCTACATGCCCAAAACTCTAAACATGATATTGAGTTTCTAGCCAGGTGCTGCTGGAACAACTTTCTTCCATTGTGGTTTTTTTTTTTAATTGCTTACCTGCCAGTTCCTTTCCTGTCCCTTTTAATTCTTATGTACACACACAGACACACACACACACACACACACACACACACACACACAGAGAGAGAGAGCAAGCAGCAGCCCCCTTTCACAGCAAAACAGGAGAATCCCAAAGAAATCAAGTTCTATCTTAAATATATTTTTATTAAAGATTTCTTAGTTTACAAAAATATGTGCATTTACTCTTTTTTCAAGTTGTGTTTTCTGCAGATCAGTTTCATTTGTTATGAGACATTAATGCTACAGACAGTGTTTGGTTAGGAAGGAAAGAGGAGGAGGAAAGGGGGGAGGGGGGAATGGCGGGTGGGGTGGGGGCAGATGGCAATGCTTCTTTTCTTCTACTTAGTGTATGTGTGGGGTTTTGTGTCAGCATCACTTGTGTGGGTCCTCTTACTATTCACTCGTTGCATTTCCTTGGTGGTGAGAGGTTGGGGGTGGCCTAGGATGTACCAGTACAGTGGTACCTCAGGTTAAGTACTTAATTCATTCCGGAGGTCCATTCTTAACATGAAACTGTTCTTAACCTGAGGTACCACTTTAGTTAATGGGGCCTCCAGCTGCTGCCACACCGCCGGAACACGATTTCTGTTTTCATCCTGAAGCAAAGTTCTTAACCCGAGGTACTATTTCCAGGGTAGCAGAGTCTGTAACCTGAAGAGTATGTAACCTGAAGCGTATGTAACCCGAGGTACCACTGTAGTTGGTTGCCTTTGGCTGGCTGTAGTGAGATTTGTTATTTTGTGTGAGTGGGGTATGTGTGTGTGTGTGTGGTTTTGCATCAGTTTAGCCGGATTGATCCATATGCTGTCTGCGGATTCTTGTTGTTGTCTTCTTGGGCTGTGTATGTGATAAAGGGGAGCCATACCGGAGGGAAGACGTCTTCTTCCATTTGTCCCTGTGACAGTTTCAGTTTGTTGGTTATGGTAGTTTTTCTAATAAGGCTGTTTCCCATACTGTTTGATACCTTTGGTCCATGCTTACTCCTGACAGGTCTCTCCAGTGTCTGGCTATGATGCTTCCAAGATAATAACGCCCACTCACATCATAAAGAACTCAGAACCCACCTACACTCAGCAGCCAAAAATCCAGTTATATGTTATTGTTTCAGTCTAAGTTGCTCTGCAGACCTGCCAAGTGTCCCTATTTTTCAGGGGCAGTCTGGGATTTACAGAAGTCTTTTCACTTTCTGATTTGATCCTGGAATGTCCCGCTTTTCCTTAGGTAGAGGTAAAGGGAGCCCTGACCATTAGGTCCAGTCGCAGACGACTCTGGGGTTGTGGTGCTCATCTCACTTTATTGGCCGAGGGAGCCGGCATACAGCTTCTGAGTCATGTGGTCAGCATGACTAAGCTTCTTCTGGTGAACCAGAGCAGTGCATGGAAACACCGTTTACCTTCCCTCCAGTACCTATTTATCTACTTGCACTTTGACATGCTTTCAAACTGCTAGGTTGGCAGGAGCTGGGACCCAGCAACGGGAGCTCACCCCGTTGCAGGGATCAAACCGCCGACCCTCTGATCGGCAAGTCCTAGACTCTGTGGTTTATCCCACAGCGGACATCCCTATTTTCACTGAAGACATATTGGAGGGTATGAAGTTACGCGACCCCCCCAAGCCAAGGAGATAAATAACTTTTATCTTTTAAATAACTTTACCTTTAAAAGACAGCTGAAGGCAGCCCTGTATAGGGAAGTTTTTTTTAAAAAAATGTTTAATGTTTTATCATGTTTTAATACATATTGGAAGCTGACCAGAGTGGCTGGGGGAACCTGGCCGGCTAATGTGCCCTTGGGAGGCACATCCCCCCCAATATTGGGCGGCTATTCAGCAAGATGGCCAGGTTCACAGCAGCAAGGCAACGCCAGACTCCAGGGCCCAGAGACCCCCGGCGGCAGGCAGGGCGGGAATCTGGGGGTGGGTGCCACCTGGCTCGCGCCCCCTCAAAATATCAGGCCATTCAACTCAGGATGTATTCGCACCACATCTTCCCCGGGGGTATTTACATTCCCACTTGGAACACATGCAGCAGGAGCAGTTGTGTTCAAGTACCTCTTAGTTGTATTAAAAATACAAAAGTTTAAAAGGCAGCTCTTGGAATGCCTCGTATAATTCAGTTTCTGAGGAGGAGCACCTTCTAGTCTGGGAAGAAATGCCTGACTAGGTCTAGAGTTCTCACATAGAGCATCTCAACAGTTAAGTTTTCCTTCCTTCCTTTCTTCTTTGACATCGCCTGGCTCCTTAAGCAGACCTTACAGAAGATCCTCCTGGTGTTGAAAACCTTGCTTGACCATTTCAACAAAAATAATCCTTAATTTTAAACATCAGCTTCAGAGGATTAGCTCCTTCTTCACTTTAAAACCTAGGACTTGCTGCCAACACGACTCAAAGGTCGTACCCGTGTTGACGACTCAAACCAGCTGCCAAACAGACTCACACAGAGAGAGACAGAAGCAGGAGGGCTCTCCCGTTTGTAGAAGAACATTGCGGGATTGCTTCCAGCTTTCTGGTTTGCTATTTATGTTAAATTATGAGCTACTGTTGCTGCTGCTTCTACTATTTAGCATTACAGTGGTACCTCGGATTAAGAACTTAATTCGTTCCGGAGGTCCATTCTTAACCTGAAACTGTTCTTAACCTGAGGTACCACTTTAGCTAATGGGGCCTCTCGCTGCCGCTACACCGCCACTGCACAATTTCTGTTCTCATCCTGAAGCAAAGTTCTTAACCCAAGGTACTATTCCTGGGTTAGCGGAATCTGTAACCTGTGTATATAACCTGAAGCGTATGTAACCCGAGGTACCACTGTATTTTCATGTCAAAAATAGATTTGGTTCTGTATAGAACAAAAAGCTGATTAGATGACAACCCTTGAGGGTAGTTTCGGGGGTTTGCTTGGTTTTGTTTAAGATGCAGCCAGGATTAACTGCAGGTAATAAAGCAAACAGGTGATGTCACTCCCCCCATCCCCCTGCCGCCATATGCAATGATCCAGGAGGATCCAGAACAGTGGGGTAGTGAAAAGGAGCTGTGCAATGGTATAGTCCAGGGTTTCCCAACCTTGGGTCTCCAGCTGTTGTTGGACTACAACTCCCATCATCCCTAGCTAGCTGGACCAGTGGTCAGAGATGATGGGAACTGTAGTGTGGTGTAGTGGTTAAGAGTGGTGGGCTCGTAATCTGGTGAACCGAGTTTGATTCATCGCTCCTCCACATGCAGCTGCTGGGTGACCTTAAACTAGTCACACATCTCTGAAGTCTCTCAGCCTCACTCACCTCACAGAGTGTTTGTTGGGGGGGAGGAAGGGAAAGGAGAATGTTAGCCACTTTGAGACTCCTTAGGGTAGTGATAAAGTGGTATATCAAATCCAAATTCTTCTTCTTCTTCTAGTTCAAAAACAGCTGGAGATCTAAGGTTGGGAAACCCTGCTATAGTCAATCCAGTGTTCTCTTGCAGATGTTCTTGCACAGGCTCAGTCCTGCTATCTCCCTGCTCTGCCCCTGCACCATCCTAGCAATGGCAGTGACACCAGCATCAGGAGGGAGGCTCTACAGCACCAACCCACCGGCAAATATCCCAATTTATAAAGCTGCCAGGTTCCTTTACCTTTAAAAGGTAAAATGTACACTCATGAAAATAGCATTGTAGGATAGGGACATTCCATGGTTAAATTCTCGTTTATATTCAATATTAAAAGAACCTTCTGGAGTTTGGACCTAGAAAGCCTGCTGCTTCCCTCCAAAACGAAAAATGTCTTTCAGAAGTGTCTGCGATATGGATGCATAAAGACTATAAGGAGAGAATTTGGTCTGTTTTCCTGGCTCAGGTTGAGGGATTTCCATGGAAAATCTGTTTTTCTCTCAGACTCTGGCTTCTCTCATTAGTTACCTTGCTTACTTCTATTCTAGGCCCTGGGTATCATTACAGGTTTGGGATATTTTCAGGCATGAATTCTGCTTACTTTATAGTCGAAATGCATCATGAGCTCTTAGTCTTAAAGAGCTCTACTATGGCATATGGAATTGTACTTAACATCACAGCACATCATAGGTTTTGTAGTCTTAAGGCCACATTAGAAATGGATCCTGCGTGGATCTGCCCCCATCTCAGAAAACTCCATTTCTGAAGAAGTGTAGCAGCAACCTAAGCACTTTTCATATATTACTTGCATGAATGAGTGACCCAAATGGTGGAATGGTACTTGGGGTCCACCCTCTACAGCTCCTTCAAGCCCCACCCCATATCCTCACACCCCTTTCAATTCTTTCTTCTTTCCAAAGCACCAAGCAGAAAGTTCGCAATGCCCTTTGCACTGCAGTTCCCAAGCACCCAACAACCAGCTTGGGAACCTGGTCCAATGGTTTTTGACAGGTGGATGCCAAACCCACTTGCCAATCACTTGTTGCCATAATTACACCATGTGGGTGGCAGGTCAGTTGTCCCATCCAGTGGCATAGCATAAGTTACCAGTGCCCGGGGCCACGTAGAGGGGGGTGGGTACAAGGGAGGGAAACAGGTAGAGTATGCGTGCACATTCAACTGCATAATGGTGTCTGCGTCACCCAAGAGATTGCAGCCACAGAGATAAGAAAAGAAGAGCTGTTCCGTTGTCTGGTTCGCATGGAGAAGCTGTTTTCAATGGAGCCCAGCAAAGGAAGCAGACGGCTGTATTGAGGCTGAAATTTTGTGCCCTTAATAATTTTACACCCGGGGCAACTGCCCCTGTGGCCCCCCACGCTACGCCACTGGCCCCACCCACCTGTCAAAGTTCGCTTGTGGGGTGGAGCCAGATAAAGAGTTCTCCCCACTTCTGCACCAAAAGGTTGAGTTTATAAATACATCAACACTCTGTGACCTAAACTGCCGAGTGATTTAGAAGGAAACCTTGAACAAATAAGAAACTGCTATGCTCAGTTTTCTATACTGAGTGCTTCAGACTGAAACCAACACAAGACTGCTTGTTGCAGGATGAATGAATACTGTGTACAGCAGGTGGTGAAGAGTTTTCTTCTGCAATGTGGAAAAGTACATGAGGGGGTGTACTTAGGCGGTGAGTCTTGGTGTAAGAAGTGGGAGCATGCACTTTCTGTAGGAGTGTCCCTCATTTTTTTTTCATCTGTCAAATGTTGGTGCCCACCCTGTTCTCCAGCATTGCTTAAGAGTATTGACTTCGTTTTATTTATATCTTTCGTCATCTGGCTCTTGCTGACCCACCATTTATTAATTAATACCCCCCAGAAAAAGTCAAAATGTTGCGGTACAAGTGACGTTTGGGTTCCAACGCCTGGATAACACCTGGATCAATGATGGTATGGGAAATCATCCTAAATGTATTGCCTGTGTTCAGATGTACTTTAATTTTAAATCTTGGATGCCGTCCCTATTTAAATAGCCAACTGCTCTGCTCTGCCACGACCTTCAGTCTCAATACTGATGGAAGGAAGGCAGACAGGAAGGAAGGAACAACGAGGCTCAGCTGCATAAAACAGTCTACAATAACACTTTTACCTAAAAATCCCATGAACAAACTGCCATGCTTTTTGTTGTGTTCATACAATAGTTTTTCGTGCAGTTTTCATAAACAATAAGCATTCTTTAGATTTCCTACTTTCTTTCTTAAAAAACAACAACACCTTAATGTGATCAAAGTCACCAGGATACCATAATTCTCCCCTTTTGCTTTGTCTGCTTATTATTAACTTTCCCCCTTAAATATCACATCTGATAGAGCACCAATGAGCACTATTCGAAGAGGATTCTGAATCTGTGCTAACGTGCAACAAAAAATAACTGAGCACTTAAGTCTTATTTGTATTACAGCTGTACCTTGGAAGTCAAACAGAATCCGTTCTGGAAGTCTGTTTGACTTTCAAAAAGTTCAGAAACCAAGGTGTGGCTTCCGATTGGCTGCAGGAAGCTCCTGCAGCCAATCGGAAGTCACAGAACCTGCGCTGGATATCCGGGTTCCAAAGAACGTTTGCAAACCAGAACACTCACCTCCGCGATGTTCAGGAGCCAAAATGTTCGAGTCGCAAGGCATTTGACTTTTAAGCTACGACTGTATACACTGTTACTGAATTATGTCTGCTGGGTGAATTACAAACGCTAATGTGATGAATCAACAAGGCTGAGCCTCAATATTCCTCAAGTTCACTTTTCAGTTTGAAAGTAATGTTTTCATCGTGAGAACTAACCTCCCCAACCACTAATCCTGCCTTTTTGTGGCTGTTCACTGCTGTTCTCAACTGTTTTCTCTTAACGTGTGTGTGTGTGTGTGTGTGTGTGTGTGTGTGTGTGTGAGAGAGAGAGAGAGAGAGAGAGAGAGAGAGAGAGAGAGAGAGAGAGCGCTAGCTTAGTGGTGTTTTACTGCCTTCCCTTTTCTTGGGCTCAGCTTTATTAGCCATCAGGATTCCACAGCATCCATTGGATTCAGAATTGCACCATATATTTCCTGTTGGATGGATGTCGTCTCTCATACAGTGGTACCTCGGGTTACATACGCTTCAGTTTACAGACGCTGCTAATCCAGAAATAGGAAAGAGTACCTCGGGTTAAGAACTTTGCTTCAGGATGAGAACAGGAATCGCACAGCGGCGGCGGCATCGGGAGGCCCCATTAGCTAAAGTGGTGCTTTAGGTTAAGAACATTTTCAGGTTAAGAATGGACCTCCAGAACGAATTAAGTACTTAACCTGAGGTACCACTGTACACCTGTTCTCCCTCCCCCCATTTTATTTCAGATTAACAAATTTGGAAGATGCGGCTCCCAATGGTCGCCAACTACCACAGCTCTCCTCTTCCTCCATGGTCAGAGGCAGTAAAGCTTCTGAATATCAGTTGTAGGAAACCTCAGGAGGGGGGGGGGGGAGACCGCTCTTACAATAATAGAAACATAGAGTTGAAAGGGACCGTGAAGATCACTTTGTCTAAGCCTCTGCAATCTTTTGCCCAATGTGGGGCTGGAACCCACTACCCCAAGATTAAGAGCCTCACGCTCTACTAGCTGAGCTATCCCACAGGGCAATGAGATTGTCACACAAAAATCCTTAATAAAAACTAAAAAAAAAAAGTCAGCAAAATGCAGAACACTCACATCCAACACTGAATGTGTCACAAGAGTTGCCTGTCTATCACTGACATGGTATCTGAAGTATGCATGCACACGAAATCTCATACCAATAACAAACTTAGTTGGTCTCTAAGGTGCTACCGGAAGGATTTTTAAAATTTTTGTTTCTGTCTATCACTATCCTTGATGAATTTTAGATACCAAAATAAGATCTCTTTATTTGCCTACCCTTTTAAAAGGTAAGGGGACCCCTGACCGTTATTAAGGAGCAGTAATTATGTGTTATGAGGTTAGATGACACTTTGCTGTTGTGATTGCTGTTTCATGTATGTTTTATCATGTGTTTTTGTTCTGGCTTGTCACAATTTGTTGTTATTATTTATAATTATTAATTGATTTACTGTGTTTTATTGTTAACGACTTTGAATATATATATATAAATTCCGCATTACCTTTGCCTTAATTTCTGTGCATCACAAAAATTAGAACTAGAAGGTTGTCCATTCTTTAGACCGAGGGTATCTCTGGGAATTAGCGATTGTATTGTCTGCCTTTCCTGGTTATACAATGAGGAGATGTACAAATATGATGGCCAATTTCATAACTGTACATGTTAACCATCCAGGTTTTACTGGCGCCGGCAATATGTCCACTCACCAGTTTATATTTTTCTCTGCACATCTTAAGCATCGGCTTCTGTATGTGGCTGTTACTTTATGCCAATCCTGCACTCTGCTGCAAACAGAGAAGATTTTTAACCCAGAACTCCATCCAAATCTTTATTCCCTCATATACTTTTTTTTTTTTTTTAGGAGAAAAGGTCAGCGTATTCCAGTGAACTGACGTACTCTGTCTAATTTATGCACCAAGAAGCTTAAAAATGTGCGTCATTTGACCATTTTCCATTTGTTCATGCTGAGATTAAGAGATGGGGCTTATTGTTGAGCTTATAGTCAAAATTACAACTAAGAGAAAAAAAGGGTTAGAGGGGATCAGTAGCTGCAGCTGGCCTTTGATTTATTTAGTGCTGCCCAGTGTTGGGTGCACCGAATGAGGAAGCTTGAAGACAGCAACTTCGCAGAGCCCTGTAATTGTTAACCATTCCAAAAGAAGATGATTCTGATCTAAGTGAACAGCAGAAATCTGAATGCTAAAACTGGCCAACCCACAGCCAAGAAATCTACGTAGCAATGGCTGTGAATATTCGTGTTTGTTTAAGAGATATTTTCTGCTTTCTGTAAACCTCAGCATATTTTCCTTGGCTAAATCACAGTGCTGACTTCCTACAATGTGAGTGATAGCTGGCTGAGGGAAAGGTGATGAGGATTCTGTACTCCACTCAAAAGGAAGACTGTTTCACTAGATAACTTTCTTGGACTCTGGTTTATTTGGAGGGCAATTCACCTGTGCTAATACTAAACCCCCATCATTACTTGGTCAAAGCCCTGGGTATGCAGCCCTGGGAATGAAGTTTCCCATTTACAGCCATCAATAATGCCTCCCTATTTGATTTTGTTGTTTAGATGTGTCACATACCCTCCAAAATTCTCTGATGAAAATAGGGATATCCTATTCCATACCTTACCTTCCGTGCATAAGTGAAAATCACGTAAGTGGGGAGCACTCTCCAAACCCTTTAAATGACTCACTGTCTCTTCAATCCAGACCAAAAGTGCTGTATCCCAAAATATCCACAACTAGAATTGAAGTTCTGGGGCCAGCTGAAGGCTGGAGGATGTGCAGAAAAGCAACTCTTGCTGCTGCGCTATCACACGCATCAGCTGCTAGGCGGGGAGGCTGAGCAGCGTAAATAAAGCCCTACTGTGCTTCCGGTCTCTTCAGGGCTTACTCCACCCTCATTGACGTCCTCTTTGGGCTCTGGGGAGGGTCTTCTCACAAGCCACAAGGACTCACTAGCTCTCTCCCACCATTTCCAGTTTTGAATGTAATTTGTTTTTTATTTCCTGGCACCGCTTATATAAGTGGTTATGCGCAAGTTGACTGTATGTGGGTGGATGTCTGTACAGTGGTACCTCAGGTTACAGACGCTTCAGGTTATATACGCTTCAGGTTACAGACTCCGCTAACCCAGAAATAGTACCTTGGGTTAAGAACTTTGCATCAGGATGAGAACAGAAATCGCGTGGTGGCAGCAGCGGGAGGCTCCATTAGCTAAAGTGGTGCTTCAGGTTAAGAACGGACCTTCAGAATGAATTAAGTACGTAACCAGAGGTACCACTGTATTGTAAGTAGTATAAAAACTTTGGATCCGTTTTTTGGAGGTTGGGGTCTATGTGTTGAAGGACTCTGCTCTTATTCCCCAGCTTATTTTCCTTGTTTGAACCCCACCAAACATCCCTTCCTTTTCCATTTGTGGCTGCAGACCAAAGTGAGCCACCTTTGGCTTTGCACACTAGAGATTTCACCCGCAAACATGCACATGGCTTTCAAACCACCAGCGTTCTTGCAGTTATGTCATTGCCAGCCCCCACCCCACCCCTCCGTCACAGAGTGTGTCCTATCCTAAAATGAAGAGAACAAAACTGTGTCAGCACCATACAGAGCTGTAATCTGACAGAACTGCCTTTGTCTGGCTCCAAATCCTCGTGCCAGATGAAAAACACGCAGCTGCCTTGATGGATGGTTGCTAGTGGAGGAAAAACGCATTTTACCAGCTCTGTGCAATCACGGAACAGACAGAGTACAGTATCTCAGCGTATCAGGGTGAAAATGCTATTAAGGCATCGATCACATATTGTGCCAATTTCCCAGCATTAGTGACTACTACGCTAAATGTTATCTTTTTCTAAGAAGAAAGGATTTAATCATTTTATATTGACTGAGGGAGATTACAGGTAATCCTGTAAATCCTTAACAACCACACATGATCTACTAGGCTGTTTCGCCTCCTCTTTCTCTTTTTGCTGCATCATTCCTGAAAGATTTCAGTCATATCATACAGATTCCTACCTACTACCCACCCCACACTGCTTCCAGTTAATAAAGACCATTTCTGGTGTTGCTGTTAAATAGTCAATAACTCAACACAATCAAAAAATCAAAAGTAGTCAATAGTTCAAGATTTCCCAGCCCCGCTGCTTTTGCTGTGGGATATTAATTTCTGTTTTGTTTATGTTTCTCAGGCTTCCATAAAGGACTAGGTCACACAAGGCCTTACCATACATATTAAATAACCGGGGTGAGGAACCTTTTCTGCTCTGAGTTCCAAAAACACTTACAGTGGTACCTCGCAAGACGAATGCCTTGTAAGATGAAAAACTCGCAAAACAAAACGTCTTGCGAGTTTGTTTCCTTTTTCTTAAAACCGTTAATACCAGGATGCATCTGTGCTTCGCAAGACGAAAAATCCACAAGACGAAGAAACTCGCACAACGAATTAATTTCGTCTTGCGAGGTACCACTGTATTTGGGTTCAGCCCTACAATCTGACCCCGGCAGATCGGAGTTGGAGTCCAGCAACCTCTGTGGAGCCACAGCTTCCTCATCCCTGTTTAAGAAATCACTGAGCTGATTTATTTGAATCGTAGAATTGGAAGGTACCCGGGGGTCATCTAGTCCAACCCCCTGCAATGTAGAAATCCCAACTAGATCATACATGACAGATAGCCATCCAACCTCTGCAGTGTCAAGGACCGGGCAGAGGAGGAATGGTGGAGACCGCCTCCCCATCCTGACCCTTCCAGGGAGGAGGAAGAGGAAGGCAGTATAGATTTACAACAGGCTGTTGAGGGAGGTAGAAGCTCAGAGGCAGATGAGGGGGAAAGCCAGGGAACCATGGGAGAACCAGAACAACACCCAGCTGACATGTTGTCATTAGAAAGCATTCCAGACCTTCCATCTCCCAGAACCTGGCGAGCCTTAAAAGTAGGAGAGCAAAGAGCTCAAAGACAAAGGGCATGTCACAGCACCCGGAGAGGAGACGATGAGGGGAAGGAAGTGGGATAAATGAGGGGTGGAGATTCACTCGGGACAACGCCATTATCCAAGAGTCTGGGTCCTATAGCCTTTTTCTGTAAAGACTGAAATAAAAAAGGACGGTGAGTAACTTTTCCTTATCTATATGCTTTCCTGGGCAACTACCTTGGAGCCGCTGACAGCATCCTGACACCAGTGAAGGAGAGTCCACCACTCACACATGGAGATGCAGCAAAATGTGGCAGTTTCAGGGGAAATTAGGTGGTGGCTTGGACAGCTGGATGGTCCACACTGAAGGCTGTATGTAATGCCAAGTTGGAGTTTGCCAGCTTCTGCAGCTCTTGTTATGTGAAAGTGGAGTCATCAACTTAATGAAGGGAGATAAAGCGTTGCATTGGACCCAATAATGCTGTTACCTGCAGGTGCACCATTGTTTTGAATAATTTCCCAGACATTACTTTGGCTCCTGCTCCTATTGTATTGGCACATAAAAGGCTTTGTCCTTCATATATCACACTAATATTTGCTTTCATACTAGCTCAAATAAAAGGACTGGGAGCCTGTTTACCTCAGATTGTGCTCATATCGCAATTAAGGGTATTTGCTTTTGATTGATGTCCAATGTTAAAGCCAGCGTAGGAAGGACAAAAGTGTTATCATAATAGCTCTGTTAAAATTCGTGAAAGATACAGGCCGTGTGTTTCTATTTACAAAAGCTCTATATTTTGACGTGGAAGGGGGAAACTGCTACAAGGGGCAATGCTAGTCACGAAAATGTATTTGGACTAGCTTGAGAAAAGGAACTTGAACGCTCGGAGATTAGGACCTGGGAAGCTAAGGTCATATATCAGCCATGAGTAAGGTTTGGGCAAGCTTCTATCTACTCGCATCAGCTCTCCATACATGACATGAATAATGATGGCCGGCTTCATCTGTGAGAGGAACGAACGCAAAGAAACGCTTTGCCATGTTGAATCATCAACACTGAATGCTAAGTCCAGAAAACAGCCAGGAGTGCAATTCCCTAACTTCCTGCTTCTCCACTTGTTCTGACAGTGATCGCATGGGATCCTGTTGCTCACAGACAAACGCTCTGAAGTGAGCACAGCTTCTGCAGCAGCCCTCCCACTTCCGATAGATTGCAATTTAATGAATGAACAAAACCAGAGGCCTTTTCCAATATAGTGGTACCTTGGTTCTCAAACTTAATCCTTTCCGGAAATTTGTTCCACAACCAAAGCATTCCAAAACCAAGGCGTGCTTTCCCATAGAAAGTAATGCAAAACGGATTAATCCATTCCAATAAATAAATAAATCATTTTTTTAAAAAAACCTAAAACAGCAGTTTAGCATGAATTTTACTTTCTATCGAGACCATTGATTCATAAAATGAAAGCAATAATCAATGTACTGTACTATAAAATAAATATGACAGTATTGTGGATGATGAAAATTAAAATTATTTCTTTTTCTTGCTTGCTCTGATGATAGTCATTGTCAAAGCTGCCAATAAAAGAAAAAATGAAGCATTTAAAATTTTCAATAATAATAATAATAATAATAATAATAATAATAATTTATTTGTACACCACCCATTTGACAGGGTTGTAAAGACAGTTAAAGACAGGATTTTTTTATTAATGCAAATATAATTAAAATCAACAAAATGTTTATTTAAATATATTTTTGACATTTATTGTCATGTTATAACTTTTCCTAGCAAGTAATATCTCTTGAGCCTTCAATGAATAATGTCAAGCATCGTGAAGCAAAGCAGCTAACAGATACAGAATTAAAACTTCAACACTGCAGAACTTCAGAGAGGGCTGCTCAAGTAATAAATACTTGAACAATCTTCAAACAGCTGGGCAAACGAACTTGAACTTACTGCCAAAATTATAAAAATTGTGCATGCCAAGTGTGCTTCCAGACAGAAGTCCTTCAATATATATAGGCATAGCTGTCAACTTACAGATTTGAAAATAAGGGACCAGCAGCCAAAATAAGGGACCTGCAGCTAAAATAAGGGACCTGCAGCCTCACCTGTTCCAGGCCCTCCAGTCTTCCTGTCCTCCTGCAGTCTGGTCAAACGCATGCCGGTAGCTTCGAGAACACTGCCCAACCAACTTTGTAACCAGAGGTTCAACTGAATAGAATCTGAATCACATGCACCACAAGGCCTATGCAGCCTCAACCCCGGCCTGGCTCTGCACTGCAAAGTTTGCAGCAGCACGTGCAACAAAATGGCGTCCAGCATTCAAAAACCCCCTCAGCTTGCATTAACTAGCCACATACAAGGCATGCAAGCTCCACCACACAGTCGTTCTTAGACTTCTTATTGGGTGAGCAACACAGCCAAGCAACACAGTTGGAGTCTCCCTCCTCCCTGGCCGGCAGGGAGGGAGGGAGAGGAGCTGCTTCCTTTGAAATTTAAGGGACATCATTTAAGGGACATTTAAGGGACATCCATCAATAAGGGACAGCAGTGGGACATGGCGCTGGAATAAGGGACTGTCCCTTCAAATAAGGGACACTTGACGGCTATGTATATAGGACACCATCACTGAGAAGACCCCTTTCTGCTTTGTTGCATTGCGTACATCTCCTGCAACTAAAAGGCATGTAAATGAAAATTAATGAACAACACTCAGCATTAGATCAATCTAAATAATGTTGCCTAAGCTGTGCAGCTGTACTGCTATTACTGTGGAGATTTGAGCAAACTCTGAGAACAAAGATGTTTCTACTTCATTATGGCAGCTATTTGTAGCCATGTCTATGGAAATGCTTTTAAGTCAGTTCTGAGCCATTCAAAATCAGATGTATACCACCGGGCGGAACTAATGCCACCTGTACTATTTCAGTATGTCCCAAGCATTTCATTTAATCTATCATTAGCAAAATTGGGATAATTGGAACAACTTCAGAAAACATGGAGTCTGTTTGTCTTGAAAGACGTAATAGCAAAATTGGAAAATATCACCCAGCTAGTGTATGAGCATCAGTCTGTATACTGAATAAACAAGGTAATTATAACTACAGAAAACAGCAAAGTAGGTCAGCCCGCAAGCTGTGGTTTGCTATCACTTAAAGTGAAAAAGAAATTGGTGGTTTTCCCTACAGACGCAACCCCAAAGACATCTGGCTGACATCTGTTAAACAGTGGCATCTGTTTTACCATGCTCAAACAATAAAGGGGAAATGCCAGGCAAATATTTTGCAGATTAGTGCACAGATACTTGTTGATTGGCTCAAAACACCCATTATATAAACAATATAAGAAACTCTGTCTGGATCTACACCCAGGGGAACCCCCCCCCTACAAATAAGTAATTAAATCAATATAACAAAATAAATAAAAACACTATGGGAAATCACAAAGAATTATTTTTTTTGCTCTCCAGTGCCATCTGGTGTTGCATTTTTATAACACATTCAAAACACTGTTTTCTGACTAGTGTAGTTGACTCCACTGCCTCTATAATGAATGTGCATGAGAGATGTTTCTTCAGCGATTGCAGTTGTTGTTGTTGTTTAGTTGTTTAGTCATGTCCGACTCTTCGTCACCCCATGGACCAGGGCATGCCAGGCACTCCTGTCTTCCACTGCCTCCCGCAGTTTGGTCAAACTTATGCTGGTAGCTTTGAGAACACTTTCCAAACATCTCGTCCTCTGTCGTCTCCTTCTCCTTGCGCCCTCCATCTTTCCCAACATCAGGGTCTTTTCCAGGGAGTCTTCTCTTCTCATGAGGTGGCCAAAGTATTGGAGCCTCAGCTTCAGGATCTGTCCTTCCAGTGAGCACTCAGGGCTGATTTCCTTCAGAATGGATAGGTTTGATCTTCTTGCAGTCCATGGGACTCTCAAGAGTCTCCTCCAGCACCATAATTCGAAAGCATCAATTCTTTGGCGATCAGCCTTCTTTATGGTCCAGCTCTCACTTCCATACATCAGTACTGGGAACACCAGTACACCTTTGTTGGCAAGGTGATGTCTCTGCTTTTTAAGATGCTGTCTAGGTTTGAGCGATTGCAGTACCTTATTACATCTCAGCACATGCAGCAACAAATTGCATGGGGCAGACCCAGGAGCCAGGCTCCTTACCCCAGACTGCTGCTTACCTGGTCACAGTTGGGGTGGGGCATCAGCAAAGCCAAGGCTGCATGCCTGTACCAACAGCAGCATTTCCAGCAACATCATTCCCACCAGCACAACCTCACAGCCCCTTGTTGTCCCCACACCACAACCCCATCCAGGTGCAGTAAAGGGATGCTGGTTTCAGGAGAGCAGCGCTGCTCCCCCACATGTACTGCTTCTGATCGTGTGAACTGAAAACATCACTTTTAATCTGAAGGGGAAGAAAACATGGCAAAAGCCTGGAAGAAATGGCAAAAAGCAAAGAACAAGAACGTAAGAGGAAAGCCTTGGTGTTAGCTGCTTTTGTTTATTCTAAAATCCATTTAAACAGAACAGCTTGGTCACCGCCACATGACATCCACATACAGTGGTGCCTCAGGTTAAGAACTTAATTCATTCTGGAGGCCCTTTCTTAACCTGAAACTGTTCTTAAGCTGAGGTATCACTTTAGCTAATGGGGTCTCCCGCTGCCGCTGCGCCACTAGAGCACAATTTCTATTCTCATCCTGAAGCAAAGTTCTTAACCTGAGGTACTATTTCTGGGTTAGCAGAGTCTTTAACCTGAAGCGTCTGTAACCTGAAGCGTCTGTAACCTGAGGTATCACTGTAGTCAAACCTGGAGCCCCAAAAGGGCATTTCATAAAGTTCCCTTTGATATGCCCCCTGCTACACCCGTTGCCCCCTTCCTATTAGGATGTGGGTGGCGCTGTGGTCTAAACCACTGAGCCTCTTGGGTTTGCCAATCAGAAGGTTGGCAGTTTGAATCCCCGTGACGGAGTGAGCTCCCATTGCTCTGTTCCTGCTCCTGCCAACCGAGCAGTTTGAAAGCACACCAGTGCAAGTAGATAAATAGGTACCACTCCGGCGGGAAGGTAAATGGCTCTCATCTTGCCTTATTGGCTGAGGGAGCCAGCATACAGCTTCTGGGTCATGTGGCCAGCCGCTTCTGGTGAACCAGAGCAGCGCACGGAAATGCTGTTTACCTTCCCGCCGGAGCAGTACCTATTTATCTACTTGCACTTTGACGTGCTTTTGAACTGCTAGGTTGGCAGGAGCAGGGACTGAGCAACAGGAGCTCACCACATTGTGGGGATTCAAACCGCCGACCTTCTGATCGACAAGTCCTAGGTTATGTGGTTTAGACCACAGTGCTACCCGCATCCCGTATGACGTATAAACAGGCCCTTAACTTAGATCCATTTTTTTTGAAGTTTCTTCCTCCAGATGCTAGTGACCAATGATAACTGAGGAAGTATAAGCTGCTGAGGCAACAAGATAATAGGCTCAACTTTTCCTTTTTTTAAAAAAACATCCTCTTTGCATAATTTGTTGGGGTGCAAGCTGGGGAATAGTGTTGTTTGCATTGCGTTTATAGGCTTGTTCAGCCGAATAGAAACAGAATGGAAATAAGAGCATCACCTCCTACGTTTAAGCCACAATTTTCATCCCACAGGCTTCTATTCTTCTAACAATAGAAGACATGGCAACAATGGTTGTTTAAATGAAGTAAATCACTTGCTAAACACTCTTCTCCTCTGTATGGGCAGAGAATTGTCATAAGAGTCTGATCGCCTTATACAGTAAATTCTAGAAGAAAGGGGGGCTTGGCAAGAAAGATTGCCTAGAAGTCAAAAATATGTGATTCAATGTTTTGCCCCTTGTTATGAAGGGAAGGGTGGGCCAGCTAAGATTTTGCTGTTGCCCATTCATTCCATTCTGACTGTTGCAGACTTTCTGAATGACATGAAAAATCTGCATGCAAATTGTACAAATTTTGTACGCACGCTTCCTTTCAGTTTTAAGGAATTAAAGCACAACAAATACTAAAAGTTAAGCGTGTCACAGAGTAAGTGCAGAACGTCAGGTTTATCACAGGCTTTGAAAAGGCAAACTGTATTCTCAAATCTCTTTGTTCCATTTTGGCCTCTCACCTTCTGATGTAGCTGAGTTCAGTCATTACCTAAGCAGGACACTGTAATGAGCATAGCATTAGGTAGACAAGACTGTAGATCATGTGGTCATGATTTAAAGGAACCTTTCTAGCGTACGTCTGGTGTGCTGCGTTTTACTAGGCAGCAAGGCTGTAGTGACTGCCTTGTTCATAGTAACAGTAACGTGCAAATGGTTGCGAATGAGCATCAACATCTCTGTTTCCATAGGAATTTGGTGAGCAGTGAGTGTTTTAAGAGCAGTGTTGCAAAACAAAAGAGCTATTCAGCCCTTTGATGATCATAATTATATACAAGCCAACTGGGATTTGGGATCGCGCACATACTCGTCTTGATCTTGATACTGAAAATGTTAGGTGTAAGGGAGGCTGTATTTTAACTCTAGTGCCACCTCTGCAAATACAAATGGCAAAACCCACACCTACTCTGTAGAGATATTATTGGGTCAGTAGGCTGCAGGGGGGGAAATGATGTCATGCTTCATAATTTGAAAAAGAGAGACTGCAAGCAAGTGGAACGGAGGCATGTTTCGTTGGATTGCACTTTTCAGAAAGCTGTTCCATGCACAGGAAGGAAGGAAGAGCAAGGGTCACAAGTGTGTGCATTGTCTTTTCAAGAGGCAGGTGAAATAACTAAGGCCCTGTCAGATTTAGGATGGATTTAGGGCAGCACGACTGGTTCTGCCACACAGGGCGCTGAAGCTAGGGGGCGCTGTAGGGCATCACAACTACTGTATTCTTCCGTGTATAACACGCCCCTGTGTATAAGACGCCCCCTATTTTTGGGGACTCCAAGTTAAGAAAATGGGGGGAAATTGCCCAGAGTTCTTGAGCTTTTTGGGGGGGGGGGTGGCCCAGAGTTGGAGGGATATTTTTAAAGGGGGGGTTGCTGAAAACCACTCACCCGCCTGAGCTACAATGCCACTTGTGTGCATCACAAAAGACACCAATTGTCTATCCCCTAGCCGGCAGAGGCCGCCAATCACCCACCCAATTGCTGCAGCAACAGCCATTCAAGACCAGCCCTTGCCGCAGACACCAATAACACGCCACTGAGATAAAAAGTATTTTAATAATAATAATAATAATAATAATAATAATAATAATAATAATACTATTTAAACCAGAAATCTATTTCAGAGTCTTCAAAGGCACCAGGAGCATAATATTTGGGGCCATTTCCCATCCTGTTTTCAGTCATACAAACAACTTGGACTTTACTGTTTATAATGATGTTTGCACTCATTTTTACTGGTGTAATTGGCAGCAAGCTAATCCTAACGGTTCTTTTCACTGTGTTACAGTATTATTACAGCCCACTGTCACTTACTGGAATTATAATATATGGCAAGACACCCTCCCAAGGGCCTCCACAATTTCATGGAGTTAAAATGATTTTAATAAATTGCTCCCAAAAAACATCCACTTGGGAAATCATACTGCTGCTATGGATGTCAGCGGGAGAGAGAAAATTCCACGTGGTGATGTAAGAAGCAGCAGCTGGCAGTAAAACCCCTTTTTCTTCAAACAGGGGAAATCTAAATATCATGAACAGATTATTAACCTTGTGTTGCTTTCTTGAGTGCATTTCCCAGAACACCCTACAATAGCCTTTGGTCTTTTGCCAGGTCAATAGCTGGCTTCGTTCTCCAAACTCTTCTCTGTCCATGGATACGTCATGGACTACAGTTTGTTTCCTTAAAATAATAACAAGAATCCTCTCCCACCAGCTCATGAAAAATCCAAAGTGTCTTCTGTTCAGCTGATGTGGCTTGGCACAAACTAGAGTCTGCTCACCAAGCAGTATTTATTAAGGATCACCCAGATAGCTGCTGCTGCTTCTTTCATAATTTTCAGTGTCTACAGTCCAGGCAAGCTGGTGTCTCAGACCAGGATTAGTCTACATGAAAGGATTAGCTACATGAAACCTGTAGGTACTGAGAGGGTCTCTACGTGGGTGAACTCACCTTTGGGATTGTCTCAGGGAAATTTTGTTGTGGGGTTACTGGTTCGTTTTTTCTTCTATTATGTACATTGCGTTCTCATTTTGTATTTTATGTTGCAAACCTCCCTGTGATCTTCAGGTGAAGGGCAGTGTACAAATCTAATAAATAAGTAAAAATTGAAATTTCTGTGGGGTATCTGCTGTCCTTCTCAAATCAGGAGCATGGGACAGCTTCAAATTAATAATAGGTATGTATTCCTCTATATCTGTCTGTCTATCATCTATCTATCTATCTATCTATCTATCTATCTATCTATCTATCATCTATCTATATCTATCATCTATCTATCTATCTATCTATCTATCTATCTATCTATCTATCTATCTATCATCTATCTATCTCTATCTATCTATCTCTATCTATCTATCTGTCTATCTATCATCTATCTATCTATCTATCTATCTATCTATCTATCTATCTATCTATCATCTATCTATATCTATCTATCTATCTATCTATCTATCATCTATCTATCTATCTATCTATCTATCTATCTATCTATCTATCTATCATCTATCTATCATCTATCTATTTATCTATCATCTATCTATCTATCTATCTATCTATCTATCTATCTATCTATCTATCTATCATCTATCATCTATCCAGTGCTTTTTTTCTGGAGGTACGCAGGGGTAAGCATTTTGTGAATCTTTGTACTTTTGTCCATTTAGTGTATTTCTTTTCCCCGATTTGAACTATAAAATGGTGATTTTCTTGAGTCAAAATAAGAGTACCCCTAAACACTTGGTTACAGAAAAAAAGCACTGTATCTATCTATCATCTATCTATCTATCATCTATCTATCATCTATCTATCTATCATCTATCTATCATCTATCTATCTATCATCTATCTATCTATCTATCTATCATCTATCTATCATCTATCTATCTATCATCTATCTATCTATCTATCTATCATCTATCTATCTATCATCTATCATCTATCATCTATCTATCTATCATCTATCTATCTATCTATCATCTATCTATCTATCATCTATCTATCATCTATATGTCTCTCTATCTGTCTCTCTATCTATCTATCTATCATCTATCTATCTATCTATCATCTCTCTATCTATCCATCCATCCATCCACACACATACTCAAATTGTGATGTCAGGTCCAGTTTGCATAATCACCAGCAGACAAAAAAAAAGTATAAAAATGAATGGATATTGTGTTGGTTTATTAATTTCCCCCCCTCCATTTCAGCCGCACCCTTCTCCATAAAATGGAACCCAGGTAGCATTAAAAAGTTCTGACCTAGAGCAGCTAGGACTGCCCATGAGCTATGCATTTAAAGCTCCCATGGAACAAGAGTTTGACGAGGAAGCCAGCACTTGCCCCAGTGCTTAAATAAACAGTCAGCAGGATTTCAGCTTTTTAGGAAAGGGCTTTAGGGCTGCCATATTTTGAAGAGCTAAAAAGAGGACGGTGCGATGGCCGTTCAAAGCAAAAAAAATTGCAAATCGTCTCAAATTTTACCCCTGAAAAAGAGGACATGTCCTGGAAAAAGAAGATACATGGGAACCCTAGGGCCCCCAGCTATTGGATCAGGAACAGAAGCCTATTTGCTTGGGGTGTGTGTTGTACACAGAGGGTTGTTTCTCAACAGCACCTGGATGGCCTCACACCTTTGGGATAACTGCTTCTCTCAAAAGGGAGGCCACCTGTTCTACTGTACATTAAATAGAGGGCATTAAAGTCCTCTATTTGAGGACAGATACCTCAAATACAAATACCTTTATTGTCATTTCAAGTTAAGACATTTCAAGTCAGTGGGATAGATTTAAAAGGGACAGGACAAAAAAAATTCCTTCCAGTAGCACCTTAAAGACCAACTAAGTTAGTTCTTGGTATGAGCTTTCGTGTGCATGCACACTTCTTCAGATCTGAAGAAGTGTGCATGCACACGAAAGCTCATACCAAGAACTAACTTAGTTGGTCTTTAAGGTGCTACTGGAAGGAATTTTGTTTTGTTTTGACTATGGCAGACCAACACGGCTACCTATCTGTAAAAGGGACAGGAGTGAGGCTGTCAAGGGTCACAAGACACTCCATTGTCCGGCTCCACCCTGCCTATTCCCTAGAGCAGCGATGTCCAACCGGTTAATCACGATCTACAGGTAGATCGTGCTGGATCGTGGTTGATCATGGGGCCATTACTTCCTGCGCTTGTTCCCTCCTTTGGCGCTGCAGTGAATGTTGTGGAAAGCGGAAGTAGTATTTGGTTTAGTGCATTGAGTGATCAACATTGCATCCCTTTTTGGTCCAAGGGCTGTTTGGTCCAAGTCTGGCTGAAAGATAAAGATCCATGTAACAGCAGAAGGTGTGCTGGGGCTGCCCTACTTGGCTGACCTCTGTTTAAATGGCTGCAACATGCCATGAAAGAGTTTGCGAGGGGTGTAGTAGCAGCAAGGTGCGAACACGCTGGCGGAGCCAACCCATAGTGGAAGAACCCAACACCAGCCGCTGCTCATTCATTCAAATAGCTGCCCAACTCTGCATGTGAGAAACTCTGTGCAAGTGATTGGGGAACCTTTCATATCCTGCTTTATCACTACCTGTCACGGCCACCCAGGATGGGTCCCAGCTCACAAGAGACCTCACTCCGTTGCAGTTTATTTACAGGAAAAGTTTATTGAAGATTTCTGCTTCTCATACAGTTCAGCATTGTGGCCGTACGTCTGTCACGTTAGACCGCTGAAGTCCCCTCTGACTCCTCCCCTCTTCCACACCAACTTAATAGCCTGGCTCTAGACCACCTCTTCCTCTCCTTTCTTTTCCGCAGGGTCTTCCTGCCCCCCTGGGTTCCCTCTCTCCGTGACTCGCCTGAGGCTGAATCCTCTGCCGCCTCTTCCCCCCTCCTTCTGGCTTTGGGGCCGGGCTCCTCCCCTGAGCTCTCTCCACTTCCGCGCGCCTCTACGTTTGAACTTGGCGCGCGTACGTTGCTCCTGACCTTTCTTTCGACCGCTACACCACCCTCTGTTCTGCTCTCCACCCTTTCCGGCTGAACACCTTGCTCCAACCCCCTTTCTCTGTTCTCTCCTAATCCTGCTCCCTCCGAGAGGCTGACGACTCCACCCCCTTTTCTCCGTTCCAGCTGAGACGCCTCTTGCTGCGTCTGTCTTCCACTGGGCTCCTCTCCGCTTCTCCCTTCTCCTCCCTTTTGCTTGATTAAGGTAACCCCCTTTTGAGAATCCTCTGACTCGCTGCTCAGACTCGTGGATTCCCTTAGAATTCCGTCATCTTCTTCCTCATCCTTCTGCCCCTCCTCCCACTCGCTCTCCGTCTCCTCTGTCATCTCCTCCTCTCTCCCAGAAACCCTGACATCCATCCCCCCCTCGAAGCCCCCCCTTCCCCCCTCCCGCTCGCCGGGTGCAGGTTGAGGAAAACGTGGTTCTTCCGGGGTCGGTTCAGGATACAGGTTGTCCACTTCAACGTTCTCCTCTGGCAGCTCCGTATATGTGTGTTCGAACTCGGGTTCCCCACCCAAAGACATCACAGTCTCTTCCTCCATCACTGTTTCTCCTGGCGCTGCCTGCCAAGGACCTACCATCCATCTCTGACTCCATGCCTCCCTTGGCTGATCCACCCACCAACAAGGGCCTGTCTCCTCCCCCCCCAGTCTCGGATCCCTGGTCGGGCTTGTTTCGGGCGTATGGCCCTCGGGCGAGGAGAAACCCTCGAACGTGCTGTCCGACAAAGTGGGCGTGAAAAGCCAATCATCAAAATACTCCTCGGGCATGGGCTTGTGCGGAAAAAGTGCATGGAACTCCTCCTTCAACAGGGGTTCGTCCAACGCGTAACCCGGCACCCAGCTATTGGCAGAGGCCGGAGTGCCTTCCCTGGCGAGAAAATATTCAACTCCCTCCTCCCCCCATCTCGAGTCCAGTATCTCTGTGACCTCGTTAAGAGGTTCTGGTCTTGGCGATTCCCCCCTCTCAGGCGCCCTCCTACGTGGCTCTGGGGGTGCTCCTGACTCTTGAAACCTGTGTGGGGTTTTGTAGGGAGTGAGCACCGACCTATGAAAGACCGGGTGCACCCTGGAACCCTCCGGAAGGGCTAGACGAAAAGCCACCGGATTGATCTTAGCCTCAACTTGATATGGCCCTAGCTGCCTGTGTCCTAACTTCTTCTTGGCCAATGACCTGGCCGGCATCGCGTGGGCTGCTAACCACACCCAGTCCCCAACCTGGATGTCCTCTCCCGCCCTCCTGTGCTTATCGGCCTGCACCTTATACGCCTGTTTTGCCAGCTCCAAATGTCTCCGCAGCTCCTCGTGCACCTCTTGCAACTCCGCTGCAAACTGGTCGGCATCTTGAGGCCCCCCCCCTCCTGGTGCCGCAAATCTCGGGAAGGTCCTGGGATGACGGCCATTGTTCGCGAAGAAAGGCGTCACCCCGGTGGATGCGTGTTTCGTGTTGTTGTAGGCGAATTCAGCCATCGGCAGATAGTCCACCCACGCCGCAGGTCGCTGGTTGGCGTAGCACCGCAGGTACTGCTGCATGATCGCGTTGACCCTCTCCGCTTGACCGTTGGTTTGTGGATGCCTCGCCGATGTCAGGTTGATTTTGACGTGCAAGATGCCCAGAAGCTTTCGCCAGAAAGTGGAAACAAACTGGCGCCCCCTGTCGGACAAGACGGACTGCGGAAGTCCATGCACTCTGAAGACGTGATCGATGAAGAGCTTTGCGGTCTGTTCTGCCGTCGCCACCTTGGCACAAGGGATGAAGTGCGCCATCTTGGTGAACAAGTCCACCACCACTAACACCGCCGTCTTACCTCTGGAGCTGGGCAGGTCTGTAACAAAGTCCAACGCTACCCTCTCCCACGGTTGCTGCGGTGTCTCCAGCGGTTCTAGCAATCCCGCCTGCTTCTGGTGCACTGGTTTGGACCTCTGGCAGATATCACACCTGGCGACGTAGTCCGCCACCTCTCCTCTCATCTGGGGCCACCAAAAGTCTCTAGCCACCAACTCCATCGTCTTCTCTTTGCCGAAATGGCCTGCACTAGGGGCGTCATGCAATTGTTGCAGAACCTTGGCTCGAAGCTCGTCGGTGGGCACGTAAAGGGCACCCTTACGAGTCAAAAGTCCATCTTGCAATTGAAACTCATCGTTGTCTCGCGACCCTCCGCGTAGTTCCTCCATCTTAGACTGTGCAAACTGATCCCTTTGCAACGCGCGTCGCACCGCGTCCAGGTCGACTGCGATGGTAGCGCACGTCCACGCCTGCGGTGCGAAAATGTGCTTTGCTGCGATTGGAGCTGCTTCCTCCAAGTATTGCGGCTTTCGGGATAGCGCGTCTGCAATAACATTGGAGTCTCCTGGGATGTATTCTATTTTGAAGTCGAAGTCCGCGAAGAACTCCGCCCAGCGCATGTGTCGCTGGGTCTGCAACTTAGCCGTCCGCCAATACTCTAAGTTCTTGTGATCCGTGCGGACCTGCACCGTGTGCTTGGCTCCTATCAAGAAGTGTCGCCACGCTGTGAAAGCTGCATGAATGGCCAACAACTCCCTGTCCCATATGGTATAATTGCGCTCCGTCTTGCTGAGCTTCCGGGAGTAGAACGCACCCGGTCTCCAGTTGCCTTGTGAATCCTCTTGCAAAAGAACGGCCCCAACCGCTCTGTCTGACGCATCGGTCTCTACCCGCATGGGTCTGCCGGGATTCACGTGGAGCAGCTGCTCTTCGGAGGCGAAAAGACCCTTAAGCGTCCGGAAGGACCGCTCCGCTTGTTCGGTCCAGACGAACTTCTTCTTCTTGGAACTGAGGGTGTCAGTGATAGCCGCCGTCGCGTTCGCAAAGCCTTTAATAAACTTGCGGTAAAAATTGGCAAAGCCGATGAACCTCTGGACCTCTTTCCGATTTCGAGGGCTTTTCCAGTCCAACAGCGCTTGAACCTTAGCCCTGTCCATGGCCAGTCCCTCGTCGGACAACCTGTAGCCAAGGAAATCAACCTCTCTGACATCAAACTGGCATTTTTCCAACTTGGCGTACAGCCTGTGTTCCTTCAGCCTCTGCAGGACCTCCCTCACGTCCTTATCGTGATCCTCCGGCGATTCCGAGAAAATCAGGATATCGTCGAGAAAGCAGACACATTTTTTGTAGAGGAGACCTGCTAGCACGTGGTGCATAAATGCTTGAAAAACGTGGCTGCCATTTTGGAGGCCGAAAGGCATGACTCTGTATTCGTATGTGCCCAGAGGGGTGAACATGGCGGTCTTCCACTCATCTCCTTTCCGGATGCGGATGAGATTGTAAGCTCCACGTAGGTCCAGCTTGGTGAAAATCTTGCCCCTCCTGACGGTCGCTAAAAGGTCGTCAATCTTGGGCATGGGGAAAGCTTTGGGCTTAGTCAAGCTGTTTATGAACCTGTAATCCACTATAAGCCTTTTTTGGGGCGTGTCTTTCTTCTTCACAAAGAAAACAGGGCTGCCTCCCGCTGCTTTAGATTCCTGGATGAAACCGCGCTTGAGGTTATGGTCTATGAACTCCCGAAGCTCTTGCATTTCGTCCTCCGACATGGAGTACAGCTTGGCAGCAGGCAGTTGCGCCCCTGGCACTAAATCAATCGCGCAGTCGTAAGGTCTGTGAGGCGGCAACTTGTCAGCTTCCTTCTCACAGAAAACCTCCAAGAAGTCCTGGTACTTGTGAGGCACTGTTTGCACCATACCCAGATGCAACTGCTGCTCGGCTTCTCCTCCCTGATCGGTCTGAAAGCAATGCTGAGCACAATACGATGAACAAAAGGTGATCTGCCGCTGATACCACGCAACCGCGGGACTGTGCCTCTCCAGCCAACTCATGCCTAACACGATGGGCGTGTCCGATAAGTGGGTGACATTGAAACTAATAAGTTCTCGATGGTTGCCAATCTGCATCAGCATGGGAGGGGTTTGCTGCACCACTTGCCCTCCCAGCAACTTCCTGCCGTCTACCGTGACCACGTTCAGAGGCGTCGTTGCAGGCAGGAGCGCCATGTTGTGCTGCTTAACGAACTGCAGTCCCACGAAGTCGGCGTTGCTCCCCGAATCGATCGTTATTGGAACCTCGAGGAGTCTCCCATCAGGCAGCTGGAGTGTTGCTGTGAGCAGAACTGCCGGTTTGGGAGGCAAAGGGTCCACGCTCTGCGGCGATGCTGGGGGCTTGTCTACAGATCCGCCTGGCTGAGCCCCAGGAGCTCTGCTTCCAGCCAGGCACTGTCGTTTCCCTGAAGTCGCTCCCCTGGTTGCACCTCTGCTGCCACAGTTGCCAGTGCCGCAGTGTGCTTCTGGAGCCTCTGGGGGCACTCTTTCGCCATATGGTGCGCACTGTCACAGATGTAACACTTCCTGGTTCCTCTAGGAGGCTTCGCTTTGGCTGCACCAGGGACAGGGCTCTGGGATGGCTTCTGAGCCCTAGCACCACCAATCTCCATTGGCTCCTCGCTGTCCTTCCCCATTGGCGAGGGGTGCGCACGGCTGAAATCCCTGTGCCCAAAAGGGAGAGTCCTCGCTTGCGCACGCGCTTGGGGCCCGTCCTCCTCGTGCCACGGACGTCCCTCATGTCGAATTCCAATAGCTAAAGCCCGTTGCACCACGTCTTCTAGGGTCTGGGGTCTGTCCCCCCTAGCGATCTCATCCTTGATGGGGGGGCTCAATCCCTCCCAAAAAAGATCTCTGACCGGTTTACTGTCCTTTGGCCAATCTAAGGCGGTGAGCAATGCAAAAAATTTAGAGTGGTATTGGCGCACAGTCGCTTTCCCCTGCCTCAGCCCGTGCATTTGACGGCGCGCAATGTCCACATCCACAGAGGATTGAAAACAAGAATCCATCGCTTTGATGAACGCAGTTGAATTGCGACGGGCCGGTCCATCTTCGCGCCACAGATTGCGTAGCCAAGCCCTGGCCTCCCCATGCAGGTGCGAAACAATGAACCCCACTTTCTCCTCCTCATCTTTAAAATCGTGACGGAGTAAATGCAGTGCATACACGACGTCCGCTCTGAAATTGGGATAGTCTTGCAAGTTGCCATTAAAATGCGGAACCAGGGCACCCCCCCGCCGTCCAAGCGCAATGCCCTCCGCCCTGGATCCTGGGGCCCCCGCCCTGTCCGCGTGTTCCCACCTTGCCTGCAAATCCTGGCACGTCTTCTCCAAGTCGTCATTCTTCTTCTGCGAAGCAATGACTGCCGATGTGAGAGCGGTAACCTGATCCCGCAGTGCAACCAGCTGCTCCTCAGCGCTCATGGCTGCTCCCGTTCGTGAGCTTCGCAAAAAAAAATTTTTTGCTTTCAGAGAGGGGACTTACTGTCACGGCCACCCAGGATGGGTCCCAGCTCACAAGAGACCTCACTCCGTTGCAGTTTATTTACAGGAAAAGTTTATTGAAGATTTCTGCTTCTCATACAGTTCAGCATTGTGGCCGTACGTCTGTCACGTTAGACCGCTGAAGTCCCCTCTGACTCCTCCCCTCTTCCACACCAACTTAATAGCCTGGCTCTAGACCACCTCTTCCTCTCCTTTCTTTTCCGCAGGGTCTTCCTGCCCCCCTGGGTTCCCTCTCTCCGTGACTCGCCTGAGGCTGAATCCTCTGCCGCCTCTTCCCCCCTCCTTCTGGCTTTGGGGCCGGGCTCCTCCCCTGAGCTCTCTCCACTTCCGCGCGCCTCTACGTTTGAACTTGGCGCGCGTACGTTGCTCCTGACCTTTCTTTCGACCGCTACACCACCCTCTGTTCTGCTCTCCACCCTTTCCGGCTGAACACCTTGCTCCAACCCCCTTTCTCTGTTCTCTCCTAATCCTGCTCCCTCCGAGAGGCTGACGACTCCACCCCCTTTTCTCCGTTCCAGCTGAGACGCCTCTTGCTGCGTCTGTCTTCCACTGGGCTCCTCTCCGCTTCTCCCTTCTCCTCCCTTTTGCTTGATTAAGGTAACCCCCTTTTGAGAATCCTCTGACTCGCTGCTCAGACTCGTGGATTCCCTTAGAATTCCGTCATCTTCTTCCTCATCCTTCTGCCCCTCCTCCCACTCGCTCTCCGTCTCCTCTGTCATCTCCTCCTCTCTCCCAGAAACCCTGACACTACCCGAAGGAGTCTCAAAGCGGCTAACATTCTCCTTTTCCCTTTTCCCTTCCTCCCCCACAACAAACACTCTGTGAGGTGAGTGGGGCTGAGAGACTTCAGAGAAGTGTGACTGGCCCAAGGTCACCCAGCAGCTGCATGTGGAGGAGCAGGGAATCAAACCCGGTTCACCAGATTACGAGTCCACCGCTCTTAGCCACTACACCACACTGGCTCTCCATATATATATATGAGAAGGGTGGGGTCAGTTGTGCCCACAACCCTACGCATTCAGCATACGCAGACCAAAGCTCTGAGAACAGCTTCATTGATTGCAATAGGTACAGTGGTACCTTGGGTTACAGACGTTTCAGGTTACAGACTCCGCTAACCCAGAAATAGTACCTTGGGTTAAGAACTTTGCTTCAGGATGAGAACAGAAATCGTGCAGCAGTGGTTCATCGCCAGCAGGAGGCCCCAATTAACTAAAGTGGTACCTCAGGTTAAGAACAGTTTCAGGTTAAGAACGGACCTCCAGAACAAATTAAGTTCTATAACCTAAAAAGGACAGGGATTTATTTGCCTTAAGTTTATTTACACTGCTCTGGGAAGTTTTGTGTCCATCAGTTCCCGGCAAAACTAAAAAAGGGTTGGCTTCATGGGCGTAGCCAAGATATATGATGGGGGGGGGGCAAAGAACCGAGCTATCTGTGATGCAATTGGTAAGATAAATAAAAATACTTATCTATTTACTTGATTTAAGGGGGGGCAGCTGCCCCCTTGCCCCCCTGGCTACACCCATGGTTGGCTTACTTTAAATACATCCATTTTTCTTTATTGATTAACTTTCTCTGCACCCCACCTTAATGAGCCCAGAGAGGCGAAAAGTAGCAAAATTAGTACTTCACCAGGAAATAAAATAGCAGTAAGTGAAATACATTCTACAGCGGTACCTCGGGTTAAGTACTTAATTCGTTCCGGAGGTTCGTTCTTAACCTGAAACTGTTCTTAACCTGAAGCACCACTTTAGCTAATGGGGCCTCCTGCTGCTGCCACACCGCTGGAGCACAATTTCTGTTCTCACCCTGAAGCAAAGTTCTTAACCCGAGGTACTATTTCTGGGTTAGTGGAGTCTGTAATGTGAAGTATATGTAACCTGAAGCGTATGTAACCCGAGGTACCACTGTACTCAAGAGTGAAAAATGCAATCGAGGCTCTGCTTTCAGTGGATTATCTAAATGGGAAAGCAGAAAGACATTCCACTAGGGTGACGCCAATATTTATGACTGACTCTCCCATCCCCACCACATTTTTCAGCCACCCTGTTTCCAGCATTTGTGTGTTCAGACCCAGATACCCCCCCCTAAATAAATTCACACATGACGCAAAATTTTGGTTTTGGTTTTTGGCAGAATTTTGGCCACAACTTTATTGATTACAGCAAGTGACTGGTTGCATAGGCTCTGGTTTGACTAGCTCCCTGCCATGCAGGTAGCGCTGACCCAGGGTTCCAGCATAGGTCAGCCAAGGGTGAACACCTGGACAAGCGGAAAGCTGGGAACAGGCTATCTCCGCCACCCAAATGTCCCCCTGGACTCAGGGGTTTACCAAACCATCGAGTCCCTGGATTCCTTTAATGGAATACCCTTTACATAGGGATGTCGAGAGCGTTCTCCCATCCCTATCACCTGAACCAGAGCCTATCCGCAACTTTACAAGTTGTGATGATTTGCTACGTGGCAGGCAAAACCCAAATGGCAACAGCCAATCAGCCAAGTGGGGGAAATTCCTGCCGTGCATAGCAAGGTCAAGTGCAAAGCCCCCAAAGTAGGGAGAGGTGGGCGGGTGTTCTGAATGCATACGCCTAAAGAGGAAGCTCTGGGTCATGTGCATGGGCATAAATAGGTCCCTCAAACCATTTGGACTGCGTCCCATTGGCCAGATTGGACCCAGCTTCGAGAAACCTACCAATTGGGTGTTGTGGCTGACCAATCATTCTCACCCACAACACATGGTGTTGGTTTTCCTGGTCTCACCGCAATACGTGCCCTCTTTAAGGGAGGACCCGATTTATAAGACTTATTAAAAATAACGCAAGAAAAAAATATCGCTAGCCTAACCCCGGCTGACGTACCCGCTATACCTTTAAGACAGTGCTCCCTCAAAGAATTCTGGGTTCTGTAGTTTGCCCTTTGCAGAGTTACAATTCCCAGAAACCCTTAACGAACTTCAATGCACAGAATTCTTTGGGGGCGGGTTGAACTCTGAGTGTGCTTTAAAGGTAGTGTATACATAGCCCATACCTGCTCAGAAGTATGTCCCATTTTATTCAACAACTGGTGGGGGGCTTGTCTTGCAACTTAAAATAGAAAATGTTTTAAACTAAAGATTCTAAAATAGCGGAAATGAAAATGTTTTATTAGTTCTGTCTAGTGCCAGGAGGTGAGAAATTTGGGAACAGGATGGATGAGGGAAACAAGGAGAACTTCACAAAAACCAGCGCTGAACAAATGATAGCTCATGAAGTTGATTAAACAGAATACTAAACTCCTTCACATTAAAAAGAAAAATCTGAATAATGTAACAGTACAGAGGACAGTTAATATTTGTTAGAGCTAGTCAGTTTTAGACGTGCCAAAATTGGTTATAAAACACGCTTTACCTTGAATTTGTTTCTCCTGCCTCCAGACACATGAAAATACCAATCTTTTTGAAAAAGGCCATAATAGATTATTATTTTCCAGGGAGGCTTAAAGCACAGACAGGGCAAGAAAAGGCAGGTATGCACATCTAACCTCAAATAAATGTAATTGGGGTGATAGTGATTCATTGCTTGTCCCTTTTCTTTCCTTGCTAGGAGAGAAACCAAATTTCTCATCATCTGAAAGGAAAACAATTCTCACACACCCCCAAGGGGAAAAAAAAAGCTGTAATTACTTTTTAAATGCTGGAGTTTCAACAACCAGTGCCCTCTGCTGACCGAAGGTCAGAACTACAACCACTTGTTAATATGATCTGCTACACATGCTTAGTAGTTTCGAAACTAAGATTTCCAGATGAAAAAGAAACACAAACACACCATTTCAGCAGATGGTTGCGACTAGGAAATGTTCCTGGCTGATAAAGGATGTGCATAGCTCTGAAGTCCTTGACCCATTAGAAACAGAGGGATGAAGTTTATCGACCTAATAATGTTTGGAAATTCCCAGTTTCTTGCTTTTGTTCTCTTATGGTAACTCTCCATTTGCCACTTCAACCAGTCACTGCCGTATGAAGGGATTTTCCTAGGGAATGCGTTGCTGAGAAATAAAGACCCCCTCTGCAAAAATAACCCTGTTTTACGTTCCATCAGGACTCCACAGGCGGCTCACATGCCAATCTAACAGCCTCTGGGCCACTGAAGAAAGATGCATAAACACAACCCAATAATAATAATAATAATAATAATAATAATAATAATAATAATAATAATAATTTTGTACCCTGCCCATCTGACTGGGTTGCCCCAGCCACTCTGGGCAGCTGCCAACATATATAAAAATACAATAAAGCATCAAACATTAAAAAGCTTCCCTATACATTAGATACGGTTGGATTCACTTGACCATTTAACACATACATGCTTCCTGTGTGTGCATTTTTGTGTGTGTGTGAACATACATACAAATAAAAAGGAAAAGGGAAGAGGCACTTTACACTTGCAGAAGCTTGGGGTTAAAGGTCCCAGCTCACAAGCCTTCAGATTTCAACCAGGCTGTGCTAAAACAGAGGTCAGCAAATTGATCTAGGCCTTCAGTATTTCATCGCCAAAAAATGCAGCCCATGGTGCCCGGAATTTGTAAGTGTGAGAGATGTTCTAATTTGACATAGGCAGCGAAAAACATGCCTCATTAGAAGGAGAACATAAAAACAAAGGTCAGATTTCTCTTGTTTGTGACTAGCTTGACTCTGGCTGAATCTGTTGCACAGCAAATCACTCTGTGCTCTTTTTTCTGCATTGGGGGTCTATGAGCCAAAGGGCAGTTGGATTGGCATAGTAGACAGCACCTCCAGCAGACCAAGCGGCCTTAGTCTTGCTTGTCACTTTCTCCCAGCAATGAGCAGAGCCAAACCATTCACATTTACCCTTTCTAAGTGACCCCAGATGGCCCCTTTTTTCTTGTTGGTCCTGTGCCACCTTTTCAAGCGTGCTTGCCGAAAGCATTTTTTGGCACTGGACTCCGTGCTTTTCATTTGCTTGTAGTAAGTTCCACCCCACTCCATTTACCATTTTTGCTTGCAAGTGGAAACCTGCTTAGTCTGGTGACCTTTCCTCATCTGTTCAACAGCACTGTTTTGCACTTCACTGTAATAACTTGCTTAAGTGCAACCTGTAGCCTGTCACTCCAGTCGCCATTTCCTCCTTGATTGAATATACTTGCAGAGATTTCTACAAAATTTGCTTGCAGTTTACACAATTGATGTTTGGCTGATATGCAGCATACATGCATAATTAGCAAGCTATCCTCCTTCTGCAGTAAACAGATTTGTCAAGCACTGAGGTTGGAAGCCCTGTATAGGGAAGTTTTTAATGCTCGATATTTTATTATGTTTCTGTATATGATGGAAGCCGCCCAGGGTGGCTGGGGCAACCTAGTCAGATGGGCATAGTATAAATAGTGTTTTTGTTGTTGTATATTGGATAGGGAGTGAGGGAATAATTGATACTTAGCATTTTTGCTGCAGGAAGATGTGAAAACATATTTACTCATGTGACTTTGCTTTTAAAAAAGAGCACGACTAAACTGAAATGAGCAAACCAGATTTTAATGATCAATTAAAGGGAAAAAAATATGCCCTCATTCCCCTTTTTTTAAAAAACCCCAACAAAACCCAACAAAACTACTAATAAGTTGTCTTTTCAGGGTTGAGCTTGATTTGATTAAAGGTTACCATCATCCACGTGTTATGCAACATGAGTAAACATGAATTATCCAGACAATTAATGGTACTGTTTAGCTATTTTGCCCCAAACAGTTTTAATCAACATTCAGCTCTTGGCAAGACAGGCTGCTCTTAAGACTCTCCGGGTTATCAGAAATGAACTGGAACTAGAATAGATTCCCCACTCCCTTTTATCTGGTTGCTGGCTAGAAAACTATCTTGTAACATAACATGAGATAGGTTCAAGAGGTTTATAAAAATGTCAGATGTAAAACATGTGAAACTTAAATGCTGAAAAAATATATTTAAACAATACCAAATTTATGACTTCTTGGTTTGGTATGTTGGCAATGGCAGACTGAAAGGAGAGAAGAGAACATTTATATTATAAACCAACTGATGTGGCAAGACACAGCCTTGGTGTGCTTTTGTTATTATTACTAATGGGTGTATGCTTGTATAAGAGTTTGTCCCTCAGAACCCACTGACTTCTGACTCTCCCTAGAGCAAGGAGATATAATCCTGGGTTTAGTATTCTCTTTTCATTTTTAGAAGCGCAGTTTTGATTTATTTTAAAGAGGGTTCGGAAATTCAGGCCGTACATGAAATGGACGCTGCAGCTGCAAGCACATTCATGAGCAAATCCCATGGGACACAGTGGGACTTATTTCTGAGTAAATATTGCAGTCTGCTCCCATTCCATCCAAACTGTACAAGGATTAGGGTACAATCCAACTCCAGAGGGCAATATCAGGGCTTAAGCCTGTGATGAAATCACCACTGCAACCAGAGTCCCACTGCTCACACTGGCTGAGGAAGAAACTCTCTCTCTCTGGCCCTAAATGGGGTAACTGTGCCTCTGATGGACCAGGTGCGCAGCTTGGGAGTCATTTGGACTCACAGCTGTCCATGGAGGTGTCCAGGGCAGCTGCTTACCAGCTCCATCTGGTACTCAGGCTGAGACCCTACCTGCCTGCGGACTGTCTTGCCAGAGTGGTGCATGCTCTGGTTATCTCCTGCTTGGACTACTGCAATGTGCTCTATGTGGGGCTACCTTTGAAGGTGACCCGGAAACTACAACTTATCCAGAATGCGGCAGCTAGACTGGTGACTCGGAGCAGCCACTGAGACCACATAACACCAGTCTTGAAAGACCTACATCGGCTTCCAGTACGTTTCTGAGCACAATTCAAAGTGTTGGTGCTGACCTTTAAAGCCCTAAGTGTTGGTGCTGACCTTTAAAGCCCTGGTATCTGAAGAAGTGTGCATGCACACGAAAGCTCATACCTAGAACTAACTTAGTTGGTCTTTAAGGTGCTACTGGAAGGAATTTTTTTATTTTGTTTTGACTATGGCTTGGCCCAGTATACCTGAAGGAGCATCTCCACCCCCGTTGTTCTGCCCAGACACTGAGGTCCAGTGCCGAGGGCCTTCTGGCGGTTCCCTCACTGCGAGAAGCGAAGTTACAGGGAACCAGGAAGAGGGCCTTCTCAGTAGTGGCGCCCACCCTTTGGAATGCCCTCCCAGCAGATGTCAAAGAAGTAAACAACTATCTGACTTTTAGAAGACACCTAAAAGGAAGTTTAGGGAAGCTTTTAATATATGATGAATTATTTTGCTGGAAGCTGCCCAGAGTGGCTAGGGAAACCCAGCCAGATGAGTGAGGTATAAATAAATCATCATCATCATCATCTCTCTCTGTGTTTGATGTGCATGAAGGATGGGGTTTGGGGATCACTTTGCCCTGACTGCAATTCCGGGCAGTTTAGTTTAGAACATTTATATCTCACTTCGTCTTTGGGAATAAAAAAATCAGAGCAATTAAATCTAAATATGCATAACGCAACCATTAATGTATTTTCCATCTTTTGTTGGAAGCTGCCCAGAGTGGCTGGGGAAACCCAGCCAGATGGGTGGGGTATAAATAATAAATTATTATTATTATTATTATTATTATTATTATTATTATTGGATTGGAAGCAGAGAAAATGACAAAGCAAAAACTATGGGTTAACTAAATTTGGTGCTAAATGCATATTTAGCAGTCATATTTCATTTCTATTCTTTGTTGTATACAGTATTGTGAAATTTTTTAAACACACACATACATATTGCAGCATTTAACCCATTCTTCCCTCATCATGGCATGAAGAAAACACCCCTTTTCTAGGCTGCTATTGTCCCAGAAATAAACTTCTTCTTATCTGCAGTGGGCTTCCAGTGTCCCTGGAAAATGACAAAGCAGGTCCTGCCCTCACCTTGACAAATTCTAGCAGAGCGTCTATCCAAAACAATTAAAGCAATAACAGGGAAGGGAAGGTATGTTTACTGTGCCGTAGTGAAATTGGCAAGTGGAAATGGCTCCTGTTGATTCAAACTTTAAGAATATCTCAGTATGGCATGTACTTTCCAAAGCTGAAATTTCAAAGCTGAGAGGAAGAAAAAGGTATCTGTATCTGAATCTCTGTTATCGCTGGGGAGCGTCAAATAAAAAGTGAGTGTTGTAGCAATTATGGGCCTGGCAGCATAGCACACATGAGTGAGTAATCATATACATAGACTGTCAGTGCATTAGCCTCACATGAACTGAATATCTATATATTTGACTGTATTAAGCTATGATAACGTCCTCCTTTCCCAGAACAACTTGTACAAGAATGTGTACAGAACTGTAGCAAGCGAGATCTTAGGATCAGATCCCGGTGCTTCAAGAAAGTAACCAGCCATAAATTGTTAATATTGGAAGGGATTGGACAGAACACTCCCTTGTATCTCTTCTCACCCAAGCAGAAGAAAACTATCAATTGATCTTTATCAGCCCATGTTCCCATGCTCCCTTGGTGAAATCTGGCAGCCGCTTAGCACATGAGCTACTATTGGGGAGTACCAGAGGGAAATGTGGGAACAGCCTCTTCCAGCTAGGTCTCTTAACTTTTTGGATAGGAACTTTCCTTTCTTGAACTTTGGTAGTTTGAACTGCAAGCTGTTGACAGCTTATGATGATTTCAGATGCAAAGATTTGTGTGGGATGGAGGGATGTCGTTGAGACGGGCGAGTTCTGTGATTTTGGAAGGGGCCATTCGCTTACTGGAGAGAATCACACAAGAGAATTAGATCTCATGAAAGCAACATACCCCCGTGGATTTGTGTGAGTTTATGCAGCTTTAGAAGTTGGCTCTGCCCGCCATCCAAATTCTTTTCTGTTCAGGGCAGCACCCATGTTTCCTGTCCCCTTGTGGCTTGTGGTGTGTGCATGAAGGACTGGATACTTCTTGCGAGATGGGTCCTGGATTCTCTCAGCTCCAGTGGGCCACTTTTACACATGGTCACCAGCAGCTAAGGCCAATAGGGTTGTCCATATTTCCAATCAGCAAGCCTCCTTTGTAACAATTCTTTCTACAGATGTCAAGGCAATAAACAACTATTTTACTTTTAAATACAGTTAAATTACTTTTAAATTACTTTTAAACTCAGGTTAAGTACTTAATTCGTTCCGGAGGTCCGTACTTAACCTGAAACTGTTCTTAACCTGAAGCACCACTTTAGCTAATGGGGCCTCCTGCTGGTGCCACACCGCCGGAGCACGATTTCTGTTCCCATCCTGAAGCAAAGTTCTTAACCTGAAGCACTATTTCTGGGTTAGCGGAGTCTGTAACCTGAAGCGTATGTAACCTGAAGTGTATGTAACCCGAGGTACCACTGTCGTTGTTGTTGTTTAGTCATTTAGTCGTGTCCGACTCTTCGTGACCCCATGGACCAGAGCACGCCAGGCACTCCTGTCTTCTACTGCCTCCTGCAGTTTGGTCAGACTCATCTTTGTAGCTTCGAGAACACTGTCCAACCATCTCGTCCTCTGTTGTCCCCTTCTTGTTGTGCCCTCAATCTTTCCCAACATCAGGGTCTTTTCCAGGGAGTCTTCTCTTCTCATGAGGTGGCCAAAGTATTGGAGCCTCAGCTTCAGGATCTGTCCTTCCAGTGAGCACTCAGGGCTGATTTCCTTAAGAATGGATACGTTTGATCTTCTTGCAGTCCATGGGACTCTCAAGAGTCTCATCCAGCACCATAATTCAAAAGCATCAATTCTTTGGCGATCAGCCTTCTTTATGGTCCAGCTCTCACTTTCATACATCACTACTGGGAAAACCATGGCTTTAATTATACAGACCTTTGTTAGTAAGGTGATGTCTCTGCTTTTTAAGATGCTGTCTAGGTTTGCCATCGCCTTTCTCCCAAGGAGCAGGCGTCTTTTAATTTCGTGACTGCTGTCACCATCTGCAGTGATCATGGAGCCCAAGAAAGTAAAATCTCTCACTGCCTCCATTTCTTTCCCTTCTATTTGCCAGGAGGTGATGGGCCCAGTGGCCATGATCTTCGTTTTTTTGATGTTGAGCTTCAGACCATATTTTGTGCTCTCTCTTTCACCCTCATTAAAAGGTTCTTTAATTCCTCAAGGTTTTGTCATCTGCATATCTGAGGTTGTTGATATTTCTTCCGGCGATCTTAATTCCGGCTTGGGATTCATCCAGCCCAGCCTTTCGCATGATGAATTCTGCATATAAGTTAAATAAGCAGGGAGACAATATACAGCCTTGCCATACTCCTTTCCCAATTTTGAATCAATCGGTTGTTCCATATTCAGTTCTAACTGTAGTTTCTTGTCCCACATAGAGATTTCTCAGGAGACAGATGAGGTTATCAGGCACTCCCATTTCTTTAAGAACTTGCCATAGTTTGCTGTGGTCCACACAGTCAAAGGCTTTTGCATAGTCAATGAAGCAGATGTCTTTCTGGAACTCTCTAGCTTTCTCCATAATCCAGCGCATGTTTGCAATTTGGTCTCTCGTTCCTCTGGCCCTTCGAAATCCAGCTTGCACTTCTGGGAGTTCTCGGTCCACATACTGCTTAAGCCTGCCTTGTAGAATTTTAAGCATAACCTTGCTAGCGTGTGAAATGAGTGCAATTGTGCATAGTTGGAACATTCTTTGGCACTTCCCTTCTTTGGGATTGGGATGTAGACTGATCTTCTTCAATCCTCTGGCCACTGCTGAGTTTTCCAAATTTGCTGGCATATTGAGTGTAGCACCTTAACAGCATCATCTTTTAAAATTTTACAGGTACCACTGTAGTTACTTTTAAAAGTTAGCTGTTTAGGGAAGTTTTTAATGTCTGACGCTGTATTGTTTTTAATATTTGGTTGGAAGCTGACCAGAGTGGCTGGGGAAACCCAGCCAGATGTGCGGGACATAAATAGTAAATAATAATAATAATAATAATAATAATAATAATAATAATAATGGCTCATATGTTAAGAGTTCTATGGGCTTGCTTGCTTGCTTGATTGATTGCACCATACTTATAAGGTACCTTGTTGACCCATATTATTGAAAGGCTATCTGGAAATGTGATTGATAGACGCACATGCTGTCATATTTGCATTTGTTTTCTTTTAAATCAGGGACAGGGAACCTGTAGACCTCCAGATGTTGTCAGACTGCAGTCCCCATCACCCCCAACCAGCACGGGCTGGGAGGTGGTAGCCTGATCATGGGGGAGAAAACAACAACTGGAGGACCTATACTTGTTTTAAATGGAATTTGGGCTTCCTACTCTTCTTTGTTGTCTGATAAACTCTAACCATCCGATTTGAGCAACACATGATAAGGAGCAGAAGCAGGTAAAATCAAGGAGAGGGAAGCTGGGTTGAATTAAGAGCAAATGTAGTTTATACAGCTGTTTGCTCTTTTGGCAACTCACGCTCTTTCCAGTTTCCAGCATATTAAATAAAGAAACTCCCCTGGCCTTTCAGATTGGAAAATCATTTGCTGAGATGGAAATCAGCGGAGTGATTGGCTTACTGAACTGGCAACCATAAAGAGAATAGTGCCAAGTGAACTGTAAACTAGAGAGCCCACTCACTGAAGTGGCTTTTGCTCAACAGTATCTGTAGAGCAGCTCAGGGCACGAACATATTAACACTCATATTGAACCACTGAGCTGGGGCTTCATAGCTCATATTGATTTTCTATAAACACCGTAAAATAAATTCATTTCTGCACTGGGCATATTATCTAGTTTAATGGGGATGCAACATCATAAGCCTTCTAGTAGCTTACTAGGTGGGGTTAGTGCATGGAATGACCTCGCTTGCTTGACCTCGTGCTGTGCATTGTAAAAGACAGGGGAAACTGTGGCCTCCAGTTATTACTGGACTACAACTCCCATCATCCCTGCTGGCGGGGGCTGATGGGAGTTGGAGTACAACAACTTCTGAAGGGCCAGAGATTCCCAGGGCTCACAGACTAAGAGACATCTACTCTAACAGATATGGCTACTAGCTCTTAATTTCATTAGAGTTGAATTTACCTTGTAATTTGTCCTACTCAACCCTGGCTACAAACCCATTCTGTATATTGTTTTTACAAAATAGACCTAGGTTTGTTTATTTTCCTGCCTAGTGGACTTGCACCACAATCCTTGCAAAAGAAATAAGAGGTATGAATGCAAATTGTTTGGTACAGCAGTAAAGGAGATTCACAAAATACTGTGTTAGTTAAAGGTCATCAGGCCAAGCTGTATTCAGTCCTCATTCTGTGGCTCAGTTGGATGAGATCTCCTCAATAAGCTGCAAATCACCTTTAACCTAATGACATTTAAAGGAGGTAAACGGTGAAATCTGTCTCAAATGCATTTTAGTGCTTTCCCTCATTTCTCCATCCCTCCATCTGAATGTGAACAAAAGCTGCCCAATAGTGCCAGTGACCTTTGCTTTAAATCCAAAAGTTTGTTTATTACAGGAACCCCAGGGGTTGGAAGTAGTAGAAGAAGAAAAAGGCAAGATTATGCAAGGATATGTTTCTGTGTGTATATATAGAGAGACAGAGAAACTCACTGGAGCCTTCTAGATCAGTGTTTCCCAAACTTGATTCTCCAGCTGTGTCCTGTTAGCTTTGGATGATGGGAGCTGTAGTCCAAAAACAGCTGGAGAGCCAAGTTTGAGAAAGCGTGTTCTCCCTGAAATGAGAGCACGTGTTGCGGTGGGGTCAGCCAAGCCATCCCTCTGTTGCCAGGCAGGGTAAAAGAAGGCTGACCTGGGGCAACGATTGGATGGCCGGGTTGCATGTTGCAATGTGGTGGGTGGGACCAAAGACTTTAAATATTGAGGGCACTCAGCTTTTGCTTTCTCTTTCGCTGAGTGCATCGGATCACCCGCCCGCCCGCCTTGAGTTCCACTTGACCTTGCTATGCCTGTCATGGGGTTGTCTGCCGTTGGGGCAGGGCCTTGTAGGAATTTTGTCCATTTGGTTGATTGGCTGGTGCCATTTGGTTTTTGCCTACTACATAGCAATTCGTCACAACTTGTAAGGTTGCGGTTAGGGATTGGTTATAAAAATTGGTTGGAGGAGGGGTAAAGATAGGCTGGGCCTGCCCTTCCAATGATGGTGCGGAAGGGAGTTCTGTTAAAGGAATCCAGGGGCTTGCCACGATTTCGTCCAATCCCTGAAGTGGAACCAGGGCCGGCAAGCCCCAGGAAGCATGCGGGTGAGCGGTGAGGGCCTGTGACTCAGCTCCATTGCTCCCCAATATTGTTTTCCCTTCACTGGCTTCCAAGGGAGTTCGGAAGTCAGTTCTGTCCCAGACAGGGGGACAGATAGTCTTAACCAATGCCTAAGCAACCACTCACAGATATGTATTTTAATAAAGTTGTGGCCAAATTATGCCAAAAACCTTAAACAAAAATTATGTGTGAATTGTGAGTTATTTGAGGGGGTGGCTTGGGGACCTCGACACGCAAACACTGTTCTAGATTGATATGCTGTGGGAGAGGAGGTTAGAGAGATCCAGTTCTTTCTCCTCACACCACATTGCAATGATTTTTGCCAAGGATATACAGTCATACCTCTGGTTGCGTTCACTTCATGTTGCGGATTTTTGGGTTGTGAATGCGGCAAACCCCGGAAGTGTATACTTCTGAGTTTCACTGCATGTGCACACACAGAAGCAATCTGCGCACTTCGCACATGCGCAGAAGTGCTCTGTCATGCTTCGCGCAAGTGCAGTAGCAGCGCCCTACTTATGGACTTTTCAGGGTACGAACAGCAACCCGAAACGATCGTGTTCGTAAGTAGAGGTACCACTATATTTTGTGCACAAGTCATAGAACAGTAGTTGGAAGGGACCCTGAGGGTCATTTAGTCTAGCCCCTGCAATGGTGGAATCTCAGCATGTGGTTTCCCATCCAATTTGAAACCATACCAGTGTCAGCACCTGGGGGTCGAAAGGCCAGCTGGCTAGGCCCCAGCTGGACCGTCTCCCTCTCAGCCTTTATGCTGCGGAGATCCATCGACCTCTGGCTCCAACGTAAATCAGTGACTCAAGCTTACTGCCTTGAGCACACTGTACGTAGCAGTGTAAACTGCACAACAGAAGAGGCTGAGGCTGTGGATACATACTAATACTATGGATTATATGTTATATAATATACATTTTAGGGTTTTGAATCAATAGTCAAATAGTGGATCTTATTCTAATTGCCCCATCTAAAAACCTTTGCTGTCACCTGCTCTGGTCCATGGGGTCATGAAGAGTCGGATACGACCAAATGACTAAACAACAACAACTGACAGTTGAAGTGGAAGTCAAAGGAGGGGAAAGGGGTCCATTCTGAATCACACCAGGAGTGGGATGAGACCAGCAGTACCTCCTATTTGTTGAAAGGCCGCTGTAGATCTCTTGCCAAGAGAAAGGACAGTGTGACCTTCTCTGGGGTTGACTTCCGGTTAAGCTGGTGAAAAGGCCAGGCAGCCAGCTCCTGAGTTCCACACACACAGTGCTTTTTTCTGGGGGGATGCTGGGGTACGCATACCCCTAAACATTTTGTGAATCTAACGGAAGAAGAAACTATTTTTTATATATATATAAAATTAGTTTATTCTCTAGCACAGTGAATCGTCAGTTCCGTTGAATAGCATGGTGAATCGTGAGTTCCATTGCTACTCCCGATGGCGGCCTCATTCCCTGTCACGGTGGTTCCTGAGTCTCAGACAGAAGAGAGCGTTTAATGTGTGAAGTAGGAGTTGGACTCTAGCATGGTGATTGGTCAGTTTCGTTGTTACCACCTCCAGTGAAGGCTTCATTTCCTTTCCCGGTGATTTGCTTGAGTCAAAATGAGTACCCCTAAACATTTTTATTATTTTTTTTAGAAAAAAGCACTGCACACACACACATACCCGAGTCTGAAAAGTATGTTTACTTTTTGCTTACAGAGTCGACGGAGATAATTTGTGCCAAAGTTGTGGACAGATTTTTGTTCATTTTGTTTATTCCTTAATATCATATTATTCCTTCCCTTCCCTTTTATAATGGGAGAAGGATGTCTAGTTCTACCACATCTGGAGAAAAAGAAAAAACGTATTTGAAACTCGTGGAGTTCCAGGAACGTCAGGTTCCTTACCTCCCGGGATGTTCTCAAAATGGAAGATGAGTGATTGAAGTACAAAGTATGATGAACAAAATGTTATTTTGAGCACTTGGTTTGTGTTGGCTCTCTCGGTGCAGCCCACCTCTAAACAGTGAGAAGCGATTTGTCATTAAGAAGTAATAGGAGAAGATTATTAACATTAGGACATCCGGACATCTAGGGAGAGTACCTCAGGTTCCTTTTGCTCAGCAGTGGACGTCTTTCAGAACAAAGGCTATAAAGATTTCCTGTCCCTTCTTTCGAGTGTTATTTTTAAAAATATATCCTAATTTACTTTGGAACATTCCATCTGGCTATATTAGATGTCGCACAGAGCCCACCTTCAAGCATATTTTAATTGGGGGGGGGAAAGTTAGGAATTGTTGGGCTTTCTAAAAATGCAATGTTTTCTTAGGATCTGATATTTCAGTGGATGAAATGGTATGCAAATCAGTGTAGAAGGAAATAACAAGTTCCAACACATTTATCTGTGCCTTCCAGGATGAAAAAGAAGCTTGTTTCGTGTCTTAGTCAAAGATGGAATAATTGAGCTGCTTCTCTGTTCTATACATTGATTAATTTTGTCCCACTCTCATGAGTTTTTGAAGATTGTTTTCAGAAGCACATTGACAAAATTCTCTTTTTCTAGCATCAATGCAGACTGGATATGGTGGAAGGACTTTACCCCAGTCTCATTTAAAGGTAGATCTATCAAATTTAGACTTTCCAAAACAACATGAGAACCAAAACACGCCCTTCCTTGGACATTTACACTGATCCAACCAACCAAGGTCAACAAAAATGCATCTGTTTGGTAAAAGTATGTGTAAAAATGAATATACATGAAAATGACAAAATCGCATTACATTAGGAGGAATTGCTTGCAAAAATATGTAAACTGCTCAAAAATGCATACCTAAATGTGTTTATTATGAAAAATTCACACTAAATAGTTGAAGAATTTTCACAAGGATTTTTTTATTTTATTTTAAATTGGAAATTGCTGCAGAATTGTGGAAAACTGAATTTAAGGTTGGAAAAATAAGGATCTGAGGAGGATTGAAATTGACAGATCCTTCCATCCTTAATGGTGACAAATGGCCAGGGTCATTGATACTTAGAGAACTTTGTTTCTTTAGCTTCTGTTTGTTTTCAGAGAATTCTGCACCCTCATTCTAAGTAATTCTAAGTAATATTTATTGGCATCAGCAGGTCAGGGTCCCTTTAATCTTTGAACCACACCCCTGATTACTCAAATGCCCAGCCTCCAAAGAAGCTTACAGAAGTTGTGGGACGTGATACATAAGTAGCAGTCAAGTACAACATTCCTTGTTTTCCTAGAGTGGACATGCAGGTGGATGTTTGTTTCAGCCAGCCGAAAACTTCCTGTTTCCTCCTGGCCTGGAGCATCCTTCCTCTTGCGTGTGACTAGAGGTGGGCATGACCTTACCTGTTCAGGTGACAAAAGGACAAGGCACGCAGCACATTCTCCTCTCTTTGGACTTTGTCATTGGAGCGACAGCTCTCTTTTTAGCTAGAGATGCCCTGTTGGCTTTCAGCCAACAGAGGACCAAGAAACTATCTACATATTGGATAGACTCACAGGTATATATATCTGTAACTAAGTTTGCCTTCAGGGATCCATCTGTGAACTGATGATGCTGTGACTAAACTACTTTTATATATCTTAAATAAGATTGTGGTGTGTTTATTCTTTTAAGGGGGAAATAAGGGATCTTACCAGGAATCTATATTGAGAAGCTTAAACAAGTTTGCAACCAGCTACCCACTGTGCATTTAAAGGGGAATGTTAAAACTCTGCTAAAAGTTATCTAACTTGTTAGCGCAAGTTAGAATTAAGGTTACCAGATTCTTTTCTATGAATCCGGGGACACTTTTCAACTTCAATGGATTTTGCATGGGGACTGATTTTTAATCCGGTGACTATCCCCGGGAAATGCGGGCATCTGGTAACCTTAAGTTAGGAAGGATATTAATAAATAATATATCCTCTCCTGCCTCCCTTAACAGTCCAACAAAAGTATGTGTTTCTTAACTTCTCATCATTGCTACTGCTGATTTTTCTTTAAAAAGTGTTTGGTTCTTCTGTAGTAGAAAATGCTGTAGTTGAACAGACAGACAGGCTCCAGCTGCACATATGTGGGGTTGCTTTACTTTTTAGAGAACCACCTATCAATTTAAGATGCTGGCTTTTAGTTATTTTGTTTTGAATTTTGTACATGTGTATTCTGCTTTGGGGACAAAATGGGCTCGCAAAGTGATTTACCATTAAAAACCTTCTGCGATACCCATACCTTTAAAAAATGAGAAAGGAATTCATAAACCTCAAAGAAAAACATATTTCTGAAAACTAAAAATCCTTCCTGCTCTCACCTGGATTCAACCTATACCTAGATCTCATTAGACGTCAAATACCCCTCACCCTAAAATGCCCACCAGCATAAGCATGATGACCTGGTCCTACTGCATTGGGTTGGGTATATTCCCTGATACAGTGGTACCTCGGGTTAAGAACTTAATTCATTCTGGAGGTCCATTCTTAACCTGAAACTGTTCTTAACCTGAGGTACCACTTTAGCTAATGGGGCCTCCCGCTGCTGCCGCACAATTTCTGTTCTCATCCTGAAGCAAAGTTCTTAACCTGAGGTACTATTTCTGGGTTAGCGGAGTCTGTAACCTGAAGCGTCTGTAACCTGAAGCATCTGTAACCCGAGGTACCACTGTACTGGTAAAAATTAACACCGCCTGTTACCTGAACTCTAGAAGTTACTTGAACTCCATGACACCATACTTAAGTGATTCTTGGTATCTTAGCAACTAACCAATGCAAATGGATATAGAGCACTCCAGCTTTACAGGAGTCACTTAATCTCAGAACAAGACAGGGCCTCAGGGATCATCTCATCTAAATATACCCTATAAATAAACTATATTGACAGATGAGTGGTCAGTCTTCTGGTACTCCCCCCCCCCCAACCTGGGACAAAATCCCAAGCCTCTCTAGCAGCATGTATGCAAACTTGCTGAGCCATCCTTTTGAGTTTTTAAATGTGACCAAACTGAGCCTCCTACAGCAGAGTCGAGTATACACTTCCAGAATTAACACTAAATACATTACATCTGGTAAATGAGCCACATAGCTGCTAGAGGGCCATGAAAATTTGTGTCCTGGGCTTCTTAGACTCGTCTACACATGAATTATCTGAAACTGAAGGAGCGCATGGGTTGCCATATATGAAATATGATTGTTTACAAAACTATTGTACTACCAACCTTACTGTACACTTGTGAAACATGGACCACTTATAAATGCCATCTCCAACTCCTCAAAAGATTCCATCAACAGTGTCTCTGAAAATTTTTACACATTACTTGGGAAGACAGGCGAACTAATACCAATGTACTGGAACAAGCAAAGATCACCAGTGTCAAAGCAATGATTCTTCAACATCAACTTTGCTGGACTGGTCGGGTTGTGCGGATGCCTGATTATCATCTTCCAAAGCAGCTACTCTATTCCGAACTTAAAAATGGAAAGTGTAGTGCTGGTGGTCAACAAAAGAGTTTAAAGACTGCCTCAAGGCAATTTTTTAAAAATGTAGTATAAACACCAACAATTGGGAAACAATTGCCTGCGAGTGCTCCAGTTGGAGAGCAGCCTCTACCAAAGGTGTCATGGGCTTTGAAGACACTCAAACTCAGGATGCAACGGAGAAGCGTGCTAAGAGGAAGGCACGCTTGGCAAATCCACACCATGATCAACTCCCACCTGGAAACCAATGTCCCCACTGTGGAAGGATGTGTGGATCCAGAATTGGCCTCCACAGTCACTTATGGACTCATTCTTAAAACCATGTTTATGGAAGACAATCAACTATGAGTGATCGCCAAAGAAGAAAGATATTGACATTATTTTCAGCTCTCCTACCCCATCTTTTTGCTCAGGGGAGGAGCTCATGTAGGTCCTGGTCCTGGCTTATGAAGGTGCTCTAGAAGGTTCACAGGTAGTGGTTATGTGTAAATAAAACCATACAACACAAACATATTACAGTCTCTGGTGAGCTACATTCTAAGGAAACCAAATCTGAGGTATATGTGGGCAGATGTTGCGGTACATGTAACAATACCAGCCAGATGAGTCAGTGACCTGACATGGCATAAGGCAGCTTCATTGGTTAATACATTCAACAAACAACATCACCATCATTGAGAAATAGTGTAGGCTGAAGCCTGATTGTTGTCTGCTGCTGACCCTCTTGAAGGAGCAAAGCCTTTCAACAGCAGCATTTCTGACCTCAGGCAAAAGTAAGGTATGACTGGAATGGTAACTGCTAATCTCTCAACTCCTAAGAAAAGGCAACGGATCTTCCTCCCTCTCTTCCTCCTTTGGAAATAAATTTTGCCACTATGGATGGAAGTATAAGGAGTAGAGTAGGACATATCATGTCTCTAGAATTCAGCTGACTTGGTGTATTTATTTATTCAGCAAAGCAGTAAGCAGATAATATACTAAATGAGCAGTAAACCTCGTTTGTTTGTTTTTGTTTGTTTGGTTGTCTGCTTGCTTGTTTAATACCTTGCCTTTCAGTTCTTTGGAAATTGTGAGTAAGCCATAAGCAGAAAGTTCTTAGTGATATAAACAATTGTATCAGTGCTCATCCTCTATCCACCCACCATATATTAGCTTGTGATTTGAGATTGTGTCATCAGGTTTCTAAACCGAGTGTGAAGGGTTCACGTGCAAAAGTTACTTGCCCCTTGTTATGTACTGAGTTGAATAGGATTCAAATTGCAGCAGTCTAATTGGTCCTAGAACAATAGGATTCAGAATGCAGCAGTCTGATTGGTCCATAGGAGCCACCCAATCCAACTCCAGGTGGAAGTGAATCCACAACCTGATTGGCCTACAGGAGAATCCTGGAATTAGCCAATCACGTGGGGCCCATTGTGTAAATAAAGCAGACAGTTCAGGGAAACTTCCATTCTTCACTACTATGAGCTGAATATAGAGCATGAAATCCACACTCGACTCCGAGTATATTTCACCCCTCCGCAAGACATTTCTTACATTTTGATGCTTCACAATCAATCATGTAGAAACATGATTAAGTCAAGGATGAAGAAGTTCTGACTCTCCAGCTGTTGCTGGTCAGTAACTCCCATCAGCATCATTGACAACGCTGGCCGAGGCTGATGGGAGTTGGAACCCAACAACATCTTGGGGGCCTCATGTTCCCCACCTCCAGCCTACGAAGACTGTTGGACCAGAGGCAACAGTGAAGTAAAGGAAAGGACCTTGTACACCACAGGAAATTATGGTGTCTTTCGTTTCATCTTCAACTTTTTAGAAGCTATTCTCTGTCTTCAGCATTAGAATCTGTGAGGTTTCAGAGTCTGTGGGCTGATTTGAATGCTGTGTCCTCCATGTGGGGGCTGCAAAAAATTTGCTGCCATATGGGCATCACTCGACACAGCAGATGTAACCATCCATGTGAGGGCATCTTCACTGACGGTGGCTGATTCCAGTATCTTCCAGGGTTCCAAGCTGTTTTCCATATAGTTCACATGGAAATATTCTACAAGACACTTCACAATTAGGTTGAACCATGTAGAAATAAGAAATATGTACACTCTGTGTGAAGTGCTGTCATGGGCAGTGGGGTGATTTTTGGTGATTGCTACAAGGTGACTGAACATTGGAATTGGCCCTGAGAATATTTATTCTTGGAATGTTCTCAACTCTGTGGAGGCCTGACACCCAGCAAGGTCCATGATCCATCAGAGGGTCCATCACTTAATGGAATAACTAGACCAATCTCCTATTTCCAGGGCTACCTGACAACAATTAAGTCACTTTCTGTAGGAACACTCAAGTCACCGGGGAAATGGGATGTCATCATATAGAGACATCTGGAGCAATCTCCATTATAGTGTTGCAATGAGAGGGTGATGACAGCAGAGTGCGGTCCAGATTGATCCATGGCTCCCACTCCCATCACAGAATATGAGATCACCCATAAGACTTCCAGGCTATTGCCATTTCCTGGAAGGAAGTGGACCAGGTTGCCATGAGGCATATCTCACCCTGGAGTGGCAGGGCTCAACTGAGCTCTGGTTGCTCACACCACTGCTCCATTCCAGGATAGGATAGGGAAGCAGATGAGGTGGCAGTGAAGTTTGCATGGTGCAAACACATTGACGGGAACACCGGCTGATGACCACCCAGACCACCTCACCTCTCTCTGTCCTGCAGCAATGCAGATGACCCGAGATCAAGAGAGCATTGTATCCTGCTATCTGTTACTGTCTCTCTTCCCCTGTTTAATCCCTGTGGCACTAGAAGTACTAACAGGACCAACAGGAGACTTGTAGTCCATTGTCACCAGGCACCTTAGGAAATGGAGGATTAATCCCAGAGCCTCTGGTGTAATCTCATACCCCCCAATATTTCTCTGATGAAAAAAGGGACATCCTATATTCAGTGATGATGATGATGATGACGACGAGATGATGATGATACCCTGCCCATCTGACTGGGTTGCCCCAGCCATTCTGGGTGACTTCCAACGTAGATAAAAACATAATTAAACATTAAACTTTTTTTTTTTAATTTCCCTATACACTGCTGCTTTCAGATGTTTTCTAAAGGTTGTATAGTTATTTATCTCCTTGGCTTGGGGGTTGCATGACTCCATACCCTCCAACATTTCTCTGATGAAAATAGGGGTGTCCTAAGGAAAAGCAGGGACGCAGGTGGCGCTGTGGGTTAAACCACAGAGCCTAGGACTTGCCGATCAGAAGGTCGGTGGTTCAAATCCCCGTGACGGGGTGAGCTCCTGTTGCTCGGTCCCTGCTCCTGCCAACCTAGCAGTTCGAAAGAACATCAAAGTGCAAGTAGATAAATAGGTACCGCTCCAGCGGGGAAGGTAAACGGCGTTTCAGCAAACTGCTCTGGTTCACCACATGACCCAGAAGCTGTACGCCAGCTCCCTTGGCCAATAAAGCGAGATGAGCACCACAACCCCAGAGTCGGTCATGACTGGACCTAATGGTCAGGGGTCCCTTTACCTTTACCTTTAAGGAAAAGCAGGGCATTCCAGGATCAAAACAGAAACTGGGTTGGCTTCTGTAAATCTGGGACTGTCCCTGGAAAATAGGGACACTTGGAAGGTCTGTAACCTCCCATCTCCTGATGAGAGAGGTACTTGAAGGAATGGAATAGAACTGTCCATCACACATTTTAACCTGGTTGTGTGTTTTGTTGCTACTCTGCCCCGGGGAGTTTAGGTAGCAGTGTATGGAGTGCCAGAAGCCTTATCTGGGCCCCCATCTAAACTGTTCCCATTTATGATGCTTTTTTATGGAGTGTGGGGTTGGGAGTCACAGACAACCATGTATCCAGGGCTCAGGAAAACCTGGAGATAGCCCTCATCAGGAAGTATAGTATACTTCTTGGGATAAACATCTCTTTGTGGTATATGTCTGTGGTGATACTTTGGACCAGAGTTGGGTGAAATTTTTTATGTGGAAAATGTACTGTTAAAAATAGCTTCTCACAGAAACACAAAAGTCTGGGCGATAAAATATTAATTTCCATTTCCGTTTCTTTGATGTTTTCCAGGAGAGTCAACCAAAGGACACCGTATGAACTATGTTGAAAAATCAGAAACAAGATTTTTCTCTTTTCCTCTTGAAAAATAATAATCAGAAAACACTTTAGTAGTCATCTGACAAACTATTTCCCTTTTATGCTGAAGTGGCAAAGTTTTCAGACATTCCTTTTTATAGGGATTTTTTAAAACATAAAGGTAAAAGGACCCCTGACCATTAGGTCCAGTTGCGGACAACTCTGGGTTGCTCATCTCGCTTTATTGGCCAAGGGAGCTGGTGCACTGCTCCCAGGTCATGTGGCCAGGATGACTAAGCCACTTCTGGCGAACCAGAGCAGTGCACGGAAACACTGTCTACCTTCCCTTCGGAGCAGTACCTATTTATCTACTTGCACTTTGACGTGCTTTCTAACTGCTAGGTTGGCAGGAGCAGGGACCGAGCAACGGGAGCTCACCCTGTCGTGGGGATTCGAACCGCTGACCTTCTGATTGGCAAGCCCTAGGCTCAGTGGTTTAACCCACAGCGCCACCCGTTTTAAAAAATGGTCCTGCTTAATTTTATTTTTCAGTCTTAAAACATTGAAATTTCCACAGGGAAAACTTGCTATCCAAAATACTCCAGTATTATGCTGCCTTTTGGTGAGGATAATTATGTTTCAGGGCAAACCAACAGTTGTACTAAATAACTCATACTTCACATTTCTTCTCATCTTTGCTGTACTATTCTTGACAGCTCAATATGGGTCTCACTTTGTAATAAACATAAAGCACATCTGCAATATATGATCTTTCACTGCTGTGTTTTGCAAGACATTTACTTGAATTATCCATTTGTGTAGTCAATACAAGTCGAACAGTTTTATTATTAACTGCCTGCTAGGGCAAAGGAAGAGGAGAAAGCCAACCTGCTTTAAGAGATTCACCTGCATAATTGCAAAAATACATTAATTATGGTTTCCATTCTCAGCGGATGGCAACAGCTGAAACTGCATGGGCTTTGAGATGTACAAAATGCCTGCTCATATTTTTAAAATACCCGTTCTCTGCCCACCTGCACATACTGCAGAAATGTGCTTTCATTTGCTGGCACCCAAATTAGAATTTTAAAATGGCATTAAAAAGAAAGGGGGGAAAATCCAACATTTGTAACTGGAATCAATCTGGATGGTTTATGTGAGACCTGTCAGAAAGGCTTATTCCCTTCCTACAATGTTGCTATGAAGGACTGAAATACACATATCTTCTGGCACCTCAGAAGACATCTACCCACTTTTTTTCAGAGCCTAGATTATGAGCTGCTATGTTGAATTCTATTGTGAAGCCAACACTTCTGAGACCCATATGTTTCACTTCTAGTGACTTCATCCACCAGAGCTCCTAAATTCTGGCGTCTGTGAGGCCTGGGGTAGACTCAATAGAAGGTCTTTGATAACTGCTTGAGTTGTTACATTCACTAGGCCATCTCTAATTGCCGTGGCAGTTTTCCATGGAGAACCAGTGGGATATCCAGTGGTACCTCGGGTTAAGTACTTAATTCGTTCCGGAGGTCTGTTCTTAACCTGAAACTGTTCTTAACCTGAAGCACCACTTTAGCTAATGGGGCCTCCTGCTGCCGCTGCGCCGCTGGAGCACGATTTCTGTTCTTATCCTGAAGTAAAGTTCTTAACCCGAGGTACTATTTCTGGGTTAGTGGCGAAGTAACCTGAAGCGTATGTAACCTGAAGCGTATGTAACCCAAGGCACCACTGTAGTTAAATCTGGATATGAACTCTTTAGGTTTGGGCAGAGAAGGAGGTTCCATAGGTTTAAATGACTGGCATGACTTTGAATATTGAGGAATGGATGTGGTGGAAAAAGTCTCTCATTGAGTTCCATATGCCATGAAACATTTTACATGCAGTGCAGAGGCAAACTCACTCCATATTTCGCAAGCAACCTAAACTCATAGCAACAGTGGTGCTTGCAACACATTTCCTTGCATCATCTGTGGGTAGAGAAACAGTGCACATCATAATGACTCCCTAGACCTTGCTACAAATCGATGGATTTAATAAACCCAGGAAGCAAAGACTTTGGATGAGGCGTTTCTTCATTTCCAGATCAATAATGCAAGGAAACTGATGGCTTAATTTACGGATGCCATAATGAATGGCATAATAATAATAATAATAATAATAATAATAATAATAATAATAATGATGTTGCAAATGTTTACAAAGTTCAGAATCTTTACTGATCATCACAAGCTAGAGGAAAACTCAACCAAAACACAAAATTTTTAGCACTATTTTATACTTGGTGATTTATGCCAGTAGAGAGAGAAGCGTATTTGATGTTCAAGGGACTGTTATTTAATATTCTAATTTCCAAACACTGAGATCAGAACAAAATCACATTGTATATGTGGAAGCTACCAGTAAGATGAGTAGCTATTTCCATGTAAAAGCCACTTGTTCCCATTTTCTCCACTTGTTCACCATGTTTTTTAAACACTCATAGGTTTCTTTCACAGTGCAGGCAAGCAGTGGGAAAATACAATTAGAGGCAGACATGTGTGTGTGTGTGTGTGTGTGTGTGTGTGTGTGTGTATACGCTTCAGGTTACATGCGCTTCAGGTTACAGACTCCTCTAACCCAGAAATATTACCTCGGGTTAAGAACTTTGCTTCAGGATGAGAACGAAAATTGTGAAGCAGGAGGCCCCATTAGTAAAGCGGTGCTTCAGGTTAAGAACAGTTTCAGGTTAAGTACAGACCTCTGGAATGAATTAAGTACTTAACCCAAGGTACCACTGTATAAGATGACCCCTATTTTGGGGGACTCAAATTTAAGAAAATGGGGGGGGGGAATGGCTCAGAGTTGTTGAGCTATTTTTTTGGGGGGGGGGTTGCCAAAAATCGCTCACCCGCACGCAGCGCCTCTCGTCTGCCCCATCGCTGGCAGAAGCTGCCAATCACACGCCCAATTGCCGCAGCGTCAGCCAATCAATACCAGTCCTTGACACAGCAACCAATAAGACGCCCAATAGCTGCCAGCCACGGCAGCAACCAATCAAAAGTCCACCCTATGCTGTATCCATGTATAAGACGGTCCCCACTTTTAAAAATAATTTTAAAAGAAAAAACCCTAGTCTTACACACGGAAAAGTATGGTACTCTTGATTCTCTTACTAGACAGGAAGAGGAGGTTCTTCAAGTGTTTTTTTTTTACATCTATTCCCTGGTCATGGCCATACAATCATAGAATTTTAGAGCTGGAATGTACCTGAGGACAATCTAGTTCAACCACCTGCAATGCAGCAATCCTGTCCGCAGCCGTACCTGGGTGGGCTTGAACCATCAGCCTTCTGACTACCCAGACAGATGCACTAACCCATCGTGCCACCTTCAAAATGGTCAGATTTGCTTCCTGTTGAGATTTAGACTCGCAGCGACTGTTTCTCTCTGTGAGGGTGGGAAGCCAATATGGATGACTTGCCTGGGAGGCTAATGGACTTTGATTTCAGAGAGCTCTGAGAAGGGGAGGGATTTTCTGGCCCTTCTGGGTGGTGGTCCTGATGTGGCATGATCACAGCAGTTGGTTTTATTGCTCCCAAGCATCCTCTGCAGTTGTGCAGAGCCTGGTCAGCAACTTGGTATGTGCTGGAGCTAGAGAGGGAGGAGAGAAGTCATTTTGTTTGCATTTTAACGAGACGCTACCTAATGCACACTTCTAAAACCAATATGCAAATCGAAAGCCAGCTATCCTTTGAAATGAACACTTGCCTGAATTTTGTGATGAAGTTCCCCAGCCAAACAGTGTTTACAAAAATGCATATATTCAGGAAAAGCATGCATGTTTGAACAAAACTGAATTTTCTCCAAACTCAAACTCTGAAGGTTTGAATGTTTAGCATTTGTGAATTTCACTGCTGAAATTCAGCTTTCAATTATTTTTCTTTAAAATATCAAGTTAAATACAGTATCATCATCTTCTGTGCTATTACACTTTTCCCTTCCTCTGCCCCAGATTGAATCCAACAGCATCCATCACTGGGAATGTCAAAAATAAATTTGGATTAGGAGACCTGGGAGAATTTGACTGGGAGTATATCCACCCCATGATATATTTTAAATTAGGGATCTCCATAGCTTCCAGATAGGTTATATTATCTAACGCTTTAGGTAAAGATAAAGGGACCCCTGACTGTTATGTCCAGTTGCAGATGACTGGGGGTTGTGGAGCTCATCTCGCTTTATTGGCCAAGGGAGCCAGTGTACAGCTTCTGGGTCATGTGGCCAGCATGACTAAGCCACTTCTGGTAAACCAGAGCAGCGCACGGAAATGCTGTTTACCTATTTATCAGGTGGGCAGGAGCTGCGACCGAGCAACGGGAGCTCACCCCGTCATGGGAATTCGAACTGCCGGCCTTCTGATCGGCAAGCCCTAGGCTCTGTGGTTTAAGCCACAGTACCACCTGCAACCAATCTAACTCTTTAGTCCTGATTACCGTATTTTTTGCACTATAAGACTCACTTTTTCCTTCCTAAAAGGTAAGGGGAAATGTGTGTGCATCTTATGGAGTGAATACAGGCTGCACAGCTATCCCAGAAGCCAGAACAGCAAAAGGGATTGCTGTTTTCACTGCGCAGCGATCCCCCTTCCTGTTCTGGCTTCTGAGATTCAGAATATTTTTTTTCTTGTTTTCCTCCTCCAAAAACTAGGTGCTTCTTGTGGTCTGGTGCATCTTATAGAGCGAAAAATACAGTAATTGCACAATATATCAGGCACAACTGGCCTCCTCAGTTTTATATTTATATCTCCTCCTTGTCATGCAACACACTCTGTATTCCTTGTCAGACCACAAAAACACAAGGAGGCTGTGCTTCTCAGTTTCAAGCTTAGAAATGCCTACGGAATGAAGAAGTGAAGCTTGTGGGTAACCCAACTCCTTGGAAGACTCATGAAGCACATGCCAAAAAGACCTATTTCAAGGTTACTGGAAGGAACCCAGACCAGCTTATTTATAAGTGACCTATGCTTGGAGATCCATCGGACTGACTTGAGTGTCCATATCTGTCTTCTTCTGTGGAAGGTGCAGAGTCCCTGGTGGGAAAAACACTCTCTCTCGAAAGACTCTCTTCTCTCTTCCCCATACCTCTCTCTTATCTCTCACACACTCCATTTCAACTAATACAGAAACAGCAGGGTTTTGTGTTGTTTTTTTTAAGAAACCTGAAGTTTAGGACAGGAACTAATTTTCCTTACCTCCAGGGAGGGTTGTCAAACACATTTCCATTTACGGTTTGTGGGTTGCGCTAGGGACAACTCAGTCAGCTGAAACTGGGTCACTGGGATTGAAACTTCTGAAGCAGTGTTTCCATTCATCGCTATTAAAGCAATTTGAAAGTGCCACCAGTAGCATCCTGGTACAGTCCATGCTATGGGTAGGCAAACAAAGGCCCGGGGGCCGGATCCAGCCCAATCGCCTTCTAAATCTGGCCCACAGATGGTCCAGGAATCAACATGTTTTTACATGAGTAGAATGTGTCCTTTTATTTAATATGCATCTCTGGGTTATTTATGGGGCATAGGAATTCATTCTCCCCCCCAAAAAAAATTATAGTCTGGCCCCCCACAAGGTCTGAGGGACAGTGGACCAGCCCCCTCCTGAAAAAGTTTGCTGACCCCTGGTCCATGCCATTAAGTGTGAATGGATGTGGCATATAACCTTTGTCTGGTTCTGAGAACCTCTCACGAGACTACCCCATCAAAATTGAAAAAAAAATGCTTGGGAGGGACAGCACGGCACAGATGCAATGAATACAAATAATTCCAGGCGGAAACAGGACATGATAATGTGACTTCTCTCCAGATAAATTTCTGTGGTCTTTATCGAAACCACTTTTGCTTCCTGAGAAATTCCATAGATGTTCCACCAAGGAGGAACCTCCAAATACCTCCAAGTTTTTCTTGGAGACAATACACGGCCCAGTCACTTCTAGACAGCATTATTGCACTGCTCATTATGAATATCTGTCTTTTAAACTAGGCAGGAGCCTTCAAGTGTTCCAGAACATGGTCCAGAAGATCTACATCAGGATTTGTTGCCCTCTGAGGTGATTGCTTCACCTTGTCTCGTGGGTGGGCCAGCTCTGTATATAACACACCAGACCTTCAAGATGTCCCTATTTTCCAGAAGCCATCCCTGTTTCTGATTTGATCTGGAATGTCCTGCTTTTCCTTAGGACCTCCCTATTTTTATCAGAGAAATGTTGGAGGGTATCAAATTATCCAATCCCTGAGCCATCTGAAGACAGTCCTGTATAGGGAAGTTGTTTGTTTGTTTTTATAAAAAGTTTAATGTTTTGTTATGTTTTTATATACAGTGGTGCCTCGCAAGACGAAATTAACCCGTTCCGTGAGGCTCTTCGTATAGCGGTTTTTTCGTCTTGCGAAGCAAGCCCATTGACAGCTTAGCGGATTAGCGCTATTAGCGGTTTAGCGGCTTTTAGCGGATCAGCTGATAAGCGGCTTAGCGGCTTAGGAAAAGGGGGGAAAAGGGGGGGAAACCCGCAGGAACTCGCAAGACATTTCGTCTTGCGAAGCAAGCCCATAGGGAAATTCGTTTTGCGAAGCGCCTCCAAAACGGAAAACCCTTTCGTCTAGCGGGTTTTCCGTCTTGCGGGGCGTTCGTCTTGCGGGGCACCACTGTATGTTGGAAGCTGCCCAGAATGGCTGGGATAACCCTGTCAGATGGGTGGGGTATAAATAGTTTAATAATAATAATAGGACGTCCTTATTTTCATCAGAGAACGTTGGAGGGTATCCCTCTCTCTCTCTCTCTCTGTCTGTCTCTCTCTCTCTCACACACATTTTGCAAATCAAAAGGCATAAAAGGGAAATAATCTCAGCTAGAAAACTATACCATGCTGCCATCTTGTGGGGAAATGAATATTTACTAATGTATTTCTTTTGCTGCACCTTGCTCTTTGTAGAAGTCTCATTAGAAAAATCATTATGATTTACCCCTGCCCACCAGCAGCTTTGGACGTACACTAATGGAAGAAGCAGTTGAAAATTTAGCAAAGTACCAAAAGCACCTGAGGCTGGAAACAGCTTTGGCTCCAACTGTTGCAAACTGGATGGAACTCTCACACTCCAAATTCCTCTCCCTTTCTCTTAGGGTTCGGAGTTACATACAAAATGTCCAAAGGCTACTGTGCGTTTTCAAAGCAGATGTTGCACAACGGCTGAAGAGTGAATTCAAATGCTGCCTCCATTTTGATCTCACAAGATATCCTTAGACAAATTAGGCCTCTTACATATGGTCTGCCGATGGAGCGCTTGTTATTGATACAGTCAGTGGTACCTCTGGTTACGAACTTAATTCGTTCCGGAGGTCCGTTCTTAACCTGAAATCATTCTTGACCTGAGGTACCACTTTTGCTAATGGGGCCTCCTGCTGACGCTGCACCACCGCCATGCGATTTCTGTTCTCATCCTGAAGCAAAGTTCTTAACCTGAGGTACTATTTCTGGGTTAGCCGAGTCTGTAACCCAAAGCGTTTGTAACCCGAGGTACCACTGTACTTCCTAGTTCATTTTCACATCATTTCTCCTTTTATTTTATTTTTTGGAAGCAGGCTTGTTGCTCCAGATCTACAGTAATTTTGCAAACCCACATTAATTTGACAGTATGTGACCAAAACCTGCCTGGAAAATAGTCACAGCCTAGAAGAGGCCTTGATGACATTTGGGTACCCTTTACAGTGTTGTTGTGAGACAGAGATGAGCAGCCTCAGGCTCAGGGCCAGATATGGCCCTCCATGCCTCCATGTGGTCCTCAAGACTTTCGTCAAATACATGCTGTCTCCTCAGGCCACACTCCTTCCCCAGTGTGCAGAAAACAGCCTACTGTACAAAGGAAACATTTTTACTTTTGTCTCTGACTCCACTCCACTGGCATGTGACCCTCATGAGTCCACAATAAAATATTAAACATGGCAAAACAAAAAGAAAACTTCCCTATACACCTTCAGATGGCTCAGGGGTCAGATAACTCCATACCCTCCAACATTTCTCCAGTGAAAAAGGGAACATCCTAAGGGAAAGCGGGACATTTCGTGATCAAATCAGTTGCGTGGCAAGTCCCCTCCCCCATGTGAAATGAAGACACTGGACACATTATTTAAGGTTAATGGGCATAAAAAGGCCACAACTTTATTGATTACAGAATTGAAAGGTATTGGCCTTAGGCATTGGCTCCTATCGACGACCTGGCATGGAGACCGGGAAAGGTTATCCACAAGCCGCGGGAGTCCTATTGAAATACGCCAACTAGGATCCCACGGGTGTCACCGCTCGGGGGCGTGCCAGAGGCCCTTAACTCCCTAGATTTCGGATAAGGCCACACCCCACGGAGTCCTCTACCGGACTACCCTTTTCCTTGGGGGAAGGTGATGGCGCTTCCTTCCCCCCATTCATTTGCATAACAATTAACCCCTGCCAATGCCTAACCGCTAATACCGCGGAGGAACCGCTAATACCGCGGAGGTTGTGACGTTTGCTATGAGGTAGGCGAAAAAACCAAAAGGCTGAAAGTGCGCCAAATTGGAAAAATTCCTACCAGGCCTCTTGCAGCGACCAACCGGAGTCCATAGCAAGGGTCATAGCTAGCTAAGCCTAAGGGTGGGTGGGATGGGAAAACCGCTCAGCTGGAATGGGGAAAGAGGGCTGTCCCCGGGCGTGCCTGGCCTTAAGTAGGCTAGGCCACGCCTCCCCAGCCCGCCGATTGGCGGGCTGGGTCAAAGGCACGCCCGGGGATTCCCTGGATCTCGCAGGGGCCCGCAACCCCCTCTCCTCCTAAGCTCGGAAATGGCTAAACCGAGACATCTTCTCTAAATCAGGGGTGTCCCTGAAATATAGCAACACTGTCCTACTTTAAGCAGTGCCAGTTAGACCTGACTAATATATGTGATGTCCTTTGGACATTCCAAATAGCAGCCAATTGTTTTTATTATAGGTTTTGGCAATGGTTTGGAATTTGGAAAGGGATGTCTATTTTTCCTCTCTATTATCCTATTTCCTTATAAGCCAACAAAATTATTCCATGGACTAACATGCATTTGTCCTTAAAAAACCACACACACACAACTAAACAAAATTTGGGTATGTATGTTGAAATTCCAAAATCTTCTCCCAGTCTCATATTCACTGAAGTTGAAATCCCTCTGCTATGAAGTTTTTTAAAGCCTTCAACAAAGAACAATGCCCCAAAACGTACAATCAATTGTTTTCCTTTGAGTATTAACAATAAAGAGGTTCCAGTTTTTCCTCATTGCTGCCTGCACATGTCCAGTAAATGGGTCAAATATTATTCTGCCTCCCACCCCGCCCCAAAATTGGACAATGTACGTTTTTTGAGATACCATCAAATAAAAGAAGCCACTATTTATTTTTATTTAAACCACAAGAGGGGGCTCTAAATACACCAATGAAGATTACATTTAGAATCCCAGCTTCACTGCTGGGGGGGGGGGTCATTTTACAAAAAGCAGTGAAATAGGAAAGTGATAAAATAATGGACCAACATATGTAATGCAGACAATTTTTTTTCCCTAAAGAGCCTGAGTGCTTCTTCATTGAATAATTATCCTGCATCCAGAGAATTGTCTTTGTATTAGAATGATAGTAGCAGCCAGGCATTTTCTAGGACCATTTAAATATATTTATTTAATAAGCATTCTGATAGCAAAAAATGCATTAGCAAAATTTATTTATTTATTTATTTATTATTATTATTTTAAAAAATAAACCAAGGAAGGAGAATATAAATAAAGGAAGAGTCCAAGATGCAAGGCTTAACATCTGAAAATGTTGCAGCCTTAAGCGTTTCTGTTCTGGGTTCCAGCCACTCTCTTCCCTTGGTTTCCCAGTCTCCTCTCCAAAGTTAGTCAGCACTGGGCTATTGGGAGAGTCCTCTCTCTCCTTCATCCCTGGAAAGACGGAAATATAGCAGCTCTGTGTGAACCAGGAAATGACCAATTTATATAACGTGATGGTGTGTGTATGTCCTTGTTCCAGACACTCCATTTTATCTCCCTGTCCCACACGGTTGCTTATTGTTATTTATATCTCAAGTGCGCTTCCTCCCAGGAGCTCAAGGTTGTCTAAATGATCTTCCTCTTTCCACTTTTTATCTTCACAAGAGCCCTGCGAGATAGGCTAGGGTGAGTTAATGAGACCTGCAGGTACTGGGTGGTGTAAAAATTTAATAAATAATAATACATACACATAAGCAAGGCTTATTGTCAAAAGATTGTGGAGAGATGCAGGGTGTTCAATTCACATGCAGTGCACCAGACCCAGGAAATCTTGCTGGCATCCCCAATTTTAATCAGAGCTAAGTAATGAACGGTGGCAAAAGAAAAAAGTCTATCTGAAGTTTTTTGAATGACACTTCTGTGACACAATAGTGTTATAAATAAAGTTTGGAAAAGTGTTTCTCAAACTTTTTTCTTTAAAAAAACTCACCCTCCCTTTCAGCAAACATAAAAAAAATTCCTCACTTCCTTTAAAACCCAGCTTAGCTAATCATTTTTTTTTTGATTTTCAAATTGATTGAAAGTTCATAACTTATATTACACATGTTTCTTGGAAACACACACCACCCAAAAATAGCCATATCCCTCCCCCATTGAGAACTACTGGTTTAGATCCAGTTCATGTTGTATCTAAGCTGGAGATTGTTTAGGCTTCAGTACTGTACATATTCAAAGATCCTCATGTAAGTGTGGAGAATAGGTGTACACATTTCTTTAGCACCCACAACACCCTAATGAGCAGGGCCGGATTTAGGTTTGACGAGGCCCTAAGCTACTGAAGGTAAGGGGGCCCTTTATATGTCCAGCTGTCCTTTGTCAAAAACAAGTTGTCACTGTTTTTCGTGTTGAATATATGCTATATGGTAATTTATGGTCCTAATAGGCCCATACACAACACAAAACACTGTTGCTATATGTAGGTTTTATTTTATTTGTTTTTTATCTTATATTTTGGAAATGTACATCCAGGTGGTTTTTCTTTTCTTTTAAGTTTTTGGGGCTGCGGGATTAGATTGGATTACGTTAAAAGAAACCAATGTGTTAGATCTAGAAGGTCACGATAACAGGTATGGGTGATACATGTATTTAGTATACGATAGATTGAAAGTCCACAGGGGGTTTCTGAGCCACATGATAAGAAAATCGTTATATAAAATATGGATTAAATATAAAGGAATATTGGAGCCAAAGATACTCTGTGGACTTCACCCACAGAAGCCATGGCAGTTAAAAAAAGAAATATGAAAGGAGAACAGCCAACATACAGATCAGTTTTAGAAGTAGATAAGGATAAGCCAACACTGAAGAAATATGAGGAAATTAAAAACTCGCTAACAGACTGGCTACAATATTTCCAGCTACACCAAAGACTAACTACAGATTCAAAACAAGGAATTGCAAAGGAAACATCTAGATTCGAAAGAGAACCAATACTTAACAAATAGTAATTTTGGGGGGGCCCCGAGTGAGTGGGGCCCTAAGCTATAGCTTGTTTAGCTTACATAAATCCGGCACTGCTAATGAGATCCCCACATGATATTCAGTGAATGGAGGAATATGCTGTTAGTCCTAGTCATCTTCCTAATTTCTGGCTGAACAGTGTCCCCTAAGTGCCCACCTGACCCCATACATTCAGAAACCGTGCCGTCATCTGACCCTCTGGAAATCTCCAGAGAAGGTAGATGAAATGTCGCAACTTTTAGCATAGCAGGATGGCAAAGATGTGTTCATTTCAGCAAGGCAATACCAGCAAAAACTGCGAGCTGTGAGCTTCATGCTCTCCACTGGGCCCTCCCCTCCACCCCCCACTGCCGAAGAAGAAGAAGAAGAAGAAGAAGAAGAAGAAGAAGAAGAAGAAGAAGAAGAAGAAGAAAACAACAACGGCTGGCACACAAACTCAGCACATCCTGCCAGCCATGCATGAAGAAGCCCTGTACATCTTGGCTGTCGCAGCCAGGGTGGTCGTCTGTGTGTGTCGAAAGCCTAAAGCAAACAAAGGCAAGCTGCCGCCAGATGTTGGGAGGCTTTCAGGTTCACTGGATGCTCCTGAGGTAAGTGGCGCATGATGCGCTGCCCTTGCTTTCTCTCGACGACGTGGAAGGAAATGGAGGAGCCCAAGCTCTTGTGTCTTTCTCCGAGCAAGGATATAGCCCTGCTCTCCTTCCCGGAGCCATCTGAGCAAATAGGCGCTCAGCTCCAAACAGCAGTGGCCGCCGATCCATCAAGGCTATGCAAAACAAACCCTGCTGAACAATTTACAACTTGACCCCACATTGTGCTGGGAGTTCAGTCTACAGAATCTCCAAAAGGTCTTTTTTTCCTTGAGGGATTGTTATATTTGACGCCATATACATGAGACTAAATTAGCCACATCTAGAGCCTCTGTTTTCAGTTCTATAAGGAAGAAGGTATTATCGATCTGCCCAGGACAAAGAACGTTGTGAAGGATTAAAAAGTGAATTTGTGAAAATCTGAGAAAATCTAAAACTCCAGTTCTTTCCCTATTAGGCACAACAACAACAACAACAACAACAACAACAACAACGTGACCCAAAGCTGTGAATGAATTAATTGATCTGTGCTTCTTTAATGGATCAAATGGAATGATCAAATAATTAATCTTTATCGTAACTACAGGATGGTTTTGTGTGAGCTCAGAATGTGCGTTCATTGGTCATTTCATTGCATGGCAGGATTTGACAAAATCCTATCCTTAACAAATGTTAAAAGGTTTTTTTCCCACTTTATACATACATACAGTGGTACCTTGGGTTAAGTATTTAATTCGTTCCAGAGGTCCGTTCTTAACCTGAAAATGTTCTTAACCTGAAGCACCACTTTAGCTAATGGGGCCTCACGCTGCTGGAGCACAATTTCTGTTCTCATCCTGAAGCAAAGTTCTTAACCTGAAGCACTATTTCTGGGTTAGTGGCGTCTGTAACCTGAAGTGTATGTAACCTGAGATACCACTGTACTTAAACACAAAGAGAGAGAGAAAGCGCGTGCAGGGGTGTCATCTCTGTGGGGCCATGGGGCCAAAGGCCACTCCCCCAATATTCAATGAAGGGACCAGGCCCCCTCAATATTCTGCAGCCCACAGGGTAGGAGGACACCGGGAGGGCCCTACGGAGCCCATCACAGCTGTGGCAGGCCCCATCAGGCCTTTCAGAGGGTGCAACAGGTCCTGTCGGCCCTCCTCCTGCCATGTGACATCACATGCGCGTGCGGGGCACCCACAATGTTGGGCAGAACCTAGCGCGCATGAGGGGAAGAGACAGAGGGAGACATCCCCATGTGAATCAGAGCAGGGCCACCGGGTAGAAGGGTGTAAAATTATGCATGGTGTGTGCAAAGTGGATATCCTCCTCTGATAATATTTAGAACCCAGGGTCATCCAATGGATTTGAATGTCGGAAGAGTCAGGAGAGGGGGCGGAATCCACTCCAATTCCCAGTGGGGAGGAATTGTGGTGGACCACGTGGCCACCCACTCCCCTTCAGGGGCGGGGGACGAAGTCCCACTTCCCCTGGAGGTTCCCAGCCATGTCATTTGCCTGCCAGCCAATCCGCTGGCTGTGGGGGTGTGTGGCCGGGCCCCATTTAAACTGAGGCGTGAGCCGGAGAGCTTCCTCTTGGCTCACTTCCTCGTTGTGGCCTAAATTTGCCCAATTAACATAAACCTAATATCTGTGTCCTTATGTCTTATTCATCAACGAGGGGGTAGTCTTGGGGTCTCAACACACAAACTTTTTCACATAGGTAAAGGTAAAGGCACCCCTGCCCGTACGGGCCAGTCTTGACAGACTCTGGGGTTGTGCGCCCATCTCACTTAAGAGGCCAGGGGCCAGCGCTGTCTGGAGACACTTCCGGGTCACGTGGCCAGCGTGACATCACTGCTCTGGCGAGCCAGAGCCACACACGGAAACGCCGTTTACCTTCCCGCTGGTAAGCGGTCCCTATTTATCTACTTGCACCCGGAGGTGCTTTCGAACTGCTAGGTTGGCAGGCGCTGGGACCGAGCAGCGGGAGCGCACCCCGCCGCAGGGATTCGAACCGCCGACCTTTCGATCGGCAAGTCCTAGGCGCTGAGGCTTTAACCCACAGCGCCACCTGCGTCCCCTTCCTTTTTCACATAGCACATAGTTATGTGTGAACTATGCAGTTCAGTCCTACAAGATGAGTGGCTTTAGAAAGGGGTTGGACAAGATAAGGATTGAGGCTAAAACCATCAATGGCTGATGGTCATGATGGCTCTGTACTGCATCCAATATGGCACCAACAGAGGTGCCATCTTCACAAGCTGATTGACAGGGCCCGACACAATGTGCTGACATCACCCACACAATGCCCTGAGACGTTCTGACATCAGGCGTGTGAGATTGTGATGAGCCAGGGGCTGGAGCCGAACACCCTCTGAATAGTTGAAGGGACCTCGGCTCCCTCAAAAAAATGAATTGCCCCCCCCCCCAAAAAAAACCTGCCTTGGCCCCTAGGAGCTGGCAAGTATGCCTCTCAATATCAGCTGCTGAGGACGACAAGCAGGAGAGGTCTGTTGAGCTCAGGTCCTGCTTCTAAGCTGCTCAGAGACATCTGGTTGACCATTGCAAGAGTAGAATGATAGGTGTTGACCTGATCTACCAGGTTTCTTTTGATGGTCTTATGAAAGGTTCAATCTACCCAGTGCTTGATTAAACCCTGTGAAGGCCACTAGGCAGTCAAAATCTCGGTGGCCCCCTCACCAATTATCCCCCACACTTTTTTTTTTATTTTAGGTAAAGGTAAAGGGACCCCTGACCATTAGGTCCAGCCGTGGCCAACTCTGGGGTTGCTCATCTCGCTTTATTGGCCAAGGGAGCCGGCGTACAGCTTCTGGGTCATGTGGCCAGCATGACTAAGCCACTTCTGGCGAACCACAGCAGCGCACGGAAACGCTGTTTACCTTCCTGCCGGAGCGGTACCTATTTATCTACTTGCACTTTGATGTGCTTTCGAACTGCTAGGTTGGCAGGAGCTGGGACCGAGTAATGGGAGCTCACTCCGTTGTGGGGATTCGAACTGCCGACCTTCTGATCGGCAAGTCCTAGGCTCTGTGTTTTAACCCACAGTGCCACCCGCGTCCTTTTTTATTTTACCAAACAACAATTTTAATAAACCAATTTTAATACACAATATTATTTTGGTACATTTCCGTAGACCCCCTAAAAGTTGTGGGGCCCATAGACTCTGCCTATTTGGTAATGCAGTGCCGAATCTACCTGGCAGTAGGCATAAGTAGACAGGATTGGGTGGTGCACGCAATATAAACACAAAAGCACTCTGTGAGATGCCACATACTACAATGTGTGTGCAAGCTGTGGAAGAGCAACCAGGTGACGATTCCTTTAGTCAATGAGGAAGCGCAAAGCAGTTATTTCTCTCCTCTCCCCATCCCCCCGGTCACACAAGGTACATAGGAAATCTAGTTTAAAAGAGGATCATGACTCACAGATGTCAGGCAAATAGCCAGAGGAGCTTGAGGATTCTGTAGTCACAGGTGCATCACAGCAACAACAAAGAAAAAAGAAAAAAATTGAACCCTGCCAAATAAAACTCAAGCATTAGGTCAAAGGAAAAAATGCATCCAGGAGATGCATTGTTGTGCGACTACTGTGCAAGTTAACAAACGGCAGGAAGAACAGCCCCCCCTGCTTCTTCCATCTCCCCCCCCCGTACTGCTGTGCCATGAGGCCCTCGCCAGCCCAGAGCTCCATCTCTCCTCCCCCTTTCTCTCCTCCCACCTCATGCACACACAACAAGGGGAAGGGAAAAAATAATAATAAGAGGAGAAGGCCTCCGTGAAAGGAACGGAGGGAGCATAAAACCGTCAGCTGCATGCAAAGCCGAATTCCCACGACCCCCCAGCTGAACTTTTGTAAATAGGCTTGGCACCGAAAACCCTCTCTCGCCCGGAGAAAATAAGAGCGGAAAACAAACAAATAAATAAATAACCCCGGCTGAACTCCGGGGAGAAAGGCGTGTGAGGGCTGGCTAGCTGCTGCAGTGTCTTTTTCTTTTAAAAAACACACACCCCAAAACCATCGCCTCTCTTTTCACTTGTGGTGTGATAAAACTATAGCACTGGGTGGATTTGATTCTATTGCATGGGCGGCTTCCAACAAAATATTAAAATACAGTAATGCATCAAACATGAAAAGCTTCCCGAAACAGGGCTGCCTTCAGATGTCTTCTAAAAGTCTGGTAGTTGTTTCCTTCTTTGACATCTGCTGGGAGGGCATTCCAAAGGGTGGGCACCACTACCGAAAAAGCCCTCTGCCTGGTTCCCTGTAACTTGACTTCTCGCAGTGAGGGAACTACCAAAAAGCCCTCGGGTCTGGACCTCAGTGTCCGGGTAGAACGATGGGGGTGGAGATGCTAAGAAGGCTAGTGTTTGGACTCATTTGTAATTAAGAATTAGATTTCTGCCCTATTGGCAGTGGCAAAGCTGCATGTTCCAGCACCGGGGGAGGGGGAGCAGGTGGGGGCGTGGCTGGTCACATCCTGGGGGGGTGGCATGTTGCCCGTGGGGATGTGGCATGCATCCTGGTGGCGTGGTGTGCCGCCCGCGGGGATGTGGCACCCAGTGCAGTGGGGGGTTCACGGTGCATGTCTGGGGGGTGGCTGCGATGGTACTCCCCCTGCCTGATGGTGCCGGGCAGTGCGCTCCCCTGCCCCCCCCATTCCTCCACCAGTGCCCATCAAATGTAAGGTTCTTCAGTTCAGCAGGAATAATCAAGTGGCCAAAAATAGGATGGAGTACTTGTGAAAAGGATCTTAGTAGACCACAAGCTTAACACGAGACAACAGTGTGATGCAGCAGCAAAAAAAAAGCTATACTAGGCTGCATCAGCAGTGAAGCAAAAGTACTACAGTGGTACCTCAGGGTAACTACTTAATTCGTTCTGGAGGTCCGTTCTTAACCTGAAACTGTTCTTAACCTGAAGCACCACTTTAGCTAATGGGGCCTCCTGCTGCTGCCGCGCCGCCGGAGCACGATTTCTGTTCTCATCCTGAAGCAAAGTTCTTAACCCGAGGTACTATTTCTGGGTTAGCGGAGTCTGTAACCTGAAGCATATGTAACCCGAGGTACCACTGTACTCTGTTCTGCCTTGGTCAGGCCTTACGTAGTGCAGCAGTGCCGTAGCATGTTTGAAGGGCCAGAGAGGGAGGAAAAGGTGGGAAAGAAGAAGAAAAAACACCTCCCTATTCTTGTTGTAGCAATCTGAGCCAGAGAAGAACCACAAAGAAGGGATGGCATGAAATATTGGCAGGCTTTGCAAATCCTGAAAGTAGTGGGGCCCTTTATATGTCCAGCTTTCTTTTTTCAACAACAAAATGTCGCTGGTGTTGAAGATATGCTATATGGGAATTTATGGACCTAATAGGTATCGAAAGCCATTTGCCCATGTTGCCATGCAACCAGTCCATGCAGAATGTAGGCACCCTATATATAGAAATGAGCAAACCAGCGATATTTTAGGGAGCAGGCTAGCAGGCGAGGCCCATTACTTACATCATAGGAGCCTACACAACACAAAACACTGTTGCTGTATACAGGTTTTATTTTATTTGTTTTTTATCTTATATTTTGGGAATGTACTTCCAGGTGTTGTTTTTTTCTTTTAATTTTTTGGGAGTGGGGCCCTAAGCTATAGATTGTTTAGCTTATACATAAATCCACCACTGCACACAACCCACGGGCAGAAATGGTGTTGGATGCAGGAAGGTTGCCTGAAGATACAAACCAGGGAGCATAATGCTTTTGGTGGCCAAGCTGTGCTTTGCATACAAACTGCAGGACCCGAGCCTTCCAAATGCGATGCTGATTTGCATTACAGAGGACAAAACATTCTGAGCAGAGAATAGCAAATCGGCCGCCTTTTAATGAGCCAGTGAATTTCACACACCACAACAAAGATGCCCACCTTTTATTTACTGTAGGGCCCAGGGATTCTATGGGTAGTGTGGCCGTTATCTTCACACAATCAGAAACATCAGGTCTCCCAGACAGAGACAAAGGAACCCCAGCATTTGCTTGGATACCAAATTCAGCTGTTTGCCACACCACAGAATGCCTGCCTCTGTCAGCCAATCCCTGAATGCTTTCTTCACGGGGACTGATGTCCAGATATTGTTATTGTGACACAAGAAATTGGATGCGTTTGTTAATCAGTCTTTTGCAGAGCGGAAGTCTGGTTTTCTCTCTGTTCATATGGTTGAAAATCCCTGGTCTGGTTCCATTACAAGACCACACAAAAGGACATCTTCCTTTTTCTTCTCCTTCTCCTTCACAGAATTGGGGAAAACTGAATGCTCTTTCCCACCCCCCAATAACCCCCCACCCGAAGACTTTTCTTTATTTCTTCACTCCTTTTGACGGGTAGGGGTTTTATGGCCATATCAGAAAGTCAGACATTCTTTCTTTCTGTGATGAATCACATTTTAATTAGCAGTGAGGTTTCCAGATTTTTCAAAAGCATCACCTCAGGAGGTTATTTTAGAAGATGACTCTACATTTGAAAACACTATGGACAGAGACTTTTTAAAATTGCTGCCTGTTGGTTAAGTCCAAAATTAATTTCCCAAGGAATTTGCTCAGAAACTGCATCTTCCGATTCTGTATGCAGTGTAAAAATTGTTTTACAACTATTCAGTAATAAATATCTGAGGGGAATACTTGCTACTAAGCAGGCATTATTCCCTCAACGTGAAATCAGCACTGTTCAAATAGGAAAATGAAAGATAAGGCAGAAAACTGGACTTAAAAATCACCTTATTTAATCCTTTGCAAATTCGAAAGGTGGAATGCAACTGATAAATGAGTTGGTGTCCAAGCACAGGACCTGAAATATTTCAGACATCACCACCCAGCTTTAGGCAAAGGGTGGAACAGAAAGGAGACCAATCAATGAAGCTTCCTTGCCTCCAGCAGATCAGAGCAGATTATATTCAAAGCAGGCATGGTAGCAAACGTGAGTCATATGGACATACTCTAGTTCAGAAGTGGGGGACTTGTTGCTGTGCAGATTTTGCCTATCGACATCATCCCTGTCTATTGAACTTGCTGGCTGGTCCTGATGAGAGTTAATCTCTCAAAAGCATCCGGAAGATCACATGGAAGCCTTGCCCTAATCTAGGTTGTTCGTTCTTTCTCTAGAGTCCCATACTTCAAATATATCTATTTTAAAAAAGACAGTTGATGGCTTGGTCTTCTTTGTGAGGTTGTTGTTGTTTAGGCGTTTAGTCGTGTCCGACTCTTCATGACCCCATGGACCAGAGAATGCCAGGCACCTCTGTCCTCCACTGCCTCCCGCAGTTTGGTCAAACTCATGCTGGTAACCTCGAAAACACTATCCAACCATCTCGTCCTCTGTCGCCCCCTTCTCCTTGTGCCCTCCATCTTTCCCAACATCAGGGTCTTTTCCAGGGAGTCTTCTCTTCTCATGAGGTGGCCAAAGTACTGGAGCCTCAGCTTCACGATCTGTCCTTCCAGTGAGCACTCAGGGCTGATTTCCTTCAGAATGGATAGGTTTGATCTTCTTGCAGTCCATGGGACTCTCAAGAGTCTCCTCCAGCACCATAATTCAAAAGCATCAATTCTTCGGCGATCAGCCTTCTTTATGGTAGGCTCCAGCAATATCCTTGTCTCCTCAACACTTTCACAGACTCCTGGTATGAATTTGGGAAAGCAACTTCACTCAGGCCACTACATCTTCCCTCAAAAACAGGACCTATTTCCATTTTAGATCTCTATGGTGCTGCTTCTTTCAGAGGAACATAGGAAGTTGCTGTGTACCGAGAAGACCATTTGTCCATCTAGCTCAGTGTTATTATTTTTTTACATTTTACATTCTACTTTTTCTTTTTACATTTTTTACTCGCAGCAGTTCTCCAGGGTATCAGTCAGGACATTCCTAGTTCTATGAAGCTGGCAGGGATCGAACCTGGGACCTTATGCATGCAGTGCAGATGCCCTACCACTGAGATATACCCCTTCTCATGGTGTTCAGTTCATGCACCATGAGCAGGCCCTGCCATCTTCCATGATACTATAAACACATGGAATCAGAGGAGGTACAAAACCACTCTTGCCACATAGTTCTGCTCTTGAGAAGTAGGTAGGACTGGTATTTGACACCGGCCAAACTTGCTAAAATGTATAGAAATCAAGATAAAGAATGCTGGAAATGTAAGGAGAAAGAGGGGAATTTCTTCCACATGTGGTGGACGTGTACTAAGGTGAAAGCCTATTGGGACATGATATATAATGAATTGAAAAAGGTTTTTAAATATACTTTTAATTTAAAAAACCCAGAGGCGTTTTTGTTAGGTATAATTGGAGATGAAATTCCTAAAAAATATGTAAATTTGTTTATGTATGCTACAATGGCACCAAGGATACTTTTGGCCCGGAAATGGAAGCAGCAGGAACTTGCAACATTGGAAGAATGGCAGACTAAAATGATGGAATATGCAGAATTGGCAAAGCTGACGGGGAAGATCCCAAATCAGCACGACAAACTGTTTGAAAAAGACTGGGGTAAATTTATACAATATACAAAAGAACATTGTAAACATCTGAAAACGTTTGTAGGTTTGAGTTGAAATATTTTGTCATGTTAATATGGGGAGCTGGTTTACATTTAATGAGGTAAATTTTACTTTGGAAGAAAGAAGGTAAATAAGTGGTTATAGAAATGCTAAGAAGTAAGTGAATATTTTTGAAAACCAGAGAGTGAGACGGGGGGAGGTCGAAGCTCAGTTTGAGCAATGTTTTCGGTCATGAGATTATGTAATGGAATGTGATTACGGTAAAATGTAAACTTAATAAAAATTATTATATTATAAAAAAGAGAGAAGTAGGTAGGACAATTTATTTGTCACCAGTAGAAAGTCATCAGAGAAAGGAAGAACAACCGATATAAACAGGGTAGCAGTGTCCCCCACCCTCACACTCAACCTTCAGATAGGTATTGTCAGGGACTGGACTGAACAGGAGCAGTAGGAAATGAAGAGAAGGGGGAGTCAGATGAGAGGGGGGAGTCAGTAGAGGAGGGGGAGGGGAAGTTTCACCTCCCCGTCTCTAGCAGTTTCAGGAGGAGAGGGAGACAGGGATGAGGTACAGCTTAATGAGGACTTGCCTAGTTACAAGATAGTGGAGGAGGAGCTTGAAGTGAGATAGGAGACAGCAGAGACCTCCATGGAACATATGGGAGACCCTTCTAGTCCAAGGGCTCTCTGGTCCCTCCACATTCAAGAACAGAGAATGCAGAGGGCTGTGACTTCTCGTAGGTTTCCAGGATGTTGTGGGGGACAGAAGAGGAGGGACTCGGAGTAGCCAATGTCTCCTATGTGTGGAGACATGGGTCTTTGTCTTGCAACCAGATGACTGAATAAAAAGCCATAAAATACGAACTTTGTGTTCTTGCTTCTGAGGCTACTGGGGGAGGCGAGGCTACTCCACACTTGACAGGTATGAAATGTGAACAAAATTATACAGTGCATTAAGAAGGAAAGGTGGGATGATATCACGTTCACTAAGGCCACATTCCATTAAAAAAATATCACTGCATTTAGTTAGAATAGGACTTCCAGCATCTCCAGGTTTGGTCTGGAGACTCCTAGATTTGGAATTCAGGGCTGTGAACAAACAATCCATTCTCCAGGTGGATATGCAGAGGACTTCCTCCATGGCGGTTGGGAAAGATTAAGAAGCCCAGGGGGGAAAAGGAGCGAGTGTACAATTCAAAATGTTCCAACCTGCCCTGCCCTTTCTTCTCAGGTATAGTGGAAGCAGCACAGCTAAGCTGCAGGAAAAGGAGAGGCTGAGCTGGCTGAGGCTTCATGGAGCCAAGCAATGTCCATTGTTCAATGGTGTTATGTTGTGCTGCCCTGCTGTGCCTACTGCAATCTCACCTGGCAATTGGCGAGTCCCCCTAAACCAGGCATAGGCAAACTTGGCCTTCCAGATGTTTTGAGACCACAATTCCCATCATCCCTGACCACTGGTCCTGTTAGCTAGGGATGATGGGAGTTGTAGTCCCAAAACATCTGGAGGGCCAAGTTTGCCTATGCCTGCCCTAAACGCTTCATGATTCATGCCTCATTTCTAGGGTTCCACTCTTTAACCAGATTCTTTCAAGATCTGGCAACTTTGTGCAACCACTTGTGAATCTCAAGCTTTCGGAGATACTAGTCAGAGATACTGTACTATATACTCAAGAGCCAGCCCTATCAGCAGGGAGCATGAGGTGATTGCCTCACTGATACAGAAGGCTGGAAAGTAGCAATGAGGTGTTATAGGGCAGAGCTGTGTACATGAAATGAGGCTCTCTGTCTTGTCCTTCACCTCAGGCAGCAAAAGGTCTTGAGTTAACCCTGCTGTAGCCAGTCACATAAACGTAGATGCAAAGCCTAAGGTATCACAATTCGAAATCTATTGCACTTATTTATCTTCTCCCCCAAACTACACTGAATTCTGTTTCTTCTTCGAATATTGCTAAAAGTGAAAAAGGAAAGATAGGTAAGTATGCAACTTAGAACATATTGCACCTAATTTTGCATTTAATAAAGCAGAATATATTCAAATTTATTGAAGGGAGGTAGGGTAACATTCTGGTTTCTGCACGTTGATGTTGTTTTCAAAATAAAAGTATATTATTTTTTCCTCACAAACATCAAAACTCTACTCCATATTTTACATCCTCGCCTCCTGATAGTTTCTTCATGGTGGGGTGTACTGTGCACACCTGGCATTTTGGCACATTGGGGTTTTGGAACATCAGCTCAAGTGTGACATTAGTAATGGAAGGAGGTGGAAGATTACCAATTTGGTTGGGTTTTGTTGTTGTTGCTTGGATGGAAAGGGCCAAGTATATTTCTGTTTGGTCCTTCCGTTTCCAAGTATTACCTCATAACAATGGTTTCTAAATCCCTCATGCTCTTAGAACTCAGTACCAATAGCCTTTCTTACAAAGAATAAAATGGAGTGATGCCAGATGACAGCTGCAATACTCTCTCTCACTTGCACACTCTCTTTATTTCTTTTTCTTTTCTGCTAAGCTTTCACTTAGTTCAATGTCACTGCTGAACTATTCAGGCTCAGTGGAGGAGATATTCCAGCTTCCCCTCTCCCCTCCACCTCTTCTCCTTGCTTCTGTGAGCTGAAGGCAATATCCATTGCTGCTTCCATCTATTAAGTTGCTAGCTCACAACATGTTTTGTTTGCTTTCCCACACAATACTAAAAACAAGTTTTTGAATGTCTTGAGTTATCCACGTCAACATGGGTTGTCAACATACACGTATGTTTGCCAGGCAGTTCCCAACAATGACTTACCTATGGGCTGTGCCAGGAAGCTATGACCTGCCATTTTTTAAGTTTCCCAGAATGCAACAGAAATAACATCACTGTGGAGCAATTTGGGAAATGAAGATGGTGGCTAACAGACACAGGGAAGCTGTCAGTGCCAACTGGCACAGCCAGGGTACTGTCCAAGGGTGCTGAGTGCTGACACCAGGCCCAAAGAGTAGGATGTAGATGTTTCTTCTACCTCAGCCATACTGTTGTGTACAGCGATGTGCCGGCTACATTAATGCAGTTGTGTAGTGAATGAAGAGTATTTTAATAAAGCTTTTTTCTTTTTTAAAAACAAAATGGCATGGTTTAACACAATGTTTACAGTCAAAGCATTTCCCCCACAGTGTTAAGCTTCTGCTGTTTGCTAACTCACCATGACAGCATCCAGAATACAAAGACCCAACACCACTTCCAAACAAAACAAAAGAAAACCTCTTGAGGACAATGGACTGTCAGCCACGATTTACTGTCCTAGTATTCCAGTGGGACAAGCTTCATTGCACAAGCTGAATCCCTGATTTGCACAACGGTCTGCATTCCCGCCATTCAACAAAGGAGCAAGTAGATGAGCAGTCAATAAAAGCGATGTCCTTTGTGTCGCCGCATGGGAGACCATCCCCGGAGAATCTGACTAAACGAATTATGAAATGCAGTATGAAATCAGCTTCTTTTGTGAGAGTTTGAGAAAAGGAGATTTATTTATTTATTAGCAAAGTTTGCAGGATGAGTGCTTGCATTAAAACACTTGTGTGTTTTTTTCTGTCGCATGCTGAATTGCTCCCTTTGGAATTGTAAGTGGGCTGGTGGACTTAGGAACTGGAAGCACATGAGGATACGTTTTGTTTCATGCTCTAGATCAGGGACCGGGAACCTGTTGTAGGACTCCAATGACAATTAGCACTAGGCTGCTGAATGAGCACATGCAAAAATGAATAAGCTGGCCATTGATTTAACAAGTGACTGGGAAACTGATCTGTTGCATTTCCCTTTGAAAGGACAGGTGTATAGACTGGGGATATTCCGCGATCCAATATGGGAAAGCTCAATTATCTTTAGTGTCTAGGAATGCCTCTTATCAGTTTTGGCTGGTAAGTTATGACCAGTTATGGCCATTCCTTGGCAAGGATAACTTGGCAAAAATTGGCAATTCATTGGCAACTTCTATACTTGATCAATGTGAAGTAGCCAGCGTTGTTGTTGTTATTATTATTATTAATATAGAAAAAAAGTGCTGGTACTCACCTCACCATGAAGTTGTTACGGTGAGTGCCACACTTTTAACATTGAGTGCCCGACAGTGGCGTAGCGTGGGGGTGCAGGGGGGGCCGGCCGCACCGGGCGCAACATCTGGGGGTTAGTGTTAGGGGGCACAAATCCACGGGTTAGGGGGCGCAAATCCACGGGTTAGGGGGCACAAATTACTTGCCTTGCCCCGGGTGCTGACAACCCACACTACGCCACTGGTGTCCGATTAAAATACAAATCTTTATTAAGGTCATAGACCAGCATAAAAGAGTGGAATACTGTCATTTAAAATCTGAAAAGCGTTTTGGAAAGCTTAAAGGTATTAAAACAGAAAGTAAAGATGAAAGTCTAGAAGAAGAGGAGGAGGAGGAGGAGGAGGAGGAGGAGGAGGAGGAGGAGGAATATGGATTTGATATCCCGCTTTATCACTCCCCTAACATTCTCCTTTCCCTTCCTCCCCCACAACAAACACTCTGTGAGGTGAGTGGGGCTGAGAGACTTCAGAGAAGTGTGCCTGGCCCAAGGTCACCCAGCAGCTGCATGTGGAGGAGCAGGGAAGTGAACCCGGTTCCCCAGATTACGAGTCTACATCTCTTAACCACTACACCACACTTCTTTAAAAGAATTGAAAAGAAGCGAAAAGAATTGAAAAGAAGGGGTAGGAGCATTGGGTGGGTGTGGAGGAGCATAAAAGGTTAATATATAAAAGACTTTAAATATCAATTTTCAGAACACTCTGATATGTTCATTAAATCTGGATTGTGGCACAGGTCATCCTCCGACAAATTTTGAGCTCTGCTGTGCAGAATTTAGCAACATTGTGTGTTGTAGCAGGATCGGTGTCTGAGAGCAGCAGGGAGGTATAGAATTGCCCTGTGCGCCCTGCGTACTTATGAAGTAGTGGGGATTTCAGGCTAATACCAATGTCTCTGTAATATAGGCACTGGAGAAGGACATGCTCTACCGTTTTTATTTGTCCCGAGCCACAAGGGCATTGTCTCTCCAGGTAGTCAATCTTCCCACTTGAATAAAATATTGTGGGGGAAGGTAAGCCCCACCCCACATAAAAAGGTTTAAAAATGTAAAGGACCCCTGGGCGGTTAAGTCCAGTCAAAGGCGACTATGGGGTTGCGGCACTCATCTCGCTTTCAGGCTGAGGGAATCGGTGTTTCTCCACAGACAGCTTTCCAGGTCATGTGGCCAGCATGACTAAACCGCTTCTGGCACAACGGGACACTGTGACGGAAACCAGAGCACATGGAAACACCATTTACCCTCTCGCCGCAGAGGTACCTATTTATCTACTTGCGCTGGTATGCTTTCAAACTGCTAGGCTGGCAGGAGCTGGGACAGAGCAATGGCAGCTCACTCCGTTGAGGGGATTCAAACTGCAGAACTTCTGATTGGCAAGCCCAAGAGGCTCAGTGGTTTAGACCACAGTGCCACCGGTGTCCCTCCCACCCCACATAATCGTTCATATGACACTGTGCACACACGACATTTGAATGGCAACGCTCATCAAATTTGGGGGGCCCCAGCCCCCTCAAATATTTTAGGGAGGCTGAAGAATTGGCTCCTATGCTGCATTCACTTGAGTACCCCCAGGAAAAAAACACTGGATGTATCCTTTTGCTCTACCAGTTTATTTAAACCCTGATGTTATTGACAGTGATGCTTTCCTCACAGCAAAGGACGTCCTAACATCTGAAAGCTGCCACACAGCAAGCAAGTGAGCTACCGCAAATCTCACAGAGCCATCAGCCTTAGCAAAACAAATATTGTTTTGTGGCCTCTCTTTTCTACCTTCATTCCGATTACATTTATTATTGAATTAACGGTGTTTGAATTGTAAATGTATTCCAAACCCGTGAATTCCCAAGCTTGCGCCGCAGCTACTTATGGCACCAAAGGCCTGTGTGAGTTTTACCCTTTGGCTCATCCCCATGAATAATTTCAGGATCTGAGGCGACTTCTTGAGAATGAGAGCAGCCTGATAAGCCCGTTGTTTCTCCCGGCAGGGCTTGGCACTGGCCGCACATGGAACAGATTAGGCGAGCCCGGCAATGTTGTTAAATAAAATACGCAGAAAGAAAATACAATTATTGCTAAAGTGAAAACATACCGCAAGGGATTATTAAAATAGCAAGATGTTTTACATTTTAAGGATGTCCCACTTTCATTTGCCCACTGCAAGATCAACACAAAGGCATGGCTAAGCTAACATTCCACGCTCTTCACGGTGGAATTTTCAGAATGAACCTCCGCACAACGTTGTCTTTAGGTCATCTCTCCTAGAAACCTACCACTAACTCAGGTGGGAAGGTGTACCAGGCTAAGTGGCTCATGGGACCAAGTAGACATTGGCGTAGGTTGCATTTCCAAGGTCCGCACAGTGAAGACTGCAAACCTGCCATTTCCCTTTGGACACAAGCATTGCTTTATTTCAAGCAAGCACCTCTTTCACATTTTTAAGGTTGTCATTTGTAGGGATCATTCAGCATCATGTATAGAGCATCAGAAAACGTGTTATGGGCAGAGTTTGGGCATGTTTTCTGTGAAGGCAAAGTTGTGCACCTGAACATTAATGTGATCCATCATGCAGTTTCAGAAACAGGAAGAAAGGCTTCTAGAGGCCGTGTGACATGGCTGCTTTTCTTTGGTTTGGGCTACTGGATAGGAACTTGGCAAAGCCAGAGAGGCACAATAGGATGCACCGCTCCTTCGCCTTTTACCTATGGACCTGAGTTCATGATACCTTGAAGCTTAGGATGCCCAGTATGCTAAGTATGCTGCTTGGATGAGAGACAGGATGAGAGACTGGCACCGTATGCAACTCACATCCTTAGGGGACGTCAGTTTTCATCGCATGATTTTAGGGGATAAAAAATGTCAAGTCAGTTAACCATTTGGTCGTTATTTAAGAAACAATGGGGTCTCTAGGAATGGGCAACCTGTGGCCCTCCAGATTTTCTTGGATTCCAACTCTCATCGGCCCCAGCCAGCATGCCCAGTGGCCAGCGGTGATGGGAGCTGGAGCCCAGCAACAACTGGAAGATAGTGCCACTGTATTCTGCTCTGGTCAGACCTCACCAGACCTCACCTGGAGTACTGTGTCCAGTTCTGGGCACCACAGTTCAAGAAGGACACTGACAAACTGGAACGTGTCCAGAGGAGGGCAACCAAAATGGTCAAAGGCCTGGAAACGATGCCTTATGAGGAACGGCTAAGGGAGCTGGGCATGTTTAGCCTGGAGAAGAGGAGGTTAAGGGGTGATATGATAGCCATGTTCAAATATATAAAAGGATGTCACATAGAGGAGGGAGAAAGGTTGTTTTCTGCTGCTCCAGAGAAGCGGACACGGAGCAATGGATCCAAACTACAAGAAAGAAGATTCCACCTAAACATTAGGAAGAACTTCCTGACAGTAAGAGCTGTTCAACAGTGGAATTTGCTGTCAAGGAGGGTGGTGGAGTCTCCTTCTTTGGAGGTCTTTAAGCAGAGGCTTGACAACCATATGTCAGGAGTGCTCTGATGGTGTTTCCTGTTTGGCAGGGGGTTGGACTCGATGGCCCTTGTGGTCTCTTCCAACTCTATGATTCTATGATTCTATGATTCTATGATTCTATGATTCTATGACAGGTTCCCCATCCCTGTCCCACCTGGGTTAAGCTGAGAGCATATCACATGCCATTTTGAGTCCAGAACAAAATCCTCTGGAATGCTGTGGGTCCCAAGCCTTGTTCAGACATCATTTGATTCATGAGGCTATGGTGCCTTCTGGCCCAATCAATTTAGGCAGATGGATCACCCTATTCTATACTGAAGTCAGAAAACAGAGTGTGTAGTCTATGCAAGTGCAAGAGGCGAAGTTCGGTATGTGGGTGGGGAATGGAAATGGCTTGTGTGCATAGGTGCCAGCTTCCAAAGGAGACATCAGAGGAGCTTCGGATGTAGGCAAATGCAGCAGCAGCACGACTTCAATTTCTTTTTTCTTTTCTTTGCACTTTTAATTTGTATATCACCTTTCTATATTGCTATACACAAGGCGGTTGACAGCAACAAAATATACAACAAAAACGAACACCTTATAATAATCTGATCCAATACAAAAAGCAACAATAAAACACTTTAAAATGGAATGACTTATATAAAGTAATAGAGTTTGGATTTGGATTCTGATATCCCGCTTTATCACTACCCGAAGGAGTCTCAAAGCGGCTAACATTCTCCTTTCCCTTCCTCCCCCACAACAAACACTCTGTCAGGTGAGTGGGGCTGAGAGACTTGAGAGAAATGTGACTAGCCCGAGGTCACCCAGCAGCTGCATGTGGAGGAGCGGAGACGCAAACCCGGTTCACCAGATTACGAATCCACCGCTCTTAACCACTACACCATTTTCTATTATTTTCAATGGTCATGGTTCCTCTTCCTCTTCCTCCTCCTCCTCCTCCTCCTCCTCCTCCTCCTCCTGCTGCCACCACTGGCTGGGGACTGCTTTACCGCTTCTTCCCTGTCCTGGAAGGAGGAGAAGGAGGAGCCAGCCACTGAAGCCAAGCTATGCTTAGCTCCATGCTTGGCATCCTTCTCTGCTTTTGGACATTGCTCTTGGCCTGGTTTCCCCCCAAAAGTATTGGGGGGGGGGCAAAAAGGGCTCACCCGCTAAGAAAGGGTGCCCCTGCTTGGGTGAGAGAATGGGACTTGTAAGTTTTTATGTGAAATGACTGGGCAATAGGCGTAGGTAAGACACTGTAAACCCAAAAAATCTTCAGAGGTCCTGAGCTGCATAATATAATCTGTGCAATGTCCTCCCATTGACAAAGCTATTCTTGTTCTAATTTTCCACAACTAATCGGGCTCCAGGAACTGAGGTGTGTGTGTGTGATTACTGGGTATGGATGCTGTGGGCTGGGTTTCCCCATCCACTTTATCTAAACATCACTGCAGCCAAAAATAAGCTATCAATACAGCTGATGTTTGAGCTGTTGAGTTCTTACTGTCCTAAAAACCAATCCTTCTTACCAGCTACCCTGTGGTCTTCCCTGAGGAAAAACAAGCAGTCATACTAGTTCAAGACCGTTGTCTCAGAACCTCAAAAATTCACACATTTGCTATTCTGAAGAGTTGATAACTCGCATCCCTGGCATTGAGACTTTTGAGGGTCTCTAAGGTGACAAAACGGAACTTCTATGACTGAGGAAATTGGACTTTCTGTGCCTCACGTGCTATATTTGCTTATTGCCCATCACCGAGCTGGAACATACCCAAGATCTCTTAACAAGGTCTTCACAGCAAAAACAAGAGTTAAAAGGGGTGGGAGAAAAACACTCTTCTGCAAATGTTCCAGTTTTAAAGTATGCAAGCAAAGGAATAGTGAACTGCTCAGGAAGGCAAAATTTTTATAGGAAGATGATGACATGAGCAAGTGGTTGCAGTCATTATAAAAAGTAACTGGAGACAAGATTGTTCAGCCAACGTAAACTCCGTTGGCATGAAGTGTGTTTTTAATGATTTAGGGACACTTGGAATGCAAGGGATGAAAAACACACACACACACACACACAGTGTGAAGAATCACATCGGCTGCATACTCTCCAGGAGGAAAGGAAACCTGGGTTATGAGCAAATATTTTAGTACAAAATAAACGTATTATGGGGACGGGCAGCTGAGGGAGGTGGGAAGAGATTAATCTGGGAAGCTTTAGAACTTCCTTAACCCATTCCTGCAGCTCTTTGATTGAAAGCCTCAACTTTTATTTTATTAACTTTCTTCTGCCCTTCGAAAGGTGAGGTTACTTTCTAGGTTTCTTCCTTGGCCTGGGGTTGTTGCCCCTCCTAGGTTTTAGGTAGCAGCTGGCTGTGATTAGAAGGATTGGGGATTGGATCAGTGCTTGATTAAGTTTCAGCTGGTCTTGGTTTACCCACGTTCGTACAGCAGAATTAATCTCTGGGTTCAGTTGAACGTTGCACATTAATGCATGCCAGACATTTTTGGGCCCACCCAAGCAACGAAGTGAGAAGATTCCTTTCCCTGCCTAGACATTCGTTTGGGCCTGCCACTCTTGTCCTTCCTAAAATAATGCTTATGAGATAGCCAATGGTGGTTTTGGCCTCAGTTATGACTGAAGAAGTTAATTCCTTCCGCATGTTCTTTAGGGGGCGAGCCAAACCTCAGTTGCTGATTTCCAGGGAGGAGCCACTGCTGTGTCTACACTCCTGCTGTGTTGGGGGATGGCCATGGGCAATGTGACTGATCTGCCAGTCTTGCATCATTCAGCCCAGACACTGAGATCCAACCCCAAGGGCCTTCTGGTGGTTCCCTCACAGTGAGGTTACAGGGAACCAGGTGGAGTAGTCATGTCTTAGTAGTCACGTCTGGCCTGTAGAATGCCCTCCCGTCAGATGTCAAGGAAAGAAACAACTATCTGACTTTTAGAAGACATCTGAAGGCAGCCCTGTTTAGGGAAGTTTTTAATGTTTGATGTTGTACTGTGTTTTGATTTGTTGGAAACCGCCGAGAGTGGCTGGGGTAACCCAGTCAGATGGGTGTCACATTAACAACAACATTATCACCATCATCATCTTCAGGGTCTTCTGCTGTTACCAGCAGGGATCCCACCAGCGTCACTTCTGCCCATTCACACATTTAACAGACAGAAGGTGGAGCTTTGTACTGGTAAGGAGACACTTCTATTGTCAGTGGGTCCCTGCTCCTGCCAACCTAGCAGTTTGAAAGCACGTCAAAGTGCAAGTAGATAAATAGGTACCACTCCAGCGGGAAGGTAAATGGCATTTCCATGCGCTGCTCTGGTTCGTCAGAAGTGGCTTAGTCATGCTGGCCACATGACCCGGAAGCTGTATGCCTGCTCCCATGGCCAGTAAAGTGAGATGAGCGCCGCAACCCCAGAGTAGGTCACAACTGGACCTAACGGTCAGGGGTACCTTTAACTTTACCTTTAGTGGTCAACTAAAGGAGTGGGACATTCTAGGATTAAATTAGAAACCGGGACAGTTTCTGTAAATCTGGGACCGGCCCTGGAAAATAGGGTCTGCAAATGGCACCTTTGTACAGTGGGCTAGTATCCACACACACACACACACACACACACACACACAAACAAACAAACAAACATACACCCCTCTATATTTTTCATCCAAGGGTCCCCAGCCCTTGCTCAGTCAGATTAACTTCCGGGATGCAGCTACGGCTTCCTATTGGCTGCAGGAAGCTCCTGTAGCCAATAGGAAGCTGCAGAAACCTCCTTCTCCCCCGCCATGGCTCCAAAAGCCAGCGGGGAAAGAGTGGTGGGTGCGCATGCGTGGGCGATCCGTCTCCTGCGTGGGCGATCCGTCTCGTCGGTGGAAAAGTTCGCCGACTCCTGGGCTAGCCAAACAAAACACTCAAGAATGGTGGAATGCAGGACCAATGAAGGGTGTGGTCTCAGAGAAGAGGGTGTGGCTGGGGAGGGTCTGAAGGTGCCATATATAGAAGCTTGAAGGGCCACAATTGGCCCACAAGCCTGAGATTCGCCACCCTTTGAGTAATGGGTGAACTCAGCAGAAACAAGAAAATCTACATCATAGTCTCCAACTGCTCCAAAAATGCTGGGACCGTCACAAAAACCCTTAAGCCACTTCTTGCTATGTCACGCAGAGTCCTGAATTCTGCAAATGGCAACAGGGATCAGGAAAGGGCAGGGGCAGGAGGAGGAGGAGGTAGGCTACGCAGTGGGACCCATGGGGAGGGGAGAAGTAGGGATGGGGTTTCAGCTGCCACCACCACACTCCTCAGCTCTGCCAGCCAGTATCGCTCAACAGAACTGGCTACAATGATGGTAGCTGCAGGAGCAGATTAAGGAGGCCTGGCTCATGCAGATGCACAGGGGCCCTACTGTTGTCATGGCCACCAACCATAATGACTATGTTGCTGGTGTTGAAGTGCCACCTTGTAAACATCCTCTGACGCCCAAGGTGGGCTGATGAAGCCTTGCAGTTTTACCATGTATTATCTGAGGCTTCTGCGGGAAGCTTCAGAGGCGCACAATAAGTGCTTGAAAATGTCATTCTTGATGGCCTGAACCAGACTGGCAGATTTTGGTTTCTTCCAAACCTTATTCTCTCCCCCCCCCCACTCCGCCAATGTTCATGGCTAAGGGAGAAGAAGTGTTGAATGAGTTATTGCAAGTTTCTTTATTTAGATTATAGTGGTACCTCAGTTTTCAAACGTAATCCTTTCCAGAAGACCGTTCAAATTCCAAAACATTCAAAAACTAGGACTCAGGATCTTGCACTCAGTGGAAGATGCGTTTCCTTTTCAACTTCCGAGGTGTGTTTGAAAACTGAAGCATTTGCCTCCGGGCATTTAAGGTGTCCAAGTTCTGAAACGTTCATCAATGGAGACATTCTAAAACCAAGGTACTACAGTGGTACCTCGGGTTACATATACTTCAAGTTACATATGCTTCAGGTTACAGACTCCGCTAACCCAGGGTTACCTTGGGTTAAGAACTTTGCTTCAGGATGAGAATAGAAATCGTGCTCCAGCGGTGCAGCAGCAGCAGGAGGCCCCATTAGCTGAAGTGATGCTTCAGGTTAAGAACAGTTTCAGGTTAAGAATGGACCTCCGGAATGAATTAAGTTCTTAACCCGAGGTACAACTGTACTGTATTTCTATACCACTTTGCTCTGGTTTCGTCAGAAGCGGCTTAGTCATGCTGGCCACATGACCCGGAAAAACTGTCTGTGGACAAACACTGGCTCCCTCGGCCAGTAAAGCGAGATGAGCGCCGCAACCCCAGAGCTGTTCATGACTGTACTTAACTGTCAGGGGTCCTTTAGGTAAAGGTAAAGGGACCCCTGACCATTAGGTCCAGTCGTGACCAACTCTGGGGTTGCGGTGCTCATCTCTCTTTATTGGCCAAGAGAGCTGGTGTACAGCTTCCGGGTCACGTGGCCACCATGACAAAGCCGCTTCTAGCGAACCAGAGCAGTGCACGGAAATGCCGTTTACCTTTCTGCGGGAACGGTACCTATTTATCTACTTGCACTTTGACGTGCTTTCGAACTGCTAGGTTGGCAGGAGCAGGGACCGAGCAATGGGAGCTCACCCCATCGCGGGGATTCGAACCGCTGACCTTCTGATCAGCAAGTCCTAGGCTCTGTGGTTTAACCCACAGCACCACCCACGTCCCTCCAGGGGTCCTTTAACTTTACCTTTATGGCAGAGGTAATAGGTCTTCAGAGCCTGTGAACATGGCACACATTCTCAGGCCATGAATGCATGGAGGCAGGGTGAGGGCAAGCACATGAAATCCTGCCTGCATTGTTCCTTCCCCTGCCTCTCCCCACCACTTAAATTAGGCTTTCGAGAAGCTTTCAATGGTAGCCAACAGAGCAGGCTGTGGTGTGGCTTGGTTGACTAGTGCTCCCCACCCTTTTTAGACATTTGTATCCCAGAGACTCCAAGTGTCCTTATTTTCCAGAGATAGTCCCGGATTTAGAGAAGCTGTCCCGGTTTCTGACTTGATCCCAGAACGTCCTGCTTTTCATCAGAGAAATGTTGGAGAGTATGCTGTCCAAACATATGTTTTGTATGTGTGTGTGTGAGAGAGAATTGACCACAACCTATATAGTTAATATAGTGATTTGCAGTGCTTACTGTGACCTGGACTTTGAAATTCTTTCCTCAGCCAGATGAACAACAAAGGCAGGACCTCCAACACATCCCTTTCTACCACATGAGCTCTGGATACGAGCAATAAACTCTGTCTCAAACACAGATTTGTGTGTGTGTGTGTGTTTATGAAGCAAAATGATAAACAAAAGACTAACCATGCCTGAAATCATGGAAGAGTCAGATAACCTAACCATTTTCTGCAGATGGCGACGACAATTATTTTCTCTGCGTAATTGAGCTTGGCATCTGAAACACATTAAAAAACCAAAACCTTATTAGGAAAAAATGCAAGTCTTTTCTCTAAAAGTGCTAGAGAAAGAAACACACACACACACACACACACACACACACGAGAGAGAGAGAGAGAGAGAGAGAGAGAGAGAGAGAGAGAGAGAGAGAGAGAGATATGATAAGCTTTAATTGTGCAATCCTCTGTATGCCTGGACCTTTATTTCAGATACAAATGCTTAGGATTGCAGTCTAAGCAGTGCAAATCTATGGATCTCTACTCAGATTAGGGATGGGTAAATTGACTTCTCCACACCAAGTTGCACTTTAAAAAAGAACGAGTTCTAAGCATAAATTTGTTTAAATATACACATTTTCCATTCACTTTTGCGTACTATATATATTTTTGCAAATGATATAATTTGTGCCCAGAGCGAATTATGGTGCTGGAGGAGACTCTTGAGAGTCCCATGGACTGCAAGAAGATCAAACCTATCCATTCTGAAGGAAATCAGCCCTGAGTGCTCACTGGAAGGACAGATCCTGAAGCTGAGGCTCCAATACTTTGGCCACCTCATGAGAAGAGAAGATTCCCTGGAAAAGACCCTGATGTTGGGAAAGATGGAGGGCACAAGGAGAAGGGGACGACAGAGGACGAGATGGTTGGATAGTGTTCTCGAAGCTACCAGCATGAGTTTGACCAAACTGTGGGAGGCAGTGGAAGACAGAAGTGCCTGGCGTGCTCTGGTCCATGGGGTCATGAAGAGTTGGACACGACTAAATGACTAAACAACAACATACATTTTTGTACACATTGGGAACTAGTCCACAAAATATCTGCCTTAGCACCATTTCCAGTTTTGCTCTAGAGCATGGGTAGGCAAACTAAGGTCCAGGGCTGGATCCTGCCCAATCGCCTTCTAAATCCGGCCCATGGATGGTCGGGGAATCAGCGTGTTTTTACATGAATGGAATGTGTCCTTTTATTTAAAACGCATTTCTGGGTTATTTGTGGGACCTGCCTGGTGTTTTTATATTAGTAGAATGCGTCCTTTTATTTAAAATGCATCTCTGAGTTATTTGTGGGGCATAGGAATTCGTTCATTTTTTCTTCTTCAAAATATAGTCCAGCCCACCACAAGGTCTGAGGGACAGTGGACCCTGCTGAAAAAGTTTGCTGACCCCTGCTCTAGAGGGTTTGGGGAATGCATAGAACAGATTTAGGGGACATGTGGGGAGAAGGATAGGGGGAGAACATTCCGATGCAGAATGGGAAATCCTTGCACTGACAGAACATTCTCCTTTGCTCTACACTGCATACAAACCATTACTTGTCTGGAGAACTGCACCACAACATTCAAACAAGTGTGGATTTTAAAGGATGGCTGTGCTTCAGTTTGATCTGGAAAGCAGAAATTACATAAGCTCACTGATACATGCAAAGTGAGTCTAATTTCTATCCCACCCTATATCAGATTTAAGGCCCATTGATTTAAGGCCTATTGATTCCATTTACTCTCAGGTAAATCTGAATATGACTGCAGATTAAATTTCCATTCAAAGTTTTGAAGAGAGAGGAACCCTTTTTTGGTTGTGTGGATGTGGCCTCCAGCAATTCCCCTCCCCTCCCTCCACACACATTTTAAAAAACGAAGGATTTTTTTTTTAAAAAAAGTTCTGAGCAAAGATAATATTTGCTCTGATGGACAGGGGAAATCATCTTTCAACCACTCCAAAATAAATAGGATATCTTCACATTGTCATTCTTCATTTAGAAGCTTCGGAAATCAAGTCCCTGGAAAATAGGCATGGAGGCTACATCAGTTTGACCCACTGTCTTCTGAAGGCACAGAAGATCACTTAGCTGTGGTATTGTTCCAAATAAATTTGGAATTGGTAAACTGCTGCCATACCAGCTGTGAATGGATGTGACATTTCCTGACCCATTTCAATGAGGAGATTTGAGAGAGCTATCCAGTTAGCCACCCAATTTTGAATTTTGATAAACATTTGACAGCATCAGCATCTTCTGATGTACTTCCCCGCCCCAGCGTCAACTCCATAAACATTATAACATAGTCCGAGTCCCACTTTTAGGGTAATGTTTCCTCTCTCATAAAAAGGATAAATGTCAATATGTGAACCACATTTAAGTATTTTGCTGAACTGTCAGTTCCGCCAAATAAAACAATTTTTCCATGCCTTTGAGCAAAGGCACTTCCCCATTTTAAGATAAATATTTAAATACGACTTCATTGGGGAAATATATTCCTGTGGTTAGATGAGATACTCTAGAAAATTAAGAGCTGGGGCTCTGTAGGCCTGTGGCACTGTAACAATTGTCCTGCTCTTAAGCTGGCTGATCTGTCATTGAACAATGCACCTCTGCATAGGAAAGTAACACAAACACTGGTAGATTGATTCTAACAATATTGTCTCGTCACTGATGGTTTCTGAGTGTAGTGTCTTGGGCAAAAAGCAGAATATGGGTCTGTTGTAGCTTGTTGGCCAAGTGTTTGCAGCTCTGCCATTGTAGTGTGTATGAAACAATTCATCAAATCGCCATCCCACATGGAACCTTTGCCTCTCTATCTCACCCCAGAAGACACAATAGCATATATGGGATAAATGATCAGCAGTTTTATTGATTTTAAAATAGCAAAAACCTGTTGGCAATATGTTGACCAATGTCAGTGTGGGCCCCTGAACTCCAGGTGAGAGCTGATGACAAATCTGTTTCACTCTCCATTTAGCATGGGCAGTTTCACCCTGGCCCAGGCACCAGGCCACTCTGCTGAGTGGTTTGTGCTTGTCTGCCTGCTCACCTTAAAGGTGTGCAGAGGAGGTACCAAGCCACCTCATCACAACATGGCTGAACAACCTGAGATGGGATGATGTCATTAGAGCCTAAGGGTACTTCCACTACTAGAGGTCCACTCACCAGCCATCTGTGAGAGGCCAATAGTATAAGTACCCCTTCCCCATAAATATTCTTCAGGGTGCTCACCAGTGTTGCCTCTGTTCAGCTCCTTCCTGTCTGTACTGAATCTGTAACAATATACTTACTCCTTCACTTCACCTATTGACCAAAGACTCCTGCAGGCCTCAATGCAGACCAGCATCCCATTTCTTCCTGACTAAATAGCTGGTGCCAGGCTGAGTTCCAATGCTGGAGCAGCATGCCTGTTGGTACGGAGAGAACAATAATAACCAGTGTTGCTGTTGTTGTTTAGTCGTTTAGTCGTGTCCGACTCTTCGTGACCCCATGGACCAGAACACGCCAGGCACTCCTGTCTTCCACTGCCTCCCGCAGTTTGGTCAAACTCATGCTGGTAGCTTTGAGAACACTGTCCAGCCATCTCATCCCCTGTTGTCCCCTTCTCCTTGTGTCCTCAATCTTTCCCAACATCAGGGTCTTTTCCAGGGAGTCTTCTCTTCTCATGAGGTGGCCAAAGTATTGGAGCCTCAGCTTCAGGATCAGTCCTTCCAGTGAGCACTCAGGGCTGATTTCCTTCAGAATTGATAGGTTTGATCTTCTTGCAGTCAATGGGACTCTCAAGAGTCTCCTCCAACACCATAGTCCAAAAGCATCAATTCTTCAGCGATCGGCCTTCTTTGTGATCCAGCTCTCCCTTCAGGGATCACTGCCTTGCCGCAGCAAAGGGGCTTGAATAACTCAGAGAAGCTATGAACTATGCCGTGCAAGATGGATAGGTCATAGTGGAGAGTTTTGACCAAACGTGATCCACCTGGAGGAGGAACCGGCAAGCCACTCCAGCATCCCTGCCAAGAAAACTCCATGGACAAAGACAACAAGCATATTAACCAGTAGAATGAAGCAAATGTGTAGCCTCTCACCAAATCAACAACATGGAGACAAAACCATAATTAGTAGGCTCTACCTACTCCCATTGGGATGCGGGTGGCGCTGTGGGTTAAACCACAGAGCCTAGGGCTTGCCGATCAGAAGGTTGGTGGTTTGAATTCCCATGGCGGGGTGAGCTCCCATTGCTCGGTCCCTGCTCCTGCCAACCTAGCAGTTCAAAAGCACGTCAGAGTGCAAGTAGATATATAGGTACCACTCCGGCGGGAAGGTAAACAGCATTTTCGTGCACTGCTCTGATTCACCATAAGCAGCTTAGTCATGCTGGCCACATGATCCCGAAGCTGTACGCTGGCTCTCTTGGCCAATAAAGCAAGATGAGCGCCACAACCCCAGAGTCGGTCACGATTGGACCTAATGATCAGGGGTCCCTTTACATTTACCTACTCCCGTTGCTCGGTCCATGCTCCTGCCAACCTAGCAGTTCGAAAGCACGAACTGCAAGTAGATAAATAGGTACCACTCCAGCGGGAAGGTAAATGGCATTTCTGTGTGCTGCTCTGGTTCACCAGAAATGGCTTAGTCATGCTGGCCACATGACCTGGAAGCTGTATGCCTGCTCCCTCGGCCAGTAAAGCAGATGAGCGCTGCAACCCCAGAGTCTTCCGTGACTGGACCTAATGGTCAGGGGTCCCTTTACCTTTACCTTTTACCTACTGTTAGTTCTTGACCCACCTACTGTTGGTTCACCTCATTGGCCACAGTGGGGACCAACTGCCACTGCCCAGCCTGTATTAATGTAGGCCCCTTGGGAGAAGGTACAATACACATCAGTCTCCACAATGCTCCTTGCTGTGTACAGACCCTGTGCACAGACAGTCCATGAAAATGATGTGTATGTTCCTAGTTGCCACTGATTTAATTTATTCTCACAATAAATTATTGCTGAATTTCTTGTCACAAAATAGGTTTCTCTAAGGTTAACCCATGAACTTCCCAAAAGTGTGAACCCAGGTCACCAACATCCAAGGGAAGCCATACATCTACAACTCATTTTATGACATTCATGCAAGTCCCTTCAGACAACCACAGTGGAACAGTTATGTTGCCATGTCTCAGGGTTCACTAGGTTGAGAGTTTAGTGGAAATAAAGCATTTGCTGTCTTTGTGGTAGAGAACAGATAATGATGTCAAATGCCAATGCTTTATTGTCAGCGTTTCTGTCTTATCCAATGTGAAAAGCCTGCTCACATTTGTTTATTTATTTCTGCTCCAAGAAAAGGTTAGGTAACTCATTGGGGTGTCCACTGCCTCATATATTGGCTGAAGAAAAGGACTTGCCTCAATTTTGATATGGGTCTGTTAAGAAATAGAGTATCACCTTTCACAGCTAGGATAAGTCAGCTCATGTTGTGCTGCTGCAAAAGATTGGCCTATATTTCTCTTTTTTCATGGTTAAAAAACAGGTATTTCCCTCAGGCACAGTGGAAACAAATCATACATTACTGGATTTCCAAACGTTATCCTTCCATCTACCTTTTAATACCACTCCCCTGCTCCCAATGAATCTTATATCCATTGTGTTACCACCCAGATTATCTGATCCCTTGAAAGATAAATGCCTTATCCTGAAAAATTAAACAAAGAGAAAATTAAAGAGCAGGGAAAGATAAACAGTATCATAAAGTCCAATTTCCTGTCTTCTACATGATCTGTCTTTCCAAACAAGGCCAAATCCTGCCCTTAGACACATGTGTGAGAAGACAACACTATGTGGAACTTGTTTAAGAAAATATGTATCAGGTAATTAAATGTGAATATTACTGATTAAATCAGCTCCTGTTTGTATGAAACACTCTTAAATGTACTGATGAATTAAGGAGGAGGTAGATAAAATCACTACATACTTGTGTTAATGCCAAATTCTTTCCTTGGACTAGTATGCTTGTTAAGGAATTTTTAAATGTATGAATGTGTTCCCATGTGGTGAAGGAGAGGTGCAACTATGTGAAATCCATCCATCCACAGTGCCTTTTCCATGGTTGTATTCTGGCATCCCCACATAGAAATGAGTTAAAAAAGATGAGTCACCACATAAAAATTACAGGGATTTATTGCCTTGTGTTGACATTTCCTTGTAAAAACTGATTATGTAAATTCACCCTCAGAGATGCCACCAATTTATTTTTTTACCTCCAGTGAAATACAACTCATACTTCCAGGTTACTCCTTAAGCCAACCACCCAGCAACTCTGGAGGAAACCAGACAGTTTGTTAACACTAGTCAAACTTTTTGCCAAAGAGCTTCGCACAACCCTAGGCTGTCAGTTTAATACAGTATGGTCCCATTTTTGTGTGGTCTCCTCTCGCTTCGCCTTGTGTTCTGCCTTTGGCACTTCTGACATTATTTAAGCCACAGTTTCCTGTTACATCTAAACTGGGAAAGTGAGGTTTCGTATCAGAATACAAACCGCAATAGAAAATTATCTTGTAGTTCAAACAAAACCATGATACAGGTGCTGAAGGCAGCACATAAAATGAGATGAGGAGGAACATGAGCATGAACATGATGCTTGTCCTCAGCCCAGTAAACCATGGTTTAGTAAACCATGAGATGAGAACATTTGAACAAGGCTAATAACTAACTTACAAAGCAACATTTGAAGTGAATGGAGAGGTTTCTCCTCAGGCTGATTAAACACCTGAGGGATTTCAAGGGAAGTCAAAGAGACTTTTGATGAAACTAATGACAATTTTCAGGGCCATCTTGCACTTCCCTACCCTCAATCGCACGTCGTCACTCATTTCTATTAGTGGCAATGTTGCACTGCTAATTTGAATGTACGTTACTGACTTCCAGAACAGAACCACATTTTTTCCCACTTCTAAAGAGATGCAGCATGCCAGTGTTGAACCTGCACCTAAAATCTGACAGGCCCAAAGGGCAAGACTTCCAAATTGCCAGGCCAAACAGAGCAGCATATTTCTCACTTGGTATGTCCACAATTGCACAAACACATTCCACATGTATTTGAGGGCACCCAAAGAATTAGATTAAAAATGAAATCCTTAAAGTAAACATTTTTCCTGGACATTTTTTGGGGTGTGTGGGGGGAAAAGGGTGGGTTGGAAAAGACAAAAAAGGACCTGCCTTTAGAAGAGACGTTCTAAGCCCGGCAGGATGCATTTTTAAATTAACAAGGAATGAATTTAAATACATTAAGAGCTAAACAAAACACTGGGAGAGTCAGAGAGGTGAAAAGTCATTGCCCCTCCTTGTCCTGCTGTCTTCTTTTTTTTGGCTGCTGTGCTGAGAGACACAAAATAAAACGGAGCAACATAACCTGTCTGAGTTTTATTCAAATCAGCCAATTAAAACATCAAGTTGAAATGTCAGCGAACATGCTATGGCCACTCAGGAATTAAAGCAGGAAGGCATCTGTCTGTCTTCACCACAAAAGCACTGAAGGTTTTTTTCCCCTTTCTCTTTCCTAATTCCACTTCTGCAAAAACTATGACATTACATTACAGCCATGAAAAACACCATCTGAAATGTACCTTGACTGGAGGGCGGCTGTCATCACCAGTTGCTTTCTTGTAATATTAGAGGGAGCTAAACACCGATTCTTCATTTTCTGAGCGTTCCCTCTGCTCCATCATCATTTGGTACCTAAATGATGCTCGGTCCAAGGAAGAGGCCACAGCTTCATGGCAGAGTCAATGCTATGCATTCCCAAGATCTCAGCTTCAGTCCCTGGAATCTCAGGTGTCAGGAGATGCTAGAAAGCTACTGTTAAGATGGGACCAAACAGGCAAATGGACTGATTCAGTATAAAGCATCTTCAAAGTCACACTCTTATATAAGATGATGTTTTAGCTTGTTGTAGGGAGGGAGGGAGGGAGGGAGGGAGGGAGGGGAGAGAGAGAGAGAGAGAGAGAGAGAGAGAGAGAGAGAGAGAGAGAGAGAGAGAGATCAGGTTAAGCCTTTCTTATTTCCCAAGCAAATTTAATTCAAACCTGATTTTGTCCCTTAGTTCGTGATCAATTATTTAAATTTCTAGGCCACCCTTCATCCAAGGATCACAGGGCAGTTTACAATATAAAAACACAAAAAATACATACCAAACTAACCAACAAAAGCAATACACCCCCCAAAAGTGGAAAGAAGAGACAGATCCAGCAAGAGAGGACTGGCAATTGAAATTGATGGAATATGCAGAAATGGCGAAACTAACCAAAAAAATAAGAAACCAAGAAGGGAGACTGTTTATGACCGAGTGGACAAAAATTAACGATTATTTAAACAACTTCAAATGTTAGCAGGGGTGACATAAAATGATGTAGTAAGACATAATTTAAAGAAAATACAATGAGAAGTTAATAATTAAATAGAAATTGGATATACAGTAGTAAAAAGATATAAAATAAGTAACCACAGAAGGCGGGTGGGAAGGAAGTGGAAGAAAACACAATGTAAAGATTGTTTTCCTTTCTTGTTTTGTTTAAATTTATGTAAAATGAGAAAATGGGGGGCGGGGCGGGGAATTATACACACACACACACACACACACATATGGAATAACGCAGCATAACTGCCCTCAACCTTTTGTAGGAACAATTAGTATTAGGAGTGAAATTGTGTATAACTACTCCAATACCATCAAGAACAGAATTCATAATGAATGCACAATAAAAAGACATCTGCAGCAGTTGTAAACACCTTCCTAATCAAGTTAGTGGGATGGGTGGAATAAATAAACCTGAGATACAACAGGTTGGTGAGTAGGCTTTCTGCTTAGTTAAAAGCTAAGGTGTTTAAAATCCTTTCCGCTCATCTGAAATGGTGATAGTTCGGACTGTAGTAAATTGAAAGATAACCATGTTCTTCACAGTGGGGAAAAGGCTGATACTGAAACCTGAGACGAAAAAAAACAACACTTTTTTCCTCACCCTCTCCCAATAGTGACATCAGTCACAAACAACAGACAGCAAGCCAATCAAGTAATATCCCATAATCCTTTGGGAACACAGCTGTAGAAATGTTTTAGCATGCTGAGTATCATCCTCTGGTAAAAGAAACCACTGGGAATGTGATCTATAGTTGTTGATCAGGCCAGTTTTTCTCTTCTCAGATGGCATTGCTCTGAAGAAAAATGCCATTATTTTAATTGTTTCAAAGGAGAGGGAATCTTGAATGCATATATAACTAAAAGCATCCTTCATGTGACCAGGAGCTCCAATCACACAGGGCTCTGAATTGTTTGGAGGAATCTTTAGGCATTCAGCTGAATGTGTGGAGAATTCCACCTTCCACCCAATGTGCAAAGTCAGTGAGGGAGGGAGTCAGTAGGTTTGATAACTTTGACTCCATACATTATTTGAATGGCTCAAGCATCTTTTCCCGAGGATTTACTGTGCAACACAGATAAGAGAGGTGTGGTGATGGCAAAGGGGCAGTAGCAAAGAAGCAGGGTGGCAGTGAGCAGTGAGTGCCCTTATGCTTTAAGTGTTTGTCTTCATACAGTGGTACCTCGGGTTACATACGCTTCAGGTTACATATGTTTCAGGTTACAGACTCCGTTAACCCAGAAATAGTGCTTCAGGTTAAGAACTTTGCTTCAGGATGAGAACAGAAATTGTGCTCCAGCAGCACGGCAGCAGCAAGAGGCCCCATTAGCTAAAGTGGTGCTTCAGGTTAAGAACAGTTTCAGGTTAAAAACGGACCTCCGGAACGAATTAACCTGAGGTACCACTGTACATTCTTTGAATTCTTCTATTTTTTTACTTAGCTACTCCTCAAAATCAATCTTAGTCTTTCTTAAAAACTTGACATGCCTTACATTTTAATCTTTTATCAAAATGGTGGTCGTAGTGTGTGGTATTAGTCAGTTGTAACCAGGAGGAGTTGGGAATTTAAATTATAACACCACATTTGAATAGCTAGATAGCCAGATAAGAAAAGCCAGAGACTTGTTTCAACTCAAGTTCTGGAATTAGAATAAGTTCCTCCAATTTCACCATACCCCCAGTTCTGTAGGTATTCAAGGTAAGGAGATGTATACATAAGAACATAAACAGCAATGTCACTGGTGATTTTAACATTTTGCAGGTTAGGTTAGGTTAATTTCTATCAAGCAACATCTAAGACAGAGCTTTCCAAACTTTTCATGTTGGTGGCACACTTTTTAGACATGCACCATTTCACAACACAGTACAGTGGTACCTTGTTTTGAGTCTGGGATCCGTTCCGGAGCCCCGAACATTCGGTGAAAGGGACGCTTGATAAAGTGTTGCTCTGCGCACGTGCGTGATTTTGCACTTCTGCGCATGTGCGAAGCACAATTGGCAAACCCGTTTTGGTACTTCCGGGTTTGCCACGGACGTTCCACGAAATGGATGCTAAATGGGGCAGACTCACACTGAGGTACTACTGTAATTCAGTTTTACTAGCAAACCGGAGGTTAAACTAACCCTTTTCCAGCCCTGGGAGGAGTGTGGGGAGCATTCATGCAACACGCCTACACACTGCAGCCAACACACTAATGTGTCGGGACACACAGTTTGGAAACCTCTGATCTAAGATAACTGCAATGAGGCTTTTTATGGGCCTGGGAATTGTTTATTGACTTTACAGATTGCTAGAAATGATAAATGGCTGTAGACAAATTAGTAATCCAGGTTCATAAAATATTAAATTGGCCTGCATGGGTATCTTGCTTCAAAAGATGTGCAGAGATGCAATCTATTTATTTATTTTAAAAAAACCTTTGCAAATGTAATGTAGTTGCTAAGATGTGCAAGTTTTTCCAACTTTTTATTTTATTTTAATCCAGCAGGGTTTATGGAGCATTGCTTTGCTAGCTAAAAATGGTCAAAAAATAAAAATAAAAAGGTCTCATATTTAAGCCAATTCCATCTGCATGTGGGTGTGATTCTGCTATGCTAAAATGACAACAAATTATAATTTATTAAAGACTAAGAACACGACTGAATACTTCAGCTGATTTTCTTTGAGGCCTTCTTGCTGCTTCTGTTCCAAATTTACTTTCCCCAGTATCTCTTGCCCAAACTTGTACAAATACCCGCCTTGTTTTTCCTAGCCTGGACAGCACAAGGTGTTAGCGGCTTGGTCAGCTGGCATGGGGAGTCCATTCCAATAGAGGTCTGACCACCACCACTGTGGCATATACAGAGATAGTTCAAAGGAGTATCCTACCTAAATGATACGGGGCTATCCCTTATTTTGTTCCAAGTTGTTAAGTTTACACAGTGACCTTTTGTGCCTCAGTTTATCTTTCAAGTCAGGCCCTTGGACGCTGCCACAACTTTCTGGAGAAAAATCCCCCTACTTCTGAAGCTTAGATTACCAATGTTACTTAACCACAAACATTTCACAGCTTGAGTTCTGTTCCCAGGTGTCTCCAGTTTTCCATCCAGAGCCTTTACGGCATTTAGCTCAAAGTCTCCAGGATCTTTCCTGACTAAACTCTTTCAAATGAGGCAGCAGAAAGATATTGCTGACCTAGAAAGCTTTGGTTTAACATCTCGCTCTCTCACTTTACCCTCTTCATCTTCCCTTCCCCATTATACAAATAATTGGTGGTGAAATTAATACTTCAGAATGTCCAAAATGGAAAAGATTTTCCCTGGGTAATGGTCAGGGATGATGATGACTAACTCTGTGCGAATTCATTTATGTAGATGTAAATTTAGAAACAATCACTAAATGTTAAGTAGTGAAATAGCTTGGACAGTGAGGCTGTCCTGTCTACTGCAGTCCTGGTGCTAACTACTGAAGGGCAACTTCAAGATACTCTTCATTCTTAGGGCTCTTTACCTTTAAACCATGCAATCCTACAAATAGAGGACTCTCCTCGGTCAGCCTTCTAGGTATAAGACTGTCTTCTATGAAGCAGGGCACAGGGCCACCCTAGTGAAAGCCCAGCAGAATATCTGCCTGTTTGGCACTGCTCAGTTGGGCCATGTTTTCCCATCATGCGCATATGCAAGTTGAAGGCCACGGCTGCGTATCAATCATACATTCTGTGTGAAAATTCACGGATACCACACTCACCTGCTATCGAAACAACACAGAACATCCTTATAAGAACTTGACAGACTTTGGATTAATGCCGTTCTTTCTGGCTCTTATTCACAGCTAGTTGGAGCTGGCTGCATGCCAAGAAGATGTGGTCTCTCCGCTCATAGAAATAGAAAATTGTATTCTCTGTATCTGCCTCTGGAGTATAAACCACATGTTGCGTGGATGGCTTGGATGTGAAATAATACTGATTTATCCTGCTTCACGGGCTGCACTTTCAATTTGGTTGTATAAAGAGAATGCAATTATATTCCTAGGAAAAATAGCAGGATCTGCCCATTAAAGCATGTGATTAATGCTCTGTTGACAGCCCATTTGGAGGATTGCACATTAGGAACCGGAGAATGGGAACCTGAGAAAGGACCGTAGTTTTGAAAATTGTGGCTCTGTGGCTGCAGAGGGCACTAAAGATCTTTATGACATATCAGAACGAAGAGGAGGTAGCAAACTGATTTCTGCGCTCCCCACTCCAAAAAAGAGAGAAAAGATCCTTAATTTTTAGGGGGGGGGAGAGAAAATTGGACCACATCAGATCAAAATATTATACAACTTCTCCCTTTCTAGCCACTAATAACAGGGTGAGCTAATTTGTGTTATGATTTGGGGTTTCATTCTTCCATTTCTTAAAAATGTTCAGGCACATGGATTACACTTGCAGCTATTTCTACAGAAGAGGTACAAACACCCACACAAATGGTGATTACAAAGTGCTGCTTGAGAATCACTGTAATCTGGTGGGTATTAACAGTTTTAACTGCACCTACAGAGAGGGCTTCAAATCCCCGTTCAGCCATTGGTTGTGTTCATTCTGAGTCCTCAGCCTGCAAAGTAGAAATAGTTATGGGTTACACAGGTGCGTATGGGACGCAGGTGGCGCTGTGGGTTAAACCACAGAGACTAGGGCTTGCCGATCAGAAGGCCGGCGGTTCAAATCCCCGTGAGCTCCCGTTGCTCGGTCCCTGCTCCTGCCAACCTAGCAGTTCGAAAGCACATCAAAGTGCAAGTAGATAAATAGGTACTGCTCTGACGGGAAGGTAAACGGCGTTTCAGTGCACTGCTCTGGTTCTCCAGAAGCTGCCTAGTCATGCTGACCACATGACCCGGAAGCTATACGCCAGCTCCCTCGGCCAATAAAGTGAGATGAGCGCCGCAACCCCAGAGTCGTCCGTGACTGGATCTAATGGTCAGGGGTCCCTTTACCTTTACCTTTACACAGGTGGATATAAGGTCAAAAAAGAAAAGAAGAAAGAAACTAGGAGTCTCTAATGTGTCCATGAAACTCTATAGGTTAAGTGATTGTCCTTGTTTCTTGTAGGATCATGGGGTCATTTGTCATACGTGCTGCACATGTGCTTCAGTCAAGCTCATGAGTGGAATTCTGTACTTACAGCTGTAGGTACTTGCACACATCAGCTAAGTATGAAAATGTGTGCACAGAAACATATCCTTACATTGCCTTGGGGCCCAAAATAAAGAGTTTCATGAATCCAGGAGCATAAGAAGAGGATCTTGAATCATGTCAATGGCCCACCTATTCCTGCTCTCACTGTGACTGACCAGATGCCAAAAGGAAACAGTTAGCCTAAGAAAAGCATTGAAGACCTCAGAGCTCAGAGAATATTTCTTTCTCCTTATGCACAATGTTTCTTAGGGGTCCATTGCTTAATTTCACTCACAGTTCAAATTCCCTGGTACAACATGCATGATGCTTTGTGGGGGAGATCGAAAACCATGAATATTCAGTTTTGAACAACCTTTGCTTTTGAGGATTCCCTAACCTATGCACATATTTATGGCATTTATATGACACCTTTCTTCCACCAAAGCATTTCATTTCGATGCAACTTAAAGAGGATCCACCTATTGCATTCAGAGGACACATTAGAAAATGTCAATGCACAATCCATTTAACACCATTTTGATCCTCTTATCCCTATGAAATCAATATACTGTAGAGTTAATGGCAGCTAGCCAATAAGGTCCTGGTAATTTAAAACCCATTTCGAGTTCCGTGAGTGTTAGTGACAAAACCAAGATGATTTTGTTTGGGCTTGTGTTAAAAGGCAAACCATTAAAAACAACTCAAAGAAGAAAATCCATCCTGAAACATAAAAAGCAAAGCATCAGCTTCAGTCTCTGTTCCAAGTTCTCCCTAGGAATCACAGATACTCTAGGCTAGCAAAAAAATAAAAAAATCTGATGTAATTTGGCTTGTAAAAATAGCTTTTGGGGGGGAGGGTACCACATGTGCCTTTCAGATTGCAAGTCAAACCATTGTTATTGCATTTAAATCATGTTCTGACACAAGGCTGGTAGTAGTAAACCTGCTGGAAAGAAACAAGAGGTCTCATTGCAGAATTGAAAACACCGCTAAGAAAGCACTGCATGTTTAAGCTTATCATTCCCCATTTGCTCAAAGATGTTTTTATTAGCTCCTTTTGCGGGAAAACAAAATATTCGTTTCCCCCTCCCCTCCGTAATCAACCTGTCTCACTTGAGAGCAAACGAGGTTTCAATGAGCGGTTGCTCAGCTTGATCAAGCCAGCTAGCCGACTGCTGGGAGATTCAGCTGTTAGTCATCAGGCGGCCGGCTCCGGTAGCTCCAAAATTTGGCTCTGCAGAAGCCAGCGTCAAGTCTCAGACAGCCTTAGAATACTAATCAACATCTGGCTCTGGCTTTGCTTATTTTTCCTTTTTAAATAGCCATACAAACACTGGGCACTGGCACAAAACACCAGCGCCCCTGGAGCTTGCAATGGTTAGGCACGATTCATTACTTTCCCCCTCCCCTCGTTTCACTTCCCCATTTTCCTCCTCTTCTTGGATATTTCAAAATTAAAATCAGAACAAGACTGGCCTAGCAATAAATCTATCAGCTGCTTGGAGAGGAACTCGTATTCCTCCCACCAACCCCAAGACTCTTCCTGGAACTCATGACGTCTTGCATTTTACCATGCACTGAATCAGAATTCTGATCGGCTATACAATTGGGTCGCTCATCATTTCTCTCTGTTTTATTAGTAGTACAAATTCTTAAGGAAAGTAATTCATTAATGCCTTTGTTCACATTGCCACAAAAATATCACAGATCCCTATTGCTTTAATACTTATTTACACCTCGCTTTTACAGTGATATCTCGGATTAAGAACTTAATTCGTTCTGGAGGTCCGTTCTTTACCTGAAACTGTTCTTAACCTGAAGCACCACTTTAGCCATTTGGGCCTCTCGCCACTGCCGCACTGCCACTGTGTGATTTCTGTTCTCATCCTGAAGCAAAGTTCTTAACCCGAGGTACTATTTCTGGGTTAGTAGAGTCTGTAACCTGAAGCGTCTGTAACCTGAAGTGTCTGTAACCTGAAGTGTTTGTAACCCGAGGTACCACTGTGTTGTACATGGTGATTTAGAATAGATGTTTTAATACATCTATTCATTTCCATAGCTTGCCAATGCCGGCCAATATTCTACCCACTCTGCAGACAGTAGGGCAGGAATTTAAGGTCCACTTTTTACTTACTTGCTAGGGACGTGGGTGGCGCTGTGGTCTAAACCACTGAGCCTCTTGGGCTTGCCAATCAGAAGGCCAGCGGTTCAAATCCCTGCGATGGGGTGAGCTCCCATTGTTCAGTCCCAGCTCCTGCCCACCTAGCAGTTCCTAGCACGTCGAAGTGCAAGTAGATAAATAGGTATGGGAAGTTAGATGGCATTTCCATGTTCTGCTCTGGTTTCACTGGAAGCGGCTTAGTCATGCTGGCCACATGACCCGGAAAAACTGTCTGCGGACAACGTTAGCTCCCTCGGCCAGTAAAGCGAGATGAGCGCCGCAACCCCAGAGTCATTCGCAACTGGACTTAATTGTCAGGGGTCCTTAACCTTTACCTTTTACTTACTTATTTATTTAAAAAACAAAACACAGAAGCACACAATTAAATACTAGACTACATGGGTCTCCAGCCTTCTTATCAACTCCAATGATATCGAAAACTTTAAAATGCGGTTAGCTCAAGTTTTGAATTTCATTGCAAGGTGATTTGAGACTGGGCTAAGCTAAAATTGGCAGCCCAGTCTTTACCAATGCCATGATTCATAGAAATAAACCATGAAAAAATTCCAGACTAGCATCCATCATTAGAATAGTTGATACATTGATAGGCTGACTATCCTTAGATAGTATATTTTTTACCATTTTATTGTTTACTGTTATGTAAAGCTGATGCTTTTTGTTGTGCATGTTAATTCAGAGAATCTGGGTGTAAAGTTATTATTTAAATAAATAAATCAGGACTATTACTAAACCTGTGCACTATGCATTTTACAGTGCACCAGCAAAAATATGCTTATAGTCACTATCTTTAATTAACCTCGAGAGGTGATGTCATAAATAGTTTGGATAATTCGGATAAGCAATGTCTAAAAATTATTGATCTCAATGATTTCTTAAATGGACTGCAGATTTATTTTATGTGAAATAGTTGGTCCATTGATGCTAGATGTTCTAATATATGTTTGCCAGCTGCAAAATGAATTGTACAAGCACTAACTAGATGGAGTCAGTGAGTCCTGTGGCTGGGAGCGTGTTGGATACACTGATGGAAATCACTACAGCCAAATATTTGTGGTGCAGCATGCATGCAGTTCCAGAAAACTGTTACAGACCATAAAAACCTGCATTTCATCTTTGATCTCCCTCAAGCAATAAGTATTCCCCCCAAAAAACATTTTACCTGGATCTGGCATCCATGTGAAGACACTGAAAATATATGAAAAGCAGAAGGTAGAATATGGTTCCCTTCAAATCTACAGGCTGTAAACATCACAAACATACGTACTTCTAACATGTTGAATCCCAAAACTGAGATGTGTGTCTTCTCAACAGTGCTCCCATGTAAGTCACCTTACCCATTTGAGATCATACAGGACAAAATACTTGTTTTTTTCTAGGCTGGGCTCTCATAGTGCCCAAATCTGCACATTTTGGACTGCCACAAAAGATTGTGGCCCCAATGAGATCTCAGTGTGAAATTTCATGAGATCACATTGCCTGAAATTGCCACTGTGGTCTCGAGGGGGGGGGACAGGGTGTCCCAGTCTTTCCTAGACACTTGCAAGGTATTCACCTCTCCTGATACATCTTCAGATAACAGTGAGCATGGTGATATCTCTTTAAGAAGCATTGCTAGATTTGCAGAGGGAAATCATGATTCTATACCCTTTAAAAATGTGGTTCTTTTTTGGGGAGGGGGTTGTTGGATTATTGATTTTATTTTTATTTTATATACTGTGATCTTTGTTTGTGAACCACCCTGAGACCTCTGGGTTTGGAGTGGTATATAAATTCAGTAAATGAAATGAAATGAAACTCAGTGGTACTGGGAAAGAGCAGGATGATATATAGGGACGGATGAATTCACATGTTCTTTCGGAGGTAGGGATTGGCAAATCTGTCAATTTCTGCTTCCCTCAGCTTCTATTTTCCATGTCTTAAATTCATTCATATTTCCACATCAGTTTGCATTAAAAACACACACACACCAGTATTTTACTGCAAAGTTCTCCTAATGCACATATTTGTCTGTAATTTGGCCTAATATGCACATTTTTGCAAAGCAACGTTCTCTAAAATATAGCACTTTGTAGTAATTTTCAGGAATACATGCATTTTTATGGACACCATACCCAATTATATGAATGTTCTACATGTTATTGGGCTGGAGAATTGCATTGCAAAATTCAGAGAAGTGTGAATTTCAAAAGGGTGCCTGTGTTTCAGTTAGTGCATTATTTTAGAAAGTGCAAATTAGGTAGGTTTCAGTTTTAAGTGCAAATTGAATCACATTTATCCCTATTCATAGGTCAGCTCCATTTTTGTATAAATCTGCAAAAAAACTTTTTGGAAAAAACTTCATGAAAAATGGCATTTAAATGCATATTTTAAAACAAATCTGCATTTCTAACCATATTATATCACAAAATGTGCTTCTTAAAGTATGGTCTGGTGAATGAGTACATTTTGATTAACTCATTCGTCCAGGTGATGTGGATGAGGTGAGTTTGTTTGAGAACTTGCAGAGATTGAATTGTTTAGGCATCCCTAAATAAATATTCAAGCAAAGATTCTGACATTTGTCTTCACTAGTAAGTGTAAGAAGGCAATGAAATGAAACTAGGGATATAAATTCCTAAGTGCTCCTCCTCCACCCCCAGCACATTTGCTAGTTTTGTTCAAACGGCTTCCAATATTTTGTAATGTCTGAGGTTCCTGCTTGTGTAGCAAATTTCATTTGAATGAATCTTGGTGGCCATTTGAGATTATGAGCAACCTTCTGCGAGTACGAATGAAACTCTGGCTTTTCTGAATTTTCTCATATTTTACTCAAACAAGGTGGTATTGTTTTGTTGTTACTATGTTGTATGTCTTTGTGTTTTGTATTGTAAACTTCCTTATGGTGCTCAAATAAAGGGTGGCGTAGAACATACACACATACATACATACATAGAGTTCCCTCAAATTTCTCTTTAGTCCAATTTGCCAGGACTCCAAATAAAACAGATTGTTTGCTTGTTTTTGGCTCAGAAAATCAAAGCATTGGTGACAAAAGCACACTTCTCCAGACTAAACTAGAAGCACATTTCTGTCACCCCCACTTAGCAAAGGAAAGGGAGACATAATGATTTCACCATTGGCCCAGGTTGGGGCCACATCATATGGGCTGCTGTTAAGCATTGAAAAGGTGACTTTGCTCTAAAGGACTTCCTATTGATCCTGACCACTCACCCTTCATGGAAGTATGGGAGCAGCTGGTAGTCTGTAAGAGGGCAAGTAGGAATTGTCTTTAGTGGTGCGGTGGGGCCCTGATACCTGTTATTTATCACCAATTCATCTTGCTTTCTATTTAAATCAATGGAAGGGTTTGACACTTACAAAGTTTCAACTAGGCTGGAAGCCACGCTTTTCCAGGACACTTTGGAAATTTGACTCTGGACATTCTTTGCGGTTCTCTAACAAACTGAGGCAGCTCTGAGTTGGCCAAGAAAATGCACTGCAAATATTTTCACAGAATTAAAGATGAGCAAAGTGACCTTTGGGCCAGTACAATTAATTAGACAGACTTCCACCCATGTTTAGTTTGGATTGACCTGGTTGTTTTTTCTGAACTCCCCTCCCAACTCTAAATGAAATTAGGACCAAGACTACCAAAGCTTCATGGCTGTTAAACACACACACACTTCAAATTGTTTTCCAAGTTTTTTGTTACTTTTCCTAGTCAAATCAGAAGATTACTGATGAAATAAGACATGGATTCTAAAACACCGTCACAGTGCGTGGCAGTAGCATGCAGTGAAAATTTTCATAGGGGAACAGTTAAGGCCAGAGGCAAAGGCAATGGAGAGCATCACAACATCCTGATGCTGCATGTGTGAGTATCTCACTTCCACCTCAAAGCTGGGCAGAAGCTTCCTGGGCTTTGGGAAGGAGATGCCAGGCTCTGAAAAGATGCTGAAGACATCATTCCTCCTTCCCAAAACTGGGAAGAATGTATGGCTTAGACAGTCCCCAGCCCCCCAAATCTAAGGTCTTCTGGTCAGTTCCCAGCATAAAATCATGCTGTAAGCAACATATCAAGCCAAGTTAAAAAAAATAAAAATGTTCTGCCTGATAAGTCATTTTTTACCATTACAGATTTCCTACAAGATCTCACAAGCATAATATAAGCTTACTGTGAAAGTACTTTAAAAAAGAAAGAAAGAAAAAAGTGTCTTTCTGTCCGTGTGTGTGTGTGTGTGTGTGTGTGTATATATATATATATATGCAGGTTTTGGTGTCCTCGGGTGTCTTCCCGTGTAAAAGTTGGGGTGTCTAGGCGACGTTTCGACGAGGTCTCACTCGTCATCTTCAACCTCGACCTCGTCGAAACGTCGCCTAGACACCCCAACTTTCACACGGGAAGACACCCGAGGACACCAAAACCTGCATTCCTGTACCCGTGAAAATCTACGAAAGCATATATATATATATATATATATATATATATATATATATATATATATATATATAGACCAGGATTCAAAGAACTACTCTAGGTATATCCACAGTCTTGGGTTGAATTTTTTATTTTTCTTTCTGACCTGCGTGCAGTATCAAAAATTACCTTTCAAACACACCACAGTTTCAAGGCTTAGTTTCCATATGGGTTTGAAAAAGAGGAGGTTGTTGTTTGCAAAATAGACACCTAAAGCCCTTTCGCAAACAGAATGAGTTACATGATTACACTTCTAATCTCTAAATATTCAGTGTAGGAAAGAACATGAAGTGATTCATTATCCTTTCCAGATATTCCTTTAAAAAACATTCAGCTTGTTCATGGTAGCCAAACATATGTCTATATAGTAATAATACAGACTTGTGTCTCCGCTTCTGTCAAACCTCTGAGGGAAGGACTCTTGCAGAAAAGGTAAAATGGGGTTCTCTCAACTGACCTAGAGATCTCAAGGGGACATTAGGCTATGGGCTGTAACTCTATGGCAGAGCATATACTTTAAATGCAGAAAATATCAGGTTCAATCCTTAGCCTGTAGAGAAAGAGGAGGGAGGAGGCAGGCCTTGCCTGAAACCCTGGGAAGCCATTGCCAGCCAGCCTCCATATATACCATACATTTATGAGTTACATAACTGGCTGACAGAAAAGCAGAAGACACTTTTATCTCCTTTACTTCATTTCTTTCCTTAGCTTGGTCTCTCCCCCCCCCCCCCCCGACTTGTAGTTCTTGTTAGTTCTCAACCAGGTCTATTGATAGGTATGCTTTGTTTTTTTGAAATTTCGTATTTTGGATAAATGAAGATACACACAGGAAGGTGCTGGACAGAAAATAAAGGGGCGGAGGACGAGGGGGGTTGGGTGCGGGCTGCTCCAGGTGTCACCACTGAGGGGGGTGACAAAATGCCAGGCGACATTCACCGTGGGGCCTGCAGTGCACCCGAGCCTCATGTCTTTCCTGGGAGAGATGCGGTGGCTTGGGTGCGCGCAGGCTCCACGCTGCCCAGACGGTCCCCTGCTGCCTCCCCAGCTGTAGGGCAGCTGAGTGGGAGGAGGCAGGCAGATTCCGGAGGCCCTGTGGTGCGCCCCGCCCCTATAAGCGGCTTGCCCTGCCCTTGCCCCGCCCCTATGGGCAGCTCACCCTGCCCCGCCCCTATGGGTGGCTCGCCCCTGCCCCTGGGTGCACTGCCCCAGGCGCATGAGTGGTTTCCTCTGTCACTGTCTGCAGGAGAGGCAGGGTAGAGACGATCCCTCAGGCTGGGAGACTGAGGGACGAAGCTCTCAGGGGAGAGCTGGAAAGGTTCATTCTTCTGTGTGTGGAATAAGGGTTTAAGGTATAACTGTGATAAACAGCTTGGTATTATTATCCTCTCTTTCCCCCCTTCTTCTATTTTTCTTCTCTCTTTTTTTCTAATCTTCTTTTTTTTATAGCTTCTTCTCTATGTTTCTCTCTTTGATTAGTTTGGCTTTTATTGTATTTTATGTCAAAACTTTCAATAAAAAAATGTTTATTTAAAAACATACGCACAATACACTTAAAGCATATTTAAGAAAACAAAGCAAGAACTGTAGTTTGTTGTTGTTGTTGTTTAGTCGTTTAGTCGTGTCCGACTCTTCGCGACCCCATGGACCAGAGCACACCAGGCAGTTTACCCCTCACATTAACAAATTAAAAAAGGACACGTCTTGAGGTTGGTTTTTTTTTTTTTAGTGCTGATGAGGAATGTGCTTTAAATGCATGGTGTGTATACAGCCTCAATGTCAACAATACTGAACTTGATGGACCAATGGTCTGACTCAGTAAAAGGCAGCTTCCTACGTCCCTATGTCCAGAAAAATGGGTCCATAGTTTTGTGTCTTCCTCAGAGAACCATGCATCTGCCAAGCCATAAAATGTTAGCTATTGAATGGCTACATCATTTGGGAAGGCCTGATCCAAATAATTATGTCAGAGCCACACAGTGGAAGTCAAACCTCCATATTGTTAGCATCAGAATTCCCCGAAGACTGAGGAGAACTCAAGCATGAGAGGCCCATCCTTAAGAGGAACGCCCAAGAGACTCATTTAAAATCTCCTATATCCTTTTGCTTTTCCTTTGCTGGATGCCTGCAAACCTGTGCTCTATGTTTATCCAACTGAAACATCCTTGCTTAACTTTGTTGACTTAAGAAACCACATGTGTCACCCAAAATATGCTTGGAAGAAATATCTTTTTGTCTCTTCATGTTCTCGTGGCATGTAGTTTTCATTAGAGCTGTTGACTAATTGTCATCATTTTAGAATAAAATAAATCACAACCTGCAAAATCTTCACTGCAGGCATACTGTGCTTTTTTCACCAGTCAGTGAGTGATAATTCAGTTCTTTCAGAAAAGAACTGATATGTATGTCTAAAACTTATATGTATGTATTTCAGTGATGTCTTCCTTTACATTAGGCTGGCTCGGTCAGACTGGAAAAGGAAAACCATTCTTCACAGCAGTGCGGTAACTCCCTGCTTCTGCTCCACTGCCTGGTTCAGAACACACTTGATTAAAATGAATTGTTTTGAAGAACGTCCATCGGACATCCACAAGTAATTTGTTTTCATTTTGACCCATTCTGAATTCGGCAGTATGGCAATATTGATGATGCTCCTGGAGGCAGAAGGAGTTCTCTATCCTCCTGTCTCAAATTTAACAATAGGGGTGTTTATACATTATAGCCAACAAGCATACAATCTGTGTGCACAAATAGTTGTGCAGTTATTTGTGCAGTTATTCAGATATCATAGTCAACAGATATCATAGTCTCTGTGTTTGGGTACACTATAGCAGACCCTCCAAGAACCCCTATTTTCTGGGGACAGTCCTGGATTTACAGAAGTGTCCCGGTTTCTGATATGATCTTGGAATGTCCCGCTTTCCCCTAGGACGTCCCTATTTTCATCGAAGAAATGTTGGATGGTATGGAGTTGTGTGACACACACACTCCGAGCCAAGGAGAAAAGTAACTATACAACCTTTAGAAGGCGCATGATCTAGATTTATTTATTTTTTATTTCCCCCCGCTGTGGGTTAAACCACTGAGCCTAGGACTTGCCCATCAGAAGGTCGACGGTTCGAATCTCCTCGATGGGGTGAGCTCCTGTTGCTCGGTCCCAGCTCCTGCCAACCTAGCAGTTCGAAAGCACGAAGTGCAGATAGATAAATAGCTACTGCTCTGGTGGAAAGGTAAACGGCATTTCCGTGCGCTGCTCTGGTTCGTCAGAAGTGGCTTAGTCATGTTGGCCACATGACCCGGAAGTTGTACTCCGGCTCCCTCGGCCAATAAAGCGAGATGAGTGTCGCAACCCCAGAGTCGGCCACGGCTGGACCTAATGGTCAGGGGTCCCTTTACCTATGACTTCAGCTTTTCTCCTTCCAAGCAGCATCGTCTTTATGTTACACACACAGAGAATAGTATGAATGAAAATCCCCTTGCCCTTCAATATTTGGGACTGGGGAAATGGGGACAGAATACAGAATCTGGAAGCAGATTTCACTTCTTCCTTAGTTAAAGGGTACCGTTAAATAGTCCATGCCTGGAAGCACCTGTAGAATATCTTGTGTCTTCATCCCAAGGTGTCTAGAGAGTCAGTTTGATTTCAGTTAATCTGTCCTGAACTCATTCAGTTATCCAGTTCTGGAGCAGTTTACTCATCACTGTTTTTCTTTTCCCAACTTTTTAGTGAATTTACACATGCTTCTAATGGTTACCCAGTCAGCAAATCATGAATTGTTTTAAAATGAACCAATTCTTTCCAATAAAATGAAACTGTTATGCCTCATGCACCATTTTTATTTTTAGAGGGGGAAATCGTATTGAGGGTCTACCACAAAGTTCAGTTTACTTCAAGTACTATAAGGGATCAGGCTTACTACTTCTTAACCTGCTAACACTTTGCAGACTCTTATTGTAAGTGGCATTCATTTTGGCAGCATTATGTGATTTCAAAGCATACTGTCGCTGTCAACATTGCTTGACCCAGCCATAAGTGTCTGCAGCATAGACTTGGAATTCTGGCGCAAAAAATAAATAAAAATCAAATATTATCTTTAGTAATCCTAATCAAATTAATCCTCAACTCACCCTTTGCTCCATGCAACCTATGACTTCATCCTGAATTGCCCTGACCATGACCACAATTTCATTTTCTTCCCACTAGAGAGAGTGGAGTGTACTTCCATGGTAAACAGAAGAGAAGCTTCAAATTCCCATTTATAATATTTAAAGGGAGCCTCACTGTAATCATGGCATCAAATGAGGACAGCTTTAGAACTAAAGTAATACAATTTGCTGCACAAAGAAAGATTAAATATATGTTTTGTTTTTAATTGTAATGATTTCCTACTTTGTTACTTACCACCCTTGGGTGACTTTGGGAAGAATTGTAGGATATATATGCATGTGGCAAAGATTAGATTAGATTAGATTAGATTAGATTATTTGAACAACTCTAAAATGCATGGATGACACTTGTTTGTTACAATTTTATACCACACTCCCTCCTACTAGCGTATCCATCCAATGTTATGCAGTTGTTTCTGGACTACAGTTCCCATTATCCCTGGCTTAGGATGGATGAATCAGTCAGTGATGGTATCTATCAGGATATTTTTACAATCTTAAGTTCAGTTTGCCACACTTCCACATCACTTTGCTTAAAAAAAGTCCTCAGCATTTTCATGGGAATTTCTCCTAAAGTACGGCTTTTGTTTTGTATGCAATTTTGCCCAACACACACATTTTTTTTTTTTTTGCAAAGCCATTTCCCTTAATAAAATGTTCACCGATATGTGCATGTTTATGCACACTTTACCATAGCATGTGTATTTTGTACATCTTACTTGGCTGGAGAACTTCATTACAAAATTCAGAGAAATGTGAGTTTCAGAGGATAGCTGGGGTTTGGCCCATGTATTGTTTGAGAAAAGGCTAATGAGGTCAGTTTGCAAAGTGAATAGAATTTCTCCCCCCCCCGTATGCTGCCCTTTGGGTATGTTGGCTGGGGCTGATGGGAGTTACAGTCCAACAACAGCTGAAGGGCCACAGTTCACTATTCCTCTCATGCTGACACGCACCTCAAGTGACAGTGTTGATTGACCCTTAATGGAGTCAAATTTGTAGAAAAAATACACACACACACACACAAACACACCTCCCCAAAGCTATATATAAATCTTACTCTTGGGCAGAAATACGGGGAGCAGATGGTATAAATAAATAAAAATATAAAACTTGGTTGGAAGTAGACATGACATGTTACTGTTGGGATACTGCCAGGGAGACAAAGGCCTTCACTGCCTCCACGTCGTCTCCGGACGTCCATCGATCTCCCGTAGATACAGTATCAGCAATTAGCGGCATGAGCTCCAGAAATAGATTGCCGCATTCCTGGGCTGATGCACACTCTATCAGCAGAATTCACACACAGCAAAAGTTGCATTCAGGAGGGTATCATTTAGAATGTTTATTCAGCGTTGGTCAGAACAAAGAACAAACGTGACTGCCTGCTAGCGTGTTCTGGCGCAGAGAGAGAGAAAACGAAAGCACTAGCAAACATAAACATCCTGAGAACAGGAAATACGCAGACTCTGTGACTCACAAGCCTGCTCCCTTTTAAGGTGGAACGGAAATATCCTAACAGTTAAGAAGAAGAAGAAGAAGAAGAAGAAGAAGAAGAAGAAGAAGAAGAGGAGGAGGAGGAGGAGGAGGAAGAGGAGGAGAGGAAGAGGAAGAGGAGGAAGAGGAGGAGGAAGAGGAGAAAGAAGAAGTTATTATTTATATGCCACCCATCTGACTAGATTACCCCAGCCACTCTGGGCAGCTTCCAGCAAATTAAAACACAGTTAGACACCAAACATTAAAAACTTCCCTAAACAGGGCCACCTTCAGATGTCTCCTAAAAGTTGTGTAGTTCTTTATCGCCTTGATATCTGATGGGAGGGTGTTCCACCAGGTGGGCGCCACTGCCGCAAAGGCCCTCTGCCTAGTTCCCTGTAACCTTTCTTCTCAGAGTGAGGGAACTGCCAGAAGGCCCTCGAAGCTGGATCTCAATGTTTGGGCTGAATGATGATGGTGGAGATGCAACCTTCAGGTATGCAGGGCCAAAGCCATTTAGGGCAATTGTTGTTCATCTTCCAGTTTGCTTTTTAACAATAAACAAGTAAGTTACAATGGTACTCAGGGAGCACATTTGCATGCATTTTGATATGCAAAGAATCCAGCTGTCTGCCTGTATCTAGGAAAAGAGGCATGTCTCTAAGGTCTAGTTGCTACTGGAGAGAGAAAAAACACACATATTTCAGCTATAAGCAGAGCTAAGTACAGTCTCCAGGCAGTCAGCAGCACTAATCAAAATGTATGGTTTCCTTCGGCCACTTTGCCACCCAGCACCACGGCTTGTAAATCGACTATCGCATTCAGCCCTGCACTTCTGCGGACTCTTTTAATGCCCCAGCCTCACTGGTCTGTCTTCCTGCATTAATGCACCATTTAATACACCCTGGAGGAGCATCTCCTTTCAATTTTATTATGAAACCAGTCTACACGTTGTCCAAAACTCCAAGATAGGTTTTTAATGGATTTGATACAGTACCTGGAGGACCTCATTTGGAGACAGAAATTTTCTTAAGGAAAAGAAAAGGGAGGTGTGTGGGTGGGTGTGAAGACAGAAATCGGAAAAGTTGAACTTTAGAAAATGTCATATATCAAGTAAGCAAGACCAATTAAGGTAGCCAGAATTTCTGCTTAAGTAGCTGTAACATCATCAGGGTTTCCTACGGAATGTACCCTTTGGAAAAGGTGCATGGAACTGGGGTATTGGTGGGCATGGTGGAATGTGTTTTTTTCCATGGGCAGAAAGTAATCTGCCACTCCTGAGAATGCTTTACCGACACCAACTGCAAAAACACACGTGTTGCCAGCTTAACTTTAAGGAGAAAACTGTGACTGTGTTTAAAGTGGGGGGGGGGGGAACCACCCCATCAGTCAAAGAAGGATTTCAGGGGTGTGACTTGAGTAATGTTCTGTCTTGTAAAACCTGTGGATTTGATCATTAATAATATTTTGCATGGTCATTTTGGTGCTATGGTCCAAGCAGGTGTCAGCCAAGGGGGGGTCAAAGCTGGTTCTGCATCTCCAACTTCCTTCGCCTTACTGCAAATACAAGGAATCTCAACTCACTAAGCTGGAAAGATTGCATTTCTTTCCATCAGCTCAGGCTCATCTTACTGCCTAAGGTCCCAACCACCGTGGTTGCAAAATATCTTTTAAAAAATTCACTTTATCTATTAATAATATTTTTATGTTACTTAAAATACATGATCCCAAAGCAGCTTACATAAGATGTCGAAAGCAAGATAGAAATACATTTCACAGAATAAAAGACGAAATATGCAGAGCAAGGAAAACACAACAGTGCGATAAAACTTCATAATTCAGGGAAAGCTTGGATAAAACATGGCATATTCAAGAGGCACTCAAAGGAAGCTCCTGTCTCAAGCTCACAAACTGCACTACTAAAAAGGTCTCTTTCCTAGACATCATAAGGCACCATTGCAGTGATTATGGTCAGCAAGCGCTCCTCTTAGTTATCAGCTGGGTCCGTGTAAGGGAAGAGCATTCTGCTAGATATCCTGGTTCCAAGTTGTTCAGAGTTGCAGTTTAGATGGTGCAGCATCTCATTAGCATGGTTAACAAGCTCAAAGCAGGGTGGGGTTGTGCAGCCTTTGAAGAGGTGGGAGTTAGATTGCTCAGTAGGCACAATGCACTTGCAAAAGCTCATGTTTTTAGACTCACCCTACTCTTTTGATTGCAAATTGTTTTAACTGATGTATTTTTATATTGATACAACCTGTTGAAAGACTGTCAAAATAATAATAATAATAATAATAATAATAATAATAATAATAATAATAATAATAATAATAATAGAATGCAAAGCTCCTGATATTAGGAGATACAGTGTGCTAGAAAAATATCTGCCAAGAGCCATATTAAGAGTGTAATCCTAAGCCTATTTACTCACAGGTAAGTCCCAATGAGCTCAATTGGAGGTGCTATCTAAAAAAAGAGTTTGGGATTGCAGTCTTGGTGTACAGTGGTACACCGAGTTACAAACACCTTAGGTTACAAACGCTTCAGGTTACAAACTCCACTAACCTGGAAGAGTTACATCGAGTTGAGAACTTTGCCCCAGGAAATTGTGTGCCTGCGGTTCAGTGAAAGCAAGACGCCCCATTAGCAAAAGCAGGCCTCTAGTTAAGAAAACTTTCAGGTTAAGAACGGACCTCCGGAATGAATTAAGTTCATAACTAGAGGTACCTCTGTATATAGCGCTCTCTCTCTCTCTCTCTCTCTCTCTCTCTCTCTCTCTCTCTCTCTCTCTCTCTCTCTCTCACACACACACACACACACACATTCTCTCTATGCCTCTCCAGTTAGACAGTTTCACACAGTGAAGATTTCCTTCAACTATTACTGACATTCTGCAGCTGTCCCATGCTGGTGGTATCAAGCGATCTGAGAGAGTCTGACATGCTTTGGACAATGCGCTCACAGTGCTTTGACAATTGAGGGAAAGGGTTAAGATTCAGCAGCTGGTGGTGGGGAAGACGAAGGCAAGGCAAAGGAGATATGTCACAGGAAGAGAAGTTACAACACCTTTGTTATGGCAGACTGGTGTGCAAGCTTGATCTGGGAGTTCTTAGAGCAGTCTCGTGGTTTCTTCTCCAGGTCTATTACTTCTAAGAGGCTCGGCTGGTGGTCTGGAAGGTTTCACTGTAATTCCTTCCTTTGACCGCAGCTTGATGGTGATTCAGAGGCTGGCTCCTCGGTGGACATCTCCCAGGTTTGGGATTTGCCATGGGCTTAAGTTCTGGCAGAAGGCTTCATTGTGGCAGCTTACTTGGCCATCTGTTTATTTCCTTAGTACACTACATTCTCCATCACTAGGTAACTAAAAATGTCTAGTATATGAAGTCCATCTAGGAACTAGTGATAGGACACAATCATAATTGGGAGAGGAGGGAATCAGATATTGGTATCTACCTAGTATCTCCCTAAAGCCAGCTAGGACCTTCCCAGAATCTATGTTTAATCCTAGATGCTTCTGTTTTGATGCTTCCACCTCAGTGCCTATCACAAGACTTGCCCTCTTTTCTCAGTAACTGACATAAGATTTCCCTATTTATTTATTTATTTATTTATTTATTTATTTATTTATTTATTTATTATTATTATTTTAAAAAAACCATTAAATTCAATAGGCCTTACTTCTTAGTAGATCTGGTTAGGATTTTGCTGTAACTTGCCTTTACCAAGGCAGACAAGAGCAAGGACTAGAACGGAAGATAATAAACAACAAAACAAAAATGTCATGATCCACCTGGTGTGTGTGTGTGACATGACACCTTGTCAGTACTTTATATCTTTCCTTCACAAAACTCTTATGCTATAATCAGAAATGTTGTGCAGGGAACTATGGACAATACGGTAGTTATCATTTGCATTGTACAACCAGTTTCTTGGCCACTTTGGGATGGTGAGGCAGGAGCTTCAGATGGCACTATTTGTTATGTAATGGCTAACAACATGAACTTCCTACCTCACTGGAAAGTCCTTGGTTCAAGTCTTGCCCCAGTTCCAAGGAGACTTTAGGAGAGGTGGGCTATGATGGGCTATGGAGTCTGGAGCCAGGAAATAGGAGCCATGGACAAGCCAGCCATCAGAACTGAATAACAAGCCAAGACTGAATGCCAGGAATGAGCCAGCTCCCAGTGAAGGTTTGCAGCCAACGGAAGAAAGCAGCCAGGAACAGAGACAGTTAACTTCCATGCAGGATAAACAGCAATTAGTGCCAACTCCCCCGCCCCTTGGAATGCCGGGTGATAAGGGAACGGCTAAGAGCGGGCGGGAACCCAGCCAAAGCTCTTGGGAAGTTCAGACAGGCGCAAACAGAGACTGAAGACGTTTATCAGAAAGGGAGGGGGAGCTGATCCAATCCGTCCTCAGAGTTGGTAAAGGGGGGAGGGGCTCTTAGACCAGAAACAAAGCAAGTGACGTAAGACATGAAAGTTCTCCATTTTCTGTAGAAACCGGGTTTTCAGAAGGGTCATCTTGATTGATGATGTTGGAGGCTGTGTTCAATCCGTCCAGAGCTATCTGTTTGTTTTGACAATAAAGCATCCTTTTTAATTAACTACGCAGCTGGGAACCTGGACTCCTGACACTGAAGGAGAATCCAAGAGGCACAATAGAGGAACAAATGAGAAGTCTGGACCAATAGATGACAGTAGATAAAAAACCAGAAGCCTTTCTGCTAGGTTTAATTGGGACAGCGATACCAAAAATAAGGGGAAAAGTTGTTTATGGATGTAACGACAGTGGCAAGAATCTTATATGCACAGAAGTGGAAGGAAGCAGCAACACCCACAAAAGAAGAATCAATTACCGTATTTTTTGCCCTATAGGGCGCACCGGCCCATAGGGCGCACCTAGTTTATTTTTTTGGGGGGGGGGATAAAGAAAAAAAAATCCCTCCCCAGGCGCAGGGCTGGGGCGGGGGAAGCCCGAGCTTCCCCCGACCCCAGCCCCCAGAACAGGCTGCTATCTGCAAGCCTTGGGAGCCCAGCACCGACCCCTCTCGCTCTCCAAGCTTCAGCGAAGCTTGCATGCGTCCTTTAGGGCGAAAAATACAGTAATAAATTAATGCACTACGTTGAAATGGCAAAGCTAACTGCCAGACTAAGAGATTCTAAAGAAGAGGGGTTAGTAGAAGAGTGGAACCCTTTTTCAGATTACTTAAGTAAATATCTTAATTATTTTGCAATACGAGATGGATTTCTATCTTAAGCAACAGGAAAACCCCCAAGAGTTTCTTATTTTTAGGTTTATACTGAATGTATTGTTATAAACAAGAGGGCTTTAAAGAGATTTGAGTTATAACATCTTATCGAGCAATATGGGAAGTCAAAGAAAAACAAAAATTGTAATTTGTGTTGTAATTAAGATGCATTATGTGAAATTTAGGTAAAGGTACCTCTGACCATTAGGTCCAGTCGCGGATGACTCTGGGGTTGCGGCGCTCATCTCGCTCTATAGGCCGAGGGAGATGGAGTTTGTCCACAGACAGCTTCCAGGTCATATGGCCAGCATGACTAAGCTGCTACTGGTGAACAAAAGCAGTGCACGGAAACGCCGTTTACCTTCCCGCTGGTATCTACTTGTACTTGACATGCTTTTGAACTGCTAGGTTGGCAGTTCAACCTACTTTTGAACTGCTAGGTTGGCAGGAGCTGGGACTGAGCAACGGGAGCTCACCCAGCTACGGGGATTCGAACCACCAACCTTCTGATCAGCCAGCCCTAGGTTCTGTGGTTTAGACCACAGCACCACCCGCGTCCCATGTGACACTAATAAAATATAAATTAAAAAAGTGAAGTCAGGAACACAGAACACCTTGGGAAAACCATGTTGCTCAAGCAAGACTTAACCAGAGCAAGAAGCCCAGGAGGATTCAGTAGCCAGTCAGCATAGACTAGGGTCAGCCCAGCATTTAATAATAAAAGCAGATGCTGTTCAGTGACCATTCCCCCACCCCCCACTGGAATTAGTGGTACTGAATTTCAACCCAGTTAACAGGATTGTGGCTCGGGTAAGAAAGAGGTGGCCATGTTAATGGCTTCCTCCACTTTCTGAAATGGAGACGTCTATCCTCATCCCATTTCCAGAAAGTTAACTGTGTCATTTCCCCAACAAGTATCTGGGTAGCACCTCCCACTGAAACCCGAAGCTCCAGAATTGAATCATAGTGGTGCCGAGGCGCATCTCTGCAGGGTAAGTTATTGGTCCAGATTCAATGAATTATTATTCACTGTGGGAGCTCTTTCCCTCTATTATTCATGCCATTCTGCTTGCAGCTAGATTTATGTGTCAGGAAAAACATACAAACGGAATCCGATTTATTTGATTTATGCCATGTAGGTACTGCCCTTTGGCTCCGTTTTTGTATGTATATTTAAGCCTCATGTATCAGCTCCTTTCTTTGTCAAATGTTTCTTACTCAAGGCTTGCAATGTTTGCAAAGGTTACGAGGTTTGTATGATTCTGAATCATACACTGAGTGGGACTATTTCTAACCCCCTTTTCCTTCCCCTGCCCAAGTTTATTTTTTAAAATATTATCATCATTTTCAAAAGCATTATCCCATTCTCTGTGTGCAAGCCCCAAAGCTGGCTGTGACACTCTTGACCCATTATGTATTTAAGATGATGAAAATGGGAAAAGGCACAATTTTTTTTTTTTAAAAAAAGAAAGAGTTCCGGTTGCCTCAAACAAATTGCAAATACCAGAATTACCACATTGCACTTTAGATATACTGTTGTTTTCTCACCTGAATATTTTCATGATTATTTAACACTTACAAAGTGTCTGATTTTAAGTGTTGTACAGATATTAAAAGATAAGACAGTCCCTTGGCTCACTGACGAAAATACACATGACCCCAAAGGAAAAAAGAATTGGAAGAGAAGATGAAAGCAGACGCCGGAGCTGCTGCATCTTCATGGGAACTAAGGAAGCTGCCCTATACTGAGTCAGGCCATTGGTCCAACTAGCTCCTATGTTGTCCAGGATTTTGGATGGGGGCATTCCCAGCCCTATCTGGAGATGCTGAGCATTGAACCTGTAACCTTCGGCATGCAGACCATGTCCTCTACCACTAAGCCATGACCATTCCCCAGCTTTCGTTCCCTCCTTTCCATGTTCTAGTATAAAAGATTGAAACCGAATAAAATGATAATACATTAGGGAATCCAAACAAATGCAAGCAGGGTCTGGTCTTCTGGGTCAGGGAAAACCTCCTCCCCACTATCCTTGTCTCTGATTGAAACCTTTAGATTTGGGGCTCCAATGAGCTGTTCACTGGCCCACACATCTCATACAATACAGTCGTACCTTGGTTTTCGAACAGCTTAATTCTCGAACGTTTTGGATCCTGAATGGCACAAACCCAGAAGTGAGTGTTCTGGTTTGTGAACTATTTTTGGAAGCTGAACGTTCAACAGGGCTTCCGATTGGCTGCAGGAGCTTCCTGCAGCCAATCAGAAGCCGCACTTTGGTTTTTGAACATTTTGGAAGTCGAATGGACTTCTGGAATGGATTCCGTTCGACTTCCATGGTACGACTGTACAGCCATTCTAGGTCACTGCCTAGGTTAACTGTGTTTTCTTGGTTTGCATGCAATTCCAAGCCAAACCATCACTTAGCATGAATGTGCATGACAGAGGTTCCCAGAAAGGATATTGTGAATGCTGTGATGCTCCACCTGCTTAGCATGCCATCCAAAAAGCTGGGCTCATGGTTTGTCTCCTCCAGCCAAACTATGAGCTGTCAACACAAGAACCATGGTTACCACTCATGGTTTGCCACCATCAGACAAACCATGTCTTTGTAGCAGCACAGCAGCAGCAGGAGGACTGGGGGAAGGAGCGCAGTAGCTCTATTGGAACAGAATTAATTTAAGTCTTCATGTACAATGGAAGCCCAATTATCCAAACCTTGGCTGCCTGCTTAGGTTACCAGAATAGCATCTTCTATGTATAAAAGAAACAACATTGCCTTACAATGACATAGTTGAACATCTAAATAAATTGGGTTGTTACAAACACAGTCTTTGACTCCTTGCTGTGAGGAGGAAGCATTGCCTGTGGATAGGCTACTCTGAAAGCATGTGTAATTCTGTCGTACTCAAGGAGGAGCTGTTAATGGTAGTTTTCAAGCAGGAGTCAGCTAGATGGCCTATGGACTGTATCCATAAAGAAATTAATTGGCATCATGCAAGCTGACAGGGAGCCCTTGGTCCTTATTGAGGCAGTCAAATAGCATGTGCATTTCCATAAAATCAGCTTACTGATGTGAATGTTAGCCTGGATACTTGTGTTACCCGCAGTGCCTTTTGCTGTTCAGTTTTACTAAACAGTCTGAAGGGATATTTTATCGGAGGGATGTGGTAACAGATTTATGGAATTTCCAAAGCACAGGGTCTTATTTTGAACATGAGGAGACACCATGAGTGAGGGGTAGCCAATAACACCTCCAAAATAGAGGCCGGTCTCTGTAATCATTGATGTTCCAGCTAATTAATAGGAGGCCTGTGGCCAATCAAGCTGTTTCACGGAATAGGGCAAGCCCCATTTCTCTTCTCCCGAAATGGGTGGAACTTTTGAGTTAAAGATGTGCATACTTTCCACACAGCTGTTTAGTTTATGAGCATTCTGTGGGCATTTGCTTAAATATATCTGGTACCTTTCCTTTTTTATAGGGTTGAAGTTCAGAATGGCGCTTTTGTTTTCATCCAGTTTGACGTTGAAATCCACCGTGTTTAATGGAATTCAATTTACAATAACAGTTCTCAGGTTGAGCGCAACTCACAATAACATCGATCACAGGATGTGTGGGTTCCACTTGGTTTATAGTTAACACTCTGGACGGAGCTTAAGAGGCAGCATCTCGTGGACTAAAATCCGAGGCAAGCAGATTGCTGAAGCCCTCCTCCCTCTCCCCGTCCCCTGACAAAAGGCCATGTGGGAAATATCCCAGGAGCCATAGGGCCAAAGCTAATTGATTATATATAATGACCACGATCCAAAAGAGCTACTGGTGTGTGCCCAGGGGGACTTATTTATTTATTTTACTTCTGTGAACTGGAAGCAGGCCCCTATGCCAAATCTGAAACTGAAGAACCTCTTTAGGGCAGGAGCTCAGTGCAAGCTGAGGCCAAAATTTTCAATTCCAGCTAGAAGTAGCACATCGCAAGTAGGAGGTGGATGCCTTTTGCAGTTTTCAAGAGAAGCAGTCCTGTGCCTTCAGAGGACATAAATGTGGTGGTGTAGGGCTCTGGATTTCACCCACTGGCCACAGCCCCAGCCTCCATGAAGCCCTCACTGCATTACAGTAATAATAATAATAATAAAATTTTATTTATATCCCACCCTCCCCAGCCGAAGCCGGGCTCAGAGTGGCTAACAACAGTAAAAATAACACAGTTTACATAAAATCACAATCAATTAATTGAAATACATTCTAAAATCAATTCATTCTAAAATCAATTCAGAGTCAAATTAATGGCAACCATTGGGCTAGAGTTCGATGAGGATTACAGAAGGAGAGAGGAGGTCAGGCTGTGCCTTGGCCAAAGACCTGGTGGAAAAGCTCTATCTTGCAGGCCCTGAGGAAAGATGTCAAGTCCCGCAGGTCCCTAGTCTCTTGTGACAGAGCATTCCACCAGATTGGAGCCACAGCCGAAAAAGCCCTGGCTCTGGTTGAGGTCAGCCTAACCTCCCTGTGGCCCGGGACCTCCAAGATGTTTTTATTTGAAGACCATAAGGTCTTTTGTGGGACATACCAGGAGAGGCGGTCCTGTAGGTAAGAGGGTCCTAGGCCGTATAGGGCTTTAAAGGTTCCCTAAGCATGCTGTGTACCCCAGACCCTCCAAGTCTCCATATTTTCCAGGGCCAGTCCCAGATTTACAGAAGCCATCTTGGTTTCTGATTGGATCCCAAAATGCCACACACTTCCTTAGGTTAGGGTTGCCATATTTCAAACAGTGAAAATCTGGACAGAAAAGTTGAGTTGTTGAGCTTCTTCTTCTTCTTCTTCTTCTTCTTCTTCTTCTTCTTCTTCTTCTTCTTCTTCTTCTTCTTCTTCTTCTTCTTCTTCTTTTTTGCAAAGTTGAGCATTTTTTAGTTTTGTCCAAAGTTGTTGAGCTTCTTGGGCAAAATCGCTTTAAAAATTGCCATTTCTTAGCTATTTTTATGGGGAAACAGCACTGCCGACACGGGCTACCATACATCTGGATTTTCCCAGACATTTTCCCGGATTTTCTGATTTCGGCCGGATACTGCTACCGACTGCAGTATTTCATATATTTCCAGGAAAATCAGGACGTATGGGAACTCTGCCTTAGGTTGCCCCTATTTTCATCAGATAAATGTTGGAGGGGGTGTCTCTATTTTCATCGGAGAAATATCAGAGGGCATGGAATAGGATGTTCTTATTTTCATCGGAGAAATGTTGGAAGGTATGGTACCCTCCATTTGAAGGCCCCTGTACTGCGCAAATGGATCTTGAATGTGTGGAGGTCAGAGATGGCAATAGTGGGTATGATTTTCATTCCTCTGTCCACACATTCACTGGTAGATCTTCATAGGGTGACTCTCTCTTACCCCATCAGATGTATATATAGCAGATTCTTTCCAAAATCATTCCAGAATGTGAATGCAGAACTTTGCCAGAAGGCCATTCAGCCCAAGTGTGGTGTAGTGTTTAAGAGCGGTAGACTTGTAATCTGGTGAACCGGGTTCACGTCTCCGCTCCTCCACATGCAGCTGCTGGGTGACCTTGGGCTAGTCATACTTCTTTGAAGTCTCTCAGCCCCACTCACCTCACAGAGTGTTTGTTGTAGGGGAGGAAGGGAAAGGAGAATGTTAGCCGCTTTGAGACTCCTTCGGGTAGTGATAAAGTGGGATATCCAATTCAAACTCTTCTTAAGTGGTGCTCCCAGACATCCTCTCTTCAACACCCCTTCTTCCTCCTTAAGCGGACCTCAAAACTTTCCCAATGCGCCTTTTAAAATATGGCTTACTGCACAGGATTTCCAATGCTATTTATATGCCAAATACTATTTGTTCTAGAGCAAATATTTTTGAACACTTGAAGTATATATTAAACCCTTTAAAAAAATTCAGTGCAGTAAGTTATATGGGGGTGAAGGGTCTGTTATCCTAGGGATGGGTTTTCATGAGGACTTGAACTAAAGAAGAATTGAACTAAAGGTTAGAAAAATGAGAAATGGAGAGAAACTGAAATTGACAGTTTCACTCATCCTGACTTGGGGGGTACCCATTCTTTGGCCCTTGGTCAGGTTAATCTGTGACCTTGCCTATACTAGGGACCACCACATATCAAACTGCTTCTTCAAAGTACCTGTGTTGTCAACATCCCATGCTTTAGTGCTCATGAGACAAATGAGGCTACAGGAAGCTGCTAACTGGACGTGCCCCAATTCTTCATGGAAATGTTGCAAGAATAATTCATGCTCAGTGTCTCGCAAAGACTAAAGCATAAGTAAAATAAAAGCTTCATTATGCAGAGCAGTTTTACATAAATTTGCCACATGCGGTTTTATTTGTCTGTGTTTTAAAAATCCTGCAGGAGCTAGTTAGAAATTGGCCAAATATACACGGAATCAATAAATTATGATAAAAAATAATAATATGACTATTGGCCTATGGAAAGCTATAACTCAAACCTGGAGTCAGGCAATAGACAAATCTTGATTTATTTGTCTATATGAGTTTAGCCATAATGAAGAATAATGATGTTGGTTCTAAAAACTAGGAGATCTGAGATGGCACTGGGAGAAAAGAGGAGACTTGTGGAAAAATGTAGCTTTTTAGTTAAAGATTTTACACTGGATATATGTGCTGAGTTGCTGATATGTTTAGTTGTGGAATGTGGGAGTCTAATCTGAAGCTGACATGTAAATTTGACTATCTTCAGATGCCCAGACATTCAACTAGCAGGTTAGTATTTTCCTCATCATAGGATGCTTCAGTTTTCCCCCGGAAGGTCTGCCTCTAGGTGGTTAGAATTTTTCTGATCTTACACAACTATCCCCCGCCCATTAAAATAAAAATGTGGCTCCCTTCTACAATTGGATTGAAAACTTATACAAACTCGCAACATGTGAACAACTTGCATATAAACACAGACTTGCCATGGACAAATTCAACGATATTTGTAATCCATACTTACAAATATTGTAATAGGTTAAGATCTGGTGAAGTACAATAACAACTTTGTAAAGTGTATATTTTGGGGTTTCCCCCCTCACCCCCCTTTACTTTCCCTTCTACACGAGTGCTGTTTCTCTTTATCTTTCTCTCTCTTTTATTTACGTCTCACCATGTTTAGTGCACATATAATTATGTACTTTTTATACTTCCAATAAAAACGTCTGAAAAAAGAATACCAAAAAAAGTATTTTACAAAAAGGGTGTGTGTGTGTCTACACACACACAGAGAGAGATTGTTTTCTGGGGGACGCAGGGGTATGCATATTCCTAAACATTTTGTGAATCTAAGTTTGGCCTCATTAAGGGGCAGTATTTCAAGATGAGTAGGAAAATGAAAGCATCCCTAAACTTCCCTAAACAGGGCTGCTTTCAGATATCTGAATTTTAGAAGACATCTGAAAGCAGCCCTGTTTAGGAAAGTTTTTAATGTTCAATGTTTTATTGTGTTTTAATGTTGTGTTAGGAGATGCACAGAGTGGCTGGGGTAATAATAATGATAATAATAATTTCAAGGAAAAATGAATGATGATTTGAATGAAGCAGTATGTTGCTGAAAACCAGTTGATGGAAAGAAGGAAGGGAGAGTGCTATTGTGCTTGGGTCTTGGTCCCAAACCCTCCCAGGAAGTGGAATAAAGACACATGGAACAGTATTTTAGGTTAATGGGCGAAAAAGGCCACAACTTTATTGGTTACGGAATGTGAGTGGTATTGGTTTAGGCGTTGGAAACCACACAACTATATCTGACTCCTGCCTGTCTGCAGGGGTCTTAGAAGGGCTAACCACCAGTAGGGGGAGCCCTGCTGATGCACATCAACTAGGAACTCCCCCAGTGTCACTGCTAGGGGTCGTGCCATGGCCCTAGCCCCCTGTCTTAGGCTTCGGACAGAGACCACGCCCCCCGGATTCCTTTAACAGAATACCCTTGAATTAGGAGGGGTAGGTGATGGCCGCTACTTCCCCTCCCCTTCAACCTAATACTCCAGGGGCAAGTCCTCAGCCTGTGCCATGCCCCTGGACCATCCGGATTGGACGGCCAAAGGATGACGTGGCCGAGGACCATCCAATGGCGCAGAGGCTATCCTGCCCCATGCGCGTGGGCAGGGCTTGCTCCCAGCCCACAACATCATCTCCCCAGGAACGGGAAATGGCTTTGTGGACTTCTTACAGGATGCTGGACTAGGTGGTTCATTGGGGAGGTCCAGTAGGCTCTTCTTAGATGCTCAAATCATTCTGAAACATAACGTTCCTGCTCTGCATTATTCTGCTATGCAAATGAAAATAATAACCGCTTTAAAATGGGCTTGTGGGGGCATTGCGCTGACAAAAAAGTTGGGCAGAATTCTGCAAAGTTGGGGGCAAGGGCCGAAGGGGGGAGGACATGCCGAAGCTCAGAAATGTTCTTGGAAGAATGTCCTCTGAGAAGTTTTAGCGCCACTCCAGCAGGAACTCTATGTGTGTGCTAGGCCCAGAGGCACATTGGCCTTAAAAATAACTCAGCAAATTTTTGGCTTGTTGCTCTGGCAAGCACATGCAAATCAGTGGGGTTATAGTATTTCAGTTTTGTTGGACTGAATTAGTCTATGGAGCAACAGGGTGTAAAGCCTTCCCTAGAATAATAATAACTTCTTTAAAGATATTGCAGTATTCAGTGTGACATCTGTTAGCAAATTATTGTCTACTGCAGTGCTTTCTTTTAAGCCACTTGGGACCCACATGCTGAATTATTTCATGATTTGCATAGGTTCTTATTTATAATGGCCGGCGCAGTATTAAGCCACCTACTAATCAGCTAGGATTTCTTGTTACTTGATCACTTTCCCAAGGAGATAACTTTTGGCTCATTGTACCTCGGATCAAGTTTACGATCCCCTTTTACCTACACTTCATTAGAATATATTACGCCAACCACATACCAGCAAGGGAAATAATGGAGGTCAGATTCAGGAAATCATGTAACTAATACGAGAACCAGGGGGACTGCAGATGGAAAGGATACATTAAAGTGACCTGCTGAGAGAATAATCTTTCTGTTATAAAAGTTATCCGTAGGCAAATTAACTAAAAAGGGCATTAAATACTGATTTCCAAATATGCTAAGGCTATCATTTTCCCAAATGGCTAGATTGCCAAAGAAGCAAAACAGATGATATGACACCTAATGCCCATCAACTTGTAATGCTAGATGGTAACCTGAACACTCCAAAAATATATTCTTAGACTCCCTCCCCCACCCCCTAAAAGTCTTCATCAAAGTTCTGGGGGAAGGATCCTGAAGCCAACTACTGGTGACAGGAGTCAAGGAGAACTCAAGTCTTCTGATTAATTTGAAAATTGCAAAAGTAGGGCACTATTGGATAATTCCCATTACTTTTAATCCAGCTGAATGGAAGGCAATCCAGGTTTGTTTTGTTTATGAGCTTCTGCCTCCTGATGCTAACTCTGGAAACAGAAAACCTAATTCCTCACTCAAGTCAAAGAATGCCAGCTAGAGAAAAGTTGGCCTGCCTAAGTTCCATTGAAAACAAAAGACTTGGATGCTTTAAGTTAAGTATATCAGGATGAAGCAAGGTGCGATAGGTACAAATATAAGCCACCACAGTATCCCGGTAAAGGTATATGAATGCTTAGGTAGAAGAGATGGTAGCTTGGTCTATGATTTGGCAACAATGTGTGTTGCAGGGGGGTGTTCTGATATTAACTGAGCTAAAGGCTCTACATCTTTCCAAAATAACAAGGAATTGTATGGGCAACTGGGGGAAAATATAGCAATTTGGGGTGGAGGTAGGTAGCATACATAGAAAAGCAGTGGTAGTAGCAGCCTTTCCTCTTTTAAACTACCACTGTTTTAGTTGGTCGATGTGGCGTTTGCCCTCTCATTTGAAAATGTCTGTACAGGGGGAGAGAAAGGGTTAATATGTAGACCAATAGGAAAGCCGGAGGCGGAGCCTACCTGTTTATAAAAGGGCTTAGCCCGAGGTTTGGTTTAGGTGGTTAGTTGGTTGGTTTTAGTGGGTTGGTTGGGAAAAGCAGTTGGAAAAGCAGTTGGCAGACAGTTGGAAATAGACAGTTAGCGCAGTTGGTTCTTGTGTGAGGGGAGGTGGAAGAGATAGAGACAGGATAAAATAAGACTAAGAAGGTAAAGAGTAACAACATTTTGAAGGCAGTTAAAGTTTATTTGTGTCTGCAATAAACTACACCCTTCTTCCTTAACTTGAGAACCTGACTGAGACTAAGTGATTTACCGGGGAGGACCTGGTTGGTGGCAGCGGATTAGTGGTGTATGGGTCAATAGTCCTTGAGACGACTGGGGGCTCCGTATGAATGCCACAGTCTCTAAGGTGCTACTGGACAATGATTTTATTTTTTTATATATTTCAACTGTTTTTGTGTGGTTTTTTTAATGTAGATTCGCAATTGAACCAACAGCCATCAACACCCCTTGGAATACACTAAGAGAGTCAGGGGTACCATTTACCCCCCAACAATGCCCCTGGAATTACACTACACCCCAATATAGTGTCGCCCCAAAGCTGGGTGGGGCATTAGAGAAAATGGCAGTCCCTGGGAAACATTTGCAAGGGTCAGTTGGCAGGTGGAAGAACAGTTCTCCTCTGCAAATGTGCCCCCTTAGCTCTTTCATGGACTGTGGCACAAAGTGGACTGTGGATAGTGTCATTAATTGTACTGACTTTTCTTTGCATTTGTTCCAGTTGGAATTCTTTCTTCTTTGCACCAATTTAGCAATGAGCACCCTGCTTCACTCTGGTGCCATTCTTTAGAGCACTAGATTCTAGGGTTTTGTTTGTTTGTCTGCTAGCTTGCAAGCTTGCTGAGTAAGCCCCTGGAAGGAAGCTGGAGAAGCCTTTAATGTATTTAGGAGATGGCCTGTTTTTAGCCACTTAGGGTTAAAAATCACATATTATTGAAAACACTGGTGGTGGGATGTAATGGACATAGATGTAGAGCTTGTCAGTTTCTCAACAACCTCTCCTGTCAACCCCATGAAGATTTCCAAAGGAATGGTTAGAAGGATTGGTTTGCCTATTGTGACTTATCCTATTTACTTTGGCTATTATGTATTGAATTGACTGAAGAACATTCCCAACAGTTGACAAGAGACATCATGAAGAAAACCAAATTTTCACTTTATGGGTTGAGTTATCTGTGATTTAAAGATCATTACAATCTCTTTAAAATACTTAGAGCCATCCAAAGAAATTTTTAATCAAAGGAAGCCTATGCCTTTCACTTAGGAAACCAATAGTTATGTTACTTCATTATTATTATTTTTTGCTAAAGCCACAAAAGCTAAACAGTTTCCTAAAATAATTTTGATTTCAGGGTGCTTAGGTTCTGGGGTGAGAAACAAAGCGTGATGTGTGACTGGCAAACTTTGTAGTAATAATAATCCCAACAGTAAAATAAAATGTGAAATATACATTGATCTGTTAAGCACCAAAGGACATGATAAAGCTACTGAAAACTAACACAGATACTAAAAACTCCTAATCTCTTTACCAGCTTTGCTTATTTTCTTAGGTGCTTCCTTGTGCTCAGGTTGTATATTCATCTGCCTCAATTTTTGGTTGACTTGTTAAACAGCCCACATTTTGTTGTTATAAAACAATCCTAGTCTTGGGGTAGGCATTTGGTGGCCATGAATTGGATGTTTTAGCAGCTTATATCGGTGCCACTTAACATGTTAATTTTAGATATAAACCAAAGGTGTTACAAATATAACCTAAATGCATGAATATGGCAATAACATACTTGTAAATATACAACTTTATGCTCCTTGTGCGTTCAGGATTAATTGTGTCTACCACCTCAAGTGTGTGGTCACCAGTGCTGATGCGTGGAATGATGGTGATGTCCTGACGAAGATATTGGTCTTTGTCAGGCTGGTGGTGAAACCAAACTGCACAAGCTTTGACAAAGTGGTTGATGAGTCCTTGTAGAGCCTCCTCGGAGTGCATTGTCAAGGCTGCGTCATCTGCAAGCAACATCTCACAGATAAGAACTCACTACACTTTTGGCATGGAGTTGAATAGACCCAATTGAATAGACCCCCTTTCAGTGTTATTTTTTTTCTAGAAAAAGAGGTGCCAGAACTCACCATGAGCAACACCCTCATTCTCTTAGAATCGCAATGACACACACCTGAAAGGTGCTGGAACTAAGTTCCGGTGAGTTCCGGCTGAAAAAGCCCCTCTTCCATCACTCCTTGAATGGAAGTACACACCATCTTCAGTGGAACTGATGGCATGTGAAAAGAACAGAGAGAGAAATATGCCAAAGAATTGAGGTAAGAATATATCCAAGGATGAACCGTCATACTGGATGGCTCCATGCATGCTCTTGTGAAAGGAGACAATCATCTTGTGGAGCTTATTCTACCTTGTTGAGAAGTGTGAAGAGCCTGCTTCAACCGATGAGGTCAAAAGCCTTCGTCAGGTCTATGAGGGCAATGTACAAGGGACATTTCTGCCCTCAGTATCTCTCCTGCAGCTGACACGATGAGAAACCCATCTCAGCTGCATTGTGACTTGGGATAAGCCCTGTCAGTGAGTGACTGTAGTCTGTTGAGAACTACACAGGTGAAGGCTTTCCCCACAATATTCAGCAAGGGGATTCCATGGTAGTTGTTACAGTCCTGGTGGTTACATTTGTTCTTGTAAAGGCTCACAATGCTGGAGTCGCACATGTCTTGTGGCATACTGTAAGCACTGTAAGAGAAGGCTGTTTAGGTGTATCGTGAGGATGGCTGACTTTCAGTGCTTCTGTTGACTGTCCTGATTATCTTATCCATCAATGTGACCCTGTTCTAGTTTTATTGGGTAGGTGAGAATGAACCTGTCAGTTTCCCCCCACTATCGATTTTCCATGCAGAATTTTATAAACCTTGGGGAGTGGGTGCTATGAGACTTGAGGTGAGCACATATCCCCCCCCCCTTTAAAAAGGTGTGTGTGTGTGGCGGGGCTGTAGGCATCTACTGAACTTGATGTTCATTCCTGTAATAATAATAATAATAATAATAATAATAATAATAATAATAATATAATATTTGTACCCTGCCCATCTGGCTGGGTTTCCCCAGCCACTCTGGGTGGCTTCCAACAAAAGATTAAAAATACATTAAAAACTTCCCTAAATAGGGCTTGCCTTCTTCTAAACATCAGATAGTTGTTTATCTTTTTGACATCTGGTGGGAGGGTGTTCCACAGGGTGGGTGCCACTACCAAGAAGGTCCTCTACCTGGTTCGCTGTAGCTTTGCTTCTTGCAGGGAGGGAACCGCCAGAAGGCCCTCAGCACTGGACCTCAGTGTCTGGGCAGAACAATGGAGGTGGAGACGCTCCTTCAGGTATACTGAAGGTTCCTGAATGAATCCTTAAGCAGCCTGAGTGCTGGAAAAAATGTTGTGATCACAAAGTGGGAGCACAGCTTTCTTCTGATCTGACATGCCATGCCAGACTAACTTTATCTTGTTGATCACTGTATAAATAAATACCCTACAATGAACAGCATCCAAAGTAGGGCCAAAGTATTAAACAGACAATATGTATCCCCCCCCCCCAACAGAAATGCAAAGCATTGCTTCAACTTCTCTGCCTTCTCCTTATACTCTTGGTAGTAGGTACAGATGTTTCCACATCTGCTTTCTGATGGCATGAGGGTATATGATTTAAATGTGCTGCTTTTCTGGCACAACAATTTCAGTCCTTCATGAGCAAGCATCAGAACCATCTCACAGGCTTTTGCTTTGTCGAAACCTTGAGATCCTAGTGGAGTATTTGAGTCCTCATGTTTATTCTCCTAGACAAATACAGGAAAAAGCCCACTTGCTCCCTTTGACCCTTCTCCTTGGCAACTGACAATTACCTTCCTTAGCCCAAAGGGTTGAGGCATTTGGGACTTGAGAGAGGTGCTTTATTTGGAACACATGATCTGCAACCCAGAGCTTTGGAGCTCCTTTCAGGAGCCACAGAGTATTTATTTATATTATATCAAATTAGAGGAAATGAAGGGGCATGTGTTGCAGGCAGCAACAGCATTCTGCTTGTTATAAACTCCCCTATTAGAAATGTTTTTGTGAATGTCAGTGGGCCAGTGCACTTTGGGACTCAAACACCTAGACAGTCAATCATCATAATGAACCTTTTATTTTATTTTCAAATGTAATGAATTACATGTAACCTCTTCCATTCCATTTACGGAGCTAACTATTTTGTTTCAACATGAAACCGTTCAGGCTTATGTTCAGCCATTTAAAAAACGTGACTAAAATGCTGTAGCTTCCCTATCTCTGAACAGACCCCAGTTCAGAAAGTTTTCCCAAAAAGCCACAAAGAAATCACAGGAAGGACTCTTTAATTGTGGTGATTTGTGAAGCAGAATAGCCTAAAACTGTTTTGACCAGACTGAAGGTTATCTGTTAACCTGTCCACTTTAAGCCACACATTTATTGCATGACAACGTTCAGCCTTTTTTGAATGCTACAAAGTTTCCCCCATGCTCAAATGCTCAGGAGTGGGTGAAGTTTCTGTCACTCCTAAAGAAACAACTGCTCTGTTGTACATTGGCATACAATATTCTCTAAGTTCCACTCATCCTCTTGTTTTATTTAATCTACAGAGACAAATTAAACCTGATTTTTAATGCCTTGTCACTAGCAACAACAAAACTACATATTTTATCCAGGAATTGTAAAGGTAAAGGGACCCCGACCATTAGGCCCAGTCGCAGACGACTGGGGGTGCGGCGCTCATCTCGCTTTATTGGCCAAGGGAGCTGGCGTACAGCTTCCGGGTCATGTGGCCAGCATGACTAAGCCACTTCTGGTAAACCAGAGCAGCACACGGAAACGCCGTTTACCTTCCCGCTGGAGTGGTACCTATTTATCTACTTGCACTTTGATGTGCTTTCAAACTGCTAGGATGTACACCCCCAGAATGTGATAAAACTAATATCCTCTAGGTTATGGTTGCAATATTTCTAATAATAATAATAATAATAATAATAATAATAATAATAATAATAATAATATATTTGTACCCCGCCCATCTGGGCAGTTTCCAACAAAGATTAAAAATACATTTAAAAAACCAGCACATCCCAAAAGTTGTTGAGTGTTGAGCTTCTTTTTTTTTAGGAAGACCCCAATGTTGTTGAGCTTACTTTTAGGAAACCATGAAAATAAAGAAATATATATTTTTTAAAATGAATTTTCAATTGACTTGTATAAAGTGCCACTATTCAGAAATGCTGACTATTCAGACATCAGTTCTGTCTTTGAAATCCCGGTAATGTCTGGGACAATCTGGACATATGGCAGCCCTACTCTAGGTTTATTTGTTAAATTATTGACAATATCAAAAGATGTACACATTTAAGTCTTGCCTTTCTTACCAAAAGCAGTGTTCTGTAGTGGTTAGAGTATCAGACAGGGGAGATGTGATTTCAAATCCTTATTCAGCCATGAATCTCAGCAGTGGCCTTCAACTGGGCACTGTGTTTCATTTAAGAATTATTACAACAATGCAATGGTCATGCATGGTATTCTGAGCTCCTTGGAAGAAGAGTAAGGTGTACTGTAAATAATAATTCGCTAGAGGGATAGCCATTTTAGATTTTTTAAATAAAGAAGCAGTGGCTCTTGTGGCACCGTAAAGGCTAAGAAAATTTTGAGGGAGTTATATCTAATGATAGTTCTACTCAGTGAAGACACACTGAAATGAATGGACAGGATTAACTTATGTGGATCTATTGTGAGTATGATGTAATGATTTCTCTCACCCCCCTGTCCTCCCCAGTCTTCCCCTTCCCCACAGTGTCACTTAGAGTTAAGATAAGTGGACATGTTTCAACCCTGGACTACTTGTGAGGAGGATCTGCGTGTGACCATCTGAACACCGAGGGGCTGGGGAACGATAACATTGCGTCAGAAACAAGCTGTGCTTCTTGATAATCTTTGAGAGGATTTTTAATTTTCTCCTTTTCGCAAGTGCGTTTATTTATTTATTTTGCCCTGTTGCCTACACAGGGTGTTTGCTCAATTATTTGTGCTTTTAGGCAGTCGTTTTCAAAAGATGGAAACAAACAGAACTTCCAGTGTGCTTTCAAAGACTCCCTGGCAGCCTTTTGCTGCCAACCTATCACCCTCATAGAAGAACTATTCAGTACTTGCAGCAGTATCTTACGGTCAAGGTCAAAGCTAAGTCCCAGAAAAAACAAACAGATCTCATTTCCAAGAGAGATGCAGAAAGTTACAGATTGTTGTCTCGATCCAGCAAGGGTGATTTGCCAGAAGAATCAGGACTTGCACACCCTCCAAGTGTCCCTATTTTCCAGGGACATCCCTAATTTAGAGAAGCCGTTCCGGTTTCTGGATTTGATCCTTAGGATGTCCCTATTTTCATCAGAGAAATGTTGGAGGGTATGGTACATCTGCAGTGCCAGTGGCCTTGGTGGTGAGTGTCCCATGGGTGGTGGTGTGGCAGAGCAGGATGGCATGTCCTGATTTGCCTGAAGTGGCAAAATGGGATAAACCACCCCTGATCTCAGGATTCCAGAATTTACAGCTGTTAGTTCTAAGGAAAGGCAGGCAAGGACCCACAGCCCAGGTATGGCTCACTAGCTTGGGGAGTAGGTATGTGATTCCTCAGCTGGAGAAAACTCAGGACAAGTGGGGGTCACATGCCTCATCAAGCCCAGAAGGTATAACAGGAAAGCCATCCTGGCCAGGTCATAACTCTCCTGACAGATGATTTGGTCTGGAGTCACAGTGTGGAAATAAAGGATGAGATTGCCCACCAGATACCAAGCATTCTACTGTACAAATTAGGCCCCAGTGTTTTTCTTACAACCCCCTTCTCAATGTGCCTCCTTTAGTAAAAGACGAAAGATTTATACGATCTGAAGAGAAACATTCAACAATTTTTGCACACTCTTGCTTGTTCTCAGTAACCAAAATTATATTATCTACATATACAAGCAGAAAAGTTATTTTCCCATTTTGTTGTTTCCCCCATGAGACATCAGTTGAATTGGACCATATATCAGTATGAATAAGTTGCAAAGGCTCTGTTGAACTTTTCCGGCTTTGCTTAGAGATAGAAGGTCTTGTTCCCTTTCCTACCAAACAACTTTCACATATTTCACTATCCAGATCAAATTTACAAGGTTTAATTTCCATTCTTCTCACCAAACTTTTCCTTGGCAGGCCTGCTATAATCCTGACACCTCTATGTGCTAGCCTTTTGTGCCACAGATGAACACAAGTTGCACTTGAATTCTTCTTGACCATATTTGCTCTTTCTTGACCTGTATCTAGCACAAAGACACCATTATTTCAAATACCTTGTGCATACCAGACTCTAGCTTTGGTAATTGCACATTTGTTGAGATCAAAATTTACATTAAAACCATACTTGGTCAGGGTTGACACACGCAGCAAACTCAGCAAGAAAACTACCGTACATCTCCATTACTATCAGTATTTCTACCTGCAAGACACTTGAGCAATGCTGCCCCTTTTCCTTGCACAGCTATTTTGTTGCCATTTGCAACTGTAACTGTCTCTGATGAGTTTTCATTTAATGCTCTGAAAAAAACTAGCATCACACGTTATGTGCATGGAAGCTGCCGAATCAATTAACCAACTAAAAGGTGTAATGTTAATAGCACCAGTTTTCCTATAACTTGATATTGCTAGATAGTTCTGATGGACTGCAAAAGCATTTTTAGTTTTCTTTCTGTCACTACCCTGGAACTTTTATTTATTAGTGCCACTTTGTTTTGTACAGGTCCTTGCAAAATGTCCTATTTTTACACATGACAAGCATCTAGTTTTGTCATTTTTGTCTGTACCTTGAAAAGCAGTTTTATTTGTAAAGCACAAGCCCAGTGCACCAGACACCCAGCACTCTACTATTCAAATTAGGCCCCAGTGTTTTTCTTACAGCAGCACCTTCATCATAGGTGCCTCCTTTCAGGCCCTCACCTCTGCCAGAGAAGCGTTCCCAGTACTGCATAGGTGCTGGTTTCCTGCAAGATCTTGTGAGATCTCATCAAAGTCTTGCAAGATATCAAGGAGAACAAAAGATCTCATGAGATTTAGGTGAGATCTTGCAAGCACTTTCAGGGAATCGGCACCAAAGCCAGCACTGCAATGCTGGTCCCTATTTTCCAGGGACGTCTGTGATTTAGAGAAGCTGTCCCGGTTTCTGATTTCATCCCGGAATGCCCTGCTTTTCCTTAGGATGTCTCTATTTCCAGTGGCTAAATGTTGGAGGGTATGGTAGGATGTCCCTATTTTCATTACGTTCAGTCCACAGCTGTAATCTGAAGGCAGGCTGTATCTTGTGGTTGCAGTTTTATCTGTAGAGAAAAGAAGTCTGAGCGAAATCTCAGACTTGCTACTTGTGGCCTCCATCCTCTGTAAAGGATGAATCATGTGCTGGCTAAGAGCCAGGAGCAGTAGAGATCTAGAAGAGAAGATCCAACAGAGGAAGTCCAAAAGAGAAAGAGGGCTGCGTAGCCAGCCCTTTTCATTGGTCAGCTAGGGTCACGCCCATCTACTCAGGGGAGGAGGCTCCCAACAGGTATGACAGGAAGTCCTCCCTGTTTGGAGCCACACTCCCTGCGTGTCCATTCTAGGCAATGGGGAAATGTTGTACTTGAATGCTCTAGCAAGACATCCCACAAATGGGGTACACATTTGTGTGTTTGAAGGTGAGCCAGAAACTACAACTAATCCAGAATGCAGCAGCTAGACAGGTGACTGGGAGCGGCTGCCAAGATCACATAACACCAGTCTTGAAAGATCTACCCTGGCTCCTAGTACATTTCCGAGCACAATTCAATTGTTGGTGCTGATCTTTAAAGCCCTAAACGGCCTCAGCTCAGTATACCTGAAGGAGCGTCTCCACCCCCAGTTCAGCCCAGACACTGAGGTCCACCTCCGAGGGCCTTCTGGCAGTTACCTCCCTGTGAGGAGTGAGCTTACAGGGAACCAGCAAGAGGACCTTCTCAGTAATGGCGCCCACACTGTGGAACGCCCTCCCATCAGATGTCAAAGGAATAAGCAACTATCTGATGTTTAGAAGACATCTGAAGGCAGCCCTGTTTAGGGAAGTTTTTAATGACTGATGTTTTAGTGTATTTTTAATCTTTTGTTGGAATGGCTGGGGAAAGGGCAGGGTATAAATAATAAATTATTATTATTATATTATTATTATTTTCAAACTTACAGCATCCAGGAGAGTTGCCCTTCCATGTGATTCACTGCTCATGGGAGTTCAGTAGCAGTTTCCATTGAAGTCTATGAGGGTAGTTAGGAGCTGTGACAGCTACTGCCGTTTGCTGTTTTGACAATGTGTCAGGCAGAATGTCTGAACTGGTGCACTCTCTGGATGAGTTCACAAACTCGGGCCTTACTGTTCAGTTTCCCCGCTGAAATTACATCTGGAATCGCCTCCCAGTAAAGTCCACGAGGCTACGCTGTCACAGATGGGGCTCTACATCGCTTCTCAAGTCTAGAGGATGCGGCAAAGGCTGTTGTTTCATCCCGCCTTTCAGAAGCATTGATATTTGGAAATGTGAGTGTTTTATTTTGTTCTCATTGTAAGTCTTCGAAGCGTTTTGTGTGTGTGTGTGTGAAATGGCTTTGCCAGGACAATTTGATAGTTCCCTTCCTCACATTTTTTTTTTAAAAAAAAACAACAGCCATGTTTACATATAAAACAGGTTGTGCCTCATGCTCAACAAGTAAGATTAAAAACTGCTCAGAAGTGGAGTATTTCCTAACCTAAGAAATACGTTGCTTTTGTCTCAAACCCTTTCTCCTTATTTCTTTGTGAAGGAAGTACCAGTATATTTTTTAATAATGCTTAGAGATTCTAAAGTAGACCAGTCTGAATGCATTGGTCATGTGGAAGACTGCTTTGGCCTCATCCACTGTGAAACATGATGTGTTTTTTGCATATGTGAAAGCATGATTCCTTATTATGGCTTCATACACACCGAACACTTATGGAAGCACTTTAAAAATACACGAATTCCCCCCAAAGAATCCTGGGAACTGGAGGGTACAAGTAATCTACAGTTCCCAATATTCATAGAGGGAAGTCATGTGCTTTAAATGTATAGTGAGTATGTAGCCTTATATAAACCCAGGCCCCAGTGCCTAACAGAATCATAGAATTGTGGAGTTGGAAGGGACTCCAGGGGTCATCTAGTTCAACCTAAGGGATGCGGGTGGCACTGTGGTCTAAACCACTGAGCCTCTTAGGCTTGCAAATCAGAAGGTTGGCGGTTCAAATCTGCACAACGGGGTGAGCTTCCGTTGCTCTGTCCCCGCTCCTCCCTACCTAGCAGTTCAAAAGCACACCAGTGCAAGTAGATAAATAGGTATCGCTGTGGCGGGAAGGTAAACGGCATTTCCATGTGCTCTGGTTTCCATCATGGTGTTCCGTTGTGTCAGAAGTGGTTTAGTCATGCTGGACACACGTCCCGGAAAGCTGTCTCTGGACAAACGCCGGGTCCCTCAGCCTGAAAGCGAGATGAGCACTGCAACCCCATAGTCGCCTTTGACTGGACTTAACTGTCCAGGGGTCCTTTACCTTTTCGATAATAATAATAATAATAATAATAATAATAATAATAATAATAATAATAATTATTATTATTTCATATCCCGCCCTCCCCAGCCGAAGCCGGGCTTAGTTCAACCTTAGTTCAACCCCCTGCAATGTAGAAATCTCAATTAAAGCATCCATGACAGATGGCCTTCCAACCTCTGCTTAAAAACCTCATGGGAGTCTGTTCCACTGTTGAACAGCTCTTACTGTCAGAAAGCTTTCTCATATGTTTAGTCAGAATCTTCTTTCTTGTAACTTGAAACCATTGGTTTGGAGCCTAGCCTCCAGAGCCCTGGCAGCTCTGTTGGGTTAGGGAGAAAAAGATTGGAAACCCAACAAGTCCACCCAAGATGGACTCTTATGTTCTCTCCAACTCCCAACAGTGGTGATCTTGTCTGGCAGGAAAAAGAGAAGATGCCATATAATACAGTGATACTTCGGGTTAAGAATTTAATTCGTTCTGGAGGTCTGTTCTTAACCTGAAACTGTTCTTAACCTGAGGTACCACTTTAGCTAATGGGGCCTCCTGTTGCCGCCACGCTGCCACCACACAATTTCTGTTCTCATCCTGAAGCAACGTTCTTAACCCGAGGTACTATTTCTGGGTTAGCGGAGTCTGTAACCTGAAGCGTCTGTAACCTGAAGTGCCTGTAACCTGAGGTATCTCTGTACATGCATAGACTTCTGTTCAGCTTGAGCATCCCTGGGTTTTAAGGAATGCCTACAATGTGGCCATTACGAGCTATTAAAAAGATTACCTTCTAAAGTTTTATTCTGAAGGTAAGGAGGACAAATCCGATAAACTCTTCTTCCTTTTCCCTCTTGAAGAAAATAAGGACTAAAGCAGAGCATGCATTTTGAATTGACAGGATCAATATAGTCTCTGAATTCTGATAAATACTCACTATCGCTCAAATCCCCCAAAGTCTGCTCAGGAAAGTAAAGGAGCTAGAGCAGATGACTAAGGCACCTAATACAATTTTTTTGCAGAACCCCAGTTTTTCAACCTTTGTCGATTCAAAAGGGCCCACATTTCTGCTGTTGTTTTTCACTAGTTGGAATGTGGCAGGAATAGTGACACAGGGGGTGCAAGGAGTGTATTTGTCCCCATTACCCTTCCTGATACGTTTAAAGCTGGAAGATGACTTTTTTTGTCATAGATTCAGCATCGAGAAAGCATCCGCCCTCCCCGCAAGAGCAGTCTCTCAAGGACCAGGCTTATCTGTCTTTCCCACTTTCCTGTCGATTTCCTTATTTCAGCAAAATTGCCCTCTGAGAATCCCACGAGGACGGCTTCAGAGCATTTAATGTGCAATTGAGAGTGCTTGCAGACTGGCATGGGAGAAAGGTACTGAACGTACATGGGGTTAAGGTCTGCAGCTCAGCAGGGCATTTCCTGCTATCGGGCAGCATTGGAGAAGTTTGTGTTGTTGTACTGCAATCAGCAGGGAATATTGTGTTGTTTTTCAAGGAATCGCTAAACCAGATGTTGAACGGAAGTTGAGCCGGAGGTTTTAGCTTACTGCAGACGGGTAAACTCCTTTCCAGTGAATGATAGGATCTCCCCCCCCCCCAGTCTCTTCCATTTTTATTGCTGTTAAAGCTTACAGTAGAGATCTATTTGATGAAATAGAGGCCCTCTTCATATTCACAGCCACCTCTCAGCAACTGGCCGCAGATCTGAAGCTCAAACAGCTTGAGAAAGCAAGACACTTGGAAACAATTTGGTATAAGGACCATATGAAATTATTGCACACTGTATGAAATAATCAATATACTTTTAAGTGTAAATAAACTGTAACTGTAAAAAGCGATTGAGGATCATACTGGGGAGGGGGAAATTCTGGGATGGATGCAATTTTTAAAAAAAATTAGTCGGTGCATCTTATTAAAAAATAAATATGTATGACATTAACATGGACTTCACAAGAATATATTACAGCTCTTAAGTCATATTATCAGTCTTAAACATATATTGTGTTCCATAAAATTATTATTATTATTATTTTAAAAAGATTTGGGCTGATTCCAGCTTCTAACCATTGACACCAGCAAGTTTAAGCAAATCTCTATGCCTAACTCTAACCCATGGGTAGGTAAACTAAGCCCAGGGGCCGGATCTGGCCCAATCACCTTCTAAATCTGGCCCACGGACGGTCCAGGAATTAGCGCGTTTTTACATGAGTAGAATGTGTGCTTTTATTTAAAATGCATCTCTGGGTTATTTGTGGGGCATAGGAATTTGTTCATATTTTTTTCTTTAAAATATAATCCGGCCCCCCACAAGGTCTGAGGGACAGTGGACCGGCCCCCTGCTAAAAAGTTTGCTGACCCCTGCTAAGCCTAAAGCCCAAGTCAGAGTACAGGGGTTCCCTTGTGGGGCAACACATGGTGTTATGCATATGTTACCACAGTGCTAGGAGGCTGTCGTTCCTCTCTCTGACACACAGTCACAGGAGTAGGGTTGCCATACATCCAGAATATGGCAGCTGGGAAACAGTGTCTGGGCAGAAATCACTATAATGTCCGGGAAAATCCAACTTTTGTGTCCGAATTTTCACTTTCTGAAATATGGCAACCCTACACAGGAGGTATATGCAGACTTGGTTGCAGAATGCATTTATGATTTAAGCCTGTATAAAGTAAGCCCCAATATCCATCCCACTAAAGACCTCCCAATTGCCTATTTCTATCTTTAGCCAGAAAAAAATCAAAATCAGCCAAACACAGAAACTAGCCAGAAATGGTGGAAAGAGACCCCTATCTTTAAGCATTGGACAAGACCTAATGAATGAAAGAAAGCATAGCCAAGGTTGGATATTAATGCCTTTGGAAGCCTCTTATTTTTATGATGTGCCCATCAGTGTCTCCAGCTGCCCAGAAGGCAAACATCTGCTGTGTCTTTGAATGACAGTGGTGAGCTGACAATTTTGAAGCAAATTTGCCACAAAAAAGGAAGAAAAAATGAGCCAATGCAGTTCTAAGTCTGCTTCCGCTGAAAATTCTGACTTGAGAAGATTTCTGAAAGTGCTAGAAAGAAAGAAATGACTTTGAAGATACAGTGGTACCTTGGGTTACAGACGCTTCAGGTTACAGATGCTTCAGGTTACAGACTCAGCTAGCCCAGAAATATTACCTCAGGTTAAGAACTTTGCTTCAGGATGAGAACAGAAATCGTGCTCTGGTGGCGCAGCAGCAGCTGGAGGCCCCATTAGCTAAAGTGGTGCTTCATGTTAAGAACAGTTTCAGGTTAAGAACGGACCTATGGAACGAATTAAGTACTTAACCTGAGGTACCACTGTATAATTATATTTTATAAAGAAGGCTGCTGTAAAATGGCTATATCCACTAACGCTTTTTTTTAAAAAAAAAAAAATCCTATTTGCACTGAACATGCATCTGTTAGCCTAACCCTGTTGTGATGTTGTGAAATGACTTAAAGGAAAAAGACAGGATTAGAAAGGAAGGGTACTCCTTTCACAAGCCTCCATACCTCTAGCAGTATAAGTTTGGATTGATGGAAAGCAACCTTTTGAAGACCTGGACAGACTATTCAGACCTATAGTCCAGAACAGCACACAATTTCCCCCTAGAACCAAGGAGTTGTACAACCAAGGACCCAGGTTTTTTTCTGATGTACATTCAAGGGGACCTTGACAGAGTGCTCTTATATGTTGAGTAATGGGCTTCTGCGTAGAAGATAAAGAGCAAAACTGGAGTCTGACCTGCTATAGAACAGCCAGTGTGGTCCAGTGGTTAGAGTGTTGGACGAGGACCTGGGAGACCAGAGTTCAAATCCCCACTCAGCCATTAAGCTCACCAAGTGATCTTGAAAAAAATAATTAAAAATAGGTAAAAGCTAAAGGTAAAAGGTACGGCTAATTAAGAAATATACAAAAAAAACCAAAATGGGTATAAAATCAAGAAATCCAGCCCATTTAAGTTGCTTACAATCCATTTGTTTGTCAAATTGATGAGCCAAAAGTCTGTCTTAATTGAAAATGCCTTTGTTGGGGGATGGCGGAGTTAGCCTGGTTTCCATTGGCAAGGGGTTTCAGAATCTGGGTGCAAGCACTAAGGCCCTGTGTCACATTCCCACCCAATGTGCTCCAAGTGTTGCTGGTACTGAGAGAAGGGCCTCTTCTGGGCACCCTAAAACCAGGCAGGTTCATATGGCAATGTGGTATTATGGATAACCCGGTCCTGAGTGATGCAGGGCTTTGTAGCACCTAACCAGCACTATGAATTGCGCCCGCAGGCAGACTGATAGCTCCAGAAACTATTGTAATAGAGGAGTCACACAATCCCTGCAACCAGCTTCTGTCAATAGCCTGGCTGCAGCATTCTGAAGTTTTTGAACACTCTGGGAAGGCAGCTGTCTTTCAGTTCCTTCCTTCCTTCCTTCCTTCCTTCCTTCCTTCCTTCCTTCCTTCCTTCCTTCCTTCCTTCCTTCCTTTCTTTCTTTCTTTCTTTCTTTCTTGAAAAAAAGGACAGAGTCTAATGAAATCAGTCCTTAAATTTGTTTTGAAAGTAACAGTGAAAATGCATTCTGATGCTACAGATTCTTCCAGATGTGTAATGGTGTCTTTTTACTTTGTGGAAAGGATATATATACTGCATCCTACTCTGCCATTCATATTGTTGTATTAAATGTGACCAAGCGGCCAACTGTTGCTGACTTGGTAGATTCAGTACTTTGGGCTTCCCAAAGAGGGCAGTAGTATTCCACAAAAGACCTCCAGCGCCAGCATCGTGGAGAATTGTATCAGCAAGCATTTTAAACTCTCCAAAGAGGAATCTGTCTTAGCACATCTACCTCAGGAAAGGGGGAATTATTACACTTAATTAAAGTGTATTGATACCACATGTGACCTCACCTCTCCCATTTGGCTTTATTAATTGTATCAAAATTGAAAGCTTGTAAAGGTGTTTTTTTCTTTTCATCTAGAACAGTAACTATTATAAGCAAGCCAACGTGCCTTGTCTGATAATCAGAATGTGAATGTGAATATATGAATATGAATTGGTTTCCAATCACCGTTCACGCTGCTCAGGTGAAATACAAAGCAAAGTGCTGGCAAACAATTGAAAGAGACCGAGATCCTTTGAATGACAGCACGCTGCTCCAATCAGAAGTAATCAGCAGAATACACAGAAGCCCTCCCGAAATGTCTGAAGAATGTCCAATGCACACTGATTGGAGGGCAAGTGGGACCATGGAGGCAGGTCCTACCCCTTACCTATGCATGCTCACAACATGATGTGTACATTCTGTATAAACTGTGTATGCAGAAACTTTGCATAGATGGTTGGGAATCCTGCACAATGCGGGGTTCTGGACTACTCTAAGGAACCCATGTATACACAGTAGGCCAAAGTCAAATAAAGCCACTTCCGCCCTTCGGAGGAGGTGGAGTTGTGGGCTTCACGGCCCCACCAGGAGCGCGGCGGCTGGAGCCCAGCCCCATGCGATTGGGGGGATTTCCGGCCACGTCACCCCCTGGCCAGCCAATTGGCTGGCTCTGGGGGCATGGCCTGCCCTATTTAAAGCAGGACACAGCCGGGGATGTCCCTCTTTCCCCGCCTGCCGGCTGTTCCTGCTTTTCCCACCCTCCCGCCCTATAAGGTTTTCGTTCCTTGACCTTGCTATGGACTTTGGTTGGTCACCGTTGAGGGGCCTGGTAGGAATTTTTCCACTTGGCAAATTGGCACCAGGCACTTGGTTTTTGCCTACCTCCTAGCAAATCATCACAACTTTCTTGGTATTGGCGGTTAGGCATTGGTATTGATATTGTTTTGTAGATGGAAGAGGGGAGGTAGCACCATCACCTGCCTCGCATATTGAAGGGTAGTCCGATAAAGGATTCCAGGGGGCGTGGCCCTGTCCGAAGCCTATTGGTGACCCCAGGAGAGTTCCTAGTTGATGTGTATCAGCAGGACTCCCCTACTGGTGGTTAATAATAATAATAATAATAATAATTTATTATTTATACCCCGCCCATCTGGCTGAGTTTCCCCAGCCACTCTGGGCGGCTCCCAATCAGTATTAAAAACAATACAGCATTACATATTAAAAACATCCCTAAACAGGGCTGCCTTAAGATGTCTTCTGAACGTCAGGTAATTCTTTATCTCTTTGACATCTGATGGGAGGGCATTCCACAGGGCGGGCGCCACTACCGAGAAGGCCCTCTGTCTGGTTCCCTGTAACCTCACTTCTCGCAATGAGGGAACCGCCAGAAGGCCCTCGGCGCTGGATCTCAGTGTCCGGGCTGAACGATGGGGGTGGAGACGCTCCTTCAGGTATACAGGACCGAGGCCGTTTAGGGCTTTAAAGGTCAGCACCAACACTTTGAATTGTGCTCGGAAACGTACTGGGAGCCAATGCAGATCTCTCAGAACCGGTGTTATGTGGTCCCGGCGGCCACTCCCAGTTACCAGTCTAGCTGCCGCATTCTGGATTAATTGCAGTTTCCGGGTCACCTTCAAAGGTAGCCCCATGTAGAGTGCATTGCAGTAGTCCAAGCGGGAGATAACTAGAGCATGCACCACTCTGGCGAGACAGTCTGCGGGGAGGTAGGGTCTAAGCCTGCGTACCAGGTGGAGCTGGTAGACAGCTGCCCTGGACACAGAGTTAATCTGCGCCTCCATGGACAGCTGTGAGTCCAAAATGACTCCCAGGCTGCGCACCTGGTCCTTCAGGGGCACAGTTACCCCATTCAGGACCAGGGAATCCTCCACACCTGCCCGCCTCCTGTCCCCCAAAAACAGTACTTCTGTCTTGTCAGGATTCAACCTCAATCTGTTAGCCGCCATCCAACCTCCAACCGCCTCCAGGCACTCACACAGGACCTTCACCGCCTTCACTGGTTCTGATTTAAAGGAGAGGTAGAGCTGGGTGTCATCTGCATACTGATGAACACCCAGTCCAAACCCCCTGATGATCTCTCCCAGCGGCTTCATATAGATATTAAAAAGCATGGGGGAGAGGACAGAACCCTGAGGCACCCCACAAGTGAGAGCCCAGGGGTCTGAACACTCACCCCCCACCACCACCTTCTGGACACGGCCCAGGAGGAAGGAGCGGAACCACTGTATAACAGTGCCCCCAGCTCCCAGCCCCTCTAGACGGTCCAGAAGGATGTTATGGTCAATGGTGTCAAAGGCCGCTGAGAGATCCAGCAGAACTAGGAAACAGCTCTCACCTTTGTCCCTAGCCCGCCGGAGATCATCAACCAGCGCGACCAAGGCAGTTTCAGTCCCATGGTGAGGCCTGAATCCCGATTGGAAGGGATCCAAATGGTCCGTTTCCTCCAGGCGTGCTTGGAGTTGTTCAGCAACCATCCTCTCAATCACCTTGCCCAAGAATGGCAGATTTGAGACTGGGCGATAGTTGGCCAAATTGGTCGGGTCTAAAGATGTTTTTTTAAGAAGCGGTTTAATGACCGCCTCTTTCAGCGGGTCTGGGAAGGCTCCCTCACAGAGGGAAGCATTCACCACCCCGCAGAGCCCATCGCCCAGCCCTTCCCGGCTCGCTTTTATCAGCCAGGATGGGCAAGGATCAAGGAGACAGGTGGTCGGTTTCACTCGTCCAAGCAGCCTGTCCACATCCTCGGAGGTAACAGATTGGAATTGATCCCATGTAACAGGACCAGACAGAACTCTAGCACTCTCCCGCCCTGGCCCTGCTCCCACGGTGGAGTCTACCTCCTTCTGAATCTGAGCGATTTTATCTGCAAAAAACTTTGCAAAAGCATTGCAGGAGATCTTGGGGTCCCTACCAGGCCCCGGTGGTACAGGTGGTTCTGATAGATTGCGAACCACCTGAAAAAGTCTCCTGCTGCTGTTTTCTGCAGATGCAATGGAGGCGGTGAAGAAGGCCCTCTTCGCCGTCGCCATTGCCACTTGGTAGGCTCGACGTTGAGCTCTAACCCGTGTCCGGTCTGATTCAGAATGAGTTTTCCGCCACCGGCGCTCTAGCCGTCTCAACGATTGTTTCATCACCCTCAGCTCCGGGGAAAACCACGGGGCTGTCCGGGCTCCATGCAGTCGGAGAGGGCGCTTCGGAGCCAGACAGTCAATAGCCCTGGTTAACTCCGCATTCCAGCGGGCCACCAGGGAATCAGCTGAAAGGCCATCAACTTGGGATAGAGCATCCCCTACCACTCTCTGGAAGCCAATTGGATCCATTAAGTGGCGGGGGCGGACCATCCGAATCGGTCCCACCTCCCTGCGGAGGGGAAGGGTTGCGGAGAAGTCCAGTTGCACCAGGAAGTGATCTGACCATGGCACTTCTTTTGTTTCGCTTTTAGTTAATGTCAGATCACCAGCATCCGTAGAGGTAAACACCAAGTCTAAGGCATGTCCGTGGCTATGAGTTGGGCCAGACTTATTCAGGGACAGCCCCATGGAGGCCATGCTTTCCACGAAGGCCCGAGCGGCCCCTTGTAAGGTCGTGTCGGCATGGATGTTAAAATCCCCCAGGACAACCAGGCTAGGTGTCTCCAGGAGCATATCCGCCACGACCTGAAGCAGCTCGGGCAGGGAATCCTTGGTGCAGCGGGGAGGTCGGTACACCAGTAGGAATCCTGTACTGCCCCTATTGCCCAACTTCCAGAACATGCACTCAGAAAACTGGGTCTTCCCAATAGGACGCCTGGTGCAGACTAATGACTTCCTAAAAATCACTGCAACCCCCCCTCCCCGCCCACATGACCTGGGTTGCTGTGCGTAAGAGAAACCTGGTGGGCAAGCAGCGGCAAGGACAGGCTCATCTGCTTCATCCAACCAAGTCTCTGTCACACATGCCAGGTCAAATCCTCCATCCATGATCAAGTCATGGATGGCAGTGGTCTTATGAATCATTGACCTGGCATTGCACAGCAACACTTTCAGGTCATGTGGGTATCCCTTGCTGATTCTAGTATCCATCCGGTCAGGACCAGACCCGGAGGTAGGAATAGTCCTCAGACAACGACTAAACCTGCCTCCTCTGTAATGACATGGTCTGGTTAACCCTTCCCAGACTTCAAGCGGACGGGCTGAAGCCAGATATAGTCGGTTAGGACCAGTGCCTAAGTCAATGCCGCTCATCACCTGTAACCAATAAAGTTGTCTTATTTAACACATTAACCTTAATAATTGTGTCATTATTTCCACGGGGGGGGGGGGACTCGCCATGCAACCAGTCCTGTTCAGAGTGGCTCAGTCAGTAGAGCATGATATTCTTAATCTCAAGGTTGTGGTTCAATCCCCACGTTGGGCAAAAGATTCCTGCATTTCAGGGGCTTGGCCTACTAGATGATCTTTGTGGCCCATTCCAACTCTGTGAAAGGACTTCTGCTAGCCTCATGAGAATTTCTGTCCTCTCCCCCATGCTTTTTAGTATCTATATGAAGCCGCTGGGAGAGATCATCAGGGGGTTTGGACTGGGTGTTCATCAGTATGCAGATGACACCCAGCTCTACCTCTCCTTTAAATCAGAACCAGTGAAGGCGGTGAAGGTCCTGTGTGAGTGCCTGGAGGCGGTTGGAGGTTGGATGGCGGCTAACAGATTGAGGTTGAATCCTGACAAGACAGAAGTACTGTTTTTGGGGGACAGGAGGCGGGCAGGTGTGGAGGATTCCCTGGTCCTGAATGGGGTAACTGTGCCCCTGAAGGACCAGGTGCGCAGCCTGGGAGTCATTTTGGACTCACAGCTGTCCATGGAGGCGCAGGTTAACTCTGTGTCCAGGGCAGCTGTCTACCAGCTCCACCTGGTACGCAGGCTAAGACCCTACCTCCCCGCGGACTGTCTCGCCAGAGTGGTGCATGCTCTAGTTATCTCACGCTTGGACTACTGCAACGCGCTCTACGTGGGGCTACCTTTGAAGGTGACCCGGAAACTGCAATTAATCCAGAATGCGGCAGCTAGACTGGTGACTGGGAGTGGCCATCGGGACCACATAACACCGGTTCTGAGAGATCTGCACTGGCTCCCAGTACGTTTCCGAGCACGATTCAAAGTGTTGGTGCTGACCTTTAAAGCCCTAAACGGCCTCGGTCCTGTATACCTGAAGGAGCGTCTCCACCCCCATCGTTCAGCCCGGACACTGAGATCCAGCGCCGAGGGCCTTCTGGCGGTTCCCTCATTGCGAGAAGTGAGGCTACAGGGAACCAAACAGAGGGCCTTCTCGGTAGTGGCGCCCGCCCTGTGGAACGCCCTCCCATCAGATGTCAAAGAGATAAAGAATTACCTGACATTCAGAAAACATCTTAAGGCAGCCTTGTTCAGGGAAGTTTTTAATATGTAATGCTGTACTGTTTTTAACACTGATTGGGAGCCGCCCAGAGTGGCTGGGGAAACTCAGCCAGATGGGCGGGGTATAAATAATATATTATTATTATTATTATTATTATTATTATTATTATTATTATTATTATTATTATTATTATTCCCCATGTCCCCATGTTATTGAGGTAATATTAGGTAACATATTTAGGTATGTTACACTATCCTGTGGTCCATTCCAGCTTCACCACTGGAACTGGATGGCTGTCAGCGGCAGGGTGGTAAATCATGTCCCAGATTTGTCCAATCTCTGCAACCCAAACTGGCATGCCATAGCTGTGAGCCCTAAAAGGTGCTGCTCAAACCCTTTTCAATGCACAGCAGTACTTGTGTCAAATATGTAGAGGTTCCTCATCAGCAGAAATGATAAGATAAGAATGGTGCCCTGTAAGCAGGGGAAAAAATCAGAAATGGCTGCTCTGCTGAAGCTGCCAACCTCATCAATTGTACACTGAAATATTACAGTTTACCCTAGATCCCAAACGCCTTGCGAGTCGAACGTTTTGGCTCCTAAACGCCGCAAACCCAGCAGTGACTGTTCTGGTTTGCGAACGTTCTTAGGAACCTGAACATCTGATGCGACTTGGCTTCCTGCAGCCAATCAGAAGCTGCACCTTGGTTTCCAAATGTTTTGGAAGTCGAACGGACTTCCGGAACTGATTCTGTTTGACTTCTGAGGTACCATTGCATTCTACTAACATAATGGTGCACAACTGCATCTGACACAGACTGTTTTTAGCCTAGGGGGAAAAAAATTCCTTCCAGTAGCACCTTAAAGACCAACTAAGTTAGTTCTTGGTATGAGCTTTCGTGTGCATGCACACTTCTTCAGATACATACATACATGCATTTTCGTGCATGCACACGAAAGCTCATACCAAGAACTAACTTAGTTGGTCTTTAAGGTGCTACTGGAAGGAATTTTGTTTTGTTTTGACTATGGCAGACCAACACGGCTACCTATCTGTAACTTTAGCCTAGGGGGTTACTGAAGTAGAAATTAAGAGCTTCCCTAGCTTGTGAAATTTCTTAAATTTCTTTCTTTCTTTCTTTCTTTCTTTCTTTCTTTCTTTCTTTCTTTCTTTCTTTCTTCTTTTTTTTGTGCTACTGGTCTTTATTCCCCCAAACTTGGCAGACGTTCAAGCCATCCAAGTTTGGCCTTTGCTGAAAATTTCAGAGAGAGGGGTTGCAAAGGGTTAATATCCTACCTGCCATGGCATTCCCCACCAATTCCCCCGAGAGGTCTGAATGGTTTTCCACTGCCACTGGAAATAATGACTCACAGCTGCAGGAACGTGCACCAACACTCGATATTCCCGTGTCAAGTGAACCTGTGTCACCACTGCACACTTACAATTAGCTAACACCGTACACTGTGCGGGACCCCCAGTCAAAGATTCTAACCACAAACCCATGTTTTTGCTTTGGGTGTTTCGGAAAGAGGTTTATCTTTAAAAAGAAAAGGGAAACCTCATGAAAAGTGTTCCTTGGTGAGTAATAATACATTTAACTAGCAAACCTGGATCATATGTTTGTGAAAAGCAAGAAAGCGATACTATCGGTGGGATGCCTCAATTCTGTAGCGGTTTCACACTCCATTTTAAAATGGAAATTATAATCACTGGGGTTTCAAAGTGGAAATTCCATCCAAATAAATGTTTGCACCTTTTCAGCATTCATTTGAGTTAATGATGATTTGGCTGTTTTGATAAGGGAAAATGTTTTAAGGGATTAAAATGGGATTTCAACGTATTTTTTATGAATGAATGAATGAAATCCAAAACAAACATACATGCAGTCAATTTCCTGCAGAACTTTCCTTTGTCTTTCATTTTAATGTGAGTAAATTTGGTTTGTGAATTCACTCAAGCCTGTTATTCACATGAACCATATGCCATCTTCAGTCATGCTCCTCCATTGCCTTGTTGATGGAACTAGCATGACTAGCGTGATGGACGGCAGATCTCCAACCAAGCTTATATTTAATAGGATTAAACTGAACAATGGTAAGCCTTGGCGTTCAATTATTAATCAGGAAAAAAGACATCATTGGTAATACTGATAATATTTACTCTCTCTTCTCTGTCGCCCCTCACACAATAATCAGAGCTCAGGACTCGGCAGTGACCAGCATTCCATTTTCCTGAGCTTTGGCAATGAACTTTACCTCAAATTTGCCTCTGATGGTGGAGAGTGTCCTATAATGATCCGTCTTTCCCTCTCTTCTGTAGAATCTGGTAACCCTACTCAACATTGCTGCTTCACCCAATGAGCACAAACATTGCAGGAGGTGGTTGGGTGTCAAAGAGTAGCTTGCATGCCTCAGTTTCCTTTCAAGGGAGGACTCAAACTACAAAGGATCCAAGTGTTTCCCATTCTGATGCTTTTCAAAAAGGACCTCAGTACAGTACACAAAACAGCCTCAAGATCAGGGCCGGTTTGAGTTGGTATATTTCTGATATCACAGCACACAGTCCCTCAGTTTTTCATTTTTCCAATCTTACGTTCCGATCTTCAAATTTGCATCCTTTTGTTTTTTAGTCTTCATGAAAATTCACCATCATTTTAAGGCACATTGTTCCTAATACACTTTTCCAAGCCATCTTCTGTAATACATGCATTTTAAAGCACATCCCTCACCTAATATGAGTACAGTGGTACCTTGGGTTACAGACGCTTCAGGTTACAGACTACACTAACCCAGAAATAGTACCTCAGGTTAAGAACTTTGCTTCAGGTAGAACTGAAATAAACCTCTTAACGGGAAAATACAAAGAAATTTATTGGACAATAATATCAAAATGAATTAACAATGTATATTATGACCATGGTTGAACAGTATTTGTAAATGAATATAGACAGACAACAAGAATTGTATATATAGAAAGATTTATTTGTTTACGGACATTTCATGGACAAAAATCGCAGAAGAACAACTACCGTATTTTTCGCCCTATAGGATGCACTTTTTCCCCTCCAAAAATGAAGGGGAAATCTGGGTGCGTCCTATGGGGCGAATGCAGGCTTTCGCTGAAGCTTGGAGAGTGAGAGGGGTCGGTGCTCTCCAGGCTTCAGGAAGACACTCCAGGCTTCAGGAAGACACCCGCAGCCTAGGCTGCGGATAGCAGCTTGGTTCCTGGAGGATCGGGCGCGCTGAAAGCAGAGCGCCCGGCGCTTCGGGAACACATCCGCAGCCTAGGCAGCCCTGCGGGAGGTCCCACAGGGCTGTCTAGGCTGCGGAAAGCAGCCTGCCGCCCGGCGCAAAGGGCACTCTGAAGAAGAGCGTCCCTCGCACCGGGCAGACATCCGCAGTGTGGGGAGCCCTGCAGGATTTCCCCTGCAGGGCTCCCCACACTGCCATCCCGCTGTTCCTTGACATGGTTTGGTTTCCCCAACCTGGTTTGGGGGGGGGGAAATAAAGGACAATTTCCCCCCCTTTATTTCCCCCCAAAAAAACTAGGTGCGTCCTGTGGGATGGAGCGTCCTATGGGACGAAAAATACGGTATATACAAAATGGATAAAGACAATGCGAAAAGTTAAAGAGGACACAAAAAAGCCAGAAGAAGGAAGGAGGGAAGTCAGCTCTTGAGAGCAAGAATAAATGTAAAATGTAATATAATATGTGTATGTATAGTATGTAATTATAAAAAACCAATAAAGATCATCTTTTTTAAAAAAAAGAACTTTGCTTCAGGATGAGAACAGAATTCGCGTCGTGGTGGCAGTGGGAGGCCCCATTAGCTAAAGTGGTACCTCAGGTTAAGAAGAGTTTCAGGTTAAGAACGGAGCTCCGGAACGAATTAAGTTCTTAACCTGAGGTACCACAGTACTGTTATGCTCAGATCTTGTATGCTGAACCAGATGGACGAATCTGCCTTTTTCCCTAATGCCCAGAAATGTCCATAACTGCAGGCCAGATGCAAGGTGAGATGGGAAATGTAGTCCCAACACTTCTGACTAATTTTATTAGCACTGGGGTGCAGGAGAGGGAAATGACCCAACACTTCTTGCCGCTGGCACACACAGCCATAGCAGGGTGCTAAGCTTAAGCACAGCAAGAATAAAGAGAGATCCCTCCATCTCTTTCCCTGCTTTTGGCACTGCTGCCATTGTTGTTGTTTAATTGTGTCCAACTCTTCATGACCCCATGGACCAGAGCACGCCAGGCACTCCTGTCTTCCACTGCCTCCCACAGTGTGGTCAAACTCATGTTCGTAGCTTCAAGAACACTGTCCAACCATCTCGTCCTCTGTTGTCCCCTTCTCCTTGTGCCCTCCATCTTTCCCGACATCAGGGTCTTTTTCAGGAAGTCTTCTCTTCTCATGAGGTGGCCAAAGAAATGTCAATGCCAAAGGAAAGTGGCTGGGGGGAGGCAAGCAGGTAAGTGGCCAGGTGAGAGGCTGCTGGATTTTTGAGCTGTGTGTGTGTGGGGGGGGGGTGAGTATCGGATTTTGTCATGTTCCCAATGACATTGCTAATGTGCACAACAGGGTCCAAAATTAGGTTCAAAAAACAGATATTTTCTGAATCTAAGTCCAAATCTAACTGTAGAAGGAGTTTACCCAGTTCTGCTGGAGAGAGGGAAGAAAACCACCATTGCTATTTCTCCAGAGGTGGCCTGATAGATGCCACATAAAAAGGCCTAGATGGGAGCTATCATTCTCTCAGAGTGCAGGAAAGCCGAGTCTTGCATTTCCTGTTATCCATACTGCCGGCTCCAAAGGTTGGTAGCATCTCCTACTGTGAGTGGAATCAGCCTGTAAGTGCCCTAGGTGGCAAAAAAGAAGCAGCAGCAGCTGGTAGCTATTTGAAAACAGAGTTCAAAACCCACATGTTCTCAATATTTTGATAGAGCCCCAAGCAATTTATTTCTACAAGTTAAACGTCTTCAGCATCATTCAGCTCAAAAGAACATACACAACTCTCATGCCAACGATGGTAAATGACGGACCATCAATGCCAAAGGCACAACAGCCCCTAAGTGTTGAGGGCATTAGTTAAATATTTATTAATGGCAAACCCCATGCCTATGGATGAATGCCGCACAAACTAGAGCAACTCTAATATCTCTATAAAGCTGATGTATATAAGTAGCAAAACTGTGTATGTACAGTGGTACCTTGGGTTAAGAACTTAATTCGTTCTGGAGGTCCGTTCTTAACCTGAAACTCTTCTTAACCTGAGGTACCACTTTAACTAATGGGGCCTCCCGCTGCTGCTGTGCTGCCACTGCACAATTTCTGTACTCATCCTGAAGCAAAGTTCTTAACCCGAGGTACTATTTCTGGGTTAGCAGAGTCTGTAACCTGTAGCATCTGTAACCTAAAGCATCTGTAACCCGAGGTACCACTGTACTATAAGCATATCAGGCAGTTGCCAGCACATTTCATGCACTCTCCTTCAGAAGAATGTGGACCCTAGTCTAGCCCCACCACGGTTTAACACCATGGCTTGTTATGAAACTGTGAACCATAGTTTACTGGTTCAAATGAAACAGGAAACTAGTGATGGAAGATGTTTGTCTGTTGGCTCAGATGAAAGGGTTGTGTGTACAAGCAATGCATTCATTCATATCACAGCTTATTACGCCAAGTAGGATTGTCCAACCACTGTCAATATGACACTAGAACAAGATTGTATTAAAAACAGTCCCCGATATCTATTAAGAATGTTTGGGGGAATGGAGGATCACCTTCAATACCATCCTGTTCCAGTTAGAATTACTGGTGTGACAACAAGAGGCCTACCTACCTGTGTGTTCTTGATAAACCAGGGGTGAAGGAGGGGAAGATGTAAAACACAGCATGAACAGCGAGAGCGGAGTCCTTCTCCTGTCTGTGTCTTTCCCTTCCAATTTCTTTTTAAAAACCATTTACATTACCTCCACCCCAAGAGATAAATGGCAAAAAGAGGGATGGGGGGGAGTAGGTGTGTATGGAAAAGGTTTGTTCCCCACCACAGCTCGCATGCCACCTCCTGCCCATTCCTGTGTGTGCTTTAAATCTCCATCTCACCCCTTCCTCGTTTTGTAGCACTTCAGCGTAAACTGGGCCAGGTCATGCCACATCACATCTTGTTTTAGCCTAAGTGTTTGTGAGCTGGAAATATAGCTGTGTGCAAAGCTCAGCAAACAGGTCACCAATCAAAAGGGAGGGGGGGTGGAGGTTCAACTCAGGCTCCCATCAGTTGGCTGTGACATGGGCCACTATGACCTGCCACGCACCATTTATAAAGTATTAAAAATGATGAAGGAGGAAGTCTGATATTTGAACTTCAGGAAATAGTCATAGGGGCATAGTTGGAAAAGGGGAAAAGTTGCCAAAATGTATTAGTTTGAGGTAAAGTTTCACCGAATCCTCGCTCAGTTGCAGACTGCCTGTTCTCCAAACATGTACAGTTGGAACCTCCTTCATATTTTTAATAAGGTGCAATTATTGTTGTAGCATGCTTTAAAAAATAAAAAAAAAATGCTGAAACGAACCGAGGCATTTTTCCAGGGCTGTCACAGTCGGTTTTGTATGAAAGTTAACTCTGAGCAGACTGAAAGACAGCAGGCTAGGTCCACTGTTGCATTCAAGGGGTGATCATTCATCTAAGTTGATTAAGTTAGGCTGATTTATGTCAGCTGACAAGGGGACCAAAATGTTAAGAGGAGTTGCATGGCTTTCTGATTTCCATAGTGGGTACCCTTTTTGATATTCACCCATATTTGATGCTCTCACTCTGCTACACTTGTCACTCCCTATTACCTGCCCCCTCATTACCTATTTTGGTATCTCCACATAAAGGTGATATAAAAATAACAATAACACGTTTGGCACACCAGAATTCCAGGTCAACCTCTATTGCACCCAAACTAGTATACGCCATCCTACAAATTACATTTAATAGGAGAGGTGATTACGTAGAACCAGAGAGGGAGCTACATCAGACATACCATATTTTTCTGTGTATAACACACCCCCATGTATAAGACGCCTCCTACTTTTGGGGACTGCAATTTAATAAAATGGGGGAGATGGCCCATAGTTGTTGAGCTTTTTGGGGGAAGGATTGCCCCTAGTTGTTGAGGTTTTTTGGGGAGGGCAATGCCCTGAAAATGACTCACCCGACGCTGCCAATCGCACACATCACAGAACAAAACAAGTGTCTGCCTGCTCTCCGCCAGCAGCCACCAATCATAAGCAGACCTTGCTGCAGCCACCAATCACCCACCCAATTGCCACTGACATGTTCCTGCTCGCAGCTGCAACCTATTGCCCGTCCCGCATATGCACTATCTGTGTATTAGACACCCCTCGATTTTTAACATTATTTTAGAGTAAAAAAAAACCAACCCTTGTCTTATACACAGAAAAGTATGGTAATTTATAGAAGACTACAGAAGCTTACTGATTGCATTAACTCAAGGGTCAGCAAACTTTTCCAGCAGGGGACCGGTCCACTGTCCCTCAGACATTGTGGGGGGCCAGAATATATATTTTTTTGGGGGGATGAACGAATCATACGCCCTGCAAATAACCCAGAGATGCATTTTAAATAAAAGCACACATTCCACTCATGTAAAAACACCAGGCAGGCCCCACAAATAACCCAGAGATGCATTTTAAATAAAAGGGCACATTCTACTCATGTAAAAACACGCTGATTCCCAGACCATCCGCGGGCCAGATTGAGAAGGCGATGGGGCCGGATCTGGCCCCTGGGCCTATGTTTGCTTACCCATGCATTAACTGTTTATTCTGTTACGTCCTTCCTCCACATAGCCCAGGCATACATGGGTCTCCTCAGTGCCCTTCCTTCTAGATCTGGGATGGGGAACCAACAACCATCAGTTGTTTGCTTATTAATCATTATAGAATTGTAGAATTGTAGAGCTGGAAGGGACCACGAGGGTCACCTAGTCCAGCCCCCTGCAAGGCAGGAATCTTTCACCCAATGTGGGTCTTGAACCCACAACCCTGAGATCTAAACCCTGAGATCAGAGACCAAGTGTCTCATGCTCCACCAAATGAACTACCCACAGGGTTCAGAATATGTATTTAGAATATTTTTAAGTCCACCCTTAATCAAATAATCCCAGGGTGGGTTATGATATAATTAAACCAATAAATCATTAGTGATATGTAAGTTGCTCAGGGAGTCTTTGTTGTTGTTGTTGTTGTTAATGAAGAGTGAGATACAAAGTCTTTAAATAAATTCCAAAACATTGCAAGCAGTTGAGGGCAGATAAAAATAATGCAGTATCAAAATGTCCGATCGTAAAAATAGCCAAGGGGCTCCAAAATTCCAGTGGCGGCCTAACCATCACATAAATGCCACACAAATAGGTATTTGCCTGGCGCCAAAGCACCGAAAAGCACCAGGGCCAGTTAAGCTTTTGGGAAAGGCATTCCACAGTCGGAGTGCGGCCACAGATTGTCCCGCGCGCCCCAGTCACTAAATCATTGTAGTCCCCTGCAACATAACTCAGAATTGAGAAGAAAGTTACCTCTAAGTTTATGCTTAGCCCAGGGTTTTCAAGAGCTGAGTCCAGTTCTTTCCTTCCAAAACAAACAAACAAGCAAAACAAACCTTTGCTTCTCTCCCCCTCCCCACTGCAACTTCCCTGTTTCAGCAGACCAGCTTACAAAATAAAGTTGTTAAAAACAGTTGCGAGCAAATTGCAAGAAAATACAATTTCCTCTTTTGAAGAAATGCTCGTCTTTATTTCACGTCACACGGACAGATTTCTGCAGAAGTGGAATGGAAGAGAATTGTGGGTAAATGCAGAAGTCAGCAAAGTTTTTGTGGCTTGGGCCGGTTCACGGTCCCACAGACGCCGCGGTAGTGCGTAAACGCTATTTCCATCACTCCTTCCAGCGCAGAGGAGGCATGCGTAGCTTCCCATTGGCTGCAGAAGCTTCCTGCAGCCAATGGGAAGCCAGCAGTCCTCGCCCTGCTCTGCGCTTGTGGCCCATGGGCCTTAGGTTGCCGACTCCTGGGTAAAGGCATACAGAAGTGGCAAGGGTGAGAAAATAGATTCCTCAATCCCTATGGGACACAATTGATAATGAGTAAATCTCAACTGTCACTCTGTGCTTTACGATCGCAGCCGAGTTTAGTCCAAAAGGAGCTGGGCTCACCAATGACATAGAGGGAGCCATCGGAGAGCCATATGCCAGTAGACTCCTCAATCATACAGCAAGCTAAAGCGATAGAATAGGGTGAAGACAGACAAACCCCATCAGTATTATGGAAACGGTTTCAGCATTAGTTTGCCCTGAAACCAAATGCTTCAGAATGCAGCTAGAAAGAAAGTGGCCCATTACATATTGTCCCTATTAGGGTAATACATTTGTTAGGCAAACCAAAATGCCGCAAAATGGTGTGCAAGATTGTGAGTTTTCCCCAAACTCTTCATCAGGAGAAACATTAAAAAAAAACCCAAGGGGCAATCCCTGAGTCTGTACTGTATGTTTTCTCAGGGAGCAGGTTTTAATTTGTTCCAAATAACTTATAATCGTATCCATGTATGGCCATTTATAAGAAGCTTTTTTTTGACTGGTTTGAACAGCTGTTCACAACATGCATGAATAGAATAGGTCAGTGGTTCCCAATGTCCTGCCCACCAGAGACCACTTGAAAATTTGCATACCTGTTAATGATTTTTTCTTTCTGTTGTGCTATAAGCTGCATGGTTACAAATGGCATTTTTTATTAGGTCTTGCATTTCTTACATTGCATGCATTGCATTGTATTACAATTGGAAATCCAGAGAACTCTGGAGAATTCAGATTCTAAGTGTTTTTCAAAGATATGCCATGGACTATCTGAAGGAAGCCTGTGGACCACTGGTCCATTGACCACAGTTTGGAAAATCCTAGCATAGATGAAGTGCCTACCATAGCACATGCTTATTTATATGTTGTTGTTGTTGTTTAGTCGTGTCCGACTCTTCGTGACCCCATGGACTAGAGCACGCCAGGCACTCCTGTCTTCCACTGCCTCCCGCAGTTTGGTCAAACTCATGCTGGTATCTTCGATAACACTGTCCAACCATCTCGTCCTCTGTCGTCCCCTTCTCCTTGTGCCTTCCATCTTTCCCAACATCAGGGTCTTTTTCAGGGAGTCTTCTCTTCTCATGAGGTATCCAAAGTACTGGAGCCTCAGCTTCAGGATCTGTCCTTCCAGTAGCACTCAGGGCTGATTTCCTTAAGAATGGGTAGGTTTGATCTTCTTGCAGTCCATGGGACTCTCAAGAGTCTCCTCCAGCATCATAATTCAAAAGCATCAATTCTTCGGCGATCAGCCTTCTTTATGGTCCAGCTCTCACTTCCATACATCACGACTGGGAAAACCATAGCTTTAACTATACGGACCTTTGTTGGCAAGGTGATGTCTCTGCTTTTTAAGATGCTGTCTAGGTTTGTCATTGCTTTTCTCCCAAGAAGCAGGCGTCTTTTAATTTTGTGGCTGCTGTCACCATCTGCAGTGATCATGGAGCCCAAGAAAGTAAAATCTCTCACTGCCTCCATTTCTTCCCCTTCTATTTACCAGAAGGTGATGGGACCAGTGGCCATGATCTTCGTTTTTTTATCTTTGCTTATTTATATAGATGCTCTAAATGCCTTACACTTAGTTGTCTTAGTTGTTCCTGTGATGAGTTCAGTTCAGTAGCAGATGGAGGAGTTGGACAGAATGACTCATCCAGGGCCCCCATTGCTAATCGTGGCTTTAACAGTGATTTCTTCAACAACATGCTACCCAATCATACCCATCAGTTACCTGGCCTGTGGCATCCTTTTTATTTATAATTGAGATCTCTTTGTTCCAAACAACATTTTCTGCGGAGGGGTGGGGTGTGTGGGAAAAGCAATCCCTCCAAGCAAATTAATATACCGTTCCCAGTTTGGGTTTTCCTCAATGTGGGGAAAGAGGTTAAAAATGTTTACATGTAAATACAAATCTGAAGGTGGAAAACACCAAAGATCAAAAGAAGCCAGATCTTTTTTGGGTCCTTTTCTCCTCAATAGATTTGTACGTCCCTGGCGGAAAATGAGCTCTATGAACCTCAAAGTATTAATTTAATGACATGCTTCTTTGCAGTGGTTGCTTGTAATTATAGGATCTGAGGTTGAATATATATAAAAATGTGGATGTATTTTAAGGGAATAGAGTTAATTTTATTTATAGAAAGTAAGTTACTCTCTTTCCGAGCCATGAAAATACCTTTGAGTACTATTTTTTCCTGCTTAAGTATGGGTTCCTTCCCGGGTGTAAGTGCAGTCAAGGAAATGTAATTACATCTTGCATCTCAGAAGCTAAATATTTGAATTCATGCTAATATATTTGCTCTCTAGTTCGTGGTAAATGTGGCCTATGTACAAGACACTTCTGCATTGGAAAGAACAGTCTAAAATGAAATAAAATGCATATATCTGACATTCACATGCAGTCGATGAGAATTTAAATGAGGAAAGAGCGAGCCATGGGGGAAAATTAACTCATGCTGCTTGGGAAGAAAAATAAAATGCTTGGAAGCCTAACAGTTCCCATTTGCATGAAGTACACGTTCATTCTAATGAAAGAAGTTGGCTCATCCCGTGGATATCTCGGCAATATGGATTACACATGTTGCCTTTTCCAGCCAACAAGTGTTTAAAATCTGACTTCAGAGTTAGCACTACCTCATAGCTGGTGACAGCAGCCTAACAAAAGACCTGTGAATGATGCCACCAAGGTTGATTCCTCTGGCAAGAGCAGCCATGGCTGTAATGTTGGTTCAGCTGATTAAGGCTTGGTTGTCAGTGCCGTCTTCTCTCATCAGTTTCACTGTTAAGGAGAAAGGATGGGATTCTGACTGAGATCTTGAGATGAACGGACAGAAAGCCGGCGGAGGCAGCCTCAGCTTTGTGGATTCCTGTATATGATTGGCAAAAGGGGACACCACGGATGAAGTATTTCATTGGCAGGTTTTAGGAACTCACTCTGAATGAAGCTTTGTTCAAGAGCTGCCACTGTTGTTTCTTCTTCTTCTTCTTCTTCTTCTTCTTCTTCTTCTTCTTCTTCTTCTTCTTCTTCTTCTTCTTCTTCTTCTACAACCCAGGTGGATAAGAAAGCCCAACAGAGACTCCATCTCCTCAGTGTATTGCGGAAGAATGATGTCAATCAACATTTCGTTATCTTCTTCTACCACAATAGAAAGTCTCCTTTCATACTGCATCACGGTGTTGGACGCTGGTTTGACATCATCTGATAGGAAGTGCCTACAGAGGGTGGTGAATACAGCACAAGGTTTTATGAGATGTCCCGTGAATCTGCCAGATGAAATAGCGGAAGAACGTTGCCTCAGGAGAGTGAGGAAAATTCTCAGGGATGATTCACACCCTGGCCAGCACTTTCTTGATCTCCTGCCCTCAAACAGAAGATATAGAAGCATAATTAGTCTCACCAGTAGGGTAAAGAACAGCTTCTATCCGTGGGCTGTTAGGCTGCTGAATGAAAAGATAACAACAGGACAACTGACTGTCGGGTTTGGTGGGTGTGCGTCAGTAAACGAGGGGAAATAAGACTAAGATAGCTGAGTGGGGGGTGCTCATGTAATCTCACTGTATACAAGTTGTACAAGTGACAATTTCAAATTTCAAATTCTTCTTCTTTGAATTTATATACTGCCCTATACCTGGAGGTCTCAAGGTGGTTCACAGAAGACAACTAGCAGTACAATCCTCTGACTGTCTAAAAAGGTAAAGGTAAAGGACCCCTGACAGTTAAGTCCAGTCATGAACGACTCTGGGATTGTGACACTCATCTCGCTTTACTGGGCAAGGGAGCCGATGTTTGTCAGCAGACAGTTTTTCTGGGTCATGTGGCCAGCATGACTATTCCAACTTGCTCAGAACAGCTCCAACCAATCCGAACCAGTTCCAACTGGCTCAAACCAGCTCCAACCGGTCTAAACTGGTTCCAACTGGCTCAGACTAGTTCCAACAGGTCTGAACCAGTTCCAACTGGCTCAGACCAGTTTCAACAGGTCTGAACCAGTTCCAACTGGCTCAGACCAGCTCCTACCGATCTGGACTGGTTCAAACCAGTCCGGAATGTTTCCAACTGGCTTCGACCAGTTCAAATCGGTCTGAACTGGTTCCAACCAGTCTAGACCAGTTCTAACCTGCTTGGACCACCCAAACCAGCTTCGACCGGTTCCAACCAGCTTCGACTGGTTCAAACCAGTCCGGACCGGTTCCAACTGGCTTCGACCAGTTCAAACCGGTCTGAACCGGTTCCAACTGGACTAGACCAGTTCCAACCAGCTTGGACTGGTTCCAACCGGCTAGAACCAGTTCCAACCGGTCTGAACCGGTTCCAACCAGTCTAGTCTGGTTCCAGCCAGCTTGCACCGGTTCCAACTGGCTTCAAGCGGTTCCAACCGGTGTGGACCACTTCCAACCTGTCTAGACCGGTTCCAAGCAGCTTGAACCGGTTCCAACTGGCTGCAACAGGTTCCAAGGAGTCTCAACTGGTTCCAACCAGTCTGAACCAGTTCCAACCGGCCTAGACCGGTTCAAACCGGTCTGAACCTGTGCCAACCGGTCTAGCCCGGTTCCAGCCAGCTTGGACCGGTTCCAACTGGCTCCAACAGGTTCCAACTGCTTTAGACCAGTTCCAACCAGATTGGACAGCTTCAAACCGGCTCCAACCGGTTGCAACCGGTCTGAACCAGTTCCAACCAGTCTAGACTGGCTCCAAGCAGCTTGGACCAGTTCCAACCAGTCTAGACCGGTTCCATCCAGCTTGGACCGGTTCCAACCGGCTTCCACCAGTTCTAACCGGTCTGAACCGGTTCCAACTGGTCTGAACCTGTGCCAACCGGTCTAGCCCGGTTCCAGCTAGGTTGGACCGGTTCCAACTGGCTTCAATCAGTTCCAACCAGTCTGAACCGGTTCCAACCGGTCTGAACCTGTGTCAACTGGTCGAGCCCGGTTCCAACCAGCTTGGACCGGTTCCAACTGGCTTCAAACAGTTCCAACCGGTCTGAACTGGTTCCAACCGGTCCAGACAGGTTCCAACCAGTTTGGACCGGTTCCATCCAGCTTGGACCGATTCCAACTGGCTTCAACCGGTTCCAACCGGTCTGAACCTGTTCCAACTGGTCTAGACTGGTTCCAACCAGTTTGCACCACCTTAAACCAGCTTCAACCGGTTCAAACTGGCTTGGACTGGTTCAAACCGGTCTGGATCGCTTCAAACGGCTTCAACCGGTCTGAACCAGTCTCAACCAGTGTAGAAAGGTTCAAACCGGTCTGAACCTGTTCCAACCAGTCTAGCCCAGTTCCAGCCAACTTGGACCGCTTCAAACAGGCTTCAACCGGTTCCAACCAGTCTTGACCGGTTCCAACCAGCTTGGACAGCTTCAAACTGGCTTCAACCGGTTCCAACCGGTCTAGACCGGTTCCAACCAACTTGGACCGGTTCCAACATGTCTAGACCAGTTCCAACCAGCTTCAACTGGTTCCAACCAGTCTGAACCTGTTCCAACCAGTCTAGACCAGTTCCAGCCAGTCTGAACTGCTTCAAACCGCCTTCAGCCGGTTCCAACCAGTCTGAACAGGTTCCATCCAGCTTGGAACGGTTCCAACCAGTCTGAACCAGTCCCAACCGGTCTAGACCGGTTCAAACTGGTCTGAACTGGTTCCAACCGGTCTGAACCTGTGCCAACCGGTCTAGCCCGGTTCCAACCAGATTGGACAGCTTCAAACCGGCTTCAACCGGTTCCAACAGGTCTGAACTGTTTCCAACCAGTCTAGACTGGTTCCAACCAGCTTGGACCGGTTCCAACCGGTCTAGACCAGTTCCAACCAGCTTCAACCGGTTCCAACTGGTCTGAACCTGTTCCAACCAGTCTAGCCCAGTTCCAGCCAGTTTGGACTGCTTCCAACCGCCTTCAACCGGATCCAACCAGTCTGAACAGGTTCCAACCTGTTTCAACCAGTCTAGCCCAGTTCCAGCCAACCTGGACCGCTTCAAACAGGCTTCAACCAGTTCCAACCAGTCTGAACCAGTTCCAACCGGTCTGAACCACTTCCAACCGGTCTAGACTGGTTCCAATCAGCTTGGATAGCTTCAAACCGGCTTCAACCGATTCCAACCGGTCTAGACCAGTTCCAACCAGCTTGGACCGGTTCCAACTGGTCTAGACCAGTTTCAGCCAGCTTGGACCGGTTCCAACTGGCTTCAATAGGTTAGAACTGGTCTAGATCGGTTACCACCAGATTAGACAGCTTCAAACTGGCTTCAACCGGTTCCAACTGGTCTGAATAGGTTCCAACCGGTCTAGACTGATTCCAACCAGCTTGGACCGGTTCCAACTGGCTTCAACCAGTTCCAACCGGTCTAGACCGGTTCCAATCAGCTTGGACAGCTTCAAACCGGCTTCAACTGGTTCCAAGCAGTCTAGACCGGTTCCAACCAGCTTGGACCGGTTCCAACTGGTCTAGACCTGTTCCAACCGGCTTCAACCTGTTCCAAGCGGTCTGAACCTGTTCCAACCGGTCTAGACCGTTTCCAACCAGCTTGGACCGGTTCAAACCGGTCTAGACCAGTTCCAACCGGCTTCAACTGGTTCCAACCGGTCTGAACCTGTTCCAACCAGTCTAGCCTGGTTCCAGCCAGCTTGGACTGCTTCAAACAGGCTTCAACCGGTTCCAACCAGTCTGAACCAGTTCCAACCTGTCTGAACCATTACCAACCAGTCTGAACCAGATCCAACCGGTCTAGACCGGTTCCAATCAGCTTAGACAGCTTCAAACCGGCTTCAACCAGTTCCAACCAGTCTGAACCGGTTCCAACCAGCTTGGACAGCTTCAAACCGGCTTCAACCGGTTCCAACCGGTGTCTTCTAAAAGTCAGATAGTTGTTTATTTCCTTGACATCTGTTGGGAGGGTGTTCCACAGGGCGTGCACCACTACCAAAGAAGGCCCTCTGCCTGGTTCCCTGTAACCTCATTTCTTGCAGTGAGGGAACCGCTAAAAGGCCCTCGGAGCTGGACCCCAGTGTCCGGGCTGAAGGATGGGGGTGGAGATGCTCCTTCAGGTATACTGGGCTGAGGCTGCTGCCCTCAGGTGAATTGGAGAGAACTGCTCCACCGCTAGTGTTGAAGTAAGAGTCTATTGGTAGTCTCGTCAGCTTCTCTGTTTGGAAGGAGGCGAGAGTAACATTTAGTCCTTCACTGGTGTAATGAAGCCCAGATTCCATGAAACATTTAGGAGTGCTGGAGGATCCTGACCTAACTCACTGCATGTTTGCTCATTGTTAGGCTACCACCCGCACTTGTTCCTCAAACTTCCTCGTGGAAAATATCCAGAGAAGCAGATCCCACAATTCTCACAGGTGTCGCTTTCAGAGCGATGTGCAATGAATGGCAAGCAGCTCCATCTCCACAGAGCAGAGAACTTTGCAGTGTCAGATCCAGGAAACCTCAAGGAGCGCAGGGGAGAGGCGGGTGGGAGGAGGCTAAGTCTGGACCACAGCCAAATGAAACCTTGTTGAGGAAAAATAAATATCTCTGCTGGATGTCTTTCAGAGATACTGGGATTGAGCTAGAATTTCCTCATGGTGCTTGTAGTGGCGACCATGATTGATACTGCCTACACCCGGGGTTATTAGCAGGCATTCGGAACAGAAGGCATGTTCAAGCTCAAGAGAAAACATTTAGAAGACTCTTCCCCATGCCCCCCCACCCCAGAAAACAAGAGAGCATAGTGTCCACCTGACTCCTTAACCCTATCGGCACCGAAACACAAACCACAAGTTGGTGGCAATTTAATGGATTCAACGCCAATAAGGCAGTGATGAATGAAGTTACTGTGTGGCCTTGAATGCTAGAATTGTGCAACACCTTCCCCCTATAGGGTTAATATACTCAAAGCACAGCAAGGCAATTATAATCCCAGCCACTGCCAGTGTTTAAGGAGCTAGTCTGGTAATATGTGGTCTCTCTCATTCGTTCCTTCATTCATTCAATGACTTGGGGGCATCAAAAAAATGTGGGGATTAGATGACACAAGGTGTATTCAGATAACTACTCCCGATAGGTGTAGTGCAATCGAAGATTTCAAACAAGCCATAGACTTGCCTTCATATGATCGACTACTTCAATAAATAAGGCAATATTTCACTAACAGATTATTACATAATGATTGACTGCTTTAAACAAATAGCACATTACACCAGTAGAGATGATTACATTTCCTCTCAATCACAACATGCAAACCATTGCAATTTCTGCCTGCAATGAAATCTGTGGCACAGATAGGATCTCACAATTTTATATTGTGACAATGCAACAGAGATCCCCAGACTTCCTTCATATTTGGTGAAAGCCCCAGTAAAGGTTTTCCCCCAGCAAAACATTCCAACAGTTCCACTGGTCAATGAAATCTGGTATATAATGTGTCCGGTACTTCAAATCTACCACTAGACAGTTCCAGTCATGAAGAATAAGGGCTGAGCAATCTGACAGCGCTATTTCCTGTAGAGCAGGGTTTTTCCAAACTTGGGTCTCCAGCTGTTTTTGGACTACAACTCCCATCATCCCTAGCTAGCAGGACCAGTGGTCAGGGGTGATGGGAATTGTAGTCCAAAAACAGCTAGAGGGTACAGCTGCCATAGAGAACATTACATGTTCAAAGTCAAGAACTTTGCTTTGTCCCCAAACCATGACTCCTTTCATGACAGCAGAGAAACCTTTTTCCTCTAGTACCTCTCAGAATAAAGGGCACATTGTGCCTTGCAGAGAATCACAACTATTCTGTGCACATAATGGATGACTCATTGTAACAGGAGCAACATATCTTTTCAGCATTCTAATGAGTAGGCAGTAGTCCATATTTTTACGACCTCAACATGGTCTGTCATGCTGTACTGTCCCCAACACTCATCCCTTTTCAGCTTTCTGCTACCTACTTGTAGATTCCATCGTCACCATTTGGGAACACTTACTGGGATATTTCCCTGCCAACAGAAGCACTACTCACTTCCTAGGAAAGTGAAGCACACTGAAGTCTCAAATCCCTGATACCTGGCAACTGCTTTAGGCAGAAAGTAATGTAGGGCTGACCTAGTTTGAACAGGCTGCAAATGAGCAAACAAGAAAGCGAGAACATAAGTTTTCCTCCTCCTCCTCCTCCTCCTCCTCCTCCTCCTCCTCCTCCTCCTCCTCCCTCCCAAATCCATCAAGTAAAGGTAAGACGCTTAGATTATGTTCAGTGAACCATTCACCACGCAAGGAGGATTTTAATCCTTCCCAAGAGGTCAATATATTTTATTTTCAAGGGGGAGCGGTGAAAAGACTGAATGAGACCTAAATCTGGCATAAATTGATCTCTGAAAGGAAAGTTCTTTGCGGCAGCAAACATAATCACCACCAAGCCAGCGATCACAAGTGAAAATCAAAATGATATCATTGGAGCTGCCCAACCCGATTGAGTTACCTATTGATTGATTGGCAAATTTTAGAATGTCAAGTGCCCCAAATTGTCTGCCAGTTAGACTCATGAGCTGTGGGTTTTTTCTATAGCCATTTTCATCTATCCAAACAAGAACGTTTTTTTCTTCTTCTTCTGAGTGTATGGGATAAAATATCAGAGCGTGCAAAATGACTGGCTGCTATATTTAACTCAGACAAACACATAACAAATCACTATTCTGCAGTGAGGAGGCACACCTCATCGGCTGTATTTTCTTCTTCTCCTTGAGGGCTGGATGTAAGACCACAGCCCTCTAAATAATCCTCCAGAAATAGACCAATGAAATGTTCTCTCTGACAACAGACACAGTATTATACCTGCAGCTGGCAAATGTTTCCACTGTCGAACCACCTTTCCTTTTCATTTCCAGTAAAAATTCGGTCCCAAGGGGAACAGTCAGCAGCTAGGATTTTAATTACTTTTCTCCAGTAGAGCAGAATTGAGAGTAGCAATTACATTTATGCCTCCCTCCCTTCCTCTCTTCTTCCTTTGGGGAGAAATAAGAGAATAAGCTAGTTGCCAATGAAATGGGGTGGGCTTCTATCTCATGAGACCACAGTTGCAGACATTAACGAATCATAACGAAGACCACAATCGGACTTTATTTTGACAAGGCACTTCTATGGTCCTGACATGCCAATAGGCCACCATAACACTGGTAGAACTTAGTTGGGTCCTATGAACTCTTAGGCCACATCCACATTTAAAACACTCTTATATACCACTTTAACAAACATACTCCACTCCCCAAGTATCTTGGAAATGTAGCTTGTTGAGGATACTGAGAGTTGTTAAGAGGCCCTTCATAGAGCTACCACCTCTACCATAAATCGATTATGTTGTTTGGTGCAAGTCATCATTTACAATGCCCTGGTGTTTCCCTTTCAGTTACAGAAGACTGCTCTGTAATCATCATCCCAAAGTTCATATGAAGTCACTTTCAAGGCTACACAGTCATCATGACAACATAACATAACTGCATACAAACAGGATTCATGATTTGTGCAATACAGTGAGACATAAAGCATTCTGTTGTTCAGGTTCAATATCAGAAATGCAATTTGCTCAGCAATGCAGTCCTACCTCGGAAGTCAAACGCCTTGCGAGTCAAACATTTTGGCTCCAGTTTGCGAACATTCTTTGGAACCTGAATGTCCAGCGTGACTGCCACGGCTTCCAATTGGCTGCAGGAGCTTCCTGCAGCCAATCGGAAGCCACCCCTTGGTTCCCGAACGTTTTGGAAGTCGAATGGACTTTTGGAACGGATTCCATTTGACTTCCGAGGTACGACTGTACATGCCATCATGTTATGTTAGTCAGCAGCTTCGTTGTTTTGAAGTAAGTCCTTAGGCTGTATTTCTGTTCATTCTGGAACTAAATATCTTCATATTTGCATATGTAAGATTGTAGAAGAGTGCACTGTATAACAATTTCTTTATAGTCTGCAGGGAGCTGTTAGAGCTGTTAGAATAACTGCTGGAAGTCGCATCCTAAAAGCATTGTCCTGGTTGCTTGTGAGCTACCAGGCCCAATTCAATGTTTTGGTATTAGTTTACCATGCTAGTTTGGCTGTACACAGTCTGGGGGCAAGTACTGTATTTTTCGCTCTATAAGATGCACCAGACCACAAGACGCACCTAGTTTTTGGAGGAGGAAAACAAGAAAACTGTGCAGTGAAAGCAGCAATTCCTCTTGCTGTTCTGGCTTCTGGGATAGCTGTGCAGCTTGCATTCACTCCATGAGACACACACACATTTCCCCTTACTTTTTAGGCGGGGGAAAAGTGAGTCTTATAGAGCAAAAAATATGGTACCTGCAGGAATACCTCCCCATACATCAGCAAACCCTTTCTCCAAGATTTTCAGGAGATGCTCTGTTCCTGACCCCTGCTAGTTCCCAACCCTCCAAGTGTCCCTATTTTCCAGTGACTTCCCTGATTTAGAGAAACCATCCCAGTTTGTGATTTGATCCTGGAATTTCCCACTTTTACTGAGGATGTCCCTGTTTTCATAGGAGAAATGTTGGAGGGTATGAATTCCCTAATCTGGAAAAAAGGTGGCGGGAACATTCCTGAAACACACAGGAAGTACTGATTAAAACACTAAAAAGGAAACCCAAAAGCTTTTGAGTTCTTCCATCAGCCGTCTATGAAGTTTTCACTCTAATAATTTATATAGGCGCTGCATAAGAATTAGGGACAGGCAAATTTGTCTGTTTCTCTCAATGTCACGCTTCTGCAATCTTGAGTTCAGTTTTCTTCATTTCCACATCACTTTGCAATACTTTTTTTTAAAGTCTTTGTGAACGTTCACCAGCATTTTAGTCCAAACTTTCCCTAGTATTCACATGCTTCTATGCAGTTTTGCACACATCTTTGCAAATGAATTTCTCCTAATACCATGCATTTCTTGATGGCATTTTCACTAATACACTAATACATTTATATGCACACATTGCTCTAGTATACTCATTTGTATGTATATTAGTTGGCTGGAGAATTTCATTGCAAAACTCAGAAAAGTGCGAATTTCAAAGGATGGTTGTGTTTTGGTTCTTGCATTGTTTTGGAAATTGCAGATTAGGGAGGTTTGCCTTTACATGTGAATTGAATTGAATTTCTCCTCATCCCTAATGAGAATGACATGCAGCGTTCATGGCTTTCATTACAAAAATACCCTGTAGCTGCTGCTGTTAGCACATCACTCAACAGGAATCATGGGGCAGGTTCTTCATAACTTTCTAGATTGTGATGTACAGTTCCCTCGTATAAAATCAGTGCTTTTTCAATTAAACCTGCTTTCCTTTTAAGCAGAATATCAACACAGCCTCAATTGAGCCATTGGAAAATGGGATATTGCCCCGTTAAGAATAGTAAAAACCCTTAAGCTCTCCTCCTGAAGAGTAGCAGCAGGCTGTTAAAGTGACAATCAATTTAAACAAGTGATATTGCTTTATAAGTCTCTGAAGTCAGATGTCCCAGCATGCTCAGTTTATTTCATTTTAATTTCCTTTTGCGTAGAGCTGTGGTTAGTGGGGAACCTCTCACTAACACACACACACACACACGTGGACACACACACACACACTCGAGTAAACCTAAGGCATGCAGAAGAGGAAATTATTTAACCCTTTTCAGAAAGCTATACAATTTCTCTTGCTAAGTAAAGAAAAATAATCACCCAGACTTTGTCCTTTGGTTCCTTTAAGAAAATAAACATTCAGGTTGCATAGCTATTAAATAGGCTGGAACCCTTTGCTAATTTCTGTTAAAAGTTCTGAAAGCTTTAGTGAAAACCCTAAACCCCTTTGCAGGCCCCCACCATCAACACCAGAAGCTTGCATCTCATGCTACTCAGGAATCTATAACATGTGCCCCTCGGTAGGAAGAGGGGGGAGCAAGAGAGATAAGAATCGGGTAATTTCATCTGATTTCCCATTTCCAAACTATTTCCCTGACATCAGACCACACAGGTATGTACAGGCGCTATCAGATATGAGTTGCTGCTTTTCCCAGGTCATGCTTGATCTTTTCAAGATGGTAGCAAGCAATGGAAAACAAGAACAAGCAAAGAGAATGACTGGTGCCCATCTAAAGAACCATCAAGGCTACATTTTTGGCAAGGTTTTCTCCTGGATGCTCTTTTATATCCTCAAATATGTATCCACAATCATGTCAACATCTCAAAATGGATAACAAAAGTAAAATCCATGCTTTAAAGGTGCCTAAAAGACCTTTCATGAAAACGTGATTCATTTACATAGCAAAGGTTTTTTTAATAATAGTGATCTTAATTGTAATAATATAGCAAGCTGATATGCCCATCTCCTTTATGAAGTAGGTTGGCATAAGGTAAATTGTAAAGGTAAAGGACCCCTGGACAATTATGTCCAGTCAAAGGCGACTATGGGGTTGTGGCGCTCATCTCGCTTTCAGGCCGAGGGAGCCGGTGTTTGTCCACAGACAGCTTTCCAGGTCATGTGGCCAGCATGACTAAGCCGCTTCTGGCACAACAAGACACCGTGAAGGAAACCAGAGTGCACGGAAATGCTGTTTACCTTTCCGCCAGTTGTAAAGGTAAAGGACCCCTGGACAGTTATGTCCAGTCAAAGGCGACTATGGGGTTGTGGCGCTCATCTCGCTTTCAGGCCGAGGGAGCCGGTGTTTGTCCACAGACAGCTTTCCAGGTCATGTGGCCAGCATGACTAAGCAGCTTCTGGCACAACAAGACACCGTGAAGGAAACCAGAGTGCACGGAAATGCTGTTTACCTTTCCGCCAATTGTAAAGGTAAAGGACCCCTGGACAGTTATGTCCAGTCAAAGGCGACTATGGGGTTGTGGCGCTCATCTCGCTTTCAGGCCGAGGGAGCCGGTGTTTGTCCACAGACAGCTTTCCAGGTCATGTGGCCAGCATGACTAAGCAGCTTCTGGCACAACAAGACACCGTGAAGGAAACCAGAGTGCACGGAAATGCTGTTTACCTTTCCGCCACCTTTTTATCTACTTGCATTGGACTTCCAGAAATCAGGAAGTTTTTCTTTCTTTCCCAGAGACTATAAGAAGATCCCTGATGGATCAGGTCAAACACCCATCTAGTCTTGCACTCTGTTTCCACAGTGGCCAACCAGATGTACAAGCAGAACCTGAGTGCAACAGTACTCTCCCTACCTGTGATTCCCTGCAGATGGTATTCAGAAGCAGTGGCGGTCGAAGATGACAACCATTGCTAGTAGCCATTGATAGCACTATCCTCCATGAATTTGCCTAATTCTCCTTTAAAGCCTTCCAAGTTGGCCATCATTACCTTCTTGTTTGTTTGTTTTCCTGAATCATGGCTCCTGGGAATGGTTTGGCACACATCCAGTCATAATCCAACAGGATTATGCTTAAGAACTTAAGCATGCCAAGCTTAATATTGGCTTGTAATTAAAAATCAATTAACACAGTGAGAGTCATAAAACTTCTGATTTCTGTGAACATATGACTAATACCCAGTTTTCCTGTTATTTTAGAGTCACCCTGACCTGTTAAATACCAGATCTTGAAGAAAGTACATTCAAACAAGATAACCTCCATGAAAAAGGACACTGTTAATCATCATGCAGTGCCTTTGCCACACTCAGAATGCAATGGGAAAATGTGCTTGAAGATCTGTTCACATTGGGCTGGCCCATGAGTTTCTCTGTGGAACTGAGTTCAGTTTATGCGGCCTCTTGCTATTGATAGGATGGGCTTCTTGCATCCTTGACCAAAGCCCATCCTGGATGGTGAAAGCCAGTTGGGATGGGTTGACCAGATAGATCTAGGGTGGTGGTACACATTGTCAAAGTCTTTTGCCCAATAGTCTGAACATCTAAAGGAACGTAAGCAGTAGGGTCTTTCCTGGTAGCCTTCTGATTTGCTACTAAGCTAAACACAGAGTGCTGTTTCATGCCTTAATATGCTTTATAGGAGCCAGTTCTAGGAACTGGGATTCCTGCAGGCTAGCTTTGCATGGCATTGCATGAAATGGGATTGGATACACTGGTGAGACCAGAGCCTTTCAACTGGATTGCTTTGCTGTATCCTTTATGTTTCTTACTATGCTAATATGTATGTATATCTGCAAATAGTAAACAGACTGAGCTAAATTAGGCTCTGTTTAGGCTTATTGTGTAATTTATGCCTTAATATGCCTGTGTATGATGCATTATGCAAATTAGCTATGTATTTTGTTATGCTTCACTCTTCCTGTCCATAAATGAAGTGCATAGTCTCCACCCCAAACCATGCTTATTGCCTCCAAATCATAAAGAAGAGCTGCCCTTTGGCAGAACAAGGGTATGGGGAATGCGTCTTTATAACCACATGGCGCCTGCTGCCCTTAAACAACTTACTAGTGTGCCCACTCCTGAAAAAGCCGTCCCTGAATCTTATAGTTTATGACAACTGCCCAGTCACAAATACCCATTTATTTGGTAAGGTGAAAAAGAGGCTGGTAGTCAAGAGGTTGTAGTAGGAAATTAAGGAGGATACAAATCACCTAGATCCATTTAAAAATCATGAATTCAGTCATGATTTTGGGATTAAATCACCCGTGTTGACCCTGATGGATGGCTTGTGTTGAAAGCAGGGCAGGCGTACCACTCCATTTCTGCTTCTCAGTTTCTAGGTGCCTTGGACCAGCTCTGTGGGTTGGGTATTGGGGGCACTGTTTTACAGTGATTCCACTCCTTCCTCCAGAATCATCTCCAGAAAGTAGCATTGGGAAACTGTGTTTAGGATCCATGGTTCTTGCCAGTGCCGGATTTACGTATAAGCTAAAAGAGCTTTAGCTTAGGGCCCCACTCTCTTGGCCCCCCCCAAAAAAAAAAATTAAAGGAAAAAAAACCCTGAATGTACATTTCCAAAATATAAGATAAAAAACAAAAATTAATTAAAATAAAAGCAACAGTGTTTTGTGTTGTGTAGGCTCCTGTGATGTAAGTAATGGGCCCCGCCTGCTAGCCTACTCCCTAAAATATCACAATTACTTTGATAAAATACATATTTTGTTATGTGCAAATGGCTTTAGATACCTATTAGGTCCATAAATTACCATATAGCATATATTCAACACAAAAAAGCGACAATTTGTTGTTGACAAAGGACAGCTGGACATATAAAGGGCCCCATTACCTTCAGTAGTTTAGGGCCTCATCAAACCTAAAACTGGCCCTGCTCCTTGCTCTTTAGTGTAGCACAGGGCCACTATCTTTTCCCCAAATGTTGTTTAACATCTACATGAAGCCACTGGGTGTGGTCCTTCAGAGTTTCAGGGCAAAGTGTCTTCGGTACACTGATGCTAAACAGCTGTACTTCTTAATAGCATCTGAGTCAGGAGAGACTGTGTATAATCTGGACCATTGTCTGGGTGCAGTAGTGGCTGGATGAGGGTCAATTAATTGAAGTTGAAATGGATAAATTGCAGGCAGGATGCAGCCCTTGCAGGCTTCCATATGGTCAGTGCTGTGGCCCAGGCTCCCTTCCCCATCACTGTCAAATAATAATAATAATAATAAATGTTTTGGGGTGGAGGGAAAGTTGCATAAGGAATTAATATTTGTTCACCTGCCTTCCCAGGTAGTTTCTCCCGGGTCAATGTATTAGTTCAGAAAAATGCAAATCAGGACAGTGTGCTTAAAATTGTGGACAAAAGGGAATCCTTGTGCACCTCTTCATCAGAAACAGGTTCTGTAGCACCTAGGAGGGTTCTTTGAGATAGAAGTTTGGGCAACTTCTATAGCTTAGCAAAGTTATTATAGTTTCAAACAAGCCTGATGACTGTCAGATCTGTTGCCCTAAAATGAAGTTGTCAAAAATGTGAAGGAATAGCCTTCTGGTTAAAGCCATATGTTGTGTTGCTGTTGCGAGGTGTTGAGTGAAGATTTTGAATAGGTTAAACTCTTCCTTTGAGATGCTCAACAGTTCCAGGTTCGGGGTCTAGCATGCATCCTTTTTCTGACCTGAGAGGCATGTGTGGCACAGGGGGAAACCCATTCTATTTATGGTGGCTCTGGGACAGGGAAGTCATTCCAACTCGTTGTCACCACTAGAGAGATCACTATAGGGGAGAAGTGCTTAAGGATCAAGTCACAACATTTCTGAACCTTAGGAAACTGCAAGTGAAAAGGACCTAAAGCAGCATATTATAGCACAAGCTTCAGGGGTGAAAATGATGAAGGGTAGACACACAGCAAAAAGATTGCGGAAACCTTGGTTGGATTCTCCACCAAGCTAGTTGTTGTTGTTTAGTCGTTTAGTTGTGTCCGACTCTTTGTGACCCCAGGGACCAGAGCACGCCAGGCACTCCTGTCTTCCACTGCCTCCAGCAGTTTGGTCAAACTCATGCTGGTAGCTTCAAGAACACTGTCCAACCATCTCGTCCTCTGTCGTCCCCTTCTCCTTCTTTCCCAACATCAGGGTCTTTTCCAGGGAGTCTTCTCTTCTCATGAGGTGGCCAAAGTATTGGAGCCTCAGCTTCAAGATCTGTCCTTCCAGTGAGCGCTCAGGGCTGACCAAGCTAGTAGTCCATCCATTTTCCAGCTCCAGATGTCTCTGTGCCACCATTCTATTAAAATGCAAACTAGCCTTTAACTTCAGAGCAGTTGCCTGGCATTTTGCATATGCATATGATGGTGTTTCGCTTAAGGAGTCAAGGAGGGAGAAAGGAGGGTCACTCTTTTGTTAAGGCTTTTCTTTTTTCTATCCAGGCCTTTAATTATTTCCTTGGAAAAACAAACCAGGAGATGGATCCAGGGACTCTGAGGAAACAACAGAGGAAGCAGCTTGTTTTCTGAAGCTCCCTCACCATGTGGCTGCTGCTGGGTGCCTTTGGTCTCGTTGGTTTCCTGAACGTGGATGGAAAGCGTGTCTCTTTTATAATCTCATTTCATCTCCCCCCTTCTCTCCCCCCTTCCCATTTTTGTACAGTCGATAGGAGAAAAAAGCCAGCTGCAAAGAAGCCTTTCATGTTTGTCACACTCCCTGAAGTCCCTTCAACACCTTTCAGGAGTTTTTCACGGTTACTACTATTACAAGAACTGGGCTAGATCCTTCTCCTCATGTGACTGAAGTCAATTGAACTTCTGTAACTGAAGCAGGAACAAACCCTTAATATATAGAAGGTACATCTGAGTTGCTTTAGACATTGTGAAACTGGCAGAATCAGATGAGCAAGTTAACTTGCACCTTTATATTTTACACATCCGCTTTCATATGCAAAGATGGCTGTCATACTTTTCCTCAGTGCAGTAACACATAGATTTTCATACAGTCACTCTTTTAAACTTTTTTAAAGAAGTTTTTAAATGATATTCATATTGCTAAGTTTGCTGCTCTGGACTCCTTTGGAGGAACGTATGCGGTATATATCTAATTAAAAACAACAACAGATAATTTCTTACTTTGGGGAAAGATCTGGCATTTTTAGCTACTTCTTTGCCCCCAATAGTCTGCATTTTGGGTGCCATTTATCCTTGCAACAATAAATACCATTTTTTAAAAAATGAAAGGAAAGAAGATTGAAAATTTTCAGAATTTGTAAAAGGGCTATGTAAGCTACCTCAAGTACCCTGGTACAGTAGTTGAAATTTGCCTTCTCCTGTGTTACAACCAGAAAATGGTTGCTACGTATAGTAACCCATATCAGCAGAATTGGATGACTGGCTGATTTCTGGATAACGCTACTGTACTGAATTAGGTAAGTTAGGTCTTTTGGGTGTGTTTGTTTTCTAAAAAGCTCACTCAGCCTGGATCATGGATCAAATAATTGAATGTTGGGTAAAATCATTCAGCAGTAGGACATTCCTTTGAGGAACCAGTATGAAGATTTGTGTTTTGTTGCTATGAGCTAAATAACGCATGTATGCATGCGTGAGCACACACACACACACACACACACACACACATACACGAAAGCATACTCAGTCAGGAGCAATCAAAGATCTTCTGGTATAAGAAGCTGGCATTGTGAAGATTTGGCGAATGGTAATGTTTTGCTACTCAGTTTTTGGCCATCCAAATGGGTGGGAAGGCTGTTAACATTTCTTAGGTAACTATTATTCATGCGGCCTGCCAAGGATTTGACCGACCAAGAGCTGGGCAGTGTTGAGGAGTCACTGTTTAGTCTGTGGAGGTATAAGTCAGATCTGTCTTTCCTTTCCTTTCCACAGATATGCGCCATCACGCTTTCCTAAGCTGGCGTAACAGTAAACGACAACTTTTACAAATGAACATTGGCCCTTCCGCGAACACCCAGAGAGTCAAGTATCTTGAATAGCCAATGACTTTGGAAAGAACCATTACTTGGTTCTTGGAAATGTGTCCAATATGTGCCTTTGAAGGTAACGGACAAATATACTTTTAAAAAACCCACTGCCACACTCAGTTTACCTTAGCAAAGCCCATTAAAATATATTAAATAGTTCCACCCCTGCACAGGCAGCATTTTTCTCTTCCCAATTTTAACTGACAACCAAGACATTTGCATGGATAAATAGTGAATCTTTCCCCTACTGCCTTCTGTTTAATTGTATGCATCAAAGCAGATAAAACCAAAGGGTATGTTCCCTGCTAATTGTGTTGATTGATAATGCACATGCATATATTCATCAATGCAGCATTTCATAAATTGGCAATGTCAAGATAATGTATAGGTATATATTTTTTTTAAAAAATCTATATACAAAAATCAATTATAGAAAACTGAGCTGGTTTCCCTCAGGCGTCCCAGTCCTCTGGATCAACCAGCCGCTGAAGGACTCATAGTAGTTGATCTCATGGGAGCTGAAGTAATCTCCTGTTTATAGCAAATGGGGCAGAGATGCTCCTTCCTGCCCCAGATGCCGTATATTTGCCTTACTCTAAGGACAGCAGGCCTTGTTGTGGCCAATCTCTTGCCAAGAAGACTTCGTTAAGAAATGGTTCATAGCGTCTTTCTTACCCATCCCTACCCATTCCATGAAAAGCTCTTTGTGAAGCGCAGCTCAGCTCAGCTGCACAGATGCTCAGCTGAAGGACTTGTTATTCTGCACTGATAGATGCAACTAGACCAGTGTGTATTTGATGTATGCATTTGATGCAGTTGAAAGGCACCTTCAGCAACATGTTTGGAAAGGGAGAATGGAAATTATTAAAGGAAAGAAACTCATGAATAAAGTGAGTGAAGGCACTAGGGTGCTTCAGATCTATGGCTCTACAGAGAGAACTTTGGCCATTATGAAACAATTAAATGATTAAAATTCAGACAGAAACAAAATTTTGAATCTCTCACTGCCTCCATTTCTTTCCCTTCTATTTGCCAGGAGGTGATGGGCCCAGTGGCCATGATATTAGTTTTACTACCTGCTGGTGCCCACCAATTTATTCACTTCCCTAAACACTCTAGTTCTGCTATATGTCACAGAATTATGTTATGTTATGTCCAAGTCTACCTCTGGCTCGAGGTTGGTTCCCTGACTACGTCTCTTCTTCTGGATTTTCTTGCAGGAAAATCAATATCACATTAAGGATGAACTAATTTCTTCACAACTGTTCTTCACCTGGATACACCTTGAGGGAAAACATGGTCAGCTTCAGTGATCATCTCCCCCAAAATGTGGAAAATATAACTGATGCAAATCCACTATTTTTCTTAGCAGGCAAATATATTTATTCAGCAGTTTGGTAATTTATGAACCTCCCCATTGTTTACTGACAGTGAACCTGAATACATGCAATATTTCCCTCCAGTGTGGAATAATTGTGTAGAGGAAATGGGCCTGGTTTTCACCTGAGAATTGAGAAAACAAGCAGATGTTAATAGGTCTAATTGCTTAAACAAACTACTGCACACCCAGAGTGTCCTGAGTCAATCAAATTGCTGTGAGGTTTGATACAGAGGCCGTTTCAAAGGTTACAGGTGAGACAGATGCATGAGAGGTTTAACTCCAGCTGGTGGAATTTCCATATTACATCTGAAGCTATCCTCCTGACTAATCCGTATGTCAGTGAAGGAACTTCTCTGACACATAAGGAATTCTGCACAGCTGGAAGTCAGCTTTTTGTTCCTCCATTAATCAAAACAAGCCATGAAAAACATTTATCAGTGATCTTTGCTTGAAATGGGCCTTTAAAGTATGTTTATGTAAGTTCCACAGTCACATGACTTTTCATTCAGAATTTCTCTCTGTGTAAATACCTTAAAAGACAGACAGCTCATCACTTCCAGTGTTGAATGCATGAGATTAGCAACGTTGCTGAAGCTCCTAATTTACTAGTTTTTACATCTGTCCCGCTTACAGTGCTTTGATGCATTACAAATCGAGCTGGATTTCCCCCCAAAGTTCTTCTCAAGCTCTGAATGTAAACTGGGCTCCTGCGTAAATAAATGCCAGCACAGATAAAAGGTAAAGGACCCCTGGATGGTTAAGTCCAGTCAAAGGCGACTATGGGGTACAGCACTCGTCTCGTTTTTCAGGATGAGGGAGCTGGTGTTGGTCAACAGACAGCTTTCTGGGTCATGTAGCCAGCATGACTAAACTGCTACCGGTGAATGGAAGACCGTGACGAGTACCAGAGCATACAGAAATGTTGTTTACTTTCCCGCCACAGCAGTACCTATTTATCTACTTGCATTGGTATTTTCTCAAACTGCTAGGTTGGTAGAAGCAGGGACAGAGCAACTCACCCCGTTGCGGGGATTTGAACTGCTGACCTTCTGATTGGCAAGCCCGAGAGGTTCAGTGGTTTAGACCACAGCGCCACCTGCAGTCCTAATCATGTCTACCCCACTCTTACATAAACAGTCATGAACAACCATATTGGCTTATGTGTGATAAGAGAATGCATCAAAACAAAATTAGAGGATGCATGGGGACAGGGAGAGGGGTTGATTGTTCTACAAGACAAGGAGAAATTCTCATGCTGATGGAACAAGCTGCTTAACACTACACAGAATACAATCCTATGGCCTGCGCTTATTTTTTTTTTTTAAGGAGATCCAGCCATGAATCTCCCACATCCCACCTAGTCTAGCCTCCAAGAACTGATTCACGCAACCACTTTGGGATAGCTCTTTTAAAATACCAAACATAATGTTGTGGGGAAGGGGGAAGGGATGACTGGATTGACTCTATCTATAAAGAACTAGCAGTGTGAATAACCCATCAACCCCATGGCAGTAGAAAGAAACTGCTGGCATATGCACATTGGCATATTTCCCTGCCAAGGATATATTCATACAGACTATTCTCAACGGGGATATTCTCTCCAAGCATTCAATAAAAAGCTTGCCCTGTCAATCTGGTTTTGCGAACGAACCCCAAATCCATTTGTGCCAAAGGAGTAATGTGTTAAGACAGCATGTGAATGTGTGTGTGTTCCTCTGTCTCTCTTTTGTGTTGTTGTTTTTTACATCCTTGAACTGCATCACACGTACCCCTTTAGAACAGCTGCTAGCATTAAAGTCTTCCTATTTTGAGTTGCCCCCAACATGCAGGAATTTATTGCACTGTTTTTGAAAGGCTGACATTTTTCAAAGGAAATATTTATCCACATGAGGCTTCAGTGACCTGTGATGACTCAATTGAGTCCAAACTAGCAAAAAGAAACTAATTTATTCCAGGGGATTCCACGAACAGAGTGCTCCCTTTGGGTTCCAACAAATATATCTCTGTACAAGTTATTAAGGGTCAGATTGGGGAAGCACGCAAGAAACTCCAAGACCAGCCAATATTTCACCAGATTGCTGAAGGGATAGCATATAGGGGAGCAGGGGAGGGAGGGAAGTTAAATTTGCCCATAGATCCTTGTCTGACTCTTACTCCAAACTTCACAATCCTGAAAATGACAAAGATGAAATACGCAGAAGAAGAAGAAAACCTGCCTAAGGTAAACCAAGAATTATTTGTCCGCACACTTGCGTGATTTGGCAAAAGTAGCCAAAGGAAACACCTTATCAGTAGACATCCCCCTCTCCAAATCCGGCCTGTCTCCTCAATGGAGCATGCTATATATTGCAGAAATCCTGTGCTGATCCTCATGTGACTGATAAGAGAAACATTCCATTTTCCACAATGGGACATTATGTAAGGCCTACTTTCCAACCAGAAAACCATTTGCAAAAATACCCAGCAAATGGTTAATCCGCTGGCCTGTATGTATTAAGGAAAGACTAACAACACCTTCTCTTATCCTTCCTGCAAGGGGAGGCTCTTTAAACTCTGAGAGACTTTTCCCACTGAATACAGTGAAGTCATGCTTATTTGGTTAGGTGAATTCTTGCACCCATCACCTGGTTTTTCATTGTCATTGCCAACATGCATTATGCCCTCTTGTCTATCTGTTTTGGCATTCAGGAACAGGGAGGGATAGAAATGGTGACAGAACACATGCTAGGCATGTAGAACATCCTGGGTCCAGTCTGTGGCATCTCCATTTAAAAATGTTCTGCTATTATCATGATAATTTATAATTTTTTTGCCTGAGTCTCTCAACTGGAAATGCTGTGGACTGAACTTGTTCAATGCTATTACTAAACTTTAGCCTTGCCTATAATCTACTACATCAATTCTTCGCCAAAGAATTGGTGCTTTTGAATTATGGTGCTGGAGGAGACTCTTGAGAGTCCCATGGACTGCAAGAAGATCAAACCTCTTCATTTTAAGGAAATCAGCCCTGAGTGCTCACTGGAAGGATAGATCATGAAGCTGAGGCTCCAATACTTTGGCCACCTCATGACAAGAGAAGAAAGGAAAGAAGTTGGGAAAGATGGAGGGCACAAGGAGAATGAGACAACAGAGGATGAGATGGTTGGATAGTGTTCTCGAATCTACCAGCATGAGTTTGACCAAACTGCGGGAGGCAGTGGAAGACAGAAGTGCCTGGCGTGCTCTGGTCCATGGGATCACGAAAAGTCGGACACGACTAAACGACTAAACAACAACAACATAATCTACTGCATCTTTGGGCTTCCCCCAGACAGCCTCAACTGGGGTGGGCAAAGTGGGCAGGTTAATTGACTCCTTCTCTGCATTGACCGTTATTTGAGTGTTCAGCTGTTCTTGGTACAGAGATCACTGGTACCCAGGAAATGTCCCATCATTGGTACCCAGGAGACATACCCCAAACTCTGACTCACTCCAATGTATTTGCATACCCTTCAACTTTTCTGCAATGAAAATAGGGATGTTAATAATAATACTAATACTAATACTAATACTAATAATAATAATAATAATAATAATAATAATAATATACAACACCCATCTGACTGGATTGCCCCAGCCACTCTGGGTTGCTTTTAACATATATAAAAACATTAAAAATAAAAATAAAAAACCTTCCTATACAGGGCTGTCTTCAGATGTCTTCTAAAGGTTGCATACCTTGGTACCTCAGGTTAAGAACTGAATTCATTCCAGAGGTCCATTCTTAATCTGAAACTGTTCTTAACCTGAGGTACCACTTTAGCTAATGGGGCCTCCCGCTGCTGCCGCACCACCACCACGCGATTCCTGTTCTCAACCTGAAGCAAAGTTCTTAACTCGAGGTACTATTTCTGGGTCTGTAACCTGAAGCATCTGTAACCTGAAGTATCTGTAACCTGAGGTACCACTGTAGTTACATATCTCCTTCTCTCAGGAGTCACATCTCTCCATACCCTCCAAAATTTCTCCAATGAAAATAGGGATGACCTAAGGAAATACAGGACATTCTGGGATCAAAACAGAAACTGGGATGGCTTCTGAAAATCCGGGACTGTCCCTGGAAAATAGAGACACTTGGAAGTCTGTATTTGAGTGGAGGAGTAGATTATTCTATCTCAAAACATCATGTGAGGTCCTGTCCCATGTGACCTGGACAACTGAGATGCCTCAGGTGACCAACTACGAGCAGGGCTTTCTCTGGGATTTCAGAAAGACCTCTGGAATCCATATGGCAATTTCTATCTCTCCCCTTGATCTTAAGAAAAAGCAAGAGACTTTTTTCACCAGTTCCACAAAAAAATACCAGCAATTCTCACATATTGTACATACTGGCATCTGTCTTTCTTGGGAGACCATGGGGGAGTGTTCCTTATACATATCACTATAAATATAATTATCTCCATTATTATACATACAGTGGTACCTCGGGTTACGAACTTAATTTGTTCTGGAGGTCCATTCTTAACCTGAAACCGTTCTTAACATGAGGTATCACTTTAGCTAATGAATCATAGAATCATAGAGTTGGAAGAGACCACAAGGGCCATCGAGTCCAACTCCCTGCCAAGCAGGAAACACCATCAGAGCACTCCTGACATATGGTTGTCAAGCCTCTGCTTAAAGACCTCCAAAGAAGGAGACTCCACCACACTCCTTGGCAGCAAATTCCACTGTCGAACAGCTCTTACTGTCAGGAAGTTCTTCCTAATGTTTAGGTGGAATCTTCTTTCTTGTAGTTTGGATCCATTGCTCCGTGTCCGCTTCTCTGGAATGAAGCCTCGTGCTGCCGCCACGCCACTGCCACGCGATTTCTGTTCTCATCCTGAGATAAAGTTCTTAACCCGAGGTACTACTTCTGGGTTAGTGGAGTCTGTAACCCGAAGTGTTTGTAACCCGAGGTGTTTGTAACTCGAGGTACCACTGTATAGTATTATATGTTTGCTATATTCATATAGAGTTCAGGTTTCATAAAATAAGCAGCAAATAAGCCAGAACATAAAACAACGCTTATGGAATTATGCCTATGCCGTAGAAATGTAGTACTGCATGGCTCTTTTATACAAAGATATATATTTTGTGTATAGTTTTGCATATAATTAGAAGTAATGCAGGGTGCTCAATGCAAAAGCCAATCTCCTGAAGACAAACTTTTTTGGGTTGAAATAAACACATTCTGTGTAAACAAAAAAAATTCCTTCCAGTAGCACCTTAAAGACCAACTAAGTTAGTTCTTGGTATGAGCTTTCGTGTGCATGCACACTTCTTCAGATACACCGAAACAGAAGTTTCCAGACCCTTCTATATAGTGAGAAGGTGGGGAGGGGTATTACTCAGAAGGGTGGTGGGAATGGGTGATTGGCAGATAGCTGTGATGAGCCTGTTGACGACTCTTAACGACTGCAATAGGTCTTACAGGAAAAAGCAAGGGGTGAAAAGGTGAAAAATGGCTTTGTCATGTATAATGAGATAAGAATCCAATGTCTTTGTTCAGGCCAGGTTTCTCCATGGTTTTAAGTTTGGTGATAAGTTGCAATTCAGCAGCTTCTCTTTCCAGTCTATTTCTGAAATTCCTTTGTAGTAAAACAGCTACTTTGAGATCTTGTATAGAATGTCCTGGGAGATTGAAGTGTTCTCCTACTGGTTTCTCTGTTTTGTGATTCCTGATGTCTGATTTATGTCCGTTTATTCTTTGGCGTAAGGTCTGGCCTGTTTGTCCAATATAGAGAGCTGAGGGACACTGTTGGCATTTGATGGCATACACAATGTTAGACGATGAGCAATTAAATAGTCCTGAGATGGTATGTGTGATGTTGTTGGGGCCAGTAATGGTGTTGTCTGGGTGTATGTGGCAGCAAAGTTGGCATCTGGGTTTATTGCAGGCTCTGGTGCCAGTGTCCGTGTTAGGTCTGGTTGTAGTATTATTGTGGGTTAGGAGTTGTTTGAGATTGGGTGGCTGTCTGTAGGCAATGAAAGGTCTTCCTCCCAGAGCTTGAGAAAGAGAACTGTCATTGTCCAGGAGAGGCTGTAGATCTCTGATGATGCGTTGTACTGTTTTGACTTGTGAGCTGTATGTGATGACTAGAGGTGTTCTGTTATTTTCTTTTTTGGGTCTGTCTTGTAGCAAGTTCTCTCTGGGTATCAGTCTGGCTCTGTTGAATAATAGGTATTATTCCTGTAATACCTATTGCAGTCGTTAAGAGTCATCAACAGGCTCATCACAGCTATCTGCCAATCACCCATTCCCACCACCCTTCTGAGTAATACCCCTCCCCACCTTCTCACTATATAGAAGGGTCTGGAAACTTCTGTTTCAGTGTATCTGAAGAAGTGTGCATGCACACGAAAGCTCATACCAAGAACTAACTTAGTTGGTCTTTAAGGTGCTACTGGAAGGAATTTTTTTTTGTTTTGACTATGGCAGACCAACACGGCTACCTATCTGTAACATTCTGTGTATAATGCCTTTAAAATCAATTTCAACTCCATCCCTAGAATCAGCTGATTTGTTTAAACATATTGCTTTCCTGCTGCTACGATAGTGGTTGTTATTCCCTGTTTTATTGATCATTGTTGCTTTTATCCCACTAGGTGCTTCTGTTTGATAATTTGTTGTTCTGCTGCCATTTGTATTTGGCTTTACTGTAGTTTGCTATTTGTGGTTTTAATGACATGCTGTAAGTCACTTTGAGTTCACTGAAAATGAAACAGAATGTTCATTTTAGAAATTAAAGAAAAATCAGTTCTCTCTGAGTGTAGCTAATTCTTATTCTTACACACTAAAAACAAACCTTTGATTTATTTGGGCTGGTGGGATAAGGGTGAACGGTGACTTTCACTTAAATTCAGTTAATTTCTTAAATTGCTTTTAGAATGTTTTTCAATTGTGACCCGTTTTATATGTTTTTTATTGTAAATGTTTTTAGAATGTTTGGAAATGCTTGCATTTGGTTTTAAGTTGTTCATTGGTTTGCCGCCCTGGGCTTCTTGGGGAGGAAGGGCATGATATAGATTCAATAAATGAAAAATAATGAGAAAAATAACATTAATTCAGAAAAAGTGTGTTGCAGCTATCAGAATTCTTGATTTTTTTAAAATGTAAATTGAACATCTTAGGATCAAATTATAGCTTTCTTGTGCATTTCAATAAATTGTTATATACTTTAACACACAATCTCCCTTACCCTAGCCATGAGACATCAGGTAGGGGGGACCTTAAGTGAGAATCAGATTATCTTGACTTCTGTAAAACTAGAACAGCCTTCTCCAGCTCCTCCCCACAACTGTGTTGACAGCCCCCAACTCATCACACAATCAATCTAAATCCAAATGTCTCCTAGACGGAATTCTGTTTGTTTGCTCTGTGTAGCCCACCTCACACTTCCTCAGACAGAACGCCATCTGATTGGAAACATGTGTGAAAAGTACTGAACAATCCAAAGGTGCAGAATTCATGAAACAAAGTATAACAAACAACAACAACAAAAAACCCCAGAGATAACTCCACCAGCACTTTCGTTTCTTCCACAAGCATCGCACCTAACTCATCGGAGCGGAGAAGAAATATTAATGATAACAAGGCACGAAACAAAACCTCAGATCCCAGCTCATTCACTTATCAGCGTGTTTGTAAGGATTTTCATTTCATTAAAAAATATTTAAAATAGTTGGAGGGAGCATAATCTCTCTCTGTCCATTAGAATTGCCTGAGATTTAACTGAAAAATTAATAATATTATCAGTAATAACTTATACATTGCCAACAATTGCTATTGCGTGGACAGGCAGAGTCCCCAGATCCCGAGCGGTTTCCCCCCCCCCCCGTGGAATAACAACTCAAGACAACATGCTATGGGATTAAATTGGCCACAGCTTTATTAAATTTCAAATGTGGGTAGACCTTGGCTCAGGCATTGAGCATTCTCCCTCCTCAGTCCCCAGCCGGGGACCTAGGGAGCTTCAGGGTTATCCAGTGTGGGGGGGGATGGGCCGGCTCTGGAGAACATATGTTCAAGCAGAGATAGCCGCCCCCGTTACGCCGCCGCCGCAGGGGAGAGCGATGACGACCTTTCGGCGTACGGTAAAAGCCTCCCTTCAGAAACCCCTTTAACGGGGAACCCTGGTATCCCCGCCGCAAAGAGGAAGATGGACCAAAGGATTCCGCCCAAGGCCTGATACTGCCAAAGTTGTGACGTTTTGCTATGGGAAAGGCGAAACCTGCCAATGCAGGGAAATTCCTTTCTGACCCTTTAACAGTGACCTTAACGTAGCAGCGCCCGCATACCTGTGAAGTTAAGTTAACCTGCAAAACCTATGAAGAAAAGTTAACCTGCAAAAGAAGACATTTACTGAGGGTGGGTAGGGTGGGAGAAGCTCTGGAGCCAAGTGAGGATTCCCAGGTAAGATCCTCCCTCTATTGTGTGGGCAGGTAATCCCTCCCCTACCTGGCCTGGTCTCCTTGGCAACGTTTTCCCCAGGTGGGATTGGACAACTGACTGAGGTAGGCGGAGACCTCCAGGTATCCCACCTGAGGGAAGGCAAAGCCAAGCCTATGCTGATGGGGCCGCTCCAGATCTAGGGCTGCACGCGACCACGCAAAGGGCACCCCCCGTTTTAAGCGGGGAGCGGTCATTCTTCATCATTGCCATGGCAAGTTCCAACCATATTTCATACTGTCCTTCCTTGAATTTCCTTTTCTACTTTGTAAAATACTCTGGTTTTCCTTTAAGTCAGTGTTTCCCAACCTTGGGGCTCCAGCTGTTTTTGGACTACAACTCCCATAATCCCTAGCTAGCAGGACCAGTGATTAGGGGTGATGGAAACTGTAGTCCGAAAACAGCTGGAGACTCAAGGTTGGGAAACACTGCTCTAAGCGGTTAGGAGGAGGAGATAGCAGAGTCTTGAGAAAGAACTGTGGGTGGTGGGGTGTCCTTTCCCCAATCCGTAGGACCTCCTGGGAAACTCACCAAACTTGCTATGCTTGGAGCTGGGTGTGGAAGGTGCATCAAACTGCTGAAGAGACACAGCTTTGGAAGCTGCTGCTACCTTGGGCATATAAAAGCAAGCCTGGAGTGAGAAGCTTAGGGGAATGCCAGCAGTTCTGAAGAACCTTCCTCCTTGTGAGACTTTCGTGAGTGAGCTGTGAATTTCCATGGACCCGGGGTGCTATCCAAGGTCTTCTTCTTCTTTGGCAATCACTCGTAGCCGAGTAAGATTGCTTTCCATAAACACGGTTTTAACAGTGAGTCCGTAAGTGACTGTGGAGGCCAATTCTGGATCCACACATCCTTCCACAGTGGGGACATAGGTTTCTGGGTGGGAGTTGATCATGGTGTGGATTTGCCAAGCGTGCCTTCCTCTTATTACATTTCTCCCTTTTGTCCTGAGTTCGAGCATCTTCCAAGCCCATGATACCTTTGGTAAAAGCTGTTCTCCAATTGGAGCGCTTGCAGGCCAGTGTTTCCCAGTTGTTGGTGTTTATACTACATTTTTTAAGATTTGCCATGAGAGAGTCTCTATACCTCTTTTGTTGACCACCAGCATTACGCTTTCCATTTTTAAGTTCGGAATAGAGTAGTTGCTTTGGAAGACAATAGTAGGGCAACCACACAACATGAGCAGTCCAACAAAGCTGATGTTGAAGAACCATCACTTTGACAATGGTGATCTTTGCTTCTTCCAGAACACTGGCATTAGTTTGCCTATCTTCCCAAGTGATGTGTAAAAATCTTCTGAAACACCATTGATGGAATCTTTCAAGATGGGTGGAGTCACTGAGAGGGCAGGTGTGTCAGAAGGAGGAGGATTTGGTATTGGTTTATATTCATTAGGAATTTTTGTATTAATGTAACATTTTAATCTCCAACTTTGTATTTTTGTAACATTAAATGCCTAACTAGTGTGCTTTATTTTTCTGTATACTACCTAAAATATATTTTCATATATTAAGCAGTATAGCAATGGTGTAAATAAATATAAAGTAATGTGTGTGTGTGTGTGTTTGTCCCAAATGTTACATAATACGGACTATACTTTGAAATAAGGGAGCTGGCAGTAGCTTCACAGTGCAATCTTCTATGAGCTTAGTCAGAAGGAAGGCCCCTTGTTTTCAAATGTGGGAGCCTCAGTTCCTCTCTAAATAGCAGTCCCAACTCCTGTGTGCTGCTGCATGTAATATGGAGTCAGTTGCTTCTTTGTGTGCTGCTCCAATTTGGATTCTTCCAAAACTGTGTGCAGCTGGGCAGATCCATGTCCCCTGACAGATGTGCCATGATACACAAGATATTTAAATAATTGTATGCAAAGACTCACAGAGCAGAAGCATTACCCTCATGCCAGCAATGAAGGCATGGGGCATAATTGGAATTAGGGCCATAACTTTATTAAAATATCAAGGATCTACAACTGGTATTGACTACTAAATTGTGGGCACCCTCAACTTGTCAACCAATGGCAGGGCTGTGGCAGCACCTCCTTGCCACCCCCTGGACAAGGGCAATACCTCTCGATTTCATTGACGGATCAGAAAGTTGACTGATCTTTGCATCTTTCTCCACCTGGTCATATGAAATATGATGTGAGAGGTGTTAGGGAGGGCACCTGAAAGGTGTGTTCCCTATCCTGCTCAGTGTTCAGAGGGATGAATATCTCAGGGAACCACAGATATTCCCCTCCCATTTTTCCCCCTCGAACAACCAAATTAACTTTTTCCTTCATGCGTATCATTCCTTATTTATTTCACTTATGAATCACTTCCTCTGATGCATCTCAGAGTGAACTTGGATATTGTGAAAAATGAATTACTGTGTATGTTACCTCCATTTGGGCCACATCTGCTCCATACATTTAAAGCTGTCTTAGACAACTTTAACAGTCATGGCTTCCGTGCAAAGAATTCTGGGAGGTGTAGTTTGCTAATGGTGCTAAGAGTTCTTTGGAGACTTCTCCTGCCCTCACAAAGCTACAATTTCTAGAGTTCCTTGGGAAAGGGGATTGATTGTTAACACTCTGGAAAGTCTAGCTCTGTGAAGGGCAGGGCTTTTTTAAAGCCAGAAGTCGCAAGAATTCAGTTCTGGCACATCTCAGGTGGGTGCGATTGCCATAATAAGAGAACAAAGGAGGCGTTCATTGTGAGTTCTGGTGCCTCTTTTTCTAGAAAAATAGCAATGGTGAGGGGAACAGAAATATCCTAACAACTCTCAGCACCCTTGACTATACACAGTTCCCAAAATACTTTGAAAGAAACCATGATTGTTAATACAGGCATACCTTGGTTCTCGAACGAAATCTGTTCTGGAAGTCCATTGAACTTCCGAAAATGTTTGAAAACCAAGGCACGGCTTCCGATTGGCCGCAGGAGCTTCTTGCACTCAATCGGAAGCCATGGAAGCCGCGTTGGACATTCAGCCTCCAAAAAGCATTCACAAACCGGAACACTCACTTCTGGGTTTGTGGCATTCAGGAGCCAAAACATTCGAGTCACAAGGCATTCGAGTACCAAGGTACGGCTGTACGAGTGTTTTGAATGTATAGTGTAGATACAGCATTAAAAACACTAGGAGAAAAAGCAGCATTAGTTGAACATCCTAAAAGTCATGAGGCATTTACTGGAGTTGCTTGACTCATAAGCAGGCTTCACTATTCCACTGACAAATAAAAGCCTGTACCTTCATTGTGAGAGATGTATGTAAATTAAGGCTGGATTATGCAGAGTATCACTCATCACTCCCCTCTGCATATTTGCTACATGAAGGCTTCTGCGCGGCTGCCCTGTCTTGTAAACTTTCTTATTCAAAGGCTTTTTTTCTCCTCTCCTCTCCCTCCCACCACACTCAGGTTTCTTTCTTCCCCCTCCCCCTCCAATTCTACTTCTCCCTGCCAACGTGGTGCTTTATCTCAGTCTTGGTCCAATGCCTGAATGAGGCCTCTCAAAAGTTACTTCCTTTCTGGCCTACGTTCATGTTGGTGAAAAGCACGCCTCTCCTGCGCCTCCGAGTCGAGCTTAAGGGGGATATGAAGTCAACAAGTATAATATGAAAATAAACAAAAAGCCAGTTCAAACAAACCACTTGCCTCAGGAAAATAGCTTCTGGCCCATTTTAAGCATGCCCAGCAAATCTTAGGGAGCTATCTTGACGGGTTTTCTGTGTCCCCCTCCCCCGCCTCTCCAAAACTGCCACTAAGCTTTAATCTTTTCAAAAGCTCACCTTGTTCTTAAGCACTTAATTCTGCACACGCCACAAAGCTGCTCAGGTATTATCATGTATTGATGATTCATGATGGCTCAAGCTGGAAAATGAAAACCAAGGAGTCTAATCAATAAAATTATTGGGTCGCCTTTGAACTGGTTCCAGATTTGGTTTTTCTTGGCAGGTCTTTGGCTTCCTGAATTCTGCTGACCAAAAGCATGAATAATGACCTCAAACTGCACAATATACAGAAACCATCTGTTAGATAGGAACCAGAAGGGTGATGTCATCGAAGCTCTTCTAATCTTGCAGCGAATGTTTTTGCCAGTGGTGATGTCAGAGGCTTGGCAACTCGCTGGCAAAGTCCAGCTCTCAGAGGATGAGTAGAAAATAGGAGGAAGATGCCCCATGATTGTGCTTTTCTTGTATTCTGTGGCTATTTCATTAAAGAAAGAAAGAAAAGAAGATAAGATAAGTTGAGAAAACTGTGTCCGGGCATGAATTGCAAACAAAATCTATTTTTAAGTACAGGAAATTGACATCAATGGCAATACTCCAGAGTAAGTGGCTTGGGAATCATGGCTCTAAAATCCAACAGACGTTCTCCATAATAAAAGATCTGAAGACTATGTAGCCTACAGGTTTGGCCACATCCATATTGTGGCCAAATCCCACTGGGCAAATTCAAGGAAACCTTCTAGTTCCTTTCCTGTAGGTGGCAATGGAAAATCAAACAGATTTTCAGCATAATAGCTGAAATTCAAGAATCCAATATAGTAAGTCTTTGATGTGGCTAACTATGAAAGCCATCTCCCCATAGTTCAGTGGTCCAAAGCAACACTTAGATTTCAATCATCCTGGAAGAACTTGTCAACATGTGAACTGTACTTATACATAGAGACCTATTGTTAACCCATGGTCTGTGATGGCCACCTCTTGCTACAAATTCATTGTTTTTCCTTTGTGCAAATGTGTCTACTATTTATAGAACATGACCTCTGCTGAATGTAATCATTGCCATTTTAGCAGTGGGCAATATTGGAGAAGGAGCCTTCAGGTCTGGTATATTTAAATATTTGTCCCATTGTGTATGCTTGTTCATTGCTGCATCGTATGGCTCTCTGAATGATGTACAATTTAAAGAGGTTTTATTGATTTAGCATTGCACCAGTGGTAAGAACATTTCCTTGTTCTGTTGATTCATGTGGACAGGCTGACACAAATAGGCTTACGTGGATAGACTCACGCCTCCCTGTCCTGGTCCAAGCTGTCTCTCACCCTCAACACACATAAAGCAGGAAGATGGCGCTCCAGAATAACCAAGAAGCCACTAGAAGCTCAACCTAATGTATCCAACAGCACAGTCAGTCATGAACACCCTAAAGTTGCCTGTTGCCCTCAAGTGCACTGGGGGATCCTATCCGATTGCCAGTGTCAAAGTACAATTCAAGAGCCAGTCAATATGGGATAGGAACTTTTGCTAGTACAGTGGTACCTCGGGTTACAGACGCTTCAGGTTACAGACACTTCAGGTTACAGACTCCGCTAACCCAGAAATAGTACCTCGGGTTAAGAACTTTGCTTCAGGATGAGAACAGAAATCGTGCGGTGGCAGTGGGAGGCCCCATTAGCTAAAGTGGTACCTCAGGTTAAGAACAGTTTCAGGTTTAGAACGGACCTCCAGAACAAATTAAGTTCTTAACCTGAGGTACCACTGTAGCTGCATTCCTGCTGGCTCCTTGACCTAGATATCAGAAATTTAAAATTCTAAACTTGTCCATTTTAATGGTCCTGCACCCTCCCTGCCTGAACACATCAGAATGATGCAATGCTATCCTCAGGGCAACTGCACAATATTATTCCTAGAGCTGTCATAAAAGCACCCCCATATATGCCACACCATTTGAAGAGGGGCAGCAACACTTCTTAAGAGGTTGGGGTGCTCACGTTTATTGGGCCGCAGTGGCCATGGTGGGCCTTTAAATAATAGTAATAGCAATAGCAATAGTAGCAGCAGTAATTTGATAGATTTTAGTGGCACTAATAATAATAATTAATTAATTAATAATAATTTTGCAACTGTTCAGGTGACAGTAGACTTCCTTAAGTTGGTTTGTGGGGGGCTACCATTTTCTTTTTCCACATCATGCTCTGAATGTAGCACCATTCATGTTTTCGTATGGTGTCTGCCATTCTCCCTACCCCTCAAGAATGCCCTTGAATGACATTATATAAGGGACATTTAGGGGGGAAAGACTTTCAGTGAAATAAGACTCACTGATATCGCTGCTGCCTGACAAAGGTAAATCCCTGAAACCTATTTAAAATGTCAGCAGCCCCCACCTGATGTAAATTCTTCTCCCCCAAGTTTGCCCCTGAAATTTCCCCTCTCCATTTTCAACTCTAAATGTTCCAGCTATAACTGTTTCTTTATCCAGGCTTGCAAGTGGTATTTGTGAGTTAATTTTGAGGCTTTATCAAACCTTACCACTTTGCATTTCAATAAAAGAGAGTGGAAGTGCTTCTGCTGAGAACATTAATCCCACACTATTCCTTATTCTTTGCAGCAACCACAATCACATTTCGTTATAACCTGTAGCTTGGTCCTCAAACTGCTTTTCTCGGAATTAAGTTCCATTGCTTTCGGTGAGGCTTACTTACGAGTAAGTTAAATGCACAGGACTGTAGCCGCAGCTTTTTCAGAAGTGAAATGGTGACAATATTTATTACTGCACTGTACTAAAGCTCAGAGTATCTTATCCAAGAACTCACCCCTGAAACAGTGCTTTTGTTGAGGGCTATTGATCTCAATCTTTGGTCTCACTGTCACGGCTTCCCAGGCGTCTGTAGCAACCGCACGGCTGACGCCTGCTCAGTATTTTCACTGGCAGTCTATCAAAGAGTATCAGAAACTGAAAAGTTTCAGGCAGGACAAGCGATATGAGTTGTCCATGCAATACCAAACCCTGAATTGCTTTTGTTGCAGGAAGTGGCGAGGTTTTTTCTTCTTCTTTCTTTCTGCTTTTGACATGTTTCTTTCTCAAACCATACCTGAGACAACATCTTGATCATTAGGGCTTTATTCCTTCCTTGACACCGAGATAAAATCACGTTTTTGCAACTCTGAAAGCATAGCCTGTGGAGGCCAAGAGCTGTGTTGAATTGAATGAGCAAATGGGCCATTGCTCTCAATGTTTCTGGAACGCACATAAATGCTCGCTTTATTTCAGTGTGTGCCGCAGAGCATATATTTTTAAAAGATTATTTGAGAGACATAGGCACCATTTAAGCATTCATTATATGTGGGTACTAAATGTGTGAAGAGGTTTTTCAGTCTACACAATGCTAGTCCTGTCCACTAATTGACAGAGGACTAACCACACCCCCTTAGCTGATGTGAGATTGGTGTTAGCCTGAAGGGGGAGGGGCCATGCAATACAGCAGCCATCTTCCCTCCCGCAACAGTGATCTTGTATGGAGCCAGCACCATCGCCACTTGACATAACTCCTATAAAATTCTATCCCAAATTTTCAAGGGAATGCTGTGAGGTTGCCGAGGATTGTTAAGGATGCCAGGACTTGCAGCTCTGTGAGGATTAAACTATGTTCACCATTAGTCTTTGGGGGGGGGGTTGTGGGGGGGGAGGACCTTGTCTACTTTGTCTTTAAAGGGAAGACCACACCATACCTGAAAGTTTCCAGTGTCCCCCATTTCTCCCCAAATTGCTGATATTCAGTCTCCCAGTACACATCTGTGGGTGATCAATGGTCCTGCAAATGTGGAGGATATATTTGTTGTGGCTTGAAAATAAATATAGCTAGAGTAAGGTAATGGTAAAGGACCCCTGGACAGTTAAGTCCAGTCAAAGGTGACTATGGGGTTGTGGCACTCCTTTCACTTTCAGGCCGAGGGAGCCGGTGTTTGTCCACAGACAGCTTTCCAGGTCATGTAGCCAGCATGACTAAACTGCTTCTGGCACAACGGAACATTGTGACGGAAACCAGAGCGCACAGAAATGGCGTTTACCTTCCTGCTGCAGCAGTACCTACCGTATTTTTCGCTCTATAAGATGCACTTTCCCCCTCCTAAAAAGTAAGGGGAAATGTGTGTGTGTCTTATGGAGCGAATGCAGGCTGAGCAGCTATGCCAGAAGCCAGAACAGCGAGAGGGATCACTGCGACAGCTCCCTCTCGCTGTTCTAGCCATGTGCAGCCTCTTCAGGGCAGCGGGGAGCCTTCATTTCGCTGCCCTGAAGAGGCTGCACAGCTATACCAGAAGCTAGAACAGTGATCCCTCACTGTTCTGGCTTCTGGGATTCAATTTTTTCTTCTTCTTGCTTTCCTCCTCCAAAAACTAGGTGCGTCTTATGGTCTGGTGCGTCCTATAGAGTGAAAAAATACGGTATTTGTCTACTCACACTGGTGTGCTTTTGAACTGCTAGGTTGGTCAGAGCAATGGATGCTCACCCTGTCACGGGGATTCGAACTGCCAAAAATCCCAAGAGGCTCAGTGGTTTAGACCACAGCGCTGGTTTCCGTCACAGTGTCCAACTGCACCAGAAGCGGTTTACTCATGCTGGCCACATGACCCAGAAAGCTGTCTGTGGACAAATGCTGACTCCCTTGGCCTAAAAGTGTGATGAGCGCCACACCCCATAGTCGCCTTTGACTGGACTTAACCGTCCAGGGGTCCTTTACCTTTTTATCTTTATAGCTAGAATAGGCATGATCAGTTTTTTGTTCTGAACAGCAACCCATCACTAAACAGGAAAAAATGCTGACAGTAGAGGTCTCTAGGCTCCAATCTTATATCCACTTACCTGGGAGGGATCTCCACTGAGCTCAATGAGACTTACTTGTTAGTAAATATGTCTAGGGTTGTGCTGTGAAACACCTATGCCATCTGCAGTCATTATGCCCTAACACCCTATTACCGTACTTCCAATTAAGTGACTTCTCTAAGTTTTTTAGAAACTACAGTGGTACCTCTGGATACGAATTTAATTCGTTCCGGGGGTCCGTGGACACCCCGAAAAATCCATATTCAGAGGTGCCGCTTCTGCACATGCGTGTGACATGATAGAGCGCTTCTGCACATGCTCGCGTGGCGAAACCCGGAAAAATACTTTCAGGTTTGCCGTGTTCGTAACCTGAAGGTTACATATCCAGAGAGGTACGTTCTACTGTATTTCATCTCAAATACAGCATTGGTGAGGAATCCTTCTCTTAGAAAGAAGCACCTTGGATTTTATTGAACATTACCACCCAGAAGAACTGAAAGAAAAAGTCAACGTCACTTTCTCTTTAGGGGAGTGGGGCGGGCGGGCGGGCGGGGAACATGCAACTACAAATTTGCAGCCCATTCGGGACTTCAAATGCTTCACTTATCTCATATCGTAAACTCAAAGCTGCGGAGTAATGCTCACCAGACAAGTCATAAATCATGAGCAAAGACAGGTGCAATAAATACCAGTGTCAGAAAGTTACAAAGTGAAATTATGTTGTTTTGACAAGGTGTCCAAATGCATCGACAATGGAGCAACTAAATGGCCTCTTTTCTGGAGAGCCTGCAGAAATGCAGTGTAGGTGGTGAATGGGAAGGCTGGAAGATAGCTTCCCAAGAAAAATAACCCAAAGGCTTAAAGGCTTATCATCAAAACTGTGCTACTGCAGAACAACCCCTAGAAAGACATTTGTCTTTGGCTGGCAATCTTTTTCACTTTTCATTTATTACTACTATGATTACTAAGTTGTTACATGTGATTCAACAAAGATTGTTAAAATACACTGACAAATCTCTGATAGTTTGAGATGATACCTGATTAGAATGCATTGGCTGATTGAAAAAACTGTGCCTAGATATCCTAGTGCAGGTATCCCCAAACTCGGACCTCCAGCTGTTGTTGGACTACAGTTCCCATCATCCCTGACCACTGGTCCTGTCCCCAAACAGCTGGAGGGCCGTGTTTGGGGATGCCTGTCCTAGCGCATATTTTATAATGTATCATATTATTTATTTATATTATTTATTAATCAAAATATGTATAACCCACTTTACATCCAAAGACCAATTCAATTACCTTGGCTGTAATAAGAGCCTTTAGATAATATTGTAATAGACTAACTTTCTTATTACTATTATATTTTGAATTGCGTATAAGATTGTATCTTTGGTGTGTTTTGAGAAGGTTTCATTTAAAAAAAGTCCAATGGTTGGGTTTCTAACAATGACTCTTTCAGTGGAACCACAATCTCTATATGTGAGACACACTTCAATTTTTGCAAACATTATGAGGCACTGGACTCCATCCTTGGACTGTTTGACATCATGAAGACTTCATGCCAACTGGGGGGGGGGGACCCTACACAGAAGAGACCATTATAGATCCATCCCAAAATACAAGCAGAAAAACGAAACATCACTCTACTACTATTAATTTGCTATTTTTACCTGTTTTCTGACATAACGTAAAATGTCCATAGGAGAAAACAACATAAAATACCTCTGACATTTTTCTGATGAAAGTAAGGTAAAGGTAAAGGGATCCCTGACCATTAGGTCCAGTCGTGGCCGACTCTGGGGTTGCGGCACTCATCTCGCTTTATTGGCCAAGGGAGATGGCGTACAGCTTCCGGGTCGTGTGGCCAGCATTGACTAAGCTGCTTCTGGCGAACCAGAGCAGCACATGGAAACGATGTATACCTTCCCGCCGGAGCAGTACCTATTTATCTACTTGCACTTTGACGTGCTTTTGAACTGCTAGGTTGGCAGGAGCTGGTACTGAGCAACGGGAGCTCATCCCATCGCGGGGATTCGAACCGCCGAGCTTCTGATCAGCAAGTCCTAGGCTCTGTGGTTTAACCCACACCACCACCCACGTCCCTTCTGATGAAAGTAATAATGTCCTATTCCTTATTATTGTTATTATGATGGTGATGCAACAACAAGAACAGGCGCCGCCTCAGCAGCAGCAGCAGCAACTATTTTATTAGTTATACTCTGCCCATCTGACTGGGTTACTCCAGCAACTCTAGGTGGATTCCAACATAAATAAAAACATTTTTTTTTAAAAAAAAAACCTTCCCTATACAGTGTTGCCTTCAGATGTCTTCCAAAGGTTGTATAGGTACTTATGTCTTTGGCTTGGGGGTAGCATAACTCCATACCATCCAACATTTCTCTGATGAAAATAGAGACATCCTAAGGAAAAGTGGGATATTCCAGGACTGAATCAGAAACTTTGACAGCTTCCGTAAATCTGGGACTGTCCTTGGAAAACAGAGGCACTTGGAGGGTCTGCCATAAGTTGCTGTCCAGTAATCTTGGGTTGATTTTAGCTCACTACATGACATTCCCTGCTTCACAAGACATCACCTGTGTCAGTTCATAGACCTGGTAATGCTTGTAGTTTTTCCTCATACAAAAAATATTGATTTCAAGATGTTTCCTATCCTGCTTTGCTAGCAACAGGACTTGCTCTTATTTTCAGAAGCAAGTGCTGTCAATGTGCATGTGGCGGTGGGAACGTGGGCAGGGGAGGTTGAAACTTTTACGGGCTAGAATGACATGTTTGGCAGCAGCATCCTGCAAACCAGGTTGATACAGTGCTGTTGAAAGGAATGTGTTAGCCATAAATGAAGGCACTTGCAGGCCAAAGGCCACCATGCCTAATTAGCAGAGGCCATTAAAGGAAGGATAAAAATCATGTTTTATTAGCTGGCTGGGGAGAAACTAAAGGATATGCGAATGATAGATAAAGTCAGAAAGGGCCAACAGCACATTTCCAGTGCAATCTTATGCATGTTTACTCAAAAGGAAGCCTGTCAAGACTGGGTCATGTGCAGCAGTCTGGAAAGTGTCAGGAGGCAGGAATCAGGACCAAAGAGCAATCAGGTTTGCAGGGGGAACCAGAAAGCCTAGTGAATAAGGCAGGAGTTAGAACCAAAGAGCGATACAGTGGTACCTAGGGTTACAGACGCTTCAGGTTACAGAATCCGCTAACCCAGAAATAGTACCTCAGGTTAAGAACTTTGCTTCCGGATGAGAACAGAAATTGCATGGTGGTGGCGTGGTGGCTGCTGGAGGCCCCATTAGCTAAAGTGGTACCTCAGGTTAAGAACAATTTCAGGTTAAGAACGGACACCCAGAACAAATTAAATTCTTAACCTGAGGTACCACTGTACTAGAAACACATGGGTAACTCAGTTGATTAGAGGGTGGTGATGATAATACCAAGGTTGCAGGTTTGATCCCTGTATGGGACAACAGCATATTCTTGCATTTCAGAGAGTTGGACTAGATGATCCTCAGGATTTCTTCCAACTCTATGCTCTATAAACTACAAAAAACACCAGATCTCAGCTAGACCTTTCTCCACCTCACCTCCCGAGAAATAAACCCACTACTACTCCTTCCTGCCCTGGAAAAGCCAATGGTCAACTGAGGTGGCAGCATTGCTCCAACAGCACTGGCTGCCAATTTGCTGCTGGACCAACTTGCTACTGTCTCTGATTTATAAAGCTCCAAACAGCTTGAGACCTGGTTACGTGAAGGACCACCTTCACCCATAAAGGACTTCCTAATGACTGAGATCTCAGGATGAGGTTGTGACGCAACTTGCAGAAACCCATGTGGCAGCAACCAGGGAGAAGGCCTTTCCTGGTGTGGTGCCTCGCTTGTGGGAATCAACTCCCCTCTAAAACAAGACAGGTTTCTGCACTGTTGCGTTTCCAGCGTCTGCTGAAAATATATTTGTTTCCTCGGCCCTTTGCTAGTCAGTGGCACCAAGCCACTGATAATTGCTCAGCTACTGTGGCTGTGGCTGGATTTACTGGATTTGAATGGACTGTTTTGGCATTGGTATTTACAGTCATACCTTGGATTACAGCCGCTTCAGGTTGCATTTTTTTCAGGTTACAGATGCTCCGAAACCCAGAAATACCAGAACGGGTTACTTCTGGGTTTTGGAGGTCACACATGCACAGAAGCACTAAATTGCACTTTGCGCATGTACAGAAGCACTGAATCACAATCCGCATGTGCGCAAACACACTGCTATGGGTTGCGAATGCTGCGGGTTGTGAACGTGCATCCCGCATGGATCACGTTCGCAACCCAACCGTCTCCTGTATGTGCTATTAACCTCCTTGGTCAGCAATTCCTGACAATTTCCTATGGGATCCACTTCTTCCCATGGACAAATATATTTCAGCCTTGGTGTCCATATGTATATTTGTATATATGTACTCTTGCAGCTCTGCACTAGGGATGTGCAACCCTCCATGATAAGTGTCTCTAGAATTATGTAACACTGTTTTGGTCCCCCTCATCCCAGCTTCTTTTGCACAGCACAAGCCACCCATAGGAGCGGGGCGCACCATGGGGTGCACTGTGGGGCCTCCAGAGTCTGCCTCCTCCCACTCAGCTGCCCTATAGCTGGGGGGGAGGCAGCTGGCGGACCGTTTGGGCAGCGGGGAGCCTGCGCATGCCCAAGCCACCACGTCTTTCCCAGGAGAGATGTGTGGCTCGGGCGTGCTGCAGGCCCCGCAGTGAGTGCTGCCCTGCATTTTATCACCCCTCTCAGTGTTGGCACCCAGGGCGGTCCACACCCACCACACACCCTTTCCTCTGCCCCTGCCCTCAGGTAAGCCTCAAGATGTTGCTATGCAAGCCATGGCAGTCGTCTGATCGTCTGGATTTGCATAGCTCTGAGTGTGGGGCTTTGCAATCCCCGACAATCAGTTGCGTGTTTACCTGCACCACACCTGAGGTCATATATGACACATATTTACTTGTCCCACACATATCATATATGATGTCAGGTATAGGGCAGATGAGTGTGGTTTGGCCAAAGCAACTTTATGTGCAAAATAGGGAGACCTAGGCTGGAGATTCTCCACCCCGACTTAGGGAAACAGTTGTTGCAACAAGATATGATGATGGTCCCTAGCATAGGAATTAGATTTATAAAAGGAGGGTGTATCAATGGGTATCAGTCATGGCAAGTGTGCACAATGTGGGCCTAACAAGAGCAGTGCTTTTTTTCTGGGGGGACACATACCCCTAAACATTTTGTGAATCTTCGTACTTTTGTCCATTTTCTGTATTTATTTCCCCCGATTTGAACTATAAAATGGTGATTTTGTTGAGTCAAAATGAGAGTACCCCTAAAAATATTTTTTTTAGAAAAAAAGCACTGAGCAAGAGGCAACATTTTGCATCCTTCCCAACAAGCTCTCAGCCCAACACTGCAGATCCCAACCAGGATTCAGGACAGCTCTTTGGTAGGGAGGTTTTTTCCGTAAGTTGCAGAGAGCTTGTGGTCCTCTAGAGAAAAACGATTGTCCTTTAAAAGAAAAGAATATCCCTTAGAGCAAGGCACATCTGGTGATCGAAGCCTTCATCCTTAGCTACTTTAAAAGCTTGACTTTTCTTTTTACCATCATGTTATCTTTTCCCTTTATCTAACAGTCTTTCTGACACTGGGAAAATACACAAAGTTTGAAAGCTGGAGAGAAAGAAATGAAACTTGAAAATATCCTTGGTCAAATGCTGGCTGTTTCTCAGGGGAGCGTGAATGGATGCAGTGCTATAAAAATGGAAACAATTCACAAAGGGCAAGCCGCATGCAGGCACATCATCTGATGGCTAAGTGACCCATTAAAAGCACCCCTGGGAGCCTCCAGTTGCCTGTTTCAGTTAAAAAGGGATCAAATGCAGTTGAACCCCTGTGCTGGACATTACAGTCGCTTAATTGTGTTGAAGGGCAACTAGGTTGTGTTGCAGTCAAAGGTAAACTGCAGGTCATTTGCTGTTGGAGCATGAAGGATGTTTAATGGTGTCTACAATTGCTTTTCACCCAGGAAAAAAGTCAGCATACTGCAAAATAACTTTATTTAAGGAAAAGGTGACAGCTCTTGGGATGAATTTTGGAAATGCAGCTTTTATCACCTTTACGACAAACAGGTTACTTTATCCCACCACCACTAAATTGAGAATGCTAGAGAACATACATTTAGAATGAGAGATAATCATGCATTTTCAGAAGCAATGTCTTTTAGATAATTACCAAGAATTTTCAGTTTTTAATACCAGGGCCTTCTCAATTATTGCTAAGATAGGTAGGTGAGGATCTTGAATAAAGGTGATATTGGGTGCTATATGTTGCAGATATTATTATTGTGCTTTTTGAAGTGACTGAAAGCATAAGATTTGTTCCTTTTGGAAGAAATACCATAAAGCAGAATTCTTCACAGTACTATTACCCAGTTCCTTTTATTCTGGCCCCGCAAATGGCACTGAAGTCTGTAAATAAAAATGAGTTGTGAAATTATGAAAATTCACCTGTGTTTATGTTTCCTTTAGCACAGTAGTTCTCAACCTGTGGGTCCCCAGATGTTGTTAGACTACAGCTCCCATCATCCCTAGCTAGTAGGCAAGAGCTCAGGGATGATGGGAGTTGTAGTCCAACAACATCTGGGGACCCACAGGTTGAGAACCACTGCTTTAGCAGTTTAAATGCTACCATTACTGATCCAGTTGAGGTGCCCGATGCTGTGTCTTGACTGATTTTGTGAAATCAAATTAGGTTTACAATTTGGATATGAGGGGGTTGTGTCCAACTGCATGCTCTCTGGATCCCTGCCCATCACTTCTAGTGAAATCCATAGCAGGGAATGTTGACCAGATGGGGTCAAGGTGTGGAGAATGCTTAATTGAATGGGGAGGGAGGGATGATTGCCTACCATCTTAAAGGAGAAGGGCTGGAAGCCACTATTGAAAAAGCTAGTCCAACACCCAACTATCATTCTTTGATGTCTTTTTAAAACTGTACTTTTCCAGAAATGGCCTTCAGAACTTGATTCCCCCCCCCCCCCCAACGGACCTGTTTTATTATTGAGATGTTACTGGTGTGTGTGTGTGTGTGTGTGTGTGTGTGTGTACACCAATGTTCTAATTGTATTGTTATATTTTTATGTGGCAATCCACCTTGCTGTATTTCCTATGAAAATGTGGTTTATAAGCAAAAAATAACAAATAAATATAAAAATAACAAATAAATAACAAATAACGAAGAAATAAATGATGGAGGTGCAGCAGCACATCAGCAGAAGATATAAGGTGAATGCAGAAGAAGAAGAAGAAGAAGAAGAAGAAGAAGAAGAAGAAGAAGAAGAAGAAGAAGAAGAAGAAGAGTCCACAACTCTTTTTCTGCCCTTACATCTGTTTTTGTTTTGAACTTTATCTGCCTGCTGTTTCACAATGGATTGGTGGGGTGGGCGAATGCCGGGCAGTGGGGAGAGTTGCGCAATATTAGGCTCCCAGTGTGACTTATAGAATATCAGAGAACAGGGGAAAGAAAAGCTTTTAGCTGGCTTTTGATTTCCCTTCCTCGAGGCTGGCGATAAAGATTGGCTGCGCAGTGCAAGCTCAACTTGAAAAGGGCAATTCATGCGGCCCATCTTATCAGCCCTCTGAAAGGCAAATCAGAGCTCACCCCACATGCTGTGGGGTGATAGGAGCAAATCCCATATGAGGAGGTTGTGGGTGTGTGGAGATAAGACAAGCTTGGAGTTGGATTCCTTTCCAGACAAACTTGACTTTTCCTCTGTCTCAGGTCAGGAGGGAGCAAGTGTGGGCACTTAAGAAGTCCCCTGCGATGTTATCTTTTGTCTGTGTTTTAGGTTAAGAGAATTACCAGAAGTTCAAAGAGGGGATGGCAGGTGGGGTTCGGGTGGCTAGTATAGTTTCAAGGCACTGACGTGGTTAAGGGAGCTTACTATCAACTCAGAGCAACTATTTTCACCTTCGTTCTGATCCATGTATGTGGCATCTTTCCCCTTCCTCCTTTCTAAAGGTTTCTGCCCATCTGAACTTTGCTTTGATGAGCACTGCTTGGTTTCCCTTATACGGATATGTTCGCAAAAGCTTGTTCCCTCTACTCCAAAAACTAATAATAAAATATAGTACAGTGCAGAGGGATGCAGTGTGTACACTCAAAATCTTGATATTCCAACAGATGTCCAGGCCATTTGTCCCTTTGGTTACTATATCATGTGTGGGATGTGATACATAAGTAGCAGTCAAATACAACATTCCTTGTTTTCCTAGAGTAGACATGCAGGGGAATGTTTGGTCCAGCAAGTTGAAAACTTCCTGTTTCCTCCTGACTGGGACATACTTCCTTTGCACGTGGCTAGAGGTGGGCGTGACCTTACCTGCCCAGGTAACAAAAGGGCAAGACACACAGCACACCCTCTCTCTTTGACTTCCTCTCTTGACTTCCTCCATCGTTTGAAGCAGCTTCTTAGCTAGAGATGCTCTGTTGGCTTCCAGCCAACAGAGGAAACTAGGATTTTCCCCATATGAGAAAGCTCCACATGTATATACTTTGTAACTAAGTCTGCCTTCTGGGATCCAACTGTGAACAGAATATGAGTACAGTGGTACCTCGGGTTAAGTACTTAATTCGTTCCGGAGGTCCGTTCTTAACCTGAAACTGTTCTTAACCTGAAGCACCACTTTAGCTAATGGGGCCTCCTGCTGCCGCCGCACCGCCAGAGCACGATTTCTGTTCTCATCCTGAAGCAAAGTTCTTAACCCGAGGTACTATTTCTGGGTTAGCGGAGTCTGTAACCTGAAGCGTATGTAACCCGAGGTACCACTGTAAACTACTTTTATAGACTTTACACAAGATTGTGGTGTGTTTATTCTTTTAAGAGGAATTTAAGGGAACTTACTAGGAACCTAATATTGAGAGGCTTAAACAAGCCTGCAACCAGCTACCCACTGTGCGAAAAAAAGGGGGAATGTGAAACCCTGCTAAGTAAAGGAACTTGCTAGCGCAAGTTAGGAAGGATATTAACAATATAAACAATATATCCTCTCCTGCCTCCCTGAACATTCCCACATCATGTTCCTGATCATCCTCCCCCATCCTTACTTCTTCGTATAAACCAGTAATAGTCAATGTTATGGCTTCCAGATGTTGGATGGCCTCTGCCAGTATGGTCAACGGTCAGGGATGATAAGAAACTGCTGTTCAACATCATCTGAGACCTCCACATTGGTTTAAACCAGGATGGCCAATCTGTCTCCACTCTTAGTCAAGGTTAGTGAGCTCATTATAATAATAATAATATAATAATAATTTATTATTTATACCCCGCCCATCTGGCTGGGTTTCTCCAGCCACTCTGGGCGGCTTCCAATGGAATATTAAAATACAATAACCTATTAAACATTAAAAGCTTCCCTAAACAGGGCTGCCTTCAGATGTCTTCTAAAAATCTGGTAGTTGTTTTTCTCTTTGACATCTGGTGGGAGGGCGTTCCACAAGGCGGGTGCCACTACTGAGAAGGCCCTCTGCCTGGTTCCCTGTAACTTGGCTTCTCTCAGTGAGGGAATCGCCAGAAGGCCCTCGGCCTTGCTTTCTATTATGAACACAATCAGCTTAAAAATTCTGTAGTTCAATTAATGCAGTAGAATGCTGAAGAACCACAAGTGGGCCATTTTGAGGACATTTCAGGTAATTGTTAGGTAATATTCTAGGGGGCATGAGAACAAAATGGCACCCAGGATTGACTGCACTTGCCCAACATGGGTTCATGTTGGATGTCTCTCACTCTACCAGTAAAGATGCCCACCCCAATTTAATCTGTTAGCTTGCCTTCCACTACAGTATGTCTCAGAGCTCAGTTTTGCAAGTTACAGCTGCCACTTCTCACCTTGTGTATTTTTAAAAGATTGGAGTAAATTCCTAATTTACTTAAAAGAACACTGTAAACAGTTAAGATCATTGGCAGGGATGTAATGCAGAATTAACTATGGATATCTAACAGGTAGATAATGGTAAAAGCTGCAGAAAATCTAACTTTAAATAAGAAATCCATGGAGGGAGGAAGAAGGTCCGAAGGTTCAAATGAACCTTTTATTTCAATATTTGAAATAGTTAAAGTTAAAATGTATAAAATTTTGCAAAACCAATAAAAATATTATAAAAAAGGAGAGGTGGGGAAATGTGTTGGGACATATTTGTTGCCTCTGTCCGATTCTGAACATTTTAGCCCCCCGTGAGTAGTGTGTCTGCTTCCCAGCCTGTACCATTTCTTGCCTGAATAAAGACCTTTCTTCTACTTGCAAGTAAGTCTCTGTCTGCATGTGTTGGATAGGAGCCAGGACAATAAATGGCTCTCCCAGTCCTCCCAGGTATAAACACAAACGGAAAGGTGGGAACTAGTGATGGTAACATTGTGACATCATCATAGTCCTCCCAGGTACAAACACATAGAGAAGGTGACAGCTAGTGGATTTAACATCATTATGAAACGAGTATAAATAAAAAGAAAATAAGTTTTGAGCATTATATGTAGAATACGAAAGGACATTATAGAAACACATGCAGCCATCACCTACTTAAGATGGGGAGAAGGGATAGTCCATCTACCACATTAGTGGGTCTGGCAGTGAGAGAAAATGTTTATGTTGAAATAATATCAGTGATGCCAGACAGATGGTACATGTGAGTGATTTTCTGCAGGCTGCTAAGAGCTAGGGGAGATTCAAATGGGAACTATCCATTAACATCTCAATATTGCATTTTTTCCCCATTCTTTATGCTTAAAAGCTATGCCAAGTCACCATATTAATAACCTACATCTAAACTGTTTTTTTAAAATATTAAAAACAACGTTGAATGCACACTTTCAAAAAGGTTTATTATGAACAGAAATGACCAAGTTTTTGTCAAATGTCAAGGCATTCGCAGATACATAGTCTTCTGTCATCTCATCTCTAGCCAACCTTTCTTAGGTCATGAAATAAGGGGGTTGGTTTCTTCTTTCTGGGACTTTATTTCAAAACATGCCAAAGGAGTAGGCATAACGTGGCATAGCCAATAGTTGGCTAAATTATCCAGGTATGGACAGTTTTATACCGGACTCCTTGCCCATCACCCAGCAATTATATGCTGTCCTATGTTGGTGCATTCAAAAATTGCAATTATCACCTTTGGGCCTGGGAAGTTTAAGTTGTCCGGGCTCAATTTATTTATTTTTTTCCAAATAATTTTTATTAACAAGCCAATCAAATCACATTAATTCCAAATCACATTAATTCCAAATTGCACAGCCAAATTTTTAAAATTTTGTTGGGGGTACCCATACTTTGAGCTGAGAAAGAGATCCAAACATCTCAATTTCTTGTCAAGTGTAGCTTTAAGATGCACAGAAGCAAAAAGAAAGTGGTGATTCCCAATTCATTGTTTTTTCCTGCTCTGGGAATACTCAAGGTTTCAAATCACATCCATTGCTGCTGTTCAGTCTGAGTTATTTTGCTATTTGTTCAGACTCCAGCCCAGTCCATTTTTGTCAAATTTCATTCAACTTCCTTGCTTTTTGACCCTTACTGCCTTTTAAGGTACAGTGATACCTCAGGTTAAGAACTTAATTCGTTCCAGAGGTCCATTCTTAACCTGAAACTGTTCTTAACCTGAGGTACCACTTTAGCTAAATTGTGCCACGGCCGCGCAATTTCTGTTCTCATCCTGAAGCAAAGTACTATTTCTGGGTTAGCGGAGTCTGTAACCTGAAGCATCTGTAACCTGAAGTACCACTGTATATCCTTCAACCTTTGGTGGAACTGCGGAGGAGGATATATGTATATGTACATGTACATGTACATGTACATGTACATGTATATGTATATGTATGTGTTGTTGTTTTTAAAAAGTATGCTACCAAACCTGCCCACTGACATGTATACCAACACACGGCACCATGGAGGTGTGATATTTTGAGATCTTTGATCCAGAGTTATAGCATGCCATGGAGAGATTGCACTGAGAGGGATCAGAAAGAACCACTGAGTCCCAATTTGGGTTCAGATGAAAGCCATTTATTGCTACAAAAACCAAATTAAAAGAATAAAACTGTTATTTTAGTGTGGTAGCACCTACACTTTGGAACTCACTGCCTATTGGCATCGGGCACTGTACTCTTTGCAGTGCCTGCTGAAAACATTTTTGTTTAGGCAAGCCTATCCAGAGAAATTACATGAATTAGGATAGACCACATGTTTCTCATAGACACTGAGGACAAGCATGTCTCCTATTCAGGAGGAGAGCCAGTTGTGCCAAGGTTTGCTTCCTCCGTGTGCTTGTCAAATGCTCCCACTTTGCAAAGTGTCAGTAAGACACTTTGATTCATTGCCATGAGTAAAGTGTATGATGATGATGATGATGATGATGATGATGGTGATGATGGTGATGTGGTGGTGGTGATGATGATGATGCAAAGGTCAGGAAGTTAAAGGGCATGCATGGAAGAAGAAGGAGAAGGAGAAGGAGAAGAAGCCACCTATCTGACTGGGTTGCTCCAGCCACTCTGGGCGGCTCCCAACAAAAAATAGCAAAAACTGAACAGGGCTGCCTTCAGATGACTTCTAAAAGTTGTATAGTTCTTTATCTCCTTGACATGTGAAAGGAGGGAATTCCATAGGGAGGGTGCCACTACTGAGAAGGCCCTCTGCCTGGTTCCTTGTAACCTCACCTCACGGAGTGAGGGAACCAACAGAAGGCCCTCAGAGCTGGATCTCAGTGTCTAGGCTGGACGAAGGGGGTGGAATGCATTGCAGGTGATATCAAACTATCGCATGACACTTGTGAAGACTTCATACATGTCTGGCGAAGCCTAGTATGGCCGGAAAACTTCCCTGGGCAGAGTTAGGTTTTCCTGTCAGCCATATGTATGTTTTCAACAGTATGCAACATTACAGCCAATCTAACAGGGCCTATTGACCTGGCAATGGGTTCCGTCCTACTTTGGGGGAAATAACAGATGTACAAATAACAGGTTTTAATATTTCTCGACAACCTTCTGAATCGTGGGTTCTTACTGAACAAAAAGAAGAGGCTACTTGGTGGTTTTCTTTTGTGCTGTAGCCATAAATTGTGGAACCTTTACAGTTCAGCACCCAGCAAAATAAAAACTTATGAGGTTCAAAACATAGCCCATCTGTTAGTGATATGGGCAAACCATGTATTCTCTACATACATTTATACATTTCCTGCATTGCATATTATTTCAAATATTTGCTCTTGGAACTGCAAGGTGTCCTACTGTCATAACAGTCAAGTTATTCATTAAGCTGTCAGCACCTTTGCATATTTCTTCCCACACAGAGTCCATTTCTGATTTTCCATTCCCCCTTGGAGGACCTACTCACTCATCACCAAGAGCGGTTACTCTCATAACTGGTGCAATTGAGATTTTCATGTCAACATATGTAAACCAAAATCTAAACCTCCTTATTGCTAGGATTCCAACTCCCAAATTTCCTAGGGCACTAATGGATTTTGAGGGCCAGCTTGAATTTGCAAAGAGTTTTGCTCCTATCAACATGATGCAGTTTTTGGCACTAACTTCTGAGCTGGGCATGTAAAGTAGTATTAGACACTAAGAACAAACAAGTATCGACCAGGAGGCAAAAAGGAACCATGATTGATTGCAAACCCCTGTGTTTTGAAATGATGCAGTGCATACAACGGCATAATAGCAAAAACAGAGGCGCCACCATTGTTTGGACTTCAGCTAAGGATGGTGTTGTTGAATTGCATATCAATGCACTACAGTAGTTGGTAGATCATATGTCTGAACAATTACAACAGCCGGGGTTGGCCTAAAACACTTAGCTGGTCAAAGCTCTTGCACTGCAGCATGAGGCAAAAGTGTACTCCAGGGCGTGTTGCAATGTTGTAAAAATCATTCTGCTTCAGAGATGTCCTTGGAAATACTGTTGCATACCCTCCAACATTTCTCCGATGAAAATAGGGATGTCTCATTCCATAACAATAATTTTACTACAGTGGTACCTCGGGTTAAGTACTTAATTTGTTCCGGAGGTCCGGTCTTAACCTGAAACCGTTCTTAACCTGAAGCACCACTTTAGCTAATGGGGGCTCCTGCTGCCGCCGCACCGCCAGAGCACGATTTCTGTTCTCATCCTGAAGCAAAGTTCTTAACCCGAGGTACTATTTCTGGGTTAGCGGAGTCTGTAACCTGAAGCGTATGTAACTTCAGGTACCACTGTATTTATACCCCACACATCTTACTGGGTTGCCCCATTCACTCTGGGCAGCTTCCAAAACACATAAAAACATAATAAAACATTAAACATTAATAAAAGCTTCCCTGAACAGGATTGCCTATACAGGGCTCAGGGGTCGGATAACTCCATACCCTCCAACATTTCTCCAGTGAAAATAGGGGCATCCTAAGGAAAAGTGGGACATTCCGGGATTGAATCAGAAACTGGGATGGCTTCTGTAAACCAGGGACATCCCTGGAAAATAGGGACATTTGGAGGGTCTTCTTTCGCTCCTTACTTGAATTGCTTGTGCTACTGGACTGATGGTCAAAGCACTGCATTGTACAAATAATAATAATAATAATAATAATAATAATAATAATAATAATAATAATAATTTTTATTTATACCCCACCCTCCCCAGCCAAGGCCGGGCTCACTGCAGCTAACAAGCAATAAAAAAACCAAAGTTGAATGATTACAAATTAAAAACAAAATTAAAATACAACATTAAAATATTGAAACATTAAAATATTAAAATGTAGCCTCATCGCAGGAGGAGAAAGGAAAAGAAAAAAGAAAGGGAGGGAGGGAATCAAATTGACTCCAAGCCAAAGGCCAGGCAGAACAACTCTGTCTTACAGGCCATGCGGAAAGAAATCAGATCCTGCAGGGCCCTGGTCTCATGAGGCAGAGCGTTCCACCAAGCCAGAGCCAGAGTTGAAAAGGCCCTGGCTCTGATTGAAGCCAATCTAACTTCCTTAGGGCCCGGGACAACTAGGGTGTTGCTATTTATGGACTTTGAGGCCCTCCGTGGGGCATACCGGGTGAGGCGGTCCCGTAGGTAAAAGGGTCCTAGGCCATGAAGGGCTTTAAAGGTCAAAAGCAGCACCTTAAATCTGACCCTGTACTCCACCGGGAGCCAGTGCAGCTGGAAAAGCACTGGGTGAATATGCTCCCATGGCAGGGACCCCGTGAGGAGCCTCGCTGCAGCATTCTGCACTCGCTGGAGTTTCTGGGACAGCTTCAAGGGCAGCCCTGCATAGAGCAAATTACAGTAGTCAAGCCTGGAGGTGACCGTCGCATGGATCACTTTAATGTAGCTTTAATCTTCTCCACTGAGTCTCCTGACCATTTTCAAAAGGCACACTTTTCCAAAGACATAGGAATCAACTCCTAGGGGCTGAGATCCCTTCATCCCCCCAATAAAATATTTGAGCCCCCCCCCCCAGTTGATGGGCATTGCCATTCAAATGGTGTACCCATACTGCATCATCTGATCAGTTATATGGGCCAGGACTTACCTACCCGCCCCACCCCCAATATTTTATTCAAGTTGGCACCCTTGTTCAGAGTTTCACTCTAGACTGTTAATAGCTAACTGGAGAGTGCAGAATAGCAAATTAATTTGAGCATTCTGCAAAAGCTCCTCCGGTTATAGGTTTATTTGTTAAATGCAGAAAAACCAACCACAACACACAAGTGCTAGGGAGGAGATGTTTACTCATTTCCACTGCAGTCCTTCCCACGTTGACTACTCAAAAGTAAGTTCTACTGAGTTCAATGAGGCTTAGTCTAGGCTAAACGGGGTTGGGATTGCAGCCTTCTTTAGATTTAGATATCTCACACTTTGTCGAGTTGGTAATCCCAGAGTAGCTTTTAACAAAATAAAAGCAATCTACGGTAGAAACACAATGTGAAACAGCAGCCAACAGCAGTTACTCTAAGTCTATCCCATCCAAATACAGCAACAAACACCGAAACCCTCCCCAATAACATTCCAACAGCAAGGATTTCTGACAACATCTCTCCCACCACTCCGCACTAATAATCTGGAAGAATAAAAGTGTTTTTAACCAACACCAGAAGATAGCCAATCATATTTCAAAACCTGGCAGCAGGCAGGTCAGCTACAAAAGGAGCAGAAGCAGTAACAACCGCTGCCAAGCCCCAGAGAAAGGGAGAATTCAAGCAAAGAACTTGCAGAAGGAGCGAGGAGTCGAAATTGCCACAACTGCCACTGCCACCCCAGCCCAGGGACAATGATTTGTTGTTGTTGTTGTTTAGTCGTTTAGTAGTGTCCGACTCTTCGTGACCCCATGAACCAGAGCACGCCAGGCACTTCTGTCTTCCACTGCCTCCCGCAGTTTGGTCAGACTCATGTTTGTAGCTTCAAAGACACTATCCAACCATCTCGTCCTCTGTCGTCCCCTTCTCCTTGTGCCCTCCATCTTTCCTAACATCAGGGTCTTTTCCAGGGAGTCTTCTCTTCTCATGAGGTGGCCAAAGTATTGGAGCCTCAGCTTCACGATCTGTCCTTCCAGTGAGCACTCAGGGCTGATTTCCTTAAGAATGGATCGGTTTGTTCTTCTTGCAGTCCATGGGACTCTCAAGAGTCTCCTCCAGCACCATAATTCAAAAGCATCAATTCTTCGGTGATCTGCCTTCTTTATGGTCCAGCTCTTACTTCCATACATCACGACTGGGAAAACCATAGCTTTTACTATATAGAACTCCCATTACAGGATAGTCCACAGCTACTGAATAAGCCTCAGGAGATCCCTCTTGGCCCTGATGCACCATCTAGTGGACCACCTTGGTTGTTGTTTTTTCCCAATCCCAGGCAAACAGGAAAGATAGGCAGGGCTGGATTTAGATGAAGAGAGGCCCTAGGCTACTCCACTAGTGAGGCCCCTCCTCATTCCCCACCCTCACAACTAGAAGGAAATGGAAGAGTGTTATAAACAAAATTGAGTGAAACCAAGGGTGATGATGGGTATTTAAAATTCTGCAATTCACAATTTCTCCTCTAAAGGACATAAGATAGTATTGTTAAATACCATTGTGATTTTTTAAAAAATGCATAAAATCAACACTGAAAAACTTTTGCAGTAACTGAACTTTGTACCCCTTTTGTGGAATAAGCATTATTTTTTAGGAAAATGAAGTTGTAATGTTATTCTTAAAAAACCCGTGCAGGTGGCCTGGCCAGGGCGAAGGCCTCTTATATACCTGCTGGGATTGACAAGGCATCTGACCCTCACCTGAATCTCATAACTCTCCTGACAGACAATTTGTTCTGCAGCCACAGTGGGGCAATAAAGGATGAGATTGCCCACCAGATACCAGGCACTCTACTATTCAAATTAGGCACCAGTGAAGAACTGGTTGACAAGTCTTATCAGTCACTGATGTATGAGCAGATTTTATTTGCTGCTGTTCTGGGCTTTTGGTGCACCAGGGTTTACACCATGTAATAGAGTTGGCCAGGATGCCAGAAGAGATACAATTCATGAGCTTTCTCCATTATCTGCACAGCAGGGGGTGTTCAGTAAACAGTACAAAGGCTGAGCTGAAGCGTTGCCTGCTGGCTACCTGCTTTCAGCAACAGGGGTTGCTGTTTGGTAGTACCCAATTGGTTAGCAGTCAGATTCTAGAGCTCCCTATTGGTGGCTCTTAGGTAATTCACAAAATGCAGGGTCCATTCATAAAACATAGTGTTCATTCATAAAGCAGTAACATAAATCTCCATTGCTACATATTGGGTGTATATTTCAGCAGTTGAATGCACAGGTTTATGGCCATGCTGTAGTGTAGTGCTTATGTGACTGTGAATAAAAGCTGGCTGGGCTCATTGTCTCGGGGTTTGGGGGGGAGAGGTGACAAAACTGATTTTCAGTAAGTGCCCCCCCTTTATTTTCATAACAAGTCCTTGAGTCTGTACTCTGAATAGTGACACCAGGGACCTAGAAGGTGCAGGGCTTGTCAGTCCAACCCCTGCACAGTCTCATCAGGGCTGACCTTAAGGCAATTGGAGCAATTTGGGCCCCGCGTACCGCTCCTAAGGGCCCCCCCACACACATCAGGGCAATCTAGATGGATTTTATTTATATCTATAAGACTTTGACTGTGAACCTACACAGTCCTACAAAAAAACAACAACCTAAAGTTGCGCCCCACTGTTTCAAATTGGGCCCCACAGGCTAGCCCTGAGTCTCATAGTTGCTGGGCCTGAGTTGCCCTGCCCTTGCATGAAGTCTCGAGTTTGCAGTTTTGGGAGAGAGGAGACTGCGGCATTGGGGAGTGGGCAGGCTGGCGAGGCCCCCTAGATTTAGAGGCCCAGGTTGCCCTGCCCTCACATGAAGTCTTGGGTTTGCAATTTTGGGAGAGGGGAGACTGTGGCACTGGGGAGCGGGCAGGCTGGCAAGGCCCCCTAGATTTAGAGACCCTGGGCTTCAGCCTACTTAGCCTATACAGAAATCCAGCACTGAAGATATTTAAGTCCTTGGTAGCCTGCCCTCCATCATCAGAGGCAGCAATGCTTCTCAATATTTCTGGCAACCAAAGGAAGGGAAAATGCTCTTAGACTCAAATCTTGCTTTGGGGCATCCCATAGGTATCTGGTTGGCCACTGTGCGAACAAGATGCTGCATCAGATGAACCTTTGGCCTGATGCAGCTAGAATCTTCTTACATCCTTATGCCATAGATGGATGGTGAGCTGAGTTTGGCTTGATGAACAGTGGTACCCAACATTTAGCAAGGCCGTTTCTTAAAACAATTAGGGTGTAACAGCAAAGTTAAAAGTAAACCATGATCTCTCCCTTCCTCTAGGTGGCGGAAGAGGGCTGTTCTGGGACAAATCGGGAGACTTTTTGTTGTTGTTTAATGTATTTATTTCTTTTGTGTTTGCTCTCCAATTTCTTTCAACTAAGCAGTATTACGTGTATGTTTTGTTCCTCTCCCAAATACTAGGAAAGGGGATGGAAAATAATCAGTAGCTTAATACCCCATGTGCAACGTACTTGAATCTCTTAATTTGGGTTTTTTATTTTTTTTATTTAATAGCGTTGAAGGGTTTGTTTGATGATGGTGATAATGACAAATCTTTGCAACCACTTTACGTGCCAGAAATCCCTGGGTTTATAGTTCAATCCTGTGCAGTTTACCCAGAAGTCCTATTCAGTTTTACTCCCTGGAAAATGTGTGGAGAATCACAGCCCAAATTTCTCGCAGGTGCATCAACAGATGTCCTTCAAAAGAAAGAAAGAAAGAAAGAAAGAAAGAAAGAAAGAAAGAAAGAAAGAAAGAAAGAAAGAAAGAAAGAAAGAAAGAAGAGCTTCAAGGAAAGCATCCCCATAACTTTCCTAGCTAATAGACTCAGATGACCCACTTTACAGTAACACGTGAAAAGGACCATTCATCCTGCTGTACATTCAAATGATAGAGATTGGATATGTTTTATAGCAAGGGATGGGGAACATTTTGAGAAAGAAGTAAAAAGAATGGCTACAAACTCATTTATATGCCTTATACAGTCTGTTATCTTAAAGATAATGGGGAGAGAGATGCCCCTTCCTACCTACCCCTCAAAACCTGGGTTAGGGATATTACAAGGAACACATCTCAGCTTCCTATGAGATGAACATGCAAATCCTGCCTGAGGGTTCACTTTTTCAGCAGCAAAGAACAGGTTTCCCGGGGGCAGGGGGAATGTAGAAGGTAGAGGACCCCTGAACAGTTAAGTCCAGTCAAAGGCAACTATGGGGTTGCGGCACTCATTTCGCTTTCAGGCCAAGGGAGCTGACGTTTGTCCACAGGCAGCTTTCTGGGTCATGTGGCCAGCATGATTAAACCGCTTCTGGTGCAACGGAACACCATGATGGAAGCCAGAGTGCATGGAAATGCCATTTACCTTCCTGCCAACTATTTATCTACTTGCACTGGTGTGCTTTTGAACTGCTGGGTTGCTAGGTTGGCAGGAGCTGGGACAGAGCAACGGGAGCTCACTCCATTGCGGGGATTCGAACTGCCAACCTTCTGATCGTCAAGCTCAAGTGGCTCAGCAGTTTAGACTACAGCACCAGCCGTGTCCGTGGGGGAAAGTGGTGGGACAAGCAGAGATCTACATGAGCCTTCAGAGTCCATGCAGAGACCTACATGTCTCCTCAAGTGGCTTTTTATTTCTGACCATAAAACATCTAATGCTGTACAGTGGTACCTCGGGTTACAAATGCTTCAGGTTACAGACTTCGCTAAGCCAGAAATAGTACCTTGGGTTAAGAACTTTGCTTCAGGATGAGAACAGATGCGCCGTGCTCTGGCGGCACAGCGGCAGCAGGAGGCCCCATTAGCTAAAGTGGTGCTTCAGGTTCAGAAAAGTTTCAGGTTAAAAACGGACCTCCGGAACGAATTAATTACGTAACCAGAGGTACCACTGTAATTACCTTTGCTTATATTATTTGTGATATGCAGATCAGTTTAGGTTTTCTGTTGACAAGAAATACTGTTTGTTGCTCATGAATTCTGGCCACTTTCGAAAATAGGAGGCAAAACGTTTTCTACAAGGCATCTAGAAAGTAGTTTCACGGTATCAAAACTGGGAAATTCTCTCTCTCTGGTGGGGATTCCCTTTATCTTCTGCATGGGTCTGAACTGGATACTATTAAAAAAAAGAAAAAGAATGATTACGACCATCCAGGCTCCCTAACAGATTACAATATAACCACAAAGCAGGTGCAGTGGTGGTAGGGTGAGGATGGAGGAGCTTAAAATAACTTAGGTGAGTGAGCCAAGCCAAACCACACATTCTCAGGAATGATCTTTTCTTTGCCTGCCAAATCAGTGGGAGATGAAGAGACTCAGCCTGCTGTTGTTTCTCTCCACCTTGAGAAGTTTGGGGAATCCTGGAGCAACCCTCTCTTGAGGCCAACCCGTGACTGAAACCTATAATATCAAACTTGGAATAATAATAATAATAATAATAATAATAATAATAATAATAATAATAATTTATTATTTGTACCCCGCCCATCTGGCTGGGTTTCCCCAGCCACTCTGGGCGGCTTCCAACAAAGATGAAAGATACATTAAAATATCACATATTAAAAACTTCCCTGAACAGGGCTGCCTTCAGATGTCTTCTGAATGTCAGGTAGATGTTTATCGCTTTGACATCTGATGGGAGGGCGTTCCACAGGGCGGGCGCCACTACCGAGAAGGCCCTCTGCCTGGTTCCCTGTAACTTGGCCTCTCGCAGTGAGGGAACCGCCAGAAGGCCCTCGGAGCTGGACCTCAGAACGATGGGGGAGGAGACGCTCCTTCAGGTATACTGGACCGAGGCCGTTTAGGGCTTTAAAGGTCAGCACCAACACTTTGAATTGTGCTCGGAAACGTACTGGGAAGGCAAGCAAATTCACCAAAAGTAACAAGAGCTGGGGATTTTTTCAGAGCTCAACTTGTATATTGACTGAGAGACGGATTTGTGAAGCTGGGAATCCTCCATTCAAAGCTTGACAAAGTCCTGAAGTCACAGGGTGGTTTTTAACAGCCTCTGGGATATACTTCGGGAATTTGACTGTTGTGGCTTCCGATATGAACTGACCTGATTTGTACCAGCTGGACCAACACATAGATCAAATCTTTGCGTTTTTGCCCTTTTCCAAATTTTACAATGCAGTAATCAGCTAAAGAAAAAGCACATCAAAATGCCTTTAAAAAGTATTTTGAGAGGAAAATGCATTTGGAAATGCGTGCTTAGAGATAGAGGCAATTCAAATACATATTCAACTGTGAATTTCTGTAAGGATTTTAAATCAATCTATCAGTCAAAGATTATTGCAGAAATGGGATGGAATAAGAAGGGCCATGGACTGGAAATAGACCATTCCCCCCCTATCCCTAGCAAAATCTAGCTCTCAGCCTGTGTCTATTCCCCATCTTTAATACAGGGACTTAAAAATAAATAACTAACACCTACTTTACAGAATCATTGTAAAGTTAGTGCAACAGTGTAAAGTAAAGTGGTTTGCACATTCTCTGTCAATGGTAAGGATTATTACAATTAGTATTCCCAACCGTGCCTGGTTTAATGTTAATTCTCTTAGATTGCAATTGGATTTGAGTAAGCTGGACAGAAATATATACCGTATTTTTCGCTCTATAAGACTCACTTATTCCCTCCTAAAAAGTAAGGGGAAATGTGTGTGCGTCTTATGGAGCGAATGCAGGCTGCGCAGCTATCCCAGAAGCCAGAACAGCAAGAGGGATTGCTGCTTTTGCTGCGCAGTGATCCCTCTTGTTGTTTTGGCTTCTGAGATTCAGAATATTTTTTTTCTTGTTTTCCTCCTCCGAAAACTAGGTGTGTCTTATGGTCTGGTGCGTCTTATAGGGCGAAAAATATATATATATATATATATATATATATATATATATATATATATATATATATATTTGCTTTCGTAGATTTTCACGGGTACAGGAATGCAGGTTTTGGTGTCCTCGGGTGTCTTCCCGTGTAAAAGTTGGGGTGTCTAGGCGACGTTTCGACGAGGTCTCACTCGTCATCTTCAGGCTGGTGCTTTCGGCTTCTTGTTACTGGAACAGAGCAGGATCTCAGTGTTTGAGTTCCTATAAATACTGTTGAGGGGGTGTGGTGTATAGCCTCCAATGTTCTGGGCAGAGAGGAAGTTCCCAGGCTAGTGTGCCTTTTCTTCTTTTGTTCCTTAATTACTTGAGGGATATCTTGAGTGATTTCTTGAGTGATATCCTGAGTACCACTTAGGTGGGTCATTAGGTGTGGATTAGTTGCTAAAGTCTTTGTGTCTTGACCTCTTGAACTTTGTGAAGAGTTTTTCTGAGAAGATGGCTGTACTGCACTTAGTTGTGCTCTGGCTTGGCTTCGTGTATAGGGGCGAGCTGTGGTTTTGTGGCCTGTGTCAGCCAGATCTGTGTAGGGATTGCAGGGGGGTGCAGCATCCGGAGGTGCCACCATGGTTTGGCTACTGGATGGTGTCTGTAATTTATCTGTGGAGAGGGTCTGGGTTTGGGTCTGGTGTGGTTGATTGGTGATAGCGTTCTGTGTGCCTCTGGATCTGGTGTCAGTTTTTGTGGGGAGGGCTAATTTCCAGATGTCTGGCAAGCGGGATGTGTCGTCACGCTTGTTCATGTTGTGAGGGTGTTTCTCTATCTCGATGGCTTCCATGATTATTCTCTTGTGGTGATGTTCCATGTTAAAGAGCAATTTGGATCCCTCAAGTAATTAAGGAACAAAAGAAGAAAAGGCACACTAGCCTGGGAACTTCCTCTCTGCCCAGAACATTGGAGGCTATACACCACACCCCCTCAACAGTATTTATAGGAACTCAAACACTGAGATCCTGCTCTGTTCCAGTAACAAGAAGCCGAAAGCACCAGCCTGAAGATGACGAGTGAGACCTCGTCGAAACGTCGCCTAGACACCCCAACTTTTACACGGGAAGACACCCGAGGACACCAAAACCTGCATATATATATATATATATATATGTGTGTGTGTGTGTGTGTGTGTGTGTGTGTATGCCATTCCCCGCCCAGCTCTGTCTATCAGCTAGCAGTAGCAATTGTGCATGCGCGCGAACACACACACACATTCAGGTTAAGCCTTCAAATGTTTCTCCCTTTGCCCACTTTCAACAGGTTGGAGTAGAACTGCTGCCAGGTATGTTTTCATTCGTTCAGTAGGGTGGCTAGAGAATTCAGCAGGTGGGGAAGTCCAAGCAGCCCCTCCAACAAAATATGGATGTTATTATGTCTGACCTTATTTTCTCATGTGCAACCTTCCAAATGCTTTTAATAAATGCGGCCGATGTTTCCAAGGAACTGTCTCTTGCTGAGCTGCTTGATAAGAACAATGTCGTATTAAACATTCCACAGGACTCTGCCAAATGACATTTGGTGAAACCAAATCTCTGTTAACATACCTGCTTTTATTAAAGTTGGCCATGTTTTCGTCATAACACATTCTTGAACAGAGACAGATTTAGAAACCCGAACTGGCACAAGTTCCAAATGCTCATTTTCTAATTTTGAGGTAATTACAGTCAACAACATTTTTCTCTAAATGTATCTAAAGTAATATGAAATATATTTTTGTGTGTGTGGCTGGAATCCAGAGCCTCATACATGCTGAGGTTTCCTATTATCTTCTTTGAGGGACTGAGCACTGGCTGTGATCAATGTTCCTGAACACGTGTTAAGATCCCTAGGTGCTTTCAAGCATGGTCAATCTCAAATCCATGCGGTAAATTTTATTTTCGACATGTAAGGAGATGTTCAAAATGTTGACTGCCCATCTGCAGTATGAACTGATGCAGTCCAGAACCTCATTCTACCACCTTGTTCTGCTTAATACTGTCTCTGATATCTGTGGAATGTGGAGGATCTTGCTGAAGGACCAGCAAACATAACATGCACCCTTTGCCAAATTTGTAAGATTGTAGCTGCAGCTTACACCTGGAGAAGTTCAGATCCGACTCCCTCAGTGACAATTATTCAAGCTCAAATTGTATCAGAAATTTCTACTAGGTTGAAGCAGCACAAAGTGGGCACATCTCACCAGCCATGTATTGAGGAATGACAACAGCTAAACCAGTGCAAATACTGGTTGACTAAGCTTGTACCCAGTGGCAGTGGATTCTATAGAGAGAGGCTGCAGTTCATAGGGTGGTAAGGATGGATGGGTTTGTCAGTGTTGGTTTCTCCCAGTTTCTCATTTCCCCCATTTTCCACAGTCCTGCATCAGTTTGAGAGTTTGTTTCTTAAAAGTTCACATGAAAATCCACCAGTATTTTGGTGTGAATTTTTTTGGATGCACGTACTTTTGCAAGCAAATTTCGTTAATACGATACAATTTTGTCTGCTGCTGTCACTAATTATGCCTTTTTACTCACACTTTCCCCTAAAACACATTTTTTAGACATTCTTTGGTTGGAGAACTTCATCACAAAATTCAGAAAAGGATAGCTGTGTTTCAGTTCACATATAATTTCAGGAAGTGCGAATTAGGATGTTTCACATTAAAATGTGAACCAAACTGAGCTTCTCCTACATCCCTGTGTAATGTCTCACAAAGCTTGCATCTCATTTATGCATCTCTGCATATGCCGAGTCTTTGCACTACATTTGTTGCACCGGAATGATGTAGGGTAGCCTCTTCCTTTCTGATAGGAATAACCCATCTGCAGCAGATGACTACATTTTCTGTCACAGTTGAAAGGAAAATTGAGAAGTGTCTGTAATTAGAATTTTCAGGAGATAACAGCTATCCAAGCTTCAAAATCAAAGTGCTTTAGTTAAATTATTTTCTGAATTAAAAGACTCTTCTAAAATATTTGGCACATTTTAAGAATATTGAAGATAAAATCCTTTGTGACTTCACTATTTTTCTTGCTATGGTTTCTTAAAACAATTCTGGTGAGGATGTGTATCAAATGATGCCTTAATGAAAGGCAAACAAAGCTGAGTAGAACAAATTATGGTTTTTATGATCCCGATTAATCGTTCTTAGTTTTTTGGATTCACGTATACTCGTCTGTTTCGATTCAGAATTTCTTAGTCTATGAGACTGAAGACAAATCCTTTAACAGCATTTAGATTTGTATAACATAGAAATAGGAGTAGCCAATGTGGAGCCCACTAGATGTTTTGGACTCTCAGTCTCATCAATCCCAGCCAGCATCGTCAATAGTCAGGGATGATGAGAGTTGTAGACCAACATCTGGAGAGCAACAACATTAGCTATCACTGGCATAGAACATGTTAATAAAGATGCATGCAAGCTTGAGTGCCAAAAGCTAACATCAGAAGGCCAATACACACAGCCAGACTTGTTTATTCTGGGTTTTTTGCCGAGGCCCACACAACCCTGGCACAGCCCACTAGATCTGCCAGGTATGCCTGCTTTGCCCTTCCTATCCACCTAAGCCACCTGCTTGTAGGTGCTACTGCAGCTGTATCTGGAAAGCCTTCCACCATTTTGAATTTCCCATAATGCCCTAGACTTCACAGATGTAGATACTGTTGCCAGGTATGCCTGGGGCTGGGGAGATACCAGGGGGCACCTTTTCGATAACCTCAAACCTGGAGCTCTCCCTGCTAGCCTGCTTTAATTAAATTCACATATAAAACTTGCAAGTTCAGAGGGGGGGGGGGAATGGTATTTTCACACCTGAACTTGGACATTATGCTTCAGATTGCAGCTCTAGTGTGAATGCCATCTAGTGAGAAAACCGATTCACAAATATATTTCCCACGTGCAGAAACCAAGCCAAGATGCTTATACAGTTTTCCTAGGACTGTCTCACTTTAAGTCGTGGCCTGTGCCCAATTTTTTTGAACACTTCCCACATTGAAACAACAATATCCTTCTTGCATGCAGTAAATTAGCACATCGTAAGATAATATTTTAGTATAGATCTCCCTAATGTTCTAGCTTATTCTGTGCAGGGAGCCTTTTATGTCAGGGAACATTCAAAAATACACACACCGAAGTGTTACAGTCCAGGGTCTGACCATCCCATTAATCTATTCTGCCTTGACAGCTCTCAGTTTTAAGAAGCAGAATTTTGAGGTCAGGAGGTGTGGCTTCCCAGCAGCCTGGGTCATTAAAAAAACAAAAAGCACTAGGCACTGAGGTTTCCTTATTTAAAATGTTGAGTTTTCCCTCTTATTTAAACAGTCCAGCTGTATTGCTCCCGATGTATAAGTACGCTCAGAAAGTCTACTAAATCGGAAAGGAAGTGAAAGGGCAGATCTACTGTGGAATCACCCTGCAGACCCACGTTTTGTCCGGTCAAGTAAAGATTTATTCAATGCAAACTTTGCGTTTCACAGGCTATTACAGCAGCCTTCTCTGGACAGGATGTGAAAATGTGCAGCTGCTTGTTTCAAGCAGGGCAGACGCCCAGCTAGTGGCCGCCGGTGCTGTTCCTTAGAATCACATCGTCCAGAAATATTGTGTTAACATCAGACTCAAAGAATAACAAGAAGAACTTTCCAGCGTTTTCCTAGACTCGCTGCCAGATAGGCGTCCTTCTCTTCGTTCTGTGGTCAGTCGCATTTTAGGGCTCAAAATAAATAAAAGAGATCAACGGGTTGAGGCAGCACTCTTCGAAGTTAGCAAGGGAAGACAAAGTTGCCCACAGGGCTATGACAATGCCACTGTGGCTGGCGGGGACAGGGAGGGAAGAGAGCTTCTTGAGCCTTGTCAAGAAGACACTGGCCCCAGCCCAGTGCAAGTGATTGGCCATGCAAGGAAAGTCTTGTGGCCTACACTGGAATGAGCATTGCAAGACCATGGCTGTTTACTCCAATTGAAGTTCAATTGTGTTCAACGATGTTTGACTTCCAGGGCACGTGACCATGTCTAGGACTGCCACCAGCAAAATACGGTAGCAATGTGGAGTGAGGTGGGATCTTTCCAGTTCATATTCCCATGCAAATCTACCAGATCCACATGACCCATGGGGGGCAGGGTGGTGGACGCCATCCACGCCAAGTGTCCCAGGGGATGGCACTACAATGTCACCTCCCCTCAGAGATGACACCTGGGGCGGGCTGCTCTCACCGCACCCTCCTTTCTCTGCCAGTGCCCAAACCAAAACCAAAATTGAATTTGTTATAAATTTGGAAAACTAATTTTTTTTTTTGAAAAAAACCAAAACCAAAACTGAAACAGCATTACCCAGACATTTCTCACTTTATTAAGGTGTGGCTTCACTGATTGTTATATTTTTCTGTTGTTATGTCTTTAAGTGATGTAATATATTGTATGTGTTTATTATTATGATGATTATGATTATTATGATTATGATTATTAATACCCCACCCATTTGGCTAGGTTTCCCCAGCCACTCTGGGCAGCTCCCAGCAGAATATTTAAAACACGATAAAACATCAAACATTAAAAACTTCCCTAAACAGGGTTTCCTTCAGATGTCTTCTAAAAGTCAGATAGTTGTTTATTGCCTTGACATCTGGTGGGAGGGCGTTCCACAGGGTGGGCGCCACTACCGAGAAGGCCCTCTGCCTGGTTCCCTTTGACCTCACTTCTCGCAATGAGGGAACCACCAGAAGGCCCTCAGAGGAGGACCTCAGTGTTCAGCTACCCTGAACTCCAGATTTGAGGAAGAGTAGAGTATAACAATCTTGAATTAGTTGATTTAGAAAACAGACATTACATGACGTGTGTCTGTGATTACAGAATTGTTGAGCTGGAAAGGACCACAAGGGCCATGTAATCCAACCCCATTCAATGCATGAATATTTTTGCCCAACGTGGGGCTCAAACCCATGACCCTGAAATTAAGAGTCTGATGCTCTACCAACTGGTGAAGCACACATGTGTGTTATTACTTGATCCTGCATTCATCAAAGCCCTGGAATGCGTGCATGGACATAGGCGTTTGCATCTTACTGGACACCAAGTGATGTGTCATTTGCCAACCAACAGCAGAATTTATTATGCTGAACAAATATGACTCCTGTATATAGGTGCAGGTTTTTTAAAAAAATAAAAATAAAGAAAATTTTGCAGACTTTTTGGAATATGATGTAGGCTGACTGTATGTTCAGAATAATAGGATTTTTTAAAGTACGGTTTATATTTTGCCAGATGTGTTGAGTGTCTTTATGTCTCTATGTGCTTCTGAGAAAGGAATCCGAAGAGCAAAATAAACAGACAGTGCACCTAAGTATAGCTACTGTGTTCCTTAAATGAATCAGACAGAAATGATGCTTAGGTGCCTACTGCAGACTTTAATTTACAGTGTGCGGTGAGCTACTGACAGTAATGTTGTCATCATTCTTTCTCTCTTCCTCTGTGACAATCAGTGGAGGTTTTTATGTTCTTATTCCTACGCTGATGCCAAACCAAGCCAAGCCCGTCCTTCCACTCTCCACTCACCCAACCACCCCTTGATAAAACGAGATGTTATAAAAGGTGAAACTTGCCAATAGATCCGAAATCTTTTTCCATTTCTCGCTCTCTTTTGATGCAATGCACTCCTTGAAAAAAAAAATCTAAGGAATATGCATTTTCTACAGCTATAACCGGCTTGTTCTAAATGGTGTCAGAATTCAAGAACATGACAAGGAAAATACAGCTGGAGCAGAGGGAACAAACCACACATCGAGTAGGAAATATTGCATTCCTATGCAGTTTTCAGGCATGCAAACTATCAGCCACATTACAGAACATTGGGGGAACCCTTGATGTTACCCAGATAGGCAGCTTATTTGAGACAGGCCCATCTGATTTTCCATGCTCTGAGAAACTTAACTCTCAGAGCTCCTTTGGGGGCCATACATCCTTATTGTCACATCTAATGGCTCGTGAAATGGCCTCGGTTTGGCAGCATGATTGGAACAGGGGTTATGTTAGAGTCCTTGTGTGCAGCTCGTGGCCACAGATGCATCCACCCAGAGGCTGTCCGTTATTGATTTTATGAAGGGGGACTCTGTGCCAAGTGAAAATCTGAGCAAACCACATGATAGGCAGCAGTCAGGGCAGAAGCAAACCCGTTTTCTTTCTTTTTTTTCAAACAGCGACAAAAATTCACATAGGGTAGAATTTCCATCGCACAAAATGTAAGTTAACATCCAGTGCTTAGAGTATCTTTAAAGTCTTATTTCAACTCATTAGGGAAAGGGAGGTGGTTCCCCAATACTTCCCAAAGTCTTAGGAAGTTCCAGGAGGTATGGTCTCATTGTTATATATGCCCCCCCCCCCCGCTCACTGTTTTGGATCCCTTGTGAGGTCTGATTTCAGGAAATTTGCTGTATTTACATTTCAGTTTATCCAATTTCAAAACTGATCCATCAACCAATTAACAATGGTAAATCTGATCTATCTATCTATCTATCTATCATCTATCTATCTATCTATCTATCATCTATCTATCTATCTATCATCTACCCCTTAGTATCATATTATTTTTCATAGAATGAAGGGACCTTAACTGACGTCCAACAAGACCCTAAAACAAATAAACACCATGAACACTGTTGTAATTGAAACATGTGATGCAGCCCAAATGGAAAAACCATGCACCATGATAATTAATGGGTTATAGCTAGAGTTGATCATACTTAAAGGTAAAGGTAAAGGTACCCCTGCCCATACGAGCCAGTCTTGACAGACTCTAGGGTTGTGCGCCCATCTCACTTAAGAGGCCGGGGGCCAGCGCTGTCCGGAGACACTTCCGGGTCACGTGGCCAGCGTGACAAAGCTGCATCTGGCGAGCCAGCGCAGCACACGGAAACGCCGTTTACCTTCCCACCAATAAGCGGTCCCTATTTATCTACTTGCACCCGGGGGTGCTTTCGAACTGCTAGGTTGGCAGGCGCTGGGACCGACCAACGGGAGCGCACCCCGCCGCGGGGATTCGAATCGCCAACCTTTCGATCGGCAAGCCCTAGGCGCTGAGGCTTTTACCCACAGCGCCACCCGCGTCCCTTGGTCATACTTAGGCCCACTGAAATTAATAGACATATGGGCAACTTAGGTTCATTAATTTCATTAGATCTATTTTGAGTATTATGTAGTTGAATAAAAACCCATTATACAGCTGGGTACAAGTTGCAAATAAAAGAAAACCTAGAGCAAGCCCCGGCGCTTGAATGTTTTCTTCAAAACAAAACACAGTGCCAGGTAAGAGTACCAGAATGGTAACTCTATTTACTTTGTATTCCTGTTTATTCAAACAGTAGTTGCATGGGCAATAGCCAGATTCCAGGATTGGTTTTGCTTCAAAACATCCACAATGAAAATGGGCCCTTAGACAGGGAAGGATATGTGGTTGAGTGGTTGATCCACATCTCGTCTTGCTGGAGATTTCCAGAGTGCTCTTAGTCCTCTTCACAAAATTTCCTTCATCTGTTTCCCTTATCTGGAAGCGGAAATGAGGCAGCAGCTGATGTCCCTGTGCTTCCTCATAACATACTCTATCCCTGCTGGAATTTCACTGCTGAAATCCAGGAGTTTAGTGAAGGAGTAGCCTAGCCAGTATGCTGGGATGGTGGCATGAGTAATGGGAACAGCATGTAGGCTCTTTCCCTCCCTCACCATGTTCATAAATGGCCATGAACTTATCTTTAATTCACTGTTTTTTCAAAGCTTGCTCTCTGTGCAAAAGAGGAAGAGAAATGCCATACTTTTCAGTGTATAAGACTATGTTATTTTCTTTAAAAATCATGCTAAAAAGTGGGGGTCATCTTATACAGGAGTAGTGCACAGGGTGGACATTTGATTGGTTGCTGGCGAGGCTGTCAGTGGCTATTGTGTGTGTTCCTGGTTGCTGCATCAATGGGTGGTGTTGATTGGCTGTTGCTCCGGCAGTTGGGCAGGTGATTGGCGATGGGACAGATGGGAGGTGGATTTAGTGATGCGTGAGGGTGAGCAATTTTCGGCAACCCCCCCTAAAAAAAGCTCAACCACCTTCCCCCATTTTCTTAAATTTGAGTCCCCCCAAATAGGGGGCAACTTATACACGGGAGCGTCTTATAGACAGAAAAGTACAGTATATATTATACCGGTATTTTACTTGAGGGGATAAGTTTCATTGAGCTCTATGGAATTCACTTCTACATAGATGGTTGACCAGGTTCTTTTTGAGCATATACAGTGAATTCTGAATCGACTAAATACTCTGTCTTCTGTATTCTCTTGACAGGGTTCTAAGGCTGGAAAACATCCAGCAGGTCCCTCCCCAGACATCAAAGCTGCTTTATCTTGAATTGGGGGCTGAAGAATCTAGGAAAAAGGTAAGACTCATTTCCTCACAGAATCAGAATCTGCCTCATTTAAACTTCTCTTCTGTTTACCCTCCTAGGTGCTTCATGCATGTAGGTGACAAAATTGGATGCATGAGCCAATTACCTAGAGAGAAATGTCCTCACATTGTACAGACGAGTTTTTTTGTACAAAATAATGCGAGATCTTCTTGTGCACAAAACTAGATAAAATATAACAATAAGGGGTGGTGATAAAATTCATATTTTCTGAAACCATATGAGAACTGAAACACAGCGATCCTCCAAAAATTCACACTTTTCCGAATTTTGTGATGCAGTTCGTCAATTAAACTAGGTTTACAAAAATGCTTCTATTAGTGGAAAGTATGCATAAAAATGAGCACATTAGTGAAACTAACATACAAAAAAGTGTGCATTAGTTAAAAACTGCATAAAAAAAGATTTATTAGGAGAAATTCACACCAAAATGAGTTTTCACAGGGATTTATTATTATTATTATTATTATTATTATTATTATTATTATTATTATTGCAAATTGCTGCAGAAATTTGGAAAACTGAATTTAAGATGGGAAAAAATGAGAAACTTATAGGCCCCAAAGTGAGAAATCCTTCCAGATCCTTTCTGAAATGGAAAGATCCATCCCTATCAAGGGATAAAGGGATTTGAAGTAGATGCTCAGAAGCTTTCTCTTGAAGAAGAGGTGGAGCCATACAAACGAGACCAACAGTTCTTCCTGCCTACCACTAGGCAGCGAAGTCTGTAGAATCCAATAATGATATGATTGTCAAGTAAAATGGTTCTTATTCCTTTGTAGGTGGGTGGGCAGGTGTTTTTTAAAGGCCTGGTATTTGGCTTCAACCTTTATTGCCTGGTGATGTTCTTCTTTTTTTGCTATTGAGCTTTAGGATGATTTTAAAACTTGTTTTTCATATTGTTCTATACAGTCATACCTCTTGTTGAGTTTGCTTCACATTGTGGCTTTTCGGGTTGCGAACGTGGCAGACCCAGAAGTGCGCAGAAGCGTGCAGAATGCTTTGCGCATGCACAGAAGCATTCTGCATGCTTCACGCTTGCGCAGAAGTGCTCTATTGCGCTCCGCACTTGTGCAGAAGCATCACTCTAGTTGCAGACTTTCGGGGTGCGAACAGCACCCAGGAACGGATTGTGTCCACAACTAGAGTTACCACTGTAAATAGTTGTACCTGGTTGGTCTTAAAGAATGAATACTGCCAGCAGCAAAAAGGCTTTTGGATTGATTCGGCAGAAATACCAGTGTGTGAGAAGATGCTGCAATGGACAGAGGGGTATCATACTGTGATAGCTTGGGAATCTGATTCAGACGCTGAATCGGGGGAATCCCAGCCTGCACAGGAGCCCCCGCCTCCAGGGCTGGCTGAGCCGGAGCAAGGGCTTGAATCTGAAGGGCTCCCACCTGTGCTGGATCCTCAGGAGCAGACACCAGCTGAATCCGCTCTGGCTCAGGAGGTGAATGAGGACCCATTGCCTGCAGGTGCTCCTCTTCCAGCCCTGTCAGGGGGAGGTGAGGTTGCCTCTGGGTCCAGTAACCCTCCAGCCTCTCCTTGAGCTGCAGAGGCTCAGGGCAGAGAGGCAGAGGGAACTAAGTTCTCTCAGGAGGAGTGCTCGCCTTAAGGCCAGGGGAGGTGAGTCACCTGTGGGCTGGGACTGCCCTAGGCCTCAGAGGAGATAAAGGCCAGTCAGACCGGTCCCAGGTTGCGGGAGCAATGTCGCTGGAAACCTGTTCCTGCCAGCACCCTGACCTGCTCTTCTGGAGTTCCTGATCACTCCCAGCTCCTTGCCTTGGACCCTGCTTTGCCCTTGACGGACAGCCTCCAGACTCTTGACCCAGGACTGGACTCAGACCACGTCGCACGGTACCCTCCCCGGGACCAGCACACATACACATAAAATCCACACAGAAACACATCATTTTATTTCAACTCACTTGTGGAAACAACTCAGAGGCCGTGAAAGAAGGAAAACAACAGGAAGATTTAAAGGAACTATTAGAAATGACTATTAAAGCAGTAGAGATATGAGGTGATCAGAGCTCCCCTGAATTCAAAGCATGGGAAGTCCCAATGAAAACTTAATAATTTGGCAGAAATTTGGATTAATTGATATGTATATGTATAATTTGGAATACTTAATGTGATTTGATTGGATTGTTAAAATGGAAAACTTAACAAAAATGATATTTTTTAAAAAATAAAATAAAGAATGAATACATGCACATACATTATTCGTTGCAATATTGTAGTGGCTAACTAGTTCACTGTGGCATGACTTACTGGAAGCTACTTCATCAGTGATACAGGCACTTTAAAATGCCCCTATCTAAAATGCCCCTATTTAAATGTACCACTCATTTATATTTTGAACACAATTTTAAGAACCAAAAATAACTTGATAGGGAAATAAGACTGAGATTGGGTGGTTGGTTGGGTGAGAGAGAGAGAAGGAGAGAGAAAAGATATTCAGCTGTTTTGACTGCCATTTATTCCCCTCCACTGATACCCTTTCAAAATAATTATTAAAAAGTGAGCCATTGCAGTTGCTTGCAGCCAGATGAGCTGCCTGTGAAACTTCAACAGGTTTTCTTCACAGCTGGCCGTGCCTGTGCGGCTTCCAGACTGTGCAGCTTCCGTCTTTATCTCTCCTGCTTACTAAGATGTCTCATTCAGCTACAGATAAAAGGGGAGGAGGGGAACGGGGCTTTGAAATCTCACCATTGGGGTGTCAAAGACATCAGCATACAAGAGTCAAACATAAATGAGTCCAAGATGAAATCTAGGGGACAAGAAGGAGGAAATGTGCTTTCCAAAGACACATCGTATTTTGGATTTCTGTCTGCATACATGGTCCCAAAAGGGTAAGGAGATGCTATGATAACATTTGCTCACATGACTGAGTGTGTTTGTGTGCAGATAAGTAGTGCCCAAAACAACTCTGTATTAAAAGCAAAAGATTCACCAGCTACTTTCAGGGAAGTTTTTAATGTTTGACATTTTAATGTATTTTTAATCTTTGTTGGAAGCCGACCAGAGTAGCTGGGGAAACCAAGCCAGATGGGCAGGGTACAAATAAATTATTATTATTATTATTATTATTATTATTATTATTATTATTAGGGGTAGGGCTTCCATGGCTGACTTCGCGAATTCCTGTAATTTGCTTGGAGAAATCCAGTTACAGAGTGGCCTAATAAAACTATACACACGTATTAATAAATATATTTGGGCTTCCCAATAGATTTAACTGGTGGGATCAACATAAATGACTGTGCAGTCATTTGAAATGACTGTTGAAATGAATAGTTAAGTTTTTATTTTTTTGGGGAGGGGGTACTATAGCACACATAAGATCTCCTGGATATGTTTGAGCTATACTACTAATTACATTTGCAGTTTTTCAGAAAAGGCAAATTCAAGGTGGCTGGAGGTTTTTCTTCATCTTTTTGACAATCCCCCGCCCCCTGCCTTATCACAGCTTTAAAAGGTACCTCCTGCCCATGCTGCTTTCCTCAGGAATGCTGTTTCTGGAAATGACACTGGCTGTCATTCCAAAATTCTTATTCCACAATCCTGGTGCCAATATTGTCCACACTGAGTGACCTTGGGCCAGTTATTATTATTATTATTATTATTATTAGTAGTAGTAGTAGTAGTAGTAGTAGTAGTAGTAGTAGTAGTATACTGCTGTATACTCACAGGTCTCAGGGTGGTTTACAACAAAAAAACACAATATAGAACACAAAATACATAATAAAAATAAAAATAACCCAGTGATGCCCCCCCCCCGAACACATTTTAAAAGTGCACCAGATGCCATACAGCCCAGAGTCTGGTTAAAGAGGAACATTTTTGCCTGGCACCTAAAGTGGTATAACGAAGGCACCAACCGAACCTCCCTGTGGAGACCATTTCACAAACAGGGAGCCACTGCAGAAAAGACCCATTCTCATGTTGCCTCCTTCCGGACCTCTCATATCATATCAAATCAAAACTTTATTGTGGTCCAAAGACCCACCAAACAATTTCAAAACTAGATACAGCTAAAACGGCCAGACAGACAGATGGAAGAAACCAAGGCAGTCATTTTCTTTTATCTATATAGGAGGGACATGAAGAAGGGCCTCAGGCGATGATCTCAGGGTCTGGGTAGGTTCATATGGACAGAGGTGGCCCTTGAGGTATTGCAATCCTGAGCTGTTTAAGGCTTTATAGGTCAAAACCAGTATTTTGAATAGGGCCCAGAAACTAATTGACAGCCAGTGCAGTCAAGCTAGGCTCAATGTGAAATGCTCAAGCTGTCTTGCCCCGGTGAGCAAGCTGACTGCTGAATTATGCACTTTAATCTACCTCCTAGGGACATGGGTGGCGCTGTGGGTTAAACCACAGAGCCTAGGATTTGCCAATCAGAAGGCTGGCGGTTCGAATCCCCGCGATGGGGTGAGCTCCCGTTGCTCGGTTCCTGCTCCTGCCAACCTAGCAGTTCGAAAGCACATCAAAGTGCAAGTAGATAAATAGGTACCGCTCTGGTGGGAAGGTAAAAGGGGTTTCCATGCACTGCTCTGGTTCGCCAGAAGCGGCTTAGTCATGCTGGCTACATGACCTGGAAGCTGTACTCCCTCAGCCAATAAAGCGAGATGAGCGCCGCAACCCCAGAGTCAGTCACGACTGGACCTAATGATCAGTGGTCCCTTTACCTTTACCTACCTCCAAGGAGACACACACAGACACACACACTTTGCCATTCTTTCTCTGCTGCTGGGCTGGGACCCTCTTATGCAGGTTAGCACTCAAGCAAAAGCAGCAGACAGAAGAAGCTGTGTTTCCTGTGCTCCCCCCACTGTTTCCCTTCCTGCCTGTTCCTGCCACTCTTTCAACACTTCCTGCTATTCTCCTTCCAAACCAATAAAACAGGAGGTGGAGAAAGAATGCTCAGGCTTAGTTTTCATTGCAGGAGACAGGCAAGGTAGGTGACCAGCTAGCTGGAGATCCAGGCATTTGCAGAGTGGAGTGGCTGACTGGACCCAAAACATCTGCCATCAGACCCCACAGGTGTGTTTGTTGGTTCATCTTGCCTCGTGGAAGGGCCAGACGTGCCTTTTCTCTACCATTACTCTTCTTAACACAGCCTCACCTTACCTCTCAGATTTCTTATGACGGATGAGGCTGGTTCTGCCACCAAGCAGTCATCATCACAGGCACCATGGGTGTCCTTAAAAGGCAGCAATTTTTAGCTATTTAATTTATCCCCATTGTATTTTTACTGCCAGGGGTGGGGAAAATGCTTTCAGGATTTTCTGCTTCAGGTGGCAACGTAACAGGATCATTCTAGGTTCCTATGACAGTTTTGGGGAGTGGGGGTGCCACATGTTGCTCTACCTCAGGCAGAAAAAATGTCTTGGGCCAGCTCTGATGAGTGGCCCTGAGAAACTCTGTATTTCACTACCATCCAGTCAAACAAAAACCAGCAAGTATTGTTCGTGGGCAAGGAAATCTCCACATATTTGTTTCAGCATTCCATAAAACAGCCTCCGTTTAAGCAAGCTGCTGACATTCCATGTGTATTTACTGTCTGCCAGCTTGTGCAGGGACAAAGGCACAGCTCCTTCCTATTAAGAGAGGTAATAACTTAATTAAAACCAAGTTCTAGGCTCTGCAGGATCTAGTTTGTCATCAAGAAGCCTTAAGTTGCCTTTTCCTTTTGAGTTTTGTTGATAATCTATGCCAGATATTTAATCATGGGACACCCCTGCATAAAGCTCCTAGCCTCCATAACCAGCAGAAAGCTTGTCAAAATAAATTTTAACTTCTGACCGTGGTAGAAGACCCACTACGGGGTATTAAGAGAATCAAGCCTGTCAATCAGAGCTCACGCTTCTGGTTTATATTATTAATTCCAACTCTGGTGGCATGGTCTTGGGATAACAACCATCCTAAGCTACATTGGTCCAAGAAACACAAACCAAGAGTGGAATATATTTCTTGCCGGGATGACGTACCAGTGTCCAGAGGTTGTTGGACTGAGACTTTTTTCTTTTTCTTTTTTTGAAAGGTGAATGTTTTATTAGATTACTCCTGCTGCCAAAAGACACAGCTACTGTCTGGCTTCTGTTGCTGACTGCTTTCTTTCCTTTTAAAAGATATAGATGCTGTGTTTTTTCTTCTTCTTCAGAACCAATTAGCACAAATTCAGACTGATTTCTCTTTTTTATTTGCTCTTGCAAATTTCAGTCCTCTCTCTCTCTCTCTTAAAAAAAAAAAAAAATCCCCTTTCAGTTATGAAACAGAGCACAGTCGCCCAAACTGAAATCTAGCGTGGAGCTTGCAAGATGGCATTTTATTACAATGCAAAACAGCAGGAAGGATTCTGCGGAGAAAGAAGAGAAGTGTGTTAATTGAGAGAAAAACCATGCCAAGACCTCCAGAAACCAGTGGCCCTAATAAAATGAGACAATGCTATGTTGTTGCATAACTTGGACTTCAAACTCAATTTCAGCTACTGAGGAAAAGAAGCAGTGCAGGTCTTGCCTCTTTGCCTTTTCTTTCACATGGCCATGTAAAGAGACAAGGTCTCTCAGTTTGCAGCACGCCAAGTTACGATTGCATCCATGCGGCTGCTTTGGTTGCCTTCCTTAAGAAGATCACAGTCAAAAAGTGGAACATATTTAAAGTACCAAATATACACACTTTGCGTTACTTGCAGTGCTATTTTTCTAGAAAAAGAGACGCCGGAACTCACCACGAATGCCTCCCTTGTTCTCTTATAATGGCAATGGGACCCACCTGAGAGGTGCCAGAACTGAGTTCTGGTTAAAAAAAGCCCTGAAGTGTTATTTCCCCCGAAAAAGAGATGCCAGAACTCACCCTTGTTCTCTTATCATGGCAACAGCACCCACCTGAGAGGTGCTGGAACTGAGTTCTGGTGAGTTCTGGCTGCGGGGAAAAGGCCTGATTATTTTCAATAAAGAAACTCCTCAATATATCACTACACTTGGTTTATATCTTACCTGCTATATCCATGCAGGCTGACCCATTTGGTTGCTTGAGGTGAAGGAACAAATGACACCCGTCCCCTAGTCAACTGTATCCAAGGCCAGCCAAGTTATTTTGGCACTTGAGACAGAAAATCCCAGAAACACCTTTTTCCTTCTCCCTGGCAGTAAAATTCCAATGTAAAGGTAAAGGTAAAGGTACCCCTGCCCGTACGGGCCAGTCTTGACAGACTCTGGGGTTGTGCGCCCATCTCACTTAAGAGGCCAGGGGCCAGCGCTGTCCGGAGACACTTCCGGGTCACGTGGCCAGTGTGACATCGCTGCTCTGGCGAGCCAGAGCTGCACACGGAAACGCCGTTTACCTTCCCGCTGGTAAGCGGTCCCTATTTATCTACTTGCACCCAGAAGTGCTTTCGAACTGCTAGGTTGGCAGGCGCTGGGACCGAGCAGCGGGAGCGCACCCCGCAGCAGGGATTCGAACCGCCGACCTTTCGATCAGCAAGTCCTAGGCGCTGAGGCTTTAACCCACAGCACCACCTGTGTCCCAAAAAATTCCAATGATAATACATCAAATAACTAAGCATTTGCTTTCTTTTCATGACACTCAGCCTGAGGCTGCCATTTCACTGCTTAATGGTAGGACCAGCCCTGGATCCATATGCAACTGAATTAAGCATTGGCTATAATCAGTGCCAGATTTATGCGTAAGCTAAACAAGCTTTAGCTTAGGGCCCCACTCTTTCGGGGCCCCCCAAAAAAATTTAAAGAAAAAACAACCTGGATGTACATTTCCAAAATATAAGATAAAAAACAAATAAAACCTACCTACGGCAACAGTGTTTTGTGTTGTGTAGGCTTCTGTGATGTAAGTAATGGGCCCCACCTGCTAGCCTGCTCCCTAAAATATCACTGGTTTGCTCATTTCTATATCAATTACTTTGATAAAATATATATTTTGTTATGTGCAAATGGCTTTAGATACCTATTCGGTCCATAAATTACCATATAGCATATATTCAAGACAAAAAACAGTGACTATTTGTTGTTGACAAAGGACAGCTGGACATACAGTGGTACCTCTGGATATGAACAGGATCCTTTCTGGAGCCCCGTTCGTATCTAGAAGCAAACGTAACTAGTGACGGCACGTCTGTGCATGCGCGCGTTGCTTTTCGCCGCTTCTGCGCATGTGTGTGACGTCATTTTGAGTGTCTGCGCATGCGCAAGTGGCGAAACCCGGAAGTAACGCGCTCCGTTCCTTTCGGGTTGCCGCGGAGCGCAACTCGAACACGCTCAACCCGAAGCGCATTCAACCCGAGGTATGACTGTATAAGGGGCCCCATTACCTTCAGTAGCTTAGGACCTCATCAAACCTAAAGCCGGACCTGGCTATAATTCTCACACACAGAAATGTGGAGGTCTCAGGCTACCATCCTAGCCTCCTGCCTTGGGCTTTGGAATCTCCACATTGATTGTTCATTTTGTTTTACCACGAGGCAAGGAAAGGGACCCTTCACTTTCTCAACCCCGCTGGGATCTATCAAAATTTGCTTCGCCTAAGGTCAAATACCTAGAATTCCCCCCTTCTTGCTACTGTCCCTGCACCACAAAAAAGACTATTCCAGGTAACTGAGGGGCTCTCCAGGTTTTGGGGTGAGGCTGCACCAGGAACAGGGGGGGAAAGAAAACCTTCCACCCTTCCTGTCCTGTTAGCAGAAGTATTCCTGGGATGAAAGAATGTTCTGTGAGTGAAATGGCAGCTTTGGGGTTCAACCCATAGGATTTGCATGTCAACAAGGCTTCAGAAGCTCAAACTTCTGCTTAGTCTTATGCTCTTATTGCAGGGCAGGGACTTGTTTTTATTTAATATATGGGAGCCTTTTCTGGATAAAGAGAGGGGTGAAAATAAAAGTTGTGTGTACCCCAATTTATGAAGTGAACTGAGTTGGTTCAGGCAAGGTTCTCACATTAAGAAAGAAGGCTGATTGGGGACTTGATATTGTCACAATCATCCAGAGAAGTCATTTTCTTTGACTGCTTTGCACAATATTTACCAATTTAAAAGAGATATGTAGAATTTGAGTACACTTTCTGCTGCAATCCTATGCACACTCACTTGTGTAACAGTGCAGTCCTATACAAGTTTATTCAGAAACCTCACTGGCTCTGTTGACATTTAGTTGGGTGTGTCATTGAGGTCAATGAGACTTATTTATGAGTAAACCAGGATAGGAGTGCAATGTTAATTGCCATATCTTCAACAGTTTTCAATTTTATCACAGCCTGCCGGTCACTGAGGCAATATGTGTGTGTGTGTTTGTGTTACATGTTGAATTTTTCAATACTAAAAACAACTGGCCTCTGGGACATTAATTGGAAGTTCCAGTTGGCTTACAGTCTTCATGAGAAAATGTGTTTATTTTGTCTTCTTGATTTACTTTTCCTCCTGTCTGGGTATTGTGCCTCCAGGAAGAAAAGCTTACATTGCTGAAGTATAGTCTTCTTGCGAACCTTGCCAAAAATAAAGTGGTTGAATAGGAAAGCACATTGAGCTTACCTCCTTTACAAATTAAAAAAAGGGGGGGACAGAAATGGGGTAAAATTCAGACCAATAATTCTCCTTTTCATTGTGCACAGATTTAAGTAGTGGAGGCACCAATAAAGACCTTCACCCAAGACTAAGGCTTGGAAATTATGTCATGATTAGAGATGCTTAAATAATTGGATCTTTGTGAACTTCAGTGCAAACAGAACCGATTTGCACCTCTCAGATTAATGTGGAGATTGGAGCTTAGTTATCTTTCACACCTATTGCCTCAAAGGAAAATAGTTAAATGTATTTGAAAAATCTATATTTGGAGAGACAATGCATTTCACAATGTGTATCTGGTGGAAATGTGTTAAGAAAACCCAGTGAATGTTTAAATACATTTAAATATGTACATAATGTGTGGTTTTGGACAGGAGTGGGGGAGAGAAGGAAGGAAGGAAGGAAGGAAGGAAGGAAGGAAGGAAGGAAGGAAGGAAGGAAGGAAGGAAGGAAGGAAGGATGAATCTTGCCATAGGACGGCCATGTGCCCAACTTTAGAGAGGACAGTCCTCCATTTGAAGAAATTCTCTATTTGAATGGCTATCTCGTCCAAACTTAGTGTAATGATCAAGAAGAGAGAGTAGTGGCCTTGAAGCTAGTACTTTCAACAACTGCTCACACACTTCTCATCTTGGTGCGATTTATTGTATTTATATTTAAATTATATTGCAAAATTATTTGAAAAATCTATACATATGAATGAGCATACACAAAATTTAGACAAACGTGTCTGCTTTTGAGTGATGCACTTTCTCCTTTTTCAGTGATATATTAGTGCCCACTGTATGTGACTGTCCCATGTCATGGCATTCCTTGTGTTTACGGATGTTGGAGAATGTTGGAGAATTTCAAGAAAAACAGAAATGGGATTGGGAATTTGCCAGTGCTCATTTATTCACAGCATGTTCACAATGCACATGATTAATATTTGCTGCCATTGTTGTTTTCAGTCTGCAAATGACACCTAATTGATGACATTCTTCCCCCTCCCTCCCAATTTGCACTTTTTCTTGCTTTGCACTGAAATGAATGTTGCGGAATACAGCCATGATGACATAATTAATTACAGAATTAATCACAGAATTGATTACATAACATTTCGTCATAGTGGACAGTGAGATGAATCACATAGTTTTTGTTGACAGCTGAAATGCGGCAGAATGGAAACAGCACTGCAAGCAACCAATATAGGGCAGAGCGGACATCAATGCTTTCTTACATCCCAAACTGTGGTTTACCTCTGAATTAAAGTTGAGCTGAAAAGAGTTATTTTGGCTTGCAAGTGGGAGCTGTTTCTTAAAAATGCCCTTTTACTCCCCCTTTTCACTGCCTGTTTTGTGATCCAGTCAGCAATGTCAGTGGTGTCTGCCCCTTTCTTGTACCACAGAATCCCACATCATCATCATGAAGGACTGGCAATGCGGACAATGCTTCCTGTCCTCTCTCTCAAGCCATAGTTTTTGGGTTTGTTTTTTAAAAAAAAATATTTCTGACCACAGTGAGAAGTGCAGTTGTTGCACTCTTATTCACGCCTATCCCCTCACAATATTTGTGAGGATGCTGAAGTTGTGGGTGCAATTTTGACTCATACCTAATTTAACTATGACTACTAGGTGGCGCTGTGGGTTAAAGCCTCAGCGCCTAGGACTTGCTGATCGAAAGGTCGGCGGTTCGAATCCCTGCGGCGGGGTGCGCTCCCGCTGCTCGGTCCCAGCGCCTGCCAACCTAGCAGTTCGAAAGCACCTCCGGGTGCAAGTCGATAAATAGGGACCGCTTTCCAGCGGGAAGGTAAACGGCGTTTCCGTGTGCAGCTCTGGCTCACCAGAGCAGCGATGTCACACTGGCCATGTGACCCGGAAGTGTCTCCGGACAGCGCTGGCCCCTGGCCTCTTAAGTGAGATGGGCGCACAACCCCAGAGTCTGTCAAGACTGGCCCGTACGGGCAGGGGTACCTTTACCTTTACTATCTCCTACTTTGGAGCAATCTAACCCACAGTAAACACACCTATATTTTGAACTCCACATAACAGACCAAAGAAAACATGGTTTTTAAAAATGTACATGCCATTTTGATGCTCTGCCCTCTGTTAAGGCCTTCCTCAGCAAAGGAACCTGAAGAGTAGCACGTCCGAGCAGCATCTTGCAGAGTCTTAGGCTGAGTGCCATCTGCTGAATCACGAATATCGTGAGTTGTTACACTTGGTACATTTATTTATTTATTTATTTATCCATTCGTTTGCGGAGGTTCTCCCTCTCTAAGTACAAACAAACACATTCAACCACAACCTGAGGTGAACTGGCTGTACCTCGCCAGAAGACACCACCTATTTGGGACATTGGGTTAATCTGAACAAACAAACAAAACAGTAAATTGATTTCACGGCCTCCCTTCACATTTTTAGTACAAAATATGACAGGAGATGGATGGCTTGAGAATTCCCTTAAGATCCATTATGGTCCTGTCCTCCCCCTCCCCCTCGCCACCAATTCCTTGAGATACCTATTGAAAAGAGGATTACACAAGAGCAGCTGGCTTTTCACAAATGGTCAGAATTCTCCTGATGCACATACGGATATGTCACCCATAATTTCAAAGTTCCCGTTGTCTGTTGTGGGTATTTTCTAATACTTTCTTTTTGTTGCTTTCTCAGCAGAGCTCAAATTTCCTCACAGCAAGCCAACCAAAGCCATTTCAACAAAGGTCCATGGTCGTGTGCTATAGAATCCATGCATTAGTTGGACTTGGGAAGCCTCAAAATTATTGGGGGGCTGATTGAACTGAAGCGGATAAGGTGGACGCCAGAGGCATTACAACATTCAACAGTAGTCTCTTGGTGCATCAAAACCCTCTGCACATATGTCTGGGGACATTTCCATGTACCTCTGTGTGCCATTTCAGAATCCAGTTAGACTGCAGATTCCACCTAAAACTTCACAATGTACGTGGAATGTCTAGTGCACTGGAACTCAGTTTGTTCTGAATTCTAATTTTCCTAGTGCAGCAGTTCCACCTGTCCCTGCCAGAAAGTCAAGTAGAAATAAGCATGAACTCAGAGTAGAAAGGAGTTTTGTCATTGTATGTCATCTGAACAAAATTAATCATATTTGCAGAGGAAACACTAAGCTGTTAACTGTGGAGTGGATGTAATAATAAAAGTATCAATTTTCAGTTTTTTTACAGTAATTCAGCTGCTGTCGCATAATCTGTAATGTAATGCTAGGTCAGGCTTTGCTCAACTGAGTTTTGATTTAGGATTCCTCTTGCATTGAATGAATAGAAGGGCTCCTCCCTAAATGTCTAGAACGGTAAAACTGGTAAAATCCATTCTGTTTCTGAGTTGCTATGTCTTTTGTCTGCTTCCATCTGTAATTCAGGTTCCAAGCAACTTTCTATAAAATGAAACTCTCTAAAGGGGAATCTAAATATCTTAACATTTCCTCCTTTTAACAGAAACAGATGAAATTTGTAGGCACATGAGGTCATCCAGAGTGAATTAAGCCGGACAAATTGCAGACAAATAAAACAATGAGCTTTTGTGGAAGAAGAAGAATGGATTCACTTTCCTCCATAATACATAGGTTATATTCAACTAACTTTTACTCAGAGTAGATCCACTGAAATTAAAGGCCATCACTAATATTGTGATGAGCCAGTGTGGTGGTGTGGTTAAAGCAAGGGTCGGCTAGCTTACTGAACGATGGGCTGGTCCACGCTCTGTCTGTCGGAGCACATGCATGCTCTTCTGGGTGGGGGAGTGCCCTTGCGCATGTGCACACACTATTTCCGGCGCTCCTCTGACCCAGATGTACGCCAGAAATAGTGTGTGTGCATTGCATGGATGCTTTTCCATCCCACACATGTGCGCACACACCATTTCCAGCACACATCCGGGTCGGAGGAGCACCTGTGCACATGCACACAGGCACCATCAACTGAGAAGTTGGTCCCTGCACTGTGCCGCACCATGCCGGTAACAGCAGGCAGCAGGGGGCGGCAGGGGTCACCATGGGCCGGATAATGAGCCCCATGGACCGCTAGTGGCCTATGGGCCTTAGGTTGCCAACCCCTGGGTTAGAGTGTTGGTCACTGGGTAACCCTGGACCAGTCACTGCCTCTCAGCATAAATTACTTCACAGGATTGTTGTTGGAATTAATAGATGAGGAGAACCACGTATGCCACTTTGAGCTCCTTGGAGAAAAGGGCAGGATATAAATGCAATCAATGAAAAGGGTCAATTAATTTCAGTGGGTCTGCTCTGAGTAAGAGCTAGTTGAATAAACCATATTAGGTTTATGCCAACATCATTAGGCCAACTAAAACTCCAAAATCCATGCTAGCTTCACTTTTTTGAGGGGGTATATCGCTTGCTGTTTTTTACCTTAAAATAATGGTGTGGTGGCTAAGTAGATGAAGACGAGCCATCAATAATGCGTTTTGGAGATTTTGGCTCAAAACCCATAATTACACATCATCAGGATATCAGAGAAGTGAATGCATCCCTTTTCATGAGATAGGATTGGGAAGCTTGTGAAACAGGGACATTTTATTGAAAGCCCTAAGCTAGTTTTGCAACCTCTCTAATATTGCAATCCTTTGCATCTCTACACATCAGTAACTCACTATGAGTACACTATGAGTACAGGTAAGTGTGTATAGGATTGCAGCCTAAGAAAACTTTACAAGTTCTTAGACTTTTTAGTCCAATTGAATTTGGGGGCAGTGGGGTGGACTGGGATGTTTCAGCATGAGGGGACTTGGCATCTGAAAGTGTATAGCATTCTTTTTGCTGAATGTGACTATGGCTAGAGCAAAATAACTCCTGCTTGGCAGCTCTTTCACTTTTAATGTGGAACCTCCCCCTCCCCTTTCACCGTTCTCTGTAGACACCCGTCTGGTTATTATTCAGATACAAAGTCTACCTTTGAGTACATCAGTGGCAGTAAAATTATTTAGAAGGAAAATTATGCCAGGAGTATTCTTTCTGTAAAATTAGCTTCCCACCCTACCCCTGCCTCAGATTATGAAAAATAAATACACCAAGCTGGATTGTCCTGTTTATTTAAGACACGGTTACAGCTAGACGAACCAGGCTACAGTCTCTGGCCATGCCATTTAATAGGGGGCACAATAAGCTCTGTGGTTGAAGGCGAGGGTACAACATCAAGCTATTCAAGTCATGTGGAAAAAAAATAGCAAAATTTGATGACTGGAATGCAAATAGCACCCGGTAGTCCAAGAGGGGGGGGAAAACCCCAATCTACGTCAGGTATAATATTTATTGGGAACCCAACACCAATGTGGTCAGTTTTGCTTGTTTATCATTGAAATGTAGTTTGCTCAAATTTGTAACCTACAAGCCTTATACTTTTTGCCATAAAAATGGAAGGGCAAGTTGTGTCTAGATGGAAGATTTCTCAGCTAGCAAGATATATAAAGCAAAATCTTGCCTGGTTATGTTTCATTTGTGCCTTACTCGGCAAACTATACTTATCTCCAAACTAACCTGTACATGTTTCAATGTTAAACTGACTCATTGTGTACAATAAGGAAATATAGATGCCTCTTCTTCTTCTTCTTCTTCTTCTTTTTTTCCTATGAAAAACCATGATCAGCTCATAAATAATCTTCCAGGCTGTTATTACTTTGTAGGTGTGATTCAATGACATACCATCAAATTCAGGTTGCACGTTTAATGTGAATTAGGAGCTCTTGTGAAACAAATGCACCAGTTAAAATAAACCTGGACTTTTTGTGGTAAGGAAAGTGAGAGGAAAGTACACAGGAAAATGCCTGATGCTATAGCATCTAACCTCCTCACAAAATAATTCAGAATGAATGTACTAAAAAGAGTCGGCATCCTAGGTGCCAAGTATAGGGGGCCCTGAGTGCCTGGGCACCCACAGCGTAGGCTCCAACACAACCTCTGGTTTCTACTGAAAGTTGTGTCAGAGGCCCAGTGCGACTTCTGAGGCGAGTTGGAAGCCCTGCTAGGCCTCCGACATGACTTCTGGTGCAAACCGGAAGTCAGGGTGGAGGTCTTGCAAGGCCTCGGGCATGATCTCTGATGCCCTGTGAGGTCTCGGAGATCATGTCTGAAGCCCTGTCAGGCCTCAGAAGTTCCTCTGTGGCACATTGATGTGACATGATGTCATGACGTCACAACGTCACGTTACATCATGGGTGCCACTGGGTACCCATAACCTGGGGCCCATCTTGGCACCCCTGGTCACCATTCTATGACCTCCCCACAAACGTTGGGTGAACAAATTGGGATGAAATCTCAATAAACAGATCATGAGGAAGCAACTACGTTGGCTTAAAAGAAAAAAGCTATTGCTTTTCATGAAAGCTTCAGATTTTGTGCTGGGGTGGGGGGTGGGGACGGCTGATGCATATCTCCATTCCTCCTTTCCTTTTAAAGGATTGCAGCAGAAGAAACTCATTTTGTAGGAAGGAGAGCTCAAAAACGACCACTTATCCACAAGCCACACATGTGAAACCTAGCTTGGTCTATTTAAAAGCTTACCAGTTTGGATTCCAGCTGAAAGCTGAGGTCTCAATTAAAGGTGAGACATCAAGTTACCGGTACTTGTATCTTCCCACCCCCAGATTATTTTTATTTTTATTTTTATCAGCGACAGTATATCTCTCTCTTTTTCTTTTTTTAGGAAAGTGGGGGGACTGTGGAAAGGCAGCTTTGGGTTTATAAAATTGAAATCCTATACTTGCTTACCTGAGAGTTATTTCTGTGTAGTAAGACATGGACAGTTTTGTGTGTGTGTGTGTGTGTGTGTGTGTGTGTGTGTAGCAATTTATTTCAGGTATTCAGATACGTTTTAGTAGAAACATCTGTCCTCCACATCTGTTACATAATTTATTATCTGTCTTGGCAGGGATATTTTATCCCTACCATAATAGTTTACTTAGGGCCGCTGCATGAAATATCCGACCCAGATAAAATCTGTTTAAATATTTCTCATCTTTTTCATATATAATAAGAGTTTCTAGAACGACCAAGATGCCCAACTTATCCTAAGTAAGGCTGTTTTTATATCTTTGCCATTTTAATCTTCATCATTCCCTGATACCCTTGAAGGCACCAGAGGTGCCAAATTAGAGACAGACCGGGGGGGGGGGGGTGAAGACTCCCTGTTTAATCTTAAAAGCAATTTTAAAAGACACATATTTCGTAAGGTTTCTTTCAGTGGGAGCCCCAGATCCACTTCCCGTGCTTCTGATTTCTGTGTGTGCCATCTTGTTGGTTTGAAGTTTTCGGGGATTTCATTGCCTCTCCTAAAGATCAGACCTAAAACTGAAATGAATGAAACAGCTGGAGTTTATTCCTCTGGTTTTCAAAATGATTTCACATCCCTCTTTCAACAATGAGTCAGGAATGCTTGGACAGGATCTATCGCATTCTCTTACAGGGCGTGGCTCAGGGGAAATCTGAGTGGTTAGTTCTATTTTCTAATTCTAGGGAACAGCCTTCAAAGGCAAAAGAGGTGGCATTTATGACACCGCCTAGTTCTAAGGTGGCTGATTGGATGCCTCAGGTGGAGGGTTGCCAACCAATGAAAAAATTGGCCTGGCCTCTTCTTATGCCTTTAGCAGATGTTTGATATGGAACAATTAGCACATGATGATGATGGTTATGTGCTATGAAAAGAATCACTTGTGATTTCCTTGTGAGGCTATATATAGATATTGAAAAAGTTGTAGAGGCCAGATTGAAGTTTTGAGAAGTTTAGGCTGGGTTCATAAATGCATCCTGCAGGTCCTCAGTCAAATCCATAGAACCATTTTAAAAGTTACAGATGTGTGCAGTCATCCTTTTGGGTTCTTCTTCTCCTTCAGAGATCACTCATGGCCAAGTAATCTTGTCTTTCATACACACAGTTTTAACAGTGTGTCCGTAAGTGATTGTGGAGGTCAATTCTGTTTTTTTTTTTTAAAAAAATATAATTTTTATTAACAGGCCAATCAAATCACATTAATTCCAAATCACATTAATTCCAAATTATACGGCCAGATTTTTACATTTTTGTTGGGGGTACCCATACATCAAGCTCCGAAAGGGGACCAAACATCACTCATGTTGCTGCTTTAATTAAACAGTTCTATCCAGTTCTGTTCAGATAGTCTCTTTGTTACTTTCCTCATCTTCTTGTTGTTATCATATATTCCTTTCTTTGCGATCTCTGATAATCTTCACAAGCGGGTTGAAAGGTCAATTCTGGATCCACATGTCCTTCCACAGTGAGGACATAGGTTTCCAGGTGGGAGTTGATCATGGTGAGGATTTGCCAGCATGCCTTCCTCTTAGCACGTTTCTCCCCTTTATCCTGAGTTTGAGCATCTTCAAAGCCCACGGCACCTTTGGTAAAGGCTGTTCTCCAACTGGAGCGCTCACAAGCCAGTGTTTCCAAGTTGCTGGTTTCCCAGTTATATACCCTACCCTTCTGGGTAGGGTGGAGAACATGAACTGTATATTCCTTCCACCAATAAATGTCACATTGGACATTCAGTTGTCCTGCTCCAGACATTGCAGGTTATATAGAGTCATTCTGCAGAGGATTTGCCTCTCCTCCTAGGTGCATGGTAAGAACAATTGATCTCTGGTTGCGTGGTTAGCATCTCTAGCAGTCCTCCCAAATTGTGCTCTCTCTCTGTGCTGGTCCTGGGGGGGAAGGTACTGTTACCGTAGCCAAAGTTCAGTCCTGAGTCACTAGCCTGGTAGAAGTTCCCAAGATGAGAGGCGAGGTCCGAAACAGGGAGCCGGGCGGGGTCAGGAACACTCGAAGATCAGCAGCAGAAAGCCGGGCGGGGAACAGGAACGCTGGAAGGTCCGAAGCAGGAAGCCGGGCAGGAAACAGGAACACTGGAAGGTCCAAAACAGGGAGCCGGGCGGGAACAGGAACGCTGGAAGGTCAGAAGCAGGAAGCCGGGCGAGGAACAGGAACACTGGAAGTTAAGGTCTAGGTCCGGGTAAGAGCAGGTACTCCACAACGATGTTGCTCCCGCAACCTGGGACTGGGCTGACTGACCTTTATCTTCTCTAAGGCCAGGGGCGGTCCCGGCCCCCAGGAGCCCCGCCTCTCCTGGCCTTAAGGCGAGCACTCCTCCTGGGAGAAACCAGTTCCCTTTGCCTCTCTGCCCTAAGCCTCTGCAGTTCAGGAGAGGCCGAAGGGTTACTGGGCCCCGGGGGAGACTCACCTGTAGACACCGAGTCCTCAAGCACCTCTGGGGCCAGAATGGTTTCACCTGGTGCCTGCTCCTGAGGATCTGGCACAGGTGCAGGCTCCTCAGAATCTAGGCCTTTCCCCAGTTCAGCCGTCCCTGGAGGCGGGGACTCCTGTGCAGGCTGGGATTCCTCTGGTTCAGCCTCTGAATCGGAATCCCAGGCCATCACACACTCTCTCTGTGCTGTTTCTACTGGAACATTGCCTATAGATGTGTCATTGCTGTGGCATCACTTGTCACATTCAGAGACCATGCAGTCTCACTAGGAACCTAATGACTAGGTTTCTACAGCTTCCCAAAAGACCAGAAGCTTTTCTTATAGATATGTTAGGGACGGATGTTTCAAAAAAGATGACTAAACTATTTATGTATGTGACAACAGTAGCTAGAATACTGTATGTGCAGAAACAGAAAGCAGAGAATGTTCCAACGAAGGAGGAGTGGCTTTTGAAAGGAATGGACTATGCAGAAATGGCAAATCTGACAGTGAAATTAAGAGATCAAAATGATGAACTTTTTATAGAAGAATGGAGGCCTGTTTTAGAAAAAATATTAGTCAAATGAAATTGCAGGCAGCATTGGAGATAAAAGCAGGGGAAAAAGACAAAACCAGGTAATAGAGATTTTTTTGTGTGACCGATAAAGATATAATGCAGTAGAAAATGTGTGAGTAAAAAACAGTGGAGGCGAGGGTTTGAGGTCTCCTTATGAAATAATGTATTTGATTTGAAGGTTATTGGGGAAATGCTTGGGAAAAAAATTAAAATTATATATAAGAAGAAGAAGAAAGAAAACTACATATCACCCCAGAAGAAATGTGAACCAAAGCTCCATTCTACCAATAAAAGTGATAGGAAGAGATGAGATCTTCTCTGATTTCCATTCCACCCATCTCCACTGATTTATACCATTGCTCAGCTTATATGCACAGGGTGAAGTTTCTTCCCAAAGAGCGTGCATTATGCACTCCAGGCGTGCAGGCGAATGTGTGTGAAATGTTTCAATTACCTTTAAAATAATGTTTAACATATTCCAGACATACGGCATTAACCAAATACCCAAGCAGCATAGGAAGCGTATTCTGTTTTTCATTGCAAGCGTATTTAAACACATGTTCAGAATATATTTCATAGAGTACATTTGTAAAATATCATCAAATTTATAGAGGCGGAAACCACACACCCAGAGCGCCAGGCCTTTGTGAAAGTAAACCTTTTAACACCACTTGTTCAGAGCCCACCCCATTCTGTATATCTAGTGCTAAAGTACCCTCCCCCGAGTTTATTATGTTTTTTAACATGAAATATATTGAAACCTTTTACCAGGCACAGTGTAATTTTTAAGCCCACAAAAATATTTCAAAACCTCATATTGCATTGCACTTCGACAAAAAGACTCCAGTAATTGGCAAGAGCTTGTCTAGATCCCAACTTACTGTCACCAAATGAGAAGAACTGCTCTTCTGAGTCAAAGGTTAATTAAAAAATTCATATCTTTACATTCATCCATTCATTGACTTCATGCTGTAGGAATTAAAGTTGTGCACAGCCTTCCTCCACATCCACCCAGTGGCCCTGATCTGGGAACCCCCAATCAGGTTGACCTGCCCTGGGCCAACTCAGGAACCATTCATCCCATCCTGGATCTGGTCCCAAATTAGTTCAGAGATGGGACTAATGTTTAATTAGGGTAGGGCTAGGAATCTCCCCAGTCTGGAACCCTGGAGAGCTGGTGCCAATCGGATCAAGCAAAACTGACCTAGATGGAGCAATGGTTTGACTCTGTATAACACTATAATATTCGTTTTTAAAATATGTTTGGCCGGTAAGTAAGGAGACACTCACAAAATAAGAACGCTGCTGCTAATTCTTATACTATGACAGTAGATCTTTTTGTCTCTGAAGCTGCATTTATGGTTTACATCAATGGAACTCTTCCACTGAATTTGGGTTGACTCTGTAGGAAACCTCTGCTGGGGACAGCAGTTGAAAATGATGACGACTTGTGTGGACTCTCTCTTTTAATAATTCAGGTATGCTGAAGCATCAGACTAGGATCCCATCAGCCTCCCTTCAAAATGCAGAGAGTGGGAGAGACAGCATGTTCGGTGTTATTTTTACTACTTGAATCAAAGAGTTCAGTTAAAATGTAATGGTAGGGTTTCCTTTTCTGATTGGAAATTCTTACATCATTGTCCAGTCTGGAACACAAAACCATCCATCAATTTCACAGCCCTCTACTGTCTCCCTCCTTCCTTCCCTTGGGAGTTTTCAGAGTTTCCTGATGGATTGATGAGTGGGATCATTGGACTCCTACCAGCATGCTTCTTGCTGCCATTGTGCCTTGCGATCACAGCATGGCCGTACACTTTCTCTCAGGTATTGTGGTGTCAGCTTGCATTATCTTCCTTTTGGGAAAGGCACTGGAATAAATCCCAAATCAACATGGGGATCATGGCTTATTGGGGCTGACAGCTGCTTAATTTTTTGCTTAGTTGGTCATCTTTTTCATTTATCCCTGCTCAGCTGATCCCAGAGCGGGATAAGGGGGCCAGGGCCTTCCCGGAAATGGCAACCACATGCTCCGAGACATCGAGTGAAAATGTAACTGCTGCACTTCCTGCTTTGTTCCTCCACAGGGCTTATCACCCACCTCCTCTCCTGCCTGCTGTAGGGCAAAATTACAAAATTACAGAGCTGGGGAAGTAACTGAATAGATAAGGCGAGAGGATTTCCCCAGGTACAAGCCTTATAAAGCATGATAATCCCATACATCAGAAAATCAAGAAAGTGTGTCCTATCAGCAGGAAAATGGGCTCAAAGAGTTGATGCAATGCAGGGAAGAATCCAATGAGATTTCAGAAAATTCTTGTGAAGAATGGCAGCGTTACAGCAGCTTTAAAAAATGCATTGAAGGATAGACACCCCATGCTTACAACCAGTTTTGTGCCACCCAAAGTATGTGTTGGTTATAATTTTTTGCTTTGTTTATATCCTCAAGAATTTCAAAAAAAAAAAAAAATAGTCAAAAGGGTTCAATAGAAAATGACATCAGTTAGAAGTAGTAGAATAGCCAGATTCTAAATGTATTTAAAGGCCTGGGAAAATAATAAGCTCTAATGTCAAAAAGTCAATGTTCTTGCATGGTTTTCCCTTTAGCTCATTGGGTGAAATGTGTTATCTATGCATAACATTATGAGATGTCATCGTTCTAATTTTATGTCAACTATTCAACTAAGACCAAAGGCATGCAACTCATGTCGTCTTGGCAGATGGTAGCTTTTCAGCTGGAATATTCAACCCCCAAAACTTTGCCTGAGTGAGAATACTACAGCACTGTATATTTGTATATAGGATATGGGGAGGTAGTACGGCATCTGTTTGTGTTTGTGCATGATGCACTAGGAATGTTTCACGTTTTGAAGTCTAGGTCATAGGTCGTAGTCCAGGAGAACTGGGAACCAGGAACAAGAGGCTAAAGTCAGAGCCAATGGACCAGTCATGGATCGGAGTTGAGAAGACCAGAAGTCAAGACCAAAGAGGAAATCAGCACCACAGAAGAGTCATAGAAAGCACCTACAAGAACACATCACAGATCAAGAAGAGCATTTTGCTTACACAGCCATTTTTGTAAAGGAGATTCCTGTGATCTTCATGGGCAGGTGGGTGGGTGCATAAAATGCATTAGGGCAGTTACGGTAGGAATTCTTCAGTTCCATGGTTTGTAACAAGGGAGTTGCACACAGATCCAAATGTATGCAAGTAATGCGCTCTTGCATGTATATGCATGTAACATGGTGTGTGTGTGTGTGTGAGAGAGAGAGAGAGAGAGAGAGAGAGAGAGAGAGTGTTTTTTTGGTTTTGCTAAGCTTTGCTCATTGTCTCAAATGATTTGTGCCCTTTATCTCTTTTGATTACTGCTGTATGTAATATGTTTGCAATCACAAAATGACAGTGGACTGCATCCCAGCAGTTCATAGCACACTCAGTCTCAGCCTTGACCCCCAGATTGAACTAAACAATGACCTCCACTGTGTGCTGAATGAATATCCCTTTCGAACCATTGGACAAACTAGGAAGATATTTAGAAGGATGCATAACCTTAGTGCACAGGAATCTCAACTACACAAAAGCCCTATTGGGATGTAATTTATTCTAAACAGTTTACAATTTGCGTGTCGAGGTCCCCAGGTCCACCCCAATAACTCACCCATCACACAGAATTTTTGTTTAAGGTTTTTGGCATAATTTTGGCCACAACTTTATTAAAATACAAATTTGTGAGTGGTTGCTTAGGCATTGGTTGCGACTATCTGCCCCCACCATGGGGGACAGACTGACATTCCGCACGATGCGAAAGTCAGAATGGGGGAATACAGTTGGGGGTTACGCGGAGCAGGGAACCTGCCCTCACCCCAAATGCAACCAGGCATTGGTTGCGACTATCTGCCCCCACCATGGGGGACAGACTGACATTCCGCACGATGCGAAAGTCAGAATGGGGGAATACACTTGGGGGTTACGCCTGCCCTCACCCCAAATGCAACCAGGAGCTCATTGCTATGGCCCGAGCCCCCTTGACAGAGTGGGCAAGCAATAGTTAGCCCCCAATTCCTTTAACAGAATCCCTTGCAGCAGCAGCATTTAGAGGGGCAGGCACAGCCAATCCATGCCCCTCAACCAACCAAACCATAAACCAATGCCTAACCGCAACCTTACAAATTGTGACAATTTGCTATGCAGTAGGCAAAAACCAAATGGCCCCAGCCAATCAGCCAGATGGACAAAATTCCTACCAGGCCCCCGCTCCAAAGCAGACGACCCCATGACAGGCATAGCAAGGTCAAAGCGAACAACCCTAGGGAGGGAGGGAGGGAGGGGGGGAGGGAGGGACGGGCAATCCGCTGCACGGGCGAAAAGAGGAAGCCCTAGCCTCGTGCAAGGAGTTTTAGCATTTCTGGCTGTCAATCAATAAATGGCAACATTAATTTCTTCCCAACAACAAGGGAAGCCCCAATCGCATCAGTGGCCAACGATCAGTTAGCCCGCCCCCAATTTTGGAGTGTCCTGGTGGCCCCCACCGCAACACGTGCTCTCCATGAAGGAGAACACGCTTTGTTGAGAAGGTGCAGGACTAATATGTACCAGTCTCCTCGCTCCTCGCCCCCTGTAGTCCACCCATTGCGGGCACATCTGTGGAAGGGAATCCAGCTCATAGGAAGTGACTACCCAACTTTAGCAGCCTTTGCTTTTGCAAGCCCCCGACAAATGAAAAGCTCAAGCAGGGATCATGAAGAGAGTAAGCACTTCTTGGAGATGATGAGTGGTAGGCCTCCAACCCAATCAGCAGATGTGCAGGTACAATTTCATAATAAAGAATGGAGGGAGATCAAGAAAACTGAGAGTAGGATGGTTAACACCCATTACTCCCAAGATAGACATTTTATTTCATGGTGTGCAGAGGTGAGGCAGGAAAATGGGATCCATTCAGAGAGTGTAGCTTTTAAAGCTTTTGTTTATCTTGTGTTTCAACTTCTCTTAAGTACTTCGCGAATTTTGTTTGGTGTCATTTCTAATATTGGCAACAAGTTGTACATGAACGCAGTCACATGCTATAGAGGTAATGCAATTGCATTTCATTGCCTCTGATCTCCAAAGTCATGTTTTTACATTGCAGGCAGCTGCCACTGTCTGACCTAGTAAAACAGCTGGTTTCTGGAAGTCATTTTCTCCCATATGCACTTTTTAAGAAGTCTGCAAAATAAATTAGAGAAAGAGACCTGCTCATAACCAGCTGATTGCTCTGTGGACCTGCTATAATTTCTGGTTTCACTTTGCCACTAATTTTAGTTTCTAAACTCATTTCTCAACCAAGTTATTCCACATGCTTCCAAATATATTTAAGTCTATATGCCACCCTCTTTCTCTAAAACCTCACTCATAGTTCCCAGTCTGAAAGTGCCAAAGGTGTGCTTCGAGTGTGTTAGTATTTTTAAATCTTGGTGCCTTGGCTTGAACCATGCCAACTGAGCCTTTTCTAGGATTTACCAACTAAACAGGATCTATACTATTTGTCCAGATCGTTTACCTTCCTGTGTGGCAGACACTCAAGTACTTCAAGGTGATTTCTTTGGATTGTAAGCAGAACCAAAGCACGAAGCAGGTGTTAACTGTTTTAGTTTGGTTTTTGCTGCATATGTTTAAGAAGGGGCCGTAATCTGGGGGATATTGACATAACACAATATGTCTTGTCTTCCTTGCATCATGCTTAAAGGAGGAGGAAGAGGAAGATGGTGTTTCAGCCCAAAATGGGCCCAAGGTAAACAAATCCAGCCCTAGACTGTCTGCTCTCCAACTTGGGTGGCCACTTACATTCTCTTCCTGTATCCTAAAAAAGAGGACACAGATTTGCATATGCTAATTTATAGGCACAGATTCTCATTTTGAAATAATTACTCTTGCCATTGTGGGGAAACTGTAATCAGGTGAGCAGGCTCAGTCTGCTATCTGGGTACAAATCATTGATAGGCAGCATCAAGATCCCTGTGGAACTCCCTGGCCAAGAAGAATTTATGTGCCGAGTCTGCCATGCTTTTCGTGTCATGTGAAGCCCCATTTGTTTTCCCATGCCTTTTATATCACTTGCCTTTAACTTGTTCCCTTATTTATTGGTCATTGGTTTGTAGCACCTTGGCTTTTCTGATTATTTCATCTTGCCATCTTGCCATTGAAAGGTTGGGAGCAGCCAACAAGTTCAAATAAGCAGCTTATAAGCTGAAATATGTGTGGATCTATGGTAAGTTCAGCAGGGAGAAGATGCTGGTCTGTTAATCGAATAAGGGCAGAATGGCAGGCTTTTATTTGGGTTCAGCAAATGCAAAGGCCACATTGTTACACCGTCTTATTCCACTCTGTGCCTCAGTGTGCCTCTGGATCTCAGTAGCTTGTTTGGATAGAGGTCATAAAGTCCAAGAATCCATGAACCTCCAAGACTTAAGGAGCTGGGCTGCAAAAGCAAAGAGAATCATTGATAGGTATTCTATGGACCTGAAATGAATTTGCTACCAACATTTTGAGTTGAGATCAGTCTTACTGAGGCATTCTTATCCCTCAAACAATGTGCGGAGCAAGGATCATGTACACTGCTACTTTCCGCAATCACTGTCAACATTGCCTTCAATGGGTTAAAGGATTGGGTTTTCCGAGTCTTTGAAATCTGGATGGGATGGGGACTGTTTTATCTTTTTCTCTTTCCCCCCTTTCACAAGGAATTCATTTCGTGCTTGTTTTAGAAAGCTCTGCTTGATTTTATGCATTTACATTGATTTTTGTGATCATATATGTTGGCGGTATATGTACATGATTATGCCTGGAATGGTGGTGTGTTGTGTCAAATGTTTGCCTAAGTTGGAAGCTTCATGCGGTGAATTGCTGGGCCTCGCTATCACTCACCAAGCATGTGTGTTGGCACACACCTATGATTTTCTTCTTGTTAGACACTGAAGAAGGCTGGTTACCTCCAGCAGGTTGCCTTTAATGGAACGTCTCACTGATCTTGAACATAGAGGGCTGCCTTATACTGACTGAAGAGTAGAGATGGGAGGATCTTTCAATTTCAGTTTCTCTCCATTCTTAGGTTGAGTTCTCCACACTTCAACATCATTTTGCAGCTGGTGTTGTTGTTACTGCTGCAGTATTTTAAAAAGGTTCTCAGGAAATCAACTTCCAAAACATTCGGAAACCAAAGCCCGGCTTCCGATTGGCTACAGGAAGCTCCTGCAGCCAATCGGAAGTTGCGGAAGCCACATCAGACATTCGGGTTCCAAAATAATGTTTGAAAACCAGAACACTCACCTGGAAAGGTTTGCAGCATTCAGGAGCCAAAACGTTCAACTCGCAAGATGTTCAGGTTCCAAGGTACAACTGTATTGTTTCAGAAAGCCATGATTAGGCAGATTTGTATTAAAATACAACCTGAGTCTAATTTCTCCCTCATTGCTGCTGAGGTCAAATCATTATTCCGATGGACAGTGGATCTCCAGGGCCTCGGGCAAAGGTCCCTCCTGATTCTTCTGAACATAGTTGCTGAGGATCAGAACTGAGTTTGTCTCCCTAGGAAGTTGGCACTTTACCACTGAGCTAAACCTTCTCTTCTCACTGAGGAACTGCTGATAAGCTTTCAGAGAACCCTGTGCTTCCCGAAATACCGTTCAAAAACCAGAGACACGTTCCTATCCACAAAACGTGTCTGTAAACTGAGCCACAGTGTCTGTCTTCCTAAGCATTCAGAAGTCATGTGTTGTCCCAGAAAAGTCCATAGGGCTCCTCTAGGTGAAGTGCGTTTGAGGCCTGCAGCTTTTAACCATGAAATTCTCATTGCAAGTTACAATTGCTGCTGTTGTGTTCCAGCCTTTGGCGTGATACACAATATCCATATCAATTAGGAGCTCGAGTGGTTTTTCGGCTGCAGTCTGAGCCTCAGACCTTTCTAACACATTATCCTTCTGCAATATGAAAAGATAAATTTGAAATGGGAGCATATGCTATGCACATCTGTCTCCTACAAATCCTGTTCAGCTTCACACATTCAGAACAAATTCTAGGCAAGAGGCCACCAGGAAACGATCCAGCTCTCTGTACCCTCTGCCCAGCTCTGTCAGACTGGCTGCAGAATAATTTATTTCACATAGCTTACCTGGCCAAGGAAAACATATTTGTGCCCTGTGGCAGGGAAGCTCTGAAACGAAGGCCCTGTGTTGCAAATTATGCACCCTGGGGACTGATCTTAGATCGCGTCCCTCCTCACCTGCAAGAACCTAAGAACAAGCAGACTGCTTCACTTGATACGGCTCTCTTTGTATGTCATTTTTGTATCACTACTTTTAAAAAAATAATCAGTTTATGCACTGCTGTTTATGTGTTAATGAACTCTGTATTTGCTACAGGCAAACAATGACTTGGGGAAATTGCTCTTATTTTCAATAGTATGCAAAATCGTTGAAAGACAGGGCAAAAAGATCCTTTGAAAATAAAAAAAGGACAAAATGATATTCTTGCTTCTCTTGTTTTGTGTGTGCACTGTTGCAAATGTACTCCCTTAACAGTTCTCAGCAGGATTTATTTTATTTTATTTTTTAAAAAACCGATTCTTGTTTGCACTGTTTTAAAAGGGGTGTGTGTATGTGTGTTATTGTCATTATTTAAAATGTTTTCATGATATACACATGACTACTGAAAATAAACTCTGAGCAAAAATAAATGGCTCAAAACATACTGTGTGAGTGACCAAAAGTAAATGCAGCCAGATTAGTGCTATAAATCCAGCTGGATTTCTCCAGCTGTATCATTCCGCCCTACGGAGCCCCTGCCAACCTAGCCTGGCTTTGTTTTTCCATTTACTTGGTCCACTTTGGTTTCCATATTTTCTTCATGAAAGGTACATTCTGCATGAACCCAATGGCTCGGAGAGGCAGCCAAAACATAACACATTTTTCTGCATTGGAATGAAACCACCCAGAGCATTCCAGTAATTATGAATTCGAGCAAATTGCACTAGTGTTGATATAGGTTTTGCATCAACATACCGTAGACCCAAAGAAAATGGATTTCATAGAATCACGGAATTGTAGAGTTGGAAGGAACCTTGAGGGTCATCTAGTCCAATCTTTAATCTCTGCTTACCTAGTAGGTAAGGTCTAGAATGGCTTGGTGAAAATGCTCCATACTGAACTGAGTTACCGTTCATATCTGACTACACTGTAGCGTGAATGCAGACAATCTTGTCATTTCCTTCCTGGCTTATCAAGGATGTGCTCACACTGTTCAGAAAGCATTAGGAAATCAATTTCTTTGCTCTTTGAACTTTGCTTAAAAGTTGACAGATTTATATTTTATTAGCCAGTCCTTAAATACAGTGAACCGATTAAAAAGTGGCAGCTTGTAGTAACAGTTGGTTATCTACAAAAATATCGGCACCCAATTGGATGTGGTGAATCTTTGCATTTAACATGCAGGGGTTTTTTGTTGTTTAAAAAAATATGTAGCTAGAAGGGCTGGTAATTTGGGGGCTCACAGAAGATAAGGGGCAGGGAGTTCATTTTTTCCCCTTCTCTCCTGTCGCCACAATGATAATTCCTCTTGTAAAAGTGATTTATTTATTTTTCTGCATTGGGAGGAAATTCTCCATACTGGTTATTATTAGCCACCCCACCCAACCCCTTGATTCTGTTTGGATTTATTAAAAACAGCAACCCTGCATGCTTCATTGAAAGATGTAGTCTGGCCTGTCTATTCCTCCCTACTCTTTTCCACCTTTGGTTTTGTCAAGAAAGCAGGGCTTAGTGCAGGCATAGGCAAACACCGGCCCTCCAGATGTTTGAGACTACAATGTCCATCATCCCTAGCTAACAGGACCAGTGGTCAGGGATGATGGGAATTGTAGTCCCAAATATCTGGAGGGCCAGGGTTTCCCTATACCTGGCTTAGTGGGTGTCCCTGGCTGTGCTAGCTGACAGCCTGCCCTCTGCATCTGTCCAGTGATGGGAACTGCTGGATCCATTGGAAAAGCGAGGGGAGCATATCCCTGACATAATGAAGCAGCAGTAAAAAATTATCCTTTTATAAATATTTAAGCTACCACCTGTTCAGTCTAGCAGCCCATCTGTGCTTGGACTCGAAAATGTATAGGAAGTTAAATATACATTGTTTCCTTTTCACTTGGATTGCCTGCTAACATGTGCTGAATCTCTATCCCTTTTTTGTTGTAAACACATCCTTTATTTAGACTGGGCATAACAGCCAAGCAAGATATGGCACTAAACCTGTCACTACAAATAACATCATTTTATTAGTAGTAATATTATTAAGAGCAGGTGTGTGCTACAATGAGGGGAGGCCATTTTTCAGAAACAATGAGAGGGGATTTAACCGCATCTTCCAAATCTCTGGTCTCGATTAAAGTTGTCTCTGTTCTGCTGTTGGCAACGTTCCCCCCCCCCCAAAGGTCCCATAGTCAGCAAACGCAAATCATCCTATACTTCTGTGTGAAAGGATTGCTTTTGTTGACAAATAGAAACTAGTCTGGGGTGTATAAAAATGGCTACCGGTGATCAAATGAAGTTTTGAAACAGTTCTCCCACTTAACCCATTCAAGTTAGTTAGGATCTCTGGTGACATACTGAAAAGATTCCTTTCCCCCATACAAGTCTGTCCAGGTGTTGAGATTTCTGGAAATGCCTTCCTTATTTTCCACCAATATGTGGCATAAATTTGTTGGGAATTCAGCAAGGAGAGTTCTCATTCAGAATGCGGCAGCTAGACTGGTGACTGGGTGCGGCCACCGAGACCACATAACACTGGTCTTGAAAGACCTACACTGGCTCCCAGTATGTTTCCGAGCACAATTCAAAGTGTTGGTGCTGACCTTTAAAGCCCTAAACGGCCTCGTTCCGGTATACCTGAAGGAGCGTCTCCACCCCCATTGTTCTGCCCAGACCCTGAGGTCCAGCTCCGAGGGCCTTCTGGCGGTTCCCTCGCTGTGAGAAACCAAGTTACAGGGAACCGGGCAGAGGGCTTTCTCAGTAGTGGCATCCGCCCTGTGGAACGCCCTCCCACCAGATGTCAAAAGAAAAACAACTACCAGACCTTTTTTTAAAAATTTTTTTATTGATTTTCCAACACAAGTTAAAAACAAAACAACACACAAAACAAAACAACACAACTACCAGACTTTTAGAAGACATCTGAAGGCAGCCCTGTTTAGGGAAGCTTTTAATGTTTAATAGATTATTGTATTTTAGTATTCTGTTGAAAGCTGCCCAGAGTGGCTGGGGAAACCCAGCCAGATGGGTGGGGTATAAATTATTATTATTATTATTATTATTATTATTATTATTATTATTATTATTATTTGCTGCACCCAGACTTTGGAACTCCTTACTCAAGGAGGCTTGCATAACCCCCTTGTCCCACCAACAGGCAAAGCCCTCCATTGAAAAAGGCACTCAACCTATTGAGCTCAATCATAGGCACCAACTCTTAGGGGCCAAGGTAGTTCCTGCCCCCTGAAAACAGGGGCATTTGGCACTGCCCCGGCTCCTCACGACGTTGACATCAGGACATCGTGCAACATTGTGTTGGGCCCCCACAATCCTTCTGCAAAGATGGCACCTCTGAGCATAGCGTTATTGTTTTGCGCCCCCCCCCCCCCTCTCTCTCTCTCTCTCTCTCTCTCTCTCTCAATGTGCTTTTTTATCCTACTCTCAGCAACCAGTAGTATCATAGCCAGGTGCTGGAGAGACCTGTCAGGAGTAAACATGGACCAATGGTACCAAACAGTATGGGAAACAGCCTTGTTAGAAAAACTAACGAACAAACTGAAACTAACACGGGGACAAATAGAAGAAGACGCCTCCCCCCCCCCCCAGTATGGCTCCCCTTTATCACATACACAGCCCAACAAGACAATGACAAAAATCCACCAACAACATACAAATCAATTTGGCTAACCTGATCCAAAACACCCACCCACCCCACTCACACACACACACACACACACACATGAAAACAAAGTTCACCTCAGCCAACCCCAAACAACCACACCCTAGGCCAGGCTTCCTCAACCTTAGTCCTCCAGATGTTTTGAGACTACAATTCCCATCAAGCCTGACCACTGGTCCTGCTAGCTAGGGATCATGTGAATTGTAAGCCAAAAACATCTGGAGGGCCAAGGTTGGGGAAACCTGCCCTAGACCAACCCCAACCTCTCTCACCACCAAAGGAACACAAGCGAATAGTAAAGAGAACCCACACAAGCGATGCTGACACAACACCCCACACATACATTAAGTAAAATGGAAACATCCCCATCCAACCCCAACCGCACTCACCATTCCCCCCTTCACCTCTTCCCCCCTTTTCTTCCTAATGTAACACTAATGTCTCAACAAATGAAACCGATCTGTAGAAAATGTAACTTGAAAAATGAGACATTGCCCATACTTTTGTAAACCAAGAAATCTTTGATTAAAAAAATACATCTTAAAAAATGTGCTTTTTTATCTGTATTTTTAATTTAATTGTTGTTGTTGGCTGGCTGCCATTTTTTAAAACATCCAATTGTGACATTGCTTCCTTCTTTGAGGACTAATGATTCTTTTGCTGTTGTTGTTTTTACCATTTTAAGTCAACCATTTTTATGGAAAGGCAGCATATGTGTGTAATGAATACATAAACAAATAAAGAAGCTAGAAATAATAATAATAATAATAATAATAATTTATTATTTATACCCCGCCCATCTGGCTGGGCCTCCCCAGAAAGGCTGGGGCAGGTGAAATACCACCTGATAAGCAGGTAACATACCACTGTTCATGTCACATAATCCAGTTTCCCACAACAAACCAAGAGACTGTTGGGTAAATAGGGTTCCAGAAACTCCAGATATTTTAGAGTTGCAACTCCCATCATGAGCTTTGATGCCTGGGGCGATGAGAGCCCAACTACATCTGGAGGCATAGGGGCAGCTGCCCCCCTCAAAAAATCAAGTAAATCAATAAAAATACTTAACTAACTGAGATTCTGCCCCCTCCCCAACATGAAGCCTGGCTATGCCCATGTCTGGAGGGCATCAGTTTGGGGAAAGCTAAATTAGGCTGTGGGATGCGGGTGGTGCTGTGGGTTAAACCACAGAGCCTAGGACTTGCCGATCAGAAGGTCGGCGATTCAAATCCCTGCGACAGAGTGAGCTCCCATTGCTCAGTCCCTGCTCCTGCCAACCTAGCAGTTCAAAAACACGTCAAAGTAGATAATTAGGTACCACTCCGGCGGGAAGGTAAATGGTGTTTCCGTGCACTGCTCTGGTTCACCAGAAGTGGCTTAGTCATGTTGGCCACATGACCCGGAAGCTGTACGCCGGCTCCCTCGGCCAGTAAAGTGAGATGAGTGCCGCAACCCCAGAGTTGGTTATGACTGGACCTAATGGTCAGGGGTCCCTGTACCTTTACCTTTAAATTAGGCTGTATAATTAACAAAGGGCCTGACTTTGATATACTTGTTGTTCCTAAATTCTCTGTAGCATATGGTTTCATACATGTCTCTCAACTCTCATCTGGCAATGGGCATGAACTACAGAAAGGTGAGCAAATAATGACAGTCTTACTCAAAGATTCAGCATTAAGTATATTTGGTTTCAGCCAACTGACAAACAGTATTTCGACTCTGTTCGTCTTAGTTAATGGCTTTTTTAAATATGCAGCAACTCTGTCAAAACAGGAAATCAAAATGGAGAAGTTAATTCTCTCCCCCCCCCCTTTGCCTTTTGAATCTCCTTTTCTCTGTCTCTCTCTCTCTTGTCTTAATATATTTATAATACATAAACATTGCACAGCTTGGATTTATTTTTATTTTAGGTTTTTTTGTCACTGTATCCTATGAGTTCAGGGTAGGTTTGAGGTCAGACTTTATTTTTGCTCCCCTTTGAAAAAAGATAAAACCGAATGGTTCTGTGGCTAGTAGCAATCAAATTACTTCCTTTGGTCGACTGGTGATGCTCTGACTCAGTTCCCTCATTCATAGTTATTGTATTATCATTTATTTAGTTCCTTGATCTCAGAGTGGGTAACAACACAATATCAGTAAACCCTAGAAACACAGTAAAACAAAACTAGCAATATTTTGTGGTGCGTCAGTGACGGTTTTCAACAGCTATGGAAAACATTTTTTGAGCTAAATGACATCAGAGGAGGTGCCTGCCAGATTTCAAGGGGTAGAGAGTTCCAAAGTCAGAATGTCTCTGTGGAAAAAAGGCTGCCTCTTTGACACAGTGCCTATTATTATTATTATTATTAAAATTTGTATCCCACCTTTCCTCCATGCTCAAGGCTCGGTGCCTATTATTATTATTATTATTATTAACATTTGTATCCTACATTTCCTCCAAGGAGCTCAACATGTCATACGTAGTTCTCCTCCACTCTGTTTTATACTTACAACAACCCAGTGAGGTAGGTTTAACTGAGAATGATTGAGTGGCTCAAGGTAGGATGAGGCCTGGCTATCTCAGCTCTTTAAAAGGTAAAGGGACCCCTGACCATTAGGTCCAGTCATGGCCGGCTCTGGGGTTGCAGCGCTCATCTCGCTTTATTGGCTGAGGGAGCTGGCATAAAGCTTCTGGTTCATGTGGCCAGCATGACTAAGCCGCTTCTGGCAAACCAGAGCAGCGCACAGAAACGCCGTTTACCTTCCCGCTGGAGCGGTTCCTATTTATCTACTTGCACTTTGACGTGCTTTCGAACTGCCAGGTTGGCAGGAGCTGGGAAGAACCCCAAAACCTTAAGAACAAGTTAGCAGGTTTCCTTTTTTAAAAAAATAAAGTGAGATATGAAATCCCCTCAAAACTATAAGTTCCTTGTCTGTCTGTGTGAAAGGGTCTGTAAATTTCCCTCTCTGCTTTCTTCTTCTGTATTATTTATGTGAAATCCTTGTGTATTTATGTGCATATCGTTAAAATAGAATACTGATAGCATTTGATGTCTGATAGTTATATGTTATTTACCTCTGCCTAAGACCTTTGCTGAGACCCCGCCAGAGATCCCAAATAAATTACTCTGACATCTAAAAGCACAGTAAAATCTTATATACACTTGTATCTATTCATATTTAATTGGTTGATTTATGCTTTTTGAACACATTGCTTTGCACCCCAAGCCTTTTGTGATAGGGCAAGCAGGGATGCTAGACAAACAAAATATATGGGGTGACAGCAGGAAAAAAAATCCCTTGATTCATGAACTGACAATGGTGTATACACATGTACAACTACCAGGTAAAAAAATGGCCTTACATTTAGCTAAGCACACTATATGCGTTGGGGTATGTGTGTGTGTGGGAAGGGGAGCCTACCTAAACTTTTAATAGTTGCTTTACAAGTGTGATACAGGTATTTTCCTACAATAAAACATTGAACATTCCCATCCCGTGAGTGCTGTTCTTGGCTCCTCGCTTTATTCCAATTTGCTTTCCTCCAAACTGTGGGCCGGATTCTTGAAACAGTGGTACCTAGCTGGTAGGTACACCCTGGCCCTGGCTCTTTTATACAAATAAATGTTATTCCTAAATTATCTGTAGCATATAGCTTTATACCTGTCGCCGCCCTTCTCCCATCTGGCAGTGGGTGTGAAGTACAGGAAGGTGAGCAAACAGAGACTTGTTCCATAGAACCTCCACCTCCCCCCCCCCACACACACCCTGCTGAAACTGTTGGATAAATGAAAAGAAAATGGGTTTGTTTCCAGAAAACGGGCTGTTGATCTGCTGTGTGATTGAAAAAACCACTGGTTTAAAGGCTATCTGAAGTGCAGCTAGTTGTCCCCTGAATTACAGAGGCCAAACTCACTTCTGCTAGAAGTCAAGTATTTAGTCTCTCCAGCTCTGTCAAACTCCTAGTAGAGATTTGGCAGGAAGCAAGATTTCCAAGCAACTCTTGAAGAACTTTTCATGCAGACAGGCCCAGACCCTCTAAGTATCCCTATTTTCCAGGGACATCTGTGATTTAGAGAAGCCGTCCCGGTTTCTGATTTGATCCTGGAATGCCCCACTTTGACCTAGGGTGTCCTTATTTTCGTTGGAGAAATGTTGGAGGGTATGGTAGGATGTCCCCAGAGCCAAGGTGATAAGTAAATATACAACCTATAGAAGACATCTGAGGGCAACCCTGTATAGGGAAGCTTTTTTAAAGTTTAAAAAACTATTTTTGTGATTTCATTTGTTTATAATTGTAAGTTTTAAAAACTGTTTTTAATGTTGTGTTTTAAATTCTTGTAACCCACCCTGGGATCTTAGGGTGAAGAGTGGGATGGTGATGATGATGATGATGATGATGATGATGGGATGCCCCTATTTTCATCAGAGAAATGTTGGAGGGCAAGAAGTTGTTCCCTGACCTTTTAACTGGAAAGGTCAGGATTTAGACCTGGGACTTTCTACATTCAAAGCATGTCTTAACACTGAGTTGTAGCCCACGTTACAAGATTTCTAGGGGTACATCTGCATTCTTTCTCCTGGCAGCAAAAAGGATGCAAACAATGGACCTTGAGCGTGGCTGACGAGAGCCTGAGGTGACATGGAATAGAATAAGGAGCCTCCCTGACTGTGACTGAGAAACAAGGACCTGGAAGCTCCAGTTCTTTGCAACTATTTGCTTCAGTTGTTAATAAAAAATAAAACATTGGAACACTGTTGCTCTTCTTAGTATCTCCAGTCCTTCAGTACCAACAGCCACCACACTGGACAAGCAGAATGGATCACAGAATTATACAGTGGTATCTCAGGTTAAGAACTTAATTCATTCTGGAGGTCTGTTCTTAACCTGAAACTGTTCTTAACCTGAAGACCACTTTAGCTAATGGGACCTCCTGCTGCCGCTGCATGATTTCTGTTCTCATCCTGAAGCAAAGTTATTAACCTGAGGTAATATTTCTGGGTTAGCGGAGTCTGTAACCTGAAGCGTATGTAACCCGAGGTACCACTGTACCGTAATGCAGGGATGGCCAACTCCCAAGAGACTGCGATCTACTTACAGAGTTAAAAACTAGCAGTGAACTACCCCCATTTTTTAGGGGTTAAGGTCAAAGTTGATGAACTCTTCTTAAGGAGGAGGAAAGACTCATTTTTAAGGGGGTTTTTTAGGGGGGGGGAGAAGAAAAGCCACTCACCAACAAAACTCTGGGGAAACAAACAGCTTCGCTGAGTAAACTCCACCTTCCGTTCTGCAGATGGTGCAAGAATGGAGGGCGGGGTGAGGGGGTGGGGCCAGATTCCATTTTACCAACGCTAAGGAAAGGGACCCAGCGATCGACCGCAATCTACCAAAACCTCCCAGGGATTTACCAGTAGATCGTGATTGACCTATTGGACATCCCTGCTGTACTGTGTTCCCCTCACAGCTCTTAAGCTCTTGGGTATTATCCTCTCTAAGAGGTCCTAAAATAGATCCCACATAAATTTGGCGGTTAACATTCCCATCTCATAGTTCCAGTAACATAGCTGCAGCTGAGGTTTTCCTGTGCTCTGTTCACCACCAGCAGAGGGAGGGCCAAGACAAACTTGAGGACTGGGGTGGTTCCCTCCAAATGCTTTAGAAAGAATAGGATGTTTCCATCTCCCACTGTATATTGACTCTTGCTATGCTACCAACGGTAAATCATTTGATGACATCATATTGTTACATTTGACTCCAAGTACAAATAAGCGGTCCCTTCCACCAGGGCACATAAAACGGTCCATTTTGACTCACTCTACAAACTGTTTATGGGTTGCTTGCAGCTTTCACAGGTTTTACAAGAGAACATCCACTGTTCCTTTCCTGGCTTGGCTCCAGACTGGACATGTTAACTTTACCTAACTTCCAAAGGCGTTTGGTGAGAATGCTTCATAATACATGAGTATGTGTCTTTCCACCAGGAACTTAACACCACCTCTCTCCCCTCCTCTCTCCCTCTGCTGTTTTTTTCTCCCCTAGACAAATTAGACCCAGCATTTTATGAGCTTCGTCTAAACGACAGAACAGTAACTCGCCTTGTTAGATATCAGTGCTACTGTTCAGAAGGACCACTATGTAACTAGAAGGCTCTCTTGACTTCTTCTTTTAAATACGTTCTGGAGTTCATTAGCTTAAGGCCAAGGGCTTCTGTAGTTAAACCGGTTCCCACTTTAACAGGATGAGAACCAGAGGAAGTTCTTGCTTCCACAGCATAGAGCTAGCTATCATCATAGCCATTTTGCATCTGTGCAAAAATGTCATATTGAAATTCTCCCCCCTGTTTGTGGTTGGAGAAGAGGGGAGATTGCAAAGTGGACTTCTTTTTCTTCAGGGGGGACATGAGAAAAAGAAAAAAAAATATTAGACATTTCATCAGAAAAAGATTCTCTGAGAAATATCTGCTCAGCTCTAGAAGTGTGTGTGTTTGTGTGCATTTTCACGTTTTCCCTTACTGGAAAAACGAAACAACACATAATTGTATATTTTATGTGGTGACCTTCTCTATAGATAGAATCAATCAAGTTATCATATTGCCTGGAGGGTTTGCTCAAATCTAAGAATACCACCCAGTGCCCACTTAGGGCAAGAATTGGACTGGATATAAACTTTCTTTAAGTCTCTCTAGCCTTTGTCATTCTGGAGATATAGGAGAAATGTGAAGGGAGTATGGCCACCCAGGTATTCATTCAAAAGCAATCCGAATGCCACCTTTCAGCATTCAAAGGCAGTGAAAGGGACCACATTTTTTGCGGTTTCAATAAAGATGAAGCAAACATTTGGCATCCACCTGTCTCAAGAGAAAATGGAGTGTGCCTCAGGCGATGAAGTTAAACTGCTGTGCTAGCAACTCCTAAGTGACCTCTCCAAGGCAAAAACCTGGGCAGTGTGTATGCAGGTCCTGAGCTACCCACACAACAAGACCCCACTCTCAGCCTCACTGCCGAGCAATGCATTTGGCATCAGCTTGACTGCAAGAAGTGTGTGGAATACGGGTAACTTGCACTGGCAAAACGTATGATGATGCAGCCTATGCCAGCTTTCTATAGTTGCAATTGATCCACAAGATAAGACCTGTCAGATGTTGTTTGATGAGAGTGTGCTGGACTTGAGGACCTATGATTGGAAACTTCTGAGACTGTAAAGGATGCCTTACCATAATGGCTGCCTAGGGTATCAATGTTCTTCTACTGTCAGGGATTGGACTCAAGCGGACGAGATGGAGGAGGAGTGGTGGTGTTCACACCCATACCCACACCCACACGGTTCTCCTGACACTGCAGGAGAAGAGGAATGCAGCCTTGATTTACAGCAGGGGTTTGAGGAAGGTCACATCTCAGAGATAGACGAACAGAAGAGTTGGGAAGTGTTAGAAGAAGGGGGAGGGGAGGCGGAGGAAGAGCAGCCAGCTGACACGTTGTCACTAGAGAGCATTTCTGATCCCCCTTCTCCCATAACTTGGCATTCGTTAAGAGTGCAGGAACGAAGGACACAGAGACACTTGGCCAAGAGCGGCCACCTTAAAGGGAAATGTTGTTGGTAGGAAAGAGGGAGGAGGGTCTCAGCTGGAGCAATGCCATTGTCAGGGTTTGCTTTGTCCTTTTGTCTCTTGCTATTATGAATGAATAAATTCATTAAAAAGGACTCTACTTTGTTTTCTCTGCTTCTTGCTGCCACAGAGGAGGAATAGAATTCCTGAAGGCTTGACATCTACAATTGCTGTGTCACAAACCAGGTTTCCAGACCAAATTCAGTAGATGTCATAATAATTGTGGATGACACACCAAGCTGGGGGGAAACTGGCTAGTTGAAGCAATGATTTGTCAAGACAAACATGGATCAAACGGTAGTTCATGATCCTGACTTGTTAACAAACCAGAGTTTAAACCAATCAGAGTGCTCCCAGTTCAGTTTGAAACAAGTGTGATTAAACTTAAAACCCCAGTTTACTTTCCTCCCAGTTTCCCCAGTTTTCTCCCCAGTCCTCCCATCACTTTTCAGAACCCGCTGCACCTTTCTTTCCTGAAAAGCAATTTAGGATGCAATCCTATACTTACGTTTATTTACTTATAATTTTTATACTGCTTTTTGCTTCCATCAAGAGTTATTAAAGTGGTTTGTGTATCAAAAACAATATACTGTACAATAATATGTAATTAATAGACTCCAATCATAATGAAACTAAAACAAATGTCACAGGATCAGCCTTGGGAACCAGATAAGTAGTCAGAAAGATGTTTAAGATATTAAAAGCTACAAAATACTAAGTTAGGAATGCTGTTTTATGAGTTTCCCTACTTTTGAAATACTATGCCTTCATATTTAGACCTCATCTAGTTGCCTCTTTTTTAAATTCACACCAAAAAAAGAGCTAATCAGTAACCATAAAAATGATCAACAGCCACAAGATGGTTCATAGTGATGGATAAACTTGTAGAAAGTTTAGAATATATGTAAAACGTTCAAAGGTGGAATGATATATAGCTTTTCTGAGAAGTGGTGACTCTTAAGGTTAAACTTTTGAGAACCAAGATCACTCCCATTTTAGGCAAAAAATAAATTAAGCAGATAACAAGGAGTGGAGGGAATAAATTCCATTAGTCAGACAGGGTAACCCCCTACATAACGGGTTAGGCCACCTAAAAGTTCTATTTTGTTAGTTTAACTTGCGCAGTATATCAGTGGTTTGCAACCAGTCAGGTGACTGCAGCTATTAAGCTCTTTATCTATGTACAGCATATTTTTTGAGATTAAGATCAGTTGTGGGAACAAGTCTTCTGCTGCATGCTGGAGCTCCTATCTATGGTACCAAAATATTGAATTTCTCAGGGTTTGGGGATGCAAGGATCGCCAGATGCAATATGGTGGCAAATCAACCTAGGAAAGAAAAATAAAAACCGTTAACATTTACGGTAAACCAAGTAATAAACATTTTGAAATGTCTTCATTCAATTTCCTATTTGATTTTCCAGCTGGGAAGAGTCCCACCCCATTAGAAGAGATCCACTATAGGAAAAGACAAGATGTTAAATTAAACTTTCAGATATCTTGACAAGTCATGCTTGGCCCTGCTTTCCCGAGGCATAACCTAGCCAATATATTTCTGAGAAATTGAAAACATATGGTGCCATTTTTCCCTCTTTTATTCTAAATGGGCTGTCTTGTAATGCAACTGGATTTTATTTTATTTTTGCATTTGGAGTAATGGTAATACATCGCTTGTTTTTCAAGACTAATGTTCCTAATGTGCTAATGCTGTTAGCTACAAGGGACGCGACGGGGTGTGTGTGTGTGATTAACTGACATTTAATTGACAGTGTTACTATCATTAGGTTTACCTCTTAAATTAAATGGCTTTGTGCTTTTGGTGGTATTCAGCTCTTCTAATTAATATATAGAGTGAGTATAGCTACTTTATTCCTACTGTAGAGCGGGTTGGAGAATTTCTAATCTGAAGGATGAATAACCTAATAGAACACCACCAATACAGAATAAATGTTATAAAATCATTAACAAGTCATCACTAAAACAATTACAATCTATAAAACCCTGTTAACAAAACAGCGACTGGAAAAAATAATCTAAACATCACAATTACAGATGTTCCAATCAGACACTCAAAAAGTCCCTTGAGACTTTGATTCAAAGCTTCAGCTGGAACTCTTGAAAAAGCCTAAAACACTTTTAGGAATGAGAGGAGGACAATTGCTCATCCCTAATTTCAAGCTGACAGACATTCAGCAGCTTGCATTAACCCCGATGATAAGCAAGTTCTTGAACTCCCTTTGGTTTCTTTAGAATACATCTTTTTTTATAGTGAGAATGGCCTCTATAAAGTTTGCATTCCTGAAATGCTTTTTTTTAAAAAAAATGAGTGAGTGAGTAAAAATGACAGGAATAAGATAATCCTCCATAATAGCCATAACAACAAGGATTTTATGCTTCAAGATGACAGTATGAAAAAACCCCAGTGCCTTGCAAAATACATTCATGCATATGGAAAGCAGGGACAGAAAGTGAGTGTTCTTGAACTCTGCTGCAGTGTGGATGATATTCCTTTCAAAATGTGACTGTGTCATTGGTCCATGCTTACTCCTGACAGGTCTCTCCAGTGTCTGGTTATGATGTTTCTGACTCCTGAGAGTATGTGGGTAATGAGCTCTTTGTGGTGTGAGTGGGCATTATTATTTTGGAAGATGTTTAGTAGGGCCAGTTCTGAGGTGATTTCTAATACTTGTTGAGTTATTTTACATATTTCTTGTGTGATTGCTGTCCAGAAGAGCTGGATTTTGGGGTATTCCCACCACATGTGGAGGTATGTTCCTATGGAGGTGCAACCTCTCCAGCATTTTGGTGAGGTTCCTGGGCATATTAGTGTTAGTTTCTGTGGTGTTAGGTACCACCTGTGAGTTTCAGAGTGAGTTCTTTCCTTTTCACTGATTTGGATTCCAATTCATAAACCAAGAACTCATACATTGACCACTAATAATGAAACCTATGTTGTAGATAATTTTCCACATTTGTCATGCAATTTTTGTGATATACAAATGACGTGAGAAAACTTGGTATACTTAGGGCCAGATTTAGGTTTGATGAGGCCCTAAGCTACTGAAGGTAATGAGGCCCTTTATATGTCCAGCTGTCCTTTGCCAACAACAAATTGTCACTGTTTTTTGTGTTGAATATCTGCTATATGGTAATTTATGGACCTAATAGGTATCTAAGAGACATGGGTGCTGTGGTCTAAACCACTGAGCCTAGGGCTTGCCGATCGGAAGGTCAGCAGTTTGAATCCCCACGATGGGGTGAGCTCCTGTTGCTCGGTCCCAGCTCCTGCCAACCTAGCAGTTTGAAAGCACATCAAAGTGCGAGTAGATCAAAAGGAACTGCTCTGGCGGGAAGGTAAACGACATTTCCGTTCACTGCTCTGGTTTCACCAGAAGTGGCTTAGTCATGCTGGCCACATAACCCAGAAAAACTTTCTGTGGACAAACGTCAGCTCCCTTGGCCAGTAAAGCGAGATGAGTGCCGCAACCCCAGAGTCATTCGCACCTGGACTTAACTGTCAGGGGTCCTTTACCTTTACCTTTAATAGGTATCTAAAGCCATTTGCACATAACAAAATGTGTAATTTATCAAAGTAATTGTTGAACTGAAATACAATTAAGAAGAAGTATATTAATAATAAAAAACAATTAAGAAGTATATGGGGGGCATGAGAGTGGGGCTCTAAGCTATAGCTTGTTTAGCTTTTACGTAAAACTGGTACTGGGTATACTTATTTGTATAACATTATTCCTGCTTATAAACCCTATATATATATAATGTGATTGCGTCATTCCTCTAAAGAGCTTCTGAGACCCAAGAGGAAGAATGTCTGAACTTAATGCTTAAGGTTACAGAAAGTGACCACTTCTGTTTACTTTTGACTATACAATGCAGCCCAGCTAATAAGCTCTTGAAGCCTGGTAACTCAGGCCAGGCCTCTCATAGCATTCTGAAAAGGCAGGGCTCCTGCTCATGGAGACAGCCTTCAGAGTTTCCCCCTGTGCATCAACACTGTGGGAGGGGACACGGCATGAGGCAATATGCTCTGGGAGAGCATGCTGAACCCTGAGTTCTCACTGCACACAGCTGAGATCATGTGGACAGAAACACCAGATTGGAGCCTTTGCTGTCATTCATTTCACTTTGCACAGCATCACAATGATGTGATAAACATGGATTCACTCTTGCTGAAGTCACAATCAACACATCCCCTTCAACACCCACTAATAGTGGGTGGGTCCACTTAATCCCAATTAAACTTCCCATTTTCCTTTGGTGCATTAGTCCTAAATATTGCATGACCATATTCACAATTATACTAACAAATAATCTGAGGCAAATGTAAGTCAGAATTTCTTTCATTTCTATTTTAATTAAAACCAGTGTTGTATTTTCCTCATGTTTTTTTTTTAAATAAACTGCCATTTCTTTCATTTTAAGTTTTATTTTCAACAACCCAATCCAACCTTTGTAAATTGCTGCAGATAAAAGCTGCCTATTTTCAGAATTGTGAAAGTGAATGTATTTCTCCTAGGCAGAAGGAAACAAAAGGAAATATTCAGAATCAATGCATCTTTAGTATTTAACAGCAGCAGTAAGAACCCACCCCCCCCCCTAAAATATTCACGTGTGGTTGTTATACATTAAACATCCACAGGATGGAAAAACATGATGCAGTTAAGAGTGGCTTTTAATGTAAAGACATGCCAAATGGACTTCCATAATTTTCTCTTTTAAACAACATGAAGTTAATAAGGCAAAGAGTATTCTTGGCGGTCTTACTACAGCGACCCTGGTAAGTTCCCTGCCGAGGCATCCGCTGAAGCCTGAATTTGGTCCAAAAAACAGCAAAGACAAGCTCTTTTAAGCATAGTCTCTTTCTTGCTGAGATAGCTTGAGGGGGGAAAACGAAGACTTTTTAAAGCCCAGTGATCTGGCATTTTCAAAGTTCACCAACATTAAAGAGCTTGTCCAAGAAGCTGCACTATAGTTGAAGGCAGGCCTTGAACTCACAAACCTCTTCCTGCTACTGCCATCCTAATCCCCTTGTTTGTAGCAGTAATGGCAGTGCAATTGGCCTGTCCCTGCGCTGTAATCGTGCTATTCACTCCCCTCCCTCCCTTCCCTTTTTTTTTCTTTTTTAAACTTTTTACTTCAGCAATAGCAGCAGCAATGCTGGTGGCTTCTCCACTATCCCCTCCTCCCTGCCTTGTTTTTAGAGAGGCTTTGGGGTGGTATCTAGGAATTCTGGGAAATATGGCCAGGAGGATGCCTGTACCGCCACCACAGCTTGCCATAGCAGGTGGAAATTAATCTATGTCTAAAAAGCCTTTCTAATCTGAAAAAGGGCAATGCCTCAGGCATTCTTCTGTTTACAGTGAGAGAGGAGAATAGCTTGTTCAGTCCAGTCTAGGCTTTCGGGTAAGTGCAGAGATTTCCATGCATGCAGATGGAGGTGGCGAGTCCCCTTCATCATCAACAGAAAACACAATGTGACATGGACCACACAATGGCTTAGGAGAGACAGGCCTTTGTCCTCTAGCCTTCCAGGATGGATAACATGACATCTAGGAGGAGAAGCTGGACAAATTAGCTGCATAGGTTTCTTGTCAGTCCTGTGGTGTCCTCATTGCAGAAGCTAGGTGGTCTTGATAAAACTCACTCATTTCTAGCTCTGAGATGCAACTTGGTAACAACTCTTGAGAAAGAGCTCCCCTGGAAATCCCCCTAAATCTGGAACCCCCAGTGCAGTGTCGATGGGCACCATGCCACCCTTAGACGCTCCCTGATTATAAGCCAAGCCACCTGCCAAGTCAGTTTTTTAACTGAGCTTTTATGTGGCAGCTGTTTGGTGGGGGGGGGGAACCTGCTTTATTTTCCAAGATGGTGACATTCTGCTTGTGTTTTGTTCATGGGGTTGTGGTATCAGTTTTACCTTTTGTATGAGAAGGGTTTCTGAGCATCACTACTTTTTCTTCTGTGAAAGAAGTTTTTCTTCTTGTGTGATGCCCACAGCATTTCCCCAGATTTGTAAATATGCCTGTCGTTGTTGTTGTTTAGTCCTTTAGTCATGTCTGACTCTTCGTGACCCCATGGACCAGAGCACGACAGGCACTCCTGTCTTCCACTCCCACAGTTTGGTCAAACTCATGTTCGTAGCTTCGAGAACACTGTCCAGCCATCTCATCCTCTGTCGTCCCCTTCTCCTTGTGCCCTCCATCTTTCCCAACATCAGGGTCTTTTCCAGGGAGTCTGCTCTTCTCATTAGGTGGTCAAAGTATTGGAGCCTCAGCTTCAGGATCTGTCCTTCCAGTGAGAACTCAGGGCAGATTTCCTTCAGAATGGAGAGGTTTGATCTTCTTGCAGTCCATGGGACTCTCAAGAGTCTCCTCCAGCACTGTAATTCAAAAGCATCAATTCTTCGGCAATCAGCCATCTTTATGGTCCAGCTCTCACTTCCATACATCCTTACACCATAGCTTTAACTATACGGACCTTTGTTGGGAAGGTGATGTCTCTGCTTTTAAGATGCTGCCTACATACCCCCCCCCAAATGGAAACCTTTAGCATACATGCATGCATGCACACACAAATCCCCCTCCATCTTGAAACCCACAAAGTGCAGGTATGTTCAGAGATCTTGGCCCACAATTTCTTGATAGGCACAATTAAGGGGAAAGTTGGGGTTCAATTTAGCTTCAGTGTAAGCTATGCTCTTACATCGGGGGCTGCCAGGGCTCTGAGGAGTGTGTGGTAGAGACAGGGGAGCCATGGCTGACCCATAGGAAGGGGTCAGCAATATTTGGGGTTTTCTACCAACCGTTTGTTCGTCTTAAGCTGGGTGTGCTCAGGACATCTTCACAGTTATTTGTTTCCAAAGGTATTATTAGGCTAAGAGTTGGCTATTTCGGCCAAATCAAATGTTGGTTACCAGGGTTGAATTTTTACTGGAGATGCTAAAATAAAATTGCATTAAAAACAGAGGAGATGGAAATAAGGTTTATACATGACATCCTCCTTCCTTCACTATTTGAAGCGAATGGAAAGTATTATGATGTCCTGTGTAAACAGATTGCGTGTGCAATATTAACACAAACAGTGGCAAACAAGTGTAAATGTTGTGTCTGTATTAGAAGAAAATAAACTTAAGGTTGTGGGTCTGACTTTGCACAAACTTTCATCATCCTCTGTGTTGGGCAACATGGCTTTTGCAAAAGAGGGGGTTAGGTTTCACATTCAAATTCCTGCTCAGCCATAAAGCGCATTGGATCCTTGGGTAGAAACTACCATTTTTCAGAAGTGTTGTGGGGCTAGAATTCCTTTATTTTACTTGCTGGCCTGCAAATATAACACCTGGTCTCTGACATTTATATATCCAGACCATGTGGTGCATTAAAAAAGCCTTTGTTGAAGCCAGAGTACCTCAATATATAAGAATAAGATGTCATGGAACATCATTCATGGAATTCAAGTTATGGGCAATTTCAGATACAGGTGTTCCTTGCGTATGAAAATGGAAAGATTTGTATCTGCAGATGACTGCAAAATGCAAGCAAAAGCTCCTAATATAATTAGACCCTGATATAATTAGAATGAGAGAGGATGACATTTCTAGACATGGTTATAATCCAAGATAGCTATATGTCCTAAACATTGGACGTTTCTTCACCATTTTTGGGTGGTATTCTGGTGTTATTGGTTGCACACAGACCTATTGAGATAGTTCCTTCCTTTTTTATTGACTAAAAAATATTATACATACAGATTGAGATATTTCCTCAATCGCACATTTAATTCAGAGTCAATTTGAAGTCAGTATTACTCTAAGAACCTATAACATTGTTTTGAAATGATGTCAGAGTTAGTAAAGCTGCTAACCCATCAGATTTAAGTAACACCTTCATCTCCTTACTCAGCAACCCTCTATCTGCATCATGAACAAAGGAGAGCTGAGCAAGGCATTGCTGTGAAATGTTGCATATGTCATCTCATAACAGAGTCCAGGGACTCAGTTATACAACTGCAAACGTTTTAAGTGAGCTTTAAGTGCAATATACACTGTGACACTAGATGGCGATGGTGAGCCTTATGGAAAATTAAATGTATTTTTTAAAACACTTTTTTAAAAGCACTTTCAGAACAGTTTTTATATGTGTGTGGATTCCACCCAGATTATGGGTGAAGTGAGCATTAGACTCAAAGTTCTCGAAATACAAAGAAGCTACCAAAAAAAATGTACTCAGCAATGGGAGTAAGAAGACACATCAATATGCAACTCTTATTGGGCGTATGTTTTGCAACAATGAGCCAGAATAGAAATTAAAGGTCAGTGAAGCATTATAAATCAGGGTAGGTTCCGAAGGTGTGTGCGCGCACATGCATGCTCATACGAGGATGTTATTTCTCTTCCTTTACTTTAATGGTTTTGCAAATAGCATTACAATATTTATCCTACCTCCTTCAAAAAGAAAAAGAGTTTACTTCTGAAATATTGTTATTGTAGGCCTGGGCACTCTTAAGAAACCCAGTGGCAGAATCAGTACCTGAGTCCTTGGTTACAGATCCTTGACTTTCTCCCCATGAACACCCTTCCTCGCCTCACAGTCCATGCCGTGTTAACGCAGATTGCCATTAGCATGAATGGAGCTTTTGTCCAATTCATTTTGAGTTTCCTTCTTGCCACAAATGTTTTGAAAAGCAATTAAGTTATTTAAAAAAGTAGCCAGCATGCCTGTTCTTGAACAGTAGCTACATTTAAAGTGAGTAACCCTTGCTGTTCCACTTTATTTTTTATTCGGGAGGAATTTTAAGATTGGGTCTGCAGTGTTAACTGTCCCCCATCAGGTTTCTGACAGAAGAATGTCTACCATTGAATCTTAAGAAGACGAAATATGGTGCTCTCTGTTCAGGTATAATTCCATCTGAGCAGATATATGTGCAAGACTGAAGTGAGAAGAGTAACTGGCAGGGAGGCATGACAGAGATGGCCCATGACATGCTGATGCTTGAGGAAATATATAAATCCACATTCCACCCGGGTGGTATAAATAAAATAATAGGCTAATTGAATATTTTTCTGTACAGTGGTACCTCAGGTTAAGAACTGAATTCGTTCCGGAGGTCCGTTCTTAACCTGAAACTGTTCTTAACCTGAGGTACCACTTTGGCTAATGGGGCCTCCCACTGCTGCCACATCATCACCGTGCAATTTCTGTTCTCATCCTGAAGCAAAGTTCTTAACCCGAGGTACTATTTCTGGGTTAGTGGAGTCTGTAACCTGAAGCATCTGTAACCCGAGGTACCACTGTACTTCATCTGTGCTTCAAAATATGTCACCTTGTGTTGCCTGAGGTCCAGGCTGGTTGCACCTCCCTGCCTTGTTTGGGGAAGGGATGTAGCTCATTGGTTGAGCATCTGTTCTCCAGACAGTAGGAACCCACCAGTGGCATTTCACCATTGCCAGCCTTTCCTCTCAAAATCCTGACCACATGATTTACCTACCGACATGACTGAACTGCGAAGTTCGGGGGGCACTGAAGGAACCTGAAACAATGTCACAACATATCCATCACTTCTACTGATGGGATCAAGGGTGTTGGGATCATGGATGTAGTATTTCTGCATCACCATCTACCAAGGTGACGGTGGAAGGAGAACAAGAAACAAAGTTCACGAGATGATATTCCCTCCCTTCAGATGTCTAGGAGATGAAGAACTGCACAACTTTTAGAAGATATCCAAAGGCAGTCTATATTGGGGAGTTTTTAATGTTTGATGGGGTTTTTAAAAAATATACAGTGGTTCTCGAACTTAATCAATTCCGGAAGTCCGTTTGACTTCCAAAATGTTCAGAAGCCAAATGTTCAAAGGCACAGCTTCTGATTGGTGCAGGTGTCCCGGAAACAATAGCCGACAACCGCATCGGATGTCCGGCTTCCGAAAAACATTCGAAAACCGGAACACTTTCTTCCGCATTTTCTGTGTTTGGGAACCAAGGTGTTTGAGAACCAAGGCATCACTGTATGCTGTAAGCCACCCAGAGTGGTTGAGGAAACCCAGCCAGATGGGTGGGGTATGTATAAATAAATAAATAAAATACAGATCATCCCTGGCTCTCCAGGTTGGGAGAGAACCCAGCCCCAAACCCTGGAGAAGCACTGCCAGTGAGTGAAGTCATGATTGGGCTCGATGAACTAATGGGTTGACTTAGAATACAGCAGCTCCCTATGTTCCAATGTCCTCCTTTGCTAGCTAAGATAGTGAACAAGCAACCTTCCTGAAGCCATTTTGTACCCTTGGAAAGAATAGTTCCCCATGCATTTGTTATGTATCATTCCTGCCACAAGGAATGCAGGAAATTCCAGGTCTAGGTTAAAGCTGATGGAAGGTACTCTGTGCCACTAAGGCTACCTGAACCTCAAGTGTCACCAATGGATCCATAGGTTTCCCCCAAAGCTGCATACCCACTCCTTCGGAGGTTGTGTAATCTCATCAAGAGCAGGCAGCCTCCCATCCAATCCAGTCTGGGGATCCACCTACTAACAGGACCTCAGTCTTATCTGGATTGAGCTTCAGTTTATTGGCTCTCATCCAGGCAAGTTATCAAAGCAGTTAACATAAAATAAATTTTAATTTTAATTATTCTGAAAGATACTTCCATCATTATGAAACTGGTATCCTCCTAAACATTTTTTTTAAAAAAAAACTCTTTCAAAATTCTGTTGTTAGGGTAGATTTGCTCATTCATTTGTGTCATCCTTGTTGCCTTCCATGTCCATTGATTGAACATTGACTTGCATTGCTTTGATGTGTGCAGACAGGCATGCCATTCTATGGCATAAACTAACATACAGCTAACACACATAAACTAACACAGAGAGGTGCCCCTTCTGAGGAACAGGGTCTTTTCAGTTGTGGCCCCCCATCTATGGAATGCTCTCTCTGGTGAGGCCCACCTGGCGCCATCATTAACTTTGTTCTGATGTCATGTAAGCATTTGCCTCTTTCCCAGTGCAGTGGACTGGTTATTATGTGCTGTACAATATGATGTGCTTCTGGATTGTTGCTGCTACAGTGGTACCTCGGGTTGAGAACTTAATTTGTTTTGGAGGTCTGTTCTTAACCTGAAACTGTTCTTAACCTGAAGCACCACTTTAGCTAATGGGGCCTCCTGCTGCCGCTGTGCTGCCGGAGCACGATTTCTGTTCTCATCCTGAAGCAAATTCTTAACCCGAGGTACTATTTCTGGGTTAGCGGAGTCTGTAACCTGAAGTGTATGTAACCTGAAGCGTATGTAACCCGAGGTACCACTATATTTTAATGTTCCTTGGATTTTTTAATGGGTTTTACTGTAATGCATTGTTCTTTTTCTCTTCTTCCTCACTCTTTTGAGTTTATGCTATGCTTGATGCTTTTAATGCTGGGTAAGGCACTTTGAGACTTTTAAAACTGCAAGCAACTAATTGATTAAAAGAGTAGCAGTTGTAGTAGTAGTGGGGCAGAGAGGGCTGCTTATGCAACTTCGCTTCTCAGAGTTACGCTATGTGGACACGCTCCACAGTGCAGTCCTAATTCTAGTGACGGACATAAATCTTGCTGTGGATGTAAGTGGAATAGCCAAGGCATGATAGAATAAGCCAGAGACCTGTAATGAATGGTGTTTGGAGGAGGGGGTTAAAGGTAAAAAAAAAAAAAGGGATGGGAAAGCTCATTGATGGAAGGAAAAATATTCCCCATAGGCTTTTTAATAATATTTGCTCACCATGCGCAAATCCAATGTCAAAGAGAACAATTTAAAGCAACAAAAATATCCCCAGATGCTTGTTTTGGATGCAAAGAGGGTCCCCCCAAGCTTGCTCTGGAAATGATGTATCCCCTTTCTGCGAGGCTCCCTAAGACTAATCCATCCTGCATAAACAGCAAGGCTTCTCTGCTGGAAAATTCAACAGAGTGTAGGAATATGACATGCATCAAATGAATTTATTTTCAACAATTGACGAATGGCTGGAAACCTCCCTTGGCCTCCGCAAGCCCATCGTGGGGCAGGGCGGTTAAAAATGGAACGGGGGGCCTCCGGCCAAGGGAACACCCTGGGATGGATGGAAGATGTTAAACATGAGGCTTGATAAGCAATCTGTGGTTTCCCCCACCCTCCCTCTCTCTCTCTCCTTGGGCCTGTTCCCCACAGAGCTTGCAGTTACCTGCGGAAACCGAAGGCACCGGTCTGTGTGTATGGCCATCTCCAAAGTCTCTTGTGTAGACAAGTGGAGCCAGAGGGTCGATTCCCTGGCTGAAACACACAGCCTTCCTTTCAGCACCTCCCTTTTACACAAAGACCAACTTATCCCACCTTCCCCCACCCCACCCCACCCGGCCCGGCCTCTCCTCCCTGCAGCCTGTGCAATGAAAAGCTCTCCACGCTAAGCCTTAATAAAGTTCTTTGCCACCTCCTCCCTCTTCTCCTCTCCCCCCCCACCAGCCCCGCTCAATCCCAACTCAAGAGCACGTCTGCCAACAAAAAGAGAAAACTGGTGGGGATTTAAACCTGGAACTCATTTAGCAGAAGGGACCTTAGTTAACAAGAAAGTTACCTATCATGAACTGCTGGTAACACCTTGCGTGATCCTAAATCCATTACTCAGAGACTTAGCTCTGGCTGAGCTTGATTTTATGAACTGTGAGGCTGCTATGTTGAAAGTCTGCAAATTGGACATAAATTGGACTGCACAAGTCTAGGGAGCAAAACATGCCTCTCTCCCCGCCCCTGCCTTGTGTGACCTAACAAGCCTCAGCATAAAGGGGCTTGAAGATGCTGTTGCCGTGAGGGAAGATGCTGTGTTGCGTTGAAGAAATAAATGGGTACCACTTCCATCTCTGGCACTGACTGCTTCTGCAGCCTTTACCAAGTCTCTTCTACCGATGTGATTTTTTTAATCTAAAGAGAAGGTGAGGGAATGAGGCACAACAGAGTAATAACGAAAAGTACTGCATTAAGCATATTGCTTCAATGGCCATCTCTGCAGCACAGTCTAAGAGAGGACAAAAATGGTCAATAACCATTCAGAAGATAAGAGAATGAATGAATGAATCTTTATTTGCATCAGCCATCGGCCATAGCAATAAAACAACAGTACGATATACAAAGAATAGAAATAGAAAGTCAATTATATAAAATGCATTTTGGGGTTTGGAATCAAAAGTCAAATGGTGGATCTTAATGTGATTGCTCCAGCTAAAAACCTTGCACCCTTTGCTGTCACCTGCTCATCTTGATCTGCCAAGAGAAAGGACACTGTGGCAGTGGTTGGGTGAACCAGAATGGACAATAAAAGAGGGGTGATAATTTCATTCCTCAAGTCTTTATAAAGAGTGCAAGCCAGAAGGGCATGCGCCACCGATTCGGGACTGCCATCTCCACAGGGACATAAGCGTTTTTCATGTGGAATCTGTTGGAATTGTCCCTCAAGTACAGCCGAGGCCACTACATTCAATTTTGTGAGAGTAAAAGCGCATCTATATTTCAGAATTGCTAGGTTATGCAGATAGGATGCCAGAAAGAAGATAAGAGATTGTGAATGGGGTAAAGAGTCACAGCTTTAATCAGTGGCATAGTGTGGGTTTTCAGCACCAGGGGCAAGGCAAGTAATTTGCACCCCCTAACCCGTGGATTTGCGCCCCCTAACCCATGAATTTGTGCCCCCTAACCCTAACCCCCAGATGTTGCGCCCGGTGCGGCTGGCCCCCCTGCACCCCCCACGCTACGCCACTGGCTTTATTAACAGTGGAAGGAACACAGTTCAGGGCTATGGCAATCATTCCATCAGCACAAGTTTTCAGCTTGCCAGACGGAACAATCCGTGCACACGCTGTTCTATAGGTTCTGCTGACCCCACTGTGGCAATTATTTTGGGTGGGTGGCTGGGTAGAATGTCTGTTGCACTAGTGGAAGTCTTTTCTGGCTTCCATTAGTAAAAGAAGTTAGTGGAATCCTGCCCTATATCCAGCCATTTCGGTTCTCTTCATATCTCATGTTTTCCGATCTTAAAGTTCAGTTCTCTACGTTTTTTGCTACCAAAAACCCCCCAACAAAAACAAAAACAAAAATATTGATGTAAACTCATCAGCATTTTAGGGTGTCTGTCCCCACCCCCCAAACCACCTTTTTGTATTAGGTCCAGCTCTGAGGGCCTTCTGGCAGTTCCCTCATTGTGATAAGTGAAGCCACAGGGAACCAGGCAGAGGGCCTTCTCAGTAGTGGTGTCTGCCCTATGGAACACTCTCCCATTGGATGTCAAGGAAATAAACAACTATCTGACTTTCAGAAGACATCTGAAGGCAGCCCTGTTTAGGGAAGTTTTTAATGTTTGATGTTTTATCACATGATGATGATGATGATGATGGGAACCACCCAGAGTGGGGAAACCCAGCCAGAAGGGCAGGGTATAAATAAATTAGGAGCAGTAGCAGTAGTAGTAGTAGTATTTAGCTTTGGGCAGACATTATTTGTTTGGAGAACTGCAACAGACAATTCAGAAAAGTAAGGATTTCAAAGGATAGCCTGATTTCAGTTTACATATCATTTCAGGAAGTGCAGATTAGGAAGTTTTGCATTATAACGTAATCCAAATTGAATTCCCTCTCCTGTCCCTATGAGCTGTCTAACAAAGTTTGCAAGCATCTTACTCACCTTTTCTTTGAAGTCTGAAATGTCATGTTCTCACATCACATGGGAGCTGCTGCATCACCTTGATCATTTTAGTTGCCTATACATTTTTATGGTCATGATTTTTTAATAAAATACTTTGAGAAGTTTTTGGAACTATAACGTGACATATAAATTTTCAAAAATAAATAACTAAATAAGATTGAGTTCTGACATCCAGTAGGTAGGATGACACATAAACGTTACAAACAATTAGATTCTGAATAATCAACTATCTTGTACACGTTGATCTGTTAATATATAATTCATAGGACAGTATACACTATAAAATGCTATATCTAAGGGGCCTTTTGCTTTGAGGTGATTTGACAATCCAACTATATATTATTAGAGAAGGGTAAAGAAACTTGTTTAATTTTGCAAATACGATGACAGCCATTTCAGCGTTTGGTATGCGAGCAAAAATCTCTGCAAATTCATTTGATTAAACTCCTGGTTTCCACAATGTTTCTTTTGCAGAAGATGGATGATGAGTGATTGAGTGAGTGTGTGCATGACAGGATTAGCACACACTGAATCTTTTGACCAAGCAAAAAAATGTGTGTGTTGGTTTAAGGGCACGTACTCTTAGGATTTTGGAAAGCAAAACACCCAACCAAGCTGCTTTGGTTCATATTGAGCATAGCAGCGTGTGCGATTAGAATCCATTAAAAAGAAGAAATCCAAGAGCATTAGATCTTTAATTTAAAAAAAGCAAAAACTATGGGACAGCAGTCAGCCCAACCCTTGCTACTACTGTTGTTTCGGCAGATCCCAAATCAATGAGGCTGCTGGTTATGTATGACAGAATGCCATTCTCAGCAATCTTAATTAGCAATCCCCCAGTTTAAGTTTCCAGCAGTGTCAGCTAAGGAAATTTACAAACAGAATCACACAGACACCACCTTAGAATCACCTGACAAGACAGTTGGTGATTTTAGAGATGATTTATGGAAGCTCACATGTTGTCGGGGACTGGGCAGAGAAGGAATGGTGGAGACGGCCTCCACATCTGGAACCTTCCAGGGAGGAGGAAGAGGAAGGCAGTACAGTGGTACCTCAGGTTAAGTACTTAATTCGTTCTGGAGGTCTGTTCTTAACCTGAAACTATTCTTAACCTGAAGCACCACTTTAGCTAATGGGGCCTCCCGCTGCGCTGCCAGAGCATGATTTCTGTTCTCATCTCGAAGCAAAGCTCTTAACCCGAGGTACTATTTCTGGATTAGCAGAGTCTGTAACCTGAAGTGTATGTAACCTGAAGTGTCTGTAACCCGAGGTACCACTGTATAGATTTACAACAGGGGTTTGAGGGAGGTCACAGCTCAGAGTCAGATGAGGGGGAAAGCTTGGAAATCATGGGAGAGCCAGAGCAACATGTTGTCATTAGAAAGCATTCCAGACCCTCCATCTCCCAGAACCTGGCGAGCCTTAAAAGTAGGAGAGCAAAGAGCTCAAAGACAGAGGGCACGTAGCAGCAGCCGTAGAGGAGATAATGAAAACAAGGAATGAGGAAGTGGGAGAGACGGGGATGGAGATTCACTCGGGACAACGCCATTATCCAAGACACTGGGTTCTATAGCCTCTCTCTGTAAAGACAGTAATAAAAAAGGGCGGTAAGAAACTTTTCCTTGTCTTTATACTTTCCTGGACAAGCAGATGGGAGCCACTGACAGAATCCTGACACATCTTTGAGATGGTCTCAGGGCCTCTGAGGATCTGTGAAAATCAGTGAAATGCTATGTGCTTGCAGTGCATCCCCTTCACTTCCCTTTCCTTGCTTATTTCTCAAAGTTTATTTTCTCTGGTAACCTGATCATAGGACCCAAGTACTCAAAAGCCTGATTGTCCCAGCTGTTGCAGTGGCTGGGTACCTGGGAGGCTCCACAGCACATATCTCCTCAGAACAAGGAGAACCTTCCATTTAGTAACTGGTGCCCATTTGAGATTGATAGGGCAAAAGGCAGGAAGTTCAAACAGCAGATGTAGCCAGAGCCAATGACAGACAGAGACTATTATTATTATTATTATTATTATTATTATTATTATTATTATTTAATAATACACCTCAGGTAGTGTGGTTGCGGACCTTGAGCCAGACATCCTGGAGAGTGAAGTCAAATGGGCCTTAGAAAGCACTGCAAATAACAAGGCCTGTGGAAGTGATGGCATTCCAGCTGAACTATTTAAAATTTTAAAAGATGATGCTGTTAAGGTGCTACACTCAATATGCCAGCAAGTTTGGAAAACTCAGCTGTGGCCAGAGGATTGGAGAAGATCAGTCTACATCCCAATCCCAAAGAAGGGAAGTGCCAAAGAATGTTCCAACTATGCACAATTGCACTCATTTCACACGCTAGCAAGGTTATGCTTAAAATTCTACAAGGAAGGCTCAAGCAGTATGTGGACCGAGAACTCCCAGAAGTGCAAGCTGGATTTAGAAGAGGCAGAGGAACCAGAGACCAAATTGCACATGCGCTGGATTATGGAGAAAGCTAGAGAGTTCCAGAAAGACATCTACTTCTGCTTCATTGACTATGCAAAAGTCTTTGACTGTGTCGACCACAACAAACTATGGCAAGTTCTTAAAGAAATGGGAGTGCCTGATCACCTCATCTGTCTCCTGAGAAATCTCTATGTGGGACAAGAAGCTACAGTCAGAACTGGATATGGAACAACTGATTGGTTCAAAATTGGGAAAGGAGTACGGCAAGGCTGTATATTGTCTCCCTCCTTATTTAACTTATATGCAGAATACATCATGCGAAAGGCTGGGCTGGATGAATCCCAAGCCGGAATTAAGATCGCCGGAAGAAATATCAACAACCTCAGATATGCAGATGACACAACCTTGATGGCAGAAAGTGAGGAGGAATTAAAGAACCATTTAATGAGGGTGAAAGAGGAAAGCGCAAAATATGGTATGAAGCTCAACATAAAAAAAACAACAACGAAGATCATGGCCACTGGTCCCATCACCTCCTGGCAAATAGAAGGGGAAGAAATGGAGGCAGTGAGAGATTTTATTTTCTTGGGGTCCATGGATCACTGCAGATGGTGACAGCAGTCACAAAATTAAAAGACGCCTGCTCCTTGGGAGAAAGGCGATGGCAAACCTAGACAACATCTTAAAAAGCAGAGACATCACCTTGCCAACAAAGGTTTGTATAGTTAAAGTCATGGTTTTCCCAGTAGTGATGTATGGAAGTGAGAGCTGGACCATCAAGAAGGCTGATCACCGAAGAATTGATGCTTTTGAATTATGGTGCTGGAGGAGACTCTTGAGAGTCCCATGGACTGCAAGAAGATCAAACACATCCATTCTTAAGGAAATTAGCCCTGAGTGCTCACTGGAAGGACAGATCATAAAGCTGAGGCTCCAGTACTTTGGCCACCTCATGGGAAGAGAAGACTCCCTGGAAAAGACCCTGATGTTGGGAAAGATTGAGGGCACAAGGAGAAGGGGACGACAGAGGACGAGATTGCTGGACAGTGTTCTCGAAGTTACAAACATGAGTCTGACCAAACTGCGGGAGGCAGTGAAAGTCAGAAGTGCCTGGCGTGCTCTGGTCCATGGGGTCACGAAGAGTTGGACACGACTAAATGACTAAACAACAACAACAACATTATTATTAATTAGCTGCCCTTCACCCTGAGGTTCCATGGAGGGGCACAGCATTAAAAACAATACTAAAAACAACTTGTAACCATAAAAAAAAAATTGTCCCCATACATGGGAGAAACCGAGACTGAGGCAGAGGAAGCTGACAGGAAGTACCATGCCCTGGACCAGAGCTGCCCCACTCATGAGGCTGGCTGAGGCAGCTGCCTTGGGCAGCAGAATCCCATGCGAGGTCACACAGCAGCAGAAGCTTCTTCTTGTGAGACCTCAACAGATTTCCACAAGATCTCCTTTGCTGTTGTTCCCTGGCTCCACTTGTTTTTATCAGCCTTGCCATCTATCCCTATGGGCACCCACAGCCACCGAGCTGGTAGGACAATGTTATGTGGCATTTTTTCAAGATGGCAGCCCTTCAGGAGAGCCATTTAAACGAAGCCTAAATACATTTTCTTTTATGGCATGCTTTGGGATATTAACTTGGAACTGATTTTTATTATTACTGGGTTTTTTGTCTTTGTTTTAGCTGCTGCTTTGATTGTGACTTGGTTGTTTTAATTATGGCTTATTGTTGTATATTTTGCTTTACCTAGTTGAGGTTGCTAGCCTCCCTATGCTGCTGAGTGGAAGATGAGTGGGATATAAAAATGATGAATTAAAAAACTACAGTGGTTCTTGACTGAAAGGTGGCGTGATTGTTCTGATGTCTTAAATTATAGGTAGGCAAACTAAGGCCCAGGGGCCGGATCCGGCCCAATCGCCTTATCAATCCGGCCCGCGGATGGTCCAGGAATCAGCGTGTTTTTACATGAGTAGAATGTGACCTTTTATTTCAAATACATCTCTGGGTTATATGTTGGGTCACCCTGGTGTTTTTACATGAATAAAATGTGTGCTTTTATTTAAAATGCATCTCTGGGTTATTTGTGGGGCATAGGAATTTGTTCATTCCCCTCCTCAAAAAAAAATGTAGTCCGGCCCCCCACAAGGTCTGAGGGACAGTGGACCGGCCCCCTGCTGAAAAAGTTTGCTGACCCCTGTCTTAAATCAATAATGGGAAGCCTGTGACTCTACAGTTGTTGGACTTGAAGCTCCCATTAGTCCCAGTCACATGACTAATTGTCAGGGATGATGGAAACTGAAGTCAAGCAACATCTGGCAGGGGTGGGCAGTGTCTTCGTCAAAACCCTAAGTATGAGCTGAAGCAGAGTGCTTTGTGAGTACTCTGGGTTTGTCTGAGGTGAAGAAGAATCTGTACAAAGCACCCCAAGTCAAAGCTGGAAACCCCTAAAGTGACTCGTGGTATCTTGCAGAGTCAGACACCAAAACAAGCTACAGAAAGTGTCTGCTAAAAAGAAAACTAATATAAGAAAAATGCCATGGAAGGAGGTAGAGCAAACACCAGGGTGGGGAGAGGAAGAAGAGAGAGCTCTGTTGTGACTGAAAGGTCAAGCTCAGAAAGAATATTTTATGAGACACACAAATCCCAGTGCTTTAGAGGAGAAAAGCAAATCTATTTTAGTTCTCCCCTCTGTAAAAGCAACAACAACTTTACTGGACCAATTTGTTTATAAGGATTCCCTGTCCAAGTTGCTTCAGGTCATGGCGGATGTTCTCCTGGAGACACCTAGTTTGGTTGTGCTAGGGGATTTTAACATTCATGCTGACACAACCTTATAAGGGGGACTTCATGGAAAACATGGTCTCCCTGGGGCCATCCCTGAATAAGTTTGGCCCAACCCATAGCTGTGGACATGCCTTAGACCTGGTGTTCACCTGTATGAACGTGGGTGATCGGACATTAAGTAAAAGTGAAAAAGAAGAAGTGCCATGGTCGGATCACTTCCTGGTGCAACTAGACCTCTCCACAACCCTTCCCCTCCACAGGGAGGTGGGACTGATTCGGATGGTCCGCCCCCACCACTTAATGGATCCAAATGGTTTCCAGAGAGTGCTAGGGGATGTCTTATCCCATGCTGATGGCCTCTCAATGATTCCATGGTTGCCCACTGGAATGCGGAGCTAACTGGGGCTATTGACATCTGGCTCTGAAGCACCCTCTCCGATTGCATGAAGCCCGGATAGCCCCATGGTTTCCCCCAGAGCTCAGTGTGATGAAACAATCGCTGAGACAGCTACAGCATGGAAAACTCATTCTAAGTCAGACCAAACATGGGTTAGAGCTCAACATTGAGCCTATCAAGTATGTATACTGTATTAAGTTCCACTATGCAAGAAATTATGTCCTCTGAGGATGCAGCTCTCTTAAATATGTCCTCAAGAGGTCAGGTTCTCAGAGCAAAGATGATGAGTAGTATTATTATTATTTATGCACTCCATCTTACAGCAAACTTAGCACAGTTCAGACCTTAGCATCTTTTGGAATTATTATCTAATCTATTTGGATAAACTTCACTGCCAACTCTGAATCTTCAGGACAGGGTGGGGGGTGGAGCTTTGAGTCAAAATAAATTATTGGTCTGCAAAAAAAAAATTGTTCTTTACAAAACATAAGAGAAATGATCAGAATGGAGGGGGAAATCAGGAAAATATAATAAATTACAAAAAAGCTGAAATAATACTAGTGTTGCATATTCTTATATTCATATTCATATACTTGGGGAGAAATAGAAAAGAAAAAAATGGAAGGGGAGGAGAGAGAGAGAGAGAGAGAGAGAGAGAGAGAGAGAGAGAGAGAACTTTCTGAGTGCTCATTTTTTCTCTCACAAGCAGCCTCCTATGATACAGTTCCACCTAACAGAAGGTCAGGTCTTATGAGGAGCTATTCTGTGCTGAAGTGGCTTCATCGTTGCTCCATCAAAAGAACACAGCCAAAGAATTTTGAGGGAGGAAGGGGAAAAGAGATTGCAATGTGTAAAGAAGCTTCCTCTGTCTGTCTGTCTGTCTGTCTGCCCACTCCTTGGCTTAAAAAATAAATACCGTATTTTTCGCTCTATAACACGCACCCGACCATAACATGCACGTAGTTTTTAGAGGAGGAAAATCCGTAGGCATGCCACCCGTAGGCATTCCCTCCATAACACGCGCAGACATTTCCCCTTACTTTTTAGGAGGAAAAAGTGAGTGTTATGGTGCAAAAAATACAGTAAACCATTACAGACAGCAATTCTGATGATATATCACTAATGACTTGTTGCTTTAAAGTTTAATTGAAGCCCCGTTGCCCCAGTGACATGTTACTGTCATTCACCATCACAGCAGCATCCCGCAGGAACAGGAGTCCTGGAAAACCAAACAACAGCACCATAAATTGTCATTCATCTTCTTCCTTCACCTTCTGTCTGGGGGCCATTTTGTTCTCTATTAAAGATTTAAACCCCAGAAAGTAAGGGATGAAAAAGGCACCCATGGTGTTATAAGCCCCGTAAGTAATTTACAGGTGCTTTTGTTGATGTTCAGTAGGAATAAATGGTAGCATGTCAGGAGCCTGAGATGAAAAATGTGTATGTGAAAAGAAAAGTACACAAGATTACTAGGTGGTATTCAACTACATTTTTCATCAGAACAGACCTATTCCAATTAGTGAATCTAACTTAGTTGTGTTCATTCATTTCAATGAGTCTCTTCTGAGTTTAGTACCACCCAATGGCTCTACGGCAAAAACTAGCATATTTTATACAGCTATGATTTACAAGCCTCCCCCACCCCATAAATAGATATGCAGGCAAACCCCTTGTGATGTATTTGCCTACAGTTTAGCAGGCTTAATCCGCTCTGCTGCTGTTCCTAGCACATTTGAGTCCTGTGTTAATTTTATTTTCAGTGCTGCACTGGAATGTGAAAGGAAAAGTGGTTTAAATAGTGTTTTGTTCTATACACTGAAAACACACTGTGCCCGTAAATTTCATCCACTTTTGTGGTGGGGAAAACTAGTTTTTTATATTTCGCATTGTTGTAAATTGACTTGTGAAGGGGCCAGAGCTTAATTTTTGGCAGATCGCATTTGGTTCCATGTTCAAAATCTTTCATATTCAAAAATCAAAATGGACATTTTAATTCAGAATTTCACATTCAAAATTTGCAAGGTGAAATAGGAAATGTAATAGATATTTAACATTTGCATATATATAGGTTTTGGCTGTTGCAATCAATGCTAATGCCCTTCTGATTTTTCTTCCTAGTTAGTGTGTTACACTCCCAAATCCTGGAAATTCCTCCTGCGTTATTCTCATTTTTTTATGATGCCCATCCACTCACCTTGGGATGATTTCATTTGAAAGGGGACCAAATGAAATAGTTCAGGTGATTCACAATGCTCCTAGGGTTCTCAGTGTCTTACACTACAATCCTAACCAAGTCTACTCAGAAGTAAGCCGTAATGAATTCAGTGGGGTTTACTCCTAGTTAATGGGGGTAAACAAGGAGCAGTGTTTTCAGCAGCCAAAAATAGTAATGTAGAACTCTATCCTGCTGTTTGCTGAAAATATCTTAGAAGATAGTGTAACATTCAAAGGACAATGTCCACACACTGCTCCATTTGTCTGGTAGTTTTCAATCCAAGCAATGCAGCAGAAAAGAGGAAGAAAATATCACATCTTTGGTTGTCTCAGCACACAGAGCATAACCAAGTACTTTAAATCCTCCAAGAGATTAGCCACAAATCACTAGACCACCTGGAAGTCTCATTGTGGCTCTTACTGACAGATTTTTAGCATAGAAGAAGAGAAGGGTGTCTCAGCTATGCAGGGAGTTTTGTGGAGGAAGGATTAATCAGAGCACAGGACTGTCAGATTAGATTACACACACACACACACACACACACACACTTTTCAGTGAGGTGTCCAAGCCACAGTGTTCTCTGAAGTCTGGGGTAAGGTCCTTTCTAGTCACGTAGCAGTTTTTTCCTCTGTCCATGCTGAGCATCAAGTCTGTGGGTTTGGATCTGGTTTTCTTTTTCTGTCCATGACGCACCTTCCGGTTTTTGGCACTAGTCGAAAATGCTATAGTTGGGATGTGGAGTGAGCAGGCAATGTGGTTCCTGGAGCAAAACACACACACACACACACACACACACACACCCTATTGCATCTCCACAGACTTGTGCAATATGCTGAATTATCAACCACTAAAGGAATTAATATAAAGCGTGTTCTCCCTAACAGAGAGCACGTGTTGCGGTTGGGGAGCAGGCCACCCTGGCATGATTAGGCAAAATTTGGTGGAATTCGGCCTTTAAGTGGTTAAATGGGTTGCTGGGGAATTTTTGATGTTGCGAAATTGGAGGAGGGGACAGAGGCTTTAAATAGAAGGGGCCAGTCGAGGGGACGTCCTCTTGGCCGTTTTGGATCGGATCAGGAGCTGCTGAGACGGTTGTATTGAGCCTTTTCTGCTTACTGGGTCTTCCTGGGGCCTAAGTAAAAAACCCCCCTTTTTTTGTTCCCTTGGGTTCTGCCTTTTAACCTTCTTCCATTCCCCCCCCCATTCTCCCCCTTCCCAATTTATCACCCCCCTCCCTTCCATAGTCCCATCTCGTTTAATTAATTTCTTATTTGGTCTTAATTACTTTCAAGTGGTCTTTGCCGTGGCTTGAGGGTGGGCACCCCCCCCCCGCCCGGCGGGGGTCTTTTACCCCGTCGAGACCGCTGCTGGCTGCGGTCCTTTACTGCGGCCGGTTTCTGCGGTAATAGGCCTAATCAGCGCCCGCAGGCCGGCGGAAGTTCTCGCGTCCGGCCGCTCGGGCCCATAAAAGGCCTAAATAAAAGACTCGCCCCTTCCCCCACCCCTTAAAAAAGGCATAGCCCCTACCTTGGTTCGTTGCCTTGGGCCCTGGTTGTTTTCTCCTGCCGCAGGCTCTCGTCTGGGGTGTGGGGGGGCGGTTTAAAGGGAGGCTTCTCCCCGCTCCCCGCAGCGGCGCGGCGGCCGTTGGAGGTGGAGGCGGCACCCCCCCTCTTTGTTCGGGCCTGTGGAGGGTGACTGGGGCCGAAGCGCGATTCGAGCCGCGGCCGCGGCGCTTGGCTCGCGCCGCCGTTTTTTTCGCTCCCCAGCTGCTTGGCGCGGCTAGCGCCGGGAGCGCAAGCGGCCTCTTCGGCAGCGGGCCGTTTGGAGGCGGCCGGCTCTGGCACCGCGACCGAGCTTGCAGCGTCGGCGCTGGGCCAGCGTTGAGGCCTGCTCCCGCTTCTCACGGCCGGGTGCCCCTCGGGGTGGCTGGGGCCAGGCCTCTGCGAGCACCGCCACCTTGCCTGCTGCCTGGGCTGATCCGGGGGAGGAGAATTCCCCTCGGTGGTGGCTGTATCCTTAGGCCCGGTTGGGCCTAGGGCTGTGCTCCCCCTGGTGGCTCGCCTTGGTATTGCACCTCCCAATTGAGTGGGCCAGCTGGTGACCCCTGCTGGCTGATCGGTGTAAGAGCACCTTATTCGGCTTAGTGGTTAACTTAACCACTGCTATTTAGGTTTTATTATAGTTTAATAGAGAGTCCCCCTGGTGGTGCAGCAATAAAACTGCTGGTACATTTGCAAAGCTAAGCAGGGTCCGATGTGGTTGCAAATTGGATGGGAGACCAGGTGTTGAAAAGTTTAACATCAGATTATTAAATAAGGTGGAATATTTTAGATAGTTAGATAGATAGATAGATAGATAGATAGATAGATAGATAGATAGATAGATATTCAGATTTGATATTGGTTAACTAGTCTGGAAACGGTTATTGGTGGATTGCAAATCTGAATTTAGTCCTGGCTGATATTTTGCTTGCTTAGCAGTTACATTCATTAGTTTTGCTTCAACTAACATTGTCGCCTGGTTGCAGCGGCTTTTAACTGTTTTTGATTATTGAAAGCAGGTATGGCTCCAAAGAAAGCCGCCGCACGTCCCAGCTCAGTCGTCACTCCAAAGCGGCCCATTAGAGGCCCATCTAGGGCACTTCGCTCTCCCGCCCCATCCCAACCGGTGGGGCAGGTTCAATCCTTGGTGGCAAGTATGGCCGGTGATCCAGCAGCACTGTCCCGCTTTGCAGCGGACATGGACGGTTTTCTACAACAGTGTTCCTCCCGGCCTTCCACGTCCCGAAGGCCACCTCGTCCAGTGGTGGCTTCATCCCCGGCATCGCCATCGTCTAGTGAAGATGGGAGAGAAGGGTCATCAATTAGTGGTTTGATGGCGGATTCCCAGTTAACCCAGCCCCAGGACTTGCCTGCTCGTGGCCGCTCCCGGAGAACAAATCGTTCCTCTGGGGCAGCCTCTGGGCGGGGGAATCCTTCGGTGTCGTCCACATGCCGAGGCATTCGGACCCAAACGTCGGATGCGGTAGCTTCAGGTTCTGGCCTCTCACGAGTTGTTTCTCATCAATCAGCGATAGGTGTGCAGTCGAACCCTGACTCTGAGTCTTCCATGGAGGACAGCTTACCAGTCCCTGCCAAGAAGTCTTCGGGCGGTAGGCGTCGCCGCAGGAGGTCTTCGCGGAAGCGGGCAAAACGGAGGAGGGCCGACTCTTCTTCATCTTACACTGGTACGTCTTCTTCTAGTTCTGATGATGAGGTGGGCAGTTCAATGGAACTTTATTGGGCTTTTGGTGAGGCGGCTTCGGGACTTCCAAAGTGGGCCTGGGATCGTCGGTCCAACACGCACCGGGCAAGATACGGTGCAGTACAAGAGTGTAAGGATGGCATTTTGGTACCCGACGTTAAAGTCTCTACCAACTCCGCCAGAGATATTATTCCTGGTTTGCATCTGGCGTCCAAATTGAGGTCTAGGATACTTAATGGACGTTATGTGGACATGTTTAAGTTGGCCCCTCCTTCTGAAGACCAGGATAGGGGAAATCTTCCTAAAAAGCGCACTGGCACCTCCGCTGTGGACAGGACCTTCGAGCTTTGGCTCGATTGTTTCCAAGTCTTTGCTGGCGTTGTGATGGCGGCCTATCCAAAAAGATCTCTTCATTTGATGGTTTATTTATCCATTGTTCGCTCAGCATTCACAAAAGCGGGTGAGAAAGCGGCGATAAAATATGATGAGAATTTTAGGCGCCGTGCAGCCAAGATTCCCACGGCCCGCTGGGATCGTAAGGATCTTGACGTGTGGACCACTCATGTGGCCCCGCATATTGATAAAAAGTTGCCGGAACAGCAGAAGGCTAAGTCGGGGGCATTTAAACCTGGCCGTCGCCTGCTATGCTGGGATTTTAATAAGGGCTCTTGCCAGCGCCAGGGGTGCAAATTCGCTCATGCGTGCGATAAGTGCAATGGTTCGCATGCAGCATCATCTTGTTTCGCAGGCCGGCGGCCCTTTCGTGGGGGAAGAGGGGTTGCGCAGCAAACCCCCAAGCCAGCCACCCCCTCGTCAACCGCAGGGACAGGAAAATAGTGTATTAACCTCCATGGCTTATACACCTGTTCGCCTGCAGGCACTGCAAATTTGGTTACGGTCTTACCCTAATGTGGACGCTGCATGTTATTTGAGTAACGGATTTTCATTTGGTTTTCGGATTCCGGTAGCCATGCCTCCCGTGGCACGGAATCCTTCTAACCAAAAATCGGTTCGTGAGCTACCCCACATTGCCCGGAAGAAGATTGCTAAAGAGGTAGCCATGCAGCGTATGGCTGGTCCGTTTAGCGACCCCCCTTTTCATAACCTTCATCTATCCCCTTTGGGTATCGTGCCGAAGAAAGCCCCGGGAGAATTTCGTTTGATACATAATCTGTCACATCCACAGGGCACGTCTGTGAACGATGTTATTCCTTCAGAGCTCTGCTCAGTGAAGTATGCCTCTCTTGATCAGGCGATCAAGATGATTCGGAAATTTGGCCACGGGGCTTTACTGGCAAAATGCGATATTGAATCCGCCTTTCGCCTTTTGCCGATTTACCCAGGGGACTTTTGGTTGTTGGGTTTTCAATTTGATGGCAATTATTATTTTGACAAAGCTATGCCTATGGGCTGTTCAATAGCCTGTGCCGCTTTTGAATCATTTAGTACCTTTTTGGAGTGGGCCCTCAAATCCAAGACGGGATTGGGTGGAGTCACTCATTATTTGGATGATTTTTTACTGGCCTCAGCTCCTGATACCGGTGAATGCTCGGTGCTGCTGCGAGCCTTTGCTGATCTTACTCAGGAACTGGGGGTCCCTTTGGCTGCGGATAAGACGGAGGGTCCTTCGACCCGGCTTACTTATCTGGGTATCCTTTTGGATACGGTTGCTCAAACTTCTAGCTTGCCAAGTGACAAGTTGGTTGCCTTGAGAAGGGTGATAGAAGAAATGATTCCTTTAAAGAAAGTGTCTCTCAGGCAGATCCAGTCCCTGTTGGGACATCTAAATTTTGCATGTAGAGTAGTGGCTCCTGGGCGACCTTTCTGCTCGCGCTTGGCTCGTCTCACTTCCAAGGTGACTGCCCCACATCATCGGGTGCGCCTTCCTTTGGAAGTGAGGACCGATTTATCAATTTGGTTGGAATTCCTGGAGGAATTTAACGGGGTGTCATTGTGGCAGGACACGTTGAACTTGCATAATGACTTCCAGGTTCAGTCTGATGCTGCGGGTTCGCTGGGCTTTGGGCTGTATTGGAAGGGCCGTTGGTGCGCGAAACGTTGGCCGACGGATTGGCAGGGAGGGGAGATTACGCGGGACCTAACTTTTCTCGAGTTTTTTCCCATTGCAGTGGCAGTGCATTTGTGGGTTGAGGAATTCAGGAACCGTCGTGTCTGCTTCTGGACTGACAACCAAGCGGTGGTGTCAGTGCTGGCTAAGCTGTCTTCACGCTCCCCTCGGGTGTCGGCCCTTTTGCGGGGTTTTGTATTGCACTGTTTACGTTTTAATATAGTCTTTTCAGCTCGTTTTGTTCCTGGGGTGTCGAATGAAATTGCTGATGCTCTGTCCCGTTTTCAGATGGAGCGGTTCAGACTCCTGGTTCCAGAGGCGCGGATACGTCCGGAATATTTCCCGGATCATCTCTGGAACCTTGGCAGCAATTAGTTCTACAGGGAGTAGCGGCATCGGTCTCCCCCTCTACCCTAAGGTCTTACACGAAAGTGTGGGAAGATTTTTTAGCATTTCTGCGGCAGTCGTCCAGCGAAATAAGGGGTGTCCCACCCACGTCCTCGCAAGTGTTAAAATACTTGTCACATTTATTTCAGTTGGGGCGGGCAGCGAGGACAATTAGAATGCAAGCAGCGGCCATAGCATTTTTCTGTAAGATATTTTTTGATAAAGATCCTTGTGCGAAGTTTATCGTTCGCAAAGCCATTGAGGGTTGGGGTAGACTCGCTCCGGCCCGGACAACAAGCCGTTCCCCCATTTCGTTTGACCTGCTGAGCAGGATGCGCAAAACCCTGCGGGTGGTGTGTTGGTCGAGGTATGAGGCTCGCTTATTCTCGGCTGCCTTCTCTATGGCCTTTTTTGGTGCATTGAGAGTTGGGGAAATGGTGGTGGAAAAGCAGTCGGATGGTCGTGTCCGGGGCCTTTTGCTCCAGGACGTGCAGTTATCCCCTGTGGAATTAAGAATCACAATTAGATTCTCTAAGACGGATCAGAGGGGAAAGGGTGCCCTCATTCGTCTCCCGGCCACGGGTGAACCAGGTCCTTGCCCTGTGAAGGATGTCAACAAATACCTGGAAGTACGCTCCCACGGGGATGGGCCCCTGCTGAAGCATGAGGATGGGTCGCCACTGTCGAGGCACCAATTTGCGATGGTGATGCGTAAGGCGATTATGGCTTGTGGCGGTTCAGCTGGGGATTTTGCCCCTCATTCCTTCAGGATTGGGGCGGCAACAACGGCAGCTCATTGGGGTTTATCAGCCGCCAGAATAAAAAACATGGGCCGTTGGAAATCCGGAGCATTCAGAGGTTATGTTCGCTAATATGTTTTCTTACATTGTCTGTTACTTACCAGGTTTAGCAACTGTCCGCATCTGGATGGTGGGGCACAGCATCATCCACTGGGCTGGCATCGCAGCACGGCGATCTGGTGCGGGTCCGGGCCTTGGCCTTCCTCCACACGTAAGGCTGTCTTGGCTGTCCAGAAGGGGAATGCGCTGGTCGGAGCTTCTGCCACGGATTCGGAGGCAGTTGCTACTGGAAGGGCCACCATCAGCTATTGTGCTGCAGCTGGGCGAGAACGACCTGGTTTCTGATGACTGTTTTTTCCTGCGTGCTGTGATGTTGGCTGACCTGGAGACATTGCAGGCAATGGTGCCGGCTGCAAAGATATTTTGGTCCAAGCTTTTGCAACGGCAAGTTTGGAAGGGCAGTCGTTGCCCAGCTGCCACTGAAAGGGCCAGGAAGCGCATTAACTGCGCAGTATCTAAAAAGATCGTTGAACTGGGTGGGGAGGTGATTTTTCACCCTTCGATCTATTTTCAGGACTCGTCCCTTTTTCGGGACGATGGCGTGCACCTCTCTGTCTCTGGGAATGAGGTTTGGTTAGGTGCGGTGGCAGCCAAGCTAAGGTCTTGGCTGGGGATGTGAGTGGTTTGGCGGTGAGCTGTGGGCTCTATGGCGGTTAGGCATTGGTTAATTGGTGCTTGGAGGGGTAAGGTGCCTACCCCTCCAAATGAGGTGAAAGGGAATTCCGTTAAAGGAATCCAGGGGCTTGCCATTCTTTGTCCTTGTCCGTGGAGCCGGGCTCGGGCCGTGCAAGCCCCACCGGAACATGAGGGTGAGAGGTGAGGGTCTGTGTCCCAGCTTCATTTTCTCACCCAATATTTGTTTCCCAAGCTGGCTTCCGGTGGCGTCCGGAAGGGACCAGCTCTGTCCTTGGGGGGCAAGGACAGATAGTCATAACCAATGCCTAAGCAACCACTCACAAAATTTTGTATTTGAATAAAGTTGTGGCCAAAATTATGCCAAAAACCTTAAACAAAAATTGAAGTGTGAAGTGTGGTTTATTTGGTGGGTGACACTGCGGAACTCAACACGCAAAGCGTGTTCTCCCTAACAGAGAGCACGTGTTGCGGTTGGGGAGCAGGCCACCCTGGCATGATTAGGCAAAATTTGGTGGAATTCGGCCTTTAAGTGGTTAAATGGGTTGCTGGGGAATTTTTGATGTTGCGAAATTGGAGGAGGGGACAGAGGCTTTAAATAGAAGGGGCCAGTCGAGGGGACGTCCTCTTGGCCGTTTTGGATCGGATCACCCGCCCTCCCTCCCTTTAATTAGGGTGGTCTTGCTTGGTTGACCTTGCTATGCCTGTCATGGGGTCGTTCGCCTTGGTGCGGGGGCCTGGTAGGAATTTTGCCATTTGGCTGATTGGCTGGTGCCATTTGGTTTTTGCCTACTGCGTAGCAAATCGTCACAACTTGTAAGGTTGGCGGTTAGGCATTGGTTAATTGGTGCTTGGAGGGGTAAGGTGCCTACCCCTCCAAATGAGGTGAAAGGGAATTCCGTTAAAGGAATCCAGGGGCTTGCCATTCTTTGTCCTTGTCCGTGGAGCCGGGCTCGGGCCGTGCAAGCCCCACCGGAACATGAGGGTGAGAGGTGAGGGTCTGTGTCCCAGCTTCATTTTCTCACCCAATATTTGTTTCCCAAGCTGGCTTCCGGTGGCGTCCGGAAGGGACCAGCTCTGTCCTTGGGGGGCAAGGACAGATAGTCATAACCAATGCCTAAGCAACCACTCACAAAATTTTGTATTTGAATAAAGTTGTGGCCAAAATTATGCCAAAAACCTTAAACAAAAATTGAAGTGTGAAGTGTGGTTTATTTGGTGGGTGACACTGCGGAACTCAACACGCAACAACAACAACAACAACTGTATCATAATTTAAAACAACAACAACCCTGAAAACATCATTTTAGCAATGGATTTATAACCCATACACCTCAACTATTTAGCTTGTACTAACTAAAACACCTTTGGGACTCTTTTTTTTTTAAAGTGATTAGATAATTGCATTTAAATGAGTGGCTTGCATTCGTCTACAAAAAGATTAGTCTATGCCAAAATGTCAGTCCTCTTGTTACAGTTTGCAATCGTGCCTGTACAATTCCAGAATAGAAGGACAGACAATTTCTGCTCTGGTTTCTTATTGTCATTTTTTAAAGAAAAAAGGGGAAAAAATAACAATGGTAAACATTTGCACAACCCAAGTCTAGGCATGTTTACTCCTACCAAGTTCAGTACAGAGCACTGCAAGGATTGAAGCCTTAAAGATCCTAGGGAGCAACTTTTTTAAGACGTAGCAAAAATTCTTCCTACAGATCAGCACAAGACACAGGATGACCTTTCGTTGTAAAGTTAATTTCCAGGACAGTAGGACTGTTGTATAATTAGAGCTAGGCTTGACCTATAAAGGTCAGCCTTGGTTCTTGCCTTCCCAAATCCAGTGGAATTTTTATAGCCAAGTGTTTGGACCCAGCCTTCCAGAATCACAGACTTCCTTTGTCCAGCATGTATCAATCTGTTGTGTCTGTCAATGAAAGGAGCAGATTATCCATATCTCTTCTCTAAGTGCCTTCGAAGTATGCGGTTCCCCCTGCCATTCTCCCCGGGGCCACAGCTTTCATTTGTGAAGGAGTAATCAATAAAATAGGACTGCATCTGCCTCTGGTGGGGGAAACACCAAACAGACACCAGCCAGTCTGGAATCAGCTGTTTCCTTCCCTTTGATCTAGTGCAACAAGGCTGTTGAAAACCCCCAGAGGGCTGCGTCTCCGTCTCCCATGCTGTCCAGTCATGCTGATAAGTCCACCAAGCCCCATTGTGGCATTGTGTTTGTGGAAGGAATCACCTATCGCACAGAAAGGCTGCAACCTTTTCTTTCCAGCAGGAGGCCCTTTGATGTGGCGGTAATGGTAATTAGAGTCTAATTGAGTGATTAACAACCCAGAATGCTCATCTCTTCCATGGCATAATCCATATTGCAAGGGATTCCTCTCTCATGCCACTGCAGGGCATGTGTAAGGCATCCTGTTTCTCAGCAGGATACACACACAAAATGGCTCTTTTCCTTTAGTTTGCTATTTTCCCTTCCTGTTTCCTCCTTCCAAGGAATGCAGCCAATATTTTTGCAGGCACTGTCAGAAGAAACGGACTATGGAAGTTGTATAGATGCCTTTTACTACTCTACCCAGAACCAGTCATTGTCTGTTGGTTTGCCATGTTGTATTTACACAAATATATTGTGCTCAAAGCAGTTCAGAGGACTGAGAATTCCCGCAACCTGAGTAATAATGCATTAAAATATAGCATTACCGGTTCAACAATTAAAGGTACAGCATATCAAAAGTTTGGATGAAAATCATGGAATATGTAGAGATGGCAAAACTTCCGGTTCTGATAAGAGACACAAGGTTAGAATATTTCAGGTAAGACTGGAAACCTTTTCTAGTCTTTAAAAAAAAGTAACTTCTCATGTGCAAAGTCCACCGCGGCGTTTGAGGTCTAAGAAGAAAAAGAGCAGAACATAGTAAGAAATGTGTTTAAAAGGATGAAACTGGTTATGATGGATTTTTAAAAACTCAGCTGTATGTAATTGTAATTATGGACATTGAGATAGGGGACCAGGAAGTCATTAATACTGGAGAATAGGATTATAACTGTTGAGTGATATAGTGTAACATTCTCTCCTTAGTGAAGTCTTGTCAGACCCCTTTCTTTCCCAAGGGCTACAACAGTTTAACATAAAGGTACAGCAACTTGGACTGTCAATGGAACTTTTGCGATTGATGCCCACACCATCTTCCAAGGCTACAATAAAAACTAGGTTATGGGACATTGAACACCAAGAACTAACAGCAGCAGCAGAGGAAACATGTTCCCCTCTTTATTTTCAACTTTCTTGGCCACATGAAACTAATTATAACTATCTTGAATTTCTGCTTATCCCCCAAGAAAGAAGGGCATTTTCGCTGGCCAGGTTTAATTCAAACCCATCAAACCTTCTTTGGGGAAGGTTCTCAGGCTGGGTGGAAGGAGAAAGAATTTGCCCATGTGAAGACCACCTGCTGGAAACTCTTACTCATATGGTTCTTAAATGTAAACTATATGCTGATCTCCGCCAGCAGTTTCTAGATCAACTCTGCATCCCCAAATGGAAATCAGAGTTGGAGAGCATACATTTTCTATTACTGGGGAATGATCAGGAGCTCACCAAGTTAGTGGCTAAATATCTTTATTTGTTTTTTTGTCACAGAAACACATTGCAGACGTCTGATCTCCCTGGAGACCTAGAGATGTAACATTAGATTTTTTTACCTCTTTTCATTTGACAAATGTTCTGTGACATTGGGGAGGTGGTAATTCTGTATTGATTTACAATGGATGTTTGTATGTGATGCCAATAATAATAATACAATAATTTATTATTTATACCCTGCCACTCTGGGTGGCTTCCAACTGAATATTAAAAACAATACAGCATCAGACATTAAAAACTTCCCTAAACAGGGCCGCCTTCAGTTGTCATTGAAAAGTAAAATAGCTGTTTATTGCCTTGACATCTGCTGGGAGGGCGTTCCACAGGGCAGGCGCCACTACCAAGAAGGCCCTCTGCCTGGTTCCCTGTAACCTCACTTCTCACAGAGAGGGAACTGCCAGAAGGCTCTCGGCGCTGGACCTCAGTGTCCAGGCTGGATGATTGGGGTGGTTTGATGATATTGTGTAACTCTGAATCTTGAAATAAAGTAAGATATTAAAAGTGAAAAAAAAAGTTTAAATGAGCATTACTTAATATTGTAGCCACATTCAGGAATTCGTTCAACAGTTCACAATTAAGGCAGCTAGAGATAAGATGCACCACCCACATCAAACAAGCAGAAAAAGAGAAAAATGCAAGGCAGAGTACATGAAATTTCAGAGAGCCCACCCTCAATCCATTGAAATTGGTCCTCCTCTCACCAGGACCCCATGTCTGATGTCATGAAAGAGTAAAGAGAATACAATGTGTGTATTTGGGAAGGAGGCCGACAGTGGTGTATTTGAGAAGGGAGCTAGACCTGCTGTCTCTTCCTGCTCTAATTTGACACTTACACCATTGCACTTTGACAATGGGTTGTATCCTGATCTAAGGTGGGTCACACTTAATACAGATTTAGTATAGCAGGGTTGTAATTTATGTGACTGAGGGTCCCTTGTCTTGGTATATTGGATAAACCCAGAGAGACAATTTTGCTTAAAGCCATGACAGTTGTGGTGTGTGATCATACATGCCAGTTCCTAGGGGCTGAGGAAGCTTAGAAGAAGAAGAAGAAGAAGAAGAAGAAGAAGAAGAAGAAGAGGAGGAGGAGTTTGGATTTGATATCCTGCCTTTCACTCCCTTTAAGGAGTCTCAAAGCGGCTAACATTCTCCTTTCCCTTCCTCCCCCACAACAAACACTCTGTGAGGTAAGTGGGGCTGAGAGACTTCAAAGAAGTGTGACTGGCCTAAGGTCACCCAGCAGCTGCATGTGGAGGAGTGGAGACGCGAACCCGGTTCCCCAGATTACGAGACTACTGCTCTTAACCACTACACCACACTTTGTTTTGTTTTGGTGGGCCCCCCAATGTTCAGAGGGCATTAAACTCCGCCCCCGGCTCCTCACAAGATCATGTGTGCAACGTCAAGACACCGCACGACATTGCGTGCATGACGCTAGGGCATCATATCAGGCCCCTTCGATCACCTTGAGAAGATAGTGCCTCTGTGTGTGGCTCTAAATGGGGAAAAGGGTTTTGTTGCTGTTGTGCATGTGGGACTGAGCAGATAAGAAATACAAACTGCATGTTAGGAAGTGTGCAGAATGATGTACAGTGGTACCTCGGGTTACATGCGCTTCAGGTTACAGACTCCGCTAACCCATAAATAGTGCTTCAGGTTAATAACTTTGCTTCAGGATGAGAACAGAAATCATGCTCCGGCAGCATGGCAGCAGCGGGAGGCCCCATTAGCTAAAGTGGTGCTTCAGGTTAAGAACAGTTTCAGGTTAAGAACGGACCTCTGGAATGAATTAAGTACTTAACCTGAGGTACCACTGTAATGCATGTTGCAGAGCTTGCTGCTTGTTACAGTATTCAGCTCCCCTTTTTATTCTTTAATTGCTGCTTTTATATCGTTATCATTGGACTTCTGAGGGGTTTTGCTTTGTTTTAATAACCTCCCCCACCCTTTCACGTGATGCCCTGAGAACATTTGCTATTGGGTGCCTAAATAAATAGTCCTGGGAAATTCTGATCCAAAACTCTGTTCAGCCATGGAAGATCTTTGGGTGGCCTTGGTCAACTTGAGTCATGGTTTGTCAGCCTAACCTGCCACCCACGGGGTTTGTGGGGAAGGGATAACTGAGATAAGAATTGTAAAGTGCTACAGAAATGATAAATAACAATGAAATATGGTGGCTGCATAATTCTCAGTAAATAGAGTGCCCCGCTCATCTGTACATATTTCATAAGCAGCTATTTTACCATTAGTGTGTTTTAGCTATTTTAGACTCTCTCCTCCCCTACCAGGAATAATAGCACGGGTCAAAACTCACAACCCCTTCACCAACTTGTCAGAAAGAACATATTTAAAAGGCCCTGGTGAAGAAGGCCTGCTTCATGTAGCCACCGATGTAAAATTGTGTGTGTGGCTTCAACTTGTTTGGCACAGGAAAGTCTAGAGTAACTTGAGATGTCATTACGAGAGAAGTACAGGCCTCTTGCCATCCTCTAATGGCTTTCTTACAGCTCAAAATGCAAAATTTACAAGGAAAGTCTTAAAGGAAATGACAGGAAAATCTCAGAAGATAACAGAATTGGACAGGAAGATTAATGGAGACCTTGGATTTTTCTAATCCACAGTGATTAATAACTTGGCATTTCAAGATCCTTCATTTCCATTGGAGTCAGGAAAGGATCAGCTCCAGATTCTAGTGCTTAAATCAAGGCAAAGCCCACTTTGCGCAGCCCAGTTGGCCTTAAAAGCTCTCCACTCAGATGAAGTTGTATTTAGCTGGGATGGTAGGAAATGCCATCTGTGCCATGAAGACATAACTTTCTCCATCTGGGTAAATCTATATAAGACTCCACAATTATTTGCTTTTGACTGCTTTTTTCCAAAGCTGAATAGGGGTTGTCAAAGACGGGGGCAATAATTCAAAAACAGGTAAGCCCTCACTGGAACTAAGTTGCCCAATCAATTTGAGCACAGGCCCCCTTCAAATGGCCTGGTTCAAATTGGGGCTAACAGCCAGCTCCATTGCTTCCTTGCCCTTCCTCAAAGCCCCCTTCCTTCCCAAATAATAAAGCCTTATTGTAGTAAATTTGGATGGTTCTCCTCAATGCAGAAGAGGTACTATGGAACCATACATGGTCTTTTCCAGTAATCATGGGGAGAGACTACAATCCCTCTGAAACCTGGCAGGAAATCAATCATCTGTTGCCAGTGAAATATCCTGCAACACCTTCTCCTTGGCAACAACTTATTGATGAGTATTATTATTATTAGGGATAGCTCAACCAGTTGAGCATGGGACTCATAACCTCAAGATTGTGAAGTTGAGCCCCACGTTGGTCAAAAGATTTCTGCATTGCAGGAAATTGGAGTAGATGACCCCTTGTGTGGTCCCTTTCAATTCTAAAATTCTATGATTCTATTAGTGATAGTAAAATAATAATTAAAATTAAAATTAAAATTAAAATCAAAATTAAAATCAGCATTTTATAACCTTTATATCTATAATATCTATCCACTCTATAGCAGTAGTAGAAAAACGAATAATATAATGTGGAAGGGTAGCTGGTTGTAGACTAAATAAAGGAGACGACAGTAAATTATTATTTTAGTATTTTTATTATTCATTAATAAATAATATCATCATTATTATGACTTTTACTGTTTCTGTTGTTGTTATCACCCCACCTTTTTGACCAAAATAATAGCTGCCCAAAGACGCACACAGACAAGAAACTACAATCCCTCAAATTAGCTTACCTAACTCCTGTTGTGCAGGTAATATGGGATGGGCCCTAATAAAATAGTTCAGCTTTAAAATGCCTGTAAATTCGCTTTAAAGGTACACACCAAAAAACTAAAATCGCCATTCTAAATTTTCTGGCTTCTAGCAAGTAACTGGTATTGCGGTATTAATTGATGCGTGTCTTCTGGGCAATATCATTGCTGGAGGGAATAATAGGGGTGGCCAGACCCCTATAATTCCTTCTGATAGATGGGATGTGCAAAGACATTTTTTGGAATCGCACTGTGAGATAATGCTTCGGAGGAGGGATATGGAGCTATCCAGAGGGTGCGGTGCGGGGGGTGGGTTAAGCACCCACTCACACCCCGGCTGCTTCTCAGCTTTTAAAGATAAAGGTAAAGGGACTCCTGGCCATCTGTTGTGGCCGACTATTGGCTGAGGGAACCGGTGTACAGCTTCCAGGTCACGTGGCCAGCATGACTAAGCCGCTTCTGGGGAACCAGAGCAGCACACAGAAACACCATTTACCTTCCCGCCGGAGCAGTACCTATTTATCTACTTGCACTTTGACGTGCTTTTGAACTGCTAGGTTGGCAGGAGCAAGGACCAAGCAACGGGAGCTCACCCCGCCATGGGGATTCGAACCGCCGACCTTCTGATTGGCAAGTCCTATGCTCTGAAGTCCTATGCCCACAGCACTACCCACATCCCTTCTCAGCTTTCAAGTTGCCCTTTTACTGGTGAAGAAGTGCTATTGGCCTTTGGTTATATGTGTGTGGTGTGCATATAGCCTTTAGGTTTAATCACAGAGGCCAGGGTAAACCAAAGAAGGGCAATTAGGGGCATGAGTCATCATTGTAACCGTATTTGATTGCAAGACCATGCTACATTTTGGCATGATGGAAACTGCTTTTTTTTCAGCAGCAAAAGTCTCCCCTTCCATCCAACACGCCGTCCCCCTCACCCCATCGCCCACCCCAAAGCTCAATTCCGTTGGCAGATTTAGAAGGCAGTTTCATTTACATCCGCACAGCCATTTCTAAGGAAAGTACTAGCCAGACAGCTAATAAACTTGAAAAATTATGTCGCTCCACAGCTTTTTTAAAAAATAAAATAAAAAATAAAAAATAAAAATAAAGTGGAGACTTACTTGTTTTAGGAAAAAACGGTGAATGCTTTTTTGACATGGTAGCTTAATGGACTCATTAGCCTAATAGGAGTGTGTGTGGATATATATATATATATATATATATATATATATATATATATATATAACTCCTGGGAGTCCTGGTTAAAATACTAGCTTTTTGTAAAAGGTCATTTCAGCACATTGAGCCAGCAGGTAATTTTCCTTTCAATTTGGCTACAACAGATGGCACAAAGTCAGAAATAAAGTGGTCCACGCAGCTCTATAATAGCTATCTGAAGGGAACTACCTGAGCAGAAGCCGTTTTCCAGGCAACAACACATCTATCACGAGGGATTTCTCCTGTGCAAGAACACTTGAAACTAGCGGGAGCTCTTGCTCAAGGTCACATTTGTGCTATTGTTTAATACATGGCATGTTCAAAGCCTAGGAGAGAAGGGCAGAGGAGATTGTCGTTAAAATATAACTTTATGTTGCTTTGATGGACAGCAATCAGGCCGAAACTATTTATTTCAATGGAGCAGGACTGGGCAGAACATCTGATTTCTGCTCCTCTATGTCATCTCTCATTTGGTCAATTTATCATATGTTTTGCAATTTGTTTGCTTTTTAAATAACAATAATAATCAAAAATAAATAAATCACATTTAATTTGCTTGCATTTTATTCATTTAGTTAGTTAATTTATATGCTGTCCCTCACCCGTAGATCTCAGGACGGTTCACAACATAAAAGTTCAAACGCACATTTTGAATGACCCTCCCTCCTTAAATATGCATTGTTTTATGCTTCCGAAGACACTGCCTCTAAAATCAGCATTTTGCGTACATTTTTTGTAAAATACACTTGCCGGTGAGCATCTTTTAAAACCAAAACTGCATCACAAAACTTGGGAAAGTATGTACAGTGGTACCTCAGGTTACATATGCTTCAGGTTACATACGCTTCAGATTACAGACCACGCTAACCCAGAAATAGCACTTCAGGTTAAGAACTTTGCTTCAGGATGAGAACAGAAATTGTGCAGTGGAGGCGTGGCGGCAGCAGGAGGCCCCATTAGCTAAAGTGGTGCTTCAGGTTAAGAACTGCTTCAGGTTAAGTACGGACTGAGGAGATTTCACCCCTCCCATACCCAAGAATCTCCTGATGATCTCCTGATGGTCTCTGCTGACTCTCCAGAGAGGAGGAGGCGTGTCCTGCTATCTACTTATCCTGCCTCAGCACCACATCAGTGTGTGTGAGTCAATCAGTCAGTGTATCGGAGAGAGAGAGAGAGTGTTAGAGATCGTGTCTAGAGATAAGGTTGCTGTTAAGAGCAGCTGCAGACTCTCAGTGTAGCATTGATTTATGCTTAGAATATTCAGCTCTGTATATAGTTTTGTATCATAGTTGTAGTTACAGAATAAAAGGAAGATATTCTACAGAGTTGCTCTCTGAGTGGTTTATACTCTGCAAAACTCTGCTGCACAACGACTGTATTATTGAGACAGTGAATCCGGTGCTCTCAGCTCTAAGCTGTGAGTGCACAGCACTGTGACCTGTTCCTGTGAGAAAGGAGGTCTCTGGCAGTGCTACCCAGCTCGCCTAGCCCAGTCGGGGTTGAGGTGCATGAGTCCAGTTGGCTCAAGGGCAATGCTGACTACTTAACCCGAGGTACCACTGTAATCTCATTGGCAGCTGTGTTTCAATCCACACAGAACAGAATCACAGAATTGTAGAGTTGGAAGGGACCCCAAGGGTCATCTAGGCGAAGCCCCTGCAGGAATCTTTTGTCCAATGTGGGGCTTGAACCCACACCATGAGATTAAGAGTCTGCCAACTGAGCTATCCCAGGGTGCTTAGATACAGTGAATCGGGTCTATTTCCTTTAAAATACAGAGCAAAGGAATTACCGCATTTTTCGCTCTATGAGACGCACTTTCCCCCTCCTAAAAAGAAAGGGCAAATGTGTGTGCATCTTATGGAGCGAATGCAGGCTGTGTTGCTAAGCCAGAAGCCAGAACAGCGAGAGGGAGCACTGCGCAGCGCTTCCTCTCGCTGTTCTAGCTTCTGGCTTAGCTGCACGAAGCCTCTGCAGGGCAGCGGGGAGTCTTCATCCTGCTGCCCTGCGGAGGCTTCGCACGGCTATCCCTGGCTTTTGCGGGAGGTAGGGAAAGGGACAGAGCGTGCGGCTCTGTCCCTTCCCCCACCTCCCAGAAAAGTCCCCAAGTGCCGTGCTCCCTTTAAAGAGTGCACAGCTCTTGCAGGAGGTGGGGGGAAAGCCAGGAGGGCAAGAGGGATCGGTGCGCACTGATCCCGCTTGCTCTCCTGGCTTTAGGGATAGCCCCACAAAGCCTCCTGAGCAAAGAGGGTGGAGCGTTTCCTCTTCACTCAGGAGGCTTTGCATTGCTTTATTATTTCTTGTTTTCCTCCCCTAAAAACTAGGTGCGTCTTATGGTCCAGTGTGTCTAACAGAGCGAAAAATATGGTATGAAACAAGACATCTTGCATGTGACATGACACATCCTGAGACAGTGAATAAATGTAAATTATGCGTGCGTCACATACAGAAAGACAGAGGTGACGTTTTGTGAGCCTCTTTGTAAGATGCCCACAATGTCTCCGGAGGTATTAATATTGTGCAGTTTGAAGCAACTGGATACATGAAAACTGACTCCTTTTGCAAACGAAGCATTGTACAGACCCATGAAAATATTTTTCAAACTATACTAGAAGAACTCTTCTAAATAAAACAGAAAAATCAAATGATTCACCCACGCAATGTCTTGTGCATCTTACAAAATATGGAATAATTCCAACAATCCCAATCATATATCTCTATCTCTCTCTCCCCCCCTCCCATTCCAGTCTGCCTAAGGCTATCCAACTTCTTGGAGAGCCATTATCACATGCTTTTGTTCTGTGTCACCTTCAGAGGAAGACCAACAGCCACCACCCTTTCTAGATTGCGAATTTGCAACCCAATACCTTTGTCACCTGATCTAAGGTTACAACAACAGGTAGATTGTGATCTCTGTGGTAGATCACGGTAGATCTCCCCAACAACAACTTTGCCTGTCAATAACAATGGGTAGATCACAGCCAGTATTTTTATAATGTGAGTAGATCACAGTGTCTTGGGAGTTGGACGTGCCTGGTTTAGAGTAACAGAAAACAATCAACAGGTAATCATTAGCCTATTTAGGAGCTTAGAGTCCCTTGGAACAAAAACTACTGTGGAAAAGCCCCAATGTTAGCAATGCACATTTAGCCATTTTTCATTTTAAACCTTCATTAATACGTATACATTTTTTCATTTCTGTGTGAATTAAATTAATTATACTTAACAATGTCGCCCACTTCCTGTATGTGTGGTGCTAGATTGCAATGTAGGCTGAGATGTGTCGTCTGGAGGATGAAGAACACCCCTCCCCTTTAACTTCACATCTATTGTGGCATCTGAATGTTGATGCTCCATTCTCACTCCTGATGCTACAACCTGGCCTCATTCTCCTTTGTCATCAAGCAGGCATTTTGGACACTCAGCACTGCCACCCTTTAAACCCCCAGTCATCATTCAAGGTGATGTATCTCCTCACAGAAGGAGAGCAGTCAGTAGTTTGGAAAATGCATGTTCTGCAAAGCTCTGCCCTTCCTCTAAATATGCCTTTAAAAAATAAACCCATAACTCAGACATACATGCTGTTTATTTTTGAACACAAGGTTTTGTCAGGGAGTGGGCAGGCCAGCCATTAGACTTTGACAGGGAAATGTTTACTCAAAGAGTTAACGCAGATGAGTAATCTTGCATTTGACTGCCAGTTCTCGGGCGGTGGGATTCCAGTAAACAGACAGACACTTTGAACTCTGGGTTTTCACTTTATGTCACACACTAACCACTAAAACAACACACCGGCATGGAGTTCTTCCCCGTTTAAAACCAAAAACATAAACTCAGCCATGGAAATTTGTGCTGGGAGTATCTTTCAGGAGAAATCTCCCCTTCATCACATACTTTCTAATTTGCCACTGTCTTGAAACATGCAACGAAGCGTTACTCGCCGCTCATTAAATGGTCTCTTCTTACATACAAAGCCTTTACTTACAACATCCTTATGTAGCAAGGGAGGGAAAAGGAGCTTTAAAAATGTTTATGCTTATAAGGTCACGAAGGATGTGAATACCTATGTTCTAACTGCCCTGATTTAGAGAGAGAGAGAAGGAGAGAGTCCCTCCCTCCGCTATTTGTGGATTAACACATTTGATACTAACTGCATCTTCATGTAGCTATGGGCTCATCTCAAACAAGGAGTGCCCGAAAGAGCAATTTGCTCTACCAAGTGGGACTCACATTGATTGCTGCAGCACAGAAGAAAGTGAAGATGCATTTGAGTGCAAGTCCAGTTTGCATTTCTAGATATTTATTCTTTTTTTTATGTCAGTTGCTTAGAGAAACCCAGAGAATGCTAGATACTGATGAAAACAAAACCAGAACCACTTACAAAATGTGCCACAGTCTTTCAGAACAAGTTCAAGGTGTTAGTATAAAAAGCCCTTAACAGCTTGGGAATTTGCCTTACTCCACTTGACTGCTTCAATCTGCAGATAATACTCATTCTGCACTTGTAAGAAACTGATCATTTTTTGCGGCAGCTTTAGAACTCCCTGCCTTTTGACATCATAAAGGCACACTCGATGGACTATTTTCAGCACCAGCTTAAAATATTTTTATTAAGACAAGCCTATGAAGACAGGTGGTTGACATTGAAATACATGCCTTTTCAGCCATTGTTGATTTTAATTATCTTTTGAATTGTTTTAATCCCTGTTTTTAACTGTAATTTTTGGGTGTTTTGTGCAAATTGCTTAGAGGCTTTATTGTATATTATACATTTAGCTAAATAAATAAGATACACTCCTTTTAAGGCAGAACAATTTTTTTAAGGAACTCAAGACAAAGCAATGGATGATTAATGCCCCCCTTTAAATTAGAGCTCAAGACAAGCAAAGCATTGAAAGTCACAAAACAGTGTTTTAAAAGCTGAATTTCACACACACACCCTCCACAAATATCTGTGGTGAAGAGACGAACTACAATCAACTGTTCCATCTTTATTACAAGGAAAGGGTTTGGAAAGAGGTGCGTTTATTTATTTAAAGTATTTTTAAACTGCCCTTTATCACAATGTGACACCAGGGTATAATGCAGTAATATAAATTAAAACCATGATACAATCTGGCAGTTTTCAATAAAGTCAGCACTTGGGGGCAATTCTAAGGTTTTACACCTCGATATAGGCTCTGTTGAGCTCTGTAGCTCATCAGTACAAGTTGTCTGCTGCCCCTGGAGCTGTCCATGGTCTGGAAGTGCAATTTTCCAAATGTGGCACTAGCTCTAGTCAATAGTTATTGCTTGCACACAAACTAATGGATGAGTGGGGAGCTGGACCACACCAACTACTAGATTACTGCAAAGCATTATGCATAGGGCTGTCTCTGAAGGTGGTTCAGAAACATCAGGTGGTGCAGAATTCGGCAGCCAGGCTGCTCACCGGGGCAAGATGGTTCAGGCATATTACACGGATCTTGGCCTGACTGCACTGGCTGCCAGTTAGATTCTGGGCCAAATTCAAAGTGCTAGTTTTGACCTATAAAGTCTTCAACAGCCCAGGATCACAATACCGCGAAGAATGCTTCTCCTCAACACAGACTCGCTCATCATTTAAGGCCCTTCTTTGTGTGCCTCCTCCATGTGACATTTGGAGGGTGGCAACACAAGAACAGGCCATTTCTGCAGTGGCTTTCCATTTGTGGAATGCTCTCCCCAGGGAGGTTTGGTTGGCACCCTCATTATATAGGTGTCAGGAGAAAATGTTCCTTTGGCTGACTCATATTCATATTCTACAGCCTTTCAAATGTGTCTCTGGGGTGGGGGCTCTTGTTTCGTTGTTTTTCTTTCAATTCCTTATTTGCATTTTTATCTTGTGAACTTCCCTGAAATCTTTTGACGAAGGGCAGCATGTAGAACTAATAAATATCAATATTTATTTGATGTCCTGATGTGGATGACAGCTAATCCACGGGGGGGGGGGGCTGTAGTGTACGGTGCAAAGATCCATAGCAGTACCTGCAAAGCCTTCCTGCAATCTAGATCTCAATCCTGCAAAGTTCTAGATTTCATTGAAGCCTTCCCACGTTCTTCCCATGTGAAGATGTTGATGTTCAGAAGAACCAGCTTGCGAGACCAGTTGGGGATGGGGGGATGTCTTGTGTGTGATGTCACATTGTCCCCAACATTGCGCATGTGACATCACAACATTACCTCCCACAAGTGATATGATGACGTTGGGAGGAGCCGGAGCGGAACCGACCGCAGCAGCCATGTGGCTCAGTGGCTGCTGGCTCTGCCTCCCACTTCCTCTCGCTGCCACCACTGGTGGGAGGCTGGTTTGACCTTCCTTCCCCTCTGTGGCAGGAGAAGGAGGAGCTGGCTGCTAGAGTCACACCACACTTGACTCTGCACTTTTGGGAGATTGATGGGGGAGGCTCAGCTCCTGCCCCCAAATATTGGGTGGCCCAAAAAGGGCTTGACCCCCAGGAATCAGTGCCCCTGTTGGTGTCAAACCTGCAGACTCCAGGGGGGTGGGTTACTCACCCCATGCACCACTGAGAATCCTCTGGAAAAATAATCTCTCAAAGGACTTGTTGATGGCATTCTACCATTGTACTGTTGAGAATGTATTAACTTATGGTCTATGTGTGTGGTTTGGGAGCTGCACGGTCAGGGGAAAAACAATGCTGTTCAGGGTTGTAAAGACTGCGGAGAGAATAATTGGGTGCACTCTTCCCACCTTGGATCAAATCTATGCTTCCAGGTGTCATAAGAAAGCTGCAGAGATAGTGCAGGATAGTGCACACCCTGGAAATGATCTCTTTCAGCTTCTGCCTTCTGGAAGAAGGTACAGGGTTATAAAGACTAGGACTAGCCGCCGAAAAACACTTTTTATCCAAATGCGATTTTGGTTTTAAACACAGTGTAAGGTAGTCTCTGTGGGAGTATATTGTATTTAATTATGGGGTATCAGAGTTTTTAGGGGGTTAACCAGGCTTGGTTTTTGAATGTCTGATGTAGATTTTTTCAATTTTGTTGTTCTGTATGGGGCAATGACAATAAAGATTATTGTATCGTATCGTATTGGGGTAGGGCTAATCAGCATGACCCCATTTCCCTCTCAGTGTTGCTGAAATGTTTTTATTCCTGACTGCAGCGCACTTAGCACCTGATTGATGAACTAATGTCCCCAGAGAGGCATCTCTGTTGTAGAATTCGGTCTCAGCATGGTTGTCCCGCCTATGTCCAACCACATTTATGCAGCACAAGTTTATTGTTAGAGCTAGGTAACAAAATAGTCGTTATTTAGAGTTTGTGTGTATGTGAAATGGGTAACTCTCATGGATAATGATTGTCAGGTGGACGTTGCAACATAATTTGGTAAAACCTCAACTACAGTGCTTGGAGAACTGGGTGGCCCAAGGGAGAAGTGCGTGGTTAATTTTCCTCAGAGTCAAGGTGTTCACAAATCGAGATGGCAGAAAGCATAATACAGCACAGGACCATGACTGGATAGGTCTACTCGGAATACTTTCACTTGACCAAACTGACACATATAGAGAGCAACCTAAGTATGAGAAGGCAGTGTAATTTATTCCATTTTAAGTTGAGCGACTGTAAAGTACGCCAGTTCCAAATGCCATTCATGAGCAGGGTTACTTCTAGCTAAGCCAGCCTAAATCTGGCAAGGGCTTTAAAATAGTTTGACTCACACCAGCCTTTGGGTCGGTCCAAATTGTACCAGGTTGCCAAGTCACATGGCTGAGCTTAATGGAGTTAGGATCCACCATACATATCCCTTTTGCCTGCTCCCAAAACAGTTGTAAATTAATCCTTTTTCATAGCTATGAATTAAAAGCAGAGCATTACTATTAGGGAATTAGTTTAACATGTGCAATATATTACGTTTTGGGTAGCCAATGTAGTGCCCTCCAAATTTTGCTGGATTAAAATGACCATCATTCCTGATCAGGAGCCATGCTGGCTGATGCTGATAGGAGTTGGAATCAGGCACATCTGGAGGGCACCAGGTTGTCTACCCCTGTCTTAACCAGTAAAATTAATAGATCCTTTCCTGCATTGGTAGAAATTAAAATCTAATAAGGGCTAGGCTAACGTATTTCATCCCATTCCTTAATTGGGATGGGCCATGTCTTTCACGGTCCTTCTCCTATCTTGTTACCGTTCTGAGCAAAAATCACCATCAGGATTAACCTACCAAAAGTAAGACAGCAGAGTATGTTAAAAACATTATGGAACAGCCGTTCTGTTGCTTGGCGTAATTCATCCTAAAAATGCACCGTATATCTTTCAAAGGGTAGATTAAGGATACAAACCAGTGCATATCACAATTGCTACAACACTTCCTAATGCCTCTAACGTGTGCAATGTCTTCTAAAATGGCTATTGGGGATGGGGGGAAGGCTTAGAAAATAACTTGTCTCGCTAGGGAGGAGGGTGGGGGAACAGTCTAAAGCTCCACTTCAAATGATAGATTAATGATCTGTAAATGTCTTTTTTTAAAAAAAGAAAGAAAAGAAACCTTTTCCAGTTAGAGAGGAGGGTAATAATGAGGCCCCTATTACCACGAGTTAGCTAAGTTTCAGACAGAAAAATTGAGTTTCTGCTGCATGTGCTGAATCTTGGCTAAAGTCTGAATTTCCCAGACTTGAGTAAATCAAATGACAGGGGTCCCACTCTCTCTATATTTTAAGCTTTCTGCATGGAATCAAGTGCCTCTAGAAACCATGCTTTTAAAAAATAATACCGATGTCAGTAGTACAATGTAAATCATTACTCACACCTCTTTGATACAAATGCATTATTGCACAAATTGATGTGTGCAGATTAGGAGCCAATGTGACCTAAGTCATTAAGCATTAGTGCTCAGCTGAAGTATGCGTAAAGAAACTCTGACTTTGAAAGCAGGTGGCAAAATGGAAACCAATGCCTCTCCAGCAAATTTCAGAAGTGGGGAGTCTATAATTTGGGATGGGGTAGAACTCACCACTGCCTTCTGGAGCTCCTCCTAATGACTAACAACCATCTATCCACACACTCCAAAGCGCCTTTCAGTGGCTACTAGGAAAAGCTCTAGGGGGCACTGATGAGTTTCATTGCCACCTTTTAATTTGATCTCTACCCACAATTGCCTGAAATCTTTCTCTGGATTTAATCAGAATGGGTCAACAGAATTGTGTCTCTGTGTGCCTATTTTGATCAGCCCTATATAACCTTTCCTGGAGTTCATAACCACATGACAAATATGTTGTTGTTGTTTAGTTGTTTAGTCATGTCCGAGTCTTCATGACCCCATGGACCAGAGCACGCCAGGCACGCCTGTCTTCCACTGCCTACGGAAGTTTGGTCAAATTCATGCTGGTAGCTTCGAGAACACTGTCCAGCCATCTCATCCTCTGTCGTGCCCTCAATCATTCCCAACATCAGGGTCTTTTCCAGGGAGTCTTCTCTTCTCATGAGGTGGCCAAAGTATTGGAGTCTCAGCTTCAGGATCTGCCCTTCCAGTGAGCACTCAGGGCTGATTTCCTTAAGAATGGATAGGTTTGATCTTCTTGCAGTCCATGGGACTCTCAAGAGTCTCCTCCAGCACCATAATTCAAAAGCATCAATTCTTCGGCGATCAGCCTTCTTTATGGTCCAGCTCTCACTTCTATACATCACTACTGGGAACACCATAGCTTTAACTATACGGACCTTTGTCGGCAATGTGGTGTCTCTGCTTTTTAAGATGCTGTCTAGGTTTGTCATTGCTTTTCTCCCAAGAAGCAGGCATCTTTTAATTTCGTGACTGCTGTCACCATCTGCAGTGATCATGGAGCCCAAGAAAGTAAAATCTCTCACTGCCTCCATTTCTTCCCCTTCTATTTGCCAGGAGGTGCTGGGACCAGTTGCCATGATCTTAGTTTTTTTGATGTTGAGCTTCAGACAATATTTTGTGCTTTTCTCTTTCACCCTCATTAAGAGATTCTTTAATCACTTTCTGCCATCAAAGTTGTGCCATCTGCATATCTGAGGTTGTTGATATTTCTTCCGGCAATCTTAATTCCGGTTTGGGATTCATCCGGCTTGGGATTCATCCTTTGGCATGTAAGTTAAATAAGCATATATTTAAGTTAAATAAGTTAAATATGACATATATATGGTTGATAATTAGTTTCCCAATTAGTGCCTTGATGAACCTAGACTTCTTTACTTTCGGGAAAGTTGGTTTTTCAGGAAAATTTAAGGAAGTTGTCTTCAGAACATGACCTGGGATCAGCGGTATTATAGATTGTTCTAAATGCCCACAGTAATGAGTTGGTGTCTGTCTTGGATTTTATGTGTCTCTTATCCTTAAGTGTGTGTGTGTGTATGTGTGTGTGTGTAGCAGCAATTTTGTTCTGGCACCTACAACACTTTTACTAAGATACTGGAACTTCATTACTAAGCTACTGGAACCTCATTTTCTTACAAAAATTAAGAAAGAAGCAGCAGCACTCATATTATTCTATTGTAAACAGCTTCAGGATGCTTCATGGTGAATAAGAATAATAATGAAAATAATGAAAATAATAATAATAATAATAATAATAATAATAATAATAATAATAATAATATGCGGCTTCTAAAGAAAATGCCTGCAGATGAATTTAGCTGTATTTTTAAAGTTGTGTGAAGTTGTCCATGTGAGAGCAAGAGCAAACCCCTTTCACTTTCTCTCCTTGTCATCCTGTTAGTTGAGTCAGGCAAATTAATTTGGCAGAAGGGTGTTTGGGAAGCACACTGCACTGTGTAAATGTGTGAAGTGTACCTGACGTCTCAGGAATTAAAAGGCATCCCGTTTCCATTTCTTACAAAGCATAGCTTTGGATGGCATCATCTCCTCTGATTAAACAAGCCTTTCCTTTGCTTACCTGCGGCTGACAGAAGTTGGCTCACATCCCACCGTAGACATGACCCTCCCCTTCCAGGTGAGCCTGTTTCTTTCTATAATTAGGGAGAGCCAGGAGGTCTAGAATGTATAGAAGGTTCTTTGTGGGCCACATGTTGACATCTCTCATTAGCCTAGGACCTAGAGTGCCCCAGGAAGTCAAGGGCTGATTTCCTCCTTCTTCATGTCTCCTTCAAGCAAGGCTTGTGTTCCACAAATTTAAGAATGGGCCTGGAAATACAACTGTTCTTTGTACCTAAGAACTTTGTGCCTACCTAGCCAACACAAACACAGTCAAAAGGTGGGTGTATAAAAAAACTGGCTTACTTACCTCTTTATTCTTATATTATACTACTCTGATCTCCTTAAATTAATTCAATGTTTTTGTTTTGTGCCTATGGTTCATTGACCCTCACCTTCTCATGTCCCTGATCGACTAATGCTACTGAAAGTTTGAACGATCCCTAAAAAAAGAGGAGTTGCATTATAATTAGTTTGAGTTCGTTGCAATTATTGAGGCTCTTTTATAAGAGCCCCATTCAAGCTCTTTCTTCTATTAATGTACTAAAGGAATGGAGGAGGGAGATACACACCTCACTAGTCCCACACCTAATGTCCACCAATTGAGAGTGATGTCTGAAAAGGAAGCCTTTGCACAGACTCTCCATACAATTGGGAAAGCTGGTTGTGTGAAGTACATCAGCATACGTGTAGATACCGTGTGTCTTTGTTTTATATTGGGGGTGGCTGCAGTCATGGCAAGACGGGTGGACCAGGAACCCACAGAGACCTGGAGCCAGCCTTGGAAGAGGCCCTATCATCCAAGCTTTGAATTTTGTCATGAGTATATATTCCCACCTAAGACAATGAGTTTTATGGACCAGTAAGTGGCTATATTTGTACAGAAAAGGTCCCATTGTGTATTCTAAATGTAGATGACTTCCCAGTTTGAAGCCGCATCTTGGCCTATTACAGTTTCACATCTTTCTCTTCAAACAACTGTTTTCCAATGCTGTGCCTCCCTTTCATCTCATAGAATAAAATAATTCATGTTGGAGAGAGGAAAGCTCAGGGAAAATCAACCAGCAGCAAACCCAGCTATATTTTTATTCTGTGCAGCAAAGAGCAGATGTTCTCTTCTTGAGCCTGAAAAGAACAAAGCTCCCTCCTAGCCTTATTTTAAACAAGTTGGCCACCCACTGCTCCAAATGTGCCTACCGAGAGAAAAAATAAATGGCTGAGCTTCTCACCAGATGCGTTTGTGCAAAGCACATCCTCGGGGGGAAAAGCATCCCAATCCTAAGAATCTGTAGTTGTTATATATGGCCAACTTGGATTTCTAGGGTCTGAGTCTTTGCCTTTGTCTTATACCCTTAAAAGATTGGTGCATATAGCTTGCCATGTTGTTGATAACTAGGAGATGCTGTATGGTATGAATGCCTTCAGGTTTGACGTTGGCTTGAACTGAGCCTGCCATTGGCCAACAACATAACAAGCTTTCCCAAGATTAATGCAATACAATAAAAAAAGAAAATGTAAATAGGTTTTGGGGCATAGGCAAAAAAAAAAAAAGTTTGAAATTATATTTTGGTTTGGGGTGATTTCTACCACCTATGGGTGTTAAGGAAGCAGGATCACACCTGCCCACTTTGACACATGACCAGCCACATGATAAAGAGGGCATGGCTAAAGCAGCAAACTAATACCTTTTATTTTCTTTCTACCTGAAGTAATTCTCTTTTCTTCTGTAAGACCACCCCTCATCAGTGGCGTAGCGTGGGTTGTCAGCACCCGGGGCAAGGCAAGTAATTTGCACCCCCTAACCCATGGATTTGCGCCCCCTAACCCGTGGATTTGCGCCCCCTAACCCCCAGATGTTGCGCCCAGTGCGGCTGGCCCCCCTGCACCCCCCCACGCTACGCCACTGCCCCTCATTCTATTTTTATTTTCTTATACATTTCTGTTTGCCTTGATTTCAAGTGATCTCCCCCCCCCACACTTCAAAAGCAAAGTCCTTCAAGTTCCTCTTTTCCCAATCCATTTAATTTGCTCACCAACGAGGTCAGTAGGTGACTTTACTACAGTGGTACCTCAGGTTAAGTATTTAATTCATTCCAGAAGTCCGTTCTTAACCTGAAAATGTTCTTAACCTGAAGCACCACTTTAGCTAATGGGGCCTCCTGCTGCTGCCACGCCGCCGGAGCACGATCTCTGTTCTCATCCTGAAGCAAAGTTCTTAACCCGAGGTAGTATTTCTGGGTTAGCAGAGTATGTAACCTGAAGCATATGTAACCTGAGGTACCACTGTACTTCTATTTATTTCTGTTTCAATTCACTGCTGGGTCCATTGCTTTGGCTGCTGAAGGCATTACAGTGGAAAACAACAACAATGCAGCCAAAATTGAATTGAATTGAATTGAATTGAACTGAAAAGGCTGCTCATGAGTAGTACTATTAGTACAAAACTTCAAAGGCATTTCCTCTCAGCAACCTCTTCTAGTCCATTTGCAGGTGAAGTTTGCATTTAAAGCACACCTGCAAACATGCACTTTCTCTCCCTGAATTAAACTGATTTGCAAGTGCAGTTTGAAGCTAAACTATGCCTGCAAATGGACTGCAAAGAGGCTCATTCTAATTGCTGATCATTGGATCAGCTGTTCTAGCTGGCTATTTTGAAGGGACATTCTGAGCACCATCAGCTCTTAGACCCATCAGCTGCACTGGGAAAGGCAAACCCTGTTGGCTGCACTAGGGAGTTTTTGATACCTTTGTCCAGCAATGATTTCAGCAGACACGACAGCCCAAATTGGTAAAAGGCAGTCTTAGGCATTGCTGCCACTTGGAATTCTACAGACAAAGATGGATTCAAGAATACAGTGGTACCTCGCAAGACGAATGCCTCGTAAGACAAAAAACTCGCAAGACGAAAGAGTTTTTCGTTTTTTGAGTTGCTTCGCAAGAATGCATTCCTATGGGAATCCGTGCTTCACAAGACGAAAAATTCACAAGACGAAAAAACTCGCAGAACGAATTAATTTCGTCTTGCGAGGCACCACTGTACCTCCAAGCTCTAAAGCTAGCTTCCTCAACCTCGGCCCTCCAGATGTTTTGAGACTACAATTCCCATCATCCCTGACCACTGGTCCTGCTAGCTAGGGATCATGGGAGTTGTAGGCCAAAAACATCTGGAGGGCCAAGGTTGAGGAAGCCTGCTCTAAAGCTATTCATTTGGCAGGAATGCAACCCTATTTAGAACAGCAGTGTGGCCTAGTTCCTGCACCTTGGAACTGTCCATTCACAAGGCTTCCATATTGTCATAATTCAGCTTCAGAATAAAATTAATAAATTAACAATAGTTGGACTGGGGTCCACTAAATGTTGCGACACTGCAATATTTTGTTAATGACATTATTACAGCAACAAAATGCTAGCATTATAAATGGCTGCACCTATTTATATTTATATTTTGTTTTCATATTAGGATGCTAACTATGAATCCACACATGAAATGGCCTAGACTATTGGAGCTGAAGAGCAAATTGTTTCCTGGAGGGCACAGTTTTCATTGGTTGGTCTTGTGCAATGGTGTGGGGTACGGATTACAGTAAAAACAGGAATATAGAGAGCAAAATGGCAACAGAACGTTAAAAATACGCAAATGCTGCCTGAGTTATGGACTAGGCACACAATCCATACAGTTAACATTCTGTGCAGCTTCAGAGAGAAAACAGACTGAGAAAGGGATGGGGGAAGCCACAGACTTGCATCAATGGAAAAGGATGTCTCTTGTATGGTTGTATATGTATAAAATAGGAGAGAGAAGCAGTAAAATGAGATAATCAAGGTTGTATAAATCCTGTCCTCCCACCCTGCATGGCCATAAATGCCAATTTGCACTTGAAGAAAATAATTACAACTTTTCAAGTCAAGTGGTTTTCGAAGAGCCTTGGGTCTGGAAAATGACAATGCATTAAGCTCAGGATCAGACTGTTGAGGTTCATTTTATTTCCATTAAATCCTACTCTGAATATTGCTGAAAAAGCTTTGCTTTTTATTATTGCTAATTCCAAACATAATAAATATGCTTTGGGATCCAGGCTGATTTATTATCATTTAAAACAGTCTGATATTTGCAGCTTTCAGCATACATTGGAAAGTGTGTGAGTCTGCCCAAATCCAACCCTTCCATTTATTTAACTAAATGGGATACAGTCCAGATAAAAATAACAGGTTTAAAATAGTTTCCTTCCCCTGGATTTAACCATCCCTTTTGCTTTTTAAAGCAGAGAGAAGGTGAAATACGTCACTTATTCGAAGTATCTTTTTATTATTATTATTCTGGGGTTTTGTTTGTTTTGCACTACCACCCACTATTCTGATGTGTCTACAAAGGAACTTCCTTGACTGTTTTTATTGCATTTAAACATGAAAGGAAGTGTCTCAGATCCTTCACATTTGAGGGGCTGGTTTGCCTCCGTTAGAAGCAGGGCCTTCTAGGTTGTGGCTCCAAAACTGTGAGATGCCTTTCCATTGGTGGTTTAGCACTTCTGGTATTTCTCAGACAGGCTTCAGAGGCAGATCAACTGCAGCATCTCTTAGCTCCCATGCTTTCCAGCAGGAAATGATGGCTAAGGAATATGGGATGCGCAGTTTCAATGACAAATGTCATGCTCCCCAGCAGGAAACGAGATTCATAACTATGGTATCCTATTTAGTGCTTGCTGAAATCTGCCCTCCAGTTACTGGAAAATTTTCTCCTCCTGTGAAAGAGGCTTTAATTTTTCTGTACTTTATTTATTTAGTATTTTGGCATATGTGGGGCTCAGGGCCGGATTTGCATATAAGCTAAACAAACTATAGCTTAGGGCCCCACTCTCTTGGGGCCCCCCCAAAAAAGTTAAAGGAAAAAAAAATCTGGATGTACATTTCCAAAATATAAGATAAAAAGCAAATTAAATAAAACCTACATACAGCAACAGTGTTTTGTGTTGTGTAGGCTCCTATGATGTAAGTAATGGGCCCCGCCTGCTAGCCTGCTCCCTAAAATATCACTGGTTTGCTCATTTCTATATATAGGGTGCCTACATTCTGCTGTTTATAATTATTAGCAGTTTGAGTCATATATTTACACCTATTATTATTTCATGTCATAGCAAGTTTCTAGAGACTAGATTATGAGTCTTTGTAAATTGTGTTTCTAAAGGAACTTTGGTTATTGCCAAATGCCAATGTGCTTGCATTATTGTTTGTTATGAATAAAAAAAAACATTTCAAGTTAGAGCTTTATAATTATTTCACTATTAATATACTTCTTCTTAATTGTATTTCAGTTCAACAATTGCTTTGATAAAATACATATTTTGTTATGTGCAAATGGCTTTAGATACCTATTAGATACCTATTAGATACCATAAATTACCATATAGCATATATTCAACACAAAAAACCAGTGACAATTTGTTGTTAACAAAGGACAGCTGGCAAAGGGCCCCATTACCTTCAGTAGTTTAGGGCCTCATCAAACCTAAATCTGGCCCTGGTGGGGTTTGAGGTCACACTATTATTGCAATGTGGCCCAGGGTAGATGCATGTGTTTCCCGTCTTTGTAAACATTAGTCTGCCGCTCTCTGTAACCTCCTTGGCTGCTCATATCTGCTGATCTGAAGATTCCACATGGGAGAAGTTATCTTGTGATGCCTTACCCTGGGCTTTAACTGAAGCATGGGTACATGAGAAGGCTGCAGAGTACAGACCACTAGTGACATGATGTATGGAATGTAAACAAGGGCACTGAAAACTCCCCTCAGTCTTTTTTTAAAATAAGCTAAGAGCAGAAGGCGGAATCTTTTGCATTCAGTACCTCAGCTATTTTTGTTTTAAAAGAAACTTAACATTTGGTTGTATGTTGTTAATTCATGAAACATGCATGTGGAGATTGATTATAGCACTGTCTGCAAAGCTACTGTCTTCTACTGAGGCTCAGAATCCAATTGAAGAGCAAAACAACAACAACAACAACCTTCCTCAGGATTTCCATACTCACCAACATTTCTCTGATGAAAATAGGGACAACCTATTCAATAATAATAATAATAATAATAATAATAATAATAATAATAATAATAATACCCAGCCCATCTGGCTGGGTTGCCCTAGGTACTCTGGGCAGCTTCCAACATATATTAAAACATTAAACATAAAAAACTTCGCTAATTTAAAACATATTAAGGCATTGGCTGCTAGATTCATTTTTATATTCATATATATAAAAACATCAAACATTAAAAGAACATTCCTATACAGGGCTGCCTTCAGATGTCTTCTAAAGGTTGTATAGTTACTTATCTCCTTGGCTCAGGGGGTTGCATGACTCCATACCTTCTAACATTTCTCTGATGAAAATAGGGACATCCTAAGGAAAAGCAGGACATATCAAATCAGAAACCGGGAAGGCTTCTGTAAATCCAGGACTGTCCCTGGAAAATAGGGACACTTGGAAGGTCTGGATTTCTTAAATCATAGGTGGACACCTCAGGTCTTCCATGATATGCTTCCAGACCATGCCCCTCACTGGCCCCTGTTCTGTACCATCTTTTTAGTGATTCTACCTATCTGGGATGTGTCTTTAACCTGTAATAATACATCTGCTTGTCTTGATGGGGAGAGATGCAGCAGGCCACAGCTATCACTGGCATGTGGTCTCCAGAAAATTACCTATGAGCAAATGTAGCCTTCAGGCTGAAAAGGGTTCCTCACTCCCTGCCTTAATCTAATGACCTAACCCATTTTGGATTTTACTTTGCTTATGGCAAGAATTAGAGCTTGGTTCTAAAATTAGAGCTTGCTTGAAAACCATGCACCGGCTTTTCGAATGCAAAATTGATAGCATAGGTATTCCACTGGAAACATTTTGTTTTGGAAAGGTTTCTCATCACACACGTGATTTTTCACCACATATATTATTGTGCTTTAGGGAGCAAGCTATACATTTTACTTGCCATTGTGAGGATTGCACTCTTGTTTGTGCTCTTCTGAATAGACTCCCCGCACCCCTCAGCATGTAAGAAGTTTGCAAATCAGAGACATCGTCATTTCAAATATAAGCCAGGGAGAACTCAAATCTGTGGTCTAATTTCCCATTATCTGCTGAAAAGATGCTGAAGTGGTGATGCAGAAGTTTTAAAAGAACAGAAAATAAATAAAATTGATTTAAACACTTATACAACCAAACTTTATTGCATGTGCATTTCTGCCATTATCATAGAAACACTCCTACTCAATGTGAGAGAGCAGTTTTGTAAAGTGTGAGAGAACAGCATCATAAAGGAGAGAATACAGGCTCTTAATTTCATCTTTCATCATTAATTACACCCATAACTCACCAAAAGAAAGTCTTCCCAGGCTTCTTATCTCCCAGCATATGTACAGTGGTACCTCGGGTTAAGTACCGTATTTTTTGCTCTATAAGACTCACTTTTTCCCTCCTAAAAGGTAAGGGGAAATGTGTGTGCATCTTATGGAGAGAATGCAGGTTGTGCAGCTATCCCAGAAGCCAGAACAGCAAGAGGGATTGCTGCTTTCACTGCACAGTGATCCCCCTTGTTGTTCTGGCTTCTGAGATTCAGAATATTTTTTTTCTTGTTTTCCTCCTCCAAAAACTAGGTGCGTCTTGTGGTCTGTTGCGTCTTATAGAATGAAAAATGCGGTATTTAATTTGTTTTGGAGGTCTGTTCTTAACCTGAAACTGTTCTTAACCTGAAGCACCACTTTAGCTAATGGGGCCTTCTGCTGCCGCCGGAGCACGATTTCTGTTCTCATCCTGAAGCAAAGTTCTTAACCCAAGGTACTATTTCTGGGTTAGCGGAGTCTGTAACCTGAAACGTATGTAACCTGAAGCGTATGTAACCCGAGGTATCACTGTATTTTGCAATGGGAGAATCAAGCAGGATTTGTGGGATGTCTTGCCCCCAAAAAGTGGTAAGCCTCCATCAAAATGAATGAGGCAGATCCAGAAGTTGCCTTCAGGAGACTGAAAGTTTCCTAATGCCCACTGAAGGCTTTTGATCCAATGGAGGGGTCCTGCTGGCAACTTCTAAAATAAAATATTTCCTCCGAAATACAACTGGTGCTAACTTTTCAGGAATAGTCAAAGACACACTTGTTTGCTTAGAAATCTGCTGGAACCACTTGTTACTGTATTGCTGCTGACTGATGCTGTGAATAGCAAGAGGTTTTCGTATGTGTGATTTTAATTGTTATGTCCCTTGTTCTGGGATTCTTTCTAACAATAAATATTTTAAATAAAGAAATTATGGCTAATTAGAAACAAAAAAAGTAAATAGCTTTGTTTGTGTTTTGTGTTCATGTATGAGTCGTGTGTGCCTATTGCAGTAGCTTCCAGCAGCCTCAAGTTCAAATTTCCCCTTAGCCATAAAGGCAGTAGCCATTAGGTCTTTCAACCTTACTCACCCCCTTTCCCTATGCAATATGGGGGTAATCCTGCTTATCTATCTTTAAGATGCTTGATGGCTCATACAAAAAGTGTTATATAGGTGTCTGTCTGTCTGTGGAGTCTGGGTGGGTGGGTGGGTGTGTAAAGCACACAGTTATACAATACTGTAACAGTTCACTAAAGCAACAGCATTAAACCATTCCAAATCAGAATTAAAATGTCAGTACAGTGGTGCCTCGCAAGACGAAATTAATTCGTTCCGCAAGTTTTTTCTTCTTGCGAGTTTTTCGTCTTGCGAAGCACGGTTTCCCATAGGAATGCATTGAAAATCAATCAATGCGTTCCTATGGAGACCGTCCGGGGACAGAGGGGAAGCGCCGCGCGCCTTCCCCTCTGTCCCTGGACCTGTTCTAAAGCAAGGGGCAGCGGGGAGAAGATTGCTTCTCCCCGTTGCCTGCCCCGCAATCTCCTCGCACGCCTTCCCCTCTGTCTCCGGACCTGTTTTAAAGCAAGGGAAGGGGCAGCGGGGAGAATCACTTCTCCCCGTTGCCGCCCCTTGGTTCAAAAGGGGTCCGGGGAGAGAGGGGAAGACGCGCTGCGCTTCCCCGCTATCCCCGGAGCTTGCGGGGCAAGCTTCGTTTTGCGAAGCAAGCCCATAGGGAAATGCGTCTTGCGAAGCGGCTAAGAAAACGAAAAACTCCTTCGTCTAGCGAGTTTTTCGTCTTCCGAGGCATTCGTCTTGCGGGGTACCACTGTAATATCTAAAATAGTAGCTGTAAAAGATAAAATCATCATCGCTTAACAGATTGAAATATCCAGGTCCTTAAGGCACAGTTTAAAATTGAATTTAATTTTTCTAAGGGTAGGATTCAGGAATACCCTGTGCAGAAAGAGCATTCCATAGGGATTGTTACACCACTGCCCTCTTTTTGCTAACTATAATTATTTGAATATACAGCCAATATATTCCTATATAATCCTCATATGGTTATCAGAAGCAAGTCGAGGAATGCTGCTTCAAAAATGCTTTGCCTTCAGAAGAAGAAAAAGCAAAGCAAGTCTGGAGAAACGGCACTAAGGAGAAATAGGTTTCTACCATTATTATGGATCCATGAAGACTCAGAGCAGCTTCAGATGTTATTTTAGAAGTGCTGCAAGCTGAGTGCAAAAGCCACTTCCCAATTGGTCTGGCAGTGTTGAAGAAACCACTGTCAGAGGAGGATTATCAACTCTCATTTGCAAAAAGTGCCACTTGAAGCGCTGGATTTTGTCTTCTGAAACTGAATAGTCTCTGCAGCCTGGCAAAATCCCTAAAGGAACACTAACGTTCCATTCCATCTCCAGGTCCATTATTGTCAAACTACATAAACTGAACAATAAAACTGAATTCACTTTATGATGCAAGGAGAAAAAGCAAAAATAGAATATATATATGAGAATGTATATATATTGTTAACAGCAAACTATATATCACTTTATCTCAGAGAGGAACTATTTGTGTTTTATATATATATATATATATATATATATATATATGCTTTCGTAGATTTTCACGGGTACAGGAATGCAGGTTTTGGTGTCCTCGGGTGTCTTCCCGTGTAAAAGTTGGGGTGTCTAGGCGACGTTTCGACGAGGTCTCACTCGTCATCTTCAGGCTGGTGCTTTCGGCTTCTTGTTACTGGAACAGAGCAAGATCTCAGTGTTTGAGTTCCTATAAATACTGTTGAGGGGGTGTGGTGTATAGCCTCCAATGTTCTGGGCAGAGAGGAAGTTCCCAGGCTAGTGTGCCTTTTCTTCTTTTGTTCCTTAATTACTTGTTTTATATATATAAAACACAAATAGTTTCTCTGTGTATGTGTGTGTGTATTGCTTAAATTCCATCTCCTGAGTTAGAGTGGGAAAATTTATTTTATGTATAACAATGTTGTTATATTTTGTAGTCTAAGAGTAAAAATAATGATAACCACCTATCAAATCAAACATTGCCAAATGTCATTGGCATTTGCCAGCACATCAATTCAGATTGGAAATAATATCTACAGATAATGACTGCAGTCCTGCAAAGGATGCATGGCAAACCCAAACAGAGATAATCTGATGGAGCTTCTAACACTTCCTTGTCCAGCCATTCAGAAAATAGTATTAATAATTATGTATTTTTAATGAAATTACATCAATTTGAAAAAAGAAACATGTTTTATTAAACTATTGTCAAGAAAACACCTTTCTATAAAACACAGGTACCATGAATAAATAAATCGGCATGCAAGTGAGCAATCTTTGAGGAAATATATTAAAACCATGAAAATAAAAAACATTGGCGTTATTAGCCAAATGTTTGCAAGAAAAATAATGAAATGTTGCAATTATATAAAAGTGTTTCATAACCCCAGCACTTCTGATGATGTTATAATGATGGCATTTAGGTCATTACTTTAAACTTCCTCCTAGTTCTTATACAAATTCTAGCCATCTACAAAATAAAAGGAGACCCTAAATTTTAAAGTCTCCAGTTCCAGAGGGTTCATTACTTGATGCCTTATTATTTCCTGAGAATGTGTGAGTTTCGTTATTTATTTCCCCCCTTCTTCTCAAATTCATAATGTGATTTTCTTTCTACTCAGAGTTTGGTATATTACGCTCCGGGCTGCTCTTAATAAAGTCAAAAAAACAAAACATAAAAAACCTCCCCCAAATCCTACTTGGTGTCAAAGGAACTCTTTCTCCTTGTCTCATACTAATGTGGTCACACCTGATTAATCTTTACTAGTTCAGTTTTCTCCGTCAAAATTCTTGAGAGATCTAAGGGTGCTTTCACACTTAACGGCTATAGAGAAGGTAAAAGTGGTCCCTGTTGCAATCGAACACCTAAGCACTGTCAGGCACTAATATACAACATTGCCCCATCGATCCGACAGGTAATGCTAATCTTTCACGGAAGCAAGCTGGGTGAAGTTTGACATGGTTTAAACCTGTGCAAGTAGATAAATAGGTACCGCTCCGGCGGGAAGGTAAATGGTGTTTCCGTGCACTGCTCTGGTTCACCAGAAGCGGCTTAGTCATGTTAGCCACATGACCTGGAAGCTGTACGCCGGCTCCCTCGGCCAATAAAGCGAGATGAGCGCCGCAACCTCAGAGTCGGCCACGACTGGACCTAATGGTCAGAGGTCCCTTTACCTTTACCTATGTAGGTGAATCACAATGGGGCTCTTTGAAACCTGCTGCCCAATGAAACCAACTTTGTCACCTGGAAAGCGACACGAGGGCAGGATTCATTTTCCTGCTCATGGCAACACCATGCTTAGGTTACAGTGTGAGAGTTACTATACTTTTCCATGTATAAGGCTAGTTTATTTTCTTTGAAAATTATGCTGAGATCCAGCGCCGAGGGCCTTCTGGCGGTTCCCTCATTGCAAGAAGTGAGGTTACAGGGAACCAGGCAGAGGGCCTTCTCGGTAGTGGCACCTGCCCTGTGGAACGCCCTCCCATCAGATGTCAAGGCAATAAGCAACTATCTTACTTTTAGAAGACATCTGAAGGCAGCCCTGTTTAGGGAAGCTTTTAATATTTAATGCTGTATTGTTTTTAACACTCGATTGGGAGCCGCCCAGAGTGGCTGAGGCAAATCTGTTCATTTCAGTCTCTGCTTCTTGGCTTTCCAATATTAAGTTCGGTTCTCCACATTTCCATGTCAGTTTCCATTTTCCTTTTAAAGTCCTCATTTCGGTGCGAATTTCTCCCGATATGCATAATTTTGTATGCAACTTCACCCCATGTTCACATTCTTTGGAAAATAATTTCCTCCAATCGAATGGGGTTTTGTATGTTATTTTCACAAACATGTGTATCTCAATGTGCACATTACCTAGTATATGCATTCTTGTACACATTACCTGACTAGAAAATAGCACTGCAAAATTCAGAGAAGAGTGAATCTCAAAGATTGGCTATGTTTCAGGTCCTGCATTGTTGCCCAAAGTGCAAATCACATAGGTTTCCTTTGAATGCAAACTGAACAGAATTTCTCCTCCATCCCTACTTTTTCCTATTCCAGAAGCAAACAAAAATATACTCCTATTCATTCTGATTTAGATAATGCAGTTGCACCACCTTGCCACAAACCCAAAGACAACATGATAAGCATACCTCTCCACATCCCCCAATGAGGTGGAAGCAAAGTGTGCAAAAGTTCCTAGCTTCAAACCCTGACATCTCCAGGCAGAGCTTGGAGATTTATGCCTAAAATATTGGGGAGTTACTGCCAATCACAGTAGAGAATATTGAGCGTAATGGACCAATGACCTGACTCAGTCTGAGGAAGCTTCTGGTGTTTCTGTACACTAGGAAGACTAGCAGAAATGGAAATTCCTAGCCTTCACCTTGCAAGATAGCATACAGACACAGAAAGGGTGGAGCCATTTGGTTAGTTACGTGCAGATTGTGTATTATTATTATTATTATTATTATTATTATTAATAATAATAATAAAAGACCATATCTCATAACAACAACAGTAACAATTTTTTTACTTATACCCTGCCCTGGGTTTCCCCAGCCACTCTAGGGTGCTTCCAACAATAAATTAAAAATACATTAAAACATCAGTCATTAAAAACTTCCCTAAACAGGGCTGCCTTCAGATACCTTCTAAAAGTCAGATATTTGTTTATTTCCTTGACACTGGATGGGAGGGCGTTCCACAGGGTGGGTGCCACTGCCAAGAAGGCCATCCAGCTCAAAATGGGGTGGGGGAGGAAGGAAGGAAGGAAGGAAGGAAGGAAGGAAGGAAGGAAGGAAGGAAGGAAGGAAGGGTAATAGTTTACGCCAATGCAAAGATGGGAGGTGTGATGAGTGAGGTTCAGCCTCCTGAAGACCCAGGTGTCAATCAGGCCTGACAGGTGTGTCATCCAATCATGAGGGGGTGGAGAGTTAAAATCTAAACTCTGTCAGCTAAACTGTCATATAAAGCCTAAATAGGACTTGACTACCAGAGATAAATTAATTTAGCTTAGGGGGTTAGCTAGCCAGTGCAACCCATATTCTTTACCTGAGGCAAAGGTAAAGATCCTAGAAAAGACTACGAATGTTTTGCTGGCTTCGTGGAACAAAATACCTATGCTAGATGATAAAGTTCTTATCTCTGTGGAGAGTTTTTTTACTGGAACCAAGTGTTGTGCTTTATCAGAGTAACCATTAAGCTACAAGCCTCATTGGGTGTGTTTAAATAAAATCCCCATTCAGTTTACAAAGTGCCTCATCATTCCTTTGGTTGAGAGATAAGTGGTTACAGATTATTATTTTTTAAATTAAAAATCCTTGCTGCTAGATATTAGAAAATGCAGCAGCATACAGATAATCTTGATACATCTGTTTACCCCCACTTATTCGCAAACCAGCTTGAAGCATTTTCTGGGCTGTGATTGCAAGGGATCAGTGCTTTTTGTATACAGCAAAATGGAATATTGACCCTGCCCAGGACATTCTAAGGCTTCTTTGTGGCTACTGAATCTTAGAAGAAAAACCCACAAATTACTCCAGCCTGCATACAGAGGGGATGGAGTGCAGATTAGTGCATCTGCTTATACAAATAACAACAGATATTTAATAACAGATATTTAATAACAGGTATTTAGTCATTCATATCACGGAGGGTGGTGAACATATTTCTCTATGCCTAGGTGTTTCATACAGATTACCGTACAGCATATAATGTCTAGTCAGGGGCAACTGCATATGCAAAGAGACTCTTCTCTGGGGATTTTCCTTCTGTAACCATCTTCTGAATCTGAAGGGAGTCTGACCAAAGAGGCAGTTATGGAACTTGAGTGCTCTGATGACTTCTATATACATACTGGCATTTAATGGGTGCATTTAACCTTGATCATGAAATTGCTTCTGTTGTGTATAATTCTTTCAGTAATTTATTATTCTGTTTTATTCTGGTTCTCCCCCTCTGCAATCTCTGTATCATATGAGAGCTACAACGGGTTATTGAATTTGGAACTGTAAATAGTTAAGGTTAAAGTTCTCACAGATTCCAGTGGAAACTGGATTATCTCCAGTAGGAAAATCCCAACCTGATCCATTTATATAACGTGCCGTGCAAAATAAGCAGAGCTTGTTAGTATTGGGTATATGAATCATAATGATAAAATCAACATATTCTAACAGTTATCTTTACCAAGTAGCACTCATACCTTTGCCAGTTTTTGTTATTCTTTGCTTTTAAATCACTCAGTTTTCTTTGCTGGAAAGTAACCTCTGTCGGAAAGCAAAATATTAAATGAATATTTAATTTCCAAAATGCAGCCCATTTTTGGATTAAAGTCCCAATGGATATTTCATATATGTGCACTTTAATCCTATACTACTGCTTCATTAAGCTATTCAGGGAAAACAGTTAAGACATCATTTTTAATTAGTTAATTAGACTACAGACATTTCAAAAAAGCTCAGGAACAAAATTGAAATATACACATACTCACCAACCATCAATTAATATGTACCATTATATCTACTTTAGATTGTTGTTGTTTAGTCGTTTAGTCGTGTCCGACTCTTCGTGACCCCATGGACCAGAGCACTTTAGATTATATTGCATCAAAGATCAAAAATCTGAAGTAAGACTTCACATTTGAAGAACAGAAAAGAAAATCTAACAGTAGAATTGCCAACATTCTCAATCATTGGAATGTATTCCACATTTCCATTTGACCACGGCTTTTAACGATTCTGTTGCATTGTGGGGGTCAGAAGAGAGAGGAGAGTAATTTTTTCAGCCTGCGGTGCTGAAATTGTGACAATGTTTTATCAGCTTTCGTTGTTGCCAGCTTTTTCTAAAAGAGGGAACGCTTTTTTTCCTATTCATGCATAGTTTTAGTAACACATTGCACTATTTGTATGCAAAAATTACAAGGCAGAGACCTTTTGTTTAAAATGCTCCTCAGCAAAACATTCCAATGTGCTGTAGTTGAAATATAATGGCTGTGTTCAAGCATTAGCCATGATTGCTAGGGCTGCTGGGAGTTGTAGTTCAGCAACATCTGGAAGGCCAAAGATTCCCCACTCATTCTTTAAACTATGGTTTAGTGTTATGAGAATGAGCTTGTGTGAGCCTTGGGCTCTCATGCTTCCTGCTTCCCCTCCTCCAGCACAGAAATTAAGAAACTGAAATCTTTTCACTTCCTTTTTTTAAAAAAGAAAAAGAAGAAAGAAGAAAGGGGGGGGGAGACAATAAACAAATAGACAATAATAACAAACTTAATTCTTCACAAATCCAACCTTTTAAACATCTTGGTTGACTTCCTCAAACCCCTTCTGAGTTTCCTTGTAATTAAAAGTACAGTGGTACCTCGCGAGACGAATGCCTCATAAGACGAAAAACTCACAAGGCAAAAGAGTTTTTCGTTTTTTGAGTTGCTTCGCAAGACGAATTTCCCTATGGGCTTGCTTCGCAAGACGAAAACGTCTTGCAAGTTTGTTTCCTTTTTCTTAAAACCGTTAATACCCAGGGTGCATTGCTTGAAGAGGTGCAGTTGCGACTTGACTTCGAGGAGCAACTCATAGCAACTCATAACTTCTTTTGCAGCCATTTGGTAAGTTAAACTTACCGTGCTTCGCAAGACGAAAAATTCGCAAGATGAAAAAACTCGCAGAACGAATTAATTTCGTCTTGCGAGGTACGACTGTAACAGCTTTCCAATATCATTAGTAAACTAAAACAATTTCCAATTATAGTCCATCTTATTCACTTTTCTTAACATTCTGAATCCCATTTATTTAATTATAACTTAATTTAATCGTAGGCCTATTTGTTTCTTTCAAGTAATTTCTAATTTTTTATATTACAATATTTATTCAAATAGTCCTTGAATTTCCTCTAGTCCTCTTGAAACTCCTCTTCTTTCTGCTCACGGATTCTTCCAGTCAAGTCAGCTAGCTCCAAAAAGTCCATCATCTTCATCTGCCAATCTTCCACTGTTGGTAGTTCTTATGTTTTCTTATAGCAAGTTCTTATAGCAAGTAATATTTGAGCAGCCCTTGTGGCATACAAAAATAATTTAACATCTTTCTTGGGCAATTCTAAACCTGTTATTCAAAGAAGAAAGGCCTCTTTTTTCTTGATAAATGTATATTTCAACATTTTTTTCAGTTCGTTATAAATCTTCTCCCAGAAGTCTTTCACCTTGGGACAAGTCCACCACATATGGAAAAAAGTACCTTCTTTTTCTTGAAAGCTTTTCACTTCCATTTGCCATTTGAACCCTACACTATGGCAAATTGAGATGGGCCAGCTTTCTTAATTACCGTCTGAAACCGACTTGCTTTCAGCTAACAAGATTAACCACAGTTTGTCTGGGTTCAAGTGGCATTGCAAACAGTGGTTAATCTAAAATGGAAGGGGAGCTTCTGAAGGCCTCCCTGTTGCCATGCCAAGGGTCAGGGAAAGCTCATTCTTCAAATGTTCAGCTACGGTTATAAATGTTCAACATTGTTATGAAAGGTGGTGCATGCCTGAACCAAAGCCAGAGTTTTGAAAGCCACCTCCCCAGGGTTCTGATCTGAGCACTCAAATCCAGGTTTCTCATGGTCAGGGATGATGGACACTGAGGTCTAGCTCCGAGGGCCTTCTGGTGATTCCCTTATTGCGAAAAGTGCAGTTACAGGGAACCAGGCAGAGGGCCTTCTTGGTAGTGGCGCTGGCCCTGTGGAACTCCCTCCCATCAGATGTCAAGGGAAAAACAAATATCTGACTTTTAGAAGACATCTGAAAGCAGCCCTGTTTAGGAAAGTTTTTAATGTTTGATGTTTTAACATGTTTTTAATCTGTTGGGAGCTGCCCAGAATGGCTGGTAAGGCCTGGCCAGATGGGCGGGGTATAAGTAATACATTATTATTACTATCATCATCATCATTATCACTAGTAATGGGATGCATTCAGGAACACCACTGGAAGGATATAAACCTGCATCCTTCCCTTGACAACCCCAGTTTCTGGTTTAAATGCCAGGATTTTGATCTGACACTAGCTGTTTATTTCTTGCCCTTTAGACACTTCCAAACCCCCAGATAGTATTATTGCTGAAGCAAACTTGCAATAAAAGTTACAGCTCCCCTGTCCTCCGAGACTAGTTGTAGTGGGTTCGATTGCTACCAGAAATGCATTAAAAATAAGGGAAAAAATCCTTCATGATGACTGTGTGTGGTGGAATACTGGGCTTCATCATTCCAGCCACTCTTTTCCAAGCTAAAATAAAAGGGATCTTCTCTCTTTTTTGCTGTGATTTTTAGCTGACTCACTTTCAGATGTAAGCCCTTCTCTGTAATTAAATATCCCACTTGTCACTATTATAAAACACACGTTTTAAATCTCTTTCTTTCTTTCTTTCTTTCTTTCTTTCTTTCTTTCTTTCTTTCTTTCTTTCTTTCTTTGCAATTACACAGTATGCCAAGTAAAGTACATGTGTGTATTGTCTAACCGCGTCTTGGAACATTTTAATAGAGAACAAAAAAACATCATATGCAAATCATCCTGGAAACAATTACTAAACCTAACCTTCAGTGCATGACCTTTTCCTGTAGAGGGAGCCAAAGAGCTTTCTTTACCTTGAGCTCACAGATGTACAGACTAGCAGGAAAACAGTCTCCAAAGGCCATTTATGCTACTGAGTTTTACTTTAATAGATACATGGGAGGGGAGGGAGACACACGCCAAGCTTTCCTTTCACACCTGTATTAGCATTACCACCTACCAAAGTCAAATTACTTGGGTTTCTGTAATTGGCTGGGATAGTTTTATGTCTGTAAGAGCAAAGCACTGTTAGCACGAAACAAGAGAGTCTTAATGTAACACAAAAAGAGGAAACCTGTTTTCATGCAGTTTAAATAAGCTAATTCGTATGTATTTAGTAAGCAAATTTAGTAATAATGTAATTTTAAAAAGTAGTATTACATCACCTCCTTATCACAGAGTTGCAATGCAGAAATATGCAGCTGTCCCATATGGGGTTTGAACCTCCAACCTTGGCATTTATCAGCACCATGCTCTAACCAACTGAGCTGTCCAGGCTAGTGCAGAAGACTGTGACCTGTTTGCTATCAAGTTGCTAATTTGTTGGTGGCAACCTCAAGCTCTCCCCTCCAATATATGATTATTTCATTGTATACAGGTTGTACACTGACAATAAAGGGATTATTATTATTATTATTATTATTATTATTATTATTATTTACTGCAGCGAGACTGCTATATGCACAAAGATGGATAGGCACAGCCTTACCCACTGTAGAAGAATGGCTGATGAAATTATTGGACTAACATGTTTAATTAGAGAAAAAAATCATTACCGACATTTGTTAAGGACTGGAAATTTCTTACGGAGTTTTTGTGTGAAAGAGAAAATGAGCTTGTAACATCTGGATTTGAAGACTGAAAAAATACTGGTTTATAGAAGATAGAACGGTTGGATCTTAAAAGAATGACTGTCATATGTCGCTGCAGAGAACTGAAAGTCCTTTTATTTCACTTTTTCTTTAGCTTTTCTTTCTTTCTTTTTCTGTCCTCTTGCTTTTTCCTTCTTTAGATTTCTCATTTTCTTATATTTTCTTCCTTCTGACCCTGCTCTTTGTTAGATCAAGGAGCTGTTTTATCTCAATATATTATATATATATAAAGATACTTCGTAATCGGTAGGTAAATAAAAGATAAACCAAAAAAGCCTGGCTCTCCATTATTAGGTGTTTAGGTCTTTAAGCAAGACTTGGACTAGACTGTCCTTCAAACTGAGGCTTGTTCTCTCACAGCCTATCAAATAAACGACTACCTTCTATAAAGCAAAACATATGGCTGTCCTAGAATGAAGTGGACAGGAAAAGGGCTCTGGAGTTTCCCAGGTTCGGAGAAATAAAAATGTTTGTATACCACTTTTCAGATATAAGGATTCAGATATAAGGTTTTGAACCAATTGTCTAATTATTCTGCTTCTAGTGTGACTTTGAATTACTGTATTTTTCTGTGTATAACACGACCCCGTGTATAAGATGACCCCTACTTTTGGGAGCCCCAAATTGAGAAATCATTATTTCAAAGTTGTTCAGCTTTGGGGGGAAATCGCCCCAAAAGTTGTTGGGCTTATTTTGATCTACCGCTTGATCCACCTTGCCTCTCCAACCACCTTCACCTCACCTCAGCTGGTGAAAGGCAAATGCTCCCTCCTCGCACTTACTGTATAAATCCATGTATAAGACGAACCTCAATTTTTGACCTAAAAACTTAGGTGTGGGGACATCGTCTTGTACACAGAAAAATATGGTAATTTTCTGATTAACAAGAACTCCCCTGAAATACCTTGGAGGAGGAGATCTCAATTAACCTTTGTATTATTTCCATTAAAAATAAGGAATAATATTTATCAATGTGGAAAGCATTATGATGTCTTTGTCTAGTTTAAATCAGACCACATAATCCTGCTGTTTTGCAATCATTCTGTATATTCCGCCTCAGTTCTAGGGATATCTCTATCTTTTCCTACCTGCTCTTTCTATTCTGCTGTATGCTCAAACATTCCCAAAATGCCACACACCACACACACACACACACACACACCTCTTCCACCTTGCCTCCCTCAAGAAGATATCATACATTCCTCTCACCGTGTGAGCTGCTGATTTTTTTTTGTGTTTTTTTTTAATAACCAGAACATACTCTATCAGTCTGGCCTCGTTCTGTTTTCAAGTTATTCTGGCCTTTTGGCAGTGCTAATTAACACCAGGCTCTGAGCAGCCTTACAAAGTGTCTGCTCAGCTGAACTGCCCTCATTTCAAAATATATATTTATATATCTGAAAGTCCAAGCCAGTCGCCCACCTTCCTCTCGGCCTCCCATTCTGTGGGATGGGTTTCAACTAAAACACCAAGTGGGTGTATAATAATCTACTAGTTTGTCAGACGTTAATACGGAAACAGATTACTACTTAAGCACATGCATGCAAAGTTTTAGTTTTTCGTTATCTGGGAGAAATAATACAGGAGAGTCTCTTCAGAAGAAGATGAAAATTCTCTCTTGATTCTGTGAGTACTCGCCAACATTTCTTTCAGTGGTTCCCAGAATATTGTTGCCAGTGACTCGATATGTAATCCTGTACTCTTCAGCTGCTCATCAAATGAAATCTTGATTATTTCTAAATGTGGCTATATAAAGACTTCTTATGGGGAAGTTCCCCATTCAAAACTGCTTAAATTTAAGGCACACTTTGTTCAGTTTTATACTTTCATAACCCATCTATTTTCTGAAGAGCACCAGCTAGACAATATGCCAAAAAACATGAATGTTTCATGCAAAACAATCCCCAGGTTTAAGCCAGCAATAGAAATTACAGCCACCCAAAGAATCCCAGTTATAATACCAACATAGCCAGACACCAGCAGAAAATCACCAGCCAAAAGCCTTTTTCAACAGCCCTCTGATAATCTAAACAATACATTGATGTGGCCTGACCCTCCTCATTTGGCAAGACATTCCAAAAAGATGGACCATCAGCCATGCCTTGTGTGTTCAAATCAGCTAGAGCATGTTTGGTGCATTCAGAAAAAAGGCACTGCTTAAGGGTACAGTCATATCTCGGGTTGAAGTAGCTTCGGGTTGAGCATTTTCGGGCTGCGCTCCACAGCATTCTGGAAGTAATAGAACGTGTTACTTCCGGGTTTTGCTGCTCACACATGCACAGATGCTCAAAATGACGTCCCGCACATGCACGGAAGCAGCGAATCATGACCCGCGCATGCACAGACGTGGGTTGCGTTCGCTTCAGGATGTGAACGGGCCATTCGCATACAGAGGTACCACTGTACTCAAGTCCTAAGACATTTGAAGGTGAACACCGGCACCTTAAACTGAGCCAAGAAACAAGCAAACAAAGGAAACTATCCAACTAAGTACTTCTGCTTGCACGACAGAAATTCCCCTCTCACTCACCTCTCCCTGTGTACCCATTGCAGCTTCCCCAAATCTGCCCTTGGAGTGTTGGGGGAACCCCAAAGCAAATTTAGGGGAGTGGGTGAGAGAGGAGAATAAGGGGAAGTTAACTGCAAACTGCTGCATTGGAAGGTACAGGAAAATGCCTTCACACATCTGTTTCAGGAAGGTGGGTCAGTGGCAGTACTAGTACTGGGCGGATGAGTCTGCTCTAATGCTTTGAGAGTTGTATTCTTCAGTGAACGGGGCTTCCATTTTTCTGCCTCTTAAAGCACTTTCCAATTTATTTAGCATTAGTGTATAATAGGTGGCTATGGCTACTGTGTGTTTCACTTTCTGGCAGATGTTTTTTTCTAGCACTCTGCAGGCTCCCTAGCTACCCACACTGCCTGATATGAAAGAGCCACATGAGAAAAAAAATACCTCATGATACCTTCCACAGAGCTTTATTTGATGCATGGGAAGCCAGGGCAGCTGTCTACCCTGTGCCAGAGATTGGTGTGGCTGCTGGATTTATTTTTAAGGGAAGTCCCGCTTTGTACCTCTTGAAAAATCCACACTGACTTCTTTAAAAGTATAAAAGAAGCAGCAAAAAATTGAAGAAGAAGAAGAAGAGGAGGAGGAGGAAGAAGAAGAAGAAGAAACTGACAGCAGTCAGACAAACAATAGGCAGCCTCTCCACCTTCCCATTCCTATAGGAAAGCCCAGCTGAGGATGTCGTAGCGGTTGCTTTTTCAGGAATTGTGACCACCAATAAGACTAAAGAGATGAATTTAACAGTGAAAGAAAGGATGCTCACAAATGCCCCTTGAGAACCTTGGAATTAAGGTAAGGACAACAAAAACCTTGCATCCCACCCATGATAATTTCTCTGAAATTTTCTCCACCCCTTTAATACTTTTATGTATGCAATTTATTTTCTTGTAAATGAATGAAGCATAGTAAAAAGAATTCAGGAGCACTAGGCAGTATTACCATTTCCTGTTTGCACATGGACAGACAAGGATAAAACTAAGAAATACCATATTCCCAATAAACATGTGATGATGATGATGATTTGAAGCTTTGTATTCTTACCACAGGGCCACAGTGGAAGATCAGATGGTGTTCTCTGTCCCATACAAATCCCACTACATAAACCTTTCAGACAGATTCCTGGGTCTTGTAATCTGCTGTCAACTGAAGTGATTTACACAAAGAGATCTCATTGGACTTGCCAACAGGTCGCCCCAAATATGTGTGAACAAGTTTGAGAAAATGGATTCTAATGATACAAATATCACCTCATATTGGCCTGGAAAATTCATCTACTTGGGACAAGGCCCCCAAATACCAAGCTGGGAATTACTGGAGAGAAATTGTTAGTTTCTCTACAGATAACAGGCATCCCTTCTGATCCCCATAATGCCATGCATACATTGCATGTTTTATGGATAGAAGGGTGTAAAAATATCAGCCCTAGCCCTATACCCACCTACTGATGGAACTGTGACTTACTTCCAAGTAAATATGCTTGGGCAAATTAAAGCTTTCCATTTTAATCTGCAGCATTATTGTATTTGCAAATGTTTCCCATAAATATGGAATCTGGGGGAGACAAATAAGTGAAACTGGGGTAGAAAATCCGGATTTCAATAGTGATCCTCTTCTCCATCCTTTGAGCAGGGATATGTGCTAGATTTTTGTCTCTTTTTGCCCTTTAGTTACTCAGCTGGTGAAAAAAAATTTGATTACTCTCACACTTGTGGTTGAGAATAAGCAAGCGTGTGATGTTTGTAGCCTCTGGATTTGAAGTTCTGAAATGATTTTGCTTTCAACACTCCCCAAAGATTTGTGAGCTGAGCTGGTTTCTCCAATCTGGCAGTTTGGGTAAGTCAGAGGAACTGGAAAGATGTAGAACAGACGCAGCAATCCTGTTTATATAGAATAAATGAAGGACATGGTTATAAAAATAGAAGACAATGATACTAAATGAAGATGATCTAATTCCATTTTTCCTAAGGAAATAAAACAAAAATGCTATTATTTCATGCCTTGGTGTGTGTGTTTAAAAGATACTGTACATTTTTAAAAAGATACTGTACAAATCATACATTAATGCAGTGTTTCCCAACCTTGGGCCTCCAGATGTTTTTGGCCTACAACTCCCATCATCCCTAGCTAGCAAGACCAGTGGTCAGGGATGATGGGAATTGTAGTTCAAAAACAGCTGGAGGCCCAAGGTTGGGAAACACTGCATTAATGTACTATGGATATTTTAGGGGAAAACATGTTACTATCTATTTTCCCCATTTCCTTCTCCCCTGAAGTAGGAGTCTTCTCAGTGGACACAAAATTGGAAAATATTAAATTCATACAATATTTTTTGTCTTATATATAAAAGGAAAGCCCAGTTTCAATGTTTATTTTATTCTTATTCCTTTGCTTCCTGTGTGGGAAGAATGGAGACCAGCTGGGCCTTGCATGGCAAAGTTGCAGCCCACATCTCATGACACATGAGGTTTGGTGCTGTGGTCTCAAAGGACTTGAAATAAAAAATCAAAACTGGGTCTACAGAGGCAGGGGCAGAGGAAGGGGTTGCGGTGGGGGTGTCTGCCCCAGGTGTCATCACTGAGGGGGGTGACAAAATGGTGGGCGGGGCCTGCAGTACACCTGAGCCACGCATCTATCCTGGGAGTGACACAGTGGTTTGGGCACGCGCAGGCTCCCCACTGCTCAAACGTTCTGCCCACCATCTCCCCCTCAGCTGTAGGGCGGCTGAGTGAGAGGAGGCAGGCAGACTCCTTGGAGGTCCCACAGAGCATCCTGCCCCGGCTGGCCCCACGCCGGCGAGCGGCTGGCCCTGTCCCTGGACGCAGGGCACATGCGCCGCCCCAGGCGCCCGATCAGCTTGCTCCAGTGCTGTGTAGAGGCATCGCTGAGAATCAGTCATTCTGGCAAACTGCACAACCCAATGCCACCCAATTTATTTGTGCTAGGTGGGTGCACTAGTCTAAGTAAACCCAAACCGTATCACAAACAGGCATAAAAATTAGTCTGTTACTTAAAATAGAACAATGCCAACTCTGCTAAAATCAAAGTTGGGAAACATAACCGTTTGGGTGTTTGTGAAGGAGAATTGTAGACTCCTGAGAAGCAGAGCCACAGTGTTATGATAGAACTGCGACTCAAACTGATGCGTCACATGCAAGAGGACAATTTTGATAAACAAACCACAGCCACCTCCCATTGTGAAACTGTAGCCAGAGGAAAGAGCGAAATTGGAATTAGGCCTGCCATTTCCAAAGACTTCAGGCTCCAAGGGAAATTTGCTCCCTAAGGTGAGGGAAAACAACTGCTGTCTTAAAGGCAGGAAAAACACAGCCAACAGCCAGCAAGATGTTTAGAATAGAAACTATTGATGGCCTAATATCAGTGACAAGGCACGGAAAAGGTGCATTGGAAAGGGGTCAAGAGGACAAGGAGCAGGCCTTAAATGTGGAATAACATCACTAATAATCGCCCGAGACACTGGTATGTAAACATCAATGGCCATTAGGATCATTAACCTTGTCAGTGCTTGAAAAATGCAATATTTTAATCAAATTAATAAGGGTACATATTTACAGAGAGGCTGATCTTTTAAATTTGTGCCTCATGCTGGAGCACGAAGGCTTCGCTTCTGAAAAGCTCTTCTATATGCAGAAAAACAAATAAGACTTGGCCTGTGATATTACCAGGGTCAGGGAAGGGGACACAACACTAACACACACTGATCAGAATGGTGGCGTGGAGTTATGCCTTCGTCTCAGAAGGCATGGCAGCAGCACAACTTATCCCTCCTTGCAGCATCTTTGCAACTAGACAACTCCCCCTAGCAACTGCACAGGGAATACACCAATTAAACCTGTTCCCTCCCTCCATACATCAAGGTCATGGCCAGTGAAAGTTTGTTTATTTAGTATTTTTTTTTTCTATTTAAGGCATGCCTTGCTTGCCCTTTAATGCAAGTGCAATTGCAGAACAGGTTACAGTTTAAAATACAAGCCCGTGTTAAGGATGGGAAAAGATTTTGAATTTGCAGCAACCCCTTCTGGTCTGCATCCAACAGATTGTGCTCAGGTCAGAATGTAGACATATGTATTAGAATGCATGTCCACGAGGGTAGGTCCTGTATGTATGTATGTATGTATGTAGTGCTTTTCCCCCTAAAAAATGTTTAGGGGTACTCTCATTTTGACTCAAGAAAACAACCATTTTATAGTTCAAATCGGGGAAATAAATACAGTAAATGGACAAAAGTACAAAGAACATGCATTGCCTCTTTGTACACAGCTGACAGCTCACAGTAACTTCCACGTTGGCATGAGGTTGGGTGTACTAACATCTTCCTTCCTACTTCCAATTCCTCCTTCACATATTAAACGCCCGCTTCCATCTGAGACTCAGGAAAGACCATGACAGGAAATGAGGCCACCATCGGGGGTAGCAATGGAACTGACAATTCACTGTGCTAGAGAAGAAACTATTTTTAATTTTTTTTAAAAAAATAGTTTCTTCTCCCATTAGATTCACAAAATGTTTAGGGGTATGTGTACCCCTGCCCCCCCCCCCCGTATGTATGTATGTTTTTATTTTGTATGTTTTTATTTGCATTTTATTGGAAATGTAAGATGTAGCACAATAAGATCTTTAATGAAAACTATTTTTTTAGAAGGAAGGAAGGAAGGAAGGAAGGAAGGAAGGAAGGAAGGAAGGAAGGAAGGAAGGAAGATCTATGAATCTTTCCAAGCATGGTTCCTTCAAAGGAAGTACAATCCCAACCAGCACAGGAAAGCTATCCCATTCCTAGACCTGGGAACTACACATCCACTGATGTCTACCGTGTTAGGATTCCCTTTCAATTTATTAACCTGTATGCAGCCCATCACTGGATCCAGGCCAGGCACGAGTCCAGGATTTTCACACCTCACCTGACTCAGTTGGTACAGAGAATTGTGGAAGTACAGAGATATAGAGATGAGACCTTGGTTCAAATTCCCGAATGGCTCCCACTCAAAGAGGAGCACTGTGGCGGGGTGTATATACACAGAAGAATGCTGCTTGATCCAGAGAGCTACTATGAGATCAAGCAGTGAGCAAGGAATCTAGCTTGGCACGGGTGCCCACTCCTTTCCAGCCTAATATATTGGGAGAAGAAAATCTTCTCTCACCGTGTAAGAAAGCAGTTCCTCTTTCAACCAGTGCTCTGTACAAGGTTTATTTCTATTTATTTATTTATCAAAAATATTTATGAGCTTCCCACTCAATTATTATTATTATTATTATTATTATTATTATTATTATTATTATTAACAACAGCGGTAAACAAACAAACTGGCTTAAAACCATTGAAGAGTAAAAACACAATAAAACACACAAATGCAAGTTCTAAGAACAATAAAATCAATTCAATGAACTCTAAAAACAATCCATACAAATCTTTTTTTAAAAAAGAAGAAGAAAGAAGAAACAATTTTGTCAGATATAAAACTGATCTTCCATAAATGACTAAGTTACAGGCAGGCTTCTTAAAGAAAAATGTCTTCAGTAGGGTGCCTTGACATCACCATGCTAGTGACTGTCAGATTTTGGCTGGTAACTGGTTCCAGAGAGCTAGAGCAATAAAGCCCAGTTTCTAGTGCAGGCTAAGTGTACCTCTGGGGCATAAGGTACTTTTAGTAGTATCCCATCTAAGGAGCAAAGTTGCTGGGCAGAGATATAGTGGGCATGGGGGTTCCTTAGATATCCCCCTCCCAAACACTTCAAGTGTCCCTATTTTTCTGGGACAGTCCCAGATTTGCAGAAGCAGTTCCGGTTTCTGATTTGATCCTGGAATGTCTCACTTTTCCTTATGATCATTATCATTGGAGAATTGTTGGAGGGTATGGAGCTATCTATTATCATTGGAGAATTGTTGGAGGGTATGGAGCTATCTGACCCTTGAGCCATCTGAAGGCAACCCTGTATAGGGAAGTTTTTTAATGTTTAATGTTTTATTATGTTTTTATATATGTTGGAAGTCACCCAGAGTGGCTGGGACAACACAGTTGGATGGGTAGGGTATGAAAATTATTATTATTATTATTATTATTACTTTTCTTCTAGAAAAATAGGTGCCAGTACTCATCATGAAGTTGTTACAGTAAGTGCCACACTTTTTAACAACAACAAAAAGAGGTGCCGGTACATGTCCCTATTTTCATCAGAGAAATGTTGGAGGGCATGCAGTCAGAAGCTGCTTAGGACTTGGAATGCTGAAAGCAGAACCTTGAACTGCTCCTGGTAACATACTGGCAGCCAGTGGAGTTCCTTCAGCACTTAAATATCAAGGCGATGTCCAGAATGTATGCAGATACAGGGAGATGTGAGATACCATTAGAACAATGCAAAATGATGAGCTCACTATTGCCATACCCACAATACCAAGCAGTGCCACAACCATAGCCTGCTTCTCTGAAGTCTCAGAGCCCAGCTAGGGAATGACAGAACACCAGATACCTCCACCATCTGTTTTCTACTGGAAGTCTCCTAGCAGAGTGGAGAGATAATCATGAAAAAGGCTTCTGCCCCGGCCTTCATTCAAAGGTAAAGGGACCCCTGACCATTAGGTGCAGTCGTGACCGACTCTGGGGTTGCAGCGCTCATCTCGCTTTATTGGCCGAGGGAGCCAGTGTACAGCTTCCAGGTCATGTGGCCAGCATGACTAAGCCGCTTCTGGCATACCACAGCAGCACACAGAAACGCTGTTTACCTTTCTGCCAGAGCGGTACCTATTTACCTACTTGCACTTGACAGCCTTTCGAACTGCTAGGTTAGCAGGAGCAGGGACTGAACAACAGGAGCTCACCCCGTCATGGGGATTCAAACAGCTTCTCTCGCACAAGGATGCAAAGGTTGGGCAGTGCCCTCCCAGCTGACCATTGCTCCTCTTCACTAAGTCTGACTGCTGTCCCAGTGTTGGCACAATGCAAACCTAATTCAAGGGGGCAAGGAGGGCACAGTCCAAACCTAATCCAAAATGTTTAAGGGCAGATGCAGAATAGATGGGAAACCAGAAGAAGCTGGGCTCAACTGGGGGTGGAAACAGCACTCAGGTCTTGCCAAGCTTGGGTGGGTTTTCCATAATACTAAAGGTTTCTCAGCCAGCCATAATCATTTTTCTCTGGCACTAAAAATTAGACCACCACACCTTTAATGGACATAACTGCCTCTTTTTGACAATGTTCCCATTTCCAGTGAATCACTGTTTGCTTTTTGCCCACTTCATTCTGCAAGAACTCAACGGCCAAGCTGCTAGAGTTAACCATTTCCTTCCCTTGTGCTTTATGGGAATGCATAATATTATACAGCCAATTAAAGCCATTTAAGGAACAAGGTTTTTTGCAGGTCGGGAAAAGTGATTTGTTTATTACTTAATCAAAGGGTGCAATGTCAGTTGGCTTATTTATTTGAACCTACTGATATCAATTGGTATGTTTTTATAGCTGTCCCTTTTAGCAATATTATTTATTTGGATTGCCATATTCTGTTTGGAAGTGAATTAGCATTTAGGCAGTTGTTGCAATGAAATATTAGTGAATGACTTATTCTTGCTCATTTTAGTCAATGTTCTGCAAGCAATGCTTAAAAACAGCAGCTGAGGGCAACTCTGGAGCACAAAGGACATGGCTGTGTACCTCACTTCAATTTCCACCTCTATGAATCTTTGGAACTCATTGATCCTGTGAATTATAGGTGCAGCTTGTCTTTAATTTGGGGGTTATTGACACTTCTACACAATTGCAAACTCCATGTCTTACATGCTTTCCAATATTGTATTGGGAGGAGAGGTCCACTAAGCCATCATCAGGTTTTGTTCTCTGCAAGAGACCCACTTAAACTAACACCACATTTTGTGAGCTATCCCCCAAAAGGTCTTAATCAAACCCACACTATTGATAGTGGCAGTCAGATGGAACTTGTGACATGCAGAGAGAAGACACAAAGATTTATTGGGGAGGGAACTTAAGCAGCAAAAGAACGCTGCCAATTCAGCCCCAGTTCACAATTCCAAATCGTAAGGAAATCCTTGGCCAAATTTCAGCTCATGTTTCTGAGATAAGCAGCAGTGCTTTCATCATCATCCCAACCCCATATGGCAGGGCTATTTCTTCCAGCAGATGTGAATAAAAAAAGAGACATATTTACATTCATAGTTAGACAAAGGCTGGCGCACAGAAAACACACATGGAACAGCCGTTTTCATCAGCGCTATGGCCATAATAGTCTGGATTATGCACTGTGTTCTTGCTGCAATAACATTCATTTGCTGTCAGCGCTCCTGTGTGAAAACAAATTAGCCAGATGATTAATGGATATCAAAAACAGCATGTGGATTCTCTGCAGTGATGCCCCAGCCCTGGGTGAAACATGTTGCTGAAGGAGCTCTTTGGGCTCCTTTTTGGCACTCAAATGTCTCTTCGGCACATGTTGCTAGTAGTCATGTCGTCTGTTTTCAGAACCTTTTCTTTCAGGGCTATTATTCATTAGGGATGACAACCAATTTATGAGCTTTGCTCTAGTCAGTTAACAGCTTTAGCTGATAAATCAAATCAGTTATTTGATTAAAACTCAACGCAGTTCAAGCTGAAATGGATGCTCCCAAAATTGGATGTCCTCAATAGATTTCCCTTTATGTACATGCACACATCCACACCACAGAAGATACCCCCATTTTCTTCACCATTTTCGCACCATTTCTACAACATTTTCGCACACGCAAGACTGGTCTTACCAACATTTTGATTACAGAGACAAATAAAGGAAACTCTCTCCTTCTCAGTGCTGCCTGGGTACAAGTAATTGCAGCATTCATGGTATGTAGGGAGAAGAAGTTAGGCAAATACAAGTTTTTAGCAGAAAGATACAAGGTGTGGAATTGGTAAATAAGGAATCTGATGGGCATCATGTTTAGGGGAAGAGATTAGGGCTGGGGGATAAATCTAGTTCAGCTTGTATTTAAAGGAGAACCAATATAATTTGTGCTTCCGGGAATTAATGCGCAAATTGAAGCACAGACATTCTTCGAAATTTGCTCTTCTCCCAATTTTGCAATACAATTGTCTGGGCAAGTAATGTGTGCAAAAGTGTATACAGTAGGGTGTGGTGTACATAAAATGCACATATTATTAAAAATAACATAGCATTGGACATGGGGAAATTGCTTGGGAAAATGTGCACATTAGGTGAAATTGCATACAAAAATACATTTGTTAGGAGAAATTTTCACCAAATGCTGGTTAATCTTCAAGATGATTTAAAATAAATAAATAAATAAACAAGCCTCAAGCTAATGTGAACATGATAAGTGAACTTAAGAACGGAAACATGTGAAATGGAGAAAAACTGAAATAGAGAAATTTACCCTTCCCTAGAAGACATATAATCATTTCATTGTGTTTGAAAGGGTCATTGTGAGAATGTTCATTTTTTTAAAAATTACTGTTTATTCTCACTGTTTCCTTATCTCTTGGACTTCATCTGCATCTTCCTCCTTTTTGGTTATTGCCTCTGTCTGCTTCCTGGGTATTCATGTCAAGGATGGCAAAGTTTTGACTTTGCAAATATATCTCCAGGCTGTGTGTATGTGAGAAAGAGGGGAGGTGAGAGAGAGAGAGGAAGGAAGGAAGGAAGGAAGGAAGGAAGGAAGGAAGGAAGGAAGGAAGGAAGGAAGGAAGGAAGGAAGGAAGGAAACATCAAAAGAGAACAAGACAGGACAATGCAAATGAATAGTAGAACATTCTAAAGCCATTGGTGGGGGGAATAAAAAAATGATCATGGGATACACTGCCACCCCCAAGTTTCCCAAAAACAGTTAGTAGTTTAAAATGATGTTTATTTTAAATTGTTCCACTCTATTAAACACAAGTTCATCTGAAACTTCAGTTCAGATACACTGAGGGCCTATTCCAAAGTTATCCAAAGAGTCACTCTTGGGGAGGGATGGAGCCAAGATGGGACATGGAAGATTATATGCTTTTGAATTACTTCGTCCTACTGTCTGGGTGGCTGCCTTGGGAAGTTTTAATGAAAGCAAATTGTGGTAAGGTTGACTTAATCTGAGCAAAGGTTTTAAAACAAATGCAAAACTATGTTTTTGGCCATTTCCATACTCTGGAAGAAGGAAAATCTAGCTCATGAGATACAGAGAGGAGTAAATAACTATAAATGTGCACTCAGCTATGAGGAGGAGAAAAGAGCCATAAATCTGTGCCCAGCTGTAGCTGGCAAGCGAATCTGCATGGGGAGCAACACGCTCCTTTTCCTATCTGCCTGTCTCCCTTTATTTGTGGTTATTCTCACAGTAGCAAAGTTGTGGTTCCCTTGATTTCCTCACTCATCCTGATGTTAGAGGAGAACCTGGCTTCTGCCACTGGGAACTATTTTTCTGTCCTCACTCTTTTACTGGCGCTGGAATCCCTGATCATAAAAACTATTTGTCATAAAGTTAAAACATGTCTCTACTTCTTCCTTCCCATTTTCTCTTGTGCAAATACCCTACAGTCAAAAAATGTGCTCATATACTTTATGCTTGAGAGAAGGTGACTATTGATGTAGAAACAGTAATGTAAGAAAAAAAGGGGGGAGAGCCACAGTCTCTTGGATGATGAAGGCCAAGGGAAATTATATTGCAGCTAGATACCAAAAGTGTGTCTTTGCAAAGTTTACCCTTGCAAGTTTGTAAGTCATGTTTAGAGTTGGCATCACCTAGTACATAATGTGTGCCTTCACACGTCACTTCGACTTTGAAGGTTACAGTGTCAAGTCAGAGAGAGAGATTTTCTTTTTGCATAGCAGAAATTATACTGCATCAAAAGGGGTGACATGAAAGCATCTCTGTGTGTACTTCTTCTTCTTCTTCTTCTTCTTCTTCTTCTTCTTCTTCGTCTTCGTCTTCGTCTTCGTCTTCTTCTTCTATCACTCGTAGCCAAGTAAGATTGCCTTCCATAAACACAGTTTTAACAATGAGTCCGTAAGTGACTGTGGAGGCCAATTCTGGATCCACATGTCCATCCACAGTGGGGACATTGGGTTCTGGGTGGGAGTTGATCACGGTGTGGATTTGCCAAGCATGACTTCCTCTTAGCACGCTTCTCCCTTGCGCCCTGAGTTTGAGCATCTTCAAAACCCATGACACCTTTGGTAAACGCTGTTCTCCAGTTGGAGCACTCTCAGGCAAGTGTTTCTCAATTGTTGGTATTTATACTACTTTTTTTAAAAAAAAAAATTGCCTTGAGACAGTCTATAAACCTCTTTTGTTGACCACCAGCATTACACATTCCATTTTAAGTTTGGAATAGAGCAGTTGCTTTGGAAGACAACATGACCAGTCCAATGAAGTTGATGTTGAAGAATCATTGCTTTGACACTGGTGATCTTTGCTTCTTCCAGTACACTGGTATTACTTTGCCTGTGTAAAATTTTTCAGAGACACCATTGACGGAATCTTTAGAGGAGTTGGAGATGGCATTTATAAGTGGTCCATGTTTCACAAGCATACAGTAAGTTTGGTAGTACAATAGCTTTGTAAACAAGCATTTTTGTTTCAAAAGGGGGAACATGAAAGCATCTCTGTGTGTACATAGAAGCAATAAAAAGAATGAACACCACACAACAATACAGCAGGACCTCTAATTAATGTGGGAATAAAAGAAGCTTGTTGATTACTGCCTATTCTTATAAGGGAGGGGTCCCCTCCAGTTCTCAGGCTTTACAGTGGTGCCTCGCAAGACTAAAAGAATCCGTTCCGCGAGTCTCTTCGTCTTGTGGTTTTTTTCGTCTTGCGAAGCAAGCCCATTAGCGGCTTAGCGGATTAGCGCTATTAGCGGCTTAGCGGGCTTAGCGGATCAGCTGATAAGCGGCTTAGCAGCTTGGTGGCTTAGCGGATCAGGTGATAAGCGCCTTAGCGGCTTAGCGGCTTAGCGGATCAGCTGTTAAGCAGCTTAGCGGATCAGCTGATAAGCGGCTTAGCGGCTTAGCGGCTTAGCGGCTTAGCGGCTTAGCGGCTTAGCGGCTTAGCGGATCAGCTGATAAGCGGCTTAGCGGCTTAGCGGCTTAGCGGCTTAGCGGCTTAGCGGCTTAGCGGCTTAGCGGATCAGCTGATAAGTGGCTTAGCGGCTTGGGAAAAAGGGGGGGGGAGGAAAGAAACCCGGCAGGAACTCACAAGACATTTTCATCTTGCGAAGCAAGCCCATAGGAAATTCGTTTTGCGAAGCACCTCCAAAATGGAAAACCCTTTCGTCTAGCGGGTTTTCCGTCTTGCGAGGCATTCGTCTTGCGGGGCACCACTGTATATTTTTATGATTGAATTCTGCAGAAAGAGAAGCAGCTGAAGTGGTTCAATCTTTCTCTTTGTTGATGGCTCTAGCCAGGTCTGCTAAGGAACTTCTACATGCTTTGAAGAGACAGGCTGGAGGTGAGACCACATGAGGGAAGGAGAACAATACACCTAGAACCAGTTCTGGCTGGAGCACCAAGAACCGTATATAAATAATTTGTCAATACATATAAATGACAACATATCAAAGTCCCCTAACTATTCTGCAATCTGCACTGGGTGTGTTAAGGGATGCTGAACAGGCAAGAGTGCTTTCACTATACTTGCATGCTGTATGCATGAAATAGTTGCTCAGCGCTGTCCTGCTATTGGCTGCCTGCTATTGAACCAACCACTACATGAACGCATTCCAGATGTGCACTTAGAAATAGAATGGGTGAAACACCCCTTCTGAGCATCAGGGAGGGATGAAAAGGAAACTTCCAGATACTGTTGTGTTTTTAAAAAAATGACTAACCTAAAAGGGATGCAGATTTTGCTGCTCCAGGTTGAATGAAAGATCAAAATAACATTGAGGGAGTAGTTTAGTAAAAAAAAAAAAGAGGTAAAGGACCCCTGGACAGTTAAATCCAGTCAAAGGTGACTATGGGGTTGTGGCGCTCATCTTGCTTTCAGGCCGAGGGAGCCGGCATTTGTCCGCAGATAGCTTTCTGGGTCACATGGCCAGCATGACTAAACCACTTCTGGTGCAATGGAACACTGTGATGGAAACCAGAGTGCGCGGAAATGCTGTTTGCCTTCCCACCGTAGCGGTACCTATTTATCTACTTGCAATGGTGTGCTTTCGAACTGCTAGGTTGGCAGGAGCTGGGACCAAACAACAGCAGCTCACGCCGCCACAGGGATTTGAACCGCTGACCTTCTGATCGGCAATCCCCAGAGGCTCATACTGTTATTATTATTTTTCAGCTGAGTTCCACACCTCTGTATTCTCACCTTTTCTCTTCATCAAGGTCTGCCTGCTATGTCTCCTTCCTTGGAACAGAAAAATACAGAAGTATTACTGAAAAGTATCACACTCACTTTTTAATTCAATGTTATGAATCAAGATTTCTGAGCCTATAAGGCTCGGAATCCTATAAATCGAGGAGAGTATGTTCCACTGGCCAGAGTGCAGCTCTTAGACCTCAGTTCAAACATTTCCTTCCCCTGAAGCTCCCTTGATGGCCTTATTTTATCATTCATTGCAAATAACCCATCTATAATTTGTAAAAGACAGGCAATAAGGGCATCACTCACAAATACAAAGCATTTCAGCAAGAAGGAAGCAGAGTCAACTATTAATCACAGCAACTCCAATGAAGACAGCTGTAGTCGGTATAAGATCAATTCTACCGAGCATCGAAAGACTAAAAGGCTCCGTATCGGTTTCTTGCCAGTATTCCCGGTATCAAGTGTAGCTAATTATTGGCCAATGTTCTGTAACCCAAAACCTGAAACCTAATCCATGAATGTTTGCTTAGAAGCCGACCCTGGCAAAGAACCACATCGCCTTTACTCCATCTCTTCTCTGCCTGCCTGCCTGCCTTCCTCCCCTCTCCCCCATCCATTGAAGACTTTCCAAGCTTTCTGGTGGAAATACCCCCTGGCTAGTTTTCCACCACAGGTTAATGCCAGATTTCAGGTTGTTATTCCACTCCCCACTCTCTGACATGTCGCCCATCAAATTAACATTATTAGAATTTTCTTTTGAAGAGTTACCTGAGGTGAAGTCTAATTGGACTCTTGGCCACTGGAGGGGAGACACCAACGGATGGGAGGGCTGCCAGCAGAAACTGAAGTGGATCACACATAAAGTGTAATCAGAGAAAAGAGCTTGGTTTCATGCCCTGGTTTCAAATAAAGCGAGATATTGGTCTGTTTGGGGGAGGAGGAAAAGTGCTGTTGCCTGTTAAATGATTTAAAGTTAGGGACTTGGTGAGGAGAAGGCAAGCATCATCACGAAATAGCTTATGTTTAAATGTCTATCGCTGCCCCATATCCAATCGCAACATATGATAGCCATGTTCAAATATATAAAAGGATGTCACATAGAGGAGGGAGAAAGGTTGTTTTCTGCTGCTCCAGAGAAGCGGACACGGAGCAATGGATCCAAACTACAAGAAAGAAGATTCCACCTAAACATTAGGAAGAACTTCCTGACAGTAAGAGCTGTTCGACAATGGAATTTGCTGCTAAGGAGTGTCGTGGAGTCTCCTTCTTTGGAGGTCTTTAAGCAGAGGCTTGACAACCATATGTCAGGAGTTCTCTGATGGTGTTTCCTGCTTGGCAGGGGGTTGGACTCGATGGCCCTTGTGGTCTCTTCCAACTCTATGATTCTATGATTCTATGTTAACAAAGGAAAAGTTGAGCAGCAAAGTTTAGCTCAGGCATAGGCAAACTCAGCCCTTCAGGTGTTTAGGGACTACAATTCCCATCATCCCTGACTACTGGTCCTGTTATCTAGGGATCATGGGAGTTGTAGGCCAAAAACATCTGGAGGGCCGAGTTTCCCTATGCCTGGTTTAGCTGAACCACTTTCTCTCACTCATTGCAAAAATCCTGGGGTTGCCAGCAAATGTTGCGAAGTCCATCTATTCAATGTCTGGATAAAATTTATGTGTTATGAACTGCAAGTTACACGATGCTGGAAAATAAAGCGGCCTGAAGCCTATCACCTTGCACCAGCATATGGGCACCAACATATATTTATTTAACCAGGGATAAAAGAGGATAACGATTGCGGTTATTGACCTAAGTATGATTATGCATTATGGATCTCTCTGTTCTGTTGGTAGTAGGAGAGGCAGCAAAGGTCCTGAATCAGTTCCTGGAGGCAGTAATGGGCTGGACGTGGACCAACAAATTGAGACTGAATCCAGACAAGGTGGAGGTTCTGCAGCTTCCAGGCCCAGGGTTTGGTGGAACATCATGTTCTGGAAGTAGTTGCATGTTGACAGCTTGGGGGTACTCATAGAACTATCATTGCCACTGGAGGTCCAGGTGACCTCAGCAGCTAGGAGAGCTTACATTTACCTTCAGCTGGTGCATCGGCCTAGGGCCTTTGCTGGACAAGGACAGCCTGGCTACAGTTATCCACACTCTCATAACCCCTGGGATGGACTGCTGTATGTGGGGCTTCCCTTGAAGAAAATCCAAAAGTTGGAACTAGTGCGGACTAGTGAACTGTTTTTATATGGCCTATAGGGATTCTTCATGAGAGCTAAACCAAAGCACAACAACAACAAGAAGAGTTTGGATTTGATATCCTGCCTTTCACTCCCTTTAAGGAGTCTCAAAGCGGCTAACATTCTCCTTTCCCTTCCTCCCCCACAACAAACACTCTGTGAGGTGAGTGGGGCTGAGAGACTTCAAAGAAGTGTGACTGGCCCAAGGTCACCCAGCAGCTGCATGTGGAGGAGCGGAGACGTGAACCTGGTTCCCCAGATTAGGAGACTACCGCTCTTAACCACGACACCACACTGGCTCTCAACAAGTGCCAGAGATTCCCGTTTAACAGTATAAATCTGAATGGCGACTTAATTTCGAAACAATTGGCAAGTGGTCAAACTTCATGGTGCCCCAAAGGTGCTGAAATTCCTCTTGAAGAAATCTAATTTTGCTCCCCACCCCAATATATAAAGAAGATGCTCAGTGATCTCATAAATGTGGAAGGAAAAGAAAAGCGGCGCTGCTTATTTTTCTGAAGTCCAATCAGATGTTTTAGAGATTAAGGGAGAACCACATGGGAGAGAAAAGAAAAGCAGAGCCATGTTCACTCTCCTTTGTCTTCCCTCTCTCTTCCACCCCATTTCCAGCAGCATCGTGTAGTGATTTTGACAAATGATGGCGTGTAGAGAGAATGTATTCTGGTCTCAGGCTATTAGCACATTATCACGAGAAAAACAGAAACCTTGGACAGTGTCACTGGAGACCCATTCAGAATTCTTTGAAAGTGATGCATGGGTGAAGACCCATCACGAAAGGAACTGTGGCATGAGTCTGGGTTAAAACCCAGAGAGACCCAGGTGAAGACACTGAGCATTGCATGAGAAATGGTCAGAAACAGCCCATTCTGGAAAGGAAAGAGGGCTGGTATCTCTCTCCAGAGACCAGTGCACCAAATGATTTAATGGCTACCTGTAGGAAATGCCTTTTGCTTTATTGCTTTCCTCTCTGTTTTATGAAAAAGAAACAAGACGTTGGCTCTTCCCCCCCTTTTCACCTTGATTCCCCAACTCAGCAGGCTCTGCACAATTGCAGCATGAAACCTGTCATCTTTCCTCAAAACCCGCCCAAGTCACCCGGCAACAGCCTTGCAGATTAAAACGAGCAATATGACAGAATACACATTAAAATCATCATCATCATCATCATCTCCCCCCCTCCAGTTGTCTGCAGTGGGTTCCTGCTTCTGCCATCTTCATCTCTGAAGTTAGTTCAAGCAAAGCCAGCAGGTTAAAGCTGGGAATTGACTTCTGACTTTTTAAATAGGTGTCAAGAAACATGGATCAGTTTCCCAAGAGAGCTTAGCCAATGGCCAGAACTGTTCTCATTTGGTATGGCAGCCAAGCTAAGTCAACATGGACTCCCTTGTGAAATGGCTCCCTCTGCTTCCCAAAACATAAAGAATGATATCTAGATCAGGATGGAAAGCATATGTTTTTCAAATGCTGGAAATTTTCTTGCACATGTTATAATAAGGAATTCCGACCATATTGTGCCACTGTCCCTTATCAGGTGACAGAACTAGCATGCAAAGTGTGAAACACAGCTCCGTCTCTGGGTTATCGGCATGATCTCTACCATTAGTAGTGCTGCTTCTGCCAGCAAATATTTCATGAAAGCAGCTGATGTTAACACAGTTACTTCAGACTCTCCAAGTGTCTCTATTTTCCATTGAAAGTCCCGGATTTACAGAAGCCATCCCGGGTTCTGATTAGATCCCGGAATGTCCCGCTTTTCCTTAGGACGTCCCTATGCTGCTCAGGGCCACAATGTTGGTGGGTATGGAGTTATGTGACCCCTGAGCCAAGGAGATAAATAAAGTACAAGCTTTAGAAGACATCTGTAAGCAGCCCTGTATAGGGAAGTTTTTTAATGTTTACTGTTTTATTATTTTATATATATATATGTTGAAAGCTGCCCAGAGTGGCTGGGGAACCCAGTCAGATGGGCAGGGTATAAATTATTATTATTATTATCATTATTATTATTATTATTATAGAATAAAGGCAAAGGTAAAGGACCCGACAGTTAAGTCCAGTCACAAATGACTCTGAGGTTGCGGAGCTCATCTCGCTTTACTGGCCGAGGGAGCTGACATTTGTCTGCAGACAGTTTGTCTGGGTCATGTGACCAGGATGACTAAGCCACTTCTGGAGAAACCAGAGCAGTGCATGGAAATGCCATTTACTTTCCCACCGGAGTGGTACCTATTTATCTACTTGCACTTTTGAAATGCTTTTGAACTGCTAGGTTGGCAGGAGCCGGGACAGAGCAACGGGAGCTCACCCCGTCACGGGGATTTGAACTGCCGACCTTCTGACTGGCAAGCCCTAGGCTCAGTGGTTTAGACCACAGCACCACCCGCGTCCCTTATTATAGAATAGGATGGTCCTATTTCATCAGAGAAATGTTGGCGTATATGTTACTTAAGCTTCATTGAGCCCACTTCTGAGTAAACATGCCCATGATTGTGCTCTGAGTCTTGTTTGACTGATACATCAAAAACTCCCTCTGAGGTTCTAAGCTGAGGGGCACTTTATCTGGCAGCAAGAAGGGCTGCTTTCAAAAAATAAGTGACATAGATACATTGCATATACGAAGCCAGTACAGGCCTCTTTAGATTTTGAGGCTTATGCAATTTTACAACTTAGGTACTGTTGCAGATTGATTAAGCATGCTAGCAGCTGCACCGTGTAACAGACATTGGTCCTGCCTAGGGTACTTTCTATCTGAGGGTTACAATAAAAGTGCTGTTGTATCAAATAATCGGCTACCCAAGCTCCTGCACGATGTAGGTAGAGATGGAAGAATCTATCTGCTTCAGTTGCCTCAGTTTCTCATTTTTCCAAACTTAAATTCAGTTCTCTACATTTTTGCAGGGAACTGAGTGGGTTTGTTTTTAAAATCCTCATAAAGAGTTATCAGCATTTTAGTGTGAATTTCTCCTAATATACACATTCTCATCAGTTTTATTGTTGTTGTTGTTGTTTAGTTGTTTAGTCGTGTCCGACTCTTCATGACCCCATGGACCAGAGCACGCCAGGCACTCCTGTCTTCCACTGCCTCCCGCAGTTTGGTCAGACTCATGTTTGTAGCTTCGAGGACACTGTCCAACCATCTCGTCCTCTGCCGTCCCCTTCTCCTTGTGCCCTCAATCTTTCCCAATTAGTTTTATTAGCTTTGACTAATCTACACATTTTTGCATGCAATTACTCCTAATACAATGCATTTTTTCAATATTTTCACTCAGCATGCTCATTTTTATGCACACCGTTGCCCAATATAAGCATCTTTATTTATTTTAAGGCAAAATAAACAGTACCACACAAAGAGAAATAAATTAGAAACATGCATTTTGTGAACATTGTTTAAAGAACTCAATCACCTAATTCATATCGGTATGAACTACAGTTCTAATATTGTTGTGGAAAATGCAAATTTGATCGTCTCAAGTTAAATATGAACTTAATTGCATTTATAACCATCCCTAGGTGCAGGCCAGCCTTCCATGCAGCTGAGGGGAATTATAATTGAAAACATCTGGAGAGCACCAGGTTGGGAAAAGTTGATGCCGGTTATAGACTCCCTACAGAATCCAGGTAAACCCAAGGCTGCTCCTTAATTGATCAATATCCAGTGCTATTTTTTCTAGAAAAAGAGGTGCTGTAACTCACCATGCCCACCTCCCTCATTCTATTAGAATGGCAATGGCGCCCACCTGAGAGGTGCCAGAACTGAGTTCCAGTGAATTCCGGCTGACAGAAAGCCCTGCGGCTAGATTTAATATAGTGATGTGTTTGGGGCTGCAAGAGCTGAGACTTTATTTCCTGGAATTTCTGTCCATTCACTCCCTTACATTGTGAAATGTAAGTAGCCATTCCAACATCTCAATGGTCACATTTTCAGAACAAATACCCAAGAATTCTAATCTTTCATAATTTCTTGTGTCTAAGGTCATCTTAATTCCTTCATCTGAAGACTTCACTCATTTCCTTTACATCTATGAGGGAAAATGGAAAAAGCTCCTGGATTCAGGCCTTGGCATTTCCTCTGTAGAGCTAGGAAACACCTCTCTTTGTCTGAAATCCTGGATAATTGCAGCTAGCCTTGGTAGACAATGCTGAGCTAGATCAACCAATGGTATTGACTCTGTACAAGGCCACTTTCCATGTTCCTAATATTGGCAAAATATGTTCCTGTAACTGTGAGAGGGAAAGAGATGAATCCGTTCAAGGAAGAAATGATTGCGATGGGCAGGCCAGTTCTTTAGCAGTTTGATCTTCTGGTCTAACTTGGACAAAGCAAGGCCGGGTTTTGATAGACACCGTTGTAATTGTGAGCTATGGAGGGGGAAATAATGTGGTTGGTCATCAATATCTTGGTGGCACATAAAAGGCCTGACTTGTTGAAATTTTGTAGCTCTGCGTTTACAGAGAAAACAGAGACCTGATGCTGTTTAGAATCCTATCAATCCCAAGGTGTGTGTGTGTTTAAAAAAATGCATTGGGGAAAGGAAAAAGAGCCTTGGATTGTAACCTTTCACAATAATCTAATCCATAAGGGAATTTGAAATTATAGAATGCATGCAAAGAAGAACAAACCCTGATGAATTCAATTATCGAGGAATTATTCATGAAGCTGTGTATATAAACTAGCTCAAGGCAAACACTGTGGAGTGGCAAAATCTACTCATTCTAATTCATGGTGCCATTCAGCACAATGGCTGCTCCGATAGAAGCAGATAACAGAAAGTCCCCAGCCTCCCATTCTTTCGGCATTGGAATGATGCCACCTAGATGCTACATAATTAGGACCCTTTTCTTGCTATAAACAAAGCAATGACAATTCAAACAGAGGAATCTAAACAAAGCTCTAAGGTGACACAGCTTCCTCAACTAGAAGGTGGCATTGCATATTCAGTATCACCGACTTTTTAACTGGCATCAGAATAGAGTGAAAATATATTAACAAATGGACCCAAAGCTCCTCTGAATAGAATTCTATGCCAATAACTTCCCATCCAGGAAAAAGTGGTGGCAGCAATTGTCACCAGTTTGCCACTGCCAGTCAAGAGGGGCAAATGGTTTGACTCTGCATACATCAGGTGGCCACCATTTTGTTGCTGTTTAGTCAATTAGTCGTGTCTGACTCTTCATGACCACATGGACCAGAGCACGCCAGGCACTCCATTTAAATGGCTGTTGTTATTGTCCGTGGAGTTTTCTTGGCAGGGATACTGGAGTGGCTTGCCGGTTCCTGCTCCAGGTGGATCACATTTGTTCAAAACTCTCCACTATGACCTGTCCGTCTTGGGTGGCCCTGCACGGCATAGCTCATAGCTTCTCTGAGTTATTCAAGCCCCTTCGTCACGGCAAGGCAGTGATCCATGAAGGTGGGCCACCGTTTTAGGCACGTCCAATTGATGGGGAGGTCCTTTTGGACCCAGAAGAGGGCAGAATGGGGACAGAACAGGAGGCAGAACAGGGTAGAATAGGGCAGGAGGTGCATATGTGTACTAGGGCCATCGCATGCAGGGGCCAAGATGGAACCCCTGAGCAAAATGGTCACCGCCTGTACTGCTTCCTGTCTTTGATATGTTTTAATGACATTGGAAGCCATGGTTTGTCAAGACAGTGTCCTCCAGCTGCTGTAGACTTCCAATCCCATTATCCCTGGCCATTGCTGGGATAAAGGTGGCTGGAGCTGAGGGAAATTTGAGCCTACAACAGCTGGAAGGCACCACATCAAATACTTTTGCTCATGCATTTGTTTGTTTATTTAGAACATTGGAAACAAACAAAATGGCAGAAGGCAGGTTACCTGTAACATCTGGGATTTAGTGCCCAATTATACCAAACAGCACTAGACAAGTAATTGTTGGCAATTTGCAATTTAATTGCGAAGTACAATGATTGGCTATGACAAATCAGCGGAAATTGCAAAAAGGAATAGTCATGGAAGAACCATTGAACCAGCCGCAGTTCCCCTGCTACTTAACCATTTCCAAGTGTTTCCTTGATAGGCAACAGGAATGTTTCCTGAGGTAAAGAATATATAAAGGACAATGATATATCAGGCTTGCAGATATTTGCTTTGGATTTACTTTCTTTTTTTAATAAAAAATAACTTTTGATTTTTCTCTTATGTTAAAAGGAAAAATTTTAAATTATTCACTACACATGGGAACTATAAAATAAAAATGGAACATATTCAGGTTTCTTTTAAACTTCTAATAGGAAAAAATAAAATAAAATATGGAAGGGAGCCAGCTGAGTGTAGACTGATAAGACTTAAGGTAGATAATTAAAATAAAAACATGTTTATGGGCAGACACCACAACCACCGGATTCCTTTAACAGAATACCCTTCAGGGTAGGAGAGGTAGGTGATGGCCACAACCTCCCCTCTAACACACAACACATTTTCCAATGCCTAACCACCAAACCTTACAAAGTTGTGACGATTTGCTATGAGGTAGGTGAAAAACCTACCTGGCTGATCAGAAGGTTGGTGGTTCAAATCCCCACGATGGGGTGAGCTCCCATTGCTCGGTCCCAGCTCCTGCCCACCCAGCAGTTTGAAAGCACGTCAAAGTGCTAGTAGATAAATAGGTACTGCTCCGTTGAGAAGGTAAATGCCATTTCCGTGTGCTGCTCTGGTTCTCCAGAAGTGGCTTAGTCATGCTGGCCGCATGACCCAGAAAAACTGTCTGTGGACAAACGCCGGCTCCCTTGGCTTATAGAGCAAAATGAGCGCCACAACTCCAGAGTCATCTGCGACTGGACCTAACAGTCAGGGGTACCTTTACCTAGGCGAAAAACCAAGTGGCTGGTGCCAATCTGCCAAGTGGAAAAAATTCCTAACAGGCCCCTTGGACAACCAAGGTGACCAACCAAAGTCCACAGCAAGGTCAGGTACAGAAGCAAAACCTAGAGGGAGGGAGGATGATCCGAGATCCGAGGAAGCCGGAACAACAAGGCAGCGCTCGTGTGCCCGCGGCCATTTTTGAACAGCTAAACCACACCCCACACCCCAGCCAGCCAGATTGGCTGGCTAGGGTTCATGATGCGGGCACAGGGGCCTGGCCACACCCCCCCTGTGAGCACGAGAAGCAATTCCCGCTCACAACTCCTCCCCTCGGGGAAGAGGAGAGGTTCTATTGAAACCATTCAATTTACCATCCACTGTGTCTTCCCTCAAATCCTTTCAAGGGGTGGGTTTTGTTCCTGTGTCATGTAAACATGGTGTAAAGTGAAACCATGTGGGTGGAAGGTTTTGGTTTTTTTTAAATGTCCCAGGAGTGATTAGGATGCTACACTTGCAAATGCAGAAGTAGAGGTAATCACATCATTTGAATGTTACGTGCTAATGGTCTAAGTGCAAATATGTAAGTTCTAGGTGGTCTAAATGCAAACAGAATCTAAATGGCTGTTTTCCATGTAAAGGTGGTGTGGCGCAGCTGACTCACACAAGAAGTGGATGTGATCTTGTAAACTTAATATAGCTTGTTTTTGAAGGTTACATTTTTCATCCTATGCCAACGCACTGTGAAATACTCAAGTCATGAGCTATATTATCAAACTGTGCATATTTTTATTTTATTTTATTTTATATAAAAAGGAATAAAGCTATGACTTCATGTAATTAATGCTTATCATACTTTCAAACTGTAGTCTAACTGGAGGAATTCTATATGGAATGCATACTGAAAATTCATTTCCAACCTTAACAATACTCAGGCACAATTGAAAGGAGATTGTGGCAATGTTGAGTGTCTTGAACCCTGCTTAGATGCAGGAATCCAATGCATGATTGTTATACACCCATAAGTGGTTGAGCATTTGTCATGAGCAGGAGTCTATGCTTTCTGGTGGATTCTTTAAGAGACTGGATTACTAAATTAATTATATCTAGCCATAAAAGGCAGGCTGTGGTTTTGCAGCTCAATTTTTACACTGGGATTTCTTGCACCTTGTGGCTTTTTCCAAGGACAGACCTGAAGATGACACCTTATTTTGAAGCTGATAAAATATACCGTATTTTTCGCCCTATAGGACACACTTTTTCCCCTCCAAAAATGAAGGGGAAATGTGTATGCATCCTATGGGGCGAATGCAGGCTTTAGCTGAAGCCTGGAGAGCGAGAGGGGTCGGTGCGCACCGACCCCTCTCACTCTCCAGGCTTCAGGAGAGCCCCACCGCCAGCCCCACAAGCTCGGGGGACAGCGGGGAGGTGGAACGCCACCATTCCGCTGTCCCCCGACCTGGTTTGGAGGCTGGCGGTGGGGAGAAGCCTGCTTCTCCCTGCCGCCAGCCCCGCAAGCTCGGGGGACAGCGGGGAGGCGCAGGCTTCCCCTGCCTCCGACGTGGTTTGGAGGCTGGAGGCGGGCTTCCCCTGCCCCCAGCCCTGCAAGCTCCCAGAACTATGCCGAAGCTCGGGCTTCCCCCTCCCTCAGCCCCGCATGCTCCCACTGCGGGCTTAGCGCAGCTCTCCGCAAGCTGTGGGAGCCCGGCGCGACCCTAATTATTACAAAACAGAACGGCAGAACCAGAGAACAGATTACTCATCAAGCAAACCCTTTTTTTTTTTTTAAAAAAAAGGCAGGTACGAATACAAATTAGACTTGTCAGTCTGCAATCCTACCCTCCATGTTGATGGCAGAGGAATGGGGCTAAGATTTAACACAGGTTATGCCTATGATTACAGAGGAAGGTATAGTTTTCAACATGTGCTCTGCACTGACAATGGCACACCCATTGCTTGGCTTCTAGGAAAAAAGGTGCTGCTACTTCTGAGTACACCCAGAAGAAAGCACTGGGAGTACCAATGATTGGGATGGTGGGTGGTGTTCTACAGTGGCAAGAGGGTTGACCTCCATCTAAGTGGGCAGTAAGCTACCCCCAGCAGAAAGCCCTGAAACAGGTTGTTTTAAGAGCATCAGAAGCTTTGAGTCTGTGGAATTCCAAGACCCGTAGTTCCCAAAAGGGGTTTGGTCCTTGACTCCCTCAGCTCCACCAGCCCTGGATAATGTTGAGCAAAAATGGGTAGAAAAATTCACCACCTTATATCCACACCAGCAGAAACTGGCAGGGGTTCAGATGTGGAAGTAGTTTTGCTACTCTACTCAGCCCTGGTCCCAATTAGGATTGCTCTGTCCATTTATGAGTTCGCCTGGAATAATAATAAAAAGTCTGTTTTTTAAGTTTATTATAACTCCAGGAAGATTTTATATGAATCATTACAAACACCTGTAATTCAGATAGCATCCTTGCTTTTATCTTTATAGGGGATATGGAAGATGTAAACATGTTGTGTATGTTGCCTAAGGTTCCTTGATAACACTGAGATGGCATCTCCTTAATTGGCGAAATTTTCTGTCTTCTGCTGTTAAAGCATTGGCCCATATGGTGGTTGTACAGTGGTACCTCATGTTGAGTAACCTCCAGGTTATGGAATCTTCGGGTTACGGCCACGGCAAACCTGGAAGTGTATACTTCCGGGTTTCGCCGCTCACACATGTGCAGAAGCACTTTCCGTGCCGTGTGCGTACGCAGAAGCAGTGCCTCTAGTTATGGATATTTCGGGGTGTACACAGCACCCCAAAATGAATTAAATCCATAACCAGAGGTGCCACTGTACTTGGGAAGAGACTATAATAAAGTTAAGGACGGCTTCATCACCAGAACACCAAAGAGTATTGGGTTAGCCTGACCAACCCTAACAGTTGAAAAAGTGCTGGTTGAGTGTTCAATATCATCCAAACCTAATACCATTTTTTTTTCTTTGGGGAGGGAAAAAATCCCTTCCTTTGACATGAATAGTGCCTTTCATAGGAGGCAGAGAGTGCATAACTTTGCCAACCATTTACAAGACTTCCAGCTCACTTACACTGGTCACAGGCTTCACCACGTCCGCTCCTGCTAAGGATGCTGCGCCCACCTTGATGCCAACATTTAGCCATTTTGGATTAGCACTTGGCTGCACAATGGCATTTTAACTCCTGCAATTTGAAATGACAATTCAAAATAGATTTTTTGTTTTGTTTTGTTTTCAAAGGAATTAATTTGTGTCAATGTTTCGGGAAACGTTTTGTTTTGAAGCCAAAATACATATCAGTGTTTCCAAATAAATATGGTCTAAAACTCCTGATTTTATGAATATTTCCAGCATTTGCTGGGGGGGGGGGAGAAGCGGGGGTGTCATGTTAGAATAAAAAACCTAGGCAAATGTGCAGAAATTTCTTCAGGATGGAAACCACGTTTTCTGAACTGTTTGACTCTATACATTTATAATGAAATGGTGCTTTATGTAAAACATAACATAGGAAGGGAATGAAGGAAAGTGAAAGGTACCTAAACAGTATAAGAACTAAAAAGGGCAAGAAGCAGACCAGAAATCAGAGCACAAGAGAGCAGTTTATTTTATTCAATAGAGCATTCCACAAGCACTTTCAAAATGCCTAAGATTTTCCCCCAAACGGATGCGAAAATCAATGTTATTGTAACAATTGCTTAAACTCTTGATGTGAAGAAAGAGATAGGTTTTATTGTTTAGAAATTTAATTTAATACATTATTGGTTCTGTAGGGATCATTAAGTGGATACTTTGAACCTAGAATACACTGAGTAGACTTTATCTGGGTAATTTCTAGAATTTTCAATAAATGAGTAGTTTGTGGAGTGTTTTTTTGCTTGGTTTGGGTTTTTTTTTTTGTTTTTTTTGCCCCACTGAGTATGTTCCATCTTGGGTCTTTTCCTTCTCAGACCTTCATAGATTCTCTTTTGCTGTTAGAGCATCTTTGGATATTTGAAGATTCATTCAGGGGGGAATAGGAAACACAAGTATTTCTTCCCCGTGTACATCATTACCACAACACTGTGGGCTTGCATATCTCACCATGAAGAATATGAGGAACACCTAAAAAATCATCATCATCATTACATTTGTATGTTGCCCTTCCTCTGAAGATCCCAGGCTGGTTCACAACAGAAAAACACAATCTAGAAATGTAGAAACAGGAAGTGCTACACACATACATTCCTGTTTCCCCATATAGCCACACATGTTCATAACTGTTCTTACTCTGCCTCTCACACAGACGGAATGACCATACAGTACAGTTGACCAGGTATCTCTACATCTTATCTGTTATTATTTCATTCAGATTGGACACAGTCAGTCACCTGCCTCATTTAACCTAATTCCCCCTTTTCCATAGTTCTAGATGATAGTTTGAAGCATATCCCCCCCCCCCATTAAATCAGCACATGTGAAGGGACATTTTTAGATCTCTCTCTCACACATACACACCATGGAACTTTCTGAAAAGTCAAAATGACCAGCTGAACTTTTAGCATCTGCTCAACAACACATACATATGGTTGTCTGCTTATAAATGATATAGGCTGAACATTCATCAGAAGGGGTGGGATACATACTGTATTTGGCAGAAAACCTTATTAACATCACATGATGCTTTTAAAATATACAGTGGTACCTCGGGTTAAGTACATAATTCGTTCCGGAGGTCCGTTCTTAACCTGAAACTGTTCTTAACCTGAAGCACCACTTTAAGCTAATGGGGCCTCCTGCTGCTGCCGCGCCACCGGAGCACGATTTCTGTTCTCATCCTGAAGCAAAGTTCTTAACCCAAGGTACTATTTATGGGTTAGTGGAGTCTGTAACCCGAAACTTCTGTAACCTGAAGCGTATGTAACCCGAGGTACCACTGTATATATATCCACAAGCTGCTACCTTTCCAAAAAGGTCAATCTATGCCTTTCACTGTAATATTGCTCCCATTATGTCATATTGCATTCTGGTTGGAGGTAATCACTGATACAGTATCTGAATTTGCTTATTTTCTCCTTCCTTCACCATGCCTTCTTCCTTTTATATTCTGTTACATTGTAACCCATTATTTATATTATTTTTTATTTATTTTTTTAATATAATTTTTATTAAAGTTTTCCAAATTAAAAACAAATTAGATCCAATTCATACACTTTCTTCCAAAACCAAAACCAGGACTTCCCCTTCCCACCCCCAGTTGTGTTCCAAATCTTCCGAATAAGCAATTAAGTTCAACAAGTTTTTATCCCATAACTCACTTAGCATCAATAACCCAATTTTTCCAAATTCCCATCCCCTAAGATCGATTTTTTCCCTTCCACGAGTTCCCCCTTTCAAAATTTTATAAAGAAAGAAAAAAAGATATAAAGATAGAAAATAATTTTACAACCTTTGGATTCCAAATTTCCCTCCCCCCTTTCCCTGTTGTGTTCCTTCTATCCCTTCCTCCTAGTGTCTTCCTGAGGTGCCTACCCGCTTCATCCATATCCCTCTAATAGTTTGCCAGTCATATTTAATTACAAATGTCCAATCTTGGAAGGAGTCTGTCTCAAAAAGGGGCCCATTTTTTCTCTCCAGATTTTTCTATCCAGGAGTAAAAAACTCCCATTTAATTTCCATAAGCTTGTCAAATCTGAATGTCCCAAATGTTCCCAACTCTGTCCAGTTCATGATGTTTCCATATTCTTGTCATTCTCTCTCTTCCTTCTATTTCCCTATTTTCCCGCAAAAATGTTCTTTTTCCATGACCTTCTTATTTTCTGCAGAGGCTTGTTGTTCAGAAGCAAAGCGTCATGTCCCTTTCGTTTTCCAACTGAAAAGTCCATTGTTTCCTGTAGTTTGTAGCCCTCTGTAGACAAAACAATGTTCCATTTCTGCAGTTCCCAGGAGATTAAAAGTTACAACTGTTCAGGTTTCCTGAAAAAAACACATGCAGTGTCGCTCAGCTCCTCTAGGTGGATCGCAGTAACTGAGTTCCCTTCCAAATCAAATCCATTAGTCCAACTAGTTTATAAATCCTTATTTGAAACAATTTATATACAATTTAACCGGCAAAGTCCTCAAAGCGAAGTCCCTGCTTTATTCTTCCATTTTGACAGCCTTTGACAGCTGTCAAAACTCCCGATGCTCTTTCCCAGGTAGTTTCACGGATCGCTCCAGGGATTCGGGGGGGGGGGTTGTTTTTTTTTATACAAATTCCACTTTTCTCCTCCAGCACAGACTTATAATTTTCCCTCGCAAAGTTGCCAATTCATGAAGATAAAGATACGCTCGATCTTAGTCGTTAAATCCTTTGTTTTAGCTCTTCTACAATTGAGGGGTAGGCTGACTTCCTTTTTTCCACCTCCCCCGTTCGCTCCAGATTTTTAAAAATTTATCCCTCTTTTTTTTAATCCATAGTCCAATTACTCACGGGTTCTTTTAGGTCCAGATTTTCAATAGAAGAAGCCAGCGCTCTCCGCCGGATGGCTTGCGGCTGCGCTCGGCAGGGATAGCAGAGAACTCAAAGCACCACGCTTCTCCCCGGCGCCCGATCCGTAGCCTTTAAAAAGGCTCTTCACGAGCCGGGATGGCGCTAACGGTGCCAGCCGAGTCTCCATGTCCACGGCCTCACTCTGGCCGTGGTTTTTGAGGGTCCCCGCATCGCCGGTGCGGTAGGACCCAGCCCCTGCCGAGCAGGCTCCCTCCGGAGCTCGGAAGGAGCCCGCCATTCGGCGATGGCGCCGACCCGGAAGTCTATTTATATTATTTTTTATACCCTGCCTTTCTTCTATAACAGAGTTCAAGTCTACATACATATGGTTCTCAGACAATCTCCCATCTAGCCGTTGACCAGACCACCCCCTGCTTAGCTTCATAATCAATAACATTATTGTATGCTGCCTTTTTTCCATAGTAAATTATGTGATCTCAAGGTGATCCGCAACATGAAAATTGTTTTCGATCACACAATTCACTAAGTTAACAAAATACAACAAAATCAATAAGTTGATGAAAGCATCTCATTAGGAAATATTCAACAGAACCAAACAATACCCACACCATTCACAATAATGTCTAACAAGATACAAAAACATAATCACAAAAAGAGCAAGAACAATGGATCACCAAAACCATTTCAGCTAATTAGTAGTCTCATGTGCCTTCAGACCATTCCTGAAGAATAGATGAGAGAGACACGTCCGCTGCAATCTTTGCACAGCACATTTAAGTGTAGTAATACAGGAATGGGGATCATTACAACGAGGATGTATGTCATTTGCATTTTGCAGTTCTCTTATGTATGGCTTACGAATCTTGATTCCAAAAGATATACATTGTCTTCTCCCAGGACATCTTTGAAATTAATGAGGACATGAAAGTTCACAGCTAGTGCTGAAGACTCCATAGTAGACTTTGAGTACCTGACTTCATAGTGGTAAAACAATCCTAGACTCACAACATCTGGGTCTCATGTCAACACATGATAACTTTGTTCGTTATTACTTATGCCCTAAGAGACTAAAACAAAATCCTGTGGAACAGTCAATATACCAAAGGATTAGAAAAATGTAACTCATCCTTCATACAGATTACACGGCTATCCAACCCTCTATCCTTTCTGTAGATTTCCTCAACTGTCTTTGCTCCCTCATTCCATCTAATAAATATCCCCTTTTTTATCTACTGAGAGACATAACCGTTTCAACTCAGCAAAATAGCTCTTCCTTACTGGTGCCATTGGAAATGCCTTCTACTATACCTGTCCCAACAGACTCATTCACTCACTGAAGTAAAGGATTGTATTTTCCCCCTTCCATCTTTCTGTATTTAAGAAGGTGATGAGATCATTTATTGTTCTTAACTTTTAATGGAGCCTGTCAATGGTGTGTTTTTCCCCCCTTGTTGGTTTTTCCGCTTGCTGCTGCTGCTGCTGCTGCAAGATCAGTAACAGCTCCAAGCTACATGATGCTAAATCAGACCACACTTCACAGAAGGAGAAAAAATCAAAAAAGGAAAGAACGAAAGAAACAAAAACTTACCACAAATGAAGAAGCAGTATGAGCTGGTTTGAGGTAATGGGGTGGGTGCAGGGGAGTTAACGTTGGATAGAAAATAACAAACTTTTACTCCCTGCGTCTTTCGTATATGTTGAAGAGGCAGTTTGGAAAGGAAATTAGTAAAAACAAACAAGACTGCGCCAGGTTTTCTTTATCATACCTGGAGTAGGATATGCTAAATTCCACAAGCTTTCGTACTGGCGCCAGGTGCTGTGTTTTTTTGAGGGAAAATGGCACCCGTGGCTCTATAAAATGTTCTGTTGTGGCTTCAAAGCCATGACAACCCTATGTGGCACAGGATGTACTCAATTAATTATGTGATTTTTAAATGACATGCGTGAGGAAAAGTAAAAATAAAAAACTCAAGACGAAAAAGTACATTAAAAATAAGAGAGACGGAGAGAGAAGTAAACTCAAAGGCCTTGTTGTCTGTCTGCCAAACAGCAGTAGCAGATAAGACCTGTAGTTGCTGTGGAAACATAGGCCTGTAGGAGCCAGAATCCAATTTCAGAAACCACAAAATCAACATAAACGTGTGCAAAAATAAAAAGGTTTGTTTGGCAAGTAATAAGGAGAAGGCTACCAATGTAAAAAACAGATGAACCAGGGTGACCTTAGCCAACTTTAAGCCATAATAATGACGGCGTCCCACATCGATTTGGCACCTCCAAAATGAGCGGTAATGAGACACAGTCCATGTTGCCTACAGTTATCATATAATTGCTACCTTTTTAAACAGTGAACACCAGAGTGAAGTGGCGTAGAAGGAAACGTCATTAAAGCAACATTAGGAGATCTTGCAGATTACAAAAATCAGAGCAAGGCTTTTCAGTTTCAGAATTGCTCTTGCTAATGAGACACTTACTTTTTTTTATACCTGGATTAGGTTTAAACTACAGGATTCAGGTTAAACAGAGAGAAAATTGAAGAAGCAGCTCACAAATTAGATAAGTAGCCTAGGAAAGTTTGATGATTCCTTTTTTTTTAAAAAAATGGAAGGTAATGGTGGTGTCCTTTTCTGACAGAGTTATAGGGCTGACTTGTACACAACTTACATCAACAATCCTGAGCAAAGTTTGTATGCTCCTTTTGCCTCTCCTCCTGCGGTCAAGAGGCTTCTTCAAGTTTTAAATAATTTTGGCTTAGTACGATGTGCATACTGGGAATCCTGGTTTGTAACAAATGGCACACACCTTCCTCATAAACCATGGCTTGAAGTTTTGTTTAGCAGCCCACCATTGCTTGGTTTTAATTGGGATTCCTGCTCACTGGGATGTACCACTAAGTTGAAAATCAAAGTGATCTTGGCAGATGTTATTCTCCTATGCATCCTATTCCAGCTTAAAAGGGAAGCTTTGAAAGGCTAGTTTGAAGTAATCCCGGATGCTTTAAGGCAACTGGATTCTCTGGGTATTTCTCCCTTTCCTCCCCCTTCAAACAATAAACACCCGAACAATCTTGTAACTTCCAATTAGGCAAGATACAGAACCTTAGCTACGCTCAAAGCCCATTAAATAAAACCATCTATTGGTTGGAGGTGATGCTTTCATTTCATTCTTGTCCCATTTACGTTTTCTGGAGTCAGCTCAGCCTTTCTGTTTCAATAACCAGGAATAGCTATTGTCTGTTGAGACAGTTTGGGGAAATGACAACACATTCCAACCTCCAGGTTGTGGGTGAGTCCAGCTTTGCCCACGACCCTTGCCAGGCTGCAGAATGAGACTGTTGGGGTGAGGCTATCCACACTGGCATTCTTCAGGCTATCCAATGATAGGACCGGTCAGGACTCAGGGTGAATTTGAACATTTCTACTAGTCTCAGTTTGAGGAGGAAGTGGTAGGTTACCTACTTCTCCACAGAACAGCCAGGTATTGCCACCTGCCATTTAGGACAACGAAGCAAGTGTGAGCTCCTTTCCCTTGATAGTTTGGGGAAGGTGTCCCCATTCTGCACTGTCATGTTCTGGGGAGAGATGCAAAGTTTGTCAAATGATCCTAACAGCCAGGTGCAGGTACACTGGAAAGCACTCTTAGGTATAACAGTAGTGAAGTGGGACAGGTTGACAAACCAACCTCTCGCAGCTTGCTGGGTTAAAGGGATCTGGGAAGGGAACCCCTTAGATCCCGACAGCTTCATTTACCCTCAGAGCTTTCTGACTGACAGAGGGAAATAACAAAGTGGACTGGTCCCTCAGCATAAAAGGAGCCAGAGTGAGTCTTAGATCAGCTGATGCTGTGTAACAGGGTAGAGTTGTTCTTTAGGAAGATAGACAGTAGAAGATCTGGTCTCCTACCTTCCATCTTATAAGTCTAAGTAACCCACACTGTCCAATAAGGGGGAGGGGTTTAAGTATACAGTGGTACCTCGGGTTATGAACTTAATTCATTCTGGAGGTCCGTTCTTAACCTGAAACCATTCTTAACCTGAGGTGCACTTTTGCTAATGGGGCCTCCTGCTACTGCCGCGCAACTGCCACACGATTTTTGTTCTCATCCTGGGGCAAAGTGTGGTGTAGTGGTTAAGAGCGGTAGTCTCCTAATCTGGGGAACCGGGTTCGCGGCTCCGCTCTTCCACATGCAGCTGCTGGGTGACCTTGGGCCAGTCACACTTCTGTGAAGTCTCTCAGCCCCACTCACCTCACAGAGTGTTTGTTGTGGGGGAGGAAGGGAAAGGAGAATGTTAGCCGCTTTGAGACTCCTGAAGGGGAGTGAAAGGCGGGATATCAAATCCAAACTCTTCTTCTTCTTCTTCTTCTTCTCAACCCAAGGTACTACTTCTGGGTTAGTGGAGTTTGTAACCTGAAGTGTCTGTAACCCGAGGTGTTTGTAACCCAAAGTACCACTGTGCAAGCTCTGGGACATCCTTCCTTTGTGATTTAATAAAGTTGTGGCTCTTAATTTAAGCCATATGTCTTTATTCTGGAGTCGGGAGACAAGAATTCAAAAAACGATGCAGGATCAAGGATTTCCAGGAGTGGAAGGTTGGTAATCCCCTCACACTTCACATTTTATCCTGATTTCGTTTCATACCCGTCTTCATTCAGTCTTAGATATTTGCATATCAGTATCTGTACATACTCTCATTTGGCAGGTAGGTGTGTGCATGTGTTAAATAAAATATGGGATGTAGTAGAACACTGTGAAATAAATGCAAACAAAAATGGAAGAGAAAATGGAAGTTTGAATGATGAACGAAACAGCTTGTCTGCCAACGCATCCCTTATAATGCCTAGCTTCAAAAACTTTCAGCTTTCCTGAGCAAAAGCTTAATGTATTCTAAGGATTTGAGAAAGGGAAATAATGAAAAGAATATGAAAATGACCAACAGGAGGGGAGAAAAACCCAAGAAACTTCCTAGAAGATTGATGTGTAACCTCTAAGCCACTGTCTGACTCTGCCATTCCCCACCTTGAGGGCTAATGTTAAGTCATTTTCTATTTCACTGGGCAAGCTTAATAAAACATGGCTATTTGGGGCTACCATACTGTGCTGGAAGTATATGATATGTGGTTTTGCGAGCTTTTGCATTGTCTGCAGTGGATAAAGCTGTTAGGGCTCAGCTATCCTGAAGAAGAGGCTGCCTGGCTTTCATCTCAAACATCTAAAGGAATTGCTCTGTCAGCTAAACCTAGAAACAAGGTGGCATACCTACAGTGCAATAGCCAGATCTATCCTTTATCCATGCTATCCATTTAAAAGGCTCACAAGTTAATCATGTGCTTCTTCTATGTAGGCCTAAAGAAGCTATAATGTCAATGCCAAGGCATTCTAATCGCAGGCTGGAATTTGCTTTCCCTTCCATCACTTCCTTGTTCCTGACATTTCTTTCAAGTGCAGAAGGATGGGACCATGCCAACTGCACCCATATATCCTGCCTATCCATCCATTTTTTAAGTTCAGAGAAGGATTGTGGTTTTACCTTCAGCTGGAACTCGCCAGAACTCATTCTGGCCCCTCTCAGGTGGGTGCCACTGACCTTTAAAGCCCTAAACGGCCTCGGTCCAGTATATCTGAAGGAGCGTCTCCACCCCCATTGTTTTGCCTGGACACTGAGGTCCAGCACTGAGGGCCTTCTGGCGGTTCCCTCACTGCGAGAAGCCAAGTTACAGGGAACCAGGCAGAGGGCCTTCTCGGTAGTGGGCCCTCCCTGTGGAACGCCCTCCCACCAGATGTCAAAGAGAACAACAACTACCAGACTTTTAGAAGACATCTGAAGGCGGCCCTGTTTAGGGAAGCTTTTAATGTTTGATGTATTACAGTATTTTAATATTTTTTTGGAAGCTGCCCAGAGTGGCTGGGGAAGCCCAGCCAGATGGGTGGGGTATAAATAAATTATTATTATTATTATTATTATTATTATTATTATTATTATTATTATTATTATATTATTATTATTATTATTATTATTATTATTATTATTATTATTATTATTATTATTCCAAGGAAACAAGGGAGGTGTTCATGGTGAATTAAGGCACCTCTTTTTCTAGAAAAATAGCACTGGGAGAATGTACAGTCATCCCTCATGTTACGTCCGCTACATGTTATGTTCTTTCAGGTTACGTCCCGCGGTGACCCGGAAGTACCGGAAAGGGTTACTTCTGGGTTTTGCCCCTCACGCATGCGCAGATGCACAAAATGACATCACGCGCATACGCAGAATCGGCGAATCTCAACCTGCCCATGCACAGACTCGCTGTTGTGGGTTGTGCTCTTTTCATGTTGCGAACAGGCCTCCAGAATGGATCCCGTTTGCAACCAGAGGTACCACTGTATCTCAAAATTGTAGCCAGTAGATGTCAGGATAGTGAAACATGAAGGGAAAAGACACCAGGGAGAATTTTCACTTTTCTGTTTATTTTAGGGGAAATCGGATGGCAACTTCCAGTAGAATTATATTCAGGCCCACTTGGAGTACCGGTAAGTCCCTTTGAGTTCCATCTGCCATGTTTGAAGTAAGTACATATACCTGGGATTAAGACCCATTAATTTCTATAGGACTTCTGAGTATGCCTGTGGAGTAGACCTTAAGGCTGGGTGCACACCATGCCTTTAAAGCCCCTGGGAACTATAGTTTACCCCTCACATAGCTCTGTGAGGGGTATTGTAGCTCTAGAGCCAGTGTGGTGTAGTGGTTAAGAGCAGTAGATCCGTAATCTGGTGCACCGGGTTCGCGTCCCCGCTCCTCCACATGCAGCTGCTGGGTGACCTTGGGCCAGTCACACTTCTCTCAAGTCTCTCAGCCCCACTCACCTCACAGAGTGTTTGTTGTGGGGGAGGAAGGGAAAGGAGAATGTTAGTCGCTTTGAGACTCCTTCGGGTAGTGATAAAGCAGGATATCAAATCCAAACTCTTCTTCTCTTCTAAATATTTCACATCACCCAGAGATCTACCCAGTGGATTTCCAGTTCTACCTTTTGTCTATATCCCAACCAGACTTTTATACTTGGCAAGTGGATTTCAAATGCTTCATATTTATGCAAGCGAGTGCCTTATCTCTACAGCAGTGTCAAGAGTATCCTGCCTAATGAGACAAAGCAGTAACTGACAGCGATACTAGGAGATCATTATTTGTAAGAGGGAATACCTCTATTTACACAAGTGCCTTGGTGAGTAGAAATGATGGGAAAGGAAGTAAAGAGAAGAACTAGAAAGAAAATAAATGGGGATTTGGTAAAATATGTTTCGAAGGTAGACCATGCATGACAAAAGCTCTTTAAACCTATCTAGATATATTGTTTTATGTAATGTGTCTCTCTTTCTAAGTAGTTTACCAGTCTATCTGCGGTCAATGGCATCACAGCTGCATTTAAAATGATAAATATTTTTAAATGAACCTATAAATCTTTTCAGGCTTATGGCCTGTTTCTAACTTTAAAAAAGACCCCACAATTTCAGCAAGTCGATGGCTGACAGTAGAATTTTGCAGCTGTCAAAAGGCCCAGCAAAATTTGCTATAAGCCCTCATCCTGCAAACACCTGGGTATGAAACATTTGGGGTGAAAGTATCATAAACTTGCATGCACTTAACCGTTTTCCCTATGTGATCTGTACACCCTTCACAAACCCACCTGCCCATATCCTTAATGACTGGAATGTCAACTATCAAGAGGAGCAGTCTCACTACAAAAAAATCATTTGTCTTTCTCCCAAGGAATGGGCCCATTCTAAGGGATCATTTCCTTCTTCCTTAAACCCTCCCCCTTTCCTCCAGGCCCTCATTATCCAGAGCAAAAGAAGAGCTGTCACTCTGGGAGTGGGATGCCCCTATCGTGTCCCTGAAATCTTATTCAATAAACTTCTCTGCCTCTCACAGCTTTCCCAGTTCAGCTACCTTGGCCTTAAAGCAGTGGTTCTCAAACTTTTTTTTTCAGAATAAAAATTTGCTCATGCCACACCAAATTATTGATGATTTTCAGGTTTATATATTTCAATAATTTCACAGTCAATTTAACATTTCAAAACTTGACTTCCTTCCCCCTCTTTCTGTGGTTCCTTAAATTTATTTTTAATATCTTCTGCATATCCAAATTAACTTAATTTCTTCATTTATTCATCTACTTTAAATATTTCATTGATTTGAAATACATTGGGTAGGGGAGAGGGAACCAAAAACTCCTAGCAATGCTTATTTTGAAAATATGTTTTGCAAGTAAAAAAGGATATTTTGATTATATTACGCTATACTACACTACACTGAAATGTTTAAATGTTGATTTGTCCTTGAATCTTCCTGCTGCACTTGTCATCCTCTCCTGCCACCCCAGTGTGGTACACCACACCCTTTGAGAAGCACTGTCTTAAAGGAACAAACTCATTTCCTGCCGGCCAGGAGCAAATTGTATCAAGCACACCCCAAGAATTCTGTCTAGCAGGCAGATAGCCATCCATGAGACATTCTGCACCATACGCTTGATAGCTAGCAGGGTTGTCTGCATAACAACATAACTGTTATTGCTCTTTGCCAAGTTCCTTGCCAACCAGGCAGAGGGCCTTCTCGGTAGTGGCTCCTGCCCTGTGGAACGCCCTCCCATCAGATGTCAAAGAAATAACTATCTGACATTTAGAAGACATCTGAAGGCAGCCCTGTTTAAGGAAGTTTTTAATGACTGATGTTTAATGTATTTTTACTCTTTTGTTGGAAGCCGCCCAAAGTGGCTAGGGAAACCCAGTCAGATGGGTGAGGTATAAATAAATTATTATTAGAAAGTAGAAGTACTGGAACAGGTTACTTCCAGGTTTCAGTGGTCGCGCATGCTCAGAAGCACTAAATCGTGCTTTGTGCATGCGCAGACGCGCCGAATTGCAACCCACAGGTGCAGGTTGCGAACGCTGTGGGTTGCGAATGTGCATCCCACACAGATCACGTTCGCAATCCGAGAGTCCACTGTATAAGCAATTTGTCATTTGGATATCTTGGTAATCCAAGTTGCTTGTGTCAGTTGTATGCAAGATATAAGAGGTATGACATTAGCTCTCTGCACACCTGAAGAGAGCACATGTGGAGATGTACATAATATCCCCGCCTTGTGAATCCTCTTACCCTTCTGCATGTATTAAGTGTGCTTTGGCAGCAGATGACCTTGTGTATCCATGGAGGGTTCCCAAACAAGTGGGAACCCATGATTCTGGGAGATGTAGAACAGGCATAGGCAAACTCAGCCCTCCAAATGTTTTGGGACTACAACTCCCATGATCCCTAGCTAACAGGACCAGTGGTCAGGGATGATGGGAATGGTAGTCCCAAAACATCTGGAGGGCTGAGTTTGCCTATGCCTGATGTAGAATGTGTCAGATAACATCCAAAGATGGCTCCTATGCAACACCCTTTATCGGACATGGGATGGACAACTTTGGGAGGGGTTGCCTGCCAATAGAGAGTGGTTAAACGGCCATGTCAGTGTTTGTGGCGCTACACATAAATAAATAAAGAAAACTATAGGACTGTGAATATTACTGAGGGTATTACAGAGTCAAATGTGCACACCTTGTTCTGCTTCTTGTCCTACCACTTCCAGAGATATGAATACATATAGCTTACGGATCTAGAATAACAGAATGTGCCCTAAATTATAACTATGTAAACTAAATTGTTTTTTTTTAAGAAAAAAGAAAAGAAAAGAAATTGAAATACCCCATTGCTTGATTTATACTTCTCCCTTTTTTCTTATGTATATGAAGAATGTTTTATTGTTTTTCCATTAAATCTTATCTTGACACTGAGCACAAGAAAGAAAGGGAAATGTTTGAAAAGCCACATTTTAAAACAGTGGTACAAGTCTGAAAGCTTGCTTTTTTAATGTTTCATGCATATAATATACCAAGGCTTCGCAAAGTCATTTGAGGTCTCCTCATAACGCATTTGGAGGGCTATAAAGCTATATATTTATATAATATATAGTGGAATCTCACCTTTCAGCACCGAGCCTTGGCTTCTTGCAATTTTAATCAGATTTTGGCCAACAAGTGCTTTGATGGTCTCCCCCTCCCCATTCGGGTTTGTGTGTGTGTGTTTTCTTTCCATTCTATCACCCACTGCCAGAACTCAGCTTAGAAAACAGTCAGCATAAATGAGGTCTGCTTTTTGCGGCTCTGATTAAGCAAGACAAAATCAATTAGCATCGGAGACCTCACAGGATTCTAGAGGTGAACTGTTCAAATTAGCCAGCTCTAGAGAGTCAAATTAGGAGGCAATTAAAAGGAGCAGCTGTGATTTTGCTGACATAGTCTTGCTGCTGTGGTTGCCTCCTATGCTGAAAGACAGATTGATTAGAAAGGCTGCTGGGCTGTAAAGTCATTCTTTGTTGCCATCAGCTATGTGTGTATATGTGTGTTCATATATGTTCTCTCTTTCTCTCTCTCTCTCTCTCTCTCTCTCTCTCTCTCTCTCTCTGTGTGTGTGTGTGTATGTGTGTGTGTGTGTTTGTATTGTTACAAAAAACTGGGTGCCACCCCCACTCTTTGCAAGATTCCAGGCACTCAGCCAGAGTCTGTGCTCCTTGGAAGAATTGAAACATAGCGGAGACTGTCATAGCTTATAGAAATATGGTTTATTCAACTATTTTCACTGTCAGAGTTCAGATCTCACAGCATGGCCATTTCCAGAGGGGCTCATCCCCCACAGCACTGCAGCCTTGGGATCCAAGGTATCTCAGCCAGCCAGCCTTCAGCCATCCTTCCCAAGATGGATCCCTGTCTTTTCTCTCCTCATCTTCTTCCCAGAACTCCTTGCTGAAAAACTCTCTTTTCCTGCCATGTCAAACATATACTCCATCATCTTGGCAATGCCTGTTTTCCCAGGCCAAAGGATTCTTTTCAGAAAGCCCATCAACCCCTTTTTGTCATGTTAACAGATTTGCTCTTTGCTAGGCTGGCCAGGCTGGTTTGCATAAGCCAGCCCAGGCATTCCTTCCCTGGCACAGTTCTGCAGTTTGTACTTTCATCCCTACCCCAATTAATAATAATCCTGCCATTTATTGATTTCTAGGGTTTAGGAGGGTCCCCCGCAAATCCATATCTCTTCATCTGTAAATGAAGCTGATGTCTAAATAATTGTTTTCTGCTGTGTGGCATAGGTTTATATGAAAGGGATATATTGCACAAACCTCAGTATAGGAGTTGCTAGCCTTATTTTAGGTTATTCTAGCCTTAATTTCTACAACTCAGGTCTATAAGTGATATCCAAACCACCCACATTTACTTATGGGAGTATAAGAATAAGTCACATGCCACTTAAGGGACAGAACTGACATGCTACCTGCTCACAAAAACAAACAAAAAAGTACCCCCATGTAAACTGATCTATGGTTTTGAATACTTTTTCTAAAGCAAAGTGGTACATCAGCATATAGAGAGATAAAAAATCAGCAGAGTGCTATCAGACAACATTTGGTGCCAAGCTGAACTTCTGCAAACAATGCAGAAATTGAATATTGTGGTTCTGTTCCATGGCAAGACACCAACTGAATTTAAGATGGCAACGATCTCACCCTGTTTCCCTTTATTTACCCCAGCTCAATTGTCCTGTTTTCCCAAAGACATCTATTGTGCCTTATGCCAGCTAATTTGCAGTCAAATATGCTCTGTCATGCTCGGGACAGACGAAGGAAATGAAAAGCAGCACGCTCCAGCCTTGATAATTTTCATTACTCATCTCCCAAGGCAACAGAGGGCTGTTGGGTTGGTGACGATGGGGTCATACGGCTTAGGGATGAGAAACACTCTCAGTAAACAGATCCCCACGCCTCCCTCCCCTAAAAATTTACCTCTCACAAATAACAAGTCACTGATTCCACCCAACAGCAATTGGCTGAGTTGGTTGCTTGCTAACTCAGTTGTTCCCTTGACACAAATGCCCAACCACTTCTACACCAGTTCTTCTCCGGCAGCCAACTTCACTGAGAAGCTTACAGGTTATATTTATTGTTGGAGAGATGTACACAAGCAAACAGAAACATACACAAACACTGGGTTGCTTGCGTAAAAATCTGGACGCAGAAAGTTTTTGGGTTGTTGTTTTTTTTAAAGAAATAAATGGGGACTAAGCACCGGCACGTTGCCAAGTCAGTGGAGCTCAGCGGCGCGTTCCATTTGAGGTGTTGACAGTGCATAATAAATCCCGGCCCTACCTAACATTTACAGGAACATTATAAAATGAGTGAAACGGCGTGAGCTGGTTCCCCAGGCAACCAGACAAACATAATAAACAGTCAGCAGTGGCAAAAGTAACTTACACCATGCTCAGTCGCAGGCCTGAAATATATCACTTAACCATAGCCCCTTCTCTGCTTTTGGAGCTCTTGAAAAAGCTTTGTATTATTGTTTCTTAATCATATGGGAGGAAGGAAGCTCAGCCAATTTTTTTTTAATAAATCATAATCTTATTTGACTTATTGTCTGAAGAGACCCCTGGCTTTATTGTTCTGACTTAGGCAAATAGTAAGAATTTAGCTTCATCATTGGCCTATCAGGCTTTTGCCACTAGGGGCATCAGAGTTGAAGGAATGTTGGTTAGACAGAAATTGTCATCATGTAAACATCATGAACTTCATTCAGAAAGAGGACATCTGTGAGTGACTGACTCCTCTAAATAAGACACTTTCTTCACTCATGGTAAAGGTAAACAAGTGGAATGGCAACTCAAGTGACCCTAAGTGATCCTGAAGGAGCGCCTCCACACCCATTGTTTGGCCAGGACACTGAGGTCCACCTGCGAGGAACTTCTGGTGGTTCTCTCACTGCAAGAAGTGAGGTTACAGGGAACCAGGCAGAGGACCATCTCGGTAGTATCACCTGCCCTGTGGAACGCCCTCCTAACAGATGTCAAGGAAATAAACAACTATGTGACTTTTAGAAGACATCTGAAGGCAGTCCTGTTTAGGGAAGGTTTTTTTTTGTAATTTCTGATGTTATATTATGCTTTTATATGTGTTGGAAGCTATGTAGAGTGATTAGGGCAACTCAGCCAGATGAGCAGGGTACAAGTAATAAAATAATAATAATAATAATAATAATAATAATAATAATGGCTAGGCAAGGCTATGAAAGCTTTAAAGGCAGTTATGGCAAATGGCTGTTATTAATGCCTCCACATTAAACAATTTTCTACAATATTAAGGAATCAATGTCAGGGCTAAATAAAGGAACATAAGGACAACAACCTAAGAGTCCAGCTCACTCAGTTGAAATGTTTACCTCATGGGTAGCCAATGTGGTGCTCTTCAGATGTTTTGGGCTCCAATTCCCAGCATCCCTGACCACTGGCCTTGCTGAGTATGGCTGATAAATAGTTGTAGTCTGAAACATCTGGAAGGCACCTTGTTGGCTACCCCTGATGCAAAATATCTCAAGAGGCTTAGGCAATAGGATGCTCTATATTTCCCTGGGTAATTGGATTATTATATTTGGGGAGGAGTATTCTGATGGGACAATCCTATTGTGATGTCATAGTGTGAGAGAGGCCAATTGTTTTCTGGTCTTGATTGGGCCATTGGAAGCATAGTGCTCTCGGCTCCTACTTCCATGATTATTATTTTTTGCTGCTTTCAAGACCAGACCAGGCCAGGCCAAGGACATCTGTAATTGTTATTTGTAAGCTGTCTTGATTCAGGGAAGAAGGTAAGACATCTTTATTTTCCCTTTTTTATTTTCATGTATTATTTTATATGCTGATACCTTATCTTTAACGTTCTTCCTTGTAAACCGCCCTGGAAATATCACTGCTCTAGTGGCATGGGGCTTACATAGTAGATATATTAATATGCAAATAATAATAATTAATAATTTCTTATTGCTGCTGAAATGAATCCAAGTTGGGTGGGGCAATAAACACAATTTTTGCCTTTGTGCAGCAGGCTAGTTCCTTCACACATTCATTCTGCCCACCATCTAAGCAAGCAAGACACAAATTTATCAGTGCTCAAGGACAAATTCCAGTCAGGCACGAACACCCAAGAAAGGTACAAATCAGGCCTGCTGAGGGGTGCAGCTCAAGAAGGTGTGCGGCCTGAGGAAAGGGTTAAGACTTTTGAGAGCTGCATTTGGGCCCTCAGCGTCAGGTTCCCCGTCTCTGATATACACCCTTGACTGCAAGCCCCATTGAACTCGGGCTTATTTTTCTTTTTAAGAATTGATTTTTTATTAAGTTTCAAAAAATTTAACAGATTTACTTCACAGACAGCATACCATTTGCATATATATTTCTTTTTTACTTCCCATCCTTCCCTCACTGATGCTTTTGCTCTTATCCTTGGTTGCTGCATTATGTTGTTGTTGTTGTTTAGTCGTTTAGTCGTGTCCGACTCTTCGTGACCCCATGGACCAGAGCACACCAGGCATTCCTGTCTTCTACTGCCTCCTGCAGTTTAGTCAAACTCATGCTAGTAGCTTCGAGAACACTGTCCAACCATCTCGTCCTCTGTCATCCCCTTCTCCTTGTGCCCTCCATCTTTCCCAACATCAGGGTCTTTTCCAGGGAGTCTTCTCTTCTCATGAGGTGGCCAAAGTATTGGAGCCTCAGCTTCAGGATCTGTCCTTCCAGTGAGCACTCAAGGCTGATTTCCTTAAGAATGGAGAGGTTTGATATTTTTGCAGTCCATGGGACTCTCAAGAGTCTCCTCCAGCACCATAATTCAAAAGCATCAATTCTTCGGCGATCAGCCTTCTTTATGGTCCAGCTCTCGCTTCCATACATCACAACTGGGAAAACCATAGCTTTAATTATACGGACCTTTGTTGGCAAGGTGATGTCTCTGCTTTTTAAGATGCTGTCTAGGTTTGTCATTGCTTTCTTCCCAAGAAGCAGGCGTCTTTTAATTTCGTGACTACTGTCACCATCTGCAGTGATCATGGAGCATTATTCTTGTTACCAAACCCTCAGTGGGGCTTATTTCTGTGTAGGCAATGCATAGGACTGTGTTGCAAGACTGCAGCCCTAAACCCACTTATGTGGGACTTAGTATAAAGCTCAGTGTGACTTACAGGCACGTGCAGGCTGGCTCTGTAAGTGTCATGGTTCTTTCCAAAGAATCCTGGGAAAAGCAGTTTGAGAATTTTATTACAGATCCCTAGGCAGCCCCTCAGCGAGCGGCTGCTCCCAGCATTCCCTTGGGAAACTGAATGACTGTTAAAGCAGTTTAAAGGTGTAGAACAAATATGCTGGGTTCCGTTTTGCCACACAGAGTAACTATCAAATACCAGGCAGTAAAATGGCACCAGGGTTTGGGGGCACTGCTTTGGGTACTGGGGCTAAATCCTTCTAAGTTTTCTAAGAAAAGCTGACCTACATGGAACACAGTCTTGCAAGTTCCCTCCTTTGTTTCTCTCTGTCTCATAAACATTTCCTTTTCTGGAAGACTTAACACCACAGTCACAATGAAGGGGCGGGCTGTGTCACATGCTTCTTGCTTCTTGGCGGTATATATGGGAAACTGTTCCAGCCTCCTCTGGTTTATGGGCTTTGGCTCTCTGGCCTTGCCAAATAATAAGCTGCTGGCCTGGGAGCTTCTGGGTGGACAGCTGCTACGCAAGATCATGTCTGTTCATCATGGTGTGAAAGCAGAGGGGTGAGGCCTGGAAAGCTCATGCTTAAAAGGGAGGGTTAAGAGGGTACAGAGAAGGTTCTTCTTGACTTTTTAAGTAGGAACTGCCTGAAGGATAACTAATTAGGCCAAGCAGGGTCTGAAGGACACGTCGTCCTGAATGACCTCAAGATGGGATCCAGATATTTTCATGCAATCTTTTTTTCCTCGAAGGACTGGGAAACACCAGGGCCTGAAGGACTTCTGAGTCAGACTCGTTGGTCATGGGAACACCAACGTACACAGAAAATATAAAGAAGAAGAGTGATGCATGCCCAGAACAGATTGACATGGTTAAAAATAAAAACAGCATACTTCCTTCATGAATGTTTTGAGGATGACATCATTGTATGTTGTGTTATGATGTTAAAGGAAGAGCTACAAAGAGTAAATCATTCAATGTTTGACCTGTGTGGGATAGTGATCTGTTCAGCAACAGAAATGATATATTTATCAGAGATTTTTTGGGGGACGTATTTGGGGGTGGAAATGCTGTTGCACATGAATTTGTTGTCATGGAAGGCTTGGAAGCTTTTACATCCAAATTTCTTCCTGGATTTTGGCGTTCCTGGAGTTATCTGGGCAGGCATCGGTATGCATCCTGCACTATCCTTTGTCCTCCAGACAAACTATTTAGCATTCATTCTGATTTGCTTTCATGAGGCTTGTGTTAGACTATGTCCGATCTTTATTGAACATTTGTTCTGATACACTTATGAGGTGTTCAGATGACAATGAGAATTCATCCTGATATGCTTGCAGGCTGCTGATCACCTATTCCTATTAATCATTCATTCATCAAATACTTTTAAATTCGTTTCCATGTCACCTGACAAAAAAGATGAATTTCAGAGATGAATTTTGGTGTTTGTTGTACTTTGGTGGCAGAGTGCAATACAGTGGTATTTAATATGTTCTGGAGGTCCGTTCTTAACCTGAAACTGTTCTTAACCTGAAGCACCACTTTAGCTAATGGAGCCTCCCGTTACTGCCGTGCCACTGCTGCGCAATTTCTGTTCTCATCTTGAAGCAAAGTTCTTAACCGAGGTACTATTTCTGGGTTTGCGGAGTCTGTAACCTGAAGCGTCTGTAACCCGAGGTACCACTGTATGTGCTTGATTGTCTTTCACCAAGTACTGACTGTCAAAGTACAGGCACCCCAAGACAATCACAATGCCTTGGCTCTGGGTTATTTTAAAAGCTTGGACTATCCACACTTAACAAAAACATATACTTGGCCATGTTACACCCATGTTTTGATACGTATTTTTGAAAAATAACATGTATGGTGAAACTCATTTTAGAAGCAGCCCTCAATAAGGCTTACTTTAACTAGATAATCAAGTTCCACATTTAGGTTTGAGAGTATTTTGTTCCTTAAAGAAAGCCAGAATGAGAAAGTTAATGTATTCCATGAGGTATATACATGTACATTTAGAAATGCCTGGGCAAACTGGACTGAGTCAAACACGGAATAAGGGTGAGGTTTGTGGTGTGTAATTATAGACTTCTTTGGCTGTGTAAAACTCTCAGACACTGAAGACTAATGGCTCACAAGACATCCCATTAAATGTATTGTACTTGTGTGCAAACACTGCAGAACATCCCCTGCCCAGCTATTCAGCTTCCATGTGGTAGGGGGCAGAGGGAGATAGCTCCCTTTGGCATAAAAGAACATTCTCTATGCCAGGGTTATCCAACCTGGAGCCCTCTGTATGTTGTTGAACTCCAGCTCCCATCCAGGCCAAGCCGTCATGGCCATGGTAGAGCTCCCCTCATCAGTTCTCCTTTCCATGCCACCCTAACCACCACCACCCAAAGGCAAAAATATCAGGGCACAGTTATGACTACAGCCTCAGACTTACCTGGGCGTAAATCCCACTGAACTGTCAGTAGACTCGCACAGGATTCTGCTGTTCCATTATGAATTTTACTGTGTAGTAAAATTGTGTACAATGCAAAGGGAAAAGGGCCTCATTGTTTCCCCACAAGGTGCCAAATTGCCTTCTAAATTTGCAGCTCTCAATTTTATTTATTTAATTTCTATACCGTTTTATAGTTCTAAGAAAAATCTCAAAGCAGTTTACAGCATATTAAATCAATAAAACATAAATAAAACAATCTGAAGAAAGTCAAATATAGAGTATACAGTCAAAGCAACATAACAGAAAACTAAAATATTATCTTAAAGATTTCAAAATAAAACAAATGCAGTGGTGGTGATGCAGTGAGGAAGGGATTTTGCCTCAACACTAATGTTAATTAATTTTGTTCTTTATAATTATTGTGCTCCTTCATGGATCACTGCCTTTCCATGGCGAAGGGGCTTGAATAACTCAGAGAAGCTATGAGCTATGCCGTGCAGGGCCACCCAAGATGGACAGGTCATAGTGGAGAGTTTTGACCAAACGTGATCCACCTGGAGTAGGAACTGGCAAGCCACTCCTGTATCACTGCCAAGAAAACTCCATGGACAAAGACAACAGGCATATAAAAGTTATGTCGCTGGAAGATGAGCCCCTCAGGTCGGAAGGCGTCCGACATGCTACCGGGGAAGAGCGGAGGACAAGTACAAGTAGATTCAGAGCTGATGAAGCGGCTGGGCCAAAGCTGAAAGGTCGCTCAGTTGCGGATATGCCTGGAAGCGAAAGGAAAGTCCAATGCTGTAAAGAAAAATATTGCATAGGAACCTGGAATGTAAGAACCATGAATCTTGGTAAGAGAAGACTCCCTGGAAAAGACCCTGATGTTGGGAAAGATTGAGGGCACAAGGAGAAGGGGACGACAGAGGACAAGATGGTTGGATAGTGTTCTTGAAGCTATTAACATGAGTTTGCCCAAACTGCGGGAGGCAGTGGAAGACAGGAGTGCCTGGTGTGCTCTGGTCCACGGGACACGAAGAGTCGGACACGACTAAACGACTAAACAACAACGACATAAGTATTGTGCTTTGAGGGCTATTGAAAGAGAAGGCAAATGAGGGGCAATGCTAGAGAATGAGAGACCATTTGCTGAAATATAGCAAAACTGGGTAAGCAGTTCTCGGCACTGCTGAAAATGTTCATTTAAAAACTGAATAGTTTTAGCTCAGATGAGATGAAAACACTATATCTAATCTCTGTAGCTGATTTTCACCTCCTCAGTGCTCACGTGGAGCATCCTGTTCTATGGGGTCTTGCTGATAGTGGCCAGAGCCAAATGTGTACACCAAATTCTCTTGGGGGTGTTGACCTCCAGTGAGCCATATTCAGAAGTATTAATTGGTAAGGCACGCCATAGACACAGATCTGGGATCACATTATCCTTTTGGTGTGGTGTCTTTTTCTGCAGGACTATACAAAGTCCTCTTAGATCAAGGATGATACATCCTTTGTTCTGAGGGTCGCACACAGCCCTCAGTGAAATCTCATGCAGCCCTTGGCTTAATGTTGAAAGACCTCTGCTAGCACCTAGTTCAGACCTCTTGGAAGAGTGATCAACCATCTCCTGGCAGTCCACTTCACAACAAATAAGAGAGAGAGCAGGGCCGGATTTAGGTTTGATGAGGCCCTAAGCTACTGAAGGTAATGGGGCCCTTTATATGTCCAGCTGTCCTTTGTCAACAGCAAATTGTCACTGTTTTTTGTGTTGAATATATGCTATATCGTAATTTATGGACCTAATAGGTATCTAAAGCCATTTTTGTCTTATATTTTTGAAATGTACACCCAGTTTTTTCTTTAATTTTTTTTGGGGCCCCCAAAAGAGTGGGGCCCTAAGCTATAGCTTGTTTAGCTTATATGTAAATCCGGCACTGGGAGAGAGAGAACAGGGGGGCTGTCCGTGCCCACTTTTTTGACTCTGATCCCATGCACCCCCAGCATGCAGACCCCAACAGATGACACCGCAGGAAATTTTGCCTTCTCCAGGTAGCAATGGTTGCCTATCCCTTTCTTAGACCACTGACACACAGAACATCAAAGCATTTGATATAACTTTGAGCTTGAATACCTAACAAGCTCAAAGAGCAGATAAACCAAGAAAAAGCATTTATTTGCAAGTCAGAGTAAATAAGAAGACATTGACAAAATATACCATTTAAAAGAAAAAGAAAAAGTCATTCCAGCTTCCTTACTCTAGCTATCCACTGTTCTCAATTTTCAGGGCTGACTTTAAAGACTGCATGGATCACTGTGCTATGAGCTAAATATTTCCATATCAATTATGATACAAATATGTGGAAAGAGACACCTAACCAGAAGTGATGTGCTTCTTCATTCTTGCCACTAATTTATTGGGAGGTTCTGGAGAACAACTCTATGGCACATCTCTGGTTATTTTCTGGCACATGGTTACATCAGCTCCCTCTTGTAGAAACCTTGTGGTCACTTTTAACTTCTGTGCAATTTTTTTTTTCATCTTAAGTATCTGTCGCAATCGCCTGAATTCATCTTTGTGGTGAAAAAGGCAGAATAGAACAGGTTCCTTCTCGTTTCATTTTACAAGGTCAGCCCCGCTGATTTGGACATTTCCCTAAGCACACTATTGGCTTCTTCTCTGAACTCCTTGGAAAACTGTTTGGCCCGGCTTGTTTTCTCAATATTTTCTCTCAGGTTCCCTTCTAGCCGTATCCGGTCTAGGTATTCGGAGTTGGCAACTTTTACTCTCTCCACCAATGACTCCTGGTTCTGAAGCACCGAGGAGATCATTTCCTGAAGCTTCGTTTCCATGCTGATGACTCCTTTGGTGGCACGGTTCAGCTCCCCCACCTGCTGCTTAGCCCACTCCAGTTTCTCAGGGACCTTTTCCTCCTTTGCATCCAGCCAGAACCTGTATCCCTCCATATGCACCTGCACATTGCAAGCACCTGAAAGACAAAGCAGTGGTTAAGCTCCAACTTGACGTAAGTCCAAGAAAGAAGGCTAATTGTGTTAGTCCCAAGAAAGCTAAACCCTTCAAGCAGCAAAGCTTCTAACAGTGGCCAGCTGTCAAAGATATTGCCATGTCATGAAATCTGATTATTTCCACTTTACTTATCAGAGACCCGGTTTTATACCTACATATATGTCTGTGTGCATGTGAGCTGTAATACAGTCATTTGGCAATATTAAGCCAAGATTATCCATGCCACTTTCTTGTAAGAAACAAATCCCTGGCATAACCCCATTGGCATGCTCTTCATTGAAGCCACTCTGGTGAATTTGACCCATAATCCCATGGCTTTTTCCTGCTATTCATTCAACACAAAACTATCAGGTATTGGGTAAGTCTCTCTAACGAATTCTGATCTAATCTCTTTTCACATTGCCCTCTTGTCTCTCTCATTGTTAGTTTCACAAACGCTTGGCTCTTCTTTCTGAAGAGGGCATTGTTGAGCTTTTGGCATGAGTTTAGAAGGCTGGCATTACATAGGAAGGATTGGATTTAAAGGCATGTGAAGAGGTAATACACAGGAAGTCAAAATCTAAAGAGTGGGGAAATAATATAATGCCCTCCTGGATACAGCATCGCCATGTAATGTGCAACCCAGTCAATAGGTTATTCAACAGGAAAAAATAAACCTACAATCCTTAGCATCTTGATAACTTACAGAGGCAGAAAAGAAGGAAGCTGAATTAATTAATCCAGCCAAGTTTCTCCTGAAAAGGAGCCTTAAAGCTAAATTTCTGCACATATGACCCCCCACCCCCAGTTCTAAACAGCAGGATCAGTATATCTGCCTGGTAGCTGACAGAACATTCAACAACATTAGCACAATGTCAGATCTTTTACCGCTTCATTGTGTCCAAAATTCACCATTAAACTACAAGTGTTATTCTAATCCTGCGAATGATTTTAACTGTTTACAATGGTTTTTAGGATAAATAAGCTGAATCCCATGCACAGCATGGATGCTAATTTTAGGATTGGGCTGACTGTTACCTAAAGATTGAATTGCCGCTGAGAGATCATGTCTGCTATCTTTGCTTCCACCTTACATTGCTACCTAAGAGTAGCACAAATCATCATCATTTTATTATTTGTACCATGCCCATCTGACTGGGTTGCCCCAGCCACTCTGGGCGGCTTCCAGCATAAGAAATGGTCAAACTAATTTTGGATGGCATTTGGAATGTAGGTAGAGGTAAAGGAAAAAGACCCCTGGACAGTTAAATTAAATTTGACTATGGGGTACAGTGCTCATTTTCGCTATCAGGCTAAGGGAGCTAGTGTTTGTCCACAAACAGCTTTCTGGGTCATGTGGCCAGCATGACTAAACAGCTTCTAGCACCGTGATGGAAGACAGAGTGCAAGGAAATGCCATTTACCTTCCCTCTGCAGCAGTACTTATTTATCTACTAGCGCTGGTATGCTTTCGAACATCTAGGTTGACAGGAGCTGGGACAGAGCAACAGGAGCTCACCCCACCCCACGGATTCAAACTGCCAACCTCACAATTGGTGGTTTAGACCACACTGGCACCCGCATCTCATTGGGAATGTGATGCTAACAAACAGCCCACTCAAAGGACAACAACTTCTCTTTATTTGAACCTGATGGAGAGGCTGGTGCAGAATTTATCTTAAGGTAAACATCCACAGTCTCCTGGCCATTGAGCCAAATGCAACATGGTATCAGAAATAAGAGAATTGTGTCATGATGTGATATTTTGATGCTACAACGTATATAAATGTCCTTCTTTATGATGGACCAGGTGCATGAATATATAACTGTATCTCTGCAGTTATGTTCCACCTCCTCATGGGTTTCTTGCATAGCTTTGCCCCTTGCATAACTCTGTCCCCAATCTTCCTATTCTATGCTTTGACAGGGTGCTAGAATAGGGTGACATGCTAGCCTCTTTACATGTCCCTTGCTACTTCAGCCCTGCCTGCAAAGTCATGTTCCTCCTGGCGCTGTGGGTTAAACCACAGAGCCTAGAATTTGTCGATCAGAAGGTGGTGGTTCGAATCCCCGCAATGGGGTGAGCTCCTGTTGCTCGGTCCCTGCTCCTGCCAACCTAGCAGTTCGAAAGCATGTCAAATTGCAAGTAGATAAATAGGCAGGAAGGTAAATGGCGTTTCCGTGCGCTGCTCTGGTTCACCAGAAGCGGCCTAGTCATGCCAGCCACATGACCTGGAAGCTGTACACCGGCTCCCTCGGCCAGTAAAGCAAGATGAGCACCACAACCCCAGAGTCATCCACGACTGGACCTAATGGTCAGGGGTCCCTATACCTTGTTCAGATTAAGATCTGCAGCAGAGAGCCCTCTGTATGCATGCAGCTCCCCACAGGATTTTGAACCTTGACCAATTCTGGTTGTAAATCATGTGCGGAGTCTGCATACATAGAGAAGGATACCAGCTGCAAACATTATTCTGAACATGCCAAAGATGGTTTAAAACGGAAATTGCTGAATTCATAAAAAGGTATATATTTCCTACAAAAGAGACACAAAACTTTTGATTCCTGTGTTTGCTAAAGCTATGCAATATTAGAAGTGCTGAGGAAGGCAGCAGTATTTTTTTTAATCATGGGTTTTTATGGGCATTTCCCATAAAACTTGGGCTGCTTGCCCTCTACACATGAGTAACATGTGAAAAGGGCTTCAGTGTATCATAAAACAGCCTATTGCTATGATATCTGGGCTCTGCAAATATGATATCTGGGACGCAGGTGGCACTGTGGTCTAAACCACTGAGCATCTTGGGCTTGCTGATCAGAAGGTCAGCGGTTTGAACCCCTGCGATGGGGTGAGCTTTCGTTGCTTTGTCCCAGCTCCTGCCAACCTAGCAATTCGAAAGCACACCAGTGCAAGTAAATGAATAGGTACAGCTGCAGTGGGAAGGTAAACGGCATTTCCGTGCGCTCTGGTTTCCGTCATGGTGTCCCATTGCACCAGAAGCGGTTTAGTCATGCTGGCCGCATGACCTGGAAAGCTGTCTGTGGACAAACACCAGCTCCCTTGGCCTGAAAGCAACATGAGCGCCACAACCCCATAGTCCACTTTGACTGGACTTAACCATCCAGGGTTCCTTTACTCAGACATGCATTTGGGAACCCAGTTCTTAATCTTGTACCATCATTAAAACATATGGTAATGTTCCTATTGATGCTTACATAGGATCAGGTCCTGACATCTCTTACCAACCAGATGAAGAGCTGCTGGGCAACCCCAGGAACAAAGACTGAACAAATCACCTCAGGTTCACGCATAAACCAACAATGCTAAAATGGAGGGCTTGACCTTCTCCATTTTCACACACTATATTCTTCAGCATCATTTTTCCCACTAACTTACTATGCTCTTGCTGTATCTTCTCTATGCATACAGAAAGACTGCTTGCGGGCGAACAGCAATAGGTGTCTTTGAGGTCCCGGATGGTTTTCCGGATAGCCATGCAGTGGCATTGCTGCTTGTTGAAAGTCTCAGCGATGTCAGTAAATAGTGTGTCAATCTCAGGCACATTGACCAGTTTCACAGCAAAGGGTTTCTCTTTGTTGAAAAGAACTAGAAAGATGGAAGCCCATAGAAACTTCTGGTTAGTGTGTTATGTTAGGGGGTAAAAGAAATATGGAAACCACAACAATATTTAAATATGATTCCTGAAACTAACAAGAATTAAGTACATAAGATGGATCAGTACAAACAAATTTACAGAGATTATCTTGTTCCCATTCCTTGTGCACTGAAGTACATATATATATATATATATATATATATATATATATATATATATGCTTTCGTAGATTTTCACGGGTACAGGAATGCAGGTTTTGGTGTCCTCGGGTGTCTTCCCGTGTAAAAGTTGGGGTGTCTAGGCGACGTTTCGACGAGGTCTCACTCGTCATCTTCAGGCTGGTGCTTTCGGCTTCTTGTTACTGGAACAGAGCAGGATCTCAGTGTTTGAGTTCCTATAAATACTGTTGAGGGGGTGTGGTGTATAGCCTCCAATGTTCTGGGCAGAGAGGAAGTTCCCAGGCTAGTGTGCCTTTTCTTCTTTTGTTCCTTAATTACTTGAGGGATATCTTGAGTGATTTCTTGAGTGATATCCTGAGTACCACTTAGGTGGGTCATTAGGTGTGGATTAGTTGCTAAAGTCTTTGTGTCTTGACCTCTTGAACTTTGTGAAGAGTTTTTCTGAGAAGATGGCTGTACTGCACTTAGTTGTGCTCTGGCTTGGCTTCGTGTATAGGGGCGAGCTGTGGTTTTGTGGCCTGTGTCAGCCAGATCTGTGTAGGGATTGCAGGGGGGTGCAGCATCCGGAGGTGCCACCATGGTTTGGCTACTGGATGGTGTCTGTAATTTATCTGTGGAGAGGGTCTGGGTTTGGGTCTGGTGTGGTTGATTGGTGATAGCGTTCTGTGTGCCTCTGGATCTGGTGTCAGTTTTTGTGGGGAGGGCTAATTTCCAGATGTCTGGCAAGCGGGATGTGTCGTCACGCTTGTTCATGTTGTGAGGGTGTTTCTCTATCTCGATGGCTTCCATGATTATTCTCTTGTGGTGATGTTCCATGTTAAAGAGCAATTTGGAATCTGCAAAATTAATTTCGTGTCCTGTTTCTTTCATGTGTTGGAAAAGAGAGGAAGTTTTTTCTTCTTTTTTGACGGCATTCTTGTGTTCTGCGATACGTGCATTTATTCGTCTGTTTGTTTGTCCAATGTTTGTCCAATGCCCAGCCACGTACATTGGACAAACAAACAGACGAATAAATGCACGTATCGCAGAACACAAGAATGCCGTCAAAAAAGAAGAAAAAACTTCCTCTCTTTTCCAACACATGAAAGAAACAGGACACGAAATTAATTTTGCAGATTCCAAATTGCTCTTTAACATGGAACATCACCACAAGAGAATAATCATGGAAGCCATCGAGATAGAGAAACACCCTCACAACATGAACAAGCGTGACGACACATCCCGCTTGCCAGACATCTGGAAATTAGCCCTCCCCACAAAAACTGACACCAGATCCAGAGGCACACAGAACGCTATCACCAATCAACCACACTAGACCCAAACCCAGACCCTCTCCACAGATAAATTACAGACACCATCCAGTAGCCAAACCATGGTGGCACCTCCGGATGCTGCACCCCCCTGCAATCCCTACACAGATCTGGCTGACACAGGCCACAAAACCACAGCTCGCCCCTATACACGAAGCCAAGCCAGAGCACAACTAAGTGCAGTACAGCCATCTTCTCAGAAAAACTCTTCACAAAGTTCAAGAGGTCAAGACACAAAGACTTTAGCAACTAATCCACACCTAATGACCCACCTAAGTGGTACTCAGGATATCACTCAAGAAATCACTCAAGATATCCCTCAAGTAATTAAGGAACAAAAGAAGAAAAGGCACACTAGCCTGGGAACTTCCTCTCTGCCCAGAACATTGGAGGCTATACACCACACCCCCTCAACAGTATTTATAGGAACTCAAACACTGAGATCCTGCTCTGTTCCAGTAACAAGAAGCCGAAAGCACCAGCCTGAAGATGACGAGTGAGACCTCGTCGAAACGTCGCCTAGACACCCCAACTTTTACACGGGAAGACACCCGAGGACACCAAAACCTGCATATATATATATATATATATAAATGGAATTTCCCTCTTACATATTTACAATTGCACACCTATTTTTCTTGAGGGGAGGGGAATCCTTGAAATTATTACATTTTACTTGCCAAAGCTACCCACTTGCTTAGCAGTGTGCCAGTGGCATTATCCCAAATTATTTCTGTGAGGCTTAGCCTTCATGTGGTGTGCTTCAAGAATAATGTTTATGGGCATTCTTGTTTCGTGAAATGTGTTAAATGGCCAGCAGAAATGGCCAATTGAGAAAGGTGCAATCTGATAGTGCCATATATTTCTTTTCTATATCCAAGGAAGTCTGGTTCTCTAGGCCATGTCAGAGATGTTGGGTTGAATGAACCATTAGTCTGGCAAAGTGCGACTGTTCTTCTTGTGCAATGATGACTATGTAGGTTGAGGTTTTCAAGTACATCCTAAGGAAAGTTCAGTGCCCAGCTGCCATTAATTTTAATGGAAACTGGCACTCCAAATCCCTCGGAGTCGGCTTTGAAAAATCACAGCCATCATATCCGGAAGGCAGTTTCAACAGAATAAGCACGGGAGCCATAATTAAACCTTGAATTATCCAATTGAAAATCAGACCAGTGGTTCCATGACAACACAGTTTAGACTAGAGTTTATTTTTCAAACCTGCAGAACCTAATTGCATCTTTCCAAGCAATGGAATACATGATCCATTTGCTGGTAGTATTTCCAGCAGATGTCACAGAGACTTTTAAAAAGAAAAAAGGAGAGAGAAAGAGAGAGAGAGAGAGAGAGAGAGAGAGAGAGAGAGAGAGAGAAAGAAAGAAAGAAAGAAAGAAAGAAAGAAAGAAAGAAAGAAAGAAAGAAAGAAAGAAAGAAAGAAAGAAAAAACAAACTCTGGTCATTTTTTTGTCTACAAAGAATGGTCACAGTATGCATCTCTACTGCCAAATTCATTCTGAGAACATTTGAAAAGTATCTCATTTCTGAAATAACAAAATAAAATAAAACATTTTTTTTTTCTTTGAATGTGTTTGCGGGCAGCACTTAATTCCACATTATTTTGGAAGAACAAATCCAATCCAGCTTTCTGAAATGATAGTATAAATGTAAATGATCTCATTTGGATTAAGCACCACTGTACAATGGAACCAAATTTTTGACTATAGGTGGTTTATTCTTCAAAATTAAAAGTATCACATAAAGAGAGAGAGAGAGAGAGAGAAAGTATAACATATTTTAAGGAAATGATTAGAGTAATTAAATGTGTAAGATATATTGAAGTGGTTCATTTTTTTCACTCTCTCTGTATGTTTCACCTGCTTCTGTAGGGTGTAGTGCGTTGTATTTTCCTGAATTTAGTTTTACTAAACGTATTTTATTTTGGAGCATTTTATTTAAGCACATGAGATGAATTGTATATTTGATTATGTGAGATGAATTATGACAAATGTTTGGTATGGAATATTGTTTATTGCTGCATAGGGTGGAACGGAAGATGTATATACCTTTTCTGATTCTCTTAAATGTTCAGTTTTCCCAAAACTGAGCCTAGATATAGTCAACAAAAATATTTAGAACCTCTACAGCTTGATGAAGCTGAGAGAAATATGTGGGGTATGGATGCATGTCTGGAATAGGAGCCAACTTCCAGGGGCCAGTGTCTCTTCAGCTCCCTCAATAAAATATTTGAGTAGGGCTGCCATACATTCAGGGTTTGTTTGTTTTTTTAAAAAAAAGTTAATGACCCCCTCATTGCCATTCAAATGGTGTGCATGCACTGTGCCATGTGATTGATTATGCAGGGTGGGACTGACTTGGGTCCCCTCAATATTTCACCCAAGTTAGCACCGCTGAGTTTGACCTGCCGAAAGATGTAGAGTGCATTTGAAGTGCAGATTGGTGCTGGGCCTAATCTAAAATGTAGGGTAACTTTGGGAGCACGAATTAGAATTTCCTTCATGTAGATCTTCAAGACTCCTTGCTTTGAGCTCACTCGCAGCTATTCCCATCTTTCCTCTGTGACATTGTCATGTGACTTGCGTGACATGTCCTCTGACATGTGCTCTGTGACATAGCCACTTCCGACTTCAGGAGGAAGTGGTTTGGGGGCTTACGGCCCAAATTACAATTGACATACATAAAAGTATTATGAAATATAGGAAAAACAAAAGCAAGTAAAATGACTCAGAATTTTACCACTTTTGGTGCCTTGATGAGATTGTCTGGAGTGCTGTGCATTGAGAGGTTCCCTCTGTGAATACAGCAAAATATTTCGAAATAAATGTATACTCTTTCCGAATCCACAACTCATTCTACTACTCTCCCCTTCCACAGTTGGCTCCCCTCTGTTGTATTATGTGTTGCAAGCCCTTCAACCTGCCCTCTTGTGCTTTGTAGAGTGCAGTGCACACTATATTATTTTTATTACTAAAAAATAATAATAATCCTGTTTTCCACTATTTGGACTCAAAGCAGTTTTCAACAATAAAGTATACAGCACAGTCATACCTCGTGTTGCATTAGGTTCATGTCACATCTTTTCAGCTTGCGAACGTCGCAAATCCATAAGTGTATACTTCCGAGTTTTGTTGCGCATGTGTGCACAGAAGTGTTCTGCATGCTTCACATATGCGCAGAAGTGCTCTATTGCGCTCTATGCTTGCACATAATCACTGCTCTAGTTGCGGACTTTTTAGGGTGCAAGTGGCACCCTGGAACGGATCGTGTCCGCAACTGTATGCAGAACATAAAGCATAAGTTAAACCTCCAAAATGTAGAAATCTCAGGAATTTAAAAGGAAATCCCTGCTCACATGCAGCTCTGGTACACTCTTAAGAGTTTGGATATCAGTGCTTCGAGACCAGTGATGGCCAAACTTGGCCCTCCAGCTGTTTTGGGACTACAATTCCCATCATCCCTGACTACTGTTCCTGTTAGCTAGGGATGATGGGAGTTGTAGTCCCAAAACAGCTGGAGGGCCAAGTTTGGCCATCACTGGTCTAGACATATAGGATGAAGTCGCAAGGGCTCTGGATGTTATGTTAAGCAGAACTGTGAACGTGGAAACGCTGAATATATTTACTAGAGTTGCAAGCCTTTTAAGTCAAGATCTGTGAATAAAGCTCTTATGAAAGGAGCAAAACTTCTGATCACCTGTAACAAAGTGTTTCACAACCTTTAGGGCCTGTCATCTTACACCGCCATTGCAAGTTTTGAAGTGTGTGCTTTGCTTGTGAGTTGACAGACCTTTCCCATTCCCTTTGGAAAATTACCGGCAGGTTTGCTGCATTACATGTTTCGCTCCACTTTTTTTCTGCTTTTCCATAGAGAAATAATAATAATAGTAATCATTATACTTTTGGAAACTTTGTAGGAAAAAGGATCCTGCCAAAAAAAAAATCTGATTTTGGGTGGAACAAAGCAATGACCTCTGTCTAAGCAAGTGTAGCATGCCATGCCATCATTCAGAGACAGAATCATGGCAGGAGCAAAGTTGTAGATTCACCTCCAGTAAAGGTGGAGTAAGTAAAGGGTTTTTTTAAAAAAATATTTATACCCCACCCTCCCCAGCCAGAGCCGGGCTCAGGGTGGCTAACACCAGTAAAATTACACTCCTTTGGGGAGGAGGACTTTGTTTCTGCCGATATATTAAGAATTAGCCAACAAATGTCTGTTGAAAGTGAGGAGTTGTTTTTGCAGAGCCAAATAGAGAGATGGTTATTTTGCAATATTCATCTCATCACTAGGTGATGGAAGTTTTAACATATTATTGAGCTTTTTTTAAAAAATGTAGAGATTGCTTTGGTTTTTAATTATCATCTAAGGGACCTGCAGCCAAATCTATGGCTGATTGCTTGGAATCAAATATATTATTCTTCCCCATCACTACCACTCAAAATCCAGCCTCTCACCTTTCTTTTCATTCTTCTCAAGCCTTCCTCAACCTGATATTCAGATGATGCTAGGATATAACTCCCATCATTCATGATCATTGGACAAGGAAAAGGGTGCAAAGCCTCTGGAAGGATCAGGTATGGGAAGAATGCTCTAGAAAGTACCTGCCCAATTCCTACACTTTATTTATTCCTTTAAAATCCTGTTCCCTTTCAGTCGCATGACCTCAATCTTCTATTCCTTTCCTTCCTCTGTCTTTGCTTCCTCTCTTTAAAATCCAAGGAGCTTAGTAAATGCCAGACAAAACCTATTTCCCTCTCCCTCCCTCCCTCCCTTTCTTTTGCATCCACACACAACCACACCAGGGCTACACTTTAGAAGCTGATGACTTCTAAAAGCTTCATTGTGTCCATTACCATAAAGTCCCTTATTATCAGCAATACAGATAAGTGCTGCAATCATAAACACAACTGCTTGGAATTCCTCATTGTACTGTAGGATTGTGCTGCGGTTACATTCATTGGTGATCCCTTGTTACCATTATTCTTGTGTTCTCTCTTAAAAACGTACAGTTTGCTTTGGCCAGCTTGTCCAAAATATGCAGCAGCTGCTGCTGCTACTGTTAGCCCCGCCACTATCATCAGTGTGGAGATCTATCACAATGAGGTAAAGACGAAAAAGATCCACTGAAATAAGCACAGTGTGAAGCTGTCCCAAAAAGTAAACTTTTGAACCTACATTATTCCTGGCTGTCAGAATTACGACATCATTATTCAGCTTCCCTAACAGTTTCTGATACATGTCTAGCTTGTTATACTGGGTTTTCATCCTCCTTCATGCATTTATTTACTAACTTTGCTGGTCTCAAAGTTAAGCAATTTGGATTTTTAGATGTGGGGTGGATTCAGTTACTTCATCTACTGTCACTGAGATGGACTTCAGGCTGTCTTACTTTCAAAATCAACCAGTGGGTGACCCTTTTGTAGGTCCCAATGATGGGGCAGAAATTTATTTCATTTCACAATAGTAGGTGGCCCTGCTAAATTTGCACTTTTCGAAACAAAAAAAAACCATCTTTCAAAATTCACACCTCTCTGAATTTTGTAATGCAGCCAAGTACAGTGGTACCTCAGGTTACATATGCTTCAGGTTACATACGCTTCAGGTTACAGCCTCTGATAACCCAGAAATAGTGCTTCAGGTTAAGAACTTTGCTTCAGGATGAGAACAGAAATCGTGCTCTGGCAGCGCGGTGGCAGCAGGAGGCCCCATTAGCTAAAGTGGTGCTTCTGGTTAAGAACAGTTTCAGGTTAAGTACGGGCCTCCGAAACGAATTAAGTACTTAACCCGAGGTACCACTGTAACGCGTACAAAAGAGGATCTACAAGGATAAAATGCCAGGTCATGTTTTTGGCAGGAAGGTGTGGGAAACTGAACAGAGAGTAGGTTCACTGAGCACCTTACGACATCTTTGAGCGTGAATGGCATTTCACAAGACTTTCTCCTCAGGGCTCTGGGGCCCATGAGCAAGGTACAGTGTGCCTCTGAAGCAAACATGTCTCACCCAGCTGGAATTGTTGGCCCTTCCCACAAACATTAACAGGTGTGGCTTAGGGATAGCGGCTGTTAGAACCACTGCCCTCCCCCCTGGGCAGAGCCCCCCTACGCATGTGATCCTGCAAACTTTATTTTCCTGCACTATCATGTTGCCTCTGTGGATTTAATCACAATAAACATGGCCCTAGTTCAACCCACTAACCTGTATCTAACCTCTTGATTTCTGGCAATTAAATGTGCATCTGAAGCATCATGCACCTGCCTGTTTGATTTCTCTGTACAAACTGAGCTGTCCTGTTTCCTTTTGCTAACAAGATTTGTTAAGAGCAGCTCAGGATTTGCGGCACTTTTGTTTCCCCCAATGTTTCCCCCCTTGTTTGTTTTCCCCAATGTTGATCTCTTACCTCTCTTGAAGCAACTTGGAAACAGGGACAGCAGCAGCAGAAGGAGACGGACATGCTTTTCAAAGCTACAAAAGAGACCCTTTTTCTTTTCTTCCCAAAGAAAGCAAATGTTAATGAGAACTTGTCAGGTCACGTGCCTTAACGAGCATGCACCCAACCTTGATTAGAATTAAAACAACACAACAAGTGGCAGAAACCTTTTCAAAATCATTGTACGTGGCACGGCAAACTAGGGGCAGGATTCACGGTCAAGCTGTGGTTCTCCTTGCATATTTTTCTTTGGAGACATAATTGTCCCAGACAAGTCAGACTTGTTCCTTCAGCAAACAAACTCTGCATTGTCCAACCCTCTGGACTTTAAAATGTTACTTCCTCTACACTGGCACTCCTGGAATGTACCATTGCCTCCAATGGGGGTGGAATAGGGAGAACAGTAGAAGGAATATTCCAATGTGCTGACAAAATGAATCTCACGTGCTATCTAAGCAACTGCTCAGTGCCGGAAAATAAATCAGCTTCTGGTTTTTATAGCAACAGTATATTGTCTGCAGTTAGTTGGATGGACTGAAACTCCTGTAGCAACTTTTAACTCCACCCAAGATTGTTCTTTTTAATGGAGCTGTATGTCATTTCATCTCCTTAGGTTGTAAAAAATATATATATAGAAGGAGACTTCTGCACTCAACATGAAAAAGGTGAAAAGGTTTGTTGATTGGTTGGCTGAATGAATATTTCTGGGCTGCATTTCCAACTTATCAAGGATGTTCAGAGTGACATATGCTGAAGCACTTTTCAGATGTTTGGTTTTCTCCTCCTGAATGCGTGTATGACGGGTAGAGGGAGAAAACAGGATCCACCCCCTACCACATACCACGTGTGTCCAGTCAGCACATCTGCACTGTGTCTATCTATGCGCAAGCATGTTCCCACATGCATAGGTATATTGCAGATGGGCAATGAAACAAACATATGACAGAGAAAGAATTTGGCAGATTTACAAGACTGCCTCTGCCTGACACACTTCCATTCAAAATGTGGACAGATGTACCTGGACAGAGTGCTTAATATCAATCATATGAAGAACAAAATGATAGAATAGTGCTCGTGCCCATATTTCCCCCTGCTGAATTGCTTAGTGAATCTCAATGATTAGGACACAAATGTTATCTTGTTGCAAGTAGTGTGTAGTTCCAGGGCCAGCATACAGCAAACTCCCCTTTCCTTATATTCCACAGGTTGTCACATCCCAGTTCCAGTCATCCTAACTCCTGTTACTGTTGTGGAGCCAGACATCGGTTTTTGAATGGAGACAAGCATTCCAATCCTCACATCTAGTATAATAACGTGTGGGACCAAAACAGATTAACCTAGTTAGTGATCATTGTACAATGGTACCTTGGTTCTCAAACACCTTGATACTCAAACAACTTGGAGCCCAAACATTGCAAACCTAGAAGTAAGTGTTCCAGTTTGTGAACTATTTTCGGAAGCCGAACGTGCTCCGTTTTGAGTGTTACACTTCCGTTTTGAGTGTTATGCTGAGGTCTGTCTGCTTTTGCTATTTATTTTGCATTTTTTGTTTATGCGGCTCTTTTTGTTTTGTATTTATAACTGTGTGGAACCCAGTTCAGCTACTGATTGATTGATTGTTTATTGCTTTCATTTTATGGATCAGTCTCAGATAGTAAAATCCATGTTAAATTGCTGTTTTAGGGATTGTTTTTAAAAGCCTGGAACAGATTAATCCGTTTTGCATTACTTTCTATGGGAAAGTGTGCCTTGGTTTTGGAACACTTTGGTTTTGGAACGGATTCTGGAACAGATTAAGTTTGAGAACCAAGGTACCACTGTAGCCCAATATGACCAGTGGCTCAGCATAAGTACTATCAATTAAAACGTTCACCCAATCAGCCATTTTAAATCACAAAAAGCACATAGTTGAAAAGATCCTGTCTATCTCTGGATAGTAGAACACCCTCAGAGCAACCATTGTCAAAAGTTTTAGATAAAAATCCCAGAACATATAGATGCTACTGCCTATTATTAAGAATAGTGCTTCATTAAATCTTCACCTGTACTCCCTTGCCCCCCACCCAGATATTCTGTTTGTTATCGATGTCTATGTTTCTTCATTATTCCCTGTCTTTTTCAAACATGCTTCCCAAACTGTCTTTCACACTTGCATTCCATTCCCAATTCTCTAGCTAGTCCGCTTGGCCATATAAAATGGAACAATTAATTTATTGCCGCTTCAAACACAGTTGTTTTATTCATCATCTGTCTTAAAGGCCACTCAGATGTAGCCCCCGGGGATGTAATATCTCCATTACTGATGCCAGGAGAGAAGAGAACTCTGAATATTGGAGAGAAGCCAGATGGAAGGGTATTGCTAAAAGTGTATTTATTTGGTAGTTATGAAATGGTTAGAAGAGACCATAACATGCTCCAGCAAGTAATACCCACAATGTGAATGCAGGAGAGGGAGTAGTCCACAAAGAAAATAGCAATTTTCTGATAAATGAAAGATAGCCATCTCAAATTCCTTGTTCATGAACTCCTTCAAAATAAGATAGTAAGAAGGGCTGGAGCTTCTCCCAGTCTCCAGACTCCCTTAGTTTGACCTCTGCTGGAACTCTTCAGATATAAATACCCCACCTCTGTTTTCCATGGCTAGGAGCCTTCTTAAATCATCCTCTTCTAGATTTCGCCCAAGTTTTTGGACCTCCAGATCTCCTGGTCTTATTTCTGATGTTGGCCTGAAGCATTGTGCCTCTTCTGTTGTTCCATAGTTTAGTCATGCTGGCCACATGACTCGGAAAGCTGTCTGTGGACAAACACCAGCTCCCTCGGCCTGAAAGCAAGATTCTTTACTAGGGGTCCTTTACCTTTACCGTGGATGCACAATTTGCTGTAGTTCCTTCAGTTCTGGGGGGATTTTCTTCTTTGCACCCTGCTATGTACATTTACACAAAACCCTCGATAATCTTAACATGGAGGGCCATATTAGAAATTTCAACATTTATTTATTTATTTCAAATTTATCAAAAACACATCATCTTCATTTCCCCCCTATTTTCCCCTCCCCCCAAAAAGAAAAAGACCCACCCACCCCAGACTTCCCGCAGCTCCTCTCTCTGTTTTCTCAGCACATGTTGTTCTCTGCATATTATGAATTGTAAAGATCCTTAATTTGTCTATCTATATGTTACCAATAATAAATTTGTGTATGTTTATTCAAAATCTGCCAAGGAGTCCAGTTCATTTTGTTGTTTCTTTAGGTACTTTGTAAAAGGTTCCCATTCTTCTTTAAAGTCACAGTTGTCCTTCTCACGCAATTTGTGTGTCAATTTCGCCAGTTCCACATAGTCCATCAATTTCTCTTGCCACAGTTCTTTGGTCGGGATTTCTTCGTTCTTCCATCCTTGTGCTATTAAGACTCTTGTCATCATTGTCGCATACATGAAAATATTCTTCAGCTTCCTTGGCAGGTCTTTTCCTACAATCCCTAACAAGAATGCTTCAGGCTTTTTTTTTACAAATGCTAATTGGAACATTTTCTTCAACTCATTGTATATCATTTCCCAGATTTTTTAAATTTTACTACTGAGACAGTGTCTTATAACCCCATGCTTACCCCAGCTTAGTCCCCGACAAAGAGGAAAGCAGACAGCATGTCTGCTAAATGGGTCTTCTAGGAGAACAACCTTGTCAGTGGCTAAGTTCCTTTTCCTGGCACTCAAGCGTCGGAAACGTACAATTGAATGCCTTGATGTGGGTTATCTGTGAGAGGTTTAGTGCTGTGGCCCTACCTTATTCATGTACCCCTATGATGTTTTAGTTCATAATTCTGTATTGTGTTTTATTTCTGTGTTTTATTTCTGACTATCGGTCGAATAAAGGAATTGATTGATTGAATTTTACTACAATCCCACCACATGTGGTAAAAAGTCCCTTCTTTTTCCTTAACCCTAGGACACATTTTCAAGGATCTTAGGATTGACCCTGACAAAATCATTAAAATAATTCCATCCAGTGAACAGGCTTCCAGTGTGATGCATCCTCCTGATAACTGGACGGTAAATATACTGGGAGATCCCACGTGACCAGAGGATAGCTGAGGAAGCACTGTGTCTCTGGGTGCTCTGTGAAACACCCACCCAAGTGCCTCCATCTTCCCAGGGCTCCAGCTCAATTTATTGGCCCTCATGTGGTCCACAGCTGTGCCCAGACAATGGACCAGATCATGCATGTCCTCACTTGGCTACAGCAGTGGGTCATCAGCATACTGATGACATTTTGCCCCCAAATTCCTAATAATCACACCAGGTGGCTTCATACAGGTGCTGAGGATTACCACAGCTTTCAGTGTGGTACCTCTGTTTTGTGCAGCAGCTGCCTACAATCTGTACTTTCCACAAACAGTCAACTGCATTTTTGTTTCAACAACCTTTTCAAGCTGGGTGAAAAGGCTTCTGCCTTAGGTGCTCTATTTTTGCTATTTTAAAACCTGTTTTCTGTTGCCTTTTGCACTGTTTCTAAAACTAGTCGAGCTGTTTTTATGATATGAATTGATACACAAATGTTATCACTGTGGCAAAAGTGTGGTGGGACCATGGTATTGTCAAAATCCTAGCAGTACATTGTCACTCTACCCTGCCATTATCTTAATTCTTCCTTCCCAGCAGAGACAGACTCTTTACCAATTTAATAAACCAGCACCAGTCTATAGAATCTGAAGTTCCTCACATTAGCCAGAACTACAAACTATCTAGCTTCTCTGTTTCAGACCTATCCTTATTATCTAATTATGGTTTATTGCAACTCATTTTGAATGACCACATATACTGCTGAGGGGGAGAGAAGTAGTGTATGTGGAAAACCACCTTGACACACAGAACAGGACTGTCAAACGCAAAGGTTGCCAGACTGCCATTACGAAATATAGCTTGTGAGCAAAGTGCCGCTGCCTAGCTGTCTTTCCTGTGCCAGGGGATACTGAAACATTGCCCTGTTGGCACTGGCTCTGTTTACCACAATGGCATCAACTTCATGAGCTGGGGACCATTTTGTTTGGGTAGCCCCAGCCAAGGTCATCGTTGCGTAGTGTGTCAACCCACGAATAGCAATTTCTTGCTATTTCTGAGGTGAATTAGTAGTCTCCGTTTGCATCAAAAGCTGTGAGGAATCCCTGCTACATTTGGGACGTGGCAGGGCCGACTTAGTCAGAGTTTCTTGGATTAAGCCCTTAAAACAAATTAAGCAGGGGGAAAAATCTGCTAAAAAGATGAGTCACTACTATATAAAACTCGTTCTGTACCATCCCACAGAAGTAAAAAAAAAAAATTTACCCATGGTACAGAAAATTTGAAATCCAATTATCTGTAGAGATGTACAATCTACATTCATATATTTACCTCAAAGAACAAACTATGATGAATGATATAGCCAATTCAGTTGACCTCCCTACAGTAGCATATGTTGAAAACCTTGAGGTGGGAAACCTCAAGTCGAAGGGCCAAATTCACCATCCAAGCCTCAGTGTCTGGTCCTTGTGGGTTTTTCTCAGGTCAAATCCTTGACTAGCCCTGCTCTGCACCCAACTGAAGTGCTTTTGCCTGGCAAAGGTATGTCCTTGAACCATACTAATAATGTTCATTCCTTATCTCCACTTCTCTTTCTTCTATTCTATTTGCCACCACTTATGATGGCAGTGGTACTGATTTTGGTGTCTGTCTCTTTGCCAAGAGACCAATTTATATCTCCCAGTTTTGGTGATGCCATCCTTCATGGGCAGTCACTATTCTTTCTCCAGAATGGCAGGAATTTCCTGTAGGAGCACCCAAAACACTTCCAAGCCCAGGGAAAGATAGTCTCACCATGCTTACAGTTTCCTGAACCATGAATGTATGGTGAATGGGTACCACTGGGGTAATAAAGATGAACCCTACTGGTATCCATTCATTTCGCTTTGATTTCAAAAACCAAATGAAAATTGAACCAAGGGGGTCCCATTCAGTTCAAATTTTCATCTGTTCTGCAATGGAGGCACACCCCTTTTCAGGATTCTCCCCTCTCCCCCGAAACATGTTTGTTTGTTTGTTTGTTTGTTTGTTTCTACCTCCATCTTTCAAAAAGTTGCCCAAGTTGGCTTATAGCAATTTAAAGAGGCAATACAGTGGTGCCTCGCAAGACGAAAAGAATCCGTTCTGCGAGTCTCTTCGTCTAGCGGTTTTTTCGTCTTGCGAAGCAAGCCAATTGACGGATTAGCAGATTAGCGCTATTAGCGGCTTTTAGCGGCTTAGCGGCTTAGCGGCTTAGCGGATAAGCGGCTTAGCGGCTTAGAAAAAGGGGGGAAAGGAAAAAAACCCCGCAGGAACTCGCAAGACATTTTCGTCTTGCGAAGCAAGCCCATAGGAAATTTGTTTTGCGAAGCACCTCCAAAATGGAAAACTCTTTCGTCTAGCGAGTTTTCCGTCTTGCGAGGCATTCGTCTTGCGGGGCAACACTGTATGTAGTAACAGCAGTGCAGATTAGTTATTAGCAGAGAGTGAAAAGGCACAGCAACTGCAACAATACAAACCACAAAGGGCTAGTTTCGTTTCCTTATGGAGTTGCCCAAGATTACGATCATAATATTCAGAGTACAAACACATTAATGTCGGCTTACTGATGCCCACCCTATATAGAAAGCCATTCCATATAAAATTAAAGGATGCAGTTTACATGACTGGTAAAAGCATTGCCTTAGCAATATGTATTTAGATTAAAATGCGCTGTGTTTTCTCTGAAGGTACATGAATTATGAAAGGCAATTAATCTAGAAAATTCAGTGAGGGAAAACAGGTTATCATCCCTGACACAACTATAGAAACCATATTGCCAGAAAATGTTTGGAAGCCAAATGATAAATTATAGGGATCTGAATTATATGCTAGATGGATAGATTTCATACCTTAACCATCATCTGACCAAAGTAGTACCTTCTGATGCTTTATATCAGTGGTTTCCAATTAACTAATTACTGAGGACCCCCTATTTTTCAAAAGCCAAGCCACAGACCCCCTACTTTTGAAATTTTTGATGGCTCTATGGTAGTTACCTCTGCAAAGCAATTTTTTGAACAAGATGTGGGGTAGCCCCTAATAAGCAGAGTATTTTAGGTATACTAAAAAACAAACCATAAAAATTGTGACATTACCATGCAAAAATGACAAAAAATTGTTAAGAGGGAGACATGGGATGGGGCAACGGACCCCCTGTGTGTGTTCCGCGGACCCCCAGTGGTCCCTGAACCCCTAATTGGGAACCGCTGCTTTATATTGCTTAATTAAAGCTTTTGGTCAAGTGTGTGGATGTCTTCACTTTGCAGAACAAGAGACACACCTCCCCGCCTTTCCTGCAGTCACTGCAGCATAAAGGAGACACCTCTATATAAAACACAGCTGCAAGCCATACAGACAATTTACAAGTCTCAGTGTTCTTATTTAGGTAGAAGCCCCACAGCACAGATATTCTTAATGGTGGACCCCAGTGGTGGAATGCCATTAATCAGATGGTAATGGACAGGAAGGTGGGTGGCTGCTGATAGTTTTGGACCATTTGAGATGGTTTTGGACAGCTGCCAGCTTGTGTGTTAAAAAAAAATACTTTGATAAGTTTCAAACAATATGGGCTTTACAATGTTGTAAAATATGGGGTGGCTGGAGCTGTTTTTGAACTGGACTGATGCCAGCGAGACCTCAGGATTTCAGTCAGCTGTAACCTAGAGTCAAATGTTTGTCTGAGCTGTTCAAGGTCATCTGTTTTCCTTGATTTGTGTGCCCTGAGGTTTGTGCGGTGCCATAAATGAGATACTGCCCCTTTGCAGAAGACAAGAACTCATTGCAAAACTCCCAACTTCTTTTGCACACTCCCCAAATGCAGACTTGTTAGACGGTTGAATTTAACACCTTCTTGATCTAAAGTAGAACCAATCCAGCCAGGATTACACTCCAAATAGCCCATGATGAATGGGGATAAGAGCAGAGGCACAAAATTCTAGCCCTGCATGTTGGACAACAGACAATTGCAGAATGAGATTTGAAGGTATCCCAAAAGTCAAGAAAATGGTGGGTTGCTAAGTGATGCAGCTCTGGAGCAGTGCAAGGAAGGGGTGGACCTTAGAGTCATCCTTAGCTAAATCTAATGCATTGGTGAAGGAAAATAAATTTTCAATTAGGTATTACTGAGAACTGGAGCTGTAAGCGAGGAATCTATGTATGAGTAAATCCCAAATTCTGACCTATTACAACTCACAAATCAGACCTGTAGACAGGTCTGATTTGTCTTGTTTAAAATGCCATTAAAAAAAAAAAAAAACAAAATCTGAGGGATCCTTTCCTCTGATCAAACTAGAGATCCTTATCATCCATATGAACATTTATAGACTATTACCATTTGTATCATCCTGACTGCATAAACTCAAGGGTTTTTTTTGTCTTCCAAATTATGCCATTATTTGATCCTGAATAGATACTGAAATAATGAATCATTTTCATTACCATCCTTTGTAAAATATAATCACTTTCTTCTCCCCATTTAATATCAGCCATAAAACCTTCTTCTTTTTTTGGTGTGGTTGTGTATAAACCTAATACCTGAAGCTTTTCCTATGCATAATTTGTCACAGCTGTTAAACCCCAGCAGAAATAGCCTGTCAGAGAAAAATACTCATCAAAAGTCAGATGATAATCCCAAACATCTGAAGCTCTATTTCCAGCTGAAACATGCTAATGGAAACAGAACATTTCAAGATTTCAACCAAGTTTGGGTATCCTTTTCTCCCCAATGTTTTAAAAAGGAAGTGTCATGATCTGAAGCTCATGATTCATGCTGATTGCAATGTTTGACCACAACACAATAAAGACAAGATGGAGGTTAACCATGGTGTGACTGAAATATCTGTGATGTGATGACTTTTGTAACAAATGAGAGCATTCACGGTAAGAATAGAGTGTTAGAAAGTTTATTGCTATGGGCTTTGCAGACTTCAATCTATTGAATATAACTTTAAAGGACTATTGAGCCTGCTTCCACCTAGATTATCAAAACTGGCTGGAGTCCTGAAATCCACTCACGTTGAAGCCAATTTTAAGCCAGTTCACACTGAGAGGTTTTGAAGGCTGCAGCCATGATGTGTGTCAGGCCTAATCCTCATGTCAGTTTCCTGCTCCACACCACTGCAAAACCCCACACTGATTCTTACAAAGCTCCCTTGTGCAGAACATTGGGTCCTCCTGGCTCAATATTGTCTACAATATCCAGGTCTCCAGCAGGAATTATTCCAAGTCCACCTGGAGATGTCAGGGTTTAAACCAGGGACATTCAACATGCAAAACATGTGTGCTCTGACGTTAAAACCATGGGTCCATCCCCAAATGATCCCTCTGGTTGCTTGTATTGCTGCTGCTTATTGGGAAGTAGAGAGGGGCAGTTGTGAGACCAGTGCAGTGCGAACACACAAGCAAGAGTGCTGAGTTGGCTCTGCTGGTGCATTTGCACTGCCCTGCCCTGCCCTCACCGTCTCCTCTCCCGCTCTGCTAGTAAACATCATTGCCACGCTAGACCAGAGATTGGGTGAGTGCTGCCAGTCAACTGTGCAGCCTGATTCTTGGGTCTTAGCTATAGCTTTATATGGGAAGAAGCATCACTGCTGTTTCAAGCAGAACCTACCTAGGAGCGTTCCCTTCTTGTTTGGGACAGAATGCCCCATGAGGATGATGTTTCGTGGCTGAGCAGAGCTTTAAAAAGCAATTGGCTACTTACTGCAAGGTAAAAGCTGCACCTATCACACCACCCTGCCTATCAAACTAGCTCCATCTGGTAAAGAGGTTGAGACCCTACCTGCCCACAGACTGTCTTTCCAGAGTGGTGCATGCTCTAGTTATCTCCCACTTGGACTACTGCAATGTGCTCTACGTGGGGCTACCTTTGAAGGTGACCTGGAAACTACAGCTAATCCAGAATGCAGCAGCTAGACTGGTGCCTGGGAGCGGCCACCGAGACCACATAACACCAGTCATGAAAGACCTACATTGGCTCCCAGTATGTTTCCGAGCACAATTCAAAGTGTTGGTGCTGACCTTTAAAGTCCTAAACAGCCTCGTTCCAGTATACCTGAAGGAGCTTCTTTACCCTCATCATTCAACCCGGACATTGAGGTCCAGCGCCGAGGGCCTTCTGGCAGTTCTGCCACTGTGAGAAGCGAAGTTACAGGGAACCAGGCAGAGGGCCTTCTTGGTAGTGGCACCTGCCCTGTGGAATGCCCTCTCACCAGATGTCAAAGGAAAAAACAACTACCATGTTTTTAGAAGACATCTGAAGGTAGCCCTGTTTAGGGAAGCTTTTAATATCTGAAGGACTATTGTATTTTAATATTTTGTTGGAAGCCGCCCAGAGTGGCTGAGGAAACCCAGCTAGATGGGCAGGGTATAAATAATAAATTGTTGTTGTTGTTGTTGTTGTTGTTGTTGTTGTTGTTGTTGTTGTTGTTGTTATTATTATTATTAATACTTAGACATCATTTGATCTGCTGGGGTTCTGGGTTGTCTTGAAGAGAGTCTGGAATAAGCTTCACCTCCTCCCAAACTCAATATGCTTCTTCTCCTGGGCTTCCTTTGTGCTAGGGCTCACCTGAAGTCAGCATCTGTTTTAAGTTCCTGGGTTCAGCCCCAGAGAATATAAGGTTGGAGGATATGCCCTATCAATGAATGTAATATAAGTTACAATGCAACAGAAAATCAATGGCAATTTTGGCATCAGATAAAGGAATACAACAGGAACATCACGGACGTGTGGGTGGGAAGTCAAATGTTATAATGAAATTATATTATATTATATTATATTATATTATATTATATTATATTATAGGTATAGGTAAAGGTACCCCTGCCCGTACGGGCCAGTCTTGACAGACTCTGGGGTTGTGCGCCCATCTCACTTAAGAGGCCAGGGGCCAGCGCTGTCCGGAGACACTTCTGGGTCACGTGGCCAGCGTGACAAAGCTGCATCTGGTGAGCCAGCGCAGCACACGGAAATGCCGTTTACCTTCCCGCCAGTAAGCGGTCCCTATTTATCTACTTGCACCTGGGGGTGCTTTCGAACTGCTAGGTTGGCAGGCGCTGGGACCGAGCAACTGGAGCGCACCCCGCCGCGGGGATTCGAACCACCGACCTTTCGATCGGCAAGCCCTAGGTGCTGAGGCTTTAACCCACAGCGCCACCCGCGTCCCTATATATTATGTTATATTATATTAGTGAATTGAATAATGTCAAATTTTGTGTTAAAAGCTCATTAAAAATATATATATTTATTATAAAAGAAAGGTATCTGCATTTTTGTCACCACTAAGCAATGACAGAAAGTTCTCCCGGCACAGCGCGGATTACTGTGGTTGCACTTCAGCACAGAGCATGCAAATTCCTGGAGCACTGGCCTTTCTTTTTCTTCTTCAAATGAAGCACACTTCCTCTCCCACCTTACATGACCTTGCCTGCTAAGCTGACCGCGCTTGCCTGCTTAAATATTTGGCAGGGGCAGTAGCACCCGGAATGTGGCTTCTCAGTGTTCCTTGTCAAGCCAGCATCTGAATGGGTGGTTGAGACCGAGGATGTTTTCTGCTTGGAATGAACTAACGCACAACTATTTCATCTGCTGCTGACCATTGCAGAGCAAGGCACGGACATTTTCAGTGAAACTCTAGAAGGCAAATAGTAAATCTGCTAGCATCAAATCAAAATTTTGTTGTGGTCCAAAGACCCACAAAACAATTTCAAAATTAGATATAGTGGTATCTCAGGTTAAGAACTTAATTCATTTTGGAGGCCTGTTCTTAACCTGAAATTGTTCTTAACTTGAGATACCACTTTAGCTAGTGGGGCCTCCCACTGCTGCCGCACCGCGGCGGCACAATTTCAATTCTCATCCTGTAGCAAAGTTCTTAACCCAAGGTACTATTTCTGGGTCAGCGGAGTCTGTAACCTGAAGCGTCTGTAATCTGAAGTGTCTGTAACCCGAGGTACCACTGTACAGTTAAAATGACCAGACAGACAGATGGAAGAAACTAAGGCAGTCATTTTGTTTTATCTAGAGCATAATGATCTTTGTTTCTTATAACCTCTGAAAGAAACTTTGCCACGGCCTGTGTAATATCATTTGACCTGTGTTCCAAAAGATATTTAATACGGGAGGCTTCAGATTTTCCCAGCAGATTTTCCAGTAGGGGTTTGATCAGTTGATCCCTTGCTTGCTCATATTGCCCACAATGCAGTAGGATATGCTTCACACAATCAATGTCCTGGGAACATAAGAGAGAGAGTTTGGATTTGATATTTCGCTTTATCACTACCCGAAGAAGTCTCAAAGCGGCTAACATTCTCCTTTCCCTTCCTTCCCCCACAACAAACACTCTGTGAGGTGAGTGGGGCTGAGAGACTTCAAAGAAGTGTGACTGGCCCAAGGTCACCCAGCAGCTGCATGTGGAGGAGCGGAGACGCGAACCCGGTTCCCCAGATTACGGGTTTACTGCTCTTAACCACTACACCACACTGGCTCTCAAACAAAGCCTATTCTTATAGGGGATGCCTCTCAGTCTGAAATTAGAACTTCCGAGAAAATACATTTAGTCTGGCTTTGATAAATAAACGCCAGTAAGTAGATACAGACAAATTCCTAGCATAGAACATGGAAGCCTACGTGGCCAGTTGTGTGGAAGTGCACAGAGTAACTCAACTGAGTTTGTAACTCTGGCGAACAGCTCAGCAGAACTCAAGTCTTGATGCCGAGCCAAGGAGCTTAACGGGGAGATGTAAGAGCTTCTACTCAGCTCAGAGGTTGCCAAGGCCATTTCCCCCAAATCTGTGCCTAGCCTGTGTCCCACTCTTCCTTGTCTCATGCTCACTTCATTAACTTTGTGACTACTACTGTGAGTCTCAGACATTATGGACTCTTTTTCTTAATATAAATTATGCTGCGATTATATAGGACTTTAAGGGGCAGTAACATTAGAAGCCGCTTCAATTTTCCTATAAAAATAAAATAAAGTTCCTTTAAAAAGGAAAGAGAGAAAGAATCTTTGCTGGGAAGGAAACAGATGGCATATAATCTTATGGCTGTTTCTTTCCCGCTTTTCTCCTCTTCCTCCTTCCCATTTATGCTGCAAGTGGCTTTTAATGACAGAAGAGGGGAATATATTGTGGTTTCACACATAGAACAGATTTTATGGTCACTTATTCCTAACTAGAAGATAGAGAGATGCAGTAAATAAGAAATCATTTTTGTCCTGGATGAATTGACAATCCCATTTAACAATGTGTATTTAAACATATTTATTTACTTTTTTTAAAAAAAATGTCCCAACTGTCTTTACAAAAATAAAAATTCAAAGAGAATAACACTCTGGAAAAAATGTCACAGGTTCAAACCCACCAAAGAAAGCATCTTATTCTACACTTTTGATATTTCAGCGCTCTGTACAATATTGAGATACAACAGGTGACTTAGCGCTGTTCTTTATGGTTGTTATTCTTTATAACATTTTTCGGGGGCTGGGGGGAATTAAAACCATCCTAGAGCAACAGTAATACAGAACTCAATTTAACAGCCTAGATCAGGGGTCAGCAAGGTTTACCGGCCATGGGCCAGATCACTCCCACAGAAATTGTCCGTGAGCCAGACTGGTGCAGCGCAATGCCGGAAATCGCCTCTGTGCATGTCCGTGGCACCAGAAATTGCTTCTGCGCATGCCCAGATGCTGAAAATCGCCTCTGTGCAGAAGCAATTTTCAGTGTCTGGACATGCACAGAAGCGATTTCCGGTATCTGCGCATGCGCAGACGCGATTTCCAGTGCTGCTCAGTGAGTCCCCATGCCATGCTGTGTTGGTTTAGTGCAGTGTGCAGGGGACTCACCAAGTGGGTGGCTTGGTTCGGGGGTGGCTTGTGGGTCGGTAAAACGGTCTTCGTGGGCCACATCCGGCCCATGGACCACACGTTGCCAACCCCTGGCCTAGATCTTATCAAAAGTAATAGTAAAAAACAAAACAAAACACACACACACACACCACCAGCAGCAGCAGCATAAATAACCGAAACATAAGCCCTGTTAAGATGTTCAAAGAAGTCCCAGCATGGGTGTGGCTTGCCTCCTCACAACTCTAGAGGGAGGCAGAAGCTCAGCAGAGAGCCTGTCATGTTGTGCCCAGGGCCACCCTTATCCCCCCACCCCATGTCTCTGCCTCTGGTCCACTCATTTATTCAGCGAGCATCCTGATTTGCTTGCACCAAGCTTGTGCAAGCCAGACTACAGACTGTCACTATTTTGCAGGGGGAATTTGAGGGAATACCAGAACTTTAGGTTTGTGCTGTTAGAGTAAAAGACTCTGTTGCCCTGGCCTAGAACAGCAACCCACTTTTTTCAAAGGATTGGACCTTTTGCGGTTTAAAAGTGATGCATTGAAAAGTGTGGGGTGAACAAATGATTTGATCTGTATTTTCATGAGGAACTACCTAATTCATATTAATTGAACCAATACACGAATTAAAGGACTGCCCTCTTTCAAAATTCGCGATTCTGTGAATTTTGCTACGCAGTTCTCCAACTAATGTGCACACGAATTCATGTATTCGGGAAAAGTGTACACGGAAATTGGTGGAAACAACATATAGAAATGCATTATATTAGGAATTTTTGCTTCCAAAAATATGTATATTAGCACATTTGTGAATTGCTGCAGAAATAAGGAGAACAGAATTCAAGATTGGAAAAATGAGGAATCGAAACTGATTTTGGTTTTCCCATTCCTAGTTCCAGTATTATGCTTGAGTCCCTCCTGTGAAATACTGATCATTTGGAAGCACCCTGGGGGGATCCACAGCGGGAATAAGCATCTAAAGGAGAGACAGAAATCCTGGTAAAAAGGGAGGGGAAAGAGCAAAACCTGATCTAAACCATATGCTTGTGGGCCTTGTGGTTTTAAACTCACCGACAGCTATCAGGGAAAGTTTTAGTCTCTATTCAGGATTGCAACCAAGCATGCTGAAATTAAAATGGAGCAGGGAGACTCTTCATTACCCACCTGCCAGATTTTTAGATTTAGATCTGTTCACTTTGCATGCAGTTAGGGACAGAGGTAGGTCTCTCTTCCAGACAAGCTCAAAGGGGCAATGAAAAATGGTGTATTTCTAAACTCTGTGAGTTTCTGGAAATGGCAAAATTGATGGCAACTCTTAGAGGCCATTCAAATCAGAGAATAATTAAAGAGTGGGAGGGAGTGAAGGAATATATGAAAAAATATGGTTCCGGAACTGGAATATTAATAGATAACGTGTAAAACGTGCAGGGGTAAGCAAGGAAATAATAAAAGAATCAGCTGAACAATGATGAAATTATACCAACACAACAAGACAGAAGAAGTAAAAAAGAAATAATGAGATCACACATGGGTGAAGGGGAACTTGAAATATTATTTATAATATAAAAGCTTTAATATAAAATTTCTAACTGTGTTGTATTTGTATACAGCAAAGAGAAGTTTAGAGTAATTAGGTATAGTTTAATTTCGTTCATTATGTAATAGGTTTATGTTAGAATATGGATGTTGAAGTTGATGTTTGTAATTTTTCTTTTTTCAGTTTTTTCTCTGTTTTTTCAACAGAGAAAAAACAAAAAACACACAAAAGAAAAATGGTGTATTTCATCCCACTCTGCCCACTCTGTTTCCGAAACTGAAAAGGTGTCAAGGTGCAAAGGGGGTTATTGTTCCTCAAAAGCTGCCCAAATGGCAGTCAGGAACGAAATTTGGGGAGCAATCTAGGTTAAAAGTTTCAAGATGCCAAGAACATTCTGAAAGGCCCAAATCCCAAATGGGTGGTGATGGTCATAAATGTACTGAATTCAAGGGAAATGTGACCCCTCTGCAAGAGACCATTTGAGGGTACAGCAGAACTGAACAAAATATTTTAGTGTAAGTGGATAGTTTTAAGTCTTTTCATAAAGGCAGGATGTGGGTGTAGGGTACCCTCTGCATTCTAAGCAAAGGGGTGCTTAAAGTGTGTTGGTATTAAGATTGGGCAGATAATAAGTCTATTTAGTGGAAGCCAAAAAAGGGGTTTATGTGCCATACACAATGGTTGGACAAGGCTGCCTTTGTCAAGAGATTTACTCTTATATCTATTGTTTTTCTGGCCAATGCCAATAACTATATCAAAGACGGATGTCAGGGAATTTGCACCTGCTTGTAGCTGTTCCACAGCAGTGAGTGTTAAGGGCATAGCTCTTTGGCACTGAGAAATTTTTGTTTAGCAAAAACTGACGCGCCCAGGATTTTTTCAATATGAATAATAGAATTGTAGAGTTGGAAGGGACCCTGAGAATCATCTAGGCCACTCCCTCCTGCAATGCAAGAGTGTGTAGCTGTCCCATACGGGGATCAAACCTGTAACCTTGGTGTTATCGGCACCATGCTCTAACCAGCTGAGCCCTCCAAGTATTTCTCAGCCCTTGGTTAAAAGCTGAAATGAATCAGCACACCAAAATGCTCCTCCAGAAATCTCCTATGCAAATGTTGATGATGGGTATTGGCTAAATCATAGGTTTCCAAATTGTGGTCCACAAGTTTCATCCAGGAGGTCTGGACATCCATCTCTGTATATACGCCTCTCCAATTTTTCTCCATTGCATTCTGTTGTTTGCTTCCTGCATCAACCTAAGACCTGTTGTTAATTTTAGTTTGTTCACCCAAATTTCATAGGTGGCCATCCCCTTGATTTTTAACAAATGTAGAGTCTCCACAATAACACTGCCTTGTTCCATTGGCTTAAGTTGTCTCTTTCCCCATGCCCCATGTCTTATGGCAACCTCTGCTGACCCAGTGATTCTTAGTACCCTCTTTCTCTTTAGCTTTCTGACAGCTGCTGAATTGAGATCTCCAGGAGTGCTGGGAACTCAGGGCCTTGTTGTCTCATAATTGAGGGTGTTAGACCTTACCATTCTATGCTGGCCTGATTGTGGGTTGGAATGGACCTTTCTTCCTTTAGGGCAATAGATCCAGCTGAAACAGTTATCCCACTACACTTCGGTCATCAGAGTCTGATTTGCATAAACAGGGTATATCAAGTCCAGAGCGGACAGTAGGTGGGGGTTGACATTTGAGTAAGAGAGGCTATATATTACACTTAATCACCCCATTGATCATCAAATAATAAGCAATGGTATCACCCAGCAAATACATTGTGTTGAATCCAACTGTGCTCATCTGTCAGAAGGATATTTGATGCAGTGGACACCACCAATAACAGAAAAGGAGCGGAAGGGTTTGTTTTGCTGATTCCCCCTTCTTGTTGAAGCTTCGCTATCCAGAAGATTACAGATCCTTCAGAACAGCATGGAAGGTGGCAAAAGTCCTCCACTTCCTCTTCGATTAGTAGAAACCTTCCTAGATGAAAGATTCTTCCGCAAATGGGAGCATTGAATGTACAGCCCATTGTGATGTACCCTGCTCTGTTTTCTCTTTTCTCAGATTTTGAGTACTGCTGGGGTGGGGAGAGATACTTGCTACAGACGGCATTATTCTGAACTGAATCTGGTAGCCTTGTCAGCTTTCGGCTTATGTTTTTAAACATATATTGTGGACTACCTCCTGCCCCCCGCACTTAGCATGCAAGAACATGGAATTACTTAGGTTCTTCAATGAATGTTAGTCTTACAGCAGTGTACATGAGACCAGAATCCGACCCCATAACCCTTTTACCTTTAAATGGATATATTTTCTTTCCACTGTTGCCTTCAAGTTATATGATCTCCTACTTAAGATGCATGCAGGCCGGGATGCCACAAACTTCCTCAGGGTTCCTCAAGGGCTAAAACTAAAACCTAATTATACCTATTTGGTCAGACCGAATGCTCTACCTTTTGTTTCTTGTCCACTCCCTCCCCCCATTTTAATATTGCCTCCTTCCCATCTTTTTCTGCTTGCCAAAAAATCTCCTGAAGAGAAAATAGAGATTGTTTTACTTTTGCCTTAAAGGGCTCCTTGTCTTCCTTGCCTTATTAAATAACCACACCAGAATATCTAATATTCTGTGGACAGCTTGGATGAAAATGAAGCATAACACTGGTGGAAGGAGTATGGTGTTGTCCCTAATTTGGTACCCAGCCAACAAAAAGTTTGCGTTGACCAACTTGAGGACTCCAACACAGCTTTCTGCATTTTAAGGAGACGATATACCAAAAAGAACCAATCACTCTCAATCCCAATGTGATTGGACCCTATTCATATAAACCCAGTGAACTAAAAGGGAATGTTTTCACCGAACCATCATTTCCCAAGTGTCATTCTAATACTACATTTGGAATATCTGCTGGATGACAGGAATTTTAAGTTTGGGGGCCCTTCTGCAAAAAGGCCTATTTGTCCTCCCAACATACTATTCGAAAAAGGATGGAAGTTCTTTTCAAATGCAGTTTTAGTTTTTAAAAAAGATATATAAATATATGTTTAAGTTGACTGATAAAGAACAATGTGTCACTAACACAAAAATTCTTTTTAAAGAAATTAGGCTGTGTGCTAATTTTGAACATTATTCAATCAAACTAAATACAGTGGGTTGTATCCAGTGTGAGTTATAATCAAAGTAGACCCATTGAAATTAATAGGCATGACTAACCTAGGCCCATTAATGTTAGTGGGTCTACGCTGAGTAGAAATTAGTTGGAGACGACGGAATAAAAATGCTACCTAGACCTTGTTCACATAGGCAGCCATTAATCACACAGGGCTGCTGATATCCAATAGGAGTTAATTTATTTGGTGTTACTATTTGGCTGGCAATCCACAGATCTCCAAAGTAATATGATTTATGTGCTTACATGCATGGAAAGAGAGTTGAACAGGACTGGGGAGGGTTAAGAAGATTTATGGAGATATTGATATTAAATGAGATTAGGCTCTGTTTGTGGAGATTACTAAGGTATTTCAGGTTCTCTTGTAGTTTTGAGAAACAAATGTTCCTATATATGAAATATAGATTTGTTTCACACAAAAAGCGAATAATGACTTCTATTTACAATTAACAGACTGATCAATCTATCCCAAAACTCGCCATTAGCTTATGGAATTCACTGATATAAAACACAGATAGTGTTCAGCAGCTTTAAATGGGGAATAGACAAAGGATAGAACTATCAATGGCTCGTGAATACCAGTTGGCGGTAGCGGGAAGCAGAAGAATAGTGGAGTGAAGGCTGTTGACTTACTGCCCTTCTCGGGAACTTTCAGGACACATATAGCAGGCCACTCCTGGGATCAGGGTGCAAGAATAGATGGACCTTAGTTCTGATCCACAAAGGATATTCGTAAGTTGTAGATGACCTTATAGCTGAGTCCAAACAATTGTGGACCTTGGGGTCTCAAATTTCAGTGGCACCCTGTGCAATGCCATAATTCACGGCTCCCCCACCTCTTGTCTTCCATTCTACATCCCAGTTGTGATGCCCCCTGCAGCGCCCACATGCCTCCACACCCACTGCAACCGAATCGGCTGCATTCTCCTCAATCCACCTTTGGTCCGAGAGAAAAACACAGACATCATCGTCACCATCATTTTATCATTTATATCCCACCCACCTGACTGGGTTTCCTGGCCACTGTTGGCAGCTTCCAACATATATAATAACAAAACATTACACATTAAAAAGCTTCCCTATACAGGGCTGCCTTCCTATGTCTTCTAAAGGTTATATAGTTACTCATCTCCTTGACATCTGATGGGAGGGCGTTCCACAGGGTGGGTGCCACTACCAAGAAGGCCCTCTGCATGGCCTTTTGTCATTTTGCTGTTTCACCAGATGTGCAAGGAAATACACAGAGCCACTTCCAAATTACCTAGAAACCTCAATTTACACTTCTCAAATAGCATGCTTCGACTTGGGCTGCATCGGGGCTCATTTCATTTCCCTACCGTGTCAGCTTATGAGCTCCAGAAAGACATCTGACATGTCTACTTCATGCCCATCTGACAAAAGCTGTCCATGCTGCCGACTCGCCAAGTCCTGACCATGAAATTCTTATTCTGGAAGGAAATAAGGTTTAGAGGCTGGAGTAGGGCTGTGTGTGTGTGTGTGTGTGTGTCGGTGGTGGTGGGGTTACTTCCTTTCTGTTAAAACATCTCCTACCTGAGGCACCGGCATCCTGTTCAACTTTCAGATCCAGAAACAGCAAACTCAATCTAGCTGTGGCAGGCAAAGGCTGAACTGGAATGCCAGCAGCAGGCTGGGGCTCCCAAACCACATTCTCCTGGAAATAAGACGAGACCCGGAGAAACCACACCAGCCAAAAAACCAAGCATTTTCACCCTGTTTGTTTAAAAGTGCTTTCAATTTGTCTGCGCATGCCAGCAACCTTTAATATATCACTTTAATATTTTTCCTACAAATCATTACTAAATGTTCAATTAAAAAAAAATATGCGTGTGGTATACTTAGATTCTCTTTTTCTGGATCTCTGTGTCCTCATTATGTCATCTGCTAGGAGGAGTGTGGAGACCCACCAAACCACAATTTTGCTCGACGTTGTTGAGAACAAGCGCTTATCCATTACATGATTTGTTACTGGTGTTTCATTTTGTTTTTTAAAATCCATTTCAGAGAAAAGGAGAATTCATCCAAAGAGAATTTGCTTAATATGGTCAAAGGCAGATTATCAAGAAATGAGCATGTAGCAGTTAGGGAATGAGAAATGTAAAATTTTTGAGTGGGTTTGCTGTGTGACAATTACTCTCAGTAGACATATATGAATAGAGTATTCCTATAAATATGTAATGATTTTATAAATTTTTACTTGTTGGTACTGCTATGCCACCAGCATGAAGAATATATTCTATTAAGAAACTCTTGCCTGTCCTTGAAGAAACTGAGTAATGTTATAATTTGACATCCATCTTATATTCTTATTTGTCTTGCTTTTTGGACAGATTGGATAAAAATTAAAGGGAGCAACAATTTCAAGCGTTGTAACAGAAAGGAGGGTGGAGAGATCATAGTTCAGTAATAGAGTACTAGGTCTGCATACACTGCCTTCCATTACCAATTAACGCGGGGCAGGGGTTAGTCACCAGACTGCAAGTTTCCATTTTGAGGTTCAAGCTATATTCCTAGAAGGGCTGCCACATCAACAGTTACTAAACATGATGTCTATGTTTTACCTCCACTTTTGGAGGCAGGAGAACAGTCATTGGGAATCACGGTGTCTGTCTGAGTGCCGTTTCCCCTTGGCGATCTTGAGGGAGTTAACTTGAGAGACTAGGAGAAATGAGATTGTCCACACACACACACAAAAACCACCTGAATGCATTGCTGAACCTTGACACTTGATGCATTTGCAGAGCCTGAAATGGGTCTGATTGTGAGGTATGGAAAATGACATTTATATTCTACAAGGAGGGTTCCCCCCACCCTCTGCTTCTCTTCCCCTCTCCAGTAATGGAGCAGTTTACATTTACTTTAAAATAATAATAATAAAAAGCCTTTCTATTCTGTGGAAAGTGTTTTAGGACTTTTTGTCCACCTGCTAGCTCCATTTCATTTGTTTAAACACACTTTCTAATGGCGGAGTTTATATATATTTTCCAAGAAAATAAAAACGCTAAAAATATACACGTGGTGTTGGGGAGACTGTCGGCAGGTAGCGAGGTTGGGGACTGGAATGATCAAGGGACCTCACACTGGTGTGTGTTGCAGTTTATGCCAACTATGGCACATTCATCATTATCATGGGGATTGCCCTTGTGTGTGTGTGCAAACTGCTCTCTCCTTCTCCCTTCCCAACACCCAGGCATACGCTCCCATGCAAGGGTGATGTTAATATGTGTCTGATGGGAAGGGGGAGGGAGAGACTGTTTTTTGGGGGGGGTGTACAAGAGGCCTATTGGGCACAAGCGCTGCTTTATGGCTAATTACAGTGTTTTCTTCAGCAAGGTGTTACCGCTATTAGCCTTGAAGCAATTTTATGCTCCACTGGTAGGATATGCCTCAGCCATTCTTGGTGTAGTCATTGCTTTGGAAGGGGGCCAACAAAGCTAATTTCCACACAGAAACACTCTCCATTATTCAGTCCCCTGGAAAAGTCCTCGGAGGTGAGCCCAGCTCGAGTCTGCTCAAAAGAGAAAACCTGAATCGCATCTGCCATTCTAGTGACCAAAATGTGCATTTATTACCAACCTGGGCTGGACGTGGCTTTGTGCTATAACAATGCATGGCATCCTTAGGCCGTGAGGGTTGCCCACACCTGAGAAATCCCATGCTTCTTTTCTCATCTTGAAGCAATTTTAATTTTTTTTGGGGGGGGGGGTTATGCACTCGGTGTTTCTCCCAGCTGGTCTTATGGTTGGGGTACAATCACAACCTTGGGATAAGCAGATACAGACTGATATTATGGAGAAAACATATGAAGAACTCAGAGAATCCCACTCTTTCTACTGTTGGGGTGCCTTTGCAGCAAGCCTTGGGATGAGGCTAAAGTGGGCGTACACTTTGTGACGATACCATGGTTTTCCAGTTTCCAGTTTCCAGTTGCCAGTTTCACAGAACCCACTCACTTGGCGCTTTCAGTCATATCTCAGAAGTCCAACGGAATCCATTCTGGAAGTCTGCTCAACTTCCAACACATTCAAAAACCAAGGCGCAGCTTCCAATTGGCTGCAGGAAGATTCCAAAGAACATTCGCAAACCGGAACACTCACTTCCAGGTTTGCAACATTCGGGAGCCAAAACATTTGACTCACAAGGCATTTGACTTCCGAGGTATGGCTGTACGAGAAAAGCTGGTCACTATGGGGCCAAGCAGGTTTTTTGTTTATGGTCAGAGGGCATGATTAGACATTTGTTAGATAAATAGCCTGCAGCCATGTATCTATTCCCACCCCCTTTATTTTCAGGCCTTGGTGTGTGTGTATGTGGGGATAAGCCTTATCTCCCCCCCAAATAATCTTTATTAGTTTTTCAATTAGATACTCAACATACACATATTGTATTACATTTTACATTTACACTTGCTCTTCAGAGCTGACTTCCCTCCTTCCTTCTGGTTTTTTTTAATATCACATATAATTTCATCACATTATTTTCTTCCATTTTGTATATTGTTATTCATTTTCCATATTTGTCCATAGTATATCCATAAACAAATAAGTCCTTGTGCTTATACAATTCTTGTTGTCTGTCTGTATTCATTTACAACTACTGTTAGTTATATTAGTTTCCTTATGCATTTTGCTTCTTATTATGGGGGATAAGCCTTATCAAGAAGGCAGCGCTTGGGGAGGAGAGGCTTCTCTCTTCCCTCCCGGTGTAATTGGAATCGCACACAAATTGAAACCAAATCAGAAACATCTTTGCCTTTTCAACTAAAAGAGGAAAAAGAGCACAGCCTCAAGACAAGGAGCCTCCCTGACAGCCAAGATGACTGACAAATTCTTGTGGTTTTCTCCAAAAGTCAAACCAAAATCCAGCCACCAGCCAAGCTCAGCTCTGGCAATTCTGCACTGCCTGGAAATGAGTGCAATCATATCCTAATAGCTATTTGGATAATTGTTCATAAGAGCAATCTGCCAACCCATGCTGGACACGAGTCTTTATTACAAATATAGCATGCTGCCTAATCTGGAATATATTAAGTTGTTATTTCTGTAGCTGCTTTTTCCCAACCTTTAAAGAATGGTGAAACCATTTATCAGCCATCAAGGAGAAAGGTTGTACATATAGTATTTCTAAGCCAGATTGTTGTGCAGAGGAGGGTGGGGAGGGGCAGGCGGAGGGGGAATTAAAGAGTCTGAAGCAAATCTGTTCCCGAACATACACAGCAGTTTTGGTTCTCCATTACACCATCCAGAAAGCAGTTTGGAAAGGAACCATCCAGAAAGAAAGAAATCTCCTCCCATTTTTGTGCCAAGAAGGTTATGTTGTGTTGGTTGTACTCCTTGAGAATTCCTGTAGATGAGAGCAGATTCAAGAGCTAGAATTTAGTCTTAGATGACTCTTTAGCAAGGTGCCCACTAGGTTCACTTCCACTATATTTGTGACATGTGATGCAGGTTCTTCATTCAAAGGTCAGGATGTGCAAGCACCCAATGCTTGTAATCTCTCTCCCTATTTTGCTTGCTTTGTTTTTTGTTTTGTATTGTTATTACATTTATGTCCCATCTTTTCCTCCAAGGAGCTCATAGGTGGTAAAGGTAAAGGTTGAGGACCCCTGGACAGTTAAGTCCAGTCAAAGGCGACTCTGGGGTTGCGGTGCTCATCTCACTTTCAGGCCAAGGGAGCCAGCATTTGTCCTCAAACAGCTTTCTGGGTCATGTGGCCAGCTTGATTAAACCGCTTATTGCACAATGGAACACCCTGATGGAAGCCAGAGTGCACGGAAACACTGTTTACCTTACCTTGCCTTTACCTTACCTATTTATCTACTTGCCCTGGTGTGCTTTCGAACTGCTAGGTTGGCAGGAGCTGGGACAGAGCAATGGGAGCTCACCCCGCCATGCAGACTCGAACTGCTGACCTTCTGATCAGCAAGCCCAAGAGGCTCAGTGGTTTAGACCACAGCTCTACCCTCATAGGTGGCATGCATAGTCCTCCCCTCCTTATTTTATCCTCACAACAACCCTGTGAGGTAGGTAAAGCTGAGAGGCAGTGAGTGGCCCAAGTGAGCTTCAGGGCAAATAGGGATTCCAACCCCTGTCTCCCATGCCTTTATCTCAATTCCTAACGTTTATTGGCACGTAGACAAAATTCCAAAAGGTTCTGTACAATAAAATCACTCAGCAAAATCCGCATCTAACAATTAAAATACTGTTTTATAACATTCATGGATCCTCATTGTGCATGTAGAAACCTGGCCACTTTCCTCATCTCATCCCCATCCTGGGTAAACATTAGGAAGGCGACCTTGCATTTGTCTGACTGCCACTCCCTGCTAACAACCCACTGATTAATGAACTTGGATCAAATTGTCTGGTTCAAGGGGCAATGCAAAATAACATGTACAACTGCTTATATATGGCTTATATACATCCCCCAAAAAATGTTACAGGAAAACGCACTGTAAACCTCATAATTGGAAATCACTTTGCTGAAAGATAGAACTCCACGGCGCCATCCAGTGTCACAGTGTTATAACACATCTAAAGCGCTTTTTCTTTACTAATGTAGCTGAGTCCTATGACACTGTCCACAGGAACATAGTCTCTCTGTGAGTGGTGTTTTCTAGACTCTCCCCTGTAGCACTGCTGATGGTAGCATATTGAGTCTCGCTTACATGTACGCCCTGTGTTGATTTGGGTTGGTCAGGTTAGTCATGCCTTTATAATTTATTGAAGGGGTGTATATGGAGGATGAAGAAGAGGTGATGCATGCAGCAATGTGAGGCGGTAGTTGTCAGAATGAATGGAGAACGGATAAAATAGGGAAGAACGGGAGTTGTACAAGACAGTTATGTTGCCCTACGGCCACAGTTAGCACCATTTATACCCTCTCTGGTATTTCTGGCAGGTGTCAGAAGATCCAACCCCCATGGTAGGTTGCCAGGAACATATAAGACAAGGAAAGTTCTTACCAATGCTTTTTATTCAATATTCACAGAGAGAGGCTTAGAAATGCAGACACTTGGAGTAATGGCTGTGGCGATCACACAGGGTCCCTGGACATTTCACCGTCTATTGATCCCTGTGCCACCACTTTATTTCTCACTGCCATCACCCAGGCCCTACCTGGTACAATACTGAGTCCAGTCAGGGTTAAATTGGAACATAAACTTCTGTTTATTTATTGCAGTTTAACAAGCATGTGGTTTCATAAATGGTATCGGTCCAATACAACCATGGGTTGCCTATCCAGACCTATAACTTCCTCTACCTGCTCTCATTCATTAAACCACCTCTCAGATATTTACTTGTCTTCCTAGTTCCTAACTGTTCCTGACTCAGCTTATTTCACTACACTAACTCAACCTACCCACAGACTCTATCCCAATTCACTCCCACTCCAACCAACCACCCAACTCCCAATGAACTCCTCCCTTCACCCCTCCCAGAGCTGGTTTTATAGTCCCTCTGACTCCAACCCCTGGGTTCTGAATGGGTAACCTGTTTAACTATTTCACCTCCAGCACTCTCACATGTTAACGTCACAATGGCGTTGCTCCGAGTGAGTCTCCACCCCCTCCCTCTCTCCCATTATGCGCCATCACTATGGGTATTGAGATGTGACCTCTGCATCTGAGCTCTCTGCTCTCCTACTTTCACTGCCTGCCGGGTTCTGGGAGAGGGGGGGGTCTGGAATGCTTTCTAAAGACACTGTGTTCATCAGCTGCCCCCCCCCAGTGCTTCTTCTTTCTCCTCTCCCATTATTTCCCAGCTTTCCTCCTCATCTGCCTCTGAGCTGTGATCTCCCTCAAACCCCCGTTGTAATTCTGAACTGTCTTCTTCTTCTCTGGAAGGGTCAGGCCCGGGAGGCGGTCTCCACCATTCCTCCTCTGCCCAGTCCCTGACAATTTGTGACATCATCATATGACTGTTGCCAAGTCATTATCAGAGAAGGCTTCTACACCTTTAACAGCAGCATGGCAGCAGGAAGAAATGAAGCAGGAAAGAACTCTCCCATTCTAGTACTGCAGTGATGGGAAGAAATGGCCCCACGTCACAGTAACTTTCAGTGGGGCTTTGCGTGTGTCTGCATTCTCACCAAGATACAACAAACACCCAAAATCCATACTTTCCAGAAATAATTGAAGGCATGTGTCCGACTCTTCATGACCCTATGGACCAGAGCATACTAGGCACTTCTGTCTTTCACTGCCTCCTGCAGTTTGGTCAAACTCATGCTGGTAGCTTCGAAAACACTGTCCAACCATCTCGTCCTCTGTCGTCCCCTTCTCCTTGTGTCCTCAATCTTTGAATAACTCAGAGAAGCTATGAGCTATGCTGTGCAGGGCCACCCAAGATGGACAGGTCATAGTGGAGAGTTTTGACCAAACGTGATCCACCTGGAGCAGGAACCGGCAAGCCACTCCAGTATCCCTGCCAAGAAAACTCCATGGACAAAGACAACAGGCATGAAAAGGTTTATTTATTATTATTATTATTATTATTATTATTATTATTATTATTATTATTTGCTTCAGTTGCCTTTTGTCCTGTTTTTCAAACTGTTTGTAACTGTTTGTATGGTATGTGTGTAAATCACCTCAAGACATATGCAAAAGGTGATACATAAATAAGAGGGGTATGTACCCTTTGCTCTCCCTCTTCCAGAGTCCCTGGGTAGTTAGATAGTTTATCTTACTGGTTTTATAATAACAGAGACTGTGAGCTGCTTTGTGAATCCCATAAGTGATGGAAGCTTTCTTTCCTGGCCAATACATAAATATTTGAGCATTACACTTGACAAATATTTTGAGGGTATATTTAAGAGCTGATAATATTGGTTCCAAACAATGAAAAAAAAATGTTTCTCTGTTTCATATTTCTTAGTTAAATCTGTTGGTTGGTGTCTGATCCTGTCCACTGAATGACTAGTTCTGAAGATATATGCTGATTTATTCCTTGTCTAAATGTTAGATGAGTGTTCTTAGTAGCTTTAACTGAAAAGCATGCTGTCTGAAGCGTCTGTGATATGAAACTTTGTGACTGGTCTGTGATAGCTGTTTCAGACATGCAAATAAACTATTGATCTGGGGTCAGCAAACTTTTTCAGCAGGGGGCCGGTCCACTGCCCCTCAGACCTTGTGGGGGGCTGGACTATATTTTTTTTTTGGGGGGGGGAATGAACACATTCCTATGCCCCACAAATAACCCAGAGATGCATCTTAAATAAAAGGACACATTCTACTCATATAAAAACACTCTGATTCCCGGACTGTCTGTGGGCCAGATTTAGAAGGTGATTGGGCCAGATCCGTCCCTCGGGCCTTAGTTAGCCTACGCATGCATGACTTGATGATGAAGTCTTGAGATGGATGTATGAATTAACCTTAAAAACAACAACTGTAGCCCCCAATTTGGGGGCCGCTGAGAATTTGCTGGAGGTTCTAGAGTTATATGATGAGTTTTATGTAAAAAAGAAGACCCAATCAATGCATGGAAATCAGGTGGGAGACAAAATGTGACCTCACTCTTCCCCACCACATTCATTAGTTGTATCCAGAATTAAGGGCATCTAGGCCTGTGTCTTTTCCAGAAGTGATGGAAGGCATTTTTATTCAGACAAATAGGTAAAGGTAAAGGGACCCCTGACCATTAGGTCCAGTCGTGTCCGACTCTGGGGTTGCAGCGCTCATCTCGCTTTATTGGCCGAGGGAGCCGGCATACAGCTTCCAGATTATGTGGCTAGCATGACTAAGCCGCTTCTGGCGAACCAGAGCAGTGCACGGAAATACCGTTTACCTTCCCACTGGAGCGGTACCTATTTATCTACTTGCACTTTGACGTGCTTTCGAACTGCTAGTTGGCAGGAGCAGGGGCCGAGCAATGGGAGCTCACCCCGTCACAGGGATTCGAACCGCCAACCTTCTGATCGGCAAGTCCTAGGCTCTGTGCTTTAACCCACAGCGCCACCCACGTCCCTTTATTCAGACAAATACTCTGAGGCAAATGATGAATTAAAGTATGTACACAATACACCTTAGTTAACCGACTGCCTTAATTCTTGCATCTAGCTCCTTCCCCCTTTTAAAATACTGGGGGGCTGAGAGCGGAAAAACTGGCATTTATTTGACAGAAATTAATTGTCTTTGGCTGCTGTCTGAGCAAACAGGTACAAGGTGTGGGGCTGGCCTTGCTTTGACGTCTGTTGTATTCCCCACAGAAGCCGTGCAAGGGAATCAATAACCCCTGTGTTTTCTGACTATGCCTAGCAAAGGTGGCGCACAGAGAAAATACTCTTCTATTTATACCTAGAACTTAATGAAGTGAAATTATCACAGCCCCGACAGGCCTCGGGTGTTGCAACTCCCAGCCATGGCTTGCCTAGGTAAAGATTTGCAGGCTGTTTTTATTCCATTTTTAGAAGCAGAATTCAATCCCTTAATCACTTCAGATTTACATATTCATGGCATTCACTCCTCTAATTCACTCTAAAAGATGGCTGATTGAATCAATGTTATTCCACAGAGCCCCCCGATTAATTTCAAATGAGTTAAATAAACCCACCGGCCACTCTTAACACAGAGGCAAAACCAGCAAATGTATTTTTACCTGAAGCGGCAGGGCCAGGTGTATTGTTCCCTCTGGCCTTCCTATTCTTCTCTCCTGGGGCTCATACTCTGTTAAATGAAGTGTTACAAATTTGAATTTTATCTTGCAGTTCTAAAGGCTAATCTTCCTTTTTCAGGCTGCAAATCCATCTTGCTCTTGTAGTAAAAGTAACTGCAAAGAGCAACAAAGCGGGGGCATTTCTAATCTGAACATGAACTACCCTGCTTAGTTGTGTTTCAATGTTAAAATCCTTTAAGTGGGGTGAATCCTGATATTTTCTGAATGCACTGTTCCCTTTGCTTTTCACTAAAATGCAGGGTTGGGTGGAGAAGCAGGGTGGTCAAAAAGGTTTGCTTTAACTGCAGCCATGTGGGTAAATGTTACCGATTTTTTTGGGCTCCTTTTAAAAAATAGTATTCCTTTGCTAAAACATACCTGTCATTTTGCACCACAGAAAACGTTTTCACCACAATCTCGTTTTGCTTTATATAAATTTTCAGGCTGAGATTACAAATGTCAGTATTTTAAATAAATGGCTCAATGGAATAGTCCATTGAGAATAAAGAGGTCTTTAGCATGAGAGAATGTGAGGGGGGCAGGATGGACTGACCAGCCTGATCCAAAACCAGGCAGGTGGTATTGGCAACTTTTCTTGAATTAGACTCCCTATAGTATATATCTATGTGTGTTAGTTGTGTGTTTAAAGTTCTTTTATCCTTGCTTTTATCCCTGCTTTTACTGTTTATTTTAGTAAGTCACATTGAGTTTCTCTCTCCCTTCCCCCCCCCTCTCTCTCTCTCTCTCTCTCTCTCTCTCTCTCTCTCTCTGTGTGTGTGTGTGTGTGTGTGTGTGTGTGAGAGAGAGAGAGAGAGAGAGAGAGAGAGAGAGAGAGAAAGTGACTAACAAAATAGCAATAAATAATAAAAATAATAAAAGGAGCCATCAGTGAAAAGTGTTCCTTTCCTCCACATGCAGCTGCTGGGTTTCCTTGGGCTAGTCACACTTCTCTGAAGTCTCTCAGCCTCACTCACCTCACAGAGTGTTTGTTGTGGGGGAGGAAGGGAAAGGAGAATGTTAGCCGCTTTGAGACTCCTTTGGGTAGTGATAAAGCAGGATATCAAATCCAAACTCTTCTTCTTCGTCTCTGGTCGCCAAGGAATGCCACAGCTAACAAGGAACTGCTTGGAATCACTTCTCAGGAGCGTTTCCTCTGTGAAATCTTGAACTCGAATGCACCCTGCCCGGTTTTACATATCTGAAGCGAAGAGCCTGCTTTCTCCCCATCTGGCAACCCTGTTTTATTTTGTCTTGCAACATGTGGCTTGGCCCATGAGTTATCTGGAACTGTTTGCTCCCCCGGTAGCTTTCCGTGGTGTACCTGCTACCTGTTTTTAGCACACGATGGTCCAGTTTGCATTGCTGGTGTGGTCCTGCTTTTTGGCAGGAAGCTGGACTAGATGGTTTTTGGTGGTTTCCAGCCCTCTGATTTTACTGCTGCTTAAGGCTGGGGGGGGGGGGCTATTTGGCTTAAATATGCCCAATGAGCTTTTGCCTTTCCTCCCTTTGAATGGCAGGTCATTGCACCATGTCACTAAACTGAATTTGAAACTCACCTATGTTTCAAGCAAGGGGGGGGGCAATTATGTCAATTTCAGTTTCTCCAAATTTCTTATTTTTCCAATCTCAACTTCACTTCTCCACATTTCTGTGTATTCCCCCCCCCCAAAAAAAAACCCCAACAACACCCCATGCAAATGCACCAGCATTTTAGTGTGAATTTCTCTGGATACAGACACGCTTGTGTGCAGTTTTGCCCAATATATACATTTTTGCAAAGCAACCCCCCCCCCAATAAATTAGAATTTAGGGACATCCAGTGAAGTTTTAGATTCATTGGAAGATTTGGGGAAGATTTTTTTAAAAAAAGAATCATAGAGTTGGAAGGGATCCATGGGCCATCTAGTCCAAACCCCTGTAATGCAGGAACAGTGCCGGATTTACCTATAAGCTAAGCAAGTTATAGCTTAGGGCTCCACTCTCTTGCCCCCCCCCCCAAAAAAAAGATTAAAGGGGACAAAAACTGGATGTACATTTCCAAAATATAAGATAAAAAAACAAATAAAATAAAACCTAGAGCAACAGTGTTTTGTGTGGTGTACGGACCTATTAGGTCCATAAATTACCATATAGCATATATTCAACACAAAAAACAGCAGCAATTTGTTGTTGACAAAGGACAGCTGGACATATAAAGGGCCCCATTGCCTTCAGTAGCTTAGGGCCTCATCAAACCTAAATTCTGCCCTGTGCAGGAATCTCAGCTAAGGCATCCATGAGAAGTACGTCTGCACACAGCACTAATAATAATAATAATAATAATAATAATAATAATAATAATAATAATAATTTATTATTTGTACCCCGGTTTCCCCAGCCACTCTGGGTGGCTTCCACAGAGACCAAAAATACACTAAAATGTCACACATTAAAAACTTCCCTGAACAGGGCTGCCTTAAGATGTCTTCTGAATGTCAGGTAGTTGTTTATCTCTTTGACATCTGATGGGAGGGCGTTCCACAGGGCGGACATCACTATTGAGAAGGCCCTCTGCCTGGTTCCCTGTAGCTTTGCTTCTCACAATGAGGGAACCGCCGGAAGGCCCTCGGCGCTGGACCTCAGCATCCGGGCAGAACAATGGGGGTGGAGACGCTCCTTCAGGTATACTGGGCCGAGGCCGTTTAGGGCTTTAATGGTCGACACCAACACTTTGAATTGTGCCCAGAAACATACTGGGAGCCAATGTAGGTCTTTCAAGACCGGTGTTATGTGGTCTCGGCGGCCGCCCCCAGTCACCAGTCTAGCTGCCGCATTGTGGATTAGTTGTAGTTTCCAGGTCACCTTCAAAGGTAGCCCCACATAGAGCGCATTGCAGTAGTCCAAGCGGGAGATAACTAGAGCATGCACCACTCTGGCGAGACAGTCCGCGGGCAGGTAGGGTCTCAGCCTGTGTACCAGGGGGAGTTGGTAAACAGCTGCCCTGGATACAGAATTGACCTGCTCCTCCATGGACAGCTGTGAGTCCAAAATGACTCCCAGGCTGCACACCTGGTCCTTCAGGGTCACAGTTACCCCATTCAGGACCAGGGAGTCTTCCACACCTGCCCGCCCTCTGTCCCCCCCAAAACTGTACTTCTGTCTTGTCAGGATTCAACCTCAATCCATTAGCCGCCATCCATCCTCCAACGTAGTTAAACTATGGGATTCACTTCCAGAATTGGTGATACCCACCAGTTTAGATGGAGGATAAAGTTATCAGTGACTATTAACCGTGATGGTTATGCTTCTGTCTCCACAGTTGGAGGCAATAAACTTTGGAATACCACTTGCTCCAAACCAGGAGGGGAGAGTGATGTTGCACTCAGGTTCTGTGTACTGGTTTGATGCAGGCATCTGATTGGCTGCTGAGAGACAGGATGTTGGACTTGATGGGCTATTGCCCTCCTCTTATGAATTTAAAGTTCTTAAAAGACCGCTGTGTTTCAGTTCATATCTTGTTTCAAAAAGTGCACATTAGGTAAGTTTGCCTTTAAATGTGAGCCGAATGCAACTTTGCTTCCATTCCTGGTTTCGAGTTTGCTATGTGTGTTCTTTGAGAAATATAAATCCAAAGGCCCACTGAGTACACAGAACCACAGTTGCGTGGTTCTTTGAATCCAAGCCAAGGGTTGTTATTCTCCTTAATCACATTCCCGTCCTGACTAGACTGGGTTTTATTATCTTTTTTTAAAAAAAAAAAATTGTGCACGACACTTTATTCATAGCACAGCTCTCTTTGCAAACTAGTTTAAAATATATTTAAACTGCTGTTTGGTCGCAGCAGTCTGTATTGTTTTTGTAGCCACTGCCGTGTATGTAAGATTTGGAAATGTGCGAAAGCTTTACAATCTTGCGCGATTTATTTATTTTTTTACCCCAAAGAGCTTGACTGTTTTTATTTGCTGTTGCTTTGCTTTGAAATAATCTCCTGCTGCTGCTGTTTGTGCTTATTTATATTTGCAGAGTCTTATTGGGACATTTTATTGCTGTTTTTGGGCCTGACCCTTTCTTTACTTTATAAACCACTTTGAAGGTCTTGAGTGGGAAAGTGATCTATAAATATGAGCGAATCAACACTTTACATGTCAACCCAGTTCAAACCTTTGGGATGTGGTTCCTGCTACCCTATATTAGCCTGCCATACAGCATCAATGATGTCTAAAGTTCCACATCATGTAGGCCACTAAGTTTATGTGGGTTTTTTAAGAGCAGTGTATTCCCACTTCCATCAAAGCCATCAGTAGTGGCACAGGTAATGTGATCCGAGTGCAGAAGAGTGGCAAAATATACTTTATCAGCCAGGAAGTGTCAAAAGATTACTGCTCACACCATACAGAAGGATCCAAAGTTGGCTCTAGGATCCATTGTTGACAGGAAAAATGGAGATTTGGAGCAAGAGGACTTGTTAAACCTCATTTCAGCAGCAGTAAATCTGACTGACAGTGGCAAAGCAGTGGAAATTCATTTATTTTAAAATATTTACAAATGGCTTAATATTGTAATGTCTCTCACACACATACACACAGGTCCGGCTGCATCCTGAGGAATTCACAACCGGAGGACCACTTCTGCGCATGTGCACAGTGCAGTTTAGTACTTCTGCGCATGCGCGCGCAGCAAAACCTGAGAAAATACTGTACTTCCGGGTTTGCTACATTCACATCGCAAAGATTAAGTATCCAGAGGGATAAGTAAGTGAAGGTACAACTGTGTGTGTGTGTGTGCAGGGTTTTTCCAGCTGGAACTCACTGGAACTCAGTTCCAGCATCTCTCAGGTGGGTACCGTTGCCATTCTAAGAGAGCAAAGGAGGCGCCTCTTTTTCAAGAAAAGCAGCACTGTAAGCAACATAAAAGCAATACCTATGGCATCGAAAAGTAAAATACAGAGTCAAGAAGCAAACAAAAGCGTAAGAACAAATAAAATCCAAAATCTGGGGGAAACAGAACCAGGGTCTGATCTTTCGAGTCAGGGAAAGCCTGGGTAAAAAGACTGAAGTATCTTGTACTAAATAAAACATTTGTTCACTTAAAACAACTTCTGGTTTTGTTCCCTTACACAAGTAACAACGCATGCAGGACTTCCCTTCCTCCCTGTACAATTGCTTATTATTTTAGGAGGGCTTTTTTTGTATTAATTCTTTTGTCTTGGTTGGGGTTATCTTTCCTCTCAATTCCTTATATGAGGTAGGGAAGTGACATTGTATCTTCTTGTTTGGCCCTCCAGCTGTATTTATTCTGCCTCTGGACATCCATGTGTGGGTGTAACAATGGTGTGCATATATACATAAAATGCAGTGTGCATTAGGCTGTGTGAGAGTTCGTATTTTCATCCCCCTGCAGCTGCATTTTAATTTTTGAAACGAACTGGGAGACAGACCACACATCTTGTATAGTTTAATTCGTTCTGGGGCCAAGAAGGAGTAGATTCAGATCACCAGGAGCTATGAGGTAGAGACGGAAAGCACCACGCCCTATAACTAGGATGGCTGTCAGCTGGCTGTTGCCTCCCATCATGTGATGAAGCCCAGTGGTACCATCACTTGGCTTTTGAGCTGCAAAAAATAAAAATCTAAGGAAGATGTGAGGTGGTCTTTATTGCACTGGTCTTTACTGCAAAGCAATAACTCTTCAAATTTCTATAAAATGTGAATAATTGAAATATTTTATTGTCACTTGTACAACTTGTATACAGTGAGATTACACGAGCACCCCCCACTCAGCTCTCTTAGTCTTAATTCCCCTTGTTTACTGACGCACACCCACCAAACCCTAAAGTCAATTGCCCTGTTATCTTTTCATTCAGCAGCCTAACAGCCCATGGATAGAAGCTGTTCTTTATCGTATTGGTGAGACTAATCATGCTTCTATATCTTCTGCCTGAGGGCAGGAGATCAAGAAAGTGCCGGCCAGGGTGTGAATCATCCCTGAAATTTTTCCTCATTCTCCTGAGGCAACATTCTTCCGCTATTTCATCCAGCGGATTCATGGGACAGCTCATAACATCTTGTGCTGTATTCTCCACCCTCTGTAGGCACTTCCTATCAGATGATGTCAAACCAGCGTACCACACCGTGATGCAGTATGAAAGGACACTTTCTATTGTTGACCGGTAGAAGGAGATCATTAGGTGTTGATTGACATCGTTCTTCCGCAATACTCTGAGGAGACGGAGTCTCTGTTGGGCTTTCTTAACCCAATTTTTAAACCTTTCTTAATAATTGAGATGTCCAGAGTGAAAAGCCTGTCTTTTCCAAATGTTCCTGCAAATTTTGTCTCCTAAACTAGGATTCAAATCATATTGCTTGGAATTTCACCTCCAATAATCCCAAACTTGGTAGTAGAAGACAGAAATACAGAAATCTTAATGCCTACCTTCTTTATCCCCCCTCCCATGCCTGAGACTCACTTGACTGTGTCTGTTTCCTTTCCTTTCTCAAAACAAGGATAAGCTTTTTATTAGTTTGTGAGTTTGACAGAAATGCCCTTAATTAGGTTCCTCTTCCTCAACTGCTTTCAGTGGCACATTGAGCTCCCCGAATGCACACAAAATTTAGTGCTTCTGCTGTAGCACTTCTCAAAACAAACAAAAGATTTGAGAAGTAGCCATCGAGCCTTCGGAGTTATAAAAGTGCATTTGCTTCTTTTTTCTCAACATGTACACATACAATCAGGGCCTTGTAGCGAGAAAGTGCTCCCCCTTCCCCATGGCTGCACACACACACACACAGGCGCGCACACACACCACTTAATCCATTTGTCATTTGGAGGGAAGGGTGCCAGAAACTCTACCACTCCAAATAACACCAGCTCTCTATGAGCTGCAAATGGGCAGTTGCCACCCGAATATTGCACTCTGGAAACAGACAGGCACACACACAGTGTATGAGCATGCAAGGGGGGGAAATCACTTCTGGATATCGTTTGTTTTCATTGCTGGAAGCTTTGCTTGTCTAGTGTTTCATTTGGCAAAATCCCATTTGTTTCAGTGTGTATTAGTTGGCATTGATGGCTTTTTGGCATTTGATTTAGCTCCCCCCCCCCATTTCTTTTATTAGGTTTTACTGCCTGTGGTGGTGGCGGCAGGAGGAGCTGGTTTACATGGCTGCACCTGGTGGCTGCCATTTTGTTTTCCTTAGAGCGTCCCAGATGTTGCACCATTCTGGGGCATTGTGGGGGAAACAAAATGGCGGGCACTGCAAACAAATGGCAGCAGTCTCTAGCAACTCTCAGGGTTTTTCCTGGAATGTTGCAGAATTCTATAACATTTAAGACAGGCACGTCCAAAGTCTGTTTCAGGGGCCTAATTCAGCCTGCCAGTCGGTTTAATCTGGCCCCTGCAGCAGTTTCTTTCCTGGGGTAAAATCCCCAAGAAACCTCAACAACTTCAATCCTAAGAAAAGCTCACCAACCTCAATCCTTAAAAAGAGGTTAACAACTTTGGTTGGCCGTTTGGTCAGCCCTCACGGCCCTTCACTTCACCAAATCTGGCCCTCTTTGAAAAAAGTTTGGACACCACTGATTTAAGGCATTTGGGAAGGGGGAAAAATAGTACCTCCAGGAGCAGTCAGAGCAGCCATATTTTAGGGCAATTTGAAGCAGAAATTGAGCCAAATAACACTGATGTAATTTGGTTTTTCATTTGTACCCAAACACATACATACCTCTAGAACATAGTGGTGGCAGAGAATCTTAGTAGCTAAACTACTTCCAACAACTGTATGGAAAGAACTGTAGTCTCTGTTACAATTAAGCAAACACCATAGCAATTAATGGCTTTGAACCCCTCCAGACTGATGCCTTATTGCAGGTTTATTCTGCATCATGCTCTTTATTCAATTATAGTACATTAATGGTGGTTGCATTCTGCTTCATTAGTCATCTGCAACACTATAATGTTATGATGTGACAAAAATAAGGTTATAATGCAGCAAAAGGAGTACAAAAATAAACCAGGATGTTTGTGGAATAAAAAGTTATGGGTTTTTAGCAGGAAGTTACAGGGTATGCACTAATTTGAAATGGAACTGTGTGACCACACCAAATTCTATGCATAGAAAAACCTTACTGGAAGCAGACTCCCTTATGAGTGCCCTAATATCATCACAAATATATATGAATGTGCAATAAAAATGACACCAGGAGGGGCACTTTCCACAAGAAGAGCTGCTTTGATGTGTCATGTGGGGAACACATATTTGGCCCTTATGAGACTTTTGTCTAAGAGGTGTTGGAGGGTGGGATGAGGTGGAGACAGCAGCTACAGGAGTAAAGGTAAAGGGACCCCTGACCATTAGGTCCAGTCGTGGACGACTCTGGGGTTGCGGCACTCATCTTGCTTTATTGGCCGAGGGAGCCGGTGTATAGCTTCTGGGTCATGTGGCCAGCATGATTAAGCCGCTTCTGGCAAATCAGAGCAACGCACAGAAACGCCATTTACCTTCCCACTGGAGCAGTACCTATTTATCTACTTGCACTGGTGTGCTTTCGAACTGCTAGGTTGGCAGGAGCAGGGACTGAACAACGGGAGCTCACCCCGTCGTGGGGATTTGAACCGCGGACCTTCTGATCAACAAGTCCTAGGCTCTGTGGTTTAACCCACAGCACCACCCACGTCCCTCTACAGGAGTCAAAGTAAATGAGATTAAATGACAGGAATACCTGCGTAGATTTAGTTCCATGGGGCAAGTGAAAACTGAGCCAAATAAGATGTTGACAGGTCTCTGTCATTCAACATGGTTCTTCCTGAGTCATGTAGAAAGAAGGGAAGGATTTCAGTTTCACTAGTAAAGGGGCTCACAGCTGAGAAGTGTAGAACTTTCTCTACACAGAGAAATTTACAGTTCTTTAGTCTATCCTAGACCATAGTTTTTATTCTCTTTTTTTTTTTTATAAAAAATTTTATTAAGATTTTTTACAGATACATATTTAACAAACAGAATAGGTTTCATAACATCCTTTCATTCTATTGTGGACTCCCTCACGTCTCCCGCTTCCACTTTCATCATTAAAAACGAATTTTTCCAAGCAAATTATCATCTTGTTTATGCTCTTAAGCGCAGTATTTAGGTTAAACTCAAATAAAAAATTATAATTTAATGGTAGACAGTTATTTCTGCTCTGGCTTCCTTGTTAGGATTCAACCAAATTACAGTACTTTTGTAAATAGATCTTAAATTTCTTCCAGTCTTCTTCAACCCTCTCCTCTCCCAGGTCGCGGATTCTGCCAGTCATCTCAGCTAGTTGCATATAGTCCATCAGCTGCATCTGCCATTCTTCCAGTGTGGGTAGATCTTGGGTTTTCCAGCTCTTAGCAATAAGTATCCTTGCCGCCGTTGTAGCATACATAAAAAATGTTCTGTCCTTCTTTAACACGTTCTGGCCGACCATGCCCAGAAGGAAGGCCTCTGGTTTCTTGGTGAAGGTATACTTAAATACCTTTTTTAACTCATTGTATATCATTTCCCAAAAGGCCTTCACTTTAGGGCAGGTCCACCAGAGGTGAAAGAATGTTCCTTCATTTTCCTTACATTTCCAACATTTGTTATCAGACGAATGGTATATTTTAGCCAATTTCACTGGGGTCATGTACCATCTATATATCATTTTCATTACATTTTCCTTCAGAGCATTACATGCTGTGAAGTTCAGCCCGGTGGTCCATAACCTTTCCCAGTCCTCAAACATAATGTTGTGCCCAATATCCTGGGCCCACTTTATCATAGCCGATTTAACCAATTCGTCTTGTGTGTTCCATTTCAGCAGCAAGTTATACATTTTTGAAAGTACCTTGGTCTTAGGTTCTAACAGTTCTGTTTCCAGTTTCGATTTCTCCACCTGGAATCCTAACTTTTTATCAATCTTAAACACTTCCTTAATCTGAGCATAGTGTAACCAGTCTCGCACTTTATCTTTCATTTTCTCTAAACTCTGCAGTTTCCAATTGTCTCCATCCCTTTCTAGTATTTCCCAATATTTTGGCCAATTGGCCTCCATATTGGGTCTTTTTCGGGCCTTAGCCTCCAAAGGTGACAGCCACCTCGGTGTTTTGTTTTCTAATAAGTCTTTGTATCTTGTCCAGACATTAAATATTGCTTTTCTGACAATATGGTTCTTAAAGACCTTGTTAATCTTAACCTTGTCGTACCATAAATATGCATGCCATCCAAATGCATTGTTAAAACCTTCCAAATCCAGCACATCCGTGTCCTCCAGAAGTAGCCAGTCTTTTAGCCAGCAGAAAGCTGCGGCTTCATAGTACAACTTTAAGTCTGGCAGGGCAAAGCCCCCTCTTTCTTTTGCGTCCGTTAATATCTTAAACTTAATTCTGGGCTTTTTGCCCTGCCAGACAAATTTGGAGATATCTTTCTGCCACTTCCGGAAGCACTCCGTTTTATCTACAATCTGCAATGTCTGAAACAAAAACAACATTTTTGGCAATACATTCATCTTAATAGCAGCTATTCGACCTAACAATGAAAGTTTCAATTTTGACCAGCTATCCAAGTCTCTCTTAATTTCAGACCAACATTTTTCATAATTATCTTTAAACAGACTCAAATTCTTTGCTGTTATGTTTACCCCTAGGTATTTAACTTTCTTAACCACAGTTAACTCTGTCTCTCTCTGAAACCGTTCCGACTCAATATCTGTCAAGTTTTTTCCCAACACCTTGGTTTTTTGCTTATTTAGTTTAAATCCCGCCACCCGACCAAAATCTTGGATTAGTTGTAGTACTCTTTTCGTACTAGATTCTGGCTCCTGTAATGTCAGAACTAAGTCATCTGCAAACGCTTTAAGTTTGTATTGTTTCGCTCCGACCTGTATCCCTTCCACCAACCTGTCCCCTCTAATCGTGTTCAAGAGCACCTCCAGGACCGAAATAAATAATAACGGGGAAATCGGACAGCCTTGTCGTGTTCCTTTTTCAATTTTAAACTCTTCTGTAACCACATTGTTAACTATCAGTTTAGCCTTTTGTTCTGAATATATTGCATCAATCCCATTCTCAAACCCCCGGCCCACTCCCATTTCTTTTAAATTCCCTTTCATAAACTTCCAGGATATGTTGTCAAAGGCCTTCTCCGCATCTATAAAAATTAAAACAGCTTTAGTATTTATGTCTGTTTGTAAAAGCTCCAATATATCTATAATGTTCCTTGTATTAGCAGACATATGTCTACCTGGGAGAAAGCCTGCCTGGTCTTTATGAATTACTTTGTTTAAAACCCTCTTGAATCTACTTGCCAAAACGTCTGCAAATATTTTGTAATCCACATTTAAAAGGGAGATGGGACGGTAGTTCTTAAGCTGTGTCTTTTCAGTTTCCGATTTTGGTATCAATGTGATGAAAGCTTCTTTCCACGATTCTGGCGCCTTCTTCCCCTCTAAAATTTCATTGCTGACCTCCATCAGTGGTTGTATCAAATAGTCTTTCAATGTCTTATAGTACTTGGAGGTCAGCCCGTCTGGTCCTGGTGATTTGCCCTGTTTCATGTTTTGGATGGCCTGCTCAATCTCTTGTCGTGTTATTTTGCCATTCAGAATTGATCTATTTTCTTCTGACAACTTTGCCAGTCCATTTGTCTTTAAAAATTGTTTAATCGCTGCTTCATCTTGTGGCCCTTGAGTGTATAATTTTTTGAAATATCTCTGGAAACACTTTCTAATCTCTCCGGGGTTCTGGATACATCTTCCTTCAATCTCTAAATTTGTCACTGTATTTAACTTTTGTCTCCTCTTCAACTGCCAAGCTAGCAGTTTTCCACATTTATTAGCCGACTCAAAAGTTTTTTGTTTCATTAGTTTGATTTTCCATTCTATTTCCTGATTTATCAGTTTGCAGTATTGTGCTTGGTAAAGTTTGATTTCTCTCAGAATCAGCTGAGACTTCGGAATAAGTCTTAACTTCTTCTCCAACTCCTTGATTTTTTCCAAAATTTTATCTTTCCTTTCGTTTTGTTTCCTTTTCTTTACCGTGTTCTGTTGTATCAGGAACCCCCTCATCACGGCCTTACTTGCGTCCCAGATAGTTCTTTTTTCCACTGTGGTGTTCATATTGATCTCAAAATAATCCTTTAGAGCTTTTTGGGCCTTCTTAGTAATCTCCTGATCTCTAAACAGGCCATCATTCATCTTCCATCTGAAGGAACCGGTTGGAATCAATGTCATGTCCATTCTCAGTGCGTTATGGTCGGAGCATGTCTTTGGGCAGATTTCCACCTTTCTGATCTTAGGTGCCAGACCTCTAGTTATCCATATCTGGTCGATTCTTGTCCAAGTCAGTTGAGCTTCAGAGAAAAATGTTCCTTCCCTTCCCAAGGGGTTTCTCACTCTCCAAATGTCAATCCAGTCCATATTGTCTGTCATTTCAAAGAAGGTCTTTGGTAGTCTCCCATCTTTAGAAATTTTTTGGCTCTGTGACTTATCCATGTTGGTTGATACAACTCCATTCATATCTCCCATCATAATGATGTTGTTGTAGTCCAGATAGTCCAGCATAGTCTCATGCAACTTCTTGTAAAATTCCGATTTTCCTTCATTTGGAGCATAAATTCCTAATATCAGTATTTTTTCCCCTTGATGTTGTATTTCTATCGCCAAAATTCTTCCATGCTCGTCTTTAAACAGAAATTTAGGTGAAAGGCTCTCTTTTGCATAAATTACCACACCTCTCTTTTTAACTGTATCCGAAGATATAAATTCCTGACCAAGTCTTTTATTTATTAACACTTTTCTGTGGAGCCTGGTCACATGTGTTTCCTGTAAGCAAATAATGTCCAAATGTTCCTTTTTTAAAATGTGAAAGATTTTTCTCCTTTTTCCTGGAATGTTACAGCCATTTATGTTCCAGCTCAAAAGTTGCAGAGACATCCTGAATATATCTGGTTATTCTTGCTGTGGGGGTACCTTGTTCTCAGATTTTTGGGGGTCCGGGGGTGCAGGAACCCCCGGAGGTTCAGGCCCTGGGGGTAATCCAAGTCCCTTATGAAGATCTTCTCCGTGTGCCACCAAAAACTTGTCTCTATCCTCCGGCGTTCTAATTTTGGTCTTCCTCCCTCTGAAAGTAAACGATAAACCTTGGGGAAACTCCCACCTGAAGATAATTGAGTTGCTCCTTAGCAATTTTACTAATTCCGAGTAGTCTGCTCGAAGATCCAACAGCTGTTTAGGAATATCCTTATAAATTTCAATTCTTTTGTCCAAAATATCCAGTGACTTTCCGTAGTGCAGGCCTAGAATCTTGTCCCTTTCCTCCTTTGATCTCAATATTATCAAACAGTCTCTGGGCTTCTCCTTCTTTATAAGTCTTCCAAGCCTAAAAGCAGATAGTATTTTAAAGTCTTTTTCTTCTAAGTTCCAAAACTTGGAAAATTCTTTGGTGAGGAACTCAGTTAAGTTACCTTCTTCCACTTCTGGAATTGAGCGTATCCTTAAATTGGCCTCCCTGTTCCGAAGTTCTGTCATGGAAAAGTAGATCTGGTGTTCTCCTACTTGTTTGCTGAGTGGTCTTACTTCTTTTTCAAGCTGTCCCAATCTTTGGCTAGTGTCTTCCGCCAGTTTCCGATTTTCACCTACAGCCTCCTTCAATTCTCCAATAGATTGAACATTCTGTGCCACTTGTCCAGTTAGTCTATTTAAACTTTCTGTGTTTAAGTCAATTTTAGCTGATTGCTGGTCAACCTTTCTGTCCAGAGCCTCCAATTTTTCAAAAATTTTCTCCAAAACAGTGCCACTTGCTCCTGAGGCCATATCTTCCAGTTGTAATTCCTCAGTTTCTCCCTCCCCTGATTGTAGCAGGGAAGCCGCTTCTGCCTCAGGAGGCAAAGTAGTAGGCAAAACAGGCACAGATGATCTACGCTGTGAGACTGTCGGTAAAGTTAACGTTGTTTGTCTGGTTCTTCCCCTTTTTCTTGTTCCACTCATTCCAAAGTTATCTAAAAACCAAGGTCAAACTGAATTGTTCCCATGAGAAAGTAAGAGCCCAGATGGTAACACTCAAACAGGAGGCCGGGAAAGAGAAAGTAAAACAAAGTCACTGCTGTAAATCCAAAAATCCTCTAGGTGGAGCTTAGAATGTCTTTGGGGAGGAAGTCCAATCCAATTAAAATTAGTAAGTCTGAATTGATCTCCAAAGATCTTCACAAAGATAAATTTTAGCAGAGTTAAAACTTAAAGCCAAACATTGTTTCCAAAAGTGCTTAGACAACAAGTGTTTCAAAGTAACAAATTCAAACTCAGTATGTTCCAAAGTTCAGATTCAAAGTATCCAAAGCCTGCAGACTGACTGCTCAGTTACTCAGGCAGCTCCAGTACCTGGGTTTCTTACTTTTAATTGTAATCCAATAGATCAACAGAAGACAGGTATCCTTGTCTCAATGAAGGTCCAAAAATCAGCCACTTAAAGTCTTTAAATCAGCCAGAAACAACAGTTTAAATAGGTGCCAGATCAGTCAATGCAAAACGTTACTCTTTGTCTCCACTCCTCCTGCTCTTTACTTTCAAGTTCAGTGTCAGCGGAAGACGGACTTCCTGTTTTTCGTCGCTCCACTTTCAGCCAAATTCACAATTTTTAGAGGCTTTAAAAGTATATTGTCCAAATTACTCACGGGTTGTTGCTTTCCAAAGTTAGCAGTTTCAAGAAGAAAGGTCAGCGCTCACCGGCAACAGCGACGCGGCTTCGCTCCGTTGATCGCGCAACGACCCACAGCGCCGCTACCCCCTCCGCGGTCCGGAGCCCCTTACGGGGTCCCTTCGTCGTTTTAGGGGCTGCTTTTGGCGCCCGCCGGGTCTCAGGACCACAGGCTTCTGCTGCCTGTGGTTTTTCTGGATGGGTCCCCGCTTCGCCGTAGCGGGCGACCCGTTTTGACGGAGCTACCCTCTCCCGTTCAGGAGCTGGCAGCCATTGCCGTTCGCGCCGCCTCCGGAAGTCCATAGTTTTTATTCTCAGTCAATTTCCAGTACCTGGAGTATGGTTTGCTAAAATAAAAGCACTTGGGAGGGAAGTGATAGGGCAGGTTGCAATGAGAAGTGAGAGAGTTGTGGGCCAATTGTATATCTTGCACTTTTTCCCATTGACTGTGGACCCCATAACAAAAACTACCAAGATGCACAGCTAGAATGTGCCTAGGCTAGAGGTCTTTTCTGAGATGTTTACTCACCAAAGTGAAGTAAGAATCAATTTTGAGGGTTCTTCTTCTTCTTCAGGCAAAGTATCCAACAAAACTCAAAGGTTTTCAACAAAATGAGTGGAAGTTCTCACAGGGCAGGGATGGGTTAACCTGTGTCACCCTCCAGAAGTTGTTGGACTCCAACTCCCATCAGCTCCAGCCAGCTTGGTTGGGATGACAGGAGTTGGAATCCGACAACATTGCCCATAGTTGTTTTCCATACCCCTGCATTGTTGTGCTGTTTTGTAAAAGAGACAGAGACAAATTCTAAATTAATTTTCAGATTTCCGTCTGGGGGAAATATCCAAAGATTTCTGAGGGAAGCCCCAAGATAAGACTTGCAGAATATCCAAAGGGGGAGAGCATTCACACACCACTGTGTGACAAAGTTCCATTCACAGAGATTGCCAATTTGATGAAGGTTGCTTGGATTTCCCAAGCCATACACTGGTTCAAGTTGTAATGCCACATAGAGAACTGGAGATAAAGTCTGGAGCTTGCTTTATTTCCCAGAACTATTAACAAGCAAGTATAATGAGAGAGAAAGAAAAAAAAGTGAAAAGAATTTCAAACATGGTGTCTTTTCACTACAAATACTGACTGTGTCGGGGGGAACCTGCCAAAAGGAGAGTTTAATATCGTATGAAAAGGAAGAATTTTTATAATGGTTCTTGGCAGGATCATCTCTCTCCCTCCCTCTGTGACAGAAGCTGGTGATATTCTCCTGCCTCAGTACAATGAGAGCAAGAGTAATTTCTTTTAAGGCAAACAGCTGTAGCAGGTTCAGCTTACAAGCCTGACAAACAGAGAATCAGGAAATTATTATTTTTAACATGTTCAGAGACCAGTATATTTAATGACAATCCTGATGGGTGGGTGGGTTTAGGAAAGGGGTTGGAAAAATTGTCAGGCCTAGCAGCCATGTTCATTTCTGGTACCCTTCCAGGAGCCATATGGCACTGGTGGGTGTGGACAGAGTCAAAAGCGGGTGGAACAATGACTACAAGCTTTACATTTGTACAGCATACCCTCCAACATTTCTTCAATGAAAATAGGGACATTCTATTCTATAATAACGATAATAATAATTTTATTATTTATACCCCTCCTGTCTGACTGGGTTGCCCCAGCCACTCAGGGCAGCTTCCAACATTTATAACAACATAATAAAACATTAAACAGTTTCCCTGTGGTCTAAATCACCGAGCCTCTTGGGCTTGCCGATTGGAAGGTTGGCGGTTCGAATCTCCCTGACGGAGTGAGCTCCCGTTGCTCTGTCCAAGCTTCTACCAACCTAGCAGTTCAAAAACACACCAGTGCAAGTAGATAAATAGGTACCACTGTGGCGGGAAGGTAAACGGCATTTCAGTGTGCTCTGGCTTCCATCACGGTGTCCCGTTGCTCCAGAAGTGGTTTAGTCATGCTGGCCACATGATCCGAAAAGCTGTCTGTGGACAAAAACCCGGCTCCCTTTGCCTGAAAGCGAGATGAGCGCCATAGTAGCCTTTGACTGGACTTAACTGTCCAGGGGTCCTTTACCTTTACAGGGCTGCCTTCGGATATCTTCTAAGGGCTGTACAGTTACTTATCTCCTTAGCTCAGGAGTCACATAACTCTATACCCTCCAACATTTCTTTGATGAAAATAGAGATGTCCTAAGGAAAATAAGGGCATTCCAGGGTCAAATCAGAAACCGGGATAGCTTCTGTAAATCCAGGGCTGTCCCTGGAAAATAGGGACACTTGGAGGGTGGGTCTGGTACAGTAGGGTGGTCACTCACTTGCATACCCCCTCTGTCCTCCATCCAGGAAAGCAGAACTTATCACCAGAGTTCAGGTGCACATGTCAGCTGGACAGAAACACTCAAAAAGGATGCAAAGCAGGGAGTGTGGCTGAGAAGGGGGAGTCGCTTGGAAAAAGAGAGCCAGATGGAGAGGCACGGAGGGCCACATTTGGCCCCTGAGCCTGAAATTCTCCATCCCTGATTTAGAATGCTTACAGCCTGCCTTTCACTTGACTCTTTGAAAGTATCTGAATGTTTTCCCTGAAACTTGAGAATCAGTCCCCGAAACCCTGATGCTTATAACCCGCCTTTCAGTCCTGTGGTCCTCTAGGCAGCTTACAAGAGATTGTAATAATGCAGACACACAAACATTCGCTCCAGAGCTTTCCCCGGGGAAACCTGTGGAAAGCCTGAATTGATGTTTGCTCTGACTGTGCGCTAAAAGTGGGTTTTCGCAGGGAAAGCTCTGGGACAAAACAGCAGCAGCAGCAACCACAATACACAAATATGGTGTTTTTAAGTGTGGACCTGTGCTTGGAAAGAATTGGACAAAAGTTAAGTGTGGATAAGACCCCTCCCACAGCCCTTTGGGAGCCTGGCTAGAGGCAGAGAGTGCTTGCCTTCTGCTCTCCATGTTAATACATGGTAGATTTCCTTAAGTCAGGTTCTATAAATGATAATAATATTTTTTTATTTATACCCCACCCTTCCTGGTTCAAAAACTGGGCTCAGAGAGGCTAACAACAAATTTAATACACTTAATTATAAAAGCAGTATAAAAACATGGATAACAATAAAATACAGTATATGGAAATACTGCCTGCACAGGAAGGGGCAACTCAGTTTGAACTTGAAATCAGCTGCATGTAACTATAGATTTTTAAAGCAAACCCAGAATTATGCTCAAACTGGGCTTATGATCCCTGTGTAGCATGCACTTGGATTTTTTGCAATGGAAAACAGCAAATTGGGAGCTATTTCTATTATTCAATGTTGAGTGTCACTTACTAAGGACTGCAGCATTCCTTTTCACGATGGTTTGTTATTTGGAATGTTATCGGAGAGGGGAGACTGTAGCAAATCTCCCGAAATGAGCTGCCACAGGGCAATTCTTGCTGAAATGCCATCAGTCCAAGTGCAAAGCTCAAACTACACTTCTTTGCTATAGAAGCGCCAATTCTGAGATGGACAAAAGGTCGACACGCCGGAATTGTGCAATGCTTTGTGCTGTGTGACCACACTGAACTGGTTTTGCCTTGCAGAAAGAGAGCAGCTCTCTAGGTTGCAGAGTACTTGTGGATGTTAAAAGAAGGGAGCCCTCTGTAATCACATTTGAAGGATTATGTGGGGAAAGCGCTCCTGAGAAAGAGGCTTAAAAGGTTGTGCTTGGCAGCCGATTTTTAGGGATGTGCCCTGGAATAACTGGGTTGCCAAAGTACTCACTGTGAAAAAGAAGCTGTTGACCTTAGCATCGTGTTCCCTGATAGTTTGTACTGTACCGGACCAGAGAAAATATATACCACCGACCGTTTGGGAATTTTAGCTATTAATTTTTTTTATGAGAGACCATAACACCGCACTTGTGTGATAGACACCTAAACTCATTTACTTAACTTAGGGAGCAAAAGCAACCCATAATAACTGAAATCTGCGCCAAGCTTTTAATTTTTCCTGAACTAGAATCATAATTGAAAATCTATTTTTTATCTGGTGATGAACAGACCAACCCCCTCACCCGTTCCCCCCCCCCAAAAAAACCAAGCTACATATTCTGAATACCTGCTTGACTTAATGGTATCTTCACCAGCCTGATTCCTGCCCCCCCCCCCCCAGTTGGTAGCCAACCTGTGTTTGCAACAATATGTAGACTTGACACTTCAGCCAATTTTTATTTTATTTTATTTATTGAATTTATATACAGTGAACGCTCGGGCTGCGAACAAGATCCGTGTGGGATGCATGTTCGCAACCCACAGCAGCGTGTCTGCGAACGTGCGGGTTGCGATTCGGTGCTTCTGCGCATGCGCGAAGCACAGTTTAGCGCTTCTGTGCATGCATGATTCCCGAAACCCAGAAGTAACCCGTTCTATTACTTCCGGGTTTTGGTGGGTCCGTAACCTGAAAAAACCGCAACCTGAAGCATCTGTAACCCGAGGTATGACTGTACCGCCCTATACCGAGTGGTTTCAGGGCGGTTCACAGAATGAAATCAATATATAAAACCACAAAATATATAAGAAAAGCAAAAACAACAACCCAATAGCATACTACTATTCAGCATACTATAAAGTAATAACTGATAATCAATAATCAAAATTTTAAAAGTAATTTGAAAGTTATTTCAATTTTCTCTCATGAAACAATCCAGAACCTCTTCATGGATGCCAAACTGGCTACTTATAATGGCTTGAACCTGAATTAAATCAGCTGCAGCCTAGGAATGGGAGAGAATTTTGATTCAAGTTCGCATTTGAAGGTGAACCTTCCGCGTCTATATTTCCCAAAGGAAAACATCAACAAAAACATAGCCATCCTTAAGAATTCACACATCTCTGAATTTTGCACTGCAGTTCTCCAGCCATGTGTGGAAAAATAATAATATTTATTTAACAAAATTTATATTCTGCTTGAATTAACAAAACCTGTAGGTGGCTTACAAGAAATAATAAAATTATCAATAAAACAGTAATAAAAAAGTGGTTAAAATATTTACAATAGAATTAAAATTAACAGTAAAAGGTTAAAGCACATCAACATAGTATAGTAGAATGCATTTTACAATATATGTGTACATTATATTAATATTTGTGTATAGATGCATATGATATTGAAGGTAACATACAAAAATTCATTGTAATATGGGGAAAAGCTTTGGGAAAGTATATATATTAGGCAAAATTGTGTTTTTAAAACAACACCACCATTGTAACAAATAATTAGAGGTCTTGGGGCTGAAACGATCTCAACCTATTCTCAGACTTTGAATGAATAAGAAGCCTGATTCTCTTGCATGGAGCTGGGTGTGGAAGGCAAGCTGCAGTTTTATCTGCTAAAGCATACAAAAATGTGTATATTGGAAGTTTGCACAAAAATGCTGGTGAACGTTCGTGATCACTTTAAAAATAAATAAATTGCAAACTGATGTGGGGATATGGAGAATTTAACTTCATATTGGAAAAAATGAGGAACTGTGAAAAAACCATAACTGACCAATAAATCAATCACTGTTAAACCAAACGTAAGTAGAAACAGTTTGACTTCTATAGATTTAGGCAGTGCTATTTTTCTAGAAAAAGAGATGCCGGAACTCGCCACAAATACCTCCCTTGTTTTCTTAGAATGGCAATGGCACCCACCTGAGATGTGTCAGGACTGAGTTCTGGATAGCAGGACTGGATTTAGGTTTGATGAGGCCCTAAGCTACTGAATGTAATGGAGCCCTTTATATGTCCAGCTGTCCTCTGTCAACAACAAATTGTTGCTGCTTTTTGTGTTGAATATATGCTATATGGTAATTTATGGACCTAATAGGTATCTAAAGCCATTTGCACATATTGCCATGCAACTAGTCCATAGAGAATGTAAGCACCCTATATATAGCAAACCAGTGATATTTTAGGGGGCAGGCTAGCAGGCGGGGCCCATTACTCGCATCACAGGAGCCTACACAACACAAAATACTGTTGCTGTATGTAGGTTTTATTTTATTTTTATTTTTATCTTACATTTTCAAAATGCACATCCAGTTTTTCCCCTTCAATTATTTTGGGGGTCCCCAAGATAGTGGGACCCTGAGCTATAGCTTGTTTAGCTTATACATAAATCCGGCACTGCCTGGTAGTTCTGGCTGGGGGGGGGGAAACCTTGTCTTTGGTTGATTGCTTTCAAACTCTTAATTATAGCCGCCTGTGAGTAATTAGGTAGCACAAGGGGCTCCTGATGCAGCACATGTTGAAATCGGTGAAAGCATTGAACGTGTGGGGAAACTCATGCCTGAGGGCCAAATTTGGCCCTCGGGATTCTCCTCAGTCCCGACCCTTCCCAGTCACATGCCTGGCTTTGAGTGTTTTTGCCTGCCTGGAATGTGTCCTTGAACAAGTTCTCTTTCTTGCATGGATATAGGATAGAGGTGGGTTTTTTCTGGACTTTTCCCCACAGTCAGAACTCACCAGAATTCATTTCTGGCACCTCTCAGGTGGGTGCCACTGCCCTTATAAGAGAACAAGGAAGGTGTTCATGGTGAGTTCCGGCACCCCTTTTCCTAGAAAAAATAGCATTGTGTGTGTTATCTTCATCATTCCACTCACTTTTGGCTCTGTCCCCAACCACCAATGGCATGTTGGGCCCAGAAGGTTTCCAGAAGGAAATGCAGCTGTTGGGCTGAACAATGTTCCCTGGGAACGATGTGACTTCATGATGTACCATGGGGAGAAAACCATGAATGCCTGCATGAGGTCATATTTGCATGAAATCAGGGCAGGCAAGGTATTCTTTGTAGTGAATCCTGCTTCTGTAGCCATGGCAGGGCCAGATTTAGGTTTGATGAGGCCCTAAGCTACTGAAAGTAATGGCGTCCTTTATATGTCCAAATAATTGCTGTTTTTATGTTCAATATATGCTATGTGGTAATTTATGGACCTAATGAGTATCTAAAGCCATTCACACATAACAAAATATGTGTTTTGTCAAAGTAATTGTTGAACTGAAATACAATTACAGTGCTACCTCAGGTTAAGTACCTAATTCGTTCCAGAGGTCCGTTCTTAACCTGAAGCACCACTTTAGCTAATGGGGCCTCCCGCTACGCCACCACTGCACAATTTCTGTTCTCATCCTGAAGCAAAGTTCTTAACCCAAGGTAATATTTCTGGGTTAGCGGAGTCTGTAACCTGAAGCGTATGTAACCTGAAGTGTATGTATCCCAAGGTAACACTGTATCTTATATTTTGGAAATGTACATCCAGTTTTTTCCTTTAATTTTTTGGGGGCCCCCAAAAAGAGTGGGGCCCTAAGCTATAGCTTGTTTAGCTTATACATAAATCTGTCACTGAGCCATGGAAAGCTACCTAGACCTACAGAACACAGGTCATGATTTGTTGTGTCAACCAGTATTGCATCGAGCTCCAGTTTCCTTCTGTAACCCTGTGTGTGTGTGGTGCCTTGTACCTTACCTGTCAAGCTATCAGCTACTAGCAGCCCTGACAGACAGAGGACTTCATTCCCTCCTTTGTTTCCTTGAGCCTCTTATTCTTGCATCGCCCCAGCCCGCCATTCCCAGAAACAAAATGCTTGTGTGAGAAGGAGGGGCGTGCTGCCTGTAGCCGCTTAGGTGGGACAGACGGACGAGCTCTCCGAGTTTTATGGAGTGTGTCACAGGGGAGGCGTCTCAAAATGAAATGAGGAGCCCCAAGGGAAAGGCAGGAGCGAGAGGCAGCCCCACCTGAGTGTGTCTTGGGAGGAAGCCCATTGGCTCGTATTTTTTAAAAGGGAAAAAATAATAATAGTAACTGAACCGAGCCAAGAATATCAAGCAGTTCATAGCTGTTAAAAAGCCAGGGAACGCTGAGTCGCGCCTGTCCAATGTTTTTCTTCCAAACAGGCACTGACCACCCTCCCTACATAACATCTTATTTATTAAAGCTAAGGTTGCCCAACTGGAACAAAACCCATGCATAAGCCCGAGGCCCCAAGCTTTTGGTGCAATTACTCGTGAGCAAGTGGCACTAAAATCAATGGCACTTGCTAATGAGAGAGTGTATTTTAGGCTCTCAGCCCACATTTTTATTCATCCAAGAAATCCTGTTGGACTTTTAAAGGTAATCCCCTTTTTGGAAGGTGAGGAATAAAGCAACACCAGAGCTTATGCTCCGAGGAAAGAAAATGGTTTTATAAAAAGGGAGAAAAGGCAACATTAGGCTTTCCTTTACAGGGCGATTGGCGTATACCTGGCTGGAATGCCAACTGCGGAAGCCATTTAAACTTTCTTAAGGCTAAAAAAGACAGCCCAGAAAGCCCTGTAGGAGATACCACCAAATTATAGAATATGAGCATAACATGTGATGCTCAGGCAAAAGGCAGCCCTTCCCTGCAGCTCACATTACGCATGTTGAAGAGCCTTCACCAAACATGTAATTAACCTGTGGAATTCATTGCCCCATGATGGGGTGATTGCTGCCAGCTCAAATGGATTTTCAGCATTCAAATCTTCAAGAGGTCTACCAATAACTGTTAGCCATGATAACTAAAAATGAGAACATTGTGCAAACAGATAGCTTACCTCTCATTCCCAGATGCCTACCAAGTTGGGGCGACTTTTTTTTAATCACTTGATTGTAATGAAACATGTAATGAAAGAAAATTTACAAATAAATTTAAATGTTGACATTATCAGCCCAAGGCTGTTAAAAACAGGTATGAAAAACATTCAAGGATGAATTAAATTGAACAATATTTTTTTTTTTTTGTTGAACAGTGGCTGATGTAGTGAGGCAGTTCCAAGATGCCACCTTCTTTCATTGCCATTGGGGTAATTTTAATCTATTTTAGTTGTTAAATCTATCTCATCAATCTTGCATGTTTCAAAGTATGGTTGGGATTTCCCCCCTCAATTTTATTGTTTTATCTTTTTGTAAACCACTTTGAGGTTTTATGCAATTGAGCATTGTAGAAATTTTTTAAATGAAATTTTAAGGAAATATATAAATAAAATAAATTGCTGCTGCTGCTTAAGGCAACTTAGTTGTGCTGAGGACAGAGCTCTGCAAGAGCACCATGTTTTGCCCACTACGCACATTTTTGCAAAGCTATTTTCTCTATTTTAATGCATTTTTATCTGTCAGTTTGTGCTTACGATACCCTAGTATATGCATTTTTGTACCCATTACTTGGCCGAAGATCTGTATTGCAAAATTCAGTGAAGTACGAATTTTAAAGGATGACTATGTTTTGGTTCTTATACTGTTTTGGAAAATGTGAATTAGGTAGGCTTGCCTTTAAACACAAACTAATTTGAATTTCTCCCACATCCCTACCCATCGGTAAGGTAAAGGTAAAGGAACCCCTGATCATTAGGTCCAGTTGTGACCGACTCTGGGGTTGTGGCGCTCATCTCGCTTTACTGGCCGAGGGAGCCGGTGTACAGCTTCCGGGTCATGTGGCCAGCATGACTAAGCCACTTCTGGTGAACCAGAGCAGCGCACGGAAATGCAGTTTACCTTCCCGCCGGAGCAGTACCTATTTATCTACTTGCACTTTGACGTGCTTTCGAACTGCTAGGTTGGCAGGAGCAGGGACCAAGCAATGGGAGCTCACCCTGTTGCGGGGATTCGAACTGCCGACCTTCTGATCGGCTAGTCCTAGTCTCTGTGGTTTAACCCACAGCGCCACCCGCGTCCCTCTATGCATCAGTAAGTCCCATTAAACTCTCATGATCCCTGACCAATGGCCATGCTAGTTTTAACTTATGGGAGCTGTAGTTCTAAACCTCTGGGTGGTGCCAGGTTGGCAAAGAGAGGACTGAAGCCTAAATTTTTTTAAAATATTCTGTGTGTCTTGTGATTTGAGTTTCACCAAAGTGATAACTCACAATTGCATTCATGATAATCAAGTGCTTCCTAGCTGCGTTTTTAAGAACATACCACACTGAGACAGACTAAAAAATGGGAGAAAGTGGTGTTGTCCGAGTATTATAAGTATGTGTGTGTGCGCGCATGCATGTACTAATAACACTTTCATTGGGTGGCTTGGCTTGTATATACCATTTACCTGCTAAACCATTTTTAGCTGCGAACTGTCTAACACAGTTGCAGTTTTTATGGAGTTATTTTTATAGCTTCATCCTGAACTGCTCATTAAAAACAACCCATACCTACCTGCGGGGATAAAACACACAGTCCCTTTAAATAACTGAACAAATGCAGTGGAAGAGTTGGAAGAACTCGTATTTATTTATTTCTGTTTTCTTTTTACCCCATTCAAAACAACATGCAAACCGTCCATGTCTACCTTATCTCTTACAGTTTCCCATCCACCACGGAGGGGGACGGGTCGAGATAATCAGTTCTCCACTGAACACCTTTTAAAAACCATTGTGATCACATGGAAAAGCTCTGACCTATAATTGGGGATAGATTTGATCTTCTTGTAGTCCATGGGAGTCTCAAGAGTCTCCTCCAGCACCGTAATTCAGAAGCATCAATTCTTCGGCAGTCAGCCTTCTTTATGGTCCAGCTCTCACTTCCATTCTTAAGAAAATCAGGAAACCTCTCCATTCTGAAGGAAATCAGCCCTGAGTGTTCACTGGAAGGACAGATCGTGAAGCTGAGGCTCCAGTACTTTGGCCACCTCATGAGAAGAGGCTACTCCCTGGAAAAGACCCTGACGCTGGGAAAGATAGAGGGCACAAGGAAAAGGGGACGACAGAGGACGAGATGGTTGGACAGTGTTCTCAAAGCTACCAGCATGAGTTTGACCAAACTGCGGGAGGCAGTAGAAGACAGGAGTGCCTGGCGTGCTCTGGTCCATGGGGTCATGAAGAGTCGGACACGACTAAACAACAATTGAGGAGGGGAAAATCAGGATGGGGCAGCAGTTGCTTCTTTGTGGGATACCCTCTCTGCTCCTACAGTGAGGAAGGTGAAAACATACATGGCAAGAAGAAAGGTCTTTACTTCCACTGCTCCGTAGCTGGCGAATGACTTCCATAACAAAGTTCATAGCTAAGGAGGCTTTGACTGTGCTAGAGAAGAAACAGGAAGGGAAGGCAAAAAGTATAAGAGTTTATTATATGTGGTGGCAATGTAAAATTATTTAAAAGGCCTGGGGAAAGACATATAAAGATTTGAAGAGAATGTGGGAAATGATTGTTGTTAAAAAAAATAAAGTTATGATATTGAGATCTACAGGACTTGATGGACTTATAGAGCGAAAGACTTTGTCCCTGTATTTGAGAGTGGATGCCAGGTCAAGACCAGCCAGCTCCTACAGAAGGAAGAAGCCTCAGCCAAAGAAGATGAAGAAGATTGGCAAAATAAATTACTGAACTATGCAGGACAAATTAGTCAACTTGAAACCCAAGAAAGATAGAGGACCTTTGATTTAAAAAGGGGGCAAATGTTTAATGCATATTTTTTTAAGCTTTGTGTATAGATTTCTACATTAGTATAACTTTTAAAAGTCACTTGTAATAAGATCAAGAAGGTTTTAAAATTGGGTTGTTAAGAATACAGTGGTACCTCAGGTTATGAACTTAATTCGATCCGGAGGTCCGTTCTTAACCTGAAACCGTTCTTAACCTGAGGTATCTTTTTAGCTAATGGGGCCTCCCACTGCCACCACCGGAGCACGATTTTTGTTCTCATCCTGAAGCAAACTTCTTAACCCAAGGTACTACTTCCGGGTTAGCCGAGTCTGTAACCCGAGGTGTTTGTAACCCAAGGGACCACTGTGTAAGATTTTATGGACATGCATGAACAAGCATTAAACAATGGAACCGGGGGGGGGGGCAGGAGTGGAGGGAAGTCAACCAAAATTATGGTTTAAAAAATTTGTTAGCAATGCTTTTTCTTTTCTTTTTTTCTTTATGCATTGTTATTTCTATGCATTGTTGTTATTTTATTTTATTTTTTATTATTTTTTGGAAAGTCAATAACTTTTTATTTTAACAAGGTTCAAAGCTAAGATTGTGTCAAAGGCTCTCTAAAGATAGAGTTGTGGAGGGAAATGGTATCCTGAAACCCATGTCCCACCCCATCTTTCTTTAACCACCACTGCCTGTTTCACCGTGATGAGTAGGACTTCTTCCACCAGAGACATTAGAGCTCCTCCCAGTGGCTAGTCACTGCTGCCACCACCACCACCCGCCCACTCAGAAGTCCTCTCAAAACTCAGCTATCACCACCAGCAAGTTCAGCCAGCTTTATCTTCCCTAAAATCATCAAAATTGCGCTTCCATGTTCCATCTTCTCCACCTGTGCATGAGACAGAGAAATGAAAAGGGGCCATTTTGACACAGCATTCGGCCTGGGCATTTTATCACAGGTATGTTCTGCAATAAGGGACACAGGTGGCACTGTGGTCTAAACCACAGAGCCTAGGGCCTGCTGATCAGAAAGTCAGCGGTTCGAATCCCCACGATGGGGTGAGCTCCCGTTGCTCGGTCCCTGATCCTGCTAACCTAGCAGTTCGAAAGCACGTCAAAGTGCAAGTAGATAAATAGGTACCGCTCAAGTGGGAAGGTAAACGGCGTTTCTGTGCACTGCTCTGGTTCACCAGAAGCAGCTTAGTCATGCTGGCCACATGACCCGGAAACTGTACGCTGGCTCCCTCGGCCAGTAAAGCAAGATGAGCACTGCAACCCCAGAGTCATCCATGACTGGACCTAACGGTCAGGGGTCCCTTTACCTTTACCTTTATGCTCTGCAATGTTTTTCTGACACAATAATAGTGTGTGAGTGGTGGATTTATTCTGCTTTGGTTTGTTCTGTGATGTTTCCCAAATGTTACCCCATTATTGCTGTCAAGAGGGGCTATAGCAGAAAAGAGGGAAGACTAAAAATGATCCAGAATATTTGTAGTATAAAAATCTTATAGGATGTGAACTAATTGGAAATGAAGCAATATCCCTACCCCATAACTTTCACAGGCACAGACAGTACTGAGAGTGAGATGGCTACTACAGCAGCAAGGATTTTGTTAGCCCAGAAATGTCAGGCAAGTGAGGTCCCATATAAGGAGGATTGGCAATTAAAAGTGATAGAATATGTAGAGTTAGTGGGTCTAACAAGTAAAATAAGAGAACAAGAAGATCAAGTATATAAAGAGGGATGGGAAAATTCTATGGCATATTTGGAAAACAACTGTAAACATCTGAAAATGTTAGCAGGATTATGGTAAATTCAACAATATAACAGGAACAAAGGAATAAGGAAGGAATAAGGAAGCTAAATGGATATACAGTGGTACCTCGGTTCTGGAAGACTGTTTGACTTCCGAAACGTTCGAAATCCGAGGCACAAAGGGCTGCCTGCAAGTTCAATTGAGAAAGTTGAAAAACACGCAGTGGAAGCCGTTCGACTTCCGAGGCGGGTTTGAAAACGGAAGCATTTATTTCTGTGTTTTCCATGTTCGAAAACTGAAACGTTTGGCTTCCGAGACGCTTGAAAACCAAGGTACCACTGTACAAGAATATGCGGGATAGGTGGGAAAATTAAAAGAACTAGGGAAGGGGAGGAAGAGAAGTCGCAAATGATTGGTTTGTTTTAAAGAAATATATGAATGGGGAAAGGCTTGTTTTAATGTGAATGTGGTTTTGAAAAATGTAACATAGAAAAATATAATTTTAGTTTTTTAATTTTTAAAAAGAGATAGAGTGGGTTTGCATGTGGCTAGCCTGATAGCACCATGAGAAGGAATCAAAAGGATCCCCCACCCACCCAGTCTCGCGCACACAGTACAAATAACCTTTTATTTTCAAAAGTCCGAAAATGTCCTGCATCAAACCACGGCTTGTCCTACATTGTATGTTGCCCCATACACTTTGGAGCAGAGAGCTGGCGATCTCCTGACCAGCAGAGGAGGAACTTCAAGACTTTGCCTACATCAGGACAATTGTGCAAGTTTTTATAGCAGCCGATATACCAAGTTGCTGCTATTTGACACTCTCCCGGGCATGTTCCACGCTGCTCCTCATCAGTCAAGATGTCATCCATCACATTTTCCTACCCTACGTCGCGTGGTGCCATGTAGTCCTACATGACTGACTGCTGCATGTTGATTCTGGATGCCTCAGCGCTTCTGGTTCGCCTGGCTGCTGCTGTGCTGTGCTGAGGTGTGTGTCAGGCAGACAAGATCCCACCATGGCTCTTCCTTTTGGAGTTGCCAGGCTTGCTTCCGCCTAAAAAGTGATGAATTACGCTTAGCAGTGTCTATCTTCCAATACATCTTCTGGAAAATCTAGTCCTAGACTGCCTCTTAGTTATTTTCTCTGCACGTAGCTGTCTTGCAATTAATTTTCCTTGCAGAAGCAGATTATATTGCCATTCATTCTGAAATATGCTCATTGCAGGGGAGAGTCAACCATTCATTTACAGTTAGTATTTTCTTTGAAACCCTTCGCTATGGACCATGGTAGTATGAAAGGCCTTTCTTGTCAGCATTTTAATATACAGTGGGACCTCTGGTTACGAACGGGATCCGTTCTGGAGGCCCGTTCGCAACTTGAATATAATGCAACCCACAGTGGCGCGTCAGCGCACGCGCGGGTTGCGATTCACCGCTTCTGCGCATGCACGTGATGTCATTTTGCGAGTCTGCGCATGCGTGAGCAGCGAAACCCGGAAGTAACCCTTTCCGGTACTTCCAGGTCACTGTGGGACGTAACCTGAAAAAACTTATCATGAAGCAAACGTAACATGATGTACGCCTGTATAGAATTAGGATTGGCAATGTGATGGAATCTACCGGCTTCTCAATAGTTTTATTTCCGCACAAAATAACCTTCAATTTCTCGCCTTATTCTTTGGGAACTTCAGTATTTCTTTAGAATTTAAGTCGGTGCAGGGGGTTGAACTTAGCAGTTCATGAACCATGCCACAAAAATAATGGTGTGTTGGTGAACCACGTGTGTTGAATAAGGTTGACTTGTGATTTCTTTTTTTCCAAGATCCACACTTCAGTAGTTAGAAAATAGGTGGTGACCTGTAAGTTAGAATGGTCTTTTAATATTTCAGGCTCCAGGCACAGTGAAACTATGGGTAGCGAGCCCTGTACCTGGTAGATTTGCAATAAACACAGGGAAACCACTTGGTATTTAAATAGGCCACAATTTTATTGATTGTAAATGTCAGCGGGTTTTGTCACAGGCATTGGTGTGTATCCTGAATCAAGCAACCCATATGCTGGTTGATTATTTAGGTAGTTTTAACCCTATGTTTTAGATAGTTTATCACCCTATGGCACACACCAAATCAGGGAGACTCCACCCTTGGATCAGAGACAGATGACCTGAGCAAAATTATGGCCTGTCAGCCCTCTTCCGGGCATCTGGACAGAAGCACTTCCACCCAGTGGCGTAGGGTGGGTTGTCAGCGCCCGGGATTGCTTGGAAGAGGATGGGAGGGAAATGGAGCACACATGAGTATTCAACGGCCTAACGGTGTCTTACATCACCCAAGAGATCACAGCCGCAGAGATAAGAAAAGAAGAGTCATCTTGTTGTCTGGAGTTGTAACTTCCTGGTTTGCATGGAGAAGCTGTTTTCAACGAAGCCCAGCAGTGGGAGCATGCAGCTGTATTGAGGCAGTATCAGGTGTTGAAATTTTGTGCCCCTAACAATTTTTGCCCAGGGCAACTGCCACTATGGTCCCCCCATGCTACACCAATGCCTCCACACTGGATTCCTTTAAGAGGATACCCTGATTCATTGGACCAGCGGGGGTTCCCACTATGCTGTCCAACCAGACTAAGGATATCCCCCAATGCCTTATCTGCTATCGAGTCAGCCCCTCCACATGAACTTGCTGCCAAACCAGCCTTTAAAGAGAGAATGACAGTGAAACGAACACTTTGCAGGTCCAAAAACTCTGACTCATTGAATTATGACTGCATCATTCACTGAGAAATATGAATTAATAAACAGAAATTAATATGATGAATTCTTAACATATCAAAACTCACCAATAATGGGTAATGGGTGATATCCAATATTATGCAAGTAGACTAGCCCAATGGGACATTTCCTTTTTCTCCACACATACCCCCATTTCAGTCCCAAATCTGCTCTGGAAGGTTCCTCATCCCTCCGGAGCAGATTTTTTTGAGAGGTGTAGGAGGGAGGGAGGGAGGGAGGGAGGGGAAGTTCTGTTGCACTAGTGGAACTTCATGCCACTGCCAGCCAGCCACAGTTGGATGCAGTACTAACCATTGTGCAGATTTGTTCATCAATTTCATGGCTTAATCCATAAAGTCTATTTCCTATTTGATACATAGGTGTCATAGTCTCACAGCTGAGCAGCAATTTGCAGAGCTCAGTGGAGTGGGAGCTCAACCAATCAGAAGAGTCTCTGAAGTCTACTTGCCTGGAGGCAGATTCAGTATCCAAAGTCAGGTCCAGTCCTAGGGTCAGGCAAACAGCAATCCATGGGGTCAGATGGTCGAGGGGTCGGGGAATCTGATGATCAAGGGTCAGGAGAAGCAGGAAGCAGCAAGATTGGCGAAGGATGACAAGCATTGTCCCCAGCATCTGATTGCTGCTGGAAGCTCTGCGGAAGGGGGCTGAAGTCAGCTGGATCTCATCAGTGCCTTCTCCTCTGTGTCCTTGAAGGCTGATCAGCTACAGAGTCAATCCGCCTTCTCCCCCTTCAGGCTGCTGTCCAGCACGCAAAGCTGACTCCCGGTCTATGACAACAGGTCCCGAGCGGCGAAATGGGTAGGTCTGATTAAAAATGTGGCGTAAACTGGAATCCTCACCGTTCCTGTCATATTATGCCTCATGCAAACAAAGAGCGAATAGCATGTATGGAGCATCAGTTACAGACATGCCTTTGGAACAAATGCAATGCATGCCTTGCCTGCTTACCTGAGCAAACCCTCTTTCAGAAGTACACCACCCACCACATCTACAACACAAGAAAGCTGAGAGAGGCAATTATGGCAGCTGTGGCAACTTCCACAACTGTGGAAGTTCTGGCCTCCGGAGACTTGTCAAAGTCTGAGCTTGTGCATTTTCCAGAAGCACTATAAGATATTCTTGTTTTGGCTGCTTTTTAATGGCTGGAGTTAGGTTGGCATAAGAGTAATTTAAATTCAATAAAGTAGCTTATTATTATAGATTTTAGTGGGTGTTTTATTTAATTTCTTGGTTTTATTGGATTGTTGCTTTGGAGTATTGTTACTTGCCTGAAGCTGTTGGGAGCAATGGGCTAGAAATATAAATAAGCAACACCTTTAAGTCTATTGAAACCAAATTGCTTTTATCAGATTATTGTCTATCCTCATACCCACACTCAGACTCAGTATCATCTAAGGACAGTCAGTTTTATCATGGTCATTAATGGGGTTTAAGAGCTTAGTTGTGTGGAAGTGATTCCTTTGTAACTTAACCATCTTTCTTTCTGTACAATATCCGAGGATCCATAGGTACATGGGGGAACCCATCACATTCTCTATGCAGTTCCCCAGGTCACTTCCTTTGAACATTCTAAAAATACTTTTTAATGCACATCCATGGGATGGGGGTGTTGACTAGCTTCTTCAAGCAGCTGCAAAATGTTAAAGAAGGGAAAAGGCACGCTGAGACTTTCATATGCATATGCATATGTATATGGAGTTTTCAAAAAACAAAACAAAAAAAAGTAAAATCCATCAAGAAATAGGATGAGATAGGGCTAGGTTTTTAATAATTTTGCAATCAATTTTCCAATATTTACCCAATATTACCACAGTTTTGCCAATTATACATATTCCAATTAGTATCAAAATAATTACAATTATTTCCAAATTTAAACAATTTGTACAAAGTGGTTTCCCACACCCCTTGATCAGTGTCTTTTGTCCAGTTCTTATATTGCTGTGGTTCATATTTTTTAAATTAACATCTAATTACATTTCAGTTGCTATATTAATCAATAAGATAACAACTGCATTTTTAGTGATTACTAGTCGTGTTAATACCTTATCTAACTTCCCATAGGATTTCAAATGAGGTGCTCTAAACATTTTCCTTTTCTCTGCGTGTGTCAGTCTGAATAAGTCCAATTATAAATTCCTTGGCCGTTATCTGCTGTCCAGTTCTTGAAATTCCTCCTATTGCCATTGTCTCTCAGCGTAGCTGGGGTGGGTCTATAATCCTGAAGAATCCTCAAAATATCTCATTAGTTTCCTCCCATCATGCTCTCATCTTGCTTGGTGCTTCTGGACAACAACATACTCCAACAGTCCACTCTTTCTCACTACTCAGTCAATATCTAGAAATTTCCACAGGCTGAGAAAGAGCTTCCGCCGCAGGGGATCTTGGAATACTTTCATTTTACTTAATCACCATCAAAGTCTCCATGCCTCCCTTGTCCAAGACTCCGAATTCCTTTCATCTTTACGACTGCATTTTGGCCAAAGTCCACTTAAGTTGTATCTCTTCTCTGTTGTTTTTAAGGGGGTCAGAGAGGGTATCCGCTCTAATTTTCCAAGATCATCCATTCCAGCATTAGAGCCCTCCTCCCATCTCTTTAAACCACATGCAGCTGACTGTTCTTTTAATCACAAGTTTTCTTCCATACTGCAATCCAACCTCATTTTGTATCTTTAAAATTTTGCGTCTGGAGAGGGTTGCCGAATCACCAATAAAGAAACTCAAAGTAAATAGGAAATGAAAGTCTCCCCTTTCCTCCATCCACCTCCCACACCAGTTCCAAACCTCAGATAAATGCATCTGGGTAATTCTACAGTTCTGATGACAACATCTTTTCTTGGAGCGTGCCTGACTTTAAAGTCAATTAAAAATCCAGTTCACAAGAGAACCTCAGCTTCTTAATGACAGAGTAGGAGGGTTTCCACCAGCCTTTTACACTCAGCGCCTCCCTGTCCCCTGCATTCCATGCTGAAACAAGAGCCAGATACTGAGATGGACTGTGAGTGAAACCCATTCCTCACTTCCTTGGGAGGAATTTCCAATAATGATTTGCCCTCTATCACTCTTGTTTTTCTCCCCCTTTGATCCCTGCGATGTTGTGGGGGCTGCCTCCATTAAGGCAGATAGGAACCGGAAACTGAGATAGAGCCAGTTTTGTGCACACATGAAACATAGCACAGGATGGAAATAGGTAGATCTGTCTAAACAGGGCCAAAAGGTGATTGGGCCAGTGTGACACAAAAAGTCCATTCATTCATAACTTAGAACGTAGGTAAAAAGGTAAAGGGGACCCCTGACCATTAGGTCCAGTCATGGCCGACTCTGGGGTTGCGGCACTCATCTCGCTTTATTGGCCGAGGGAGCCGGCGTACAGCTTCCGGGTCATGTGGCCAGCATGACTAAGCTGCTTCTGGTGAACCAGAGCAGCGCATGGAAACGCTGTTTACCTTCCCACCAGAGTACCTATTTATCTACTTGCACTTTGATGTGCTTTCGAACTGCTAGGTGGGCAGGAGCAGGGACCGAGCAACGGGAGCTCACCCCGTTGTGGGGATTCAAACCGCTGACCTTCTGATTGGCAAGCCCTAGACTCACAGCGCCACCCACATCCCCTTAACTTAGAACATAAGAACATAAGTAAGGTTCAATTCTGACATTAGTTTTGGCCATTTAGATCTGTTTTCTTTACTTATGGGAATACTCATGATGGATTCTCTTCCTTATCCAGCTAGTCCCTGACACTATAACAGTTTGGGAGTCTGCAACTTTAGCTTCTGGCAGAAGCAGGATGGGAGGATTATCTGTTCCAGGCCATGACTGCTCCTTCTCCTTCTCCTTCTCCTTCTCCTTCTCCTTCTCCTTCTCCTTCTCCTTCTCCTTCTCAGATCTCCTGTTCCTCTGAGCAGGCCTGTGCACTTGCGTCTCCTCTTCTTCCCTTTCTATGGCCGGCATTCTCTTTGAGGATATCTTCAACGTGAAGGACATTGAGAACATAGAAAATGTTGAGGAAGAAGACACTCATTTTCCAATCATGGGTGCTTCTAGTGGTAGTCTCCCTGATTTGGTGGGGTGGGAGTGGCCTAGAGGACCCACTTTCATGATTTCCCACTTCACCACTCATGCCTGCCCACTCTATTTCTGGATGTAGAACCTCTACTTGCTTTCTTGTCTTCCTACCTGCCTGCATGTGGATTGATCTATTTAGCTACTGCAAGCCTGCAATTTACACGTGGATTACGTTCTGTGTATCGCACCTAAAGCCCAAATCATCCATAGTCAGTGCTTTTTTCTGTGGTACTCAACGGTATGCAGTAACGGCACCTTTCTTTCTAGAAAAAAAGCACTGCCTAACTCCCACCTCAATTCTATATGCTTCACATATGCAGTGAGCCTGTAGGTTCACGGTGAGGCATAGATGGAACCCAGACATAGACCATTTGTTCATAAACAAAGCTTCTTCTAAGCAACCTCAAGAGAATAACTTCGGCTGGGAAAGAAATAGCGGCTATTTTGGATTCCGAGTGGGAAATTCTGAGAAAGCTATCCAAGGAAGTATCCTAGACTCGTTCTTGTGCTATTAGAGACATGAGATCACTGTCCCTACTTCACTGAAGCCATTCAAGGCATTTGAATGGCATTAGAGATCACAGACTTCCTTTTATTTTGCATGTCAGGTTTCTAGGGTTGAGAAGGAAATGAGCAAAGTCATTCAGTTGGGTGAACTCTGGAAAAGAATACATACAGCAAAATTAGAGAGAATATATGAGGTAGAATTCCAAATCAGTCAATTCGCAACTATGAATTTCAACCACATCTGCCATCTTTTTGATGAACTGGGGTATTTTCGGACAAGCATATCACCGCCTAATATTGGCAAATATCATTGGCTGCTACTTCACATTACCGTGTGCCTAAAATAGTCAAGGCCACTCCCCGCATTTCCTTCTTCCTCAGAATCAAGACTTGTGATGTGTTCTGTCTGAACAAGGCTTTGACCACATTTCACATTTCTAATCCTATAAGGAAAAGTTCATTGGAGACAAACAACCACAACACCAGGTTAGAAGGACAGCTGGAGAACTTCCATGAATAACCATGTGACATCACTGGAACACCACAGAGTTGTTGACTACAGTTTTGCCATGAGGTAAATGTGACTTCTAAGTCTATTCTTTGTTCTGTTCAATATGTTAATCAGCAGATTATTAGTTTATTTATTTTGATTCAATTTTAAAATAGATACTCCACCAAGATTTTTCCTTAAATGCCATTAATTATGGTCCACGATGCGGTAATGTGGTTTTTAATGTGTTGGTTAATACTATGCGGTTTAATAAATGCTAGTGGTCATGCTTTGACATGGTGGATGTTTACATGCAACCTTTGTATTCTAGGTTCAGATTATATCCAATATAATTCCAGAACCCTCCCCTCCTTTGCTGCCTCAATTCAAGAAAATGGGCCCTGAGGTCCCTTTTTTTGGGGGGGGAGGGGTAACCAGGATGCAGAACTGTTTTGTTAAACCATGGCCTCCAACTCTCATCATCCCCAACCAACATGACCAATAGTCAAAGCTGATGGGAGATGTACATCTAGCAATGTCTGGAGGGTCCCAGGCTCCCCACTCCCACTCCTGCTATAAAATAATGCTAGCAAACTAAAGACCATTGGTGACTTTAAAAGAACACACTGGAAATTCTAGATTTATAAATCCTGGTGTTCCCTGAACCCAGGTACTCAGGTCACTGAGGTAGTATAAACCCAAATATTCACAAAGTGAAGGTCTAGGTTGTCAGTGGTACACAGAAAAGGCCAAAATAAAACAAACAAACAAACAGAGTTGATCCAACTTTGTGGGTTTTCTATAGCTATGAAAAGGTGTGTGTTTTTTTGTTTTGTTCAGAAACATAATCAAACTTGTTATTAAGTGCAGTTCAGTATCAAAATATTATTATTTTCAAAATACTGAACTGTGATATTTTCCCACAATGTTGTCTAGAAGGTTGTGAGCCTGTCTTTTGGGGGCTTTCTGCAGGTGGAGGATGCAATCGTTCCAGATGGTCCTGTGGGTATATTTCTTGTTCATGACAATTCAACCAGGTTTGTTTTTTAAAATTTTGTTTATTACAATTATTTATAAGTCCTTCCAAGGATTCTCTTACATCCCAAAACAACCTAAACTTACTCATCAGTTAAATCCACTTGTTTCAGTAAGGACTTCCCTCAACGTATCATACTTAGGACTGAAATGTTAGAAAGACTAGACATTTACACTGAATATGTCTTGGCCCTCATTTTGGAAATTTTCTCTGTGTAGCACTGTGAAATTCTCACCTACCTATAAAGGCCCAGTCAGCCATTTTGCAGGAAGGATTAATTCCAGTTAGGAAAATAAAAGATTCTTCTTTACCTGAACTATCAAGTTTGATCAAAAGCTGAATGATATGGCAATAATAAGTGACTAGGAGAGGAAATCCCAGTTTATATGACTCAAATGTTTTTGTGCAAATATTAACTTTGGCCAGTGAGCCTTTTGCTTTGTATCACTTTCCCAGATCTAAGAGGATTTATACAATGTCTGAAAGCACGTTAGCTAGACTGCATTGGACCGTAGCCGTTGGATATTTGGATAGCTTTCCTTTTTAACAATGTTTTGTCTATTTATTGTTTCTGAAAAATATATATTTTCCTGCCTTTGGAAATCCCTGTGATGCAGTATCAAATTTTGGACCATTGAAAAATTCAGATTGGATGCTGGCATGAAACACAGTGGCAGGTAACCAAGCGTGCTCTGCCTTGCTAGGCTAAAAATAATGCAAAGCCCTAGCGTCTGGCTGCTTGGAAACCTAATTAAAACTAATATATTTTTCATGCTTCTTTGGGCTCATTGATAGGTACCAGAATCCTCCTTTCATCTGAATGGAGTTTTCTGTATTCTTCTAAAACAGCAACTAATAATTTATATTGCAACCAATGTAGCATATTCAAAAGTGGTAGCATTAAATAGATCTTGTGAAACTTTTGTAGAGCCACTCAACTATTGTCAGAATCAAGGATCAATTAAAATAGATTTAAGCAAAGCCATTGCAGAACCAGGGGCTGGGGAAAATTAGGTACAAGCTTCATCCTTACATCTTCCGCAGGACCAGGGTCTGGGAAAAATTAGGTGTAAGCTTCAGCCTGGGGTAGTGTATTGGACTCGGACAGAGAGATCTGGTTGAGGACTATTCAACATCTCTCAGAGTAGCAATAACAATAACAATAATAATACCCCACCCATATGGCTCGGTTGTCCTAGCCACTCTCGGCAGCTTCCAACACATATAAACATATAACAAAACATCAAACATTAAAAACTTCCCAATATAAGTCTGCCTTCAGATGTCTTCAAAAAGTTGTGTAGTTCTTTATCTCCTTGACACCTGATGGGAGGACGTTCCACAGGGCGGACGCCACTACCGAGAAGGCCCTCTGCCTGGTTCCCTGTAACTTCACTTCTCGCAGTGAGGGAACTACCAGAAGGTCCTCAGAACTGGACCTCAGCAGCTGTGGGGATATAATTAGGTCAATCCCTGAAATATATCACTCTCAACAGTTTGGCGAAAGAAGTCAGGTAGAATGTGGTAAGCTATAAGATGATCAATAAACAAAGTAAACACCAACGCAAAAGTCAGGGTGATTCTCTGCTTGTAGCTCCTTTTGAGGAATTCAGTGTGTGCAAGGAATTACTGTGTCACACAAGCACCAACCCTACTACCATGTGCTGGCAATACAACTTTTTCTCGCCATTTTTAGCATGTCATTCACTCACTCACCTCAGTTGAATGCAGTTAGAAATCTCCTCATGACTTGGAATCCTGCATTCCTGACCAGAACTAGAATTTCACCTCTTGTCCTCTCTTGCTTTTCTCCTGTTACAATTTCTACAGAAGCTGAGATGGCCCTGTTTTATTCTATATTTTATTTTTAAAAGTAGATGGAACTTTATTGCCATAGTACTGTGACAATGTTTGGTTGCATGCTTCCCAGCTGGGAGATAATTGATGGCGATGATTTCAAATTTAAATGGTTTATCTCAATAGAGATAAACAAAACGCCTACCCACACAACTTTGGAGATGGAAAAGAGTGCATATCAAGCCTTTTGTGGTATGGGGCTATAACCCAGCCCTGTGTTTACACAGGGCTAGAGTTACTCCTAATTCAACCGTGTTTAAATGTATAAATGGTTAGATACAAATGCGAGATACACAGTCTCTAAACTGGGAGGGTCTAAGCCCCTGTCAATATAACCATTGGTCAGAGAAGATGGGAGCTGTAGTTCAGCAACTTCTGGAGGTTCACAGATTCTCTGCTCTTATTATAAACACATATCTGGACCGTGATATCACAACATACCCACCTTGTTCCCCAACAATTGATCTTTCCAGATTGCTAATATACACTCTTACCAATTGGGAACAGAACAAACATTTCCAAATAGTCCCTGAAGCTCAGAAGGCTTGCAAACAAAAATCCAAATTATAAAGTTATTATTATTATTTTTTAAAAAAACTAATTGTTTCCTATCTTGCTATTATTTTGGATATCAATTGTGAGCTGGCAGAACATTTATCATCTATGTTCCCTTGGCATTATAGCTAATATTTACTAGGTTCCTATATTAGGAAATGTCTGACAAGTCCCCCCCCCCTTCTTATTTAGTATCTGGACTCACAGTGATGATGGTTCTGTGCTGTGCTGATCCCTGGAAAGCATCAATCCACCATCTTTCATGAGAGTGGCCTCTTTGCAGGATGGGCACTTTTGAATTATGCTTATTTCAAATGGGCTCATTCAGTGCACCAGACTCCTGCAATCTAAAATCCTGAAATCTTCCTACTAATCCCATAAACTCCAACACCACTTACAGAAGACATTAATTCATTCACCCACTCAACCCACAGTGTGTTGTGTGGCAGCTGGTAAAAGTACTATTGGACCAATCTGGACAGGGACCCATTTGGAATAGACTGAAAATGGTTCTACTTCCCAAACACAACTGAAAACTGTGATAATTAGAAGAGTGAGTGGAAGGAGACTATAAGGTCACAGGTAACCAGGACAGAAGGCAAACTAGATGGTGAAAACTGATGTGAAGAACTAATTTCTTATTTGAATAAATGATATTATTGGAGGACTGCATCGTCTTTGTCGCAAGTATTGTGCCCCCGAAACATTTGGGGAATCTGTCCTCAGTTGAAAGTGTGCATAGTCTTGAGAAAGAATTTGCCACAACTACCTGGGGATCTAGTTGAGACCTGCAATTAGAAACCTAATTGTTTTCTTGCAGCAGGTCAATTAGGATAAATGGCTGGATGACGGACTACTGGCTATCATTTTGAGGCTTGCTTGAGAACCTCAGGGTATCAACGTCTAAATAAGCATCTTTTAAATCTCTAGCTTAGCTCTTTCTGCCACAACCACGATGTGAAGTGCACTTGGCATGAATTCTCCCTTCCTTCCTCCAGGCAGCTTCCTTTTAGTTTCCTCAGCAAAGAACAAGGTTACAGAACTCTTAATTCTGGACTCTTAGATGCTTTCAGTCTGATGTCATTACAATGTGGGATGCTTTTAGAAATCTGTGTGCGGATGGTGCTTGGCATAGAAACTACTTGGTTTGTTTCTTCTTCTTCCTTTCCCCAACCTGCCCCCCTCATTGAGCTGGGGCATAGATCTTTTCCTTTGCCATCTAAAACCTGAGCTTTGAACAGAAAAGCTGCCTAAAGAACCATATTATAGTAGTGGGAAGGAAATGAAAAACAGGAAAACAGTATGTTCCACTTTAGGTGAAAAAAGTTAATCCATGTGGCTCTCCAGACAACCTGTGGCACTGTACACAGGGTGGGAAGCAAAGCAAGTTATTTTTATATATGTTATATTTTCAAATTATCCCTCGGTGCCAGGCTCTAGGAACAGCTAATGTCCCTTGCCAAACCCCAGGCCTTTATCCTCTTAAAGAAACCCTGGACACAGCCTCTCTCATGAGCACAAAATCAGCCAGCCACTTCAGCCTCCTCTTTAACAGCTGTTCTGAGCCATGGATTGATGCCCGGTACTTAAGAGCTGATGAACTGGATAACCAGATGTGTGTGGGTGGAATTCCTCTCTGGCCCTGGGCATGCCATTTAATCTGTGCCTCAACTAACCAAACTGCAAATGAAAAGAGACTACTAGAACTCAGCCACACAACTTGAGTGGTGGCAGCACTTAGAAAGCATGGAGGATTCCAAGGGCCCATCTCTTCCAACGGTCCAGCTATGTACATAGAAGCTGCCTCTATCAACAAGGAACAATGCAGTCTTTCTTTCTCTATACTCCTAGACAGTGTGTTTGTGTGTGAAAAAGAGGGAGAAGTAGATCACAGACGGAGGGAACTGAGCTAGGCAGATGAGGGGCTCTTGTATGTTGTCATTCCCAGAGCTTCACATTTATCTCAAGGTGCCTCCATGACCACCTGTCATGTCTACACAATCTACCATGAACCAAAGGCAGAACTTCTTTTCACATCATCTATGTATGGAATCCATCACCATGTCTGGTGTTGGACAGCAACTTAGAAAGCTTTAAAACAGTATTAGACAGGTTCAAGAAAGGTATATCTATCAATGAATGTTAAGCCTGATGTGGCGTCAGGCAGTAGGCCTCTTCATGCATTGCTCGTGTGAAGGGAGCAAGTCTGGTAAAAAGAACTGTGAAGGGTCATACATTTAGCCCCACCTTAAAGTTAGGTGGCCGCTCATGTCCATGCTGGTGCCATATTGTGACATAACATCAGACATGGAAAGCCTTCCCTGCCCGATATAATACTCTGGCTGATCAAGGTTTTCAATGGTGCCTCTATGTATAGAACAGGTGTCCGGTTTCAGCAGTACACCCCACTCAAATTATGATTAGAATTATGAAACCCAACACCACCATCTCAGTGATAGGTTACCAAGGATCTATACTCCCCAAAGATAATATGCCTAATGACTGCTCCAATTCACCTCTGCTTTCTGAGCAGTTCCGCTTTACTGTATTTTACTGTAGCTTTTAACGATTATAGTTTATGTTTAATGGTATGTATTAAACCCACCCTTGGGAATTTCGGGTAAAGGGTAGGTAAGAAATCTAAGAACGTTTATAAATGCTAATGGTGCTTTGAGCACATGTACATATGCACGCACACAAATATCTGGGGTATCCATTTCCAGAACACTGTATCAATGTAATATTGGGGTGATGAGCACAGGCTATATGTGAAAATAGGAAGGTCAATCATTTGAACCGAGTTTGAAACATAAAATGATTTGGAGTAATATCAGCATATGGTGTGCTAAAAACGTGTCCAGGGAAGCACAAGCATGCTAAGTGAAAAACTTATATTTATTTCAGATTGTTTATGCTAGTAAACTCCTTGGAGACAAAAGAGCAAAATTCCTCTGAGATCTTGTGGTCAGATCAATTTGTAGAACCGTTTCCATGTTTTCTGATGCAATCGAGTGTAACAATGTTGTGTATCCCAGTAAACATGGAAATGGAGCAAGGAAAACATTTCTTAGCTGATTTCCTAAAAATACAGCGCTGGCTGGGGAGGGGCTCCAGTCCTATTCCCAGACCTTTCAAGCCATTACCACTCTCCACAGTGTCTCGGATCTCACGTCTTACATTTCATGTAGCTACAGATCGGGAAATGCAGAGCTGCGCGAGCCAAATGCCCACTAGCCTGACATGCAATAACCATTATGCATTCAAATTTATATATTCAGGGGTGGAGAAGTGCCAAGCCTAGCAAAGAAGCAAACCTGATATTTGGCAAGGAGGGCTGCCATTCTACCTCAAGGCAAATCCTAGTAAGAGCTACTCTTTCTTAGTGTTTGTGTATACTTAATTTATTTATAAAGCACAAGAGGGGGGAATCTGCTTTTTAAATCTGACATCCTGGTTGAAACACTGAGCAGAATTTGAGGGGAAAATAAATGTTTATTGGTACTTAACCATCAGCATCAAAGCCAGGGCTGCATGACTAAGAAAAGCCCACTTTTTCTGCTGCCAAATGCTAATGGTCCAGTCTATTCATTGACAGTGAGAGCTATAATGTCCTTGCCTGCCCTTCTGTCATACAAATCTTTTTTGATGGTAGTTTCTTCTTCATGCTGCTCCAAGCTTAGGGTTCTGGGTCAAGAATTAGGCTTGGGGCACCCAACTTATCCTGATCACCTCTTTTTTGAAAATAGTGACCCGAAATATATTTTGCAGCACCGTTTTCACTGGTGTCCAAGCTTGGGTAAAGGCAGCCTGTGTAAATTTGTACCCATGTGGACCAAATGCAGTCCACACCAGCCACATCTTGTGGCCTGGCAAGTACTTGACAGCCTCCCTCTTTTTATGGCCGCAAGGAGGAAACAGAAGCATCTACCCCCTAGTTGGGTGCCATTAGTGGCAGGAGGTCTCTGCTCCTCTTGGTGAGCCACAAATATTGCAGACCAGTGTTAGGGGATGGCTAGCACTGAAAGTATAATGTTTTAACAGAAATGTGGAAGGTACTGCAGGGAAATTATACAATAGATATCATTCCATGCTTAGTTTTTCTTCTCGTTTTTTATTTCAGTGTAAAGTAGCCATGGGATCATAGATAGTGAGAAAACCAGCTGGGAATAGATGCTGGAGGAGCTGTTCCAAGCTTCCTCTTTTGATCTGCCTGTGTGCAAAAAAATTACACATATGCTTTGGTTAGAAAATACACAATCCCAAATATTTTCCCTTTGGGGGAGAAAAGCACCAAGGGACAACTGCAAGAAACAAACAGGCAGTCAGGAAAAGCTACAAAATACTTGAGAGAAACACACAACGATATGTAACATGTACTTTGTCTTTGAGTTTATCCAATCAAAGTTAACCTTCCCAACATATTGTGGGTCCAATGATGCAGTTATCTGCTTGTTTTACAAGTTGCCCACATCCCTGTTCAGCAGCACATGATATCCACTTTTTACCTTCATTTGTCTCAATCCTACACACTCCCTGTTATATTCACCAAATCCAAATTGTTCTCAGAAAATAAATCAGCAAGCTCCACCAAGTGTTGCTAAAGAAATCTAACAGAGGAAAGGTCTGTTACTATCAACTAAAACAAGTGTAACTCAGTCTTTATTTCAGCAAGGATCAAGCTTTCCCCATTCATCATGACTCAATGGTTTTACAAAAGGAGTAAACAGTCAGTTGGGTATGGTGGATAGCACTGGAATGTAGCCTGCCCAGTGCAGCAGTGGCGTAGCGTGGGGGTGCAGGGGGGGCCGGCCGCACCGGGCGCAAAATCTGGGGGGGGGGGCGCTCGCACTCGCAGCTCTCTGCCCCTACTAAAATCCATGGGTTAGGGGGCGCAAATTACTTGCCTTGCCCCGGGTGCTGACAACCCACGCTACGCCACTGCCAGTGCAGGGCATAATTTTTGGAGTCCTCATGTTTCTTCCTGCTTGTTTTTGGAAGGTTGCTTAATGTCTCCATCCACTGTTGTTGCCACCTTTTGGGGCTGCATTGGGGAATACTACCAGAGAATCTCCATTACTGCACAGACTTTACCGCTACCACTCTGATCATAAGCATGTGGAATACTGTATCCAATTCTGGGCACTACAATTTAAGAAGAATGTTGACAAGCTGAAATGTATACAGAGGAGGGTGACCAAGAAGGTCAAGGATCTGGAAACCAAGCCTCATGAGGAACAGTCGAAGGAGCTGGGTGTGTTTAGCCTGGAAAAGAGGAGACTGATAGGAGATAGAATAGCCATCTTCAAATATCTCAAGGGCTGTCCCATGGAAGAGGGAGCAAACTTGTTTTCTCCTGCTCTGGAGGGTAGGACTCAAAGCAATGGCTTCAAGAAAGGAGATTCCAGCTAAAAATCAGGAAGAACTTTCTGACAGTAATGTTAAGTTGTGGGTGATGACACAGATGACACAGAGATTCTTCAAACAGCTCTTGTTTATTCACAGGCCTGATCGGAACTGGACTGAAGGGTTTAGCCAACCTGCTTATATAGAGCTCAAATACAACACAACAGTAACAACTTTCTGTAACTATCCAATCACTGAACATCACTTTCAATTCCTTATTTGCATATGTGGACCTGAGTGAAAACTATCTACAGTATCCCCCTACTGGCCCAGGGTGAGAACATCAGTACATAACAAGTAAGAGCTGTTGCACAGTGGATCGGTCTCCCTCGGGAGGTTGTGGACTCTCCTTCCTTGGAGGTTTTTAAGCAGAGGTTGGATGGTCATCTGTCATGGATGCTTGAGTTGAGATTCCTGCATTGCAAAAAGTTGGACCAGATGGCCCTTGGGGTCCCATCCAAATCTACAGTTCTATGATTCTGTGGCTGCTGGTTATTTCCAGGACCACTTTGGTTCACCCTGAGGATTCTGCATCTGATATTTTACATGGGAGAAATCAGATGGTGAGAAAGACACAACCTGCCTAAGCTCAGCTGGGCTACAGTTGTGTACAATGCAGGAACATAGGAAGTTGCCTTATACCAAGTCAGACCAATGTCTACCCTGACTGGAAGTGGCTCGCCAGAACTTCAGACGAGAGTCTCTCCCAGCCTTCACTGGAATTTGAACCTGTAACCTTCTGCATACAAGGCAGATTACCACTGAGCTACAGCCATTCCTCAAGCCCTTAGGAACTATATTCTACCTAAATAACAACCATCAATGAAATCAAATCACTTGTTCTACCTAGAGCTTCTGGTGCCTCACAGCTCTTATATGTGAAGAGTCAGCACAAATTTCCTCAATTCCATTTTTTCCTTCTTGCTTGTATGGTGTTTGGAAGAGGCAGAGAGTCAAAGATAAGTGACCCAATTTTGCCAGAATGACTCATTTTTGGCCACAGCTATTTCAGGCTCAGTTCGATTAATCTTGATTTATGCACAGTGATTAAACTAGAGTGCATTTCTAGACATTGGGATCATACAAAGCTATGGAGAGAGAGAAAATCGTATCATTGTGCATGACCCTCCCTTTTTTCCAAAGCTTTAGTGTCAGGGACTGATCTTGTTAACCCCACACACTTGACTGTCTCTCAGAACTGCTGTAGGAGACTCACACAAGAAGAGACCAGGCAGTGTTCGATTCATGAGATGATCACATGTGTTATTATTTTATTTCACTGCAAAATCCCTACTCCAGCAGTCCAACACAAAAAGTCTTCAAGAAGTGGGAGTTAAAACAATAAAACAAAAGATCCTGATATAAAAAAGACAAAAATGAAAAATTAACACAGAATGAAAACTAGCAGAACCACACGGAATTTAAAAGACATGTATGTTAGCTAAAACCTCTGAAAAACTGAACAGAGCAGGCTGCCTGTCTGAATGATAATAATGATGACACTAGGCAAACTTAGCTAGAGAAGGTATTCCAAACCCAGGGTACCAACACATCTAGTTGCTACTCACCTAACCTCTGAAGGCAGGGAGACCTGTAGGTAGATTAGATTAGATCAGATCAGGTTGATATGTCTTTAAACAAAAGGTTCCAGGTTCAGTCCCTGAAGGGCAAGAAAGACTCAAACCTTGGAGAGCCACAGCCTGTCCATGTAAACTACGCTGAGTTAGATGGACCAGTTAGATGGACTCCATAAGCCTCAGCTTCATATCTACCTGCAAAGAGATGGGTACATCAGTGACCACTGATAAACAGATCATTGCATTTCTGTTTCTTTTCTAACAATGCCTGCTATTCTATTCCTAATTCCTATGCTGCTGATTCTTATCTATACATTGTACAAGTTCTAGCATATATTTTAAACGCATGCACGAATGCTTGGATAAGACTTTATGGTTTGTATTACAGTGGTACCTCGGGTTAAGAACTTAATTCATTCTGGAGGTTCGTTCTTAACCTGAAACTGTTCTTAACCTGAGGTACCACTTTAGCTAATGGGGCCACCCGCTGCCACCGCGCCGCTGCCGCACAATTTCTGTTCTCATCCTGAAGCAAAGTTCTTAACTCAAGGTACTATTTCTGGGTAAGCGGAGTCTTTAACTTGAAGCGTCTGTAACCCGAGGTACCACTGTATATACAGGAGGTTACTGAAGATTAAACAGATTTGCCTTTTCAAGTCATTGAAATCTATGGATCTGTGACTGCTCTTTCCACTAAATCTAAAACATTTCCAAATGAGGTCACTTTACAAATACACTCCAAAATGCATCCAGACCTCCACTGGCACCCATTTGTGAGCTACCCCGTTTTCACCACCATTTCAGCAACCCTGGCAAAAGTAGCTACACTGTGTGTCTGCTATTTGCATAATTTAGTGCTAACAAAAATAAAGTCAATAAATTGCTGATAATTGCTGAAATGTCAGCCACATTGGGGAAGGGTCAGAGCTGGAATGTTTAGGCCTGTTTGCCAGGTGTGATGGGGTCAAAAGCAACTTGTTGTTGAAGGGAAACTTGTCAGGGATAATAGCTGTCAGAGGGAACCCAAGAGAGACTTGTATAAGGTCATAGCCAAATAAATATCACCCAACGCTTCAAGAATTACAGCCAGATTAGCCATTAATTTTATGATTCTTCAATTATCACAATTCATTCTATTATTATGACTGTGTTTAAGACCCTTCAGTCACAGAACAAGTCATTTTTAAAGGAGAAGAAGGGGGAATTATGGGAAATCTCTCCCTCCCTCTCCCTCCAATCTTATTATGAAGTTTCTCAGCACCTTTGTTCAGTGTGCTTGCCATAAACATGGGGTTTTTTGAGACACAAAGAATCTGACTCCTTGTTCTGGAACAGCATTCAATCCACTGACTATGTGAAAGCTTTCCACTTCAAGTTAAAAATGGAAGCGTCACAGTGCCTAATTTCTAAGCACATGTGAGGAACAGTTATGAGAGTGTTCTGGTTCAGTTGAGTTCAGATGAAATACACACACACACACACACATATAGTCAAAATGGCAACTGTCAGACATGGCTCCAGTCAAGATGGGGGGAGGGTATGGCAAGGTAACATGGCAGCGAACAGGGATGCCAACTTGAATAAAATATTGTGGGGCCAAGGTAAGCTCTGCTCCACATAATCAATCACATGACACAGTGTGTATACACCATTTGAATGCCCATCAACTGGGGGCGGGGCAGCCCCATCAAATATTTTAAGCCCCCGTGGCCCCTAAGAGTTGGCTTCTATGACAGCGAAGCAGGTGGGACTGTAAGGTCACAAAGGAATTATGACAAAGCAAACCATCTTCAGGAGCACCTTGTAGTTCCTTGTTCATGCATGACCAATGAGAACATTCAAAATGATCACTCTGGACATAAAAAAAGGAAACTTCCCCCAAGGAGGCAATTTATAGATATAATTTATAGATTCTGTTTAAGAATGGTAGAGATGAATCAGTGTACGGGGGGAGGTTCAAAAAGTATCTACATGGTGATTAGAGAATAATTTGCACCTAAATATTAGCAAGACAAAGGAGATGGTGTTGGACTTTCAGAGGAAGAGAGGGGAACTAGTCCCGTTGTTTATCGGGGGGTGGAGAGAGTCTCTTCCTTTAAATTCCTGGGAGTTTACCTTAGTGAAGACCTCACTTGGAAAAACAATATAACTCAGGTGGTTAGGAAGGCCCAACAGAGACTCCGTTTCCTCAGGGTCTTGCGCAAGGACAATGTTAAACAAGAATTGATGACTTCCTTCTACTGGTTTACAATAGAAAGTGTCCTCTCATATTGTATCACAGTTTAGTATGTTGCCTTGACAGCCGCGGACAGAAAATCTTTACAGAGGGTGGTGAACACAGCCCAATATATCATGGGCTGTTCCTTGAGCCTGCTAGATGACATCGCAAGGGAACGATGCCTTAGGTGAGCGAGAAAAATTCTCAGGGACGATTCACACCCTGGCCAGCACCTCTTTACTGATTATAGAAGTATAATCAGTCGCACCAACAGGCTAAAAAACAGTTTCTATCCATGGGCTGTTAGGCTGCTGAATGGAAAATAATATAGTGCAATGAGATTGAGTGTATGGGGGAGAGACTTGGTTAATTTCATTGTACACAGGATGTACATTAACAATAAAGGTATTATTATTATTATTATTATTATTATTATTATTATTATTATTATTCCACTTTTTGTTGTTGAAGTAAACAAAGTTGGCAGCCATCTGTCTCAAGAGACCATGGAGTCAAACCATTGTGTTAGTAGCACCAAAGTGTCCTCCCCAGGGTGCAAGCCGGGGCAGTGTGTATGGAGGTCCTGTGCTGCCCAGATGATGATGATGAGGAGGAGGAGGAGGAGGAGGAGGAAGAAGAAGAAGAAGAAGAAGAAGAAGAAGAAGAAGAAGAAGAAGAATGAGAAGAAGAGGAAGAAGAAGAAGAAGAAGAAGAAGAAGAAGAAGAAGAAGAAGAAGAAGAAGAAGAAGAAGAACAACAACAACAACAACAAGAGTAGTAGTAGTTTGGATTTGATATCCTGCTTTATCACTACCCTAAGGTGTCTGAAAGCGGCTAACATTCTCCTTTCCCTTCCTCCCCCACAACAAACACTCTATGAGGTGAGTGGGGCTGAGAGACTTCAGAGAAGTGTGAGTAGCCCAAGGTCACCCAGCAGCTGCATGTGGAGGAGCAGAGACACAAACCCGATTCACCAGATTACGAGACTACCGCTCTTAACCACTGCACCACACTGGCTCTTGGCCTTGCTGATGTGGTCCAAACGAAAGGAAAACAATACCTTTGGTACCAGCTTGCCTGCAGAAGTTGCCGGAAGGAGGCATACAAGATGCCTTAGGCACTCCAGTCCAGATTTGTGTAGGGTTTACTCCTTAGCCTTTTCTTCTCCTGAAGACATCCCACAAGGCACAGAGGTTTAGGACCAGAGTTTTCCTTCTCCTAGATGGGTTACCTTCCCAGGTTGATGAGCCCCACCTGCCCTTCACTTCCCTCTACATCACATGAAGAAACTGCCTTCTTGACCATTGGACCCACTATTGGTCTCATCCGCTCAATCCGCCACAGCCTGTCTTTGCATGCAGGAGAAGTCCCTAAGTCGCTGAGGGTTTGAGACTCATCAGCTAGCCTCACCTGGTTTAGCTGATGAGTCAAAGCCATTCCCGGGCTTTGTGGAGTGGGGCCGCTGTCGCATGCTGACACAGGTGAGAGCTGAATGCAGATTGGGGAGCAAAGGTGGAAAAACAACCCAAGAAGGATAACAAGAGGGGGCAGCAAACTTTTTCAACAGGGGGCCGGTCCACTGTTCCTCAGACCTTGTAGGGGGCTGGACTATATTTTGAAAAATAATAATCAACGAATTCCTATGCCCCACAAATAACCCAGAGATGCATTTTAAATTAAAGCACATATTCTACTCATGTAAAAATACCAGGCAGGCCCCACAAATAACCCAGAGAGGCATTTAAAATAGAAGGACACATTCTACTCATGTAAAAACATGGACCTTCCACGGGCTGGATTTAGAAGGCACTTGGGCCGGATCCAGCCCCCTGGCCTTAGTTTGCCTACCCATGCATTACGTGTCCCCCAACAAGTCATGTATAAATTGCAAGGGTTCTTTAAGAACCAACCTTGCTGGAACAAAGTTGTCTCTTCTGGTGTGCTGAACAAGCAATCTCTAGTACTATGCAGAAGGAATATATGCATCTTCTCCTTTCTGCTAAGGATCTCTTCTGCAATTGTTTTTGAGTCTTAGCAGAGGAGCTGTTGAATGACAATAGTGCCATTCACAAGTCTATATGATTCCCCCCTTTTTGCGCTTGAAAGCACTTCCTTCTGAAAGGGAGACTTTGAAGTGTCCTCTTTGTTCCTCCAGGCTGGTTATTTTTAGTCTAGAAAAGCTTTAAAGTTGCTCTTTAATATATGCAAAATAACTTCTAAAAATGCATGATTTAAAAAGGCACCATCAAGTCAAAAATAATATATGGAGAAACAATTCCTTTATTTTGTCGAGAATATATATATATATATATATATATATATATATATATATATATACACACACACATACACACTCACATACAGATTTGTGTGTGTTTTCGTTTCTCCTGTAAGCCTGTTTTCATTATGACTATTTGGGACTCAAACGCAACCAGTTTATATTCATTGTAGTTTGTGACCTGTACATCCGAATAAGAATTTTTGAGTTTCCTCTTCCATGTCCTTTAGACAATAGCTCCCTTCATGCCTTATATACCCTACACATCGATGCCTGGCACTGAGCATACCAAAGGCCCTAACATGGACCCTGAACATAAAGTCTATGAGTAACCAGCTGCTTAACTCATTCATGTCCAGCATCCATGATGTTTCTATGAAGCTGCAGTTCTTTGACAATCAATGTGTGAGTGGGCCTAATCCGAACTCAATGTCCAAATATTTTGAACTACTGTACAGTGGTACCTCAGGTTACATACGCTTCAGGTTACATATGCTTCAGGTTACAGACTCCACTAACCCAGAAATAGTGCTTCAGGTTAAGAGCTTTGCTTCAGGATGAGAACAGAAATTGTCCTTCGGCGGCACGGCGGCAGCAGGAGGCCCCATTAGCTAAAGTGGTGCTTTAGGTTGAGTACAGTTTCAGGTTAAGAACAGACCTCCGGAACGAATTAAGTACTTAACCCGAGGTACCACTGCACTAGGTTGATTACAGTAAAGACTTCCTGGGTCCATTTTACAGGCTTAGGAGATAAACTGGTATGGTTTATATACTTGCCAGCCTGATGTATCTAATAATTTAGTATTAAAATCTAGCAATGATGATCTGTTTCTCCTGGGGGTTAAAATCCTTGAAATGAAGAGAGCACAGTTGTGGATGCCGCAACTAAGTTCTCACAGACAAAGTCTAGTCCTTCTCTCTGCCTAACCTGTAGTCGTTTTCACAAATTTCACAGATTATGTAGGAGAACTGTCATTGTTATTTAGGGCTGGGGTGCACAGCTAAATGGAATAGCAACATTTCATACGTGGCTGAAGAGATCTTATTCAGTGGAGTGCTGATTTAGCATCTGTTTCATAATACTATGTTTGTAAAATGCCCTCCCCAAGGAGCTTCCATGGGGATTTTGAAGCAGTGTGTGCTACAGCAGGGCTAAAACTTTCTTCCCACGTACTGAAATGAAAGCAATGGAACTCTAGATTCCAAGGCATCTTTTCTCTGGTCACAATGCCATTATGAGAGAGAAAAGAAAGAGTAGAAATCAGTTGGTTCTACATCTGGCAATTGACTAAAGTGTAATGTTTAGTTCAGTCAAACCACAGACACTACCAAACCATCAAAAAGTCCTTCCTGTGGGTTGACGCTAATCCTTTAATGAAACATTACAGCGTTAACTGTGTATATTATTTCCTGGTTTAATACTCTCTTCTCACTATGTTGCAAGTTAAGAAGTCCATTGACAGATGTTATTATAATCCAAAGAGGAATCCCTCTACACCATGGGTAGACTTGAGGGCCACACTGAGAGTTTGCTACTCTTCCCAAAGGCCACACGCCACACATCATACCTATTCAACAGGATTTTGCCCACTAGAACAGTGCTGGTGTAGGAGGGATTCCACAGACACTGCCATGGGGAGAAAAAAGAAAACGTAATTTTACCTTTCCAAAAGGGCTCCTTTCTCTTGTTAGAAAGTCTCAAGAGAGAAAGCAGAAAGGGGAACAGGGCCACTAGCAAAGAAAAGCTCACACTCGTTTTTAGAAATTGTTGTTGTTATTTGTCAAGGTGTGTTGTTGTTGTTGTTGTACTACTACACCCATCTGGCTGGGTTTCCCACTCTTGATGACTCCCAGCAGAATAATAAAAACACAATAAAACATCAAACATTAAAAAAACTTAGTTAACTTAGTTTAAAAAACAAAATCTGAAGCAATAATGCAAAAATGCAAACCAATAAAATGAAGTAAAGCCAAACTTAAAACAACACACAAACTTAGACTACTACCCTATTTAAATGCTTTACTTTTGCATTCTATTTCTTTGTAGTTTATATTTCCGTTTGCATGGTGTCCTACAGGAAGAAAGGTAAAAATGAAAAAACTGTGAAGTATTATGTGTGCTGCCAGATGAAGGCATTATCTTCTTCTTCTTTTAAAAGTGTTCCTTGTAATGGCAGCTTTTTATTATTTCTTTTTTTCTTTTTTGCTGTCCCTTATCCTGAGCTTTGGGTTAAACATAAATTAATAAAATAAGTAGCACACTGTGATTTTAAATTAGATGTCCAGTCAAAATCAGCAGGATGCATTTGAAACAGGGCACCGCCAATATTTGTCCATGAAATAATTACATCTAGAGAAGATCTGACACACAGAAGCAAATCGTCCAGCTAAATTTCTGCCTCATGATACTAAACAGCCAGGCGGTGCAACCCTACACGTTTCCTTAGAAGAAAGTTCCTCTGTGTTCGCTGCTGCAGTTTTAAGCCCTGGAAAAAGAATATGAGTTTCTCTATTTGTATGTTTTTAGGTAGCAGCAAGCATGCATCCTGTTGGTATGGTAACATAATGTTTTAAAAGTCAATCTATTTAAAGTTCAGAAGAATATTGACTAATTTCTACATTTCATATAAAAAAGCAGTTGTACTCTGACAAAGTTTTTTTCTCTCTCTTTTTTTCTACTGTGCAGCAGACACAACTGTTTATAGATTGTCATGGAGACTAACAGAGATTTAAAATATTTCAATACATTGTCATGGCTTCTTTGAGGCTGCTTTTTCAAAAGGCAAGTGCAAACCGTCAACAATTGAGTCCTGTCCCATCCAAAAAAAGAAAGGAAAAGAAGAAGAAAGAAAGCTGCAGTTATTTTCAAAATTCTCTCTGCAAAAATGGGATCTGGTTGGTGTTTTTATTATTATTATAAATTGTGTACCTTATCATATTGTGCCACACACACATCCTAATCAAAGTAGTAATTGATGTGTAAAAGCTTAAACACCACCTGTTGCCTGTGTGTTATCTTCAGGTCCTTGCAGGCAGATCCAGTCCATTCATTAGGCAGAGGAGGCAGCTGCCTCAGGAGGCAGAAACCCCCTCAGGAAAAGTGCCAGTGGCGGAGGCAGCAAGGCACATGGTGGCAGCAGAACAGGAAGTGGCGGTGGCAGAAGCAGGTAGGTGGTGGCGGCAGGAGAGGCAGCAGCAGTGACAGAGTGGCACTTCCTGTGTCACCTCAAGTGGCAAAATGGGACATGCTGCCCTTGCATATAGGAATCAACTGAGCTGCTATGGAATGCTCACAGATATTTTACTAGGGAGGGAAATAATGGGTAATTCTTAGAGTGTTAGCAAATGATGTGGGAAGTAAAGCATGAAACTGGGGGAGATAATCCATACCTGCCACCTAGAGCTAGGAGGTCCACCAGAAAGTTGGAAAGGCAAACAGACTCTCCAAGTGTCCCTATTTTCCGGGGACAGTCCTGGATTTACCAAAGCCATTCTGGTGTCTGATTTCATCCCAGAATGTCCCACTTTTTCTAAGGACATCCCTATTTTCATCAGAGAAATGGGTATGGAATAAAGGTAAAGGGACCCCTGACCATTAGGTCCAGTTGTGGCCAACTCTGGGGTTACGGCGCTCATCTCACTTTATTGGCTACTTGTCTCCTGCAGGGGGTGGAGGATTAGCAGGATTAAAGGTAAGGTAAAGGTAAAGGATCCCTGGACAGTTAAGTCCAGTCAAAGCCGACTATGGGTTGCGGTGCACATCTCACTTTCAGGCCGAGGCAGCCGCTGTTTGTCTACAGACAGCTTTTCAGGTCATGTGGCCAGCATGACTAAACTGCTGGCAGGAACCAGGACAGAGCAATGGGAGCTCACCCTGTTGTGGGGATTCGAACCACCGACCTTCCAGTCAGCAAGCCCAAGAGGCTCAGTGATTCTGACCACAGCGCCACCCACGTCCTATTAGCAGGATTGGGAGGGGGTGCAAGGAGAGGAGCATTCAGAGCCCATCACCCCCTGATTTTACTGGGACCATAATGAAATTATTTCATTCATTTATTAAATTTGTTATTTGCTTTATCCTGCCCAGGGCAACCCAAAGTGACTTACATTCAAACAAACAGACAGGCAAAACCACTCACACAGATATGTTTAAAACCAAGAGGAAAGGGAAATGCATTAAAAGCATCCCACCAATTTATAAAGGTAGTGGGTCCCACATTTCAGAAACGGCATGTGTGAAATCCTGTACAGTGGTACCTCGGGTTACATACGCTTGAGGTTACAGACTCCACTAACCCAGAAATAGTGCTTCAGGTTAAGAACTTTGCTTCAGGATGAGAACAGAAATCGTGCTCCGGCAGCATGGCGGCAGCGGGAGGCCCCATTAGCTAAAGTGCTGCTTCAGGTTAAGAACAGTTTCAGGTTAAGAACGGACCTCCGGAATGAATTGAGTACTTAACCCGAGGTACCACTGTATATTGATATGATTACTCTTTCTTGTTCTTTAATTGCTCAGTCTGCTGTGCCATGTTCGAACTCCAGCCAAGGAACTTGGCTTTTTCTAATGCAAAATGTTGTTATGTATAAATGGGTTCGATACAAAGTACTGTAGTGCTAAGGAGCTCACTTCTATCAGCACATGCATTTCTGCTTGCAAGGTGGAGCGATCTCCCCTCTCCTCACTTCATGTGATACTCTGGGAGTTTTCCTGACCCCCAAAAAGCCAACTGGGGGGACATGCCAGGAGAATTCATGGGAGAAGATATTGGGGAAGAGGCAGAGATTAAGGTGGGGCTGGGAGCATGAGTGAGGAAAGACCTCAGCGAAATCAAACCTCCTGCTCCTATTCATCTGCCTCTTCCCCTCTTGTCAGCTGCAGATTTTGCCCTGTCCGTCTTCTTCCCCCTCCAAGAAACCATCGCAATGTGTGAGGAAAGGGCCAAATCAAACCTGGGCTCACAAACATGTCAGTGTTTTTCCTTGGCTCGTGGCATAAATCTTTTTTAAAAAAAAGTCTGTTAGCATAGGGCTTAGGTTTGTTTATTTTTTTGCCAGCTGCAACATACTACCCTCTTAGGGGATCACCTAAAACCATCGAGGGTTTAGGTTGGAGTGGCACGTCAAATCCAAGCTGTGGCCTCAACCCCTCTCCATGAATTACAACCTTGTCAGAAACCAAGATTTTTTTAGGTATTTTTTTTCTTCAAGAGGGGGGAAAATCAAGGCAGGTTTTCTATCAAATCAAATACCTGCACACTAAATTATATTTCTGGTGCCAGCCTGACACACACACACAAGCGCTCTCTCTCCCTCTCTCTCTCTTCACCTCCACCTCCTCATATTTTCCACTTCTCCCATGCTACGGTGCACGGTATTTTTGTTCCTGAGCAGCAAACTTCATGCTGATATGAAAACGCCTTTTGACTTACTTTGTAGGTGTTTGCCTTCACACATCAATCAATGTAGCCTCACTGATCCACGCACTTCATTGGGCATTAGCTTAGCTGGTGGGGCAGGCGGCTGGCAGGGAGGGGAGAAAGAAAAATGAAAGAAAAATAGGTATGCATTTTCTGACAAACTTTTCCTTGTTTGTTGACAGGATGTGAAGGCCTAGGACAAATGGCTTTGATCACTGAGGAGAGCTTAGTTCCATTCTTTCAGGAGCTGTAACCTTGCTTGTTTCTTTTGGCAAGTTCCCACCTCCATCTGTCTCACCTTCACCTGACAATCCTAGTACCTAGCTTCACAAGAATGTTATAAGTGTGCAGGTAATATAATTTTTAGTATGTAGGGTGAAGACTGACATCAATACGTCTATTAAAAGATTAGATTTCATTGTGACTTCTGGGCCAGCCTATTCCACAGGCTAGGCATTATAGTAGAGATAACTTTATTTTTTTAAAAAATATTTTTTTATTGAATTTCATTTCTCATAACAAATGTCCAATATCATTACAAAACATTCATTTCCCAATTCCCCCGCCCCCTGTTGACTTCCCTAAGCTTCCATTTCTGGTTTATTACATCAAATGATACATTCTGCTGTTTGTATATAATACTATGTTATCATATTGTTATACTTGTTCTCTATAAATAAAATTGTAAATGCTTATTTAAATCCCGTCAACAAGTCCATGTTTTTTTTTTGTTGTTTCTGCAAATATATTGCAAAGGGTTCCCATTCTTTTTCAAAATCACTATTATCCTTTTCACGTAGTTTGTCAGTTAACTTTGCTAATTCTGCATAGTTCATAAAATTTTCTTGCCATTGTTCTTTTGATGGTACTTCTCTGGTCTTCCAGTTTTGTGCTATTAAAATTCTTGCTGCTGTTATAGCATACATAAATAATGTCCGTTTTTCTTTTGGCAACTCTTGTCCTGAAATAACTAACAGAAAAGCTTCTGGTTTTTTTAACAAATGTTATTTTAAACATTTTTTTTCAATTCATTGTATATCATTTCCCTTTTTAAAGAAAATAATCTTGCAATCCTACCACATGTGGTAAAATGTACCTTCTCCTTCTTTACACCTATAGCAGAGATAACTTTAAAAGACACAGCTCTAAAAACATGGACCCATATTCCGACATGTCACTCTCCATGTTTGAGGAATAATGATGATGATTCTTCATAGTGCCTTACAATGTTCAGAATACTTCACATACCTGGGAGCCAAACCAACAGGGGAGATCTGTGATTAGGCTCTCCTGCATTTTTTGTTTTGCTAATTAGCAACTCCACAGATTGCTTTGAAGACTGGAGAAACACTACTGTGAGAGAAAGTGTTTAACCCTTTCTTTTTACGCCTTCTTTTTTTCACACCCAAAGGCCATATACCGGTATGCACAACCCCACATCTTACCACTGATATATTTGCCATTTTTAAACCCCTGTAAAATATTGCAACCAGATTTGGTCAGCATGATAGAAACAAGTAAAACAGTGAGAGACAGAGAGAGCGTCTCTTGTTCTCAGAGGAGGAATCGAAAATATCTGAAAGGCAAATTACTGCTGCAACCGAAATGTGTTTGTCTAAAAACATCACAGAGGAAAGAGTTGAAGTCCATTTCCTTTAGAGATTTTGCAGCAGTAAGTCCTATTCCAAAATTTACTAATAAGGACAACCTTTCACAGCGTTAATTCCACCTTTTTCTGTCTTTTACGAATGATGTTGTGCCCGCTGCATTCTGTGCTAGACACTGTGGGCTTTGCACAACCCCCTGCCTTGAGGGTTTACAATCTACATTGAATAATCTTAATTTAAGGATAAATAAATAAATTATACTTGGTACTTTACTTGCATGAAATGCACAAGTTTCGCCCTGAAGGGACACAGCATAGCTAAACCAGTGAGTGAAGGGGAAGGTCATTTGTTGCTTTTGTGCTGAGTAAGATTCTAGTTTAGCACACACACAAATATTTTGTTGATTGGGGTTACACTTTCAGAGTCCAGGCTTCACTTTGCCCTATCTGTGATGTAAATACAAGAAAGGGCACAACTTCTTGGAGCTGGGCCAAAGTATTTCACCCCAATTTTTCCTCCATTGGTTTTGTGTATGTGCGAAAATGCAGCTCCAAAAGTTGGATTGATTGTGTGGTTGTAGTTAAGAACATTTGAGCCATCTTATGATTTGAAGGTGAAATGGCCAATGGTATCTTTCTCTGTCTTTACACCCACCCAAACCACCCACACATTTCAAGCAGCAATTCCACTGCCTTCAACAGCACAGAACCTCCCAATGAAAACAATGCTCTAGGTTGTATCCAGCCAACCTGTCTTGTTTGCTCAAGGACTTCCACTTGTACCACGGAAGCCCCTCGCCCTCTGCAGACCCTCCAAATTACCCTATTTTCCAGGGAGAGTCCTGGGCTTAAAGAAGCCATCCCGGTTTCTGATTTGATCCTGGAATTTTCCGCTTTTCATTAGGACATCCTATTTTCATTGGAGAAATGTTAGAGGCTATGGAGTTATGCCACCCCCGAGCCAAGGAGATAAGTAACTATACAATCTTTAGAAGACATCTGAAGGCAGCCCTGTATAGGGAAGTTTAAAAATATTTAATGTTTTTATGTGTGTTGGAAGCCACCCAGAGTATCTGGGGAAACCCAGTCAGATGGGCAGGGTATAAATAATAAAATAATGATGATTATTACGGAAGAGGACACCCCTATTTTCATTGAAGAAATGTGGGAGGGTCTTCTTCTTCTTTGGCAATCACTCATAGCTGAATAGCTGAGTAAGATTGTCTTCTATAAACACGGTTTTAACAATGAGTCCATAAGTGACTGTGGAGGCCACTTCTGGATCCACACGTCCTTCCACAGTGGGGACATTGGTTTCCAGGTGGGAGTTGATCACGGTGTGGATTTGCCAAGCATGCCTTCCTCTCAGCCAGTGTGAGCCAGTGTGGTGTAGTGGTTAAGAGCGGTAGATTCGTAATCTGGTGAACCGGGTTCGCGTCTCTGCTCCCCCACATGCAGCTGCTGGGTGACCTTGGGCTAGTCACACTTTTCTGAAGTCTCTCAGCCCCACTCGCCTCACAGAGTGTTTGTTGTGGGGGAGGAAGGGAAAGGAGAATGTTAGCCGCTTTGAGACTCCTTCGGGTAGTGATAAAGCGGGATATCAAATCCAAACTCTTCTTCTACATCTCAGCACGTTTCTCTCTTGCGTCCTGAGTTTGAGTGTCTTCAAAGCCCATGACACCTTCGGCTGTTCCCGAATTGGAGTGCTCGAAGACAAGTGTTTCCCAATAGTTGGTGTTTATGCCTCTCTTCTCCCGACATTCTTCTATGCCACCCTCCAAATTGGCTCTAGAAGGTTCTTGGGAAGCCCAGAACATATTTAGAAGAGTGCAAGGGGAGAGGAAAGGAATGGGAAAATCTGTTACGCAAGCGGAAATGCTTACATGAACTGGACAACTCTGTTGCTCACAGCCTCGTGTGTTGATCTGGAAACAAGGGACACACACACTTTTTCTATGGAACTGGGTTGCTCCAGAATTAAGGAACCTTTGACAATTATTTTACTCCCCACCCGTTGAACTCTGCAAAGACATTCATAGTCTGCCTGTGCTTAATGTGGTAGCAGCAGCACCATCCTGAGTGAATGACTGAGATGTTTTGAGAGGGCATTTGGCTTGGCTGACTGGTGTTGGAGTCACCAGGGCCTATAGCTTTGGACTGTTATTTTATTTCTATAATGCGTAAAAGATGTGTATAGGAAGCACATGCACACTTTGCCCACAGTATTATTCCATTAAAACAAACGTTAATGTGAGCCAATATGTTTTCTCTTATTTTACTTCTCCCCCCCCCCCCCGCCATTCCTGAATGTTTGTGGAAGTGAACAATAGGGTAACTATATAAGCAGCTTACTCGACTATTAATTTAACATCCTCATAACAACTAAATAAGATTTGTAAAAGCACTTTGTACACTGAATATGCTTTAGGAATAACTTATAAAAACAGTAAATAATAGCTGAGTGGAAATTTGAAAAGTTGAATTTTCGCCTCAGTTATATTATTCCATTTTGCAAAGAAAAGACTGTAGGTCAGGCCCTCAGGTTGAGAGTACAATTTTAGGCCTAGAGTGTCCTCAACTCAAAACAGAACCAAAAGACCAAAAAAAGAGGAGAAAATGTTCCATGCTGGGGGATGGAGACATATTGGCTTGCCAAAAACCTGAGCAGAGGGGAGCAATTTGCATAATCAGGTACATAAATTTACATAACATCCACATAAAAAATAAAAACGGACCAACTCAATGTTTTCCTCTACCTTTATTTAATAAAGAGATATAATGCAATTAAACTTAATGCATACAATGACCTCTGTTTCCAAACAAAGTTTATACAACAAATGATAATGTCTCAAGGGGTCGATAGATTATGCATCCAGCCCACAACAGTGCTATAATAAGGGAGGGAGGGGAGTAATGTGTTTCTATGTATGCTTTTAAAATGACAGACCAAATCTCCAAGAAGTTGCTCTGTTATCTGGCCTTTTCCATTCTAGAGCTAGAGAGATGCTAGAAGATTAAAAACACTCTTGATAAATGCCTCCCTTTTGTAGGGCTGCTTAATACCTTTTCCATAAACATGATGTAAAATAAAATACATTTTCAGGGTGGAAGAGCGCAGAACATTTTTGTGATGGAAATGGTGGTCCACTTTTCTACAAACTGCAAGGCCCCAAACTTTCCTTGTGGAGGAGTTGCTGTAGCCTCCAGTCACTTTGGCTGACCTTTTCTGCTTCTTTTCCAGCTCAACAATATTCTTTTGGAGATGCAATGGCCATCTTTGCAGTGAGAATTCTGCCAGGTTTCCAAGGCGTTGTTTTCCATATGCAGCCCCATCCTCATTTTTCCTGAACTAGCAATGTGCAATTTTGCACAACCAGGATTGGATAAGGGCAGCAATTTTGCAGCACAGCATTGGTGGCAGCACTGGCCCAGTTGTCCAAACAATCAAGAAACAGTCACACACACTCTTTCCCATTCAGAATGAAAGAATATAGGCAATGAGTGGATTTAATTTGCACTAACTGATTCTATTTAGTAGCTAGATTTGATTGGCTATACTGTGACATAATATTGTTATCTTCGTTATGGGATCTGTAATTGGTTGGGATTATACAGTGTGAGGGGAGAGTTGGCACAGCACTATTAATTTATCTTAATCAATGTGAGTCAGCAGATTTTCTGAATGATTTGTTGCTTCAGGATTTGCATGTTTATAACCCCCAACACCTTGCTTAATCAAATATTGAATTTATCCCATTGAACAGCAACCAACACCACCTGACAAGCTGTTCCTGTGTGACATTCATTTATATTCTTAAAGAGAGTGTGAGAATTTGCATTCAGAGACAGCAAGAAGAAGTGTAGGAAGTCCTAGAGTGAAGACAATATCACTTGTGCATGTCAAGTGGAATCTTTCAGTCCCATTCATGGAAGGCACCTCTGAATTATATGGACCTGGGAACTGGGAGTTATTCTGGGTAGGATCAGTTATGGAATTCAATGCACATCTGCTAGAGAGGGAGCCCTTTTCAAGGTATGTGAGAGAAACAACATTCATTTTTGGCTTATCATGACACCTGTTGAATAAATGAAGGGGGCCCTGACTCAATAAAACAGCATTAAAAAGCTGGTTTGTCCTTTCACTGAGGTCCAGTGCCGAGGGCCTTCTGGCAGTTCCCTCGCTGCGAGAAGCCAAGTTACAGGGAACCAGGCAGAGGGCCTTCTCGGTAGTGGCGCCCGCCCTGTGGAACATCCTCCCACCAGATGTCAAAGAGAAAAACAACTACCAAACATTTAGATGACATCTAAAGGCAGCCCTGTTTAGGGAAGCTTTTAATGTTTAATAGGTTATTGTATTTTAGGGTTTGTTGGAAGCTGCCCAGAGTGGCTGGGGGGACCCAGCCAGAAGGGCGGGGTATAAATAAATTTATTATTATTATTATTATTATTATTATTATTATTATTATTATTATTTTTTTATTATTATTATTATTATTATTATTTCAAGGAGTGAGAGTGTCTGCTATCTCAGTTCAGGAAGGCTGCAGCTTTGGAGACATCAGGCAATGAAGCAACTCAGACTGAGAGCTGATATAGGGACTGGAGGCTTTACCCCTTTTTGGCTCTCAGTATGAGAGCAGGTACTTCCCCCTCCTCCCTGATTGCCTCACAAAAAACTATCCAGGCACTTTGGCAATGGCTCTGAAGTGCCTGCTTGGCTCACCATCCCCTCTGCTCTGTGACCCTGCCAGAAGATGACCAGGAACCCAGAAAGCTGTTGTGGGACCTCCAGACCTGGGATAGAGATTCATTGGTTTTTCAGGGAACTGGCATTGTGGAGATATGTTGGAGGGCCCAACTTCTCCTCTGAGGAGACTTCAGGTTCAACATCTAAAAAGAGCTGAACAGGTGGCTTCTTTGACCTGATTCCTTGATTGTCCCTCTGGTCTACAGGGCAGGTAGACCTTTAAAAGAAGAGGGAATCGGTCTGCTCAGCTGAGGATTCCTGACACAATTACTATAGTATTTTATTCCCCTTTATGAATTGTAAGCATCAATGTTTAGACAGAATTTGCTCTGGCTCCATTAGCCAAGCTAGCCTAATCTTCCTTTACCAACACAGTTTAAGTCATTAGTTTATGTAGCTCAAATCCTTTGCAGGGAACTTGCCTTTCCCATACCACATCAAATAAAGATGGCAAAATTCAGACTTGAACAGATACTTATCTTATTCCAAATTATTTCTGCTCTGGGATGGAAGCTTTGAGATGAAACATTGGGATCTCATCTGTGTCCCAGAAGACAAGGAGTTGTAGTTTTGAGAAATACATACTGTGTTCAACGCATGCTTGCTATTTCTTCTACATTAGCACTGCTTTATGCAGGAGCTGGCTGTTAGCATGTCATTCTCTTGACACATCATTAATAAACAGGTAATTTCATACCTGATTTCCACTGAGTGTAATGCTGAAAACCACCTGGGTTTCGGTTTTCATCAACATAAAAAAGGCACAGACTGAAGCATGGTGGTTATTATTGAGCCAGGGCTGGCTTAATTGAATAATGGATCAATCAGCCTGAGACAAGCACACATGGAAAGAAGAAATAAAAAACCCACAAACCATCTCTCTGAACCCCCCCTTTTTTTTGCTGTAGGGGAGGACTGCAGTATAATGAATGGAAATGGGCACTAAAGTCATGCCTGGAGAACTAAGACCAAAATGTCACGTTTCATACTTATGAAAAGGGAGTTTTCAACATGGCCAATTTTTTGGTGCTTTGCCACTGAAGGCCAGAAAGAAGATGCTTTTCATAAGTACTGAGATCTATTTAAAGACATAAGAAGAGCTTGTTGAATCAGGCTGTTGGCCCATCTAGACCTGCACCCTTGTTCTCACAGTGGACAACCAGATGTCTATGGGAAGTCCACAAGACAGACCTTTGCACAAGAGATCGAGTCATATAGATTTTAGTAATAGATAGATAGTCCGTATAAAAATAGCATCAAACAAAAAAAGTATACCTGGGAGAGGGGGGAACCATACAAAAACAAGTAACAATATTAAGAAGCAAAGCTGCCATAAGGTAAAGGGGGCCCTGACCATTAGGTCCAGTCGTGGCCGACTCTGGGGTTGCAGCGCTCATCTCGCTTTATTGGCTGAGGAAACCAGTGTACAGCTTCTGGGTCATGTGGCCAGCATGAATAAGCCATTTCTGGCGAACCAGAGCAGCGCATGGAAATGCCGTTTACCTTCCCACTGGAGCAGTACCTATTTATCTACTTACACTTTGATGTGCTTTTGAACAGCTAGGTTGGCAGGAGCAGCAATGGGAGCTCACCCCGTCGCAGGGATTCAAACCGCCGACCTTCTGATCGGCAAGTCCTAGGCTCTGTTGTTTAACCAACAGCGCCACCCGCGTCCCTCGCCATAAGCGTACCTACATCTAATACTAGCAGGATATGGTGGGACACGGGTGGCACTGTGGTCTAAACCACTGAGCCTCTTGGGTTTGCTGATCAGAAGGCTGGTGGCTCGAATCCGTGCAACAGGGTGAGCTCCTGTTGCTCTGTCCCAGTTCCTGCCAACCTAGCAGTTCAAAAGCACGCCAAAGGGCAAGTAGATAAATAAGTACCACTGCCGTGGGAACGTAAAGGGCGTTTCCCTGCGCTCTGGTTTCTGTCACAGTGTCCCATTGCACCAGAAGCAGTTTAGTCATGCTGGCCACATGACCAGGAAAGCTATCTGTGGACAAACGGCAGCTCCCTCAGCCTGAAAAGCGAGATGAGCACTGCATTCCATAATTGCCTTTGACTGGACTTAACCATCCATTGGTCCTTTACCTTTGCATGTGGGACAGCAGAAGAAAAGAAGTTTGAAGGGCATGGTGAGGAGACAGAAGACCAAATAAGTTCAATAGTTCTTCCAAATAAAATTGTACTTTGCTGGAAAGAAACGATCCATTGTGAGCATTCACTGATGTCAAAAGCGGCCCCCCACAGGGCTGCAAAATATTGCAGTGTAGCAGGGGTATGGTAGAATGTCCCTATTTTCGTCAGAGAAACATTGGAGGGTATGGAGTTATGTGACAAGTAGACAAGTAACTATACAACCTTTAGAAGACATGTGATGGCAGCCCTGTATGGAGAAGTATTTTTTCATGTTTAATGTTTTATTATGCTTTTATATATGTTAGAACCCGCCCAGAGTGACTGGGCAACTCAATCAGATGGGTGGTGTATAAATAATAAAATTATTATTAATACGGAATAGGACATTGGAGAAATGTTGGAGGGTATACAAATGTCCGTGCCCACCTGGTTGGTATTATGCATGGACAATCCCAGCTTGCTTGATCAGGCTTGGAACTCTAACTTGCCAGCATTGGAAAACAGTATGCTAGACTAGAAGGACCCTCGGTGTGATCCAACAGAGCTCTTCTTATGTTCATGCTTCCATGATTTCTCTCTCATCCAGTTAGGAATAAATGCATGAAATCCTTTTACTGTTGCACATGGATGCCCCTGGCTGCATTGGACCGTATTTCTATAACAGAGCATGGAGGGAAATGGCAACTAGTATTGCTGCGTTATAAAATGAATTAGTCCTGGTGTAAATGCTGCAAAAGCAAAATATATGGATGAAACCTCCTTGGTTCATGGTCAATGAATGCATCTTGGGTGCTGTGAAGAGGGGCAGAAGTGGGAAGGAGATATCTGTTGTGGAGATTGTGGCCAGCTGCTGCCCCATTGTCCTGTGCTATGCTTAAGGGCAACTTTCCCATTGCATCCTCAAATTTGCATGTTGTTTTTACATTTCCAAGGAAGTGATAGCCCTAAAGCATTGGGCGAAATGTAAATTTCTTAAAATATGTATCCATCCACAAGTGGCTACATTTTTGACATTATTATAGAGTTTCTCGGTGTTCCATTTTATTAAAAAATATTTATTTGGTTTCTAAGATTACTGCTTCTCCAACCACAGAAAATTCAATTACTGAAAACTGCAGCTATCAAATTGGTCAAAAATAAATAGCCTTTTATCCAAACCTGGCACAAGCTGGTTTACTTTTAATATGTAGTCATAAAAGAAAGAAGCCCTTTCCACAGAGAGCTGGTTGGTTACAGTGCAACAAGCCAAGGTATACTTTGCATCATCAGGTTTTATTTATAAAAAGGTAGGAAGGAGGTTTTCAAAAAGGAGTCATTATAAGACTAATTAACTCTTATCCCCCTCCCTTTTGTTTTAACAAGCAATTCTGCCTCTTTCTCCAGCTAGGGAGACGCACTGAAATAAACATACAGCTGGTATCATTCTCAATGGGTATCGCCAAATGGTACTAATGTGCCAAAATGTGTGCATCTGTATACCATTTCTTGCTTGCATACCACATACAACAGGAGCAGTGAGAAATTCCCAACAGGATTTTCTGGGCCCTGTATCAGTTTTGTACTCGACTCAAATCTTGCCTTGCAAGTCCGACCATATGTACATTGCCCTGAACTCCTGGATGAAGAATGCTAATCTTTTCTGTATCGTTTCAATTTTGATATACCGTATTTTTCCATGTATAACATGCCCTCATGTATAAGATGCTCCCTATTTTTGGCGACTCCAAATTGAGAAAACGGGGGAACATTGTATCTGTCTATAAGATGACCCACAATTTTGAACTTAATTTTTTAATCAAAAAACCTAGTCTAATACACGGAAAAGTACGCTATGTGTGGCTGATGCGAGCACTTCTTCAGTTTTCTTCGGTAGTGCTCTCTCTCTTGTACTACAAATAATTCCTACATGAAGAAGTGAAAGGCAATTTCTTTCATCCAAGGGCCCATAGACAAAGGCAGGAATGTCGAACATCTTTACCATCCAATACACCTCCAGCTTCTCGTTAACAGATTCTGTTAGCATACCTGCTAAATGAAAGCCTTGATGGATCAAGGGGCTGTGCTGAGAGATGGTTTGATGGGCAATGATGTGATTCACGGAAGGCAACATATGGCCTTCTCCCACTGGCAGAAGGATGAATAGCCTAGAGGATCAAAGCTAATAACTCTGCAAAAGATAAGGACACAACAGACTTGACAGGATTGGAATTCGTAAAGGCAAACTGCTCTATTACTTTGACAAAATGCAAGCATCAAGTATCATCTTGCGGAGGGTCAAGCCAAGGAAATGTAAATGAGTCAGCTGCCCACAATAGCAACAGCCTTCTCAAAGAATAAAGGTGTGAGAAAATATTAATCCAAGAAATGGTGATCTAGTGTTTTAAGAAACATACTATGAAAGTGCTATATTTTTCCAAGTATAAGACTAGGTTTTTTTCTTCAAAAATTAAGCTGAAAAATTGGGGTCGTCTTATACATGGATAGGGTGAGGTTGGATGGGCGATTGGTGAGCCAATGATTGGCGAGCCATGAGCTGTCGGCAAGCGATCAGACGATTGGTTGCTTCGTTGATGTGCATGCGATTGGCTGTGTTTGTCCCATGGGTGAGTGATTTTTGGCCACCCCCTCAAAAGTTCCACAAGTCTGGGCAATTCCCCCCCCCCCAAAAAACCCTCAAAAACTCTGGGCAATCTCTCCCAAAAAAGCTCCAATTCCCCCCCCCCCATTTTCTCAATTTGGAGTCTCCAAAAAGAGGGGGTGTCTTATACATGGGAGCGTGTTATACACAGAAAAGTACAGTACATTGGTACCTCGAGTTACATACGCTTCAGGTTACATACACTTCATGTTACAGACGCCGCTAACCCAGAAATATTACTTCGGGTTAAGAACTTTGCTTCAGGATGAGAACAGAAATCGTGCTTTGGCGGCGCGGCGGCAACTGGAGGCCTCATTAGCTAAAGTGGTACCTCAGGTTAAGAACAGTTTCAGGTTAAGAACGGACCTCCGGAACAAATTAAGTGCTTAACCCAAGGTACCATTGTAATTCTCTTCTATATCACAGTTGGAGAATTTTTCTTTTCTGCCATACAGCGATTATTAGGTGGTTTCTTCTATTATGAACTAATCATTTTCAGGAGCATCTACACCACCCACCTAATTAATTGTGATCATTCCAGACAGCATGCCTTTGCTTTGATCATTTGACAAGAAACTGAATAGTCAGACACCTGCTCAATTACCCTGTGACCTTACCATGTACCTTGGTGGTAGCTCTCAGTTTTCCCTAGAGTTGCCATAGAATTTCAGCTAAAATCAAACATTGAGGTAACTCTAGTGTTGCCCTCCTCTCCTGCAAAATATCATAGGAATTGGGAGAGCAACAGAAAGAGTTACCCAAACAACGTGAGGTAGAGTGAGTGGATATTGTGACATCCCTAGTTTCCTGATTCAATGCATCCGTTTGCCTGCTCCCTGCTGATAGCAGTATCTTGGAAAATAGTATACTTACTATTGTATAGGCCTAATGTGCCTAATCAGTGCCATCAGTATGATTAACTAGGATATAGGGATTTTGTGGTCACGAGGCTGGCATTTCTTCTGTTATGGGCTAGAAAATCAGTAGAAAACTCAGCAGCAATTGTATCCAGAGGCAAAGTTGCGTACAGTACACAGTTGGACGTATCCAATTGCTCTTTAGATTAATAGCATTTGAGAGATTTTGATTATGTTCAAACTTAGCATATGCAGCAAGCTGGAAATGTTCGTTTTTCTTTCAAAAAAAGGTATTATAGCATCATGGTTTCCAGTTCTATTTATTTTCTTTATAGAAACTCTTTGAGCTTATGATCAAATTCCAGTGAAGTTCAGGTACCTCTATTTTTCCTGACTAGGATGTATATCTCATAGTTAAAGTAGCGGTCCCCAAAGCACAACATACTAGGCATAATAATCAGTGAGGTTCTTTATTATTATTAAGTGATCTTGTTGCATTGCTATGTGTATGGTTATTTGGTTGCATCTATTTTTAATCCATCTTTTTTAAAATAAAATAATAATAATGGTGGTGATGGAGAAATAAAAACACAGCCTTCTACTGCTACCTCAGGTTACATACACTTCAGATTACAGACTCCGCTAACCCAGAAATAGTACCTCAGGTTAAGAACTTTGCTTCAGGATGAGAATAGAAATCGTGCAGCGGCTGCACGGGAGGCCCCATGAGCTAAAGTGGTGCTTCAGGTTAAGAACAGTTTCAGATTAAAAACGGACCTCTGGAACGAATTAAGTTCTTAACCCGAGGTACCACGGTATATGCAACCCGAGCTACAATGGAAGAGTTCACAGCATTAATACCTGAAGAGGGCCTTGCTACACCCTTGGATTCAAACAGAAATGAAATATTGCTCTGACTCACTCTCTCTCCATCTTGTTGCTTTTTCCTCTAGCTCACAACACTGCAACTTTCTGCTCTCAACTCTACCTCTGTTTTTCTAACTACTTGTGAGTTGATAAGGGCCCCCCCACCCATTTGCCATCTCCCACAGAGCCCCTTCTTTTATTCCCCTTAATGGCTCATCACCCAGGCTATCACATCACCAGGAGGCTAGCTTGGCGCCTCCAAGAATTAGAAGCCTTGGTAAAATTTAAACATTTGCTGCATCCACCACGCACCCTCAAACTCTGACCTCCATATGTTTTGGGACTACAGCTCCCATCTGTGGGAATGTTCAAGGATGCGGGAGAGGATATCTTGTTTGATTATATCCTTTCCAACTTGTGTTAACAAGTTCTACAATTTAGCAGAGTAACATTCCCCTTTTTAAACTTGCACAGTGGATGTGTTTGCTCAGGCTCGCTAAAGCCTCTAAAATACTTTCCCTTGGTAATTCCCCATTTAATCCCTCATAAAAAGATAGACACGACACAGTCTTCTATAAAAGTATAAAGGAGTTTACTCACACATTCTGTTCACAAATGGATTCCAGAAGGCAGACTTAAGTTACAAAAGTAATGTACACCTGGAAACTATACCATAAGGAGGTAGTTCCTTTGTCCTCTCTAAGAGAGCATCTTAGGCTAAGCAGATGTTGCTTCTTCGACGAATGTAGTCAGAGAGAGAGAGGTGGCTGACTAGTCCTGCTCTTTTGTTACCTGGGCAGGGCAGGTCACGCCCACCTCTAGTCACACACAGAGGAAGTCTGTCCCAGCCTAGGAGAAACAGGAAGTTCTGACTTTTATGTCCACTCTAGGGATGTTGTACTTGATTGCTCTTGTGTTTTACATCCCACACCATCATCTCTAGCTAACAGGACAAGTGGTCAGGGATGATGGGAATTGTAGTCCCAAAACATCTGGAGGGCTGAGTTTGGGGGTGCCTGAATTGGACAGTTCCCACCATGCACCCCCCTCCCCAAAACTCATAATAATGCATGATAGAGTTACATGTGCATTGTTATGGCCAGCTAAGACAATTGTGTCTTTGTACATATAAAGGAAAAATGCACACCACATTTGTCAAAGGTTTATATTTTAATGTTTGTTCTTGATATGTACTTCTGTCCCATATATTGGAAAATGACCAAAATAAAATAAAATAAAATATTGATATTGAAATCCTTCCCTTTGCTCCCTGGGAATAGGCCTGCCTCTTCCATTTGTTTCCAGCTCTGATTCCAATGGAAACATACTTTGGGAGCGGGGGACGTGTACCTATAATGGACCTTTCACTCGGGGCCAAACAGACCACTAGCTTAACCATCAGCAATCAGTCTATAAAATCTGTGACTGATTAGCTCACCACCATCACCTCTCTCCTCTTTTTAAATGGGGAAGGATGCTAATGGATTTCAAATTGTAGGAGAAGCTTGGCAGACATTTTTTTTAAAATGAAATGAAATAAATGAATCTTTTAAAAAAATGAACCTCAGGTTTATGTCAGTATTTATAACAGTAAGCCATGGAGTTTCTTTCTTGCTTCAATCTTTCTCACTTCTTCCTCTCTAAGGCTTGATTCTAAGCCTAAACCACCTTGCTCTTATGGTTGATAAGTGTCTGCTGAAGGGTAATAAAATAGTGTTCATGCTATATAGTAATATCTTTAAAAAAAAAAAAAACTCCACTCAGCCTGAAATATGATTATCCATAGCTTTTGTGTATTTGTGTGTGATTCTGCTGTTGGAAAACACACCCAACAAACTCTTCTTCTGCCCCACAAGTAGCATGGCCTGGAGACAACAGCTCCTTTGGATGCTATTTTGTTAATGATCACACTTCCCTCAGTAGGAGATATCCTCTGGTTTGCTGAATTCACATCGGACGCAGACAAGTAAAACATTGACTACACGACGCAATTTTATTTTCTCACTAAATCAAGTTAAAGATTTAAAGCCCGGCTCAAATTATTTCTGTGGGTGTGAGGTGATTTTGTCACAGGCACAACTGGCTTTGGGCCATTTCCAAGCTTGCAGATCCATAGCAAATTTGTGAGGGGTGGGTGGAAATATATGACCTAAAGGTGGAGGCAGTTAGGGCTTCCTCCCATGGTAAATGGAGGAACTTGTGGCAGAACAAATGCATAGCTTGGAACCAACTTGGGCATGTGTTCACATTCATTAGAAAATCTCCTGCCCACCTGGCTTGACTCCCCCCCCCCCCGCAAAAAATATATATATGAAATGCCATGCTGAATCACACCAAAGGCCTATCTTGTTCAGTATTCATTTTCATCCACTTACGCATCACCAGAACAAACAAACAAGCAAGACAGAAGAAGTTAAGATTTACATGAAGTTGCATATGCTAATTTATATGTTAACAACAACAACAACAATTTAGTATTTATACCCCACCCATCTGGCTGGGTTTCCCCAGCCACTCTGGGCGGCTTCCAGCAGGATATTAAAAACACAGTAAAAGATGTCTTCTTAAAATCAGATGTTGTTGTATTTTGGTCTTTCCCACCACAACTCTTCTTTTTCACTTGGTTAGTTCCTGTTGAAACAGAATGCAAAGTTGCATTTGATTTTGCAGAAAATCTGTAATTGTAATTTTTTAAAAAACAAACAAACTGAAATTTTGGAAGTAAAACATCCTTCAGTTTTGTACCATCTCCTTTTTTTTAAAAAAAGGCCTCAATTTTAAAAAAGAAAGTGGTCTCAACGTGTCAGGGAGGAAAGGTCTCTTCAAATATCTTTCCTGCTACATGTACGACAGAAATTACAAAGTAATTCTACCACTCTCGCCTCTCGCCAAACATCTCCATTAAGATGCATTTGGAATAAGGTTATATTTAATTTAAACAAACGCCTTACGGGATTGGTGTCTGTCCCAACCCCCAGCTATTGTTATGACTAGACAGCAGATCATGCTGACTGCATTAGCCAGCCAGTGACTCGGGACACCTACCGCTTGGAATGCCATTGCACTCTGAAAGGAGAGGAATAAAAATGTCTACCCTCCAGACCTGAACCCCAAGTACACAGCAATATTTCTACCACAAAAATACTTGACTGTCACTTCCATCAAGGCAGGACTGGATAGCTGTGGTGGTTTGTTGTCAAAATGAAAAATGGTTCAGTGCAAAAGGTCTCGTGGCTGGGATGCGAACAATCAAGGTGCACTAACTCAAGCATTTGACAAGCAACTTTGGTCTTGCTGTTAAATACCACTTAATATTCTCCTGCCTGATAATCCCTGCTGTTTAACAACTGGGCAATCCAAGGCTTAGCTTTTCTCTCTCTCTCCTAAAGGGAAAACCTGGACCATATGTCATGTGTTTGCCTGCATCCGAAAAGGAAAATAGAAGGACCTTTTTAACTTCCAAGGAAAAAAAGAAAACAATGATATGGTTACCTTTAAAGTGATTGCAAATGTATTGGTTGGCCCTTGGTGTCCATGTCCAGGAAAAAGGCATGTATGTGACGTGCCAAATGATACTAGATATATGTGAGCCCTTAGAATGCCAAAAAGGCTTCAAAAGACCACACCATAGCCATGATTTGCTGAAATTCTTCTGGTTATTGAAGTGGGGGGTGGGCACTGCAGGCAGCGAAATAGGCAACTTCCTCCCCCCCACACACAAACCCACACCCAAAGTGTCCAGAAGAGACAACAAAAATCCAAATCGGAATGTATGCAGGCATATAAATCTAGAGTATCGTTGACTGGAAGATTCTCCTGGAATTATTGTAGTGGGACAAAGTTAGCCCAAAGTTAGGCTGGCGTGTGTGTGATTTTGATGGAGAGGCCTACGTTTTGATCAAAGTGAATTATTTCCACAGGGAACACCTAACTCGGTGATTTGGGGGAGAGTTGTTAAAGGACAGTGATATCCCAGTTTGCTAACTTAATCTGTTTCAGAAGTCTGTTCTTAAACCAAAACTGTTCTTAAAGCAAGGTGCAATGAGGCCTCTCGCTGCAAGTGCCCTTCCACCGTTCGGATTCTGTTCTTAGACTGAGGTAAAATTTGCAAACTGGGACACTATTTCCGGTTTTGCGGAGTTTGTAAACCAAATCGTTCTGAAACTGGACTGTTCTTAAACCGAGGTACCACTGTAAATTGAAGAGTTTATTTTTCACATGGTTATTGTTCTGTTTGTTCTTCCTGGGAAAACAGAGTGGTTAGAAGAGTGGACATCCTTCCCAACTGCTTTGTCTTGACTAACAAACCAAAAGCCAATAATTCAATACATTTGCTCTTCTTCTTCTTCTTCTTCTTCTTCTTCTTCTTCTTCTTCTTCTTCTTCTTCTTCTTCTTCTTCTTCTTCTTCTTCTTCTTCTTCCTTTTTTTCTTTTTTTAAATAATTTTAAATTAAATTTTACATATATTTTCCAAAAATCATATAACATATATTCTTATCTAATACAATGTTTTGGACTTCCATCAGCTACTTCTGAAGATTTTTCGCTCTTTATCACTTAAACTGCATTTCATTAATTTCACTATTATTTTTAATAATACTTAACTAGTAATTCTATTCATAAATTTTCTCTGCAATATTTTACATAGCCCTCCTTACAAAACTTCTTGCAGTCCTACAAACGTAATCTGTTGATTACAGTTGCTTTTCAGATGTTTCACATATTTACTCCAGTCTTCTGAGAATCTCTGATCCCGCCACTTTCAAATCCTTCCTGTCATCTTAATCAGAAGAGGAGTTTGGATTTGATATCCCGCTTTATCACTACCCTAAGGAGTCTCAAAGGAGTCCTCCCCCACAACAAACACTCTGTGAGGTGAGTGGGGCTGAGAGACTTCAGAGAAGTGTGACTAGCCCAAGGTCACCCAGCAGCTGCATGTGGAGGAGCGGAGACTCAAACCCGGTTCACCAAATTACGAGACTACCGCTCTTAACCATTACATGTTAATTTCGTCTGCCATTCTTCTTTAATCGGTAATTCTTCTTGTTTCCATTTCTGTGCCAATAATACTCTTGCTGCCATTGTCACATATAAAAACAGTTTCAATACATTTGCTTTTAATCTAGTTTTTTATCCTTCTCTCTCCCCACCCCCATCCAGTTTGCAGTAATGTGGTTGTTATTTCACAATTTTTTTAGAAGAGTTCAGTACTGGGTCCCTCCCTCCCTCCATTTAACCATGGAACTTTTTGTGTGATATATTCATTTATCTTTATTCTGGGCCCTTAGAGTTTCTCAATAAACAACATCTACTTTAATTGATTGTTTTTCTGTTCTTTTTTATGCAGGTTTTTCCAAACAACTCTTAAGAGTTCTTCCCTGAATGGCAAGTCAAATTGCAGCAGATCTGAAACAGACCAGATTGCTTCCCCATGCTGCAGGTTCAAGGCAGATCATGTGCCGCAAGAAGTATATTTCAATATAGATCAATAGTTAAATGAAAATAATATAATTAATAAATATATTTTAAAAATCAAGGTTTTTTGCTGCATATAATCTCAGTTACCATTTTTTAAATCTGATTTTTTTTTAAAAAAAAAAGGGGGGTTATGACCAGAAATGAAACTAATTCCCCTTGAAAGCAAATCTGATTTTAAAAGCTGAAGTTAAATGAGATCAGGCATTCAGAAACATATCATAAACAGATTTGGAACTAAGCGCTTTCGGGGCGAAAGAAATCTTGAAGCCCTCCCTCCTATCTTCAGTTTCACATAGTGAGCTACTTATTTCAGGAGTATCAAGTAATAGTTGGGAGAAAAGCTAATCTGCTGTCAGATGATTTTTACAAACATAACCTTTTCTTGTTTTATTCTTGCAGCGCTGGAGTCCATTGGCTCCAGCCAGCTCTTGTTTCTGTTTCAAGCGTGCAGCACTTGACGAGCAAATCATCGTTTTCATCGTTCAATAGCCCCAAAGGGGATTGCTTAAAATGTTTCTACAAATTTATTACTGAACTTCACAGGGAAGTGATAGTCTGCCAGGCTGAACAAAGGGAACAGGGGGGTGGCAGTAACATGGCTACTGGGGTCGTGTTTCTCTGTTTGCTGTGGATATGAAATGGGTGTCATTTTTAAAGGAGGCTTATTGACTCATCCACTTCATATTCAGCAGGGGAAATGGAAAATAACATTGTTTCAAGCTTTCCCTGTTGTCAGCTATTTCTAAGCAGCTAATATGCCTCTCTCATTCATGTGAGAGGCATATTAGAGAGGCATTTTACAACAGTCAGTAACTTGCCTTAGAATCCCACTCAAATAGTGGCCCCATTTAGATGGCGCTGTGGTCTAAACCACTGAGCTTCTTGGGCTTGCCGATCAGAAGGTCGGCGGTTCAAATCCACACAATTGGTTGAGCTCCCATTGCTCTGTCCCAGCTTCTGCCAACCAAGCAGTTTGAAAGCACACCAATGCAAGTAGATAAATTGCTACCACTGTGGTGGGAAGGTAAATGCACTCTGGCACTCGCCACAGTGTCCCGCTGCACCAGAAGCAGTTTAGTCATTTTGGCCACATGACCCGGAAAGCTGTCTGCAGGCAAACACTGGCTCCTTCTGCCTGAAGTGCCACACCCCATAGTCGCCTTTGACAGGACTTAACCATCCAGGGGTTCTTTACCCTTTACCTTTACTTCTCAGCTTAGTAAGCCAAGGTATGCATGAGCCATGTGCCCACATGGTCCACCTTTGTGACTCCCCTTCTCTTCTTGGCACACTGTGATTGACCCAGGAAGTCTTTTGTTAACTATAGTTTCCTATTATGCTCAGGTTGCCAAGATCAGAAAGAACCTGGATTTTCAACCACGTTTTCCTCCAATCCTGTCAGTGGCTTCTGGCTGGTTGCTCAGGAAAGTATAAAGACAAGGAAAAGTTTCTTACCATCCTTTTTTACTCCAGTCATTACAGAAAAAGGCTATATAACCGAGCCTCTTGGATAATGGCGTCCCAAGTGAATCTCCACCCCGTCTCTGTTGGGATATTCCGTTCCACCTTAAGGAACAGGCATTATTGTTGTGTGTCACATGTCTGAGCTTCTGAAGCTCAGATCACTGATGCTGCACCAAGGACTGGAGATCGCCTGGCACACTGGCCGGTGGGCTGGAGCCAGCTGGGGGGCCTGCCAATTGCCCCCATTTCCTTGGTTGCTTGCCAACAGTCTCTCCCACTTCCTCATCTCCTCTACGGGTGCTGCTATGTGCCCGCTGTCTTTGAGCTCTTTGCTCTCGTACTTTTAAGGCTTGCCAGGTTCTGGGAGATGAAGAGTCTGGAATGCTTTCTCATGACAAGGTGTCAGCCAGCTGCTGCTCCGGCTCTGCCTGCTCCTCCTCTCCCATTATTTTCCCAACTTTCCCCCTCATCTGCATCTGAGGTATGACCTCCTACAAACCATTGTTGCAAATCCATACTGTCTTCCTCTTACTCCTTCCTGGAAGGGTCAGGATGGGAAGGCAGTCTCCATCATTCCTCCTCCACTGCCCAGCCCCTGACAAATCCTGATAACCATAGTTTTCCAGGGTTAATCATGGCACGCTGAACAAGGAGGGGGGGAGTGGAAGGAAAAGGATGGATTGTCCAAAGCTGGTAAAGTCTCCTTATATCTCAGCCTATTAAACTGAGTCTAAACTGTGCCATTGTGAGTAATGTTCTTTCAATAGGGAGAGAGAACAGGAATCCATCCCTCTAAGTCCCATTGAAACCACTACCAGACAGCACTGAGGCATAGATAACTTCTTAGGTGTGTGATGGATGAGATAAATTGCAATATTGAATGGCCTGGGATATGGCCATTGCAATATTTATTCTGTATCCATGCACTGATTGTACCCAGTTTGTAGGTATGTGTGAAGGGTTATAGTGTCCTTTTAAAGATCCAAGTGTGTGGGTTGAGAGAAGCTGCACAATATAATATTGAAAAGACAAAGATTATTTGGATATCATGTAGTACTCAGTGGTTAAGTATGCGAAAGCAGCTGCTGTGGCAGTTGTTGATGTTTTAGTTGATATTCTGGTGTTTTATAAAATTATGGAAAGGGAATACTTTTAAATAATGTTGTAACTGTAAGATAATCACATTGCATGTCTGAAAATATAAATACAAAGACTGGGTAGACGTCTCTGAACCAGCTCTGTAACAATAAATAGTTCAGAAGCTGTGCCTTTATAAATTCTCAGCTAATTGGCGTGCCCAGTGGAATCTTATGGATATCAGGGAGCCCACCAATAAAGAAACAAATAGAAATGGTTAATTAATAGGATCTGGCATCCTACCATAATATATTGTGTCAATCTGCTGAATGTGAGGTCGGAAAATCCAGAATTGTGGGTGTGCAGGGCAATACCTCACAAGGTGGGTCTTGCTGCAGAAGTGCAAACACAGGGAGCCATGTGTAGTTGAAAACAAGCTTTTGGGATGACAAGGTCCTCAACTTTATTATATTATACTTTATTATATGGGTGGCCATCTGTCATGGATGCTTTTGTTGAGATTCCTGCACTGCAGGGGCATGGATTAGATGGCCCTTGGGGTCCAAACTCTACAATTGTATGATTTTAACAGGATTTGCGACAAGCAATAATCTGATGGTAAATTTTCTCACAGTATGGACAACTGTCGCTGGGTGAGCTTCACTCTGACACTGCACTGGAAGCAGTTAAATCACTGAGTCTCTTTCGCCATCACCACACACTTCATATTGTGTCAAGAAGGCTGCGCCTGACTCTCACACCAACACAGACACTTGAGTTGATTTACTCACAAATCTTCACAAAATTCCGGGGGGGGGGGGTAAATAAATTCTAAAATTTAACCGAACTCTCCAGGAATCATTAGATCAATCTTTTTCTCCGGCGGAAATCCCAAATGGGATCAAAAATATGAAGCGCCACCAAGCACCTGATCCTAACAGATTAATCAGCCATTGTCAAGGCTTTAGGAAGTCTATTCCTCCCTCGGTGGCAGCAAGAAGCAGAGATAATGAGGTAGTGTCCTTTTTTTTTTGAGTTTATTCATTCATAATAGCAAGAGAAAAGAATGTGGCAAGCCCTAACAATGGCATTGGTCCAACTGAGCTCCTTCCCCCTCCTTACTAGCAACAGCATTTCCCCTCATGGCGGCCATTCATGGCCAATTATCTCTGACTCCTTTATTCCTGCACTCTTAATGAGTTCTGGGAGAAAGGGGGTCAGAAATACTCTGCAGTGACAACGTGTCAGCTGGCTGCTCTGCCTGTCTCCCCTCTCCCTTCTTCTAACACTTCCCAACTCTTCTGTTGATCTATCTCTGAGCTGTAACCTTCCTCAAACCCCTGCTGTAAATCAATGTTGCATTCCTCTTCTCCTGCAGCGTCAGGAGAATGGGGGGAGGGAGTGATCTCCACCACTCCTTTCCCCCCATCTTGTCCACTTCAGTCCTGTCCCTGACAGCCATATAGATAGATGACAGATGACGGACAGATAGATAGAAAGAAAGATGATAGATGATAGATAGATAGATGATAGATAGATAGATAGATAGATAGATAGATAGATAGATAGATAGATAGATAGATGATAGATAGATAGATGATAGATAGATAGATAGATAGATAGATAGATAGATAGATAGATAGATAGATAGATAGATAGATGATAGATGATAGATGATAGATAGATGATAGATAGATGATAGATAGATGATAGATAGATATAGATAGATGATAGATAGATAGATTAGATAGATAGATGATAGATGATAGATAGATAGATAGATGATAGATAGATAGATAGATGATAGATAGATAGATGATAGATAGATAGATAGATAGATAGATAGATAGATAGATAGATGATAGATAGATAGATAGATAGATAGATATAGATGATAGATAGATAGATGATAGATAGATGATAGAAGATAGATAGATGATAGATAGATAGATGATAGATAGATAGATAGATAGATAGATAGATAGATAGATAGATATAGATGATAGATGATAGATGATAGATAGCTATAGATACTTCTACCCAAACCACTGAAAGACCTTGAACAAGCTGAATCATATAGATCTATTTCATTGATTAACATGGATGCTAAATTATTTACAGGAATAGTGGCCAGTCAGCTTTCAGCAACAACAACACTCAAATATGTCCATCATGACTAAGTCAGATTCATCAAAGATCCATAGCTTTCCCTATTAGAAGAGTTCTGAATACGTGTTTTTCCAGAACCCCCTGAGGTTGGCTGGAGTGCATGAGTCCCGCGCTCAGAGGAGCGATAGAGTGGGTGTCACAGTGAGTGACTCACATCCCCTGCTGTTCACTGCACTCTGCCACTGGCCATATGTGCCCTGATTGCCTCTCTAGTGCTCTCGCAATGGTCAGGGCAGGGCGGGTGCAGGAGCTGCCGGTGAGTACAGGCACTATATTTCTAGGAAAAGGCACTGCCTTAAACCATATAGTATCCTTACTCAGTCCTGCATTCAGCAGCTAACCCCTGCACCGCAAGGGTGAGTCAGCAGGTACCAAGCCGGTTAGGAAGTGCTCTCAGGAAGTAGACATTCTGGCTTAAATAGTGGCTGATGCCCACTTCCAACTGGCTGCAGGAATCCATAACTTGTTTTGCCAACAGTTGGAGCTTTGTCCTAGACACATGCAAATGCACACCCTAACCAGCCACTGAATAGCAGAAGCGAAGGGATATTTTGTATGCAAAATATAACGTGCTCTACAAGTGAGTTAGAGTCCATTGCCACCACTGAATCATGGACCTTCTTCATTGAGTATTTCCACCATCATGAAGGTCAGGGGATGAAAAGTCAAATCAGCATTTTACCCACTGCGATTTTGTTTCTCTCCTGTCAATACCCCCCTTTCAGGCATTTATAACTGCAATTAACTCAAATGATCAACTCGTTTATCCACAAGCTCTAGTTAACTCAAGCTACTGTGCCTCTGCCTACCCCGCCCCTGCCATGGAACCTAATATTAAAGTAAAATAGCTCCCCTGGGGAAATAATAGCTGTGTTTATCCAAACCAATGATTATCTTAACATTTTTGATATCCCCAAAGACATGAATGACACTGCACTAAGTACTAAGCAACTTAATGAAATCTGATTGAGTGAAGGAGCTGAAGGAGTGCACTAGAAATTGATTTAATCTAAGGCCACATAAGGTTAAAACTGAGCTTTTAGTTTCCTGTCTTGCATACTGAATACCCTTCCTTCCTTCCTTCCTTCCTTCCTTCCTTCCTTCCTTCCTTCCTTCCTTCCTTCCTTCCTTCCTTCCTTTGCAATGTTTTAAAGGTAGATATGCCAACTCTGTTCTTTGCCCAGTTTTGACTTTCTTCTGAATCTTTCCAGTGATCTTCTCAAGATAGAGGATGCTGCGAAACTAGGCTTCAGATTTAAAACTAGTCAACACCTTACCATTTTTCTGTCAGAGTGAAAAGTGTTCCATCTCAAAATGTTCAAGGTCTTCAGACATTTCACTCTCCTTCCTTCTTTTCCCTCCCTTCTTTTTATTTTATTTTTTAAAAAATATATGGCCAGGACAAAATATAATCACTGGAGAATATTTCACTCCACTTGTAGCAGTGGCATAGCATGGGGGGCACAGTAGTGGTTACCCTGGGTGCAGAATTGTTAGGGGAACAAAATCTCAACACCTGGTGCTGCCTCAATACAGCTATGTGCCTCCATCGCTGGGCTCTGTTGAAAACGGCTTCTCCATGCTAACCAGGAAGTGATCTCTCCAGACAACAGAATAACTCTTCTTTTCTTATCTCTGCAGCTGTGATCTCCCATGTGATGTGGATGCCGTTAGGCAGTTGAATGCACATGGGTACTCTACACATTTCCCTCTCTTCCATCTCCTCTCCACAGCCGCAGGCACTGGCAACCCACGTTACACCACTGACTTGTAGTTGCCGTTCCCCATGAATATGACTCCCCCTGTTTTCCTCTATGAATTGTTGGAGAAATCAGAGGCTGGTCCATGAGAGCTACTGGAGCACTGCCTCCCAGTGAGAATGTCAAGCCATTAAAAAAAAAAAAACCCTGAAAGACTCAAAGTCATATAAACTTTCCTGTTCTACCCCCCATTTTATGATTCTTTTTGAACTCAAGAGAATAACCTGGACACCTGCTTGTCTAATTGTTATGTTCCTGCCAAACCACTGGGAAGTGAATGGTGTGAAACGTCCCTTCTTTTCTGGAAACCCCATGGTGTAACTCACAGGTCTATGTGGGGCTACCTTTGAAGGTGACTCGGAAACTGCCATTAATCCAGAATGTGGCAGCTAGACAGGTGACTGGGAGTGGCCACCGGGACCATATAACACCGGTCCTGAAAGATCTTCATTGGCTCCCAGTACGTTTCCGAGCACTATTCAAAGTGTTGGTGCTGACCTTTAAAGCCCTAAATGGCCTTGGTCCAGTATATCTGAAGGAGCATCTCCACCCCCATCATCCAGCCCGGACACTGAGGTCCAGAGCCAAGGGCCTTCTGGCGGTTCCCTCGCTGCGAGGTTACAGGGAACCAGGCAGAGGGCTTTCTCGGTAGTGGCGCCCTCCCTTCAGATAGCAAGGAAATAAACAACTATTTTACTTTTAAAAGACAATTGAAGGCGGCCATGTTTAGGGAAGTTTTTAAAGTCTGATGCTGTATTCTTTTTAATATTAAGTTGGAAGCCACTCAGAGTGGTTGGGGAAACCCAGCCAGATGGGGAGGGTATAAATAATAAATATTATTATTATTAGTAGTAGTACACAAGTAGTCAAGGTGGTGCCCTTCAGATGTTGTTGGATGACGCCACTCATCATCCCTGATCTTTGGCCAAGCTATCTGGGACTGAAGGGAGTTGGGAGTCCAACAGCACCTGGAGGACACCATATTTGCCAGCCGTACACAGTGAGAAATGTGGTTTCACATTTTGAATGGAATTCGGCAAGAAATGACCTGAAGTGAAACCATGCTGTACTGAACCAAGAAATCTGGAATAGTTCTGTCATAGTTCCGAATACTTTTTATGGAGCTTGTGTTGCTGCAGATACACAAAGCTTTCCTGCATTAATCCGACGTGATGGTGTCATAGCACCATATTGGCACAGGAGAGAGGCCTAAGGCCGACTCTGGAGTCCTATGGCAAAACTGTGGCTTCTAGAAACCAAAGGACATGAGGATGAGTGGTGAGGTTTGATGGACATTTGGATGAAAAATACACCTTCCCTGAATTGCTTCTTTAGCAAAATTGGGTGGTTCCACCCATCTCCACCACTGCTTTGTAGCATCCTTTCACTAAGCCTTGTTTAAACAGCTGGTTTTCAAATGTTTGTTTTGCTGGTAAGGTAGATATAAATAAGCATCTTGTAACTTCCTGTGTTATTGGCCACTGTCTCTTTTTGTGGCCAATCATGTGGTGAAAACTGATTTTTTTAAAAAAGGGAATTATATTTACTGTATGGGACTGTGGTTCATTCTTGCAACAGCATTCATTACAGTGGTGTGAAAGGTAACTGGGTTGTTGGTTTTTTAGCCTTTTTCAAAATTTATCACTCTCTGAAGAGCACTGAAGACACAGTACAGAGCCAGGTGTGGTGGATTTCCTCAGGACAGGGGGTGGGGCAGTGGCATTGAATTACCTCAGAATAACCACATTCTTCAAATTAGGGTTGCTGTATTGTTTTCTCTTGAGTTCATGTTCAAATACCTGCTGAAATGAATTGACAAGAAATTGGGAGTGGGAATAATAAATTTTAAGTGACGGTTTGGGTTGATCCCAACCACCAAATGTGCCCAAAGAGTTCTCCATTTTATAAAATGACTACACTGAGTTGTTCTACACCCACTTCGGTGAGAACATGGCAAATCTTCTAGTGACTGGTATGGTTAGCCCTTTTCCCACCAAACCAGTATCCAACTGAGATAATTGTGCTCACATTGAAGTGGGGGCACACTTGCAATGGAGAATTAGGTGCAGTTCCCATCTAAATTACACCGTTTAGTTGTGGCTTTGTGTGGAACACTTTTGCCGACAAGTTTACCTCAATAATATTGAATCCTGTTTTGGCAGCAGATGATGTGTGCTCACACCCAACAAATTGTACCAAAGAAGAAATTTGTGATGTATAAAAAAGAGGGGGAAAACCTTACTAACTTTATGTCTAAAAAATCTGGTTTGATTACAGCTGTTTTCTGCCCCCCCCCCCCAATGTAATTGAAAGTTCAGTGTAACTGAAAATTCAGTGCAATTTTTGTTCTTATCAGTTTCTAGAAATCATTTTTATATGAATGGGCATTAAAATGATTAAGGGTAAGGCAATTAAAATGTTGAGATGAGAGCATAGCAGTAAAATGTGAAATGTAAATATGTTACTTGATTGATTGATTGATTGATTGATTAGATTTATATACCGCCCTTCACCATAAGATCTCAGGGCAGTTCACAGAATAAAATACAGGATAAAAATAAGGAAATAATTAAAAACAAAATAGCAAAACAATAAGCCCCCCTTCCTACAGACACATTTAAAAGGCTGTAGAATATTAATCAGCCCAAGGTCTGGTTGAGGAGGAACATGTTTTTAATAAGTAGCGGAACGGGTTACTTCTGGGTTTTGGAGGTTGCACATGTGCAGAAGTGCTACATCACACTTTGTGCATGCACAGAAATGCCGAATTTCAACTCGCGCATGCGCAGATGCGCCGCTGCAGATTGTGAATGCTGTGGGTTGTGAACGTGCATCTCGCCCGGATCACGTTCGCAACCCGAATGTCCACTGTAAAGTAAATCAATTGCCTACCCAGATGCTTAGAAAGTTGTTATTGTTATTTATTCAATTTATACACCGCCCTATACCCAGAGGTCTCAGGGCATTTCACAAAGAAGGCCACAACATAAAATCAAACCAAAAGCAATAACCCAATAACACCCCCCCCCCAAAAAAGGAGCCATATTCTAAAAGGGTGCTGGATGCCAATAAGACCAACCAAGTCCTGGTTAAAAAGCCTGGCGCCTAAAGGTATATAATGAAAGTGCCAGGTGAACTTCCCTGGGGAGAGCATTCCATAGATGGGGAGCCACTGCAGAAAAGGCCCTTTCTCATGTTGGCACCCTCCGGACCTCTTGAGGAGGTGACACATGAAGAAGCGCCTCAGAAGATCTCAGGGTCCGGGTAGGTTCACGTGGAAAGAAGCGGTCCTTGAGGTATTGCAGTCCTGAGCCGCTTAAGGCTTCATAGGTCAAAACCAGCACTTTGAATTGGGCCCAGAAACTAATTGGTAGCCAGTACAGTCGGACCAGGATCGGTGTAATATGCTCAAACTGTCTGGCTCCAGTGAGCAACCTGGCCGCTGAATTCTGCACTAGCTGAAGTTTCCGAACCGCCTTCAGAGGCAGCCCTATGTATAACACATTGCAGAAAGCTGAGACAATTCTAATCAGTTTTAGCTTTTTAAGTCAAAATGGACCCTCCCATCAACTGGCATGTGGGTTGGAGATGAGGGAATGTGCCCTTTGGTCTCAGAAAAGTTCCCCAGTACTGATATAAGGGACTCCAAACAACTTTTTTGCTAACAGCATTTCAGCAAATGCAGTTCTTTTTTTTCCTTTTTATAAAGAGACTAATGGGTGAAAAGAAGCAAAGCAAGGAGCTGGAATATTTTCCCAACTGGTTACAGATAATGTGCTCATGCCTATGGAACAAAGTGTGACCATGAGTACTCAAGGTAAGCCACACGCATTCCAAATTTTCCAGGCATTGGATTTGTTCCTACACAGGTGGCATCACCGGTTGGAGGTTTCCCATGGATAAGTGTTGTATTTGTAGATGACTTGAGATAACAGAGCTAGCGGCAAGTAGTACAAGCAGAGTTTATATCACTGTCAAGTACCTCGGACACGGGTGGCACTCTGGGTAAAACCTCAGTGCCTAGGACTTGCTGATCGTAAGGTCGGCGGTTCGAATCCCCGTGGCGGGGTGAGCTCCCATCATTCGGTCCCAGCTCCTGCCCACCTAGCAGTTCAAAAGCACCCCTAAGTGCAAGTAGATAAATAGGTACCGCTTTATAGCGGGAAGGTAAACAGCATTTCCGTGTGCGGCACTGGTGCTGGCTAACCAGTGCAGCTTCATCACGCTGGCCACGTGACCCGTAAGTGTCTCCGGACAGCGCTGGCTCCCGGCGTCTTGAGTGAGATGAGCGCACAACCCTAGAGTCAGTCACGACTGGCCCGTACGGGCAGGGGTACCTTTACAAGTACCTGGGCTTGCTATGAGGAAAACTGAGGCTGGATATGAATGGCCCGAAATTGCTTTTCCAGTCAAAAGCGGAAACATGGAGCAGTTGCAAAAGCTGGGTCAGAGTTCAGAACCAGGTCAAAATACCCTTTGATGATTTGCAGAAATTGAGCACGGAGAAAGCAACTTTACAGAGTTGGGGATTGGGGTGGGTGGGGCGAGATTCAGTTCACATTTAAAGACGAACATACCTAATTTGCATGTTCCGAAACAATAAGAGAACTGAAACACAAGTAACCTTTGAATTTTTGCCATGTGGATCTCAACCAATATCTATAAAGTGCATATAATTAGTAGTGTCAGATTTAGGTTAGTGTGGGTTGTTCCCTACACAGGGCACTGAGCCGAGGGGGTAATAATACTAATACAGCGGCACCTCGGGTTACAGACGCTTCAGGTTACAGACTCTGCTAACCCAGAAATAGTACCTCGGGTTAAGAACTTTGCTTCAGGATAAGAACAGAAATCGCGCTCCGGCAGCGCAGCGGCAGCAGGAGGCCCCATTAGATAAAGTGGTGCTTCAGGTTAAGAACAGTTTCAGGTTAAGAACGGACCTCCGGAATGAATTAAGTACATAACCAGAGGTACCACTGTAGTAGTAGTAGTAGTAGTAGTAGTAACAACAACAACTATTTACACCCCACACATCTTACTGGGTTGCCCCAGCCACTCTGGGCAGCTTCCAACATACATAAAAACATAATAAAGCATTAAACATTAATAAAAGCTTCCCTGTACAGGATTGGCTTCAGACGCCTCGGGGGTCGGATAACTCCATACCTTCCAACATTTCTCCAATGAAAATAGGGACATACTAAGGAAAAGTGGGACATTTCAGTATCAAATCAGAAACCAGGATGGCTTCTCTAAAACAGGGACATTCCTGGAAAATAGGGAAACTTGGAGGGTCTGACCTATTGAGAAGATCTCTTAAAAAGCAACTGAACCAAAAATATTAAGAAAGGGATGCCAAATTTTATCCTCACTCAGTGAGCATAAAACTGCACATCTTAATGAAAATAGCATAGGGAAATTGCTTGATGGCAATTATGAAACATATAAAATATGTTTTGGGGAGAAATTCACCTTTAAATACTGATTATTTTCCTAAGGATTTTTCTACAGTGGTACCTTAAGAACTTAATTCGTTCTGGAGGTCCGTATTTAACCTGAAACTGTTCTTAACCTGAAGCACAACTTTAGCTAATGGGGCCTCCTGCTGCTGCCATGCCGCTGGAGCATGATTTCTGTTCTCATCCTGAAGCAAAGTTCTTAACCCGAGGTACTATTTCTGGGTTAGCGGAGTCTGTAACCTGAAGCGTATGTAACCCGAGGTACCACTGTACCACTGTACCAGGAAAGCTTTTTTTCAGCAGGGGGCCGGTCCACTGTCCCTCAGACCTTGTGAGAGGCTGGACTATATTTTTTTTTGGGGGGGGGGGAAGAAAAAAGAACGATTTCCTGTGCCCTACAAATAACCCAGAGATGCATTTTAAATAAAAGCACACATTCTACTAATGTGAAAAACGCTGATTCCCAGACCATCCACGGGCCAGATTTAGAAGATGATTGGGCCGGATCCGGCCCCCTGGCCTTAGTTTGCCTACCCATGTGTTATACGTTAGGATACTCTCAGACCTCTTCCATGCATCTCTTCCCACCTTTCCTGCAGCACTCTGCAGCTGTCCTCAAATGCTCTGAGACTCATTTGAGGACCTGTTGTCTGCAGTGATGCAGCCACGTCCGAAGATGCCAAAGGGTGTGTTGTCTGTTTAGGAGATCAATTCAGTACAGGCTGTACAATTGGTCCGTGCTTTAAATGTCAAATGTACAGATTAGAGAGATGCAGCCTTCATTCTCCCTGAGGCAAGAGTGGGAGGAGGGGGGAGTGTTTGTTCGTATAATAATTTCCCCATGTTGGATCTCCCCCCGCCCCCCGTGAGTTTCATCCCTTCAGGACTGAAATGAATGTATTAAGCAGCTAAGGAAGCCTATGGATCAAAAGCCAATGCTTGTGGCATGCAGCTACGTTAACGGGCTGCTCCTGTTGGTATTTGGGGAATGCTGAATGTGGGTGGGAAAGCCTAAGGACACTGTGTGAGTGCTTCCTTCGGTGTCTACATACCCTCTACAGGCTCCAACAAGGTGTTTTGAGAGAAGTCCCGGCAGAACATTGGAAATCCCCACGTGAAACACAATTTCTTGGCAGCCTCGGTAGTGAAATCATAGGGAACATCTGACAAAGTGGTTTTGCGCGCATACATTTTCTAAATAAAATCAAAGTGGTCCAGAAGAGTCCCACCAGGTTAGACCCAGGGTACACCCAGGCCAGTATCCTTCCTTCAAGTCATAAGGGCAGCAACCAGGGCTTTTTTTCCCAGCTAGAACTCACAAGAACTCAGTTCCGGCACCTCTCAGGTGGGCTCCATTGCCATTATAAGAGAACAACGGAGGCGTTCACGGTGAGTTCTGGCACCTCTTTCTCCAGAAAAATAGCACTGGCAGCAACGCTCCTCTGTGTTTCCCTCTAACATCTCATATCCAGAAGTATACTGTCTTGGAGTATGGTGGTTTAACTAACGTGTCTATTAGTAGTTCTATGCAACAGACAGCCAGGCACTGCAACTGTTTTGCGCTTCCTATGACCCACAGGAACGTTTTTATAGGGAAGGAATATTGTTCGGTGATGGGGCACATGCTCTATGTGCAGAAGATCTCAGGTTCAATCCTTGGCATCAGACGCAACAACTCTAGGGGGCTGAGGTGCCTTTGGCCCCCTCAATATTTGTTGGAAGGGGCCAAGTCCCCTCAATGTTGAGGGGGCGGAGGAGGTTGAGCGTGGAACTGATCAGGGCACAGGTTCAGTGACCACCTCCTCCAGAGCCCTCAAACACCTCCTGACAACCTGATGTTGTACAACGGTAACACGCGTGACATCACAGGCCCCCTCAATCTTGGCAGCAACTTAGTACCTCTGCTTAGCATATCTAGGTAAGTCTGGAAGAGAACCTGTCAGAATCCCTGGTGAGCCGTTGCCTGTAAAGTGTCTCTCTGTGTGTGTGTCACATTATACATATACATATACATGGTAAAGGACCCCTGACAGTTAAGTCCAGTCATGAACGACTCTGGGGCTGTGGCGCTCATCTTGCTTTACTGGCTGAGGGAGCTGACAGTTGTCCGCAGACAGTTTTTCCGGGTCATGTGGCCAGCATGACTAAGCCGCTTCTGGCGAAACCAGAGCAGCACACAGAAATGCAGTTTACCTTTCCGCCAGAGAGGTACCTATTTATCTACTTGCACTTTGATGTGCTTTTGAACTACTAGGTTGGCAGGAGCTGGGACCGAGCAACGGGAGCTCACCCCGTCGCGGGGATTCGAACCGCCGACCTTCCGATCGGCAAGCCCTAGGCTCAGTGGTTTAGACCACAGCGCCACCCACGTCCCTGCCTGTAAAGTATAGATAATACCAATACCATTGATGGGCCAATGGTCTGACTCAGTCAGTACATATCAGCTTCCTACATTTCTAGCCCACAAATCAATAGCAGTCTTGTCTCTAATCTTGACTCAAATGGGTGGGTGGGTGCTATTTGTTAAAGCAAAATAGCTGAGGGTTGACCCTACATATTGACTTGCTACTATAGCATCTTCTAGTAGCTCCTCTGATGTGACAATTAACTCACCCAAGCATGTTCTAAACCTAGATATTTTCTTTAAATTTTCTCCATTAGGATACTTTACTTCTGAATGCGCACCCCTCGTCTTGCTTCTGCAGTTAATGGTACGTGGCTGAGACACCCTCATTCCGGTGCCTGACTTCTTTTCCATCTCGGCTTTGAAATGATTGCATTTGGCAACGCTGATATTGCATCTTTCTTTCCTCCATGGCAGAGAAGCAAAATAAACACACATAGTAACATGCATATATATGAGTCTGCTTACACATGATGCCAACAGATGGCAATATTTTCTCATCCTTGCACAATATGGGGCCATTCCCTATCCCCATCCCCCAGGCTCTCCCTGGAACATTTGCATCGAACTCTTCTTTGTGATAGAGGAGTAAACTGAACCTTTTCTCATCTGAAATGCCTCTTTCATGTAGCTTTGCCCCCACCCTGCCTTCAAGGTAGGAGGACCATATATTGAAGCACATGCCACACCGGTGACTGGTCTAACTGTCCCTCAGGGAAACAGCATGTGAATATTATGAGTCTTATAATGGTCTGCTCATGGAAAAATAAGCAAAGATTATTATTTTTCTTCACTTGAATCTAAGGGGCTGCTATGGCTTTATACTATAAATTCATGGAGAGGGTTTTTATTTTTAATGTAATTTTGCATGGCCCCAAAAAGCCTATATTCCTTTTTTTTAAAGCCCTCTTTGTTGTTGATAAAGTAATAGCTACATTTTTGTTCATATTAGGTTGTGTTAAAAGACATGTGATTCACCACCTGTATCATTTTGTCTGTTTTAAAAATCTATAGTCATTATGCTCACACCTCAAGCGTCCTCTGAGCATTTTATATAGTATATATATATTTTTATATGTTTATATATATCCAGTATACCTAAAGGGGCGTCTCCACCCCCATCATTCTGCCCGTACACTGAGGTCCAGTACCGAGGGCCTTCTGGCTGTCAGAAGCCAAGTTACAGGGAACCAGGCAGAGGGCCTTCTCGGTAGTGGCCCCCGCCCTGTGGAATGCCTTCCCACCAGATGTCAAAGAGAAAAACAACTACCAGACTTATAGAAGACATCTAAAGGCAGCCTTGTTTAGAGAAGCTTTTAATGTTTGATGGACTATTGTATTTTAATATTCTCTTGGAAGCTGCCCAGAGTGGCTGGGGAAACCCAGTAGATGGGTGGGGTATAAATAAATTATTATTATTATTATTATTATTATTATTATTATTATTATTATTATATATTATTATTATTATATATTATTATAATATTATAATAATAAATAATATTATTTATTCCCAGTCAACTACAGAAAAAACAACAACACCCATATACAGTGGTACCTCGGGTTAAGTACTTAATTCGTTCCGGAGGTCTGTTCTTAACCTGAAACTGTTCTTAACCTGAAGCACCACTTTAGCTAATGGGGCCTCCTGCTGCTGCTGCGCCACCGGAGCCCGATTTCTGTTCTCATCCTGAAGCAAAGTTCTTAACCTGAAGCACTATTTCTGGGTTAGCAGAGTCTGTAACCTGAAGCGTATGTAACCTGAAGCATATGTAACCCAAGGTACCACTGTAAATGATAAATACACATCTTTAAATGCCTGTGTCCATGAATGTGGCTATTCTGAAAGGGCCATGGTTCCCCAGTTTGCACAATGGGTGTTTAATGGCACAGGTCTATTCATCTACATGGGATGTGCTTGATGCAGAAGACATTGGTGTGCCGTGTTTTGGGTTGCCACATAAAGTGTGCAGCATTTCTAAATTTACCAGATCTAAAAATGAACCCTCTAGCCAGGAACCCTTGGATTGCTCTAAAGATTTCCTTAGAAAAAATAACTTTTCAGAAAACGTATTGCAGTTATCAATAAAGAACCTAATGGTCAGTGTCTCTTGTCAAATTTCTCTATCTATCTATCATCTATCTATCTATCTATCTATCTATCTATCTATCTATCTATCTATCTATCATCTCTATCTCTTCTCTCTCTCTTTCCTTTTTAGCTTCAGTATTGTCAGCACTGGTACAAATGTTGCCAAATTCTCTGGTATCAGGAGAGAAACTCTACAGGAGGTTCAAAACATCAATCACCCCAAAAGACCAGAGTCCTTCTTATTGGGAATAACCCAGATAGAAGTTCCCATGTGTCAGAAAAATCTGTTTATGTCATCTGGAGAGACCAGGGAATTATGTCAGAATGCTCTTTATTGGTTATAGCTCGGCTTTCAATACCATCCTTCCGGACATCCTCACCAGAAAGTTAAGGGACCTGGACCTTTCTTCTAACATCTGTGATTATATCAAAGACTTGTAAAGATATGTAAAATGAACCATGGAAGGAGAAGAAGGAAAGTCACTGGATATCGAATGTTTGTAAAATATATATATATATTTTGATTGTATTTTTTTTTAAAAAAAACTATTATAAAAAAGAAGTTCAAAACTTCTAATGCCCCAGGAAAACAAGTTTATTACTTGACAGAGCTCCAAAATACAGAAAGATGAATATCTGATGTGGGTTTGGTGCTATAAGGAAGTAGCTGGAAACCCGTCCAGAAAGTGGCAAAGAGTTATGGCCATATTGTCAATGTGAGTTTGCCTTCTGTGGAGGCTGTGTTTGTCATTGAGCTTATAAAACTCCAGAGGAAGCTGAGATGACAGGTGTCTTCTTTCCTTCCATTTGTTTTTCATGTACTTTTTAAAACCCTGGAGCAAGGTAGTTAGTAGCTGCTCTATCATTCTCCAGGCATTTGGGTGATGTACTACAGTTTCTCTGTGAAAGGTTTTCCCATTCAGAAGGATATGTTTCATGGCCATCCTAATTGGTAAGAATGGCTGGGGGACATTTCTGCAGGCATTCCCATTTTCTGTACAAAATGCACAACTTAGAGCGGGGGTGGGGAGCTGTAAACAAAGGCAAAGAGTTCACAGTATTTCCTCCCCAACACCTGCTAAGAATTCGGGCAATATACAGTAGTACCTTGGTTTACAACCATAATCCATTCTGGAGGTCCGGTTGTAAACCAAAACAGGTTGTAACCCAAGGTGTGCTTTCTCCAATGAGGCCTCCCCCCCCCAAAAAGGGTTGTAATTTTAAAAAAGGGGACACATACCTCTGGGTTTACTGGGTCTACTTTGAGTGAAATCTGGTTGACTACCACCACAGGTTCATCTTGTGGGAGACCAGGCCTACTTAATAGGGCATTCACCCTTCTTCTTTAGGGTAATGTCTATGAAGAGGGAAAGAATGGGGTGTCATTGGAAAAAACAGGGGAAGAGGGTTCATGTCCCTCTTTAGAACCGGCAAATGATAGAACTCCCTCCGAATTTCCCTGATAATGAATTTGGAAGTGCATTTGGAGTGTCCTGTTCAGATAAAACATGTATAGGAAGCCTCTTAGTTTCCTACTATAAAAGAAAATGTTAGTGGCATTTCTCAAGGCAGTTTTGCACACTGCTGCTAGTCTTGCCACTGTTTATGGATAAAGAAGACTCTGAGCTTGTAACAGCTATATATGAAGGATACACCCCCCATCAACAACTCACTATAAAGCCTTGCTTATTTATCTTTCTGCAACAATTGCAGGTTTACAAGTGTAGTGGCCAACTGATTTTTTCTTTCGAGAGAAATTATTTTAGCAGTTTTCTCACATCTCTTGAGTCGTCACCTCTCTGTCTGTCTGTCTGTCTGTCTGTCTCTCTTACACTTCAAAACACTTCTACATGTTAAAACGACAAAGTTTTTGGAATAAACCCCGTCTCACCCCTATTGCTGATAATGTAGGGCGATATAAGGAATTGTAACAATACACACCAGATATTGAAAGGAGGGGCAGGGGGAGAGGAGAAGCACTCAATTTTTTAAAAAAGCAAACAAACACCGGGGATAAAAATGAGACCACCAGAACATCGACTGCCTTTTTATTAATTTTTCTCTTTAATCGTATTTTCTCTCTCTCTCTCTCCTCCCCACCCTACCCCTCCTCTGAGCCAATTTTGAACAGATCCTTTGGTCAGAACTCAGCAGGAAAGGTTGTTGAAAGCTTTGATAGTCAGTGAAGGAGAACATAACTACACAAAGCAGTAGCATGCACCAGTGGAGTCACCTTGCTGGGTGCACCTCCCTCCAAGAACAGCCCCCGATCATTATTCATCTAGACCTCCCTCTGGCCCATAGTACCATTGGCTCCAACAGCGCCTGATCCCCCGCTTGCCCTTTCCACAGGTATTGCTAAAGCAAATAGCTCACGGTATTTACTAGGTGTGCAGCGCTCTAAATCATATTAATCTATCCAATAAAGTATTTACAGCCAGTAAAAATTCCACCATGGCGCAGCCGATCTGCAAGAAGGATGAATGGTGGAAAACACAAAAAGCCCAGGCTGGCCCTGCCCCAGACAGATTGTCTGAAGTCTGTGTTCCTGGGAAAGGAACAGCGAATGGGGAGAGAGGGAGCAGCAAGCACCTGGACCTCATCTGGGGAACAGAAAACACAGGCACACGTGTCACGGCGGCAGAAGGAAGCAAGCAAGCGTGTGATAGAACAACAAATGGTGGAGCCCAAAGAAACTCCAGAAGGTGATCAGAGCCATGTCTTTGTTCAAGATCCCTACATTTGGACGCCATAATCGTGCACACACCCATGTGCACCAGGCAGCACTAATTTCGAGGGATCAGATATGCTGTTTCAATTTTCATTCTCGGCTTGATTTCCTAGCCACAACTGAAACATGATTCTGACTCCTTATATCCTCTGGCTCAAAGTTTCTCTGGACAGATTTCCAGACTCTGTCCCCTGGCTTGCCTGCTTAGCTATGCTCACTCTTAATTCTTGCTGATGTGTCTGGTTCTTGAAAAGACTCACCCACAAGATCCAGACCCTGGATGCCTGGTGCCACCAGCATCTCTCAGTCGTCCCCAAAAGGAGGACTGTTATCTGATAATGCTTTGAGAGCTATGAATTTTTAGGTTGTTTCAGGACTGAATCTTGTGCTCCTCCCACACAAATTTGTGGGTTTCCCTGGCTCATAAATTCTTTCCCATTTTCTTTAAGGTCATGAAAACAGCTTCTGCTGAGGCAGAGACTATTCAAGGAAACTAAGTATGAAACAATTAAATGCCTAAAACTAGACTAACAACATATGTTTGACTAAGCAATTTCCATCTGTGCCATTGTTTTCAGAATGCAACCTACTGCCTCAGAATTGAATTGAATTTAGGTAACTCATTGGGCCCAGCAATGGTGCATGTCAAGTATTAATATCTCCTCCTCCTCCTCCTCCTCCTCCTCCTCCTCCTCCTCCTCCTCCTCCTTCTTCCACCTTTTTTCCACCAGATTTTGATAAACATCAGTTCACCTATAGGAGAAATAGGTCAACAGATGATGCCATAGCTACAGCCTTTCACCTTGCAGCTAGTCATCTGGAAAGACCGGGGAATTACATTAGAATGTTGTTTATTGATTATAGCTCAGCTTTCAATACCATCCTTCCGGACATTCTTATCAAAAAGCTGATGGAACTAGTCCTTTCTTCTACCATCTGTGACTGGATCAAAGACTTCCTAAGGGATTGGACACAAACAGTGAGGATTGGGCCTGTTACATCTACCACCCTGAAGCTCAGCACTGGCACCAATCAGGGATGTGTGCTGCGTCCCTACCTTTATTCATTGTATACATATGACTGCATTTCATCTGATTCATCTACTGCAATTATTAAGTTTGCAGATGATACTACCATAATGGGTCTAATTACAGGTGGAGATGAATCAGCATACGGGGGAAGGCTCAAAAAGTATCTACATGGTGCCTAGAGAATAACTTGCACCTAAATATTAGCAAGAGAAAGGAGATGGTGTTGGTCTTTCGGAGGAAGAGAGGGGAACTAGCCCTGTTGTCTATGGGAGGGGGTTGTGTGGAGAGAGTCTCTTCCTTTAAATTCCTGGGAGTTTACCTTAGTGAAGCCCTGACTTGGAAAAACAATATAACTCAGGTGGTGAGGATGGCCCAACAGAGACTCCATTTCCTCAGGATCTTGTGAAAGAAAAATGTTAAACAACAATTGATGACCTCCTTCTACCAGTCCACAATAGAAAGTGTCCTCTCATCTTGTATCACCGTGTGGTACGTTGGCTTGACAGGCACGGACAGAAAGTCTTTACAGAAGGTGGTGAACACAGCACATGATATCATGGGCTGTCCCCATAGTCTGCTAGATGACATCACAAGGGATCGATGCCTTAGGAGAGCGAGAAAAATTCTCAGGGACGATTCACACCCCGGCCAGCACCTCTTTAATCTTCTACCCTCAGGCAGAAGATATAGAAGTTGCTGCACTAGTGGAAGCTAGTGCAACATCTTCCTCTGGTGAAGCCTTTCTCAACCTGTGGGTCCCTAGATGTTGTTGAACTACAACCCCCATCACCCCTAGCTAGCAAGGCCAGAGCTCAGGGATGATGGGAGTTGTAGTCCAACAACATCTGGGGACCCACAGGTTGAGAACCGCTGCTCTAGTGCAATAGGACTTTCCCCTCCCCCCCATAACTGCTCACTGAATAGGTTCTTGGGGGGTGGCAATAGAAAGCTGCCTACTACTGAGTGAGAGCCTTGGTCCACCTAGCTCACCTGAGCCACAGCCTTTCCCCATGCCAACAGCTGACTAGGCTCAGAGTGGCATCATCAAATGAAGTATATGATTCCCAATTGGTTGGAAACATATACAAGAAGAAACAGGGGTTTGTTACTTATTAGGAAATAAAGGGGTTAGTGCAAATTGGCACAAATGTGTCTCTGCAGGTAATAGGGAGGCAGGATTGTGGAACGTTTCAGGCACGCTCTCCCAAACCCTTTCATGCCCTAGAGATCCAGCTGTGAACATTCAGCATAGCCCTAATAACTAGTTGTGGGGACCTGTTCTAATCCCTTCCTTCCTCCTTTTTCTCTCCCCCAACCCCTTTAATGGCTTCCTTAACTGGATATTTATTTATTTAGCTTGAAGTTAGCGATAGCTGGGACAGCTGATTATTTGTTCTGGGATGAGTTGCATGAGAGGAGGCGAAGTTTAATACTGTTATCCATTTAACAGCAATGTGGCAGGGGTCATGTTAAATTTTTAAAAGAGCCAATCCATATCTGGTATTCAGGAGAACGCCTTCGAACTCAAAGACTGTGGTTTTCAGATAGCACACCTCGTTTAGAAGCCAAGTCGGGGTCTACTAGTGAGCCTCCTAAGTGAAGTTGTGACGATAAGCTCCTTGTCCAACATCAGACAACTATAACTAGAAGTGGAGGAGGTTGCTCAGAAGACTTCCTGAAGCAACATATCAGTTGCCAGCATCATGTCTCTTCTCCTAGAGGCAGAACTTGATGAGCTATAAAAAGACTTTAGTCACATCCAGGAGGGAGATGACTAAGCTGACATCGGGGTGTGTTTTTTTTAATAAAAAAAGTATTAATTCCTCTACTTCCCAAACCAACGCAGTGGCTATATGATCCGTTTGCTTCCAAAAGCTCATGTGATTCTACTGCAACTCCTCTGAGTGGGTAGAGATGACTCAGACTTTTGTAAACGCTGCTAGACCACACATGACACCTAAGTAGGAAAGGTTTCCTTACCTTTTTAAGAAAAAAATATGCACTAAAGAGAAGAGAGCAAGAAGCTCATGATGGCGTCACATTAACATTTTTGAGTGGGAATAGCCCCGCCCGTTTGCACTTCATCTGTTTGATAAAGGACCATTTAGTGAGAATTTTCTACCTTCCGGTTCTAAGACGGGCAAATACACTTTTCTGTCATGGTGGCTGGTGCACAGAAGACCTGGAGGAGCAGCTGGGAGGCCACAGGGTGAAGCCAATCAGATCACGGAGGCATGGCCAAGTTGCTCTGGTTTTCTCCCCATCTTCCACTCTTGCAAAGATTCTGTTGACACTTAAGATTGCAGGTCGCCCAATACAATCAATGTGACAGGCAATTGCCTCAGGAGTAAAAGGTATCTGACCTTTTCAGGGATACTTCCTGAAGGTCTAGTTGAACAGTGCCCACATGGAAGCATCATGTGAATATCTCCAACAGAAAACACGTTTCATATTTCCTAATATCTCCCTCTTCCAAATTCTACCTCTCGGTATCTTTCATAGAATCATAAAATTGTGGAGTTGGAAGGACCATGAGGATAATCCAGTCCAATTCCCTGCAATGCAGGAAGCTTTTGCCCAATGTGGGGCTCGAACCCACAGCCCGAGATGAAAAGTTTCATGCTCTACTGACCAAGTTATCCCGTAAAGCACTTTACGAAAACCAATGTTATTAAGCAATGTCTCTCCAGGTTTAAAACAGCATAGAGCAGCAATGGCTTATTTTTAAATGTCACAGGGGAAAGAAAAAGAAGTGATGGAACAAGACATGAACTCATGGAATGGTTTATGCACAAGTCTGCTTCATTACGTTGTTCATTCGAAGACCAAATCCTTTTTTAAAAAATGTAGGTGGGCAGCGTTTTCCCATGTTACCACCTAGTATTAATCAGGTTATTTAGATGTCTAAGAGTTAAAATTTATTCTGCTGTGCATACAGCTAGGGCTAGGGGAATAAGGCATTTACCTTAAGAATCCAGGAACATAGGGTATTCTTTTTTGTGTTTCTGCTGCTGCTGGATTCGACGCATCCCCTCCATCTCCTATCCCCAGCTTTGAAACAAGATTCCTACCTGGCCTGTTAAGGAAATCTTGAAGGGCAATCACCTCAAATGACGCCTACACCTATAACATGCCCCCCACCCCTTAAAACAACAAATCCCTCAATCTGTGGGGTGTGTGTGTGTTTGTGTGTGTGTTTTTACAAGCCTGACATGGAATGGCGTAGAAAAGATCAGCGCCGACACCCAAACGGGGCAAGGGAGCCTTTGCAAACTGTGTCCAGAGTCAGTCAAGGAGAAAAATAAACATTCACGGCATAATTGGAGAATGGATTTGCACAAGCTGAAAACAAACTCCTCTGTTAATTAGTGATTCCAACCTAAACGGCTGCGTTTCCATGAAAAGCAGTCAAGTCAGGAAGAATAAGCCCTTACACAGCCATCCACAACACAGTTAACAGAGAGCCAGCATGGAAGGCAACTCCCATCAGGCCTGGCCAGCGTGGCCAATGGGCAGAAATAATGAGAACTGTAGTCTAGGAATACTTGGAGAGCCACAGTTTCCCCCATCCCCTGTGCAATGGATATGATGTTAGACTAAGACTGGGGACCAGTTCTAATCCTGCCCAGCTATGAAGCTCACTGATTGGTCCACAGTCACAATCTGTTGCTGGAAAAGTCACTTAAATAACACGAACGGAGGCCAGAGAGGAAACAGATTCTGATAACACTGAGGAACAGCAAAAGCCCGAGACATTTTGGCACCTGAGGTAAACCACAAAATGGCTCCCTTTCCCCCACCAGGGAAGAAGGAGTGAGCGAATATCTGCATCAGAATCCAGGGGGGGTGGAGGAATCTACATTAGGAATGAGGGGGGAACATGTGTTGCACATGGAGCAATGTCATGTCCCCTGAAGGAGGCTGTGCACTCTGGCGGATCATCACGCATAACATCACATGCACTCAAGACATGCACCGGGCCCCACACCATTGAGGAGCCGAGTCCCCTTCAAACAAATATTGAGGGGGCTGAAGACACCTTGGGCCCCTAGAGTTGGCATGGCTGGAGGGGGGGAGAGAAATAAAGATTTACAATGGGAACAAGGTTGGGAGAAGACCAGTACATCCTATTTGTCCAGAAGCAGCTGTAGAAGTGGCATTGTGGAGGTTGCCAAGGGATGGCAAATCCAAACTCCAAGGAGCACACTGCAACAGTTGTTGCGTCTGTGGCAGCAGGAGCAGCAGAAGAAGCTGCCGCCTGAAGCAGTCACCTCACCTTGCATCATGGGTGGGTTGGCCCTGGCAGGAAGTGTCACAAAATCCTGTGCTCCCACCATAGAATTGTGCCCCCCCCCAATTATCTAGACTGACAGTCAGTTCTGAAGCTCTGCACCTCACTTAATAAATGTATGCATGTGAAACCTTTTGGAAATCACTTCTGCTGAAAGTGTCACGACGCAGCGTTACCTTTGGGAGTGCTGGCTCACACATCCAGCTCATCACTTGTCAGTGTTGCAGTCATTGAGGGATAAACATGTGTGAATGACCGCTCCCCACATTAAATGGGGGGCACCCTTTGCGTGGTCGTGTGCAGCCACCTGGACTCTATGCGGCACCATTAGCACAGGCTTGGCTTCGCCTTCCCCAGGTGGGATACCTGGAGGTCTCCGCCTACCTCAGCCAGTTGTCCAGTCCCGCCTGGGGAGGCGATGCCAAGGTGAGCAGGCCAGGTAGGGGGAGGGACTACCTGCCCACACATTAGAGGGAGGATCTTACCTGGGAATCTTCAGTTGTCTCCAGAGCTTCTCCCACTCTACCCACACTCAGTTAAGACTTCTTTTGCAGTTTACCTTTTCTCCACAGGTATGTGGGTGCTGCTATATCAAGGTCACTGTTGAAGGGCAGGAAAGGAATTCTCCTGCATTGGCAGGTTTGCCTTTCCCATAGCAAAACGTCACAACTTTGGCGGTATCAGGCCTTGGGCGGAATCCTTTAGTCTATCTTCCCTAAATGGAGGAGGGTGTGTAGCGGTGACCCACGCCCACCTCCTCTTTGCAGCGGCGATACCAGGGTTCCCCATTAAAGGGGTTGTTTGAGAGGAGGCTTTGGCCATATGTCATTGCTCTCCCCTGCGACAGCGGCGTAATGGGGGCGGGCTCTCTCTGCGTGAACATACGTTCTCCAGAGCCAGCCAGCCCTCCCCCCCCCCGGATAACCCTGATGTTCCCCAGATCCCCGGTGGGGGACTGGAAGGGATAAACGCCCAATGTCTGAGCCAAGGTCTACCCACATCTGAAACATAATAAAGTTGTGGCCAATTTTAATCCCATAGCACGTTGTCTTGAGTCGTTATTCCACACAGGGGCCGCCCAGGGTTTAGGAGACCCTGCCTGTCCATGCAATGTGAAACCTTTTGAAAATCACTTCTGCTGAAAGTGTCACAACGCAGCGTTACCTTTGGGACTGCTGGCTCACACATCCAGCCCTTCGCTTGTCAGTGTTGCAGTCACTGAGGGATATACATGTGTGAATGAACCTGCTCTCTGCCTTTTGAGATGTGTGAAGTACAGATTAAGAGCATTAAAGGCCTCCGCCCTCACGTGTGAAATATGCTACAAGAAAGAGCTTCAGAGAAGAGGTTCCGTCATCGCCTTGCATTATCCTCTCAAATAAGAAGAAGCAGAACCTTCCGGGATCACTCAGCCCCACGTGCTTCTTCCGTATCAGTCAGATTCTAATATAAGTATTGCACATTCTTGCATGGCATGACGCGATGGAAATTAATATGTTAATACGCACACATACATGAAAAAAAAACAGTTCCAATTACTTTTTTTAGAGCGCTTCCGTTCCTGCTGCTTATGACTAAGTGTAGGTAATTAAATCTGGATCACTTTTTCCACTCCACCCATACTTAGCAAAAACCTGTTACAAGTTTTCTCAATGCTCCTCACCCCCCCCAATCCCTGAGAAAAGGTTGCAAGATTGGCAGGCATGACAGTGACATATGATTCCTTTTTAAGTCTAGGTAATAATAGTAATAGTAGTAGTAGTAGTAGTAGTAATAATAATAGAAATAGAAATAATAGAAATAGAAATAAATAAAACGTTGTGATGATGTAAGCACCCTGTGTTTGTACATAATATAAATACAGTAGTGCCTCGGGTTACATACACTTCAGGTTACAAACTCTGCTAACCTAGAAATAGTGTTTCAGATTAAGAACTTTGCTTCAGGTTGAGAACAGAAATCGGGCTCAGGTGGCGCGGCAGCAGCAGGAGGCCCCATTAGCTAAAGTGGTGCTTCAGGTTAAGAACAGTTTCAGGTTAAATACGGACCTCCGGAATGAATTAAGTACTTAGCCTGAGGTACCACTGTAGTATATATAAAGGGCAGGATTCAAGCCATCTGTGCCATTAGCGGAAGGACTCTGTAAAGTCTTCTGCTTGTGCTGTGGGGCTTTCCACACTCTTCTCTTCCTGTGCACACCCTGTTTTATAGGGGAGTCAGGAGTATCCCAGAACAGTGCATAAGTGGAGGAGAAGCAGGATTGTCTGCAAGCTTAAATGTTTGCCCTGGCAGAAGGAATGCCTTAGTGCAACATTGATTTCCTCCCAAGGTAATTAGTAAAAACACTGGTCACCTGACATTTGTCTATAATGCTTCTACTTAGTCTATAACAGGATTGGCCCTCCAGATGTTGTTGGACTACAACTCCCATCATCTCTTGCCATTGGCCATGCTGGCTGGGGCCGATGGAAAGTGGAGTCTAACAAATGTCTCCACAGCCAGATGTTTCGTTCCCCATGCCTGGTCCTTGACAAACTGGGAATGGAAACTTTTTTCTCTCTGAATTCGCACTGCAGCATTTCCATTAATGTGCATGTCATGCCTATCAATGCTGTTTTCCTTTAAATGCAGGGTTTCTCTTTTGCAAGCTCCCTTCATCTGCAATAGACGCTGGATCTATCAACAGCAATTAGCTATGAAACCTAAATGGGAAACCCAGGATTAGAGTCCGTGCACCTTCTGAATGCAAGTTGTGAGGGATGGTTGCTACCAATTCCAATCAAATCCCCCTTTTGTATGGAGGAGCTCTATGCACATGAATTGGTTAATTCATATAGCCCCTTCTCATGCTCACTCAACAGACAGACACCTAGCAGGGGACATGGTTAGTGGGCATAAAAATATGAAGATAGTCTATGACTATGATACACATCTGACTGTTACACTGTGTTGTCTTATTCATACAATGCTTTTTAGCCCAAGAGCCCCCAAAACTGAGAAGAGCATATCAATACAAGGAAAGCTATAATATAATATAATACAGCAAGCCAATGATATACAGTAGAACCTCAACTTACGTACGGCTCTACTTACATAGGTAACACAGCAATGAATATGCTAGATTTGCAGAATTAGCAGAAATTTGTATAATAATATCCAAGCCATGATGACCATTGACCCCCTCATTCTGCCATGTCTGGGTAGATGAGGCTGCAGTTTGAGCATCATCCCTGTTCCCATATAGTGGGTATGGGGTGATGGCATTGCGCCTGACCATGGAGAAGAGGTATGGCACCAGGATACAACTATGCATATCCATGCCATGTCTGCATGCCAGCAAGCACAGGATGGGATTTTTTTTTTGGGGGGGGGGGCTTCTAAGCCTCTCACTGCCTTCCCATTATTGGCACATTTGAAATTTGCAGTGCCTGCTCACCCACATCTTGTACATCTTGTACAACTGGTTGTGCCATGGAATGTTTTGGACATTGACCAAACTGGTGAAGGGAGACAAGTGTTGTTGTTTTTCATGGAGCCTATACAGTGGACGTTCGGGTAGCGAATGTGATCCGTGCGGGAGGCGCGTTCACAACCCACAGCGCCGCATCTGTGCACACACAGATTGCGATTTGGCGCTTCTGTGCATGCACAACTGCTGAAACCCAGAAGTAACCCGTTCCAGTACTTCTGGGTTTCGGCGCGTCCATAACCTGAAAAAATGCAACCTGAAGCATCTGTAACCCGAGGTATGACTGTACTGTTCAACCTTGCTGGGGGACAGCTAGTGTAGATAGGGCAGAGGGGCTTAACTAGTATATTCGCTCAGGGCTTTGGGACTCAGGCTGGGGACAGGAACACTTTTATTAATGCTGCTTTATTAATGACTCAGGTCTTAGGTCCATGTTGTTCAGCAGTGGCTCCCCAGCCCTACCTGGAAATGCCAGTGATTGGGACCTGTGCTCCATCATTCAGCTAAAACCCTTTGGGGCTTGCCTAGGTGACATGCTCACACATAGCCTAGCATACCCTCCAATGCTTCTCCAAGAAAAATAGGCTGGTCCTATTCTCTTTTTTCCAGGTGTGGATGCAAGAGAGCTTCTGAGAACAGCAAGCAGGCACAAAAGGAACACCAGCCATATCTGACCCTGTCTAGACAAAGAAGCTTGCATATTTGTATGGGTGCTAGTCCAAAAACGAGGGAAGGTAGCAGAAAGATTGCTATTAGCTGTGGCAAATTTTGGCTGAGCTCCACACGTAGCTCTGTGTTTCTTATGCTTTTATTCCGTATTGGATGCTAATGTAATTTAAGAAAAGATAGGCTTTCATTGCATTCAAAAGGGAATGCCGGTGCCTTCCAAAAGCTGTCATGCTTTTTCAAGGCATCTCTAGGATCTTCATTAGCCGGACTTTTTGAGCAGTCCATCATTAATACGGGCAATGGAGATGTTAAATAGGCTGGGGCAAATTAAATTAGAAGAAAAATTGATATCAAATCTGCCATTATTTCCAGCAAGTGGTAAATTTTGGCAGAGAGACAGGAAGGTGGTTAGAAAAAAGGGGAAACCTCCGTAGTCAGGATGAAACATGTTTCAGATCTTTTGGTGTGTGTTTGCTGTTGTTGTTTTTAGAGTTTGTGCCTATGAAAACGATCTGCTATTCTTCATCCAAATCCATCAGCTTGTTCAACCGATTTCAACCTAATTTCTTCGTATTTAGTGAAATGAGCCATGCAAGAAAGCATGAACGAAAGCACCAGTAAATTATCAAATAAGACCCAGCATTCATGCAAGATTTCATATGTAAAGACCGTGTGTGTGTGTGTGTGTGTGTGTGTGTGTGTGTGTATTAACACATGAGTCTTTATGGACAAATCAATTGGCCTCCTGGGTCCTTTTTTCTTTTTTGACCTCCTAAAAAACACTTCTTTTTGCCCCTTACAAAGGAACTGGAGTATTACAAAATTAATAATGTGATCCTCTACACGACTACTCGAAATAGTAAACCCCAAGTAGACACACATATGGTTGTATGTTATTGTTGCTTGTCTTTTCAGAGGGCTGTGCTTTTCCATAGATGTTCACATCATCGCAAGGCATACGATGACTCTTAATATTGTTTCAAACAATGCTAAATATAAACATTGCTGAGCATGACATAGCTTGGGCCATTTTGCCAGTGAACAGACTTTTGTGTGAGGTCTCTGGTGACCGTGCTGGCGACGTGCACTAAATACCCCTGGCTGATGTCTGCTCTGCAAACATTTAGGGGACCTGCACAGGTTCCACTGTGCTGTGAGTCCACAGGGGTCGCTGAGATTAGATCAACAACATAAGGCACATGTACTCTGTGAGATCTTAGGAAGACCGTAAAGACTTGTCCTGATAGTTGGCCGATATGTTTGGGATTTTAGGGTTTTTTATAACAACTTGTTTATGTTGGGCTGCTGCGATTGGCTGCAGTTTCTGTATTCTGTTTAAAACAGTCGTGAGCCACCCCGGGGGCCTGTTTTGTGGTCAAAAGGTTGGCTTAGAAGAAAATCTAAAAACAAACAAACAAAAAATCCTGTGCATTTGTGCTCTTAAGAAAACGCACTGTTTACATTGACTGGGATCCAGTTCTGACATGATACTTTTATGGAGTTTAGCTCTAGAAATTAGATCAGTGTGAACAACAGTTGAGTATCAGTGATTTCCAATGTAGCGTTCTCCATATTGGGGGGGGGGTGAGAGAGAAACCTGTGGCCTTCTAGGTGTTGTTGTCCCATCAACCCCAGCCAGATGGACAATAGACAAGGGATGATGGGAGTCACAGTCCAACAATATCTGAAGAGCTGCAGGTTTTCTCCATCTCTGTCACATATATCTCTAGCCCTCATCACCACAGTTAACAGACAGCCTGGCGATATCCCTCACTTTTCCCTGCATCCTTTGTCCTGCTGCTTGCGTTTGGACAGATGTCAATAGCAGGCCCTGGGTAGCAGAATTAGTCAGAACTCATCCAGACAATCTAGAGAATGGAGAAGAAGTGGGGTGGGTGGGTGTTGGCATGTAAACGAGAAACAGTGCATGAGAACAGTGCCGTCTCTTTGCAAGGGGACATTGCAATGAAGGTAGATGTTTTTTAGATACTTAATTTCTTTGTCATTGCTGTTGGTATCCATCTGTCTCGAGAGACAATGGAGTGTGCCATCATGGGTGAAGTCAAACTGCTGTGTTAGCAGCACCGAAGTGACCCCCCCCCCAGGAGGGGAGTGTGTATGGAGGTCCTGGGTTGCCCAGACGAAAAGACCCCCTCACTGATGTGGTCCAAAGGAAAGCAGAGCAATACATTTGATGGTAGGATATTTCTGTTCCACCTTAAAAGGGAGCAGGCTTTGTGAGTCACAGAGTCTGCATATTTCCTGTTCACAGGATGTTTCTGTTGTGTCTATGCTTTCGTTTTCTCTCTGTGCCTGAACACGCAAGCAGGCAGTCATGTTTTTTCCTTTGTTCTGACCAACGCTGAAAAAACTTCTAAATAATGCTCTCCTGTGTGCATCTTTCGCTGTACGGATTCTGCTAATAGAGTGAGCATCAGCTCTGGAATGTGGCAAGCTATTTTCTGGAGCTCGTGTCGCTAATTGCTGATACTGTATCTACGGGAGATTGATGGATCATCCGGAGGCGACGTGGGGGCCATGATGGGCTTTATCTCCCTGGCAGTATCCCAACATTTGACACTAGCTTGGCTGCAGGAGTTGCTGGAAGGAGGCGTACAAGGCACCATCCAATCATCTTAGGGACTCCACTCCAGATTTGTGTAGGGTTTACTCATTAGCCTTTTCTTCTCCCAAAGATGTCTTGCAAGGCAGCAGAGATGTAGGATCAGAGTTTTCCTTCTCCTAGATAGGCTACCTTCCTAGGCTGATGAGTCTCATCCTCCCCATGTGCTCAATTCGCCAGAGCCTGTGTTTGCATGCAGGTGGTGGTTCCCTAACTCACTGAGGGTTTGTTATAATCAAAATGCAAATAAAACTAGCAATTTTAAAACAATTATGCATAACAAAATCACATGTTAAAAATTACATACAGTGGGAGCTCGGGTTACAGACGCTTCAGGTTACAGAGGCTTCAGGTTACAAACTCCACTAACCCAGGAATAGTACCTCGGGTTAAGAACTTTGCTTCAGTATAAGAACAGAGATTGTGGAACGGCAGCGGGAGGCCCCATTAGCTAAAGTGGTACCTCAGGTTAAGAACAGTTTCAGGTTAAGAACAGACTTCCGGAACGAATTAAGTTCCTAACCAGAGGTACCACTGTAATGAAATCTGTAAAAAGGTAAAGGTAAAGGACCCCTGACAGTTAAGTCCAGTTGCGAACGACTCTGGGGTTGCTTTGCTGGCCGGGGGAGCTGATGTTTGTCCGCAGACAGTTTTTCCAGGTCATGTGGCCATCATGACTAAGCTGCTTCTGGTGAAACCAGAGCAGTGCACGGAAACGCTGTTTACCTTCCCACCGGAGTGGTAACCATTTATCTACTTGCACTTTGACATGCTTTTGAACTGCTAGGTTGGCAGGAGCAGGGACCGAGCAATGGAAGCTCACCCCATCACAGGGATTCAAACTACCGACCTTCTGATCGGCAAGCCCTAGGCTCAGTGGTTTAGGCCACAGCACCACCCGTGTCCCTTAATGAAATCTGTAGAGAGGGGCTATTTCTAAGGATAGTATAGAAAATGATACTTGTTTGAAATACCTTTGAGAGTAAAAAAATGCCAGGAAAATATTTCTACAAAGCCAGGAATATAATGCTATATAATGTCATAAATCTTATTTTAAAATCTGTAATCTGGAGCATGTTTATAAATGTTTAAACTGAGAGGGGCTTAAGCATGCTTATCTGAACTCACATGCAGCCTTAAAGTGCAAAATGTTTATAAATAACTGGTTGTAGACTCCTGTTTCAGATTTGCTTTTGCTTCGAAAGGCAGGCTAGTTGATCCCAAAGTTGTTTACTTTTCCAAGGGTTACTGTGCCTTTCAAAAATGAACAACTTATGTTGTGATTCTAAATCGCTTGCTGGGAATAAAAACCCATTAAAATCATTGGGGTTCATTTCCTAGCTTCCCGTGAAGCAAAACACACCATAGTGAAATCATATTCCAATAAAATAAAATAAAATCTGGAGTTGTGTCCCTTTAATATCTGTAAGAAAGACCCAGTGAAATAGTGGGAGCGACACTGGAAAATATTCTGTGAGATCTTAAATAATATTTAATATAATCTTAAATAATGCAATATTAAGCTAGCTTACTGTATTGTATCCAGTGGAGTTTGTCTGCTGGTACCTGTGTTGAGGACTGCAGCCTTAAACCATACATGTACATCTTAGGAGAAGCATCCTGTTCATTAATTGCCATTACGAACCACTGACCTTCTGATTGGCAAGCCCAAGAGGCTCAGTGTTTTTTCCCGACACTAATTATACTCCTAGAAGATGTTAAACTGATAAGCAGCTATGTGATTTTAAAAATACATCTGAAGGCGGCCCTGTTCAGGGAAGTTTTTAGTATGTGATGTTGTATTGTGTTTTTACTTTCTTTTTTTTTGCTGGGAGCCACCCAGAGTGGCTGGGGCCACCAAGTCAGATGGGCAGCATATATTACTACTACTACTACTACTACTACTACTACTACTAGACTCAAGGAAATCAATGGACTTAAGTACATTAATTCCCTTAATTTCGGTGGATGTGCTCTGAATTCTTCATATTTTGGAGATCCCTCAAAGTTTAAGTTTGATAAATAGGTTGTTATTGTGCATTTTCCATTTCCTCCCACAAATGTATGGATCTTCTTGCAACAGAATATTTCTTTAGACCTTCATGCTCAACACATGGAGATCAGGAGTGGAGGTGGCAGCAGATGATGATACACCATTGTTGAATCAGGTCAGCAAGCACACCCTTGCTCCTCTTTCACAGTATATGCCCACATGTGTTCAACTGAATGTTTCAGCAGGGCCAGTAGCAGGTTTGTGGCAGTGGGGGGAGGTGGTAGTGAGGTTGGCACAATGTTAACATACCAGCAAAGCCCATCCAGTGCTCAGCTCTCTCTCCTGTTAAGCTGCAGCAATGCTGGTGATGGGAGGTTGGGTTAACACTACCATCCCATCCCGTCTACTGAATATGGCTTCTATGAATCTACCAATCAGGTCCATGTCAGGAAGCAGTGCATTTCAGTGGTACCTCGGGTTACAGACGCTTCAGGTTACAGACGCTTCAGGTTACAGACTCTGCTAACCCAGAAATAGTACCTTGGGTTAAAAACTGTACCTCAGGATGAGAACAGAAATCGTGCTCTGGCGGTACGGTAGCAGTGGGGGGCCCCATTAGCTAAAGTGGTACCTCAGGTTAAGAACAGTTTCAGGTTAAGAACGGACCTCCAGAGCGAATTAAGTTCTTAACCTGAGGTACTACTGTATAGACTGCCTTTCTGCAGCTGCACTCAAGTTTTAAAATAGGGCAACCAGTAGATGATGTAAAATATAAAGTTGGTCCTGAGAAATGATATTCAGTGCTTAATTTAATAGAAAAAAAATGAGAGGTTCTGAAGGGGGTGGCTTTATGGAAGGCACACCTAACTAAAGTGTCCATTATCACTAACTCTGTATTTGTGTAAATGCCTACTCTGTATTTGTGTAAATGCATGGTAAGCACACCTTGCAGAAGCTCAAACATATTTTTTCCTGTTTAATATCACATATCCAAGGCATTCAAGAAGTCAGTGCTTAGTGAGGTGATGACTAAAGACTGAATATCTTAACATTTTAGGAACTTTGATAGCAGATTTTGTGTATAACTCAAATGTACGGCTTGGGCATCTGAAGGACAAATTATGTTGGAACTATTAACATTCACTGGCCATGTTTTCCATTGTTGTGTGTGACATAACATAATGTCACACACAACATAACGTTGGGTGGGGGGGGGATAGGTTATGATTTAGCAGAATCATTCTCAACCGATGATAAATCATATCCTTTGCATTAGGCCTAAATAACTCTGAGGTCTACAATACTTGAATGAGCATGCTGGTTTTCCTGAAGTACGTTTTGCCGTGAGCTCTTCTGTCTCTGTCAGATTGGACATGTTTTTTCCTGCCTTCCAGTATAATAATTCCCACAGTCTGAACAACCTGGAGGAGAGGAGGAGGGGTGAGGAAAACAAGTTCAGGGATAGGTTATAGACTTTTAGTCAACCAGAAATGAACAGATTTTGACGATGTCTGCTTTATTATGAATATACTTAAGAAATTGCTTTAGCAAACAGGAAGCGACTTTAAATGTAGTTCTCTTTAAGAGCCCTCTAGTGGAACTCTGGCATCATATAGAAAGTGCACCTTCTCTCTTAAATGTGATGAAATACTCATGTTCTAACAATTTCCCACACAACCTAGGTAGCTGCAATGTTGGGGTGTTTATCATTCATCTATAGGTAGTAGACTGGGAAAACTGGAATCCCGGGATATTTAATTGGCAAGCAAAATTCCAGAACGTGGGGATTTGAGAGCAGCAAAGTTGCATGGCTCATCCTCACCAGACATCATTTAGGAAAGGGTCGGCTTTAAAGGTTACATATTGCCCTCTGTTCAGCGAGTCAAATAAACACATGAAGCAGAGATATAGGGACAAATTCACTGACTGCCCCCTGTTGCTGTTCTGATCAGATTGGAGGGTGATTTTTTTTCTTTTTAAATGGAGAGTCTCCTGGATTGTGGAAGCTCCCCAGACACAGTAGCAGATAGCATAGTGCGTTTCCACTGCTGACTTGACCTCCTGGTAGCCGAGCCATTGCTGCTTACTTGAAAGGGAAGTGTTTGTGTGTGGAGAGGAGACAAGGCATTGGGGAGGTCAGTGCAGTGCAAACACACCAGCAGAAGTGCCATATTGGTTCTGCCACTGCATTTGCACAATGCTGACCTCCCCCCTTCTTTGCCTCCCCCAAAGCAGCAGTGACTCAGCTATCAAGAATCAGGTCAACACTGCCACCCAAACACACTGCCTACTGCTGCTCATGCATTCTAGGACACTGATTTTCCAGGTTTCTAAAATGAGGTTGGGGGCACTTCTACAAATACAGGAAATTCCTTGCATCTCAAGTTTACCCTCCAACCCATGGTGGGTGACCAGAAAGCTGACAAGGTATAGAGCCAATACATTCTGCCGTACCCACTGTGTTTATTTAACTTCAATACAGAACTCCTAAAGGGACATATATAGTGTTGGTGCAATTGATTATGCTATATTTTCAGTTGTGTCACACTTTTTCATTGTCCTGTTATATGACTGGCCATTGAACTGTATGTGTTCAACATAGGGCCTTTATGTTAGTCCGGCTGAATGTTTCCCCCTCAGCTTTTGTCAAAGGCGAATATTTAAACATTCCCAGAAATGACAGACATTGCGGATTTTCTTTGAATGTGCTAGAGACTGTAGAACATACACTTTTCTACTGTCCATTGTACAACCAGCTACACAAATGCATGCTATCCCCGTTTTTGGGTAGTCTAACATCATGGCACAATGAAAACATCAGATTCTATCTGTCTGACATTAACTTGGAAGTAACTGCAAGGGTGGCTCAGTTTTTGCCAATAGTATCTCTTAGGTTGGTGAATGGCACTATTTAGCAAGAAGAAACTCCAATGGAAATCCTCTTTATTACATATTTTACATGGCTGTTTGTTTGTTTTGTGTGTGTGTGTGTGTGCGTGTGTGTGTGTATGGATGTTTTATGATGGCCTAGATTTCTAATGCCTAATAAAGCTTTGGTGAAGAAAGGAAGTAAGTAAATAAGTAAGTGTTTGTGTGTGTGTAGAGAGAAGCCTCTGATTTTTGTGCGACTGGAATGTAGTATACCAGGCATAGGCAAACTCGGCCCTCCAGATGTTTTTGTCCTACAACCCCCATGATCCCTAGCTAGCAGGACCAGGGATGATGGGAATTGTAGTCCCAAAACACCTGGAGGACCAAGTTTGCCTATGCCTGTATTACACTGTAGGAGTCACTGCTGCTGCTGTTGCACTAGACACAATTTTAGCTACGCCCAACACTGGCGTGTGGCCCCTAGTAGTTTGTCCACAAGGGAATGTGGCCCTCAGACTGAAACACATTTTCTCACACTCTACTAAAACTTCCTCAACTCTCCTCCACTCTCTGAAGGTGCTCCTCAGGGGTACCTTGGACTAGGCAACAGTCAGGGTAGGATGAGGTGAGCTAGACTCCAGTGACATGTGGGGGACCGCAGATTCCACACCCCTAATAGTAAACTACATTGCCACATACAAGGGTTATGCAGCACGACCCCTTCACATCTCTCTTTCTGTCTCTCTCTGTCTCTCTCTCTTTCACCGTGTGTGTGTGTGTGTGTGTGTGTGTGTTACGTGCTGAAGACAATAAAGAGCCTGGAGATATCTCTGCATTCTCACCCTATCGGGGTTGCTGCCAGGAAGGAGTTTTGTCAGTTTTGACATACTCTTGGCATACCAAGAAGAGAGCAGGTGGGCAAGGGGAGGAGGTGGCGTGACAATGGGATGAGTGTGGGCCTGTCCAATGGAGCCAAGTGGTGATTATTGGGTGCAATTTTTCAAGCCTCGACAGTGTGCTGTTTACCAATTCTAGGGTTAAATGGCCTTACATGCACCTTTTCACCCAAGAAAGGAGAACAGCTTTGCCAGCTAAATGAATAAGGCTCTTCCATACTCCTCGAAGGACCATTTTGAGAAGCTGCGGATTATTATACAACTCTTGTTGTTGTTATTGTTATTGTTCTTCTTCTTCTTCTTCTTCTTCTTCTTCTTCTTCTTCTTCTTCTTCTTCTTCTTCTTCTTCTTCTTCTTCTTTCATTCCACATTAGTCTCAGCTAAAAATAGCTAATGAAACACCACGACACAGACATTTTAATCAATCTTTAAAAGCTTAGTAAAGCAAAAGTGTCTTCAATTGTTTCCGGAAAGCACAGAGAGTAAATGCCTGTCGTATCTCCACAGCAATGCTGTTCCACAAAACAAGGGCAACTTTTACTGGAAGTCCTGCTCTGGGATGTTGTGGAGGAGGCTTCTGGCATTTTAGGGACTTAAAGGAGAAATTCTCCTGCAGAAAAATAATGACCTATATAAAGGATAAGGTCTTCAGCATCTCACTCTAATATTTTGAGAACATTAGTGCGTGTAATGGTTCTAGGGGTTGCTCGTGCGTAAATCGACGCCACACCTGGCTGTGTTACCTGGGTGAACCCTTTCTGTCCGGACAGCCACTCACACGTGACTGTCTCAATCGCTGGCAGAATCCGTCAGTGGGCTTTCTTGAACTTCTTCCAGCAAAGAAGCTCTTTGACGCCTAGTCGCCGCCTACTCTCCCTGTGCAGGAGCCTTCTGCGCAGGGAGGGTGTGGGCAGCGGAGGACCCGTGCTCTCCCTGCTGGTCTCCGGCGAGGAGTCATGAAGCCACCTCGCCGATTCCACAATCTGCCCCCCTTCTCCACTGGTGCTACGCTGAATTCCTTCCCCAGAAGATGGGCTACATCTCTCCCTCCCGGGACGCTCTCCGGAACCCCTCCGGAGCCCTCCCTCTCACTCTGGCTCCGATGGCAGTTCCCTGACAGTGCACAATAGTAAAACTGTGAGACACCACTAACTGAGGCCGACTTGCGCCATCCCAAGAACTGTAGAAAACAGACGAGCTTTGAGAGTAAATCCAAATTCAGCACGCCATAAACAACTGCTCTGTTTCGAGGGTGGGTCTGCTTACATTCTGTTTCTCCTGCCTGGTTAAGGAAACAGGCACTGTGGAACTTAAGACAGAGGCAATCGTGGCATGCCTGTCTTAGGTGCTGTCGCAACAGCAAAAGCCTTGTCAAAACAACTCAGTTTTCAGAAGCTGTGTGCCCTCTTTCTGCAGGTCAGACCTCTGAAGCAATACACGGGCCAGCCCATAAAAACTGGCAAGTTCTGAAAGGGGTTATGTGACCTTCATGGTTACTTCTTAGAGGTTTCAGATAGGAAAAAGTATTAGCCTTGGATAATTGAGGGGGAACTCTGCATTTACAGCCTAAATCATGTACTCCTCACAGAGAGCATGTGTTGTGGTGAGATCATCAGGACTGACCTCACTGCTTGTGTGGGTGGGAGCGATTGGATAGCCACAACAACCCGATTGGTGGTCCCTCAGTTGCTGGGGTAAATGTGGCCATTGGGATTGTTTATACTGTATAAAAGATAAGGTCCTCAGCATCTCACTCTAATATTTTGAGAACATTAGTGTACATTAACCGAGAGACCTATATATACCGCTGCACGTTGCGTTGAGCTTCCTCTTTTCGCCTCATGCATCGAATCACCCGCCCACCCTCCCTATATTTAGGGTCTTGCTATGACCTTGCTGAGGACACGGTGGCACTGTGGGTTAAACCACAGAGCCTAGGGCTTGCCGTTCAGAAGGTTGGTGGTTCAAATCCCCATGACGGGGTGAGCTCCCATTGCTTGGTCCCTGCTCCTGCCAACCTAGCAGTTTGAAAGCACAAAAGTGCAGTAGATAAGTAGGTACCGCTCCAGCTGGAAGGTAAATGGCATTTCCGTGCGCTGCTCTGGTTTGCCAGAAGTGGCTTAGTCATGCTGGCCACATGACCCGGAAGCTGTAAGCCACCTCCCTCAACCAATAAAGCGAGATGAGCGCTGCAACCCCAGAGTCATCCACGACTGGACCTAATGGTCAGGGGCCCCTTTACCTTTACCTTTTTTATGACCTTGCTAAGCTGTCATTGGGACAGGGGCCCAGTAGGAATTTCCCCATTTGGCGGATTGGCTGGTGCCAGTTGGGTTTCGCCTGCTGCATAGCAATTCGTCACAACTTTGTAAGGTTTGGCGGTTAGGCATTGGTTCAATGTGGAGTTGAGCAGAGGTTGTCACACCTGCCCCTCCAATGCGCAAAAGGGTGTTCCTTTAAAGGAATCCAGGGGCTTGCTTTGGTTTTGTCTGATCCCCTTCCAGGGGTTAGGGCCACACCAGAGCCCCTGGGAGCATTTGGGGTGAGCCTGAGCCTGGTCCAATGCTCCCTCACGTGTATTGACCTCTGCCAGTGTCCAGTCCTCAGTGCTGCCCTGCCAAGGTCAGGTGCAGCTAGTTGGGCACCAATGTCTAAGCGAACCACTCACAATCTGTAATCAATAAAGTTGTGGCCAGAATTATGCCAATAACCTTAAACTAAATTATTTGTCAATTGTGTCTTTATTTATTGGGGGAGGTCTTGAGATCTTAACACGCAAGTGGGTTTAACCCATCAAATATTTCTCATTTGTTTCATTACAGAGGTTGCCATGAGTAAGGAGGTTGATTAGTTCTGTTAATTGAAATAAGAAAATAACCCACTACGTTCAGACCCAATACCTTTCTATATTGATAGACAGACCTCAGTGTTGCTTGTTGTCAGCTGCCAATCCAATCCAATGTAGAAAGGTTGCAATATTCTTCCAAGACAGATGCCCTCTTATTTGTGTCTTTTTTTCCATTTACATGAGCTGAGCTGGTTGTTGACTTAAAGTAAGTAATAATCTCTGAAACTAATGGAGGTGATGGGGCATTATAAAGCTCAGTACAGGTTGGGCAGATATTGCTCAGACAATTGCCTTAAGGAAGATGACATGGTACACTTCTTAGCAGAGTGCCCCCTATACTCAGATCTGAGGACCTGTTATTTGGGGCCCCTAACCATAGAACTTAACAATGACTCCTCTTCAAGCAAAACTCTATTTCTGTTGGTGGGTACAGATTATTAAACATAGTAAAGAATCACCAAATTTGCTCAATAGATTATGGAGAAGTGAAGGCCATTGACTGCATCAGTAGATCACACAGGTTAAAGTAATTTTTATCACCCTGCTTTTGTGAGGGAAAGTTTTTCACGATAGTGTATTTTGTATGCACTTCCTTTGATACTTATTTTAGCTCTGTGCTTTATGTACTAGAACAGGCTTCCTCAACCTCGGCCCTCCAGATGTTTTGAGACTACAGTTCCCATCACCCCTGACCACTGTTCCTGCTTGCTAGGGTTCATGGGAGTTGTAGGCCAAAAACATCTGAAGGGCTGAGGTTGAGGAAGCCTGTACTAGAATGAGTACACACTTGGCTGACCAAAGAGCAATAAACCATTTCGTTTCGTTTGCTTCACTGCATTTTGAAAACTCTTCATTGTATGCGTCATTCTGTCCTCATCTCATCAAATCCCCCTTTGCTCACCTTCCCAAAGCACACACACTTTTGCCTGCCTGAAGAAGTGGCACAGATTTGAACATGGATAGGCAACATGGTGGTCTCCAGATATTTTTGGACCCCAACTCCCATCAGTCCCAGCCAGTAAGGCTGATGGTCAGAGATTGTGGCAGTTGCTCGAGAACATCTGGATGGCAGCACGATGGCTATTCCTGCACAAGATCTATTTTCACAATTAGCTAATATTCTATAATGCCAGCCAACGAAATCACGGAAAACTCACAGTGTGATTTGATCAACACTTAACATGCTTTATTTGGTCATTTGTTAGATTTTTTAATTTGAGGTGGGGCACGGGGGGTTGCTAAAATTTATTAGTGTGTCAACAGTTTTTAGTACGTTTTGGGCTTTTTCTATATTTTTTATTAAATTTTCTGTTTTACATTTTAGAATATTCATTTAAACAACCTTAAAATATCAATGACTTCCCTTCTTCTCTTTCCATGGTTCATTTTTCATAACATAAATCCCTGCATATTTTATATAAACTGAACCATTCAGTATTCCATTATTACATCCATCAAAACTTATTTACACTGTTGAGTTTATCTTAATGCTGCCCACGTTTTCAAATGTACACAATTTCCCACCATATATTCAATAAACATTTTCCAATCTTTTTTAATGTTCTTCTTGTTCTCTTATTCTGTATGTTAGGTCCACAAACTGTGCATATTCTATAAGTTTAAGTTGTCATTCTTCTTTAGTTGGGACTTCGATCGTTTTCCATTTTGGGGCTAACAAAACACGGGCTGCAGTCATGGCATACTGTGCATAAATAACCTTTTTTGACACCTGAGAATTTCTGTCTGAATTATCCCCAGGGAAAAGAACACTGGTTGTTGTTGTTGTTTAAAAGCACTCTTAAACATTTTTTTCATTTCATTATGAATTATTTCCCAATACTCTTTTACCCTTTTACAGGTCCACTACATATGGGTGTAGCCTCAGTCTCATTGCATCTCCAGCACTTAATCTGATTCAGTCTTAGTTTTTTTTATTCACTTCTTAGCCAAGAAACATTCATACAACCAGGCCTCATTCACACCCTCCATCATTTCTCAAATGAAAATAGGGACATCCTATACAGTTCACATACTCAAGATTAATACTAATATTCAGCATTATTTCTATAGCACTTTCAAGTGTTCAAAACACGTCACATCCATCTCCTAGATGTAAGCTTTACAATAGTTCCATATGGTGCCAGTATTATTATCCACACATTATCCAACTCGTGGGTAGTGAGTCTGAAAGAGAGTGGCTTGTGTTCCACTGAATGAGTTTGTGGCAGAGATAAGATTCAAAGCAGGGATTTTCTGGATCATGGCTCCATCTCTTAGCCATTACACTATGCAGGAAGTTGACCACTCCACAGACACCATCTTGCCATGGGAGCATTCTCCTAACCAGATGTTGCTGACTTGTGTCATTCTGACCCTGCTCAACAGCTTTATTAGTATTTCACATTTCCCAGGGCTGTGCATTGACAATCTAAACAAGATCTGGGCTAATCTCTGGTTTGACTGAAGCTCTGCACGGATCACAAGGCATTGGAATGGGATGTTAGCATTAAGGCTCAATCAAGTCACTAATTTGATTTGTATCACTTTGTAGTTTCTTTCCACACACAGTCCAAATATATAACACACCAAAGGGAAATAATACACACACACACACACACCACTGCCTAATCAATCAATAAATCTGCAAGGTGGCAAATGGAGCTATTACCTTCACTGTGTACCTTGTTCAGGCTTGCTGCTGGCAGCTCATTGACACAGAGATGAATGTCAAATGATTTTTTTCTGATAGGGAAAGAGAGGACTAACTCCCTCCCCCACAATGGGTGTCAACTCCACTAACAGTTTATAAGCAGAATCATGTTCAAAATAAGTTGCTGCTACGTTGGTGGTCCCCCCAATGATACTCTGCAATGCAAGATTGAAAAGAACTCTTCTAATATTTCAGTATCTGATCACATTGTGTTCATTTTCATAGAGCAATGTCTATTTCACTACGAGAGGTATATATTTCACAGTGTATACTGCAAGCATACCGTGGCTATATGGTTAAACTGTTTACTGGGCAGACTGTATTTAATACACACACACACACACACACACACAAAACCTCATGGGATAGCAACTGCAAACATGCTAATCAATGAAGTTACCCCAGAAGGAACCCCTTGGTTTTGATGGAACCCCTTATATGGAATTTTATATATAAATTTTCCCTCAGCTCTTTTTGCTGGCCCATGTAGGACCAGCATGAATAGTTGGCCCCACTGAATATTTTGTTTTCTCCCCTTATGGCTTTGATCTATAGGCTACCACTAAAACGAGGCTGCATTTTAAGCTGTATCTAACTTACATTTTAATCAACTGGTTTTTTTATTGTTTCATTTTGGTTTGGTTTGGTTTTTAATGTTTTTACTGTATTTATATTCAGTGGTAGTCGCCCTGAGCCCAGTCTTGGCCAGGGAGGGCGGTATAAAAGAATTATTATTATTATTATTATTATTATTATTATTATTATTATTAGGCTCCTTCCTTTTGATTTTAATGATATCCTGGATTTGAACAATTTGATGAGCTGTGTTTTAGTGTGTGTGTGTGTGTGTGTGTGTGTGTAAAGCTCTCTAGTACTGTATTTTTAAATATTTGATTTTTTTGTTATTGAATAAGTTTCCTAGTGAGTGCGTATATCATGAAAAGTGGGATCAAAATCTATAAATAAATGAACAAATAACCATGATGGGAATGTGCAGATGATGTAATAGCTCAGCATGTGTATATAAGCAGGGTGTTCAGGAAATGTGCATGTGCTTGCATGCGCATACACACATGAAGCAGGCATGATTCTGATCCCTCACCCAAACGTCTGCATATGGCATCCTTTTTTCCTTGATTTGATTCAGCATGTTGTCAATTTCCCAGATGCATCTAGTTGGCCACTGTGAGAGGTGAGAAGATTGGACTAAAAAGTCTGATCCCACAGGAGCTGTTCCTCCTCGGTCAGGTCAATGGTGGATCTAGTATAGCATCAAGTGGCCAACCAGATGTTTATGGGAGGCCTGCAAGCAGGAGCACAAGAGCACTTTCCCCTCCTGTGGTTTCCAGCAGCTGGTACTCAGAAGCATTTCTGCCTCCTCCAAATATAAAATGAGAGACATACTAAATAAGGATATTGCTAGCCGGCTCGTTTATTTAGAATCCACACCTGCATTTTCCTCTGGGTGGTTTCTTTATAAATACCACAGCAACATGTCAGCGGCAGATTATTATTAATTTTTTTTAGTGGCTGTTTTGAACCATCCAGAAGAAGTATATTGTTCATTAGGTGTTTGGCAAGCATGTATATAACAACAACAACAACAACAACAACAACAATAACAACAATAATAACAATAATAATAATAAATAAATGTTATTTATACCCCGCCCTCCCCAGCCAAGGCAGGGCTCAGGGCGGCTAACACCAGCAAGATAGGACATTTTCTGCTAAGAGAAAAACACATTTTGCAGACCTTAAAGAATTAGAGCCCATGCTGAAGCTAGTTGTTTTGAGTTGGCAAGGGCACTTCGTGATAAAGTAATAGAAAACAGCAAGATAATCCTGTGCGAATCAGAAGGTAAATTCAGTGAAACAATTCTTCCTCTCACACTCTGGACACCTGGAGGGGATACCTCATGCTGGTTGCTACAGAAGCTTCTTATCTCCTCACTGTTGCTGGCCCTTATTTTGAGGATATGCTTCTATGTTAAGTTTAACACACCATTTGGGGCCACTCCCTATAACAGGAATGGGGAACCTATGTGCCTCCAGATGTCATTGGGGCTCCCAACCCCCATCAGCCCCAGCCAGCATGGCCAATGGTGAGGGATGATGGGAGTTGTAGCCCAGCAGTGCCTAGAGGCCTTCAAGTTCCCCACCCATGCCCTCTAATATTTTCATTTCAATTCACTTTTTGGATACTGCCTTTCTATATTACTATATGTAAGGTGGGTTACAAGCAGAAAAGCAACAACAAAGGTCACACACATTATAAAAATTTGATCCAATGCAAAGAATCATAGAAGCAAATCTATAAAATAAACATTAAAGCAATATTCAGTAACAAATTACAATATAATAGTACACAATACAATTAAATATCAACAAATAATAATTAGACAGAAATTCACTATTAACAATTATAATAAATAATGACTATCACAATCCCAAAACAAATTACTTACATAAATTAACTAAGGTAAAAAACTAAAATACAAAGTACAAATACAAAATACAAATTAATATATAACATTTAAGAACTATTCAAAACAACACCCACCCGAATATTCATGTGCGTAGGCTTGTATGAGCATTCATTGCCTTTATTATGCAATGACAACAAGAAACTTATTTTTACATGTGTGAAACTGCTCAGGGGAGTTGGGCAGGGAAAAGTGTCCTGCTTCTCTCTGTCACTTAGGCCCTATCTGCACTATTTAAAGCAGAATCATACCACTTTTAGACAATCATGGCTTTCCCTACAGAATCCTAGGAACTCTCTAGTCTGTTGGGCAAGCAGAGCAGCAATGCTGGATACAGCCCTAAATATTTGCAATATAAATAAATAATATCTTCCTAACTTAAGGAAGAAAACCATCAAAGTAAATCTGACAGTTTTCACTTTTGGAGACCTTATGGCTGTTTTCATGGAAGCCACTAGGATTTGAAACAGCCTGATTGTCTGCAGGAATGCAGGAATCACACATAACAGAGCAGTCCTAAATGTTTTCAAATGACTTTTTAATTGTAGCGGCTCATTTGCTTCGCTGCTTAGTTGCCACCTGTAACTTCGCAGCTGTCAGAAGAAAAATCATCAACCCATTTTGTTCCTGGGGATTTTAAAAATCTAAACAAGTAATCTAAATTGTATGTTAGCCCACAGTTTACAATAACCTTTGGTTATTGCAATGCATGTAAGATATTACTCCAGGACCTCATTCTGAATCTACATGTGTGCATTTATGCATAAATCTATCACGCAAACTCCTTAGTGTGCGGGTTTCAAACCACAAGGTGTATAGGTATCATTATCCATAATTTTCCATCACACACAAATTTACTACTGCTGCAAGTGATGTATCTAATGAACTGAGTAGTTTTTAAAGCATAGGAATGTTCTTGGTTGCTTTCCTGAAAGTTCCTCTCTCACCAGCTACTCCCAGATGTTTCCAGCCCCTTTTAAAACTTCCTTGAGTTTCTGTCTCTGTTTAAAGCCTCAGATTCCCATGCCATTTGCTCTTTAGTATGTTAAGTGAAATCAAAGTGTTGGTGCTGACCTTTAAAGCACTAAATGGCCTCTGTCCAGTATATCTGAAGTAGCATCTCCACCCCCATCATCCAGCCCGGACACTGAAGTCCAGCGCCAAAGGCCTTCTGGCGGTTCCCTCACTACGAGAAGCCAAGTTACAGGGAACCAGGCAGAGGGCCTTCTTGGTAGTGGCACCCGCCCTGTGGAGCACCCTCCTACCAGATGTCAAAGAGAACAACAACAACCAGACTTTTAGGAGACATCTGAAGGCAGTCTTGTTTAGGGAAGCTTTTAATGTTTGATGCATTACTGTATTTTAATAATTTGTTGGAAGCCACCCAAAGTGGCTGGGGAAGCCCAGCCGGATGGGCAGGGTATAAATAATAAATTATTATTATTATTAACTTTACTAGACCTGAGTAGCCCAACTAATCAGGTATTAGGTCTTGGAACTTGCCTTTGTAAGAAGACCTCTGTTCCTCTGAATAGTAGAGTGTGCTTCAGAGAGACAATATCAATTCCCCTCTTCTCGATTAATTTAAACACTATGACATCTATAACCTATGTTCATGGACTACATTCATTTTATCCTGAAAACACCCCTCTGGTGTGGGTTAGGCTAAGGAAGAGATACTAAATGCCCAAAGCTCAGTCAGATGGCTGTATAGCTGAGCTGGGATTTGAGCTAAGGTCTCCCTGTTTCATGGCTCTTTAGCAACCATGCTGTCACACACAAGCTGATTCATCCAAGAAGCCTCAAATAGGCCCCATTTCAGTGGATGAAACATGGCCTTTGAGTTTTGTCTCCAGCCTTGCCTACACTCAAGGCTTGCTTCTTGCAATATGCTGCTTTTAGCTTCAGCTAATACTTCACACCTGTTTGCAGTTGTTACAGGGGATTGTAGAAGCCAGAGGAAATTACACAGACACTGTCCACCCCCAGATCTAATATTCCCCTTCCATGTGGTTTTGGGATACATGCAGGTTTTGAGTTGTACTTGGAAAGCATAATGCATGTACTGACATCTGGAAGTATCATAACGATTGCTGTAAGAATTATTACCATAGCTGGGGATGAAGCCTACAGCTCTGTAGCAGAGTTGGTCTAGCAACAGCTTGCTTTGGTTATTGGAAACATACTCTAGACCAGATTTTACTGAGAGGAAAAGAAAATAGAACCTAATCTAAAGATTAGCGTAATAAACTGGGCAGCAAATTTTTAAACTGATGACTGGTTTGAATTTTTTGGCTTGTTTGAATCATTGATTGCAGAGCAAAATCAAGAGAACTTTCCTTTAGAAGTGTTTGAGAATGGAGAGGGGGAAGTTACTATCTCTTGGGGGGGGAGACACATGTTCTTCCTGTCCCAGTGTTTCTAATGTTGCCAAAGTCTGAAGTTTCGGTCTTCAGAGATCCAAATTCAATTAGAAAACATCTGGGCCAGGATCCAGAAGGTTGTGGTGAAGGAAAGCTTCTGCTTCAACCCTCTGCTAGCTGCTGCTCCTGGTACTCAGAGTGGCATGAACATCTGTGATCAGAAAAAAAACCAGGGCGGCCACCAGATACAAATGACAATATCCATGCATTTGGTTCACTGGATTTTAGTCCAGAGCTACAGGCAGCTCAGAGTCCTCCAAGTGGCCCAGGGCCAAACATAAAGATGAATGGTGATTGGAGACTCCTTTGGACGACTTTGATGTGCAAGACGTGGGAGGAATGGAGATGTGGATGGCTTCCATGTTGCATTGGAAGATGCCAGCAGTACAAGGCAAGGGTGGCCATGTGTCCAACTTTACAGAGTGCATTTCTCTATTTGAGGGGCTGTCCAGTCCAAGACGGGTTTGAGGATAGAGCCCTAGAAAGGATGGACTTTGAAGATACCCATCAATAATGAGTACTTGGACAGCAAGACAGGTCGGTTGGTCACAGCCTGTGCTGAGATGTGTTGTGTTTATATTTAAATTTTAGCCTCTCTATTTTTGTAAATCTGAATCACTCTGTATAAAGTAGTAATGAATGTTTCAAGCAAATCTGCGCCATCATTTGTTGTCTGTTTGGGTGATGGGTTTTCTTTGGGGGCAGGGGGGCTATGCATAAGTGATCAGCCTTTGCACAGAAGATTTGTACGGTCCTCAGACTCCAGAGAGAACGCTGTGAAGACAAGTTACAGGAGGTGTGCATTTTAATTCCATTATGATTAAGGGAAGAGAGGAAGCACTGTAAATTTCTGGCTTGCAGGTGCAGAGATACATTTTAAATTGTGGTAGATAAAAATACTTAGGATCAGATAAAGGACATGTTCTAGATTCATTCATCAGCTAGATTCATTCATCAGCTCTAGCTACATGGTTCCTTACACACCTTCCTGCAGTGTTGTGAGTTCACATCACAAGGAATCTGCTTCCACATCACAGCCTGCCAATTGTGACAGTTTATGAGATTATTTCGTCCTTCAGCAATCTGCGCACTACTGCGCATCAGTCCATTTCGCCTTGTGCATTTTTGCAGCCTTTTACACAGGAGATACCAAATCTCTTTCTTCTATCCTAGTACAGTAGGCATGGTTTGAGTATGGAGTCCCCCAGATGGGCTAGACACCCTTCAGAGATGTGAAGTTCTATGAATCAGACGAAACCTGTTGACAAAGCTTGAGGTTGCCTCATTCCTGGACAGATGCCACTCCAAACACGCCGCAGGCTAAGGAAGGTGGGTGTTGTTGGTTATCTGAGACACATCTCTTTACATTTCATAATAACAGCCTTTCAGGAAGAACTCTAATTAAAATGATTCCCAGCGTCATGTTTTCAAAACATGGAGTGAAATGAGGCAGGGTTTGAAAATGGCAAGAGGGTAATATTTTTAATAATAAAAAAAAACCCAACCCAATCCTCTTCACTGAGGCCATGCAACATGAAGAAAAGGAAGTAGGCCTTGAGGTGTTTTTCTCTCTATATATTTCCAGCAGTACCATGAACTGACATGGTGTTATCTGTTAATTAAAACATAATAGATTGAGTGTTAAGTTAAAGCCAGTGCTTCTTCTCATATTGCAGTAACTCAAGTTAAGCCAGGTGCATTGGTTTTAATCTCCCCCTCCCCAGTTCTTATATTGTGCATCGAAACAATGTCCTTGGGAACTGGTTCTTTGTAGATTTATCCAAACACAAATTGTCCTCTGCATGGTCATACAGCAAGGAGAATTCGAAAGTAACTCTTACAGTTAATGCCTATCCTGCTCATGCTTGAGAGGGCAAGGGGTATAAATACACAGACTTTTATCCAACCAAATATATAAATAAACAGACTTTTATCCAACCAACTGCCCAGGACATGCTGGCGGACAGCGACGATCAAATTACTTTACTAGCGGCCGAATTTCTAAGAGCTGTCCATGAAGAAAGAATGGGCCATGATAAGGAGACGTAGTGGTTGTTAATGGTAGCTGATGATGTTGCGTTGTATTATTATTTTATATTATATTGTATTATGATATGTATGTGTGGTGTGATATGCCTAATAAAGGATTTTGAATTTAATTTGAATTTACACAGAGGCAGAACTCAGTTCCAGCGCCTCTCAGGTGGGCGCCATTGCCATGATTAGAGAACAAGAGAGGTGTTCATAGTGAGTTCCAGCACCTCTTTTTCTAGAAAAATAGCACTGCATAGATGGACCACTTTCTCTGTCGGTGCTTGCAGAACAGCATGTTATTGTTTAGTCATTTAGTTGTGTCTGACTGTCCATGACCCCATGGACCAGAGCACACCAGGCACTCCTTTCTTCCACTGCCTCCCGCAGTTTGGACAAACCCGTGCTGGTAGCTTCGAGAACACTGTCCAACCATCTCGTCCTCTGTCATCCCCTTCTCCTTATGCCCTCAATCTTTCCCAGCATCAAGGTCTTTTCCAGGGAGTCTTCTCTTCTCATGAGGTGGTCAAAGTGTTGGAGCCTCAGCTTCAGGATCTGTCCTTCTAGTGAGCACTCAAGGCTGATTTCCTTAAGAATGGATAGGTTTGATCTTCTTGCAGTCCATTGGACCCTCAAGAGTCTCCTCCAGCGCCATAATTCAAAAGCATCAATTATTCAGCGATCAGCCTTCTTCATGGTCCAGCTCTCACTTCCATACATCACTGCTGGGAAAACCATAGCTGTAACTAAAGCAAAAAGCACAGCATGGCAGACATTATTTACCATGTATGTCTCCCCTCCATATGACTTCCCATCCATCTCCCACCCTGAACTCTGACATCCAGAGAGGAAAAGAAAAAGCAGGATCTGTTAAATGGAAGATATGTCACTTTAAATAGTAACATCCCTGTCATAATCTTTCTGCACCCAAGGATTGGTCTGAAGGAAGGAAGCTATGCTGTTTTAATAGTACAGTTGTACCCTGGATCCTGTCTGACTTGCAAGTCAAACGTTTTGGCTCCTAAACGCCACAAACCCGGAAGTGAGTGTTCTGGTTTGCAAATGTTCTTTAGATCCCAAACATCAGATGGAGCTTCTGCAGCTTCCGATTGGCTGCAGGAGCTTCCTGCAGCCAATTGTAAGCCATGCCTTAGTTTACGAACATTTTGGAAGTTGAACAGACTTCTGGAACGGATTCCGTTCGACTTTCAAGGTACCACTGTGTTTAATAGCATACAGTGGTACCTCGGGTTAAGTACTTAATTCGTTCCAGAGGTCCATACTTAACCTGAAACTGAAGCACCACTTTAGCTAATGGGGCCTCCTGCTGCTGCCGCGCCACCGCTGCACAATTTCTGTTCTCATCCTGAAGCAAAGTTCTTAACCTGAAGCACTATTTCTGGGTTAGCCAAGTCTGTAACCTGAAGCGAATGTAACCTGAAGCATATGTAACCCGAGGTACCACTGTATTCTATTTAACTGTATTATTAAAATATAGTAATAATAATAATAATAATAATAATAATAATAATAATAATAATAATGTTTAATAGTATTGTTTTAGCTGATGCTTTACCATGTTCACCAACTGCCTGGAACATCATTTTGTTGGAACACTTGACCAGACACAGACCTGGTTTGCTGTTATTACTTCATTCCACAACTCTGTCTGTATCATTTTTCTGTGTACCTGTGTGTGTGTGTGTGTGTGTGTGTGTGTCTGCGTGTGTGTGTTTTGTTTTATCGTTTTGAAGTTTGACACCCTGGGCTCCTTTGGAAGGAAGGGTGGGGTAGGAATTTAATAGATAACCAAATACTGAGTCCCATAATGATTGTACCACTTCCTCAGAGTTATACTCATATGGACACTAGCAGTTGGTTCTCCAAGCCAGTGATGGTGAACCTGTGGCTCTCTAGATGCTACCCAGCTTCTGCTACCTCAGTCGGCTTATAACAATATTTGGAGAGGGGTGATGGGAATGGGTAGACCAGCTCAAAGCAAACTGTGCTCCTCTGCTCTAAGCAAAACAGTTGAGTCTTTATAGCTGATCATCCTCGGTCTGCCTGATTTCTTCTCCTCCTGAGATCCCCACAGTACCACTTTTGTAGGAAGTTGCAAGGTGGTACTTAAATTGCTAGAAGCATTTACAAACACTGTTCTCAATGTGTTCTCTCTCTCTCTCTCTCTCTCTCTCTCTCTCTCTCTCTCTCTCTCTCTCTCTCTCTCTCTCGTGTGTGTGAATGAAAGAGAGAGAGAGAGTCATTGCCCCACCCACCTCTCATAAAAATAAAGAAACAAACATTGCTGGATACCAAATTTGGTCAGGACTGTCATGTTTTGTTGGAACTCTGTAAGCAGTGCAGTTGCAAATTTTAGCAACAAAGTCTTCTCCCAGAGTTCATTTTCTTTGTAATGCAAGAAATCCTAGCAATGCCATTTTTCCTTTTCTTTTTGGTTATATAGTGTTTCCGCTGTACATTAACTGCGCAAAGCCACTTGGACTGCACTCCTATCACGGGGGTGGAGAAGGAGGAAGGAGATTCCATGGCAACTGCTCTGCTACATTAAAAACCCTGCCAGCTCCCTGCAGCCGAGGTGAGAGGTGCAGACAGATTTTTCTTCTTTCCCGCCTCCTGTTTTCTGTTTTGTTCCTTCGCATTGACCCTAATGAGAGGTGAATTAACTGTGTCAGTTCCAGGGCTGGCTTAGTTTCAGGTCCGATAATGTCCATATTTGGAGAGGAAACATTTTTTTGGATCGTGGAGATGCAATATTGCCCCAGCCCTGTCCCTAAAAGGCAAGGTTATGGGCCCTTTCATCAGCAGTACATCTGTTCTGGGTGACTGTTCTACCAGCATACTTGGGGGTCCACAAAATGTCATCTTGCAGGTGAAGCAGAGCCTTTCTTGGCTTTGGTGACCCCTATTATCCCCCACTTCTCCCCTCATCTTCCCCCACACCAATACATTCTTTAAAAACCCACAATTTTTGAGGATCACTATTGTACCCATTTTACAGATGGCAAAGTGACGCTGAGAAAGAGCAGCTTGTCCTGGGGGAAACAACAATTGGCCATGGAGTACACCATTTATTTTTAGGTGACTTTTTTGGGCCAGCCACAATTTTTTTGTTTTGAATCAAAAGCACCAGATACAAAGATACCAGATACCGAGGCACTGGCCAGCAGTTTGGCAAGGGGGAACAAACAATGGCCACCAGGTGGCAACAGCGATCAGTTCTGCCTGTAGCACCACATCAGGGAGCAAAAAACATTATACGTATCTTCTTTTTTTAAGCAGGGGAAAGAAAATCAATGCTGGTTCATAAATAAATAATGATGATGATAAAAGAATATGAAAATGAATGCAAAGTGATGGACAGATAATAAAACAAAATAGAATTCTAAGGGGGGAAGGACCTAGACAGCTCAGTTGATTAGAGCACAGTGCCGATAACACCAAGGTTGCAAGTTCAATCCCTGTATGGGACAGATGCATATTCCTACATTGCGAGGGGTTGGACTAGATGATCCTCAGGGTCCCTTCCAACTCTACATGTCTATGATTCGAATGAATATTTTTTATTCATTAGATTACCAGACTTTACATTGAGGAGCATTGGCTAGCCATCTAAGAGTATCACAGAACCATTTTGAAACGGGCTGGATTGTGCATAGTATATAACTGATAATAAATATAAAACATAATAATTGTATGCAATATTATAACTGCATACAATATTATAATGGCAGAATGCACGAAAAGTATATGTTTTCTATAAAAGAAATCCAAAACCTTTGATTCCCGAGTATGCTAAAGCTATCCACCGCTGTGTTTGCTATGAGGACGGTATGTATAGTTTTTGGTACCACACCTCAATACATTACCGACCCTAAATCACTAGGCTTGGCTGGCGTATTGACCTGCAAAGTGAAAGACGTAAGATGTGATAGATGGACTGTATGTGGATACCAGGCAAACAGCCCTTAAATTAACGGAAAGCAGTTTAAAGCAAGAGCCATCTAAATTCCAGTAAGATAAAGCTCGTGACATACAGGGGACTGTCTAACAAAGAACCTATTTTGGCAATGGCTTCCTGAAATGGAAAAGGGAAAAGAAAAAAAAAAGTTCTTTGCTTTGGACCATTGTTCGTCAGTTAATCCTATAGACGTATATTTCTTCATCAGACTCGAGTGAACAGAGGAAGAAGCAAATCTGGCCTTGTAAGTGAGGCCTGAATTTAAAGAAGAGACAAAGAAAGGTTAAATAAGCAGAACTTTATAAATGGTGTCTGAAGGACCGCACGTGCCTGGACACTCTTGTTCACCCACTCACTGCTAATACGGGCAGGAAAATATTGCTTTTCATAATTTGACATAACTTTTAATTTCCTGCTCCCTCCCAGCATCATTCTCTTGTGTCTCTGTCGCTAGATCAGGACACTCTCCAGAAAGTTATTGCAGCAAATGGCACATACCTGCAACACAGTCACCATTTTTATTTCCATAGTATTTCTGTTTGGAGGAGTCCCTTTCCTTCTCTTATATTTCATAATCGATGCCAGCTCAGTGTTCATAGGACTGTTCCCACATACTGTCAAACTGGGACAAACTGGGGCTTCTAGTTACCCCCAAGAGTTTGATCCAGAAAAAGGACTTATCCATGCTTACTTTTTAGCCCTTTCAAAGCTCTGTATCCAAGAACTTTCCCCCCCCCCCCCAGAGCTTTCCCCACAAAAACCTGCTCTTTAAAGCTGAATCGGAGCAAATGGCAATTTGGGTTTTCCATTAGCCGCACAAAGGTCTTGGTGATAGCAATGCAACAGGTAAGCTGCTGAATCTCATCACTGCTCCTGCCTTCTTAAAGCAATAGCAGACCTTGGGGGTCTGCCTGTGTGATGCCAAAATTTGGCACCCCCTCCACCTCTCGCCTTCCATTCTACATCATAGTTGTGGTGCCCCCAGAGGCACCCCAGAGGCTCTGCACTCAGTGCAACCCTAAATTTGCCTCTGCTGCAAGGAAAATACATTTGAGCTTCAGTGGGGGGGGGAGACATCAAATGGCCAGTGCTGCTGCCTCCTTTGCCACTACTCTCAACTCACCTCACCCCCGCCCCGGGACACTGCAAGGGCTGCTGTTCAACACTACTCCTACTCTGAGTAGACCCATTTAAGTTAATGGATGTGACTGTGGCGATCACACAGGGTCCCCAGAAGTTTAACGGTCTATTGATCCCTGTGCCACCACTGTGCTTGCTTCCTCGCTGCCACCAACCCGTTACTCTCGGGTAAAACACTGAGTCCAGACACTTGTTAAAATTGAACCAAATAAACAAGTTTATTTTATAAGCATTAACAAGTTTATGGTTTCTCAGATAATATTCCCTGTCAGTTTCTTAACTTTAGTTTCTTTACCGGCCTATACCTTCCTAATACCTTCTGACTGATTATCTCAACTGTTTGACTGACTCCTCTTAACAGATTCTCTCACATCAGACTAGCCCAACCCACAGACTTATCCTCTCAGTCTCTTTTCTCACTCCAGACCAACTTGTTAACAACTCGAACTCTAACTCCAGCTCCTTCCCTCAGGTCCCCATTGGTTAGTCATTTTACAATTAGTTAACCCTCTCCTTATGAACCCAGTATGATGTCACACACCTAGGAGGGCAAACACCACAGTGACCAACATAACAATTTCAAAGTGGGTCTAACCTGAGTAGGAGATGGTTGAATACACAGGTGCTAAGTTGCACTCAACTTGGGGGGGACGACACTTCATGTGAGGTCACAGGCATCGTGCGTGTGACGTCACATGCGTCGCACATGGATGTGATGACTGGCGCACCGGGAGAGGCTGACCAGGCTTCCTCCCGATGCAACATTTGTGTGCCAGGCCACACTGGTTGGCCCAGGGCAACATCTCACTAGTCCTCGTAGTGTTTCCTGATTCAGCATGGCCCAGAGTGACTTCCTGGCTTGTTTTGGACTTTATCTTTGTAAATTTTGTTGTAATTTTGCATTGAAAATTAAAAAAAAAATTATAAGAAAGAAAGAAAGAAAGAACTGATACATCCATGGTTTGCTGCCTGTACCACGTAAATGCCTCACGATCAGGCAATAGGGATGTTATTGTGCAGTGGCGGCGATTATGATGAATGACAAAATGTGTAATATGTGATGCTTCTTAAAACAATGAGTGCTTATGCACACTTTAGCACAGTAGTCCAAGAACAGATAGTAGCGGTTTGTGTGAGCACACCCCACAGATACAAAGGCACAGATAAGAATATCATCAGCAGCAATGACAACCACAAAAATCACAACAAAGGCCCTGTATGCACTATGCATTTAAAGCACTGTGATGCCATTTCAAAACAGCCGCAATTTCCACCAAAAAATCCTGGGAGCTGCAGTTTGTTAAGGCTACCGAGACTTGTTAGGAGACCCCCCATTTCCCCTCAGAGGGTTACAATACTCAGAGTCCTTGAACAATCAGTTCCTCTTCCTAAGGAACTCTGGGTTTTGTAGCTGTGTGAGGGTTAACAACTCTCAGCATTCTTAACAAATCGAAGCTCCCATAATTATTTGGGGGAGTCATGGCTGCTTAAACCGGTATCCTAGTGTGGATGGGTCCAAGATAAAATGCAACACAGAACTTAAAGGCAGTGCATCCAGAACTAATGGGCAGGTGGGATTCATTGACCATCAAAAGCAACACAGGCCTCAAATGCAAACAGCAAGATTAAATAGAAAGAAGTGGGAAAGAACTGCAAGATTGGAGGAGAAAGGCTGATAAAGGAAAAGTAAAGAAATCAATGCGCCACACTGATATTTCATATGTAAAAGAATATGCATTGCACATAACATCCACTGGGGACTCCCTATGCATACTTTACAGTCCGGGCAAAATGTTAGCTTCACATTGGCTTTTAAGTCATGCACAACACTATTTTGCCACAAGTTGTTTGCCATAGTCTTCCAGTGGGGCAGGAAAACTACAGGAAAACCACTGATAGGAATTTCACCAAAACAATGAGAGTGGGTGCTCCATGGAAAGTCTCTATAAAGTATATCAGTAGTTTTTGACAAAATTAAAAGTATACTTATGAAAACTGGGGAAAAGGGATCAAACTGTCCATTTCCATAATTTTTTAACTTGCTGTATCTGTGGCAATTTTTCATCTGACAGATTTGGAATTTGGTTCCTTTGTAAAGATAAAGGTAAAGGACCCCTGGACGGTTAAGTCCAGTCAAAGGCGACTATGGGTTTGTGGTGCTCATCTCACTTTCAGGCTGAGAGAGCTGGCGTTTATCCACAGACAGCTTTCCAGGTCATGTGGCCAGCATGACTAAACCACTTCTGGTGCAACGGGACACTGTGATGGAAGCCACAGTGCACGGAAACGCCGTTTACCTTCCCACCACAGCAGTACCTATTTATCTACTTGCACTGCCATGCTTTCAAACTGCTAGGTTGGCAGGAGCTGGGACAGAGCAACAGGAGCTCACCCTGTTGCAGGAATTCGAACCGCCGACCTTCCAATCGGCAAGCCCAAGAGGCTCAGTGGTTTAGACCACAGTGCCACCCGCATCCCCAGTTCCTTTGTAGTCCTCATCAGGCACATCCATGTGTGCCAATCTTCAACTTATTAGCCCAGCAGATGCCACTTTTAGAGGCTACACAAACACTGAGGCTTACAATGGTGTTTTTGCTCATATAAATTATTTATTTTAAAGATTTATTACTCACCTTTCCTTTAGTTGATACCAGGGTAGATTATAAACCAAGCATACAAACAATTTATAAAATAATAAAGGACATCGGACTGACATTGTCATGCACATTACCAGTATGGACTTGGGGGGCAACCAACTTGGTGAGGTTTGTTGTAAATAGATCTCAAACATGTTTTTGAAAGGGTAAATGTAGGTGTAGGAACTCTCAGGTTTTTGTTTTATCAGTGTGATGCGAACTCTTCCCAGGCAGCCAGTATGGTACCTGCAATTTCCCTTAGGGTTAAGATAGAAGCTTTGAGCAGAGAGAGAGCTTCATACTGTCAAATGCACTGTGCAATTGCTTTGTCCCTGTCCACATTACCATAGTCCCAATCTATGAGTGGGGTGTGAAGGAAGAGATGCATTTATCTTTAAAAAGAAGGAGGAAAGAATAGGGAGAAGACCTGGTCATGGATCTCCTGCCACCTCATTTAGGCTGGTCCTCACTTTCCCCGGCATTTTGCATTATGGCATTGTTACTATTGTGCTCAAAAGGAGGTTGGCTTTTTCACTAGTAACACAAATGCTGGGGAACGCACTTCTTGCAGAAATGCAAGAGGCTCCATCTGCATTGGTGTTCTGCTAGCTTTTGAAGACACACCTCTTTACACAGACATTCCCATGCTCTCTTGACCCGAATAATCCGTTTTAATTGCTGATTCATTGCTGTGCTGTTTTAATGGGATTGTTTTAGTGTGTATTTTAATTATGGTGTGTTTTTAATTGCCCTTTATTTATTTATTGCAATGCCATGCAATTGATCCTTGTGCTTTGTAAACCGCTTAGAAGCCATCCGGACTCTAAGCAGCATGCAAATAAACAGGATGCATTTTATATAAAAATCAAAGTTCAGTTTGAAGACTTTTGGTGCATATTTTGCTTTGTGCATTGGGCAATTGATTGCACTGCACGTTTTGCAGTGTGGACTCGATTCCTGGGTGTTTTATGCAAAAGGGTGGATATGTGGTTTTGCAGTGGTGCTGCTTTTCGGATAGACTTGATCCTAGGGCTGTGGGTTCAAGCCCTGTGTTGGGCAAAAGATTCCTGCCTTGCAGGGGGTTGGACTTGATGACCCTTGTGACCCTTCCAGTTCTACAGCTCTATGATTCTATTATCACTTCCCTGCCTCCTTCCCTTGCCTTGCTCAGCCTTTGTTTTCAGAGGCCTCATGACCAGACCCCCCCCCCCATGCTAATAACCCAAGAAGCATCCTAATTCCTCTCTTCACAACATGACTCATCAGCCACCCTCAGCCCCTTTCCTCTCTACATGAAGACACACACCATTCCACATATAGGTTTGCTGTCACAAACACACTACCAGATGCTTTGAGAAGCCAGAGTTTAATTGGGAAAGAGGTAAGTGCAGACTTGCCCACATTATTCTTCCCTGTGCCAGGGATCACAGCCGTTTCGAGTTAAAGCAAGAAAGAGCCAGAAAGGGGGGAGGGAATGTGCATAGGCCTAATTCTCTGCAGGATTTATATTATTATATGGTAAGCATTTGCACTCTATACAATAAAAACCAAGTTGGCTTTACTTTCACAGAAAAGGAAACACAACAAGACCAAAAAATCACAAGCTTGATAGTAATTACAGAGAATAGACATTTATTTTATCCTTTTACTAGCAGGACCAATTGTGATTTTTATGCTCTGAGAAAGCTCACTCTTAAATTTTATGTCTTGCGCCGCATTGCCAAATCTAAGTCTAATGTTGTTGTGCTAAACAGATGACAAAACGTATTCCTGAAACCTTCATCCCATAAAGGGACTGGAATCGGGAAATGTCTAATGGGAGACAGATCTTAAGAAAGCACCATATTCAAGCTTAAATCTCCATCAATCTTACTATTTTCATACCCTACCTTTCTTCCAAGGAGATCAAGGTGGTGTGCATCTGAGGCATGGAATCCACTCGCCCCAGGTCACACAGTGAACTTCCTTGGCTTTTGCATGGAGTTGAACCCTGTCCTTCCTTTTTCTAGCCCGAGACACTAGCTGCTGTACATCACTATCTCACAATAGTTTACATCACTATAGATACATCACTATCTCACAATAGTTTCCCCAACCCAGTCAATTCTTTCTTAACTCTCCATTGCCCAGATCCAGTCTGTTACTACTTCTCAGGATCATAGATCTTCCCAAAGCAACTCACAATAAAATAATCACAACAAAGCAATGAAACAACATTACTAATTGCATTAATAGTGATCAGGACCAAACAGTGATTTGGTCCAGATATGTGGACCAAAATGCTGCTATTGTTCAAAATATGCACATCTCTGAATTTTGCAATGGGTTATTTGGTTGGAGAATTTGTGTTGCAAAATTCAGAGATGTGCCTATTTTTAAGGATATCATTTTGCTTAGGATTTGGTAAGGCAACTGGGGAATAGACAAAGTTACTTTGGGGGGGTCTGCCCTTACTAGAGTCGCCACTTATGCAGGTCCAAAACAGAAGAAATAAATCATGCAAAAGAAGGAATAAATTTTCATAAAATTTGCATATGCTTATTTATGCATAAAGATGCAGATCTGGAAACAGTTATTATAAACTGTGACCTATCTATCTGATCTGATCATTCTGCTGTTCAGGTGCTATTGATGGGTTACTTCAAGGTCACTGCTCTTCCTTAAGGTTGTTAAAAACACACACATTTAAAATAGACTTGAACATAGTCTGAAACAGAGAATGTCGAGAATGTCCTCTGTAAAGTAGGGTACATGGCCACCTTCATTCTAGCCTGTATGGAATAGCCTTTGGCAATCACTGATATATACCATTGTCTTTCCCTGCTTCCCTCATATATATATATATATATATATATATATATATATATATATATGCAGGTTTTGGTGTCCTCGGGTGTCTTCCCGTGTAAAAGTTGGGGTGTCTAGGCGACGTTTCGACGAGGTCTCACTCGTCATCTTCGTCATCTTCGTCGAAACGTCGCCTAGACACCCCAACTTTTACACGGGAAGACACCCGAGGACACCAAAACCTGCATTCCTGTACCCGTGAAAATCTACGAAAGCATATATATATATCTACGAAAATCTACGAAACCATATATATATATATATGGTTGCAGGCAGGTATGATGGAAACTTGGCTGAGAAGCTCAAGACAGAACTCCATGCTCAGGCAAATACCTAGGTCTGAGCCAAAAACTTTGTCCCCAGGATGGCTACCATTGTCCATTGAAGAAAGCCACCAATTAAATGAGTCATGAGTAGGGTGGACCAAGCAGGTTTTTAAAGACAAAGTCCTTCGCTTGTGAAAACTTTTGTGGTGGTGCACTGACATGGTCATTTTAATAGCAAAATTCCAGTAGTGATTATGAGTACCAAATCATGATTTAGAGTTAGATAAAAATACATGAGTAATCAACATCTGAACTGTAACTGAAGAAACTTCTGACCCATTAACTTCAAGAGAAGTTTTGAACTACCTTTTCAGTGGCATGCAAGAGACATCCTTTAAATGCAGATATCAAGCCAATAAAATTGCATATAAAAATTGAGTTTTAAAATTGTTATTTTAATTTCAAGGACATTCTCTCTAAGTGTCTGAATATCCCTTGTTATGTAGACATATTTCTTCACAACCACACAACCAAATCCCTACAAAACCAACAGCTTGTTGATGCTAACAAGCCACTGTCTATCAGTTGCAGCCTCCTAGTTGCTTTGTAATTCATCCTAGGAAGTTTTACTCCAAAGTAAGTCCAAAGTAAGCTGAACCCTTTGGACAATTTACCTTAATTTAGATTGTTTGCAAATTCACTAAATGTGAGATTGACCAGAAGAAAGAGAAGGCCAAATTTCAGAGTTAGAAGGTGGCAGATCAGGTTTAAAAACCCAAAGTCTTCCACTTAAAGTCATCAGTTTGGCTACACAAGAAAAATGAAACTGAATACTGGAGGAAATGCTGATTTCAAAGCTCTTTGAAATGAGATACCAAGTTGCCAAAAAATATTTTTCGGGAATCAGATTGAATGTGCATTTTCATAAAGGACAAAAAGTAATTATAATGGCTGCAATAGAGAACAATGAATCAGAGAGTGACAGGTGCCTTGTTTTTCAAATTTGGAGAGATTTAGTTTGATGGACTGCATCTATACAAAATAGCCTCTTATGGATCCAGTGCTGCCAGATGATAGAAGGTTTTTCATACAAATATCTGAGCAAAATGCCACTTTAGGCCAATGGCTTTTGAAATACCCATCCAAAACAGGTTTGGTAGTTTATCTGGCTTATGAAAAATGAGCCAGTTCCCAGGGTTACAAATAATACCATCATATGATCACCAACCTGTAAAGTAGGGTGTGGTGTCCTTCCCACATCCACACCCAGTATGTTCCAACACCACACTATTTAACGAGACCAGGAAGTAACAACAAAGCTTTGAGCTAAATGAACATAATTGCTGAGGAAATATATTTCCACACCAAAGTTTAGATGTCATCTAAAGACAGCTGGGTGAATGTTTCAGGTGGCGGTGGGGAGCTTAAAAGTTCGTAGCACATTCCTTAACGCTATGAGAGTGCACTGTCTATGTTATGGAATCTCCTAGCAGGTCAAAGAAAACTAGCAAACTTGGTGTTAGGCCTCCCCTGGATTTTGTGCTTAGATGTGCCCCATGTAGGGATACTTGCTTGAGGAGCAGTATTTGTTCTTTGCAAATTCTAATACAAAGAGACCGGGTCCATTAGCTCCTGAACTGATGTGCCGATCAGAACGCAGTATCCACAGGCTTTTTGCACATCTTAAAAGTTCTGGCACAGTTCTCAGCACCGAAAACCATGTGAAAACATGTTTTAGAAATGCACATTTTGAGAGAAAGTCAGTTTGGAGATGCATGTTTCAAAATACTTTTTAGACACATGCTTGCCTTCATATTTTCATACATCTTTTAAGGTAATTCACAGAAATAGATTGGAACAGGCTTGTTACAGGTGAACCCACACTGAAAGGACGCAGAGTAGAAATAGACCGATGGACTGGTTTGTGAAATTATTATGTATTGAAGGAACAGGACCTGAAGTGGGAAGTGTAGCATATGGAAAGAGGCCACCACTGTAGATGTGTTTACCAGCAGTTGTTTCAAGGCAATGGTGATAAGAAGGATTTAGATCAGCACTAGCCATGTATGTGTTTTGCTGCCAGCTGACCCACTGATAGCAGTGGTCCACATATACGCTAGCAATTCAGTAGCTGTACACCTGATTGGTGCTGATGCCTAGCCCCTGTCCTACCACCACCACCACCACTGTGCAAATCCTTCTGAGAAAGGTGCAGGATTCCTGCTCAATAGCAGAAGGATCCTTCTTTATGCTGCAGCACCTCATGAGTTGCTCACCTAGCAATGCAAACAAATGCAACATGGCACGATGGTAAATAAACATCACCAGGTGGTGCTATTGCTCACTGTATTTCATTTTTTGTCCCCTGTTGCTCTTTGCTGGGAAAGGACACATCCAGTTGACGCAGGTTTCCTCCTGATGTTGCAAAAGATGGCCACGTGTTCTCTTCCACAATGTGCTAGCGGCATAATCCAAGTTGTGGCTTTGCTCCAGTGCTGGTGCTCATTGTACTATTGCTACGCTTCACTTTTGGCAACAATTCCCAAGCACAAGAAAAATGATCAGTGCTGACAAAAATTGAGACAGTGCTTAGAGGTGGGAGGCATGGATAGAAGCCAGGTTGGAAATCTTTACCTGATGTCCCTCTCCCAGTACCTTTGTGCTTTTTTCCCACCAGTTTGATACCCCTCTTGGCAGCTGCTTCAGCAGCAGCAGCACACAAGAAACCCGTTTTCTTTAGAAGCCAGTCAGTGATCAACTGGATGTGATGATGTGATGGTGCCACACAGCTCATGAAACTTGGTTACATTCTCATGGCATGAACCCAGTTCAGAGTGAAAGAGATGCTTCCTGCCCTTGGCGTGGATGGCCAAAGGCTTTTGCTCCATTTTGCAGCACCTGCCTGGAAAAGAAATCACAATACAGATTCACATTTTGTGGAGCAGGAATGCTGGAACTTGTGGTCCTCTAGATGTTGCCGAGCTCCAACTCTCATGGTCTGGAATGAGAGGGGTTGTAGTTCACTGACATCTGGGGGTATCACAGACCCGGAAACAGCAATTAATCCAAAATGCAGCAGCTAGACTGGTGACTGGGAGTGGCCACCGGGACCACATAACACCGGTTCTGAGAGATCTGCATTGGCTCCCAGTACGTTTCCGAGCACAATTCAAAGTGTTGGTGCTGACCTTTAAAGGAGTGTCTCCACCCCACCGCCTACCTGAAGGAGTGTCTCCACCCCCATCGTTCTGCCTGGACACTGAGATCCAGCGCTGAGGGGGTTCTGGTGGTTCCCTCATTGCGAGAAGTGAGGCTACAGGGAACCAGACAGAGGGCCTTCTCGGTAGTGGCACCCACCCTGTGGAACACCCTCCCTTCAGATGTGAAGGAAATAAGCAGCTATCCTATCTTTAAAAGACATCTGAAGGGAAGTTTTTAATATTTAACGCTGTACTGTTTTTAACACTTGATTGGGAGCCGCCCAGAGTGGCTGGGGAAACTCAGCCAGATGGGCGGGGTATAAATATATTATTATTATTATTATTATTATTATTATTATTATTATTATTATTATCAATTGCAGGGGCAAAAACATGACACACTGAAAGCTTAATGCTAGTTTAGATTAGGTTAAACAAGGAGAGAAAGTATTGGTTATGATGGCAGCAAGGACCATCATTTTGTCTTCTAAAGAAGAGTTAAAGATCACAGTGTGGAAGCTAAGCAAGGGTTAGAAATCGAGCACGCAGTCTGTACATCAAGGCCGAACAGCAGACGTCACGGGCTGGAATGGTAGGTAGCAACACTAGCCAAGATGCAAGAATAGCCAAATCAACTGGGGAGCCAAGACAAATCTTTTGCAAAAAGTAGCCACAATATGAAGACTGGAGGCCAGTTTTCTTTGGTTCAGTCCAGGAAATAGATGCTGAGGAATCTAGTCAGTCCGAGGTCTGAGCTGAGGCCAGTCAGAGTCTGAGGAAAGTCAGGCTGTAGCTGAAAAAGTTTCATTAAACTTCTGGGAAAGCTGCAATGCGAAAATTTTACAGGCAGACATGAAAATGACCCACACTCTAGATTTATGTCTGCTTGTCTTGTAATGTGGAATATGTTTTTTATGATCTACTAATATTTCAGGCAGTGACAGACTTCACAATATGCTGCCACTATGTAGAATGGAGCCCCAATGTCCCATTTTCCATCTCAAAGTGCCCTCAGGAAGGGTGGTGAGCATTGGGAAGGAGACATGAGGGGGCCTACTTTTGGTATTTGCCAGTCTCAACTCTGTGCTTTCAATATCCATGCCTTCTAGCATTCTTTAGGCTCTGTTTCCCCATAGACATTGTTTTGAGGCTGCAAAACATTAAAGGGCAACTTCAAGGATAAAGAATATTGTTTCATCCCCCTGACAATCTTTTGCCCTCCTAGCGTTTCTCCATGGGTTTATATTAGGACAAAGGTTTAAAAATTATTAGTCATCCCCAACCACCAACCCACCAATTTTTTTTAAAAAAAGAAGGGAGGCATATTGCAAGCGTGGCCATCACATTTTTGTTAGTAATCTCACAGATGCAACCATTTCATCAGATCCCTCTGCCAGTACTAATATATGTTATTCTTAATCCTATTTATAGGCTGGAAATATTCTGGGAAAGACACTGATTTTGTACGATTTAGTTTTAAGTAGGGTACCGAAGGCCACTTCAAAACCAGCTTTGGCCAACATTATTTCATCACAGACTCACCGAAATTACTAGAGCTTTCTCAGGGCCGTGATCTCCATTTTACTCGCTTAGCAAACTCTTATTATGCAATTGTTTCTGACAGCCTTAAATGCAAACAGCAAGGCTAAAGTAACAAGGAAATGTAAAATATATTGCTAACACAACGGCAAAGGCAAAAGGGTTGACAGCATTTTATTAGAAATATAACAGCTCTTTAAACAAAAGCACCACAGTGGCAGTGGAACATAGGATCAGGCACCCTGGGCTCCATCACAGGAGGGCACAGGGGTGGTTGCCCTGGGCACAAATTTGTTAGGGGCGCAAAATTTCAACACCCAGTGTTGCTTCAACACAGCTGCATGCTTCCTTTGCTGGGCTCCAATGAAAACAGCTTCTCCATGCAAACCAGGAAGTGACCTCTCCAGACAACTCTTCTTTTGTTATCTCTGTAGCTGCGATCTCCTGGGTGATGTGGACACTGTTAAGTAGTTGAATGTGCATGCAAACTCCATCCACCATGCGACCCCGGGCGCTGGCAACCCACGCTAAGCTACTGGGCTCCATTATTGGTGCAATGAAATCATTTGGAACATAGCAAGAGTTGCATTGTTTGTATAATTTAATTAACATTATTTAATTACATTGCATTGCATAGCATAGGATATTTTGTATTGTGGTGTCAATTTTATTTTAATGATATTTCCCCCCTCTTTTAGCCACTTTGGGCTCTCATGGGAGGAATGGGAACAACAACAACAACATAGTAGTGGTGCACAGGAGGGATGTTGTTTTGCATTATTTGTTTGTTTGCATGACTGTGCATGATGGTAGCATAGTAACAGCTGCACTCAAAAACAGGTAGCCAGCATTCATTTGAAGTGCAAGAAGCCACAATCCACATGGCTATAAGAATTAGTGCTGCATAAGGAAAACTGCTGCTCTTTGGCTGGAGGGAGACACACGAAGCTTAGGCTAACCTTTTTATTATTTCTTTAAAGATCCCTGGCTGATTTCCTTGGCAAACACAAATTTATCTCATTCATATTTTCCCTTCAACTCTCATTTTCCCAAACAAATCCTGTCCTTTGTGAATAATTACCTAGAATCTATGTATAGGGAAAGATACAAAACAAATTATTCATTGTTTTGTCATCCGTGGCCTTTAATATTAACTTTAACCAGAAGGAGAGGAGTCCCTGACAAAACTGAGCTGGCTGTTTCCTAAGGGCTATTCATATTATGACCCAATATTAAGAGAGTGGCATTAGCTTCTTATTTTCGGTAACTGCTCATAAAGGTCATAAAATTGATTCTGCTTCCCAGATTCAGTCTTTCCAGTTTCATTTACTGGGCTGTTATTAGGTCATTAGGCCATTTTCCTTGGAGAATGACCAGTGAGTCCCAGGAGTTCTAAAAATAGACAAGGCTTTTAAAAAGACATTGTAAGCACATGCTGTCTTTCCCTCTCCCTCTCCTCCCTTTTACTTTCTTATTTGACATCAGTTTAAAGCAGCCTGGGAGGGAAAAGCCCAGACTAACATCAAAAGCAGAGTTCTGCCCAGAAATGTTATATCAATAAATTAGCAGCTTGTATTCATCTGATGCACATTGACAGAACCACCGTCTCAAATCACTCCACTCCTCTATCTCAGCCCTTAATGGAGTGAAATATAGTAGATTCCCCCCCCCACACTATAGCTTCCCCCTAAATATTTTCCCCCAAGAACTAGTTCACTAGCCTCCCAATGAGGAACCTTGTCCCACTTTTCCCTAGGACGTCCCTATTTTCATTGGAAAATGTTGCAAGGTATGAAGTTATGTGACACCCCCCCCCCAAAGTCAAGGAGATAAGCAACCATGCAATCTTTAGAAGACATCTGAAGGCAGCCCCTGTGTGGGGAAGTTGTTCAATGTTTAATGTTTTCTTAAAGACCTTTAAAGCCCTATGCGGCCTAGGACCCATGTACCGACAGGTCCTCTCCTGGTATGCCCCGCGGAAGACCTTAAGGTCCACAAATGACAACATTTTGGAGGTCCCAAGTCACAAGGTGGTTAGATTGGTCGCAACTAGGGCCAGGGCCTTTTCAGCACTGGCCCCGACTTGGTGGAACGCTCTGTCACAAGAGACTAGGGCCCTGCAGGACTTGACATCTTTCCGTAGGGCCTGCAAGACAGAGCTGTTCCTCCTGGCCTTTGGTTTGGACTCAGCCTGACCCTTATGTTTCCTTCCCCTTATGGTTTTGATGAGGCTGCATTTTAAATTGCATTTTAACCTGTATTTTAAATTGGGTCGTCCCCCCCTTATGTTTTTACTGTAATTTTACTGTTGTTAGCCACCCTGAGCCTGGCTCTGGCCAGGGAGGGTGGGGTATAAATAAATTATTATTATTATTATTATTATTATTATTATTATTATTATTATTATTTTAGATATGTTGGAAGCCATTCAGAGTGAGTGGGTGTCAGGGACTGGGCAGAGGAGGAGTGGTGGAGATCATCTCCCCATCCTGACCCTTCCAGAGAAGAAGACCATTCAGAATTACAACAGGGGTTTGAGGGAGATCACAGCTCAGAGGAAGGTGAGGTGAAAAGTTGGGAAATAATGGGGGAGGAGGAGGAAGCAGAGCCTGAGCAGCTGGCCGACACGTTATCAGTAGAAAGCATTCCAGACCCACCATCTCCCAGAACCTGGAGAGCCTTAAAAGTAGGAGAGCAAAGGGCTCGTAGACAGATGGCCCTAAGCGGCAACCGTAGGGGTGGTGGTACTGTTGACGAATGAGGAAGTGGGGTGGAGATTTACTCAGGATGCCATTATTCCAAGAGGCTGCATTCCCAAGCCTCTCTCTGTAAATATTGAATAAAAAGCAGATGGTAAGGACTTTTCCTTGTCTTATCCGATCATGGCAACCTGCTGTGGGGGTTGGTTCCTCTGCTGCCTGACAGTGAGGCAACCCAGTCAGATGGGTGGGGCATCATCATCATCATCATCCCTATTTTCATCAGAGAACTGTTGGAGGGTATAACACAGGCAGCTGCCTCACCCTGCCTAATGCTACAGCCCGTCATGAATAAAGGCTTAAGACCATTGCTTAAGAGGGTGCCCACTTACCTTTTGTCTAAGAGGGACTTGCCACCACAGTGAGAGGCAGGTCTGGATGACTTTTTAAGTCATCTTCAATTCTGTTCTTCTGTTCTGTTCTGTTCTGCTGTTCTGTTGTTGTCATTGTTAGTTGTAGTAGTAATAGGGTGTTAAGATACATTTCAAACTCTATTCTGGAAGCTTTGCTGAATATGAAGTAAGGTACCTGTGAAGAAAGTGTGTGTGTTGTGGCAAATCAGTAGCCCTGTTCAGGTGTCAAGTAAGGTACACTGAATATGGCAGGAAGGGGGTTCAAAATGATCAGGTCAGCAGGCCTCACACTGTGGTCTAAGCCACTTAGCCTTTCAGCTTGCTGATTGGAGGGTCTGCATTTTGACCTGCCAGGGTGAGCTCCTGTTGCTCTGTCCCAGCTCCTGCCAACCTAGAAGTTGAAAGCGCACCAGTAAATAAATAGGTGCAGCTGTGGCAGGAAGGTAAATGGCATTTCCATGCACTCTGGTTTCCGTCATGGTGTTCCCTTGTGCCAGAAGTGGTTTAGTCATGCTGGCCACATGACCCAGAACGCTGTCTGTGGACAAACGCTGGCTCCCTCGGCCTGAAAGTGAGATGAGCGCTAGCAGCCTTTGACTGGACTCAACCGTCCAGGGGTCCTTTACCTTTTTTTTAAAAAAAATGTTACTCCCTACTATACATAAGACCTGTGCATATGTACACACCAGTCTTTCTGTGTGGTAGCCCCCGGATTATGGAATTATTCCTCACAAAGTTAGGCATGGCCTCAGTGCTACAGAATTCAAAAGGTGGAATAGTAATGATTTTATAAATAACGAAATAATAAAAATAAACCCAAGACATTGTGCCTGAATGGGGAATGTAAAACTGAGCAGGGAAACCCCAAATGTCTCCTGTGTGCCTTGGTGCTCCACCCCTGATCTTCTGAAGGACTTCTAAGTGCGCTGAGGTGCATACACCTACAAGTCTCAGGAACCCTGGGAAAGCATGTCTACCATTAACGAACTTTCCATTGGGGAATGTTTGATAACCTTCTGAGGAGCTGCAAGATCCCACCCAACACACATAGAAAACAACTGCTCTGGGTGATGTGAAACAATAAAAGGTTGGGTTCTTCTCCTTTCAAGGGTCAGTCTTCTTTGCAAGCAAGAAAAATATGACGTTACATTCAACCACTCCAAACCTTGGCCCCACATACTATGTATTGCCCAGATGGACAGGCATTTGTCACTCCATTATTGCTTAATAGTGTCAGTTCTAGACACTTAAAGGTTGTTGGAAAGCAGTGGGGAGGGAGAGGAGGGAAATAATATTTTAAACCACAAATGGGGTAATAAACTGCAGCCAGAAGCTAATTGTCTTGAAACTTGATCTTTTACAAGATGTTACTGCTGCAATGGGACTAGTCAACATTGCTGTGCTGGGGTTTGTTTCACCGTAGACTGAACAGTATGTACACATACATTATTATCCCACCACCACCCGCCTGGCGAAGGCACACCAGACAGCTTGCTCCCTACTGTAGACCTAAGCAGTCCTCCATGTATTTGGTACGTTAATAATGGCTGGGGATCGCCCCACATAATGTTTAATGGCTTGCCTTGGATCTTGTTTCCTACTGACTTGGCTCCACCCAAGAAGTCCCTCCTGTCACAAGGAATGAATCATTACCAGGAGCCTGCCAAGCCAGAGGTGGATTGAAAGAGGCACCATGGGACACTGGCACTACAATGTTATTATTTTCTTTTTACACCAGCTTTAAATCATATTTGAGCACAGGGTGGCCATGCCGACGGGTTGCTTAGCAGGCTGACGGGGAAGGGTTTCATTTCTCAAATGTTCGTTTCACACACACACTGAGAGAAAGAGAGAGAGAGAGGGAGAGTTGAACAGCATTTCCTTTTTACGTAATTTTACACAAAAGTTAAAGGGGAAGGGAATCCTTTGTTCCTGATCCAGGCTGAAGTTAAACAGAGCATAAAATGATGACTGAACATAAATCTCACCCACTCACCCCTCACTTTTGAGCCGTTTCATTCCTCAGTGGAAACAAATGTAGTTTGTTAATTACTACAGAGTACAATATGGGGCCCTGTTAAGTTGACACTATGTAGATATGTGCAAATATTATGAACCATTTCTGTGGTGTTTCTGAGGTAATCTTTCTCACACAAGAATTCCATGAGCTAGAATGGTATTGCTCTCTCTACATAAGACATGCGAACTGAGGCTGAGTGACAGTGATTTATCTAATGCTAACCAATGAGTTTCTCAGAAGCAGCTCCTTTTGAAACATTTTGGGCTTGTGTCCTATAGGAAAATGCCATTTTTATTCAGTCGTAACTGTATATTGAAGCAACGGGCTGCTTCAGTTGTTTCTGGCCATTCCTAACCAAACTGAAGGATATCCCTGTTAGTCTGTACAGAGCAAATTAGAAACTAATGGCATTAAATCACTTAAACCCAATACAGAAAGAAGGGAGAGTTGTTGATAGTTTGAGCTGTTAATCTATCATTCTAAGAAAACTACTGCCAAAGGGGAAGAACAGAGCTTAGGCCAAACTAATTTGAGAAATGCTTATACTTCTTTTTTTTTAAGCCACAGAAAGCACACACAAGGCCATTATATGGAAGGAACTCTGTGAATTAAATTATGTAGAGATTTGTGGGACAGTAGAGGAAGGGAGATTTTTCATTTCTGGATCTTTCTCACTGGGTGCAAGTACAGTAAACAAAACTCCTTGAGATATAAACGGGGGCAGGTCCTTTTGTGTCGATAGAAAAGGTTAAGAATTATTATTGTTGCCATTGTTGCATTGCTATTTCAATCACCATCATCTCCTAGTCATGTGTTTTATGCCTTGACAGCCCCAGTTGTATATAACGTGGGTTGTTTTTTCTGTTTTGTCTTCTGCTTTTCGATTTGTCATGGCCTTTGGCTAGCACAACAATAAAGCTATTTCCTTACTAACAAAATTATTATTATTTCAGTTTATATATCACCCTTTATCAAAAGATCTCAGGGCAGTATACAACATTAGAAACACATTACGTCAACAATGAAAACGTAATAACAGTCTAATCCAACGCTGCTACATTTACAGGAGTGCAAGGTCATTTTTTTGTCTCAGAAAGTCCTGGTCCAACACTGAGTTAATTCTAGGGAGGCATTTCCCTGTACCAAAGGTTCTTTGGACAGAAAACACACTGCTGCACAGGAGCTTATTTCTTGCTGCGCTAGCAACACAGCAAGGATGTTTATTACCTGCCCTAAGGTCGCAGGGCAGGTCACAACAATTTATAATGCAACATTAAAAACAGTTTAAAACAAATGACAGGTACAATGGTACCTCGGGTTACAAACACTTTGGGTTACAGACTCCGCTAACCCGGAGGTAGTACCTCGGGTTAAGAACTTTACCTCAGGATGAGAACAGAAATCATGCGGCGGTGGCGTGGCAGCAGCAGGAGGTCCCATTAGCTAAAGTGGTACCTCAGGTTAAGAATGGTTTCAGGTTAAGAATGGACCTCCTGAACAAATTAAGTACGTAACCAGAGGTACCACTGTACATCCTAAAAATGGGTACACCTTAGGTGTCAAAGGCCAGCATAAGATGACTCTGCAGTATATGAAAAAAAGCTGTAAAATGAAGGTGCCATGTACACTTCTTTGGGGATGGAATCCTACAGGTGAGGGGCAGCCACACTGATGTCTTTTTCCAGGCCACCACCACCCAAGGTTTGAAAAGTGGTGGGACTACCAAGAGGGCCCTCTCTGCTGATCTTGATTAGATTTGAAAGAAGCTCCCTTCATGTGCTATACTGTTCTACATGATGAAGGGGCAGCAAGCAGATATCCGTGCATTAGCTGCAGGGATGGCTACTTGAATAAAAATATACTTATTTAAAAGAGGGAGCAAGTAAACTCCACCCCACATAATCGATCACATGATGTGGTCACACTCACCATTTGAATGGCAATGCCTGTCAATTTTTTTTGGGGGGGGGGCTGGTCACGTCAAGTATTTTATTGGGGTGTGATTTTTGTGGTCTGATTAGGTATGTACATTTGAAAAGGTAAAGGACCCCCAACAGTTAAGTCCAGTCTCAGACAACTCTGGGGTTGCGGCGCTCATCTCGCTTTACTGGCTGAGGGAGCCGATGTTTGTTTGCAGACAGTTTTTCCGGGTCATGTGACCAGCATGACTAAGCCGCTTCTGGTGAAACCAAAGCAGTGCACAGAAATGCCATTTGCGTGGACAGGCAGAGTCCCCAGATCCTGCGCGGTCCCCCCGTCATGTGGAATAACGACTCAAGACAACGTGCTATGGGATTAAATTGGCCACAACTTTATTAAATTTCAAATGTGGGTAGACCTTGGCTCAGGCATTGGGCATTCTCCCTCCCCAGTCCCCAGCCGGGGACCTAGGAAGCATCAGGGTTATCCAGTGTGTGGGGGATGGGCCGGCTCTGGAGAACATATGTTCAAGCAGAGATAGCCGCCCCCGTAATGCCGCCGCCGCAGGGGAGAGCAATGACGACCTTCCAGCGTACGGTCAAAGCCTCCCTTCAGAAAACCCCTTTAACGGGGAACCCTGGTATCGCCGCCGCAAAGAGGAAGATGGACAAAAGGATTCCGCCCAAGGCCCGATACCGCCAAAGTTGTGACGTTTTGCTACGGGAAAGGCGAAACCTGCCAATGCAGGGAAATTCCTTTCCAGCCCTTTAACAGTGACTTTAACGTAGCAGCGCCCACATACCTGTGAAGAAAAGTTAACCTGCAAAACCTGTGAGGAAAATTAACCTGCAACATAAGACATTGACTGAGGGTGGGTAGGGTGGGAGAAGCTCTGGAGCCAAGTGAGAATTCCCAGGTAAGATCCTCCCTCCTTTGTGTGGGCAGGTAATCCCTCCCCTACCTGGCCTGGTCTCCTTGGCAACTCTTCCCCCAGGTGGGATTGGACAACTGACTGAGGTAGGCGGAGACCTCCAGGTATCCCACCTGAGGGAAGGCAAAGCCTAGCCTATGCTGTTGGAGCTGCTCCAGATCTAGGGGCTGCACGCGTCCACGCAAAGGGTGCCCCCCGTTTTAAGCGGGGAGCGGTCATTACCTTCCTGCCACCTGTTTATCTACTTACACTGGCGTGCTTTCAAACTGCTAGGTTGGCAGGAGCTGAGACCGAACAACGGGAGCTCACCCCATCGCAGGGATTCGAACTGCCAATCCTCCGATCGGCAAGCCCCAAAGGTTCAGTGGTTTGGACCACAGCGCCACCCGCGTCCCATGTACATTTAGGTATGTATGTTTGATAAGGGAAAGCTTAGGCAGTGGAAGATAGTCCATTAGCAGAGGCAGATTTAAGGATCTTGACCAGGTCAGTTGCGCAGGCTGTGGAGCCTCGGAGGTGCTGCAGGAGGCACAACTCTTATGCTGTATAATGGATGGTAAGAGGTGGGTGGGGCAAAGGTTGATGTCGCACAGGGTGCTGCTAAAATTTGAGAACTCACTGTCATTAGGGTAGATGGAGCACAGCTCCACCAACCTCAGTCTACTCTCAGGAAGCCCTCACCTACCTGCTTTCTGCAGTAAAGGGGGTTGTCACTGCCTTTCAGCTTCCTCCTTCCTCATCTCAGTGATGTCCTTGTAGAACTGAGTAAGCAGGAGGATGGGAGCAGGACTAGAATTAGTAGTCCCTGCCTGTCATGGACTCTTGTCTCCAGCGACCATTAGATACCCTGCATTCTGCCCTACTATTTCCAATGGGCACTGGCCACCACTGAGGCTAGACATATAGGCCCCAAAGGCTTCCATGAAAGATGGGGCAAGTCCACTTTCTGTTTGTTAACCTCCCCTCTATATGTTATGGTTTGAAATGCCATCTATTTCAATGTTACTTTATTGGCCAAACTACCATGAAGGTCAACTCAATTCTACATTAAATATTTGCTGGAAGATAAAGTCTCATGGGTGTTATTGAAAGCAGTGGCGTAGTGTGGGGGTGCAGGGGGGGTCAGCCGCACCGGGCACAAAATCTGGGGGTTAGGGTTAGGGGGCGCAAATCCACGGGTTAGGGGGTGCAAATTACTTGCCTTGCCCCTTGTGCTGACAACCCACGCTACGCCACTGATTGAAAGCGGTCATATTTCTATCAGTAGGGTTGACAATAAGGAGGCAATTAACCTCCTGAAGCTGGAAATATTATTCCCTAAGGTTGTTATTTATATATACCTCAGTGCTATTTTTCTAGAAAAAGAAGTGCTGGAGCTCACCATGAACGCCTCCCTTGTTCTCTTATAATGACAATGCTGCCCACCTGAGAGGTGATGGAACTGAGATCTCATGGAAAAAAGACCTGGTTAAGCTGCTGTTGATACATTACACTGTTTATTTCTATATTTAAGATTTGAGTGTACTCTATTATTTATTTCTGGTCTGTTGATGGTAATAAACTGATGATGACGACAACAACAATGATTTACTAACCATTGTCTCCTATTTTACCAAATGAGGCAGTCCTCTCAATGGTAAGATAGATGCTATCAAAGGCATTCCCATCTGCTTCTGCATCTTAAATCGTCTCTCCATGGCCCTAAATAAAGTTCCAGACAATTGGTTAGATTTTAGATTTAATCATTTGGCAAACCAGACTATATTCTACAGTCATCCAGTTTCAGCACAATAAAGTCTAAATAGAGCCAATTTAAAATGCTCTTGATTATTTGGGCCTGTTTCCTTTGCTCCAGGGAAAAAGAGAGGCACCCTTCTCAATATATTATTGGTACAAAATTGTAAGCTACGGCTTAATAACCATTTTCTCCATGTGTATAAGAGAGAGGCCGGTTAAGTGTTTTTATTTGATTTTCTCACATTTCTTTTTGGGGATAAAAATTATACATTTTTCAAAATGTGTAAAATAGTATATTTATGTAAAGCTGGGCTGAAAAAGGCATTCGCTTTTACTTTAACCATTTTAAAGGCATGCTTTAGTGTGATTTCAACTCTTTTTGTGAAAATCTTAGACACTGAAAACGATATATAAAATTTTAGATTGCGTTTTTAGTGTGTGACATTAATCTGCTTGTATAGATAACTAAAATAGCTTTATTGGTGTTTTGTTTTGTTTTTTTTAAAAAAGACCTCTGTGTTCATTTTTAACTCCGTCATGCTTTCATGGACAAACGCCTATATGAAACCAACCACCGCTGAAGAAATCTCTCCATGATAGAACTTGGAAGAATAGGCAAAATGTATCACTTGATTTTTTTATTATTATGTAAGATCTAAATTAAGTAAAATGTTAAAGGTGCTATGTTAACATTCCTTACTCCCCTCCCCAGTTGTCACAGTATTAGTAACTCCCGTTTCTCTATAGCTGCAATTTGAAGAAAGCTCTCCCCACCTCCATGACAGCAATCGCTAGTTGTACAATAATAGACCATCAGCCAGCAATAATTTGCAATCCAAACAGACTTGACGTTCTCTGACATTTATTGAAACCTCAGCCCCTGTCCACTGGTTTCAGTTTTCCTCCCTTTGCTCTGTTTTTACAGACAGACAAGTGCTTAGACTTGGGCTTAATAATGAGGAGAAATTTTCAATTGGCCCAAGTTTGCTTGTGTTGGCTGAGCCAGGGGTGTGCAGCAGACAGGCGGTTGGAGTTAATTACACTAAATGGTGAGAACATTATTTGACCCCACTGTTTTAACACCAGGTGGTGCAGTTTGTCTCTAAGAAGCCAGCATGGGCATGATGCTTCTATGCCAACATGGGGAATGTAGTTGACTTGGGGCAGAGCTGCAGAATATTACCTGTCCCAAGCCGTAAAACAATTAAAGTGCCAAGATCTCTATGGGAAGTTGTCTGGACTGGGCAATAGGAGGCCAGCAGGATTGGGGCCAATGTTGGATCAAACCCTAAGGCTGATCCACAGGAGAGCCAATGCAGAGAAATATTTAAAACACTGTAACTCATTACTAAGATAAGAAAGATCTTGGATTTCTATCTTAAAACAAAGCACTTTTCAGCATAGTTTTTTGGGGCTGGAAGGAAATGGGTGAGACTTTCTAGAACCTGAGCTGAGCAACATCACAGCTTTAAATCTTCTGCAGAAATCTTAGCTTAGAATATATAAAGCAGCTTTTTTTAAAAAAAATAATGAAACATTTAAACTCCTCTTACAGCCTGGCAGTAAAGTAAACATTATCATATAGTTGACCATTTTTAAAGAAAGACTGCTGAACCGGATGGGCATTTGTTCTGATCCACAAAAGCATTTCTTAAAGTCTTACACATAGGATAATGAATGCTGTGGATGAATGGGACAAGGGGGGTGGGTCTGGGAAGCAAAAGGTTGAGGCCAACATATGCCAACAGTTTTCAGAGATTCCCAGCTAGATGAATAAGAGCAATTATTCACCTCCTCTGTTAACCATCCACTATGGTTAAAAGCAACAGTCATAAGCTTGCAGTGGATCAAGAGCTATGAAGTCCAAATTACATGTTACAAGGAACATGATGTGGCTGACACTGACCAGCACCTTCTCCTTAGATCTGTCTAGTAATGTTAAATTTAAAAAAGACAGGATGAGTTGATGCGATGATGTCATTGGTCTCAGGGTTGTAGCCCTTAAAGTGGAGTGAGAATAGCAAAACAGAAGAATGATGGCACAACACAGGCCTTCTTTAGCCAAATCCTGGGTGGTCCTCCAAACGTGGCTGGACTCTAACATGTGGCTCTTTAGATGTCATTGGATTCCAACTCCCATCAGCCCCAGCCAGCAAGACCAATGATCTGAAATAATGGGAACTGGAGTGCAGTCACATATTGATGGCCAGTTGCTCACCTTGGTGGATGTTGATGGATCAGTCTATTTCCATTCCACTAATTTTCACATGTTCACCCACTAGTCTGCTCTCTCCAGTTTCTGCATTGACCTGTGATTTAAATACATTTATTCTCTCAAAATATGTATTTTAAAACATGCATATACATTTTTAATATACAGTTCAATTTTATATACATCTATCATCTATCTATCAAGACCACATAACACCCGTCTTGAAAGACCTACATTGGCTCCCAGTACGTTCCCGAGCACAATTCAAAGTGTTGGTGCTGACCTTTAAAGTCCTAAACGGCCTCGGCCCAGTATACCTGAAGGAGCATCTCCACCCCCATCATTCTGCCCGGACACTGAGGTCCAGTGCCGAGGATCTTCTGGCGGTTCCCTCACTGTGAGAAGCGAAGTTACAGGGACCAGGCAGAGGGCCTTCTTAGTAGTGGCGCCCACCCTGTGGAATGCCCTCCCATCAGATGCCAAAGAAATAAGCAACTATCTGATGTTTAGAAGACATCTGAAGGCAGCCTTGTTTAGGGAAGTTTTTAATGACTGATGTTTTAATGTACTTTCAGTCTTCTGTTGGAAGCCGCCCAGAATGGCTGGGAAAACCCAACCAGATGGGCAGGGTTTATTTATTTATTTATATTATTATTATTATTATTATTATTATTATTATTATTATTCTATATATCTTTCTAATATACAATAGAATATACAGTTTTGACCTGAGAATTGCATTGGGACATTTGGAACACATGACAGCCAGAGAATTACTAAGTTCTGATTCACAAATTAGTCCAAGAAGTGTGGATCAGGTTAGTTCAAACCTGAATTTGAAAAGACTGAATTCTGTGCAAGGACGCAGAGGGGAGAAATGAAGGTTGGCAGCAGCTCTGCACACCCCATGATGTGTAGTTTAGACCTATAAAAACCTCTCTCATATACATTGATCAATGGAGGCTTTGCCTTTAGGTTGAAGGAGCAGATGGTAGTACCTACAAGGACTTGGATAATGGAGTTCCTCATTAGGTGGGAAAGTCTCAACACTCTTAATGGTTTGGTGCCGTTTAATTTCAAAGAGGATATTTAGGCCCAACGAACGACTTTGACACGACCATAATTTAATTTGAAGCATGAGAGACATTAGCTTGAGTTTTCAGAAGCAGATTAGGCTGAAAAGATTTATTAATAGCATTTAGGAGTGTTAAGATTACGACAGCATGCCACAACATGACAAAGTAGTAGGCAACTCCAAATTTCATTAGGGACTGTTTATTTAAATGGAATATTATCCCATCAGAGATGTTTTCACTACTGTAAAGGTCCTATTTCCATAGCAAATAAAGTCACCTAAAGATGTAATGCATGGACTGGTTGCTCATTGTTTCAACATACTCACTAGCTTCTTAAAATGAACAGTTTGTTAGCCTAGTTTAGAACTCCCAGTGCCATTTGTAGTTGAGCAGAGTCACACACAAGGAATGGCTTTCCTGTGAAGAATAATGGGCACAACAGTTATTAATTTGGGCTGCAATGGGTCCATTTCCCAACACAGATTCCTGGCTATGGTCAGATAGGTAACTTATTTGTTGTTGTTTAGTCGTGTCCGACTCTTCGTAACTCCATGGACCAGAGCACACCAGGCACTCCTGTCTTCCACTGCCTCCCGCTTCGAGAACACTGTCCAACCATCTCGTCCTCTGTCGTCCCCTTCTCCTTGTGCCCTCCATCTTTCCCAACATCAGGGTCTTTTCCAGGGAGTCTTCTCTTCTCATGAGGTGACCAAAGTATTGGAGCCTCAGCTTCAGGATCTGTCCTTCCAGTGAGCACTCAGGGCTGATTTCCTTAAGAATGGGTAGGTTTGATCTTCCTGCAGTCCATGGGACTCTCAAGAGTCTCCTCCAGCAGGCATATATGGATGAGGGATCACATGACCAATCCTCATCATAGTAGGATGAGGAATCTTAATGATCAATTAATGCATGCAGCTCTTGGCCCAGTCCAAGAATCAGCTAGTGATAGCACACATCATTTGATTAATGGAAAGCAGGGCTCTGGATTCAGTGCTCCCCATTTCCTTCTCCTGCAAAGGATCAGATCTATCTATCCATCCAGCCATCCAAAGAGACTGCAAGCAAATGTGATTGGATCATGCCTATGGAACTGACTATTCATAGATATGGTTCGTAGTAATTTCCATGACTGCTGTGGTTTAAAGAAATTCTGCCATGATTATGGATGGGACTTGCTATTCTACAGGTTGCTTGTGAGCATATGACCCTGCATGTTTTTGGTCAGATGGTTGGGGTATAAATATTATTATTATTATTATTATTATTATTATTATTATTATTATTATTACCGGTATTTCCAGTGGATATTTCTTTCAGGTTTTTGGATCAGTGGCATGGGTTTGCCTTTGTTTCTTCTAAAATACTGAGTATGCAGTTCTGTATTTGGGGAAGGGTCACAGCTTAGTGGCAGAACATCTGCTATTCACAGGTTAAATCCATGGCAACTCCAGGTAGGGCTGGGAATGTCCTTGGTCTGCAATCCTGAAGAGCGCTGCCAGTCAGTGAGCACAATACTGATCTAGATGGACCAAGGATCCATAAAGCAACTTCTTATGTTCCTGTGTCCTTCTTCTCCCCTAATTAGCTTGCGTCTCTGGGTGGGTACCATACCAAACCAGGGACGCGGGTGGCACTGTGGTTTAAATCACTGTGATGCTTGGGCTTGCTGATCGGACGGGGTGAGCTCCCATTGCTTGGTCCCAGCTCCTGCCAACCTAGCAATTTGAAAGCATGTAGTGCAAGTAGATAAATAGGTACCACTCTGGCAGGAAGGTAAACGGCGTTTCCATGCGCTGCTCTGGCTTCGCCAGAAGCGGCTTAGTCATGCTGGCCACATGACCTGGAAAAACTGTCTGTGGAAGTGGACAAACGCCAGCTCCCTCGGCCTGTAAAGTGAGATGAGGCCCACAAATCCCAGAGTTGTTCATGACTGGACTTAAATGTCAGGGGTCCCTTTACCTTTACCATACCAAACCATTTTGGAGGAGGGAGACCTATGGGCCCTTACCGTATTGCCACAACAACCTAGGACTGTGACCATTTGCATGAGCCACAAGAAGCATGAGGGACAACAAGTCGCTATTATGTTCTTTGGGAATCCCACAGTATATGTGAATTCTGCCCACATAGCAGGACTGGACTGAGCCTGGAGTGTCACAGAGTACGCACAAAGACATCCATTTCACATTAGCAAGTAAATGCTAGTTCCTGTATTTTATTATTATTAGTATTATTAGTATTGTTTGATCTAGCCTGCAGAACCACTGCATTTCTTGATTTCCCCCAATACATTACTTTTCAAAGCACCATACAATGGGTTTAAAATGTAGGAAAAAAGGTTTAGAAGCAAAATGTCCTTTATTACAGTGTGAGTGATTTGGGTCCAAACATCATAAGTCCAGAATGCCTGTAACCCACAAATAATTTCTGAAGGGTTTGTTCTCTTTGTGTAAATATGATAACAACCCACATATTTCAATCCAGGAAACTGAGTTGTGAAAATAAGCGGGGACATAATTCAGCAATGTTTGGTGCCTTTTATGGCAAGCCGCTTGAGATCTCAACATCACTGCAAATAGTTTCAAGGAAGTAGTAAAGGGTAGAGCTAGTAATAATCAGTTTGGACTGAGACTAGCAGATTGCTAATAGAAGAGGTGAATATTTCAAAACTGACATTCCAATCCATGAGCCTTCTCAATCCACTCTCACACTTTGTCACTGTTGTTCTGACAGCAGGAATACCTACCCCAGCAAGTAATTGATTACAGAGTAGCAGCTGGGGTGGTGGTCCTTCCTTCCTTTCCCCTTGGTGTCTGAATCACTGCAACAGTGCCATACATGTACCAGGAAGAGAGGGAAGAGGAGAAAGATTGCCGCATCTGCCACATTCATTCCTATCACTGAAGAAGAAGAGGGAGGGGACATCTCCTGATGAAGATAGACAAAACCAGGCATAGGCAAACTCAGCCCTCCAGATGTTTTGAGACTACAACTCCCATCATCCCTGACCACTGGTCCTGTTAGCTAGGAATGATAGGAGTTGTAGACCCAAAACATCTGGAGGGTAGAGTTTGACTATGCCTGGACAAAACCATCAGGGAGGGAGGGGGATAGCGAGGGAGAGGTGAGTGAAAGGAAGCAATTATTACCAGGCTGAAATTAAAAACCACGGCAAAGAATAATTGGGACAGGAGGCCACAATAACCATACTGAAGGTGAGCAATGTAAATAACTGAAATTGGTATTCTGAGACCAGGAGTTATGAACTTGCAACATCACTAGGAAAAAAACAAGGATCTGCATGTTTGTGAATAAGATTGCACTGATGAGCACAATGTAAATCAGGCATGATATCATTGGACCTCTGTGGCCCTCTGATATCATTGGACATTATAAGTCCCATTATCTCTGACTGATGGGAGAGTCCAACAATATGGAGAAGGCCACAAGTTTCTCATCCCTGATTTTAATTGTGCATATTAAACCAAATGTGCAAACATTGCAGCACAATTTGATATTGACTCTGACTATTCATAAGCCATGAATGCAGCCTAGAAAAGTAATGAAGTACACAATCCTGTTGTTATGTAAATAGAACTTGAGTTTATATATGGCCTGGCCCTCAGCCCTGCACCTTTAAGCAGCAGTTGACACCCACCTTTGTGCCACCTCTCCTTTGCAAAAAAAAATCATGAACTTTTTTCCAGTTAGGCAATTGGTGGGTGGAGATCACAAAAGTTAAACAACTGGTGGATAGAATCTTCCGCCTCCTTGCATAACCAGAGTTACCTCATTGTTTCCACATGTTCCTCCAGTTCTTTAATACGAATTTTCTTGTTTATTTTTCTCTTATTCAATTTGTAAGTCTTTTCAGGCAGGGATTCTATTATTGTCTTCTGCTGGTACCTTCTGTAATGGAGATCCAGTCAATGATTAAAGCTGCTATGCACCATTGCAAAAATATAAGTAATTACGACACTCAAAACACTTAATAGCACAAACCCTGAACATACTTACATGGGAGCAAGGACTACTGAACTCTATGGGACTTACATCTGAGTAGACTTGTATAGGTTCGCACTATAGGTCTTTTAATCTTTTCCTGTCTGCATGGGACATGTTTTAATCAGAGTATAGGCTAATGGCTAAGGTCACAATTCTAGATGGTTGGGAGATGTGCGGGAGATTGTATTTTGTAAGATTCTCTTGTAGCAGATCACCCAGGAAGACAGACAACATGATTTTCTTTTAAAACCAGCTTTCCTGTTCAACCAGTTAATTAGCTGCAGTCAATAGTTTCCGAACACCTCTCCCCATGTGTGCTTTTCTTTCTCTCTCCTGACTAATACTGTGACTGCAACTTGAAATACTTCAGCTATAAAGAGCATTCTAGGGTCCAACCCAGTTACACAGCGGAATTGACGGTTTACCAAATAATTCTTTCAAACCATTAGATGCATTCACTTATCCTGTGCAGTGTGTTTTCAATGTTGTCAATACATATATATTTTTTAAAAAAATGTCCAAAACTTGACAGGAAGAAAGGGTTGTTTGAATCGTATTGAGGAGGGAGGGAGGGAGAGACAGCAGCACTCATGTTATCAAGCCTCATGGTCAAAACAGAGCAACCTGATTCAAGTGGCCCCATAAGAGAAGAAGGCAGGAATCTGTCACTGAGTGGCTTCCCAGCCTTATGATTCTATGCATTAGGCTGGACAAATGGCACAAGCTGTCTATATGAATCTATTATTAGCATTGAGAAGTTAAAATTTGGGGGGAAATGATATATAATGAATTGGAAAAAAAATGTTTAAAATGAATTTTGTAAAAACCAACCCCCCCCAAAAAAAAACCCCGAGAAGGCTTTCTATTAGGGATTGTAGGACAAGACCTGCCAAGAAAAACAAAGAATTTATTTATGTATGCTACAACAGCGGCAAGAGTCCTGTTAGCACAAGGATGGAAGAATGAGGAAATCCCAACGAAAGAACAATGGCAAGAAAAATTGGTGAGCTATGCGGAATTGGCTAAACTGACATACGAACTACATGATAAGGACAACTGTGACTTCAAGGAAGTAGGAATTACCTAAAAAGACAATAAAATGATCTGGACTCCTTGGCAGGTTTTGAATAAGCATCCACAAATTTATTAGTTGAACACATGATAGATAAGGCAAGGATATGTACAATTTTATAACATGCAGAGAACAATATGTGCAAAGAAAACAGAGAGGAGAGCTGAGGGAAGTCCTGGGGGGGGAGGGAGGGATGGGGGGGATAATGTAACTGATTATTTAGATTGATAATTTGTTATGTTGAAATTGTCTAATAAATTTTTTTTTTTAAAAAAAAGAATCTATTATTAGCATTTATCACCTGTTCCTCTCTCTTTTTTTAACTTGCTACAGAGAGTTGTGGAAGATCATCTCTTCTTGAAAATTTTTGCTAGGGTTTACAAAAGTGTTTTCTCTTTCCTTGGAAATTCCTGACATTTTGTTGGCACCTCCAATGAAAAGTGTTGCTTCCATTAAGGTTCTTTCCAAATCTATGAAGACATTTGTCATGCTCTATTCTATCTCTAGCAAGAGTGTGATCTCCATCTAATCAGACCTGCCTTCTTCTTCTTCTTCTTCTTCTTCTTCTTCTTCTTCTTCTTCTTCTTCTTCTTCTTCTTCTTCTTCTTCTTCATTTGTCTCCCTTTTTAAATCCCACCCTCTGGAACAGCGCCCGCTGCCTCTCCTCCAAGTTTCCTGCCACCCCCTTCACCGGTTCAGGTTGCATTTCCAGAGTACTCTGCAGTAATAGAATTCTTAGACTGTTCCTTTATTTTCACTTCAAGCAAGGTGGATTGTGAACTGCAAACCATGGACAATGGTTTGCCAACCATGGAAAATGACCAGAATAGAAGCTATCTCCTAGGGGCCATGGGATCTACAGCCTCCACGATAAAATATTTGAGGGGGCCAGACCCCCGCAAAGTTGATGGACATTCCCATTCAAATGGTATGTCTGCACTGCATCATGTGATCAGTTATTCAGGGCAGGGCTGACCTGGGCCCCCACAATATTTTATTCAAGTTGGTACCTCCGATGACCAGTGACCATTAAAAGGGCTCGGGTACATTAAAATCCAACAGCTATGCCTAAGAAGAACAGCAGGAGGCAAATAATTGAGCAAACACACCTCTTATGCAACGCACAATGAAAAATATGATGATCCTCATATCTACCATCCTTTATTTCTAAGATAAAAAAGTTACAGGCATTGGCTTTGCTGCATACACTTTGCTTTTTCCCAGCAAACTAAATCAAATATCAACACTTTGTAGCTTTCTGAATCTCCCAAGAGCATGCAATCATTCCAATACAGCTGTTTCCCTCCCCTTTGCTTCTGTATCAAAATGCATTCCTAACTCCCTAAGCTGTTATTAGTTGCGCAGAGATCAAGAAGGGAAGTGTACACTGAATGTCTGTGGGAGGTGAGCATAGTACGATTCAAGTGGTATCACACATGGCTTGGGGCTAAGATCACTGTCATGGCCTCAGATCATCAGTGCCAGGGACCTACTGAGAACATCTGAGATGGAAACATTGGGTTTGTGGTGCTGTTTTTTAACCCTCAGCTGTGCACAGTGGAAAATACCACACCGGCAAAGTCAAATTGTGGTTTTTAAATTCTAACTGCAACACTGTCTTGCTGAGGGGAAAAGAGGGAAACATCTGTGTTATTTCTTGCTAAACATCACATCTCAGTTTCACCCAATAGTGCAAGATCCACTTTCTAATTTGGGGGAACTGGGTGGAAAGCGGGGCCCATTTTAATAATAATAAAAAAACACTATTACATGGCTATGGATAGTAATAATTTTTATATTCTTCCAGTGATACTGGCACTGACTAAATGATTGAGCCAGTTCAGAATGTTCCTTTGTTCAGAAACCTGAACAGTTAGCAGTCCAACTTCAGTGAGGGAGAGAAACGTTGTTAGTTTGGCTGGGAGTAACACCTTAGACAGGGGCAAACAAAGGACAAGTGAAGAAGTTATAGGGCCTAGGAAAGATAAGCGCTAGAGGGCCCAGAGCCAAAGAGGCTGAAATAATACTACAGCATAGGCAATGGATTGAGAAAGAGGAACCCAATGGAAAAGTCGGTACATAATGAGGCTTGAGAAAAAAGTCATACGAAAGAGAGAACCGTGTGAGAGGAGGCTAACTGGAAAGGAAGTGAGAAAGCAAGAGAGGAATCCATGGAAGCATTGGATTGATAGGTTTGGAGTTACCGTAATTCCTGATGGGAATTTGGCCAGATGTAGCTCCTATTGTCACTGCAACATCCATGCTCCTTCAATATAATACAAATCAACTGCTTTGGGGTGGTCACTGTAGTAAGATGGGGTTCTAGATGCAGTGCATCTTCCACCCTAGAACATGAGCAACTGGTAAGCTGGGGCAAATCCCATACATCTCACTATGCAGTTTCTCTTCCCAAAACAGCTGGAGGAGACGAGGAGGAAGAAGGAGACAAAGCCAAGCACATCCAAATAAGTGAGCATACCTCTGTCCCTTCTAGATGGAACATATCTTGTAGAACATCTATTCTGTCTCTCAAAAGGAGGGATGAAGTTGGGTAGGAATGGTCCTGTAAAGATTACCAGCAAAAGATTATGGGACTTTGTTGAAACATTTTGCTCACATTTGTCTCTCTGAGTTTACAGTACTGGGAAACATTTATGGATGTTCTGGTAAAATATATCACTTTTAGCACTGATTCCATCCCTCATGCTTCAACATGTTCATGTGGCTGATGATAAAAAGTCACAGTGAAAATTAGTCCAGTGGGTGTGGGGAAATGGGGTACAATCCATCAAAAACGTTGTCCTGGATAAATCCACCAAAATGAGTGGAAGCTTTGTCTTGTAATAATTCCATTCATTTAATGGAGAACTTCGTAATGGATTGTGTGTTTGGTTTCCAAGTCAGTGCATACTTATAAATGTACCCCCAAAAGCTGACTTTAAAAAAAAAAAAGATATTCCGTAGCTTTTGATTGACAAAAACCTATTTTGCCTGTCAAACACCCAACTGGTTGGAAGAAATTTTGCTGGGAAAATATTGGCCCTCACCAATGTGCCCTCATCATTATTTCTTTTATACCTTCTAATTTTTAATAGGTTGCTATAAATGACACACGGCTTTGTTATTTTTCGAAATATCATGGGCACTTATCTTTTTTTAAAAAAAAATCATTAAAGATTTTCTTGAATTACAAAAGAACGTGCAATGTAACATTGAGACACAAGCTAGATTTTCCAAAAGATAATTTCCTTCTAGTACATTTTAGGTTAATGGGATAAAAATAGCTGTGAAAATGATGATGTGCTGATTAAGGGAAACCTGTTTTGATTCACTCCGCATTTATGTTAGAGGGAATTCTCCCAAAATCTAGCAACGACAATATGCTTTAAAAGGGTTCACACTTTCTCCTTCTGTCTTTCGTAGACTAGACATGAAGCTGCCTTACTCAGAGTCAGACCATTTCTTCACATAGCTCATATTATCTACATTGGGAGTAGCTTGCAGGCAGAGGAGCCAACACCTAGGGGCCGAGGTCCCTTTGTCCCCTCAATAAAATTTTTGAGGTGTATCCCTACTATTGGAATGGCAATGCACATCAGCTTTGCAAGTGAGGGGGCACCGAGCCAACTCTGATTCAAGTGTGGCATGTATTTAAAACACTCACAATCCCATAGAGCTATTCCACTTTACATTAGCTGAGCAAACAGACCACAACACTCAGTCCATTTCTCCCCATTGTCCTTTCCTAATAACCCAAAGGTAATATCCATCAGGCATCGCTGAATCACATCAACCCTCCTTTAATCTTTCAGCGTACAATGTGGAACATTTTGCCGCATATGCCAGATTAAAGGTAGAACCAGCTGAATATGAACCCAATCCATCGAAGGACACATTTCTTTTTGGGCGATTAGTGGCAGTCAGCATTTTTGAACAGTGTTCAGAAACATGTCCTTGAAGCTGGCTGGAATGTAACTTTAATGTATCAGAGACAACATTCAAAAGAAAAGCAGAGTGGGGAATAATTTTTATCGGAGCTTTTTGTCTGTTGCAGCAGATATTTATATGTAAAGTAATACAAATGTATACAAATGTAAAGATGAAAATGGTGGAGGAGGATCTCGCTACAGCATGGAGTGAGTATGATCGCCACATTTATTATCCTAACCCACTCCCCTCATGTTTTTAAACTCTTTCTCTTCAAATCACCCCTAAGCCGAAGAGCTAACAGCTTGAGCTCCCCCACCCTGCCCCGACGACAGATTTTTTAAAAAGTACTTTTGCACGCAGTACAGACTTGCTCCCACAGGAAGAAGTGATAGTCACCAATCTAGATGGCTTTATTTATTTATTTTTAAAGATATTTATTGCAATTTCAAAGATTATACAAAAAAATCAGTAATAAAAACAAAACACAAACACAAAAAATAAAATACAAAACTAAAAACTATTTAAAAACAAGTAAAGTTTCATTCCCTTATTTTCTTATAACTTACTTCCCTGACCTTCTCATACCTCCCCTTTTTGTATTCCAATTTCTAATTATTAATTCAGCAAATCCTCTCCCTTAATTTTCATTTAGTTTTCAACCTTTCTTTTCTTTTTACTTAATCATTACAGCTGAAAAACCCCTTAATTTTCTAAACCAACATCATTCTAACATTCATTAATTTTGCAATATTTCCCAAGATAGTCCTTAAATTTCTTCCAATCTTCTTCCGCCGTCTCTCTTCCCTGGTTTCGGATTCTGCTAGTCATTTCTGCCAGTCCCCAATCTAGATGGCTTTAAAATCAATTAGATATATTCATAGAATAGAGGGCTATCAACAGCTATCAGTCATTATGATGGCTATGTTCTGACTCCACAGTTGGAGCTTCTTCTTTTTCTTCAAAATCAGTAATAATAATAATAATAATAATAATAATAATAATAATAATAATGTTAAGAAAATTCACAAAAAACTATACTTCTGACATGGTTTGCCATGTGTCCTTATTTTCCCAGACATTTACAGCAATTTCCTCCCAGACACTGCTTCCGACAGCCGAATCCCATCTATGTCGTGGAAATTTTGGATGTATAGCAACTCTCTTTGAATACCAGTTCAGGGGAGAGTTCACTCATGGTTGAATCCTGCTTGTGTGTTTCTTATGGGCATCTGGTTGGCCACTGTGAGAACAGGATGCTGGACTAGATGTGCCATTGGCCTGATCCTGTAGGCACTTCTTATGTTTTCAAGAGCTTCTCCACCTACAGCCGAGGGTATATGATGGATAGTTGACCGAGCTGGCAAGTAAGACCTTGAAAAAGAGATGGGGACAGGGCCTTGTGGACTCTGTAAAGTGCTTAATGAGAAACATTAGGGAAGATAAAAACTGTAGAAAGTAATACCATGTTATATTATCTCTCACCATCATGTAACAATCCAACAAGTGGAGAAATGCTCATCATGCACAATGACTTGGCTTACAGTGGCAGCAAAGTTAGGTTGAAATACCACCAGTGCATACCATCTTCTTTGCCAATTGAGAGGGATTTGGGAAAAGAATGTACTTCCCTAGAATTTTTCCATTTGGGAGGCCAAAGTAGAGCAGATTTTCAGATGTTTTGGGTATTTTATTTGGAGGGTGGGGACAGAAAGAGAATGAAAAGAGTGGATAAAATAAGGGGCAATACATCAATTGAAAAGAATGAGTGCGACTAAGTTAGGACCATTAATCTTAACAAGTCTACTCTGAGTAAAAAACCTGGTTGACTTCCCCCTAAGTTACTTTTCAGTGGTTTGGGAAAAATCAAGCAGGTTTTTATTTTATAACTGGGCTTATAAGAAATGATACTGCATTTTCCCTGCCCTTTGTTGCTTATATAGTTTTCCATATAGTCTCCCCTGTGGCATGGAGCTCCAGAGTATGGAGGGAAACAGAGGCAGAGGTGGTGTGCTTGTTCTTACTCTCATGGTGTGAGGGATTTAGAAATTTGGGGCAGGACCCACCTAACATGTCCTGTCAGTGGAAGCCTACAAAGGTCATTTCTGTTCTGCAATGGGGCTTCCCCCCTCCTCCCCCCATGCCCTGGACCCCCTGAAATTGGCTTGAGTTGGGGTGTTCTGGGGGGAGAAATTGCAGAACATTGCATGGGGGGGGGAGAGACGGGGCATAATTCCGTCTGAAAATCTGAAACGCTTGCCCTGATGGAATGATCAGAATAGCGCAACACTGAATTCCTCCCTCGGAATAAGGCTCACTTTGTGGCGTTTATTCTCTACATCAACCCAATGCATATCATTTTTCTGCCCAGTCAACTACACGACCATAAAACAAAGTGCTGTGTCAACAGGGGGGAAACAACCCCACTGACTCGCATGCATTGTATAATACTTAGACATCTCCTCCAAATGTAGATTTTGACTCTTTGCCCAGTGCTGCACTGAACGTTTTCTCATCAAACCCCTAATTGCTAAGTAAATCTTTGCTCAATATATCTCCACAGAGAACAGGCGGGGAGGGATTTAGAGTCCAGTATTAGTCTCCTTTCTACTTTGAGGTTAATCTATTCTCTTTATTTATATGACATTCTTTAAGTTGCAAAGTTACTAATGTTCTTTTCTTGGAAGAGATTACTTCTCTTTAAATAAAAGTAATGTGCTATATTTCCAAAAACTCTGTACCCACCAACTCCCCCCCTCCCCAAAACACAAACTTCTTTTTCCAGACATTTGGCACTGCCATTTTGTCACCAAATATTCTCGACATGTTACAAATCACCACCTGATCATTTAAATTGTTTTCTGTCTGTGCTGTATAGATCAGGAAGCTCTTGAATTTATTCTTTTATATGAGCCAACTTTGGAGTCCAAAAAACCAGTCGGGAGCTTTGGGAATTTATTCACTTAATAAGATCAAATCAAAATTGGACCAAAGCCATCTGTCCTGGTGTAGTAACCAGGTACCAGCTCCTACAATCTCCTGTAAACAGAGAGTGATGCAGTCATCACTGCTTCAGGTTCTCTTTATGTTTTCCAAGGCCAGACACTCAGGACCAAATTAAACATGGCAGTGATCACAAGGGCAAAACACTTACCCGTGGAAGCGGTCCATGAAGCCACCATCTCATTTAATGTTCTCAGCAAATGCACTGGCCCATATGCTTATGATTTCACCCAAGCCAGCGATAACTGGTGTGTTAATGCCACATGCGTAAGAACGTTTTAAAAATGTGGTAGTCACATGGAATGCTCTCAGGTGCACCTTATTTATCCATGGACAGAAGCATGTTTAAATTGAGCATCGTCAGTGTTCACAGAACTGGGAGGAAACCTCAGTCCATACCTACCTGGACAGGAAAGGATGTTTTCAGGAAGTCATTTCCTCTTGAGACCTTCCTTTGCCTGCCAACCTGCAGTTGCCTATCAGATGCCACCTGGAAGACCATAGAGTATCTAGGCAATAGCCTTCTGCCTTTATTTACCACCAGCAACTGGTATTCAGTGGTACATTACCTCCAAAGTTGGTGGTTTAATATAGTGATCACTTAGCTAACAGCCATTCCTAGACATCCTCCACAGATTTTACTGTGCCGCTTCAGACTAGTCACCATCACCGTATCCTGTGTTGGTGAAATCTCTAAATTCATTACGCAATGCATACTTTTCTTTGTCTGCCCTGAATCTCTTGACAAACAGCTTCATTGGGTGACCCAGAGTTCTAATATTGAAAGGGAAGGAGGAAAACCATTCCCACATTCCACCACCAGTTATATTACTATGGCTTTTTTCACCTTTTGTCCTGAGCTTGAAGGAGAACTTGCCATGGATGTGTTTGCACATCTGAAAAATGAGCGATCAAGTTCCACAGAGATGCCCTTTAAAATGTCCATGCGTACAGCTCACTGTTATTACAAGCTGGCCCTTGTGGTCTCTTCCAACTCTATGGTAGCACATTACATTCTTGTAGCTCTACCCCATCCAACAAAGCAATGGCGGATGACTTTCCTTTGCAAGTCCACAGTACACGACAGTGTCAACCTAGTGCACATAAAGCAGTTTGCAAGCAGTTCTCGTGTAAGAAGAAAACCCTGCTCATTTTATAGATTAACTCTTGAGTGGTCCAAAACCACAGGAAACCAAGGGGCATGTAGAGGGCTGTAAATAGACTTTCAACTTAAGGCTCCTTTTTAGACATGGGGTTGGGAGCAGAGGGATAAAATGCTCCTTGGGGGAAAACCTGATCTTTTCTCCATGTTTCAGTTGTCAGTTTTGACAGAAATGATAAAAGCTAATTAAATTTTTGTTAATTTATTTTGTCTGATTTAGTGACTGCTTGTCACACAAATCCCTCAGTAAGTCAGACTTTGCTTTGCTATCAACCTTTCCACTCTTCTCCACCCCAATATGCTATTAGGTAAACGCTGGGAAAGTGGACTTGTTTAACTCAAATAAACACGAGGAGCACTTAAGCTCAATCTACCTTGCACGCTTCTTTCGCATGTGTCTGCTTGGGAGAGAAGCAAACTTGGTCCAAGTTTATAAATCTCAAACTGCTTTTACTATCCAGTGGCTTCGGTGATGGCAGCCCAGAAGCGGGATTTTAAAGAAGGGATGGCGAAGGAAACCGGGTCCTGGGATGTCCATCAAAAATATGCCAAAGAAAAAGCAGCTCAAAGTATTAAGATGCTGTCCCACTTCTTTTACACGAAGGGGGGCAGATACATCCCAGCAGCCTTTGAAGTTTTTCAAGCAAAACCTCTGGCGCAGTTACTGTATGGGGCACAAATCTGGACGGGGAACCACTGCTCCAGTCTTGAAACTGTTCAGTCTAAATTCCTAAGGCAGATATTCGGCGTCCCCTCCTGTGTTCCAAACGCAGCATTACGACTCGAGGCCTGCCTTCCATCTGTAGAAACTCAGACCTGGCAAAGAACACTCAACTATTGGCTTCGTCTTAATCTAAATCCACCCGGTCTACTGCCTCTAGTAATGCAAGACCCTCACAAAAGCAAGTGGTTCAAAACTGTGCATCAAAAACTCCTTACATGCGGTCTGCATTCGCAGTCCCTACTATCAATGGGCCTCATTAAAGCAAAGAGTCTAATAGGCCAGCGCCTGAAAGACATTGAACGGCAAAACAACCTGACTATCTTAAAGAAACTGTGCCCATGGTATACCTACTTTCCCCCTTCCCATTTTGACTCTCCAGCTTCATATTTGTTTAAATTAACCATCCCAAAATACAGACGTGCCTTTACATTGGCTAGATGGGATGTTCTTCCTTCTGCCGTACTCGAAGGTCGTTACCAAAAGACTCCATTTGAAAAACGACTCTGCCCATGTGGAGATGGTAACACGGAAACAGTGTCCCACGTCCTCCTATCCTGCCCCCTTTACAAAGACCTAAGGAATGAGATTATTACTCCACTCATTCTTACCAACCCCGGCCGTTCACAAGACATTACACTGTTTTTTCTCTTATCTGATACGGATAGTCAGATAACAGAGAAGGTCGCGAGGTACATCGAGAGAGCTGTGAAATTGAGGGCCACCATCTGAGCGACAGACTTGTTCATCTGACGGACCTCCTTCTGCTTGTTCTTATCTTCCTTTTATTCTTATTTTATTTTTAATTCTTGCATAGCTGTGGCCTGTTGGCTTTGCTAATAAAGTTTTGATTGATTGATTGATGGCGAAGGAATCGCAACAATAATGGCAGCTATAAGATCCTGACCATGCAACAGTGGATTCAACCAGGAGGCAAGAGAAGGCTGGGAGCTCTACATTCCAATAATTTCTTTTTAAAACAAAAATAGCTAATGTATTTTTAAAATATTTGTATTTATTTATTTACTTATTTTCTTTACACTCTGCCTTTCTGTCTGCAAAACCTAAGTAGGCCCACATCATAAATGAAAACTGGCACAAATAAAAACAAGCAATAAATATAAATATTTTTAAAAAATCAAAAATTAAATAAGAAACCCTGTTGAAAGTTTTTAAAAGCACAAGACTCACCAAGCAGTGTAGCATGGGTTGCTGGTGCCCAGGGCTGGGCAAGTATTATGCCCCCCTGGTGGACTGGGAAGCTGGGGTGGGGGCACGTGCAGAGGGTGAACAGAGCCCGCCTCAAACAGGCTCCTCGCCCACTGCCTCCATCCAGAGCAGGCTTCCCCAACCTTGGCCCTCCAGATGTTTTTGGCCCACAACTCCCATGATCCCTAGCTAGCAGGACCAGTGGTCAGGGATGATGGGAATTGTAGTCTCAAAACATCTGGAGGGCCGAGTCTGGAGAAGCCTGCACTAGAGCAATCTGCCTGCTCCTGTGCCTCAGTTACCAGGGCTCCAAGTCTGTTGTGGGGGAGGCTGATTGAGTCCCCTCAAAAATGTGCATGCCGGGAGCTGCAGTCCGCATACATACTGACTCCCCTGAGGCAACTTTTGAGTATTCAGACTCAGACCCTTCCCCCTAAATAAATTCACACTTGACTCAATTTTGGTTTGGTTTTTGGCAGAATTTAGGCCACAACTTTATTGATTACAGAAAGTGACTGGTTGCATAGGCTCTGGTTTGACTAGCTCCCTACCATACAAGTAGCGCTGACCCAGGGTTCCAGCATAGGTCAGCCAAAGGTGAACACCTGGATAAGCGGAAAGCCGGGAACAGGCTATCTCCGCCACCCAAATGTCCCCCCTGAACTCACACACAGGCACAACCCCCTTTCAGGGGTTGACCAAACCATTGAGTCCCTAGATTCCTTTAACGGAATACCCTTCACATAGGGATGGCGAGAGTGTTCTCGCATCCCTATCACTTGAACCAGGGCCTGTCCACAACCTCACAAGTTGTGATGATTTGCTACGTGGCAGGCAAAACCCAAATGGCAACAGCCAATCAGGCAAGTGGGGAAAATTTTTGCCGTGCCCCTGTCCCAATGACAGGCGACATACGACGGCATAGCAAGGTCAAGCGCAAAACCCTAAAAGTAGGGAGAGGTGGGCGGGTGTTCCGAATGCACGCACTGAAAGAGGAAGCTCTGGGTCACGTGCATGGGCATAAATAGGTCCCTCAAACTGTTTGGACTGCATCCCATTGGCCAAATTGCACCCAGCTTCATGGGACCTACCAATCAGCTGTTGTGGCTGACCAATCGTACCCACCCACAACACAGGGTGTCGGTTTTCCAGGTCTCACCTCAATATTTGCCCTCTTTAAGGGAGGACCCGATTTTCATCAGAAGAACATGGAGTTTACAAAAATCAGGGCCCACTTGATGGCACAGGTGAAATGGGTATTGTTTTTAATTTGTTGTATATCTATAGAGAGTTACCCTTATCCAAAAAGCCAGAAGGGGAAATCCATATCTCGGCGTTGCCTTATAGGCATCCATTTGCCTCAGTTCATTTCCGCTGACCCAGATTTCCAAAGCAAAGGGAATTTTTTCCCTAACTTGTTAGGGTTTATTCTGGGAGCTTTGCGTCAAGCTATCATGCTTTAATTAGACGGTTTCTGTGTGAAGAGGCTTTTACCGTTTTGAATTCAGCTCCTTGGCACTGGGAAGGAACCCAAAATACGTGACTTTGCACTCATGATATGTTGGGAGGCCAATCCTTTTCTTCCTTCTGACAGGAATTTAGGTTGGTGTGTTCCATATTTTACCTTGGAGCGTACTGGGGTGGAAAGGAGAGAAAAGGGCATGTTGTCTGGTGGGCACGTCTCATAAAACAGATGATATCACAAGCTTGTTGAGTCATTTTAAAATATTTAATTGGTTTCATAATAACCAGGCTGAATCACAAATACTATTCTGAAATGAAGCCAGTGCTGACCTGCCAATGAAATGGTTTCAACCCTTTAAAAAAAGTCCTTGATTACATTTATCCCCTGTGCCAGAAACCTCAGAGTAGGCCATAAGCTATTAATCAGCAATTGCAAAAAAAAAATAAAAAAAAATACACTGGATATTTAAATAGTTTCCTGCATTAATAGTAAATAAGAAATGCCATTCACATTGTGCTTGGTGCAATCCTGTGCATGTTTACTTGGACATAAGCCCCACAGTATTCAATGGGGCATATTCCCCCGAAGCTTCCTGACACCCTTTCGTTCAGGTATTGGGAACCTGTAGCATTGCAGATACTGCTGGACTACAAATCCCATAATCCCTGACCATTGGCTGTGCTAGCCAGGGCTGATGTGAGCTGGAGTCTCACAACCTCTGGAGGGCAACAACTTCCTGCCATTCCTGCTTTAACTGAGGATGGCAGAGACTGGAACTGGCTGTGTATGCACCACTTTATTTTATTTTTTTAAAGAACATCTACCCCAGGCTTCCTCAACCTTGGCCCTCCAGATGTTTTGAGACTACAATTCCCATCATCCCTGACCACTGGTCCTGCTAGCTAAGGATCATGGGAGTTGAAAGCCACAAACTTCTGGAGGGCCGTGGTTGAGGAAGCCTGATCTACCCCAAGAGCTGGTGCTGAGAATTAGCCTTCAGGTGTTTAAAGAGGACAGACCATCAGTGGTGCAACATCAATGTTTTCTGGCTCCTGGCTTGAGGTCCAACTATATTAAGCTGATGCTGCTGGTGGCTTGGCCCAATTGTAGCTTTCTCAGCAGCTTCATCCTCACTGATGATACTACTTTTTCTCAACCTTGTCAGTAGTTAAACCAACTTCATCTCAGCTCCCCAAGACTGGCTGCATTTGCCCTTCATGGGCTTTGACTCAAGACAAAAAGTTGAAGAAGTACCCAGCATAACTACCTAGAAGTTTCTTCAAATGGTACTTACAAATACAGTAATTCTTTATATTTAGTTAAGAAAGGGGAAATGTTCACTACCCTTTTAACAAAAACCAGAACGGTGTTCAAAGAGCATAAGGGTATGTTACATAATTTGTCACAAGACACATTAAGAGCACGTCATCACTGTTGGGTGGGTGGGTATCTTAAAAGCCACAAAGCAAATGGTATGGAAACAACCCATTGAGTTCAAAAGATACGGCCTTGTTTGTAAATGTTTTCATGTTACACCTTTGACAATAGCAGCATTCAAAAGGGGGAGCGAAAGCAAAACTATAGACATCTCTTGTTCAGTTGCATTACTTTAAAAAAAAAATCAAGTGAGAGCATGTTTTAGAGTTGTTGTTACCAAGTTAATTGAAGTACATATCATTTCCACCTCGCTGTGCCTTTGGCCATATGGCCTTAAGCCATTATTCCTGGAAGCCACCAACCCAAGCAAGTGTAAACAAAAAAATAAATGCACGACATGTCAACTCTGACCCCGCCTCCATTCGCAAATACCTCGTATAGTGGCATAGACAGGCATGCTTTCATTTATGGCAGTAAGAGCATCAAAACTGGAAGTACGCCATGCCTGTTGTGCTTCCTTTGCTGAAATGCCAGAGTGGAAGGATACAGGCTTACTTTGTACTGTGCAGATATTGCTCCTTATGAGGACATGGGTGCAATTGCAGGCAAACCAGTCGCTTCCAGGGGAAGGAAGACTCCCACTACGACTGCCCTCTTCTGGCCACAGGAGTGTAGCAGGCTAGGGTTGGAGCTGGGTTTTCTCACCCTCCCACCCCTATTAAGCCATGGAGGCCTGGCTTAATAGGCGACCATATAGTATAAACAAAACTTTGATATGCACCAGGAAACCAAAAGAATTGTGCGACTTGCTTTATTGCAATATTCGCTTTATCACAGTAGTCTGGAATTGAAACCACAATACAGCCATACCTCAGGTTGCAGACACTTCAGGTTGCGGTTTTTTTGGGTTATGGACCGCTGAAACCCGAAAGTACTGGAATGGGTTACTTCCAGGTTTTGGCAGTCACGCATGTGCAGAAGCGCTAAATCGCTCTTTGCGCATGCACAGAAGCGCCGAATTGCAACCCACATGTACGCAGAGGTGCCACTGCAGGTTGTGGACGCTGCGGGTTGTGAACGTGCATCCCGCACAGATCACGTTTGCAACCCGAGCATCCACTGTATCTCCAAGGTATGCCTGTACACAGGCCAACAGGACTTTCTGCATGCAAACCATATGCTCTGCTACTGAGCTATTGGCTTTCCCTATCCATACCTGGATTTCTCTGTAAGGAAGTTAAGGCTAAGAGAGAGTGACAGGCTCAAGGTCACCGAGTGGCCCATGTGGCTGAATTGGAAAATTTGAGGTCCAATCAAATATGAGGTCCTAATTAGCAATCCAGCCCTGAATCCAGCCCATTTTGCCTCCAGGCACTGCTGCCAGGAAGATGCATCCTTTAGGGGGGTACAGGGTTCACCACCGGAGGAGGGAATGGAAAAGTTCTTCACCACAACTGCCGTGTGAGGTGTTTTGAATACTAGCAACTATCTAAAACATCTCAGTTAACAATCCGCTTGCATTGCACCCCAGCCTCAGTTCCTGATGTGCAGCTGTAGGCTCCACAGCTAATTCAGGCATTAACTCTGTGCAAAAATTATAACAATTTCAAATCATTGAATTTATACATCAGCACGGCATTGTACATCTCCAGCTGGTCCACCTTTTGGCTTCTTCAGCCACCTCTCCACAGCGATACCACATTTTTATCTACAAAAAGAGGAAACACTGTGTATGAAAACAGTGTCTGATCCTCATCCAAGACCAGAAATAGCCCCTAGAAAACTATGTTTAGAACAGGTTTGAGAGGAGGGTGCAGATAAGCAAGTGTGTGAAGAAAGAGCCCATTCTGCCTTGCCCAAGATGCCTCACATTCCTCAGTGTATAATTTTGGAGCGCTATTTAAGAAGAGGAAGCTGACAGGGGGAGTCATGCTTGCAAATATCCTTTGTTTATTTACAGGAAAGAGCATGGAACACAGTGTGCCATGAGGCCTAAATTTTGAATTTGTGTTGCTCTCTGTGCCTAAACTGTCCGGGTAAGAGAAAAAGGCTGCCATCCGAAGCCTACTTACCTGGGAGCAAGCCCCATTGAATTCAAACATAACTTTTGAATAGGCATGGTTGCAATTGTGCTACAACACAGGAATTGACATTGGGACTTTGGGAGAGCAAAAGGGAATAGCCTTTGCTATTCTACTGCAATTTTTAACATACATAGGCAAACACGCGCACACAGTTACGTCGAGAGAGAAAGCATAAAGGTCGTACAGTGAAACTCCACAGCCCCTTCTTACTTTTGCTTTTTTTCCTTCTTTCAGGCTGACCTTTGGCCTCTTGCGACGTTCTCTGCCATGGTCAAGACCTCCCAGCTTGCCGCCTGGTGGCCTCCAGAGGAAGGTGTGAAGATTAACAACCCGGAGGATGTATTTAATGAATAGCAACAAGGGATTAGTGACACAGTGTCACCTTTCATGGCCCTCCTTAACCAGGCAAGCTGACACTTGCTTTATTTTTGTTTGCACTGTTGAGTAAACTTGGGGGAACTTAAATGGATTTATGGTCCTCCTCCTTCCCTGATAAGTAGCAACTGCAGCCATCACCTTTCATTTGTCAGTTTTGACAAAAGTTTGTCAACTCCCTTCCTGTATCCCTACGACATAAAAGTTGCAACGATTCCCTCCCTGCCACATTTTCTAAGAATAAGGGGGGGGGCGGGTTAGGGAAAAAGCAATGCTTTAAAAGCCCTCACCACCACTAGGATCAGGGCATGTCAAATATGGCCTGTGTAATCTTCTCATACTGCCATCTATAGAAAAGTGTCTGATATACAAACAGTGAGTTTACTTTCCGCATGCCAAAACGTACATTGCTAAAACTGAACCCATCAACCATCACAACGATACAATACGATATCTTTATTGTCATTGTCCCTTGCAGAACAATGAAATTGAAAAACTACATAAAACTACCACGAAACTACATAAAACTATGTAGAGCTTCGTATCCAAAGTTTTGGGGGGAACTGCAACTATTACTGCTATTACTTTGGGGGGCGGTCAGGGCATCTAAAGTTAGCAGTGGGGAAAGAGACCCAAAACAGTCCAATGAAGACTAAGCATGCTCATCAGCTATAGGAAGCTGGGTGTCTGGGAGGATAGGAACCTGGGGAGGGGGAATAATAATAATAATAATAATAATAATAATAATAATAATAATAATTTATTTATATCCCGCCCTCCCCAGATGAAGCCAGGCTCAGAGCGGCTAACAACAGTAAAAGTAACACAGTTTACATAAAATCACAATCAATTAATTGAAATGCAATTTAAAATCAATTCATTCTAAAATCAATTCAAAATCAAATTAATGGCAACCATTGGGCTAGAGTTCTATGGAATGGAATGTTCTGCAAGAGGGCAGAACATCACTGTCTGAAACCCTAAACAGGAGCTTCTAACGCTGCAGCATTTTGTTACACATACCACTTGTTTCAATCAACCTTAAAACATTGAAAAGAAAAGATCGTCTGTGCATACCAGCCCAAGTTTTTCTAGCCTATGTGAATTTGCTTCCCCAAAGCTTTTTGAATTATTAAATGAAGTGGGGTGGATGGGGTAAAAGAAGCCCTAACTACCTTGTATACCTAGAGAAATCCCCCAAGCAAGCCACCCACCCAAACATCCATCCCTGCTCTCCATCTTTCAAGGATTATCCCCATATTCTGCTGCCCTGTTCCAATCACTCTTGAATAAGTCTGATTATCTGGATCCTTTTTAATCTGCTTCCAGGCCTGAGTCTCCTTGGTTATTTGCATCAGCAGGTTATGCAAATACAGTCGTACCTTGGAAGTTGAGCGGAATCCATTCCGGAAATCCGTCCGACTTCCAAAACGTTCGAAAACCAAAACAAAGCTTCTGCTTGGCTGCAGGAAGCCCCGCTGGATGTTTGGCTTCCAAAAACAGTTCACAAACTGGAACACTCGCTTCTGAGTTTGTGGCATTCGGGAGCCAAAATGTTCAAGAACTAAGCTGTTCAAAAACCAAGGTACAACTATGCTTGGGGGAATAGTTAGTTTCTGGTTCCACTGAATGGTATGGTTTCGAATTGGATAGGGGACTGCAAGTTGATATTCTGGGATTTCAGGGAGTGACCTGCGGGGGGTGGACTAGATGATTCTCTGGATCCCTTCCAACTCCACAATTTTATTACTCTGTTATCGGTTCTGGGTGATGTGATGGAACTGCTGAACGAGTGTTTGTGAACAGTAACTCTGTTGTCATCATCTGAGGATTTCTTCCATGTTCCTCCACCAATCAAAGTTCGGCAGGTGCTTACTAAAGGGAAGATCATTTCTGCCATGCCAATCCATCTTCGAATTGCCCTCCCCAGAGATGCTAACCTGGCACCAGTATTGGTGTCCCTTCCATTGTCATGCAAACATTTATTATTTATTGAATTTTTATTCCACCCTATACCCGGAGGTCTCAGGGTGGTTCACTGTGATCATAAAAAGATCACAGTACAGTGGTACCTCGGGATGCGAACAGGATACGTTCCGGAGCCCCGTTTGCATTCAGAAGCAAACGTAACTAGCGACGGCACATCTGCGCATGCACGCACCGCTTTTCACAGCTTCTGCGCATGCGTGTGATGTCATTTTGAGCGTCTGCACATGTGCAAGTGGCAAAACCCAGAAGTAATGTGCTCCATTACTTCCAGGTTGCCGCAGAGCGCAACTTGAAAGCACTCAACATGAAGCATATTCAACTCGAGGTATGACTGTATATAAAATAAAAATAAAAGCAATAACCCAATAATACCCCCCAAGGGCTTTTTACTTACATTGTGGAATGTGTCATCTCAAATCTAAGTCACCTTGGCCGGTTGACCTAAAACTGTTTTATCTAGTCTCTAGTTCTAGCGAATTTTGCAGCTTTGTTTTCATTACTGCTGCTGTTGTTCTAATAGAATTGTAGAGTTGGAAGGGACGTGAAGAGTCATCTAGTCCAGGCATAGGCAAACTCGGGCCTTCAGATGTTTTGAGACTACAATTCCCATCATCCCTGACCACTGGTCCTGTTAGCTAGGGATGATGGGGGTTGTAGTCCCAAAACATCTGGAGGGCCGAGTTTGCCTATGCCTGATCTAGTCCAACCCTCTGCATTTCAGGAATCACAGCTTAAGAATCCCTGGCAGTTTTGTTCTTGTTGTGCTGTATAGATTTACTATTTTTATTATTTTATTGTGAACCATCCTGAGGTCTTTTTCCTTGAACCATGTCATGCATTCCTTGAACCTCAAAATGCATTTGTACAATAGAGTTAAAGTGGTACCTCGGGTTACATACGCTTCAGGTTACATACGCTTCAGGTTACAGACTCTGCTAACCCAGAAATAGTACCTCGGGTTAAGAACTTTGCTTCAGGATGAGAACAGAAATTGCAGCACAGCAGCAGCGGGAGGCCCCATTAACTAAAGTGGTCTTCAGGTTAAGAACAGTTTCAGGTTAAGTACGTACCTCCAGAACAAATGAAGTTCTTAACCCAAGGTACCACTGTACTTACATACATTCACCCGTCAAATGGAGAGTAGTTGATTTCTTCCCTACTGTAATGTGGCCATGAAAAATAAAAATAGTGTAATGTGGCCATGAAAAATAAAAATAGTGCATTTCTCCCCCAGCAGTCACATATTTGCAAACACTGATGGCCTAATTCCCTTTACAGTTCTGTTGCTTATATTGTAATTGTGTCGCTGACATTGCTTTCTGGCCTAGGCAATAAACATCTGAATTCCTTTTTGCAAGAGCATCAGGCTTCCAGAGTACACATTTAGCATACCCGTAGTCAGTGGGGATTAGCAAGATGCCCACCAAAACAGAAGCATCAAACCTAAATGTCAGGGCTGGAATTGGCAAACTCTAGGTGTGCGCTGAGCAAACGTCCAGGAGCCAACGAAGAGAGGTTTTAAAGGACTGGGTCCGGGAGGTTCGAATCTAGGCTGTGGTGTGATAAGGTCCAGGCTCAAGGGAACCTTTAATAAGAAAAGGGTGCTCTATTGCCAGGCTCCTTGGCATGCTGCGAATTGTTGATAAAAATTGGCAACGTTCATGCTGCCTTGTTTGTCTGGTTCATGCCAGACCTATTCGCCTACCCGTTTTCTTACGCATCCCCCTCATAACACACCTTTTAAAAATAATTAAGAAAACAGGGCAAACAAGCAGTACTCTCCACCCCCATCGCCACCTCTGGACCGACTTGAATAGGTCTTAGATAGCTTGTTTACATTGCTGGATGCCAAGAACATAGGTGATGAGAAGGCGCTGCCAGTTCATTGCCAACTATGCCTCAAAATCAGTTCTCTCTAGGGGGGAAGAGAAGTGCAGATACATTCTCTCCCTCCCTCTCTCCCTCCCTCTCTCATGTACACACACCAAATCGCTTCTATGAAACATGGGCACCTGAAAAAAACCCACCAGAGACATGAGAATAAGGGGAACCAGATAATGAAGGAGATTCCTTCTTTCTTCTGTTACCATGTGCAGGAACCATTGTGAGGGAAAGGCATCCATTAGCCTTCAAGACCAGTGCTTCTCCATGTCTCTGTGGCTCCTCAGGAAGATTCCTGAGGCTTAGCACCTTGGTTCCTGAACTGAACCCCAGTTCTCATTCCCCATTTTAGGAAAACAACATTCCACCCGTCATATGAAAACATCCTTAGACACTCCATAAACCATCTTCCTGGAGGGGTGGCAGAGAGCCGAGGGGGAGGGCTCCCGACGTATGGGAGCTAATATAGAAGTGCATTGTGCACACCTCTGTGGCTGCCTGGCTGCGGGAGCTGCATGAATTTGTGGGTACCGTCATATTGCTGTTTGGTTAAGTGCTCTGTTTAAATAGTCAGGCACCCTGCTGGTCCAAGGTGGGGCCAAGACACCACACACATGCTAATAAACCTGTGGTGTAAGAGCTGCAGAGACAGATATTTAGGCTGGCAAAGGTCTCTACCTGCATCCCTGAGAGACACTGGAATTTTCTAATTCGAGTGTGGACCTCAACCTTACTTGCTTATTCTCCACCATGAAATTCAACCATGATGATTGTGGTGAATTTAAAGGGCATGCTTAGCGTGCCAAAGCTTTTTCTCCCCAGCACTTTTGTTGGAAATCCAGCATTATTCCCATTTTGCAAACGGAAAGGCAATAAATGTTCCAATACAGGGCATGTAAGAAGTGCGCAGCTGAACTTTGGGGGTTTACATATTCATCTTGTGAATGTGGGGGAAGAATTTGGAGGGGTGGGGAAAGCCTAATGAAGATATTGCCGTACTTTTCTGCATATAAGACTAGGTTTATTTCTTTAAAAATAAAGTTTAAAAGTGGGCGTCGTCTTATACATGGGTAGTGCATGTATAAGTGCATGATTGGTTGCTCCTCAATAACCCTGTGCCATCTCCCCCCATTTTCTTAAATTTGAGTCCCCAAAAATAGGGGGCGTCATATGCATGGGGGCGTCTAATATACGGAAAACTATGGTAATTACATGCACATTAAAATATGTACATTAACCTTTACATACAGTATGTATTAGGATAATACCATCATACGTATTTACAGTGCTTTTTTTCTGGGGGGACGCAGGGAGACGCATACCCCTAAACATTTTGTCAATCTAAGTTTGGCCTCATTGAGGGGCAATATGAGTAGGAAAATGAGAGTACCCCTAAACATTTTTTTATTGAAAAAAAGCACAGCATATTTATATAAGAATGTATGGGAGTATATTAAATTGCATTTTTGTATATTGTTTCTTCCTACACATTTTTGTTCTTTTTTCCTTCTTTTTTCCCTTTCTGTATCTTCTTTATTTCTTTATAATTGAAATTCTTCCAATAAAGCCCTAATGTGCAGTATATGATTTGCACTTACATTAGGAGTTGAGTGAAAGCTTATTAAAACTTTGGTATTAAAGTGACCTAAATTAAACTGAATTCCCCAGGACTACCCTAATGATCCTTGAGGAGTTCTATCTAACTGAATTCTGGTGCAGCCTGACCTGACCCTTATCTGATCCAAATCAGAACTTAGTTACCCACTAAGTATTCATATTTCCTAAATGCAGTTCTCAGTTCAAAATGCATATGAGAGAAATGAGAGAAATAATATGCAAAAGTGACTTTCCAGTATGATTTTTTTATTATTAAAGTAAAGTTGTCATCAGTGATAAATGTGGAAGCAGAATACATTCCATTAATGTATAAACACATGTGAAAGTGGTGTGGTTAGAAGATAATCTGATTTGCCTATTATTAGACTACCCTGTGAGTTTGTGGGTAACAGAGGCACCAACTATAAGGAGTGGAAGGGGCAAGTTGATGCCCCGATGGCTAATAAGTCTAATTCCCTTTTAAACCTGTCTTAGCTGTATTAAGGAACACTTTATTTTGTCTGCTGTGGATCTCCTGACAATTTGCTGGATGACCCCAGATGCTAATATCGTATTAAAAATAGTAACTATTTCCAGTATCCACTTTCTGCATATATTGCACAGTTGTGTAAACCTTTGTTAGTCTTCCTCTCTAGTCATAATTTTTCTCTAAACTGAAAAACCCCAGACTCTTCAGTCTTTCAGCATTTTCCTCAGCAGCAGACCTGAACCTTCTGTTTTAATCACTGATTTCACTGTTACAATGATTGTGCTGTTTTAATGGGCTTATTTCGTTGTGAATTTAATTGTGGCTGTTTATTTTAACGTTCTGATGAAGCTGCTTTATTGTCTATTTTAATTACAGTGTTAGCTCGGGTTAAGAACTTAATTTGTTCCGGAGGTCTGTTCTTAACCTGAAACTGTTCTTAATTTGAAGCACTACTTTAGCTAATGGGGCCTCCTATAGCCGCTGCGACGCCGCTGCATGATTTCTGTTCTCATCCTGAAGCAAAGTTCTTAACCCGAGGTACTATTTCTGGGTTAGCAGAGTTTGTAACCTGAAGCGTATGTAAGCCGAGGTACCACTGTACATGTGTGTTTTTTTCTCATTTGTTTTTATACCTGTAAACCATTTAGAAGTTGCTGTGACAATTTAGTGGGTGCCTAACAGGGAACTGTTAATACTAATACTGGGGTCCCCCCAAGATCAAAACATGGTTGCTACACTTGTTAATAAATTGGGTTTGCTCGTTTTTTGTAAATCAGAAAAATTGTGTTGTTTATATCAGCATTGCAGAACCCAATTATTGGAAGTGGAAGAGCATCATCTCTGCCTGAATTTTTTAAAAAATAATGATTGATGAAAAGGAAATTTTAATTGAGTCCACACATTGAATTGACTATCCTTTCAGAGGTATTGTGAGACGATGTGTTATTATTTATTATTTTCTTGAATTTATACCCCACCTTTTCATCCACTGTGAAACCTAAGGTGGTGTGTTGTATCTATCTATCTATCATCTAATCTATCTATATCTATCTATCATCTATCTATCTATCATCTATCTATCTATCATCTATCTATCTATCTATCTATCTATCTATCTATCTATCTATCTATCTATCATCTATCATCTATCTATCTATCTATCTATCTATCTATCTATCTATCTATCTATCTATCTATCTATCTCTATCTATCTATCTCTATCTATCTATATCTATCATCTATCTATCTATCTATCTATCTATCTATCTATCTATCTATCTATCTATCTATCTATCATCTATCTATCATCTATCTATCTATCCAACATCTATCTATCATCTATCTATCTATCATCTATCTATCTATCTATCTATCTATCATCTATCTATCTATCTATCTATCTATCTATCTATCTATCTATCATCTATTTATCATCTATCTATCTATCTATCTATCATCCATCTATCATCTATCTGTCACACATACATTTAAAGGCAATGTACAGTAATTGCTCCCAGGTGGTCTCTCATCCAGGAACTGACTAGACCCAGAGCCAGACCTGCTCAGCTCCAGCAAGCTGATAGTCTCAAGTGCCATCAGATCATACTCTGCATGCTTAAAGCCCTACACAACTGGAACGCAATGCCATTTGATTTCAAGGAAGTAGCCGGTTACAGGCATATGACAAATTCACCTTCCTAGCAGGCTTTGGTGAATGAGTGCACTGCGACGTGTATAGTGCTTCAGATGGGAGTCTTGAAAATCTACTTTCCAAAACCTGAAATTTCTCTTTCCAGCCAGCTCTAATGCACACATATCTAATGCTTCTTTGAAAGCTCTAAACCTAATTTACATCTTTTAGCTTCAGGATAGAATGTGTCTCTCATTAAGCATGTAAAGCAAAACAGATGAGATGAACTTCCTTGCATTTGCATAAGTGTGTATAATAACAAAGGATAAAGCTAGAAAACCTGCCAGAGGATGTCTTTTGTTGATGCCTTTTTTGAAGAGCAGAACTCCAACTCTAATCGCTTCCCCTGCCTCAAGGCACAGAGAATCCATGCTTTCTTGTAGCGGGCTCCTTGGTGATGAATATTTACCGTACTGTGATAGCACAACAAAACGCTTCCTCTTTGCAGCCACCCAACATAACCACTTATTCCAGCTCCCACCGCCAAGTGCACATGACATTACCCACATCCCATAGGTACCCCATAACTTCTTGAGAAATACTCTGGTTTGATGCACTTCCATTGGGTTAGAAAATGGAAGTTGTGTTTAAGCTGAGGTGTGTACAGTTTAGGCAGCAGTTCCACAGGCACAAATGCTAGCTTCAGTAAATTGGAGCTTCCCATAGGGGAAAAAAATAGGGATACAGGTGGCGCTGTGGGTTAAACTTGCCAATCAGAAGGTTGGTGGTTCGAATCCCCGCAACGGGGTGAGCTCCCATTGTCCAGTCCCTGCCAACCTAGCAGTTTGAAAGCATATCAAAGTGCAAGTAGATAAATAGGTACCACTCCAGCAAGAAAGTAAACGGTGTGTCTGTGTGCTGCTCTGGTTCACCAGAAGTGGCTTAGAAATGCTGGCCACATGACCCGGAAGCTGTACGCCGGCTCCCTCGGCCAATAAAGTGAGATGAGCACCACAACCCCAGAGTCGGCCATGACTGGACCCAATGGTCAGGGGTCCCTTTACCTTTACCTATAGGGAAATAAGGGACGCGGGCAGTAGCATAGCGTGGGTTGTCAGCACCCGGGGCAAGGCAAGTAATTTGTGCCCCCTAACCCGTGGATTTGCGCCCCCTAACCCTAACCCAGATGTTGCGCCCGGTGCGGCCGGCCCCCCTGCACCCCCATGCTACGCCACTGGACGCGGGTGGCACTGTGGGTAAAACCTCAGTGCCTAGGACTTGCTGGTTGTAAGGTCGGCGGTTCAAATCCCCGCGGCGGGGTGAGCTCCCGTCGTTCGGTCCCAGCTCCTGCCCACCTAGCAGTTCGAAAGCACCCCTAAGTGCAAGTAGATAAATAGGTACCGCTTTATAGCGGGAAGGTAAATGGCATTTCCGTGTGAGGCACAGGTGCTGGCTCACCAGTTGCAGCTTCGTCACGCTGGCCACGTGACCCGGAATTGTCTTCGGATGGCGCCAGCTCCCGGCCTCTTGAGCGAGATAAGCGCGCAACCCTAGAGTCGGTCACGACTGGCCCGTACGGGCAGGGGTACCTTTACCTTTATAGGGAAATAAATCAGGTAATGGGCATCGGGTGAAGACATCCACACAAACACCCTCAGTTGGTACTGCATAGGGTGGCCTGGGGTCAGTCCCTCTCTCTCAATCTGACCTATTTCACTGGGCTGTTGTGATGCTAAAATGGTGTCCTCTGGATGTTGTTGGACAGCACCTTTCATAATCCCTGACCATTGGCCATGCTGAGTTGGGTTGATGGGAACTGTAGTCCCAAACAATCAGGGGGCACCAGGTTGAGGAACACTGGCTTATGAATATGAAGGCATAGTGGAACATTTCCCAAGTTTTCAGTTCCAAGGTGAATTCAACTGCTTAGAAGTGCATGATCAGAACCCCCCTAGCAAATGTTGCCAGTCTTATCAAAACTCTTCTGGCTTCCTTCATAATTCTCCAGATGTTAAGGAGGATTTTGTATCTTGTTCCTGGTAAGGAGGACACAGCAGACGTAGCATTGATGCAAACCATCTGTTTCTTTTGTCTTAACACTTTCTGTTCCATTTCTCCTTCATCTCTTCCCTCCTTTCCATTCTCTCCTTTTAACCCCCTCCCTCTTTTTACCAAGGCCTCTGATAAATAAACAGTGAGGTTACGACAGGTATGAGGAAACAACAGAGATGTTTTTGGACTGCAGTTTCATCATCACTAACCATTCAACATGCTGGCTGGGGCTGATGAGAGTTGGAGCCCAACAACGTTTGGAGGGCCGCAGGTTCCCCATTAGTGGTTGACTTCCATTTCCTAGCAAATGTGCTTTTTTATCCTATTCCTCCCCCTCCAAATCTTTTGTGAATGAGTATCTAAGTTCTGTTGCTGCTTTACTGTTGTTTGAATGTGTTAAACAATCATCGCTTTAAAAGCCACATGAAACTTGTGCTCCTCAATGTCTGCAGTTTGCATGAACTTAACCTCCCTGCTTTAATACTCTAAAAGAGGATTCTTCCTACATTTGGTGTTGGTGTGGGGAAAATAGACAATCTTCAGTTCATTTTTTATATCCATAAAACATGAATGAGCACGGCTTAATAAATTTGCCTTCCTTAAGGTAAAAGGTAAAGGGACCCCGGACCATTAGGTCCAGTCGTGACCGACTCTGGGGTTGCGGCGCTCATCTCGCTTTATTGGCCGAGGGAGCCGGCGTACAGCTTCTGGGTCATGTGGCCAGCATGACTAAGCTGCTTCTGGCAAACCAGAGCTGTGCATGGAAACACTGTTTACCTTCCCACCAGAGTGGTACCTATTTATCTACTTACACTTTGATGTGCTTTTGAACTGCTAGGTTGGCAGGAGCAGGGACCGAGCAACGGGAGCTCACCCTGTCGCAGGGATTCGAACCACCAACCTTCTGATTAACAAGTCCTAGGCTCTGTGGTTTAACCCACAGCGCCACCCGCGTCCTGCCTTCCTTAAGAGGATCTATCTAATGTTAACTTGGGGTGGGGGATATTTGCCTTGGCTTTGGAAGCAGAAGAGTAAAATATACCAGGGTTGACAACATCCATCTGTGCCCACACTTCAGCAGGATGGACCTCTGTTTCCACAATAGGACTTCCCCTCCGTCTCCTCTCTCTGCAACCCCCAACTCAGATCAGCCCTGGATCTTCCTCTGGGGCAGTTTGTGGGGTAGGGGAATGCAGGGAGCTGCTGGCAGGGGGAGGGAAGAAGGAGAACACCCACTGCATGAGTGCTTGTGCAACGCTGTGCAACTCTGGGTGTTACTCCTGGTGATGAAATTGCTTCTGAAATACGCTTTCCCAACATATATCCCATAGGTTTGCTCCTTCTTAGAAAACTTGCCCTGAGACTTCAAAGCAGCTTTATTAATATTGCTACACAGTGTCCTATAGATCTAAGAAACTTGCTGGAATGATTTTAGCTGACTTTGGGGCAGCATACTGAGGGAATTGTCATCTTCAATGAGAAAGGAACTTTGCCATGTTGCACTCCAGCTCTCATTTATTCTCACAGCATTTCTGTGCAGATGTCCACACCAGGCAGGCATGTCCAAAGTCCGTTTTGGGGGCCTAATCTGGCCCACCAGTCGGTTTAATCCAGCCCTGTGGCAGTTTATTTCCTGGGATAAAATCCTAAAAAAAAAAACCCTCCACAACTTCAATCCTTAAAAAATGTCAACAACTTTGGTTAGCCCTTTGGTCAGCCCTCACAGCCCTTCACTTCATCAAATTATTATTATTATTATTATTATTATTATACTTTGGGAAAAGTTTGGACACCACTACATCTATAATCTCAAAGACTTCTGGACACCAAGGAAATCAATGTTTTAATCCAACCCTGGTTTATATGCTCATGCACAGAGAGGGAATCAAAGCTATTAAGCAGATAGAAGGTAAGGTAAAGGTAAAGGGACCCCTGACCATTAGGTCCAGTTGTGGCCAACTCTGGGGTTGCAGCGCTCATCTCTCTTTATTGGCCAAGGGAGCTTTCGAACTGCTAGGTTGGCAGGAGCAGGGACCGAGCAATGGGAGTAGGTAAAGGTAAAGGGACCCTTGACCATTAGGTCCAATTGTGACCGACTCTGGGGTTGCGGCGCTCATCTTGCTTTATTGGCCAAGAGAGCCAGCATACAGCTTCCGGATCATGTGGCCAGCATGACTAAGTCGCTTCTGGCGAACCAGAGCAGTGCACGGAAACGCCGTTTACCTTCCCGCCGGAGCGGTACCTATTTATCTACTTGCACTTTGATGTGCTTTCAAACTGCTAGGTTGGCAGGAGCAGGGACCGAGCAACGGGAGCTCACCCCGTCGTGGGGATTCGAACAGCCGACAAGTCCTAGGCTCTGTGGTTCAGCAAGTCCTAGGCTCTGTGGTTTAACCCACAGTGCCACCCGGTCCCAGATAGAAGGTAGAATAACTTTATATAACTCACCTGTATATAACTCACCTTATAACTTTGCTCATTCTGTTTGCCTGGCAACACTGCCTGAAACCCTCATCTTACCCATATTCTCTTTATTGCTGAAATTTTCTCAAGGGAAGGCACAATCATTTCTGCCATCATCACCCTCAAGGAAAGGAGCAATTGTTTGGCACCACACATTCAAGAATGCACTCCTGCTCCCTCTTTGGGGTAGGAGGAGCAGGTGTGAGTAGCTTGAAACTCTTTTCAGCCTGTCACAAAGCTTTCGCTGCCATTTTTGTCTTTCGGGCTCAGCTTCTCTTGCATACTGCCAATCAGATTTAGCCACGTGCTGACATTACTGAGGGTAAATGAAGTGAATTCAGCTTGAGGTTGCCCTCATTCTGAATTCACATTGCCCTTATTCTGAATTAGCACACACAAAAAACATTATGCAGCCATATCTAGGCGATGTCATTGTTCCTAAGAAAAAGACCTACCGGTAATTTGAAAGCAGGGAGATGAATGGGATAAAATCAGCATCCAAGCAAAGGCTTTGAACAAATAAAAAAGAGGGGAAATTCACAGGAAACATTTCAGCCCCCGACCCCAAAATCTTTTTTTTTAAGAAAAAAAAATTATTCAGCAGCAAACATTTGTATCAGTTAGCTTCAATGGGAAAATTAAGCACAATGCCTGTATCTCTCTCCTTGTGAGAGCAGTGGGACTTAATGTATGCTTACCTTTGACTGGATCATGCCCATGTTCTTTGGCTCTGCTCCCATATATTCTATTATTACACCTTGCCTCTCATTCCTAGAAGCTCATAATCCACTCAAGGTCTAGCCAAAGAACTTCATCCCAGTCACTTTGTCAAAGTAACAAGACATTTCCCCACTATGGGATGCGCACAAGGCCACATCAGTTGACAGAAGAGCTGACAGAGAGCAAGCTCTAGTGGGTTCTCAGATTTATGTCTCTCGAAACACACCATCCCCTGTCAAATTGCACTCAATACAGTAAAATTATGGAGTCTTGCAACGAAAAAGGCGGGGAGGGGGAGCTCAGTTCCTAACTGATGCAGGGGATTACTGGCTGAAAGTATGCTCTTCAGGGAGCAATCTAAGTGTTATATTTACATTTGGCTTGGACTTATTTGCAGGGAGGAATTTAAAATGCAAATATTTTAAAAGCATAGAGTGTTGGGAGAGAAACGGAGTGTGGGTACTTCTGTTTTCCTTAACAAGAAATAAAGTGAACCGTTTTCTCGACTTTCTTTATTGGAATCTTAATGAGACCATAATTACGACAGCAAGAAATGGGGGGGGGGGGAATGTAGCACTTTAAAGGCTCATTGTTGCTATCCAGAGTGGGCTCCAGATTTCTTTCTTTCTGAAAATAAACTCGTCTCTGTTTTCCACCATTTGCAATCCTCAGGCTCCTTTCCCTGTAACATTCCTGTAGCAGCCTGATGGACGTTAATAGGAGCATACCAGACTATGTGGTTTGAGAAGCAGGACCATGCAGTGTGGGCCACAGTCCTTGAGACTGTGTAGTTGTACTTTAACGTAAATACAAATGTAAGCCACCTCGAAGCCAACTCAACCTGTGTTTGAGCACCACCTTTATTTAGCACATTTATGTTCCAATGTGCTTGCAGTGGCATCGATGACACCACCCTGTTTTACCATCACAATAACCTTTGAGGCAGAGTAGGTTAAAGCAAGAACTTTCTCCAGGCCATGGAGCCAGATGGCTGAATGAGGGAGGATTTGAACCCAGCCAATATTCCGTCCAATGTATGTCATAGCCACAATGGTACTCTGAAAGACGTTGTGGCAAAGGTAACACAAAAACAAAACAAAGAAAGAACAAGAACAAGAAGCATTTCCAGAGAGTGAAGCTATGAATTGAGGGTAAAGGGATGGCTGACCCCATATTTTGACCACAGCTATCCCAGACCATCAAAAGCTATCCACACATGCTTTTTTCAAATAGATCCCCTTTTGAGATTGGATCACACACAACAGAAATGAGCATTGTGTATGTGGTATCCTGTGATAGACACCTACCTCGTTCCAATAGCTGGATTCAAACCACATATACAGTGACAATGTATTTGAGAAGAGTGATAAAGACTAAATCCAAACCTGAGGTGCCATACACAGCAAGGGTTAAAATCTGATGTAGGATTCTCTTGCTGAACTAGGCATTTGTGAGACAATGGCTTTAGCTGGCCAGTTAAGCACCTTGATTGCCATAACCAAAGGCGTTACTCTGTGCTGCAGGGTAAATGGGTGGGTATTTCCCCATCCCACATGGCTGGTAGTTAGAAGAAGAATAAGAAAGTATAGTGGTAGTTCAGGTTACGAACTTAATTCGTTCCAGAGGTCCATTCCTAACCCGAAACCATTCTTAACCTGAGGCGCGCTTTCGCTAATGGGGCTACCCACTGCCCCTGTGGCACCAGCGCAAAATTTCCGTTCTCATCCTGGGGCAGAGTTCTCAACCCGAGGTACTACTTCCGGTTTAGCGGTGTTTGTAACCCGAAGCATGTGGCAAAGCAATCATATGCATATTTAACTTCAGGTAGGTAGCCATGTTGGTCAGACACAGTAGAAATATATTTTAAAAATTAAAAAAAATGTCCAGTAGCACCTTAGAGACCAACTAAGTTTGTTCTAGGTATGAGCTTTCATGTGCATGCACACCAGTGTGGTGTAGTGGTTAAGAGCGGTAGTCTCGTAATCTGGGGAACCGGGTTCGCGTCTCCGCTCCTCCACATGCAGCTGCTGGGTGACCTTGGGCTAGTCACACTTCTCTGAAGTGTTTGTTGTGGGGGAGGAATGGAAAGGAGAATGTTAGCTGCTTTGAGACTCCTTAAAGGGAGTGAAAGGCAGGATATCAAATCCAAACTACTACTACTCTTCTTCTTCTTCTTCTTCTTCTTCTTCTTCTTCTTCAGATAAGAAGTATATCTGAAGACGTGTGCATGCACATGAAAGCTCATACCAAGAACAAACTTAGCATACTTAATTATCAGCTGAATATCAATATAGATGAACTCAATTTAAGTTCAGTGAGGGGGGAACATGAGTGATCTGAAGACCCTGCTAGAAGATCAAACCTATCCATTCTGAAGAAAATCAGCCCTGAGTGCTCACTGGAAGGACAGATCCTGAAGCTGAGGCTCCAATACTTTAGCCACCTCATGAGAAGAGAAGACTCCCTGGAAAAGATCCTGATGTTGGGAAAGATTGAGGGCACAAGGAGAAAGGGACGACAGAGGACGAGATGGTTGGACAGTGTTCTCGAAGCTAGAAACATGAGTTTGACCAAACTGCGGGAGGCAGTGGAAGACAGGAGTGCCTAGCGTGCTCTGGTCCATGGGGTCACGAAGAGTCAGACACGACTAAACGACTAAACAACAAAGCATGTGGTTATTCAGGAAAATATTCTGTATGAAGCACCCCATAAAAGTTTGTTTACCGGCTACCACCAGAGCCATGATGTCCGGCTCTCAAGAAAACAGAAGAATCAAAAGAAAAAAACAAGAAACATGAATGGCAGTGCATCTGCAATAAAGCACACTCAAGTATGACACAGATTTGATCACAGTCCAGCTCAACGCCAGATAAGCTGCCTAACTGTTTCCACACATGTAGTGCTGGTACACATGGGGTGGAATACATTAGCTGGAAACAACCTATAAACAAGACTATTATGTCTCTCCCAGTCTGATGGATGTAGATCTAAAGGCAAGGGGAAGTTGAGGTGAGTTGCTGTTATTTGGTAACCTGGTACACAAAGAGTAGCTGGAAGGAAAAAGAACAGACTTCAGGGAAATCACATGGCATGCTGACATTGCACTCTACGGTGTACATTTGCTACATATTAAATTAGCTGTGACCATCTTGTCCTGGCTTCCTTGCTCTTACAGAACGTTCTTTACACCCCCTTTCCTTAAACATTTGCACTCTGGAAGGTACACAGCTGGCTCATTCTCCTGAACAGCATCCAAACTTTTTGCATGTAAATTTGCCAGTCAACAAAGATGCAACAAAGCCGCTCTTTTGTTTTCGTTTTCAAAGTGTACAGATTAATTCTACTGCTTAAGGAGTCCTTTAGAGATATGAATATTTATTTGAATCTCCGCAAGATGCCTGAATTTCCATATTGTGTTTGACCATACTCAGAAAGCTTTGTAGTGTAGTGGGAAGATTCTTGGACTTGAACTGTGGAGACTTGGGTTCTTAATTCCTGCTCACCTCCAGAGCACGTTATTGCAATTTCCCATAATATAATGCATTTTTGTTTGCTATTTTTATTAATATATACATTTTTATGCACATTTTCCTCAAATGTGCACATTTTTGTATACAATGGAGAGCTGTACTACATAATTTAAAGTGTGAATCTCAAAGTTCAATGTACTTTACAGTCTTCGCCACATTCATTCTCAGAGTAACAGCACGGTAAGATTAAAATACGCTTCCTTCCCATCACAGTGATGATGGGGCACTCCCAAAGTCACACAAAACCACTATAGGAACTGAATCCTGACCCTCCTTGAAGCTTATTGCCACTTTTGTAGGTAACAGACAGATGGTAACACAAAGAATTATTGTAGGCTGCTGGCTACTGTTCCCATTTGGCTTTAGCTTCTTGTTCTCTTCCTTTTGCTCCATTTATGTGATACATTTTCTGAGCAAAAAGGTTGCTGCCACCACACATTTTAACCAATGCTAGACTCATGCCACTGCCGGTTGTGTAAGTGAGTGAGCTAGGATCCGGCCGTTATGGATCTGTGCTGACTCAGAAATCGGAGTCTGCTTTTAATTTCCTTTCTCTCGTTTCCTTTCATCCTGTGAGAAATAACTATGAGGTAAATCAAGTGGCCTGTCTCCACAGGCTGTCCTTGGCTTGGCATACGAAGGCCTACCAAAGAAAGGATCCATCAATTCTGTGATTGCCGTCAATTCTGTGGGCTTTGTTAGTTTGAATAGTGTTTGGTTTCCCAAACATTAATTGGTCATGCCGCTATTTACTGGTAAGCCTCAAAATCCTGGACACCATATTTCTGCTCATAAAACCAGAATATGTGGGTGTGAGTCTGTGACTGTTTTGCATGCATCAATGTGTTCTGGTTTCAAAAATCAGATTTTTCTGATCTGGATTAAATGTGTGGATGATGAGAAAACAACAACACCTGGAACCATTGCTAGACTCTCTGCAGCGGGAGGAGAAATGTCCATTGTGGCTATCCTCTAGCATTAAATATGTTACTGAATAGGTATTAGCCCTCAAAAATGTTGTGCAATTAACAGTTGGGTGTACTAGACTTGTCAAAGGGCCAGGGCTTTTTTTCAGCCGGAACTCGCCGGAACTCAGTTCCAGCACCACTTAGGTGGGCACCATTGCCATTCTCAGAGAAACAGGGAGGTGTTCAATGTGAGCTTTGGAAACTCTTTTTCTAGAAAGAAATAGCACTGCAAAGGGCTATAATCAAAACTTGGAAATAAACACATATCCCTAATCCATTGATACACTGGGTTTCTTTTTGCCTTTTGCAGGTTACAACGTTTTTCATAGTGCCCGGAGGCTTAGAAAGGAAGTGCTATTGACATTCAAAAACATGGCTTGAAAGGGAGTTTGTACTGTGCATGGTTTTTACTCCAAGGGTCAAACTAAAGATTATGTGGAAGATCCAGGTTTGCAATGCTGCTTAACAAATCAGCCACAGAGGACCCAATCTGAATTGCACCATGGCACAAGCAGCGTGGAGGTTCTACATGGGCTTTGCTCTTTTATAGTTTTGATAATAGATTTTATGTTATTGTACTATTATGCTGTTCACTACTTTGAGGGATAAAAAGCTTATATATAAGTATATCTGAAGGAGCGTCTCCACCCCCATCATTCTACCCGGACACTGAGGTCCAGCACTGAGGGCCTTCTGGTGGTTCCCTCACTGCGAGAAGCTAAGTTACAGGGAACCAGGCAGAGGGCCTTCTCAGTAGTGGCACCCTCCCTGTGGAACGCCCTCCCACCAGATCTCAAAGAGAACAACAACTACCAGACTTTTAGAAGACATCTGAAGGCAGCCCTGTTTAGAGAAGCTTTTAATGTTTGATGTATTACAATATTTTAATATTTTTTTTTGGAAGCCGCCCAGAGTGGCTGGGGAAGCCCAGCCAGATGGGCGGGGTATAAATAAATTATTATTATTATTATTATTATTATTATTATTATTATTATTAGGGATGAAACAAGGGAGGGAGAGGGGGAGAGAGAGGGAGAGAGAGAGAGATGTAGCATAACACCCAGTATAGACACTTTAATAGTAGCAGCACTGAAAAGGGTGATTTGATTTGGGGACCACTTTCCTACACATGCAGCTGCTTTTAGGGGGGAAAAATTATTCAGCTGAACGATCTTGTCACAGATATCCTATGGGATACCTGTGTAGATCCTCACTTATCATAGTCCTCTCATTCCAGTAGTGGGCAGGCATCATGATATGCAGAGAGGAACTATGGATAGCAGGGAAGTTTTCCCTTCACCAAGGCTTCTGGAGGTGCAGGTGAAAGTCAGCAGATCACTTGCCATATCTCCAAAGGGACAAAGAGAGACACCTATCTAGTGCTGAGCCAAAAATGTGTGCTTCCTTGAAAATGGCAAGTGGCACTTTTAAAGGAAGTGATTGACAACTTGAGCTGAAGACAAGTGGACCATGCTGTCAGATATGTCCTTTAAGCTCCTATTTCAGATGAGGTCACCTTGAATATTGTGTACATTAAAACCCTTTTTCCCAAATTTGGTTCCAAAACATACTTTCAAGAAACTTGACTTACCTTTAATCAGGAGTGAGCTTTGTCCTCTTCTAAAAAGTAACCTCCCCAGTAAAAACCAAGCTCCCCAACATTGCTACTAATGCCTACTGTTCCCTCCAAAGTATGATTTATACAAATTGTGTAGAACCACCAGCTTTGGTTATCTACTTCTCAGTTTGGTTTGCAGTGGCGTAGCGTGGGGGGTGCAGGGGGGCCAGCCGCACCGGGCGCAACATCTGGGGGTTAGGGTTAGGGGGTGCAAATCCACGGGTTAGGGGGCGCAAATTACTTGCCTTGCCCCAGGTGCTGACAACCCACGCTACGCCACTGTTGGTTTGGTTTGGTTATCAACTTCTCAGTTTGGAAACATGAAGTAAACAAGTAGAAGTAGGCATGGAAATGGGGATGAATAGCTCCTAGGCAATCTATTTGGGAGAGGATTGTTTCACTTTTTGTGAACACACTCAGCAGTGGTGACTTTTTCAAGCTGGCTGAAATAATTCAGAAACTTTTGAGAGGAGTTTTACACCCTTCTGGATCTGGCCATTGAGTTCCTCCACGTGCTCCAGCTTCCCTCGTGTTCAGTGTCCAACAACTCCCATGCCTGCACATTTAAAGATGAGGTAGCTGGGAAGCTGGAACTTTGAAAACTCCACCGTGTCATGAAGGGAAATTCAGTTATTATCTCTAATATAACACAGGTGTTTAATAGGCTTTTCAGCAGTCTGCCCCCGACATGCAGCTCAGCAGAACAATAACTTTGTCAGCTTTTTTGTAACACTATCCTAAATTGTATAGCTGAGAATTTCTCTGTCAGATGACAACTGCCATTACCTCAAGAGTTTACCAGTTCCCAGAAGGTTTTCCAAGACCCCTTGGGCCGCTGCATTTTGCAGATTGTGTTACAGAACTAAAATATACATTAAAATGTGATCTTGGCAAAGGGATAGTTATCTTGTCAAAAGCAATGTAGAAGTGGAGTAAGGATAAGACTTTCAAGGAATTAATGTTCATTGTTCAACACCATTTAAAGCAGACATATTCTTCAGACACACATTTTCTTCTTTCCTTCTCAGGTATATTTGCAAGTACAAATGTGTGTGTCCCAGTACAGAGGCAGACACATGAACACACATAACATTTGTTATGTTAAGGGCAAGTGTAGTTCTTTGCTATTGTAAGCTATTAAATAAACTAGGTGCAGTAGTAGTCCCACATACGGCACATTACAGTTTGTCTAATTATGAGGTTACAAATGCATAGACGACAGTGGCGAAGCTATCCCTATCCATTTAGAGGTGACACACCAACTCTGAGCCACTAACATCACTTGGGCCTCCAGTGACAGTGATGGATTGAAGAGCAGCCCCAAACTACACACCTGCTCATGCAAAGGGGTGCAACTCCATCCAGAACCAGTATACAACCCAATTCCTAGACCTGAGCACAACCAATCCATAATATTTCCCTCGTGCCATGAATCAGCCACAGTGTATTAGCCATCATCCAGCCTGCGATAGAATCAAAGCACTGCTTTAGGATATGCACAGCCTCTCCCGATTCATACATTACAAAGAAATACTGCTAGCTCTGATCATCAGCATACAGTCATACCTCATGTTACATTTGCTTCATGATACTTTTTTTCAGGTTGCATCCTGCAGCGACCTGGAAGTACCAGAAAGGGTTATTTCCGGGTTTTGCCGCTCACACATGTGCACAAGCACTAAATCCCGCTTCACGCATGCGCACAAGCACCAAATCACACTGCACACCTGCGCAGATACAGCGCTTCAGGTTGTGGGCTTTTCATGTTGAGAACGGGCCTCCGGAATGGATCTCATTTGCAACCAGAGGTACCAGTGTACTGGTGACACTGTGTCCCCACACCCCTTTTGATTGTCCCCATCAGCTTAAAATTATATAGCACTGGGTACAACACCATGCCCTGTGGCAACCTTCTGATTAGAAGTGCAAGTTAGCATTTAAACAACAACAACAACATGTAGTTGAGAACTTAAGAAGAGCCTCTTTCAAGATGGAGGATGTGGGAGATCATAGCCTGGTCATAGTTAATCCATACACATGGGTGTAGCCCAGGAGAGCAGCTGCTCCCTTTTTATGGAAAAATTAAATGGTGAGAGACTATTCAACAGCCCAGCTCATCGGGGTGCAAGTCCCCTGCAGGTCCATGCAGTCAGTAAAAGAAGGAAGTTCCAGCCAAGTAATTTGGAGCAAAACAGTTGTCAGTAGACCATGATCTTTATTGTTGCGCAACAGGTCCCCACAGGAGTAAGAACCCCGAGCATGGGGTGACATCCTCTTTTAAAACATCCCTCTTTCCCCCAGAATACACTTCGAGCAGCATCAGTGTGGTGTAGTGGTTAAGAGCGGTAGTCTCATAATCTGGGGAACCGGGTTCGCATCTCCGCTCCTCCACATGCAGCTGCTGGGTGACCTTGGGCTAGTCACACTTCTCTGAGGTCTCTCAGCCCCACTCACCTCACAGAGTGTTTGTTGTGGGGGAAGAAGGGGAAGGAGAATGTTAGCCGCTTTGAGACTCCTTAAAGGGAGTGAAAGGCGGGATATCAAATCCAAACTACTACTACTACTACTACTACTATTCTTCTTCTTCTTCTTCTTCTTCTTCTTCTTCTTCTTCTTCTTCTTCTTCTTCTTCTTCTTCTTCTTCTTCTTCTCTACATCACTAGCATGTCACAAATGGGGAGGGGGTATACAAGGGTAGCACAAGTTTGACATTAGGTCACTTTATCAGACACCTTTCCCAACACCTCTTAAGTACCCATCACCAAAAGAACAATAAAACTCTTTACATACCCTTGCCCTCAGGACTTGTCTGGAGATGGGCTTTCAGAACACCTGACTTCCTAAACTGCCTCTTTGAATGTCTGTTGTTGCCCCCTTGGTCACTCCCTAGATGGGGTGCCATGTATGTGCTCTCATGCTTGGGGAATTATGGTGGAATGCCCTGTTCCTGCTTCTTGGTTCATGGAGGGAGGTGGAGCCCAAATTCACCTTTCTTTAAGGGTTAAAATGGCGTTGGAATGAGGAGAGTCGGTTAAAGTCTGGATTTCCTACGAATTTATAAAGCTAGGTATCTTCCCTGAGCTGTCAAGTCGAAAGGATACATTCAGGCATAATACTTGTAACATTGTAACAACTTTAAAGATGTGCCCCTCCTGTCATTTCCATAAGACCCTTAAATCAAGTAAATAAATAAAAATACTTAACTAAAAGTAGAAATATCAGTATATTTTAAATTGAAACACCTGCTGAGGTCATTTGGTGATGTTGTGGCACATTCTAATGATGCAACTGGCAACCCAACTGAGTGATAGGTGTGGCTTCTGTGAATTGGCCAATCACATTGCAGATAGCTTGGTCGTCCCACCCCCCAATATAAGTCCTGGCTACGCCCATGTCCATGCACATTTCCTTTCACAGGAGAATAGCATTGAATGGGTATGCAAAGTCTTGCATGACACTGGGCTTTACACTCCTTCATACACCCATTGCATGGGTATGCAAAGTCTTGCATGACACTCCTTCAGTTTCCTACACTTGGGGTTTTGTGATATGGAACTGAATTGAAGTGATAACAGCCCTTTAGACAAGGGAAGCAAGGCAAATTGTCCCAAGGACCTGATCTACCCAGCAGTTGGTCAGAAAGGGGTCCAACTGTGGGTGTCTTCACACACTACATTCATAGTTATTTCCAGTCAGGAATATGTCCTATTGTGGCTGCAGTTGATACAGGAGGGAAACCAAAGGAGAGAGAATTTAAACCGAATGGTATATTTTCTAGCTCCTGGAGGCTGAACATTCAAACGGCAGGCCCAGGGAAATGCAAAGAAATAAACAAATGCCATTTCCAGAGGCAGCCTTCACACATCCAGAGCTCAAAGGTTACAAATAGTCTTTGTGCAGTTTTCCCACCCAGTTGGCATTCAAAACAGCAGCATCTCCCCCCCTTTTGAAAAAAGCACATGGATTTATGGAAATAAATGGGAATAGGTATATATTTAAGTGTTTTTCTCCCTCCCTCTGAATATTCAGTTTGAATTTTGTACTGAAGACTTGAAGGGAACTTTCCTTCTAAAAATGTTTATTCACATCGAGTTTCACCACCCATCTCCAAGCGCTGTTCCCCATGGGCATAGTGAGGGACGTATATGTGTTTCCCAACCCACCCACAACTGCCCCCCAAAAGCTGCAGACAGCAAGAAAAAGTCATTTTGCTGTCTAGCCTTATTAAAGAATATAGCTGGTTCCTAATAGTAAGCCCTCATCCCCCACACGTTTCTTGCACCAACCCTCACATTCCTCGCCAGAGGAATTTAGTTCACCTCCTTAGAAGCTGCTTATTAAAAAGGCAGGCAGCCTGGTTCTGTGTTTTCAGTACAAGAACAGCAGCAAAGGCTTAACTAATCTATATTTTTATTGCCATAATTAAGCTATGCACTTGCTAATAAAAAAGGCAACACTTGAAATTAAGTCTCCCTTTCCAAATTTTGCATTCATATTTATGAAATGATTATGCACATAACAGGGCCATTCTTTAAAGACTTATTAGAAAGCAAGTTATAAAACCTAGTCTTAATAAATCCTTAATAGCTGCTGCTCGGGCAATCTGCTAGTCTCCACCTCCTCCCCATTGCCAAAGTGGTGTGTTTTAGACTGGACGGAAAACACAAATGCATACAGCCAGACGCTCCCAGGGCCATAGCTTGTGGCTCAAAGTGTATCTGTGTGAACGGAGGCTGATTTGTACCTTCAGTGTCCAGTACTGTCTCTCCACTACGAAGGTATAAGGTCCATCACACCATATTGGCAGACTCGCCCATACACATTAGGGAGTAAGTACCACACATCAATAATCAATAATATTTATTACGGCCATAGGCCCATACAGGTAAAAACAACACATAAATAACAGCTTGTGCACATGGGGGAAAAAACAGTCGCTAAAAAACCACAGTAACAATAAAATACTATAAAATGGAATGGCATACTACGCCTTAGTTAGCTTGTAGTGCTCCTTGGCGTCGCTTTTGGGTGAGGACAGCGACCAGGAACCTAGCCACATTCAGGGTCGTATGGGTATCCTTATCCTGCAAAATTTGAGCAAGGTGGAATTTTGGTGGGGTACCCTCTAGTTTCTGTATGATTGATCCCAACAAATTTGCCCGTGGCACATTGAACAGGGGGCAAGTGAACATGATGTGCTGGAGCGACTCCGACGTCTCCTTATCACATTCGCACATGGCGGGGGCTTGGCCCTTTGAGAATCTATGTCTCAGGACGTTGGAGGGAAAAACGTTGAACCTCACTTTGGTGAAGGCCAGTCTATGGGCAACAGTCGAGAGGGAGGAGAGGTATGATGGAACACAGTAAGTTAAAGTGATACCAATGTTCTGGAGCGAACAAACACCTCCCCCCAGCATATAATTTCGCTGTAGATCAATGTCATCCAGTCTTTGGCGGATCAGTCTTTGAGCAGTAATTTGGTCTAATTTTAGGGAATCTGAAGGAGAGATTCCATAGCTCAGGAGTTTGGCATGAATTCTACTAGTCCACACATCTATTGTGTAAAGCTTTTGTACTACCAACCTTACTGTATGCCTGTGAAACATGGAGCATTTATAAACACCATCTCCAACTCCTTGAAAGATTCCATCAATGGTGTCTCCAAAAAATTTTCACACATTGCTTGGGAAGACAGGCAAACTAATGCCAGTGTACTGGAAGAAGCAAAGATCACCAGTGTTGAAGCAATGATTCTTTAACATCAATTTTGTTGGACTGGTCATGTTGTGCGGATTTCTTCCAAAGCAACTACTCTATTCTGAACTTAAAAATGGAAAGCGTAATGCTGGTGGTCGGCAAAAGAGATTTAAAAACTGTCTCAAGGCAAAACTAAAAAAAAAATGTAGTATAAACACCAAGAATTGGAAAACACTTGCCTGCGAGCGCTCCAGTTGGAGAACAGCCTTTACCAAAGGTGTCATGGGCTTTGAAGACACTTGAACTCGCATTCTGAGCAAGGGAGAAACGTGCTAAGAGGAAGGCACGCTTGGCAAATCTACACCGTGATCAACTCCCGCCCAGAAACCAATGCCCCACTGTGGAAGGACATGTGGATCCATAATTGGCCTCCACAGTCACTTATGGACTCATTGTTAAAACCGTGTTTATGGAAGACAATCTTAATTGGCTACAAGTGATCGCCAAAGAAGAAGAAAGAAGAAGATCACACATCACAGGGGGACTTAGGTGAAGGACTTGATGTGTAGGACTTGATGTAAGTGTGATTTGCAGGGAGGATGGGGGAAGCCACTCAGCGCCTTCCAATTTTTATAAATTATCCACAGGAAATCGAAAGCACAACACACTTTTTATGTGACACTTGTACAAATTTCAATACATGAATGAAAGCAGACCCTCCAAGTGTCCCTATTTTCCAGGGGCAGCCCCATATTTACCAAAGCCATCCTGTTTTCTTATTTGAGCCTGGAATGTCCCACTTTTCCTTAGGATGTCCCTATTATCACCAGAGAAATGTTGGAGCGTTTGGTAGGCTTGTCCATATTTTCATCAGAGAAATATTAGAGGGCATGGAGTTATGTAACCAAGGAGATATGTAACTCTACAACCTTTAGAAGACATCAGAAGGCAAGTCCTGTATAGGGAAGTTTTTATGTTTTATTATGTTTTTATAGATGTTGGGAGCTGCCCAGAGTGTCTGGGGAAATCCAGTTGGATGGGCAGAGTACAAACAGTAAAATCATCATCATTATTATTATTATGAAATATAACAGGGACGTCCAACTCCCAAGAGACTTCGATCTATTCCCAGAATAAAAAAACTGGCAGTGATCTACCCATTGAAGGTGGGGGGCAAGCCAAAGTTGTTGAGCTTTTTTGGGTGGCACCACAGTTCTTCCCCTTTCTGGGGATCACTTACAAAAGTGATCGCTCTTGCCTCACCTTCAATACAGCGCTTAGGCTGTGGGCCTTTGGTAGGGCCATTGCAGGGAAGAAGACAGGCGCCAGGAACAGTCTACCAACACCCGATCGCATGGGTAGACCAGCACACCCAGGGATCCACAAAGCATCCAGCTGGAGTGAAATTGATGCATCCTGCAGCAAGGGCTTCATACACGTCAGTGCCGCATAGGAAAATGAGCCCGCAATCTACCGCTATCACCCGGGGATTGACCTGCTGATCGCAGTCGACCATTTGGACATCCCTGGAATAGAATGTCCCTATTTTCATCAGAGAAATGCTGGAGGGTATGTGAAAAAGGAATGCTGGATGAATCCCTGGCAGGGAAGAACTTCCCTCCCTTTCACACACACACAGAGAAAGAAAGCCATGTGAGTCCATAAGCCTTGAACTACTATGTATACAGTTTTATTCCTGGGTATTATACAATCAGGGTGTCCGGGAGACTTCCTCAGAGAGTCAGCCAATTCCTGTACTTTCCTGGTCAATCCTGGATGTCTGGCAACCCTGACTGTGAGGCTTGTCTCTCTTCCTTTCCTTTCTGTGCACCCTGTGGAAGTAGAATGGCTTTGTAAGAAAGTCAAGCCAAGATTCAGAAGTGGTTTCGATGTGTGGGGCAAAGCATGATGGGGGCCAATTCATCACCAGGGCCTGTTCAAGCCTGCAAATACTGACACACTCAGCCAGTTTTGGCATTTGTACACCATGGGGCAGAGGCCCAAAATAAATCCTTCATCAGAAATTTATGCAACTTTTTATTTTATTTTATTATTGTTAATTTTTTTGCTGGAACTAAAACCCAAATGCACAGTCCACCTTCCATTGAAATCCGTGGCAAAATTCCTCCGGATGTGAAAGGAGCTGGATTACACCCCAAGTTTCAGAATTTTTAGGACTAAAAATTCGCAAGTTATGTGCATGCTGCAGTTTTCCTGAGTTAAGAGGACCTGTACAAAGAAACCACATGCATACAGTATAGGGGATAGAGAACAATTGGGATGTTTCATGATTACTGTATGTCAGATTCAAGTGGATCAAATACCGTATATACTAAAAAGCAAAAAAGCAGTACTTGACAATGCTTAGGAATACACACGCCTTCATGTAAAATGCTTAGCTTAAATATTTGCCTATTGTTAAATGACTTCCAGTTTTCTTTTTTAAAAAGAGTTTAATCACGCAGTTCTTTTGTTACATCTGTATGCGAGGAAAGGAGACCTGGAATTTGAATTAGTGAATGTGAATTAGTATGGAATGTGCCATACTAAATACAGTGGTACCTCGGGTTACAGACGCATCAGGTTACACGTTTTTGGGTTGCGCACCGTGCCGAACCCGGAATTACCGGAACAGGTTACTTTCGGGTTTTGGCATTCATGGAGTGAACTGCTCACGGGGGCGGAGTGAGCCACCCATGATGGACATTTGGCACGCCGCCCACCCACAACTCCCAAGCCTCCCCCAAGCTGTCAAAACGAAGGGGGAGGGGGGAATGCCATCGGCAAAGTGGCACAGCTCCCCTCCTTACCCCAATGGCTCGGGGTAGCTTGGGAGTCGTGGGTGGGCCAAATGTCACCCCCTCAGTGAGGGCACCCAGGGCGGACCGCCCCATCCCCCTTCCTATGCTTCTGCCTGCCAGTGCTCATTCCTCAGCCTCTCCCCAGTTTGGGTGGTGGGGAAAGTCTGCAATCCTTCCCTGCTCTTCTGTAGGAGTGTGTGTGCATGCAGGGACCATTGATTCTGCTCCCTGCATCTGGGTTGCACTCTTGTAAAGCAGTTTAGCCAGCTCATGACAGTTCGGCAGTAGGAGACTATGAGGGTGGTGCACGTGGGGCCATATGAGCCAATTTCTAGCGGCTGAGGAGGCTTCGCCCCCCCCCAATAAAATATTTGAGGGGGCATTGCCATTAAAATGGTGTGCATACACCACGTCGTGTAAACAATTATCGGGGAAGGGCTTACCTAGGCCTCCCCAATATTTTATTCAACTTGGGGCACTGCTGCTGTCCTGAACATCTGGCAGCATCTCAAATACAATATAAGGTATCTTTGGGCATATAAGGTTATTATTATTATTATTATTATTATTATTATTATTATTATTATTATTATTATTATTATTATTTATATGTAGCTGGTCTGACTGAGCTGTCTCAGCCACACTGGGCAGCACCCAACTAAGTATTAAAAGCACAATAACAACAGGGCTGCCTTCAGATGTCTTCCAAAATCAAGTAGTTGTTTATCTGTCTGTTATCTGATGGGAGGGCGTTCCATAGGGCAGGCACCACTACAGAGAAGGCCCTCTGCCTGGTTCCCTATGGCTTCACGTCTCTCCATGAGGGAACAGCCAGAAGGCCCTTGGAGCTGGACCTCAGTGTGACAATGAAAGAAGTATTCATTTACTTGCATTTAAATCTCACAGAAGGACATAGTAAGACTCTTTTGGAGCAAGCCAGTGGCCCATCCTGTTCTTACAGTGGCCAACCAGATACTTGTGGGAAGCCTACAAGATGGACCTGAGCAGAAACACACTCTCCCCTCCTGTAGTTTCTAGCAACTGGATTTCAGAAGCAAACTACCTCTGACCATGGACTCAGAGCTCCTTTCTTCTGTCATGGAACCTAAGTTGGCATACCTGGGGTTGCCAGGTGTCTTACATCCAGACAGTGACCATGCGTAGACCTGCTTAACTTCAGCTAGGTGGCAACCTCTTGTACCTTCAGAGCAGTTTGTGTGTACTTTCCCCTATTAAAACATTAATTATCCCTTTTTACTTCACAACTTTAAACCATGTCTATAGAAGAATCTTTGTTACCAGATACCACATTTGTCGTTTTTTCCTTCTACTTTGTTTTTGTTTGTTATCATTTTCCATATATGTTGGAATAGAATTTTTCTGGACTTGCTTGACTAAAAGGCAAGTACTTTGAGGTTTCTGGTTAAGTTAGCGCAAGAACATTTTATATTTGTAGAGTTCCATTTAAACTAATAGGATTACATACATGAGCAGGTTAGAGCTAAATCCGCATTCTTAGAAACACCGTTTAAGAGACTAAGCCCATTTAACAAAAACTTGCTGGAAAATTCTAGGGCAGCTAATAATATAAAACCTGGGAAAGTGAGAAGAAAGGGCAATAAAGTTAGAGTCAACATAACATATAGGATTCAAAATGCAAGAAAGAAAGAAAGAAAATCTTTTTAAAGAACTCCAACCGATCTGAATGTGCACAGACTTTATACAGTTAGAAAATGTGGCAGTGTTTGTTATGTATAATAACACTGCATGAAAAAATGACCCAATAAAAAGAGAACGATATGAGATTAGGACCTATTGAATCGTGTCTGGCTGGGGACGATGCATGGGAGTTAGGCACTGGAGTTTATTATTTCAGTAGCTGTAGTGAAAATTCCCTCTGGTGTGCTCTGCGAAACCAGCCACCCCTCTTGGTCTATGGAACCAGCCCCCATCATTGACATGGTAATGGGCTTTGTTGAATTCAAAGACGATTACATCAGAAATGTGTGGCCTCATGTGGGTTTTCCAAGGCTTATAAAGCACACAAATTATACAAAAATATTGGCCTGAAAAATTAGTAAGCCATGGGAGTTTGTGTTGTTTTAGCCATGCTTTACTGCAAGGAAGGAAAACTGTGGCAGCTCAAGACCTCTCGCCAGTCTTTCTAAGCTACTTTCTTCATTATTTTTCTTCTTTTTTGGTGGCCTTGCTTCAGATAAAATATCTGTGTTTTTAAAGGATTTTCCTACAGGGGGAACTTTTTCTTTTTCACTGTGTTAGCCTCAGAAGATCTAATTATCTTTTTCAGTTTTGCTCGTGGGATGCTATTGGCCTATGCACAATTTGCCCAGCTTTAGAGTAGTAAATCAACAGAGCAAAATGCATTGCTTAAAAAAAGAAGGGGGGCGTCCCTACTCGGTAGACACAATTATATTCTCATAAAGGTGTTTCTGTCTTACAGGGTTTCCATTAGCATATCACATGAGAAGCTTGTGATCTTTATGAGGTGAATGCGGGAGAAGGTGAGAGTACTCAGGTTTAACTACTAAGTTGTTTCTCTGCAACATGTTATTCAACTAGACTGTGTTCCTGATCCAACCGCGTTCATAGAAGCTTTCTTTGTCAAAAGGTCTACCTTTCTCAGAAAGTTAAGAGGGTCTGTCAAGTTTTCTTGTTGTTGAGGAGGCCTGTGTACAGAGGGTGCAGTTTTTATTTGGGTACCAGCTGAAATTTAATCTCAATTGTGTCCAGGAAAAGATGACTTGCTCTGAGTAGCATTTGCTGGGAATCGCAAATTGGTAGGATGCTGCTACACACGTCTATCTTGCAGGCTTCCCACAGGAATCTGGTCAGCCACTGTGAGAACAAGATGATGGACTGGACAGGCCATTCATCAGGCTCATCATATGTTCTTACGTTCATGTTTTCTGCCCTAGCCACAATCCCTGTTCTAGAACCCATTGACATCTTGCCATCCTGAGAGTAGCTATTGCAACACGCCACACACATAGAGGATATTTCTGAGATGGTTGTTGTTGTAGTTGTTGTTTAGTCGTTTAGTTGTGTCCGACTCTTCATGACCCCATGGACCAGAGCACGCCAGGCACTCCTGTCTTCCACTGCCTCCCGCAGTTTGGTCAGTCTCATGTTTGATGACTGTGGCATGGGTAAAATCACAGTAAGAAGATAACTAGGGTGCCAAAACCCTAAGCCGGCAAAGGGTGGGTGGAGTAGATCAAAATCCCACAACCTGGAGCAGATTCAGGAATACAGATCCAAAACCCAAATGAGGCAATTGGAAACCTTGTCTGGGTCTCAGTTCTTTTTTCCTCTTCTTGCCCAGACTTTTTGCCTTGAAGAGGTATTTTTCTTACTTCCTTCTATTCTAGTACCTGGAGAGTGCTTCAGCATGGTGGCTGGAGGCCAGGGAGTCTGTGAACGTGAATGTTATGGAAATATTACATCAGTGGCGACCAAACTAGTTGTGCTTGGCTTGGAACGACTCAATTGATGAAGACTGGGGAGTCCGTGGTACTACCTTTTGTTTTGCTTTCCTCCTGAATGACCAGGTGAAATTTCCTTCCAAGACCTCTGATTAATTGAATGTTAATTGAATGTGAACCTGGTGATAATTTCCCCAAATAGTGAGAATGAAATTCCCAAGGTTACAGCCCAGGAGGCACTGATAAAACTGTATTGATATAGGTTTGTTGACATGGTTTATCAGGAAATGATAAAGTACAGCAAAGCAAGCTCACCTGTTTCCAAATGTTTGCTGTATGTGAACCTGCAAACTGTCCACAACTTGAAGGCACTTTTTTTTGGGGGGGGGGGTTAGCTGTCTTAAGATGGCTAACATTGATCTTGTCCCTGAATGTGTCCAACACTTCCAGTTTCTGACAAGGTATGACATAAATCCACCCTCTAGTGACAAGTCAATGAGCTACTAGACAGGAGAGTCTTTTCCAGACCATGTACAGGCCAAAATGAAACCAAGAAAAGGATTTATTAACTCAAAACATTGAGAACAAAGCATGAGTGAGTCAATCTCAGAGAAAACTGGTATTTTGATAACAGCACAGACTTTGGGTGTCTAGACTCTGATACTGACTCCTGCTACAGATGTTTTTTGTGAACCTTAGAGTCTGTTCGAATAGAACTAATTCCGGGGTTCAGATGACGTTATCACATCCTCTCACTGCCTCCCACATGTATTGAGGACTTTTAAGTAATGCTGGTGACTACCCACGCGCAAGGCCAATTGTAACAACTGCAAATCCAACACAGACGAGGCAACCGAGAAACATTGTTTCTAATTTGCTTCTTATCCCACCCTAAGATAACACTCCTTTGTCCCTTTCTTACTATACCAGCATTGACCATTTCAGGCAGACTCACACAGTCAAATTATGTTTGATCTTATTAAGGCAGCTGTTTCTTTACTAAGACAACCCTACTGTTCTTTCTAATTTCAGGAATGATGCTAGGATAGCCTACACACACCAAGTGTCTCTATTTTCCAAGGCCTGTGCTAGATTTACAGAAGCCATCCTGATCCTGGAACGTCCCACTTTTCCTCAGGATGTCCCTATTTTCATCGGAGAAATGTTGAAGGGTATGGAGTTATCCGAACCCTAAGACATCTGAAAGCAGCCCTGTACAGTTGTACCTCAGAAGTCAAACAGAATCCATTCCGGAAGTCCATTGGCCTTCCAAAACGCTCAGAAACCAAGGCATGGCTTCCGATTGGCTGCAGGAAGCTACTGCAGCCAATTGGAAGCTATGGAACCTGCACTGGACGTTCAGGTTCCAAACAACATTCACAAACTGGAACACTTGGGAGTTTTGGCATTCGGGAGCCAAAACGTTCGAGTCGCAAGGTGTTTGACTTCTGAGGTACGACTGTGTAGGGAAGTTTTAAAATGTTTAATGTTTTATTATCTTTTTGTATATGTTGGAATCTGCCCAGAGTGGCTGGGGCAACCCAGTCAGATGGGCTGGGTATAAAGAGTAAGAAGACAATAACGGAATAGGACGTCCGTATTTTCATTGAAGAAATGTTGAAGGGTCTGTGTTCCTGGTCTGACTGCCCCACAGTGTCAAACCAGAAGACACATCATCAGCTTTTACGTTATTCACCACATAGGTTTCCTACCAGTGTCCAGCGTTTCAGTCACTAGATGAGGACAAACACTTTGAGACACAGGTCTGCTTTGTCTGCCAATTAGGTGGTTCTGAAGGCCGAAGGAGACATTGCCACTTCTGGCACTGTTCGGTTAGCCCACACATGCATGATTAATTGCCCCCATCATTCAAAGAAATAGGCCTTTTTTATCCTGGCCACTCACAATATTATTATTATGAGCTACTGATTTCCCAGAGCCAATTATTGTATGATTCAAATGTTGCATCTGCCCACATAAGTGTGGAGATGCATAAATAAGGGACTAGCAATCAAATAAAAGGACTTCATTTTTTTTCTCTCTCTCTCTTTCCCCTCCAGTATGTCATATATGTACATAAGGCTCCTGGCAGAGAAAAGAACAGCTTTAAACAAGCAATGGGCTGAAGCTTTGGAAAGAGCTTTGCAGGGAAAAGGTTGTGAGGTGGGGGGAGCCATCATAACAAAAACATATGTAAAAGTTTTTGTTCTAGGGTGGACTAATGTGAGGCCCATGGGGTGGGGTGGGGGAAGGTACGACCCACAGGCCCCAATGCCCTTTTCCGAGGCTTGGGGTTTCTTGAAGTGGAGGGAGGTGAAGTAGAAAAACAATTCTCTTGAGCAAGCTGCAATGGCTGAAGTGAGGCTTGTTGTTATTGGCAGGGATGCTGGTGTGGAGAATAGCAGCATCCCTACTGAACTTGGAAGCAGACGGAGTAAGGGGCAATCTTTGAAGTGAGATAAAGCATAATTTGTCTGTGTGGGTCCGTCTGGTGTCTCAAACAATCGTCGTTGGCATGAGTAACAGGGAGATGAAAGAGCGCTATCTCAGCACAGGACCTGGAGCAAATTAGGAATAGTGTAGCAAACGTTTTGAAGACTGAAACAATTAACCGACGCATCAGTATTATAGGATAACCTGCAGATACATAGATGTGCACAGATGCACCCATGCAGCGCCGGATTTATGTGTAAGCTAAACAAGCTATAGCTTAGGGCCCCACTCTCTTGGAGACCCCCAAAAAAACTTAAAGGGAAAAAACTGGATGTACGTTTCCAAAATATAAGATAAGAAACAAATAAAATAAAACTTACATACAGCAACAGTGCTTTGTGTTGTGTAGGCTCCTATGATGTAAATAATGGGCCCCGCCTGCTAGTCTGCTCCCTAAAATATCACTGGTTTGCTCATTTCTGTATATAGGGTGCCTACATTCTGCATGTGCAAATGGCATTAGATACCTATTAGGTCCATAAATTACCATATAGCATATATTCAACACAAAAACAGCAACAATTTGTTGTTGACAAATGACAGCTGGACATATAAAGCACCCCATTACCTTCAGTAGCTTAGGGCCTCATCAAACCTACCGGTAAATCCGGCCCCGCACCCATGTTGCATTTATCTGCAATTGCATAGATGTACACCCAATAGGCATCAGAGTTGACTTCATTCATAACATGTGATCACGCAGCATGTGATGAATCCCAAAATTGTTATCAAAGGTTCAGATTAATTCTGGAGCAGGGGGCAGTGGTTCAGGGTGTGTGTTGAAGGAAAATAAATCAAATGAAAAGTCCATTACTATCTTTCCTCTTTAACTCCAGGGTCATACAATACAGAATTCCACACCTTTAGGGAACTCCTTAAAAGTTAAAAACTTCTGTTGCAAATAGTGTGTATTAACACGAGGGGAGTTCGCTGAATACAGGGATTGATTCGGATCCCATTTCAGCACTTCAAAAAGTGGGTCAGTCCATATTGGCTTGCTTCATGGGACATCTGATTTGGGTCAGGTCCAAATGAGAACCTTGCTTCCGTAAAACCAAAACTTTGTGCATCCTCATTACCTGTAATGGGGAAAGCAACAAAGGTCAACATTTCTGTTTGCATTTGGATGAACTATGCAGCAAAGGAGCTTATTGTGACTGGATTAAGCCTCCTGAATTTCAGATAAAAATGGGTGCAATGGTTTCTATGCAAAAGGCCTTCAAATTTTACCTCTTTGAAAGTGTGCAAACCATAACATTTTTTAGCAGAAGTGGATGAAATTGACAGGCAGGGTTGCCTCTTCTGAGGACCACATTTCAGACAAATAAGTGAGGGTGGGTTTTTTGTGCTAGTCACCATTAAAGTTGGATTTTGTGGATCAAAAGAGATCCACTTCAATATTGTGGCTCTATGGGCATTTTAAAATAACAGTTGATTAGTACTCATCTAGTGCTTTGATTTTCTGCTCCAAAGCCCTGTGATGGGAGAGCCATGACAATAGTGAGGGCAGGACTGCTCAGTGGAGTAAATCTTGTGCTTCCACTGGAGCTCCCACTAAGCTTCAAACTCACCATCCACCCTGCCTTGTCTTGACGGGCTCATCCAAACTTCCTTTTATGTTGCATTTTCCAGCCACAGGTCCATGCTTTAAAGCTCCTTGACTGAGCATTTCGTGTGTGTGGTTGTCGTTGGGGGTTTTTTTGGTCCAGTGCTTTCCCCAGGAAAACACGTGTATTACCACTGAATCAAAGCAAACAGCAATCCATGGAGAATACCATTGCTGTTTGTTCTGGTTTCCCCAGGACAAACAAAAAACAAAAAATACCTCTTGGACATGAAGCTTTAAGCCTGGCCCTCACACCATGTGGCATGCTCTATGGACATCATAGCACTCAGATGCAACCCAATGGCCTGCTCTCTCCCATGCCTATACTAAATTCATGGGACGTTTCCGAACGTTCAAAGTGTTGGTGCTGACCAATTCAAAGTGTTGGTGCTGACCTTTAAAGCCCTAAACGGCCTCAGTCCTGTATACCTGAAGGAGCGTCTCCACCCCCATCGTTCTACCCAGACACTGAGGTCCACTGCCGGGGGCCTTCTGGCGGTTCCCTCACTGTGAGAATTGAGGTTACAGGGAACCAGGCAGAAGGCCTTCTCAGTAGTGGCACCTGCCCTGTGGAACGCTCTCCCATCAAATGTCAAGGCAATAAGCAACTATCTTACTTTTAAAAGACACCTGAAGGCAGCCCTTTTTAGGGAGGTTTTTAATGTCAAATGCTGTACTGTGCTTTTAATATTTGGTTGGGAGCAGCCCAGAGTTGCTGGGGAAACCCAGCCAGATGGGCAGGGCATAAATATATTATTATTATTATTATTATTATTATTATTATTATTATTATTATGACCACATAGGCAAACTGACTGTTACATAATGAATTAAGTGGGCAGTTACATAATGAATTAAGGAGGAAAACAACAACAACCTGCCTTTCTCTGGGACTCAACGCCAATCTCTTTTTTATTTTGCTAAAATCTTTTTCAATGTACAGTGGTACCTTGGTTGTCAAACTTAATCCGTTCTGGGAGTCCATTCGACTCCCAGAATGGTTCGAAAACCAAGGCTCGGCTTCGGATGTTTGGCTTCCAAAAAACGTTTGCAAACTGGAACACTCACTTCTGGGTTTGCAGTGTTCGGGAGCCAATTTGTTCAACAACTAAGCCATTTAACAGCCAAGGTACCACTGTACATGATCCCATATGTAGCTATTGGGGGGGAGATTACAATTCCCATGGAAAATCCAAGTGCTCACTATAGTGGGAGTAAGAATCCTAGACTCTGTTGCTACAATAGGGCCCACAGAGTACATATGGTTCTAAGATACAGATCTGTGCCATTGAAAGGTGGTTTTAGTCCTCGTGTTAAAGAAAGGAGAATTTGGGCCTCAAGCCACCATAAGCAGGAACCCCTCTCCCAATTTCTTTCTTTTTTTCTTTTTTTCTTATAAAAAAAAAACCCTCTCTTATTTATAAACCTTTCTTGGATTCTGTTTATGTTGCTCCTAATTCCTACCTATTTGTCAAATCTCACCTAAAGCTGAAAGAAAAACTCTACTGTAGAGGCAATTTGGGAATTGCCCCTGCCCTCCCGGTTTTGACAGAGGGAATTCCAAACAAGCTGAGTGATGAAAACCAGCCCTTGAGCCACAATTATTCGTGTCTGCTCAGCGACGTCACCAAAAGGCATTGGGGTGTAAATATTACCTCTCAGCACATGCACTCCAGTTTTCGCTCCTGCAAAACGTGTCAGCCTCACGTAGGGGCCTTCGCTGAACAGTCACATTTGTTATGGTGCAAAAACACGATCTGCAAATATTTTTCCCTATCTTAATTATACAAAATGAGTGGAAATTTCTCTCCCCGCCCCTCCTGGTCCTTACACACACACACACACACACACACACACCTTTTCAAGAAGCCATCCTATTATGTGTTAGGCTGCCTGCGATGCAGGAATATAAATATTATTTAGCTCATTTCATAAGGCAGAGTAACTGAGAAGTGGAAAAATGACTGAGGGGACAAGAGGTTTTCAAAAGGCCCCCAGGGGTCTGTAACATACCTGTTTATTTCAAAGGCCTACAATGGCTAAGAGCAAAAGACCTCATTCGAGAAAATCACAGGAATCGGGGTTTTTTGTCTAGACAACACTGCATAGAAAACATGTATCAGGTTTTCTGCACTATGCCCCTCTTGAGCATGCATTTGCAAAAGAAGACCAGATATCTTTGGAGGCTGTTATTGTGTATTGCTCAAACCTAGTTCTCACCAAAAATGTAATCTGGAAAATATTAGGCTGGAGTTTCTCGAATACAAAGGAAGGAGGTTGGGATGGTACAATGGGCTGCTGCAGGACTTCAGAGTGTGTTTGTGAGAGACATACAGTGTGTGTGTGTGTGTGTGTGTGTGTGTGTGTGAGAGAGAGAGAGAGAGAGAGAGAGAGAGAGAGAGAGAGAGAGAGAGAGAGAGAGAGAGAGAGATTCATTTTGGAGGAGTTTCCAGTTAAAATCCTGGGCCCACAGAATTTTTTCCCCAGACTACAACCAGGTGATCTGCTTTCCAGGCAAGTGGTTTTCCAATCCAATTCACATAATATATTGTGACACACTGGTGCAGACAGACACTTTATTTTTGATAGGGCTGCATGTGTTTTGTCCTCATTTTATTTTAATGGATGCTTCACCCAAATATATTCCCATAGGTCATTTTATAAACCTTACAAAATTAACCGAGATACACCATAAGTGATTTGTTTGTTCATTCAAAGCCAATATGGTTTAAAGGGATAGCAACTGCTGCATTTAACATTTTAATCTGATGGACATCAAATAAGCAGATTTCTCTTTGAGATCAATGGAGTTGATTTCCAGGTTTACAGAGTTCATTTATACGTTTCTTCTGTGAAATATTGGGCAACTATGGGAACCATGTTGCATAATTGACAAAGACTTACACACACACACACACACAGAGAGAGAGAGAGAGAGAGAGAGAGAGAGAGAGAGAGAGAGAGAGAGAGAGAGAGAGAGAAATGGCAGGATCGACTAGGACCTGATGGGATGAGATAGATGCAATGGACTGATAACTGATTGATTGGCAGAAGGATCTTTGCCACACTGAACCAAAGTGGAAGGAAAGTGGAAGCCAAGTCAAACATCATGGAAAAGACTTTTCTGAAGTGTTAAGGTGGAGCTCAGCACAGCATGGTTGATTGGAAGCAGTACACTTAGTCCTTAGCCTTGGGCTTTGTACAGTGGTACCTCGGGTTAAGTACATAATTCATTTCGGAGGTCCGTTCTTAACCTGAAATTGTTCTTAACCTGAAGCACCACTTTAGCTAATGGGGCCTCCCGCTGCCACCACGCTGCCAGAGCACGATTTCTGTTCTCATACTGAAGCAAAGTTCTTAACCCAAGGTACTATTTCTGGGTTAGTGGAGTCTGTAGCGTATGTAACCTGAAGCGTATGTAACCTGAGGTACCACTGTATACACATTTTGGTCTAGAATCAAGGGAGACTGAGTATCTGTTTTTTCAATGTAGTCCACACACAGCTGCATACACTTGCCCCTGAAAGGTGCTTCTTGAGAAACTGTTTGCACCCTCTGAAAATAAAAGCTCACTAGAGGTGGATTCTGCATTAACCTGCAGTGTGTCCATTTGAAAACATATGAAGGCAGGCAGCAATGACAATTCACTAGTAATTTTGAAATCAGAGTGCCAGTGTTCTTGTGTCACTCTGCAATATTTTCATAGCAAATCCAAAGCAAAAGGCTTTCAAATGTGTCTTTCTTGAACACAGCCATCCTCTCTTCTAATCTATAATTTTATTTCTGACTAACATATGCCAGTAGAATATCTTCAAAACACCTGAGGTCTTTTCTGCAAAGAGATTAATTAGTCCCCAGCAATTAAGGCCCTGTAAATCATTCAGAAATTGCTTCGAAATTCTCGACCTACTCGTGGCCACACCCTGGAGTGTGGCACATGCCTAGCTCTATATCATTAGTCAGGTATGTAGAGAATGAAGAGCACAGTCAGCCAAGATTCTTGGTTTATACTCCCTTCACTGCAAACATCTATGTCTGTGACCTTTCTCAACTGCTTTCAGCTTCTCAGCCCCTTCATTTAGTTGATCAGAAAATCTGGCCACATGTTCATCCTGATTTGCTTGTCACAAATGTGATGGCTATGAATTGCTGAGGAAGTTGAGTGCAGTTCTTCCATTCAACTCAAGTTTGTATGGAGAAGTTGTTCATATTTGATGTTTTGCTGTGCTTAATGTTTTAATTTGTTGGAGGCTGCCGAGAGTAACTGGGGAAACCCAGTCAGATGGGCGGCATATAAATAACAAAGAAAGTTATTTGATTCTTTCTTTCTTTCTTTCTTTCTTTCTTTCTTTCTTTCTTTCCTTCTTTCCTTCTTTCCTTCTTTCCTTCTTTCCTTATTATGTTACATCCACCAGCCCTGTATTCATAGGAGCCAACTCCTAGGGGCCGAGGGGGTCTTTGCTCCCCCAATAAAATATTTGAGAGGAGAGGATTGCCCGCTCCCCAGTTAATGGGCATTGCCATTCAAATGGTGTGTGTGCACCGTGTCATGTGGTTGGTTATGCAGAGCCCCCCCCCAATATTTTATTCAAGTTTGCAACCCTGCCTGTATCCACCATAGTCTCCAATTCAGAACAGATCCAAGTGATTTTGTCAGCAAAATGCCGAGCAAATTGTTCACAGCAGCTTGTCGAGTGCTCTAAATTTTCCTCACACGGGACAAGAGTATAAAAAAGTGCCCACACTGCCACAGAGTAGGTATTCAAGGAAGCTCTAGTCTGTGTTTTCTTACACTCATCCTGAGTTTTCCAATATCACTCCAGTCACTATCTCATGTGTGTCACCATTACCAGCTCCTCAGAGAACCAGGAGGCTGGTTTGGCTCCACTGTGTGGAGTGATGATGTCCAAAGCACATTACGCAAGAGAAGCATTGATTACAGGAAAAGCTGTAGTGTAACTGAACTGAAATGAAAACACTTTTGGTTCTCAAATTGCACTTGCAGATCACACCACAACATGAAATGGAGGCAGTGGCGTAGCGTGGGTTGTCAGCACCCGGGGCAAGAAAAGTAATTTGCACCCCCTAACCCGTGGATTTGTGCCCCCTAACCCTAACCCCCAGATGTTGCGCCTGGTGCAGCCGGCCCCCCCTGCACCCCCCACGCTACGCCACTGAATGGAGGGGGGAGTCAACCCCAAATCTGTACCTGAGAATTCAGTCGATTCAGATAAGAGATCAATGAATTCCACTATCCAAAAAGCTAGGCTTGTCACCTCACCTGAAATCCCAAACTGATTTCCAATGCTGATAAATGATTAAGATCCTGATCCCACACGTACTTCCTTACCATTAATTCTATTGGACTTACACCCAAGCAGGCATTATATAGGACTGCAACCTTAAGATCATTATAGAGCAAGGAGAAAGATTACAGTAAATTTAAATGTGCCAACACAACCTAGACTTCTTACAGTTCTAGGGACTGTGTGTTCTTGGGGAGGGACAATACTGTCTTGACTTGTTACCTATTTGCCTTTTTGAAATCTGTATTCCAGTAACCTGCTTAGATCTTGGGAATGTTGCAATGTAATTATACCTTGCACCAAAATGCTTCTGGGTATTGATGTGCTTTTCAGGATTATGCTAAAATCAAATGCCACCTTTTACTGCTGGAATGCCCTCATAGAATTGGCAAATGACATTTTAAAAAAGGAGTAGGAGTTTAGATACTATAAAATGGTTGGGTAGGACACAAAGGCAGATAGCACCCTGTGCCTCTTAATTCCCACTTCTGCAAAACTATTAGAAGTACAGTGGTACCTCAGGTTACATACGCTTCAGATTGCAGGCTCCGCTAACACAGAAACAGTACCTTGGGTTAAGAACTTTGCTTCAGGATGAAAACAGAAATCGTGCGGCGGTGGCGCAGCGGCAGCAGGAGACCCCATTAGCTAAAGTGGTGCTTCAGGTTAGGAACAGTTTCAGGTTAAGAACAGACCTCCGGAACGAATTAAGTACTTAACCCGAGGTATCACTGTAGAGGAATCTAGCTCTCTTTTCCATATAGTAAGGGATGGGAAACCTTTGGCCTTTGAGATGTTCGCCGGGCTACAACTCCCATCTTCCCTGTCCATTTCCCAGACTTGATGAGGCTGAGTGTTGAACTCTAACAAGATATGGAGAGCTGCAGGCTTGCCAGCTATCTCCCTAAGCAGGGGTGGGGGAACTGGATCTGGCTGGTGGGTGAGACCCTAATCTCTCCCATTCCCCCGTGGGCCATGTCTACTGGGTATGCTTAACCTGGAAAAGAGGAGATTGAGAGGAGATATGATACCCATCTTCAAATATATGAAGGGCTGCCACGTGTAAGAAGGAACATGTTTGTTTTCTCCTGCTCTGGAGTGTAGGACTTACACCAATGGCTTCAAGTTACAAGAAAGAGATTTCGACTATGGAGGGGGCAGAATTCACAATAAGAGCTGTTCGAGAGTGGAATGGTTTCCCCCCTGGGAGGTGGTGGAGTCTCCTTCTTAAACAGAAGTTGGATGGTCATCTGCCATGCATGTTTTAGCTGAGATTCCTGCATTGCAGGGGGTTGGACCAGAAGACCCTTGGTCTACGTGTGGTGTAGTGGTTAAGAGCAGTAGACTCGTAATCTGGGGAACTGGGTTTGCGTCTCCGCTCCTCCACATGCAACTGCTGGCTGACCTTGGGCTAGTCACACTTCTCTGAAGACTCTCAACCCCACTCACCTCACAGAGTGTTTGTTGTGGGGGAGGAAGGGAAAGGAGAATGTTAGCCGCTTTGAGACTCCTTCGGGTAGTGATAAAGCGGGATATCAAATCGAAATTCTTCTTCTACGATTCTGTGTTGCACTAAATTTTAACTGTATGCTGATGTTGTTGTTTAGTCATTTAGTCGTGTCCGACTCTTCGTGACCCCATGGACCAGAGCATGCCAGGCACTCCTATCTTCCACTGCCTCCCGCAGTGTGGTCAAACTCATGTTAGTCTTCTCTTCTCATGAGGTGGCCAAAGTATTAGAGCCTCAGCTTCAGGATCTGTCCTTCCAGTGAGCACTCAGGGCTGATTTCCTTAAGAATGGATAGGTTTGATCTTCTTGCAGTCCATGGGACTCTTAAGAGTCTCCTCCAGCACCATAATTCAGAAGCATCAATTCTTCGGTGATCAGCCTTTTTCATGGTCCAGCTCTCACTTCCATACATCACTACTGGGAAAAACATAGCTTTAACTATACCTGTATGCTGATATACCACCTCACATGTCATTGATACAAAGCTCACATGCTTTTACAAGTCAACAGGGTTGCAAACAGCTGCATTCTGAGTGAGCTGAAGCTTTGAAGCCTTTGTCAAGGATATCCCCATGTAGAACACATTCTAGTTATCTAGCCATGGCAAGGCTATCTCTGTCCAAGAGCAGTCATAGCTGGGAAAGTAACCAGATTTATTAATAGGAACTCCATGCCACTGACAATATCTGAGACTTCTGTCATGGAGGATACATGCAGCCCCTCTGCAGTCAGAAGCTGAACGGAACAGCCTCCCGTGTTTCTGTTTTGTTCTGAAGTGCCAAAGGAAAAGCCAGAAGATTAAAGAGGCACAGCCAAACCTTGTCACAGCCTGTCAACTCCTTTCCCTTTCTGACTGGCAAATAATAGCACAAGCCTATCAAATGCTAAATGGTATATAATGGGAAACTTCCGTTCTTGGGAACCATAACAAGATTTGCAAGGCCATTACATTCCAGTGGTGTGATTATTCTTTATAATATAGATAACTCTGTGTACCTTATGGGATTTTATTTCTACCTGCCTTTCCTTGACCTTTATCTGTAGTTTTAGTTATGATATAACACCCACAATTAAGGAAATGATTCATTGACCACTTATAGAGAAATAGCTCCACTAACTTCACTGGAACCGCACCAGTAAAAATGGACTTTTTGTCGCCCCCTTAGAGTCATAGCATTTTGTATAATGACTAGTAAATTCATGTTTAATAGACAGTAATCATAGGAAACAGATTTTCTTGAGTCCAAAGATGACTGAAATCAAGACAGACACATATACAGGTCTATTTATGCATTCTGTAGGCAGATTTCTTTTGTCTTTGTTTTCATGTGAGTGGATTTTTATATAATATTTATCATTCAAGCAATGGATTTTTGAACTGATTCCACACACATGGCTGGTCCTGGGAAATATATGAATATAACACATTCTGAAACTAGGTGTGTGTGTGTGTGTGTGTGTGTGTGTGTGTGTGTGTACATACTATCCCAGAAGTTACATGCACATACTGATGGATTTAGTTTAGAAAGTCATTGCAAGAGTGCAATTATTTTGGATGTACACATACCACACCAACATCTGCTTTTTGTTTTTTGTTTGCTTTGTTTTGGTAATGTACAAATGTATTTCAATGTTATCAGCAACTTAGCAGGTTAAAGGGCAGATAACATGGCAAACATTCCAGCCCTGAAAGTAAGCAAACTCAATCCTATATACATATATACCCCACAAAAAGCTATTGCTATATTAGAGCTGAGCTGAAATTTCACAGAATACTTCTCTTCGCAAGAACATTTATTTCTTTTTTCTCATCCTGGTGGGAAGAAAAGGGTCACTATGCAGAAAATTATCTGACATATCTCCACCATTTTTGCAACAGCCATCATTTTCTCCCCACAAGACCCGGGAATAACACTTGTTTGGGCATATTTGAAAATGCAAAATGGTGGCAGTGCTGCCAACACAGTAGCTAATATTGCCACTTGCAGTGTGTGTGTCATTAAGGGAATACAGAAGCTGTGGTGCCATAGCTAATGGTAAGTCCCACCCCATAGCAACTGTTGCCTTCCCCTCGGGAAATTCAGTGATAACACCCCGGCGTTTTCTTTCTACACAAATAGGAGCAGAACTCTATTTGCTGCTGTTACTATAGTGACAAGGTTTCTAACATGCCTTTTCCTTCAAACTCAGAATTAAAACATGCAAAAGAGCAGGCCATTTTTTTGGGGGGAAGTATTATCACAGTTTTAGCATTACTATTTATGACAAAAGAAACAAAGAGTGAGAATTGTTCTTACGTGGTTTTGGCTTTCCAGACATGGACATTGATAGCAAATTGTCTTTTGTTACAAAAGAGAGGGAGGTAGTGTAAAAAGTATAGGTCTCCAGCCCCATTGTTCAGCCCAGACATTGAGATCGAGCTCTGAGGGCCTTCTGGTGCTTCCCTCAGTGCCAGAAGTGAAGTTACAGGGAACCAGATGGAAGGCCTTCTCAGCAGTGGCACCCACCCTGTGGAACACCCTCCCATCAGATGTCAGAGAAATAAATATTTGACTAGGGAAGTATTTAATGTTTGATGCTTTATTATGCTTTTATATTTGTTGGGAGCCGTCCAGAATGGCTGAGGCAACCCAGTCAGATGGGAGGGGTGGAAATAATAAAGTAGTAGTAGTAGTCGTTGTTGTTGTTGCCGTCTCTCAAATGTTGCACTGATTACATAGTTTACAAGCCAGTTCTAATTGGATTTAGGTTTTCTATTAGAGCTCCATTCTTGAGACACTCCTACTGGAGGAAGGTGACAACATCTCCTCCTTCCTCCTGCAGCCCTTTGAACATCTGCTTTGGAGAGTTTGAGGACCCTCCAGGACAGTATGGGAGGAGGCATGGGGAGCAGCAGGATAAAGGAGAAATGTGGAAATCTCCTCCCCACTTTCTCCAGTGGGACCCTCCTCTAAATCTTGGTCCCTTCTCAGCAGGAATGTTCTGGATTCAGCCTACTGAGAGCCAGTGTGGTGTAGTGGTTAAGAACGGTAGACTCGTAATCTGGGGAACCGGGTTCGCGTCTCTGCTCCTCCACATGCAGCTGTTGGGTGACCTTGGGCCAGTCACACTTCTCTGAAGTCTCTCAGCCCCACTCACCTCACAGAGTGTTTGTTGTGGGGGAGGAAGGGAAAGGAGAATGTTAGCCGCTTTGAGACTCCTTAAAGGGAGTGAAAGGCGGGATATCAAATCCAAACTCTTCTTCTTCTTCTTCCTAGTGTGCTTTATCTCCCTCTGTACTAAACCTGAAATTAACCCACTCTTGCTGACGATGGGGATGGCCAGTAAACACCTAGGATGTTTTGCTTGGCATTGTCTGTGGTGCTCTGGTAGACTTTGTGATATGACAACAATATTTCAGTTGGCATAGCTGCTTGTCTGCCACATGGAAAAATTGACTCATTACAAAAAGGAGAGAGAGAGAGAGAGCCTTCACGAAGTTACTGATATTAGAACAGGCAGCTTTTTAACAGCAAGGCCGGGTCCCAATTAATTGAAATACATATTTAGCTGACTTGTGGACTATGTCTCCTGCCAATTAGCTCCATCTCAATGTTCTATTCCTTGCCTTGAGTCAATAAACAGTTCAAGATTTCCTGGACTCAGAAAATGGTCCTCAGTGCCAAGTACTGTGGGTATATATTAAAACCATACCTACAACAATGGCTCTCAACAAGGGAACACAGCTAATCACTCCCTTGTTTCAGTGAGAGAAACTCGAAGGCTGAACGTACACAACACTCCTAATAAAGGAAATCTATAGTTTGGAGCACATAAATTTCTTTACTTGATGTTAGGTATCCTTTGTTCTGTATCTATCCTGACAACACCCCCTGCCCCCTGTTTCAACATTACATACCACAGATGCCTTTGCAATAAGGTTTGATTGTGGGGCTTAGTGTGGTAGATTGAGATGAGTGAGTCATTATCTGTCATTTATCTTGTACTTAAGAGTGGAAGAAAGAAAAGAAGAGGTCAGAATAAAGCAGGACATAGGGTATTATGCTGCAATTTTGCCAATCGATTTCGTATTTGTCTCCTTCCCTCCACCCCTCAGAACTTCGGAGGGAGGGCTATATAGACTGGAAGCCCCTCAATGCATCTGTGGTTAGAAGTATTGAGTCCTGGAAAATGATGAATTTGAATCTCAGGGCCACACAGAATAATTCCATGTGGTGAAAGGGTTCACATTGCATAAATGACAATGGGATATGCAAGCGGTTACTTGGCTGTGAGTACACAGGTCGGGGAGATGCTGCGTGCATTGAAATGTTCTCCGTTCAGTGGAGCAAAATACACCCATGCCTCTTTTCTCCCTCATAAGTTGATTGCAGAGCTGTTGACAAAGACATAACCTCCAGATTTCAACAGGCAGCTTCTGGGAACTTTTTTTTCTCCTCCACAGGGTGAAACCAGGGTAAGAGAACATGTTTTAGGATGCATCTGAATATGGTGGTTCCATGATGAATTTTTCCCACTGCAGTTATATTGCCTGGCATTTACACAACTTGACACCATCTTTGTGACCTTGCCTACATCTGCTGGGTATATGGAGCAGAGGCATAGAGACTTGATTCAGGATCTTCCACCTAAATTTTTAGGGTTGCCATATTTCAAAAAGTGAAAAATCTGGTAACAAAAGTTGGGGGTTTTGTTTTTGTTTTTTGAGCTTCTTTTTTTCCCAAAAACACAAAGAAAAGAAAAGTCTTCTAACTATTTTTTTAGGGAAATCACACACCCCAAAAATCAAGACTTTCCTCTCTTTCAACCCAGTGGTTGTATGCATGCATTTTGTTTGATCATCATTGGAACTTAGTCTCTCCCTCCCCCCCCCCCCATATGCTGAGAGCTCCTTCTCCCTGCACACTGAGTTGGGTCTCTTCCCTGACTGCTTACTCTGACAGCACAGAGATACTAAGTTCTTAGGTTTCATCCTCCTGCTGATAAAAAAGACTCCTCAGGTTTCCAGCGATGAGTCATCAATTAGCCTAAACCAATGATGGCCAAACTTGACCCTCCAGCTGTTTTGGGACTACAATTCCCATCATCCCTGACTACTGGTCCTCTTAGCTAGGGATGATGGGAGTTGTAGTTCAAAAACAGCTGGAGGGCCAAGTTTGGCCATCACTGGCCTAAACTAATATATTATAAACTGCCCTGTGATACTCGGATGAAGGGCAGTAAAGAAATGTAATGAAAAATAAAAAAATAATAGAAATAAACCCTCAAACGGAAGCATCCATCCTTTTTGGCTGCATTGAGACAAACCTCTTTGCCCAACACAAATGTCTCTGCCTAGTATTGTAAATACAATCCAAGGATAGGCAACCTAAGGCCCGTGGGCCGGATGCTGTACGCCGGCTCCCTCGGCCAGTAAAGTGAGATGAGTGCCGCAACCCCAGAGTCGGTCACGACTGGACCTAATGGTCAGGGGTCCCTTTACCCTTTACCTTACATAGTACCGTATTTTTCGCTCTATAACACACACCTGACCATAACACGCACATAGTTTTTAGAGGAGGAAAATCCGTAGGCATGCCACCCGTAGGCATTCCCTCCATAACATGCACAGACATTTCCCCTTACTTTCTAGGAGGAAAAAAGTGAGTGTTATGGTGCAAAAAATACGGTAAATAAATGGATTGGTTCTGCTTCTTTCTCAACCGCTGCCTCAGTGCCTGTGCCTATAAGACCAATGTCTGTAGGTAGGAAGCATTAGCCTATATGTGAAGGTCCTCTATATACAGACATTTCTGCTGCATGCAAAAAGTTCAGGAAAGGAGTGTGGCCAACACAGAGCTGAGGCTACTCAGTGTGGCCTTGAATTTTTGTTTCCGTGTTCATCAACCATGGGAGCTATAATGCACACACAGAGCAACACTCACCTCAGTCCAGTGTACACAAAATAAACAGAGCAGCTAAGATGAGGGATGCATTGGATCCCACTGTACAGTGGTACCTTGATTCTCAAACACCTTGGTACTCAAACAACTTGGAACACAAACACTGAAAACCCAGAAGTAAGTGTTCCGGTTTGCGAACTTTTTTCAGAAGCCGAATGTGCTCCGTTTTGAGTGTTATGCTTCCGATTTGAGTGCCACACTGAGGTCTGTCTGCTTTTGCTATTTATTTTGTGTTTTAATTTTTGTGACTTTTTTGTTTTGTTTTTGTGACTGTGTGGAACCCAGTTCAGCTACAGATTGATTGATTGTGTGACTGCAGTACATTGTTTATTGCTTTCATTTTATGGATCAATGGTCTTGTTAGATAGTAAAATGCATGTTAAATTGCTGTTTTAAGGGTTGTTTTTGAAAGTCTAGAACAGATTAATCCACTTTGCATTACAGTGGTACCTTGGGTTACATACGCTTCAGGTTACATACGCTTCAGGTTACACACTCCGCTAACCCAGAAATATTACCTCGGGTTAAGAACTTTGCTTCAGGATGAGAACAGAAATAGTGCAGCAGCGGCACAGCGGCAGCAGGAGGCCCCATTAGCTAAAGTGGTGCTTTAGGTTAAGAACAGTTTCAAGTTAAGAACAGACCTCCTGAATGAATTAAGTTCTTAAACTGAGGTACCACTGTATTTGCTATGGGAAAGTGCGCCTTGGTTTTGGAACGCTTTGGTTTTGGAACGGACTTCCGGAACAGATTAAGTTTGAGAACCAAGGTAGCACAGTACATCTTCTAAGCAACTAACTTCAGAAATCTCATTCACATCTGAAGTGCTATTTGATGTCCTGTAGAAAACACAAAGGCTACAACTCAGCACAGAATTAGCATGGTAAAGCCCATTGAAAAGAATGGGCATACACATGCCTAACTCTGCATGGAATTGGGATCATAGCTTGGCTCCGGCACAGTCAAAATAAATTGATCCATATGATTGGAATATTGCCCAGATTTGTTTCTTTCGTAGTGTTTTCTTTATTTTAAACCCAGCACAATAATTTGAAATTAACATTATCAATAGGCTAATGCAGTCTGAAGGCTAGTTGGGCCCGACTTAGGAAGTGATGTTATGAAGAGAACTTTTAATTCTAGCAATCCTCAAAGCAGGAACCCTTTTCCTTGAGGAATAGTACACTTGAAAACTGCAGATTACAGTTTAATATTAACCAGGTTTCTACATTAAATGTGATTTCCGAGAACAATTTGATTTCTCTCTTACCTCTAGTCCCTCCAAATGATCAAAACGGTGTTCAGCAAGCAGCTCCTGGAATGGGACCATGCCTGCCTGCAATTTAGACGTCAGCCTTTGCAATTGCTGAGCACCATCAGATTTGGCTGTCACTCACTCGCTCTGCTGTCAGTCTTAATCTGCTTCTGAAGCCCGTGCTGCTCCCATATGGGCCTTGTTTTGTTTCCACGGCATGGTTACACATAATCAAAATGGGGGAAGGAAAGGGAAATGTCCTTCACAGTGTGAGTCATAAAAACGTTTAACCATGTGGCACAGGGGCAAGCTTCATACACACAACCGTTTGAGTCCGTGGAAACTGCTAGAGGCTGAGGCAGTCATCTGAAGGCTGCTGCCCACAAAGCTGAGATGTTCAGATATGAAGCTCCGTTGGTGACCTTGAACAGGTTCGAATCCTCGAGCCCAACTTATCTCTTAGGGTGCACCAGGGATGGTAATGTTCAGACAAGGAGCACCCTGGTCCTAAACTGGGTGGTGTCCTAAACCTAGGCTAGAGATTTTGGGTATAATACTCAACTTTCATCTTGGGGGAAGTTATGGAAAGAGGAAATAAAGTTTACTGCATGCTGTTCGCCGAAAGGAAATTCTATGAAAATGATGTATCCTTGGTATCTAACATCGAGAAAAATGGCTAAAATGTACACAACAGGTTCAAAATTGTGTTGGAAATGTAAAGAGGAGGGTATTTTTAGCCATATGTGGTGGACATATACATTGGTAAAGGGCTTTCTAGGAAATTATATATAATGAACTAAAGAAAATGTTTAAAAACACATTTGTTGAAAAATCAGAAGCCTTTTGACTAGGTATAACAGGTGAAGAATTACCAAGTGAAGGTAAAATACTTTTAGTGTATGCAATGACGGCAGCGAGAATGCCACTAGTCCAGAGATGGAAGGAAAGAGAAGTACCAACAAAAGAAGAATGGCAGATGAAAGCAATGGAGTATGTGGCGATGGCAAAACTGACGGGGAAGATCCGAAACCAGGAAGATCAAGTATTTTCTAAAGACTGGAGTAAATTTGTAATTTATTTAAAAGACCACTGTACATAGTTAAAATTTTTGTAATGACACCTGTAATGTGGAATTATTTATGATAATTATGGTTATTTAACAGATGGATAATGGTAAAAGATGCAGCAAATTTAATCTTAAACATTGAACCCATGGAGGGAGGGAAGAAGGGCTGAAGGTACAAAAGAACCTTGTGCTTTAATGTTTGAAATGGTTATGTTAAAATGTATAAAATTATGAAAAAGCCAATAAAATAATACAAATAAACTGGGTGGTGTCCTAGTGAGCAATCATTCATCATGTGTGCTCTGGTCTCATGGTCCTGAATAATAATAATAATTGTACCCCATCCATCTGATCAGCTTGTGTGGCTACCAACAAATATAAAAGCATAATAAAACACTGCACATTAAAAGGCTTCCCTGTACAGGGATCTGAGTGTGCATTATCAGTCCCTGCAGTTGATAGGCAGAAAGAAACATTGGGGATGGCCAGATCTGATATATGTAATAGGTGGTTGGCTTTATACTCCAACTTGGTCATAGGAAACAACAACAACAACTTTGCTTAACAAGATTGCCTGGCTTGTTGAGATCACAGCCAGTATTTTAATGCTGTCTCTTAGGGAGTTGGATGTGCCTGATCTAGTCCAACCTCCAGCAATGCAGGAATATGCAAGCAGCTGTATGGAGATTAATAATAACAACAATTTTATTATTTGTACCCCACCCATCTGACTGGGTTACCCCAGCCACTCTGGGCAGCTACCAGCATATACAAAAAACAATAAATCATTTAACATTAAAAACTTCCCTATGCAGGGATGCCTTCAGATGTCTTCTAAAGGTTGCATTGTTACTTCTCTCCTTGACATCTGATGGGAGGGCATACCACAGGGAGGGCACCACTACTGAGAAGGCCCTCTGCCTGGTTCCCTGTAACTTCGCTTCTCGCACTGAGGAAACCGCCAGAAGGCCCTTGGTCCTGCATCTCAGTGTCTGGACTGAACAATGGGGTGGAGATGCTCCTTCAGGTATACAGGGCTGAGGCCATTTAGGGCTTTAAAGGTCAGCACCAAGAGTGCTCAGAAACATACCGGGAGCAAATGTCATAGCTGTCAACTTACAGGTTTGAAAATAAGGGACCAGCAGCCTTGAAAATAAGGGACCAACAGCCAAAATAAGGGACCTGCGGCTTCACCTGTTCCAGGCACTCCAGTCTTCCTGTCCTCCTGCGGCCTGGTCAAACTCATGCTGGTAGCTTCGAGAACACTGTCCAACCAACTTTGTAACCAGAGGTTCAACTGAATAGAATCTGAATCACATGCACCACAAGGCCTATGCAGCCTCAACTTAAGATGGCTCCCTGGCCAGGCTTTGCACTGCAAAGTTTGCAGCAGCAAGTGCAACAAAATGGCGTCCAGCATTCAAAAACCCTCTCAGCTTGCATTAACTAGCCACACAGAAGGCATGCAAGCTCCACCCCCCAGTCGTTCTTAAACTTCTTATTGGGTGAGCAACACAGCCAAGCAACACAGTTAGAGCCTCCCTCCTCCCTGGCCGGCATGGAGGGAGGGAGAGGAGCTGCTTCCTTTGAAATTTAAGGGACATTTAAGGGACATCCATCAATAAGGGACAGCAGTGGGACATGGCGCTGGAATAAGGGACTGTCCCTTCAAATAAGGGACACTTGGCGCTATGAAATGTAGGTCTTTTGGGAATGGTGTTATATGGTCCCGACGACACTTCCAGTCATCAGTCTGGCTGATTGAACCCGAACCTTGGCCGTTACCAGCACCATGCTTCAACCAATCAGTCAATGGAGTAGTACCTTCTGGATGAATAATTACTGAATCATCATTGAGATGTGATATGTATATTCCTAAAAGGGAAATAGGAGGCATTCAAGGCCTTTTGTGTGTGTTTTTCTCTCCTCTGTTTTGGGAAGTCAAGGCACCATACTCCACGAGCAGATTTACATGATCTCATCTTACTTTTGCTTTATGGTTTTGAGTTGCCTAGCCGGCAATTCAGTTGCAAACCAGAATTCCTAAGGGGCTGTGTGACAATGTAATACTAATCCAGCTTTTTCCCGCTGATATGATGCAAATTGATGGGAAGGTTAGCCACAATAATGCCTTCTGTGGTGAGGAATCACCATACTGAACGCTGTGGCCTTCAGACAACCACTCCCTGGAAACATTTATAGCATGTTCAGATCCCTCCCAGCTTGCGTAACAGGCAGCAGCTCTGTTTTGATAGGCTGTCGGACCACATTTGGCTTGTTGAACAAAACCACCCAGGGTCTATGGGGTTTGGAACACTAAATGCTGGCAAGCAGGCAGGCAAAGGAGAATCAACCCCCTCATCCCCTGCTTGCAAACTTGTGTTCCCAGCCTGTCAAGTCATACAGCTTTTCCATGAAGCAACCCCTCTACGAAAAGTCAATGGCTTTTTGTCTTCATTAAACATTACAATTCTCCCCATGCACTATGAATCTCTCCAACCTAAAATAGTCCCTAGGGTGAAGACTACCCAGTGGTCCATGTGTTCGAATTTGATTCATCTCCGCTTTACAGCTTTTATGGAGCTCTTGTAAAACTTTTGGGACTGAATTAAAAGGAGAATCTGAGGAAGTAAATGTCCAAGAATTTTTATAACTTCAACAACACCGAAACCTGCTTTTAATAAGTTAAGAACATTAGAAAAGAATCTTGCTCGCTCAGACCAAAGGGCCATCTTGTCCAGCGCCCTAATTTCTGAATGAGGTCATTCTTTGGGACGTGGGTGGCGCTGTGGTCTAAACCACTGAGGCTCTTTGGCTTGCCAGTCGGAAGGTTGGCGGTTCAGATCTCTACGATGGGGTGAGCTCCCATTGCTTTGTCCCAGCTTCTGCCAACCTAGTAATTCGATAGCACGTCAGTGCAAGTAGATAAATAGGTACCATTGTGGAGGGAAGGTAAACGGCGTCTCCGTGTGCTCTGGCTTCCATCATGGTGTTTTGTTATACCAGAAGTGGTTTAGTCATGCTGGCCACATGACCCGGAAAGCTGTCTGTGGACAAACGCTGGCTCCCTTAGTCTGAAAATGAGATCAGCACCGCAACCCCATAGTCCCCTTTGACTGGACTTAACCATCCCGGAGTCCTTTATTTTACCTTTTCATTCTTTGGAAACCTTAGGTCATGGAGTCCACACAGCTCTCCCTGTTAATTGCCCCTAGTAGCTGGCATTCGGAAACTGCCTCTTGGCATAAACATGATTATCGCCATTGCAGGTCTAGCTTAGGAATAGCAAACCAGATTGTTTGGCTGGGTGACCACATCACTCGTATGTGCACCAGTGCATGTGTACATACTCTCACAAAACATTGTTGTTTTTAGCATCTGTCTGTCTTGAGAGACTGTGGAGTGCACCTCCAAGAGTTAAGGAAGTCAAACCTCTGTGTTAGCAGCACCGAAGTGTTCTCCCCAAAGCACAACCCTGGGCAGTGTGTTATGGAAGTCCTGGGCTGCCCAGATGACAATACCCTCTCTAAGCCTTACTGAGGTGGTCCAAAGGAAAGCAGACCAATACATCTGGCACCAGCTTGGCTGCAGGACTTGCCAGAGAGAGAGAGAGAGATAAGGCAGCATCCAACCACCTTAGGGATTCCACTCCAGATTTCTGTAGGGTTTACTCTTTAGCCTTTTATTCTCCCAAAGATGTCCCGCAAGGCAACCCCATCTGCCCCTCACTTCCCTCTACATCATGTGCATAAATTACCATACTTTTCCTTGTATAAGACTATGTTATTTTCTTTTAAAAGCATGCTCAGAAATGGGGGTCATCTTACACATAGGGTGGACGTTTGGTTGGTTGCTGCCGTGGCTCTTAGCGGCTATTGTGCATGTTATTGGTTGCTGCCTCAATGGGTGGTGTTGATTGGCTGATGCTGAGGCAATCGGGCAGGCGATTGGCAGCTTCTGCCGGTGAAGGGACAGATGAGAGGCGGATGTGGCGATGCGTGTGAGCCCTAAAGAAAGCGCAACAACTCTGGGCAACCCTCCAAAAAACAGGTCAACAACTCTGTGTCATCTCCCCCCATTTTCTTAAATTTGAGTCCCCCCAAATAAGGGGTGTCTTATACATGTGGGTGTCTTATACACGGAAAAGTATGGTACCTTCTTGACCGTTGAAGCCACTTTTGGTCTTCTTCACTCAATCTGCCAGAGCTTGTCTTCACATGCAGGGAAGTCCTTAACTCACCAAGGTTTGCAACACAGTGGTTACCCTCACCTGGTTTAGCTGGCCAGTCAAAGGCTTTTCCTGGGTTGTGACTGCTGTTGCATGCAGACAGCTTCTAGGAGCCACAGAGAGCTGAGTGCAGGGTGTGGACCAAAGGTGGACAAACTACCCCAGAAGGAGCACAACATGTCCCCCAGCAGAGGTACTACCCCTCTCCTAACACCCCACATAGGAAAACAAGGGTGAACATTTTTGTTTTCCTTTTTCTTCAAAGTCACAACAGTTTCACAGAGACACTAATCCAAATACCCTTATGCCAAGCTGCAGCTGAGCCGAAATAGCTTCAACTATTAGCTCTCCAATAATGTCATTTTATGGGGAAGTACACTTCCTTCCAAATCTGAAACCCCTTTGCTTGTCCCCCAAATTCTAAAAATATCTTTTGGACAAAAAGTCAACTCTGAAGTGGAAAAAAATCCATTTATGCACCACCTGGGGCTTGAGTTTAAACATGATTTTTTAATACATATGTTTAAGTGTATTGCAGTCTTCAATTCCACATCCCTTTGCTTCTGCTGAGAAACATCCACTGTCTGGGGAAAATGGGAGCTGATTTCTTTGTGCACAGTTTGTTGAAACGGCATACTGCTAGTTTCCAGTTGTAGGACTTTGGACAAACACCTATGTATGCCCAATTACTCTAGTTGGGTGTTGGATAGCACGCTGTACAGAAACAGCATGTACCAACATAGTTAAAGTAGGGACTGACACCAATGTCAACGTCATGGCGTTGCTTTGATAGCAGCATGTTTGCCGAGGGAGACATAGGGTGCCAGGAAGGGATTGTACTGAACTGTTGTACCTTATAAAAAGGTGGTTCAGCAGATTAGTTCCATCTGGGTACATAGTCCTCACCTCTGATTCCAAGAACTGTGTTCAGGCAAGTGGTCATCTCTCGGGGGAAAACAAACTTGTGTCAACAAAACTTGTGGAGACATTTTCATGGCGATTCCTATTGACCTAGCACAAAATGCCTAGCACAAAAACAGAGATGCTACTTGGAGTCTCATCCATACACTGAAACTTGAGAGAGATTAGATGAGTAAAGTTAAATAGTAAAGAATGACAAAACAAACTCCATCTAAGCTTGACCATAAAGCATATATTCTCTTCTTGCATTTCCTACTTTAATTAGCTTCAGGAAATAAATGAAATAAGTACTTTGCAGCAACATCTCAACATCCCCATGATCTCTTTAAATCTTTTGGTCTTTTTTTGGGGAGGGAGGGGGAGGCTCTAACTCCCAGTGACATCCTTCCAAACAAAACAACCAGGCTCTCTACCTCCCCCCCACACACTTTACTCCTTTCAAGCCGCACACAGCTTTACATCTTCTTTTACCGTAAATCTCAACATTACGTCGTACAGTGGTCCCTCGGGTTACAGACACTTAAGGTACAGACGCTTCAGTTTACAGACTCTGCTAACCCAGAAATAGTACCTCGGGTTAAGAACTTTGCTTCAGGATGAGAACAGAAATTGTGCAGTGGCGGCGTGGCGGCAGCGGGAGACCCCATTAGCTAAAGTGGTACCTCAGGTTAAGAATGGTTTCAGGCTAAGAACGGACCTCCGGAACGAATTAAGTTCTTAACCTGAGGTACCACTGTACATGAAACCATCCTCACTTGTATATCTTAAAATTCAATATTAGGAGAGGGTTGCCGAATCATAAATGTAAAAACTTTCATAAAATATAGCAGAGAGACCCCCCCTCCTCCATCCACCTCCAGCACAAGGTAGAATCTTCTCCCAATTTCAGACCTCAGTTCAATGCAGCTAATAGTTCGCAGTTATTATCTCCATGTCCTCTGGTGCGCACCTATTCTTAAAGCCAATTAAAACCCAATTATAAGGAGAACCTTTGCACCCATTGGCGATTTTGGGGGGGTTCACATCAGACGAAATGTGTAGCACCCAATGCCTCTGAGTGTCTCCACGCTGATCGATGCGGAGGCAAGCCATTGAGGTGATGGTATGTCACCAATACCTCCCATACCCTGAGAGGTTTATTGGGGATGGTTTAACCCCTTCCATCCCCCCTTTTCAGCCTGCGCCTCTCTCCAATGTTGAGAGGACCATTGCCATGGCGCAGGGCAGGAACTGGAAGCCTGAAATAAGTATGTATATGGCATGAGGGTGTTTATGTTTCCACCAAGAAATTAAAAAACAACACCAAAACATCTTCCATCATTCATGCCCATTTCCTTAAGAATCTCAGGGTAAGCCAGTGGTCTTCAGACTTGGGCTTCCAGATGCTGTTGGAATGCATCAACCATCATCCCCAGACACCTACATTTTGGCTACTCATTCAAGAGTACCTGCTCCCACTGCAGTGGCAATTTCAAACCTTGGATGCAAGGTAGGCATTCAGTCAAACATTATGATGATTTGAAGCATGCCATTGTTCCATCTACAGTGGTACCTCAGGTTACATACGCTTCAGGTTACATATGCTTCAGGGTACAGACTCCGCTAACCCAGAAATAGTACCTCAGGTTAAGAACTTTGCTTCAGGATGAGAACAGAAATTGTGTGGCAGCGGAGCAGCGGCATTGGGAGGCCCCATTAGCTAAAGTGGTGCCTCAGGTTAAGAACAGTTTCAGGTTAAGAACGGACCTCCGGAATGAATTAAGTACTTAACCCGAGGTACCACTGTACTAGGGAAATCAGGTGATGAATTCTGGCCAGATTGGAGCCACTAATAAAGAGGGGGTGGGATAAAGCATGCTTGGGGGAAGAGTTCTGCTTGACGGCAAAGGCCTTTCTAATTCCACCCTTCTGTTCTCACGGTGGTCAGAAGCCTCTGAGAAACCCGCAAGCAAGGCAACGGCGCAATAACACTCTCCCATATATATCTTATATAATCTCCCATGGAAATTATACTGTACAAGATTTTTTGCTGAAGAAGCTTATCCATCCAGTAGAGTTGAGTTGCAATGCTGCTTACGAAGTGAAGAGGGATAATGAAGGAAGGTCACAAGAAGGAGCACTGGATTAGCTCTCAGAGTGTGGTCACCCCGTGCTACCTCGCCCCTCTCCCGGCCAGGAGACTAGTGTTGTGTCTCTGCCCCATCAGGCATGCTGCTTCTGCTGTTTGGGATATCCTTGTTTTCTGAAATGGTGGGTGCAAATCAGAACTGCAGTATTTGTGTTGGAACTCAAAGTTGCTTGGTTACTTTGAGCAGCCTGTACTTTGTGCTAAGGGATTTATAGCCAAGCCATCCAATTCTCTTGCAATCTATATTTTCAAGAACATTGTTGTTGATGCTGTTTTTGTTACTTAACACAAACTTTCCCTTGTGTTGTCTTTATCACGTAAATCCGTTTTGGAGAATGCCAGTTTTTCCTCTTAAACAAACTTGTTTACAGCCAATAAATTAAATTTGCAAAGCAACGTTTTCCTCTCCATTCAAAAAATATTTTTGAGGTAGGAGCAAATGCTATTATTTCAATTCATATTTTACCTCAGGGCTGTTTTGATGCAATTATGTTTTCCAACTGGAAAAAAAATTGTCTCTGTAGCAAAATACACATATTTACTTAATAACTGAACAACTTTCATGTAGATGACAATCATACATCTGTGGCCATTTTGTGAGCCTGCAGGTTTTCATTAGATAATGTGATAATGGTAGTCCAGCAAGTGGACATAATGACAATTAATTGTGTGTGTGTGTGTGTTGTTGCTGTTGTTGTTTTAAAAATTGTGCCCTACAAAAGCATTTAAATTTGCCATCCTGGGGTTATGCAAGACTGTAAATTTGTGATAAAGCACCAACTCTAGCTCCAAGCTGAATAAGGAGATTCTACACATGAGAAGAAAAGTCCAAGCCTGCATATCTAAATGATAATAAAAAGGTGAGTGCACAGAATCGTGTGGCTAACTCAGCACAGCCAGTGCAGTGAAATATATACTTTTCAGACTACACACACAGCTTAGCAAGCCATTTATCAACTCATGCAGGACTGAAAGCAGGTTTCAGTGGGTTTTTGCCTGGGTCCTCTGAATTGTTGTATATCACTATGATATATTTTTAATGATATAGCAGTATATAAATATTTTTTATAAATAGATTAAATGTAATAAAATAAGTTTGTAAATATCTGCTGTGTTGATTGGACTTTCAACACAGTGTCACTATAGTGCATTGTGGAAAATTCTAGGTGATGCCTGCAAGCCACCAAGTATGGTTACCCCAGCCAGGGCAGGCACCAGAACAGCAGTGAGTCTTTGCTGGTTGCTTGTGTCCTGAAAGCTACCTGGTGGTTCCATGGGTTGTATCCAACTAACCTGGAAATGCATTTAAAAACAAAACTATATTTTTTTCTTTGTACACACCTAAAGCTATTTTTTAATGTGGCTATATCTCAGTTGGGGATTATGGAATCTAGACTTATTTGACTATAAACAGCAGAGTGTTTTGTTATGCATGTAAAGAATACTTTTTGGGTCCATTTGATTAGTAGCCTTCAACACGATATCAAGTATACACATTAGATGTCATATTTATTAAATTAAGCTGCCAAATACTTCAAATTTCACCTTGAGATCTTAGCACACAAAGTTGTGTTCCTGAGCCCCTAGAATGGAAAAGCAGTGGGCATTCAATTCTCCTGATATTCTTTGACAAGGTAAAGAAGTATATGCTGATGTTCATCCATCATTTTTGTTTGGTGAGTCCAACAGAGTGAGATGTATTGTATCCAGGACATGGTAAATCACTGATCATACCACATGACGATGCATTCACAGAAATGGCACAGAATTATAGGTTCAAACCTGTGAGAATTTTAGCACAATTGAACTTCTCTCCCCATGCTTCAACTCTCCTCTGAACAGTTGGGGAACTTCAAGAACGGACTGAGAGGCAATGGAATAAGTTTTTCATTTCCTCCTTCTAGTTCTCCTCTGAATGACTCTCCACTACTGAACTAAACTAGGTAGGTTCAATGATGAGCCCTCATCAGTTTGACTGGAGTTTTCCTCCACTTGTGTTTGAGCCAGAGGCAGATTTGTGGGAGCACAACTGGTTCAGTAGCACTGGACATGGAACTGTGGGTGCCACAACTATGATGTAGAATGGAAAGCAAGAGGTGGGGATACGCTGAATTTTGGTGGTGCACAGGGTGCCACTGAAATTTGAGACCCTAAGGTCCACCACTGTTCAATCTATCTCCTGGCTTGTTTCCTCACCCTAAGCTCTGGAGTATACCCGGGAACCAAACAGGCTCCACGAAGCAGGGCAGGGCATTCGAGAGCAATCATGTCAATGGTCCGAGCCATTCAGATGTCTCAGAGCTCAGCCAGGGTAAAAGCACCAGTCATATCCGCTGGAAAATCCTCCACAGCTGTCTGGGAACCCATTGGATCCATCAGCCTCTTAGGACAGACTATCCTAATAGACCCCCTTCCTCTGCAGAAGGAGAAAGGTGCTGAATGCCTAAATTCCAGCAGGAAGTGATCTGACCATGACAAGTGACTAGTTTCAATATCCCCCACTTTCAGATCATCCTCTTCCTGCCTATCTGAGAAGAAAAGGTCCAGAGTGTGTCCTGCCACATGCTTTGAGCCAGTGACATGTTGGGACAGTCCCATGGTCGTCATGGCAGCCATGAAATCCTGAACCACCCCAGAGGCCAGTCACCTTGCCATGGATGTTGAAGTCCCTCAAAAACCAGTGGTCTGGAATTCTTCAACACTGCCTCTGAAACCAGCTCTGTCAGCAGAATCCCTAATCTGTCTCGACTGCCCACATTTTGAATCTTCCAAGATTATTTGTGTGGCCCCAAATTCTAGTATTCTGAGGGAAGGAGAAAAAATATATCTGAATCTACTTTTTCTACACTTTCCATAATTTTAGTCACCTCTATCATGTATCTCCCCTTACTTGAACCAGCACTGCAACTGATACAACCATTCAGAGGTTTAATTGTCACTAACTACTCAATCTTTTAGGATGCTGTGTTGTTTGCAGAACATGGAGATGAAATGGAGCTGCGCTAGACCATAGCAATGAGGAAGGAGAACCCGCCAAAGATTGTGCCTTTGTTTGTTGTTATTGTTTTGCTCTTGTCACTGGTCACTAGAGATCTGGTACTAAATGCAGAGCCTTCACTTCCAGGCCATAAGGTTTCAGGCCATAATGTCTACCAAAAGTAGAATAATTCCCTAAGTTCTATTGTTTATGAGTGAATAAAATATCATTTATTAGCCAGCCAAGAGTAATAATGTTTAAATGTGTGGTACTAAAGATTCCTTAAAAATGTGGATCTGGGATAGGGTCGCTGTTCCAAAAAACATATGTGAACGATGGAAAAAAAGAAAAAATGTTGAGAAAACCAAATACGCAAAGTGCTAGCTAGTGCCCACTGGTAATAAATGTAAGACTGTATACAGACCTGGCTTTTCACTTTAACTCTGAACACGGTTGGTGCTGTATAAATAATAAGAAATAATAACCATGAATGGGCACAAATGGTCATTATACTCTTTAACACCAGTACAGAAATTGCTCTGTGCATTGGGCACAAAGCAGTAATGCGATTTAGCAGTCACTACGTTCAGAATGTTTCACACATTATTATCTCAGTGATTCAGACAACAAAATGTAAGATACATTGTTGTTATAATCCCAGCAGTGGCATAGTGTGGAGGGGGGCATAGGGGCGGTTGCCCCGGGTGCAAAATTGTTAGGGGCACAAAAATTTCAACACCCAATGTTACCCGGTACCTCGGGTTAAGAACTTAATTCGTTCTGGAGGTCCGTTCTTAACCTGAAACTGTTCTTAACCTGAAGCACCAGTTTAGATAATGGGGCCTCCTGCTGCCACCGCACTGCTGCTGCACGATTTCTGTTCTCATCCCGAAGCAAAGCTCTTAACCTGAGGTATTATCTCTGGGTTAGCAGAGTCTGTAACCTGAAGCATCTGTAACCTGAGGTACCACGGTACCTCAATACGGAGGCACACTTCCGTTGCTGGGCTCCACTGAAAACAGCTTCTTCATCCGATCCAGGAAGTGACCACTCCAGATAACGGACTTACTCTTCTTATCTCTGCTGCTGCAATCTCCTGTGTGATGCTGACACCGTTAGGCAGTTGTATGCACATGCACGTTCTGTCCGCCCCAACCCCCTGCACGGCCCCGGGCACTGACAACCCACACTATGCCACTGAATCCCACACTATGCCACTGAATTTGCAGCTGACAGAATCATCTGCTGTTTCACTCTTGATGAGGACATTAGAAGCACGGCAGTGTCCAAAATGGACTTGGAACTTGACTCAGATCTAACCAGGCGTTTTTACAACAAATTGATGGAGGACCTTATCAAGGGCTATTAGTCACGATGACTGCATAGCATATACAACTCTAAATACCGTTCACTCAAAAGATGTATAGTCCATATGTCCTGCTTGAGAACTTCCCAAAGACATATACAACAGCTATAGGGGGCTATAGTGGAGGGAGAGAGTTGGGACTGGAGGTCCTATTCATCAACTGCAACTGCTTCCTCAACTGACATCAGTAGCCATTCCATCAGGCTAAAGAACGGGAGACTGGTGTGGGCTGCTGGGCCCCTCTGACAGTTGACCACTGATTGTTGCAAAATTCATGTTATAAGAACTGTTGCCTAGGTCTTCTTTTCTTCTCCCTCCTCACCCATTTTCCTATTATGTCACATATTTCACATTAGAAGGCTGAGCAAAACACTGGTGTTTGCAGGAAACTTTTTGAGGGAGCTTTGACTGGAAAATGGGATGGAAACGTTTTAAATATGTAAACTGATAATCCCTGATATTGGTGATACTGGCTATGGCTAATAGAGTCCTACAATGTTTGGAGTAAACCACATTGACTGACTCTTGCTTATATCAGCGGGATCAAGAGTTGCTGTAACATCTAGTAACATTGCAAGAAATTTCCACTCATCTACAAAGTTTCAGGTTAACCCTTTAACTACTGTTGTTGCTGACCCTTTTCTTTCTTTTTTTCCCTCCAGCGCTGAACGTTTGCTTTCAGTTGGGGGTTAGAGGGCATGTAACTTTTGCAGGCAGCACCCCTCGCTTCCCCCCCCTCCTCCTCCTTGATCTCTCGGAGATTAAGAAAACAGTGAAAATAGTAAAACAAACAAGGAGGGAGGGGAACAACCTGACCTGCTAGGGTGGAGGTTCTTCCCCTTTCCATCACAGAAATGCTATAGAAAAACACCCTGAAAATGTTTAACATCAATTTGTGGGGATCTCTATAATTAGAGTTAATAAAAGGATGTGTCTTATTCGTCAGCCTTTCAAAAATACAGAAGCAGTCCCCCTCCCCTCTTTCTTTCCCTCTCTCTTTCCCTGTAACTTCAGACCGTTCTCTTGATGGACACCGGCAGTGAAATTCTAATTAGGATGTGATATATGCCCTATGTATATAATGTGTATGTGTTGGTATAGGGATAGGTATGTGTATGTTCCCCCACATCTCCTCGGAGGATTGCTTTAACTAAACAACTTGAGGTATACTATATGGTGGAGCAAAGGTAGCATTATGAAAATATCAATGTGAATTGAGTTGGTGGTCTCCATCCAAGTCCCAGCAGACGTATGTCCACATCAGCCAACCCGCCACCACAGCTGACACTAATTATCACCCGGGTAGGCAGAAAAGGAACACCCAAAAGAGCTACAGAGAGTCTCCACATTGAAGGTGGTTCCATTGGGTCTGGTTTGAGGTAAGATGGTTGTCACCACTGACTCAAACTGAGGTCCCATTGTCTTCTTTATAGGCTTAACTGTGGCTATATCAGATCTTCCCCACTCCCCAAAACCAGTATAACCCCAAACAGACACACAAATATCTAGCTTTTACTGTTTGCTAGCTATGCCTTTATAGTTCCTGTGATACAGACCACAAATGGAAACAGAAAATGTAAAATACTGGGAGGAAAGATTAGAACTGGCTGAAACATGCCCAAGAAAACAAATATCTGTTTGTTCCTCATTGAAACCTATGGGAAATTTGGATGTACAAAGAAGATAACTCCAGAAGATTCTGTTCTGCTACCTATACTTATCAGTGCTTTGGCCCTGTGGCAAATGGGCCCATGACAGAAGCATGGTAGAAGGAAGATAAGTTTTTAAACCTTAAGTCCCACTGCTATAGGTATTGGCTCAGTTTTATCATTGACTTCATCATTGACGTTGATCACCACTCAGATGGTGCAGTGAGTTAGTGCATCTGGCTGCGAATCAGAAGGTTGCTGGTATGAGCCCACACAGGGATGGATTTGGACAGGATTCCTGCATCGCAAGAGGTTGAGCAAGATAATCCTGGGGATCCCTTCCAGCTCCTAGATTCTATGACTTGAAATAGATGTTGTTACTTTGTTATGGCAGGCTCATGCCAATGGTTCCTCCCCAGGGATGCTACCTTATTTGTTTGTTTACGTGATTCATATGCTGCACCTCCAATGGAAATTTATGTTCCCAGGACAGCTAATGAAGGATCAAGTAACAGCAAAAGTAAATAAAATATGCCTCTCAATGCAGTTGCTGGAGAGTCCAGCCAGGGAGAGTGCTGTTGCATTCATGTATTGCTTGTGTGCTTCTTATAGGAGCCTGATTTGTCCTTGTAAGAACAGGATGCTGGACTTGACTTGGAAGAACCTTTCTCATTAGATACCTGGGTTATCTTAAGGAGTTTCACATCACAGAAGACCCAGAGCAGAAATGTTAAGTAGGACTGGCTCAAATGTATTTAATAAGCTGAGCACATGCAAATATGAAATTGAATTGGGATTCTATCTTAAATCAGTTTAACCCAGATGTTGCCATACTTTGCTATACAGCAATTAAAGAGTGTGTGTGTGTGTGTGTGTGTGTGAGAGAGAGAGAGAGAGAGAGAGAGAGAGAGAGAGAGAGAGAGAGAGAGTTTGGAAATGTTATTAAATCAATCAATAATAATAATAATAAATTGCAACCCACCATTTCAAATTGCAGAGACTGGTATTAGATTTCAGTCGTCCAGGGTTTTTTAACTCTCCTTTTTAGCTACATTGAAATCCCAAATTTGAAATTCAGTTTCCAATATTTAATAGCAAACTAATTCCCAGCCTCTTTTGAAGTTGCACTTACTTAATAGCAGAATATGAGATAGGGGGAGCTAACAGTTTTGCAGACTGAAAAAGACTGTTTAGCATTCCTGGAAACTGATGGGCATGATTTGCCCTTATTTTCCATTTCCTGATCATCTCAAGAAAAATACAAGTGTAGCCCATGTTCCATGGACTTTGCTTCAGTGTTAGGTGTTTAGGCTGCCTTCTGTAAACATGCCTTCTTTTCCAACTGTGGAGCAGAGGCGAAAGTGTCTGTGTGTGTGTGTGTGTGTGTGTGTGTGTATGAGAGAGAGACAAGACAGACAGAAGTTGTGGGGCAGCAAAGGAGCAGAAGAGAACCTGTATACTCAATGAATCACTGTCTTGGAATGGGTGCATTATTGTCGGCTCAGCTATCCTAAGACCATATGGAGTTTTAACATTAACAATGGCTGCAAAATGTTCACCACAAAGCCATCCATCTCTAATGCAGTCAAGATGGTGGTTATTCTAACTCTTATGTCATAGCCCACACAGAAATATTATATATAGTTCCATGTGTAACAACACTGATATTGCACCTTTCGTCCCAAATTGTTTTGCAAGCTTAAGACCATATGCATTTCAGCCCATACCAGAATGCAGCCAATGGTGGAGGTGTGTGTTTGTGTGTTTGTGGCACTAAGTCTAGCCAAATGGCACGTACTGTATAACCGTGGGTGGGAAACAGTTTTCAGCCAAGGGACACCACAGCAAAATTCTGGTCTTACCAAAAGTATAATGGGATTTTAATGGGTGTCCAGAGTGGACAGGGGATTTTTTTGGTGTGTATTTTCCCCCTTTAAATATGCTGCCTGAAAAGGTCTTTCTGCTCAATTTCTCTACCACAGGAGGACGGAGGTTTGAGGTTTATCTGCCAGGATTTTAACCTGTGGTTCCAGAGAGTCTACAGTAGGTATTTTGAATCTGATATATAGACCACAAACTCCTGCCCGCTGATATATGCATGAAATATACTCATGTAGCATTCATCAGACATCTGTATAAAAATACATACCATAATAGCGCTGTGCACAAAGCAGGTACAGAAAGCCTATTTATGAGTGAGCTATATGCTACCAATCATAATGCCAGTTAATCATACAGCAGGCAGATGGAATAACTTGCGTTCGGTGTGCTCTAAGCACTGTATATTGCAGTCCCTGAGCAGCAGCACCAGCACCAGTGTAATAGACATGAAAAACAGCATCCCTTTGCACTTACAGGCACTTCCATTAGGATAGACCAGTGGTCCATGTACTTCAGAATTTCCCAGCCTCTTCAACCCAATGGGACGCATGCACACATGCACATCTGCGTGGCGTGAGCTCAGAATTTCAGTCTTGCCTAAGTTCCCCCCTCTACTCCTCTCTCTCTCTCTCTCTCTCTCTCTCTCTCTCTCTCTCTCCCTCTCTCTCATAATAGTAGCCACTTCCCCACATATCCAGGGGCACCCAGGGACACCCTGAAATTTTCAGGAAGGGGGCCAGACCCCTTCATTAGTCCATGGTGATGGTGCACATGCTCAGATCACGCACACAAGCTGTGCAGCATGCGCACGATACATCAGCAAATCATGTGGCATGCACTTTGTGTGGTGTGAGCGCACGGCGTTTGCACGTTGTGCGGTCCTGTCAATCGCGAGGGCAGGCCACTGCATCTGCACATTCCCTGATCCCCATTTTTCAGCACGTGCATTTTCTTTTAATTACTTACCTTCATGAGTCCTATTCTGAGTCGATGAGAATGGGGTACCCATGAATAAGTTTGCTCTGGATGGAAAAATCTTCCTAACCGGATCTGACCCACAGTTGCAGCACACTCAACATACTCTAATACTGTAAATCCGTGTGCAACAGCTACCAACCATAAATGCTAGGTAAATGATAGAGAAGCTAGGGCGTGATAATGGTTTATCCTGGTCAATTGTTGCATCCCTGATTAGTCTTTGCCTGAGACCTGTATACACTGGAAATAGGTAAAAAAAAAATGTAAAGGACCCCTGGATGGTTAAGTGCAGTCAAAGGCCACTATGAGGTTGTGGCACTCATCTTGCTTTCAGGCTGAGGGAGCTGGCGTTTGTCCACAGACAGCTTTCCGGGTCATGTGGCCAGTATGACTAAACCGTTTCTAGCACACGGAACACTGTGATGGAAAACAGAGCACAGGGAAACACCATTTACCTCCTTTCTGCAGAGGTACCTATTTATCTACTTGCACTGGTGTGCTTTCGAACTGCTAGGTTGGCAGGGGCTGGGACAGAGCAACGTGAGCTCATGCTGTCATGGGGATTTGAATCACTGACCTTCCAATTGACAAGCCCAAGAGGCTCAGTGGTTTAGACCACAGCAATATTTCCCAATAGGAGCTGCTTTGTTCACAGATATTGTTTGCTAGAGATTTGCTCCTGACAGCAAAGGGTAGGGCCTTGACAGCTATCAATAGATTTATCCAGGAGTGTCGCATGGCATGACAATTCAGGTTTCCTTTAGGTCAGTGCTTTTTTTTTAAAGGAGGGTACTCAAGGGTACGCAGTAACGGTGCGTCTTTTTTGTTATTGTTAAAAAGTGTGGCACTTACTGCAACAACTTCATGGTGAATACCGGCACCTGTTTTTCTAGGAAAAAAGCACTGTTTTAAGCAGTCATTTAAAATGATTTAAATAAAGCACTGCTGTTTGTAATTTTGTTTTTAAAGGTACATTTCTCAAAGGCTTAAAGACTTGCCGGCTTCCCCCACCCCCAGCCCCCCGGCAACAGTTTGGCTTTTCTGCAGCTGTTGTATATAGTTTTATACAGCTGAAAAATGATTAATCAAATTAGTTAATTTAAAATATTTTTGATAGACTAAAAAGATACCCCTGGTTAATCAGGCACTATATATATTTGCATTTATATTTAATATAAATATTTAATATTTATATGTAATTTATCAGCAGCAGCACAGGTACAGAAAGGTAGATTTTCTTTAACATGTCAGAGGAAATGACTCTTTGAATATTGTGCTTGCTGCCTGACGCATGTGTAACCATAATATTAAAAAACCATACACACACACACACTACCTCAGACCTATTACTTTTACTGAAGACCATATTTATAAAAATTTAATCAATTAAAGGACTAATTAAAGCTGTGATCCTATGGTCCCTGGAAGGACAATTTCCATGGGTCCCCCCATTGTGACATATCCCCATCACCTGTGTTTCCATGCTGCTGGTGTGGTTGTAGATTTCCAGCAAGATTCCCCTAGTTTTCCAGCTGCTATGAGAAGTGGCTCACCAGGTGAGATGTAGCTGCTACCCTAGCTTCCTGGCAGGTGGGTTGCTGCTTCTTACAGTATTTGGACAGAGAGAAACAGGGGTGAGCTAGTGGGAAGGTCAGTACAGTGAAAGTGCAACAGCGGAACTAATCTAGTTCTCCTGCTGGTGTGTTTGCACCTTGCTGACCTCCCTTCCACCTTGTCCTTTCCTTCCCTCTCTCCTGGTAAGCAATAGCAAGCCACCTCTGGTTGCTTCTAAATGCCTTTGGATAGAGGGTAAGATATGCTCCTCATCTGCCAGGAAGATAGGCTGTAATTCTTTTAAAAGTGATTTTGTTAGATTATCCTTTAAATGTTCTAGTACACTTTATTGTCCCCAGTGACATTTCCTTCTGTACTCACAATTTAATCCTAACATTAACATAAATTCACAGTCCTTGAAAATGAGCTACTCTTTATTTAAGAAGGAAGGAAAGCTGCAAAGGAATGTTGAGTCTTAATTCGTCCGTGCTGCTGTTTTTCTGTGTGTGTTACATAGCCCTTTAACTAACACTGCTACTTGTTCAGTACCATAAACTGGAATTCTCGCCACTTCCTAAGTCAGGGATTCCTCCAGGTTTTTCCTCCTTTCTTTTAATTTTTGAAACCTGGTGAACATTTGCCTTAGTATACCAGGCAGGAGCACAGGTTTGCAAACCCAATGTGTGATAAATTAGAGCTTTCAGTAGGAGTTTTTCCTGGCATGGATACTAGAACAACTCCACTGAATAGCTACTACTGCTGAATTTTAAAATTTCCCTGGCTCCTTGTTTAGCCAAAACTTAAAGCTACAGTCAGTTAGAGCTTGGCAAAACGCAGTATTCAGTAACCTTATCTTTTTATAATAATCATGTTTATTGCTATACTGCAGTGCATCATCAGGCCAAAGAGCCATGTCTGTTACAGCTAGACATAAATTGACAGTATGTCAGGTAGCAAGCATAGTAAATTTTGCCAGTGTAGTCTATGCATTTAGCTCAATTTTTCTTGAGCTTGGGGAATACCAGTCTGGATGGAAGCAGTGATGCTGTCCATGAACACACACATATGTGATTCATGTGAGGGAGACTGGGTCCTTGTTATAGTATGGTTTTGTTTTGGTGTTTCTAAGGGATCGGTTATCCCCTTGTATGCTGGGTGAATTTTAAACAATTGTGTGCAAAGAAAAATTGCTGAAATGATGATTTGTACCCCATCCATCTGACTGGGTTTCCTTAGCCACTCTGTGTGACTCCCAACATAATATTAAAAACACGATAAAACATCAAACATAAAAAAACAACTTCCCTAAACAGGGCTGCTTTCAAATGCTTTCTAAAAGTCAGGTAGTTGTTTATTTCCTTGACATCTGATGGGAGGGCATTCCACAGGGTGGGCACCACTACTGAGAAGGCCCTCTGCCTGGTTCCCTGTAACTTCACTTCTCGCAGTGAGGGAACCACCAGAAGGCCCTTGGAGCTGGACCTCAGTGTCTGGGCAGAATGATGGTGGTGGAGACACTCCTTCAGGTATACTGGGCAGAGGCTGTTTAGGACTTTAAAGGTCAGCACCAACACTTTGAATTGTGCTTGGAAAGTCAGCAAATGAAATAACGTTTCTCTTATTGGTGGTTGTTTTTTGTTGTTGTTGTTTTTGCTGGTATTTTTTTAATCTATTATAATGATGTATAATTGTTTTATTGTTGCTTTGCTAGTTATATTGTATCACCTGTGCTGTAACTGCGATGTTCTGCTCTGCTGCTGTTGTTTATTGATTCTAAGCCACCTTGAGATTCATTTGAATGGAATCAATCAATGAGACAATACATCATCCGAATCAGGAAAGATCAGGCTCTGTTCCTGTTGTTATTCAACAACCCTGCTCTGCCTTTAGGTTGGCAAACTCAGTGAGTCACAGAGAGAACTCTATTACAGACCCAGGAGAACCATCACCTTCCAAAGTTGGGGAAGACATGCAATAAACATGCTTAGAGTGTTGGACTAAGACCTAGGAGACTGCTCACTGGGTGAATTTGGGCCAGTCACTACCTCTCAGCCTAAACTACCGCACAGGGTTCTTGTAAGGATGAAATAGGTAAAGGTAAAGGACCCCTGGACAGTTATGTCCAGTCAAAGGCGACTATGGGGTTGTGGTGCTCATCTCGCTTTTCAGGCTGAGGGAGTCAGTGTTTGTCCACAGGCAGCTTTCCAGGTCATGTGGCCAGCATGACCAAACCGCTTCTGGCACAACGGAACACCGTGACGGAAACCAGAGTGCACGGAAATGCCGTTTACCTTCCCGCCACAGTGGTACCTTTTTATCTACTTGCACTGGTGTGCTTTTGAACTGCTAGGTTGGCAGGAGCTGGGACAGAGCTCACTCAGCTGTGGGGATTCAAACTGCCAGTCTTCTGATCGGCAAGCCCAAGAGGTTCAGTGGTTTAGACCACAGCGTCACCCACATCCTAAGGATGAAATCGGCTGAGGGATAGCCCTGTACTCCATCTTGCGCTCCTTGGAGGAAAGATAGGATATAAATGTGATAAATGAATGAATAAAGCCTTGATATGCACATGCAAGAGATTGAGATGATGTAGAAAAAGGAAAGATTCTAATCCAGTAATTTGCCAGCTACGTTGGCTTTCTATTTTCAGGAAACTTTGAATGTACTGGCACAAACAAACAAAAATAGATCATGCAACTGAAGCACTACAATCCAGGGCTGAGCTGAACTCCACTTCTCATTTTCACTGGGGGATACAGTGGTACCTCAGGTTAAGAACTTAATTTGTTCTGGAGATCTGAAACTGTTCTTAACATGAAGCACCACTTTAGCTAATGGGGCCTCCTGCTTCCGCCGGGCCGACGGAGCACGATTTCTGTTCTCATCCTGAAGCAAAGTTCTTAACCCAAGGTACTATTTCTGGGTTAACAGAGTCTGCAACCTGATGCGTCTGTAAAAGGAAAGCGGGGGGGGGGGGTCATAGAGATGCGGACGATTTCAGTGCAATACAGCACTGGTTTTTGTTTTGTTTTGAAACACCAATGCATGGAGGAGCATGGCTGAAATCACAAGGATGAAAATGAGGCGAGGCAAGGTTAGGAAGGCCTGGGGTTAGTGACAGTTGTTGCAATCAACCCAGAACTCATTCAACCTTGCCGCCAGACCTGCCTGACCCATGGTTGCCGCTCTACCCCATTCCTGACCTGGTGAGTGCAGCACCCCTGCTGTCTGAAAGGTGCCGGTGCCACTGTCCCTCTGCCCACACACACACACACAAATCAAATTTGTTGATTTGATTTGTCAAATAATAATACCATATTTTTCCATGTATATCACGCCCCCATGTGTAAGACACCCTCTATTTTGGGGGACTCCAATTTAAGAAAATGACACAGAGTTGTGGAGCTTTAAGATTTAAAATGGAGCAGAGTTGGTATGTTTTTAACTGAAAATTATTTACAGAGTTTTGGAGCTTTTGGGGGGCAGGATTGGAGTTGTTGAGCTTTTTTGGGGAGGGGATTGCATGAGGTTGGTTTTTTTTTTGGGGGGGGAGGAAATGCAGTAAATCACTAACCCAATGGTTACAATTGCTCGCATCTGCAATAAGCATCTTCTCGATCGGCAGCAGCGGCAGGAAAGTGCTAGCCGACTTGCCGCTGTGGCGACCAATCCACAGCAGCCCTTGACACAGCAACCAATCACACACCCATTTACCACAGCATCAGCCAATACAAAGCAGCCCTTGTCACAGCCACCAATCACACACCAATCACAATCTGCAGCTCGCAGCTGCAACCAATCACCCGTCACCCCTACCCACTATCCATGCATAAGACGCCCCCAGTTTTTAAACATTATTTTAGAGTAAAGAAACTTTGTCTTATACATGGAAAAGTACGGTAAGTCAATTCCAGAAAAAATTAATGACTAAGACTGAGTCTGCGTATACGGCAAAATGAGATGGAAACAAGATGGTAGAATGTGGAATCAATTTAATGGCCTGTACTGTTTCAGGCTACAGATTAGAGCTATAGCACGTCAGAATTTGGTTTTCTGTTTGCAAAGGGTTTTTTTTAACACAGAGGTACATTCAAAAATGTGAACTTTCACTTGCAGTAGTACAGACCATTCTACTACCCTATTCCAACCACACTGCTGAATTGTGGGTAAATCAGGTATAAATCCCATAGGTCCCCCCGCCCCCGATTAATTTAAGTCTCACTGATTTGGAACCACTCTGCATTTTTTTGTAGTTCATGGAAGCAGATTGATAAGGACTTTTAATAATAATATTATATATGAGTACATTTCCCCTTATTTTTCATACACAGAAAAAAGTCTTGCTATGTTTTAGGAACAAATTGAGTATTTTACACATATACCAATAGCTCTCTGGGAAGCACTTAAATTTACTAGCTGTTCGTAAATTTACTGACAGTTGGCAACCCCGAATACAGCATGTAGAAACCTTCGTGGAAAATAGATCTACTGTAAATAATATATGCCATGTCTTAATCTGAACATGTTTTCGCCCAAAGTAGCTTTCCCAAATGTGTTAGCTAGTTTATTTTAGAGGGTTCGCTTAATCTGGAAAAATTCATCTGCTCACCCAAAAAGATAAAGTCTGTTTAACAGCTTTGCAAGTTTAAAAGTCAACCAAACCACAAAGCATTTTATTTTCTAATCAAATCAACGGATGGGCTTCCTTGGAATTTCAGCAGAATACATTGTACTTTCCCTGAATTAGCTTTAATAGCTTATGAGGATTTCAGAACTATAAATTTCCTTTAAAACACACACACACACACACAAAATGCAGTAGCAATTCACTCCTGGACATAGCTTAAATAAATTATTGGTTGGGGATGGGAAGGACAAAGAGACAAGAGATTTTTCTCCTCCTCTGTTTTCCAGAATTGTTTGGAGAAATAGACTGTGAGACTTCCCAACTTCACTCTAAATTTCTGTACTGCTTCTGAAGATGAGACTTTTTGGATGAGTAGCTTTAACCGTGCGTAAAACCGATGAGTAACGGTTTAACCGTGCGCCATGCTAAATTCCATAGCCCATACTGAAAAATAAGCAAACCCCTAATGATCCAAGCCAGTTTTGTTTATGGTAAAGATACAGTTATATTTGTGGCAAATAAATGCCTATTGGCCTAAATGCTTCTTATAATGAACCAGATTGTCTAAAAGGATTTAAAAATAGCCATGAAATTGCCTTATAACACTTAAAGCCCAGTCCTTTTATGTATCTCTTCAGAAACAAGCCCCAGTAAATAAGACTTAGTTTTGAAATTATCACTGCAAGGATAGCAATAGAGAGAACTGTCATTAGACCAGCACTCAAGCCCTTAAAGAATTCTTGTCCTTCCTCAAAAGGGGAATATGCATCAGAATGAGGAAAACGTGCTACGTTACTTCTGTGCAATGCTGAAATGGATCCCTGTGTGTCAAGCCACAATAGAGAGCACAGCATGCCTAGCGCTCAGCAAGGCACTGGGCTTCTATTTTATTTTATTGGAAGAGTGCCATCACCCTCCCAACAGTGAAGCATAAAAAGCAGCTTGTGGAGTGGCCAACAGGGGATTTCTTGTTCAAAGAAAACAACTCTTGGATGCATTCTCCGAACTGCGGCCCACAAAAATATTAGGAACCTAGGTAGCTGCCATTTTCCAAGTCAGGCCATTGGCCCATCAAGCTCAACATTGTCTACGCTTCCTGGCAATGAATTTTCAGCACTGAAGAGAGGAGTCCCACTCTCAGCCCAGTCTGCAGGTACCAGGAATGGAGGCTGGAATTTCCTGAGTGCAAAACATGTACTATCTTCACTGAGCCATTACAGACCCTCCAAGTGTCCCTATTTTCCAGGGACAATCCTATATTTCCAGAAGCCATCCAAGTTTCTGATTTTATCCTGGAATGTCCCGCTTTTCCTTAGGATGTCCCTATTTTCACCAGAGAAATGTTGGAGGGTAGGGAGTTATGCAACCCCTTTGTAGGAATGTTCAGGGTGGCAGGAGAGGATATATTGTTTATTAATATCCTTCCTAACTTGTGCTAGCAAACTCCTTTATGTAGGAGAGTTACATTCCCCTTTTTACATGCATAGCAGATAACTGGTTGCAGGCTTGTGTGAGCCTCTCGCTGTTATACAATTCAATCTGTCTCAATCTGAGACCAATTGAATTGTATGTTCCTGGTAAGTTCCCTTGAATCCCTCTTAAAAGAATAAAGATGCCACAATCTTATTCAAAGTCAATAAAAGAAGTTTACTCACATCAGTTCACAGTTAGATTCCTGAAGGCAGACTTAGTTACGGATATGTACATGTGGATCTACCCCATACGGGGGAATAACCCCAGTGCTTCTACTATCTGAGAGCTAGCAGAGCAGTCCTAGCTAAAAGCTGGTCAAATGAAGAAGGAAGTCAAAAAGTGGGAAGTGTGCTGTGTGATTCGTTCTTTTGTTACCTGGACAGGTAAGGTCACACCCACCTCCTAACACATGCAAAAGGAAGGATGCTCCAGCCAGGAGGAACAGGAAGTTTTGACTCGCTGGACCAAACGTTCCCCTGCATGTCTTCTCTAGCATTGTACTTGACTGCTTCTCATGGATCATATCCCACACCCTGAGCCAAGCAGACTGCAGCCTTAATTGTCGATGATCCAGTTATACCAGCAGCTATATTTATCATTTATTTATTTCCGATATTTATTCAGTACTTAACATTCATTTATATATATTAAAAAACCTCATATAAAGAATAAGAACAATTAAAGCCCGGAAACAGAAAACTACCTTAAAATGCCTCCTGAAATTAGTGAATCTTTTCTTAAATGCTAGCAATTTACAAAAAACGACTGAACACACTGCATCCTTTTTTGGGGATGTGCAATTTATTCATTGCAGAAAATCAATATGCTGCTTAATCCGAAGAACCTCTAAGCGATTTGCAAAATAATAATAATTATTATTAAGTATTAAAAGAATATACCAATCAAACTTTAAAAGCAAATAGACACAATAAAGTTCGTGGAACGTGGATAAAATTGACAGTTTTAAAACAAATATACAGAACAAAATTATATGTCTCTGGACAGACTTGCAGAAACAAATATATATATATTTTAAAAAGCAGATGTCGAAAACAATACAGCCAAGCACACTCTTGCTTAAGAATAAGACAATCTGAAATGCTACATGTGTGAATGAGAAGGTAATATTGAGTATACATTGCAAGGATAGAAGTTCCCAGTTTGAATTTCTTCCTTGCAACCAGCTCCCTGCTAGCCTTATGTATATCTCTGTCTCTAAAAAAAAAACCCCAGGCTTCTTATTGCAAGGTTGTTGCGAGGAATAGAGGGGTAATGTATGAGCTCCCGCACCTCTTTTCCTTGAAAAAATAACACTGGCTGGAAGTATTGTTGTTGTTGTTACTGTTGTTGTTGTTTCTGTTATGCGCACTACTTCCACCACTGTAATTCGCCTCTCTCTGCTTTTTCTCATTTAATTATCCCGGAGTAAAACTCAAGCGGCTTCTTCCCATAAACTTTGCAGGAGAAGGAAGGTCTGGAATAAGCAGGACGTATTCCCCACTGGGCTAATCGAAGGGGCACGCATGGAAAGGGAGCTGCGGAAAACACTAGATTTCTTTTGTCTAGCCATAATGAAAATAAATGAAGGCTTCAATTTAAAGTAGTTACTAAAAATTTGTTCTTTCCTATGCACTAATTCCGAAACCCACTTGCAGCTAATTAGACCGATTCCAGCACGCTCTCGCTGCCTTGGCCTAGTATAAACAATGGCCATCTGAGTTTCATTACAATAAAGGGATAAAATAAACAGAGGGCCAGAAAACAGTAGTTTGGGCACGGCTCATTACGGCACAATGCAGTTAAAATTCTTCTAGCAGGCTGGGGGGACAGTTTAATACGACTTGATCCATGCTCCCAGGCTTCAGCAGCGGCCCCTATTATACCACACCAAGCAAAGTACTTTTTAAATGACAAACATTTTCTCCATCTCAGCTGTCCAAACAAGGGAGCTACTGAGCTGAATGTGTGGCTTGCAGCTGCATGTTGATCACTGAATTCATCATTTTTTGGACATATGATTGTGAGGTCTTCCAAATTTAAGCCTCCGTCAAGTAATCAAGTTTCTTGCAGCATGTTGCTAGAAATCTCTTTCTCTTTTAAAACATGTATAAGAACCCTTGCATTTTAAGGTTGCAAACCTATACATATTTGCCTGGGAGTAAGTCCTATTGAATTCAGTGGGACTTACCTATGAATAGTCATGTGTTAGATTGCCTTGTGTCTTTTTTGCTCTTACAGGATTTTCAACCTTTCTTAAGATACAGAGTATTGATTATATTTTTTAAAAAAATGCCTTCTAAATTCTGGGGATCTGAAATAGCCTCATAAAGCAGCTGAAAGAAAACAGCCTATTTCTAGTGATGAAAATTGGATTCTAGTGTGCCTGAAAATTGGACCTCTAGGTACCACAGTTGGAAGACTGCTATTTGTCAAAAGTACAGTGGTACCTCGGGTTAAGAACTTAGTCTGTTCCAGAGGTCCGTTCTTAACCTGAAACTGTTCTTAACCTGAAGCACCACTTTAGCTAATGGGGCCTCCCGCTGCCGCCGTGCTGCCGGAGCAGAATTTCTGTTCTCATCCTGAAGCAAAGTTCTTAATCTGAAGCATCAGTAACCTGAAGCGTCTGTAACCCGAGGTACCACTGTATGTGAAAGCTTGGGCATTAAAATGAAACTTAAACCCAAAGTTGAGGGGAATGGGCTGAATCTTGCCTTAAAACTGAGAGTAGAAAGAGACAATCTTACAAAACAAAAGTGAAACACTATACCAGGGGTACCCAACATGGTGACCTCTGGGTGTTATTGGACTCCAATTCCCATTAGCCCCAGCCAACGTGCCCAAACATCAGGGGATGGTTTGCAACCTCTTCACTATACGGAGATTTGCTGCTGCAGCAGAAAAGTTATGGTATCATTCGGATTACAATAATACTGCATAATGCGACAATATGTTAACATGAATTCAGTAGGCTGCGACCTGCCACCATTTAGATCCTTCTGTGGGATTTGTATGTAACTGAGAAGCAGCTGGCATTAGCTGGCCCATGACTAGGAGTTGTGGGTTGTGTAAGCAGCAAATCAGAACTGAGGACGTGGAGGGATGTGGTGGCTCCCAGCAGCTAATCAAGTAGGTCAAGATTTGTAGCAGCTCAAGACAGAGCTGAATTGGGCACAGCTGTGTAACAGTTCCATGGAAATGTGGAAACAATCATGAACACCTATGGTGATAATGCTTCCACTGCCTGGACCTTTCCCTCCAATGTTTGATGGAGGGGAATAGGCATGTTTGCTTATGTGAAGTGAACAATGCATTCATAGTGCAGTAGCGGACAAGTTGAATGCCACCTCCATAGAGTCCATATTTTCAAAATATTCATTTCCCTTATAGCTCAGATAGCGAAAGTGGTTAATATGCTTATAAAGTATATGACATTAGCCTGCTTGCCCATTTTTCCTGGATATGTCGCATGGGTGATAAGGGCTTACGCAGCGAATGGGATGATTCTTCTACTCTCAAAGCAGCCTCGTAAGACTCAGCCCACAATATTCAGTAAGTTATTGGTCCTCTAGAGAAGGCTTGGAGGGCAGGTAAGGGGGAGGGGGAGGGGAAGAGACTAGTTGTGCAAATTGTATCTCCCCCCAGCATGTAGAATCCAATTCAAGTGTTATGAGTTTCCAGCGGGGGGGGGTGGTATAGGCTGTATGTCAAGACCCTTCTAATGCCTGGGCCCACTTCTAATTCCTCAAACAGCCAACTAGATTCCTGGTGAGGTGATAGGCTAGCTAATGGGCCATTAAGGAGAAATAGATCTGTGTCACATGACAAATGGGTGGACCTCCTCCCACAAGTAGCTGGTACAGTGGTACCTCGGGTTACAGATGCTTCAGGTTACAGGCGCTTCAGGTTACAGACTCCGCTAACCCAGAAATAGTACCTCGGATTAAGAACTTTGCTTCAGGATGAGAACAGAAATCGTGTGGCGGCAGCGGGAGGCCCCATTAACTAAAGTGGTACCTCAGGTTAAGAACAGTTTCAGGTTAAGAACAGACCTCCAGAACGAATTAAGTTCTTAACCCGAGGTACCACTGTACTTAGAAAGACAAAGGTGAGAGGAGAGGAGAGGAGAGGAGAGGAGAGGAGAGGAGAGGAGAGGAGAGAGAGAGAGAGAGAGAGAGAGAGAGAGAGAGAGAGAGAGAAGTGATGTGAGCAAAGTAGCAAGCTGGGAAGAAAAAGACTCAGAGTGATGCTTGATTTCTATCCGAATCTGTGGCTATGGGGGAAGCAAGACCTTCTTGGGGGTGTTAATGCTGTGTGAACTCCTCCATCATAGGCTCAGGTTGTAGATATGTGTACATAAAACATATAGAATAAAGACGCCACAGTCTCAACTGTACCTCACTCTGAAGGGAACACAAACTCTGGGAAGGCAGCTGTAACCCCCGAAATCTCACACTGCTCCGAAATTGGGGCAGTGTGCAACAATATGTTACAGTGGTACCTCGGGTTACATACACTTCAGGTTACATACGCTTCAGGTTACAGACTCCACTAACCCAGAAATAGTGCTTCAGGTTAAGAACTTTGCTTCATGATGAGAACAGAAATCGTGCTTTGGTGGCGCGGCGGCAGCAGGAGGCCCTGCTAAAGTGGTGCTTCAGGTTAAAAACAGTTTCAGGTTAAGAACGGACCTCCGGAACGAATTAAGTACTTAACCCGAGGTACCACTGTATAGCCCAGGCTATGCTAGAGTTCTATATACAGGCCCCTTTTCGCATTTGAACCTATGGTACCTCTCTGCATTTGAAGCAGTGCCTTTTAAACCTTTGAATCAAGTGTCAGAAGTCAAACACGAGCAAAAACTCTGTCACTTGCAATTTACTGATTAAAAGAATGGGACCCAAAATCTGGAGAAGGAGAAATTTGGAGAAAGTGGAGAATGAGCCTACAATTTGCGAGTCTCTTGCCTTTCCGTTTGGTTGAACCTAGCTTAATTTGTGCATTACCTGTACTTGTCTTAAATTGTATCCTCCATATTTGTCAGATAAGTATGTCTGTTTTAAAATCATAGTGCAGCAGGAAGCAAACGATGTGGACAATTTTCTTCTGTGCAGTTTAGGAACCTGAGCCAATAAACTCCCAACTATGGAATTTTGAAAACTTCACTTCAAAACGTACATCCTTTTGACTGACTAGGAAACATGTTGTTGTGTTTAGATACCACAAGTGTGTCTTTATTTTTCAGTGCATGGTATACATCTAGTTTTCCAAACGCATTATTTTCAGAATGTTCAAGCTTAGTAGGTATCAAGCAGTGCTTTTTTCTAAAATAATAATAATAAAAAATGTTTAGGGGTACTCTCATTTTCCTACTCATATTGAAATACTGCCCCTCAATGAGGCCAAATTTAGATTCACAAAATGTTTAGGGGTATGTGTACCCCTGTGAAACCCCAGGAAAAAAAGCAGGGGTATTAAGCATGGAAGCAAAACAGCTATCAGATAGAGAGGCCCACTGGGCTGCTAGAATTAGTTTTGTGCCACACCCATTTGTCTTGGGAGTTCGGAGGGAAATGTATTTGGTCTGGAACCCATTCATCCTCTCAGGGGACCAGCATAGTGTGAGAACATATAATAGGTGTGAGAACAAGATTTTTAATAGGTAGTATTGGAGAGTAAGCTTTTCTTTCAAAAAATAAAATAAAAACCGAATGTATTAGTCTGTTGGCTCTAATGATGGAATGGTTCCTTGCCTGATGAGGGAGTCTTGGTTTTTTTCTGCACTCTTTAATTTTTATATGTGAAGAACTCGTTTTCACCAGCCTCACCAACTCCCACACTCAGCGTGCAGACATTTGTGAGGTACTCTCTTTAAAAGTATTGACTGGCACGCAGAACTGGATGGATATTGTGGCGCTAGGTAGAGTTGCCAGTTGGCAGCAATCCCCTGTGTTTCAGATAGGTGAGAGCCAGATCATGTTAGGCTATGTGAATATGTGTCTGCTTAAAGGAGCTGTCGGATCTGGCCTCTGATCATTAAGATGAAAGCATTTATAGGAGCTGCATGAGCTTCCACGGGGTTAATATGGTAAATGGTTTGTTTTGCAGATTATTATTATTTATTTATCCTGCTTGGTTCGTCTACCAAGGAGATTTTCTCCCTTTTGAAAGCTGGCATAGACTTCAAAGGAGATTATTATTTGACTAGCATCTTAATTTGACATAAGCACTATTACATGGAAATAAGTTCAAGTGATGGAAATAATGGGATTTACCTAGGTTTTTCAGAATCCAGAAAACTGATGTGTTTAAGATCAGTCTGTTGAAATCCTTAAAACCACAAGCCTAATGAGGCTTTATTTTCAGGACCTTGTCATTAAAGAGTTAAGTTGGGGGGGGGGTGTTTTTCTTATGTGTTAAGACTTCTTTTAAAACAGAGAGAGAGAGAGAGAGAGAGAGAGAGAGAGAGAGAGAGAGAGAGAGAGAGAGAGAGAGAACTAATTTACCTTTTCAATGAAAAAATAGAGAACCAAAGCATTTTTACCACTGTTTGCTTTTCCAGTTTCTTTAATTTGGGTAATTGCTTAGTCAACTTTCAAAAATATATATTCTGTCTTAAAAAAACAGCAAAAAATGACGGATCACCTTCCTTTTCATTTCAGATTTGGCATGCAGGTCCTAGATTGTGTATTCTTTCCACGGCGCCATACCAGCGTCCAATACTTAATTAATTTCCCTTTGCTCCTGCAGCCTTCCACTTAAAGAGACAGTGTCCCATTTTTGATGGCTTGCCTTTGGCCGGTTTTCAAAAGTGTCACTTCTTAAATCTTCTCTCTCTCTCTCTCTCTCTCTCTCTCTCTCTCTCTCTCTCTCTCTCTCTCTCTCTCTCTCTCTCTCCAATTCTTATTATATAAACTTCTCGAAGTGCTGCATGGCAGAGAGCTGGTGTTTTCCTACTGTACCACCTCCTCGCGCTCTTTGTAGTTCGGGAACCATATCAGCTTACGTGAAGGAAAGAGCAGGGAGGCAAAGAAGGAGATAGAAAGAAATGATTCCCTTGCTCCCCTGTGCAGTCATGGTTTCTCTCCCTGAAACTTTGCAGTGTGCAGCACCCATAGATCGAAAGCAAAAAGCAAAACCTCTGGCATTCTAGAAGCTTGGTCCAGCATCTACATTTTGAAATCTTGGTGTCCTTTAGGGTGCATCCACATGGTAGCTTTCTGCACTCATAGCCCAGATATATTTAGATGATGTGCCTGTGATCAGAAAACAGTATTTGTATGTGCCGTAATGTCTGTACCATAAACAGTATACTTTAGGTCAGTCCTTTTTCCCCTAGAAAAATAGGTGCTGGTACTCACCATGAAGTTGTCACAGTACGTGCCACACTTTTTAACAACAACAAAAAGACGTGCCAGTACTGTGTACCCTCGAGTGCCCCCTGAAAAAAAGCACTGCTTTAGCTGTTGTTGTGTTTTACAAATAATTAGATGATGATGATGAGATACATCTTCTCCCATTCAACCTTCCCCAATGTCCTCCACAGAATCCAGCTGTACAGGTAGAAAAATCTCTATTAGTTACGCAGGAGATCTTCCGCTCCCTGTGCAAACCCCATCTCTTCAAAAGGACTACTATGGACTGAGCCCTTGAGACATATGGAGTGGTGCCTGGGTGGGTCCCTTGAATTGCCCTGCTGATGCACAGATCAACAATCGAAGCAAATGCTTGCAAAACCTATTCAGTTTAAACAAATCCTGGCCGTATAAAGAAATAACAGTCTACCTTTCCTCCCTTTACAATTCCTTAGTTTGCCCCATACCAAAGAATAGCGTGCCTTATGCCCTCATATCCCTCCATAATCACCTGGGTCATCCTACCCGTCTCTCCCCCATCAAAACACACCATTCCATGGTACCTAAGTACATGGAACTGCACTTAGTCGCTTTCAGTAGGGACAGGAAAATAATCAATTTAAAATATATTTATACACATAAATAGGTGGTTCTGAACCATTCAAGCTTTGCCTGCCTGAGACCTCCACTTGCATCAAGTGCCCAAATATATCCAAGCTGTGTGTTGTGTATTGCTAGTATTAAAAACAATACAGAAAATGTGTGAAATTATACCAAAATGGCATATATTAGGTTATAACATATATATGACTCAGATCCCATGCAGTACAGTGGTACCTCGGGTTAAGTACTTAATTTGTTCCGGAGGTCCATTCTTAACCTGAAACTGTTCTTAACCCGAAGCACCACTTTAGCTAATGGGGCCTCCCTCTGCCGCTGTCGTGCGATTTCTGTTCTCATCCTGAAGCAAAGTTCTTAACCCGAGGTACTATTTCTGGGTTAGCGGAGTCTGTAACCTGAAGTGTATGTAACCTGAAGGGTATGTAACACGAGGTACCACTGTACTATATTTCTTAGATAGATTAGATAGATAGATGATAGATAGATAGATGATAGATAGATAGATAGATAGATAGATAGATGATAGATAGATAGATGATAGATAGATAGATAGATAGATAGATAGATAGATAGATAGATAGATAGATAGATAGATGATAGATAGATAGATATAGATAGATGATAGAGGATAGATAGATAGATGATGATAGATGATAGATAGATAGATGATAGATAGATAGATAGATATAGATGATAGGATAGATAGATGATAGATGATAGATAGATAGATAGATATAGATAGATGATAGATAGAGGTAGATGATAGATAGATAGATGATAGATAGATAGGCAGATAGATCTCTGCACATAATAATACACGTAATATGCAAGGATAGTTCATATTGTTGCAACCCACCCAAATCTCTGAGTGGTGTGAGATTCCATGGGTTCCAGGGGCTTACTCAGAGTTCATGTTTCCTTTTGGAAATGGGGCACAGTGGAAACTATGGTGTCTTCAGCACATATGGTTTATTTAGATATATATACGGTCTGCGCCTATAGTGGAGGGGTTCACAGCATTAACGCCCCAAAAGATTTTCAGAAAATTCCACCCCTAGACTGCAGCATAATTCATCCAAGAAATGTATCCAGCCCTGTACAGTTGTGGGCAAGTTGAAGCTCTGGCCTTTTGAAGGCAGAAGCATCAGACATGGCTATAAAGATGCCATAGCAGATGCTGACAGCCCAGTGTTAAAAGTAGATTAGGCCCTTGTAAATTGTATGCATGGTTCGTCTCTCCATCAATTTCAGAGGGTGAACCTCATGAGAGACCAGGACATTTGAGTTTATACAAAACTAGGCCCACTTGTATTAACAGAAGTTGACTGAAGAGGGTGTTACATGCCCAGGACTGGAAAATATCACAAAAAAATGTAATAACAAGCAAGAAATGGGTTCCAGAGACCTGCCAAGTAGACGTCAAGGAAAAACGTAATCTCTGGCAAGGATTACCATAGGTAAGCTCTTTCTACACTGGCAGAGCTCGTGGCAGGAGCAGCTGGCCAAGAGGTTATTCTAGTCCAAACCTGCCCTTTAGCCCAGGAAGTGTTCTTATCAAAAAGATTGCAGAGAAGAAGCTGTTCTGGCCAGAATTGCACATTGGCCCAATACATCGGTCTCTTTTGAAGAAAGGAGAGTTGTTGTTTGACCGTTCCTTTTAATGCATGTTTGACTTCCCTGTCTCCGCTTCTGCCATGAACAACAGCAGTTGTTTCTCTAAAGCGCCCGAGGGAGCAGGCACTCCATTAGTCTCTGAACACTTATTTGCATGATGGGGTGAACTTGCTTTACTGTTTGTATTGCATTTGTTAGACACTTTTCTCCAAGGTGGGTTACAGATCCATAAAATGGAGAAAGAGAAAGCCCTGCTCTGATGGCAACACTAAACAGGTGCAGTGACCACATGACAGCTCTAACCATCTGTAAGTCCAGATTATATTGCCACATTTGAAGATCAAAAAGAGGACACATTTGCCGACATCTGCTTTTAACTATGGATCGCTATGACTCTCCTTTTACATACCCATGAGAAAGAGGACATGTCCTGGAAAAAGAGGGCATATGGCAACCCAAGCACACCATGGTCCTGCTGTTCTTCAGAGCTCTGAAGAGTGGGGGGAGGGTTGCATAGCTCCCTGAAAAGCTGGAGCTTCTACTGACCCTAGAGAGAGCTACCATAGGGGGCATCTTTCAGTAGTCATGTGTAAAGGGCTTTCATGAAACTGCCCATAGTTTCTGATGTTAATACAGTACATCAATGAGTTGTTTGTCATTCTCACAGTAGACCACGCCCACTGGGTATGTTTAACCTGAAAAAGAATAGACTGGGAGGAGAAAGGATAGCCATCTTCAAATATCTAAAGGGTTGTCACATGGAAGATGAAGCAAGCTTGTTTTCTCCTGCCCTGGAGGGTAGGACACAAGCCAGTGGCTTCAGATTACAAGAAAGGAGATTCCAACAAAACATCAGGAAGAACTTTCCGACAGTAAGAGCAGTTCAATAGTGGAACAGTCTCCCTCGGAAGGTTATGGACTCTCCTTCCTTGGAGGTTTTTAAGCAGAGGTTGGGTGGCCATCTGTCATGGCTGCTTTTGCTGAGATTCCTGCATTGCATTGGGCTAGATGGCCATTGAAAGATGATTCTATGAGTCTATGAAATTAATGGAAATGGCTAATTTAGGTGTGTTAATTTCAGTGGGTCTATTCTAAGTAAAATTTGGTTAAATGCAGCCCAATCACTCCAAAGAGATCCTACCAGTCTTTCTGCCTATATACCTCTGCTAGCTCTCCAGCTTCAAATTCCCACAAATACTACCACATGATTTTCATTTCTGCCTGTTTTCAAGTTAGTCTTCATGTGAATCCAAAACAATGGGGTTACACAATCCATACTGTTGCTTTAGAATAAAGGTAACCCCCCCCCATTTCAAATGACCCTCCACTCAGTTTTGGAACCTCCCAGCTCTACTAAATGCAATGAGGCAAAAGAAAAAGAAGGGGGGGGAGAGTCTCTAGTCAGAACTTATCTCCTCTAGAAATAAAGCATACAGTAGGAGAGGTAACAAATTTCTTGGTACCTCATTAGCAATTGTAAACAGACTCTATTTTCACCCTGGGGTCTCATTGGAATGATTTGTTAGGCAGGTCTCTCTCCTTCCCTCTTAATTGAAGGGAGTTGGAGGCAATGCAAGAACAACAGTGATTATTTGTGTCCTTCTGGGACTCCTGTCTTGCTGTCTAGTGCTAAAGTGCCCCTCTACCTGATGTTGTTTCTGGAACCTGAATCCAGCTCCAAGTAGCTTCTGTGTGTGGGTCTGATTGTTGAGGCAACCTAGCCAGTCTAATAGAAGATGACCAGCATTCCCCCGTGTCTCAAATACTGGGCAAAATCAGTTCTCCATATAATGGCCCGGCCATGTGTGTGGATTCCAGAGAGCTGTTACTTTGATGAACTGTTCCCCGCAGTGTAATTAATTGTAATGCTAAGTACACTACAGTGCAAGGCACCCGTCAGATTAGGGTCCGTGATATAGTAAAATTATCCAAGTGTTTCCCACTAAGGGTCGCATACCCAGTTTGCTCACCACGCTGCTAAGTTCCTTTAGCATTCCCTCCGGCTACATCCAGAGTGCCTGCTAATTCATCATAAGATGGTGACCACATTTCTAGCAGTAGTAAAATTGAAAATATTGGTAGCTTAGTAGGTGCAAGGAAGCAGAATACTTTCTCATGTTGGAACAGGATGTGGATTGAGCAAACCGGATTACTTAGCAGAGTGGAATTACATAACAGAGTAGACATTCCAACTACCATCAGCCTCAACTAAGAATTGTATTGCGGACCTTGAGAATTAAAACACACACACACACCTCTCAGGACTTCTATGTAAGCTTTATTATCAAGTTTTTGCAGTTTATGGAATCTTCTTTTTGAGATCACCAAGCTTCACCACAACATTGGGCCTTCTCATAAAAATAATATCTATGGGCTATTGCTTGAGATTCAAATCTATAGTATTGACTTCAAATAAGGACTTATCCAAACTTCCTTTTGTGCCACATTTCTAGGTGAAAGTTTGGGCTTTCCAGGGGGGTTTTTTTGTTTTTGTTTTGGTCCTGGCATTTTTCTGGGAAACCTCACATTTTACTACTGAATTTGAGCAAACGGCAACCTAGTTTCCTACAATTTCCAAAAATAAACCACCTGGACATGGACCTAGAAATATCTCCAATGAAGATTTTTTAAATGGTACTAATTATGAGCTTTGTGAATAGAAAGCATCTTTGTAGCTCCTCTGGCCACTGCTTACAAAAGAGCTGCTTCAAGGCCTGACCAACACCTCAACCCCAATACTCTTGGGCCATGTTCTCCAAAAACCTCTGGCTTGGTGAGAGGTGTGGCTGAAATAGGGACCCAGGCGCTCCGGTTGCCTTTTTTGCATTTTACAGATACAAAAACTCAAATCTCATATGAGGTTCCTAATATTATTAATAATATTTAAAAGAAACACTACAATCAAGCTCACCTGTACAGTGCAGAATGTGCAGGTTGCCATATTCTGAAGAGCAAAAAAGAGGACACACTTGCCAACTTCTATTTTTAACTGTGGATCACTATGATGACTCTCATTTTACATGCCCATGAAAAAGATGACTTGTCCTGGAAAAAGAGGACACATGGCAACCCTAAACAGCTTCTAAGTTGACCAGCCTATGGATCTCCAAATGCAGAGGCAACTTTAAACTCCAGTAACTTGAAATCAATGAGTGGGAGTCAGGTGAATGACAGATGAAAATCGAGCTCATGGGACCATTCCTCTTCAGACTGTAACATGCCCTCCAACATTTCTCTAATGAAAATAGAGACATCCTATTCCATCATCACAATTATTTTATTATTTGTACCCCGACCATCTGACTGGGTTGCCCCTGCCACTTTCAGTGGCTTCCAACATATATAAAAACATAATAAAACATTAAACATTAAAAAAAACCTTCCCAATACAGGAATGACTTCAGATGTCTTCTAGAGGTTGTATGGTTACTTTTCTCCTTGGTTCAGGGGTCATATAACTCAGTGGTAAGTAGATAATATGTGATGCCCACATATAGTCTGAAACAGAGCATTTTCATGAACTACATATTGTGTATTTTACCTTGACATATCACTCTGTCCTGTAACATGGCACAAAACCATCAGACAATGCTACACATTTGTACATTAGTAGCCTTATCACCTTTAGGAAAAGGACACTGAGCTTGACAGTTCTACCACATAGTTTATGCTACAGCAGGAGAAATATCCGGCCCGTGGATATGCTGCCCAGGGATATATAACGTACACTGGATACACCACTGAATGTAAATTCATAGTGCTGAAATTCTGAAGCTGAAGACAGGCTCTGGCTGCTGGATGCACAATGATGAATGGATTCTTTAATTTGAAGAAATGAACTGTCAGAAACAATGGCTGTACAAAACAGTTTCCCTGGTCCCTACAGAGAAAGAAAGCCAAAATGAACTTTGGGGCTGTCCCCACCTTTTCATACTTGTGTAAGCTTTAGTCTGTTGAAGTTTGTAAGTTTCTTCAGTCTAGCTTTGTAAGAATTTCTGTGTAGTTTTTTTTTCTTTTTTTTTAAAAAGCCTTAAATAGTGGCAGCAGAAGGTAAGCAGCAGAAATTCACCTCCCTCCAATTTTCACTGATCTGAATTAGCCAGATCCAGATACGAAATTCTGATTGATTTGTGTGTGCTCGCATGGGTGAAAGATACACTTTCTCCATTGCCTGGTGAGACTGTGAGAACAGACAGGTGCCAGTTTCATCACAGTTCCACAAACTACAGCCCTGAATGTGGGATAGATGAGGACTGGGGTCTTCATTTCTTTCCATTTGTCATTTTTACAGTATTCCATTCCCACCCCACCCCCCATTTCCACATCCATTTGTGGTTACAGTCATACCTCCGCTTACATATCCCTCTGGATATGTAAACTTCGGGATACAAACGTGGCAAATCTGGAAGTATTTTTTCAGGTTTCGCCATGTATGCATGCACAGAAGCGCTCTACGTGCCATGTGCATGCGCAGAAGTGCTAAACCGTGCCATGCGTATGCGCAGAAGTGGTCCTTCAGTTGCGAATTCCTCGGGATGCGGAATGGATCCCGTTCGCAACCGGAGGTACCACTGTATTATTATTACTCAGGTTGGAGGAAATTAACTCAGGTTGGAAGAAATTAACCTGGGGGGTGAGACCCGTTCCCACATAGAAGCCAACTCCTAGCAGCAGCACCCTATAAAAATATTTGAGGGAACTTCCCCCCGCCCCATGTTGATGGGCATTGCCATTCAAATGGTATGTGTGCACCATGTTTTGTGATCAATTATGTAGGGCAGGGCTTACTTGCCCCCTCCCCCAATATTTTATTCAAGTTGGCACCCCTGTGTTCTCACAAATACAGTGGTACCTCGGGTTAAGAACTTAATTCATTCTGGAGGTCCGTTCTTAACCTGAAACTATTCTTAACCTGAGGTACCACTTTAGCTAATGGGGCCTCCCGCTGCCGCCATGCCACCGCGACATGATTTGTGTTCTCATCATGAAGCAAAGTTCTTAACCCGAGGTACTATTTCTGGGTTAGTGGAGTGTATAACCTGAAGCGTCTGTAACCTGAGGTACCACTGTATTCAACTCAATGAAAACCATGGGGAGCAGCAGCCTACTCACTATAACGGTGGTGGCGAAACTCGGCCCTCCAAATGTTTTTGGGACTACAATCCCCATCATCCCTGACCACTGGTTCTGTTAGCTAGGGATGATGGGAGTTGTAGTCTCAAAACATCTGGAGGGCCTAGTTTCGCCACCACTGCACTGTAACTAAGGGTAGCTGTGACAGCAGTAGGCAACACAGTATATTAGTCCTTTCCCAATGCCCTCTCTGATATAACTGCTGAGCCTTTTGAAAGCATGGAGGTGAAGCAATGGGCAAAGTAAAAGGAGTAGTTTAATTTCTGCCTGTTGCTCAGTTTTTAAAGGCACAGAATCCTTGTCACAAAACGTTGACCACCTTGGAGGAAGCATCTACCAAGGGAAAGATAATGTAGCTATTTACAGCCACATTTCCATGCAGATTCCCAAAACGTGATGGGGAACTTGCAAGCGTCAACAGAAACAAAATCCTCCCTCCTACCATTTAAAACTTAAAATAAATGAACTGAGTTGTAGGTTCATTATGTGGAGGGCATTTTTAAAAGATGCTCTCCATTTATTATTGCAGAAACGTGTGCATTTATAGTTTGTAGGTTCCTGTCAAATTCTAAGGCCCGAGACTCTTAGAGATCAGAGCATAAACTGAGACTCTGGTTGCTGAATGAAGATGTTTATTTTACTTTCCTAATATCTTGGATTTACAATCTTACATTATCATGTGCCTGAGATTTTAAATCTGGAATGTTAATATTCCTTTTAATGCCTTGTTTTGTCCCAGAGTAGCTGAATGATCTTAGGTAATAAAGCAAATGAGGTTTCAGACCCCTTCTCAAAAAGAAGAGGGTTGAAGCATTAATTAAGGGAAGCTGAGAGGTCAGTATCAGAGCGTAAAGTGACATGACCAAGGTCACAGAAAATCAACTTCAGGTTTAGAACCAGATATGTTGCATTCCAAATTCTTTGCTTAGCCCATTAGATTTAATACAAAATGTTTCCAATTAGGAGGAAAGGCACAAAGGATATTACAAACATTCGTGTTCAACAAATTCCAAAGGAAATAGAAGCTATGTTACCAACCGCATGTGGGTTTTGGTGGTATCTGTGGGGGCAGAAGTATTCTTGAACCAGACTTTTTGCCGATCAGGATATGAAGAAATACAGCCTCTATTTCTTTCTTTCTTTTCTCCTTTTACCTAACAGGCCCTTCCAAATGCCTTTTAAAATGTGAAAAATGTGTGGCATCTGCATACTACATAGTAAAATAAGTTGGAATATATACATTCAAAAATCCAAATTCCTGTGTTCAGTATCAGTGAGACCACGTTGAAACACATCTATGGCCCTGCATTCAGAATGATCTAGTCAGAATTTGGAATTTTGGGGCATTGCTATAGTGGCCTAATTAAAACACACACACACATATTGACACAAAAGCATAAAGTTGGGTCCCACTTTCTCAGGAGGTCTTCTAGCTTTCATTCACCTCTTTTCACCCTGTTCCTCTTTGTCACTTCATTCTCAATGAAACTACAGAAGAGAAGGAAACACAAAACCTTGGCACCAGCCTGTGTTGAAACTTGCAATTATCTCTCTTTTCAAGGCTTCAAAGCCAAATCTCTTTTGGGCCACTGCCTTTTCCTGGCTTCTCATTTATTGCTATCAGTTTCAGAAGGTGTCCTCCTTTGAGTTGATATCCTCACTCTTGACCTCCCTCCACCTTTGTTTTCTCTAAATACATCCCAAAGGCATGTCTCAAAGAAAGAAAGAAAGAAAGAAAGAAAGAAAGAAAGAAAGAAAGAAAGAAAGAAAGACCGTTTCTTGCAGCTGATTAAATAATCTTGGCTTACAAGGCAATCAGTGTTTTTTTTTCAGAGGTTATTTTTCTTTGGGAATGTACTCTGCAAAATGTTGTGAATCAGGCCTGCCACAATGAGTGAGACACCAAGTCCAGTGCAAGTTATGCAACCCAACAGCCATGAGTTTGGGCTTGCAAAATGCTTAACCAGGGGCAAAACTAGGCTTTATTTCATCTGGGTCAAAGACCCAATTTGGCATATACACCCAGTGCCGAATTTACATATAAGCTAAACAAGCTATATAGCTTAGGGCCCCACTCTCTTGGGGGGGCCCCAAAAAATTTAAAGAATAAAAAAACTGGATGTACATTTCCAAAATATAAGATAATAAACAAATAAAATAAAACCTACATACAGCAACAGTGTTTTGTGTTGTGTAGGCTCCGATGATGTAATTAGTTCCATAAATTACCATATAGCATATATTCAACACAAAAAACAGCGACAATTTGTTGTTGGCAAAGGACAGCTAGACATATAAAGGGCCCTATTACTTTCAGTAGCTTAGGGCCTTGTCAAACTTAAATCTGGCCCTGCAAACACCGCACAACACGCATTTGTGTACACACATGCACACAGGCTAGGAGCCTCAATAGCACCCCTCTGGAGGCTTCACCCGGGGCAAAAAACCCCAGCTAGCCCTCCTATAGCTATGGCTATGTCTTAACAATAACTCACCCCCATTTATTTTTATTATTACTTTATAAAAAACAACAACAATCAAATATTTAGAGAAAGGTAATCTCTCTTCAGCTCCATTTGGAGTTGGTCTGGTATCTGCAAGATTTCTTGGCATGTCTGCCAAGAGTGTGGCTTACACTTGGCCACCCCCTTGAATGGGCAGGCTGGTAACTGTCAGGAGCTCATCCTACACCCAAGTAGGACCCTGGTAGAAACACATGCCCGACTGGCATGTTCTCTCCCTTCTGGTCATTCGTTCGGGAGCTTCAAAAGCTTTCTTCTGCCCAAAGATCACAGCAACCGATGCCAACAGACATCGGCACACTAAGGGAGCCACAGAGTCTTCGTAGCTTGCGTAACAGACCTCAGCATTTTGGCTAATCTACTTTATTTACATATACACACACACCAAGCACTGCAACATGGCTCCCTCTCTCTCTAGCATCAGACAGCAAAAAGAAAACGAACAAAGGACAATAGTCCCACTTCATGGAACACAGTAACACAAACATCCTGTCTCCATCACTTCCCACTCTGTGGAGTCAAAACATGCACCGTCATGTGATAGACAACAATCCCATGACTGCAATCATGGAGCAGGAATTCTAATACTAACAGCCTCTGAGCCCCTGCCTTTGATTAGCCAAGCGGGCACTGCCCACCCTTACCTGGGAGCCTGACACAGCTGGAAGTGGGCAGTGCCAGGTGTCCATCCCTTCCCCAAGCCACACTGGAAGCTGGCAGCCTCCCTGGACCCACCACTGCCATGCCATGTGGCAACAGACACCCACCCAGAGTCCCAGGTGAGAGGATATTTCTGGGGGGTTTTCCAACAATTTTTTTCCTGGCTTGAACTGCTGCTACACGCATGCTCATGGTACCATATGCATGTTATTGTATTGTCACCTGTGAGCTATACAGTGGTACCTCGGGTTAAGAACTCAATTTGTTCCAGAGGTCCGTTCTTAACCTGAAACTGTTCTTAACTTGAGGTACCACTTTAGCTAATGGGGCCTCCCGCTGCTGCCACGCCACCACCACACAATTTCTGTTCTCATCCTGAAGCAAAGTTCTTAACCTGAGATACTATTTCTGGGTTAGCGGAGTCTGTAACCTGAAGCAGCTGTAACCCGAGGGACCACTGTAGTTTCTAGCACAAGCATTGGCCACTTTGAAATTCAAATGTCCCTATTCCAAAACAATTTTCTCCTCAGCCACAGTCATAAAAAAGAGAATCAAATGAAAAGGAGGTTCCAACCAATTGAGGGGTTTTTACACTACCACTGCTGTTTTCCTATTGCAATTGCTCTTCCTTCTATTCTGATCCTGAAACATTGCATAGCAAGTTGGCATAGTCCCCACATGTGGATGTTAGGCATAGTGGCATAGTGGATGATTCAGTTTGGTTGTCACTCACGAAACCTCTGAAACACTGGCAAAAAAGAGAGGCTCAAATGGGGATGAGCTCATTTTTATGAAACTGGCTGCAACGGATGTCCTCTGCTCAAAAAAGTCAGAATGTCCTTGCCAGATCCCTCCAGCAAACAACTTGCTAACCACTTCAGTAGGTGTTGATGCTTAAGCAATGGTTCAGGGTTGCAAAATTTCCAAACTTCAAATCAATGCCTGAAATTTGAGAAATCTGAGCTAGCTTCCTTCCTTCCTTCCTTCCTTCCTTCCTTCCTTCCTTCCTTCCTTCCTTCCTTCCTTCCTTTTCAATGCTGGTGTTTGAGCTCCTAAAATATATCAGAGCTCTGTGGGTTTTTCTGGTGGAGGAGGGCAGAAACTTTTCCAGCATCCTTGTTATTAATCATGTGCCATTTCGGGATGGACAAATTTTGGTTGCTCTCAATTTCTTATTTTTCAATCTCCACTGTGCTTAGGAAAATTCATCACCATTTTACTGAATTTCCCCCCAAATATATATAATTTTCTTAATATGAAGCATTTTGGTATGATGTTGACTGTTTCCATTAATATAAACAAATTAATTTCCATAAAGAGGACAACTTTGTACACATAGCATTTTTCTATTTTTATTTTTGCATTCTGACATGCCCCTTCTATTCAATTGAACAGAGCAACCTATTGGGTGGCTATAGCTCTGGGTCAGCATGTAATTCTTGCCCAGCTTCCCATTGATTCCAGTGGGCCTTCTGCAGGAGATGTCCCTGGCCTGCAAACATAACAAGGTGGGCATTAACCTCTGAATCCGCATTTGGATTTGTGGCCTGGCCCGAGGGCTACAAACTCCTCTCCCTGATGACCTTCCTGTCAATACATTGAGGTTTTCATCTGGCTCCCGGCTCCCTTTTCCACTTGCAGAGTTAAATGTCACCAGCAGAACGAGGAGGGAATGCCACCATTTCTAAAAACAAAATAAATAACACCCTATTGGCGTCTCAGAGGTTTTTCCTCAGGCCTTTTAAAAATCTGAAATGGTTTTTTTGGAAAGTCTCTACTTGGATAACTCATGTCTTCATCAACAGAACAAATCTGTCTTCAAGAAAGAAGGCACAGTGAGCAAGTAAAAATACTGTGGTCCAGCAAATGACGTCGAGGCCTGAAGAGTAATTAAAGCACCGCGAGTCCTCTGTGTATGGGAATGGAGAAGGGGTGGGCGGGAAGCTTCTGAAGTCGGATGGGATTTAAGGTCTCTCCATCCAGTTTTTCTCCCTTCGGAGGAGTGGAGGAACACACATTTCCTCTCTTAAGGTGCATAGATGGAGGCTATGCAAAACCAAAGATCCCTTCCCCACTTTTAAAGTGAGGTCTATCACCGGAACCACATACCCTCCAACATTTCTCAGATGAAAATAGGGAAGTCCTATTCCATCCTCAAGGGATGCAGATGGCGCTGTGGTCTAAACCACAGAGCCTAGGGCGTGCCGATTGGAAGGTCGGCAGTTTGAATCCCCATGACAGGGTGAGCTCCCGTTTCTTGGTCCCTGCTCCTGCCCACCTAGCAGTTCAAAAGCACATCAAAGTGCAAGTAGATAAATAGGTACCACTCCGGCAGGAAGGTAAACGGCGTTTCTGTGCGTTGCTCTGGTTCACCAGAAGCGGCTTAGTCATGCTGGCCATGACCTGGAAGCTGTCTGCAGACAAACCCTGGCTCCCTTGGCCTATAGAGTGAGATGAGCGCCACAACCCCAGAGTCATCTGCGACTGGACCGAACAATCAGGGGTACCTTTACCTTTTATTCTGTCCTCATCATTATGTTATTATTTATACCTCACCCATCTGACTGGGTTGCCACAGCCACTCCGGGCAGCTTCCAACATATTTAGAAACATAATAAAACATTAAACATTGAAAAACTCCCCTATACAGGGCTGCCTTCAGATGTCTTCTAAAGGTAGTATAGTTACTTATCTCCTTGGCCCACAGTCCATACCTTCCAACATTTCTCTGATAATTTCCTAAGGAAATTTTCCTAAGGAAAAGCGGGACATTCCAGGATAAAATCAGAAACTGGGATGGCTTCTGTAAATCTGGGACTGTCCCTGGAAAATAGGGACACTTGGAGACGCTATTCCAGACTGTGAGAATTATTAGCAATGGAGAGGATCCTATGGAGAGGGTAAAAAGCCTGTGATCCTATGAACATTTTCCTGGAAATAATTCCCACTGGAGACAAGGACGCTGCAAAGATAACGTTTTAAAAATAAATAGAAAGTGCCACTGCCCTTGAAGGTGAAACACACACACATATTTCTTAAGACCAGGACTTAACCGTTGACATAGGAAACTCCCAGCTCTACCTGCATACAACTAAATCCAGTGCCACCTAGTGATTAAACTAGATAATGACACTGTCCACTTGGTCACTACAGAAAGTACAGTAGAGTCACAAATTAGAAATAAAAGATGCTGGATTATACTGAGTTAGACCATTGGTGTAATCTAGATCACTATACCACTGGTCTTCAACTGGGGCTTGGAACCCACTAGTGGGTCGCAGCCTGATCCAAGGTGGATCACAACAGGAGCACTACCACCATGTTTGCTTGTTTTTTAAGGGTCCCCAAATGCACGTTTGGATTAAATGTAGGTTCTGGTTTGAAAAGACTGAGAATACGTGGTCTATACTGTCTGGCAACAGCTCTTCAGGGCTTCAGACAGGGCCCTATCAGGAGATGCCAGGGGCGAAGCCTTTCTGCCTTTCCTCCAATGATACCAAGTTGGTATACATGCATCTTTCCCTCCCTGTTTAAGCCTCACAACAACACCTGTGAGATTGGTTAGGCTAAGATACAGCAACTGGCCACAGTCAGGATTACAACCCTAGGTCTAAAAAGACATCACATTGGATCAAAGCTATACATCAAATACACAGATGAGTAGTAACTTTCTATCATATTTATCTGCAGGCATATGTGGTAAACATTTCTAAATATGGAACATCAAATGGCCACCTCCTCACATGGCTGGAAAGCAGACTTGAAATAGGGACTCCACTGTGGCTAAATTCTCCTCTTATGCTCATTTTTATACTAAAGCTCATGTTACGCTGCTCTATCCAGGGTATATATATGTATGCATGTATGTCTGTGTGGACAGTCTCATGTACATTAAAGAGGAAGCAAATGCTAAATGGTAAATCTCCTTAAAACCTCAGGTATGCCACAGTAAGGGAACCCAAATGAAGAGCTGCAAGTTCCCTAGTGTAAACAAGTGAAACATTTTTAAACACACACATGTCTCTTTAAGAAGCTGGCGTTTGATTGAGTGGGTTTATTTTCACAATGTTTCTTAGCTGGGTCAGAGGGAAAAAAATACTCCCTATTGATGCCAAAGAAGTATTAGAGACAAAGCCGGGGAAATGATTTTTCCATTATTTCTCCCGAAAAACTGTCTCTCTCTATCTGCCAATCTTAGGTCAACAAACATGGGCCTGATTGACAAGTTAAAATGTTTAGCTTAACCTGCAACTCATATAAACCAAATTTACATTTTCTTGTACAGGAGGGAGATGTAAAGCAAACAAACAACATCTTCCGCCTCAGCCTGCTGTCCAGCTCCCTCTTTGCACATGATCTGGGTGGCAATCAGGCACTCAGCTTAGATGTCTCAGGTGGAGGGCTCTCTCTCTCTCTCTCCAGTTAGCAAGTCTTCTCCAGCCTCCTTTAAATGTGATACAGGCAGAGGCAGTCAAGTGCTCTCAGGGTTTGCCTAGGCAGCCACTTTCTCCATGGCTGATTTAAGTTCTGCAGAGACAAATTTGTACAGGGTGCATAAGATGGGGATCTTATAGATGCATGTTCCTTCACGGGAAGCAGATTTGAAAGAGCATCTAGTAAATTCACTGTCTTCTTTCAGGGCAAGTCTTTGCTATCTCTCCCTTATCATTTGTAAATAAACAATAGATTTAACCAATAAATGAACCTCTACATGCATGGACATAGCCAAGAGAGGGCTATCAAGTAAATAAATAAAAATACTTAGCTAACTGACTAATCACGTTGCAGATTGCTCAGTTCTGCCCCACCCACCCCTGACACAGACATAGACAATCTCCCCTTCTCTGTCTGCACCCAAGCAGCTCTACTCAGCACCCATTTCTCCCTTCTGGCACCACATTCACCCCTCCAGCCAAAGTCATGTTATAGTGCATGCATTCAAAATGGCTGCTGGCATCCAAACTTTAACAAAGACCACTTCCCCCACCTCGGAAACCCTCATCCCAAGGTTGGTGATGATACCTTGAGAGCAGCCGAACCTATAGAAAACAAACAGGCAAGCTATTTTCCAAATTATACAGTCGATTTAACACAATTTATATACCATTTTATTGTACTGTGGTACCTCGGGTTAAGAACTTAATTCGTTCTGGAGGTCTGTTCTTAACCTGAAACTGTTCTTAACCTGAAGCACCACTTTAGCTAATAGGGCCTCCCACTGCCGCGCGATTTCTGTTCTCAACCTGAAGAAAAGTTCTTAACCCAAGGTAATATTTCTGGGTTAGCGGAGTCTGTAACCTGAAGCGTATGTAACCTGAAGCATATGTAACCCAAGGTACCACTGTAATAAAGTTTCTGAATGGTTCCCAAGGAAATAAAACGCCGATAAAAAAACCTATTAAAAACAATTTTATGTACTATTATGTTTTTGTTCTGTACACTACCTTTTGAAGGGGACGCGGTTGGCACTGTGGTCTAAACCCCTGAGCCTAGGGCTTGCCAATCAGAAGGTCAGCAGTTCGAATCCCTACGATGGGGTGAGCTCCCGTTGCTCTGTCCCAGCTCCTAGCAGTTCGAAAGCACGTCAAAGTGCAAGTAGATAAATACCTCCAGTGGGAAGGTAAACGGCGTTTCCATACGCTGCTCTGGTTTCACTAGAAGCGGCTTAGTCATGCTGGCCACATGACCTGGAAAAACTGTCTGCGGACAAACGCCGGCTCCCTCGGCCAGTAAAGCGAGATGAGTGCCGCAACCCCAGAGTCGTTCGCGACTGGACTTAACTGACAGGGGTCCTTTACCTTTACCTTTTTCTGAAGGCATTGTGCCTTGAAAAGCAGCTTGAAAACCTGTTAGTTAATAAATTTAACAGTTGATCAATGGCAGTGGGGAACCTTCTATCTGGATCAGTCCTGTAGCCAGCCTACCTTGATAGGTGGGGCAGTCACATTTCTAGGTGGGGCAATTGGGGGGACAGGCACATAGTGGCAGCCAGTGTCCCTCCTCTGCTTGCTCACTGGTGGGGAGGATGTGAGGGTCAGGGGAAAGGAAAGGCTTTTCCTCTCACCTCTCCTCCATACTGTGAGTCTGTTAAGCCTTTCCTACTCCCAGGAGAGGGGCGCGGGTGGCGCTGTGGGTAAAACCTCAGCGCCTAGGACTTGCCGATCGCATGGTCGGCGGTTCGAATCCCTGCGGTGGGGTGCGCTCCCATCATTCGGTCCCAGCGCCTGCCAACCTAGCAGTTCAAAAGCACCTCCGGGTGCAAGTAGATAAATAGGGACCGCTTACCAGCGGGAAGGTAAACGGTGTTCCGTGTGCTGTGCTGGCTCGCCAGATGCAGCTTGTCACGCTGGCCACGTGACCCGGAAGTGTCTGCAGACAGCGCTGGCTCCTGGCCTATAGAGTGAGATGAGCGCACAACCCTAGAGTCTGGCAAGACTGGCCCGTACGGGCAGGGGTACCTTTACCTTTACCTTACTCCCAGGAGGGAAGGGGTTGTGAGCGGGAGACGATTCCTGCATCATGCAGGGGGCGCTCTGCCCCCTACTTCAACTCCAGGGCTGGCGCCACGCCCCTCCCCGGTTGGGCACCCAATAGGGAAGCTCAACAGGGGAGCGGCTTGCTGCTCAAACGCAGCCGTGCCAACCATCCCCACCATTGCACACACATTTTCTTCGAGTCACCCACCCTCCACTCCCTTTAGATTAGCTGTTCCTGAGACTTTGCTATGGACCTCTGGTTGGTCGCCCTGTTTAACCAGGGGGCCTGGTAGGAGTTTTTTTCCAATTGGCTAAATTGGCCCGGCCTCTTGGTTTTTTTCGCCTACCTCGTAGCAACCGTCACAACTTTCGTGGTATTTGGCAGTTAGGCATTGGAATGTGTTGTTGGTGTTTCGGGGGTAAGGTGTGGCCATCGCCTTCCCCGACAATTTTGGGTATTCCGCTAAAGGAATCCGGCGGTCGTGGATCCTGTCCGATGCCCGTATGGCAGGGGGCCATGACACGACCCTCGGTGACATCAGGAAGAGAGCCTATAGTTGGATTAGCATCAACAGGCTTCCCCTACTGGTGGTTAACCCCTCCTCAGACTCACCCCTCTACGAGTGGGTGGAGTCTAATGTTCCGTGATCCAGTGCCTAAGCCAATACCTTCTCACATGCTGTAATCAATAAAGTTGTGGCCTTTACCTTACCCATTAACCTTACATTCTGTGTCCACGTGTCTTTATTCCCCAAGCGGGGATTGGGTCCTCGAATCACAACCCTGCGTAATGCAAAGGCAATGCAAAGGCAAAGTTCGCAGAAACTTTTGTATGAGCACCGGGACTTAAATAACATGAATATTTTTTGTTGCATAATAAACAAATGAAGTTGAGGATGCACTGAACAAGGGGATCCCAAACAGTGTAAAACAGGCAAAATAGTTCATTCTATAACTAAAAGTAATGTGGAGCTTGTTTTCTCAAAAAAAATCAGTTGTAATCTTGAATCATAACACCAATACAAAAAGGAATAATACATTGCAATACAACCCTAGCAAAGCACATAGGGAGAGTGGTGCTGAGAACAATACACATAATTTTCTTGTTGAAGACAACGAAACTGAGTCTTTAACTTTGTAAAATATTGACTGCATAATGTACTTCCTTCCATAAAGTTACAAAGATGCTAGATAAACATGCTAGAAAGCTTTCTGGATGGTGGTTCACAAGATGTTGATGGTACATATTGGGAAAGTCAGAAAATTAGGGCTCAGGTGGCTGAGGACAATCTAGAACCAACCTATCAGGAAAGAGCTACAAAACTCCAAGTAGTTGTGACATGGCAATAAGGTAAACAGCTGCAATTCCAGATCACTTACTGATTAGTGTACATCTCAGCTTGGGTTTTTTAATCTTTATTTTAAGTGAGTTTCTAGCCTGGATATATGGGGGAAATGTATTGGTGGATGAGCCTATAATGTCTGAAAATGGATGAAGATGCAAAGACCCAGATAGCAAGTTGGAGTGATTCCATGGGCTCAGGAAATACAACACAATTCTTTAGTTGGCTGGGCTTTCATCTTGTTCTCAAAGCAGGAATATCTCAAAGAGAAGCAAAAAATAAAAATAAAAAATATGGACATTTGTAGGAGCTTAATGAGCATCTGAGCGAATCGGAATCCTTTGCTGAACTTAGACTGTGTATTGTGTCATTTTAATCCCTTCACTTCCTTTCTAGCCACAAAATTTCTTCCCATAGCAAACATTACCACAACATTTTTCTTTTACAAGGGGTCGGGGGTGATTTCCAATATGTTTAAAATCCTTTTTAAAAACAAAAAACAAAAAAACTTCCCAGAGATGCTTTAAAACAACAAAAACTATGCAGTGCTTACAACACTTTGGCTGCATATGGTCTCCATCCTTTGATTTCAGCGATGTCCAGAGTCACCATGGCTGAACTCATACCACACACAGTTGATCTCACATGTGGAAGAACAGTCTTGCTGGGTTCTTCATCCCCAGGACTAAAGCAAACAAACGAGGAGGCCAAATAAACCAAACAGCATCAGAAACATAAATGTGTGGGAAGTGCCAAAATGTAGGGTTCTCTTGCATTGTTGACATCCGTGAGGCGCGATGCAAGGCATTCTGAAACCAGCTGGACCATCTTCCTTCCTTTAGATAACAATCTGCTCTGTTGCTTCTTGTCACCTGCACCTGCTCCCCCACCAGAACCAAGAGGAGCACCTTGTAAGTTATCACTCCACACTAGCTAACCCAGATGCTCCAATTTCCCCTGTTTTCCAGGGACAGTCGTATTATCTTCTATAATAGTCTTCCAGGAACCTGCGAGAGAACAAGCAAAAAGCCTGTCCGCTTCTCTAAAAACCACTTCATGAGTACAGGAAGTGTAGTCCATTCAGAAAGAAGAGAAGGTGAGGATGTTAACAGACTTAGGTTGGAGGAACTTAACCCAGAACTTCCAGATGTCCCTATTTTCCAGGGACAGTCCAAGATTTACAGAAGCCATTCCAGTTTCTGATTTGATCCCGGAATGTTTCGCTTTTGCTTCGGATAAATGTTTTAGGGTATGGAATAGGACATCCCTGTTTTCATTGGAGAAAGGTTGGAGGGTATGCATTACTACTTTAAACTGATCTTTTTCTAGATTGTATAGTTACAGTCTTTGAACTAATCAAGTTCAAAATTTGCTCTGATATATAATTGTGCAAGTTCAAGGATATAACTCAATGACCAGTGATGTTAACTGATTTTTTAAAAGTGACTCTAGCAGACTCCCCCCCCCCCATAAATCAACAATAATACTTTCCCTACCCCTCCACCCTAGTTTGATATTTTGGAAATGCACCAAAATGCTGGCCACAATCAGGTTAGCTACTGGTGGTCAGCAAATATACCACCCACAGTGTCAAGGAGAATGCTTCAGTTCTGTTGCCTACGTCAAACTGAGTCCATCTCTCCCCACAATACCCCCTTTGCTTGACTGATCCCACCCAACTCTCCCTCTCTCTCTCTTTTTAATAGGGGTTAATAAATTTTCCAGCCAAGACACATTGCCCTGCTATTAGAGGCAGCCTGGACAGAGAGACTTCTAATGAGAGCTCAGCTCCATAGGGAATTAGGTTTTCTTCTCCCTTGCTTCTTTCGTCTCTCTTCTGAGCGTGTGGGTTGGGGAAGGCAGTTAACTGTGGTTTGCACAGTCCAGCCAATACAAGCAAAAGGAATACCACATGGATTGCTGGAAGAGCCCATGGGTCATTTTCATGGAGTGCTATGAATCAGAAGGATCACCAGAGGACCCAAGCATGGCTCAGACATGTCCAAAAGCACAAGCATGTCTCTGTGAAGGCATTGTATGCATCAGCACAGATGCAGTGAGTAGATGTGTACCTTCTTGTGCCATTGAAAACATAGGACAGGTCATTCTTACAGAGTTCCAAAGAACTTATTCAAACTTTAAGCTCGGTTGTGGCTTCATTACAGCTAATCTGCTCACCCCCTTTTCGGGTATGGTGGCTTTGGGGGATGGTGGAGGCCCCGGCGAGGGGATAGCATCCTAAGAGCCCCATCTAGATAGCGGACATAGGCGTAAGCCCGCGCCACCTATCAGGGGCTGGATCCTAGCCCGCATCCCAGATTGGCTATTGGGGGTGCAGGCTAGGACACGGGCTGGGCCATGGGGCAGAGACAATGGAGTGTGAAGGTTTCCCTTGGGTCCTCCCCCATGGTCATTTAAGCAGCCCTCATCTGGGGCCCTACCGGCCTTTCCCCTCGTCGGGTTTGGGTATCCCATTAAAGGGATCTGGGAGGAGTGGTCATGTCCCTCATGCCCAGGCAGGGCCAGGGTCGAAGGTACTCCTCCAGACAGCGGTCTCCATGGGGGTTACCCTATTTTATGTAAGTCTTAGGAGCCCCCCCACCTGGATTGACCTATGTGCCACTTCTGGTGTTTGGACCGGAAGTATTTTGATTGCCCCCTGCCCAAGCCAAACCTCTTTCATCTGTATTCAATAAAGTTGTGGCCTGTTTTGATCCAAAGCAGTCTATGTGGTCTGTGGGTTAAGGATGGGGGAGCACAATGCCTGGGCCTGCAACGTATATTTGAAAGCTCACACTGGAGATAATCTCATTTTTTTAAAAGGGGTGGGCTTTCCTTGGTAATGTTTATTTTGATGGCTGCTACTGTTTTTGGGTTGTTGTTGTTATTTTAATTAAAAAACCGTATTATTATCATTCAAGTGGGAATGAGCATTTTAAAAATCCTGTAGGTAATTCTAGGTATTGTCACAAACCATGCATTTTACAGTATTAACCAACTATTCAGATAGCAGTTTGCATTTGGGAATATTCTTTGGACAACATCTCCATTTCCTTTGGATGCATTATAGCCAATTATTGTATGCATCTGCACACAGGCTACCATTTACAGTTCTTTTAAAGGAAAACCAGTGTGGTGTAGTGGTTGGAGCAGGGTGGTCCAACACATGGCCCAAAGGCTGCATGCAGCCCTTGATATCATTTTTGACGGCCCTCAGCTGCTGCACATTGTTCAAAAGTTGTACATTGTCCCTTATGGAAGTGTCCTTTGAAGTCGGCAGTGAAAGGTTGGGCATAGAGATGGGGGAACAAATTAAACTTGGTTCATATCTAGAAGTGAATCTACCTGTTTCACGCTTTCCGAAACAATACACAAACCGAAACACAGCCATCGTTCAAAATTCGCATATCTCTGAATTTTACACTGCAATTCTCCAGCCAAATCATGACATGTGAAAACGCATTATATTAGGGAACATGACTTTGTAAACATGTGTATTATAGGCAAAATTGCACCCAGACCTGTGCATATTCTCACTAAAATGCTGAAGGAACTGATGCTGAAAGGTAGCGAACTCAACATAAAATTTGAAAAAATGAAAAGTGAGAGAAACCAAAATTTGAAAATTTCACCCATCCCCTGCTTGAATGTTTTCTGTCCTTTCAAAGCTGTGCAGTATTTCTGCCCTTTTGCTACAAATTCTTACCCATGCTGTCTTCATCTACTGAGTTCCAGCTCTGATGGCCTTCTGGCAGTTCCCTCACTGAGAGAAGTTACAGGGAACCAGGCTGAGGGCCTTCTTAGTAGTGGCATCCTCCCTGTGGAAGGCCCTCCCTTCAGATGTCAAGGAGATAAAGAACTACACAACTTTTAGAAGACACCTGAAGTATACAGAAGTTTTTAATGTTTAATGCTTTATTATGTTTTCATATGTTGGTAGCCGCCCAGAGTGGCTGGGGCAAACCAGTCAGATGGGCTAATAATAATAATAATAATAATAATAATAATAATTTATACCTCACCCATCTGGCTGGGTTTCCCAACCATATTATTATTATCCAGAGGAAGCCCAGTCAAGTTGCCCACTGCTACTTACATATGCTAGTCTATTCTAATACCACTTTTGCTAGTGTATTGTAATTGCATTTCAATAAGGGATCAGAAGTAGCCATTCCACTCCCTCCCTGTTAATGAGCCTCTCTTCAGCCAGATCTGACCAACAAACAAACTAGAGACTGAAAAACTGATAAAAGTCATAGGAACCCCCTTGGCAACTGAATGATGGACAGAAATACAATTGGAAAGCCTGTTTCCTTTCTGGCACAGAACCGGCTGAGTAGCATGAAAATGAATACGTGGCTTGCAGCTTTCATTGGAGGCCCCCAACTGTGGGCTGCCAGTGGCAACCTGAGGTTTAGTGTGAAAAATGGAACAGGAAATAGCCTTGTTTTACTAACATTCAACACCACCTACTGATGACCCTATTCAGTTAAGACTAACCTCTACCCTGTACTAAATTATAATTATTATTATTATTTACAGTTTCATGTTTGAGCTCTGCCAACTTCCACATATGCTAGACATTCATCTTAACAGGGGGCTAACAAAACATCACACACACTTATTATTACTGTTACCACAGCTACAGCGATAGTAAAGGCAACTGCAACATCCTGCAATGGTCGAATAGAGGCAAGCGAATACATTATGCACCCTTGAAATAAATTAAACAGCACAATAAAGTAGCGGTATTGAGTTTCTCCTGCTGGAAGAGACAGAATGCATGTTATTTGTATGGCGTTTCAGCATCAGATACAACGGCTAGTAGCTAAAGAAAAGGACAATTCAATAGCAAACAGAAGTCATTTCCCCTTGGGCTCTTTCCAACTCATTGCAACTCAAACAGATCAGAAATGTGGGTAAGGAGCAGGTTTTCACTCAGCTTGGCTTTAAAGATTGCAAGGCCAAATTATACGTGAGGTGAATTGGAGGCAGGCTGAAGTCCTACTAATGTTAAAGGGAACATCCCTCTGAAGGCAAGCAGCAGATTGAGGGGGTGATTTTCATTGGAGGGAAAGGGCTAATCCCGCCCACAATATGTAATGGTTCTGATCCTGATCCCTCCTCCATGGTAACTACTTAATTTCTTTTTATATACCTCAGGTTGGTATTACCTCAGGTTAAGTACTTAATTCGTTCCGGAGGTCCGTTTTTAACCTGAAACTGTTCTTAACCTGAAGCACCACTTTAGCTAATGGGGCCTCCTGCTGCCGCTGCATCGCCAGAGCACAATTTCTGTTCTCATTCTGAAGCAAAGTTCTTAACCCCAGGTACTATTTCTGGGATAGGGGAGTCTGTAACCTGAAGCGTATGTAACCCGAGGTACCACTGTATATATAAAAAAGCACATCAGTTGTTCACATGCAATCAACAGCATGCATATCCTGGCCTTTAGTCAGTGCTCTAAACCTTATGACACAGTGATGTTCACAGCATCAATGCTCATACTCATTTCCATTGTTTTGTGAAACCTGTTGTTGCATTACAACCTCCAGCAATCCTATGCTGTCTGGGGCTGACGGGGGGTGGAGTCCCAACAACCACTCCTGGGACACAGGTTCCCCAACCCCGTCTTAGGCCACACAAGACAGAAAAGCCATTGAACATTTACTGAACTAGCCTGCAATTCATGCTGATATTGTATTCAGCTAGCTCTACACCAATGGCTCTTTGTGCACATCATGCTTCAATATATTCCATAGTGCACTGAGGCAGATCCCAGTGCTGAAGTAAATGGGGAATCCTTTCTCACACATCAAAATAAATATCAGAGCTTTCGATTATATTCTTTTGGGATGAATCTGTTGATTCAGTCTGTGCATTTACAATGCGTTCTTCCAAAGAATAAAGGATTTGCTTATGTTAGGTTATTTCCATACTCAGGGCCCTCTAGCACTGCTGAGGCAAAGATTTTCTGCTGTCAACGGGAATTTTAAAAGTGTATCTACAACTTAATTTAAGTGGGATGCGTATACCTTACTTTGTCTGGATCACACTCGATCAAAGACAATTCAAGGTAGGACAACAGACCCAATCAATCTCTTTATTATGGTCGATATCCAGTATTCATGACAGAGCAATCATTGCATTTGGTATTGTCAGGTTGCTGTCAACAGCTCCTGGCTGGTTCCCCAGGAAAGTACAAAGAAAAGGAAAGTTTCTTACAGTCAATTTTTAGTTCAGACTTCACAGAGAGGCACTATAGAACCCAGCCTCTTGGATAATGGCATTGTCCCGAGGGAATCTCCACCCCCTGTCTCTCCCACTTCCTCATTCGTCATCACCATCATCACCTCCTCTATGGGTACTGCTAAGTGCCCTCTGCCTTCAAGCTCTTTGCTCTCCTACTTTTAAGGTTCACCAGGTTCTGGGAGATGGAGGGTCTAGAATGCTTTCTAATGACAATGTGTCAGCCAGCTGCTCTGGCTTTCCCATGATTTCCCAACTTTCCCCCTCATCTGCCTCTGAGCTGTGACCTCCCTCAAACCCCTGTTGCTGTGTCTACCTCCTCTGCCCAGCCCCTGACAGGTATACACATTCATTCCTTTTGTCCTGTTGTCAAACAGATCTCAGAGGTTAGACTACTGCTGGAAATAAATATTAAAATTAAGATTTTAAAACTTGAATTCTTAATAGGGGAGGCAGTGGGTATTCTGATCTGGTGCCAGGGGTCAGTGATGGGTTGGATTATAACATACTGGACATTAATCCAGACAAGGTGGAATTATTCTGGCTAAAAGTATATCTGAGAATCGTTTGTGAGTAGATGGTTATGATGATCTGTGATGCATAGAATTGCACTTCCCCTTAAGATCCAAATGTACAGCTTGGTGCATTCCTCTGGATGTGGTGGGGCAAATTAAGAGTGTTTTTTAATAAAATAAAATAATAAAATAAAATAAAATACTCCCACTCCAGCTTCAACTGCTGTACCAGCTGCTGCAACATACCTTACATGGGACTACTTTTGAAGAATGCTCAGAAGGTAAGATGGGTTCAGAATGCAATTGCCAGGGTGCTGGCCAGGGTAAACCATAATACCAGTTTCAAAGCATCTTCTCTGGCTTCCAGACAGTTTGTAGGTCCAAGACAGTGCTGGTTTTAGCCTTCCAAGTCATATACAGGCTCTGGGCCCAGAATACATGGAGGATACATCTCTGCTATATGAACAACAGCAACACATTAAGATCTTCCTTAGGAGCCTTTGCCATCTGTCTCCACCATCCAATGTACCACCGGTGCCTAGCATTGGTAGGGTATTCTCAGCTGTGGCATCCAAATTATTGTACAGTGGTACCTCGGGTTAAGAACTTAATTCATTCTGGAGGTCCGTACTTAACCTGAAACTGTTCTTAACCTGAGGTACCACTTTAGCTAATGGGGCTTCCCACTGCTGCCGCACCGCCACAGCACGATTTCTGTTCTCATCCTGAAGCAAAGTTCTTAACCCGAGGTACTATTTCTGGGTTAGCGGTGTCTGTAATCTGAAGCATCTGTAACCTGGAGCGTCTGTAACCTGAGGTACCACTGTACTCCCTCCCTAGGAAGATTCACCTTGCTGTATCATTATTTATCAGATGAAGGATATTTTCTTCCAGAGACCTTTTTATGCTTATTGAGCTTCTGTATTCCTGAATGATCATTGCTTCTGGTGTTTTAAATCTCTTGTGTAATGGGTGTCTGCCACCACCCCCAACCCCACTTGCTGTGCCTGTTGGTTTTATTGTGTACTGTAATTTTAAATCATTTGGCACTCAGCTTGGAGATTCACAAATCAAAAGACAGGGAATAAGTAGTAAATCAGCATATCAAATATACACAAATAATAGTACCTGTTAGTAAATTGATCAGGTGCCTTTGAAAATCCCACCTGATGGTTCGGATGTAACTGATGGTCTTTGATCTCAAACATTAGTTGGTTTTTTGCATGTTCTTTGCCAGCTACCATGCTGAAATATATTTCAGACCTGAAGATCACTTTCTGCTCAAATATTTTTCTGCCATGCTGTGTGGTGGTTTAAGGTGAAAACAAAAAAACAAAACAAAACAAAAGTCTGCTCACTTCCTCAACTTCCCAGGAGAATTCCAAATTGGATTAATAGTCTTATCTGATCTTCAAGCCTTTTCCGTCTTCGTAAGGGAGCCTACAGGGACATTTAGCTAGCTGCTGAGCTGCCAATCTTTTCATTTGTAGAAATACTATTACTATTTTGTTACTTTCCAACATAGGTTAAACTAGATTAAGGGAAATTAGCACCTTTCACTTAAGAACTCTGATTTCACCAGGGCAATTGTTATTACTCTTTCAGGAATAATTCCTTGCCAAGATCAAGAGGTAGCTCTCTGGAAGTGATGGATTAAAGCGCTGAAAGGATCTATTTCTGCTTTCCCCTTCCTAAGGAATCTCTCAGATGGCCTATCGTACTGTAACCAAATAAAGCCCCTGGTCAGGTAAACATTATGAATGTGCTTCAGTTTACAGACATGAGCTATTCCACTGAAATAGAATAGAGCCGAGCTAAAAAATAAGTAGCGGCACTGCTATCCTTTGCATCTGGATAGTTCAACTTCCCCAAATGCTGTTCAGGAAGTGCCCTCCAATTCCATCAGTTTCCTAGATGGAGTTCTCATAAGTCTTCAGATAAAATAAGCAACCAGGCAACCAAGTAAATAAGTTTTGCTGAAACAGCATCTTTAGGTTTTTCCAGGTTTTCACAGGACCTGATTGGACCTAAAGCTGGATACTGTATTCCCCTCCACTGTAGTAAGCCATGTTCTCTTCAGCTACTGGTGATTCCCCAACCCATTGTTTGCAAAGGTTGTTTGCAAACGTAAAGGTTTTTGTTTTGCTTATGAAGAGAAGAGACTAGCAGGGAGGGCTAGTAAGGTAAAGGTAAAGGACACCCGGACAGTTAAGTCCAGTCGAAATCGACCATGGGATGCAGCGCTTATCTCCATTTTCAGGCCAAGGGAGCCAGTGTTTGTCTGCAGACAGCTTTCTGGGTCATGTGGCCAGCTTGACTAAACTGCTTCTGGCGCAATGGGACACCATGACAAAAGCCAGAGCACACGGAAACACTGTTTACCTTCTCGCCTCAGCGGTACCTATTTATCTGCTCACATTGGTATGCTTTCAGACTGCTAGGTTGGCAGGAGCTGGGACAAAACAACAGGAGCTCACCCCACCACGCAGAATTGAACTGCTGACCTTATGATTGGCAAGCCCAAGAGTCTCAGTGGTATAGACCACAGCACCACCTGTGTCCCAACTGGGAGGGCTTGTAGATATGGTGGAAAGTGAGCCCCATGCTGAAATTAGATAGATAGATGATAGATGATAGATGATAGATGGATAGACAGATAGATGATAGATAGATAGATAGATGATAGATAGATAGATAGATAGATAGATAGATAGATAGATAGATAGATAGATAGATAGATAGATGATAGATAGATAGATGGATGGATGATAGATAGATAGATAGATAGATAGAGATAACTAGATAGACAGAATAGCTCAGTTAAATAAAACATAGATTTCATAGCTGTAATGGGTAAAACATCCCTCCTTCAATCTCAGTTCCCTACCTGAGAAATGGGAATAATACTCACTTTCTTCACTAAGTGATTACACAGCTGTATAATTTAGGGAAATGTTTTTTATCTACCTTGAGACTCAGAGTGCACCATAACTAAAAATAAATAATTGGTGCTGCTGACCCTTTTGCTGTTGGCTTCAGCCTTAATTTTTTCCATCTTTCAAGTTTCATCTTACACTTTTACAACCATAATACATTAGCTGCAATAAAATGAAGCCTTCAGTCACTGGCAATGTCTGATGTGGGTTGAGCATGCAGACCTGGCTTCCCAGAACATTGCACCCAGAAGACTTGATGTTTAGGATATAGTCACCCAAGTGGAAGGATGGAAATGATGTGTCTGATTTGTCTATACTGTTAGTCACTCTGCGGCAAGGCCCCTATCACTCTGTTAGCAGCTTTCTCCAATGCAGTAAGTCTTCGCCACCGCAGACTGTCGCTGAACCTACATTTCAGCAGAACGCTTTGGGGATGAATCACTGCAGCGCGGGTTGGTGGACACGCCTGGTTGGCAGCCCATTATAATTTTTATGATGTCTTCTCTGAGATTTATGCTAGGTTTCCCCCTACATACCTGCCTCCTCCAGAAGCATAAAATCTTTCAGCAGTGGCAGCTTGTTTGTTTTGTTTCTCTTTCTCTCTCCACACTTTGCTGAGGAAAACCCACCCCTTTCCTCTTCTTGTCTGCAATTGCTTTCTTCTCGATGGCACCCAGCCTCAAATATTCATTTAAAGTCAAACCTACCCTTTTACATGGGCTGACACCTTGGTGTTAAAATGTGGCGTGTTCATAAAAGGTGGAATAAGAGAGACAGGCGGGAAAGTCCTCTCCCTAAAATAAAACCAACGTTATTTGCCATGAAATGCCACTTAAATGTTAGACAGGGCGCATCTATCTTTTCAGCAGCCTTTCTAAGCTGGGGGTGCCAATGAGAAGGACCTCCTCGAGCCTAAGGGGAGCTATGAGATACCCACATGTGATGGATCAAGTCCTGCCATTTAAATAGGTAAAGGTAAAGCGACCCCTGACCATTAGGTCCAGTCATGACCGACTCTGGGGTTGCGGCGCTCATCTCGCTTTATTGGCCGAGGGAGCCGGCGTACAGCTTCCAGGTCATGTGGCCAGCATGACTAAGCCGCTTCTGGAGAACCAGAGCAGCATACGGAAACGCCGTTTACCTTCCCGCCAGAGTGGTACCTATTTATCTACTTGCACTTTGACGTGCTTTCGAACTGCTAGGTTGGCAGGAGCAGGAACCGAGCAACAGGAGCTCACCCCGTCACGGGGATTCAAACCGTCAACCTTCTGATCAGCAAGTCCTGTGCTCTGTAGTTTAACCCACAGCACCACCCATGTTGCCATTTAAATACAATGGCACAATTTATCCAAAGCAACCAGTTGTCCTCTCAAAACTTATTAACAACAGTGAGAACCTTATATGCCAGTAAGGAAGGAAGACTACCCTCTTTGAAGTCAGCTCACTAATTCAATTGTTGTCCATGGCTCAGTCAGTAGAGCACGAGACCCTTAATCTCAGGGTCAAGGGTTCAAGCTCCACACTGGGCAAAATATTCTTGAATTGCAGGGGGCTGGACTGGGTGACCCGTGTGGTCCCTTCCAACTCTACAATTCTATGAAGATAATGCTAAGAATTTTTAAAGCTGATTTTTAAAAGCACTGGCCCCGACACATCCGGGCACAGAAATAGTCTTGGCCAGATTATTGGACTACCCGTTCCTGAACAGGTGATAAGGAGGCTGTTTTGCAAATGAATCTAGCAAAGCCAAGCTGGCACTGAAAACTGTATGCATTTCTCCACAGAGGCAGTTCTAAGAATGTGTTTGGGACTTTCCCGCTTCCAGTCTGGGTGTGGCATGGAAGAGAAGTTACATCTTTCGAACAGCTAAAGAAATGCAGCATCAGAATATCATACAATTCCAATTATTCCATTTTTTTTAATGCCTACTTTTTTTTTAACAGGTGAACTAAAGGTGGATACACAGTCTCATAATAGCATAGAGAGCCAGTGTGGTGTAGTGGTTAAGAGTGGTAGATTCGTAATCTGGGGAACCGGGTTCGCTTCCCCGCTCCTCCACATGCAGCTGCTGGGTGACCTTGGGCTAGTCACACTTCTCTGAAGTCTCTCGGCCTCACTCACCTCACAGTGTGTTTGTTTTTGGGGAGTAAGGGAAAGGAGAATGTTAGCCGCTTTGAGACTCCTTTGGGTAGTGATAAAGCGGGATATAAAATCCAAACTCTTCTTCTTCAAATCACAAGCATTGTATCATAAAGAACAGCCATAAAGGAAACATGTTTAAAACAAGAGTGGCTGGGGAATCCCAGCCAGATGGGCAGGGTTTTATTAATTTATTTATTTATTTATTTAATGAACCTTAGTTGGAGAATTGCATTGCAAAATTCAGACAACTGCGAATTCAAAGGATGGCTGTGTTTTGATTCTCATATTGTTTCAGAAAGTGAGAATCAGATAGGTTCACCTTGAAACGCAAACATACTTGAATTTCTCCGCCATCCCTATTATGAAACAGACTTTCAAAATATAACATGGCTAGCTGTGAATGAAAAAAAATCTGCAATTGGATGCCATTCCTCTCTGCTGTGAGTAAAAATCAGCCCAGCAGCGGTGACGATTTCCCTTCTTCATCCACCCCAAACAAGCAGCAGATTAGCCCAGGAGTGTCACAATTGCCATTGTGGCTAGTGGCCTGGAGTCAGCAAGGCTGTGGATGATGTCTGGAGGCAGCTGCTGAAGGGTCTCCCTCGCCTACCTTTTATTAAACCTTTCTCCGCTAGCAATTTTCCAAGGTATCAAAACTGGATTTGCCCAGGGTGTCAACATTTTCTTGACTATTCAGGGAGATTAGCAGATGTTCAGGAATTATAAGCATACAAACTTGAAAGAGGCCAGATTCTGATATAAATAAGCCTTAGTTTAAATATATCACATGCTCTTCTTACAGAAATATAAAAAAAAAGCTTTCACCACTTTCCGTTAGTTAGGATTTACTTCATAGCAGCTGCTTTGGGGAAATTGATTTTATATCATGACTCTGACTGTACTCAGTTGCTGCTTCTAGCTAAGGTTTTTCAGGGCTTGGGACTTTTTAAGCAGCTGTACAGAGCATCTGCAAACTGATTTATCATCCGATGATGGCTTTAAGCCGCTGCCCCAAAATTGTTAGAGGTGATTTGTTTTCTTTTAATTTACTCTTTGGGCCAGGTTTAACTAGCTTCTCTTTCCTAGTTCAACATCTGTATATATTCTGAAGCTAATCTTCAAAGTTTTAAATTTAGTTCATCTTATAAATACACATTGCTGCAGTCATCCTGGCTTTTGCTCACACACAGTCTGAAATGCCAAAGCCTTATTTTCTGCAGATATTATTATTATTATTATTAGTAGTAGTAGTAGTATTAATTATCTCTTTCTCACTTTCTCCACATATAAACACATTATTTTGGGCTTTGGGTATGATTCACAAGTGACATTAATACCCTAAATAAATTTACTTGGGAATAAGCCCATTGGTTTCTAGCACCTCCCTGTTCATTTCCAGGCTCATTTCACAGTCCTGACTCTTAGTATGTGACCCTTGAGGACTGCTTTTCCTCATAAGTGACCTCTCATATGTTCCGATCCACATTTGTGGTCCTACTTTGGAAGGTCCCCACCAACAAAGGTTCAGTGGCCGGGCACAACCTGTTTGGCTGGGATGTTGACAGTACATATTCCTGCCAATATATCGCCTTCCAGTACCTAGTGAAAACCTCGCCCTTTAATCAGAGTACTGAGGAAGCTCAGATGATGATCAGCTGTCTTGGCTGGTTCTAATATTATCTGTTTTATATGAGGCCTATTCACACACCTCATGCCCAGCATGAGAGGAGTGGGATGACACTTTTAGCCCCCCCCAATGTCACATTGAGATCCAGCGCCGAGGGCCTTGTTCCCTCATTGCGAGAAGTGAGGCTACAGGGAACCAGACAGAGGGCCTTCTCTGTAGTGGCACCCGCCCTGTGCAACGCCCTCCCATCAGATGTCAAAGAGATAAAGAATTACCTGACATTCAGAAGACATCTTAAGGCAACCCTGTTCAGGGAAGTTTTTAATATGTAATGCTGTACTGTTTTTAACACTGATTGGGAGCCGCCCAGAGTGGCTGGGGAAACTCAGCCGGATGGGCGGGGTATAAATAATAAATTATTATTATTATTATTATTATTATTATTATTATTATTATTATTATTATATCTTTTCCATTCACTAACCGTGTGTCATGTGCAGTTGTGTGAGGAGAAAGCCTAAACGAGGAGTCCCTGCTCATAAGTAGGGACTACATAGGATTGGAGCCCCTATTCATGAACAGGCATCCACACACAGGGCTTTCTCCTCACGCAGCCTCAAAGGACATGCAGTTAGTGGAAGAAAAGGGTGTGATGTTGGAGCAGGGATATCCAGCTTAAAATAGGACAGTTAGGGGTGACTGTCCTGTTTTAAGCTGGACATCCCTGAATTACAGATACCAATTCAGTTTGCATCCTGGAATGTCCCGTTTTTCAGTCCGGCACTCAAGTAGATCAAAAGACATCCACTGTGGCACTCATCAACAGGGTTGCACCAGAGCGCCTTCTGGCACAACCCTGATGATTTCTCAATTTTGGGGTGAAAATGTTGAAGGGCATGGGCTAAAATTGAAGCCTTGCTCTACAAACTTATGAGTTACACATGAGCAAGCAAGGAAGGAACAAGCTATTTTCTTGTTCACTTGTATCTCTATGCTGTTAGCTCTTTTTAGTTCCCCTAATTCTATGGTTCCTCCAATTCTATAATTCCTCAAACCTGTGAATGGATGTGATATTATAAAGGAGCATTGTTGCTTTCCCATAAATAAAACACTTGGACTTCCATCCCAGATGTGTAGTCTCTGAAGGGACGTGGGTGGCACTGTGGTCTAAATCACTGAGCCTCTTGGGCTTGCTGATCAGAAGGTTAGTGGTTCGAATCCCCATGACAGGATGAGCTCCTGTCACTGTGTCCCAGCTCCTGCCAACCTAGCAGTTCAAAAAGCATGCCAGTGCAAGTAGATAAATAGGTACTGCTGTGGCGGGAAGGTAAACACCGTTTCCATTCACACTGGCACTCGTCATGGTCCTCCATGCGCCAGTAGCAGTTTAGTCATGCTGGCCACATGACCTGGAAAACCGTCTGTAGACTAACGCCGGCTCCCTCGGCCTGATAGCGAGATGAGCACCACAACCTCATAATGATTTGATGGAAAAGACATTCGAGAGTAGGTCTTTTATTGCAATAATTAACTTTGCGCCGGTTTTTTATAAATATAAAACTTGCTTATTATTATAAGCAAAATCCCAAGACTGAAATAAATCACAAAAATGGAGGTGCTCAGGATGAACCATTGCACTTCTCATATAGGAAATATATTTAAAGTGCTTCCCTCCTTGATCCACTCTCTCAGATAAGCCAGCATATAGCACATTTAACTTTGTTTGATTGCCTTGAACCAGTGATTAATTATGAGACACTGACCTTTCATTATATCTTCAAGACCAAAACAAATGGCCGACTAGTTTGAATACCCTTTTAGTTAAACTTTTCTCAGTCAAAAGACATTTCAAAACTGTGTCTAGCTTCCTGTTTTGTGGAATGCATCAGTTCTGATGGATTCTGCATCAATACTTTCCTTTTTTTTTTTTTACACTGCAGCACTGTGATCTCTGCATCCCAATCAATCATTTTGCTCCTGCAGCTACTGGCACTAGCAATAACCGAGCAATGGAATGAGCAACAGACAATGCAAGGTAGTGTGAGCCTACAAGACATCTTTTGGGGAATCTGGCCCATCCCTAGTTTATGAGAACTGCCGGGATGGAAACATTTTCTATAAATTGCCCAAGCAAAGTAAGTCAATTCAGAGGTAATGTGTTATTATTACCAGACGCTTGAACCCAAGGTGTAGTTTCTCTGTCTTCTATTCATATCTCTCTTCTTGGAAAGACATGGGAAGAAGGACTCCCTTGTGAAGACCACTCTAGTTTTACAACTTAATTTATTTGTTTAAAAAATGCTGGGTTACTTTCCAAGATCAGCAGTACGATGAACCATTGGAATCTTCTAAAAACCTCTTAGGGCCACAGCTCAACAGGAAGAAAGGGTCGCTGATAAACACAAAAGGAACAGTGCTGTATAATGTTTGGAGTGTTGGACTAGGACTGGGGTAACCTTGGGTCAAATCTCCACTCAGCTATGATGAAGCTCATTGGGTTTTAGGTCAGTTTCCATACCTCCCCCTTTCTCCATGTTCCTAGCCCTACCTTTATTGTTAATTGTGAGGATATAATGGGAGGCGACTATGAATGCCATACTCAAGTCCCTGGAGAAAGGCTGGGCCAAAAGTGTAATACATGCATGTTGTTGTTGTTTAGTCGTTTAGTTGTGTCCGACTCTTTGTGACACCGTGGACCAGAGCACACCAGGCACTCCTGTCTTCCACTGCCTCCCCCAGCTTGGTCAAACTCATGCAGATAGCATCGAGAACACTATCCAACCATCTCGTCCTCTGCTGTCCCCTTCTTCTTGTGCCCTCCATCTTTCCCAACACCAGGGTCTTTTCCAGGGAGTCTTCTCATGAGGTGGCCAAAGTATTGGAGTCTCAGCTTCAGGATCTGCCCTTCCAGCAAGCACTCAGGGCTGATTTCCTTAAGAATGGAGAGATTTGATCTTCTTGCAATCCATGGGACTCTCAAGAGTGTCCTCCAGCACTATAATTCAAAAGCATCAATTCTTCAGCGATCAGCCTTCTTTATGGTCCAGCTCTCACTTCCATACATCACTACTGGGAAAACCATAGCTTTAACTATACGGACAGTACTTGTAAAATGGTGTGAGGAAGGGAAAACCTTTATAGCAAGTGGAGGGGGGGGAGGAGAACCTGTGGCCTTTCTGGTGTTGTTTGACTTCAAGTCGGATGATTCCTGACCATTGACCATGCTAGCTAGGGCTGATGGGAGTTGGAGTCCAACAACTTCTACAAGGTCACAGACAGTGGAGACCTCTTGCTTATACTCCATCCAGGAGATTGCCCTGGCTGCCAGCTTCTTCCTCCTCCGTCTTGCTGTTGCCCTTGTAGAACTCAGCAGAGAAGAGGATGAGGGATAGACTACAATTAGCTGGCTCTGTCTGTCCTTGGCTCCAATTTCACCTACTGTTGACCTCTGTGTCATCCACCACACTATTTGCAGACACCAACCACCACTGGCCATGGAACTCCCCATCCCTGCTTTCTAAACAAAGAATTTGATATACTAAAAGGTTCAAGAGTCTATTATTGCCACCTGTTGTTCCCCATGAGACTTAAAAATATATTTATTAAATTTTCAAATTCTACAAATTATTTTAAAAAGCAATCAAAACAAACCTCTCATATCTGTTGACTTCCCATCCACCCTTCCATGGTGCTCCTTTATAGAGCTGCTATATTATATTTTATTCATTATCTACGATAATTCTAAATTATTAAACTACAAATTCTCATCTGTTGCTATAATTCAAGTCCTGCATATGTTTCAACATAAGCATAATTAAAAAAAAAAATTCCACAAAATATTTCCATTCTTCAATATTTTATTTCCTTTCTCATTTTGTTCTCTAATTCTCACAGCTAGTCTAGCCATCTCAGCATATTCCATCATCTTCATAAGCCAGTCTTCTTTCTTTGGGATTTTCATTTTTGCACGTAGACTATTCTTGTTGTACATAAACAGATTAAGCAGTTCCTTTGGAAACTGTGGTCCAGCTATGCCTAACAGAAAGGCCTCAGGTTCCTCGGGAATCATCACTTTAAACTTTTTTTTTTTCAACTGCACCTATGACACCTCCACAAAACAGATGTCCTTCTTCCAGCTCCGAAATGCCTCTTATTTTGGAAATTCTGACGTAGCAGTTCATAGTAAAACTGACTAGAGTTGCTGATTTTTCACCCAGCTCTCGGATTTGCTGGATGTCAGCCCAATGGCGCAGTGCTTCCCCAGTCCTCTAATAAAGACAAGAACCTAGTTTCTTCCAAAACAAGAGGAACACCCCCTCATCCCCCTCTGCTTGGGTCTGGTATCAGGCGTTCTGGCATTTCTTCTTTAGCAAAGAGGCGAGCCGGCATAATAATCAAGCTGTGATTGGGAATGGAGTGTGGTAGTTAATTAAGACTGTGCCTTTTATTCTCGGGAGGCAATTCAGCCCGGCTTGAATAAGCTGGAGTGCTGAGGCATGGTGGGAATGTCTCTTCGGGCAGCAAGAGAATTGGGTCTCCTGGGCTGCCTCATTAGCATAACAATATCCCCCAGGATGCACTTGGCATGATGTAATGCTCGGAATTAGTGGAGGGAGATGAAAAATGCTCCTTGCAGGGGCCCACAATGTTTGCAGCTGACCGGCTGTTATTTTAATGCACGGAATCTCTGGGTCTCTCTTTCCGCAAAATATGTTTGCTAATTGAGAGAAGGAAACGATGTGCCATTTGTCTTCTCCCTCCACCCCTCTACCCGCTTCTTTTCGGAAAACAGCAGTAAGTAAGATGGGCTCGGTGTGGCTCTCCGTGCAAGAGCAAGCAAGCTGAAATCACAAAAACAGGACCAACCCTTAGATTTTGATTATTGTTTTTCTGCTGCTGACTCTTGACCCCTGCAGATGAATTCCGCTTTCAAGGAACCTGTGACAATGTCCTGCAAAAAAAATTTTTTTAAAAAGGAGACGGGCTGCTGCAGTGCTCGCAATGTTTGCACAGAAATACAATGAAACAAACTGATACGTGTGCAACCAATTCACTTTGCAATTAGGAAAACTACTTGGCCCCCTCTGGACTGAGGGAAGGAGAGGTTTCTGCAGAGCAAGAGCACCAAATTATCTGCATTGGTGCATTTGCATCTCATTGACCTCCCCACTGTTGCATCCTCGCCCTCATCTTCCCAGCAAACAGCAGCAACTCTGCTGTCAGGAGGTCAGGTGAGTGCTACCACCCCACCAGGCCATCTGAAATATACTTGGAGTCCTGCCGTGATTTTCTGCTCTTTATTGCAGCTTGTAAAAACAGTGACTGAATTTCCCAACCAAACCTCAGGCTTTTATATACATTATTTACACAACGACTCCCGTCTGATTGGTTGAGTCTCCTTCGTTCCTGGAGCCTGATTGGTCTTCTCCTGCAGGCCAATCGGTTGTTGCATTCTATGATCCTACCAGCCTAATAGGCTGATTAACTTCCTCCTGGAGCCTGATTGGTCTTCTCCTGCAAGCCAATCAGCTGTTGCATTCTAGGATCCTATCTGCCTATTGTCCTGGGATCCAAGCCTTGTACATAACACCATCCACTACTGATAGTTAACAAAACTCAGCGGATACATCCAGGACTTTTACTGGCAATGAATGCATTGAATCTGGCTGCATACTTCCATTGTCAGCTGAGTCCATGTATTGCGTGCTGAGGTCCCCCAAAACACCCCACCCCAATAACTCACACATCACATATTTTTTGTTTAAGGTTTTTGGCATAATTTTGGCCACAACTTTATTAAGCATACATAATTGTGAGTGGTTGCATAGGCATTGGTTAAGACTATCTGTCCCCCCGCCTTGGGGACAGAACTGACTTCCGGATTCCAGCGAAAGCCAGTGTGGAGGAACAAGATTAGGGATAACTGGAGCTGCGACACAGACCCTCAGCTCTCCCCACCTGCTCCTAGGGGCTTACGCGGCCCAAACCCGATACCAGGGGTTTGGACGAAAGGATGGTAAGTCCCTGAATTCCTTTAACGGAATTCCCGTTCAGCAGCAACACTGGAGGGGCAGGCACAGCCAATCCATACCCCTCCACCAACCAATTTCAAACCAATGCCTAACCGCCACCCGAGCCCCTTACGCTCGCCGCCAACCACTCACAGACTCAAGCACTCCCTCAACTTAGCCACCACCGACTCCAACCAAACATCATTCCCCACTGAAGAAAGGTGGACCCCATCCGACCTATATAATTCAGTGGCCTTCACACTAATAGCTGGGTGGGGAATCACAAGCCCACCCAGCACCGACACCAACTTGCTTGCGGCGGAATTAATACGCTTCCGCACCCTTTCGGTGGCAGCGGGGCAGGGACTACCCCGCCAGATGCATCGCTGAAGCAACTGTGACCAAATCAACTTAGTAGCTGGCACCAAGGCCGCCAGGTCCCTCAGGTCCTGCAAAACAATAGCACGCAAAACATAGCAGGAAGAGGAAACCATATCATTTTCCCCGAGCTGCACCACAATCGCCGTAGGAGGGCCCTCCAGAAGAATACGCCTCTGCATAAGCGGTAAGAATTCCTTCCATAGCATACCCCTTCTGGAAATCCAGGACACCTGCACGTGCTGCGGAAGGCCAAGGCTCACTCCCAATCCAGATTGTCGAGCTCTGCAAGCAGCCCAATGCACAATACTGTGCCCTACTATCCAGACCCGGATAGTAGGTAGACCTAGGGTAAAACAAAGATGTGAGTACATGGCACAGGCGTCATTTTCGCACATAACCCTTATACGCATCCGACTTCCAGCGGCCCAGGTCTTTAATCCTCCTTACAGACAAGCCCCAATGGGCTGCTGTTGTCGCAGCCCCAATCCTGAAGGAATGTGGAGCAAACTCCGCAGGTGCGTGCCCACATGCAGCAACTACTTTGCGCAACACACTGGTGAACTGATGACGCCCCAATGGACACCCATTTTCATGGATGAACAGAGGGCCCTCCCCAGGCGGTCGCAAGGCCATATATTTTTGAAGATCCTTAACCGGGCAAGGGCCACCTTCCCCTGTTGCCGGGAGCCTAATAACTGCTCCCCTTCCCAACTGATCAGTTTTGGAACTCCTAATATGGACTTGCAATTCTGACGGAGACAAGCTCACGTCATGCAGCAACAAACCTCTAGAAACTCCATTCTTTCCAGGTTCAAATATCACTTCCCCAACTCTCAAGGCCCCGAAAAAGGCTAATGAAAAGGCTGCAGAAAACAGCCTAGCCTCAAATCTGGACCAACAGATGCCCCTCAACTTACTTCGCATCCTGGTCAGCAATACAAACGTTATGGGCTGCCTAGGGGATGGCTTGGGGGGACGCAGTCGCCCCCACCCCTCCAATGCCTTACGCACCACGAACTTCCCACATGGGTCTTTGTTAAAATAAGCCTTACAAAAGAATGAAATCGCCGCTGAATGCATTCTCAGCGTCCTGGGCGCTCTCCGCAACTGAAATAGATGCGCCAAATACTGGAGCACCTGCGCAGTAGAAGGGGGGGTGCCCAAGTCCCTTATAACTGACCGCCCACTAAAATGCAGAAAATCATTCCAAGCCTTTTCATAGGACCTCAGGGTGGAGGGGGCAACAGATGCAGCTACTCCCTGCAAAACTAAGTGCTGCCAAGGTTCCAGAGATGATCCGGGAATAATTCCGGATGGTCTCGAGCCACTGGCACCAGGGACCTGAACCGCTGCATCTGAAAACGGGACAGAGCATCAGCAATCTCGTTAGATACACCAGGAACAAAACGAGCAGAAAATACAATGTTAAAACGCAAGCAATGTAAAACAAAAGCCCTTAACAGGGCAGATACCCTAGGTGACCGTGAAGACTACTTGGCAAGCACATTCACTACCGCCTGGTTATCGGACCAAAATCATACCCGTCGGTCCTTGAAATGTTCGACCCACAGATGGACAGCCACTACAATGGGAAAAAACTCCAGAAAAGTTAGGTCCCGAGTTATAGCTTCCCCACGCCATTCCAGAGGCCAACGCTCAGCGCACCATCTGCCATCCCAATACAAACCAAAGCCCAGGGGCCCTGCTGCATCGGAGTGTACCTGAAAATCATTGTAAAGGTTCAAAGTATCTTGCCACAGAGACACTCCGTTGAATTCCTCCAGGAATTCCAACCAAATGCGAAGGTCAGCACGCACCTGAGCCGACAAGCGCACCCTATGCCGTGGGGACTTCAGACCAGACATAAGTCTGGCCAAGCGGGAACAAAAGGGACGCCCAGGGGCGACCACTCTGCAGGCAAAATTTAAGTGGCCCAGCAACGACTGCAGTTGGCGCAGAGTAACCTTCTTCAAGGGAAGGAGGTCATTAATGACTCCTTTTAGCGCGAATATCTTATCCTCCGGCAAACTGGAAGTTTGCGCCACCGTATCCAACAAAACACCCAGGTAGACCAGCTGTGTAGAAGGACCCTCAGTCTTCTCCGCTGCTAACGGCACGCCCAGTTCTTCAGTCAGGGCAGCAAAGGCCTGTAGCAACACCACGCAGTCCCCCGTATCACTAGCTGAGGTCAGTAAAAAATCATCCAGGTAATGAGTGACCCCGCCCAAGCCAGTTCTTTTACGCAAAGCCCAATCCAGAAATGAACTAAAACACTCAAAGGCCGCACAAGCCACCGAACAACCCATGGACATGGCCTTGTCAAAATAAAATCCTCCATCAAAATGGAAACCCAGTAACCAGAAGTCATCAGGATGAATTGGACGGAGCCGGAACGCAGACTCAATGTCGCATTTGGCTAATAGAGCACCCGGCCCAAATTTCCTTATCAACTTGATCGCATGATCAAGCGAAGCATACTTCACCGAACAAAGCTCCTGGGGAATAACATCGTTCACTGATGTACCCCTAGGGTGAGAAAGGTTGTGAATTAAGCGGAATTCCCCCGGAGCTTTTTTGGGAACTATACCCAAGGGTGAAATATGGAAATTGGGAAAGGGGGGAACGGCAAAAGGACCGGCCATACAATGTAAGGCCAGTTCCTTTCCAATTTTCTTACGCGCCACCTCTGGCATCTCTTTCACAGACTTCTGGTTTGAAGGTTTTCCAGCCACAGGAGTTGACGCCACTGGGATTCGGAAACCAAAAGAGAATCCATCCCGCAAATAGGCCGCCGCCTCATGAAGAGGGTATAACTGTAACAATGACAACAATGGCTGTAACCTAACCGGGGTATAAGCCAAAGATAAAAGTACACTATTTTCCTGTTCCGGTGGCTGCAGCCTGGGTAGCGGCTTTTGAGGGCTGCTGAGAGCCCCCACCTTTCCGAAAGGGCCGCCGAACACCTGAACAATTAGATGCTGAGTGGTTACCAGAACACTTCTCACAGATATGTGAAAACCTGCAGAACTGACGCTGGCAGGTGCCCTTGTTAAAGTCCCAGCAAAAGTACTTACGACCTGTCTTAGCTGGCACATTCTTGAGCTTCTGAATGTCAGAGGCTTTGCTATCAATACGCGGGGCCACATAGGTGGTCCAAACGTCTAAGTCCTTACGATCCCAGCGGGCAGTGGGGATCTTGGCAGCCCTGCGTCTAAAATTCTCATCGTAAGAGATCGCAGCAGAAGCTCCAGCCATCGTAAAGGCTGATCGGACTATAGACAAATACACCCATAAATGCATGGATCTCCTGGGATAAGCCGTTGCCACGACTCCAGCAAACACTTGGAAACTATCCAGCCATCGATCGAAAGTCCTTTCCACCTTCGCCAAGACCACCCTCTTTTTTGTGGTCGTGAGACCCCTGTCCTGTGGGTCCAGACCATCCAAAGGGGGTGCCAAGCTAAATATATCAATATAACGGCCATCCAGGATTCTGGAACGCAACTTAGAAGGCAAGTGGGCCCCAGGTATAATATCGCGAACTGAGTTAGTGGAAACCTTTACGTCAGGCAGCAGGACCCCTTCACGGCAGTCCTGCACCGCCCCATACTTTGCCCGGTGAGAGTTTGCCCTCCGCTCCCAAGCCCACTTTGGGAGCCCCGAGGTCTCCCCAAAACCCCAATAAAGCTTCAGTGAAGCTTCCTCATCACTGCTGGAAGTTTGAGATGAAGTACCTGCGGAAGAGGACAATGTGTTTCTCCGCTTCCTCTTGGTGCGCCTCCTGGAACTCCTTTTGCGGCGACGAAGCCCGCCAGAAGAAGATTTTGGAGGTTGAGGGAGACTGTCCTCCACCGAAGACTCAGAAACTTCACCTTGCAGCACATCACCTGGAGCTGACTGAAAAGACACACCAGGTGAATGACTAGAAACCAACCTTGTTACAGTTGAGGACTGCGCAGCTGAACCCCGTGCCGCCCGAATCCGAGCGGATGCCCTTCGCCTAATTGGGCCCCTAGAGCCACCACGTACTCTTGGTGCCTCAGCCTGGGAAGCAGGTAAAACCAGAGACTGGGGCAATTGGGTAGAATGTGAGAAACCCCCAGCTAACAAATCTTCCCCCTCATCTTCAGCAGAAGATGACGTGGATGGAGGTGCACCAACAGGCGGAGCTGAGCTTGGAGGAGAAGTTGCCGGAGTCGAGCAGCGTTGAATCAAGCCTTCCATTTCAGCCTCGACGCGTGCTAACGCCACTGGGTCACTGGCCAGGCCTGAGACCATAGACTGAAAGCGTCTCATAGGTTGCTGTGGCACCGGGGAACGTAAAGCCTGGGAAGGGCCCTTTATTGGGTGCTTCGCTGAAGGAGAAGGATGAGGCCCCTTTGACGCCTTCTTCCTTGGAGCCATACCTGCTACTAGGAAAAGACAAAATTAAACAAAATTAAAACAAGCCACCAACACAAGTGTTCCTATTACAAGGACCAGCTAAACAGCGTAAAAAACCAATAAAGCAGGATAAGAGCAATTAAGACACACCAGCAGGTGGCGCAGCCAGTGATTAAGACCAATGCTGAAAGCTGCACATACAATAAACAGCCACTAGAGGCCACCACAGAAAGAAAAGGCAGGGTAAAATGGCGCTCCCGCCAAAACTCACAAAATGGAGGACCTCCCCACAGCCGCTCAGGCAGCAGGCCTCCCGAAGGCCTGAAGTAGGCCTAGAGCAGGCCCCAAGGGCAGCGTCCCCGCAGCGCCCCCCCCCCCCGCGGCCTACAACGGCCTTGCTAGGCCCGATCGCCTGCGCAGGAGCGCGCCAACGGCCGCCACCAGCGGCCACGTGAAGGAGGGGGGGCGGGAAGAAAGAGGGAAAGGCTCCACTAGGCCCGCCCCAGATTGGGCCTAACCAGGCCCAGGAAACCGCCGCGCACTACACGCGAAGCGGCAGCGGAAAACGGGGCCCGCGCGGAGCGTCCCCGCAGCCCGGGCCGCCCCGGACTCCCCGGGCCGCTCCAAAGCACGGAAGGGGAAAAGGACCACGGCACGCTCACGAGTGGTAAGTCCCCCCCTGAAGCCAGCTGGATCCCAACCTCTATGGGCGCGGCGAATGGTCGGGGAAAAATGGGGGTGGGGTGGGGTGGGAGAGGGAACCAAGCCCCCCGCCGAAACAGGACAGGCCCGGGCACCCGAGAACAGTAGCCGGGCCAAGCACCAGCCCGCTCCCAGGCCTCGGCCACAGAATCAGGCCGTAAGGCCTAAAATTCCTGCACCCCCCTCCCGGCCCGCCCCAAAAGCCCCACAGGGCCAAAGGCCCTAAGGAAGGAATGCAAAATCAAGGGGAAGAAGAAACGGATAAAATTAAAAGAAGGAAACAAGAGCCAAAGAAAAAGAGTAAAATAAAAAAGGGGGAACTAGGGAGTTAATCAAGAGGCCAGGAACAAATAATGAAACAAGAAGAGAAATTGGGGAATGAAATAGATATACAACCAGTCCTTAGCTGTGTTCTGATCCGATGCCCACAGCGAAAGAGAAAGCAACTCTCTGTGGGCCTTCCTTAAATATCCTCTGATCTCCACCCCCAATTTGGCAACATACAATTTGCCCCAGCAACACCAACACCAATCCTTGCCAAGCTCCTTCCTTTAATCTGCTTGGCAACTACAGAGTGCTTTGCTAGGCCCCAGCCGCAACACGTGCTCTCCCTTGATTGAGAACACGCTTTATGTCTCTCTCATGTCTGAAGTGCAGCAGGCAGCTACAATGCAGAAACAATACCTACACTCTGGAACTCTCTCCAGCAGGAAAACGACTGAATTTCTTTACTCCTTTCTTGTAGGGATTATTATTTCCAATGACATTTGGGTTAGCAATATCTTAATTTTATCCTGCTCTTGAAGATGCCCCTTGGGTTTTTTTCCTGATTACTGTCTGCTGTATTCCGTTCCGACTGCTAGAATACTGTAATAGAATCGTAGAATTATAGAGTTGAAAGGGACCCTGAGGTTCAACCCCCTGCAATGCAGGAATCTCAGCTAAAGCATCCATGACAGATGGCCATCCAACCTCTGCTTAGAAACCTCCAAGGAAGGAGAGTCCACAACTCCCGAGGGAGACCGTTCCACTGTCAAAGAGCTCTGTCAGAAAGTTTTCCCGATATTTAGTTGGAATCTTCTTTCTTGTAACTTGAAGACATTGGTTTGGGTCCTAGCCTCCAGAGCAGGGGAAAACAAGTGCTATTAGCATTTATTTGAAGATGTTTTAAAATTTGATTCTGTTGTTGTTTTAATTGTATCATTAGCCACCTATGGGGGCCTATTGGGCAAAAATATATGGGATACAAATATTTTAAATGAGGAAACTCCAAAGGAATGGCAGCACAAAGAGAATTGGTATGGACAGATTATTATTATTATTATTATTATTATTATTATTATTATTATTATTATTATTATTTTGCAGAATCTCTCTGCTTCAGAAAATGGGTTAAATTCCTCCTGTGGGTTTCACACATTCTTCGTTTAGTCTCCATTATCTGCCAAGCTTATATACTACTGCATGAGTAAAAATATGCCATGAGCTTTGGGTGATTAATTGGGTATCTTTATGATGCTGAAGCTTCTTTCCGCATGGCACTTTGCATTTTGGGCTGTTGAAAAGCAACAGAAATTAGTAATGAGCAAAATAAAAAATCTAACAAAACCAAGTAAGCTCTTTAAGACAATAAGAAGCAGGCTGGGTTGCAGGATATGTCAATCTTTTTAAATGGTTTTGCTATTATCACTTCAGAGGAGCTATGTGCATTGGGGGCCATTCATGGATAATAAATATGCGTTGATAGATGTGTAGGTAATGGAGCCTCCTGCAAAAGTGGAATCAAAATGTTCGGCTTTGCCAAAGGACACAAAAAGAGAATGACTGCCCGAGATATCAAGTGTGAACAAAGTGGAGATGACAGGCATCCACCGTGTTTATGTAAAAAAAGTCTAAGAAAGTCTTATATTTTGAAAGAAATCATCAAGAAAACCTCTTCCTTTTGGACATCAAATGGCACACACTGTGAGCCTGAGACTCTATTGTGTATGTCTGAGGGCTGCCTTGCATCACTGGCCATGAAAGTAGGACGACTGTTCAGTCCTGGTTTTCTGATTCCCTAAAACATTCTGTCCCACAGTCTCTTCCTTTATATATATATATTCTAATGTTTATTTATTCAGGTTTTCCTTAACTATTACAGGGTGAAATAAGTTGCATAAAGACCACCAAAATAGATATCACAAGGTCACATATAAATAAAATGGGTATGAAATGATTCACAGGAATTTCTCTTAAAAACTCACAAATGCCACACTTGGACAGATGAGGGGAATGGTGTTTCTAGGCCTAGTATAGTCTGAAAGTACATGAGGCTGCTACCTTGCTGAAGCTAAGACAGACTGGGTCTGGTCAATGCCAAGATGGGTGCCCACTTGCAACTCAACATTTGCCACCTTGGGTTCCATGATGGAAGAATGACTAATAATAATAGCCTCGGGTTACAGACGCTTCAAGTTACAGACGCTTCAGGTTACAGACTCCTCTATAGTACCTCGGGTTAAGAACAGGATATGCATGCTGTTGATTGCATGTGAACAACTGATCTACTTTTTTATATATACAGTGGTACCTCGGGTTACATACGCTTCAGGTTACAGACTCCCCTATCCCAGAAATAGTACCTGGGGTTAAGAACTTTGCTTCAGGATGAGAACAGAAATTGTGCAGCGGTGCCACGGCGGCAGCAGGAAGCCCCATTAGCTAAAGTGGTACCTCAGGTTAAGAGCACTTTCAGATTATGAACGGACCTCCAGAATGAATTAAGTTCTTAACCTGAGGTACCACTATAATAGTAAATATGAAAATAAAGATCAGAAAGAGGAAAAGTGTGGTAACTATACTTTACGGAGTTGTGCAGATGTTGCCCAGGGTCGTTTGATCCTTTTAAAATAGTTCTCTTTCTCCCCTAGAAAAAACCACGCAACACTTGCTTTTAAAGTTTTAAAATAACATATGACTTTTACTTGCTCTTGTCAGATTGAATGTACAAGAGAGGCAGGAGATACTTATGTTACTGAAACATATTTACATGAATTTGTATCTGAGACTGACTGATATTTACTGACTGGCTCTGAGGCAGGTAGCAGAATAACACAGCACACTTGCTGCTCTCACAGTTAAAACTCTCACACAGTTGGTAACTGAACTAACTGAAAAAACTGTCTCAGTAAAGGTTCAGGCTGAGAGAACCACGTTTGTCCACAGAGAGTTTTCCAGGTCATGTGGCCAGCATGACTTAACTGCTTCTGGCGCAACGGAACACTGTGACGGAAGCCAGAGTGCACGGAAACACTGTTTACATTCCCACTGCAGCAGTACCTATTTATCTACTTGCACTGGTGTGCTTTCAAACTGCTAGGTTGGCAGGAGCTGGGAAAGAGCAATGGGAGCTCACCCCGTCTCAGGGATTCGAACTGCCGACCTTCTGGTCGGCAAGCCCAAGAGGCTCAGTGGTTTAGAGCACAGTGCCACCTGCTTCCCTTACTGCTTCAGTATATATATGACATAGCGTGTTCTCCAATAAATGAGAGCACGTGTTGCGGCGTGGGCCACCAGGCCAGGCCTCTTGTTGCCAGGCAGGTTAATAGTTGTTGCCTGGCATCATGATTGGGTAACCGGGTTGTTGGGGCAAACTGTATGTTGCAAATTGGGTGGGTGGGACCATAGTCTTTTAATATTGGTGCACTCTGGTTTCTCTTTCTCTTTGCAGAGTGCATCGGATCACCCGCCCGCCCGCCCTCTTTCCGGTTGACCTTGCTTTGCCTGTCATGGGGTCGTCTGCTTTGGAGCAGGGGCCTAGTAGGAATTTGCCATTTGGTGATTGGCTGTGCCATTTGGTTTTGCCTACTACTCAGCAATTCGTCACAACTTGTAAGGTTGCGGTTAGGCATTGGTTATAATATGCTGGTGGTGGAGGGGTCAGGCTGGGCCTGCCCCCCTATTGCCCTGAAGGGAATTCCGTTAAAGGAATCCTGGGGCTTGCCATGATTTCGTCCAATCCCTGTTATGGGACCAGGGCCGCCCAATCCCTGTTATGGGACCAGGGCCGCCCAATCCCTGTTATGGGAATCCTTGTCATAGGACCGGGCAAGCAAGCTTTCGGGGAGCTGCTGGGGTGAGCGGCGTGGGTCCGACGCTTAGCTCAAATGACCCCCAAGTTTGACTTTCTCTTCTACTGGCTACCAATCGGACCTCGGGATGTCAGTTCTGTCCCAGGCGGGGGGACAGATAGTCATAACCAATGTCTAAACAACCACTCACTGATTTTGTATTTTAATAAAGTTGTGGCCAAAGTAGTGCCCAAAAACCAAAACTAAAATTACGTGTTATGTGTGAAGTTATTTGAGGGGTGGCCTGGGGACCTACACACGCAACACAAGATTCTATGCTACAGCATTAAGCCTTTGCATTGTATTTTTGATGTACCATTTCCACAAATATGACATTTGATGAATTAGAATATATATTTTCCTCTCTCCTTACACTTATTAATCAGACACACACAGTTGTTGTTTTTCCTGATTTGGGCTTTGTTTAAATGAATAAATCAAAATGTGATATTTGTTCAATATTTTTACAACAACCAAGTGGTTCTTTCTAGAAAGAGTTCTATTTGTGAGCTGCCTTTCTGTGCCGCTAGATGCTGCATGGATGGTGGTCAGACATTTACAACCGTGATGGTTTTTCTGTTCGCCTTAAAGTCAATGACCATCTGAAATAAAAGCTTGGGCTGCCCTTGTGTGTGCAGCTAGCTAGTAACACAGATTTTCCTCTTACTTAAGGACTACCTGTGGTGCAGGTGTGAGTTTTACAGTGGGGCAGAGCAAAGAAAAGTAAAATAATCCATATTGCCATAAAAGGACCTGATCAAAACCACATTGGTATGGCCTCAGACCTTTACATCCATCATTTTCCACAAGATGTTGTAAATTCTGGCTCTTGATAATAACTGTAATTAAGGTAGAACATGTTCCTTATAAAATGTTTGTTTCCATTTTGTCGGTTGTTTCAGAAAATGTTGGGGTGTTATGTTTAAGTAATAACCCAAGTAAGAGTCTGAGGGGAGAAGGGGCTGGATCAACCCCATATGGAAAGAGTTATGTCAGACTTTATAGCTGAGAGGGAGGCAGAGCCTGGCACTTAAGGAGGACAGAAAGGTGACATTTGGGATATGGTTTCATGTGAGACCAGTCTCCAAACAGAGGTACATATAAAGCATGGGTCGTTGATGGCTACAGCCTTGCTACCTTAACATTTAGCAGTCAAGAAGCCTTATAAATATTATTGTCTTGCAAAATGCACAAGAGGGGTGGTTTGGGGAGGGGTAATGTATTTTTGGCATTAAAATAATTTCTCCACTACCTCAATTAGTTCAAATGATCTGGAAAGGTTGTCTCTGGAGAAATCAGACTGCTGGAGGGGCTGATGCTTGCTTCTGAGGTGTTGATATGAGCATTAGTCAGCTGTGTAGATTGCAATGAAGTAAGTGAATACTGCTGTCACTGCAATCTTTCAGAGCCACAAATTAGTTAATTATACCACAGTGGTCATTGAAACCAATTAGGATTCAGATGTGGAACCTCCCTGAATCCTTTCCCGCTCTTTGCGATTGCCCTGTGCCAACAAACCACCACCATTTAGTCGGTGTATTTGTATCTTCTTATAGTGGCATCCATGGGATTATCCAATTTTATTGTCTCAACAGTTCTGTGAGGAGTATCAGGCTTAAAGAAAGAGACTGGACTGAAGGCACCCGGTCACAAACATTCATGGACTGAGAGGGTCATGTGAGAGACCGCTTAGTGCCCTATAACTTCCCACCTCACTAGAAACTTTTTTGCATAGTGCCATAAGGAAAAAAGGACCAGATCCCTGTCAACAGCTTGCACTCAGCAGGGTCTCAATCTTAGTTCTGTCCCTTTGAGGTATATATTCATAGATGAACTGTGTTGTCTTCAGTAGCCTGATCTTGCATTGGGGGAGGAATTATAAATCACCTTTTAATGCTGTTTCAGGAGTCTCTCGCCCCTTAACTATCATGATTTTAATGAGCAGCCTAAATGAGTGATAATCACATGGCTGAGGCCAGCTGTGAAACCACAGGCATAGGGAGCAGAGAACAGAGTATCCCATTGACTTCTTCCCTTTGAAGTCCCCATGATCCCGGCTTCTCTATGGAAGGCTGCCTGGCCACTGCCTGCAGGCATTTTGGAGACATTATTCTGCATTGTTTACCTGATGGGAGAATCAGGAGACAGACCAGATACAAGGGGACCGTCTCCCTCAGCTGCATCAGAGACGTCGCTTTGGGTTATTAGAAGTCACAATGCTTCCATGCTTGACAAAAGCCTCAATTAAAAAATAATCGGCAGAGCATGGCAATTTGAGAACCAGTGGTTACTCCTCCTTACTCTATGGCCAAAGGCTAAAAATGCTCAAGGAGCCAAATTAGTTATCTAATTGGGACTCTCCATTCTGTCTTGTCCCGAGACCAGCTCATCGCCCCTAGGACATGTTCTGAAGAAATGGCTGACTTTGCAGCAAGAAACCAGCAGCCTCTTGGCTTTCTCTTGATCCTAACAGCCTCTTTATAGCTCTTCTATGTTTCCCAATCATTTGCTACTTTTTTTGGTCTTCTGCAGTGTCAAGGGAGAACATCAACATATAGCATGACTGCATGTTAAGGCTTGTCCCTGTTGTTTCACCTGAGGAAAACTGCTCTTTAGTGCTCGTTCAGAGCAAACAGAAATTTGGGTTTTCTCTGGATTTACCTTTGCTCTAATGGGAAAGGAGCAAGGCAAAGGGAAGACCATTTGGACCCGTGCCTATAACACAAAAGTCAAGTGGAAAACCACTCAGACCCATGCTTTGTAAACATGGGGTAAGTGTGGACGAGCCCTTAGATAATTTTGAGATTTCAGCTGCTCTGGAGGCCGGTGAAGGCACTTCAGAGAAAACCTTGCTTCTCTCAGTGCTGCTTTGCTCTACTGAAACCCGAGACCACAGCCAAACCCGCATCACAGTTTACATCCCAGAAGGTATGTGGGCGACAGATAGCTTGACCAGGTTCATGTTGGTCATGGTCGATGGGAATGCCACTGGAAACTGCACGCACAATCTCAACTGTTTTGCAGTCTTTCCCCAGCAGCAAGGGAACAAGCTGCAAATCATTTCTCCTGTCTAAATCTCACCAAAACAAATAGGAGGCGTTCAAGAACAGGTCCATTTCAGTGCAGATTGTGTGGAAGGATTTTCCATGACCATCAGCAGAAGAGAGACAGCCATTTGCATTTCTCTTGGGCACCTTGCAGCAAGCCTGGAGAGCAAGATGCATGGAGACCACTTCAATTGCTGCTTTATATCCATTGCCAGTGGCTTTTGCCTTCCCCATTGGCCATATTGCCATTTGCTCAGGCAAGTCCCCTGTCCCCTATCCAGCTTTGGCTTCCTGTGCAGTAACTGATAAGAGTCCTCTCTGACGCCCAGCAGGAATGTGCTACTGCCTCCCCTATTACAGTACCTACTGTAGTAATGAGAGTAAGCTTTGTGAAGGGGGCTTTTTATTATTGTTATTTTGTGGTCAAAAGGTTGCATACACTTTTTTTTTCTTATGCAAAGGCTTAGAAAGGGTGGAAAGCAAAATATTTGGATAATTATTCAGGCCATCAGGTTACATAAAAGGTTCCATAGCCCACTGCACTGAGTCTTAACAGTTAAAACCACAAAATCTGTTTTTGCAGTAATAAAACATTCAGAGCAAAATGTGTGTATGTGTGTGCATGTGCGCATAATAAAATAATAAAATCCATTTTTTCCACTCGCTTGAAACTTGTAAAAGTTAATGTTATTTTTTTTAAAAAGACAGTTCGCTCCCAGAAAGAAACTGCTTAGAGCACTTTGTTTCCAACTACACAGTGGTTTAAAGAAATGATATGTATTTGTGTCAAACTTATTTTTTAAAGGAGTAATTAAATGCTGAAAGAGGATGTCCCAGTATCAAGTGTGAACAGCTAGTTTAATATTTTAAAGGAAAGCCTTTCCTCTTATATGATTATTGTAACAGTGACACGGGAGTTTTGCTATATGTAGCTGATAGCTCCATCATGTACAAGGGCAACATTTTCAACACTGAGTGGTGGAGTAGCAAGCTTAGCTTTAGACCTAGAGCAGCAATTACTGTCCTACTACCTTGGCCCATCCTCTTTTGTTAACCCCTGCTGGGGTGTATCAGCTTCCAGATCATATAAGCAGCATCCAGATAAGTGACTCAGCGAGGTTCACAACCAGAGAAGGATAAAGATCATGATGCTTATCTAGTACAGTGGTACCTTGGTTTGAGAACAGCTTAGTTTATGAACAACTTGGATTAAGAACGCTGCAAACCCGGAAGTAGGTGTTTTGGTTTGTGAACTTTGCCTTGGAAGCAGAACATGTTTCACTTCCTCTTGAGTGCGTTCCATTTGTAAATGGAGTCCCCCACTGCTATGGGAAAGCATGCCTTGGTTTAAGAACGCTTTGGCTTAAGAACGGAACGGATTAAATTCATAAACCAAGGCACCACTGTACTCAGAACTAAACTGCCATTCTCCAGATGGAGGCTATTTTTGGCTACTTCATCTCATTACCCACGTTTTGTTTCTAAAGCTAGACACACTGGGGCTCAGGTCCTCCTACAAATCTGGCTTCATTCTGGAAATAGACTTTCCCACCACACAGGATTCAGATGTGCTGAGCAGAAAACACTCTGCCTATGCCTTGAAGTGCTTCATTTGTTAGTACCTCATGGGTGTAAGGATGGAGCTTTGGGACCAAATACAGGTTCAAGCATTCAGTTGAAATGGAGGAGGGAATGCACATTACATTGGAAGTTGATGAGTGGTGCTCTCTGTGTAATTTTGTTCTTCTTCAAAAAAGCACCATGGGGCAGAGGGGCAGAGGTAATACCTCCATCTCTCTCTTTCTTTCTTTCTTTCTTTCTTTCTTTCTTTCTTTCTTTCTTTCTTTCTTTCTTTCTTTCTTTCTTTCTTTCTTCCTCCTTGGGGAGAGGCACAAACGTTTCAAGCTTACCTTTTTCCTCTCTGTCTCCCAGGACAATTGTGCTTTGAAAAAAGTTATTTATATCCTCAAATCTTTTTCTTCTTTTTTAAAGAATAGGCTGAAAACAAATAAGTTTTTTAAATTTAAGCACCACCTCCTCAAACTAGTCATCCCAGGTAACTGCCCTACCATAAATGGATGTAACTTGTCAGAAAGCTTCAATTTATTATAGCAAAACTGACCCTAAACCTATCATGAACAGAAGACTTGTACAGTGGTACCTCAAGTTACAAACACTTCAGATTACAGACTCCACTAACCTGGAAGTAGTACCTCGGGTTAAGAAATTTACCTCAGGATGAGAACAGAAATCGCACGGCGGCAGCGCGGAGGCAGAGGGAGGCCCCATTAGCTAAAGTGGTACCTCAGGATAAGAATGGTGTCAGGTTAAGAACGGACCTCCGGAATGAATTAAGTACTTAACCAGAGGTACCACTGTAGCTATTCCCCCCCCCCTTCTAATTTTAATTCTGCAACAAAATGTTACAGTGCACCTTCCTCTCTTAACAGGAGGGCTCAATGAATCATAGAATTGTAGCATTGGAAGGAACCACAAAGGTAACGTAGTCCAACACCTTGCAATGATCTTTCACCCACAACCCTGAGATCAAGAGTCTCATGCTCTCTCAGCTGAGATATCCTGATCGCTCCTGTTCAAGTTTCCAGCAAGCCACCCATGTCCTTTCCAGGATACTCTGTTTCATTCCCCCACCCCCTTAGTTTTCAGTTGCTGTGGTTTCCTAAATGGCCCTTGACATTCCAGTCCTTCAGAGGCTGTTTCGGGGAAGAGATTGTCCCCTTAGGCCATCTTTTTTTAAAAAATTACTTCTGAAAACCTCAGGATCCCTCCAAGTAGCGACCATGCCAATACCTCCCTCTTGTTTCTCAGAGGCTATGCCTTGGCCCCCAACCTGTTGTACTCACCAACTGAGTATTATATCAGAGATGTTTAAGCTTCATTGAAATGCATGGAATCTATCTAACTAAACTTGGTGGATTACTCTTGCTTTGGAGAAGAATGGTCCCTTTTCCATTGTCCTTGCTGCACACAGAGAGTACTAGGAAGTCATCCAATCTTCAAGAAGGTTGAAATACGCTTTAAAAATTTCCCAGTAGTCAGCCACAAAAACACAGACTATTACCAGCTAAAAACTAACATTATTCCCCCTGCTCGCGAGAATTTGACACTTGTCAATGGCACTGCAATTTTGACTGAACTGTATTTTTTTTTCCTTAGCAAAACAATTTGTTAGAAGCTTGTCAAGGCCAGGAAGTAACAGAGAGTTCCATATAATATATGGGCCTCAAATCAAATGGATGAGACTGTTCAGGCAATAAACGAAATCTGATATTCTGCTTCTGGTGACTGGGGTGCTATGATAATTTTCAGCAAAGTTGGAGGCATGCAAAATTTCCTGATCCAGTGGGGGAAGCTGTTTTGAGGAGAGAAGAATTCTACTCCTCGCCTTCCCCTCCCCCTACTTTCTTCTTCTATCCCAACTCAACAATTCCTCTTCCTAGTTTCTGCCTTTTCCCCATTCAGCAGTCTCCATACCCAACACTCCTGCTGCTATTCACACAACCCCAGTCTCTGGCATCTCCTACTGCGGCGTCCCCACCAAGGTTAGGTCTACATATCTGCCAACACAATGCGGCCCAAATCTGAGATGCCATCTTCTATTATTATTTTTATTATTATTCAAAATTAAAGCAAAACATATTATCCAGAAACATATCATCCTATTTCCCCCCCCCATTTTTCCTCCCTTCCCCTACTGTCCCCCACAAAACCCACCCATCCCCACCCCCTGGCTTCCCTCAGTCTTTGATTTCTCTGAGAATTATGCTTTCTGCATGTTACAAAGTTGTATAGATCCTCAAACTATTTAGCTGATTATTATCAATAAAAAGTTTGTGAATGTTTATTCAAAGCCATCTTCTAGGTCTGCATTCCTGTGTGAGTCATGTGACCCACGCGAGGTTGTGCCCACACCCCAAAAAATATGGGGAGCACAGCGCATTTTGGGGCTCCATGCCCAAAAAAGTACAGCCCCAAATCATGTGAGATCACAGCAGCCATTGTGACCAGTGTCCTCTCGCAAGAAAAAAATGGATGTCCCTTTTTTCTGGGGCAGTTGATGCTTAAGGGTCTATTTTTCACACACCCCATAGGAACTGATGGAAACTTTTCCATCCCATTCCTATCCCCTGAAGCAAGCTCACATGTGTCAGAAACGCATCACTCCCTCTCCTTTTCCTTATGAAAACCAGCTTTCCCTTCTTTGTGTTTTGAGGGAGACCATGCAGTTTAAGATCTTTAAGGAAGGAATACACGAAGCCACCCTCCACATGTGGCTTGTGGTTGGGGGTCTGTGTTATACATCATTGTGCTGAAAAGAACAATGTACAAAATCTTCTGTACTAGCAACACAGGATATTTACTTATTATAATATTACCCTGCCCTTCCTCCAAGTTAGCAAGGGTGAAGCTCATAGCTTCCTCCCTCCATTCTGTCCTCACATGAAGAAGTGTGATTGAGAAGTCAATGAATGTCCTCAAGTTCTTCTTCTGTTAAATTTTTTATTGATCTTACATTTTCAAAACAAATTTCCAATATCAATATTAAACATTCATTTTTCAATCCCCCCCTTCCTGTTGACTTTCCTCAGCTTCCATTTCTGGTTTATTAACATCAAATGATACAGTCTCCTGTTTGTATATAATGTTATCACATTGTTATATTTCTTGTTTGGTGTAAATAAAGTTGTAAATGTTTATTTAAATCCTGACAATGAGTCCATTTTTTTTTGTTTCTGCAAATATATTGTAAAAGTTTCCCATCCTTTTTAAAAGTCCCTATTGTCCTTTTCTAGCAGTTTTTCCATTAACTTTGCTAACTCTGCATAGTTCATCAGTTTTTCTTGCCATTGTTCTTTAGATGGTACTTCTCCAGTCTTCCAATTTTGTGCTATTAGAATTCTTGCTGCTGTTCATTTTTTTTCCGGCAGCTCTTGTCCTAAAATACCTAACAAAAAAGCTTCTGTTTTTTTTAACAAACGTTAATTTAAATTTTTTTTTCACTTCATTGTATATCATTTCCCAATTTTTTAAAAATAATCTTGCAATCCCACCACACAGTGGCGTAGCGTGGGTTGTCAGCACCCGGGGCAAGGCAAGTAATTTGCACCCCCTAACCTGTGGATTTGCGCCCCCTAACCCGTGGATTTGCGCCCCCTAACCCTAACCCCCAGATGTTGCGCCCGGTGCAGCCGGCCCCCCTGCACCCCCCACGCTACGCCACTGCCACCACATATGATAAAATGTACCTTCCCCTCCTTGAGTTCTTCTGATGTATTTTGTTGGCTGAGTGGGGATTTGAAGCAGATCTCCCTCTTGTCCTAGTACAACATTAACTGCTATATCACAGTGGCTAATCACCAGGGGGGGGGGGAGTGTAGATGGCACCAGAGATGTTAGGCAAAGTCAAGGGTGAATCTGACACTAATGAAGCCATGCTGATGTGGACTACTACAGGGGAAAGAGCTGTGAAATTCACCAGGGCTGGGTTGGGGTTGGACTGAGGAGGTACAGCTTTAGTATGCTCTAAGGCAGTAATGTGAACACACCCTTGGTCTGGGGCCAATAGAAAGGTGATCACTACAATCCCATCCCATCAGCTGCCAAACGAATTTCAGTTCCACCTGAAAACAAGAGAGCAGCTGATCTACTACTACAGGAAAGGAGCTACAACAGCAATCCTACCCCTTGTCTACAGATAAAATCACAGTGTGTGACCATCCATTACAGTGAAAGAACATGGATTATGTTGCAAGTCACAGCTTTAGAGATGCTAATGATCATGCCGTAAAAGCACAAACAAACCCCCTCCTCTCGTTCCCGCTGCTCTCCCACTGTTCTTTCCCCCCTTATTCCACTTCTACCTGGGAGACATTTGATCTCAAAGGCCATTGAATTCGCAGGCCTCCTGAGGCCGCTGGAAGCTGACTGATATGTGTGGGAAAGTGGCGGCCATTTTGGGTGCACCTATTGTGTGCCTAACCTCTTCCCTTCTTTCCCTTATACATCTTCAATTATTCTCAATCTCATTCTGTTTCAGTAAGAGTGAAATAGAAATCTAGCAGCACGCATTAGCACAAACAACTCCAAACCCACATACACATAACTCTCCCTGAAAAAAGTCCCTTCCAAATAAAAGAATAGAATAAACTTTCACTCTGAAGAGAGAGAGCTCAATGGTAGATTTTGCAACACTATCGCTTTTCAGAGCTGTAGTGTAATAAGGTCACTGAAAAGCCTTTACTAGCGCTTTCTGAGTGTGTGCCCATTTAAAAGTCCCTAAGAACAATAGCAGTAGAAAGATGACTTTAAGAGAAACAACAAAAGCAAAATCTCCTTGTATCTCTCAAGACATCATATCCATTACTCTGAGACTAGAGATCAAAGTCATCTCGGATTTCTAACTCCCAAGCAACTTTTGTACCAAGGAATTGACAATTGCATTTCTCCTTCTGGGTATGAGTATAATTGTCCTGGAACGGTGATAGTAATAATAATCAGTTTTATGTATTTCAAGGATGTCTGTTGTGCCTAATTTTGTGAGGAAATCAAATTGACACCAGCCTAACATCACAAGGTGTGCGGAGCTGGACCAGGGTCTCAGATGTAGAGAGGGAAAAGTGAACAGAGGATGGAAGTAAGGGAAAGCATATATGAAGTTTTGGCAATGGAAAGTAGTGCCAACCTATCTTACCTGTTGCCCTAGAAGTTGAAAGCAGCAATGTTGTCTAACTTTACTGTGTGTAAATATTGTAGGCACTGGTTGGCTCCTGGTGACTCATGTTCTGAGCATTCATTCTGATTTGTTCACACAAAGCTTGTGGGGAGATGAGATGACACCGAATCTTCATTGAGCATTCACTCTGGTTTGTTTGTGGAGAGGTTAGATGACGACGCATCCAGCAATTGTTATCCCACACTTTTCATTTCCCCATCCCTTTCCTTATCACAAAAAGTCTGGTTTGGAGAGTGTGTGATTGGCTTGAACACCAGATCAACTTTCATCGCACAATGTGAATTTGCCAGTGTATAATGGAATAGCGACAGTCTAGATGGGCCCATTGAAAGCTTACCCAGTGGAAATTCTGCTGTTTCCATCCGAGAAGTTTTAGGAACCCTGCAATAGCTTACACTGTTGCTCTACACATGATGTGCAGATATCATTGAACTCCCTTGCACTGTGCTTGAACTAACATTAATTGGCATCTCATCTTCAGATAACATAATCAAGAAGGAATTTTAGCTTTTGTGTAATAGAGATTGAGGGGCAATTGCTGTACGAAAACTATCTTGCGTGATTGTGAGTCATACCTCAAAGTGGGGTATGAATTAAATAAGCAAAATCTATACAAGATTCAGGAACAATGGATAGATCTCCAGCAGGAATTTAAATTCAACTGCAAAACTGCAGGGCCATAATTCATTCTTTGTAATAGTAATAGGACTAACTGATCAGAATGCAGCCTATCAAAGCATATATGCTGGGTGATCAAGGACTTGACAAACCACCTACTTTTGCTGGAGAGAGAGAAAGAGAGATATTCAGAAATCAGAGAGAGAATGGTGGCTGGGTGGGTGGATGCTCCCAAGATGGAAATCCCCAAGCCTTTATATGCCAAGTCTAACTCCTCTCCAGATTTCACATTGGCTCAAAATGACTCAGTGACAATTGCCTTGTCTTCAGGTTTCCTTCCTTCCTCCATTTCAACACTTTCTCAAATGTATCAAGTGAGAGAGATAGAGACAAAAGACAGCGGCTGCCCCTAAGTTCCTCTTCTATTGCAGATGTAAACTGAGTGAATAGTTCTTTTTAAAATCATCCAGACTCCATCAACCAAGAGATATTAAACACCAGAGTCCTCCACAGAGTCCTCACTCAGTACAGACCACTGAGTGTTCTTGTATGCAAAAAAGGGAACTAGTGAGGCAAGAAATCTGTCTTTCTCCATCTTTCCTATAAACAGTGGGACAGCCTCTCCAGAAGCAGCTAAGCTGGTAGTTATCCAGCAGGTTGGCAACCCTACCCCTTATACTTCCATTCCAAGAATACAGCGAAATTCCATTTATCCACAAAGCTGGGAAGAGATCTAGAACAGTACTATAATGCTGTGGCAGCCAATGTGCTGCCCCAGTGGCTTAAGGGAGGGTTGCCGGTGCCCGAGGTGGGCAAGTCACCAATGCCACTGGAGCATCCCCACACACTTCAGCCTAGTGGGGCTGCACTGCACCCTCTGCCTGCCTGTGCAGGGGTGAGCCCTACCAGCCAATGAGGCCATTGGTGGGTGAATCCCCATTACGTCTGCGGAGAGGAGTGCTGGAGGCGAGGGCATGACATTGGCTATGCCTTCTGCAATAAGAGGCATGACTACATAGAACTACATAACTGGGGTAACTGGGGTATAGCAATATTTTGTTGCTTCTGGTGGAGGCAGATGTCGTGGTGCCATAAATCCACAATCCTACTGAAGGCACACACAGGAAAAACTTGAACCATCCAACCTAACTGTGGTTCAGACAGTATAGTTCTTGTTGTGTAGTCATTTAGTTCTGTCCGACTCTTTATGACCCCATGGACAAGGGCACACCAGGCACTCCTGTCTTTCATTGCCTAGTGCAGCTTGGTCAAACTCATGCTCGTAGCTTCAAGAACGCTGTCCAACCATCTCGTCCTCTGTCATCCCTTTCTCCTTGTGCCCTCAATCTTTCCCAACATCAGGGTCTTTTCCAGGGAGTCTTCTCTTCTCAAGAGGTGGCCAAAGTATTGGAGCCTCAGCTTCAGGATCTGTCCTTCCAGTGAGCACTCAGTGTGGTTCTACAGTGTTTTAATTAGTTTTCAAGAAACCATGTACCTGAACTCAACCCATCCGTACACATAGCACTGCTTTCTGTAGTCTTCTGTTCCTGAAACGGGCTTGTTCTCCATGCGGAAAGATAAACGAAAACAACCACCTTTTCGGGGGGGGGGGGCGTTGTTGGTTGGCACTGAGCGCCTTTAGGCAAACTAATGGCGGAAATATAATAACATGGTCTAAGGTGGAGCACCCCCAGTGCAACACAGATGTTGACTGCAGACGGCAAAGCCTCTGTCTGGGGCTGCGAGCAAAGCAAGCTTAATATGCCAGTTTTTACAACCTGTAAGCAAATGACTAGGCAACAACAGTTTATGGTCCAATAAACAGCCTAGGTCTGCACTTTGTGTGCATATTTATTTACTGCAGAAGCAGAAGACTGCAGAGTTATGGAAACAGTTTAGCAGAAGATGTGTGACTTCATTTGCAGGAGAAATCTTTTCAACATTTCAGTGTTTTGAGATCCTAGAAATTACACCCGCTGAATATTCCCACCCACACCCAGTTGAATCCCATTGTGTGGCAAATAAGTTTTTGACAGTTTTTTCCTTATTTTGGAGTTCTCACTCTTTGCAACTTTATTATAAAGTTCCTAGTTTGTGAATATATATAGGAAAAATTAGTTTACTGTTCAGCTTGTGAATTGGGAAGCTTTCCCAGTTTGTCTATTTCAGGAGTAGCCATTTGGAAAGATGTGGGCAGTATTGTGCTAGCCTATATTCTGAGAAAAATGGAATGAAAAAGCAAAGAAACCATCACTGAGGTCCAGCTCCAAGGGCCTTCTGGCCTTCTGGCAGTTCCTTTACTTCGAGAAATGAGGTTACAGGGAACCAGGCAGAGGGCCTTCTCGGTAGTGGTGCCCGCCCTGTGGAATGCACTCCCATCAGATGTCAAGGAAATAAACAGCTACCTGACTTTTAGAAGACATCTGAAGGCAGCCCTGTTTATGGACATTTTTAATGTTTAATGCTGTATTGTATTTTTAATATTCTGTTGGGAGCCACCCAGAGTAGCTGGGGAAACCCAGTCAGATGGGCGAGGTATAAATAAATTATTATTATTATTATTATTATTATTATTATTATTATTATTATTATTATTATTATTATTATTAGTGCTCTTAGAAGCAATTGGTGGGAAGTAGGAAATGGGAGTATAAACTGAAGTTATGCTCTTAAAGGACAGCAACTGGCAGGTATTTCCCAAAAGATGGCATGATTGTAGAGACCCCTTTATCTGAACAGTTGCGAGCTTTACTAAGTGCATAGTGCTCAGTCTTTGTGATTTTATACCTGTAAGATATCTGTTATAATATGTGTACCTGTTACAGAGAGTGGTGAAAACTTCATGGATAAACATTTGCTGGATTCCATAGTAGCATGTTGGAGTCTTGCATAGCTACTAGAATTCCCAAAGAAGGACTTGGAACTGGAAGGTCTGGACTATTCAACCTGAACATAATTTTTAATTTATGATACTTTATTTATCATTTATGAGGGGTGGGAATGGTGACAAGCCAAGTGACTGGCTTGTGGTATGGCTGAAATGTTGTACAATCATTTCATTGATTGTATAACAAATCCGTATTCCATTTGTAAGAAAGTTCAGAGTTTTCTCAATATTTCTCCCTACAACTTTGATACAATGTCTCAAAGTTTTTGTGCATTAATGATACCAGCAGCTCCTCTCGTCTCCTCTCCCTACCCCACAACCTCAATTTCTGGTCCAGTAACACACAGATTTGTATTGATGGATTAAGCAGAGACAAGGCTGGATTGAGTAAATTAAAAATTAAATGGTTTTGGAATGGTTTTGAATCTACATGAGGTAAATATATTTCTGTTCTGAGGTGGGTTGCAAGTAATACATGAAACATCATAAATACGGCAAGTTGTGAGATGAGGGCAGTAGCTGTCTTTTGCAAGGAAGGGTTTTCCATAAACCTTCATCTTTGACCTTGGTCTGAGTAACCAAAACATAGTGTTGTGCAATACTGTCTTCAAATTCCTGCCATAGTTGCTGTGAAACAAAGATAAGTGGGTGATAGCTGGAGGGCAATAAAACAGAGTTATGTGGAAAGGTGTTTTTTATTTCAGAATTTCCTTGTCCATATTGATCCATTTGTGTTATAGCCCATTGTCTGCAAAGCTGAGCACAACTCAGGCAGCTATTGGGAAATGGAGAAATATTTGCATGCAGTTTAGTAATACTATTCAGAGAACTTTGGGGAAAAGCTTGTAGGAAAATAAAATTATGAGAAGTGGTGATAAAAAATTTAATTTGTGGGTGTTTCTTTTTTTAAAAAAATTGTTGGTTTTATTACTGATAAATGAAGACACTTTGTCCCTGATGCAGAAATTTCCACTGCTGAGACAAACTTTTCTGAAATTAATATAAAATAAATAAGGTAGCAGTCTTTCTCCAGGACAAGAGGAACAATAAGTGGATAGTCTTCTTTGGCAATCACTCATAGCCAAGTAAGATTGTCTTCCATAAACACGGTTTTAAAAGTGAGTTCATAAGTAGCTCTGGAGGCCAATTCTGGATCCACACGTCCTTCCACAGTGGGAGCATAGGTTTCCGGGCAGAAGTTGATTGCGGTGTGGATTTGCCAAGCGTGCCTTCCTCTTAGCACGTTTCTCCCTTGCATTCTGAGTTTGAGCATCTTCAAAGCCCATGACACCTTTGGTAAAGGCTGTTCTCCAGTTGGATCGCTCGCAGGCCGGTGTTTCCCAGTTGTTGGTGTTTATACTACATTATTTTAGATTTGCCTTGAGAGAGAGTCTTTACAGTGGCGTAGCGTGGGGGGTGCAGGGGGGCCGGCCACACCGGGCGCAACATCTGGGGGTTAGGGTTAGGGGGCGCAAATCCACGGGTTAGAGGGCACAAATTACTTGCCTTGCCCCGGGTGCTGACAACCCACGCTACGCCACTGAGTCTTTAAACCTCTTTTGTTGACCACCACCATTACGCTTTCCATTATTAAGTTCAGAATAGAGTAGTTGCTTTGGAAGATGATAGTCTGGGCATTGTCCTCAACAAATAAACCAATCTGTCTCATGTCAAAAATCATTTGAATTTTTCTAGTATCAAGTACTTAAGAGTCCTGCTGCGTTAGGCCAAAGATCCATCTAGTACAGGGGTCTGCAACCTTTAAGACAAAAAGAGCCACTTGGACCCATTTCCGAAGGAAAAAAAAACTGGGAGCCGCAAAACCATTGCAACATTTAAAACAAATATATCTCCGGAGCCGCGCCCTGACAGCGGGCAGGAAGGTGACGTCGGGATGGTGCGTGACTAACGCACGCACCACCCCCATGCGACGTCACAGCCAGTACAGCGCCCGCCACAGTGGGGAGTGTCGGGGCGCACAATGTGCCTCCTCCTCCTCGTTAGTATCCTCCCCGGAGCCGCGGCAAAGGTGTAAAAGAGCCACATGCGGCTCCGGAGCCGCGGGTTGCAGACCCCTGATCTAGTACAACATTTTGTTCTGACAATAGCCAGCCAGATGGGTGAAGCCCACAAGATGGATTTGAGCACAGCAACAATTCTCTGGCATGTGATTCCCATTAACTAACATCCAGAGGAATACTACCTCTTTATGAACACTCAAAAAAACCTCAAGGGACTTTTTGAACATTCAGCCAGGATACTTTTTTTTAAAAAAGGTGAACTATGGTCACCTTCTCTTACCAGTTTCTGCCCCCCCCCCCAGTAAAAAAATAAAATTGTAAAGGATGGTAACTGGTAGCATAGATAGCTCACTACTCCTAAGGAGAGGCCTTATGGGGCCTGCCCTTAGCTATAAATGATGTGCCTTAGTAATGTCCAAGAGCATCATTTGCTCCTTGAAGCACTGCACTTTTCTCTGCCTTCAGTTCAGAATGGAGAAAACCCTACAAATGCCATGCTGGAAATGGTAGCCAATGATGCCTCTGAGTAGGGCTTTTTTCCCAGCTGGAACTCACCGGAACTCAGTTCCAGCACCTCTCAGGTGGGCGCCATTGTCATTACAGTGGTATCTCTACTTACATTCACCTCTGGTTACGTATCCTTCAGGATACGTACACGGCAATCCTCAAAGTATTTTTCCGGATTTCGCCACGTGCACATGCGCAGAAACACTCTACATGCCGCGTGCATGCACAGCAGCGCTAAACTGCACCACACGCATGCCCAGAAGCGGCACCTCTGGTTGTGAATTCCTCGGGATCCGACCAGAGCTCCAGAGCGGATCCCATTTGCATCCGGAGGTACCACTGTATAAGAGAACAAGAAGAGTGTGTGTGCAAGTGCGCATTGTATATATAGAATGTTTTTTTCTGATCAAGAAAGGGGCAATGATCCTTCTGGTAAAAGAAAGAAAAGATGGTAATTTTAATAGCTGAATAAAGTGATAACTCATAGTATTTTCTTTCTTGCAAAGCATAAACTATGGCCAGAACTGCAGTTAATAGAGCAGAGAAAGCAGAGGCGTTTGGGAATAAAGTTAAAACACTGAAGTATTTATTGAGTCTATCAGTCTTCAAACAGAACCTAACATGGTGGTATTTCAGCTCAAAATAACAGACTGAGCTTCAGTGTAGATTTTTATACTTTTTGTAAGATTCGCTTTCCCCTCCATCAAATACCCACAGATAGAACCATAAAGCCTCTTGCCATAAAATGGCTCTCCCATGATTTTCTACTTTTGCATCATGTTTCAGGTGGGACAAGGGTCAGTGGCTATAAAGAGCCACAAGATTCCATGAGTACCAAAACACTACCCTTTAGCTGGTTTTCAGACCAGGTGAGATTCAGTCACATAAGCAGCATTTGCATAGTGATGTTTCAGACCAGGGGGTGGTACCCTTTCCCTGCGTGTTCATCTTAATAAGTGTCACTAACACATCAGGTCTGTATGCTTGGGCTACTCTGTTTAGGGAAGGAGGCTGCAGTTTCCACTTTTATTAGTCTGGCATGAAATTAACATCCACTTTAAACAAAATGGGAAACAAATGGCGGCCATGGCTGCCAAAGAAAGCAAGAGCTCTTGGATCTCACAAAGGCTAGATGCAGCCATGTAGCAGATCGACGTACTCCTCTGCTGATTACTTTGCACCTTTGCAATTAAACTTGTGGCATATCACAAGGCTGGAACGAGCGCTCTGGAATGAGTTCCCTGATTGCGCAACAGCCCTGCAACTCCCTAGAGTCATCGGTACAGCAGACAATAGGATGCAGATGCCGCTTCAGGGCTTTGGCAACCTTTCCAGGTGAATGGGAGAACCTTGCCAGCATACACACATGCCAACATGGAAAATCACAGCGTTACCCTGGGATGTGATGGAGGGGAGGGGGTGATGGAGAAGCCTTTTAATAATGGAAGGATCTCTACAGCAATGAATTTTTCATTTATTTATCCCCACTGAAATGTGCAGCAGGGAGTCTTGGGGGCATCTGGTCAAATGTCCTTCAGTCCAGACAGATAGAGGGGTGGACAAGGCCTTAGGTGATAAGCAACACAGGCCTCTCTGATTCCCATGAAGTTTGAGGCAATGCAAGAAAACAACCAGTAGCTACAGAATTGTCCACACCAGACGTCCCTCCAACCTGGTGTCCTCCATATGGACTTGCAGTACCCATCATCCTTAATTATCGGCCATGCTGAGTCAGATTGATGGGAGTTGTAGTCCAAAACATCTGGAGGACACCAGGTTGGAGAAAGCTGCCCTTGTTGTTTAGTCATTTAGTCGTGTCTGACTCTTCGTGACCCCATGGACCAGAGCACGCCAGGCACTCCTGTCTTCCACTGCCTCCCGCAGTTTGGTCAAGCTCATGCTGGTAGTTTCGAGAACACTGTCCAACCATCTCGTCCTCTGTTGTCCCCTTTTCCTTGTGCCCTCCATCTTTCCAAGCATCAGGGTCTTTTCCAGGGAGTCTTCTCTTCTCATGAGGTGGCCAAACTATTGGAGCCTCAGCTTCAGGACCTGTCCTTCCAGTGAGCACTCAGGGCTGATTTCCTTCAGTATGGAGAGGTTTGATCTTCTGGCAGCCCATGGGACTCTCAAGAGTCTCCTCCAGCACCATAATTCAAAAGCATCAATTCTTCGGCTTTCTTTATGGTCCAGCTCTCACTTCCATACATCACTACTGGTAACACCATAGCTTTAACTATATGGACCTTTGTTGGCAATGTTATGTCTCTGCTTTTTAAGATGCTGTCTAGGTTTGTCATTGCAAGCTGGCCTCGACCTGGACCCTATTGAATGATTAAGATCAAGAGTCCCATGGAACTTGTTCTACATTCTGACACCTGATACACACACACACACTCCACTTTGATACCCCCATCCAGCCACGTCACTAATGGTTGCTTGCGCTCCTTCCAAGTAGGAAACTATGTGCTTTTCCATAGATTAGCTCGTTTTGTGTTCTTAGGGACACAAATCATTATGAGTTACAACGGTATTCCCAATTTACTGTATTTGTTTTATTTGTGATTTTATTACTTATTCCACATTTTCTGTATTTTCCATGCGCTTCATACCACTTTCATCCATTTAGAACTCTTTTACATGGAAACCTGGGCTCCTCTCCACCAGCTAATGTGTTGAAGGCTTTATAAACAGTCTTGTTTCATTGTTTTCCCTGCATGTTTCAGTCCCCAGAGTGTGTGACTCAAGTTATGTTTGGTCCGATTCCGAATGTTCTGTAAGGTAGGAGAGAGAGGGGAGAGGAAGGAGGGAAGTGGGAGAGAGAGTAGGTGAGAGAAAAGCAGCTATTAATGTGATAAGCTGTGGAAAATAAGAAACATTAAACTGACTCAACTCATCTTCCAATAAGGGGGAGTTTTGTATTCTAATGGCAGTGGCCTTTTTCAACAGAGATGGTTGCTAGATCCATAATTTTAAGTAGCCCTAGACATTCTGCCTAGACCTTCTTTCAGTTTCTTTGAACCAAAGATGGGGACCTTTTTAACTTCATGGTGAACCTTTGGTGTGTGTGCACGCATGACAGTAGTGTGTAGGTGTCAGAGGCAAAAATTGAGTAAAGCAATAGACGTCCTATGGTGTCAGGTGGGGGGCAAGTGGCAGTGGTTTGGTGTAAACAGCCTCACTGACCAAATTAGGACCCATGCCAAGCCAAACTTGGCCCATAGGCTGGAGGTTCCTCATGCCTGCTATAAGGGATTCTAGAAGAAAGCCATGCTGTAATAAGTATATCCTGACTGTGACTCCCGATCCAAGGAGATAAGTAACAATACAACCTTTAAAACACATCTGATGGTGGCCCTGTATAGGAAAGTTTTTTAAAAAAATGTTTTATATTTTATTATGTTTTTATATATGTTGAAAGCTGCCCAGAGAGGCTGGGGCAACCCAGTCAGATGGATGGGGTGTTGTTGTTGTTGTTGTTAAATAGGATGTCCCTATTTTCATTGGGGAAATGTTGGAGGGTATGGTTTTGTGGAGAAATAAAAACTGCCAAAGATGGAATCAAACACTGAAGATCACTGAGGAAGGTGTGGCTATTGTTAGATGGGAAGAGGCGTTCATTTAGATTACAAGGGGTCAGGACTCAGTTAAGACTGCTGGTTCACTGGAAGACTTCACAGATTGAATTACTGGACACAGAACTTTGGTAGCTTAGTTGTGTGAAATTCCTCACCCTACGTTATTGGAAAAACAAGAGATAAGAATACACTGTGATTAAAAACGGCATCTCATGCTTGAAATATAAATTGCTAAGCCCGTTTAATGTGGCTGTGGCAATTTACACCAGATGGTCTGGTGGCAAAACATAATTTCCTGTGTTATCAGTTGTAGGGTTATTAATTATTTCATGTTTACACTACTTGTGATTAAAAATATGTGTACATTATTTCACTCCCCCCTCTCCCATTGGAGTCTCTGCTCTGTGTTCCTCTGCTAGGGAACATGCAGCCAGTGGTAACAATTTGTTGTTTAGTCATTTAGTCGTGTCTGACTCTTTGTGACCCCATGGACCAGAGCACGCCAGGCACTTCTGTCTTCCACTGCCTCCCACAGTTTGGTCAAACTCATGCTGGTAGCTTCAAGAACACTATCTAACAATCTCGTCCTCTGTCGTCCCCTTCTCCTTGTACCCTCCATCTTTCCCAACATCAGGGTCTTTTCCAGGGAGTCTTCTCTTCTCATGAGGTGGCCAAAGTATTGGAGTCTCAGCTTCAGGATCTGTCCTTCCAATGAGCACTCAGGGCTGATTTCCTTAAGAATGGAGAGGTTTGATCTTGTGGTAACAATAGAGAGGGCAAATTCATGGGAGACCCCTGGCTGCAGAACAGTGTGTGTGTGTGTGTGTGTGTGTGTGTGTGTGTTCCCCTCCCTCCCTCTCCTTCTACAGAAAGTTTCAACTGGTCCCCAGGATAGAGGTTTTAAGGTGGGTAGTCAATACATTATCATTTTACTATTAATGGTTTTTATCTTTTAGCTTTTCTGTTTGCTGTTGTTGCTACCTTTTTTATGTTGATTCTACTTATCTTTTTTATTGTTTCAAGATTATGTGTTAATGTTATGAACTGTCTTGGGTGCTGAAAGGCGGCCTCAATAAATGGCTCTTGATAAATAGCTCAGATGAACAGTTTTATGAGAAGCTATCCTCACTTGCATTCAGAAGTGGATAGTGGGGTAGGTGGGGACTGAGCACTCGCTTGACCTTCGGTAGCTGAGACACTGCTGTTTATTTGGAGGATATGGGTTGCATGATGGCAGAGAGGCCAGCACAGTGCAAATGCACCAGCAGAGCCAATCCAGTGCTCCTGTCAGTGTGTTTGCACCTCACCTTCCTCACTATTCTCCCAGTAAGTAGTCACAACTCAGCTGTTGGGAGATCAGGTTAGTGCTGCCACACCCATCCCACCATACCTTCCGCTACCGCGGAAGTGTTTTGGACACTTTTAATTTTAAACACATAACACTAACATTTTATTTCAACACTTACAAAATAGTAATCACGGACTACAAGACTTGTGGGCATCTTAAACGGAACAACAATATGCAATCACTCCAATTTTCTGAAAGCTCTGCTACTTTTTTGCTGGAGCTAATAATTTTGGACAAGTTGTTCTTCTGCCGGCCTCTCAGGAGGCTGCTCTTTATCAGCTTGGCCTTCTTCTTTTTTTGGCATGGGTAGGAGGTAAGACAAATGAACGTGTCCTGGTTTGGGGGCCATGGAGTTGTGCCGTGTTTACATGATCTTCCCTTCTGGCAAGGTTTCTCAGCTTTCCCCATTGCCTTCTTTGATCTTGGTCTTTGTTTTGTTTTGTTTTCTGCAAGGTTCCCCTTCTGTTTGGTTCTAGTTTGGGAATGGGGTTTCCCTCCTGCTTCGCAACAAGAAATGTCAAGTTGTTATTGTCTCATAAATGCCAAGTGAAACCTGGCAAACCTTATTATCATTCTTTTGGCATTCCTTCACGTGTCCCTACACATGTTTCACCTGAGTAAAATATCAACATTCCCTTTGAGATTCGGTAGCAGCAGCAGCAACAGTGACTCATCCTTCTGGAAGTTTCATGCTGAAGAAGAAGGGGAGAAAGTGGATTTGAGGGCTGAGGAGTGTGAGGTAGGGAGGGGGGAAGGCCTAAATTAAAACATCTGGCTAGGTAATTACATGCACTAAAAAGTTTACAGTCTAAACTACCCATACGTAATTGATCAAACTATAGTGATGTGTCACTTTCACTTACCCATATTAAGCAGTGGGCTTCACCTAGGTATACCCCATGCTAACCTCCACTGCTGACCTGCTACAGTACACTTATTAAAGCTGCAATTATGAGGTGATCCTTAATAGCTAGGGTCTTGCTTCAGAGGGGGGATTTTTTTTTCCCTGTAGCTCACATGCGACAATTAAAGATAATTTAAAGTGTAAGTAATTGAGCTCAGTTTCTGGAAACTACTGTAGAGGTCTTGTCCCAAGCATCTGACAGGCGTAGTGGTGTATTTTGACAAGTTTTCTGCAGACTTCCATTAAATACCAACCAGGAGTTCTATTTTCTTTGGAGTCACTGGCCAGGAAATGGTGCTTGCAAAAGGTTAAGCCTCCAGAGGGGCAAGGGTGTTGCTCGCGTTCTGTACCATGGGGATACAATTCCAATGTAAATCTTAATTTTGGGTTGCAAGGGGTCTTGCCTCCCATGTCATTTCGGAACCTCAGAGAAAACAGAATCACAAGCCTTCCAAAACAGTTGTTTTCGAGCATTTTAAAAGTTTGCCTGCCGCAGAAGCCTCAGACACATTGTGGAAGATTTGGAAGCAAATCCAAAAGGGGCAAACTCAGTTGATGTGAAACTTTGGGTTTAGGGGCTCACAGTTACCCTCAACCTTTATTCACCCTGACTGCCTCACACAACAGTTGGTGGCATTCAAAGGCTACATGCCTATGAGTTTGACCGGAGCCAGTAGCTAGCAGGGCTTGGGGCTGGTGAGGGGTGGAAACAATCCCCACATACCCTCCCTGGATACTGACCTCCTCAACACAACTGCACTTCCCCAGGCAGCCAAACATATCCTTCATGGACTTCAGAATGCATAATTTACAACGGGAAGATGACAAAGAGCCAGCACAAATTGTTTGGTTTTTGTGTGGGTTTTTTAAAAAAAAAAAATTAATCATTTCATAACACAAATAAAGAACACAAACAGAAAAAACAAACAAATTCTTGTCATATCCTTATTTTTCTAAACATTGTTAAGTGGGCTTCCCCAAGTCCCACCTATCTGATTTTCATTTTACTTCATCTTTGGCAGTTTACATATATCATAGTTTCTAACCATCTTTGTTTTTATCACACTTAAAATAACTTCACATTTTATCGCTTACAAATAATATTATTTTAAAATACACTATCTTCTACTTCTAACCCTACAGCCTATATCCACTTCCAAAGCTATTCTAAAATTTAAATATTAACATATTTTTTTCAAATATTCCTTAAACTTCTTCAAATTTTCTTCCACCGTCTCTTCTCTCTGGTCTCGGAGTCTCCCAGTCAGTTCGGCAAGTTCCATATAGTCCAAAGAGCCAGCACAAATTGGCTTTGGCCCACATGGGCCGTACATGAACCAAAGTACCACCTAGAACATACCCAACATAGCATACTCTGCCTTTCCCCCTACACATGATCTCCAACTGTGCATTCTGGGCCTTTCCTCTTCCTTCTTGCTGCCACCTGACAAATCGGGCCTCAGTGGTCTGTTCTGATTATGGGTGAATTCCTGCCAGAGCATGGGCCCTGGTAGATTCCTGATGATGCCGACCTTGAAGATCTACTGCCTTCTTCCAGAAATCTCAGACTCCAACATTCAGTTAACAAACGAATGTGTTTACATTAGGGGATGTCCTGAAGTAGAGGACCTTATGCATTATATCTTGCGCTGCCCCTTATATAATGAAGCAAGAGAAAGATTTTTAGCACCTATAATGCCAAGGTCCCCTAGCCAGAACCCATCTGACATGATTTTATATCTCCTTGCAGACACAGATAAGTACGTGACCTGGCGTGTAGCACTCTTTGCAACTGCCGCTAGGAAAATTAGAGCAAATTATATAGCCAAAGTAGCCACCAACTGTAAAGGAGATGAATTTATTTGACCCTATCTATATCAAGCTATATTATATCTTTATCACCAAACTCCAAATATAATTGCACATTGTATTAATTAACATTATTTTTTTAATATATTAGTGATAATTTTAGCTTATAATTTTTATTGTTTAATGTCTTAACTTGTATATTAAGGTACTTTTATAGGTCTGTTTACAGTAGGTAATGTCTTGATAATATAAATGTTTTATGTTTTTTGTATCAATCCCGTATATTTTCTTTAAATTGTTGAATAATTCTGTGTACATTGCGGCAGCCTTTGGCTATTTGCAATAAAACTGACTGACATTCAGTTGATGCCACCCAAATGCAGATGGATCTTCTGCACTGAATATATTTCCCACATTTCCCACCCCCACCCCCACCCCGACCATTCTCCACCAGTCAATGAGAAAGTAAATTGGATTAGGGTTGCCATATTTCAAGAGGTAAAAATCTGGGCACAAAAAGTTGTTGAGTTTTTTTTAGGGCAATCACACAATGGCTTCTCCTCCCAAGTCAGAGCCCAGGTCACCCACGTCAGAGCCCAAACCAGAGATGCCATGCAGAATATTTTTTTAAAAACCCAAAATCCAGGACATTTGCTATAAAATGTAAAAATTCCTCCTGGGGTGGGCATGTAGGACCCCCAGACGTATGGCAACCCTAATTGTATCCTATGATGAGCTGGATCTATGAGCTGGGACCAGGAGTGATTCTAAGCCTTCTGGCATCAGAAGAGAGCTGCAAATGTTTTGAGGTTTGAAAAATGGAAATTGCAACCAACCAGCAGAAGAGAACGCCATGGGGGATTTTTAAATCAGGAAGTGCAGGCAGCTCTGGAGGTTTCAGAGTGTTGGAGAAATGTCTATTTGGAACAAACGTACATAATCTACACTTCAACTCCACACAGTACAAAACCCTGTGGCTGCTGGAATTCTAAAGAAATCCTGAATAATTTTTCAAGTGCCCTGAGAATGAGGTTTAAAAATGGAAGCCTCTTTTCCAGGGGAATAAAACACTTGGGAGAAACTGGAGGACATATTCCAGCACAGCACTGGCTTGTGCTGGTGTAATTCCTATAGATTTTTTATTTTCCCGTTTATTGCTTTTAAAACATTTTTAAAGTTACTTATGGCACTTATAAGATATAGCCTAAGTGGTGTAGTGGATCGGGTGCTGGCGCTGAGCCAAAGCAACCTGGTTCAAATCCCTGCTCAGCAATGGAGCTCAGTGGGTGGCCTTGGCAAGTCACCCCAACCTATCTAGTTGTTATGAGAGTAAAACAGGATAACCCCCTTGCACACCACCTGATCTTGCAGGGAAAGTGTGATACTTTAATCTCCGAGTTATTCTTGAGCAAAGTATTATAAGCGTTGTGTGAACACAGTGCCCTTTACAAGCCTATTCTTGGACAACCAGCCATCCTCTTGTGCGCAAAGGCCAGACAGGTCAGGATGTCACAAGATGAGAAGACCACGGCTGGGTTGTCAGGGTTTTCTTAGGGCAGACCATCTGACAACTTGTAGAAGGGCGCAGTACCCGAATGGGAATGCTGTGAATTTAAATGTTTTCTGCAGTTTTAGAGTGATATATGCTGAACCAATAACCAAACTGAAACCCAGCTAACCTTTGACAACATTTGCACTTCTACAAAATTTACGAAGCAGATCTCCAAGCAAAATGCATGTATTTTAGAGGATATTGCACACACAAAATTGCATATATTAGTGAAAATAATGTACAAAGATGCCTCATATTGGAAGGAAATGCTTGCCAAAAAAATATGTGTACAGTCATATGGAATCCATTCCAGAAGTCCGTTCAACTTCCAAAACGTTTGAAAACCAAAGTGCAGCTTCTGATTGGCTGCAGGAAGCTCCTTCAGCCAATTGGAAGCCGCGGAAGCCCTGTCAGACATTTGGTTTCCAAAGAACATTCACAAACCAGAACACTCACTTCTGGGTTTGCGGAACCAAAACATCCAAGGCATTCAGGATCCAAGGTACGACTGTATTTGGAAAGATGTGGACCAAAATGCACACAGATCTTCATGCAGACTTCTTTTTAAAAAATCACAAAGTGAATTTAAGATTGGAAGTATCACCCTCCCTCTCTCCCTCTCTCTCCTTCTCCTCACCCACAAACACCAAGAGTGACCCCAACTTACCTCCTGCCTGTATTGCTCCTTCATTGAATGTGTTGGCCTGTGCTTCTGGGATACTCTTCCATTCCAAGCAAGTACAGCAGGCAAGTGGGTACTGGGCTAGCCCTGCAAGAATGTGCCTGTCTGCCACTAGAGCTGGAGTCAGGGGTGGAGCAAGACGATCGGGCTCCTGGGGTGGCACATGTGCCCTGTGCCAGTTGCCCACGGGGCAAGGCAATCTGTGGCAGGATGCTCTGCGGGGCCTCTGAGGAGTTTGCCTGCTTCCTCCCACTCAGCTGCCCTACAGCTGAGGGGGAGGCAGAGGGCAGACAGTTTGGGGCAGTGTGCCACCCCGCATTTTGTCACCCCCTTAGTGGTGACACCTGGGGCGTACCACCCCCCACCGCGTCCCCTTCATCCACCCCTGTCTGGAGTTGTTGCTTCCTTGCAGAGGGTACCACATGACTACCATCATGGAACTCTGCTAGTAATGGCAACCTATCAGCCAGGGAAGCACCTCCTCATTCTCCCCCCTTTTATCAATCTACCCCTTTTCACACAATTATTACAGCTGCAGTGCCACTGCCACTACTTGCCACACAGCAGTCACCCTCCCTCTGGGCACCCATTTCAAATTTTGCACTCACACCTTGGAGATGCAGATGAACACCATCACTTCTCCCTCAGCCTGCCCAGTTTACTGGGGAGTTTTGTACACATACGCTGAAAACAAAACACGTAATTGAAATACATACATTTCAATTGTCAAACCGGGCAGGTGGAGAAGCTGGTTTCTCCCTTCCCTAGATGCCCCCGAAACCCAACCATCTGAGCTGATTTTTGCTCTCCCCTGGGCTGGCAACCGTACCTTTTAATTGTCCCTCATACTGGAGAATTTGCCTGGCAAGATCCGATGTCTCAAAGAGATTTCATCAAATAGGCATTTAATTCCTGTCCAAAACATTGTGCCTCCTGAAGTTCTTAAGGCATCGTGAGTTGCTAGTAAACAATTACGTGTTATGATTTGAATAGCAAACTCCATTGCCCGGGGCTACCTTGATGACATTAGAATTCACGTTTCTTAATTAAGAATCTAGCATTTGACCTTTGTGATAGGAAACATATGGTCAGCGGCTTATTTGTGTGCATCCTGCTGTTAGTGCTTCCTCTCTTTTTCTTTGGAGTCTTTTTTCCCCCTTCCACCAGTCTCTTATTTCTCCAGGCCTGGTCTGAAACTCATAGGAAAACCTATCCTCATTGGGCCAGACCTGCATTGCCAGTGGGACAGCATCAGTTGGACGTTACTACCTTTGTACTGTAGCATAACAACAGTACTCTCATGTTACATCAGTGAGCCTTGTGTGAGCTCCAGGTTTTGGGGGATTCTTGGACAAGGTGCCTGCAGGGCAACCCCTGAGCAGTTCCACTTGCCCTTGCTGTACTCACTTACTTATGCTCTCATCTAAACCAAAGGTTCCCCATTTCCCTCCCCACCCAATGGGTTACTTGAAAAGTGTTGCTGGTCATGGCAGAACAATTAATGATTTTTCTGCCTGCTGTAGCAACTGCAGAGCACTGTACTAGATGCTGTGTGACTTTTAATTCATTTTTATTGCTTCTTTTATTTCCCATATTTTATTTTATTGTACTGCAATTTGCATTCTGCAGAATTCAAGTCACAATAAAGGAAAATACAACATAAGAAATAAAAGAAGCAATTGAAATGCAATTGAAAACTGAATGAAGGTTCTAGTTACAGGTAGGTAGCCATGTTGGTCTGCCATAGTCAAAACAAAATAAAAATAAAATAAAAAATAAAATAAAATAAAATCCTTCTAGTAGCACCTTAGAAACAAACTAAGTTTGATATTGGTATGAGCTTTCATGTGCCTGAAGAAGTGTGCATGCACTTCTGAGGTGCTACTGGAAGGATTTTATTATTATTATTCTGAATGAAGGTTGCAGAACACAGATGGTCCATGGACCACAGCTTGGGAACTTCAGCTCTAGGTCTTTAGTTGGTAGGTCATGGGCCCATTATAGGGTCATAGTATGAGTTAAGGTGGGTCGCAACAGCAGCACTACCACCATGCAAATAAATGGTTTTTAAAAAGAAAGAAGGAAATGTGTCCCCAAATGCATGTCTGAGTTAAAAGTGGATCTCAGGTTTTAAAAGGTTGGAGACCGCTGCTCTAAACCCAATCTGTTACACTGTCCAGAGGGAGGTGGCAGGATTAATAGAAGCTGCTGTGCCTTCTCCTTGGTGTTGTCATTGCTCACTTGCTTGGAGAAAGCAAATGAACAGGCAGAAAGAGCAGAGTAGAAGACTGAGGATGCCCTGGGGGTTGACAGAAGTTCCCTTGTTGCTTTGCAGGCCTCAACAGATGCCTGATGATGCCAACCAAGAGCTGCCACAATTGTAACTCTGCAGCTGCACTGGCCCAAGCACACCACAATTGAGGGAAGTTAGCATAGGTCATAAAGGAACAGGCAGAATATTAATTTAAAAGCAGGTATAAACAACTTTGTATTTAACAATTAGAACATAAGAGCCTGCTGGATCAGATCAGTGGCTCATCTAGGACCAAACATTTTCTCACAGTGGTCAACCACATAGTTTGGGAGTAGCTGCCAGGACCATATAACACCACTGCTAAAGGATCTACACTGGCTCCTAGTACGTTACTGAGAACAATTCAAAGTGTTGGTACTGACCTTTAAAGCCCTAAACGACCTTGGCCCAGTATACCTGAAGGAGCATCTCCACCCCCCCATCGTTCAGCCCGGACACTAGAAGTGACACAAGAAGTGAAGGCAGAACAAGAAACCAGGCAGAGGACCTTCTTGGCAGTGGCACCCTTCCTGTGGAAGGCCCTCCCATCAGATGTCAAGGAGATAAAGAACTATATAACTTTTAGAAGACATCTGAAGGCAGCCCTGTATCTGGAGGTTGTTAATGCTTGTGTTATATTATGTTTTTATATGTGTTGGAAGCTGCTCAGAGTGGCTGGGGCAACCCAGCCAGATAGGTGAGGTATTATTATTATTATTATTATTATTATTATTATTAGCCTGCAAGCAGGACCTAAGCGTCCACTTTCTAGCCACTGGTTTCAGAAGCATACAGTGGTACCTCAGATTACAAACACCTCGGGTTACAAACACTTTGGGTTACAGACTCCACTAACCCGGAAGTAGTACCTCAGGTTAAGAACTTTACCTCATGATGAGAACAGAAATCGCGCGGCTGCAGCGTGGCTGCAGAGGGTGGCCCCATTAGCTAAAGTGGTACCTCAGGTTAAGAACGGTTTCAGGTTAAGAACAGACCTCCGGAACGAATTAAGTTCTTAACCAGAAGTACCACTGTACTGCCTTCAACAGTGGGGGCAGAACATAGCCATATTTCAAACAGTGAAAACACTGAGCTTTTGCAAAACTGCAAAAAAAAAAGCCATTTTTTAGCTTCTTTTTTGAAAAAATAGCAAAAACAGCACTGTCAACATGGGCTGCCATACGTCCGGATTTATGTGCTAGAGACAGCCGGATTCCAGATTCCGGGAAATCCCAGACATATGGCAACCCTACCTAAGCTGTATCCAAAACTATGACATAAAAACAATAAAACAGCATCATAAAAACAGATTCAATATGGGGGATCAGGGTCCCATTTTATGGGTAATGGGAATCTTGGGCAAAGGTATGTTTATATATATATATATTGGGGAGAATCAAATAACAGATGTCTCAACTCAGTCTCCAAATCTTTTGTCTTTGTCAAACTGAAGCATTCAGAGTCTTTTTTTAAAAATAGCAGCACTCTGAAAACTTGGCAAGAGATTTGGGTAGGAAAGATGGGTAGGAAAGAAAATGAATTAGACAATAAACGGTTGTTTTTAAGTGAGCATAAAATAATTATATATATGTGTGTGTGTGTGTGTGTGTGTGTGTGTGTGTGTGTGTCTTTTGTGGTTGGCCAATTTGGCAAAGAATTCTGTGGAAAACAGTGAAATGGAGTTAGGGCAGTTCTTCCCCCCCCCCCCCCAAGGAACTTGCACGGTTCTTATAAGCAATGATTTAATTACAGCAAAAACAGTCATATAGACACAGCTTCAGGGATATATCCCAGAAAAGCATATTTGATTATGCAGCGTACTTGACGCTAAAATTATTTCTGAAGCAGGAGTGGGTGATGTAATACCACCAGTATTTATGATTGTTTTAATTTATTGTAAAGCATGTCGTAAAACGGAAAATTACTACTGGTGACGATCACATTTCCAGCCAGACACATTTAAAATTGAGTGTGTTCTATGTTTTCCTCTTAATTGGCTGAAGCTGGAGGCCACGATCCAGTCAAAGCAAAGCACTTCGAAGTCTCATTGACTGCAAGGGAAATTAGTAAGACTTAAATGTTATTATATTTGATGGGCACACATCCAGAGACTCCTCATTGCTAGCAACTGGTATTCAAGGACATGCCGCTTCTGGTCCTAGATGGGAGTAATCCTGGGGTAGCTCAGTTGGTAGAGCATAAGACTCTTCATCTCAGGGTTCTGGGTTCGAACCCCACGTTGGGCAAAATATTTCTGCCTTGCAGAGCGTTGGACTAGATGACCCTCGTGGTCCCTTCCAATTCTATGATTCCATTCTATGAGTGCCTGGCCATTGTGACCATTAGCCACTGATTACTTGATTGCTTTGCAACTTTCCAATGCCATCTAATTGAAATACTATACTCTTGCATTCCAGTCATAAGGTGCTGTCAAATACGATATGCTGGTGAGTTTCAGAACTGTTTCCCAGGAATCTCTGAGTTCTTTGGAAGCTTATTAAGCTTCATCAATGGAAAGACCACTTCAGCTTTCAGTTTTGCCCCTACTGCTGATCTTCTGCAGTGGCAGCCCCAGGGGAACATATATATCCTGAGATACACTCTCAGTTCATGGTGAAGCCCAGATCTCTTATATGCAAACCAAATGTCTGCCCCTAGGACGTCTTCCAGATTCCTTTGCAAAATGCAGAAATTCTATGGCAGATTGAATGTTCAAAAACCTCTTTGCAACCCCATTATAGATGATCTGGAATGTGGGTGACGCTGTGGGTTAGACCACAGAGCCTAGGACTTGCCAATCAGAAGGTTGGCGGTTCAAATCCCCACGACAGGGTGAGCTCCCGTTGCTTGGTCCTTGCTCCTGCCAACCTAGCAGTTCGAAAGCACGTCAAAGTGCAAGTAGATAAATAGGTACCACTCTGGCGGGAAGGTAAATGGCGTTTCCGTGAGCTGCTCTGGTTTGCCAGAAGTGGCTTAGTCATGCTAGCCACATGACCCGGAAGCTGTACGCCGGCTCCCTCGGCCAATAAAGCGAGATGAGCGCCGCAACCCCAGAGTCGGTCACGGCTGGACCTAATAGTCAGGGGTCCCTTTACCTTTACCTTATAGATGATCTACAGACAGAAATGTATGAATATGCCTCATTCTATTCTGACATTCTTTCACATTTTCATCTGGTTCCCCCTCCCTCCATTCTGCTGCAATCGGTTTATTTTGTATAATTATTTTATTTCACTGATGTGGAAGTATCCTTTTTTTTTTGTTACAGTTCTAACCATGCCTACTCAGAAACAGGTCCCATTCAATTCACTGGAGCTTACTCCCAGGTAAGCTTGCAGCCTATCTTGCTAGCTTGAGTTTTCACTTCCACATAGCCTCGACATACAGGGTGGATCTACAGACAAGGGGGGCACTATAAATAAATAAGTAATAAATTAAATTGTTATAACAAAATAAAAGAACTCTGTGTAAAATCACACAGAAAAGTTTTGTGCTCTACAGCACCATCTGGTGTTGCATGTTTATAATGCATTTAAAATGCTGGTTTGTTTTTACTAATGTAGCTGAGTCCCCTGTCTCCTTTCTCCCACTCAGACGGGGCAGTGTAGCACACTGTTGACATTTTAATCTTTGGCATTCTGGATTGCATGAATTATTCCTTCGCCACAAGTAATGCTGCTTAACCATATATAATTTCTATTTTTAATGCCTCATTTTATTTCATAAATGCATGTTTTGCTTTTTTTTTGCTTTGCTTTTCACTTAGATTGGATTTTTTTATTGTAATGTATTCATAAAATCTTATAAACACACAAAAAATGCCTATTTTAATTCAGATAATGGTCGTGTATGTGCATCTGCTAAAAAATTGCAATGCTCAAGCAAGTTTCCATGTGAAAAGAACACTCCTGAATGATACATTCCATTTTTTGTTTGTTTTTAAATTCACAGTAGGAAGTAGATGAAGGCTGCAGTCCTAACCTCGCCGAACTAGGAGCAAGTCCCACTGAAATCACACATTTATCCAACAGTAAGCCCCATGGAACACAGCAAGGCTTCTTTCTGAGTAAACATGCATTGGTTTGTGCCATTGGCTTTTTGTATATCACAGGTTATAAAAGCCATAGGTTTGCATGAACAGACATTTGCCCAGTGACCCACATATTTTGGGATGTCTCTGTGCACATAGACTAGGGAAAAGAGCATGAGAAATGACTAGAAATGTAGAACTAACACTGAGATTGTACAAAGCACAGTATTTTTTAACTTAGCAGATGATTCTGTGCTGAGGGAGGAAACGACTGTTGCTCCAACCTGAGTGTACTACTTATTGCCTCACAAATGTGGAAATGCCAGATTCAATCCTGCAATGACACACCCAAATACTTACTCTGGTTATACGCTTCTTAGAAGTCGGTGTAAACTTCTTTCAAACAGCTGAGGAACATCCCGTCTGGTTTTCCAGACGGTTATGTACAAACCCACAGACAGGTATCTCCAAACCATGGTTCTGGCACAGGGCAGTTCACCGCAAACAGATCTGAGCAGCCAGTCCTCTGGGTGGACTTTGGGCTGTTTACTCATGTCACTGGCAAAAGTTTGCCATACCGCAAGCCATGTCAAGCTTGACATGTGGAAAGGCAGGTGAGGTTATTTCTAATTATACCTCTGGGAAAGGACTTACGTGAGCTCACACATCCAAGTCACGAGAAAGGGCTACTCTATTCCGAGCCGTTTAGCTAGCATTTCTTTCCTGGCCTAACATGTTATATAAATTAAGGAGACTCCGAGATAGGGCAGAATGGAACTAAATGTGATGAGTAACTGCTAACTCGGAAGCACCAACGCTATGTGTGTGGCTAAGCATGCAATAACTTGATAATGTATGCATTAGAGAAATCAGTTCTCATGACACCGACGGTGAGAGATGGAAGGGAGTTTTATTAGTATTTGCACCTGTGGCAACATTTCATCGATCCTGTTCTAACATATCGTACGGATTATATTTACACTTGCGGGCGGCAGGAAAAAGGAGGTTGCCTTTATTGGAATAGAACTAGGTCACAACTTTATTAACATTTACAATCAGCAGTTACTTCATCTGCGATCAGCCTACATGGGTGGGTGGAAGATTCCCCTCTCCTCCACCCTGGCTTGGCTACCCATGCCACTGTTTGACCTTCAGACACCCTTCTGTCTAAGACAATGCCTTGTGCTTGGCCATTGACTTAGACCAAGGGGAATTCTTTATATGCTGAACAGTTCCTACCCTGCTCACTGAGCTGCTGTTTACCATGTGTTTCCAGCCCTGGGGGAAGAGTTCCACCTGATCCTGTGTTAGGCACAGGTGGTTGACTTCACTATCTAGGGACTTTCCTCTCCCTTATGTCTTCCACCCTGCCTACCCACCCCGCTGCTTTCCATTGGTCGGCTTTGTTCCTCTTCTCTCCCTCCCCTCTCCACCTCACACAACCATTTCTACTGTTAGGCCTGTGGCTAAATTCTACAGACAGAAGGTGCAGCCTTCAGGAAAAAAAAGACATCTATGTGGCGTTGTTGTTTTAATTGTTCAGAATAACTTTTGCACATTGCATCTTTGTCTCAAGAAAGGTAAAAAGAAAGGAAAGGGGGGTGCACGTGGTGAACATTAATAATAAAACAAAACTAAATCAAACAGTCTAAAATTGATAACAATTGCATACCCTCCAACATTTCTCCAATGAAAATAGGGACATCCTATTCAATACCTTGCAACATTTCTCTGATGAAAACAGAGACATCCCCTCCAACAAAAATAGGGGTGTTCTATTCCATACCCTCTGACATTTATTTGTTGAAAATAGAGGCATCCTACCATTTCCTCCAAGGGACGCGGGTGGTGCTGTGGGTTAAACCACAGAGCCTAGAACTTGCTGATCAGAAGGTTGGCAGTTCGAATCCTGCCAACCTAGCAGTTCAAAAACATGTCAAAGTTCAAGTAGATAAATAGGTACTGCTCCAGCGGGAAGGTAAACAGCATTTCCGGGTGCTGCTCTGGTTCACCAGAAGTAGCTTAGTCATGCTGGCCACATGTACGCCAACTCCCTCGGCCAGTAAAGCAAAATGAGTGCCACAACCCCAGAGTCATTCACGACTGGACCTAACAGTCAGGGGTCCCTTTACCTTTAATGTTATCAGCCGAACACCTGATTGAAGAGAATTCTGGTCCCTAAAGATATGTATTGAAGGTGCCAGGCGGGTCTTCCCGAGAGAGCATTCCACAAATGGGAAGGCACTACAGAAAAGGCCCATTCTCAGGTGATTGCCGCAGGGTCTGGGTCAGTTCATTTGGGGATAGGCGGTCCTTAAGGTATTGCAGTCCCAAGCCATTTAGGGAAAAGGCTAGCCTTGCATGGTTATCTGAATATTACCCTCGTAACATTGTGCCACAAAAAGTAAAGGTAGCCTTGTTGGCCCATAATCAAAAATTCAACATTCACATTTTGGCAATATCCTTATTAGATAAACCAAAATCATCTTGGTGATTCCCCAAGCACCAGTTAACGAAGGAGGCTTGAGTGTGGTTGTGGAATAGACACGAAGACCCCAAGGAAAGTCAAATTCCACTGCGAGGTTGGCTTTTCAAAACATTTCAGGAGAGTCTGTCTGCCGTATCACGGTCTCCATCCCACAACCAGATGGAAAACGAACAGCAGCTTACAGGCAGTTCTTCTGTTCTAGGACTATTGACTCATCAGGGTGGCTGAGGGTGTGTAACCTTGTCATCCTCTTAGCAAGAACTATTTCTGTCTCTCAAACAAACACCGGGTGAAAAGCAGATGAAAAATTACCTTGCGGCTTCCCCTAAGGAAAGCCTCACAGGTCCCACGTGAGAAGCCCATCAACAAGCCCTCTCTCTTTTGATCTGCTGAATCTTGGATTCAGCTTCCCCCCACCCTCCACCCCCCACAAAAAAAAATACCTCATCACAAATACCAGTGTACTAACCTCAGGAAAACAAACTAAGAATGGTTGGCTGAGATCCTAGTGGGGCTGAAAGCTTTTGAGTGCGAGCCAGGCTGAACGGAGCATTCTGTTGTTGTTTTTTAAGAGACCTCAATTCATTAAGACCAGGAGTTGGGTAATGGATCCCAGAATGGTGATCAGTCCAATGTACTTTGCTGCTGTTGCTGCTGCTGCTGCTTATCCAAGGCAAGGGGGAAAAGAGGAAACCTTGGAAAACATTATTTTTTGGAAGCGGGGGGGGGGGGGCGGCTTTATTTGGCATTGCTATTCAGGCTAATTTGCATTTCATTAAAGGAGATTGTGTTTGCCCAAATGTTATTTGGCTCCAATCTTTTCCAACCACATAGGGGTTTGGTTTTTAAAAATCTTTTAAGTGATGTGTTTCCCTCTTTTGGCAGAAGCATTTGCAGCGAGGATATTACTTTACTCTTACATGGAGTAACAGATTCAAAAGTGTTTCAACTGTCAGTAAGATATGAGGAATGTGAATCTGATGAAAAGATCTGGAGCGTGATCCAACCAAGGTTGAATCTTTCCCAGTTCCATTCATTGCATTGGGAGAATTACACATTTGCTTACGTCAATAAGATCTGGCTGTATGACAGAAGAAGAAGAAGAAGAAGAAGAAGAAGAAGAAGAAGAAGAAGAAGAAGAAGAAGTTGTTGAAGTTGTTATTATTTATACCTCGCCCATCTGGCTGGGTTTCCCCAGCCACTCTGGGCAGCTTCCAACAAAATATTAAAATAAAATATTCTATTAAACATTAAAAGCTTCCCTAAACAGGGCTGCTTTCAGAGGTCTTCTAAAAGTCTGGTAGTTGTTTTTCTCTTTGACATCTGGTGGGAGGGCGTTCCACGGGGCGGGTGCCACTACCGAGAAGGCCCTCTGCCTGGTTCCCTGTAACTTGGCTTCTCGTAGCAAGGGAACCACCAGAAGGCCCTCGGCACTGGACCTCAGTGTCTGGGCAGAACAATGGGGGTGGAGACGCTCCTTCAGGTATACTGGACCAAGCCAATTAGGGCATTAAAGGTCAGCACCAACACTTTGAATTGTGCTCGGAAACATACTGGGAGCCAATGTAGGCTCACATTGTCGTGAAGGGCAAATTAAGGTAAATCAGAGGCAGAACAATTCTTCTGGCATTACATTAGATTGAAATGAAAGGGTCGTAGAAGTGCTGAACATTAACGGACCTTAGGCCAAGCTGAAACTTTTCTGTGTCACTGGAAATAGAGTAATTTTTTTCAAACACGTTCCTTCCTTTCCATTTTTTGGGTTTTTTTCAAGGAGGGATACAAAAGTTTCTGAAAGTGTTTGTGTTCTTCTCTTACCTAACTCCCAGTCGTGACTGCACTCTGCCTAAGAACTATCCCCCCAAACTTCACACCCTCCCTCTAACATCCTTTCAGAGTGAAAACAGTTGAATATCAGCAACATTGTTAGGGGCAGACTTCAGTAATCTTTCTTAATATGGTGCCCTGTGCAAGGCCAAAATCTGGTGCCCCAAAATGGATCTTCTCAATTTTGTGTCCCCTCAGCTCTGCACCCTGTGCAAGGGAAGAAACAGACTACTCCATCCTAAATCCAGAGCTGGCATTGTCTTTCCTCTTAATTTGTTTAATTCCTCCTCCGTGACAATAATATATTGCCAGATCTCATTGGCTTTGTAACATCATGACATTATCCCCGAATGACTACTTCAAAAAGAAGGGAGTTGCTCTAGTCTTGTGGAACCTCTTGCCCCAGATCTGAAGGTGGCCTTCCAAGCCTTTCTATTTGGTCCTTGGTTCTCTTTCAAGCCTCCACCACTATCTCCAGCTCACGCTCCTTACTGGTCCTCCCCTGTGCTGTATCGCTCAGCTTTAGTTTTAAGCCCACCACATGGCATGAAAGTAGGGTTGTCACCCATCCCTAGAAAAATGTGAATGTCCTTTTTTTGGAGAAAAGTGCCCTCTGTCCTGTTTGGCCTTCAAGTGGGACACCATTCTTTTTTATGTTTCTATATTTTTGCTTATTTATTTAGTTTTTAATTTTTTTATTGGTTTTCACATATTACATCACAATACAGATGTACCAAAGCCAACACCATTTCTTCCCCATCCCCCCATACATTTACATTTCTATTTCCTCAGTCCATCATATTATTCTTTTCTCCTTCCTCCCACTTCCCTCCGGCCCCACTCGATTTCCTCCACATTATACAATTTACAATAATCTTTGCATTCTACAGTCTTCTCAAATCATCTATATATTCTTATTATCTTTCCTTACAAATTTTTCTTCCATCCAGTACTTCACATTTTAATCTAGGCATATTAGCGTATCATTTTTTGAGCAATATTTTGCCATATGTTCATCAAAACATTTCCACTCCTTTTTAAATTTTTGATTCGACTGATTTCTTATTATAGCAGTTAATTTTGCCAAAATTAAATATTCATTTAGTTTACAAATCCATTCCTCCCTTGTTGGTATAGTTTGTGACACCATTTCAAATGTATTCCAGCTCCTCCTCCCCCAGACTTTGTGGGCAGGGGGTGGGTCCAGTGGGAAGAGAGCCAAGAGTGAGAGCGAGGGTTATTGTGGGATGTGGGCAGAGGGTGTGGTCGGGCTGGGAGGAGGAGATTGAGAGAGAGAGGTTTTGCATGGGCAGAGGGTGGGGCACGAAGAGCAAGAGAGGGTGTTTGCACAAGCCCGGTACATCCTGTGGAGAGCAGGGGAGGGAGATAGTTTTTGCGGGGACAGAGGCAGGGGGTTAAAAAGTGAGAAGGATGCACTTTGCATGGGCCTGGTCCATCCATTCCAGTGGAGAGTTTGCACAGGCAGCAAGGAGGAAGGGCAGCCGGCCGAAGACCAAGGTCGGAAGGAAAAGAAATCACTGAGCACAGCCACTGGCGGAACAAGCCAATCAGGTGCCTGGGGTGGCCCAGGGGTGGAGCCAGCTGCCCGCGGGGGCGGAGCCAGCCACCCCTGCAGGGCGGAGCAAGCCTGGGCAGGACACTCCATGGGGCCTCTGAGGAGTCTGCCTGCCTCCTCTCACTCAGCTGCCCTACAGCTGAGGGGGAGGCAGCGGGCAGACCATTTGGGCAGCGGGGAGCCTGCACATGCCCAAGCCACCACGTCTCTCCCAGGAGAGACGCGTGGCTCGGGTGCACTAACAGGCCTCACGGTGAATGCCACCCGGCATTTCGTCACCTCCCTCAGTGGTGACACCTGAGGCGCCCGCACCCACTGCACCCCCTTCCTCCGCCCCTGAGCACAGCGTAGCAGCTAAGATACAAGGGCACTTGCCCCGAAACTCCTCCCTTGCACCAGTAATTTTTAGCCCCCCAATTCCCCCCCACCTCTCCCATATTTTGCCCAACCTGTCCTTTATTTTGCCTGACGAAAGGTGGCAGCCCTACCTGAAAGCTGCCTCAGGTCTGATTCGTGAACTGTTGAGAAAAGGGGCCACACTCCTGACTCCATTAGGGTGTTAGCATCTTTCATAATTCTCACTGCATCTGTTGCCCTAGCAAAAGAGTATTCAAACCCAGATTATTATTATTTTTTAAATAGTCATTTGATAAAATAATAATAAAATAATAATAACAGTTTCTCCCCCCCCCTTTCATGGACATTTTCATATTTAGATCTCAAACATGTGAGCTTCCCTTGGGTTTGCCCCCCACAGTAAAGAATCTGGGTTCCCGAACAGTGGTAACAGGGAAAATAATGCTCAAGGAAATTGTTTAAACCCCAGAAAATCAAATAAATCCATCCCAAAGGATTTCTGAGCAGCCATTTTAAAAATATTTCCCATTCCTTGGGAGGGGTGGGTGACAAAAGCTCCACCCCACCTCCCCCACCCCCATTTATTGAACAGCCAAAAATCTGTGAGAAATTAAATTCAAGGCGGACGAGGCCAGATGATGTTACTGAAAAGCAGCTCTTTTCACCTCTCGTAGAGCTCGACAGAGGGCAGCGTGGGCGGTAACAGGAAATATAATATGCCGGGAATATTAAATTAATACTATTATGTCTAGGCCGAGATGAAGTACATTCCACAGAAGTAAATAATCCTCAGCTACCAGCTCAGGTAGTTGGGTTTTTAATCAGCAGATTAGTATAAGGACAGGTTTGCAGCCCCAGGAATGCAACCCCAGGGAAAGGACCAGAGATATGGGAGGCAGGGTAACTCATTGCAATGAATAACAACAACATCTCTTAACATTTTGCTCCCCCCCTTTTTTTTGTGTTAGGGCCTTTGGACGGTTGCATAGGCCTTGTGATAGAAATCAAATACAATATATGCCACCACCTTCAGGAAGTCATGGAATTGTTCCTGGAACTTGGTCTTTGGATAACCTTGTTAGATACTTCTTGCTGAAGCAGGAAATAGGTTTTTGACGAGAACGAGTGTGCACCTGTTTTTCTGATCTGTAAAAAAAGCAGTGTGGTGTAGTGGTTAGAGCACAGGTCTAGAACTGGATATATCCTGGTTCAAATCCCCACTTAACCATGAAGCTCACTGGATTAACTTGGATCAGTCTCTGTCTGTCTGTCTGTCTGTCTGTCTGTCTGTCTGTCTCTCTCAGAGAACCATGTGCATCACTTTGATGATGATGATGATAATAATAATAATAAGAATAATAAGAATAATAATAATAATAATAATTTATTATCTATACCCCACCCATCTGGCTGAGTTTCCCCAGCGGCTTCCTTTGGGCGGCTTCCAATCAAGTGTTGAAAACAATACAGCATTAAATATTAAAAACTTCCCTAAACAGGGCTGCCTTCAGACGTCTTTTAAAGAGAAGATAGCTGCTTATTTCCTTCATATCTGAAGGGAGGGCATTCCACAGGGCGGGCACCACTACCGAGAAGGCCCTCTTTGATGGAATGGTGGGGGATATAAAAGCACTAAATAAATGTGGCTCCTACTTTGAATCAAACAGGGCTTTGGACTGTTTGGATAAACAAAAACTATTGCAGCCTGATTCCCCATCCACTAGCCTTCCCAACTTATTTACTTCTTTCTCCATCTTCCCAGCCAGTTTATGTCCAATTTCCTCAAGTGGGAGTAGGAGAGCCTTCCTTACCTTGGAGAAGCTGAGCAGGGTGTCGGGAGGCAGAAGACAGGAAGGTGGCTCTCCTTGCTGGCAAAGGGCAAACTCAAATCTTGAGTAATCCATTAGAGCCAGGTGGGACTTGTATTTTTATAGCCCTCTTTCCATTTCAATTACTTCTTCAGTTCTCAGTTGAATTTTTATTTCATTTTTTGTAGCTAATAATCATTATAAGGTAAATGGCTGGTTCCCACCCAGCCAAGAAAGGCAATCACATCCCCTCCAACATTTCTCCCAAGAAAATAGAGACGTTTCATTAAAATGATGATAAGAATACTCTGGGTGGCTTCAAACACATTTAAAAACCTAATAAAACTATACAGGGCTTGTATAGTTACTTATCTCCTTGGCGTTGAGGTCACATAACTCCATAGCCTCCAACATTTCTCCGGTGGACATTCTAAGGAAAAGCAGGACCTTCTGGGATCAAATAAAAAACTCGGACGGCTTCTGTAAATTCAGGATGTCCCTAGAAAATAGGGATACTTGGAGGGTCTGCAATCAGCTGGTGATAATTATTTCTTGCCAAATGCACTTATAGCAGCTCCTAAGTTACTCAATATACACAAGCACACATGTGCCTAGTGCCCACTTAGCTAGCCTTAACTTTTAAGTTTGTACCCTGAGGAACAGTTGAAGCAAGAGTTGGACAATGCCTCTCTCCTGGGCATTTGACAGAGTATTTGACAGAGTATGCACACAACAACCTGAGACTTCTCCTTCACGGAAGTCATCACTGCTCTTCTCTCTTCAAGCCCCTTCTGGTTCTAGGTGGCAGCAGGGAAGGAGATGGTGGGCAGCTTCTTCCTTTGCTTCTGACATGTCCTGCACTCCCACATCCATCCTTTGCTACATTTCCATGTTATTCTGAACCAAAGCCTTTCACTCAGTTCTCCAACCGTCTGCTTTGTTTTTCTCCCTTCATTTCAACAGAACTTTTGCCTGCTTCCAGAAGGTGGGCAACACTTTAACATGTGTTGCAAGGGATCATCAATCCTCTGCTCTTCGCCAGTTGTCCCTTGGCTTACCGCAAAGATGTGAGATGCTATCAGCCCTTTCTGCCCCTTCACCAGATGAAAATAAGAAGCATGACAGCTGCCTTCTGACTGGCCTCCTGAGAAGAAACCGCTTAAGCCACAATAAATAATCAAAGAGGGTGTCCAGAGTTCTGGCTGGCTAATGACAGACATATGGAGCCCAGAGGGGAGCAGCAGGCCACAGGTAGAGTGATGGAGGAAGGGAGCGGGGAGGAGAGCTTAAAGATGGTTAGGAAGCAGAAGCCATATTTCAACTTGCTGTTGGCCCCTTGGAACTTTCCCATAGATTATCCCGCACTGCTGGACTAACACGTGACTCTGATTCCTTGCTACACCTCTGCTCAATCCCGGCAGCCCTGGAGTTCAAGAGCTTCTTGATTTACATGTGGTTTGTGAAAGGATGAGTTTCAGAGAGGCAACCAATAAACCCTGATCCTTATTTGGGGCGGGGGCTTTGTGGCCTTTATACTAATGTGTTCTCTAACCTTCATGGCCCAATTCATAACACATGTGTCTGATTTGCTATTCCCTTTGCATCTGAGGGTAGATGGCTGATAGGGCAAGCAGTGCTGAATTGAAACATGTTTATGATCGCTGGGGATGTTAATAAAGGCTTTGGCATATGCAAAATGCCAGCTTCAGCACTGCTGCGCAAACACCATTTCTAATTGTCTTTAGATGGTGCCTGTATACAGACCCTCCAACTGTCCTTATTTTCTAGGGACAGTCCCAGATTTGTGGAAGCTGTCCTGGTTTCTGATTTGATTCCTGAATGTCCCACTTTCCCTTAGGACGTCCCTATTTTCATCAGAGAGTGTGTCACGAGAGATTCTTTGTCTTTCTTGTTTTAAAATGTCCCTGTCTAGCTCTTCAACTTTGTCTTGCTGCTTTCCAAAAAGAACAAAACAACTGTGCTGCAAAACCATTCTTAAAAAAGAAAACAAAAACAGGTTCATGGTGCATCCATTTCTGCTATGTATTCACAAGCAGAAGCCCCAAAGCTTGGTGAGCCATTCCAAATGCCTGGGGATATGTTTTTATTTCCATTTTTAACTTGCCAATGCAATCAATTAAGTTCCATATCAACTCTACATGTTGTTTACATGTTCCATGCCTTACTCATCTCAAAGTAAATTACATTGAGACACTGTGTCCTATAATTTAAAGATTGGGAACCCGTGGCCATCCAGATGTTGCAGTACAACTCCAACACCATCCTTGACCATTTGTCATGCCATCTGGGGCTGATGAGTTCAGCAACATCTGCAACAACATTCAACTGAATATTGCACCTTTCTCCAGGAGACTTCATTTTCTTACAAGACAGCCATACATGTAGGTAATGAAAACAGACATGACAGCAGCAGGCCATCATTTAAATGAAAGCATGTTGCACTCATGTAGAAAACAAGAAGTGGGAAGGTTCCTGATTTAAGGAATCCCAGAATGTGTATGGATAGGAAGTGCAGAACCTTCTATCCTGCAACACTCTTCCCATACTGCTTCCCTCTCATCTGGGATCACAACCCCAAATGGGAGAACGATGCTTATGAAAAGGGGCTGTAGAGAGGTAAACTGCAGTGGAGGGGGGAGGATGCTGTTCTCAACTCCTGTAAACACTTCCAGCAAAGCAGAGTGGGGATGCACCATATAGCTCAATGGTAGAGCACATGTTTTGCATCCAGAAGGTCGCAGGTTCAATCCCAGGCATCTCCAGTTAAAAGGATCCTGTAGCAGATGATGTGATGCAAGCCTCTGTCTGTGAGATCTTGGAAAGCTGCTGCCAGACAAAGTAGACAATACTGAGCTGAACAAAATAGCACTCTGATAAGACAGCTAGCTTCCTAGGTTCTCATAAACTCCCACCCCATTTTTTCTGTGACTGCAGCTGCCTATGAGGTTGCAGAGGGTAGCCCTAGGTAACTACTACTCCATTTCTCAGAAATTTGCTCGGGGAGTGTGGTAAGGCCCCATATTGTTCCCAACTCTTTTAGGGTGCCTACATCTGTAAGGGGGGATTGCTCACCATTGTGGAATGTAGGTATCAGCAATAGGTTGGTTGTACCAAGCCCTGTTCCCTCCACTTCATCAAACCCAGGAGCAGCAGTGTGAATGGATACTGTTGTAGCCTGGATGTGTTCACATCATGGTGGATGGTCCAAGGATCTCAACAGGAGCTATCTATCTTGATGGTCCCTTTGGCCAGGAGACCTTTTATCAGTTAAAACTGACACAGCAGCTTGGTCCCTTCCATGAGGACTGGGACATGATTACAAACATCCATGCCTTGTTCGCTTTAAGGATATATTATTGCAACCAGCTCTATCTTTGAACAAGGACTGGAAACTTTCAGTTTTTGGAGAATCCATTGTCTGCAGGATTATTATTGAGCATCACTTCTGCAGGAGTGGCTTCTCCCATATGAACATCTCCTCTTTAAGACACCTTCTCAGAGGACCTTGCTCTGTGTTCCTTTCTTACCAGAGGTGAGATCAAGTGTCCGTAAAACTCTATCATACATCCATATTAATATGTGCAAAGTACTTTGAGCAATCTCTATGAATACTGAGTGTGTCCATTACTATTCATGTGGACACTTCCTGTAACAGCTTTTTTGTAAACAAAGGAAATGACCCAAGCTAATCATCAGTAGGAGGGGAGATTTGCGGGTCGTAATGGGTAAGCTATCGGTGGGGCCTCCCATTGTTAACGTCTCACTTTTTGTGCAGTTTTTTTTTTCATTAGAGTCTAGAAGAACAGGAATCAAATGTTCAAAAGCCAGCTTTCAGTGTTTCCTGAAATTTCAGTCCAAAGCAACATTTTGAGCCAAATCTAGCAGACGCCAAAGAGGTACTTTGCGTTTCCAGGTATACAGAGGAGGAGGGAAGTAAACAAGTGTTACATATGCATGATTTTCTTTTCAGTTTAAATAAACATTTAAAATAACATTTTCTGTGTTTCTAATTTTCTGAGGGAAGGGTTTCTTCAGACTTTTGCTGCATGCAACTGTGCTGAAATTGACTTTTTTAAAGTGTCTAAGAAGATTTTGGTTTGTTTTTAATATGAGTTCTGGGAGTACACTTCATAAAACTTTGGCTATTAAGAGTACATTTCTTGAAGTCAGAAAGGTCGCAAAAGTTGGGCAAGACTAACAGGTTCTCATCTGTTGGTGGCACCCTTTGTTCCACATCTGAGGAAGAACGATTAGGACTCTGTGTTGATGTACTCATGCTAAGGTGCACAGGACTGAAAACAGACTGCTTTTTGTCCTTATACGATGAGCATCCCAGTCTCCTGATGGGGGCTCATTTTAATCTGCCTGACTTTTCACTCCTCAATTTCCCCTTTGAATGGGCATGCTTATATTCTACCTGGAAGGGCAGCATTTTGCTAAATGTGTTATGGTTTGGAATGGTCCTATAACTTGGATGGAAAAACCTTCGTTAATTGAATTAGGGACTGGGGTCTCAGTCTTTGAAGCAGCCACAGACTAGATTTTATGAGAAGATGAAAAGATAATTATTTCTCCCATTTGAGTAAAACCTGGTGGTGGTTGTTTGTATTTTATTTTATTTTTATTTTTTTAAAAAAATATGTTCCAAGAGGAGTTTCCACTGCAGCTTCTTATTTCAACCCAAGAGGTTTAGCCAAGGTCAGCAAGAGGCTCCACAGAACCAAATAAAATGTCTGTTCCTCTCCCCATCGTGGAGATGGCCTGCTTTATTTCTCCCTCTGTGCTCTTCAGTATTGCAGCATTTCTTATTACCGTATTTTTCGCTCTATAAGACGCACCTGACCATAAGAAGCACCTAGTTTTTAGAGGTGCTATGATGCTCATGTACTGCTTGTGGGCTTCCCACATGCATCAAGCTGGCCAAGTGTGACCACAGTGCTGGCCACTGTCTCTGCGCAGCACCCCTTCAGCAAAGCGGGAGGAGGAACAGAAGGGGCTCCGTTCCTCCTCCCACTGTGCAGGAGAGGCGCTTCGCTGAAGGGGCGCTGCGCAGCTCTCCCTCTCCTGCGAAGCGCCATTCGCTCCATAAGACGCACTCACATTTCCCCTTACTTTTTAGGAGGAAAAAGTTGCGTCTTATGGAGCGAAAAATACGGTCGTTAATATGGGCATCTATTGCTATTTAAGAAAGTGTGAGTGAGGTTGATACTGGAGCTGTGGAAAGGAAGCGTTTGGAAAGGCAGCACGGAAATAAAAGTGTGAAGGTACATATGCAATGTGGTTTTATGTGAATGATTACAGTGGTACCTCAGGTTAAGTACTTAATTCGTTCCGGATGTCCGTTCTTAACCTGAAACTGTTCTTAACCTGAAGCACCACTTTAGCTAACGGGGCCTCCTGCTGCAGCCACGCCGCCGGAGCACAATTTCTGTTCTCATCCTGAAGCAAAGTTCTTAACCCAAGGTAATATTTCTGGGTTAGCGGAGTCTGTAACCTGAAGCGTCTGTAACCCAAGGTACCACTGTATCGCTATTGGCTTTCTATGATATCTTGTGCGCTCAAAGACAGTCTATAAATGAAGTAAAAGTGAGGCATGTTTTGTACAGCTAAAAGGAAATATTCGGTAAGGATAAATAGAATGGACTGGAAGCAGCATGGGAAGTGGAAGCCATCATTTGAGTTAAGAGCGCTTAGCCTTTGGAATCAACGGCCTTAACAGTGCAGCCCCTAAGCATGTTAACTCAGAATTAAGTCCCACTTAGCTCATTGCATTTTCTCCCTAATGTGTGCTTAGAATTTCACTGTAAGTGTGTGTTGGATTTTGGCCACTCGCAGTCAAGGAACACAACAGGAACAAAGATACTGTTGGAAGGGGGCTTAATGAGAACCAGAAACACGCACAAAAATGGAGTTTGGGTGCGGGAGAAGGAGCTGTTTGTTTTTTTAACATTAATTGCAGGGGGGGAGCCTATAAATTGTGGTAAAGTCTATTAAGTAGGCTGTGCAATGCCAGCTTTGTGCCAGCCGTCCATCTGAAACAGGTGTATTATTCCTAGTTCGTTTGGTTTAAATAAATTGCTTTTCCACATCTATTTATTAATCTTAGAATTTCATTATGTATTTGCTGCCACATTGTTAAAGGGTTTGGGTTCCTCTGGGACAAATTTGAAGGTATGCACAGATGCTTCTGCACAAGCCACTTTCACATGATCTTGCTGAGTTGCCATTGCAATGCTCCCACTGTTGGTCGTTGCGGTGAATAAATTTCGCCGTTTGCCTGAAGATCTTCTACCATATGTGAGGGTTGGCACTGCATCTCATGCCTCTTTTTGGTTCTCCAAGACACTTCCTGGGTTAAAACATGCACATAAAGACAGGACAGCACATGCTTGTATTGTTTGGCACAACTCTCTTTGCAATCCGTTAAGAGTGATGGCAGAGAAAAGGCAGCACAAGATTGCTAGCTCCTGTGCTAGCCTCAAAAAAACATGAGTTTTCTCTTGATTTCGCCTACGTTTTTCTAAGTTCACAACCACAACTCATGTGCAGTCTCTGAAAGCATGTGCCGTTGCCCTGACCTTCCTTTATAATATAGAACAACTCTTCTTATCTGTCGACAGAAAATGACTTTTCACAGTAGTGGCTTGGGGTGAGAGGATCCCTCCAGTGAGTCCTCCTTTTTGGCCACACCCATCCCTAACATCAAGGGACGCAGGTGGCACTGTGGTCTAAACCACAGAGCCTAGGGATTGCCAATCAGAAGGTTGGCGTTTCGCATCCCCGTGACGGGGTGAGCTCCCGTGGCTCGGTCCCTGGTCCTGCCCACCTAGCAGTTCAAAAGCATGTCAAGTGCAAGTAGATAAATAGGTACCACTCCGGCGGGAAGATAAACGGCATTTCCTTGCACTGCTCCGGTTCGCCAGAAGCGGCTTAGTCATGCTGGCCACATGACCCAAAAGTTGTCTGCAGACCAACGCCGGCTCCCTCAGCCTATAGAGCGAGATGAGTGCGCAACCCCAGAGTCGTCCACGACTGGACCTAATGGTCAGGGGTAACATTACCTCTCCCAGATCAACTGCCACCCATGCGCCTATGTTTAACACCCTTGCCCTAGTCCTCTTTGCACCCTTCCTTGCACCCATGCTTTCTTTGCACTCTCTGGTGCAAATAAAATGTTGGGCATGTGTTGCATAAGGTTCCATAGGGCCCTGCCTTAGAGTAGGCTTGTTCAGAATCTGTTGGTCTCCAACTTCCACAGTCCCAGACAATGTGGCCAAGAATGAGGGTTGATGGGTAGTGTAGTCCAGCAACATCTGGAAAGCAGCAAGCGCCCCACCACCACCACATGCCTTAGCAGTGTTTCCCAAACTTGGGTTCTTCAGCTGTTTTTGGACTACAGTTCCCAACAGCTCTGACCAATGGTTCTGCTAGCTAGGGATGATGGGAGTTGTAGTCCAACAACAGCTGGAGACCCAAGTTTGGGAAACACTGCTCTATAGGTAATAACACTGTAAGATTGCTCAGCCCTTATTCTTCACAACTGGAGATGGCTACTGGTAGATATGAAGTACCAGATTACATCAACACATTATAAACCAGATTTCATTGATCAGTGGAACTGTTTGAATGTTTTGCTGGGGGAATCCTTTAGTAGGGCTTTCTCCAAATAGGAAAGAAGTCTGGGCATCCCTGTTACATTGTCACAATACAAAACTGTGAGATCCTATCTCAGCATTTGAATGTTACTGTTCTGTGTTCACAACAACAAAAAAAGAGAGTGGGGCAAAAGATTGTGACATAAATGCCAAGGTGGAGAATCTGTGGCCCTCCAGATGTTGTTGAGTTCCAGTTCCAGGCAACAGCTGGAGGACCACCAGTTCCCCACCGCTTTGGAAGAGCATTAGAAACTAAAATTGTCACATTGGCTTGCGGAATATCTAAAGTTTCTAGCTGCTGTTAGCTGTGGCCTCACACTTGTAACATCTGTATCCATTCCTGGTGCCAAGTTTCTATTTCCCCCACCCCCTCTCATGCTTGTTATTCCCCCTCTCTCCACCCCTACCCCTTCAGTGTGCATGTAAATCTCCAAAGGGAAACATACATCATAACTTTTGGGCAAACAGCTAATCCAGAGCAGTATGTTATAGCAACACCTGCAAAGCTGAGGAGTCTTTTTTCCTCCAAGCCAAGTCTATTGTCAATGTGGCGCAGGTCTTTTGCCATCTAAGCTGTGTGGGGTGGCCATGCAAAAACCTGAAGGCATTAGCCTCCCGGTAGTCAGTTTACAGTACAGTGGTACCTCGGGTTAAGTACTTAATTCGTTCCGGAGGTCCGTACTTAACCTGAAACTGCTCTTAAGCTGAAGCACCATTTTAGCTAATGGGGCCTCCCGCTGCTGCCGCACTGCCGCCGTGTGATTTATGTTCTCATCCTGAAGCAAAGTTCTTAACCCGAGGTACTACTTCTGGGTTAGCGGAGTCTGTAACCTGAAGCATATGTAACCCGAGGTACCAGTGTATTGCGCTGGAAGTGGGCTATTTTTGTTGTGTCCTGGGTACCATGAACTACTTTTGTGTGACTGATGTTATTGGAGGGGGGTTGGGGAGAAGGGTAAACTAAAGTGCAAAGCTATCTATATTCAGAGGAGTAGGCAAAATAGGCATCTCTTTCCTGTGCCTTGATTTTTCTTCCATCACATATTCCTAGGAAGAGAAGGGGAGTTAACTTGTGTTAGGGTTGCCATATTTCAAAAAGTGAAAATCCAGACACAAAATTTGCCAATTTCATGGGGCTTTGGGGCAGGGACAAAGTTGTTTAGTTTTTTTTGCAGAATATCAAAAAAAAAATGAAGTTTTTGAGCTACTTAAGGAAATTAGACATGGGTTTCCATACGTCCAGGTTTTCCCAGACATTTCAGCTACTTTCTCCTGGACACAGCTTGGGAAATTCTGGGCATGTGGCAACCCAAACTTGTGTGGACCATCCATACCTTCCATTTCTAACCACACCATCATCTTACGCAGGGGAGCCAAGTCGGACCTGCCTTTTAAAGTGTTCCCTGCCCTATGCCACTCTTTTCAGGAGAGTCAGGCTTGCTCCTACAGCACGGTCCTTAAGATAATTATACTATAGCAGTACTGGCGTTCCTGCTCTGCAATATACTTTTATTTTAACGCTTAATCGAGCTCTGGCTAACTAATGACATAATTTCAACCCTCATCGGTGTTAAGCTTCAAGACCCCCTGCCGTCTGGCCACACACAGTCAAGACACACCACTTCATTTCTGACCTCCCACAACCATCTCTGTATAGAAGATGTGGTCAAAGGAGTAACCACCACAGAAGAGATGCTTTCTTCTCAAGAGTTTAGGGTCAACTGCTTTTATTCTAGTGTCCATGGTGGTTGGTTGGTTTATTTTGACTTGGGATTGTTAGAAGAAGGACAGATATCTAATATATCTCACTCTGCTGTTTAACAAGGATTCCAGAAATTTTTCTGAGGCAGTTTGGAATTTATTTTTATTTTATTTTATTTTTTTAAAAAAAAACATTTTCAGAGCTTCTCAAGTCACAGGGACATAACGTGGACAGTAGATGCAAACCATTCTTATTGTGTGTTGTAGTTTCTTTAAAAGAGAGAGAAAGAGCAGAAAAAGTATTTGGCATATGTCTGCTATAAAATATTCTTGTATATTGGGGTCTGTGGTTTATTTTACTAGTGGTGACTTGTTCAAGCCACATTTAGCCCATAAATATGAGATATGAGGTCACCCTACCATTTAGTTGTTACCCTGTCTACGCATTGCACAGCTGGGTAGTAATCTTTTAACTAGTGTCTGCCTCGGCGGGGAGTCCATTAAAATGAGAGCCAAAGTCCATTGGTCTTGGTGGGGGTTTGGAAATGGAAAAGGCTTTTGAAGGCCCTGAAGAATCTGAGTGAGGTAAATGAGCACTTTGGATCAGGTTCTTCTTCACTGGACCTTACAACCGGCAAAAAGTGCATTCTGAATGTCATTAATTGTTGTCGCATCCTCCAGAGAAGATTTTTTTGTGGGCGTGCAGAGGGATGGAGGAAGAAGAGAAACCATCTAGGTTGTGCTGGAAGACCTGTTCCTTGCCTTGTAGGCCTTTTCCCATCTGACCTGGGAGGGTGGCCATGATTGATTCCAGCTACAGAAAGTGAAGCGGCTGAAGAGACCAGAGACCATCTTGACTGTGAGCTCTGGAAGACTTGCTAGCCCTTTTGCCACATGGCCAGGGAGGGTGGGACCGTGACTGACCTCGGCTACAAAAGATGAGGCTGCTGAACAGGCTCTTCTGTTGCGATATTGTTCAGGGGCTTTTTGTTCCTCCTTGTTGATAGCATATCTTTTTATGTTATGCTTTTTGTGGAAATTTCAGTTAGGTTGTGTACTTTTTGATGTCTTATTTATGGTTTATGACTATTATGTTTGCAATAACATAAATCTTTTTCATATTGTAAGCTGCCTTTATGGAAAGTCGGCAATGATGAGGTGTATAATACATCCATTTACTACATACAGAAGTGTTTCTTCTTCTTCTTCTTGATATAAAGAGGAAGATTAACTTCCTCAGAGCATGGATTAGTCTCTTATACTGGGTTTTTTAACCATGGGAAACAGGAAATAGCCTAAAACCAATGAACTGCTTTTTTGATGGGAATAAAGATACCTTTTCTAAAGATATCAACTTACTATGGGATGCTATAGCTCAAAAGTAAAAATGCAGATGTGTAGGGTTCAAGCATGAAATGAAACAAACCCATGCAGGGAATACCATAAAATGCAAGAAATTCCCGCAAATTCACAGAAATTCAGTGACACAATGTTTTTCTGCTTTGCTGCTGTATGTTTCCCCTTCCAAATGTCTGTCAGGTGGTTGATTTGCAGAAATTCAGAATTGTGAATTATGATTTAAATGGCTGTCTCCCATCCACCCCCAGCAAAATACACCAAGGGAAATTGTTCAAAAATAAAATTCTCCATGCCAGGGAAACTGGCAGAGGGCCTTCTCAGCAGTGGCACCTTCCCTGTGGAATGCCCTCCCATCAGATGTCAAAGAGATAAATAACTATACAACTTTTAGAAGACACCTGAAGGCAGCCCTGCATTGGGAAGTTATTTGATGTTTTATTGTGTTTTTATATGTGCTGGAAGCCACCCAGAGTGGCTGGGGCAACCCAGCCAGATGGTGGGGTATAAATAATTAAATTATTATTATTATTATTATTATTATTATTATTATTATTATGCCATGCACAATGCAACGTTACCACTTACTTACCTTTCCCTTAACTAAAATGTCCCAACCTTTACTCATCCCTTTGATCATTTCAGTGGCTCATTTCTTATTCTTATTCTCTTGGTTATTTTGGTTGACCTATTTACTATTATTTTACTTTATTTATCAGAGTATTTCTAAACTACCAACTCATTTGAAAAATATCATGGTAGTGTACATTAAATTCCATGGCGGTGTAGAGTAAAACAATTAAAACATTGTGAAATTATAAAATCATAAAATACAGAACAAATTACCAACATATTAATTCTCTAAAAACATGCTCAGCACATGGCAAAATTATTATAAGAATATTTCTAAACCATCAGCTCTCTCATTACCAGTAGTTCATTTTCCCCTTACAATTTTAGCTTGGGGAAATTGTCTTATGAATGCACTGATGTTAAGATTGTAAGATACTATTTGGGTCAAGGTTTGAGAAGCAAGGCTGAGCCAGAAGCAGTGAATCCTGATCCCACAAAATGCTGGGAAATTCACTTGATCCTTTCCTGAGAGAAAAGTTACAGGAAAACACCACCACATTCAGAACGACCTTGTGAATCTGTCTTTGGGTTTGGAGGGTGAACTGAATGTGAGGTAAAGAGCTTCTCCCAAATTATTCCCTATAATGGAGGACTTTGCCCTTCTTAAGGTGGCATCCGAACAAGGAAATTCTGAGGGATAACAGGATTGACCTTAATGGCATGCCAAGACAGAGGTGCATGCCCTGGGAATGGACATTTGAGAAGTACTAATACATACCAGTACAGCCAAAAGCCGTTTTCACACTGCCAAATTAGGAAGAGTCATCAAATTCAGGTTGGTGCACGGAAAAGCTTTGTGGAGCAGGCGCCTCTTGCCTCCTTCACCCTGGCAGTCAAAATACCAAGGGAAAAGACTTGGGCCAGATCATAAAGTTTCATTTAAACACACGGGCTCAGAATCTGGCACAGAGGCCAAGGGCAAGGGGTTGTTGCCATAAAGCAAAATCCATGAGGAGGAAGTGTAGGCTGAACAAATACCTGGGGCTCTAAAGAAGTCTGCGCACCCACCCTGTGCCAACGGTCTCCCATGTGTTTAATAGGTCCGAAGTGAAACGAAAAGCCAAGGTAGCCCAGAGGATAATAGGGAGGGGTCTTGTTCGAGCAAGGGCAGGCGAGTAGGTAGATGGGGAGTCCTTTCCAAGTCTTGCACAAAGTCTCCGAATAGGGAAGCCAAGAAAGCTTTTAGGGTTTCTGGCAAATCTAGTTCTGGTGGCTTGGCCCGAGGCTGTTACTCCCTCCTCTGGCACTCTGGGATTCCCAACCTGTTTCTCTTTGACGTCATGGGGTTGAAAGTCGGCACCAGAGACGAGGTACCAGCTTCAGGAGACCGCGCCAACCCCGCCCGCTTGAACTTGCTAAAACGGGACTCTGTGGTAAGCTGCCTTTTATAGAACTATAAAACCCAAAAGTTCATGTTCAAGGACTCATGCCAGTTCAGTTGGAAAAGGGGCCAGGCTTGGCCACTGGCACCATCCTCGCCGCCGATGCTACTGCCTGACTGTGTGGGTCTGTTGATTTCTACTTGTAACTTCCTTTGAGAGGGAGTTGAAGGCAAAGGCAAAGTGGCTTGTTTCTGAGCATGTCCACACATTGCATTTAAACCAGATTGACACTCATTTAGCTGCTACCACTGGAGCCAACTCCAGGAAGCTGGCCCACAATAATATATTTGTGGGGCTGGGCCCCCACAAAGCCAATGGGCAAAGTTGAAGCCCTTTGTTACAGGCACCCACAATCTTCAGCAGACTGCCAAACAAGGACAGCTTCTTCTCAGGAGACGAGAGATCTCAAGCAGACAATTTGCAGATTTCTTATCAAACAATGGCGACTTTCCAGGGAGTCCTCTAAAGAAATAGAACTGGTTTCAAACCAGTTCGAAGGCTTGCATGTAGTTGTGCCCACAGAAAACACCCTGCGCTCAGAAGAATGGAGATGACGAATGGACTGCATTAAGGTTCATGACTCTCAGGATACCTAACAACTGAGGAGTCCATTTCATAGGTCTCTCTCAGGATGCTTTTCATTTCCAGTCAGTCGTGGTTTTCATATTTGTATCCTCCTGGAAGCATTCAAATAAACAGCATGTTAGTAGCAGATGAGTGGTGGTTGCCTGTTTCTTGTGGCAGCTTCTTCTCATACTCTCCTCCCCTCTATTTTCCCTGAAGGTGAACAAGAAGTAATTAGGTATTTGAATTATTATTTTTTTCCTATCACCATCATCATGTGCAATCTAAAGTGCCTTGCACCATTTGGCAACTTTACCACACATGGTGTAAGCCACTTGTGTGTGGATCAGGTAAACCTCTTACCACCACAACAGCATAACCACCCACTTTAAATGGTGGGCATGAATGCCTCAGCATCTAGGGACACATCAACCACTTTAAAGTGGCCATTTGGTGTCTAGGACATCTTCACTACTCCTGGAAAAATGATGCTGAACAGCCAGAAAACTGTCCCATTGTTAATGGGAAAAGCAGGTGGCTATGTTGCAAACTTTGAACCTCAGGGTACATGGATGTGGTAATGATGTTTCATAGCACAAATCCTGAACAGCATTGTAAATAATGTTGAGAGGTTTTATAATATTAATACTATTAATAATAACAATTTATTTTTACTCTGCACATCTGGCTGGGTTTCCCCAGCACATATAAAAACAAGAGCTATCAAGTGGTATGTGCAGTGCTTTTTTTCTAGAAAAATAGGTACTGGTACTCACCATGAGGGACGCAGGTGGCACTGTGGGTTAAACCACAGAGCCTAGGACTTCCCGATCAGAAAGTCGGCGGTTCGGATCCCCGCGATGCGGTGAGCTCCCATTGCCCAGTCCCTGCTCCTGCCAACCTAGCAGTTCGAAAGCACATCAAAGTGCAAGTAGATAAATAGGTACCGCTCCAGTGGGAAGGTAAACGGCGTTTCCGTGCACTGCTCTGGTTCACTAGAAGCGGCTTAGTCATGCTGGCCACATGATCTGGAAGCTGTATGCCGGCTCCCTCAGCCAATAAAGCAAGATGAGCGCTGCAACCCCAGAGTCGGCCACGACTGGACCTAATGGTCAGGGGTCCCTTTACCTTTACCTTTACTCACCATTAAGTTGTAACAGTAAGTGCCACAGTTTTTAACATAAAAAAGAGGTGCTGGTAGTGCGTACCGATGTGTACCCCCTAAAAAAAGCACTGGGTATGTGATATAACAACAGTAATGTAGCCCTCTAGATGTTGCTAGACTACAACTCTGATCATTCCTGACCATCAGCCATGTTGGCTGGAACTGATGGGAATTGGAGTCCAACAACCTCTGGGGGCGTGTGGGTTCCCTATCCTTGTATGAGAATAACCCCTAAATGTATCTCATGTCTTAGGAGAGAAAGTAAGACTGTGGTGTTTGTTTATTTGTTCCACCTCACCCCAAATGCTCCCTGATTTAAGCAGAGGTTCTAGCTGATATAATGGCAACAGCTTTTAAAAATTAAGAATCTGGGGACAGAAATTATCACAAACTGAAACCAAGCCATGAATTTACACCCACAGCAGCCAAGTGGTCCAACCTCGAATACAGTGTGGACAACTTGCTCAGCTGAACATATACACAGAGAGCCCAGACATACATGTGCACACACTGTACAGAAATAATTGCATGTGGTTTCTGGGAACAGGCCGTCCCAATACACACGATTATCAGGCTCTGTTAATAAAGCGCACACTTGTAATGCTGGGCTCCATGTCAAGAACAACATGAAATAACACTGCACCCACCCACTAAGAACACCGAATGTGTCACAATCATCTGTGTCATGCTTTTAAAAATATCTCCACCAATGGGGCCCTTAAAAAAGAAAATTGATGGAGAGAAGAGAGAGAGGAATAATTACGGTGTTTTGTAAATATCCGACTCTGCCAGGTGGAAAATGTTTGCATCAGAGGAAAGGATGCCAGGGGAAGCTTGTTCCTTTTGTGCCGCAAAGGGGGTGGTGGGATGGGGGAACTCGATTTGCAATTACATGAGCCTTCCTGAGAGGCGTGGTCCATGGCAGAAGGAGAGGTCTCACCCTTCGAAAACCACAGAGACAGAACCTAAGGGAGGTGACTTTCTTGGCTGGTGGAAATCTACAAAACAGGGGCAGCCTGGAGCAGAGATTTTTTTTCTTTTTTTATGGGAGTGAAGGGATTAGAGACTAATTGAAAGGTTAGGGAAGGATTTGGTCCTCCGAAAGGTTTCCGCTTTTTGTTCTCCCGTTTGTGCCCAGAGGTGTGTAGCACATTTTGGCAGCACAACCTGAAACTTAATGCAGGGATTTAGAGCCCAATCTAAATCTGGATCCGAGTTTCTCAGCGTGGCGTACAGGAAGTGGGTGGTTTCTTTTTTTAAAAGGAGGCTGTAAGCGACGCTTGCTGTGCCTCTGACTGGGGAGAGACTTGGACAGAATGCCTGCTAGAACAGACACCATGCCTAATTGCTTCTTCTGCCTTGGGGCCTCCCCCCCCCCCCGCCTCCACTTTCCATCCATCTCCACTGCTTCTTTCTGATAAATGCAGGGTGTGTTCCCCACTCTGCCACACTGCTGCCGGATGACTTCTGGAACAATCGCTGGAAAATCCCACACTGCTGTAGAGCTTGCAACTTCCCCAGTGGCAGCTCGGTGCTAAATCAGATTTACAGCCAGAACCATGTGGCTGGAAAAACATACATACATACATGCATAATTTTATTTGTACAGTCATACCTTGGGTTACAGCCGCTTCAGGTTGCGTTTTTTCGGGTTGCAGACTACCGAAACCCGGAAGTACTGGAACTGGTTACTTCCGGGTTTCGGCGGTCGCGCATGCAGAGAAATGCTAAATTGCGCTTTGCGCATGCGCAGAAGCGCTGAATCACACGGATCACATTCTCAAGCCGAGTGTCCACTGTATGCCAACTTTCCACAGTTCAAACCATGCTCAAGGCAGCTTTCAACATGAAGAAAAATATATACAGACCCTTCCAAGTGTCCCTATTTTCCAGGGACAGTCCCAGATTTACAGAAGCCGTCCTGGTTTCTGATTTGACCCCAGAATAGCCTGTTTTTCCTTAAGATGTCCCTATTTCCATTGGAGAAATGTTGGAGGGTATGAAGTTATACGAAGCCTGAGCCAAGGAGATAAGTAACCCTACAACCTTTAGAAGACATCTAAAATCAGCCATGTATAGGGAAGCTTTAAAATGTTTAATGTTTTAAGATATGGGACAACCCAGTCTGATTGGTGGGATATAAATATAAATATAAGTAGTAGTAGTAATAGTATTGAATTGTTGTTGTTGTTTAGTCGTTTAGTCATGCCCGACTTTTTGTCCCTATTTTCATCAGAGAAATGTTGGAAGATATGCCCTACTCACCACCTGCTCATACCTTTGGAGGGTCTCCTCGGCTGCAGCGAGTGCCACTAGAATCTGGGACTGATAGTCCCAAATCACTGGCAAGAAAAGATACCGTACTTTTCCATGGATTAGATGAGGGGTGGTCTTATACACGGATAGTGCACAGGGGGGACGTGTGATTGATTGGTGCCACGACTTGGCTGGAGATTGTCAGCGACTTTTTGGCATGTTATTGGTGAATGTGTCAAGGGCTGGCGCTTATTGGCTGTTGCTGCGGCAGTAGGGCGGGAGATTGGCGGCTTCTGCTGGCGCTGGGACAGACTGTAGGTGGCTTTTGCAATGTGTGCGAGCGGCAGCATAGGTGAGGCGGGTGAGTGGTTTTGGACAACCCCCCCTTAAAAAAACACCTCAACAACGATGAGTCACCCTTCCCCCAAAAAACTCAACAACTCTGGGCAAGGAGCCAGTGTGGTGTAGTGGTTAAGAGTGGTAGATTCGTAATCTGGGGAACCGGGTTCGCTTCCCCGCTCCTCCACATGCAGCTGCAGGGTGACCTTGGGCCAGTCACACTTCTCTGAAGTCTCTCAGCCCCACTCACCTCACAGAGTGTTTGTTGTGGGGGAGGAAGGGAAAGGAGAATGTTAGCTGCTTTGAGACTCCTTTGGGTAGTGATAAAGCAGGATATCAAATCCAAACTCTTCTTCTAAAAATTAAAAAAACAACAACTCAGGGCAATCTCTCTCCCCCTCCCACCATTTTCTTAATTTTGTGTCCCCCAAAATAGGGGGTGTCTTATACTTGGGGGCGTGTTATACACGGAAAAATACGGTACTCTGTCTACACTGACTCCATGCTCATTATCTCCTGCACCCATGTTTCTGCGCCTAGGGGCAGGGCCAAAGGGCAGCAGGCGATGTTGCTTTGTGAGCACCCTTCAAGCTTCTTAAACACTTGGATCGAGCACCTGCAAAAAAATCTGAGCCTCTGGGAGTGTTCAGCTGGCGCACCCAGAAAAGATGCAACTCCTTTAGCGGCGAGCATCAGGTTGCTTGTTCACCCCGTAGTGATCTGTGTGCAAGGTGATGCAGCAAACTTAATGTCTGAGCAGGAAAGCAAACTTTCCTTTGACTTCCTGCCACTTGGTTTGGTTTTTTTAAAATGAAGCACATGGACAAAACCCAAGATTTGGGAGCATCCGCAGAAAGTTGCATGGCAGCAGACAGATGGATATATATATATAGTGCTGAGTGATAAGGAAGAAGAAAACCTATCCCATGCGCACACCGATACTGGAAATTAAAAATGGATGTACCCGCTGTGACTTGCCGGCTATGCACATGTGTCGATGCCAAACACATGGAGAGGGTGTAATTCAGTTTTTCCTAGCAATCTGGGATTGTACAGGCCTACCACATTCTTGGAGTTTAAGCTGTCCCAACTGTGCGATTGCTGTTTTATGGCCTTTTTCATTATTAACCTCTCTTTTTTATGGTTTAAAGTGAGTTTGGCACCGGTGGAAACAGCCGGGATGTGAATATCCTGGACAAATGAAGTCCTTACCTAATTTAGGCAAAAGTCAGAGAGCAAGCTTACCCACAGCTTGTATGCCCCAAATGTATCTTAATGCTTGTGGAAAGCTGCAGACAACCTTTAAGAGCCATTTATACAGCAGGGCAAAGCATTCGGTCAGCAACAGTGCCGGATTTACATATAAGCTAAACAAGCTATAGCTTAGGACCCCACTCTCTTGCCCCCCCCCCAAAAAAAATTAAAGGCAGAAAAAAACTGGATGTACATTTCCAAAATTTAAGATAAAAAACAAATAAAATAAAACCCACATACAATTAGAGCTTAATAATTATTTCACTATTAATATTATTGTTTTGTCGTGTCTGACTCTTCATGACCCCATGGACCAGAGCACGCCAGGCACTCCTGTCTTCCACTCCCTCCCGCAGTTTAGTCAAACTCATGCTGGTAGCTTCAAGAACACTGTCCAACCATCTCGTCCTCTGTCGTCCCCTTCTCCTTGTGCCCTCCATCTTTCCCAACATCAGGGTCTTTTCCAGGGAGTCTTCTCTTCTCATGAGGTGGCCAAAGTATTGGAGCCTCAGCTTCACGATCTGTCCTTCCAGTGAGCACTCAGGGCTGATTTCCTTCAGAATGGATAGGTTTGATCTTCTTGCAGTCCATGGGACTCTCAAGAGTCTCCTCCAGCACCATAATTGAAAAGCATCAATTATTTGGCGATCAGCCTTCTTTATGGTCCAGCTCTCACTTCCATACATCACTATTGGGAACACCATACTACTCCTTAATTGTATTTCAGTTCAACAATTACTTTGATAAAATACATATTTTGTTATGTGCAAATGGCTTTAGATATCTATTAGGTCCATAAATTACCATATAGCATATATTCAACGCAAAAAACAGTGACAATTTGTTGTTGACAAAGGACAGCTGGACATATAAAGGGCCCCATTACCTTCAGTTGCTTAGGGCCTCATCAAACCTAAATCCGGCCCTGGTCAGCAGGCTGATGGTTGTGAAAAGGGGGGCCATTTTTCCTTCTGTGTGTATCCACCATTTTGCAGCCTCAAGCCTGGGCCCACATTGCAGGGTCTGATGCTGTCAAAAAGCTGTTCATCTGACCATATATAAAGATAGAATTGAAGAGCTGGAAGGGATCTTGAGGATCATCTTGTCCAACCCACTGCAATGCAGGAATATCCAGCTGCCCTATATGATAATAGAACCTGCAACCTTGGTGTTATCAGACCTGCTCTAACCAGTTGCCTAAAGAGTTGTTTCTTTTTGTTTTCCAATGTATTTCTTTTCAATTGAAAAAAAATAAATGATGTGGCATGAACAAATTTTTATTCTGAATGTGTGGCCGAGAGAAAGAAGTTTGAGAACCACTGCTCTAACCAATACACCACATTACCTCTCCTAAGAAATGCCACCTGATTTGTGCAACTCTAAAGAAATGTTACAAAATTGGCATTTTACGGATTCAAGCTCATTCTGCAAAACATCCCTGTCTTTCTTTAATCACCGCCCACAGCATGTGAGTTGCCGTCAGCAACAATCTTTGTTTTGGTTTATATCTTAATTGGATTTCTTGATATATATATATATATATAATTTCCCTCTCTCACTCTTCCTCTTTCTCTCTGTAAAATCCTGTTTTCACACCTGGTGCTTGGCTGGCATCTGCTGCAATTAGATTAGAAGTTTCTGGGAAGGTAATCAAAGTGGTGATTATCCTCTTCTGTGTTTCCTTGCTCTCTAAAAAATAAGAAAACCTTCAAAAGGTTAAGACATTCAGACAGAATGTCACCCAATTTCTTTGTTTTACACCCTGTTCCTGAATAGGTACGTCCAAACCCAGCTGGTCCTTGCAGACATGGGGAACCCACTAAGTGCGCCTCCATTTACTTTCACCATGGGGAAATTCTGTGCTCATGCAGAAGCACTCAGCAACAGAAGCAAATAGGAAGCACAGGACATTATGGGATATTATTTAGTATGCATAAGAGAACTGTAAAGAAGGGTGAAGCTGCCCGTTTTGGTTTATCTCGGTTTCTCATTTTCCCAGTCTTGAGTTCAGTTCTCCACATTGGTTTGTGAATTATTTATTATTATTATTTTTAAAAGGTCCTCGTGAAAATTAACCAGCATTTCGCCTAACATGTGAATTTTGCAAAGCCACCTTCCCTACAATAACTTTGTATGTTAGTTTCATCAACGCATTAATTTTTATGTATGCTATACCCTTGTAGATGCATCTTCGTACACATAACGTGGCTGGAGAACCGCATTGCAAAATCTGGAGAAGTGCTGTATTTCGGTTCTTGTGTTGTTTAGAAAAATGTGAATTGGGTGAGTTCTAATCCTCACAACAACCCCGTGAGGAAGGCTAGGCTTGGGGATACTGACTGGGCTTTTTAAAACAAAAGCCATCCAAACCAATAATAATAATAATAATAATAATAATAATAATAATAATAATAATAATAAATTTATACCCCAGCCACTCTGGGTGGCTTCCAACTGAATATTAAAAACAATACAGCATCAGACATTAAAAACTTCCCTAAACAGGGCCGCCTTCAGTTGTCTTTTAAAAGTAAAAGTAAAATGCCTATCACTGCAGATTTCATAAATTAATTTTGCGTTACATGAGGAAACCCTATTGTCCATTCCTTGGCACCCCCTGTTGAAATTAGTCTCAAAAGAAACATTCTGTTGTAACCAACAGGAGAGGTTGCAGTGCCTGGGATGTGGTGCACAGGACAGTTTCTCAGGTTTTGCAAATGGGCCCAACCATGATCCCTGCTATAGATCACTGTGACTATTCTCCTGCAATGAGACTGAAGCAAGCATTCCTGAGAGATTACCTTGCATCTTGCATCGCAGGGGGTTGGGCTAGATGTGGGGTCCCTTCCCCAGATCTACAATTCTATGATCTTCCTCACTGCTGTATGGCATACATAGAAATAAAGCGCACACATAGAAAGCACCCTGTGTAGAAAGTGTGTTTGGTCCTAAGTGCCTGTAGGATATTATTATTATTATTATTATTATTATTATTATTATTATTATTATTATTATTATTAAATTTTATTTCTACCCTGCCCTCCCTAGCCAAGACCGGGCTCAGGGTGGCTAACATTGGTATAAAAACAATTGATTGAAATACAACTTAAAAACAAGATTAAAATACAACATTAAAATGCAGAAGAAGAAGAAAAAGAAGGAGGAGGAGGAGGAGGAGGAGGAGGAGGAGGAGGAGGAGGAGGAGGAGGAGGAGGAGAGGAGTTTGGATTTGATATCCTGCTTTATCACTACCCGAAGGAGTCTCAAAGTGCCTAACATTCTCCTTTCCTTTCCCTTCCTCTGCCACAACAAACACTCTGTGAGGTGAGTGGGGCTGAGGGACTTCAGAGAAGTGTGACTGGCCCAAGGTCACCCAGCAGCTGCATGTGGAGGAGCGGAGACGCGAACCCAGTTCCCCAGATTACGAGTCTACTGCTCTTAACCACTACACCGCACTGGCTCTCTGCAGCCTCACTTCAGTAGGAACTCAAATCAAAAACTTTTGGGGGGATGAAAACGTCAAGTCTTCACCAAGGCCAGCTATCCAGACTGGTCCTACGTGGGCCAGAAAAAAAGCCAGGGAAGTCCCCAAATAGGAGTTCCATCACAGAAGGAGAAAGGAGAAAGGAAGAGGGGCAGGGGATCAAGTTGATTCCAAGCCAAAGGCCAGGCAGAACAACTCTGTCTTACAAGCCCTGCAGGGCCCTGGTCTCATGAGACAGAGCGTTCCACCAGGCCGGAGCCAGTGTTGAAAAGGCCCTGGATATGAAATAGGTCTAGAAAAACTCCCATCTCATAGTGCTGCCATCGGGGTATGTCACTGTAGCAGGCAATCGTCATCCAACCCATGTGCTGGATGAAGAAAAAAAAAGCCAGGGTGGATCTTTGTTTTTTCTTCCACAAGGTGTGCCAGTTCCACCTCTAGTCTTGGGGTAAAGCCAACAGACTGCTCATAACTACTGAACAGGAAGTTAGAAACTGTGTTTAAGATATGCTGTGCTCGGTGAATTCAGACAGAATTAGAATGGCAAACACGAAGCGGGAGAGTGTGAAAAGTTCCGAACTGAAAGCAAAACAGCCTTCATGGAACAAGAACCAGTATTTCCTAAACAGAGTTTAGACACCTGAAATGCATTCACCTGAATTAGCTGGTTGTATATAAGGCATCTGCTTCTAAAATTAATTCATACAGCTGAAACCGACGGAAGAATCACAGCCACGTTCACTTCGAAGTGAAAAGACACAGAAGACATTCTGCAGTGACTCATGCTGGGGCCAAGACCTCACCATGCTTTCGCTCCAGAACCTATCTGCTGTGCCAGAGCTCAGCCCTGGAACATATTCAGCAATAATAAAGTGAATACCTGTCTGCATGTTCAAAGAGCCCTTTCCTTACCAGTGGAGCGAGCAAATTGCCCAAGCACTTCTTATTTTAGAAATCACAGAATTTTAGAGTTGGAAGGAACTCCAAGGATCATCTATTCTAGTCCAGTGCAAAAAATCATACTTCATCCAGGAGCTTAGGATCAATTCTTTTATATATACACACACACACACACAGAAACACACACACTTTTATTAATTTTTTAACATATCAATTCCAACAGCCATACAACATAACTTCTCATCTTATACAATGTTTTAGACTTCTGTCAACACCTCTGATGATTTTCCATTCTCAGTCACTTATTATGCATTTCTTAATTTCTATATTACATTTAATTATCTTTAACTTACGGTTCTCCTCATAGTTTTTCTTGCAATATTTCAAATAATTCACCTTACAAAACTTCTTGCAATTCTACTAGCGTAATCTGTTCATCACAATTGCTTTTCAAATAGTTTGTAAATTTTCTCCAGTCTTCTGAGAATCTCTGGTCCCGCAGGTTTTGAATCCATCCTGTCAATTTTTCCAACTCTGCATAGTCCATCAATTTCATCCTCCACTCTTCCTTCATCGGTAATTCCTCTTGTTTCCATTTTTGTGCCAATAATATTCTTGCTGTGTCATTGCATATAAAAACAATTTACAATCCTATCTGTTTATTTCATCTGGAGATTAGGATCAATTCGACCCCATCTTTATGGTTATCAATAAAAGACATTTAATTGGAATCTAGGAAGCAGTCTATGTCGTTGGTCCATTTAGCTCAGTTGGTACATTACATTTTTCAGATGCTGGAGCGTGTTTGAACATAGATTATTAAAATGCCTGCACTGAATTTTCACATCCAGAATTTTCACATCCAGAAACTGATTCTGTTCACAAATTTCATAAAAAGCTGCTTAATTCACATTCCCCGAACCACTAAGCAAGTCAAGAAGCAGACTGAAACACCGGTATCCTTTGAAATGCACACTTCTCCTAATTTTGTGGTGCAACTCTCCAACCTCTAAGTGTGTGTATTAGTGAAAACAGAGCACAAATGAAATTATAATAGGGACAATGGATTGCAGAAAGTTATATATGGGTTCAGATGTCTCACAAATTGCATATATTAGGGAAAATCCCCCCCACGTATGCATATGGATACATGTGCAGATTTTTAAAAAGAAAAAATAACAAATTGATGCAGAAATGGGTTCAACTGAAGATCAGAAAAATAAGGAGCTCAAAGAATCCAAAACCAACAGATTCATTCATCTCCATACATACATTTACGCCTGCAAGCATGGGATGCACATGAGCCCTATGCACACTTTACTTCTGTGTAGAGGCATGATAGATTCATTCGGGAGCAAGCAGGTCTGCACTCTTAGCCCTTCCTCCAACATCACATCTGTTTCCTTCAGCAACCACACATTGCGCATGGCGGTCTGCAAAGCAACTCTACCACACAAGCACATGGCTCTGTGTGAGCCGGACAACTGCACAGCCAGAGCAGTCGCACATGCAAAACATGTGCATGTGGAGCATGTAGGAAGGAGCACATTAAACTCTGCCCCCCTGCCTCGCCATCCCTGTCACCCTCCAACTTGTGGAGGGCGACAATGTTCCTCTCAGCCAGCCTCTTTCTTCACTTTTTCTCCCACAACAGGAAGCTCATGCTCTGCAACTTGTGGCCTTGGCCTATCACTCAGTGGCATCAGAGTTGCTGCTCCAAGACAAGAAAACAAAGAAAAATGAGCAGGTCCCTGAGAGGCTCAGCTGCAGCCATCTAATCCGATATAACTTCCTGTTTTCTTTTGTAACTGGATGAGGAGAAACAGAGGAACAAATAATCTGAGCTTCTGACTTGCTGTTCTCGGCATTTGGCTTTCCTGACAAACCCAATTCAGCGGTGGTCAGAATACGTTCCCCGTTCCAGCCACAACCGCTGCTAGACCTGGTCAACATCAGACTTTAATGTATTTTGTTTATTACAAGGAAGCTGTTACAAAGTGTACTATTTGGCTTTGCCCAGCAAAAACACAACTCAGGGACGTCCAAAGTGGCCAGCTTGAAATACTGTTTAAAAACTATACATGCACAGACAAACTAATTCCTGAAAAATGATGAGAAGAGCTGGGACATCATGAGGGGACTGAGATGTACTATTTGGTTCTTTGGTTGCTGTCTGATCCCTCCCCTTGGATTTTGTTGCAATAAAACAATTACCTTTTTTAATTCGTCAAATAGTAATTACTTGTGGCGCAGGAGACTGGCAGCTTTGTTTATTACAGTGGTACCTCGGGTTAAGTACTTAATTCGTTCCAGAGGTCCATACTTAACCTGAAACTGTTCTTAACCTGAAGCACCACTTTAGCTAATGGGGCCTCCCGCTGCCACCGCGCCACCAGAGCACAATTTCTGTTCTCATCCTGAAGCAAAGTTCTGAACCTGAAGCACTATTTCTGGGTTAGCAGAGTCTGTAACCTGAAGCGTATGTAACCTGAAGCGTATGTAACCCGAGGTACCACTGTATACAGAACACGGGCAGGTGAAGCATTCTGTGCAATCTGCAAGCTTGCAGCTCATCCTATAATAGGTACCATCTGACCTGTTACTATCTTTTCTTTCTTGGAACCAGAACCATCAAGATCTATGCCATGAAATTCTCAGAAATATTTCTCAGAAATATTTGCAACTGCTGGAGATAAACAACTAAAACCACAAGGATCATCGTAATATTATGACTTTTGGCATTTCTTCCTTTTTTTCTCATGACTGGTCTAACAGGCATTCAAAAGGCTCTGGTGGTCAGATAATCTAAAATTATTGCAAATCCCAGAGCAAGGTTTAGCCAGAATCTGCAATGGCAGGAGTTGGATATTTGAGAACCAATTGCATCATCTGTCAGGGAGAGGCAAACGGGAAAAGATGAAAGGACAGAAACCAGCAGTTATAGAGAGCCTAAAGAGATTATCAGTAGCTTCTCGTCTGAGAGTGGGTCTGACGTAGAGGGGGAGGAGGAGGAGCCTGGAACAAGTCATTCTGGGCACAGAGGAAGTAAGGGGAGGAGTTTTCGCAGACTTGCATGCTGGGTGCAGAAAAGGAGGAAGCAAGATTAGAGGGAGCAACTGCGCACAAGGGGAAGGACGCTAATGGAAACGCTGGAGATGTACGTTTGAACTTTGTCAAATAAATCAATTTTTTGGAACTGGCTGGGAGCCCGGAGTCTTATCTATGGCCAGCTGGACAGCACTAAGCCTCTGACATCATCTTCCCCCCTCCCCACACACACCTCAAGCCATGCTACCATCCTTTAAGTACCATGATGACATTTCTTAATTAATTCCTCCAGGCTTCTTCCAATTTGGACTAAAATAAATAAGAAAATATGGCACACAGCTGAAATGAATTGGCCATATTGTCTTTGCATGTAAAATCTGATTATTTGTACAACTGAATGCATAACTGAATTTGACATTTCCATTTGTTTAAAAGCTCCAGAACACATTCCCTTCACTTTCGTTGGTGCTTTGCAACTTCCTCAGGGCACAGCCCAGTCAAAGGTAAGTACTCTGGAGTCCCACTGATTTTACTGGGACAAGCTGAACACATGCTTAAATCTTTCCTGTCGAAATGAACGGGACTTTAAAGTGCTTAACTTTGTACCCATTGATTTGAGCCTGAGAGTTAAGCTGATGCTAAAAGTGCTCAGAACGACATCTACGGAGACCTAAAAACATTCAACTTGGATGTCATATTGCATGACATAACCAAATCCGGCATAAACACTTGATACGGAGAGGCAGGAGAAAAGGGAACAACTCTGCTGAGTTATTAAATAGAGATAATCGAGCCATGAATGCAGAAATAGTATTACCCATGCTTCAGTAAGAATAAGTATAGATTCTGAAATGTTGATTGCGAGCAAGAAATATGCCGCTTCTGCTTTCTATTATTTATTTTTTAAAATAGGGTTTACAAAAAAATAATACAAATATTATTGTCAATATATATATATATATATATATATATATATATATATATATATATGCAGGTTTTGGTGTCCTCGGGTGTCTTCCCGTGTAAAAGTTGGGGTGTCTAGGCGACGTTTCGACGAGGTCTCACTCGTCATCTTCAGGCTGGTGCTTTCGGCTTCTTGTTACTGGAACAGAGCAGGATCTCAGTGTTTGAGTTCCTATAAATACTGTTGAGGGGGTGTGGTGTATAGCCTCCAATGTTCTGGGCAGAGAGGAAGTTCCCAGGCTAGTGTGCCTTTTCTTCTTTTGTTCCTTAATTACTTGAGGGATATCCTGAGTGATTTCTTGAGTGATATCCTGAGTACCACTTAGGTGGGTCATTAGGTGTGGATTAGTTGCTAAAGTCTTTGTGTCTTGACCTCTTGAACTTTGTGAAGAGTTTTTCTGAGAAGATGGCTGTACTGCACTTAGTTGTGCTCTGGCTTGGCTTCATGTATAGGGGCGAGCTGTGGTTTTGTGGCCTGTGTCAGCCAGATCTGTGTAGGGATTGCAGGGGGGTGCAGCATCCGGAGGTGCCACCATGGTTTGGCTACTGGATGGTGTCTGTAATTTATCTGTGGAGAGGGTCTGGGTTTGGGTCTGGTGTGGTTGATTGGTGATGGCGTTCTGTGTGCCTCTGGATCTGGTGTCAGTTTTTGTGGGGAGGGCTAATTTCCAGATGTCTGGCAAGCGGGATGTGTCGTCACGCTTGTTCATGTTGTGAGGGTGTTTCTCTATCTCGATGGCTTCCATGATTATTCTCTTGTGGTGATGTTCCATGTTAAAGAGCAATTTGGAATCTGCAAAATTAATTTCGTGTCCTGTTTCTTTCATGTGTTGGAAAAGAGAGGAAGTTTTTTCTTCTTTTTTGACGGCATTCTTGTGTTCTGCGATACGTGCATTTATTCGTCTGTTTGTTTGTCCAATGTACGTGGCTGGGCAGACTTTGCAGGGTATTTCATAGACCCCTTGGTTTTCCAACTGGATTTTATCCTTGGGGTTTCTGAGGATATTGGCTATTTTTTGGTTGGTGCAAAAGGCTGTTTTGATATTGTGTTTATGGAGGATTTTGCTAATTTTATCTGTAGTGCCCTTGATATAAGGAAGGAGGGCCATGCCATTGTTTTCTTCTGTGTCTTGGTTTTTGGGGGGTGTTTCTTTTTGGATTAGCTTCGTAACCCTGTTTTGCTGGTATCCATTGGCAATTAACACATTTGAGAGATTCTGTAACTATATATATATATATATATATATATATATATATCCAGACTAAAACATTCCTCTAAAGGCAAAAAAGAGAAAGGGAAGGAAGGAAGGAAGGAAGGAAGGAAGGAAGGAAGGAAGGAAGGAAGGAAGGAAGGAAGGAAGGGGAAGAGATAGAGAAAAATGAATAGAAAAACATTTAAGAGAGAGAAGAAAAAAGGTTAAACTAAAAAACGTCTGATTCTTCATCTCTCTGCTTTATATAAAAATTATTCACTTTATCCACTCCAGTATAACACCTAATAAAGCCACTTTCTATATTCCATTATCTTCAATCCTCAAATCCAAATGTCATTATTTCCTTTTCTTTTTCACACAAAAAGTCTGTGAGAGGTTTCCAATCTTTAGCAAATGTTAGCAGTAACTTTTCTCTGATTAAACATGTCCATTTCACCATTTCAGCTAAGTCCATTCATTTTCTACTTTCTCTAAAGCACTCAATATAGCACTAATCGCTTTAAAAAGGCAATCGCCGTAAATCCAAAAATTCAAATTACAGCTCATTCATTTAATATAAAGTTTGCTTCGGGTTTTTATTTTATAGCTAGTGTGTTTTATTCTTCCGCTCAAATATCATAGGATATTATATATTAGCATGTGTTTATTTTTACAAGATAAGCCTTTCCCCCTGAACCATATGCTACAGGGCAGACTAACACATTGGGCTTGAAATGCAGCGTGAGTCTGAGCACACAGGCAAATGTCTCCGGTTCCCCAGAAGTGTAGCTGAGAACATCAGATCACTGCCTAGGGATGAACTTGTACTTTGCTACCCTGTATCAGCAAAGTCATTTACTGCTGCCTGGCAGCCAGTTCCATCAACGACACAACATCCACAGCTTAATATTGTATGACGCTGTGGTTAAGGACTTCAAAGGAGATGGGATTATTGTCTAATTGGATTTCTGTTCCCAATTAGGAAAAAGGGGGAAGTCGAATCCAAGGCTGACATGGAAAGCTTTAAACATCTGTAACAACTGCTGGATAATTTATGGAGTACCCATCACATAATTTGTAACCTGGAATCAGATGTTTGCCTAGAGGTGCATTGTGTGTCTACTTTTTCTTAAATGTGCATGCATTTGTTTTCTCAAAATAGTTTCCAAACAATCTTTAAGGGGGGGTGGAAACACCCCACAATGCTTCTCTCCATGCCCCAGTTAAAAACCACGCAATTAGAAGGATCAGCAATGGGAGGATTTGCGTTTCAAAACCAATCCCTACTCTCTTCCTGCTTCCAAATGAAAATTAGACATAGCAGCACATGTTTGACTTTAAGGAAGATGAAGGGGGGTAATGACTCCTTCCCCCTTCCCTCCGCAGGTAGGTATCTTGGTTGAGAAGCCGCAGGAAAGCCCGATAGACTTAAAATTGAAATCAAACCAAGATTTGAAACTAACAAGCAGTTTAAAGTAAGGATTTTGGTGTCGGCCACATGTTGCAAATCAGGGGGATCATGTGAGGCTAATTATTCCAGCCCAAGGGTTTGAATGAATGCTGAAGCATTTCCACATGATAGTCAAAGAGGTGGCTAACCCTGGAAGCGACTGGGGAATGTGTCTGTACTGGGGGCGAGGGGAGAGATCATGTGCAACTACGCATAGGAATACAGGATGCAGATACATCAGCAAGCAGCGTGCATGCATGGATGCAGAAGGAAAAGCAGTAGCAAACGACAAGGCAGTGAGAATTAAACAATGGGCTAATCAAGGGCAGGTTTGTCACCAGGAAGCCTGAGGTAATAGTCTGGGGTGGGGTTTTTTCCCCTGCTGCAGCAGCGAATAAAAAGGACTTTCCCTATAAAAAGTATGGGCCTTGGTTCACATGCCAAAGGGGTAACTCCACAGTGCATGTAAATCAAATGTAAACAAATACTGCACTCCAACTCTAGATATTATCAGAACGTGGATGAGGGTGGGTGCACCACTCCAGATTTGTGTATGGTTTACTCCTTAGCCTTTTCTTCTTCTTGGGTCATAGTAGTGGTCCATCATTCAAGTCCAATGAGGTCTACTCATAACGCCTAGAGCTTCAAAAGTGGAAGGTATTCCTGCTCTCTGCATTCTCCTGAACAGTAGACAGACAATTTAATGTCATACAATACATCAAGGCTGTTCTGAAAGAACCTGGAAAGAATCGTAAAGGATCTTTGTACCCAGCCCATCCCCGGGGTAGCTCAATACATTTTTCTGCCTGAGGCAAAAGACAAGATGGCTTATCTCCCACGTTTCCCCAAACAAAAGCCAATGAGACTGACAACTGAATGCTACAACTCCACCATACCTGAATGCAGCAGAATGTAGCACACTCAACTTATCAGCCCCAAGCCCCTCAGAATCTGACACATGAGGCAGCTGCCTCACTCTACCTAATGATAGGACCGGAGTCACCCCATCCATTCCCCGTTGCCCAACCCAATCATTTTCCTCTACCCTGATTTTTGACAGGGTTGTTATTCTCAAGAGCAATAGCCCTGGAAGAAGAAAAGGAACAGGTTCTCTCTCTCTCTGCTTTCTCTGTGAGCAGAAACTGTGAATCAGATTTACATAGCATTCATGTTTATCTTAAGGGCTACAGGCCTCATTGTTTAAATACATGATTTTAAAACTGATGTTTACATCCACTTACAAGCCATAGCACATATTTGCATTGACCGTTTCTGTACCCTTGGGGCTAAGCTATTGTTTTAATCAACTGCCGTATGAAGCCAACTTTCTTTTTCCCTATTTACCTTGATGTTTAACTGGCTAGGTACATTCTTGAGAAATTCATATAGAGAATGCCAACACTGAGCTAAACCCAGGGTCCCCCCCCCCCATATTGGGATTATTTTTGCATTTGCAAATAAAAATCTAAGATTTCAAATTCCAAATTCTTATCTTTTCCCCCAAAATGAGATTGTAGTTCAAACAGTGAACTCATCAAGAATGGTGTTCACATTTTTGTTCATAAATTACCTAGATATAGGGAGCCATGTAAACACATATAAACACAGGAAGCTGGCTAAAAATATGAGTTCACCTAATCCAAGACTAACTACTTGCAGCCCCCATCCTAAATGCTAGCTTCATTTAAAAAACAAAACAAAAGTCTCATAGAAATTATAAGATTCTTCAAAATATAAAATAAAAGTAAATTATTATCAGAAATTTATGATATATAACAAAAACTACTCTGTATAAAACGGTACCCCTCTGAAGTCTGCTCCCTGGATGGCTGCTTAGTTAGCCTAATAATAGCATTGCCCCTGCATGAATCTTTCCAGTACTTGCTACCTGAGATCCTTCTGGAGGTGTCAGGATTTCACTGGATCAGGATGAATGTCTACTATTTTATTCCTGCTCATTATATCTTGGCTATGAAGAGAATTCTGGACGCTCGCTAAATAAATAGCAAACCTGCCAGTCCAACCTAGCCGAATGTGTTGCTGGACTCTTAACTCTCATCAACCCCACCCATTTGACTAGGCCAATGACTAGGGAAGATGGGAGCTGCAGTACTCTGGTGGGCCACAGATTTTCCCATCCACTGATATCCCTTGTGGCGCTCATCTCCCCTTTCAGGCCGAGGGACCCGGCGTTTGTCCGCAGACACCTTTCAGGGTCATGTGGCCAGCATGACGAAGCCACTTCTGGCACAACCGAACACCGTGACGAGTACCAGAGCACCAAAAACACCATTTACCTTCCTGCCGCAGCAGTACCTATTTAACTACTTGCGCTGATATGCTTTTGTGCTACTAGGTTGGCAGGAGCTGGGACAAAACGACAGGACAGCATTTTTGAAATACTGACCTTACAATCAGCAAGCTCAAGAGGTTTGGTGGTTTAGAACACAGCCCCACCTGCACCCCACTGGGTGAGAAGTGTCATATGATGGAGAGAAGGGGATATTTTTAAATACAGTGGTACCTCGGGATAAGTACTTAATTCGTTCCGGAGGTCCGTTCTTAACCTGAAACTATTCTTAACCTGAAGCACCACTTTAGCTAATGGGGCCTCCCGCTGCTGCCACGCCGCCAGAGCCCAATTTCTGTTCTTAACCTGAAGCACTATTTCTGGGTTAGCGGAGTCTATAACCTGAAGCGTATGTAACCTGAGGTACCACTGTAAAAACTTTTGACTGAATGAGTCAATGGAGAATACACTGTTTGAGAAGAATCAATAACTGAAGACTCGTCCACACTTCTGCGTGTCCCATGCTTAGCTAGCATGGGTCTAAGCTGTTTCCAGCTTATTCCACCAGTTTCTCAGGGAAATCTCAACCTTAGCACTAAATTGGAGCAAATGTTAATCTGCAGAATACCCAACAAACATTTGCTCTGAGTCAGTGCTAAAGAGTGGCTCTTCCTGCGGGGGGGGGGGGGAGAGCAGCACTCCAAGTGGAAATCTGAGTGAGCCCTCAGCTGATTTCAATCAAATGTTCTTGTGAGTATTTGTAGAGCTTGTGGACATACGAAGAGGGAGAGGCAAAACCGTAACAAAGAATAGATTGGATAGTGGTGAAAATGAAGCAAAGTGTGATCAGGGGAATGTAGGATATTGTTTGTTTGTTTGTTTAACCCTTAACATAATTTATGAATCAATGCCTTAGGAGTAAGACTGTATACCAAGCTTTCCCAAAGGGAGTGTTAGTGACAAATTCATTCCACCAGCATTGCTCTGGCACTCAAAATGCCTGGCAAGGGAGAGACTGTGAGCCACATCCTTCCAACAAGGCTACAGATCGGATTATGCTGGCATAATTTCCCCTCCTTGGCATAACTCCTGAAACCTCTTCAGGGATCTCCTGTTGCGGTGACAAACACATGCACACGCCCTGGTACAGTCTGGGACTGCAAAGCTCCATCTGCTTGTTAGATCAATTTTGGTTAGCTTCAATTTGCATGTGCAACACTCTGGAGTGCCTGCCCCCGACTGCCGATGTCACAGGGTGTCTGGCACGGTGTGGGGCAACCACATGTTTATGGCATGGGTTATGATGATTAGCTGCAACAAGTGAGGGAGTCCCAATGTTTTCCATCCACAGTACTGAAGCCTGCTCAGTGGCAGCTATTTATAGTCGCCACAAGTAACTCCTATTTCAGCTGAATGATGGACCAGCTCCTCAGCACTGTAAGTATATTTAAATAGCAAAGAAGACCCTGGTGTTACGATGGCCAATTCCAGACATTAAAAGCAGCAGCAACAAAATAAGTCCCCCTTATAAATGTTGCTTAAATGTGACGGGATTTGAAGAACTTAATTTTAAGGCAACTGCATTCTTCTGGTTTCTTATGTCTGCTGTTTTCTGAGCCTTTTTTGGATTCTCCGAAGTCACACTTTGGAAAACTTCTCTACCACCCAATGCAGAAAGAGGGGGCTTTAGACTTTTGTACTCTTGCAAAAGATAAAGCTGGAACGTTCATTGGTCACAGCAAATTTCTCCATCTGAGGCTTTAGAAAATTCCAACGTTTGAAGTCAGATGATGAGTCAAGTCAAATGGCAAAAAGCTCATGATTAAAACCTGCTGGTGTGAACTGCTAGGATTTTTAACTTCAAGCCCCGTTGAAATGGATGTGATTTGGAGTTGTGCTGATCTGAACACAGACCACACATCTTAACAAGGCGCACACAAGAAACTTTCCTAGTGGGTTGTGCCATTATAATAATAAAGGTGTCAGTGTTTGCGGGGAGTGTATGGTTCCATTCTGCTGCCCGATTTGGGTCTTGGCTGCTTGTCTCACAAAACGGAGTCTATATTCATTTGGGAATATTGTGCTGTAACATAACTGTCAACCATCCCTTATTTGGCGGGAAAGTCCCTTATCCCAGCGCCGTGTCCCACTGCTGTCCCTGATTGATGGTGTCCCTTAAATTCCCCGGGTTTCAAAGGAAGCAGCTCCTCTCCCTCCCTCCCTGCCGGCCAGGGAGGAGTTAGGCTCCAACTGTGTTGCTTGGCTGCATTGCTCACCCAATAAGGAGTCTAAAAATGACTGGGGGGTGGAGCTTGCATGCATTGTGCCAATCAAATAGGCTGCATTGCCTGGGGATTTGCCTTTGCTCAGCGCTTCCCAGCGGAGAGGTGACGGTGGTTTTCCTTGCTGCACCCCCTTTGCCAGGTTGCTGCGCTGTGGGAACCACCGCTTGAGGGTTCATTGGGCTGCTGGCTGGGCTTTCTGCCTTTGACTCGGAGGAGCTCAGAAGTTGAACATACCTGTGCTCTGAAAATCCCTTATTTTGGCTGCTGATCCCTTATTTTCGAGGCTGCTGGTCCCTTATTTTCAAATCTGTAAGTTGACAACTATGTGCTGTAATGCTCTATGATCCATGCCCACTTTTGTGCAAAGCGGGCAGGGGTTGGCAGGGAGAAGAAACAAGAGTAAAGGCCCAACTAGAACTGGTGGGGTAGGTTTGGCAATGACCAAACAGGATTGCATCACAATGCGCATCATACTGAAGGTGGTCTTCTTTAAAGGGGCAGACACACTTGTTCTTTTTATAACATTTTATTAATTTTCCAAAAATAACAGAAATAAAACAACAATACAAAAACAAAACAAAATAAATTGACTTCCCTCTAGTCCCTTCCTTGGTTCAATTATTTGTCAACATACCACATGTCCATTGTTAAATTTAAGAACCCTTTTGAATTACCTATTATCCATTCATAATAAAATTACAAGTACTTTTAAAACCCTGCTAATGTATTAACCTGTGTCCAATTGTTCTGTATATATGCAATAAACATCTTCCATTCTTCCTTTAATTCGTTGTCGTCTCTTCGTCTTAATTTCAAGGGGCAGACACATTTCTAAGCAGTGGAAATGTTTCGCTCTGCTTGAGATCCACCACAGCCCCCATCTCCTGAAAAATTACCAAAATGAGGAACCCATTCCGCAGGGGAAAAATGATATTTTAATGGTGGCATTGTTTCTGGACTGTACCACCTCAGAGCACAGGTAACACAGAGGCAGGGTTTGTATGTTTGGGTATTTCCCATATATATGTAACAATAATTCGCATTAGTATGAGCATTATTGGGATTATGGTCACTGGCTTGGTAAATGCAACTTGAAGCCCCCATTAAAGTTCTTAAATGAAGCTAAATATTTATGGTGGCCTTTCCTCTCTGCTAGTACAAATGAGTTTTTATTGGAGGTAGGAAGGAATCCTTAGCAACAATATAATGAATAATGGCAATCTGGTGGAGAGGTAGCACAAAAGCGCTTAATACTGTGAATTATTTTAAATAGCATTTTTATTAGATTTTTCTCTGTGCTATTGCCTCCAATTTAAATCATCCTCGGAGAAACGCGGGGAGGGGAAAGGTGATGAAAGGACCCGGGGAGCATTCTCCGCTCGGCTACAAACAGCACACTTGTGCCCTGTGGTCAATTTTTGCATTTTGGCTAGACATCTCGTGCCTGGGCCTGTTGCAGCTTAGCCTGTTCAGAGAAGTTGGAATCCCCAGTTGTTTCACAGAAAGAATCTTTTCCACAAGAGAAGCATATCTGGGATGAAAACAGGTTTACCCACCTGTGTGAGTAGGACACAAAGCGTTTCCATCCGTGCAAATGATTAGACACAAAAGAGGGAACCTCCTCCACTGACATAGCTTTCGTTTTTATTTCGTTTGCTATTCTCTGGAATTAAAAGGCTTATCTAGTCCTCCCGAGGGGGGAACCCATGTAAGTAACATGTAGGGCATATATTCTGTCAACCGTGCAGTTTATTCAATTAACAGATTATGACACATCCTGGCCATTAACACATACGGTGGTACATCGGGTTACAGACGCTTCAGGTTACAGACTCCGCTGACTCAGAAATAGAACCTCGGGTTAAGAACTTTACCTCAGGATGAGAACAGAAATCGTGTGACGGCAGCGGGAAGCCCCATTAGCTAAAGTGGTACCTCAGGTTAAGAACAGTTTCAGGTTAAGAACGGACCTCCAGAACGAATTAAGTTCTTAACCGGAGGTACCACTGTATCTGAATCATTCTGAAGACCACTGGCTTTATAGAAACACAAACCATTTGAAAAATACGTTTTACTGAGTTCCATACTTACTAAGTTTTGGGAGAAATAGGCCTGCCATATGTCTGGAAAATTCCTGACTTGTCCTGGTTTTCGGGTGTAAAAATGGGGGGGGCGTTATTTGCGAATTGGCAAAATGTCAGGAAAAGCCCAGACGTATGACAGCGGAAACAGCTCAAAAAGCTTAATATCACTATATCTGGGTTAGGTTTCCACAAAAAAGCTCAACAATCTGGGTAGGGGAACTTTGCGGGTGTCAGGAATTGTACTTTTTGAAATATGACAACCCTTGGGAGAAAGTGCTGGAATATAAAAGCAAGCCCAGACCCTCCAAGTGCCCCTATTTTCCAGGGATGTCCCTGATTTAGAGACACCATCCCAGTTTCATCAGAGAAATGTTGGAGGGTATGGAGTTATCCAGACTCCAAGCCATCTGAAGGCAATCCCTGTATAGGGAATTTTTTTCTTAATGGTTAATGTTTTATTATGTTTTTATATATGTTGGAAGCTGCCCAGAGTGGCTGGGGCTGGGATATATATAGTAAAATTATCATTATGGAATGGGACATCTATATTTTCATCGGGGAAAATGTTGGAGGGTATGCAAGGCACTATGGCAAAAAATAAGATTTTCAGTGGTGATTATGCCCTTTGTATGGGAAATGGCAGCAGAACAGCGAAAATGGATTCTACGTGACCTAATGGTGGCCAGGATACAGTACTGATGAACTGGATGAATAGAGATACGATTTCCCTTAATCAATGGCTTAGCAACATGACAACATTGGCAACATATGAACAGACATCTTATAGACACAGACTTTCTTTGGATAAATACAATGATATTTGGAATGAGTTTACACGGAATATATTCGGTTATTCACAATTAAGTTTAGGTTTAGTCAGGGCTAGAGAACTTCTTCTAAGTCATTCTTTAACCTCAGAGCTTGGAAGTGTATGGGATGAAGATGGCTTTTCCTTATCCCTTACTCATATTGACTTTCATTCCACCTTGGTCTGCTAACACAGTACAAAACATGGCTGCATCAAGGAAGAAGGTGGAAGAACCGGGGGGGGGGGGGTGTCCTGTTTATAAAGACAGCAGCTGCCAAGTCCCTCTGGTGCTGGATTCAACTTTTCTTTAAAATGTCATTTTCTGCACCCCGTTCATGAAGAGAGTGCTGAATTTCCATGGAACTCCTGCAGCACTACTGAAAAACATCTGCAGCCACGAAGGAGGCAAGAAACACCCTCCTTTTCCTGCATTTCTCCTAAACTCCATCTCCTGCTGCCATTGTGTCAGCATCAATAATGAAAGACAAAACTGGATGGCCCCATTTCTCGCAGTGTTTCCTTGACCTAATGATGAAATGTCTTTTTACCTTGTAGATAAGCGTATGAAAGACATCCTCTCCTGATGGTGAACTTTAACATTTGTTCTCCTTTTTGGGAGGGTGAGTGTTTGTGATTGTATTGAAAGACATGTTTTAACAATTGTGTTATTTCTTCTTTTTCAGCTACACACACACACCGCCCATCGCTTATTCAGTGAGTTACTAATATCCTGATTGGAACCAGACTTGCTAGAATTATGAGTCAAAATTGGAACGGCAACTGCTGTGCAGAGGATGTAAAGGGAATAAAATGAATGGTGCATTAACCTCCAACCACTGAATATTAATCAGCATTTCACAAAAAAGAAAATACAGAAGCTGCCACACTAAATATTTTTAGCGCTTATTGACAGTCTTGATTTCCTCCATCGCACTCTCACTCTCGCTCTCTGTCTCCCTCTCAGTTGTTTTGGCTTCCAATCTAAATTCTAAAGAAAGTACATGTGAAAACTTACTTTTTTATTGGGGAGGCGATTTATCCATTTCTTAAAAATACTGCACAGTCTTAGGGAGTTGTGTCGTGCAAATGCTTTGTACCAATCAAAACTCCATATCCCTCAACCAGAGACGTTCCAAGCCCCAAGGTAAACAGAAATCCAAACTGGAATATGGAAAAGCCCTCGGAAATAAATGAATGCACATAGTGACTTGTTCAAAAATAAACTTCCCAGGTACTTAAAAGTTTTTTTTAAAAAAAAAATGTGCTCCACATTTTGCAAACATTAATTAAATGTAGTTATGACACACTTAGTTTTTTAATGCGGATCTCTTGAAAACATCTGGAAGAAGCATAGATGGCTAAAAAAACACCTGATCAGCAACATATTCTCGATTTATTGGATTTTCACCCAACGAATGACTCCCACCACCAAATTATGGCTGTTTCACCAAAACTAGAAAACTGATATTCTTTCTTCCACCATACATACTCTTCTGGAACAACACTTAGAACAACATATGCTGGAACAACATGCTTTCCATCTCTGGTCTAAGCAACTATGCAAAAGCCACTGGCCACTCATAAGCAGAATATGAAATGGATTTATTTCCCCTGCTGCATGTTCACACTGTCCAATAGTCAGATCTAGCAGGAAATGGAGGTTTCATTTAGCTCAGGAATAGGCAAACTCAGCCCTCCAGATGTTTTGGGACTGCAACTCCCATCATCCCTGACCACTGGTCCTGTTACCTAGGGATGATGGGAGTTGTAGTCCCAAAACATCTGGAGGGCCGAGTTTGCCTATGCCTGATTTAGCTAGATGCATAATAGCTTTCGAAGCTTTTTTAAAAAAGAAATCTAGAAGAACATATGGCTGATTTCAGATTTCCAGTAACAAAGGAAATGCAAGTAGGGCACATTATCTTGTGTATAATGCAATAGGCAATAAACTTTCTTTCCAGAAATAGGTGTTTTATGGCATTTCCACTAAATGCGGATTAAATCTTACTCTGGGTACTATGCACTTCCAATCTCTATCAATAGCATATGCACTGCATTGTGAAAGTCCTGTTCCACCTTGGGTGATGAACCGCTGAGTCAGCTCTCAAAGTTCTTCTGATTCATAGAAAGCTCTGTCTTCATTTTACCCACTTCCACAAACAGGAAAATTGCATATTTTTTTCTGATCACAGAAGAGAAATCAGAATCTTATGCTGCCGGCTGCCACGTTGCATTGCTTGTGTGAGTAGACCACTTGCAACTCTCATTACTGGTCAAGATACTAAAGGCAAAAAGGTAAAGGACCTCTGGATGGTTAAGTCCAGTCAAACGTGACTATGGGGTTGCAGCGCTCATCTCGCATTCAGGACGAGGGAGCCAGCGTTTGTCCACAGACAGCTTTACGGGTCATGAGGCCAGCATGACTAAACTGCTTCTGGAGCTGGGAGGGAGCTGGGAGGGAGCAACAGGAGCTCACTCTGTTGTGGGGATTTGAACCACTGACCTTCTAATTGGCAAGCCCAAGAGGCTCAGTGCTTTAGACCACAGCACCACCTGCATCCCTGGTCAAGAAACTAGTGAACTGCTTGAGAATGGCATGTGAGAACAAATGTAAAGCAAACAGCAAGGAAGGTAGGTTCAAACTTTTATTTAACTTTTATTGAACCACACCAATGGTGACCAATTTTTAAACTGCTATATTAAGAGGGAGTCAAATTCTTCATTTAACAGTACTTCAAGACTGCTGTTGTTTGGGGGTGGGATTCCATCACGTAACAGCAAATTCAAGCTGCACAATTATATTTGATCGGGAGCTGTTACGCAACATACCTGCTTTCCCAAAAGACCGGACTTTTGCAATAAGGAAAGTGATAGGAAAATGCACTGCAATGTGTGCAACACTTTCCTGTTGCAACATCTTCTCACCTCCCTACAAACAAATCAGGATGGGTGTGCAATTCACAGACTGTCTTGAAGCAATGAAAGAATACAAAAGGGACTATGGGATGTATGTTCTTGCAGCAGTATTTGATAATTTCAGAGATCATTTTCTGCCATATGTTATTCCTTTTGTATTCTTACTTATGAATCAGTTATATACCTTTTGTATATCAATTAGTGCCTTTTAATTCTGAACAAAAAATGTATATTTTTGATACTTTGAGATTACATCAAAACCTGAAGTCTCTGAAACTTAAACCCCACTGGAGACCCCCACTAATGTAGTATAGTAAAGAGCATGTTTTCCTGACAGTGCAGTCCTGTGCATGTCTACTCGGGAGTAACTCCCATTGAGGTAGTGTGCAGAGGTCTGCAGTTTGAGGCCCTCCTTCCTAAATTTCCATTATTGAATTTTGTAAGTGAGAATAACAGCCTAATGAAAGAGGTTTGAAGTCGACCAGGTCTCGGTATTCTATTTGCATGAAAGAAAAACAATACAATACAAAATCCCGCAGTGAAACTGTTGCTCAAAGAATTTCAGAAACATCCTTCATTTCAAAAACACACTTTGAAAATAGTCATATATACAAAATTGGTAATATCCAGATAGCTTTTTTTCCTACCCATAACATTTTGGCACTGAGAGAGACCAGTGTTCTAAACCATAAAATTAGACGTCTGGACATCTAAGGATTTTTGTCGTCACAGCAACAATCCCCTCCCTTGACAGCACAACTGTCATTCCCCCCAGTGTGCCAGAATTCATTTGTTTTCATTCATTCCTTATCAAGTTACTTGAATTTGAGTCAATGCTCAAAACGTATTTAGAGAAGAAAAAAGTCATAGGTTTTCAGGAAATAGCAAGTTCTTTTTAACCGAGATAGAAATCATTTGGCAAGAGATGACAAAATACTTTTAGTTTTCTTTCGGTAGTTAAAAAAACAGGAAAGAAAGAAAGAAAGAAAGAAAGAAAGAAAGAAAGAAAGAAAGAAAGAAAGAAAGAAAGAAAGAAAGAAAGAAGAGAAAGAAAGAAAGAAAACTGGAGAAGATAGGAACAGAGGAGTAGAACTTTTCAAAGAAGAAAGGGGAGAAGTTCTTTGCAAATATGACATTATTTGCAACTGATATTTAATAAAGACAGATCTGAGAGTCTGTTTATAGATTCTGGCTGTTGTTTTGTACAATGAAGTCAAAGCCAGCTACTATGCATACAGAAAGCTAGTGTGTCAGAAAGAAGGCTACCCTTCTTCTTGACATGCTCTCTTGCTATGTACATGTTGTTTTCCAGTGGAGGGCATCCACACAAACAATTCTTCACCTGTAGTCATGTGGCAGAGTCTTGCAAAAGCTGCACCACATGGTTTTATTATGTCAGTGAGTTTGCAAAACACACACTTGCCAAACAACACTTATTTATTGCAGATCAGCCATATGATGCAGTCAATTACCATTTCAGGTCAATTATCGGATAGAAACAGCCATAGTGTCGTTATCTGAAAAACCTGGGTGTGTAACCTGGTAACTGTGGCACCTTGGAAGGTGCATTTTGGAAGCAAGTCTACAAGCTGATCTCAGGGCCCTACAACATCTAGCCTAACTTTTGTTTGGATTTTGCCATTTTGAGCAAGTCTCCTCTGTGATTTCCTTACACCACTTACTGTCTATTTTTACTGTGCGTGTATTTTGTCATAGCTTGGACATTTTGTATTCAGAATGATAAACATGAACATGTATATTGGTTGCCATCCTGTCTCAGTGGCAAGAAGGTTATACTACCTGGAGAGAGCCAGTGTGATATAAAAGTTAGAGTGTAAGACTATGACCTGAGAGACCAGGGTTCGAATCATGAATGACCTTGGGCCAACACCATCTCTCAGCCTAACCTAACTCACAGGGTGCTGTGAGGATAAAATGGGGGGGGGAACCATGTACACCCCCTTGAGCTGCTTGGAGGAAAAGGTGGAATATAATTGTAACAAATAATCATAATAAGATAAATAACTGATACAGTAACTATGCAATGAATTCAAATAACTGTGCTAACTTAGGGCAGATTCGTACAACTATGGGGTAGAGATGTGCAGGAACTCCCAAGTTTCCTGGGTATTTTCCAGCTGTATTTTCCCATGGGACCTTAATTTGTTCCAAGGCTCACCAGAGGGTAACCGCTGCTCCTGTTTTCAGTCCGCCTCTGAACAAGTTTAGTCTTTTACTATTGACAAAGTTTTTCCCACATCTTTGGGATTAAACGACCATTTTACACCTCAGAGGACGTTGCTTCCAGAGAGGTATTCACCTCAGCTAGACCTTTTCCCTGTTAAGTCCTGCTTTTCAACCACAATGCCAGAACTTTGCCCCAGCTTAATACAAAAATATATATAGAAGCCAGAATGTATGTCAGACACGGCAACCCCAAATACAACCACCCTTTCAAAGGTTTTATTAAGCTATCTATCTGCAGATCACTTTCCATTCATCAAATAATGTGCAGCCTAACAAAATTAACTCCCCAAAGGCTTAAATTTAACTCTTGAAATGCTGTACTTGCAGATCTTCAGATTTCATCCCCCCATCTCCTGCTATGGTAACCGAAAAGTGACAGCTTGCATTCTTAATTTCTTTTTTAATTGGTGTGTTTGTGTGTTTGTTTTTAACAGAAAGCAATGTTTTTTTCATCCATTATACCCTGGATGCTGTCCAGCATTTAACAGAAACAAACTGCACCCTCATATACACAATAATCCTTAGGTGTGAGGTGACTGAAGTTTTCGTTCTGACCTTTTTTGAACAAGAAACATATGTTTAAAATAAAAATTTGCCTGTGTGGGGAGCTGCTGTTTGTATAAACCTAGTAGGCTGCTTCACTTAAGCATCCATGGTTAATGGGAGAGGCACACTTGTGCAGAGTTCCAGACAGTGGTACCTCGGTTTACGAACTTAGTCCGTTCTGGAAGTCCATTCTTAAACCAAAGCCATTCTTATACCGAGGTGCACTTTCCCTAACAAAGCCTCCCACCGCCGGTGCTCTTCCACCGTTCAGATTCCGTTCTTAGACTGAGGTAAAGTTCACTAACCGGAACACTACTTCCGGTTTTGCGGAGTTCGTATACCAAATAGTTCATAAACAGGGCTGTTCTTAAACCGAGGTACCACTGTAGTGCTATATATCACTTAGCTATGGGCCTGGCTAGAATTATAAACATAACTTGTTCACGTCTCTCTCTCTGTGAATACTGAATAAATTACATGGTAAGAACACTTCTTGTTTATCTGCTTTTTGGCTGCCACCAGGGGGGAATCAGATTCCCTGAAGCCTGAAGTGGGGGGGGGGTGCACACACCATCTGAATGGCAATGCCCATCAACTTTGTAGGGATCCAGACCCCTCATATATTTTTATGGGGGAGGGGGTGAAGAGACCTTGATGCCTAAGACTTGGATCCTATGAATGGGATATACATGCCATCCCTGTGTGCGCACATCAGAGCGCACAAGGAGTTCTGAACTTCAGGCAACATTGCTTCTTTTAGGTTAAAAATGAAAAACAAACAACATTGCTCTTGACTAAAATAAAATAAAAAAAGTCCGACAAATTAAAGAGAGATTAAAAGGCAACGGGTCTTCAACACCTAGCACAAAGATTCTCATGATTCACCACTCAAGGAAAGTCTAAGGAGCATCTGACTGGCTTTTTCACCTGGAAATAGGAGGTTGTATAATATATTTGTGGCATTATAGAACGTATTAAGAGAGAAGGCTGTTTGTTGGGTGACTGGAAGTTAGAGACAGCCTCAGTAATAATTGCAACGTCGAGTGGGCTACACCAGTCAGTTAACTAGTCTGTGACTTCAGCACTGGATATTTGTTAAGTGCATTAAAAAAAAACCAGAAGGCGGGAGGATGGAAAACTCGGTAATATGGTTTTAGGGTTCTAGTACACAGCTAATGAACTAATTATATGGCATGGATGAATAGACCCTGCTTTACAAAGAACAATATCCTACGTCCTGCACCATTTATAGTATTCTTAACTCTTCCCTATTTTTATAGCTGGTATTGGGAGACTGGATAGAGGGGTGTGGGGTTGGAATCTATTTTTTATTAGGGGAAAAAAGATCTGAGTGTATTAGGCACAGTGCCAGTAGCCTTAGAAACTTAAGATTTTTCCATCTCCATTACAAGTTGAAGTAAAACCTTCATATAAAATTGAAATGAAAGGGCACATTATTATCCCATTTTGTAACGTTTGCCTGGAAGTCAAACTTGGGAATACATCCTTTAATTATTATTTTTTTCCCTCTTTGCAAAACATTCTGATACACTGAGCACTATAGACATTTTTTCTCTCTTGCCTTTAGCTGCTCCTGTAACTGATATTACCAAACCACAGTTAATTATTTTCTATGGCCTACGTGAAGATTTCTCCCTAAAAGTGCATGATCTAGGATATACAGCAGAGCTTTCAGTGTGTCAACACCTCAAGAATGGAGGCCTAGAACAACACCAACACTGACATTTCTCTCTACAAGCCTGACATCCATTTGTTTTTCTTACCTAACTCATGACACTGCTTACCTAGCTCAGTGCTCCTCCCATCAGCTCTCCACGTCGCCTTCGGTCATGTGCCCTCCCTGGCTATTCCCAAAATATTTCCAAATTCAAGATCAGATTTAAGGACCAGAATGGGACAGCAAGCAGTCTGGTATATTATGCATGCAACTAAGAAATTTATTGGGAACTTCTTCCTAAAATGCCTCCACTCCAGGAAAAAACACCTTTAAAACTCCTTACACTTAGGCAAGAAAACTCAATTTTTAGTGGCAAGAACATGTCTTTGCATAAGAGAGGAGAGGGGGAAAGAGGGGTTCCTTCAAAAAATGTGAGTTATTGTGCCAAAATGTAGGCTTTCTGTATGCCGCAGTGTTAGAATTCAGTTTGAATCCGTCACCGTGGGTGAAATTTAACTAATAGCTTCACAAGTGCAAAGATTTGCAATAACTCAATTGGATTTTCTTGTCTCTCCTCCCATATACGCACCCCATGCCATCCTCAAATCTGCTCCAGAGGATTGGGGTGAACCCAGAACAGATTTCGGGGGCACACAGGGAGAGGGAGGGAAGCGGGAAAATTTTCCACATGGATGGAGCATTCTCCTTAGCACTACGTTGAATACAACCCAATGTTTGAAAATATTGTTTTGGATTTTTGCCCCAGCAGTAGTCTTAACTACATCTAAGAAATGTATTGGTACCAATATGGTGTATTTATAAAACCACTCTGTTGTATTGCTGTTTTCAATTGCTTTCTGTAAAACTCTGAGCAAGTCACCTGGTTTTCCTTATTTCTCTATTTAGAAGAAGAGGTCCTATTTACCTGACATCCACAGATGGAAAAATGAATTAGTGTTAGATCGAATGTATGAATATTCCTCTGCAGAACAAATAATCTGCTGCCTTTCTGTCCTTTGAGCTAACTTCTCATTCTAGCAAAAAGAGAGGGAGAGAGATCAAAAGCCAGATGATCAGAATTTCAAAGAGCAAGATCTCATCAGCGGATGGTGTGACCCCCTTTAATTTAAAGTATCTACAGCCAACTTTTCCTTATAAAAAGCTCAAAGGTGCAAGTTGTTTTGTAAGTTGCTTTATAAAAAGTTCAACAAAAACAAAACACAGTTTACTAACTTACTGTATTGGTTACCCAACAACCCACAGCAGCAAATTACAAACAATAAATTCCAACCACCTATGACAAAAAAAAATGCTTCTTTAAAAACACTATTGTTGCCACAAAGTCATTGTATCCCTAGGGACTTATAAAATACATCACCATGGATGAGCTTTATCAGAAGAACAGGAAAAGTGTGCTTCTGTTATTCTTTCTTGATCTCACAACAGCTTTTGATGCTATTGACCATGGGATCCTTCTGAGGCAACTTAGGGCTTATTCACTGTTTGCCTTGCTCTTCCCAGCCAGAGGTTCACGCTAAAGTGTGACACTCCATGTCTGAGCATTTGTGGTGGGTGTTACCCCAATCTTTTCCTGCAAAAGCCCACTCTTTACAGCTTAATTGGACCAAACATTATTTCAGGTTTTCTGCGGGTTGCTGTTTGCTCTGATAGAGCTTTAAAGATCAGGGAAAGCTCTGGAGAGAGAGAAAAGTGTGTGTGTGCTTGGACATTGAGCTTTAAATCACAGCCCAGGGTAGATACGTAGCCCATGGTACCCCAATTATTAGAAAAGTCTGGAAGCTGAAATATCTTCCCTAAAAGAAGTGTCTAAATTTTACCTCAGTACTTACAGATACTGCAAGGGGCGGGTGGCACTGTGGTCTAAACCACAGAGCCTAGGGCTCACCGATCAGAAGTACAGTGGTTTGAATCCCTGCAATGGGGTGAGCTGCCATTGTTCGGTCCCAGCTCCTGCCCACCTAGCAGTTTGAAAGCACACCAGTGCAAGTAGATAAAAAGGTACCACTGTGGCGGGAAGGTAAACAGGGCTTACTGGTTCACCAGAAGCAGCTTGGTCATGCTGGCCACATGACCCAGAAGCTGTCTGCAGACAAACGCCAGCTCCCTCAGCCAGTAAAGCGAGATAAGCACCACAACCCCAGTCAGGGGTACCTTTACCTTTACTTACAGATAAGTGGGCAGAAAGCTGGACGTAGCTACACACCACTGTGATCACAACCATTTCCTTGTTTTGTTAGATAAACAAGCTATATTTAACCAGGTGATGCTATCAGGAATGCTCATTAAAGTTTGTAGCTCCAGGGTTTGTTTCACCTCTTTTTGTTGTTGCTGCAAATTTCGCATTTATTTTTAACAGTAAAGGGAAAGGCATATTTCAGCTATGTCAATAGACTGAAACGAAAGCCCTGTTCCTGTTGGATTTGATTTCCCTTCTGCCCTGTTACAGGTAAAGTTACAGATTTCTAATATCATACATTTCAGGGGAAGAAGGAGAAAAAAATTGCAGGGGTCTCATTCTCTTTCTCTCTCTCTCTCTCTTGATACATCCTTCCTTCCGCCCTCTCAATCAATTAGTAGGCAAAGACTTCCGAAAAGCTTTTTCCTTCCTAACCTTTCACAGGCTTTTGCAGTAATGACCCTGGAGAGATCAACCTGGACCTTTGAATGGGGTTGGTTACCCTCCCAGGGCACCGTAAGGTGACCTTCCCTGATTCCCCCTCTTCCTTTTCTACCTCCTCCTGCAGTTCTTACATTCTCAGGAAGGAGGGAGAAAGGGAGAGCTAATGTTCTCTAGATCCCACTAGATAATGTTTCCTCTCTGGTGTCGTTTGAAACTGAGGATACGTGCAGAGAGAGCCCAGGCTCATTGCTTTAATAAATAACAGCTAGTGTACCTGAAGTCATGATGAGGAAGCACTTTCTGTTTCTAATTTCCATCCTCTGTATTGCTAAACTAGACCCGCTCTCCGTGATGCTTCTGAATCCTGAGTTCATACTTTGGAGTTACACAGCTGCTCAATAATTTTTAGCACTTTAAATTTAGTCTTCTTTTCTTTTCTTTTCTTTTCACCTTTCTTAGAGAACTCCAATAGATACAGATGCTGAAATTTTGTGATACTGGTGTACTTTTCCAGTATTGTGCTGGAAATGGGGCTGTTATGGCTTGGATTGGTTTTTTTAAAAAAACTCAGATCTTTCATACGGTTATTCAGATATTCAAGTTTATTAACGTATTAAAATGGAATAAGTCTGTTGTGGACAGGAGCCGAATGAGCTCATATCACTGGTGCTCTACACTTAAAAGGAAACAGCTTTCGCATTATCTAGACCAGTGATTAAATTGCAATTGCAGAATCGCTGCTTCCAGACCACACTTCAAACCAGAGTGAATAGGAAACAAGGGAGGTGAGTAAGAGGAAAGTGAAGTGAACAGAGACCAAAGGTGCCAACTTGAACAAAACTTTGGGAGACTCAGGTAAGCTCCACCCCACATGATTGATCACAAGACATGGTGCAAGCACACTCTTTGAATGGCAATGCCCATTAACTTGCAGGAAGCAGCCCCTAGGAGATGATTCCTGTAGCAGAGACTGTATTTTCCTATAACCTCAAAGAATCTGATGACCTTAAGCACCCATTAAACTAATGCTGTCTACATTTAAAATGACCACGTATATTGTTCAGAAACTTCCACAGCTACAGAATGCAATTGCTTGCCCTTGGACAGAAAGAGAAAGATGAGAACATATGTACTTGCAACCAGTTAATTCCAGGGCCCAAATACAATGGGTTACATACAGCTAAATAATTGTGCTAACTTGAGGATTAGCACTTGCACAGCCAGGCTTTCCCCACTCTACTCCTGCGGTATGCATCCCGTGCCATCATAGGTGCCAACTCCCTGGGGCTCTTGGTGCCCGAGCACCCACAAAATTCCCCATGAAGGGGCCAGGCACCAATACATTTTGGTGCTAGGGCAATGCTCACTGCATGGCACCCAGGGTCATGTGCTCAAAAAGAACAGATTTTGGGGGTGTATGAGTGTGGGGAGCGGGGGGGACGAATGTTCCATTTTACAAGGGAAAGGACAATTTATTGAGTTGAATGCAACCCTAAATAATATGGAATTCACAAGTCTTGAGCCCTAAGACTTAGGAACATAAGGCTTGGTGACTCCAATCTTTTGACATATGTCACTCACAGACAGGAGACCCACCTCAAACCTCAGCCATCTCAGGAAAATGCTCTGAGAATTCCCACCATTCTGGACCACTGCTTATAGTTTCTGGTATACTGCTTAGCTTATTTTTTGTCTCCGATATATATTGCAATTTTGGCATACACTTTTTTTTATAGTTTTTTAACTGCAAGTTCAGCATACTGAATTACACATATTGCTTTAATATGGTTATAAGCTGCCGGGGACATTCACCATGAGAACATAAAGCTCTTTTTCACTGCGTGGGATAAATCATTTTTTTAGTATCTCAACTGTCTCGTCTTTTAGCCAGCTTCAAAGATGATAGCTCATTGTGCCTGAAATCAGCACATTAGTGCTCCAGGAAATGTTTCTTGCATGCCACCTCCATTGCTACCCATCCAAGCTGGGAGCATCCTTCTGCTGCTCTGAGAAACTTAAAACAGGCTAAGGAGAGTTCTTGTCCATTTTTATGTATCTCACCTTTCTGCAGCCATCTGCTCCCCAAGCAGACTGCTGAGAAATTATGCATGTCACACCGTCAAAGGGGCAAACATTCAAATCACAGCTGGGCATTAATAAATACATGATGTATGTATCCATTTCAGAATTCCCATTTGGTCCAAGGCAAGAGAAAAAAGAACAGACCAGTGTTACAAACTTAAGATCATATTGAAGTATCTATTTTCTACAGAGATACCATTTAGGTTTCCAAGCCTGTTTCCTTATCAAAGAAGCTATCGAGTGCCCTTCAAGGCTACTAGAAAAGTCAAAGCACAAGTCCAGGACCTACCCAATGTGCCCTCTTCCTTACCCAGAATCTAATAAAGATGATTGAATTTCATGTCTTTTCCTCCCATTGAAATCACCGCTCACTGCTCCAATAATAGAGCTCAGGAAATAAGGCATGACAACTTCCCTCATGAAATTTTAGAAGGCAGAGCAGGGGTCCGAAGGACAGGCCTGCAGCTGCAAGACTGGGCTGCTCTAATTAAGATTTCACCCTGCTGAGTAAAATCTAATCTAAGTAGAACAGAAAAAGGGAACTTTGGTTTGGTTCAAGCTGTCGCCTACCTGCTCTCTCCAGCTCTCACCCTAGCCCCATCTCAAATGCTGAGCTGCTTTCTCTCTCTACTGGAATAGGGGAAGAGTTCATCTCACAACGAATTGCACGTGCTGCTATGAACATAAGCACTACCCTCTTGAGTCAGGCATACCAGTGAACCCCCTAGCACAATACAGTGGTACCTCAGGTTAAGTACTTAATTTGTTCTGGAGGTCCGTTCTTAACCTGAAACTGTTCTTAACCTGAAGCACCACCTTAGCTAATGGGGCCTCCTGCTGCTGCCGCGCTGCCGGAGCACGATTTCTGTTCTCATCCTGAAGCAAAGTTCTTAACCCGAGGCACTATTTCTGGGTTAGCGGAGTCTGTAACCTGAAGCGTCTGTAAAAAATGGCAGCCCTAGGTAAAACCCATCTCTCCATAATGCTTAGGCACCCTTACCCATCTCATGATGCTATCACAGCATGCATTTTCTCACAATCACTGGCTCCTGTAGTAGGGAATGATATGGTTATATATGCCTAAATCCCACAATCCAAGTCATTTTCCTTCCTTCTCTCTTTGAGTCAAATTTCCCATTAAATTTTAAAATCTTGACATATATATTCCAGATTCCAAATTTGTTATACATTTCTCTTTAAACTTTGACTCCCTGCCTTTATCTCCATGCTGTTCTTAATCCCATCCCATTTACATACTGCATTCTAATAAACATTTCACCTAAGACATATTCTTCCATTTCATATATTATCAATCTTCTACCACTGCTCATATTTCAAATTCTGCTCACTATTTCATCTGATTATGAATTTGTTTTCAGATATCCCCCAAAGGGCTTGCATTTTTCCATTCTTCTTTCATTGGTGTGTTCTCTTCTTTCCTGTTCTGTGCATACAAGATTCTGGCTGCTGTTGTTGCATACAAAAATAAGTTAGGCATCTTGGGGGGGAGGGGGATCCAAGGCACTTTCCATCTGGCTCCCAGGAAGTCTCCCACTCAGGTACTGACCACACCCAGACCTGCTTAGCTTCAGCAAGTTGGTGGTCTCATGTGCCTTTAGCTGATACCTTGATGGCTGCCATTTTCAGCATAAAGGCGAAATGACAACAGAGTGTGGTGGGACAGGACAGCATTTTTACTGCAGAGTGCACAGTAAAAACCTGGCAGTCTAAGGAACTAATATCATCGGTTTAGGATACTCTGCTCTGATTCACAATAATGCTATATCTACATTCACATATCACATTCTTAGTTCTGTTTCAGGAGTGTGAAAGAGGGAGGGATGTGAACGAGAGACCTAAAAGCAGTGCTCCTTCTTCCCACCTACACTTTGCTCAAATAAATTACAAAATATTGACAATTCCATCCCCCACTCGGATAAGAATCTTTTGCTCCATGAGACCCAAGGGAGACGGTCTTCAGGCCAGTTCACTTTTTGTCCTCTCCCTCTTTTGACATTATTGTTACTTTAATTAGGTTGTCACTCAAAAATGTCGGGAGAAGATTCACACACATAGATGGGGAAAGGGTGGGATGTCATCACAAACTCATTATTTCCTCGGAGGCACAGATTAGTGCAGCTGCAGAAGCCTATCTCTGGCTGTTTGCAGGGCTTTTGAAGGAGCTGAAACATTGTAAAGCTCAAGAGAACCAGGGGAAGGGGAATGAGCCCATATTGACAGCGCCATTCAGTTCTATGGCTTAATCACAAACAAATATCTGCAACCGTGGAGCAATTGTTGTGTGCAGCTAGGCTTGCCCTTCCTCCAAAATCAAGTCAGTTTAGAAGTTGTTCCCCACTTTGCATTCTATCCTCATGCCAAGCCTGTTATTCGAAGCTGTGGGAGAGGGAGAGAGAGAGGCTGGTTCAAGGTCACCGGTGGAACTTCCTAAATGCTCGGGGATTTAAACCTAGGTCTCTACACTCCAACTACTGAACCACATTGATCTTCTGCTGTATAACAGCTCACTTGCTCTCGCCATCCCCAGAAAGGAGCACGGTGCATTGTTCATTTACTCCCAGACTTGCTACCATTCGAATTGCTGTGGACATTAAAAAATGCTTTGCTATAACTTGGCCAGAGCATTAAACACTCTGCTTTCAGTCCTTTTTATTGTAGCCTAGGGCATCTGTCGATTAAACCCAACACTGTGGTCTAAACCACTGATTTTAGGGCTTGCCAATCGGAAGGTCGGCGGTTCGAATCCCCACGACATGGTGAGCTCCCATTGCTCGGTCCCAGCTCCTGCCTACCTAACAGTTCGAAAGCACGTCAAAGTGCAAGTAGATAAATAGGTACTGCTCCGGCGGGAAGGTAAATGGCATTTCCATGAGCTGCTCTGGTTTTGCCAGAAGAGGCTTAGTCATGCTGGCCATATGACCCAGAAAAACTGTCTGCGGACAAATGTCGGCTCCCTCAGCCAGTAAAGCGAGATGAGTGCCGCAACCCCAGAGTCGTTCACGACGGGACTTAACTGTCAGGGGTCCTTTACCTTTACCATTACTAGCCATGTGACACATCTTCCTCAACTGTCTTTTAGTGAAGCCCAAACACACAGTCCTATTGTCACACAGGGTGGTGGAATAAGCATGCCATAGGAAACATTGTTGGAATTATTTACCAACAGTCTGTGGCAGCAATCTTTCAAATATCACCACAACCATTCACATACTGTCTCACACACTCTCTAAGGAAGCCCAACTGGCATATAAGCCAAGCACAGACCACTCTGTGCCATTAATGAAGCCCTTGCCATTGCAATAGTTTTTACCCATTCTTGATTCCTTCAGACACCAGCTTTTAGAAAACAAGTTGCAATCATCCATCGTTGAATGGTGCATTGTTCCTTATTTGGCATTTTCTTTGCCTCTGCAAACTACAGTATGCTAGCATAGGAAAAACAACTGGGGTGAGATGTTTTCCTCTTATGAAGAACCTAAATAGTACAATGACAATCTAGGAACCTCAGAATATGCAGCTTGCTAAATTCAGTTATAATTCAGGTATACAGAGGGGCATTGCTTACAATGCCATTTTATTTTATTTTTCTCGATTGGGATAATATACTACTCCCCTTTCGAAAAACAAAAACACCCTCCCGCAATTAAAAAGGGAGAGAGGGACCACTTTGTAGCAAAACTATTATCTTCATCTCTATGAAATAATTTTATGCATGTGATTAAAAAGCAATTGAAAATTATTTAGCAACGCCCTGTTCTCTGATAGTATCTCCTTTTGACACATAGCAAAGTTGCACCAGGTGGAAAGAATATTGCAGTCTAGTGTAGCAAAGAACAGCAGCACCCAGGAAATGTCGGAGTCTCTCACAAGCAAGGGAAGACCCTTCTGTTAAGACGTGATACTTCCCATGGGGCATAAAAAGAGATTTAAACCACCAGCTGACAAAAATAATTGACTGTTTGCGGCCAATATTGCTGGCTTTGGCTGAGCTCCACCCCTGCCAGGAACACTGCTGTACAGGTGGCAGTCCCTAGTAAATCTCTGGAGACCAGAGGCACTGCCCTAGAATACGTTTCCTCATGCAGAGAACCTTATGCAACAGCTCAAACACGTCAACTAAATGAGGAAGGGATGATGTAGTTTATAGGGAAAGTATAGGATTATAGACCTAGGGTAAAATTAGGGAGAGAAAACAATAGCAAATCATCTCACTGTTCATCAGTTGTTGCCGCACATTTGGGCATTTGGTTGTTGCGAAATCCCATCCGTATATATCCAAGGAGCAGAGAAAACTCAGTTTGGTACTGTGGACAGCATTGGGGCAAGAGGCAGAAATATAGATACCATACAAAGGTTACCTCATGGTATCGCAGTGTCAACACTGGAACAAATGCAGAACTAGTTACGTTTTTTAAAAAACCAAGAGACATTGAATCACAATTCCTTAGTCAATAGATAGGTTTGCACTGGGGGGGGGGGCTCCCTGCCTCTTTTGGTCTCTCTGATTCTACACATACATATACAATTTTATATATTCGGTGTACAAAATACACACCTGTCAACATACCCATAATGCCTGAAGCATATTTGTGAGTTTCTAACCAGTTAGGGAAATAACCCAGGAGTGCTAACATTCATTCAGTTTTCAAATAGTTGTTTCCTTAGGTGAAGACCTATTTCACAAGCTGGGCTCACAATATTGCTTTCAGCACCAAGTAATCTGGACATGAAGACAAGAGTGTCGTCTTCTGTTCATTGTCAAGCTTTTAATTATTTCTCCTTACCTTGTGTTTCATAAACTTCGTTGTGTTTTCTGATGCAGTTCTGAAGAAAAGAAATGTGTTTCAGATATCCGGGTTAAGTAGCCAGTGCATTGGTTTGTCTTAAGCATACAGAGTCCTTCAACGAAAAGGTCCTGAGGTTGAACATCCAGCATTTCCTGTACATATATTGAAACATGACGTATTGGGCTCACTCCCTTACAGGTCTTGTCCAGTCTTTGGGATAGGAAGATGCCATTTCAACTGGTTTCTTCTTCTTCTTCTTTCACAACCAAACTTTGTCATGGCCCCAGTGCAGCTAGTGGAGTCTCCAGCATATACTCCCAGGAGCCAGCAAGGCCTTCGCCACAGCTAGTAGATCAATAATGCATTTCCCAGGCATCAGATTGCCAACTTTGACAAAAAGGAGGGGGTGGGATGCAGATGCTCAAATGATGGAACTGAAAATAAAAACAAAACCCCATTGCAAACAGAGAACTAGCACAATCCCTACCAAGTTAATGAACTATATTGATAAGCTGATTTATAACCTGGAGGAAGAAGAGAGAGCCAAGCTTAACAGACCTGAGCGTGCTAGTCCTACAGGTAGAGAGGCCTAAGGGGCAAATGGAACCAGGTTGGGGGTTAATGCCAGCAGCAATTGCGGTCAGCCGGCTGTTGCCTCCGTCCTTCTAGCAGCAGGGAAGTGAGGCAGGAGAATACCACCATCTGATCTTTTATAGCTCTTTGTTTATTAGCTGTGTGCCCCTATTTCATAAGGCAGTGCTTGCTAAGAGAGCACATGAAGGAAGGAATGATGAAGATGACTATTAGCTCTATTCCAAGGACACCTTTTCTTAAGCCTCTTTCATAGCAGCAGGCATGGAGGAACAGCCTAGCAATTGTTCTCTCAAATGTCACCTTTCTGTATAGGCCACTGTGCCGGCGAAACCATGCTCTTGTTGGAAGGCACTATTTTTTTGCTATTTTTTTCCCCTTTACCCATTAAAAAAAAAATAACTTTGCTATTCTGCACATATCTCCAAAGAACCTCGACTGACAAGGGATGCTTTTCTTCTTTTCCCAGCTGCCCTCTTCATCCTCTTTCCCCCTCCCTCTTTTCTTTTTCTACCCCCCTTCTTCACACAGTTTGAACAATTTGTCTCTGTTCTATCACATTCCTGTGCAGTCCATTCTTTAGGTGCCCTGCATAAGATTTACACTTGGTGGAAGAACGGTGAGCAGGGAGGGAGGCGGGGGGAGTGGAAGGTAATACAAGGACTACATTTAGATAGAGCAGGAAAGTGAACCGAACGTAGTCCAAGATTGTTGTGCCATCAATTTAATACCTGAGCGAGGAAAACAAAGAGCCTTCAGAGAATTTGTGACCCTTCCCCCATCCCGAAGGGAACTGAGGGAAAGATTTTTTTATTTTTTTTAAGGGTTGAAAGGAAAGGCACATAACATAATTAAAGCCTTCCAAGTCATTTCTTGAGGGGACAATATGTGATGATAGAGAACCACACAGGTTAATTGTATTGCTGGTATTCACCTTATTATTAAAATGCTTTGGCATGAAGAAAATATCCTGCACCAGCGTTCCAAAACCCCTCCGATGCAGCTGCTTCTGCTGAGGGTGGTTGAGGCAGATGTAAAAAACAATGCCCTTAATAAAACCGAATACAGTGCTACCTCAGGTTACATACACTTCCGGTTACATATGCTTCAGGTTACAGACACTGCTAACCCAGAAATAGTTAAGAACTTTGCTTCAGGATGAGAACAGAAATCATGCTCCGGCAGCGTGGCGGCAGTGGGAGGCCCCATTAGCTAAAGTGGTGCTTCAGGTTAAGAACAGTTTCAGGTTAAGAACGGACCTCCGGAACGAATTAAGTACTTAACTTGAGGTACCACTGTATAGAGAATCGTTGACAGTGCTATTTTTCTAGAAAAAAAGGTGTGGGAACTCACCATGAATACCTCCCTTGTTCTCTCAGAATTGCAATGGTGCCCACCTGAGAGGTGCCAGAACTGAGTTTCAGCAAGTTCTGGCTGCAAAAAATAAATAAATCCTGATCATAGAACTGTAGATTTGGAAGGGACCGGGGGGGGGGTCATCTAATCTAGTGGTTCCCAGCCAGGAGCACTGGGATATTCCATGGGGGCCACAGTTGAAAATTGCATAAATGGGGGTGCCACACCACACGGCTAGGGGGCCACAGAAGGAAATGAGAAGTGATGGGGGGAGAACTTTTTTTTTATTTAAAAAATCCTGATTGGCCGGCTATCCGCTTGGCCAATCACAAGTGGGTAAGGCGGCAGCCCGCCAGGGCCTAGTGCTGCTTTTTGCCACATGCATTTTCTTGAGGAGTCCTGCTTTGTTTCCAGTGGGAAAGGGAGTGTTTTGACTAGTAGAGCCCGTGCCAGATAAGTGCAGTGGTGGGGTAGCAATGGGTAGGGCTGGGCGAGCCGGAGCTGCTTGTTGCTGCTGTCAATGCTGGGCTCATTGGCAGCCTGGGCCTGACTCCTCAAGGTGCAGGGTGCAATATACCCCAGCACCTAGTGGATCGGGGCCTTCAGATGTTGCTGAGGGGAGCAGGGTCCATCGGCAGCGGCAGCCTGGCTGTGCAAGGCGTGGGGTAAAATCCACTTCCAGGGTCATCTGGTGCTGCTGACTTGCCTCTAGTAAATAAATAAGTGTCTACTCAGAAGAAAGCCACACTGAGTTCAGTGGGCTTTACTCCCAGGTAAGGGTGTGGGGGGCTATAGTGTTTTATCTAGGCAGTCAGGGCTCCTCCAGATGACAAGACCTTTTTGCACCGGGTCAGTGAGGATCACTCACTTTTTAGAATTGTCCCATATATACAGAACTCCCTTTGCACCTTTTGGACTCCCTGTAGGTTTCGCCCTCTGCGTCAAATAATTGGGGTCAAATAAGCGTTGTTTCCTTTTTATAACACATGGAAGATGGCTCTCCCTCAGGAGGTCTGGACTCTCCTTCCTTGGAGGTTTCTAAGCAGAAGCTGGATGGCCACCTGTCATGGATGCTTTAGCTGAGTTTCCGACATGGCAGGGGGGTGCACTAGAAAGATGATTCTATGTTTTTCTGCTTCAACCAAATTTCATTATTTTCCTTTCATTGTATGTAATTGTATTTTGTATAAATAAATAAAAATTATAAATCACATATGTTCTATGTGGGAATGTTCAGGGGTGCAGGAGAGGATATATTGTAAGATTATATCCTAATCCAACTTGTGCTAACAAGTTCCCAAAATATCAGCAGAGTTTATAAACATTCCCCTTTTAGTTCGCAACGGTAACGTCTGCACAGGTTCGCTAGAACCTCTATAATAATTACTCTGGTAATTTCCCCTTTGTTCCCTCTTAAAATACAAGACACAACACAGTCTTTATAAAAGTATAAAAGAGTTTACTCACGTTCTGTTCACAATATGATCCCAGAAGGCACACAGACTTAAAAAGGTAAAATACATTTAGAATCTATCTTGTAGCAAGATAGTCCTTATCTCCTCTCTTGGCTGGGAGCCAAGAGAGCATCCTTAGATGTTCCTCATGGAAGGAAGATGGCAGCGAGAGGCAAGAGAGAGGCAAGAGGCAAGAGAGAGATATGGCTGCCTGCCCTGTGCTTTTATCATTACCTGCACAGGTGAGGCCACACCCACCTCTGGTCACATGCGGAGGAAGTCCGTCCCCAGGAAGTTTACCTGCTTGCTGGACAGACATCCCTCCCCATGTTCTAACATGTACACTCTAGGAATGTTGTCATTGACTGCTCCTGTGTTTTACATCCCACATACCCCTTCTCAGGCAATACAACATACACAAAATATAAACAACTTTATTCAACCACCCAGAGTCCCAGCTTGACACGTAGATTCTGGAAACTCTCTCTTGGTAGGGGTTTCGTCAGGATGTCAGCAGTCATCTCTTGGGTGCTGCAGTAGGATAGCTCCACAAGTCCATCCTGGATCATCTGGCGTATGTAGTGGTATTTAACCCCAATGTGTTTTGTTCTGGCCAGGAACTTCTCACTCTGTGTCAGCTTCAGGCAACTTTGATTGTCCTCCAGCAAGCTGACAGGCCCTTTTCTCACCAACCCAAAGTCCTTTATGAGTTGATCAAGCCAGGCGATCTCTCTGCAGGCTTCTGTTGCTGCAACGTATTCTGATTCTGTGGAAGATAATGCTACACAGCTCTGTTTATAACTGCCCCATGCAACAGGTCCATCACCAAACATGAAAACATGACCACTTGTTGATTTATAATCAGCATTATCCCCAGCCCAATCCGCATCAGTATACCCAACCAACTTAGGGTCTCTGACGGCTGGTAACCTTAATTTACAATTCATGGTACCCTTCAAATATCGCACCACCCTCTTTACACCTGCCCAATCATGCTCAGTGGGAGAATTCACTTTTCTGCTAAGAATCCCCACAGCATTAGCTAAGTCAGGTCTACATGTGGTAACTAAATACAAAAGTTTACCAATTGCCGACCTGTAGTCATTGTTGTCTGGCAACTGCTTCGAATCCTGCTGATTCTTCAGGAAGTCAGTAGCCATCGGTGTAGCAACTGGATGTGCGTCTTGCATCTGCATGTGCTCAATTAGCTCGTGGATCTTCTGTCTTTGGCTGAGAAGAAATGAACCGTCCTCTTCTCTTTCCACCTGGATCCCGAGGTAGTACTGGACATCTCCTAGCTCCTTGACCTCCACCTCTTTGCTAAGGTGTTTTACTATCTGTGTATAGTCTTTCTCACTTGCTGTGGCAATAATCAGGTCATCAACAAATGCTAGAATATATGAGAATTGTCCATTATTTGACTTACTGTACAAGCACTTGTCAGCGTCGCCTTGCTTGTACCCAAGTTGCGTCAGCATTTTATGTAACTTCTGGTTCCAGGCTCTAGCAGCCTGTTTAAGTCCATAAAGTCCTTTCTGGAGTTTGCACACTAAATGCGCCTCATGTGGTTTCACAAAACCTTTGGGCTGTTTCATATAAATTTCTTCTGAAATCTGCCCATGTAGAAAAGCGGTAGCAATGTCTATGTGTTTCACTCTCATTTTCTTGGAGGCTGCAATGCTTAAAAGCATTCTTACACTGCTGTACCTCACGGTTGGTGCAAAAACTTCATCATAGTCTTCACCAAAACGCTGTGAAAATCCCTGTGCTACAAGTCTAGCTTTGTAGCGCTGCACTTCTCCTTCTGACCCCTTCTTAACCTTGAAAACCCATTTACTGCCAATGGCCTTCTTACCGGGAGGCAGCTCAGTGAGTGTCCAGGTCTTGTTCTGATGCAGTGCATCCATCTCCTCCTGCGCGGCCTTCCTCCAGAGACTGGCTTCTGCAGCTGGCATCTCCTGTATCTCTTCCCAAGTGGAAGGTTCCTGTGGAAACGCCGACCCTGCAAAGTAGGACAACCGTAATGGTGGGACACCTTTGTTGGTTCTGGACGAGCGTCTGACCTCTGGTTCTGCAACCGCATCAGCTTCCTCATCCTCCTCCAACGCAGGCATGTCCCCATCTGAGTCCTCATCTTCGTCTCTGGTGCCGCCAGGGTTCTGGTCCTCTGCGTCTTCTAGTGTGTTGCCTGTAGGGGGCGCTGTAACACTCGAAGGCAGATTATTACTTTGTGGGGTCTCAAAAGGGAAATATACAAACTCTTGAGTCCTTTCTGACTCATCTGAAGAATCCACAACAGTGTTCTTAGTGTCTACTTTTCCATATTCATCAAAATAAACCGCATGGTATGCATTTGTCTTACCAGTTTGTAAGTCCATAATTCTGTATCCTTTGCCTCCAGAGGCATATCCCACAAGGATACCTGCTTTTGCCCTGGAGTCAAGCTTGTGTCTGTGTTCTTTGGGCACGTGGAAGTAACACGGACTTCCAAACACACGTATGTGCGAAAGATTGGGAGCTTTCCCATGCCAAAGTTCAAATGGTGTGCGCTCTGCACCTTTAGTTGGCAGTCTATTCTGCAAATAGACCGACGTGTACACTCCTTCGGCCCACAGCTTCTGTGGCAAACATGCATCCTTTAGCATGCACCTTGTCATGTCCATAATGGACCTAAACTTTCTCTCAGCTATGGCATTCTGCTGTGGAGTGTAAGGAATTGTGGTTACGTGTGCAATTCCTTCCTTGGCCAGGAGAGCCTGCGTTTCATTTGAGCAGTACTCACCTCCATTGTCACTCATTAGCACAGCTGGAGCTCTTTGGAATTTATTCTTGACCATGGCAATGTATTCCTGGAGCTTGTCCACTGTCTCACTCTTCTCTTTGAGGAAATATACAACACAAAATCTTGAAAAGTCATCCAGAAATATTAAAATATATCTATTCTTTCCCAGTGAGGGAACATTCATGGGTCCACATATGTCAGTGTGCACTATGTCAAGCACTTTGTTGCTTCTTTGTTCTGCACAACGTGGAAATGAAGGTTTTACAGCCTTCTCAGTAATACAGCTTATGCATTTTGCTGGAGCTTTGTTGCTCTGCTTTACCTGCAAACCTCTTACAAGATCTCTTTTCTGTAGATCCAGAATGACGTTGGTGTCTCTATGTCCAAGCCTTCTGTGCCATAGGTCCAGATCTGCTTCATCCTTCTGGCTGGAATGTGCCACTTTTGCAGACTGATTCTCTGAAAGATCAAGCTCATATACACCATTGATTAGCTTTGCTTGAGCAAACACTTTGCCATTTCTAGTCACTTTACATTCTCCATTTCCAAATGTGATCTGGAAACCTTTCTTGTCCAAAGTGGACACGCTAATTAAATTGCAGCTCAGCTCTGGAACATACAAAACTCTAGAGATTGTGTTCTCAATGCATTCATTGTTTATATTGCATTTCAGACTCATGGAACCTGCACCTTTTGCTTTAACAATGTTGCCATCTGCAATCTCAATTTCAGATCCTTCTTCATCATTTATCTCATTAAAATAGTCCTTTTTATATGAAAAATGTGAACTGGCACCTGAATCTAAAATCCATTTATTACGTCTATTCTCACGATTCTGGACTGTTAAATTCCTTTCTTGCAGTAGCCATGTGCATTCACATTTCCCCTTCTTTTCTCCTTTTGGCTGAAAGGGGTGGGGTTTCTTTGCTTTAGGAGCCCTGCAATTCTTTGCAATGTGTCCTTCTTTGTTACAATTGAAACAAATCACTTTCTTAGGCATCTCTTTCGACTTTGTAAATTGCCTAGATGCATAACTACTGTCTTTGCTTCTAGCATTTCTCACTGGAGATTCAGCTCTATCTCTGCATTCTTCTTTTAAATAACCAATCAAGTCTTTAAAAGTCAGACCTTGTCTATGATCCATCAAACTTACAAATGCGCTAAAGCGTGGTCCAATTGATGATAACAAAAATGCTATCTTTGTATCTTCATCAAAAGCTTTGGGAGTCAAATCAATTCTTTGAATAATCTCAGTAAACTTGTTGATGTGCTCTGTGAATTCCTCTTTTGAATTCATCCTCAATCTGGTCAATTTACACACCAAGTTTCTGAAGCAGTTTATGCTAGATTCTCCATACACGCGCTCAATATCTCTTAAGATTTGAGATGCATCATCTGTACTATTTATTAATGATAGCTGCTCATCGCGAAGTCCACTCAAAATTATGTGTCTAGCTTCGCTGCTCATGCGTTTCCAAGCACTTATCTTGGCTAAATCCTCCTCAGACGATCCTGTAGGCTGAGGCTTTAAAGCTTCCAAAATGTGCTTATAATCTAAACATGCTATCAAGCGCTGCTTCCAGTGTATGAAATTGTGTTCATTCAGCACAGGCATTCCTAGCTTTGCATCACTATCAAAAGCTGCTCTAGCCATCTTAAAATCCAAAAATTTGAAAATTCTTCAAAATTTCAAAATTTCTCAAAATTTTAAAATCAAAATCTCAAAAATCTCAAAATAATTCTTCACTGCCTTGGGTCACTGTGAACTCTGAGGGAAGGGGGGGGGGTTGCTTAATCCCCACTGCACAATGGAACAAAGGACCATGTGCTTACCAGGAAGTTAACTCAGAAAAATACTACTCAACTCAAAATCACAATCCAAAGCAATCCTTCAAAAATACGCAGAAATATGCAATACTGGGCCCATAACCCTTTGTGGGAATGTTCAGGGGTGCAGGAGAGGATATATTGTAAGATTATATCCTAATCCAACTTGTGCTAACAAGTTCCCAAAATATCAGCAGAGTTTATAAACATTCCCCTTTTAGTTCGCAACGGTAACGTCTGCACAGGTTCGCTAGAACCTCTATAATAATTACTCTGGTAATTTCCCCTTTGTTCCCTCTTAAAATACAAGACACAACACAGTCTTTATAAAAGTATAAAAGAGTTTACTCACGTTCTGTTCACAATATGATCCCAGAAGGCACACAGACTTAAAAAGGTAAAATACATTTAGAATCTATCTTGTAGCAAGATAGTCCTTATCTCCTCTCTTGGCTGGGAGCCAAGAGAGCATCCTTAGATGTTCCTCATGGAAGGAAGATGGCAGCGAGAGGCAAGAGAGAGGCAAGAGGCAAGAGAGAGATATGGCTGCCTGCCCTGTGCTTTTATCATTACCTGCACAGGTGAGGCCACACCCACCTCTGGTCACATGCGGAGGAAGTCCGTCCCCAGGAAGTTTACCTGCTTGCTGGACAGACATCCCTCCCCATGTTCTAACATGTACACTCTAGGAATGTTGTCATTGACTGCTCCTGTGTTTTACATCCCACATTCTATTTACAAACAAAACATTTAAATAGCTAGCTTTCTACCGGTAGGATGGTGGGGGCATGGGCATAGCCAGGATTTTTGTTAGGAGGGCAGACTTTTGGGAGGCGGGGGGCAGATCCTCAGATTTATATTGATTTTTATTTATCTGGTGGGCAGCTATGCCCATGGAGGGGGCCACATGGAGGGGGCCAAAGGTTGGGGAAACACTGATCTAATCCAACGAAGCCAACTAAAGTATCCATGACAGATAGCTTAAAAACCTCCAGGAAGGAGTGTCCACGGCCTCCCAAGGGAGTTCATTCCATTGTCAAACAACTCTTACCATCAGAAGGTTCTTCCTGATGTTTCATTGGAATCTCCTTTCTTGTAACTTGAAGCCATTGGTTTGAGTCCTATCTCCTCTCAGTCTCGTCTTTACCACACAAAACATACCAATCTTCCTCAACCATTCTTCATAAGTCTTGGTTTCCAGACCCTTGATCATCTTGATCTCCGAGAACGTTATTTGTTAACAAAGCTCCCTATGAAAGAATTCATGACTTAGACTGTTTTAAAAAAAAAAAATAATTAATATGCTACAGTGATACAGTGATACCTTGGGTTAAGAACTTAATCCGTTCTGGAGGTTCATTATTAACCTGAAGCTGTTCTTAACCTGAGGTACCACTTTAGCTAATGGAGCCTCCCGCTGTCGCCACGCCACTGCAGTGCGATTTCTGTTCTCATCCTGAAGCAAAGTTCTTAACCCAAGGTACTACTTCCGGGTTAGCGGAGCCTGTAATCTGAAGCGTCTGTAACCTGAAGTGTCTGTAACCTGAGGTACCACTGTACTTGATTGCAATTCTGTACCTACTTACCTGGGGGGTATGTTCCATTGAACTTTTAAAGGGCTAAAACAGGAAAGATTGGAACTTTAGAGACTAACCAATTTATTATGCTGCAAGCATTCATGAACTAGAGACCAATTAGATTTCTATGCAATCCCAGCTGCCCATTGGAGGATTTTTTTTTCAAAAAAACCTTCTAACTGATGCCACACCTCAAGGGGCTACTTCTGGCATGGGTTTACTCCAATACAGATTTGATCCATTTCATTAAACTCTTAAATGTTTCATTAAATGCTTCACTTGCAAGAAATGTCGATAATTAAAACAAAAAGAGCAAAGGTTGAGTGTGAAGTTGCTTTAAAATTCTGTTCCAACCCCCTTTGCACATTGGTATCTTTTCAAGGTGATATCTAAAAAAAAAAAAAAATGTTGCTGCCTTTGTAGTTTCACAATTATATGCAGTAAGATAAGCCAATGCTGTTAAGCAATTAGTTTGACCACTTTCCATTCCTGTCTCACCTCTTTCTCAGCAAAAAAAATTTCTGAGTTGCTGTTCAAATACATTGCTCTCTACTCTTGATTAACCTCATTTAAACCAAAAGCATAAACTCCATGTACTCTGTTTATTCCAGGCAATAAAGCCAGGATATTATTCTCACCGATGACAAACGTGGATTAATTTTCAGCAGAGTTCCTTTGGCAAACTTTTAATACCCTGAATAGCTCTGCTATCAGATGACAGATAAAAGGACTGTCATATCTAAAGCTCATTTCAATTTTTGGCCCAATATAACACCAGCTTTCAAGGTGATGCAATTATGTTCCGTTGCCTTTTAAATTGTTATTCCTACTAGCTGGTGCATAAAATTCAATTAGTTCAACGCTATTCAATGTGAGTTTAAAAGGGGGAGGGATACACTGATGCTGCATCTATCGTGTATATCATCCATAAATTAGCACACAAGCCTCTAACACAGTAATCAAAACTATAAGTTGTCAGTGTAAATAACTCCAGAGTTTAACATTTTTTTAAAAAACCATTCTCTATACAGTGGTACCTCCGGTTACGAACTTAATCTGTTCTGGAGGTCCGTTCGTAACCGGAAACCACTTGTAACATGAGGCGTGCTTTCACTAATGGTGCCCCCTGCTGCTGCTGCGCCACCAGAGCACGACTTCCGCTTGCATCCTGGGGCAAAGTTCGCAACAAGGAGCATCTACTTCCAGGTTAGTGGAGCTCGTAACCCGAAGCATTCATAAGGGGGATGGTATGTAACACGAGGTGTCCCTGTAAAGAGCTCCAACTTTTCTCCAATGAAAATAGGGACGTCCGAGGGAAAAGCGGGACATTCTGGGATCAAATCAGAAACCGGGATAGCTTCTGTAAATCCAGGACTGTCCCTAGAAAATAGGGCCACTTGGAGGGTCTGCGAACTGATATGGTATACAGCTGCTTCCTATGGGAAACTTAATGGGCATCAGCCAGCAAGACAGATAGGGAATGGCCCTGGCCCTCGAATGATAGGAAGCCCAGCGCAGTTCCCAGTTCTGACCCTGCTTCTTTAAGAGCTAGGTGGACAGGAACAAAATTCAAAGCAGGTGGTGGCATGAAACATTCTGCTAAACTAGTGTAGCCTTCCAGAGGTGTCACAATTGTGATAAGTGCTGTTTAAACTTTACCCATAGCTAAACATCGAGTGTCAACAGTAGCTCATGCCCAAACTCTCTGCACAGGAGTAGGCAAACATCTAATCAAGAGAGGACATCAAAGCTGTGATGCAAAGGAGATGGGAATGCTTTAACTCTCTAGTTCCCATGCTGTCTGGGTGCCTTTGAATAATTCACCTCCAGCTACCTGAGACAGGTATTTTATACCTAAAGCATCCCCATTCAGTGGTTTCTTGAGTGCTTATAATCCATTCAGAATCTTTCAAAATGCTATCAAATTTGCCAATTCTATGGCACAGCATTCCCCCACCCCATAACAGAAGCATTTACTGGGCTGGTGCCCATTGGGACTACTAGGGCAGAAGGCGAGGTTGCTACCAGTAGGTGGACGCGGGTGGCGCTGTGGTCTAAAGCACTGATCCTCTTGGGCTTGCTGATCGGAAGGTCAGCGGTTCAAATCCCTACGACGGGGTGAGCTCCCGTTGCTCTGTCCCAGCTCCTGCCAACCTAGCAGTTCAAAAGCACACCAGTGCAAGTAGATAAACAGGTACCGCTGTGGCGGGAAGGTAAACGGTGTTTCCGTGTGCTCTAGCTTCCGTCACAGCCTGAAAGCGAGATAAGCACTGCAACCCCATGGTCGCCTTTGACTGGACTTAACTGTCCAGGGGTCCTTTATCTTTACCTTGCCTTACCAGTAGGTGGAGCTAGGGCCAGTGACAGTCAGATCCAACTAAAATTCTAGCTTTGCCTCCATCCTCTCCTCTACTGAATTGTACCCTGACATTGCAGGTGTCATCAATAAGACTAAGGCCTCACCCACACTTAACCTTGCTTTGCATTTCTAGGCACAGGTCTGGGCTTTCCAGTTCCATGTCTGACAGCATTTCTGTTATTTTATTTTATTTTATTTTATTTTAATTTAATTTTATTATTTTATTATTTTATTTTATTTTATTTTATTTTTGCCACAGCACATTCCCCACAAAATAACCCTGCTCTTTACCACTGAATCAGAGCAAATGACAATGCATGGAAAACCCAAATTGTATACCCTCCAACATTTCTCCGATGAAAATAGGGACGTCCCATTCCATAATGATAATTTTACTGTTTATACCCCACACATCTTACAAGGTTGTCCCAGCCACTCTGGGCAGCTTCCAATTGCCTTCAGACAGCTCGGGAGTCAGATAACTCTGAATATGGCAGGGCAAAAGAAGAAGAAAAGGGCACACTGACTGGGAAAGCACGGGGACAAAAGGCCAGTGTGGGTGAACCCTAAGAAGGCGGAAGCTGACAGTCAGTACCATGCACCTAGGATGGTTGCAAAGAGGAAGGCAGGCAAAGCGGAACGAGGTTGGTGGGTCAATGCCCCATTCACTCTAGTAGGCCAACCTCCAAAGCATTGCTTGCAAGTTATATGCTTAACGTAAGTTATGTGCATCAAGTTATGTGCATCAAATGTATTTCAGCTGTAGTGTGGACAGGGCCGTCTTTAGCATATGTGCCACTGGGGGTGCAAAGATCCACCCAGTTTAGCCCCCAAATTAACTTTTATGATGCCTTATGTCACTATTATCATTTGATAAATAGTGCTCACACCTGCGCAGCTCCAAAAGGAGTCTTTTTGTGTGTGTTTTGTTTTAAGCCAGCTTTTCTAAAGATGACAAAGAACATATTGGGAGTCAGTGTAAAGACTCCATACGTGCGCTTACGGTCATAGGGAGGTGTCTGAAAGATGAGACGGGCGGACATTGTGCGCATAAATGGGAGAGCCATCTCAGGCAGCCTTTCATTGTGCAAGCAACCTTATTTCTCAAGGAGCTGGGAGGGCCCAGGTGAGCGCCCATATACGAGTTCCAGCACCTATGCGCACTCCCGTCGCTAAATAGGCGCATTCTCTTTCTGTCTTGCTCTCCCTCTTTCCTGTCACTCCCCCTCCTCCCAGCTTTGGTGAGCGAGACTTTCCAGAGAGCTCTCCCTGCAGCGGCATTAACAGGCAGGTGGCGCAAGATTAGGCGGTTTTCGTGGCAGGTGTCTGGCGCCTCCCCCAGAATTCAGTGCCCGGGTGCCCCGCACCCCTTGCACCCCATGGTAAAGACAGCCCTGAGTGTGGATACAGTGCACTTATATTTGTCCTCTAAAGTTCCTGCAGCAAGTGAAGTGGGAGAATCTCATCCGCTGCATGGTCATCTCATCTCTTGTTTAAGTGCTAGGCAGCTGCATCCTAAATATCTGAAACAGAAAAGCTGGGATTTGTTTCCAGGGTTCGCCAGACAAAGAAAAACAGATAGGCACATTTGTTTTATGTTTTGTTGTTGCTGCTGTTTAAAAAAAACACAACTTACATTTCGCACCACTATTAAGACTGATGCCAATTCAATGTGTAATCTTACAACCTGCAATGGCAGCCACTGCTGGTCACTTGAGAAGTTGAATGCCCATGTTGATCTGAGCGGCTCTCAGCCAGCACTGCCAGAGGCAGGATTCAGCTTCCAATGTACTGAATCTTGCTCCCAACATTAGACTGCACCATCAGCCCACCTCAGGCTGGGAGCCCATGTGTAGATAGGTCCCTTTTTTCCAACTATAAAAAACAGTTAGTGGGTTTGGTCTGCTTTAAACAGCTGAGTGTTCATTAGGCGTCTGTCCGTTAATTCCAGAGTCCCTTAGATCCAAACCCATCACCCTAGAATTAGTTCACATACAAATCCTGTCAGCAAACAAACCCAGATCATTTGGAATGATCTCAAGAAAGGTTGAAAAACACCATCTGCCAGATTTTTAAAAATAATAATCATCATCATCTTCCCCCCCCCCAATTAAATATACATACATTTGAAGTTCACGGTGTCTTTTATTAATCAATGCCAAATAATCCCAAGATAAACTGTGCAATGAACTTTCTAATGAGAACATATGGCAGAGCAGACTGATAGTGTTCTGCCTTTCAAGTGCAAAGGTAATATTTATGAACACACAGCAGGGTTGTTGTTTTTAAGAAGCCAGTAAATCTTTATATACTGAAATACAGGCTTTCAGACTTTCATTTTTTTGTGTTAGACAAAAAAAGTAGGTAGACTTGGCACTAGCACAGCAATAATGGTAGACTTGGCACTAGCACAGCAATAATGCCTTTAGGAATTAGGGTGCACCAAATATTTTCCACTGTTTTTTATTAGTGCCATTTTCTTTCTCCTTTTGCAATGTCCTTGACCTTGTTTGAAGCACCATTTAATCTGATTGCCTGTGATGGCATGTGGCATTGTTCACAGATGTTCATAACGTTATCAGATCAGATGTGGTGTTGTGATGTCATCAGCACTCTATCACTCTGTCAGGGCAAATGTGGCTAAGAGCAAAGAAGGAAAATGGTGTCCTGGAGCCAAAGTCAGGGGAAGAACACAGGGCAATGGGATGACATTTCATTCTCACCATCCAAACCATTCGAAATGGGAGGTGCTCTTCACCATTCAAGAAAACAAACACAAAAGGAAACATTTGACTCAGTACCAAAAGATTGGAAAGGGCTGCGCACCTCATAGACCCATAGCTGTCAACTTTCCCCCGTTTTTTAAGGGAAATTCCCTTATTCCAAATAGGATTCCTCGCAAGAAAAGGGAAAAGTTGACAGCTATGCATAGACCATAGATACTCTCTTCAAGTTCTTTCCTTTGCTCAGTCGCCAATGGGGACAGCTGAAAAATATCAAATAGAAAAAGCAGCCATCTTGTCAAACCTCATCCACCTTAAAGCTCCTACACACCGCAGTCATAAATCACCTCTGTGAGGTCCCTGAGGAATGCCGCTCATTCTTCACAAGGACTTTAACCACTCAGTGCAAACAACGAGGCAAGCATTCCTGGGAGACCATGCGCAGGGAGGCAGAGGAGAGAGGCCAGGCCTAATCAATCTGGCAGACTTTCCCACACTTTCTGCTATCCGTTTTTATCTGTGTTGTAACCCAACATGTCAAGGACTTTCGGATGGTGCCAAAGGTGGCTTTCTGACCCAATATGCTCTGACACTGACACTTTCACAGGGTTCAGCCTCCCGCGCCTGAGAAGCAGTTTTAAAGGTGGTAAATCTGTACACGGGGGTGAGGGGTACTAATATATCCCCTGTAGATCCGCATACCTATGGCAGCTGCTGAAACTGCTTCAGATTATTCTACCTGGCAAGCAAGGAAATCAATCCTGATGCACCTGCTCCAGAAACCTGCCTGCCTTCCCCTAAGCAGTAGTGCCAAAACCAATAGCAATCAGGGGTAAGACTGGATAGGAAGGAAGTGAGCTCAGTCTGAGAAGACAGCTCGTCAGAGGTAAGGGTTGAGAGATGAGCCATCTCTGTGAAGGGGGAGTTGCATAGGAGTTTCCTGGTGATAGATCTCATCTCATAACTCAAAAATCTGTGAGCACATTCTCTGGAAAAGGCAGAGGAGCGAAATGCTGCAGAGATTATTTTTTTGAGTTGACGTCTCCAAATTGCATATACAAAGCAATGCTAAAGCCAGTGTTGTGGGGAAAGGTTGAAAGGCAAGGAAGATTAGCATGACATCAGCCACACTCTGGAGTGAATGATTAGCCATTCCTGAGGTGGGAAAAGGAGTTCGCATGAGAAACAGGGTGCATGAATGTTTTATTGTAAAACAAAAACAAAAAAACCTGAAAGTTGTACTATGTTTTGTGGAATGTGATACATAAGTAGCAGTCAAGTACAACATTCCTTGTTTCCCTAGAGTGGACATGCAGGGGAATGTTTGGTCCAGCCAGTTGAAAACTTCCTTTTTCCTCCTGGCTCGGACATACTTCCTTTTGCATGTGACTAGAGGTGGGCGTGACCTGATCTGTCCAGATAACAGAAAGGCAAGTCAAGCAGCACACCTCTCTTTGATTTCCTCCATCTTTAGAGCAGCAACTTTTAGCTAGAAATGCTCTGTTGGCTTCCAGCCAACAGAGGGCACTGCGACTGTCTTCATATGGGATAGATCCACATGTATATAGTTTGTAACTAAGTCTGCCTTCAGGGATCCAACTGTGAACTGATGATGTGAGTAAACTTCTTTTATATACAGTGGTACCTTGGGTTAAGAACTTAATTCGTTCTGGAGGTCCGTTCTTAACCTGAAACTGTTCTTAACCTGAAGCACCACTTTGGCTTATGGGGCCTCCCTCTGCCGCCACGCTGCCAGAGCACGATTTCTGTTCTCATCCTGAAGCAAAGTTCCTAACCCGAGGTACTATTTCTGGGTTAGCGGGGTCTGTAACCTGAAGCGTCTGTAACCTGAAGCATATGTAACCCGAGGTACCACTGTACTTTACACAAGATTGTGGCGTGCTTATTCTTTTAAGAGGGATATAAGGGAACTTACCAGGAACCTAATATTGAGAGGCTTAAACAAGCCTGCAACCAGCTTTCTGCTGTACATTCAAAACGGGAATGTGAAACTCTGCTAAGTAAAGGAACTTGCTAGCACAAGTTAGGAAGGATATTAATAAACAATATATCCTCTCCTGCCTCCATGAACATTCCCACATGTTCTACCAAACCATTGTTAGGACACAAGATTGTCAGTGTTGATCGGCTTGAGAGTTGGTGATGATCTGATCTCAGGACCAGCCCCAAACATTTTACTGTCATGAGAGAAGGACAAAGGGGCACCCACCCACTTACATTTTATGTACAGAAACTAGTGGGCACCTCACTATCACCTTCTAGCATCTGCCAACTAAGGCAGATGGCTTACTCTGCCTAATGGCTGGGCCACTGGTCCTGCCCTGCCATGGACTGGTTCTGCCTTATATCCAAGAGGCCCTCAAACACCTTTCAAGTCTATGAGCTCATCCACACTTCCACTTGCGCCATACCTAAAAAGCACGGGGCCAAGAAGTTTTCCACTTGACCCTCACTTTCTAGACTGAGTGGTATTCTCTTTGCCCCACTCCTTTCCCAGGGAAACCCCACTCTTTATTGATAGACCAGAACCAATGACAATCCAGGGGGGATCTTACTTGCTGTTTGCTGTTAAGATCCTTTTCTTAACATTGTGACAGTCCAGATTGGTGCTTACCCTTGCAGCCTGAAGGTTAAAGGGCTGAGCTATGAGTAAGGAAGTCCCTGATTCAAATTTCATCTTGGCCATGAACTCACTAGACAAATTACAGTCACTCAACCCCGATCTGCAATATGGGGGATAATAATGTCTCCTTACCTTACAGGGCTTTTTTGGTACATAATGCCTAAATATTAGGCAACAGCCCACTTTGCTACCGTCTCGCTTCAGTATCATTCAGACACTCAAGAGTTTGGTAAAACCCTGATCTTTGTTGCCTCTTTTCCACGAAAACGTTGGCTGAGGCTGACACTCTTCTTTACTCAGAAAACATGCCCTTTGCCACATCAATCCCAAATGTAGCAGCTTCGAAAAGCAAACAACAATCTCCAGGTTTGACACACTAGAGAGGAATCTGATCTTGATAGGAGAAGATGACCTATTACATCCTCTTTACTGAGAATGAAAGTGATGTTTTCCTTTCTCATCTGAAGCAATGCTTAAAAAAAAAAATTGCTTTGTAAAACTCTCTTCCTCCTGCATTGCAAACAGGAGTTTGGAGAAATGTGCCACCCCTCCAATCCTCCTAAAAGTGAATTATCTTCACCAACGTGCTAAAGGTGAATGGGGTCACTTCATATGAAACCACACCAACATGGGGCATTTTTTCTAAGGCTGGAATGTAGTGTATATATAAGTGTGTCTGATCTCTGCAACCAACCTGTATGTGCCATGAGTTAGTCCTGTCTGGGTGATCCAGCGCTCTCTCTGTGTGTGTTAGGGCTGGGAAGTATATCAGTATATTGTCCAAAGCCAGTTTGAAGTCCATATCATGATAACAGTCTCATAATTTTGACCTGGCAATTATCGTGAATCATGATGTGTGTATGTTTGTGTGCCATGCAAAAATCACAATGTGGGAAAAGCCGTGAAGCCAGCCAATGCTTCTACATAGTTCCATCCTTATTTCAGACATCGTGATATATTGGTGATATATATATATATTGTGATGTTTAGCTGGTGAGATATCACGATGTTGACAACCAGGTATCGCCCCAGCCTCTGTGTGTGTGTGTGTCCTGCTCTGCTGTTAATCATAAGCCATCCTGGAAGTTGTGACACTGAAGGAGTAGGAGATCAAGTGTTTCAAACCAACAAGGGAGGGAGGGAGGGAGGGTGGCAGAGGAGCCATTCCTGACTCATTGCATCTCTGATGCAGACCCAGAACCTGCTTGCAGGCTTCCCATGGACATCTAATTGGACGGTGTGAGAACGGTATGCTGAACCAGGGCCTTTGAATTGATAATGCCAGGTTCTATTCACATTCTTGTGATGAGCTTTTGGTCAATTTGTTCCCTGGATGTCCAAGTGCAACAGATTATCTACTAGAACGCCAAGTCCCTAACAGGGACTTGTCTTTCAAGAAGACATCCTTTCACTTTCTTTATTTTGCAACTGATTACACAGGAAATTCAAGCTTGAACAGCTTCCCCATTGACAGATATAGGAGGGCAAGGCCGGCAGCATCTCAGAAGAGTGGAAGTCCTGACAGTATCAGGGCTTAAGGACTTAATTAATTGGGGTGGTAATATTGCACAGAGTGTTCTGAATCTCATGACAGATCTTTCACTGTTCCTTATCTGCAGCCTAAGGATAATACTTATCCTTCTTGCTTGCTGGAATGTAAAAGAAAACACATAAATCTTACATAATTTAGGCAGAGTTTTTCTCTGCAAGGAGTGGGAACAGGCAAGGAAGTTACATCTTATTCCCATCAGCATATTTGGACCATCTAATATAAATCCATCATTAATACACTGTTATTGTGTCAATGGTGTGCTGCAAATGATGTGTTGCAAAAAAACTCTCCCCAAAAAGAGAAAGAAAAATCTGAAGGTGTCCATACTTTAAAAGCAACCTGTTCATTGATGGAGAGTTGTCACTGAAATTTTGGCTGAAGCAAAGTTTACACCATATTCAAGGGTCTCCCCTCAAGCAGAGCCTCTGGGGGTTTTTAAGGGGAACCCCAAGAGTTTCACATTGGTGGAATTTCTTGGTGCATACAGTTCTAATGCAGATTTATATCATCCATATGCTTTTTTTTTACAATTGTACTTTGGGGTGGGGGGCGGATAAGAGACATAGCATTTCCCATTAAATATGTCATCAGTAACTCCCAAATGCGTGGGTGCCCTTTGTTGGCCATACCACTCGTAGTACAGTGGTAACTCAGGTTAAGTACTTAATTCATTCCGGAGGTCGCTTCTTAACCTGAAACTGTTCTTAACCTGAAGCACCACTTTAGCTAATGGGGCCTCCTGCTGCCGCTGTGCCGCCGGAGCACTATTTCTGTTCTCATCCTGAAGCAAAGTCTTAACCTGAGGTAATATTTCTGGGTTAGTGCAGTCTGTAACCTGAAGCATATGTAACCTGAAGCGTATGTAACCCGAGGTATCACTGTATTAAGGCAGTTTCTCCATCTCCACCTTTAGAATGTGAGATAGCACAGAGAACTACCCACTTTCCATGTGAGTCCTGATTCAGATTCACCATCTCTGAGAAACCAATGAGATAGCTTAGCTACCTACAACAGAGAAACGATGGTAGGGCAGTTCCATGGCATCTTACAGCAGGGATGGAAACTTGCCCTCGGATTAATTTCACATGTGTAGGGGGGGCCTGGAGGGAGAGATGGAGGGGGAACAGGAGAGAGCAAAAAATGGATGGAGGTTTGGAAGGAGTGCATGGGGGGGCAGGAGAAACACAGCAGTTGTGATCTTTGCTCTGGGGCCCCACACATTCTCATTCACGCTAAGCCATATTTTGGCTTAGCATTATGTGTGAACAGGGTCAGTAAATCGGGTGGTAGTTGCTTCCAAAGCATGCTTTCGTGACTTGAATAGCGAAATGGCTAAGTAACATTTGGCAGGAGAGAATACACCCCTTATTACTAAAACCTTTAAAATACTAATCAGCAGGCTCTTAGTTCATTCAAGCAGAATTATTTTCAGTGAAGGTTGAAGCGGTTTATTTATTTCTCCATTGGAGTCCTTTAAAATTATTAGGATGCTGTTTATAAAATGGACCAAGAGAGGGAAGCAAAGGAAGGGAATGAAGGGACCAGAATTGGGTCTTTTCCAATGCCAATAAACCTATTCCTCTCCCTTATAGGAAAAGGTTCCTGTGCAAATGTTAGCTTACATAGCCAGTCTCTGTACCGGCAGCCACCGCTGAGGCAAGGCCTCTTCACTTAACAGCACATTTGTCAGTAACAATGACTCCTTCCTTCTATGGTTGGCAACACAGAATATGCAAAGGTAAGGATGAGTGAAACAGACTGAAGTTATTGGCATCCCGTCTCTAGATGTCCTGCTCAAGCAGCTGGGAATGGAATCTGGGCTCCAGAGCATGGGGTTACACTGTTTTGTCAGTTTACCTCCAATGTTTGTCCCAATTTTTTGCGGCGCAGCTAGAAATCAAGTTGAGAAGTCTCCCATGCCCTTCTCAAAGTGTTGAGGTCTGTCACGCAGATGCCAACCCTGGTATCTACCTCCCCTTAAGATACAAGGAACTGTATCATAGGATAGTGTTTCGACTCTCTGATCTTCCTCATCCCTTTACATTTCTGGGCAAAGCTGCCAAATGTAACTGAGGTCTTATCCAGGCTTCCTTTTGTGTCCAACTCCGGCCACTTCCCCCCCGCCCCCCGCAGCAATTTCCCCCATTTGCTCCACTGCATTGGAGCAAATAGCACTCCATGGGGAACTCAAATTCCTGTACAGTGGAACCTCAGGTTACGTACTTAATTCGTTCTGGAGGTCCGTTCTTAACCTGAAACTGTTCTTAACCTGAAGCACCACTTTAGCTAATAGGGCCTTCTGCTGCCACTGTGCCGCCGCTGCACAATTTCTGTTCTCATCCTGAAGCAAAGTTCTTAACCTGAGGTAATATTTCTGGGTTAGCGGAGTCTGTCACCTGAAGCGTATGTAACCTGAAGCATATGTAACCCAAGGTACCACTGTATACAGTCGTATCTTGGAAGCTGAATGCCTTAGGAGTTGAACAGTTTGACTCCCAAACGCCACAAACCCGGAAGTGAGTGTTCTGGTTTGCGAACGTTCTTTGGAACCCGAATGTCCAGCGCGGCTTCCTCAGATTTTAATTGGCAGCAGGAACTTCCTGCAGCCAATTGGAAGCTGTGCCTTGGTTTCTGAACATTTTGGGAGTTGAACGGACTTCTGGAACGGATTCCGTTCGACTTCCAAGGTACGACTGTATTCTGATTTTGCTTTGAATTTTCACAGGGAAAGCACCAGGATAAAAAGGAAAGGAACGCACACAGGGACAGCATGGATCTGTGCCTAGAAAGTGTGGGGCAAAAGTTAAGTGTGAGCGAGCCCTGACTCAGTGGCAATTCACCAAGGTGTGCATATTACAAGCAGAGCAGAAGGGATGGAGCTGTTCTAGATTTTAGGCCAAGACCCCTTCGTGGTTGGGGGTGGGGATGTCAGTTTACTGCAGATCGCTGAAAATCCCGGCCAACATTTTTTCTAAAAACCTAACTGCAGCTGTTACAAAGACTCAGATTGAACTCTTCCTCAAGAAAAAAACAATGTACAGGGTGAAATGAAAGGTTCTGAACATTTCCAGGCAAAATCCTCAAGTGGCAACACTTCAACACAGGCCCCTCCTAAGTCAAGTGAACAGTGACGGCATGGAACATATCAAGCTATTTTTCTGCATGTTTGGAATTCACCTCCTGATCGCATATCCTATCCTGGAAGAATCAACGCTAGACAGTTCATGCAGTGCTTTCAGTTGCTTTTAGCCTTTCTAATACCAGACATTGAAGTTGTTTTGATTCCAAACAATGAAATGCATTACTTCAATAAACAGCTAGTACTATATAGACCTGTGGTGCCAATTCAAAGCACATTGTAATAAATCCATGTTTGCATTTTAAGGATAATAGCAAGCTGAATTCTTCCTATTTAAAAGACAATGGCAATCCTTTTCCTGACTATTCTTGGCACAGGTATACATACACTATTTAGAAGCCAGTGTGCCATAGCGATTCGAGTGTTAGATCAGGGCTTGGAAGACACAGGTTCAAATCCTCACTCAGCCAGAAATCTGAATGAATGACCTTGAGCCAGTCACACACAGTCAGTGCCGGATTTATGTATAAGCTAAACAAGCTATGACTTGGGGCCCCACTCTCTTGGGGGCCCCAAAAAATGTAAAGGGAAAAAACCTGGATGTACATTTCCAAAATTTAAGATAAAAAACAAATAAAATAAAACCTACATACAGCAACAGTGTTTTGTGTTGTGTAGGCTCCTATGATGTGAGTAATGGGCCCCGCCTGCTAGCCTGCTCCCTGAAAATATCACTGGCTTGCTCATTTCTATATATAGGGTGCCTACATTCTGAATGTGCACATGGCTTTAGATACCTATTAGGTCCATAAATTACCATATAGCATATATTCAACACAAAAAACAGCAGCAATGTGTTGTTGACAAACGACAGCTGGACATTTAAAGGGCCCCATTACCTTCCGTAGCTTAGGGCCTCATCAAACCTAAATCCGGCCCTGCACGCAGTGGGGGGGTGTGTGACAAAATGCTGGGTGGCACTCACCACAGGGCCTGCAGCGCACCTCAACCATGCATCTCTCCTGGGAGTGAAATGGTGGCTTGGATGCCTGCAGGCTCCACGCTCCCTGAAATGGCAGTGTGGGGCTTGCATCTGCCCACCGCCTCTCCCTGAGCTGCCCTACAGCTGGGGGGGGGCGATAGAGAGGCTCCACGCATCACGCCCCGCCCCCGGCTGCAGGACGCACATGGCACACTGGGCACCCGAGCATCTAGCTGCGCCACTGGTTAAATGCTTTCTCAGCTTAACAACAGGTTTGTTATGATGATTACATAGCACAAGAGAGAACCATGCATAACAGGACAGAATATAGATATACAGTGGTACCTCGGGTTAAGAACTTAATTTGTTCGGGAGGTCCGTTCTTAACCTGAAATTGTTCTTAACCTGAGGTACAACTTTAGAAAATGGGGCCTCCTATTGCCGCCACGCCGCCGCCACGCAATTTCTGCTCTCATTCTGAAGCAAAGTTCTTAACCTGACGTACTATTTCTGGGTAAGCGGAGTCTGTAACCTGAAGCGTCTGTAACCTGAGGTACCACTGTAATAGATTAAAAAATTGTTAACTGAATTATTTTATTCCATGCCCTTCAGCTGCAACCTGGGTGCCTTCAGCCAGTGAAGATTACAAAACAGTAGTGCAATGACAATACAATAAAAACAGAGGCAACATTAAGAGACAACACAGCTTAAAAGATCTTTGTACTGCCTTTTGACAATAATCTTACAATATGAAAAACAATTTTTTGAAAGACAAGAAAACGTTTTTTAAAAAAACACGAGTTCAAACAATTGAAGTTGAGATATAAGAAATAAAAGAAAAAGTTGAGATATAAGAAATACTGCCATGTTTATTTTAAAATGAGGAGGAAAAGAAATAGCACCACGGAAAATAGCATGTAAAGCAAGAGTAATGAAAAGAAGGAGGAGGGAAGGAAACAAAAAGCAAGAGAACATGGATGTTGAAACCACAAACACACAAATGCAGAGGTGGGAGACATTTTTCATCCCAAAGGCTGCATTCCCTGCTGGACAACCTTCCAGGACTACACAGATGCTCATTTTACCTTTGTTCAGTCCATTTGTCTCTACGCAATCTCACGCATCCTCTATCATCCACCCAGATAAGCGAGAAACATGATCAGAATTCAAGGACACATTCCAGCCAAGCAAAAGCACTTGAGCAGAGTGCATCTAAAAAAATAAAAAAGCACTATTTCTACTGAACTGTTTCTTGTTACTAAAGTATGGTAAATCCTACTGTCCAATTGCCACAACGTAGGACTTACTTCTGAGTAAACATACATAGGATTGCACTGTTAAAAGCAAAAGCCGGTTGAGAAGAAGTCTCAACAAGCCAAGATTCTCCTTGAACTACCTAACATTTCTCCTCCGGTTCGATATAATAACGAAGGGCATGGAGAATTGGTACAGCATGATAGCCAAGACTGGATTTGGAGTGGCCAGTCCCTTTTCCTAATGAGCCTATAAAGCACAGTGTTTTTAGTTCTACAACAAGTTGAGATTTTAATGGCTTTCAACCCAGCTGTTGGCTCTTGGTCACACTTAAGCGTCTCTAGCCATATTTTAATTGCGTTCTCATGCACCCACACAAAACTTGTTATAAGTTGGCTTCTTTTGCATCATCGCATCATTGTGTGTTGTAGATATATGTCGTGCTCCCTTGTGCGAATTTCCTTTTTCCCCACCATTAGAGAAGAGCATCAGGTTCTCCCAGGGCGGTGCCAACTTGAATAAAATGGGGGGTGGGGAAGTAAGCTCCACCCTGCATAATCAATCACATGATGTGGTGCACACAACTATTTGAATGGCAATGCAAATCAACTTGGGGGAGGGCTTAAATAATAATAATAATAATTTAATATTTATACCCCACCCATCTGGCTGGGTTTCCGTAGTCACTCTGGGTGACTCCCGATATAATATTAAAAACACGATAAAACATCAAACATTAAAAACCTCCCTAAACAGGACTGCTTTCAAATGCCTTCTAAAAGTCAGATAGTTGTTTATTGCCTTGACATCTGATGGGAGGGCGTTCCACAGGGTGGGCGCCACCACCAAGTAGGCTCTCTGCCTGGTTCCCTGTAACTTCACTTCTCGCAGTGAGGGAACCACCAGAAGGCCCTCGGATCTGGACCTCAGCATCCGGGCTGAACAATGGGATGGAGACACTCCTTCAGGTATACAGGGCCGAGGCTGTTTAGGGCTTTAAAGGTCAGCACCAACACTTTGAATTGTGCTCAGAAATGTACTAGGGTGGCTGAAGGGACCATTGCCTTTAGGAGTAGGCTCCTATGGGTTTTCCAATAGTGCAAAATGGCACTGACTTTAGCTGGACTTGGTCTGTCTAAGGAGGATGTGTCCAGAAACATTTACAAAGTCTACTATGCAATAGCTCTTGTTGTGTTTCATATACAAAGTGGTGTTAGTGAATTGGGTTACCCACCACAGGCTATATATGTACATACTGGAGATTCTGATTGGATTCTCCAATCACATTTGCAAATGAGCTCTCATTTCCTGCTTGCCAGGTTATTTTGTCTCTTTAAATCATTGTCTTAGACTGATGATGCAAAACACTGAGTGGTCCTTGCCGCCAATGTTCAATGTCATCAGACTCAAGGAATGGATAATTAATATTGAAAGGTGTGATTGCAGCCAAGTGGGATGGCTAATCAGCTACTGATTTCTCTCTAATGTCCTAGATTATTTAGAAATCTAATCTCTGTGGGGAGGTAGAGAAAGGGTCTGGGATGGTGGGATCGTAGTAGAAGCATGCTATCCCATTTCAAATATAAACATGGAGCAATTATGCCAGCAAGCTGGCCTCCTCATTATTCATTAGACCACGTTCTCAAGCTATGACAAGCTTTTCCTTGAGAGCTGGCTTGACACTGCCAAGAACAGAGGCAAACAAAATGGCATTTCAGAAAGCCAACGAGAGCCTGAGACTAACACCATGTCACGAACTATGAAGCTGTTCTAGCCATTGGAACCACATTACTTTGGCAATGAAGGCAAACCAAACAACACAAATGCCTCAAGAAGGGAAAGAAACAGCCAGCTCAGACCCTCCAAGTGTCCCTATTTTCCAGGGGCAGTCCTGGATTTACAAAAGCTGTCCTGGTTTCTGATTTGATCCCAGAATGTCCTGTTTTTCCTTAGCTTAGGACAGCCCTATTTTCATTGGAGAAGTGTTGGAGGGTATGGAGTTATGCGACCGCCAAGCCAAGGAGATAAGTAACTATACAACCTTTAGAAGACATCTGTATAGGGAAGGTTTGTTTTAATGTTTAATGTTTTATTATGTTTTTGTATATGTTGGACGCCACCCAGAGCGACTGGGGCAACCCGGTCAGATAGGTGGGATATAAATAATAAAATTATTAATATGGAATAGGGCATCCCTATTTTCATTGGAGAAATGCTGGAGGGTATGTCATAGTGTGTAGGCTGCCAGCTTCAGAAGGTCCTCCAGGAATGGAACGGCCATAGCTCAGTGGTATAGCATTTGCACAAGGTTCAAGGTTTAATCCCTGGGATCTCCATGTAGGAATGAGAATGTGCCACGTCTAAAACCCTAGAAAGCCCATGTCAATCACTGCAGATCATTCTGTGCTGGATGGACCAAGGACTCAATATAAGACATTTTCCCGTCTTTCTGTGTCCTGTATCCATCCTTTAGGTTCTGGGGTGTTGCAAGATTTCCCACATTAAAAGATTATTCATTTCACTATCAATGTAGGTCTATCATCAGAAGGTCCCATTGCACATATAGAAGTGGGGGAATCAGAAGATTTAGGGGAGTTTTCTGGAGCTGTTTGCAAAACAATCCACAAGGCTCAGAAGAATGGGGGACACATCACATAGAAGCATCTTTGGGTAAAGGACCCCTGGATGGTTAGGTCCAGTCGAAGGCGACTATGGGGTGTGGCGCTCATCTCGTTTTTCAGGGTGAGGGAGCTGGCATTTGTCCACAGACAGATTTCCAGGTTATCTGGCCAGCATGACTAAACCACTTCTGGTGCAACAGACGGGACAGAAGCCAGAGAACATGGAAACACTGTTTACGGAGGCTGTCAGCTTTTACTGGGACCATTGCTTGCAGAGAGGGCATGTATAACTCTCCCTACCAGAGCTGCAATCCCCACAAAAATTGTCCACATTTGGCTACACACACATACACACACACACACACACACACACACACATTTATATATATAGTGGGGAGGGGCTCCCATTATCACCAATGGGAGTTTCCCTCCCCAAGCATGCTAGCCATGTGGAGGAGCAATTTCCATTGGGATCCTGGCTTACACTCTGCAAACTGTGGCCCAGGTAGAAATCAGAGTGCCCTGCACTTGCAGCAGAATAATGAAAAGCCACCGACATAGCTGGTTGCTATGTTATGAAAGTAACATCTAGTTTAGTCCTTGAAAGAGGCAGGCCACCTTTGTCTCACCAACATAAGGAAATACCACTTCTATGTTGGTGACACACGTGTGTATCATCTAGAAACAAGGTATGTGTAGATTTTGTTTCCCCTTCAGAAGTCATTTATTGATCAATCGGTTAATGGACTAAAATTAATAATCATGGGGAGAAATCAATGTCACACTAAGACAAACATTTTCTCTGTGCAAGCGTATCAGTTTTCCAGACAGAATGATTTCCTCCCCAGCCTTGTGCTGTTCTGGGGGTTCTCTCAACACACACCCCCTTGTGTCAATTCCAGAAGGGGAGGGAAACCCTGTTGTGCAGGGCTTCCACTGGCTAAGCTTGTTAGGTGAATCCTGCCCATGAATTGTAATATTTTAATTATTTGTTATGATCTAATTAAATGATTTTAAAATTATAATTAATTGATGGGAGGGTTGCTTTAATCTGGTGACAATCATTATAAAAAAAATGTGTTCGCCATGGGTGCATTCAAAAAGGGGCTGCCTAGGTTGTAGAGTGAGCAATTTTGTGATTGGGGAAAAAGAGGTCAATACAGTGGTACCTTGGGATGTGAACAGGATCCGTTCTGGAGCCCTGTTTGCATCCTGAATGGAACGCAAGATGTGACGGTGCGTCTGCACATGCACGGCTCGCGTTTCACCACTTCCGTGCATGCGCGTGACATCATTTTGAGCATCTGCGCACGCACGAGCGGCGAAACCCGGAAGTAACGCGCTCCGTTATTTTCGGGTTGCCGCAGAGCGCAACTCGAACACGCTCAACTCGAAGCGCATTCAACTCTAGGTATGACTGTACATATGTCAAACCCAATCTTCAAGGGAGTTACATTGTTGAAACTGCTTCTTCTTACACTGCTGGCAACAGAATCTGCAGTAAACAGTTGCGCAGGGCTATGCAACTTCCCAGCCACTGAGAAGCACTGATGAATCAAAGTGAAATAGCCACATCATCTGCCTGACCCACACGGCTGCTCCTTATGACTGTTGCCAGAGCAACGTGGGAAGCAGCCGCAGTTGCAGCAGTTCCCACAGGTAATGTCGGAATCGCCTCACAGCTATGAATGCCTAGAGACATCCAGGTTGCTAATGATGGTTAATCAAGAACCCAGGCTGTTCATTAGTTATCTTGTAGCCCGCTCACACCCACCCTGTGCTCATGATCAAAGAATGATACAACGTCATAGATTTCCTTCTGATGCCCATTTGTGTGGGAAAGCAATTCCAATCTGCCACAGGAGAGTTGAAGATGAGTAATGATTTCGGATAAATTAATTTGTCGGATGGAGCCTGAGCATAGCTCTCTGGTAGCGAGACCTTTGGCCAATCCTTGCTGTGAAAGGAAATAAATGCTTAAGTCAAATCAACTGCTGAGCTATGGCTGCATGCTAAGAGGGGGCAGAGCATCAAACTACTGCTCCAAGGACCTTACTGTGGCCAGTGGCGTAGCAAGGTCAGGTGGTACCCGGTGTGGAAAATTTCTTGTCACACACACACCCCATACACACATTGAAATCTAGTTGGACTCCCAAGAGACTGTGATCTACTCACAGTATAAAAAAAAACTGGCTGTGATCTACCCATTGTCATTGCCAGGAGTGGTTGAGGGAAGGATTTAGGGAAGGATTGACCAAAGTTGTTGAGCTTTTTGGGGGGTTGCAGGGTTAGGGTCCTGAGTTGAGAGAGCTTCTGCTTCTCTCCTTCCCTCCACCCTCCACTTGTTTGTTTGTTTGATTGCCTGCCTCCTTCCAGAGCGGTAGAATCCTAATCTGGTGAACCGGGTTCACTTCCCCGCTCCTCCACATGCAGCTGCTGGGTGACCTTGGGCCAGTCACACTTCTCTGAAGTCTCTCAGCCCCATTCACCTCACAGAGTGTTTGTTGTGGGGGAGGAAGGGAAAAGGAGAATGTTAGGTGCTTTGAGACTCCTTCGGGTAGCGATAAAGCAGGATATCAAATCCAAACTACTCTTCTTCTGCTTCTTCTCCTTCTCCTTTTTCCCGTCCTCTCCCTGCCTGCCTACATGCCTCCTCCACCAGCCCATGAGCGCAGGGCTGTCAAAACAAAGCAGCGAAAAGCAGTCAACTGCTCCCCTTCCCCCGACAGCTTGGGGTAGGCAGGAGTCGCGGGCGGGGAGTGCACCGAATGTCACCCCCTCGGTGATTACACCCGGGGGAGTCCACCCCCACCACCCCACCTTGCTCCTCCCCTGGCTGTGGCTCTTGCATTGCTATTTCTGATACTTCGGGTGATGACTGCACTCGGATGGCCATAGCCTTGTGTTCCTTGCAAAGCCTTAGAAATGTTCCCAATGCAGCGCACGCATCATGTCACAAGGCACAACAGGGCCCCATGGGGCCCGGCACACCTTCTGAAGGGTGCAATGAGCCCCGTCAGACCCTTCTGCAGCTTCGACAAGCCTTGTTGGACCTCAGTGCATCATTCAATGTCACACATGTGACACGTTGCGTCTCCCGGCCAGGCAACCCCAGTGAAAATATTCTGGGTGCCTTGGCATCCAGGAGCCAAGAGATGGTGCCAATGTGACATAGTAAGGAACAAAAACAAAACCACCCCCTTCCCAATTTAAAAGGCCACAGATCATTCTATTAGTCAATTAAATTAGACCTAGGGGGAAAGGAAGGGGCGTGGGTGGCACTGTGGGTTAAACCACAGAGCCTAGGACTTGCAGATCAGAAGGTCGGAGGTTCGAATCCCTGCGACGGGGTGAGCTCCCATTGCTCGGTCCCTGCTCCTGCCAACCTAGCAGTTCGAAAACACGTCAAAGTGCAAGTAGATAAATAGGTACCACTCCAGCAGGAAGGTATAAGGCATTTCCATGTGCTGCTCTGGTTCGCCAGAAGCGGCTTAGTCATGCTGGCCACATGACCCGGAAGCTGTACGCCAGCTCCCTCGGCCAATAAAGCGAGATGAGTGCCGCAACCCAGAGTTGGCCACGACTGGACCTAATGGTGAGGGGTCCCTTTACCTTTAGGGGAAAAGGAATGTTTTTGCTTGGCGCCTAAAGATATGTAATTAAGTCGTCAGGCAAGCATCCCTGAGGGAGAGCATTTCATAAGTGGGGAACCAACAGCAGAAAAGGGCTGCTCTCACATTGCTGTCCTCTGGACCTCTCACAAAGGAGGCACACAAAGAAGGGCCTCCGATGATGATTGCAGGGTCTGAATCTGTTCATATGGGGAGAGGCGGACCCACAAAATAGCCCAGGTGCTTTCAGAAAGATTAAGGGTGGGTTCTGTGAACTGAATCCAGGGTTGCCGTTCTAACTCTTCAAGTTGCCTGGGGCAAGCCATGATTATTCCACCTCTGTGCTCCATCTCTAAAAAAATACTTCACTGAAGAGATATGTTGACAAATGAGATCAGGGTTGTAAAATACTCAACAAGTGTGTTACAATTGTGCATCTGAAAATGATGATCCACATTGTTTTGCCCGAGATGATGACCAGATTCTACCGGAACTCCAGCACCTCTTTTCTCTCTACCAGGCAGCTAATGACTCAGAAGCAGCATTTCCACTTAGGAAAACACCTGCATTCCCTTTTGTCTGCACAAACAGAACATGATAGTCATGCTCTAAAAGCCCTGGGAATTGTTCCTCTCTGCAGATCTGTCTGGGGTGCCTCCCACCTGCTCTGCTGGGATGGCCAACATTCCTTCAGAAGCACAGGAGGAGGAGGGTGTTGGCCCAGGTTGCTCAATGAGGATTAAAAGCCAACGTCTTTTGCCCCAAACAAAGATGCTTTATTTGTCTTGGATCTCTTAAGGATTACTGTGTGTTTTTCTCTTAATTAACAAAAGCAATCCCTGTGCCATATCCTCTTAATTTTCTGTTCAGCCCTGTCTTCTTCCAGCTCCCAATTTGATCCACCCAGCTACCACCACCATCTGTTTCCCAGAGAAGTCACTCAAGATGGATAACTTCATTTTTCCTTCATGATGGCAGAAACGTGCTTGACAAATCACATCATATCCTCTTGCTTGTCTGCGCTCTCTCTCTCTCTCTTGCCCTCTCTCCCTCCGAATCTGCCTCTTTCTCTCTTGCGACATAAGAATCATATTCCGGGAGGCTGCATCCTCTGCAATGTCTGTTTATTTTGGCTGTGAGGCCTAATGCCTCTGGGCTGGATGTTAGTCAACCTGACCTTTCCTGTTTTCTGAGTCAATGATCTTAGATCACTAAGTCAGGCACAAGATGCCTGAAATTAACCAGCATCTGGGGAATGACAGTGAAGAATCTGGTTGGGCACTAGATAAGGCCAGCTCCTCTTCATCGAAACAGGACTTGGTGCTTTTGTACCCTCTTGGGCTCCTCTTCTTGAAATGCAGACCCTCCAAGTGTCCCTATTTTTCAGGGACAGCCCTGGATTTACAGAAGCCATCCCGGTTTCTGATTTGATCCTGGAATGTCCCGCTTTTCCTAAGGACATTCCTATTTTCATCAGAGAAATGTTAGAGGGTATAGAGTTATGAGACCCCTGAGCCACTCAACTTACTGCCAGGCCTCCTTAGCGCCCTCAATATGTGGGGGCTGAGCCCCACACCAGCAGACATTGGGGGACTGTCGAGGTATCAACTCCATGGAATTGGCACCCTTGCAAGAGGTGGAGACATGAGCAAGCACATGTGCACTTGAACCCCTTCCCTTCACACACATACACAGTCAAACACATGGCATATTTGTGTAACTACTTCTGATGAAGCTTATGCATATCTTGGATCCTGAACGCCTTCCGAGTCAAATGTTTTGGCTCCCAAACGCTGCAACCCCAGAAGTGAGTGTTCCGGTTTGCGAACGTTCTTTGGAACCCAAACATCTGGCGTGGGTTCCACAGCTTTGATTGGATGCAGGAGCTTCCTGCAGCCAGTCAGAAGCCACACCCTGGTTTCCAAATGTTTTGGAAGTCGAACGGACTTCCAGAATGGATTCTGTTTTACTTCCAAGGTACCGCTGTATTTCTGTTTGAGGGATTGTAAAACCTGAATCCAACCTCTGACACAGGATTGATACAGATTCAGCAACAGTTTACACAATTCACCTCCTGGAACTCTCAACACTGTCCAGGCAACTTTCCCCTCGGCAGTCCTCGATTGTAAGGATGGGCCTTTTGCTCCTAACTATAGAACCACCAGTTGCTGGAGCCATGATCAAAGATGCTGTTTTTCGGGCCCTGTCAGAGCAACATTGGACACTGCCAGGCAATCTCTGAGGATAAGCCATTGTCAAGGAATGTCATCACAAGCCTGTCATAGGGAGAAAGTATCCAAATTCTTCCTTTGTTGCTAACCTGTGCTCCAGGCTTCCTCCCCTCCCCTCACCCATCTCTCTCTTCTAAAAAATCAAGGTAATACAATAGGTCCTTTCAGGCTGTGCCAAACTCCTTCTCAAGCCCTCTCAGATAAGCTCTGGCAGGAAAGGTGACTGCCATCAATATTTTGGTGAATGTTAACTACCTGGGGACAGCTTTGAGAGGGGATAATCGCAGCTAGTTTTGAAGCATGTTTTGAAACACTGCATTTAAGAACTCTTCCACCACAGTCTTCCTGTCAAACAATCCTTTGCAAAAAGGGGGAAAGGCAGCAACCCGTTTCCAAATAGCAAGAGAAAAGCCGAAAGCCCTCCTCCATCAAGGTATGTTTTCACCTTTCCCAGGTAAATTTTCCGCTTTCGTTTCATACATCATTTCAGAGAAATGCTATTTATGGTGGTGGAGGGTTTTTCTTTTCCTTTAGTCCATATCTATGGGGAAGTTTAAAAGGGCTTTTCAGCACATGTTTGGGAAATGGAACAGTCCTACCATGGCACTTTTCAGCTAGAGAAAATGTGCAGTGAACTTGGGCCGGTGTCACGTCTGAGATAAAAGTATTGCGCTGTGAACTGTGAAGACCTGATTCAGAGCCACAAGTTCACTAGATGGCCCTGGGCAAACAGCTATTCTATGTTCTTCAGCCACCCACCTGTAACAGAGACATAAAAATAGCGGCCTACCATATAAAGTTGTTGTACAGATTACTGAGATAAGGTGTGTAAACTGTTTTGAATGTTCCAATGCTGCAATACTATTCCCATTTACCTGGAAGTAAACCTCACTGGACTTATTTGCTTCCAAGTAAATGTTTGTAGTAATGCACTATATAAACATAACTGTCACCATCATTGTGGTTCATCTGGTATGGGAGCATGTAGCAACTTCCATGGCTGTGTTAATGCTGCTTTCATATTGTAATAATATTGTAGTGAGGAATGATTTTTTTAAGGGTAAGTGTACATGATACACATACGTAATAATGAGCAATAATCCTCCATGATCCCAATTTCATTCTTGTCAAATTACTGTTTATTTAAACTTCACTACGCAGACTCGCGTTAATATAATCCCATGTTGCCAATGCCCAGTGATCCTAGTGTTCTGGATGACTCCCAAGCCATTTGGATAACTGCGTACTCTCCTGAAAAGGTTTTGTAAAAATCAACGTTCTTTCAATACAAGATGCAATGAAATCCTTTGATGTACTGTTTGGATTGGTAGATGCTGCTGCTGCTGCTGTTTCAAATGTTTTCTTTGAGAGAAAGTCCTCTCCCTAGCAAAATGCAAAACAGCTGGAGGGGGAGACATGAGCAGACACAAGCATGTACTCATACACTTTCCATTCACACACACTCGTGTACAAATGCAATTATCTAATTATACTCGTGTACAGACACAATTGTGCTCCTACTCCTAAGTACGTCTCTATGGGTCTCTGCAACTATAATTGTAAAGGCTGCCAAAGTGGAGGGAAGGTTAGAAAACACCATAATTCAGACTTAAAGTGATTTTTGGCTTAGAATGGTATTTCCAGTGGATACTTCTTTCAGGTTTTCGGATCAGTGGCATGGGTTTGCCTTTGTTTCTTCTAAAATACTGAGTATGCAGTTCTGTATTTGGGGAAGGGTCACAGCTTAGTGGCAGAACATCTGCTATTCACAGGTTAAATCCATGCGTCTCTGGGTGGGTACCATACCAAACCAGGGATGCGGGTGGCGCTGTGGTTTAAATCACTGTGATGCTTGGGCTTGCTGATTGGAAGGTCATGCTTGGGCTTGCTGATCGGACGGGGTGAGCTCCCATTGCTTGGTCCCAGCTCCTGCCAACCTAGCAATTTGAAAACATGTAGTGCAAGTAGATAAATAGGTACCACTCTGGTGGGAAGGTAAACGACGTTTCCATGCGCTGCTCTGACTTCGCCAGAAGCGGCTTAGTCATGCTGGTCACATGACCTGGAAAAACTGTCTGTGGAAGTGGACAAACGCCAGCTCCCACGGCCTGTAAGGTGAGATGAGCCCCACAAATCCCAGAGTTGTTCATGACTGGACTTAAATGTCAGGGGTCCCTTTACCTTTACCATACCAAACCATTTTGGAGGAGGGAGACCTATGGGTCCTTACTGTATTGCTACAACAACCTAGGATTGTGACCATTTGCATGAGCCACAAGAAGCATGAGGGACAACAAGTCGCTATTATGTTCTTTGGGAATCCCGCAGTATATGTGAATTCTGCCCACATAGCAGGACTGGATTGAGCATGGAGTGTCACAGAGTACGCACAAAGACATCCATTTCACATTAGCAAGTAAATGCTAGTTCCTGTATTTTCCAAGTATAGGTAAGTTTCTGGTGGTCACTGGTAACTCCACATACCTGATCCAAGAATTATCAGTGTGGTGCAGTATTTAGGGTGTCAAACTACGATCAGCAAGGCCTAAAATCAAATCATCACTCAGCAGGTGAACCTCGGTCCGTCACCCTCTCATCCTTCAGCTGCTTCAGCTGCTCAGATTTGCTGTAAGTAGGGATGGGGTGGAAATTCAGTTCTGTTTGTGTTTAAAGGCAAAGTTACCGAGTTCCCTCTTTGCAAAACAATATCCAAACCAAGACACATCTGTCATTTGAAATTTGCACTTCTCTGAATTTTGCAATAAAGTTGTCTAGCCAAGCAATGTGTACAAAAAAGAACAGCATATATGTGGGTAAAGCTTGGGTATAAATGCATACATTGGTGAGAATAACATACAGAAATGCATTATATTGTGGGAAACTGCTTTGTTAAAAAAAAATCTAATCCTTTGGGGAAACTGCATGCAAAACTGCATCTATTGGGAGAAATTTGCACTAAGGTGATGGTGAATTTTTTCTCACAAAAATAAAATCACAAGCTGATGTGGAAAACTGAAGTTAAGATTGAAAAATGAGAAACTGAAAGAAGTTGAAATTGTCGTGTTTGTCCATCCCTAGTTATAAGAAGAAAGTGGATGGGGTTGGGGGAAAACCAAGCATGCTCCTCTGAACTCCTTGGTGGAAGAATGGGATTAAGAGGCAATGTAGGAATAATTGCTGAGATATATTAAAAAAAAAAACAATCACTTTCATGTGAGCCAACTTGTTGCTGACTGGAGTACAATATGTTGAAGCTGGTGTTGTTTTGGATAAGAGACCTATAAGCATCTCGTTTATTGACACCTCCAGGAATCAGTGTCTTAGACAACATGCGTACTAACTTTACTTTGTCTGCTTCACTTTTCTTCCTCCTATAAGTCACTCATTCATTAAGGGAAGCCCAACAATCTTTATACATGTCTGCGCATATGCACACAAAATACCCTAATTTTTGTGCAGTGGTGGAGGTCACCCAATGGGTATACAGACCGTTATTACATCTAAATAAATGTGTGCGCGCGAAATGTGTGTGCAACACACACTCCTAAGCACAGATCCCCGTCTGTGTGTGCATGCACATATATAGCCACATGCTTGAGAATCCCTGTTTATTATGCAGTAGAGCAAAACTGAGATTTTTAAAATAAATTCCCCCAGTGTAAATAAACTCCCCACCTTGAGCAAACTTCAAGCAATCGCAGAGCAGATTTCTCTATTTTTCAAATAAATCATTGCTTTAAATGAGCATGGACCTGGCAGTTAGAATTTCCAAATGATTCAATATTTGGGGCAGTGTTGGAAACAACTCAAACAAACAATTTTACAAGTTCCAGAAGTGAATACTTCCCTGATCCCCCTTCCCTCTCCTCTCTCTCTCTCTTTTTTAATTTGAAGAGCTGGGAGGGGAGGGAAACAAGGGGCTGTGCTCTTTGGCCCATAGGAAATCAATGACCCAAGGACATCTGCAAACTATTAGGACACAGACTTCAGGTAGCTCATAGGAACACGTGCTGTCCACATTACACCCTGCAAGTATATTTCCACAACTTTACTTCTCCAAATAAACAATCTGGCTTGTCCTGCATTAGCAAGGAGCTACACAAACAGGTAGAGAGAATGGTTGTTCTATTCTCTCCTCCAATTCTGATGGATTTCTCGTAAGCCGTCGCTTGGCCATGTAATTTGAACTATTCATTGGCAGTAATTTAAAACTAGCCTGGTTCCTAAATAGAATACGGCTAGCTTTAACTTACTGTCATTTATTTATCTGTATGAAACATCGTGTATAATTTTCACAGCATGTTAGCTTTGACGTACATGTCATAATTAAATAGCCGCTTGCCAAAATACGGATTTTTAAATGAGAAAAATCCAACAGGAGCAGCAATAATAATGAAAATAAAAGGAATAGGTTATGAATAGGGAGATAAGTAAAATCAAATTGTTTACAACATTCTGACACAATTTAACATTTTTAAAGCTAGCAAGTTCTTGTCCTGTATAAAATTGTATTGTATTGAGAGACTCAGATCACTGTATGTATGTTTTCATGCATGAATGTCACTGAAAAATACTGCGATCTGTACAGTACATTCACAAAGGAGCACATGCTAAAAGCCAATAAAGGGGCTTATCCTAAAACTGTAAAGTGAATTGAACTAGTAAAAAAGTTAAAGCAACAGAAAACTTAAAGAATTAGGGAACAGGAATTATAGCTTCAATGTTACCATTATGTCCTTGCTGTATGTGACTAATTTACTAAAAAATACTAATGACTTTATATTGGCTGAAAGCATTAATGGTTTAGGCTGCAATCCTGCATACAGTTAGAATGATTAAATATCACTGGAGTCAATGACCCAAAACCAACAAAAGTTAGTAGTACCTACAGCACATTGAAATTTGTGGCATTAAGGTTGTTACAGCTAGCTTGCTCCTACTGACTGCAGCAGAACTTAAGGCATGATTAAACTTCCTTGGGATGGATCGAGGCCAAAAAGATTTAAATAGCCTAACTGTACAGCCTTAGACTATAAACATTCAGAATGAAATAAATGCTAATATTTAGCGGACTGCATGTCTGGGAAGAGTCAATCCTACTGATAGCTTAGCTTAGCTATCAGTGATTTATATCTTTTGATTCAGGTAGGAGTGCAATCTACTGGGTCCTGGAAAAGTCCCAAAAAGAGGAAGTACTCCGATGTCTTCGGTGCTCTCAAACCAGAGTGTATCAGATCTTCCAGAAATTGTAGGGAGCTCCCATGGAATCAAGGTTCTGTGTTTTCTGAAGTAGAGCAACCAGGTTTGCACACCTTGTGAATGAAGACCCTCTGACACAAATTGGGGGCTTCATGCGTGCATATAGCCTCATGTGCAAAAAACAACAACACTAGTTTGTCACATGGCAGGACTTCTAATGCTATAGAAAGCACAATCTAACCACATCTGAACAGTTTTATATTCTGCAGACCTCATTAAAATACCTGGGAACAAAATAATGGCTGGCTGGTTCTCAATAGCAACAGCAATATGTATGTATGTTTGTTTGTTTGTTTGTTTGTTTGTTTGTTTGTTTGTCAAAGAGAGTCTCCTATTTTGTTAGCCACCATCTTGGGCGCGATGAATCCAGAAACTGCCATCAGAATTATTTGAGTATTGTGTATATTTAGATATTGTAAAAGGTTGTTTTGATTGGCTGTGTGGTTAAAAGCATGATCATGGAATCGTAGAATTGGAAGGGACCCTGATAATCATCTAGTCCAATTCCCTTCAGTGCAGAAATAGGCAGCTGCCTCACGCGGGGATCAAACCTGCAACCTTGGCATTATCAACACCATGCTCTAACCAACTGATCTATCCAGGCTGATCCTTTACATTTTAATGGTGATGGCCCAGCCCTGCCTCTCTTGACAGCCCCAAGGCAAGCGACAACAAAGGCACACCATTAAAAGCAAATCAAAAGCATAGTACAAAAGTTAGTCGGCATTAAATTATACAAACATACAAGTACAGATACAAATGATGCCTCTCTTAAGAAAGGCAGATCAATGCTCTTTCGTAAGTGATCCCGGGAGATTATTTCCTCTCTAGCAAAACTCTGTTCCAACAACAGAAATCATGTGAGATGGATAATGAGCAGATATTATTAGATCAGTGCCTCTTTCAGAATCCCTTTATGGACTGCAAAAAGCAGTCTCAAGGTGGGGTTTGTTTTAAATTTTAAATCTTGGTCGAGATCTCCTCTAGTGGGTTGAAGGGGGAGAAGGATCCAGCTGTCCACACCAGCAGGATCAAGTGGGTCTGATATCTCAGCAGGGTTTCAAAGGAGAAAATGGGCACTTCTATGGATAAATCTGCAAAAGTTCTCATTTGGCGAAACAGTCCAGTTTTTCAACTTAAGCTTTCTTTGAGCAACTCTTGGAATATGCACACACAGGGAGAAATAAATATTACATCTGAGAGGAATCTGTTATGATAAACAATGCAATTTTATTGATTAAGACATCAATTCTTATGAAAGAACTGATTATACTTACCGTATTCCATTCAGTCATTTAAGTGCTTTATAGCACAAGCTGGGACTGTTTCCATTAGCTTCCACCCTCACCCCCCCCAAAAAAAACACTTTGCTATTGTTGTTTATATATAAAAACTATACACACACAAAACACAAATTGTAAATGGCTGACAGGTTTTTGTAAGTATGAAAGAAGCAGAAAATCAGATAAACCAATAGCCTGAGTTAGGAAAATATAACCTGAAGCTTTATATCATAATTATTTAAAATTATTTAATTCTGTGTGTGCCTCTCTGCCACATGGGGAAAAAAACTCTATGAAAAAACATACTCTTATCTGAACTTCTGATTATTTTACTGCTTTGGACATTGACTAAGCCTTTCAGATAACTGAAACCCCTTCTAGAGTTTGACAGCAAGGCAAAATAGCTATTCAAAAGTTCTGAATTTGGAGTGCCTTGTGGAAACAAGTGACATGATACAATCAATCTGATGTTATGACTTTGAGTTAACATCTTGGTGTTGTGAGATTTCTGATCTACTTTGAAGTAGGGAAGTGAATAATCCCTCGCTTGCTCTCCTTTTACTGTTCTGCAGAGCATGCATGCATCAAACTGACCTCCCCAATTACAAATTAATAGCATGATTCACAATGCAAGCAAGCCTACACATGTCTACTCGGAAACAAGTCCCTGTTTACTTCAAAGCGGCTTACTCCCAGGTAGGTAAGTACAGGGCTGCAGACTTGCCCCCTACCTAGATGTGTTGCTTTGAATGCAACAGTTTATCCTACTTTCTATTAAGCACTTTTTAAAATAAGTTTTATTTTCTTTAAATGTATTAATATAATCCTTTTCTGACACTCTTATTGTGATGTTGGGAATGGAGGGAAAGCATATTGTTTGACTAAATTGCTAAATGTAACATATATAACCAATTACAGCATTTGAACTTTAATTTAAACATAAAAGCAGGAATGCTGTTGTTGTTTTCGCCATCCTCTACTTCCTCAAGAGTTACAGCACTTTTAGATCCCATTGCTTGCAGGAGAAAAGTGTTTAAGCACTTGCTAAATTATCTCCGACTGAAACCAGCAGGATTTTAAAAAGACCTTCATTTCAGCTGAATTGGGTCATTACATGTAGGAGGCAATTTAGACTAATGGACTTTTAAAGTTTTCTTTTGACAAATAGTATATAATGGAGAATGGCTTGATTTTAGAGGACCCCTCTTTCACCAGAGTTCTGAGTTATGTTATTTACTTATTTTATAATTGTACGTAGCATCTTTAGAAAACTTTAGTATCCTTTAGTATCCTTTAATTCTTTAATACATGCAAAGCAAAAACAAAAACAAGGCATCATATTCATCCACACATTAGCACCAAAATGTAAATTAACCCTCCCCATCAACACCCCTTGCTGTATTCTTGTTGGAGGTAAAACAAAGGGGATAATGAGACTTTCAAGCACTTGCAGAGCAAATCCACAACCAGACTGGTAGAATTTAGACTTATTGAGTGGCTAAGCTTTGCTCACCTTAACAAGACGTTACCAGTCTCTCATAAAGAGAAACACTTCTACAGCTACAACCTTGAGTCACTAAAGCTGCCACACTAGAATAATGCTTTATTTAGTACAGTAAAGTATATAGTATAATACATATTATATATAGTATGTCTCCTACTACAGGACAGCCACACTGATATTCTTCAGCCTTTACAGATACTGTATATATATTTTTAAATCTGACTTTCCCTTTCACTTTCAAAGAAAGGGTTGCAAGCCTCCTTTCAGAGATGGTCAGAGGAAATGTATCACTTTTCATTTGTATTAGTTAAGTGAGAGAGCAGGTTAAGTACCGTCGAAATATACAGCATCCAACACATCAGTTTATCAGAATTAGAACAACCAAAACAGAAATATTATATCCTACATGAAAGCATTTTTGTTTAATTCTAAAAACTATATGAATGCCATTTGGATATATATCTAGCATATTTTATTCCAGCTCCTCTCCTGGAACATATGTGTGGGGGGGGAGGATTAGGAAGACATAAAATATTATTCGGAGATATGAGATGAGTAACCCTTCTTAAAAAGCAAGAGAAAGGCTTCAATGGGAACTTTTTTAAAAGGAAAGGTCCCTAAAATATACTTTATTTAACTTTGGATATTTGCATGCCTAGGAAATACTGGGAAGCGGGGTGTATAAAACGGCATCTAATCTTATCGGTGATCTCTGCGTTTGTGGAATGCATTAGTTTAAGAGCAATTTGCATAAAGCAAAACCCAGGGTCCTTTTTTTCCCATCAGCCTCTGGTTCTGTGCGTGCATGTGTTTAAAAAAACAACTTCTCGTGCGCTTCCAGAACATAGCGGGATGTGTTGGCGCACCGTCGCCAACTCTGCTGCGTTTTATTCCTCCAAATAAGTGTCCATTCTTAGGCAGTTTCGGGCCGGGAGAGCATCATCTCGGCTGCCTACCCTTCCTTTCCCCCTCTCCCCTCAACCCTGCAGATACAAAACAGTCTGCATCTCCCCCCCACCGGCTTTCTCCCCCCCCCCACCGCCCGGCGCCGCTGCCGCCGCCACCCACTTTCGTCTGCTCAAAGCTTCCGTCACCAGCATCTGTGGGTGACATCACACTTTGCCAACTGCGGCTCTGGTGCCTGAGATTTCAGCGCGTTGAATGCTCCTGCGGGCTGAGGGGAGGAAAAGGAGGATCCGTTACAAAGGGGCTTTAGAAATCCCTAAAGTTTGCAGGGGGAAAGGAGGGGAGGGGAGGGGAAGAGGAGGCGAGGCGTAGGAGGAGATATTTTGCGCGCGCCTTTAGGTTGCGAGATTCTGCCCCTCGCAGAGATGCGCCTAGAGCGCAAACGTCCAGCCGCTGGAGCGCCCGGGGGAAAGCGGACCGCTCGAAGGTCGCCGTTGTTTTGCTCTGGAATTCATTTCCTCGCTCAGGGGTTGAAAAACAGAGATTGCACCCCACCACACACACACACACACACACACACACACACGAGAATCCCACACTGACCTGAATTAGCACAACAGGGAAGCCCTCGAAATTAACGCTATAAACGCTGTCTGGCCCCCTTTTGGAGGAAAAAGCACGCTCCTTTTGAAAAATAAAACGCCTCTTAAAAGCGACTCTTATTAGTACATCGTTTCAAGGTCTGCTGGGGGGTTTTTAGGTTTTGGGTTTTGAAAAGAGGGGAGGTCTAACGTGAAACGAGGAAGCTGGCTGAGGTTCCTATCTGTGTATGGATAGGAAGAAGCGATGACCAGCGAGTTTTAGATGGATCTATGGATCTCGGATTATCTTTAATTTGTATCATGGTTATTATGCTAATGTATTTATCTTAGAATATTTTGCTTCCTTGAAAAATATATATCGAGGGAAGAATATTGAAGAGCTTCTATTCTTGAATGAAAACTTGTTTAAATAGGCAGTAGTTTTCATGATTATTTTTTTCAACCGAACAAAACTATTGTTCTGTTTTGGTTTATTTCTGCCAATCGCCCATCAAGCATTACCAGACCGACTCAGTTTTCAACCAAGTCCGTATATTTCTTTTCTTTTCGAGCAAGGGGGGGGCGGGTGAATAGTAATCTTCCGCTGAGATTTTGCTGGAATATTCTGCTTTTTAGCGCAGAAAATCAATGCAACCAAGCACCTTCTCGACGAAAGAAAAAGACCATGTCCCAAAGTCATGCATATATTTTGTAAAAAAAATAATAATAATTAATTAAATTAAAAGCCTTTTCCGGTTGCTGCTCAAAATTTGAATCTAGGTTTAAAAAGGGGGAAAGGAAAGGAAAAACTCATGGTACATATTGTGCAAAACGAAATCATTTGTTTCTCTCTCCAGGGGAGTGAAAAGTTACTCTAAGCGTTGCAAGGGATAAGAAGATTACATTGTACTCTGGAAAACGTGAGCTTTCCCCCTTCGAGTTATTTTTATCAAAGGTTTCCCCCCTCCCAAACCATGTTTTCGAAGCCCATTTATCTTTCAACATTTCCAGTGTTAACTACGCAGTTTTGGGGGAGATAACTGTTTTATTGTGAAGACAGCAAAAGGGAAATGGATCTCACAATTATACCCTTAATTTTCTTCTGTTTCTGCATCGTCCTAATGCCGTATTAAAGGCATACTTTACAAGATAAAAGGCGCAGATTTTCGCAGACCAGGGGTGCCCTGGCAGAATAGCTGGGCAGCACAAGAGCCGTGGGCGAGGGGGGGGGAGCGGGAAGGGAAGGGAAGAAACGAGGGTTTTCCACCAGGAAAAAATGCCATTCAGGAAGGGGCAGCATGTGGCTTCCTCGCCACCAGGCCCGTGACAACGGCAGGAAGGTGCCTACCTCGGTGGGCGAAAGAAAAGAAGATTTGGGTCCCTTAAGTGGGATCCAAGCTATATTGACTCCTCGAGTCCTCGCAGGATTTTACCCTTCCCTCATCGCAGGACACAAGTCCAAAAGCAGCCGAGGCAGAAACCCGTGGTGTGTTTCGGGTTTGTTTGCTTAAAAAAATACTAACAATGCGCCTTCTTTAATCTGGAAAAGACGCGTCCTCCCAAACTGACGGCGGGGGCGCCGTGGCTGGCAAGCGACGTCGGGCAACTCTGCCTGATGCTTTCCACGACAGTCCTTTCGACCATCTAGAGCACCCCACTGTGCGACTCCCCCCCCCCGCCCTTAAAAGAAGCCCTGCCTGGGTTGCCTAGGGGCTCAGCCCTCTTCTCCGTGTGCAACTAAGTGCAAACACATGCGCCCACCTTGCCTCGAGGCAGCGATGCAATTGCCCCTCGATCAAGTCCTCTCTTGGGGAGGGGGATGCACAGAGTCCTTTCACCCCGGACCTCAAAACACATATCTGCAGCCCGATCCTATCCATGTATCCTGAGAGTGGAAACACATGAGCGGAAACTAGGATGTGGGAAAAAATATTTAAGTTATCGCTTGAATCCAACAAGGATAATAAGAGGCAGCAACTGGAGGGTGGCTCCCTTTTTCCTTCCCTTGGTACCACTTAAACTGGGAGGTAAGACACACTGAGATAAGTTTCAGCCATAGTGGAACACGTCGTGTACGTGTGAATCGCTGCAGTAGATCCTAGACATGCTGGCTTAGAAGTTGGCTTGTGCGTAATGGGGTTTATTGTGCTTGGAGCAATAGGGGTTTATTACACATATTGGAAATTGAACACAGGGTTGCATCTTTTAATCCCCCTCCCCTTTATGACTTAGTTTTTCTAGGTTGGAGGGGGCAGGAAAAGTCGATATAGTCAGGGGTCTTCGAGAGCAATCAGTGTTTTTTGAATGCAATAGGCAAAGAAAGGGGTTGTCATGGGGAAATTTTGCGGGTGCGGAGATAAAGAAGAGACGTGTAAGGTGACGATCTGCGCCCACCCCCCACCCCCGTTATCCCAAGCAGTTTGCTTGTTTTAAAACGAACTGTCTCTGAAACTTTTGATATCTTTATCAGTTTCCTTGACTCCGAAGCCGTTTCACCCGGAGAGGCTGCCTACATATTTACAATTGGATCGTGTAAGGGTGGCAAGGGGGAGTCGAGTCCTGATATATCAAATCGCCAGAGACTAATCTGTGCGAGTGTGTGCGCGTGCTCTTCAGGAGGTGCAGTGCTGGTGTGTGTGCGCGCGCGCGCCACCTTGAAGGAGCGTCTAGCAGCCTTGAAAACGTCGGGGTTACTTTTCTGAGCCTATGGTGCCCCCTCTGGATGGAAAGGAGAAGGACACTTGATCTGCAGCAAAGGTGATTTGTTTATATATGTAAGTCACTGTAAAAGTTCCAAGAAAAGTTTGAAAGGAGAGTGGAAAAAGTGCACGGAAAGCAAAGCAAAAAGGCAATGGAATGGCGTCTGTCCTAGGGAAGGCAACATGACAGCTCATGATTTAAAGAGTTTGCAATGCGGGAAGCGCCCACAACTGACGGGCTGTCGAATTGCTAAGCGAGACGGTGGGATGCGCACATGACGCCTCGATAGATGGATTATCAAAAGGCGAATCAATCGCAAACTGCGCCCACTTTCTCTCCTTAGCCGTTTCTCTGGCGCAGCCAAGCTGTTCGGCTGTGCCAGAGCGCATCCCCGTGCTGTGCATTCTTTATATCCGTCGGAAAACTTTTTCCTCCTGCTGTGTCACCTACTTTTAAGGAAATATTGTGGAAACATTGCAAAGCCAATAGGTATTTATATGTATGTATGTGCGTGTGTATATATAGAGAAGACCTGAGGTTAGTAGGCATAGCATCTGATTAAAAAAAAAATCAAAAACATTTCACAACAGACGTCTCTGAAACGAGATCCATTTGAATATATATATATATATGAAACGAAGAAGAAAACTTCTTTCTCTTTCTCCGTGGTTTGAGCAGCGGGGCGGGGAGCGATGGGGATAAATTTCGAGGCATAATGCACCCCTTGCGCCTGCTTTGCGTCTGGCTTTGGAAGAGAGGATGTCAGCGAGCCTAACAAGTAAATCCAAGCACTGTCTTTACGATGAAGGATCACGCTTGAGGAAGAAAATCCTGAATTATAGGGATTTAAAATATATTAGATCCCTCCCGGCAGGATGTGTAGCTGATGATCATTCCCATAAGATCAACCCTTTCTAAAAAAGATGCGTAGCCCATGTGCAGGTTTACTGTACTTGAAAGTAAGTCTCGCTGCTTTCCGTGGCGCTTACTCCCTAGTTAAGCCCCTGGGTTGGATAGTAGCTTGTACCTGTTGACTTTTATGGTGGAAAGTCTTATCTGCTTGAAATAGAAAGTTGGTCATGTTATGTTCCTACACAGCAGATCACTCTCAGCGTGATATTTTGGAGGAGGGTGTTACTGTCATTCACACACACACACACACACACACACACACACTAACCCTACTTTGCACAGTGTAAGGCCAGAGTTAGGGATATTAAAGATAACCATTTTTAAAAGGAGTCGTCCTAGCCTAAATATATAGCGTAGAAGGGGTGGTGGTATTTAAAACTAAACCTCTGGGTCAGATTCTCACGCCGTGAATTGCAGTGCAGCGCTGAGGAAGTCACCCTCGCCTTCTCTTCCTGAAACTTTTAAGTATGGATAAAGCATTAGGATGAGCAAACAAAAAAACAACAAACCCTCCCATAGGAGAGGTGAGTCAGAAAAATCACTGGATTCAAAGCTAGCGGGGAGACAAATGGACAGACAGACAGACAGACAGACAGAGAGTCATACAGAGGATCTCTAAGCTCTTTCCGAGTGAGAGAGCGAGCGAGCAAGCATTTGTTCTGCAGTTTTACCCGAGCGATGACGTATCTGCTAGGGAAGATTTCGTGCCTTTTCTTCAGCAGAAATCTGCCCAGATCAAGAAGTAGAAAAAGAAAGGAGAAGAGTTTACTCGGAGGAATATATAGCGCAAGAGTTGGGAAGTACAAAGGCTCAACTGCAGCGCGCGACAAACTTTCTCTTTCCCTCCTCCCTCCCTCTCTGCCCCCCCCCCCCTATTTTCCTCTCTGAGATCTGCGCTCATTTCTCCCCTCCCTTCAGAGAGCGGCGAGGAAGGAGGGGGAGAGAGAGAAAACTTTTCAGCCAATCAGCTGTGTGCCAGCCCTCCAGGGGCAGGCCTGCCATTGGCTGAAAGTTTCTAAGGTGAAATAGCAGAGGAGAGTATTTATTAAAGAGACCCAGAGAGAAAGTTAGTAGAGCTGAGCTTGAAGCCGACTAGGTGATTTTGGGAGCCTATATATATATATAAAGAATATATATATTCTTTTTTCTCCTTCTCTACCTTCCAAACTCCGAGGAACTTTTTCTCCTTCTTTTTTGAAAGGGGTGGAATATATATTTTAATATATATTCTTCCGACAGCCCCTCATTGACTATCCACGAAAAAGCTGCCCACATGTCCGTTGCTTGAGAGCAAATATCTGCAGCAGCAGCAGCAGCAGCGATTTTGCAAAAGCGTCCGAGATCCGAGGTCTTCTTTCCAGTTTCTGCAAGCCAGGCGGGACATTTTTGGTGCCCCTTGCGAACTTTTCCTTGTCGTTGCCGCTGGGCTCGCCTCTTTTCATGCAGTTTTAAGAGACCCTGCCACTTTCGCTTTTTCACCCCTCCCCACCCTCCTCTTCCTCCCCCCACCCACCCCCTCTTCCCACCCCCTCTTGCTCGCTTTTTTCATTCCCACCGATATCCTCCCCCGGGTCGCTTTCTCGCATGAATCTCCTCGACCCTTTCCTGAAGATGACCGAGGAGCAGGAGAAGTGCCTGTCCGGCGCCCCCAGCCCCACCATGTCGGACGATTCGGCCGGCTCCCCTTGCCCGTCGGGCTCCGGATCGGACACCGAGAACACGCGTCCCCAAGAGAACACCTTCCCCAAAAGCGACCCGGACCTGAAGAAAGAGAGCGACGAGGACAAGTTCCCCGTGTGCATCCGAGAAGCCGTCAGCCAGGTCTTGAAGGGCTACGACTGGACGCTCGTGCCCATGCCCGTGCGCGTGAACGGATCCAGCAAGAACAAGCCCCACGTCAAGCGCCCCATGAACGCCTTCATGGTGTGGGCGCAGGCCGCGCGCAGGAAGCTGGCAGACCAGTATCCGCACCTGCACAATGCCGAGCTGAGCAAGACGCTGGGCAAACTCTGGAGGTAAGCGCTGGGGATGGGCGCAACGGGGGGAAGGAAGCGGGTTGCCAAAGGGGCGCTGGCACGCTTGCTCCGGAGGAAGCGTGCAGAGGATCGCAGCCCATAGTTAGAGGGACGGGGAGGGTCTCCATGGTTTGATTGTTTAGCTTCAGGGGTGCCAACTTGAATAAAATATTCAATAAATAACCATGTCAAAAGACATGGTGTACGCACATAATTTAAATGGCAATGCCCGTCAACTTTTTTTGGGGGGGTCGGCCCCCTCAAATATTTTATGAGGGGTGCGAAGGAACCTCAGCCCCTAGAAGTTGGCTCCTGTGCTTCGTTTTGCATCACCACGCCTTGGCAAAGTCTACTTTCCGCCACTCGGGGTCTGTCTGTGTGCAGCATAGGAGCCAGTCCTAGGGGCCGAGGTTCCAAAGTTGCGCCCCCCACCCCCACCCCCACCCCCAGTTAATGGCCATTGCCATTGAAATGGTGTTTGTGTGCCACGTCTTGGGATCGATAATGTGGGATGGGGCTTGTCTGGAAACCACACACACACACACACACACACACACACACACACAAAATATTTTATTCAAGTTTGCCTCCCTGCTCTGCAGGAGCAGGGCCAGAAGGGAGAAATTGCACGCGTGGGTTGGGTGCGCGCACGAGAGAGAGAGAGAGAGAGAGAGAGAGAGAGAGAGAGAGAGAGAGAGAGAGAGAGAGAGAGAGAGAGAGAGAGAGAGAGAGAGAGAATGTATCTTAACAGGGACAGACGTTTCCAAAGGGGTGGTTGGTGGGAATCTGGGGCTTGGAGATCCCATGCTGAGCTCCTCCTCCTCCGCAGAGGTAGCGTGAAGAGAGCCCAACTAACGCGCAGCTCTTGGAGAGTGTGTCCATTGAACTTCACATGCAGGTGGCAAACCGGGCATTTGGACTGGGTGGGAGCTACTTCTGAGTGCAATCCGATCGGGTTCTGCAAGAGATGTTCTGGATCAAAATGTCGTTTGTACCTTGGTTTGTGGGCATATATGTTCATAGGAGCTAACTCCTAGAGGGTCCTTCAACCTCCCTCCATTAAAATATTTGAGGGGGCCAGGACCCCCCAAAAAGTTAATGGGCACTGCCATTCAAATAGTGCGTGCGTGCCGTGTCATGTGATCAATTATGCAGGGCAGGGCTTACCTGCCCCCCCCATATTTTATTCAAGTTGGCACCACTGTATGTGTCCATCCATATTTGAGGTCCTGTTTTAGCTTAGGGAAGGGAAGGCCATGCTCTGGTTCGGCAGCATTGCTGTGTTCAATGAGATGCCAACACCGGAAAATAAGGCTGTAATGTATACTTCCCCAGGAGGAAGTCCTAATAAACTCAAAGGGGCTCACAGCAAAGTAGACCTGCATAGGATTGCACTATAACAGCAACTAAATGATGAGGCAGTGCTAAACCCCTTATTTTTAAAGTGGCCTTGAAATTATGCCAAGGAGAGAGCTGTCCCATTAAAAAAATATATGCTGTGGTTACTCTGAAAGGCACTCTGCACATGCCCAGGAATAATTTATTTTGTACACACCTGCCCATTAAAAAACAAACACATTACAAGGTTGAGCTCTGACAACTCAAGCCCTGTTCTCAAGACAAAACATGAATGGCACACGTTTGGGTATGTGATGATTGTTGGTGTAAGTTGGCAAGTGTGGACCAATAGGAGGTTGAGTCGGAAAGATGACTTGCAACAGGAGGGAGGGGGAGAGGGAGGGAGCAGGGAGTTAAGAGAAAGTGAGTCAACTGATTGAAACATAAGCTTGTGACTTTCCACAAGAAAAAGAGAGAGAGAGATCAATGGTATTTGCAAATGAAAGGTTCATGTTGTTGTTGTTGTTGTTGTTGAGTTTAGCTATAAAAAAATGGTGGGCAGTTTGTGCTGGTGGCACCCAAAGTGTTGGCTCCTAATCTGTATTTGTGTGAGTGTGTCCTGGGTTAGTTGGTGGGGGTGGGTGGGTGGGAATTGATTGATGGCTCCAACCAAATTCCAAGTAAGGGGCCAGAGTCCCTGTAGTGGCCGATTTTTGTTATGTCTTTTTTGAAAGTAGCCAAAACACTCTGCTAATTTCTTGCAAGAGGAGCAGAGTTCTCAAAAGGGACCCTAAGATGATGTAGAAAAGGAACAGGCAGAGGCAAACTTAGCAGTACTGGACAACCAAGTCCTTTTCCTGACAGTGCTCAGAGGTCCCAGAGAAAGTTTCTAGTCTGCTCCTAAAAAGGGGGGGGGGGAGAGAGAGAGAGAGAGAGAGAGAGAGAGAGAGAGAGAGAGAGAGAGAGAGAGAGAGAGAATGCTCAGATAGCAGGATGTCTAAAAACTGCCTTCCTTGCCAGCTTTGCTATGCCGCTAGGACATTTTGGCATAATGTCCTATGTTCGCATATATCTGGATCGTGACCTTGGTATGACCAGAAGCCCATTTTGCACAACTTTGCAGCTTTCAACAGCTGCCTGGGACAGTGCTCTTGCAGACAGGCTCATATTTATTTAATTTTTTTGCAAAATGAAATATGACCTAAGTGCTACATTCTGGAAATCTCTGCAGTTGACACCATTGTATGTAACCACAAGGCCCTTTCTGTCTCGCCCAGGTTATTGAACGAGAGTGAGAAGCGCCCATTTGTGGAGGAGGCGGAAAGGCTGAGGGTGCAGCATAAAAAAGACCATCCAGACTATAAGTACCAGCCGCGAAGGAGAAAGTCGGTCAAGAATGGGCAGGCTGAGCAAGAGGAAGGATCTGAGCAAACTCACATCTCCCCGAATGCCATCTTCAAGGCCCTGCAGGCAGATTCTCCCCAGTCTTCATCCAGCATGAGTGAAGTGCATTCCCCTGGAGAACATTCTGGTAAGTGTGCCGTGTGCTGTGGTTCTACTCGTAGAAATAATAGAATTGTAGAGTTGTTAGGGGTCATCTAATCCAACCCCCTGCAAGGCAGGAATATGCCGTTGTCCCGTATGGGGACTGAACCTGAAACCTTGGCATTACCAGCACCACACTGAGCTGTCTATTATTCTTTTAATGAATTAGGCTGCTCCCATTCAGGTGGATGCAGAAAAAGAGCGCACTTAGCGATCTATTGCCCTTATGCATCCTGAAGCATCTCTATAGAACAGGATAACAGGTACGATAGGGGCAAAGCACGTGCAGAAGTGTGTGTCCTCTTTAGGTGACAGGTCATTGGCCACCACTGTCAGCAAGTACGTCTCACGGACGACAGCATACAGCATCATTTGCACACATTTCTCTTTGCATAAGGTAATTGCTTCTGCCAGCAAAACGTCCCAATCCAGTTTGCACCTTTGCAAACCAGCTCTATAAGCTGTCCTCTTTTTCAGCAGAGCACAGTCTCACAGGTACAAATTTCTTTGGCTGTACAAAACAACTGATCTAAGGAGCCATGCAGCTATCTTCAGTGGCAATTCCTTATTACTGGTCACCCTACCACCACCCTCTCCTTTCACTCACCTCCAGACAGAGTTAACCATTAATGGAATTATCATCGTAATACAACACCTCCTGCTTATATATTTTAAAAAATGGCTGCTGTTAGATTTCCAGTGCTTTATGGCACTCTGTCTGGACCCCTTATCAGTAGGAAGATAGGCCCAGGTGTGGCCTGCCTGCAGTTTTGACTTCAAAGGGGTGGAGGGGAAAGTAGCATGCTGACTCTGACAGATGCCGTTTCTCTTCTGTTTCCTGCAGGACAGTCTCAAGGGCCACCGACCCCTCCCACTACCCCTAAAACAGATGTGCAGCCCGGTAAGCAGGACCTGAAACGGGAAGGGCGCCCCCTGCAGGAAGGAGGAAGGCAGCCGCCCCACATCGACTTCCGAGACGTGGACATTGGTGAGCTCAGCAGCGACGTCATCTCCAACATTGAGACCTTTGACGTCAACGAGTTTGACCAGTATCTCCCACCCAACGGCCACCCCGGGGTCCCGGCCACCCATGGCCAGCCCGGCCAAGTCACCTATACCGGCAGCTACGGAATCAGCAGCACGGCAGCTGCTCCAGCCGGCACGGGACATGTCTGGATGTCCAAGCAGCCGCAGCAGCCACAGCCGCCGTCTCAGCCACAGCCATCCCAAGCGCCACAGCAGGCCCCGCAGCAACCCCAGCACACCTTGACCACGCTGAGCAGCGAGCCAGGGCAGGCCCAGCAGAGGACACACATCAAGACGGAGCAGCTGAGCCCCAGCCATTACAGCGAGCAGCAGCAGCACTCGCCCCAGCAGATCAGCTACAGCTCCTTCAACCTGCAGCACTACAGCTCCTCCTACCCCACCATCACCCGCTCGCAGTACGACTACACAGACCACCAGAGCTCCAACTCGTACTACAGCCACGCTGCCGGCCAGAGCTCCAGCCTCTACTCTACCTTCACGTACATGAACCCCGCCCAGAGGCCGATGTACACGCCCATTGCAGACACTGCCGGGGTGCCTTCCATTCCTCAGACCCACAGCCCGCAACACTGGGAGCAGCCTGTCTACACACAGCTCACCAGGCCGTAAGGTTTTTGACGGACAGCAAAAAGCGTCTTCAGACTTTGGTGAAAGTTTCTTTTTTAAAAAAAGAAAGAAAGAAGCAGCAGCAAGCTAAACAAGTAAGAGAAAGGAAAATCCCAGAATGCTTTGTGTACTACAGCATCCTTCCGAAATCAGCTGGAGAATCCTGCTCCATAAACAAACATTCCATGGTGAACTTAGAACTTTTGCTTTGGAGGCGATTTTCATTCCCAAAACAGCCAGCTTAGTTCGCCTAGGTATGGACTTGGTGATTATTTTTTAACAATAACTAAAAATGAAAAGCGAATAATTTTTTTATTATTACAAAACTCAAAAGTATTCCTCTGTGAGGAATATGCTCTATTCTAAGTATTTTGTTTCGTTTCGTTTAGTATGTACTGTGTATGATTCGTTACCAATTTGAGGGGATTTTATATGTTAATTGTACTTCTTGTTTTTAGAGAAACTTTTTTTAAAAAAATGCTCCTTATTTTGACAGCTAAACAACACTTAGCAAAATGGCATGCCTTAGCCAGAGGTATTTTTGTATAGTTAATGGTCTTCTGTTTGTAGGCAGCAAAAAAAATGTGGATAAAGGAAAAACAAACCAGTGATCAGTTACTCAATGTGATGTTGTGGATTTGGAAAGAGACTTTATTTTTCCAGCTGGGAAGTAAAAGGGTTTTTTGCGGGGAGGAGGGAGGTTTGAAAGAAAAAGAAGATCTACACCTTAAGCCTTAAAGAAACACTATTGAAAAGCCTTAACAGCAACCCTGCAATATCTTCCAAGAGAGCTTGCGTAATTCTTTCTCTCACTGCCAAGGGGAAATACGAGGCTTCAGAGGAAGACAGTTCAGTTTTTTAAGGTCTGAAGCTCTCTCTTTTTTTTAATGCAACCAGCAACACCAGATTATAATGCCACAAATCCTACCATGACTTGCCTTCTTCAGCTTCTGGCACTGCCCCCTCCCCATGTGCGAAACAGATGCTGACCAGTCCATAGAAAACAGCCCCCCTGCAAAATCCATTATGAACCCAATTTGCAGGGCAGGGCAGGGATATCGACTTTAACAAAGGTCATGGAATGACAGCACTGGTGTGTGTGTTTTTCTTTCTTTTCTTTTCTTTTTTAAAAAAGTATATATATTTATTTTGTGGCGGGGGTGGGGAGAGTTTTTTAATCAAGAGATTTTCCTCCATTTCTCCCTTCCGCATTAGAAGTTCTTGTAATGTAAACAGAAATTCCAGAGTCGGTATATGGTGCCTAATCGTTAAATTATGGTCTAAATCAATAACCCCTTTATTTTATTTATCCCTCTCATTCCCATTTTTTTGGTACTTTTTATTATTATTATTCCTTCAGAATGTGTCTTAGGTTTGTACAAGTATGTCTGCCTCTCTTCTGTTCTCCCTTTCTTCTTCTTTTCCTTCCTGTTTGAGGATAAACTGGAAAAAAATATGCTGTTGTTGTTTTTCATTGTAGACACAAAAGATTGCAAATGTAGTGTATCACTGAGTCATTTGCCTTATTTTCTGCCTCACCTCTTCCAGATTTACATATTGCGCCTGGGAGTAGACAGGCCAGCAGAGTTAAGGTAGTAGAATGGACTGTACCACTTAAGCTTTGATGCTACTGTTGGGGCTGCCATTTTTAATGCTTCCCCCATGGGATTTTTATATTTAAACCCTCCATTGTTGTTGTTTATAATTGCAGGGAGTTCTTTTACAGGGGGTGAGGGGAAGCATTCGAAAGAAACAATACCCCCCAACTTGCAAACCAAAGTGGTACAATCCACTCTACTACCTCCAGATCCCACCACCTTCTATGGGTGTTGTAGGGCAGGCCTTGGTCTGTTCAAGAGAAGCAAAGCAACAGTGGGTGCAGCCACCAATCCCTGCTGCTTTGGAAGCCCTCTTCTTTTCCATGGGGCTTGCACATTTCCATGGGGCTCATATTTGCCCCTTGAAAGCTCGATGGAAATGAACGACAGTTGCGGAGCAGCGGTTCTGGACTGGTAGCTGCCAAAGTGTGCAGCTCATCTTCCACCTCTTCACACTGTGTGATTTGGGAGGGTATTTAGGGCAAGGAACTGACCTTTGGTGAAGCGGTGGCTGAACAGTTAAGGATTGCTTTTTTAAAAAAAAAAGATAGCCAACTTTTTTATTTAAAAAAAGTTATATTTGTTAATGTTTTGTAGGGAATACAGTAGAAGAAAATCTTAAAGCACTCTTATAATATGGTATCTTTTCTACTTCTATATTAAAAAAGCAGATATTTCTAAAGTATTTCTGTAACTTAAAAACAATCTTTCCTTTTTTTAAAAAATCAGTTTTAGGTAAGGTTGGGTTTCCGTTTTGTTTCCGTTTTGGTCATTTTGTTTGCAAATCCCTTTTGGTTCTCTGTACAACTTACCTTTTTGTATATTATTGTTTGCAATAAATATACGTTTTATTAAACTTTAAATGAAGTGGAGCTTGTTTAACTGCCGTATCCATAACTGAAGCAATGTTACCTCCCTATTTAATATAAAAATGGCCAATGAATTTTTGTTGTTGTTCTTTAGTCATTTAGTTATGTCGGAATCTTCATGACCTCATGCCAGGCACTCCTGTCTTCCACTGCCTCACACAGTCTGGTCAGGCTCATGTTTGTAGCTTCGAGAACACTGTCCAACCATCTTGTCCTCTGTCGTCCCCTTAACACTCTCCAACCATCTTATCCTCTGTCTTCTCCTTGTGCCCTCCCCTTCTCCTTGTGCCCTCCCCTTCTCCTTGTGCCCTCAATCGTTCCCAACATCAGGGTCTTTTCCAGGGAGTCTTCTCTTCTCATGAGGTTGCCAAAGTATTGGAGCCTCAGCTTCAGGATCTGTCCTTCCAGTGAGCACTCAGAGCTGATTTCCTTCAGAATGGATCGGTTTGATCTTCTTGCAGTCCATGGGACTCTCAAGAGTCTCCTCCAGCACCATAATTCAAAAGCATCAATTTGTCAGCAATAAACCTTCTTTATGGTCCAGTTCTCACTTCCATACATCACTACTGGGAAAACCATAGCTTTAACCATTAGATCAATACATACCTGTCACTGATCCAATGGATCTGCCCTCCCCAGTTCTCAAACTATATCCAGTTCCTGTGGCCCACTCAGAATACTCTTAAATTGGATAGATTAATCCATGTCTCCCATAGAGGTAATGTTGGTATATGTGCCCAGGGCTATTTTTTCTAGAAAGAAGGTGCCAGAAATCACCATCCTCTCCTCTTCCCTGCTGTGGGACCTGCAATGGTGCCGACCCAAAAGGTGCCAGAACTGCACTCCTACTGAAAGAAGTCTTGCGTACAGCTCTGCAAACAGATTAAGGAAGAGAGGCACCATTTCATAGTTACCAACCCACCCAGGAATTTTCACGACTTCACATTTCCAGTATCTCCACTGATACTTGGGCTGCTTCTGAGATTATTCCTTAGTGGAGGAGTTTCCAGACCCTGAAATGGAAACAGGGTTTTCAGACCATAGGAATAACAAGTCATCTCTGACTGCCATTGCCTATATCAGACTGATTCCCAGCACAAGTCAAAGGACTGACGGAGGGTGAATGGACTGGCTTTGTGTGTCATCCCCCCCCCCCCCGCACCCCACCCTGGTCACACAATGTATGCAAATGCCAGACCCTCTCCAAAGGTACCACCTTGAAATTTCAAACATAGTTGCACCATTTGTAGATAACCCATGAAAGAAATTGTGCACCATTCACACATGCCCTTAGGGAAAAGCACCTTTGGGTAAATGGAGAATTTGAATGGGGAAAGCAGCAATCGGGGTGAGGGCTTGTTTTACTCATTTAGGATATTTCCATCCAGCCCTTCATCATAACAGAATGGGGTACAGTGCACAAAATGAAATGCACTCCAAACCTTTCCTGACATGTCTCACTCTTTTCTCTCCTCCCCATTAAATGTACATCCTGCCTTTTCTTCCCCCAAAATGCCTAGGATAGTCTACAAAAAAGCAATAAAACAATACATTGATTTTTTTTTAAAAAAAAGCAATTAAGAACATCTAAAAACTTTTTTTTTAAAGCTGTAGGGATATTTTTGCACACATTTGCATTTCATTTAAAGGTAGCCTTTTCATACACAACTTCAGATGTAACCTTCCTAAGAATAGAAGGAAAGGGGGGACAGCTCCCCAAGGTTAGAATCAAAATACAACTAATACACTAAAAATATAGAATCAGACATTATGACAGACCACCACCACAGTGGTCCTATGGATAGACTTGGGCCTTGGGGGGGGGGTGGTCCTAGATTCCACTTAAAGCTCCATGAACAAACCATTTTGTGGTTTTAGGCAGATCATAGTCTGGCAGCCTCTGATCACATCTGTAAAAATGAGACTTGCTTCATAAGGCTCATGTGGGGATGATGAACCAGACCAGGCATGGAAGGAAGTTTCCTTCAGACATTGAAACTATAATTTAAGACAGCCTCTGTCCGTTGATTTAAATGGTTTATGCATAGCTTATTGTAGTCCCTCCAAGTGTCCCTATTTTCCAGGGACATCCCTGATTTGGGGAAGCCAACCCGTTTCTGATTTGATACCAGAATGTCACACTTTTCCTTACGACATCCTGGTTTTCATCGGACAAATGTTTAAGGATATGGAATTATCCGACCCCCGAGCTGTCTGAAGACAATCCTGTACAGCGGAAGCTCGGGTTGCGAATGTGATCCGTGCGGGAAGTACGTTCGCAACCCGCAGCACCGCGTCTGCGCATGTGTGGGTTGTGATTCGGTGCTTCTGTGCATGTGCAAAGCATGATTTAGCACTTCTGTGCATGCACAAGCAGCCGAAACCCAGAAGTAATCCGTTCTGGTTCTTCTGAGTTCGGCGCAGTGCGCAAGCCGAAATCATGCAACCCAAAATCACGAAGCTTCTGTAGCCTGAGGTATGACTGTATAGGGAAGTTTTTTAAAAAAATGTTTACTGTTTTATTATGTTTTTATATATGTTGGAAGCCACCCAGGGTGGCTGGGGCAACCCAGTAAGATGTGTGGGGTATGCATAGTAAAAATTCAAAATCATGATTATGGAATGGGACCTTCCTATTTTCACTGGAGAAATGTTGGAGTGCATGCAATTTTGTGCTGGGGCTGCAAAAGAAAAGTGGACAAGTCACGTGCAAAAGTGGCATACACGGTTTTAAGCACGATGGAGGAAGGATGCGAGGTAGACTGTTTGCTTTGGCATGAATCACTCGGGGAGTTTTTAAGATCATATTGACTCTCAGGTTTTCTCCAGCAAAACAAACAGATGAAATCACTCCCTGGACCTCTCTGTTCTTCTAAACCCCTAGCTTTGCTGCTCTTCCTTGCCCTGAAGGCTATTGGTGTCCTCTTTGTGGGATTTCTGCCCACACACATTTTTGTTGTATGGTATGTATACATCTGGGAAACCTGGGACCCTCATACAAACCAGCGTGTGGCCCCTGCTGCAGATTCCATCCAGGAACCATCTGGGCACAGGACAGAGTCTTTCGAGCCAGAGCAGTTGAGAAAACCAAAAGAAAAGTGAAATCTTTTATTATTCAGGTAGGCAGACAGTGACCTAGATTTGATTGCTTCTGTTTAGTATCTTTGCGTTCAGTTTAGTTGTGGTTCTCATTGACTGTCCTATATATTTTCCAGGTTTCTCGTTGTGAGCTGCCTCGCAATATGGTTTCATTTTAAAGGTGGGAGACAGATGAGTTTCAAATCAAAGAGGAATTTGGGGTTGGAGAAACCACACAGATTGGGAAAGAATGCAAAAGCTCCCCTCCCCCGCCAAGGAATGTGAATTCAGTCCCATGTAGAAGAGGGCCTCAGGAATTATCTCCCCTCTTCCTTCTCTCACAGTCCCTGCCGTCCAATCTAGCTTCTTCCTCTATTGCCCTTTAGGGTCAGTCCATATGACCATTAGGAGGCGCATGTTGACTTACTGCCTGTGGGGATGCGCACCATCTGTGAAATTGCATCATGGATCTAGGGTAGAAATCTGTCACTCTCTTTCATTTTAGGTTCAGTTCCACTCGACAGGCAAGACCGAAGGAAAATATTTTCAGCTGGACGTTACTTAATATCCCAAGAAGTTGGAAGACACAATACATTCAGAGTAAAAAATTCTAGGTCTACACTAGATGCTTCAGTAAATAAGAACAGGAATGCAAATATATTGAGAGTGAAATATGAAGAGATGTAAAGATGCTAAATAGAAATAAATATACGGTATACCAGAACCTATAAATAAGCAAATGAAAATGAGAGAATCAGTGCAGCTCTGGATGTGGCAAAAGAAGAATAGTCTGGTTGGGGGTCGCCTAAGATTCCATGGCTCCTCTTCTTCCTCTGTAAACTACATGTGGCATTGGAGTTGGCTTTCCACACTATCCGGAATATCACTTTTTTCTGTATGTACCGGTACATCCCACTATGCTCCTTCCACACTAGTGGCATACCCACCAACATTTCTCCAATGAAAATAGGGATGTCCTATTCCCTCCTCCTCCTCCTCCTCCTCCTCCTCCTCCTCCTTCTTCTCTCCTACCCATCTGACTGGGTTGCCCCAGACACACTGAGCAGCTTCCAACATATATAAAAATATAATAAAACATTTAACATTTAAAACATTCAACATTTAAAAACAGTGCTGACTTTAGAAGTCTTCTAAAGGTTGTATAGTTTCTTATCTCCTTGGCTTGGGGAGGTCACCTAACTCCATACCCTCCAACATTTCTGTGATGGAAACATTCTAAGGAAAAGAGTGACATTCCAGGATCAAATCAGAAACCAGGATGGCTTCTGTAAATCTGGGACTGTCCAAGGGACAATTGGAGGGTCTGTAGTGACTATGACATAGCTGCTGTGGGTGGGCCAGTTCCCCTGAACTATATATTGTGGGGTTTTTGTGGCATGACACCCCTTTCTTTTGCTGCCCATAGCAGCCATTATGTGCTATCACTCGTGGCACTTTTATCATGATATAAGTAAAGGTAAAGGTACCCCTGCCCGTACGGGCCAGTCTTGACAGACTCTGGGGTTGTGCGCCCATCTCACTTAAGAGGCCAGGGGCCAGCGCTGTCCGGAGACACTTCCGGGTCACGTGGCCAGCGTGACATCGCTGCTCTGGCGAGCCAGAGCCGCACACGGAAACGCCGTTTACCTTCCCGCTGGTAAGCGGTCCCTATTTATCTACTTGCACCCGGAGGTGCTTTCGAACTGCTAGGTTGGCAGGCGCTGGGACCGAGCAGCAGGAGCGCACCCCGCAGCAGGGATTCGAACCGCCGACCTTTCGATCGGCAAGCCCTAGGCGCTGAGGCTTTAACCCACAGCGCCACCTGCGTCCCTTTATCATGATATAAATACCTGCTAAATCTGTTCTAGGTTCCCTCAACCCTCTTGAGCAGATGTTCTCCAGTGTTTAAGGTAGAAGTAATCCCCACCCCCTTCTTCAGATGCCAGGGACCGAAACTGGGACATTCTGCACAGAAAACAGATGTTTTGCCCCTGAGTTACAGTCCGTCCCTTTATGAACCCATGGCAATCTCCACATCACAAGCAGACGGTCACAAGCAGCCTGCTTCTGTAGCTCTGAAAATATACCCTCTAGTCCAGGGGCCCCCAAATTTATTAGGCATACCGCCCCTTTTCAGGGGAAGAAATGAAAAAGCTTAGCAACCCCCTGGAAATCTACCTTCTTTAAGCAAACAAGCAGAAAGATGCAGAGGCAAATTTGTGTTTTTCATGTAGAGTGGAACCTCAGGTTGCAGATGTAATCCGTGACGGAGGCACGTCTGCAACCCACAGCCTTGGCATCCTGAAGCGCCACGTCTGGCGCAATTTGGCGTTTCTGTGCAGGCGTGAACAGCAAAACCCAGAAGTAACCCATTCCGATACTTCCGGGTTTCCCGTGGTCCACAACCTGAAAACACGTAACCTGAAGCGGCCATAACATGAGGTATGACTGTATCTATATTTTTACCTACGTCCTATATCTTGCATTTTGTGTGTTTGTTTGGAAAATAATCACTACGACTTTAACGCAATGTTACACCAGTAAGTGTCGTTACACAACAGATGAAACATGTATGTATGATTTTTCAAAATTTTCTTCTTTCTTTATGCTTCCACTACCCCTTGTTTTTATTCAGCCCCCCCCCATCTGCACCCGAGGCTACTACCGCCCCCTGGATCATTCCAGTGTTCCCAGGGGGTGGTGGCAGAGCAAGCCGATCGGGCATCTGAGGCATTGCATGACCTGTACCTAGAATGCTTCACGGGGCCTCCGAGGAGTCTGCCTGCCTCCTCCCACTCAGCTGCCCCACGGCCGAGGGGGAGGTGGTGGACTGACTGTTTGAGGCAGCATGGAGCCTGCGGGCACCCAAACCACCGCGTCACTCCCAGGAGAGATGCGTGGCTCGGGCACGCTGCAGGCCCCGTGGTGAGTGCCGCCTGGCATTTTGCCACCCCCCTCAGTGGTGACACCCAGGGTGGCCCGCCTCCACTGCACCCCCCCCTCCTCCACCCCTGGGTATCTCCCACTTTGGGAAACACTGTTCTAGTTCAACAAACATGGCAGCGGTTTCAGATGGGCTTTGGCATAAGTGACTCCGATGTCTCTCCTATAGCAAATCTGATCATGTGAACAAAGCTTTCACTCCTAAACCTAGAAGTTCAAACACCTGTCACTCTTCTCATGCCGGCACTGCGCTGAGCCAAGAATTTTCTCTTGGGGCTTGTGACACTGACAGATGCCTTCTCTTGAGAAATGTACATTAAGGACTAGAGCCACATTTCAACACAAAGGTGAAAGCCTTTCCCATTAACTCCACTCCTTTCGAAATGACATTTGGGACTGACGTTTCGTGACTAGCTGAGACACATCAGCATATCGGCACAATAACTTCCCCTGTTTTGAGCGACTTTGGGAAAACACAAAAGAAGTTCCAGGCTGTGGAGAGACTCACATTCCAAGCCTACTAAAGTTTGAAGCAAACACCTGTTCTGCAGTGTCTTTCAGCTACATATTTGTCTGACTCCTGTGCCAGCTGTTTGTCCTGTGAGGGCCAATGTTTCTCCCGAAGATGCATGGTTAAGGAAAAATAGCTGCTGCTTACATGGGCTGCAAAGGCTTTTAGTGAAGATCAGTCTAAATGTTGTTTTTGTGTGTGTGTGTTTCTTTTTAAAGTAGCCAGACAGCACCCGTGGAGTATTGAACTGCCATTAAGCAATTAGTGATTCTGCAAATGTAGAGTCGAAGTAACCGCTAGGCTAAGCCGGCCCCAGTCTAAATATTGTTGTATTTTGGGGAGGAGGGGACCCCATACACCCTAGAAATTGAGAAATGGTAGGATTTTGATGATTTGGGGTATGAAGGGAGAAAGACGAGCTGCAGAAGAATTCCTGGGCTAGCTTATACAAAAAATGACCTGGCCAAGCTAGGGCAATTAAGAAACAATACAGGGCCCTTGAGAGCATTGGCAATGCAAGAGAACTGTCCCCACCCCCTTGCCCTGAGGTGTGAACAGAAACTGGGGGTTTGGAAGGTTGCCAGGGTAGCTGAGTGTGAGGTGACTGGAAAAGAAAGCTTTTAGCAGAGTGTTCTGGGAAGAAGAAGAAAGAAGAAAGAGTGGGATCCATCTTGGGAAGGATGGCTAGGAGAGATGAGTGAACTCCAGGGCTACAGTGCTTTGGGAGACAAGCCCCTCTTGAAACGACCATGCTGTAAGATCTGGACTTCTTCCATGGAGACTGAAGGTGTATACTGGTAAATAAGCCATTTTTCTTAAAGCTACAACAGTCTTCGCCATGTTCTAATTCTCCAAAGGAGTACTGACCCTGGGTGAGTGTCTGAAATCCCCTGGAGTCTTGCAGAGTGTGTGTGTGGGGGGGTGGCACCCAACTTTTGTAAAAAGATTACCGTATATGGCTGGGAAAGTGGCCGAGAAAAGCAATCAGTCTACAGCTGTAAACCTCGCACAGCATCACCAACGAACAGACGGAAACCAATTCACATGACCAAGGTTGAATTCATGCCACCAGTGGAAAGTGGAATAGAGTTCAGCACCCTTACATGCAAGTAGACCAGTTAATAGTTGGGTCTAAATTATGATAGCTTTACTACGGTGTCTTCTGCCCTACTAAAGCCAACAGTATGAAAAGCCTGGCTGTACCACTCAGACCCCAGTTCCTGCCTTCATGTATTCCACTTCCTACATAGTGCTATCTGAATCATACTCTTTTGCAAGATCAGGCCAGAATATTGTCTCAAGTGAAAAGCACCCCACATTGTGCATGGTATACCAGCACGTCAAACTGAAGGCTAGACTAGGGTTGTCATATTTCAAAAAGTGGAAGTCCAGGCACACAGTTTCTGACGGCCAAAACCCAGCTATGGCTGGGAAATGTCAGACGTATGGCAACCCTAGGCTAGACGGCCTCCCATGTGTTGTAGATTTTTGAGGTGATGTTTACTGAGACCTTTTGTGGCTGCTGTAGGAGACATTAGTAGCCACAGTGGTTTGAGTAGTGAGTTTTTGACATGGAGGAACATTCAGAAATGAGAGCTTTCACCTGTGGCAAGAAATGATGCAGCCAGGAAGGAAGACTGTGGCATATGATTTATCCTTGAGCATCTGATGTGGTGGGCTTATGTTTACAAAAGCTTATGCCACAGTAAATCTTTAATGCGCCACAAGACTCTGTGTGTGTTTTGCATGCGCAACAATATCTTTGCCTGGAATATTTCTGGGCGCAGAGATGGGCAGTGGCTGAGTTGAACCAAGTGGAGAACTGGAAATGAAGTGAATTGTGTCATCTTTTGTGCTTGGCCTGGGCAGAACAAAGTGAGGGGGCGGGCAGAGACCGGCCTATGAAGCACAAGGAAGTTTGTAAGGCAGGTTTGGCCAAGGAGGAAATAAATTTGGGTGCACAGACAACTCAAAAGCGAGGGAGCTCTGGCAATGTGGCAGGACAAGTTTGAGAACAGGTTGCGAGTGCTGCTGGCTAGAAAGCAGAGGGGCTGCACACAGGCGAGACAGAGGTGTGGGAGCAAGGTGCGCAACTCCCAGCTTTTGCCAAATTGCATCAGTGCTTTTTCTTTGCACATCCTCCCACTGTTGAGGATACCCTGGCCCATTTCTTCTTTCTGAAAAGCTACTGCTGCCGCTGCTTGCACTGGAAAATGAAACAAAGAAAAGAAAGCAGGTAGCAGAGAATTTTTATTCCTGCGAGTTCCTCATCATCACATGGATGCCAGAGATATGAGAGGGACACAGCCACATGAGCGGAACCCGTTGTGCAGTCAGGGGTTTGTGTAGCCACTGTCCATATGGGGTTTGCTCCTTTACAGAAATGTGGCTCCAGCAGGGCTACAGCTAAAAGCCACTTGAGTAAACCTAGGATGAAATGCCAATGTGTAACTTCAGATCACAGATTCTCTCTCTCTCTCTCTCTCTCTCTCTCTCTCACACACACACACACACACACACACACACACACACACACACCTTCTTGCATCCTCCATTCTCACGCCAGCAGAACCCAAAACAATCTTCCATCCTTGACTGCACTGCACAGGGTGACACTTTCAGCCAGCCCCCTTTGTTTGTGCACAGGGCAAAATTCAGAGGAGCAATGGGAGCCATCAGTCAGTCACCTGCAAAGTCTAATGCATTTGTCCTTCTTATCTGTTGCCCTGCTTCTCTGCCTGCAGCCCCCACAGCAGCTTTTCTTGGGTTCCATGATCACTGCAGATGGTGACAGAAGTCACAAGATTAAAAGACGCCTGCTTCTTGTGAGAAAAGCAACGACAAACCTAGACAGCATCTTAAAAAGCAGGGACATCACCTTGCCAACAAAGGCCCATATAGTTAAAGCTATGGTTTTCCCAGTAGTGATGTATGGAGGTGAGAGCTGGACCATAAAGAAGGCTGATCGCCAAAGAATTGATGCTTTCGAATTATGGTGCTGGAGGAGACTCTTGAGAGTCCCATGGACTGCAAGAAGATCAAACCTATCCATTCTTAAGGAAATCAGCCCTGAGTGCTCACTGGAAGGACAGATCCTGAAGCTGAGGCTCCAATATTTGGCCACCTCATGAGAAGAGAAGACTCCCTGGAAAAGACCCTGATGTTGGGAAAGTTGAGGGCACAAGGAGAAGGGGACGAGATGGTTGGACAGTGTTCTTGAAGCTACTAACATGAGTTTGACCAAGCTGCAGGAGGCAGTGGAAGACAGGAGTGCCTGGCGTGCTCTGGTCCATGGGGTCATGAAGAGTCAGACATGACTAAATGACTGAACAAGACACACACACACACCTATATCTATCTATCTATATCTATCTATCTATCTATCTATCTATCTATCTATCTATCTATCAACTATCTATCTATCTATCATCTATCATCTATCATCTATCATCTATCATCTATCTATCTATCTATCATCTATCTATCTATCTATCTATCTATCTATCTATCTATCTATCTATCTATCTATCATCATCATCATCATCTATCATCATCTATAAATTCAAGAGTCTCTTATATCTTCAGTGAAACCCAGTTTGCTTCAGAACACAAATTTGAATTCAAGTTTCCCTGGTCAAGTCTATCACACCACACAATTTAGCCTCCTTGATATTTCAGTAAAGGTCCCTGAAAAGCCAGCATGGGTCCACCTGATCGCTTGAGCAACCATTTCTTCCTGAAACACCTGTTTCAAATATTATGGCATCCACCTGCCCACTTTCTTCTAATGACATTCCTTTTCTCTCTTTCTCCACACCCCGTTCCCTTCACCAGTTCTCTATGAATTTCCCAATCCCTCATCACCCTAGTCCCTGTACCAGTTTGTAATTAAGCCAAAGTTTAACTGAAATAATCACACATTCTTCCCCTGCCTACCCATCTTTTAATTTCCCCTTCCTCTGCTGTATCTTCTGCTGTCTATTGGAGATTGTAAGCCCCTTGCGGCAGGGACCTCTTGCTTCAGTACTTTGTAAAGTGTCATACATATTGATGGTGCAGTAAATAAACAAAAATCCACAGACCTAGATTTGTGTGCGTCTTGGGCACAATAGAATCTGCTTTGAAATGGGTACTGCAAGTGTTAAACTGGGTTTTCTTTGCTTGGTGTGGGACCTCATTATTCCAAGTTTCTTGACCACCAAACAGCTATCACCAAGTAGAGTCTCACTCTATAAATTTTAAGCTGCTAATAATAAGGCTGGACAGGAGTTTTAAAGCTTCATTGGGCAGTTTAAAATTAACTTACTCCTGTCAGCTGGAAAATCAACGAATGTGATCCCAGTTTTGCTTCTTAAATCACCCTGAGTCTAGTGATCTCTTTGAAATGGAGTAAATTACATATTTGAAAATGCCAAAAAAAGAGAGACCATAACCATGAGCTCAATTGCAAAACTCCAAAAAACAACAAAAAAAAAAACCAGATGTTGAGTGAAAGAGCCTAAGACGAAATGGCCAAACTGCATGTTTTGCTGAGATATTAATCCCTCAGTTTGTCTGTTTTTTAATGCAGCCATAGGGGCAAAGAACTGTTAATTCAATCAGAAAAACTGCATAGCAGAGATGACTCTTCCTTATGTTCCAATTCCCTGATCTATATTGCTCCCTCTAGGTAAAAGGTAAAGGTAAAGGTACCCCTGCCCGTACGGGCCAGTCGTGTCCGACTCTAGGGTTGTGCGCTCATCTCACTCTAGAGGCCGGGAGCCAGCGCTGTCCAGCGTGACGAAGCTGCTCCGGCAAAACAGCACCAGAGCAGCACACGGAAATGCCGTTTACTTTCCCGCTATAAAGCGGTACCTATTTATCTACTTGCACTTAAGGGTGCTTTCGAACTGCTAGGTGGGCAGGAGCTAGGTGGGCAGGAGCTGGGACCGAACGACGGGAGCTCACCCCGCCGTGGGGATTCGAACTGCCGACCATGCGATCGGCAAGTCCTAGGCGCTGAGGTTTTACCCACAGCGCCACCCGCGTCCCTGCTCCCTCTAGGTATTATTTGCTAAATGGGGGAAAATACAAGCACGTGTATCTTGTATCTGTACCCCTGACCCCAGCATGGGACAAATAGTCGGTTGGGAGGGAGGTCCTTAAGAGTGCAATACTGTACAGTATATGTATTTTCAGAAAGTCCCATTCAGTGTATATCAAATTGTAGCCTTAGACTGGGAAAATGGAATGGGGATGTGTCATGAATGATATGGTAGTAGTAATTTTTTTGTCACTTTCTAAACTGCCCTTCATGAGTTAAGATACAAGAACAGCTTACAACAATTACGTTAAAACAATAAAATACAACATCCTGCGTTCAAACAAGTTAAAACTGTTATTATTCAGAATATTTATATCCTACTTTATAGCCCTTTCAAAGTAGCGTGCAAAAGATTCTCAAAATGAAAATCTCATTCAAGCCTGATATTGGCAACAGAAATAACATGGTGTCCTCACGGCGCCAGGATAATCCAGGCGGCATTTCCTGCCTTCATCCTCAGCCTTCCTCTGGTGTTGCCTTTGGCCTCTGCCTACTAAAGCAGAAGAGGACCTCTGAGACAAGGGAGAAGGTATGAGCAGCTGGAACTAGCTTGCAGGGCCTGTGAAGGAGGTAACTCTTGCCTTATTGGCAGTTGCCAGGCATCAGTTTCCATTGAGGACCCCTGAGGAACTCACTCAGCCCATGATGTGGAGGCAAGTCTTTCCTTGGCTGGTAGGGCTGAGCAATATATTGATGCATCATCCAAAACTGGTTTGAAGTCTATATTGTGATATATCAGGTCCTCCCTTAAAGAGGGCACGTATTGCTGTGAGACCTGGACAACCAACACCCTGTGTTGTGGGTGGGTCAGCCACAACACCCAATTGGTAGGTCCCTCGAAACTGGGTACAATCTGGCCAATGGGACACAGTCCAAACTGTTTGAGGGACCTATTTATGCCCATGCACATGACCCAGAGCTTCCTCTTTCGGAGCGTGCATTCGGAACACCTGCCCACCTCTCCCTACTTTTAGGGTTTTGCGCTTGACCTTGCTATGCTGTTGTGTGTCATTGGGACAGGGGCACGGCAGGAATTTTCCCCACTTGGCTGATTGGCTGTTGCCATTTGGGTTTCGCCTGCCGCATAGCAAATCGTCACAACTTGTAAGGTTGCAGATAGGCTCTGGTTCAGGTGATAGGGATGGGAGAAAGCTCTTGCCATCCGTATGAGAAGGGTATTCCGTTAAAGGAATCCAGGGACTTGATGGTTTGGTCAACCCCTGAGAGGGGGTTGTGCCTGTGCCTGAGTCCAGGGGGACATTTGGGTGGCGGAGTTAGCCCATTCCCGGCTTTCCGCTTATCCAGGTGTTCACCCTTGGCTGACCTATGCTGGAACTCTGGGTCAGCGCTACCTGCATGGCAGGGAGCTAGTCGAACCAGAGCCTATGCAACCAGTCACATTCTGTAATCAATAAAGTTGTGGCCCAAATTCTGCCAAAAACCAAAACCAAAATTTGAGTCAAGTGTGAATTTATTTAGGGGGGAGGTTTCTGAGTCTGAACACGCAACAGTTTTGTAATTTTTGACTGGGCAATACATTGTCAATCATGAAGTGTGTGTGCACGGTATACAATACAGGAAAAACCATGAAGCCAGCCAATGCCTCTACGTAGCTCCATCCTTATCAATATATCACAGTGTCTAGCTGGAGATACATTGTGATGCTGAAAACTAGATATCCCCCCACACTTCCCAGTAGGAGTCAGTGAGAACTTGGGGACCACTTACCCAGGTACTGTCAGGGGCTGGGCAGAGGAGGAATGGTGGAGACTGCCTCCCCATCATCATATCACCCTTCCAGGGAGGAGAAAGAGGAAGGCAGTATAGATTTACAACTGGAGTTTGAGGGAGGTAGAAGCTCAGAGGCAGATGAGGGGGGAAGCTGGGAAGTCATGGGAGAGCCAGAACAACACCCGGCTGATATGTTGTCATTAGAGAGCATTCCAGACCCACCATCTCCCAGAACCCGGCAAGCCTTAAAAGTAGGAGAGCAAAGAGCTCAAAGACAGAGGGCACGTAGCAGCACCCGTAGAGGAGATGATGAAAATGACGAATGAGGTAGTGGGAGAGATGAGGGTGGAGATTCACTCAGGACAACGCCATTATACAAGAGGCTAGGTTCTCTGTAAATATTGAAAAACACCTAATAAAGCAGCACTGGGTGCTTGTGGTTGTTTTTGTTTACTCGCTTGCACGTTTGTTAATTGGAAATTAAAGCATTTACTGATGTTTCGCCTCGGTATAGAGTCACTCTGACCACTTCCCCCAAAAAATCATATTAAAGAGCAAGGGAGCAGGGGCTGGTTACCTCGCAACAAGGCTCTACAAACTGATCATGGCAAGTTTAGCAAGAGACAAAACCAAGGGATGAAAGAATGGATCGGGGTCTCTGAGGGAGGATGGGAGCAATACCAAAGTGGGGGGGGGGGACGGGACAAAAACTCCACAGCCCAGCCATTTTATGTGATGAGAAGGGAAATTTTCATTCTTCTGGATACTTGGAACAAAATGTGACATTGCCATGGTTTCACACTCCCTGGCTGGAAATGACAATATTAGCGGGAGTGACCTGGCAATTAGAAACTGTGCCCCCAGGTCAGACTACAGGGAAAATAAAGAGCGATTACTGAGCCTAGAGAAGGCAGCATAATACCATGGGCTCCTGGGCTCCCTACCTTTTATAACTCGCCCATTTAAATGCAGATTATGATGACTTTCCACCTGGGGCCTCTAATCTGCCTCACAGCCGAATCAAACAATAAACCATCTCTTAGCACAGTAGGGGGCTGGGCGCTTTCTAACTTGGCCTGTCATAGGCAGCCAGTGGTGTTGTTGTTTTTCTCAGAGAAAAGCCCGAAGTCACCACATTCAAATATGATGGTTTCTCAAATTCCAGCTCTCTTCTCTCCCCCCCCCCGCCCTCCACCATTCCTGTTTTCAAGTTTCACAGCCCTCCTAGTTTCTTTGTCCCTGATTCTGCAGCGCCTACTCAGCAGAGGAAAAACAAAACAGCACCACAAAGTACTCGAAGATGGTGAAATGCTGCCAAATTTTAATTGGTAGATCAGCCAGGTAATGGTTTCGTTGGTAAGATGGTTAATCAGTAGAGTTGGAGATGGAAGGGCATTTTCAGAAGCATTTCTGTTCTCAAGCAAAGTTGGCCCTGATTTCTAAACGTAACGGGGAAGAGGAAAAGCAAGTATTAAAAGATGGAACTTGAATAAAGACAGGCCTTGCTGAGGTGGCTATATCAGAGAACATAGTTACTTAACAGTCAGTTTGGTTAGTGTGTGGTGCTGATAATGCCAAGGTTGCAGGTTCGATCCCCATAAGGGACAGCTGCATATTCCCACATTGCAGGGGGTTGGACTAGATGATCCTCAGGGTCCCTTCCAACTCTACGATTCTATGATTAGTTTCTCTCTTCTAGCTGAAACATGGTGTTATAAAGAGGCATCAAAGTTTACACCTCAACTAGCAGCTCCACATCTCCTCATCCTTCTCTCTCTGGCAATACAGTGGTACTTCGGATTACATACGCTTCAGGTTACAGACTCGGTTAACCCAGAAATAGTACCTCGGGTTAAGAACTTTGCTTCAGGATGAGAACAGAAATCATGCAGCAGCAGTGCGGCAGCAGCAGGAGGCCCATTAGCTAAAATGGTGCTTCAGGTTAAGAACAGTTTCAGGTTAAGAACAGACCTCCAGAATGAATTAAGTTCTTAACCTGAGGTACCACTGTATAGAGAAGCTAAGCCATGGGTGGGCAAACTAAGGCCTGGGGGCTGGATCTGGCCCAATCACCTTCTAAATCTGGCCCGTGGACGGTCCAGGGCATAGGAATTCATTCATTTTTTCCCCTTCAAAATATAATCTGGCCCCCACAAGGTATGAGGGACAGTGGACCAGCCTCCTGCTGAAAAAGCTTGCTGACCCCTGAGCTAAGCCTTATGAGGAACGGTTGAAGGAGCTAGGTATGTTTAGCTGGGAAAAGAGGAGACTGAGAGGAGATATGATAGCCATCTTCAGATATCTTAAGGGCTGTCACATGGAAGATGGAGCAAGCTTCTTTTCTCCTGCTCTGGAAGGTAGGACTCGAACCAATGGCTTCAAGTTACAAGAAAGGAGTTTCCAACTAAACATATGGAAAAAACTTTCTGACAGTAAGAGCTGTTCAACAGTGGAACAGTCTCCCTTCAGAGGTTGGTGGACTCGCCTTCCTTGGAGGTTTTTAAGCAGAGGTTGGATGGCCACCTGTCATGGATGCTTTAGCTGAGATTCCTGCATTGCAAGGGGTTGGACTAGATGGCCCTTGGGTCCCTTCCAATTCTAAGATTCTATTACATAGCAATTTATTTATTTATTTATTTATTTATTTATTTATTTATTTATTTATTTTTAATGCCCGACATGACATACCGTATTTTACTCTGACTTCCCCAGCTCTGTGCCACAACTAGCTGTTGCTTGTAAGGGAAACTCATAACATATTGATGTCATGCCAAACATTTTGTATGTCCCAGCAGAGAGAGAGAGAGAAAAAATTCAAGGTTGCTGTTTTTGATAGCAGACCCATATCCTCCATGATAATCTCGCTCAGGCCTCCCTTTCGCACTTTCCTTCCTGACCTTCTGTTGTCTCCTGCTCTGTCAAAATGTATTTTGTAATCTCCTTGAGGCAGAGTCCTGGCTTTTGCAAAAAGAACACCATTGAGTTGTTGATAGCAAATAAATGCATTGTTATATTGTTGTGTTTGTAGCATGTAATATTCCTTTCTCCATCCAACTCCTACTCTAAAATGTGGTTCAGTCTCAATGAGTAGATTCCCCCTTTCTTTCTTTCTTTTTTTCTTTCTTTCTTTCTTTCTTTCTTTCTTTCTTTCTTTCTTTCTTTCTTTCTTTCTTTCCTTCTTTCTTTCTTTCTTTCTCCCTCCCCCCCCCTTCTGGAGAGATACTTTTCCCAGGGCGATACAACATGCCCAGGGCCCATTAGCATCCCTTGTGCATAATTAGAGCTCAGTGCATTGTTATGCAAAGCAGTCTCAGATGACAAAACTGCATCCTGGACAACACAGAAATGCCGCAAGACACTTTCTCACACAGTTTTAGCCAATGCAAACTGGCCCTCTGCATAGTTTCGAAATTAATTAATTGGGGACGGTTGGGGACGCTTGCACACACTCGTGGCATGCTTCCGATCCCAGCTGCATAAGAGGGGGTCTCTTTGCAGTTCAATGTGTGTGTGTGTGTGTGTGAGAGAGAGAGAGAGAGAGAAAGAAACTTTGAAAAACAGTGCTTTTTTATTTTTCTTGTTTTCTCCTAAGTAAAATGGGAGCAAACATGCTTCTTTTCCCTGCCAGTCAAAACAAAGAGCATAAGAAGCTGCTCCGTACCAGTCAGACTGGTTGTCTTGGTAGGGATACTTCAACAACCTGAAGTTGAACCTGGAAAGGGTCGTGTTTCTGTGCATATCTGAATCAACCACTCACAAACCTCAAGGCTTTCACAAGTATTCAAGGGTGCTGGTGGAGCACTTGCTTCAGCCACTTCCACCACCTCTGCCACCCTTTGTCCCTTTCCACCTGTGATAGTGGTAACAGAGGTGGTAACAGGTGAATCCTGGCAGAACACACAATCCAGCCAGAGATGTGACTGGGGCTCCAATTCACAACATTGCTGGCAGGAAGGAGCATCTCCACCCCTATCACTCAGCCCGGAGACTGAGGTCCAGCTCTGAGGACCTTTTGGCTATTCCCTCACTGCAAGAAGTGAAATTACAGGGAACCAGGCAGAGGGCCTTCTCTGTAGTGGTGCCCTCCCTATGGAACGCCCTCCCTTCAGATGTCAAGGAGATAAAGAACTGCACAACTTTCAGATGACATCCGAAGGCAGCCCTGTATTGGGAAGTTTGACATTTTATTATGTTTTTATAGGTAGTGGAAGCTGCCCAGAGTGACTGGGGCAACCCAGCCAAATTGGTGGGGTGGTATTATTATTATTAATGTTAATTTTCATCATGGAGAACGTATCGTATTTCAACAATAAAGGCTGAGGAAGTGACAGTTCTTATAACAGAACTGCAAGCCACTATCTAGCAAATCTCCCATCTGAAATATAGAGATTCTAATATAAGTTATAGCCACCACCCCAGTCTGCCATTATGAGGATATTATTTATATATATATTTATTTATTGAATTTATATACCGCCCTATACCCGGGGGTCTCAGGGCAGTTTGTGGAATAAAATCAAGATATAAAACCACAAAATTAAAAATAACAACAACCCAATAGCCCCCGCCAAAAAAACACATTTTAAAAGGGCATAGGATGAAAATCAGATCAACCACAGGCCTCGTTAAAAATGAACGTTTTTGCCTGGCACCTAAAGTTGTATAATGAAGAAGCCAAGCAAACTTCCTTAGGGAGAGCATTCCACAGATGGAGAGCCACTGCAGAGAAGGCCCTTTCTCATGTTGCCACTCTCCGGACCTCTCAAGGAGGGGGCACACAAAGAAGGGCCTCAGAAGATGATATCAGGGTCTGGGAAGGTTCATATGAAAAGAGGCATTGGCGTCCTGAGCCGTTTAATGGTATCACACATTTGTTATAAGCCAAACTCTTGGCCTCAGGTCAGGTCCCACACAGAAGGACACAATGTGTCTTCCTGGGCTGTAGCTCAGTTTGATCTAGAAGGTTGCAGTTTCAATCTTTGGCATCTTCAGGTGGGGTTGGAGGAGAGCCCTGCCTGAAACCCCAGTGAGTCGCTACCTGTCAGTACTGACAATACTTAGCTAGATGGACCAAGAGGTTGGATACCCTACCTGTTGAGACATGGTGGCTCCATCTGCAATGAAAATGGACAGTTGGCACAGGAAAGGAAGCCTTGGCAAGGCAATTTTTATTATTTCATTTTTATTTTTTTAAGGAAAGACCACCCTCACGCTCACCACCACAGTCACAAGACAACTGAGTGGAGTCTGACAGATCAGGAAGTCACAGGCTCAGAGGGGAAATGGCTTCACATTTTGTCACTTGAATTCATTGGCCAACAATTGCATGGGGGACCACCACTGCAAATTGTTATAAACAGCCAGTTCTTCCAACAAGCGTTCCATAATGTGGTTAACGAGAGAGAGAGAGAGCTAGAGAGAGAGAGAGAGAGAGAGAGAGAGAGAGAGAGAGAGAGAGAGAAAATGTAGTTTATTTAAACACACATATACAGAGAGAGTGATACGTATTCTGCCAAATATATTCTGAAGAAAACATATAATGGACTTGTTGCAATATTGAATAGCTATCACGATTTCCTCGTGCCAGTTGCCAAAACCACAGGGGTAAGAGAGATTTACCTCAGAAACCTATAATTGGTAGCTTCTTACAGATGATGAATCATAGGGAGAATTCTAGGATTTCCTTCTGTTCCAGTACAGTGCAAATAGCTGTGATTCTAACATGGAGCTAAGCTGAGTTGAATGACATCTGGCTGAAACTCAGTCGCTACTGACCTTCGTGTTAAAAAGAGCTGCTTGGCAGTCACCTAGTCCCCAATCTCAAATTTCAATTTTGTGCTCAGAGGAAGGGCAAACACTTGAGACAGCAATTTCTTGGCTCCAATCATGCCTTTGCCCTCTGAAGCACTCAAATCCATGGTCAAATACACTGGTGGCACTTCAAAAGGCATGACGATGACTGAGAACACAGCCTCCAGAGAGAGTATGCAATGGTTTGGGATACAAGTTAGCCACAGCTTCAGAATAAGAAAACCCCTGGCCCTGATCCAGCCCTGGACACATGCAACAACTAATGGGTTTGCATTCCCCTCCACATCAAAAGCTGTATCATCTAGCCACTTCAACAGAGGCTGGGTGAGAATTGTGATGTGCATGTTAATGCACAACGAGATCATTCATGTTTGCATATAAACTAGCTGGATGAACAGCAGTTCGCTTCCAGCCACACTGGATTATTAAAGCTCTATCTCTGGGCTGGCCCCTTTGCACTAGCAAGTAATCTCTTGTTAAGTCATGAGCACACATGTGCAAACCAGCCTGAAGTTGTACCAAATCAAACTGTATTTGTGGTAACTTGGTAGTTGTGCATCGGTGATATTTCATCTCTACTCGCCACACACAGAATGCAGTTCTTCAGCAGCAGATGATGTGGGTGGCGCTGTGGTCTAAACCACTGAGCCTCTTGGGCTTGCCGATCGTAAGGTCGGCATTTCGAATCTGTGTGATGGGGTGAGCTCCCATTGCTTTCTCCCAGCCTCTTCCAACCTAGCAGTTCGAAAGCATACCAGTGTGAGTAGATAAATAGGTACAGCTGTGGCGGGCAGGTAAATGGTGTTTCCGTGAGCTCTGGCGCTCGCCATGCCGTTCTGTGTGCCAGAAGCAGTTTGGTCATGCTGGCCACATGACACATGTCTGCGGACAAATGCCGGCTCCCTCAGCCTGAAAGCGAGATGAGCGTCACAAGGTGATTCAGAAACTAGAATTAATCCAGAATGTGGCAGCTAGACTGGTGACTGGGAGCAGCTGCTGGGACCATATAGCACTGGTTCTAAAGGCTCCCAGTATGTTTCCAAGCACAATTCAAAGTGTTGGTGCTGACCTTAAAGCCTCAAATGGTCTCAGCTCTGTATACCTGAAGAAGCATCTCTATCCCATTGTTCACCCCAGCTCTGAGGGCCTTCTGGTGGTTCCCTCACTTCAACAAGTAACGTTACAGGGAACCAAGCAGAGGGCCTTCTCAGCAGTGGTGTCCACCCTGTGGAAAGCCCTCCCATCAGATGCCAAGGAGATAAATAACTATACAACTTTTAGAATACATCTGAAGACAGCCCTGTATCGGGAAGTTTTTTATTTCTGTTGTTTTATTGTGTTTTTAATATTCTCTTGGGAGCTGCCCAGAGAGGCTGGGGTAGCCCAGTCAGATGTATGGGGTACAAATAAAACAACAGCAGCAACAACAACAATAGTGATAGGGTGGTATAATTTATATGCCTTTATGAGACCTATACAAATGGACCTGCTTCCTCAGTTGTCCCATCAGACAGCTGGCCACTAAAGTAATGAGAGTTGCCCATTACTATCACACTCACAAAAAGCTCCCAGGAATATGGGCCACCAGCTATGAAAACTGAGCTGAGATGACTCTATAAACAGGTGTGTTCAACTAGTGCTGCAAATCAGGAAGACAGCACAACATGAAATCTTCTTTCTTCCTCTCTCCAGTAATCCATCCTGCTGAACAGAAAAGGGACATCAGTGGCTAGCGCAGGGAGGAAAGAAAGCTTTGATGGTGACCCTTAAGGAGAATTCCCAACTTTGATTCTCCCCCAGGGGCACAGCCTGTATTGCAACACCTGCCAATCAGCACAGCATGGAGCAACATTGTGTTCAAGCCAATAGACTCTGGTACTCTCACCTAGTCTTCTTGAGACTGCAGTATGGGACCACAAATGCCATTCTGATCATAAACCCTGCTGTATGTCACCATGTTAAGCAAAGGAACAGGCAATGTCTGCTTCTCTTTAGGTCTCTTTGTATCAGGTAACAGACGCATACTCCTCCTTTTCCCCTTTGCACTAATTCAGCAGACATCTGCTGTTGTAAAAGTGTGTGTAAAAAAAACTGAATGGGGAGATCAGGTCAGCTGGTAGCTGTTGTACACACTCCCCCTAACCTAGAAAAAGATACCATATGGACACGATTCACTCCATGCATCACTCTTGGGTCTTTTCAAGAAGAGGAGGCCACATAGAAGAATCAGCTGCAATATGTTTAGTCATTGTCACTTTACGGGGTGCCAACTTGAATAAAATATTGGGGACCCCCAGGTAAGCCCTGTTCCACATAATCGATCACAAGACATGGCACACACACACCATTTGAATGGCAATGCTCATCAACCTTGGGGGCCATGGCCCCGTCAAATATTTTATTGGGGAGGGGGCAAAGGGACCTCAGCCCCTAAGAGTTGACTCCTATATTCCTAGAATTTAATATGGGTAATATTTTCCATTGCGCCTCTCAAACATAACTGGGCAGCAGTTTTAATTGGGAAAGAATAATTCACGGTCATCATTATTTTTAAAAAAGATTCTAGAGGATCTTTAAGAAAATATCAACTGGTCCTCAAATGTATCAATAACCATGTTGGCCACTTTAAGACAGTGTTCAAATAAAATGACATTAAAGTATGTTTAAGAGCCATCGACATCAGTGAAAGAATTAAACAGATGGACGCTCTCCCACTGAAATCAGCAGGAACTGAAACTGCTTACCTCTTGACTGGTGTGCAAAGTTTGCAGATGTAAGGTTATCCTTAAGGAAAATTTAAGCACTGAAATACATAGTGTACAATAAAAATTGCAAATTATACTGCGTTCAGTCCTAAGGAAAAGGATCTTGGAATATGGCATGGGATAACAGCTAAGGAACCTCGTTTCTTGACGTAATACCCTTCCTACTCCTCTTTTTAAAAATTCAAATCCAAGTAAAGAGTGAAGTTCTTTTGCAAGGATGAGGCCTGCTAAAGGTGCCATTTGGGGAATGCACAAGAGGATTCTATTAAAGTAGCTCACGTCACCCAGAAGGTTGCAATCAGGAGCTTGGATGGCCCAGTTATGGGTCACCAGAAGGGTCAGTCTCTGACTCTCTCTCTCTGTCAGAAGGTCTGCAGGGCAAGGCAAAGCAAACACACCGGGAAACTCCAATCAGAATCACTTTCCAACCTCCGTGGGCCCTCAATGTCCATGGTGATCACAACTTCCTGTGTTTTGCCTTGAGAGATAGCAGGGAAAAGCTAGTGGAAGAGAGGCCATGGGGACCTGGGAAACAGTGACCTATATGGACAGAGATGTTTTTTTTTTTTTAAAAAAAGGAATTAAAAAGTTGCAAGTCAGCAGGGGTTGAGGAGAGAGTCGGTTTGCTTCAAAGCAGAGCCCGTCATTTTTCATTGTTGCAGCTGAACAGCTACTGAGCGGCTATTTTTAGTAACCGTAACTAACACACGAACTGATGGATCTGTTTCCTCCGTCAGCCAATCAATTGACCAATCAATCAGCATTAAAGCGCTGAGACCTCCTTAAGGTCTTTAATCCATTCAAATGACCACCCTGCTCATAAAGTGTGCCATGGCAATCAGCTTTTACTTAGGAAACTGGAAGCACCAATTTCCACACCTGTTTCTGCCACTGACTCTCCTCTGTGATCTTCATCAAAACAACACCTCAGTTGACTCCTGTTCCTCCAGGAGGATGCAAGAATGACCATGATGGGTCAGTGACATAGAATGATTTAATCCTTTTAAAATTGGAAGCGATCTAACCATGACACTGTAAGTTTTCACTATTTATATTTATTTATATATATTTATTTATAAACCACAGAGCCTAGGGCTTGCCGATCAGAAGGTCAGCGGTTTGAATCCCCACAATGGGATGAGCTCCTGTTGTTCAGTCCTAGCTCCTGCCCACCCAGCAGTTCAAAAGCATACCAAGTGCAAGTAGATAAATAGGTACCACTCCGGTGGGAAGGTAAACGCCGTTTCCGTGCACTGCTCTGGTTCGCCACATGACCTGGAAGCTGTCTGCGGACAAACTCCCTCAGCCTATAGAATGAGATGAGCACTGCAACCCCAGAGTCGTCTGCGACTGGACCTAATGGTCAGGGGTACCTTTACCTTTACTATGCGACCGATCGTCCCCTGGCATTCTAAGGTTAGCAGCTTCTACCAAATGGATGCTCAGTTTCTTTGTTTCCTGCAATAGGAGTGCCAGGAAGGAAAGTACACAGTTCCCCTTATTTTACAAAAAATGTTCATTCATTTCACCTTTGGCCTTCCACTCCAGAGTGTCAGAAGGCCTGAGCTTTACAGAGGAAGCATCTTTATTTTAAAGAAAATGCCCCCTGTCCTTTGTTAAAGAGTGGAAGTACATTAGTGGCTAAAATTGTGGAAACCTTTTGGGGAAAGTGTATTTTTGAGGTCTGATGGCTCATAACACCACTTTTTTGGAGGGGAGTAATACCATAAAATTATATATCAATGGAAAGATAATTTAATGAAGAATGTGATGCATTAGCATTTATTCAACTATCTGTATTCTATGAAAAGGTATAACCAAATAACCAGAAAAAAGAAGCATAACTTGCTTAGGTTGTTATGCAGTATCTTTCCTTCATTTGAATGTAGCCAATGAGCATGAGTGTTTAGAGAGCCAATCAGGTGTTACGAGCCATCAGACTTCAGAAATACACTTTTCCCAAGAGGCTTCCACAATTTTGGCCACTAGTTTACACAGGCTTTTTACTACCTACCTGTTGAAGTGTTTTTCTGTGTTATATATCTTTAATGTGCATTCCAAGTACTTTTCAGTGACCATCCTTATGCTCTGGTTTGAAGTGTCCTATCTATCATGACAGGGAGGCGGGTGGTGCTGTGGGTTAAACCACAGAGCCTAGGACTTGCCGATCAGAAGGTCGGCGGTTTGAATCCCTGTGACAGGGTGAGCTCCCATTGCTCAGTCCCTGCTCCTGCCAACCTAGCAGTTCGAAAGCATGTCAAAGTACAAGTAGATAAATAGGTACCACTCTGGCGGGAAAGTAAACGGTGTTTCCGTGCCCTGCTCTGGTTCGCCAGAAGCGGCTTAGTCATGCTGGCCACATGACCCAGAAGCTGTACGCCGGCTCCCTTGGCCAATAAAGCGAGATGAGCGCCGCAACCCCAGAGTCGGTCACGACTGGATCTAATGGTCAGGGGCCCCTTTACCTTTACGTTTACCTTTATCCATCATGACATGTCTGAGAGCATGTCTCTTCCGTTTCCTATTAACCCTTGATTCAGTTTTTCAGCCTACAGGGTCCCCTCCCATATGACCTTGCCCATCCATTGAGATTAGCTAGGGAAGCTGTCGCTGTGGTTTTGGGAAGCAACAGATGTTCTTATCTTCACCTGCAAGACCAAACGGCGCATTTTGTGGACTGCTTGCTCCCAACTCACCCACTTTGTTTTCCAATCAAAGAAACAACTTCTGCTCATGTCTAAGTGATCGTGTAACCACCTGAGTAACAGCGGTGTTTAGTAACAGTGAACAACCCACCGTACTGTTGCCGTGTAACCTTGTCTTTTCTTCGCCCATGTTGCAACTGTCTCTGTAAATGTGGCCACTTCAAATATTCTTTAAGGAGAGGGTAAATCCACAGAGAGAAACTGAAGAAGGGAGTTTGGTGATTAATGATTAATCCAGATCACCTTGCAAAGCTCCCTTAAAAATTACATTTCCTGTCCTTGTCTGTAAACAAATACCACTGTGCTGTCGCACCTGTTGCTGCAGTGAGGCTGGTGGAAGACTTCTCAGATTAATATGTTAAATTAAAGCTAAAAAACCAATTTCAAGAAAGCTTAGGGCTTGGATCCTAAAGCAAGTTAGGATACACATTTACCTGCAATGAAGCCAGTCTGAATAGGCAGGCATAGCACTGCACTGCTAAGGAGGAGGAGGAGGAGGAGGAGGAGGAGGAGAAGAAGAGTTTGAATTTGATATCCTGCTTTATCACTACCCAAAGGAGTCTCAAAGCGGCTAGCAATCTCCTTTCCCTTCCTCCCCCACAACAAACACTCTGTGAGGTGAGTGGGGCTGAGACACTTCTTAGAAGTGTGACTGGCCCAAGTTCACCCAGCAGCTGCATGAGGAGGAGACGCGAACCTGGTTCCCCAGATTACGAGACTACCGCTTTTAACCACTACACCACACTGGCTCTCTATGTGGAAGGAAGGTTTTCTGTTTTGTCCTCCCCACAGTAGCCCCTCTGCCAATGTTCCACCTCACATTGTCCAGGAGGACTATCTGACACTTGGGAAAAGCTTTCCAAGGACTACAGTAGGGAAGAGTGGGTGAAATTAATTGCTTAAATTATCTCAGGATCTTCTAAGCCACAGCGTCTCCTCGAGTTCTTCAATGTTGCTGTAATGTTCCAAAATAAGGGTTATCCTTGCATCTTAGATTTATTAAAATGATACAAATAGATAAAGAGTATTCTTTTGAAAAGGAGAAGAGGTGTAGGGGCACTTTTTCCTGCATTTCATTTGAGCCTCTGCAAATCTGTGCACATCATACACAAGTAGTTTTGCTTGCATAATAACTCTGCAGTTTGTTGAAAGACAATTGCCAAGAACATTACGCTCAGCAATGAAAGGGTTATGAGGTGGAAAGGATTTGGTGAGCTTCTGAAATGGCAGGTTATAAGGTGTTTCTTACCCAGGAAAGAGGAATACGAGTAGAGAGATTTCACAAGGGGGTGCATCTTTCAAACCTGCACTGAGTCAAGACGTCACTGAAGTGATAAGGTTCTGCCTGTTACATATTAAGACACTGGATATTTCAACTAAGTGGAAATTAAGAGGGCAGGTTTGGATCCGCTGTAGAATACAACACACACACAAAATGTTTCTTAGCATCTGGGATACACAACTTCATTCATAGCACTGTATACCAGTTTTCTGTTTGTTTGTTTTAATTTTTATTATAAGAACATGGTAAAAAAAAACCCAGAAACATATTAATATAGGTAAAAGGTAAAGGACCCCTGGATGGTTAAGTCCAGTCAAACATGACTATGGGGTGCGGCACTCATCTCTCTTCAGGGCAAGAAAGCCAGTGTTTGTCCACAGACAGCATTCCGAGTCATGAGGCCAGCATGACTAAACCACTTCTGGCACAACGGGGCACCATGACGAATTCCAGAGCACACGGAAACATATTAATATACAACAGTTTTATACAACCTTTCATATATATATAATATAATTTATAAATAATAATTTTAAATATTCCATAAATGCAATCCAATTTATTTATGTTAAAACTGAATTCCTCTTGTAACATCGAAAACATTTCCCAAGTCTAACTCTCCTTCATTGCCTTTTTAAAATCTTCATTAATTTAGTAAATTCAGATCAATGCCTAACATTTAATCTCCCAGTATATTATTTTGGAGGGTTTCCTCCTTTCTTGAATTTTGGGCAATTGATATTTGAGCAGCCATCAATAGGTAATGAATTAATCATTTCTAACATCTGTAATCCCAACCTTTCTTTTTTTAAAAAAAATATCCAACAACTAGGAACACTCTGGTAGGATTAAGGATGGGAGTTTTTAAATAAAACAGAGGAAAATAATATGGTAAAAGGTACAGGACCCCTGGACAGTTAAGTCCAATCAAAGGTGCCTATGGGGTTGTGGCGCTCATCTCGCTTTACAGGCTGAGGGAGCCGGCGTTTGTCCACAGACAGCTTTCTGGGTCATGTGGCTAGCATGACTAAACTGCTTCTGGTGCAACGGGACACCATGATGGAAGCCAAAGCTCACAGAAACACCATTTATCTTCCCGCCACAGCGGTACCTATTTATCTACTTGCACTGGCGTGCTTTTGAACTGCTAGGTTGGCAGGAACTGGGACAGAGCAACGGGAGCTCATGGAACAGTCAATATGGCCCAAATAAGCTAGGTCTATACAAGAAGAACCAAACACTGATACCTGAATCAGCAGGTGAATACGGTACACTTGTCATGCACATAGTTGTCAAAGACAGAATATTGGTAAAACAGCCTAGATGAACCAAGGGTACAAATGAAAGGCAGGCAAGTATTAACAGGCTCAACTCCAATGGGTAAAAACAAGGGAAGTAGCCTTACTGATGGGTACTAAGACATGACAAATTAGTGTATTGTCTACTTCAAAATATCAGAATGACTGAACTGAGGGGCAGCTGCTCAGACAAATGGGTGTTGCATCCGGGAGCCAACTGGAACATTGCTATGAGTCACCTGATCCAGCATATTTTAGCAAGAAGCTGGGCATCCCCATTGACAATGAGTTAGAAGTCATTAAGATAGTTGCTCAGAAAGCAGTCTGGGAACCTGGCCTGCTGGCCAGGGTTTGAAGTCAACAGTAATGGAGACAAACCACAGCCACAGTAAATGGCCACTAATGGCTGAGTAAGTGGGGTCATGGGAATATAAGGAGAGGGATTTGATGTCATGCTGTTACAGGCTTTCTGTCAGCACTAGTGCCCAGAGCCAATCAGGGGAGGGGAGAGGGGAAAGCCCCCCATTGGACCAGCAAAATTATTTACACAGGCTTCCATTTGCAGGACCAGTAAATTGAATCCATCCCCAGATAATTTGCCTTATACCAATTCAGACCATTGGTCCACCCAACTCAACTTGACCTCCCCTAGAGGTGCGTTCCTCAATTGCCTCCTGAGATTGATGGGTGCCAGCAGCAATACACTGGCTGCTAGTGACTTTCTAGGGCTGCAGACAGACATGTTTCACAGCCCTACTGGGAGAGGGCAGGGAATTGAACTGGGAGCTATTTGCATGCAATGTATCTGCTCAGCCACTGAATTATAGCCCCTCCTTCCTTACAGCCAAGCAAATTACCCTTCATTAGCTTTACTGCAAGAGTAGACTCTATTTTTTAACATTGTAATAGAGGGACAGTTTTTACTTGCTACAAGCTTTGAGTGATTCTGTGAGCACAGGGACTCTGAATTGCCTTATGCTTTATCTACAATGTTTTACAGGTCAGTGATAATCTAAATTCAATGCATCCTAGCTGTCTTTCTCGTGTGTGCATTCTCTCTCTCTCTCTTAACCTGTTTAATCCTTTTAAGTTCAAGGATTTGCAAAGCAAATATTATAAAAGATGAAAGGTAGGTCTGAGGAAATAAGCTTTGATAAGAAGCTTTTTTATGGCTTGCAAACTCTGTTGTGGCCCTTCCAGCATGAAAGGCACTGCTAATTTAGAAATCCTTATGCAAGCATCAAGTTGAACTAATATGATAGCTGAATACAAATGACAAGCAACCTGTTCAGTATAACAGACCCTCCAAGTGCCCTTATTTCCCAGGGACATCCCTGATTTAGAGAAGCCATCCCAGTTTCTGATTTGATTCCAGAATGTCCTGCTTTTCCTTAGGATGTCCCTATTTTCATGGGAGAAATGTTGGATGGTATGGAGTTATCCGACTCTGAGCCATCTGAAAGCAATTCTGAATAAGGGAGCTTTTTTAAAAAAAAAAGTTTAATGTTTTATTATGTTTTTTATATATGTTGGAAGCTGCTCAGAGTGGCTGGGTGGGGCAACCCAGTAAGATGTGTGGGGTATAAATAGTAAAATTATCATTATGGAATGGGACGTCCCTATTTTCATTGGAGGAATGTTGGAGGGTTTGGTATAACCTGCAAAGTTCACTGTAAGATGAGATTCAGTTCCAGCATTGAGTGAAGGAATATTTAATGGTGATATGAAGTGGGGGGAGGGGAGAAATTCCCCCCATAAGCTTAAACATCAAACTTTAAATAAATTGTAATTGTAGAGCTGTATGCCTGCAAATAGAAAGGAAGATGGGAATGGTAGTTTGTCACAAAAGCATAATTGAAGATTTGAGGGTGACATGGCCCTTGTGTGGGTGCATATTCTAGGCGACATTTCTTCCCCACTTCCCTGGTTCTGACAGTACCATGCAGGGGAGGAAAGAAGCAAGAAACAAGCCTGAGCCAGGCTGAGCTTTATATACAGACCCAGACTCATGTTCCCCCCACCCCTCCAAACCACAAGCGGTAAGCTAAGAACAAACCTTGATTCGCGCTAGTGGCTTGGTTGGTGAGAAACAAAGCACGTGACCACACAAGCTAGCGTTTTCACATAATGGCCAGTCTGGTTTGTTCTTGGCTTGCTTCCTCCAATGAAGTGCAGAGCCAGGTGTGTGAGCAGGGGGCGGGGAGTGTCATGGGCGTGGTCAAGGGGGGCAGCCAGGGCCAGATTTAGGTTTGATGAATCCCAAAGCTCCTGAAGGTAATGGGGCCCTTTATATGTCCAGCTGTCCTTTGTCAATAACAAATTGCTGCTGTTTTTTTGTGTTGAATATATGCTATATGGCAATTTATGGACCTAACAGGTATCTAAAGCCATTTGCACTTGTTGCCGTGCAACCAGTCCATGGCACCCTATATATAAAAATGAGCAAACCAGTGATATTTTAGGGAGCAGGCTAGCAGGTGGGGCCCATTACTTAAATCATAGGAGCCTACACAACACAAAACACTGTTGCTGTATGTAGGTTTTATTTTATTTGTTTTTTATCTTATATTTTGGTTGTTGTTTTTTTCCTTTAATTTTTTGGGGAACCCCCAAGAGAGCGGGGCCCTAAGCTATAGCTCGTTTAGCTTATACATAAATCCAGCACTGTGGACAGCTGCCCCCCCATCAACTTAAACAATAGAAATACTTAACTAACTGACCAATCACATCAGTTCTGCCCCTCTGCCACAAAGTCCTGCTCCCTCTAACAAAAATCCTGTCTACACCCATGGGTGGAGTTGGTCTCACCCAGCTGTGTGGCCTAGCAGAAGGCTGCACTAGCCTGCATGGCATTGGGAGACATGTGTGACATCACATGCTTGCAACACATCACCAGCCTCCCCACAAATCTTGGGGGCAACCTGCTGCCTCTGACCTTAGTTGAATCTGGCCCAGACTCTTGGCTATATGAGGAAGAGCCAAAACATTCAGGTTTTTCAAATGGAGGGACAGGAGCAAAAACTCTCCTTCCTTGTGCTTACAACAATCACTTTCTGAGCAAGACCTGTTTCTTCTCCGCTTCACACCTCCTCGTCCTTGCTTCGGGAGCAGGCACAGAGCACACATCAACTGTTTAACAAGTCCTGTCTGAGGAATCTCGGCTTGAGACCCATGTGCTCTAATCCTATTAAATATGCACCAGCTTCCATAACTGAGCTTCCCCACTCTCACCCCCCTACTCCTTCATCCGTCTTATTCTGAGGCCTTTTCCAGCTTGAAAAACCATTGCTCATTTTTGGCAGGGGGCCCTGCTGCTTTCTTTTTCTTTTTCTTTTTGCAGGGATTTGGGCAATGAATCAGCTACCTGCAGCTGTTCTCTAGCCTGCCACCCAAGTGCAGGAATTTCTAATATTAAAGTTATAAGGTACATTTCCCGAGGACTTGCTTAAAACAATGTAAAATCCTTTCTCCACCTCGGAACTAATTTCCAATCTGACTTGAGCCCCAGTATCCCTTGCCCTTCCAGCCCTGGCCTTCTAAAAAGGCAGAGGCTTTTTCAACCTCTTGCTATAGCCTCTCAGCGCTAGAAACCCTGGGTGACCTCTCTGGGTGGAGCATGTGAAAAGAAAAAAGCCAAACTTCACCTGACTGCTTTTAAACTTAAGTGATGTGTCAAGCTCTGTCATTAACAAGGAAGTTCCTGTGGCTAGCATCTATTTCCTACCCTGCCCCTTATTCTCAGGGCTGTTAACAGGTGACAGTTTTGTTCCACTTTTCCCCCCTCTCCTGACATTTGCTTCTCCTTGTCACCAACTTCACTGAAGGCTGTGCCAAGTGTGTGTTCATATGCTTGTGGAGAGAGGGAGAAAGAGAGAGAGAGAGAGAGAGAGAGAGAGAGAGAGAGAGAGAGAGAGAGAGAGAGAGAGAGAGAGAGAGAGACTGTGTGTAATTCTGAGCCTCATAAACATGCAGACACATAGCCCTGGGAGTCTCAACATCCTTTGGGAACCTAATCTGTTAAATATCACCCTGGTAAACAGGAGACGCACGTGTCTTTACAGGTTGACTGCAAAGGCAAAAAGCTTTCTTGACTATACATGCACAACAGCTTCTCTGCTCTGTGCCCTGGAAATGTCACATGAGAAAGTGCCATAAATCCCCCCTTTTCCTTTGGGTCTGGGCAATATTAAAACCCTGGGTTCAAGTCTTCTCCCTGCAATTGTAGCACATTTCCCTGTGCTCTTCAAATCTAAACTGCCCTGATGGGCTTCACCAAATGCTACCCTTGCCATTGGTAGGGCTGTGCCCCAAGCTTCAGCTCTGTATTTGCATCAGGCAGAAGTTGTTCTTTTTAGGGTGTGGGAAGATCTTAAAGAAAAAAAGTGCAACATCCTAGGTGGAAAATGACCTCCTTGGTGAGCCATCTAGTTCTTTCTTCCTATCCTGCCTTTCAGACAGTTTCTCCTCTTAGCATTGGCCTGATTCAGACACCCTAAGCTCCAGCTGCTCACATTTTGCTCTTCCAACAAAAAACGAGACGGAAGTATAAGCACCAGAACTGACGGGGAATTTAATGCAATAGCATTATGGGCAGCAATAAACCCAATATGTGGAGTGCTTAACTTATGCAGGTATGATTTTTGCATTTTTGTATGTTTGCATTGCTGTTGTTGCTATTCGGTTTTAAATTCATTATTTGTATTTTACGCATTGTGACCAATTGTGACGGTTTATAGCTTTTAGCAATAAAGATTTCATTCATTCATTCATTCAACCCAATATATCATGCAGATATGACCACATACCATTAGAGGTAGAACATGTCTTTAAAATGGGGAGGGGTGAGGTTTAAAAAGGTGTTGCAAAATGAAGAGCTTCTTTCATGTTTAGTGGTCTTGTGGGCATGAACGGACAAAGGGTATGTTCCAGATCAGGCACTAGAGACTGTATTTCTGGCTGCCTCCCAAAGAGTGCATCAGATATAGGATGCAGCTGTCCTGCAATACGGATGAAACATGAGGTTGGGTGGCCATCTGCCATGAATACTTTAGCTGAGATTCCTGAATTGCAGAGGGTTGGACTAGATGGCACTGGGGTCTTTTCCAACTCTAGAATTCTGTGATTCTACAATCTAAAGGCATATGGGGGAAAAATTCAAGGTGGTTCTGCTCCTCCATTTTATCCTCACCCACAACCCCACAAGGTAGGTTAGGCTGAGAATCTGTGACTGCAAGCACAGCAAGTTTCATAGCTGAGTGAAGATTTAAACCCTGCCCTCCCCCCAGGTCCTATGCTGACACTCTTAATTACCTCTAGTTATGAACTTAATTTGTTTTGGAGGTCCATTCTTAACCTGAAACTGTTCTTAACTAGAGGTGTGCTTTTGCTAATGGGGCCTCTTGCTGCCGCTGCACCGCCGACACACAATTTCCGTTCTCATCCTGGGGCAAAGTTCTCAACTTGAGGTAACTCTTCCAGGTTAGCGGAGTTTGTAACCTGAAGCGTTCGTAACCTGAGGCATTTGTAACTTGATGTACCACTGTACTATATGCCACTGACAGCTTTGTTTACATGTTAAAATCCCATCTGCCACTTCACTAAGCCATCCCTGTCAGCAATCACACCATGTTGGTCAACTTCAGGAACAAGTGCAAGGCAAAGCAAGAGGGGGGGGGAGCACTACAACCATTTGCTTCTCGTGGGCTTTCTTTCCACACAAATTGTTAAAGAAACCAGTACAGTGGTACCTCGGGTTACAGACACTTTAGTTTACAGACGCTTCAGGTTACAGACACTGCTAACCCATACATAGTACCTTGGGTTAAGAACTTTGCTTCAGGATGAGAACAGAAAGCGCGCGGCGGCGGCAGTGGGAGGCCCCATTAGCTAAAGTGGTACCTCAGGTTAAGAACGGTTTCAGGTTAAGAACAGACCTCCAGAATGAATTAAGTTCTAAGCCCGGGGTACCACTGCACCCTCACGTCTGTGCATTTCAAAAACAGCCCAACTAATTTGAGGCTCTGTAGTTCAATTCAACTCTAAAAGAGATGGCTTAGCAAGATGAGAACTTTTCAACCTTGCCCGTGGCCTGCAAAGATTTCAGGGCCTTCTTCCTCCAGCCAGACTTCCACCCTACCCCACCCCACTCCCTGCAACCCTTTCCAAATGAAAACTTCTACCCCCCACCCCCGCTCCACTGCATGTCTTTCCTGAAACTGTATGTTAATGGACAGAACACATACAGTCGCGGACAGCTGTGTTGAATGTGTGCCAACCCGACCAGAATTCTAGGACAGGCACTTGATTAGCTCATTGCAGGTGGCACAAACAGCAAGACGCACATACAAGGACAAAGAAATGCAGCCCACTCTCACACCCAGTGACTAGGATAATACAAGTCTCTTTCCCCCACCCCCCTTTTGGGGGGAAGCAGAAGAGTGGGGTGGAGGGGGAAGGAAGGGAGAGCTTCCATCATGCAGCTGGCTTTATTACTAGGTGCCCGCTCCTGTTCTTACCCAAGAGGAAACACTTCAGCCAAGAGAGGATTTGCAGTAATGAAATCTTGCTGCTATAAAGTTGTTCCTTCACACGCTTGATATATTCTCTCGGATAGGACAGCCACTATCACAAAAAAAACAACAACAACCCACTCATGCAGACCTACATGTGTCTTCTTTACAGGAAGGAAAACAGGTTTGGGGAAGAAGAAGAAGAAGAAGAAGAAGAAGAAGAAGAAGAAGAAGAAGAAGAAGAAGAAGAAGAAGAAGAAGAAGAAGAAGAAGAAGAAGAAGAGGAGGAGGAGGAAGAAGAAGAAGAAGAAGAAGAAGAAGAAGAAGAAGAAGAAGAAGAAGAAGAAGAAGAAGAGGAAGAAGAGCTTTCCACCATTCATTAATCCTGAAGTTCATTTGCAGCTCCCAAACTGCAACTATAGAGCCTGATTTGCTTTTTACTACAGATTGAATTTTAAAGCAAGTTCATTCTCTACCCCCCTTTCACTGTTTTTCTTTTAAATTTTAGCTTTTCCTCTATAGCACATAGTCAAATGGACCTGAGAAAAGGAAGAGGGATGGGGACAGGACTTTCAAAAAGGAAAAACAACAAAAACAGGGATAGCCAACATAACGCCCTCCTGATGTTGTGCACTCCCCATCTTGTCTTAGAAGCTAAAGCCAACATTTCACCTGCTTATTTCATTTACAGAAATGCAACGTCTGTTGTGTTCTTTATCATTGTTGGCATACCAAAATTAAGATGTAAAAAACTCCAAAAAAATGCATATAGGTTTGCTGTGATCTGAGGGGAGTCCATATAATCTACCACAAGGGTGACCAAGGTGGTACCTCCCAGATCCTGTGTAGACTTCTGCTTCATTATTCCTGACCATTTACCATGCTCCTTGGGGCTGCCGCGAGTTGCAGCCCACAACATCTGGAGGGAAATACATTTGCTATCTCTGAACTACCATAAAGCACTTTCACTATTTTATCTATTTATTCATAAAAATATTGATAGGCTGCTCTTTCATTAATAAAAATTCAAAAAAGTTAACAATTTTTAAAAAAAACAACAGTAAAAACCTATTTCAAAAGTTGAAAACAGACATCAGTTGACCATTGTGGAATGATGTATTCTTAGTTGCCTTCAGAGGCATGGAAGAACAGAAACATCTTCAGCAGCCATTGTTAAGTCGGCACAGAAGGTGCCTGCTGAATCTCTACTGGCAGAGTTTTCCACAATTCTGGACTGATGATGCTACAGGCTCTGTTTTTGGTTGTTATCAAGTGAGCCTCGCCAACTCGAGGGGGATGGACCGATAATGCTCCTACAGATGATCTTAGTGATCAAGCTGGGATCTAAGAGTTCGGGAGATCCCTGTAGTACCCTGGACCTAGGTTGCTCAAGGCTTTGTAAATTAATATGAGGGCCTTGAAGTTGGCTCAGAAGTATGGTCAACCTTGATGTAGCCTGTTCTTCCTTTAGGACCTAGGTTGCTCAAGGCTTTGTAAATTAATATGAGGGCCTTGAAGTTGGCTCAGAAGTATGGTCAACCTTGATGTAGCCTGTTCTTCCTTTAGGACCTCCTGTTCCAGGATCCTGTCCGGCACTTATGCAGGTGCACTCTCTGTTCTTCCTTGCTGTTCTTTCTTACCATTACTAGGTAATATGATTGAAATAAGCCTGATTTCTTTCAGCTCAGGTAAATACTGAGTCTTTGTTTCGCATTATCTATTCAATGACCTTTAAAGGGCAATGCAAACCGAAAGGGGGAGACGAATAACTCATGTGCTATTATGCTGTTATGAGTTTGGCTGTCTCGATTACCATGAACAGACTGATCCTATGGAATTTGCTTCCCGATGTTGATGGGAGATCAAGATTATAACAAAAAGGGTTTTAATAGTCCTTGGTGTCCTGGAATCCCTCTCTAGCCTCAGAAATGTGACACTCATCATAAGTTGAGGGAGGGACAGAGAGAGAAAATAAAAGCGATTTGGCAGTTTTGACTCAGGAGGGAGAGTTGTGAACTTTTGGATGGAGTGAGCTGGATAAGAAGCACTTCAAAGAGCTGCAAGCATGCAAACTGCTGGTTTGGTAATCTGATGCAGGAATAGTAGTTTTGCTGCCTGCCTGTTGTAGGAGTCTAGGTGCTGCCTTCATGCTCTGCTCTTTAGATCTGCAAACAAAAGACAGTATGGGAATAAAATATGTCACAAAGATAAAATAAATCTTCTGTACAACACTAGACCAGGATTTCTCAGCACTCAAACAGGGACTGCTAACAGGAGTAGCATTGAATCATTGTTTCTTAAAGGGTTGGAATAAAGCTCCAAGTTATCTCTTAGTGGAGGTGGGGGTAATCAAAATTTGCCCCACTGCCTGCTTTGAAAACCAAATAGGTGACAGTAGACCCAGTGCCAGATTTACATATAAGCTAAACAAGCTACAGCTTAGGGCCCCACTCTCTTGGGGGCCCTAAAAAAATTCAAAGGGAAAAAACTGGATGTACATTTTCAAAATATAAGATAAAAAACCAAATAAAATAAAACCTACCTACAGCAACAGTGTTTTGTGTTGTGTAGGCTCCTGTGATGTAAATAATGGGCCCCGCCTGCTAGTTGCTCCCTAAAATATCACTCATTTCTATATATAGGGTGCCTACATTCTGCATGTGCAAATGGCTTTAGATACCTATTAGGTCCATAAATTGCCATATAGCATACAGTGGTGCCTCGCAAGACGAAATTAATCCATTCCGCGAGTCTCTTCGTCTTGCGGTTTTTTTGTCTTGCGAAGCACGGCTATTAGCGGCTTAGCGGGTATTAACGGCTTAGCGGCTTTAAGAAAAAGGAAAAAAACTCGCAAGAACCCGCAAGACGTTTCATCTTGCGAAGCAAGCCCATAGGGAAATTCGTCTTGCGAAGCGACGCAAAAACCGAAAAACCCTTTCGTCTTGCGCGTTTTTTGTTTTGCGAGGCATTCGTCTTGCGGGGCACCACTGTATATTCAACACAAAAAACAGCGACGATTTGTGGTTGACAAAGGACAGCTGGACATATAAAGGACCCCATTTCCTTCAGAAGCTTAGGGCCTCATGAAACCTAAATCCGGCCCTGAGTGGACAGGAACAGTCAAATATGAAGTAGTAAAACAACAACAACAACCTTATTGAGGAGTTCTGAGGGGACAGGGAAAATCACCAACATTTATCACTGGTCTTTACATACAGTGGTACCTTTGGTTACATACTTAATTCGTTCCGGAGGTCTGTTCTTAACCTGAAACTGTTCTTAACCTGAAGCACCATTTCAGCTAATAGGGCCTCCTGCTGCTGCCGCGCCACTGCCGCACAATTTCTGTTCTCATCCTGAAGCAAAGTTCTTAACCCGAGGTACTATTTCTGGATTAGTGGAGTCTGTAACCTGAAGCATCTGTAACTTGAAGCCTCTGTAACCCGAGGTATCACTGTACTAGCTGAAAGAACCCTCTCAAGATGGAATCCCATGATGGAAGAAGGCAAGCTATAAAAGGAGCAAATAAATAAACTCAACCAAACACATCAGAACCATGAATTGAGACTGGCTCATCTAAGGCCTAGGGAAGCAGGTGATGCCATGAATGGTTAGTGAAGGAGCAGACTCAATTGTAGAGTATCTTCAAGTCTATATCTGAATTTTGTTTTACCCAGGCCCTAATCTTCACTCTTTTTTTCCCGGAGGGGCGCAGTGAACCTGCCTTCAACTGACTAATCTTTGTTGCACAGAGATTTCTAAGCTGCCTGCCTACCTTCAAAGCATATGTTGATATGACTAGCTGACCTTGGTTTTAACCCTGCCAGACATCCTTACAGTAGCTCATGTCTTTGTGCCAAGTGTGTCTGCAAAGTCTTATATAGATATTCCCCGAAGGGGAATGCCCTAATGCAGTCGATCTCAGTGGAACTTGCTGTTAGTGCCAATCAGCTGGTTGGGGTTGTCTGTTTGCAATAGAACAATTAGGAGGTCGTTTTAGGTTTCCGGTTGTTCCTTTGGAACCATGTCCTTGTATATCACATACCTGGTGTCACATAGAATGCCAGGTGTGGAAAAGATATGGGGAATTGTGAGGAAATTGTCCCTTCCAGCTCATGAAAAGGGGTGCCTGAAGATGCCTACTGATTTTAGATAAATTCCTCACTGTTTCTCCCTCCCCAGCTTTCCTTTTCTGTTTCTGGAAGTAGAAGTATTTGTGTGTACAATTATTATTATTATTATTATTATTATTATTATTATTATTATTATTATTACCCAGTGCCAAACCAGAACAAAGGAATCATGTCTTAATAGCTTTAACTTCAAGATCAACAGGAACACTTCTGCAAATTCAGCCTTTAGCCAAAGTGCATGGATAAACAAGGGCAGTGCTAGCCTCATATTGTAGCAATCTTCTGGTCACAGCCATTAATTGTATCCTGCTGCTCTTGTAATCTGACCAAATATATATAAAACACATTTCCCTCCTCGGAACACTTGCTGAAGATGCATTTAACTCCTTCGTCTCCAAGCCTCCCGGCACCTCCAGAGATCAGATATCGAGGGAAAGGGACAAAGGTGCCCAGGGAGAATCATCGGAAGGTCATCATGGCTTTCAAACCCCATTCTCCACACCCCCCATCCAACTTCCTTCCTAAACCAAAGGCAGGGGATTTGCTGCTGTCACAAATACTGGTGGGAAGCCACTCCAGCTTCTCAGTGGAAGGAGGATATTGTCCCAGCTGGGAGCTTCCTTACTTTAAAGGCAACTGACTTATCTGGACCTATGCTCTTATTTTTAATTTTTATTTGGAAGGCAACATGCAGTGCATGCCTTTAATGGTGTGAAGACTGAGGCGGGGGCTGTCACCATTTTCTTCACAGCATACTTTTATTTTTTTTAAGGTCATTGCAAACCAGGAACAAGCATTTCCATCCATACTTTTCTTTAAAACAACAGCTCCATGTGTATATCTAGCACAAGATGGCCAAGCCATCTTAATTTCAGCTCTTATCATTGGTTAAGCTGCTGCCTGGTTTGCTTGGCAGTCATAATGCTTAAAGAATATTATAGTTACAGGTAGGTAGCCGTGTGGGTCTGCCGTAGTAAATTTTTTTTTAAAAAAAATCCTTCCAGTAGCACCTTAAAGGTAAAGGGTAAAGGGACCCCTGACCATTAGGTCCAGTTGTGACCGACTCTGGGGTTGCGGCGCTCATCTCGCTTTATTGGCCAAGGGAGCCGGCGTACAGCTTCCGGGTCATGTGGCCAGCATGACTAAGCTGCTTCTGGTGAACCAGAGTAGTGCACGAAAACACCATTTACCTTCCCGCTGGAGCGGTACCTATTTATCTACTTGCACTTTGACGTGCTTTCGAACTGCTAGGTTGACAGGAGCAGGGACCGAGCAATGGGAGCTCACCCTTTCACGGGGATTCGAACCGCTGACCTTTTGATCGGCAAGTCCTAGGCTCTGTGGTTTAACCCACAGCACCACCCGCGTCCCTAGTAGTAGCACCTTAGAGAGCAACTAAGTTTGTTATTGGTATTAGTTTTTGTGTGCATGCACACTTCACCTATCTGAAGAAGTGTGCATGCACACGAAAGCTCATACCAATAACAAACTTAGTTGGTCTCTAAGGTGCTATTGGAAGGATTTTTTTTATTTTGTAAAGAGTATTATGTTTCACATAGGCAACTACACAGCAGTCCAGTCCCTTCTCTACCATCCCAGGCCTCCTGTTGCAACCATGGTTAACCCTAGATCTCCAAAACCATCTCTTAAAACAACAAAAGAGGCAGTTGCATCTAGCCAAATTGCTCTTCTTTGCCTTCCTTTCCCCCCGTTTATGCAAGCATAAAACGTTCTGCAGCAGCGATCATCATGTTTTCCTAAAAAGTAAAGCCTCTGGCTGACCCAGCAAGGGAGAGAGCCGTGAATTTTCGCTGCCTTTGCTCCTGCCTCTAATTACAAAACAGCTGTTGTAAAAGACACCCAGGAGTTCATCTACTCCAGAACCCTACCTTGACACAGGGATGAAATAACCCTCGGTCAACCCATCCCAGACAGGTGTTTGCCCAACCTCAAGGAGATTACCCTTACCTAGCCTTGAGGCACTCTCTGCAAACATAGGCTTAGCTTTTTGTGCCCTTGCTAATGAGCTAAGTGCCTCCCCCAGCATTTCATACAGTTTCAATTACCCACGGCTTTCACCAGCTCCTTCATTTCCTGTCCTAAAATTCTGCCCTGGACTGGGAGCTGTTAAACGGGCTGCATTTCAAGGCAAGGGAGCTCTTTCTCCACGGCTGGGGAAAAAAGCCGGTTTGCAAACAACTGTTTCTTGTAGAACCACCATGACGGGTTCTTATCTATCCACAATGAAAGTGTAATTCCTTCTTCTCTGTCCTCCCTACTCTGCTCTCAACTTTTGGGAAAGTGGAAAGGAGCCGTCACATAAAGGCCAGTGGCTATAGTAAAATTCAGGTATGGAGGGTATGAAGAAGGCCTACAACCAGGTGGTATATGAGAAGCTGAAGATCTTGTTTTGTTAGGCAGACAAGGGCAGAAAGGCAGGTTCTTGGTCTTTCTATAGCCTTGCCAACGCTGGGGTTTGACACAGTCCACCATTGGCAGGGGCTGTGATTCCTTCCTTCACCTGGTGGGGTGCTCCAGCCCTCCAAAGCAGATTTAAGGGGCACAAGGGAAGGAGAGAAGGGAACATCCCTCATTCCACATATGCAACAACTTAGTTGAATCCTGCCCCTCAGGATTCCCAGTTCAAGCCCCAAACACTGACAGTTGGGCAGCTGGAGTTTATTATTTATTTCATTTATAACACTTCTATTCCCCCTTGACTCCAAGGCACTATTCGCCCACCAGTTCTTAAGCTTAATAACAAGCCTGGCAAGCATGGAGTGATTTGTCCCCAAACTGTTCGGTCAGCTTCCTAACCAAACAGAACCTTGGATTGAGCACATGATCCACCTGCTGTATTGCACTGGCTTTTGGAAATCTCAAAGTTAATCTGTGATCCGATGGTCCATTTCCAGCAACAACCTGGGATAACAGCCGAGAAACAGAACACAGCAAGCTGACACAAAATATGCCACTCTGCCCAGGGCCGTCTTACCCATAGGCACTAGGGGTGCAGGACACCCGGGCACCGGGCTCTCAGGGGTGCCAGGCCTGAGAGTTGAGTCTGGGGAAGAGCCCGCCCGTCGGTTGGAGCGCCATGACGGGCTTTTCTGCTGCGCCGCGAGTTTGGGGGCAACCGAGCCAGAGATAAGCTGAGGTGGCCAACCTGCTCCACCCTCCTGCGCACCTGGAACTGGGCAACCGGGGGGGGGGGCCACAGGGCAGATCTTTGCACCCCGGCGCCACATATGCTTAAGACTCTGCCACTGAATAGTTACAGGCCAAAAGAAAATATGCAAAAGGGAGGTTGCGTTGACTGTGTCTTTGGTGCTTTCTGCAGGATTTGTGGTTGCTAATGCTTTTTAAAATAGGTTTGTTCAGCACAACCACAGCAACAGCAGCTAAAGTTCATGAAGCCTCCGTCTCCTTCCAGCAGCATCACTAGAGATCTCATAATGTGCTTGGTGGAAGATATAACTGAGGTGCTATTAAAGCCACAAAGTCCTTTCTAGCTATCTGGGGAGATCAACATTTCTTGCATGGCTCCTGTGTAATTCCTGCTGTCAAGATAATTCTTTTGAAATAGCACTTCTCAAAGCCTGCTACTCAAGACTACTGGGAGATGGCATGGGTACACCTTGTGAGGGCAGGATGTGCCAAATCAGTGCAGCATCAGGTCACTGAGTAGACATGGCCATAAGTCTGACTCCCGCTCCCCGACACCTTCAGAATCATAACTAACTCTATTAGGCATCTAGACTGCAAAAGAAGCCAAGGGAAATTGAAAATAAGTTCTGAATGACTGGTGCTAGTTGGAAGGAAACTTTCTCACTATGCCCAGTTTTGTAAAATACAAGCCTGGAAGGGCAAAGCTGATTAGGATAAGTCTTATCCAAGGTTGTTCAAACTGATCGTTTTCATGTGGTCTGAATTCCCGTTATTTATTTTCTATCAAGTTGCATTTCCTTATTTCTGAACTCTAGTTACATCCCAAAATACCACATCACCATTATTATTATTATTATTATTATTATTATTATTATTATTATTATTATTCCCCTTCCTCATTTGTGAATTATCACCACGCTTACATGGTACAGATTCAAGCTTTAACCTAATTGTGACAGTGTATTTTTGCATAATGCCATAATAAACGTGTATATCTCTACAGTGCCCCAAGACCCTTTATTGTTTTCCTTTCTTCTGTAATACTGTTCCATATATATGCCTGTGCACAAACACACATACACAAACATATATTCCTAGCATGATTGCCACAAGGGGGATTCCTTCATGGGGAGAGAAAGCTAATTTATTCTAGATGGGCTATTTTCACTGCAACATGCATCTCTCTTGATTTTAAGGTCTGTCACATGTAGCAATAAACCCTTTCTGCCAACATGCAGGCCCTTCCAAGTTGCATTGCTTTTGATGAGGTCATGTCTGCTGTGTCAGAGTACTAACAGGAGCGACTGCCTGCTTTGTGCCAGAGTTTCTTGACCCTTCTCCTCCCCTCAGTGCCTGGCAGCTGAAGGGTTAATCCCCTCTGGCTGTGACTGAGCAAGAAAGGCATTCCTCTGCCCTAGCCATCAGTCAGAGCTTTAGCCCTGGTGAGTGATGACGTAGTCAAGTGGGGGGAATCTCATTAGTCCTCCCTCCCAAAACCTTCTACTGACCTCAGCTACCAGCTGTTGGCTGGTTTATTCAGGTTTGTCCTGCAGCACACCAGTCAAACATCATGGACAAATGACCCACAGGGAACCACACCCATCTCAGTCCCATCAGCACCTCCTCCAGCTCCATCCTGTGCTTCTGCGTTCTGGTTTTGTGGCCAGGCCAACAGTGATGCTGCTTATGCTGAGTGAGGGGAAACAGCAACAATTCCCGTCCAGTTGCGCACTCCAACCTAAAGCATTCCTGCTGCACAGTGGTGTAGCGTGGGTTGTTACTGCCCGGGGCAGTGCAGAGGGGGTTTGAGGGAGGGAAGCAGATGGATTGAACTGCCTGATGGCATCCACATCATCCAGGAGATTGCAGCTGCGGAGATAAGGAAAAAAAGAGTTGTCTCGTTGTCCAGAGAGGTCACTTCCTGATTTGTATGGAGAAGTTGTTTCCAATGGAGCACAGCGCTGGAAGCACTGGGTGTTGAAACTTTGTGCCCCTAACAATTTTGTGCCCAGGGCAACCAACCCTATGTCCCTCCCCATGCTACACCACTGCTACTGCACAAGGTTCCTCAAGGCGGCTTGACCTCCTTCCTCATGTAAAAAGGTAAAGGACCCCTGACAAGTCCAGTCGCAGATGACTCTGGGGTTGTGGCGTTCATCTTGCTTTCAGGCCGAGGGAGTCAGCGTTTGTCCGCAGACAGTTTTTCCGGGTCATGTGGCCAGCATGACTACGCCACTTCTGGTGCAATGGAACACCAAAACCAGAGCAGTGCACAGCGCTGTGTACCTTCCTGACGGGGCGGTACCTATTTATCTACTTGCACTTTTTGGCATGCTTTCGAACTGCTAGGTTGGCAGGAGCTGGGACCAAGCAATGGGAGCTTACCCCACTGCGGGGATTCGAACCACCAACCTTCTGATCGGCAAGCCCAAGAGGCTCAGTGGTTTAGACCACAGCATCACCTGTGTTCCCTCCCTTCCTCCTGTAGCCCCCCAATGTCTCACACAAGGAGGACTGTTTCACACAGAGAGAGACACCAGAATGTGTATGTTGAGCCCTTCAATCTTATTTCAGCCAATATGCTCCATCATGGTAGCTATTTCTTGCAATTGGCATACTCTCAATACTCTGGACTTTAGGGTGCTAAGCTGAACAATCTGAGGGCTGGCTGTTTCCTCCAATACTTTTTAATTCAGGTGCAATCACCCAAATGCATGGCACACACTCGAACAGGGCATGTCGATTTCAGAGCTTTTCCATTCAAAGTACAAGTAAAGTCCAGATCACGTACTGGCAAAACTCACGATGCGTATGAAGAAGAACCGTTTATAATTTATGCTTTTGGATTCATTTAACCATCCTAAGAAGCAGCCCCACAGTCACAATGGCTGATTCCACTCTCCCAGTCCTGCTTTTTCTCCTGGCTAAAAGTTGATTGACCAGATTTTCCTACCAACAGGAGGCCCAAGGATATGGTAGAGACAGGGCCGGTGGCTCCTCTTTGCCTCTCCTGTGACACAATCAAGTTCTTATACAAGGAGAACAAAACAGTGACAATTGGTGACAAATGGACTGTGTAGCATCCTCTGTTTCCATTACCATGGAGATGTCAGCCAAGCATGGGAGGGCAACTAGGAAATGTCAATAGGAAATGGTACAAGGGACACAGGTGCAAAAAAAAAAAATCAATATGGATCGATTTGCTAATTAGACCAGCCCAAATAATTGATGGAAGGGGAGGGGAAAACAACTCTTTTTTTGCCCTGCAAGGCAAGACTGAGAAGTGGAGAGACTACAAGTAATAAAATTATAAAACCTTTTTTTCATAACATTGAATTCACTCTGTTTGTAATTCAGCTTTACAGATATTCCTGCTCAGGTGGAGAATGGCATGTAGTTAACAGACACACACACACACACACACACATTCAACAAACAAACAAACAAAACATCAAGCTGAAAGAAATAATAAAAACAGTCATAAGAATAAAATAATCATGGTAATCATATCTTTAAAATGAATCTATTCCATAGTGAAATACATGCTTATAACAAATATATCAAATAATCATGAATGTTGCCAAATAAACTCATATTTAGTGGGAAATATGGGAAAGTGCCAACCATGAGATTGTTTGTTCACATAAATCACATAAAAACAAAGCAGAAAGAAAGTTGGAGGAGTCCACTTCCCCCTGGCCAGGGGCAGCCCATCTTGTTTTGTCACTCTAGTCGAATCAGCACACCTGCCCATTTCTCCTGCACACCAGAACGACCCCTCCTCTCTACAGATGCCTGGGAGGAGATAGGCATCTTCTCCACTCAATGAGAAGGGTGACATCCTGCCAGACCTCCTCTACCCCCTCAAGATTGGGGGGGGGGGCTGAGGGTCTGAGCCTCAGTCCAGCCTCAACCCCATAGAGCTGGAACACCTGCCCATTTGCTACTGGGTATTCCTATTAGCATATAAAGCCCGTAACAGCTTGGAACCAGTTTACTTGCAGAAACACCTTACTCAACTGCTTTGACCCACATCACATGGCACCTTTCCTGCACCAGGAAGAAATCAATATTTTCATGTGGTAGCACCTATACTTTGGCAATCCATGCATATTGACACCAGCCTTCTCTATACTCTTTTCAACACCTGCTTAAAACATTTTCTGTTTAGGCACCCCTATACAGGGGACGGCAGAGGACGAGATGGTTGGATAGTGTTTTCGAGGTTACCAGCATGACTTTGACCAAACTGCGGGAGGCAGTGGAGGACAGAGGTGCCTGGCGTTCTCTGGTCCATGGGGTCACGAAGAGTCGGACACGACTAAACGACTAAACAACAACAACATACAGACTTGTCTTTTTTCTTTTCTTTTTAGCTATTGTTGGTTTCAATAATCTTTTGGTGATTTGTACATACCTGATTTTAACTGTTTTTTTAATGAATAACTTCCATGTTTTTTTTCTATTCTTACCATCAAGTATGTAACTTTTGTTAAACAAATGCAAAATAAACGCATTTCACCTTTTCCTGTGGTCTTCCCTGTTGTTTAGTCATTTAGTCGTGTCCAGCTCTTTGTGACCCCATGGACCAGAGCACGCCAGGCACTCCTGTCTTCCACTGCCTCCCCCAGTTTGGTCAAACTCATGCTGGTAGCTTCGAGAACACTGTCCAAGCATCTTGTCCCCTGTCATCCCCTTCTCCTTGTACCCTCCATCTTCTTATAAACCAAACAAATCTAGGTGAGCATCTACTTGCAGCCCAATCAGCTGTGATTCCTGCATCACACAGTGTTGGACTTGGGATGCCTTCCAACTTGACAATCCTATGCCACAGCAGGTGGATGTGTGGTTCCAGTGGCATCATGCCCACATGCACATGGGCTAAGAACCTTCTGAGTATTATGCCCACCACCATTTTCCAGCAACCTCCAGAAGGAGGGCCCATGCAATGTTGCCTGCAGTGGCAGTGAAAGGAACATTTCCAATGAGATCTTCATGACTCTGTCTTCAAGGGAAAGATCTGTCAGGGAAATGGTGATGAGATGGCCTGGGAGGAGATAGGAAGGCACCAAGAGCCCACAAAGCTAGTTCAAGGCTCAAAAGCAGCTATAAGGGCACTGGGCCAATAGACAATTAGCTAAACCGATTATGCACACTTGCCTTGAGTGAAATCTGAATTTGATGATACATCTGCAGACTGCTTTATCATCATCATCCTTACATTGCATGAAGCAGCCCCAAGCTGCAGAAAGGATATTATTCATAGTTCTTCTTTTTTTTTTTTTTGGAATTTGTTGCTGGAATGTGTGAAGAACCAGATCTAATCTACTACAGGAAAGCTCCAAATTGTCCATTTTGATTTCTGGAGGCTGGATTCTGTCCTCTGTGACCTTTTTATACCTCTCCCTCTTTGCCCCTACTCTCACTCACTCACTCACTCACTCACTCTTTCACACACACACACACCCCAAAATAAAAATTAGAATACCAAAGAAATATAGGACTCTGTATTTTGAATTTGTGAATACAAAGTGAGGAGGAGGGGCGGTTAATAACATCACCTAGTTCTATCTCCACCCCGTCGGATTCCAACAGCAAATATTAGCTCCTTCAGTTGCATTTACCACACTTGCCCAGTTCCCAGCAAATCCTTCTTTGCCCTCTTCTCTCTTTCTTTGCATCCCAACTTACCATTTATTCATCTGGGAGGTGGGGGCTAATCCTCCCACTGAAGCATCTGAGCATCTTTCACTCCTTCCCTGCCTGTTTTTATTTTAATTGGTCTTAATTCTTCAGTGCAACAACCAGCCACCCCCCCCCCCGCAGTCTATGCCGGTGGACAAGGAAGAGTTAAGTCTGCAGCTGCCAGCTCCTGGCCTGTGTGGAGTGATGCTCAAACTGTTCCTACTGCTGCATGAAGTCAGCTGTCATTAGAGAACAAAAGCAGCCCCGGGAGCAGCTCAAGTTGTGGCTCACTCAAGGAAGGGAAGGCGCTGAGACTGCTCCCTGATTAGGATTTCTAAATCAGCCCCATCAAGACCCAGTGAGAATAAAAGCTGCAGGGGAGAACAAAAAGCTGGCTACATTCACACAATCAGCAAACCCCTTCCCCTCCCCTCCGTCACCTCCACCCATCACGGCTCGAAGAGAACTGCTCTCCCAAGGCTCAAGAAGGACCGAAGATTGTGCTACTGCTTAAGGGGTCAGCTTGGGTACCCTCCAACATTCCTCCAATGAAAATAGGGGCATCCTTTTCCATAATAAATAATAATAATTTTATTATTTATACCCTGCCCTTCTGACTGACTTGCTCCAGGCACCCTGCGTAGCTTCCAATGTATATAAAAACATAATAGAACATTAAATGGTAAAAAAAAACTTCAGATGTCTTCAAAAGGTTGTATAGTTACCGTAGTTATCTCCTTGGCACAGGGGTCTCATAACTCTGAACTTTCTCTGATGAAAATAGAGACATCCTAAGGGAAAGCGCAGGGTGGTACTGTGGGTTAAACCACAGAGCCTAGGGCTTGCCAATCAGAAGGTCGGCGGTTCGAATCCCAGCAACGGGGTGAGCTCCTGTTGCTCGGTCCCTGCTCCTGCCAACCTAGCAGTTCGAAAGCACGTCAAAGTGCAAGTAGATAAATAGATACCGCTCCGGCGGGAAGGTAAACGGCATTTCTGTGTGCTGCTCTGGTTCGCTAGAAGTATCTTAGTCATGACCCGGAAGCTGTACGCTGGCTCCCTTGGCCAATAAAGCAAGATGAGTGCCGCAACCCCAGAGTCGGTCACGACTGGACCTAATGGTCAGGGGTCCCTTTACCTTTAAGGGAGAGCGGGACATTCCAGGGTCAAATCAGAAACCAGGACAGTTTCTGTAAATCCAGGACTATCCCTGGAAAATAGGGACACTTGGAAGATCTGAGCTTGCTCCTTAGGACTTTCCTTTCAAAGCAACTCTTTGGCAATTCCTACTCATATTTGTGATTATGTTTTAGGAAATGGATAGGATCAGAGCATTTCAAGCGCACTACGTATTTTTATTTTTTTATTTCTTTATCTATTTTTTATATATTTTTTCTTATTAATTACATCACACATTTCCTCAGAGCAGCTGAAGCTAGCACACACAATTCTCTCCTGCCTCATTTAATACACACAACATCCCTGCACGGTTGTTTCTCCATAACACATAGGTCTCCGAAAGACTCTCAAGAACGAAGTTGGAACTTCTTTGCAAATTCAGTTTCTGGTCCTCCTTCCAGCCAGACTGACCAATCCACCCCCAATGAGAACAATGTCTATTTAAAGGGTGTGATCAAACCAGCAGCTTTTAAAGCCACACCTCCTTATATATAGTCTCCGCAGTCAATTATGGAAAACAGCAAAGCTCAAAGAGTGTAACCACACTTTGTGTCTGCGAGCTGAGAAAAAATACAAATAGAGTTTTCCCCCCAGCATATCATCACAAAATTCTAATATTGACTGCAATGTCTTTTGAGACACCACTATCAAGTAGACCCACATTCCATAGCTCAATTGGTAGAGCATGAGACTCTTAATCTCAGGGTTGTGGGTTCAAGCCCATGTTGCGCAAAAGATTCCTTCATTGCAGGGGGTTGGAATAGATGACCCTTATCGTCCCTTTCCAACTCTACGCTTTTATGGTTCTATATGAAGGGTAACGTTGCCTTAAAGGTAGAGGGACCCCTGACCATTAGGTCCAGTCGTGGACGACTCTGGGGTTGCAGCGCTCATCTCACTTTATTGGCCGAGGGAGCCGGCGTACAGTTTCCAGGTCATGTGGCCAGCATGACTAAGCCGCTTCTAGCGAACCAGAGCAGCACACAGAAACGCTGTTTACCTTCCCACCGGAGTGGTACCTATTTATCTACTTGCACTTTGACATGCTTTCAAACTGCTGCCTTAGCAGAGGGTAATTGGCAGGACTCTGCCATAGTATTGGCTGAAAGGAATTACAGTTAAGAACAAGGCCCAATCAGTCAACAGGACTGAGAATGAAACCAGCAAGGAAATAAAGGTGATGATGGTTTTTTGCTCCTATCCCACTAAATTTCACACTCAAAGGCATCAGTTATATGGAAATGTAAGAGGCAGACATTGTTACTGTGCCATCAGTGGAGTATCTAAGCTTCCAAGTTTCACAGAACTCTTCATCAGGCAGCTGAAGAATTGACCAACACATCTGTGAAACCCTCAGCCCTTTCAAAAAAAACTACATCAGTGATGAGGAAACTGTGTCCTTCCAGATGTTGCTGGATTCCATCTACTTACAGCCATAGCTCCATGAGCTGTGTTTCCCAGACTTGGGTCTCCAGCTGTTTTTGGACTGCAATTCCCACCATCCCTGACCACTGGTCCTGCTAGCTAGGGATGATGGGAGTTGTAGTCCAAAACAGCTGACCCAAGTTTGGGAGACACTGCCCTAGAGCCAACAGACAGAAATGATGGGATAACAACAACAACAACAATATACCCCCCCCCCCAATCTGGCTGAGTTTCCCCAGCCACTCTGGGCAGCTTCCTATCGAGTGTTAAAAACAATACAGCATTAAATATTAAAAACTTCCCTAAACAGGGCTGCCTTCAAATGTCTTTTAAAGAGAAGATAGCTGCTTATTTCCTTCACATCTGAAGGGCGGGCACCACTACCAAGAAGGCCCTCTGCCTGGTTCCCTGTAACCTCACTTCTCGCAATGAGGGAACCGCCAGAAGGCCCTCGGCACTGTATCTCGATGGGCGTGGAGACACTCCTTCAGGTATACAGGACCGAGTCCATTTTGTACTACATTTTGTAGTCCAGGAACACCTGACAGGCAACAGGTGGCCTACTCCAAGCCTAACTGGCCCAATAAAAATGCATTTCCTGGGGCCCGTCATAGAACACTCTGTCCCTACTGAACAGGATGGAAAGATATCCTTGTTATGCTTGCTCAAGAACCAGAGGAAAGCAATTTCTAAGCGCCCAGCCCCTTTCTAGGCTAACATTGATTAACAAAACATTTGCTGACCTGTGAGAAATCCTCTCTGCTATTTATGTCCCAGACATCGGCCACTCTTTTGGGTGCAACCACAAGAAAGATTGGGGGGGGCATTTTCAAGAGGGTGGCCTCCTCCTCTTCCTTTAGCCTCAATTGCCATGCACAGAAAGTAGAAAAAGACCTCAGGAAACCCCCCTCCCCCCAAAAAAGCAACACAACCCAGCCAACTAGCAGGCTTTATGAATAAACATATACTAGGTGAACACACACACACACACACACACACACACACACAAATCAATACAGAAAGTGTATTGGGAGGCGGCAGACCCCACCCTCACACCCCTAACAAACACACATTAATCCTGGGAGATTTGGCCATCATATGACATGGCCAATCAATCAGAAGAAGAGGATTTCAGGCACGCCTCTTCTTTCATGCCACTAAGGGATTTTCACCCCCTTGAGAGCACAATGCCAAGAGGGGAGAGGGGAGAAAGGTGGAGGGGGGTGGGGAGCCAATCAGCCCAGGATCAGCTGTAGGCTGGCTCGCTGTGGATCTGCTTGTCCCAGAGGGGGGCACGGAGAGACATATTGGGCCGTGTGGGAAACCGGCAGCCTCAGCTTCTCACATATTGTTCTCCCCCCTTTCCAGTGCCCCCCTTCCACCAAAGCCGTTAATGCCACAAAGGATAACTTTGCCCATTGTGTGGTAGACAGCTGAGAGGATAGAGTTAGCCATACACAAGCTAGCATTACCGACTCACTCTCTCTCCCTCCCTCCCTCTCCCCTCCTCCGTCCCCCACCCCACCCCTGTGGAGCAATGTGGGGGCAGGGTGAAGGAGGAGGAGGGGGTGGGGTGGATGAAGAGCTGGGTGCTTACCATACAAAAGAATTAAACCCACTTAGGCCCCTCTTTCTCACTAATCTAGGACCGCGGGGGGTTAAATATGGTTACATTTTCATTAGGTGCTAATAGCGAAAGGGCAGCCCCCAAGGCAACATTGTCATGCAGATGGCCAAGCAAAGGACTTCTCCCCAAGTCCAGCGGGGCTGAGGCCTGTTTGGAGCGGGGAAATTGTGTCATTCCTCTGCATTGTTGGCTGCTGAATTCCATCAATGGGGAAGTCATGTTTCCTCTGAAGGGAAGGAAACAAGTTAAAATTGTTGGGGTGGGCTTGGTCAAGGCAGTGGCAAGCGGGGGAGGGGGGAAGAGCAAGGCAGGCCACAGAAGGAGCATTGTGCCTCGCGGGCGTGTGTGGTCAATTCCACCTGAATGTGTGGATGCTGAGAGTGAGGACCCTTGACGGTGCAAGAACCAGGCGAAAGGAGAGTAGGCCCAAGGGGGGATCTCTGCCCCTTTAAAGCAGTTCAGGGAAATCCGAATCAAAGATTTCCTTTGAGACTCATAGAGGGAAAAGGAGAGGGACTAGTGTTTGTCAGGATGTACACTAGAGGTTGAAAAGTGCAGAGGGCCTTGGAACAAAGGTGCAATTCTATTGGTGGGTTTCCTTTAAAAGAAAAAGGAAAAGTGAGCACCCAATCATTTAGCAGAGAGAGTAATTGATTTTTGCTTTTTTTAAAAAAGAGCTGTAACTAAACTATACTGTATAGGTTTTGAGATTCTGCCTTTTGAAGATGATGCTCAGAGCAATTTAACCTACTAATACTGATGCTTTATCTTGTTAATCTTTACAATACAGTGGTACCTCGGGTTACGGACTTAATTCATTCTGGAGGTCCGCTCTTAACCTGAAACTGTTCTTAACCTGAGGTACCACTTTAGTTAATGGGGCCTCCCACTGCTTCCACGCTGCCGGAGCACAATTTCTGTTCTCATCCTGAAGCAAAGTTCTTAACCCAAGGTACTATTTCTGGGCTAGCGGAGTCTGTAACCTGAAGCATCTGTAACCCAAGGTACCACTGTAGTCCTATATTGTTGTTATCAGTACATCACATGGGGCCAGAGGAAGGATGAACAAAACAAAAAAATAGTGACTTTTCAAAGGCTACCTAGAGAATTCATGGTGGAAATGAGCTCTGAAGCATCTCTCTTAGTCCTTATGCTACTGCTTGTATTTGGGGTGAATTAGTGCCGAAGTTAGGGTTGCATCAGCAGTCTGTAAGTTGCAAATGCCGAAAGAAGAAAAAGGAATTGAGATGCATCCATTCTTCAATATGATTAAGGTGGCAATCCTATAACATTTACCTGGGAGTGAGTCCCACTGAACTCAGCGAGGCTTGCATCCATGCGCAGGGCAAGCCTACTATACAAAATGTATGCTTCCTAGTCAAATGAACATCTTAAAATAGGCGTTGTCACATCCGAAACAGTCTCAAATCTCATCACAGGGATGGGAGTAAGTATGCAGTCATGTGAAGAAAAACACCAGAGACCCACAGAAGGCAAGATTTTGACATGTTAACAGCTAGCACACCAATGATTGAAAGGAGAAGTGTGCCAAATATTTTTCAGCTTTTGTTTTGAGGTGAAAAAAGAAAGAAAGAAAGAAAGAAAGAAAGAAAGAAAGAAAGAAAGAAAGAAAGAAAGAAAGAAAGAAAGAAAGAAAAGCTGCTGGGATAGAAAACTTTCTTAAAAAACTACAACAGACAGTGAGTACCGAAATGTTTCAAGGTTATTGTTACTGTTTCCCTTGGCTGCTACAGTTACTGCTTCAGAGCCATTACACACATACACACACAAGCACAAACACACAAACTGCCTGTCCTACTCCTTCCCCTGCTTCATTCTTCTGGGATCAGACACAGTGATTTCATCTATCCAGGAATCACACAGTGAATGAGATGATGTCACAACATTACATACCCAATGAGACTGGCCTATGTGAGGACATCACTGAGGCTAAAAAGAAAAAACAAAAGAATAAACCAACATTTCAATAAGGGCTATTGGGGGGAGTGGGGAATGCTCTTCTAGGGCAAATTCCAAAATACATTATTAGCTCAAAGAAAAGGCCACAAAGTAGTGTGCAAGCTTTCAAGTTCCCCAAAACTCCTGATCAAGGTAGACAGTGAAAACACAGAGAATGGGTGAAGTTGTTGATCAAGCTACCCTTGTCTGTACCTGTAAAGGACCCCTGGACAGTTAAGTCCAGTCAATGGTGACTATGGGGTTGCGGCACTCATCTTGCTTTCAGGCCAAGGGAGCCAGCATTTGTCCACAGACAGCATTCCGGGTCATGAGACTAGCATGACTAAACCACTTCTGGTGCAACAGAACACTGTGACGGATGCCAGAGCACACGGAAATGCCATTTACCTTCCCGCCGCAGCGGTACCTATTTATCTACTTGCACTGGTGTGCTTTCAAACTGCTAGGTTGGCAGGAGCTGGGGCAGACTAAAGGGAGCTCACCCCATTGTGGGGATTCAAACTGCCGACCTTCTGATCGGCAAGCCCAAGAGGCTCAGTGGTTTAGACCACAGCACCACCCGCGTCCCTAGCTGTACCTGTATATGAAGCAGCTGCCAGGCAAATGTCATATTATGTGGTCTTAAAACATTGGCAGTCCATTTAGGTTCTCCGTGGCTCTGGAACTGCTGTTGTTCATTGCTTTTTGTTTTTATTCTCGGTTTTATTGAATTTGTATGTAGCCATTTAACTGCATTTTTAATTAATTAATTAATTATTTTTTTTAAAGAATTCCAGCGGCACCCTGTGTGATGCTAGAATTTGGCACACACACCGCCTTCCACGCATGATTCTACAGTGTTGTTGTGGTGCCCCCTGTAACACAGCAACTGGTGAGGCCAAACCCGTCACGCTATACCCTAAATCTGCTTCTGTTGGGAAGAAGCAGCACACTGGATGCTAAGTTAATGGAACTATGGCTCCTATGTCTAAAGCAGCCAGTTGGATGGGACTGCAAGGAAGACCCATCAGAAGAGGCTATGTTCATTAGCAGTGCTAAGGCAGGTGGTTCTGCTGCTGCTGCTGGACAGGACGTTGCTTAAACCATCTTTTCAACTCTTTGATTTCCTTGCTAAACGAAGGGCTACATCAGATGTTGCCATAAGCGGAGAGAAAGAAGGCCGTGTTGTTGAAACAACTGCTACTGTTGCCATTTCAAAGCAACTGACCATGAAAACATGCCACAGTAAATACAATTAGTTTCTAAGGAATCCCAGTTCTTTTGTTCTTTTTAATGCCATGCAGACTTAACGCAACTGCTCCTCTGGTTAGTAATGGTCAGTAATTTGCAACCATTCTTAAAAGACCTACATTGGCTCCCAGTACGTTTCCGAGCACAATTCAAAGTGTTGTTGGTGACCTTTAAAGCCCTAAACGGCCTCGGTCCAGTATATCTGAAGGAGCGTCTCCTCCCCCATCGTTCTGCCCGGACACTGAGGTCCAGCTCCGAGGGCCTTCTGGCGGTTCCCTCACTGCGAGAGGTCAAGTTACAGGGAACCAGGCAGAGGGCCTTCTCGGTAGTGGCGCCTGCCCTGTGGAACGCCCTCCCATCAGATGTCAAAGCGATAAACATCTACCTGACATTCAGAAGACATCTGAAGGCAGCCCTGTTCAGGGAAGTTTTTAATATGTGACATTTTAGTGTATCTTTCATCTTTGTTGGAAGCCACCCAGAGTGGCTGGGGAGACCCAGCCAGATGGGTGGGGTACAAATAATAAATTATTATTATTATTATTATTATTATTATTATTATTATTATTATTCAGTTTTGTTATTTTCTAGAAAAAGAGGTGCCGGAACTCACAGTGAATGCCTCCCTTGTTCTCTTATCATGGCAATGGCGTCCACCTGAGAGGTGCCGGAACCGAGTTCTAGCAAGTTCCAGCCAGGGGAGCTGACTTGGGGCCCAGTTTATGGGTGTCCAGTGTCCGTGACGTCATGACGTCACGTTGGGACGTGGTGTCATGACGTCACACACACGCCCTGGCCTCGGAACCTGACTTCTGGTGCCACCGGAAGTCTGGTTCCGAGGTCTCAGAAGGCCTTGGACAGCATCTCTGAGGTCTTGCGAAGCCTTGGACATGAGTTCTGGTGCTTCTTGAGGCACCGGAAGTTGCACTGGGGGCCCTGCAGTATGGGCACTGAGCACCCACAACAACAAAATGTGGGTGCTTGGACACCCAGAACCCCCTATAGTTGGCACCCCTCATTCCAGCTGAAATAAAGCCCTGGTTATTTCTTGTGGACTAGATGCATGCTCTACTGTTTCTTAAAGCAGACCAGCGTTAAAGCTAGGAGATCATGAAAATACAATCTAGAAGTCAAAATACCTCCCCGCTTCCAGCCAGGCTGTTGATTCATAATAACAGCTGCAAATGGAGAAGCCTGTTAACTAGGAGGTAAATCGTCATTGCTAATTAGTACCAGGAAGGTACTCACTGATGTTATGTTTACAATACAGGGGACCCATTTATGATTCTAACTTTGATTAACTAATGGGCAGCTTTGCACAAACCCGTCAGCAGGCTGAAAGAAAGTGGATTATAATTGGTGTTCCTTTGATTGTGAGCTACAGCAGAGATGTGATTGCTTTTCTGAGCACTCACATACCCCAGGTGATTTTGAAAAAACCTTAGAGGTGTTGCATCAAAATTCCACGTTATGCTTCAACATCTTATCCTAAGTTTAACATCTTCTCCCACACTGTGATTTGTTATATACTGTGCTGCAAGCCACCCAAGTGGTTGGGGTATAAATAAAATTAGTAGTAGTAGTAGTAGTAGTAGTAGTAGTATCGTTGTTGTTATTGTTGTTATTGTTATTATTTCACATGTAGTCAATAGATTGGTTGGACAAATTGATTTTTTTAAATGTTAAACACTAAAAAGGTGCGTCCAGTAAACTGGGTAGCAGAATTTGGTGCATCAACATGGTAAGTTAATGCTTGGTGTTAAGTTTGCTTGGTGGACCACAAGCTTAATGTGAGTCAACAGTGTGATGCAGCAACAACAAAAAAGCTACGCTGCATTAACAGAAGTATAGTGTCCAGATTGATGGAAGTAATAGTACTTGGTCAGACCACACCTGGAATACTGTGTCCAATTCTGGGCACCACAATTTAAGAAGGATGTTGACAAGCTGGAACGTATGCAGAAGAGGGCAACCAAAATGTTCAAGGGTCTGGAAACTAAGCCTTATGAGAAGTGGTTGAAGGAGCTGGGTATGTTTAGCCTGGAAAAGAGGAGACTGAGAGGAGATATGATAGCCATCTTCATGTATCTTAAGGGCTGTCACATGGAAGATGAAGCAAGCTTGTTTTCTCCTGATCTGGAAGGTAGGACTCGAGGCAATGGCTTCAAGTTACAGGAAAGGAGATTCCAACTAAACATTAGGAAAAACTTTCTGACAGTAAGAGCTGTTTGGCAGTGGAGCAGATTCCAACGAGAAGTAGTCAACTCTTCTTCCTTGGATGTTTTTAAGCAGAGGTTGGATGGCCAACAGTCATGGATGCTTTAGCTGAGATTCCTGCATTGCAGGGAGTTGGACTAGATGGCACTGGGGTCGCTTCCAACTCTAAGATTGTATGATTCAAAGTTAACTTGAATAATTTCACAAAAAGGAAGCTTCCCATATCCTTCTGCCTACTGTGGACACACACATCCTCCCTACCAGCGGTTCTCAACCTATGAGTCCCCAGATGTTGTTGGACTACAACTCCCATCTAGCCTTGCCAGCTAGAGGTGATGGGAGTTGTAGTTCAACAACATCTGGGGACCCACAGGTTGAGAAAGGCTGCTCTCTACCCTAAAAGCATCTCCAGGGAACCTTTTTGAGCAACGAGAGATAGGGCATTGGGAGATTGCTAGAAAATTGCCCTAAACTGCTATAGGAGCACTTTATATGTGCAACAACCCGGCGAGGTAGATGAAACCGAGAATATACTAATAGCAATACTGTTAGCTCATTGATTGAGAAAAAATTTGATCAAAGGGTTACAAGCCCACTACGCCAGCAACAATATCTCACTGGTTCTTGGAGCTGCAAAATGTATTATGGTAAATGATTGCTCTAACATAAAGAAAAGGATACAGTACTAGTACTAGTACAGTACTAGTAAAAGCATATTTTTTTCTTCTGTCCCTAAGAATCCTCACATACTTGAGCAATGTATTAATTACATTGGACAGTTTTGCAGGGGCTGGATATTTGCTGATAACAAGCTAGGTGACATCATGAGTATTTCTCCATCTGTTGTCCCTTTTAATCTGTCGAACTGGGTGCTGGAGACCAAACAAGAAGGGGAAATGTGACCCGCAGATTTGACTCACCGCTCACATGACAGGGCTGCCCACACATTATGCGCTCGGCTCTTTGCAAAGAGTTTCTCTCTATGACTTTTGCTATAACACTCGGTCACTGCTTTAATCATTTGCTGACTCATCCCAAATGCCCTCTGCAAGAGCTGGGGGCTATTCTTTCTGTCCTTTTATCCTGCTCATGTGATAGGCAACACTGCTGTTCCATACAGCAAGGGAAACAAAGAGATTTGGATCAGGGTTTCTGGGTCTGGGACGCGAGCTTAATCCGGTCGGTATGCCACAGACTTTGGACACTCGCCTCTTTAGAGCGCAGACGCTCTGCCAACTACAGAACACGGCCTTCTTTCCAGGGTTGCATTCAATTTAGCAAATGTCTGTACATAGTCCATCCGTTTTCTGTGACAGAGCTTCAGCTCTGACTGCATGTTGCTGATCCTGATTCATTCGTCTTTCCTCCCTGCCACAGTTTTGTCCTGTTTTCATACCTACCTTGAAGATATTATATTTAAAATTTTAATTTCATTTGTTTTTATGGTATGTTTGTAAGACACCTTGAGCCAGGGGTTTTGTAGCTGTTAGAATGTCGGACTAGGACCTTGGAGACCAAAGTTCAAATCTCCACACAGCCATGAGAAGGGTGAACTTGAGCCAGTCACTGCCTCTCAGGCTCACCTACCTCACAGAGCTGTTGTGGGGATTAAATGAGGAGGGGGAGAACCATTTAAGTCACCTTGAACTCCTCAGAGAAAAGGTGGTATATAAATGCAACAGACGGACAGACACAGTTTGATAATTAATAAAATAATAAACTAAACTAAACCACGAGGGCAATATTCCACTGTCAGTGCAATAATTTTCATGTGTCTAGCAGAACTCCCACTCTTCTCATCCTTCCCAAATTTGCTCCGGTGGGTTGGTGGGAAAACTTAGTCCAGATTTAGGAGGAAGGGAGGAATCATAGAATCGAAGAGTCGGAAGGGATCCCAGGGCTCATCTAGTCCAACCCCCTGCAATACAGTGGTTCCTCAGGTTAAAAACTTAATTCGTTCTGGAGGTCCGTTCTTAACCGGAAACTGTTTTTAACCTGAGGTACCACTTTAGCTAATGGGGGCCTCTCGCTGCTGCCGCCACCACCATAGCTGTCAATGTTTCCCTTTTTTAAAGCAAAATTCCCTTATTCTGAATAGGTTTCCTCACAAGAAAAGGGAAAAGTTGACAGCTATGACCGCCGCGCGATTTCTGTTCTCATCCTGAAGCAAAGTTCTTAACCCGAGGTACTATTTCTGGGTTAGCGGAGTCTGAAACCTGAAGCGTCTGTAACCCGGGGTACCACTGTACAGGCATCTCTGCTAAAGCTTCCATAACAAATGGCCATCCAACCTCTGCTTAAAAACCTCCAAGGAAGGAGAGTCCACAGTCTCATGAGGGAAATGATTCCACTGTTGAACAGCTCTTACTGTCAGAAAGTTCTTCCTGAAGTTTAGTCGGAATCTCCTTTCTTGTAAAAAGAGGAAGGTTCTGTTGGACAACTGGGCACCCTTGTTCTGACAGAACAAATGTCACAGAATCATAGAGCAGGAAGGTACCCTGAGGATCATCTGGTCCAACCCTCTGCAATGCAGAAATAGGCAGCTGCTCCTTATGGACATCAAAGCTGTAAGCTTGGCGTTAACAGCACCATGCTCTAACCAACTGAGCTATCCCAGCTTTGTGTTGGATTCCATGCTAATATTACAATTTTGGGTCAACTTCTAATGCATGGAATGGACAGGGTGTTTTCCTTGATAACCATCCCATTCATTTGATCCTGCATGAAACAGATTAAATCTAAACAAATCCACCTTTTAAAGTGATTAGCGTAAAGGAGCTTCCAGACGTCTGGTGGGGTCGATGTGCAATATGTTAAATGAACTTCTCTGGTATAATGAAATTGTAATGAAGCACTTCTCAGTGCTAGTGTGTGGGGATTTTTATTTATTTATTGGTGTTTTATTGGTGTTTTAATATTCTGTATAGGGCTTTGAGATTTTTCTTAAAAATATAAAGCGGTATAGAAATGAAATAAGTAGTATTAATAAATAATCACCTTTTCAGTGCAATCCTGTGTGATTTTACATGAAAGTTCAATGGAACTAACTCTGAGGTAAGTGTGTTTAGAATTGCATCCAAGAAAGCTTCCAAACCCTTTGGTTGTAGATAGAGAATTTATCTGTCTGTTTATTAAGTTGTAATTAAGCAGTAGTGGGGCAGTGGGTTGGTGGTTTTCCCCCTGTGCAATCCTATGCATATTCCGTAGGAAGAAAGCCTTGTTGTGTAAGCCTTCCTTACCCGCAGGCATGTGTGCATAGGATTGCCCTGTGAACAGATTACTCTCCCATCTCCTAGAGATCTACATTTCAGTGACTGTTAAAACGCACACATGCCCACACATACGAAGAGTGACAGCTGCTTTAGAAGAGAAACTGTTTTCTGAAAGTCAGGCAAATCCAAAAATTACAACCGGTTTCGGTAATTACAAGAAGTAAAACATTAAAAAGCAACAACACAAGAGTTAAAGTGCGTTTGCATATTAATCACTCCCTCTGGTAGAGCTGGGAGGCTGTGTCCAACAGCAAGAAAGGGGATTTCCTGACTTGAAAAAAATATTAACTCTTGTGTTCATTGACACTTTCCCTGTTCTCAGACCTAAAATTAAAGCGGTGTTTGAACATTAGGTTTAAGAGTGCCCTTAGGGTTCCCAGTGCTTGAGGCCCTTTCCTTCAGAACCTCTGTTGGGAAGATAGGTAAAGGGACCCCTGACCATTAGGTCCAGTCGTGGCCGACTCTGGGGTTGCGGCGCTCATCTCGCTTTACTGGCCGAGGGAGCCAGCGTACAGCTTTCAGGTCATGTGGCCAGCATGACTAAGCAGCTTCTGGCGAACCAGAGCAGCACACAGAAACGCCGTTTACCTTCCCACCAGAGCGGTACCTACCGTATTTTTCGCTCAGAAGCCAGAACAGCAAGAGGGATCGCTGTGCAGTGAAAGCAACAATCCCTCTTGCTGTTCTGGCTTCTGGGATAGCTGCACAGCCTGCATTCGCTCCATAAGACGCACACACATTTTCCCTTACTTTTTAGGAGGGAAAGAGTGAGTCTTATAGAGCAAAAAATACGGTATTTATCTACTTGCCCTTTGACGTGCTTTCGAACTGCTAGGTTGGCAGGACTGTTGGGAAGATAGTTTAGAGCAACTCTAGAAAACTGCTCCAAGAATGTTCTCACTTAGGGTAAAACCAGATGCAATGTGGGAGATCTATGATCTAGGATTTCCAGCAATTAGAAAAGAATAGTCAGCGCAGGGGTTGGGAATCTGATGAGGACCTCATTGCTAAGAGGTTAATCTTTTCTTCCCTGCCATTTTCATGATCAAAATATGTCACCTGAAAGTCCAAAATGGCCCACAGAGAAAACAAACTGCATAGGTATTTTTTAATAGTAGCTTACTCATATGAAGTGTGACTAATGCAGGAAGGAAACACAACGCTCACTCTGATTTAGCTGTGTTTGGCCTTACAAACAGCATCTCGGATTCTAGCCCAATCTGATTGGCCACATGAATACTCTTTCTCCTATAGGGGAAAGACCTATCCAGACAAGGAGGAGAAGGAGGAGGAGGAGGAGGAGGAGGAGGAGGAGGAGGAGGAGGAGGAGGAGGAGGAGGAGGAGGAATACACACGGCTTGCAGATTTACGGTAACATATAGAACAAGAAGAACATACATTTAAAGAAGACTGGAAAATGTTTACTGAATATATGGGTGAAAATTGTGCACATGTAAAAACGCTGGTAGCATTAAGATAAATTTAATAGTGTAAATAAGTTTTGATGGATGTAACAATGGAATACTGAATGGTTTAGTTCATGTAAAATATGCAGGGATGTATGGAATGCAAAACGAACCATGGAAAGAGAAAAAGGGAAGTCACTGGTTTAAGGTTGTTTAAATGAATCTCAGGGGCATCACTGCCCTGGCCCATTTTTATTGGCTCCATTATATACCGCCCTCAGGGTGGTTCAAAAGATAAAAACATTCTGCATTTTATTCTGTGAACTGCCCTGAGATCTTAAGATGAAGGGTGGTATATATCCATCTAATAAATAAAATAATAAATCAATCAATAAATGTGATGGCCACCAACTTGGATGGCTTTCAGTGAAGACTGGACAGATTTATGGAGGACAGAAAGCTATCCATGGCTACTAGTCATGATAGTTATTCTCTTTCTTCAGGAGACATGGCTCTGAATAGTAGTTGCTGGGAACTGCACCTGGGCAGAGTGCTGTGGTGCTTGTCAGGAGCTTAGCCTATACTCGAGTAGGACCCTGGCAGAGACACATGCCCAACTGGCACGTTCTCTCCCTCCTGGTTGATCGTTCGGGAGCTTCAAAGCTTTCTTCAGCCTGAACATCACAGCGACCGATGCCAACAGACACCGGCACACTTAGGGATCCACAGAGTTTGCGCATCATGCATAACAGACCTCAGCAACTCAGCATTTTGGCTAATCTACTTTATTGACATATAAACACACAACATGGTGCTCTCTCTCTCTCTCTCTCTCTCTCTCTCTCTCTCTCTCTCTCTCTCACACACACACACACACACACCAGACAGCAAAGAGAGAAAGAACAAAGGACAATAATCCCACTTCACGGAACACAGTAACACAAACATCCTGTTTCCGTCACTTCCCACTCTGTGGAGTCAAAACATATACCGTCATGTGATAGACAACAATCCCATGACTGCAATCACGGAGCAGGAATTCTAACAGTGCTCAGGTCCTGTTTGTGTGTTTACAAAGGGACCTGGTTGCCCACTTGTGAGAACAGGCTGCTAGATTGGAGAGACCTTTGGCCTTATCCACCAGGGCTCTCCTTATGTTCTTATTCTACAGCAAGTATAAAGACAATTGGAGGATAACAGGAGGTTATGTTCTCTGTGGCTGTGTTCTCCTTCCAATATGAGAGGAAGCATATGACAGTTGCTAGGAATCACAAATGGGAAGAACTCAGGTCCTGCTTGTGGGCTTTACATAGCCATCCAGTTGGCCACTGCAGACCCTCCAAGTGTCCCTGTTTTCCAGGGACAGTCCTGGATTTACAGAAGCCATCCCAGTTTCTGATTTGATCCTGGAATGTCCTGCTTTTCCTTAGGACATCCCTATGTGGCTCAGGGCCACAATACCTCAAGGACCACCTCTTTCCATATGAACCTACCCGAACCTTGCAATAATCTTCTGAGGCCCTTCTTTGTGTGCCTCCTCCTCGAGCGGTCCGGAGGGTGGCAACATGAGAAAGGGCCTTCTCTGCAGTGGCTCCCCTTTTGTGGAATGCTCGCCCCAGGGAAATTCGCCTGGCACCGTCATTATACACATTTAGGCACCAGGGGAAAACGTTCCTTTTTAACCAGTCATTTGGTTGATTTGATTGACATCCTATGCCCTTTTAAAATGTGGAGTTTTTTTGGGAGGCGGGTGTTATTGGGTTGTTGTTTTTAATTTGATTATGTACTTTGTGGTTTTATATTTTGATTTTATTCTGTGAACTGCCCTGAGACCTTCAGGTGTGGGTCGGCATATATATTATATAAATGAATATTTTCATCAGAGAAATGTTGGTGGGAAGGGAGTTATGCAACCCTCAAGCCGAGGAAATAACTAACTATACAACTTTTAGAAGACATCTGAAGGCAGCCCTGTGTAGCGAAGTTTTTTAATGTTCAATGTTTTATCATGTTTTTTTATAAGTTGGAAGCCGCCCAGAATGGCTGGAAAAGATGGGCAGTCAGATGGGCAGAGTATATAAATAGTAAAATTCTTGTTGTTGTTGTTGTTGTGGAATAGGATGTCCCTATTTTCATCAAATAAATGTTGGAGGGTAAGCCACTGCAAAAACCCAGTGCTAGATTAGATGGACCTTTGATCTGAACCAGGAGGGATTGTCCTATATTCTTAGGTACAGTGGCTGAATCCCATCTCAGTGCTACAGAGGATTGAGAGAGACATGCAATACCTTCAGGTTGAGATCTGGCAGCCTGTGAATGAAGTTAACCCCAGTGGGCAGTCCATTCACGAAGGGGCCCACTGCTGTTCACAGGTAAGTCGGGGTAAGCATAGTCTGTGTCTAGGCCAAACACAGTTGAGAGATGGGAGGCTTCTGCCTTGGTAGGTTTGTTTTGTCCTTCCATCTCCCATGGTTTTAAAAGCCACCTTTGCCTGATCTAGTAGCTGACCTTCTCAATTTTAAGAAGCCCGTGGATGTTCAGGGGCAGTGGGAAGAGCGGTGCAGAGAAATGACAATGATTACTCAACAGGATCCTGGCAAAACATTAACTTTGAGTGCGCAGGATGGTTGATGATTAAAACAGAGAGAAACTCGGGAGGTTTCTGTTGACAAGTGGGCAGTTGTTTTGGCTTGCAAATGGTGCCAGCGCAGATTGAAGGAGAAGTCGAGCTCTCAATGAGGAAAACTTCTATAATGATGAACCTATTTCCCCACTCCCCCCAAAAAGAGGGGGAAAGCAACTTTCAGGAAGTTATTCACATACTAAGTTGATCCTCCCACGGCACAAACTTTTTCCCTGTGATGCAGCAAGAGTCATTTGACATTGGGATGGAGCCCCTTAGAAGATGGTGGACTCTCCGTTCTTGGAGGGTTTTAAGCAGAGATAGAAGGGCTCTCTGTCCAGGACTGTTATTATTATTAGCATTAATGAAATTTCTATACCACCCTTCATCTGAAGATCACAGGGCAGTTTACAATATACAGTGGTGCCTCGGGTTACAGACGCTTCAGGTTACAGATGCTTCAGGTTACAGACTCCGCTAACCCAGAAATAGTACCTCAGGTTAAGAACTTTGCTTCAGAATGAGAACAGAAATCGTGCTCCGGTGGCAGTGGGAGGCCCCATTAGCTAAAGTGGTACCTCAGGTTAAGAACATTTTCAGGTTAAGAACGGACCTCCAGAACGAATTAAGTTCTTAACCTGAGGTACCACTGTAAAAGCACAAAAATACATACTATAGAAACAAACAAAAACAATACCCACCCCCAACAAACACAGCTTTTAAAAGCCATAAATTGTTTAATGAACCCAAGGCCTGCTTGTTTCCCCACCAGTGGAAATTGTGCAAATACCATACAGCCCTCCCTCACCTCCTCTTGCTTTTTAAAAAATTAATAACATTTATCTCTTGCCCTCTCATCTAGTTTGGTCCTTTGCCAATCAATAGCAGGTGCTTTGATGCACCCATTTGCAGATTATGATGTTGGGAAAGATCACTGTGGAGACTGAGATGGAAAGAAAGTTAGGAAATATCACTAAGCAATTTCTTCCCACAGCAGTATCACTCCTCACTGGGGTCAGCAATGGAAGAAATATTCCCAGGCACTTGCTGCTGGTTTCCCTGCAAGGAGAGAATTGCTGCTGGATTATCCCTGGATGAACTGTAGCAGATGGCCTGGATGGGTGGGGCAAGGAGATAAAACAGAGAAAGAAGGCAACCCAAAGTTGCACAGTTGACATAGATGACTTGTGAGTTAGAGAATGTTGTGTGTTTTATCTGACGGTTAGTGAACAGGAGTGTCGTTTTATTGTTAGCGTATTGCCAACGGCAGAGCAAGCCGATTGGGTGCCTGGGGTGGCACGCGTGCCTTGCACCCAGGGGTGGGCCCAGTCACCCATGGGGCGGGGCGAGCTGGGGCAGGATAATCCGCAGGGCCTCCAAGGAGTCTGCCTGCCTCCTACCACTCAGCTGCCCTACAACTGAGGGGGAGATGGGTGGGAGCCCAAGCCACCGCGTCACTCCCAGGAGAGACACATGGCTTGGGTGCGCTGCAGGCCCCTCAGTGAGTGCCACCCGGCATTTTGTCAACCCCCTCAGTGGTGACACCCGGGGCGGCCCGTCCTCACCGCACCCCCCTACACATAGCCAAGGTTTTCTTTTTTCTTTTTTTCTTTAAAAAAGCTGCACTGGCTCCCTGTGGAGTACAAAATCAGGTTTAAGGTGCTGGTTTTAATCTTTAAAGCGCTATACAGCCTAGGACCCTTGTACCTAAGGGACCGCCTCGCCTAGTATGTCCCACGGAGGATCTTATGGTCTTCAAACAAAATCATCTTGGAGGTCCCGGGCCACAGGGAGGTTAGGCTGGCCTCAACCAGAGCCAGGGCTTTTTTGGCTATGGCCCCGATCTGGCGGAATGCTCTGTCACAAGAGACTAGGGCCCTGCGGGACTTGACATCTTTCCGCAGGGCCTGCAAGACAGAGCTTTTCCACCAGGCCTTTGGCCAAGGCACAGCCTGACCCCCTCCTTTGGCAATTCTTCAGAGAACTCTAGCCCAATGGTTGCCATTAATTTGATTTGAACTGATTTTATAATGAATGGATTTTAGAATGCTGTATTATTTTACTGTTGTTAGCCGCTCTGAACCCAGATTCGGCTGGGGAGGGCGGGATATAAATTTATTATTATTATTATTATTATTATTATTATTATTATTATTATTATTAAATACTTTCTTTACAACATAGTCCACAACAACTCATACATACAAACAAACCCACCACCACTGACAATTTAATTTTCAGAATTACACAAAGAAAACATCCCCTTACACAAAGAAAACATAACATAAAAATAAAAGACTTCCTTTATCCTGTAAATGGCCTCCTTATTTACTTCTTGTGTACTGTTTCTTTTATATGTGATTATCACAATTTTTCCTAATTATGACTAATTGTTGCCAAAGTTTTCTATCACTGTTTTTCCGTCTTGCAGTTTTACATTTTATAAGGGAACAAGCAACTACCGGTAATAATTTTTATAAATAATAATATCGGAGGTGATGGTGGTGGTGATTCAAGAGCTGTGGGTGGCAGTGGGCTTATGTTTAACTGTAGGATGAGGAAATGAGAGGTGGGACAGAGAAAGGCTCTAGACACTTTGCTTCTTGCGACCTGCCAACAGTTTTCTTGTTGCTGTTTTCTGGGAACTTTGAAGATTTACTGAAATCAACACACAAGGAAGAGAAGGACTATTAACCTATGTTTCTCTGCCGAAACAGTGAGGGGGTGGAACATGAAACAAATCCAGTTCTGGGTAGTGGTTCTATTTGTAACCTTGTCCAGGAACTCTGCACTCTTGAAATCTGCAGAGCATAACTGGATTTCCCCTCCTTTTGAGAACAAACCCATCAGTTCCACTGAATTCTGTAGCACAGGCACCACTGCTGCTCTGCACTCCAAACACTCTTTAGATCTGAGTGCCTTACGGGGGGGGGGGGGCAGTCAGGTCTAGATGCAATGTGTTGCTTATTCTATGTTCATTTCCTTCTACTCAGTCTCCTTCCCCTTTATCCACCACAAGTTTTCCTTCTCCTGTGGCTTTCTTGGAGTACGCCTGTCTCATTTCCACAGTCCACTGAAAACTATACGGATGCTGATCTGAATGTCCCAATACATTGCCTGGCACCCAAAAGAGCTGTGTTTGAACGTATGAAGCCGTCTTATTGAACAGCTCCATTTAAAGCACATCCAAGGCTCATGGTTTCCTCAAAGAATCCTGGGAACTGTAGTATTCTCTTGCAGTGCTACATTTCCCAGCTTAAACGAACTACAGTTCCCAGAATTCTCTTGGGGAAGCCATGCGTTTTAATTGTGTGTTGAGTGCACTTTCTTTGTATCGTGTGGCTCGGATGTTGTACCAACTTAGCAATCAGCCTGTCTCTTCTGTCTGGACCATTCACATCAAGCAGACCGTTAATATACAATATTTTTCCAATGCATCTTGTGTTAAGAGCTGTTTTCTGCCGCTTACCTGCTCTTGTTACTTGCCCTTAAATATGCCTGTTCAGTACTATGGTGCTGGGAATTTATTTAATTTTATTGTGGGGGAGAGGGAGGGAATGTTTTGCATGTTCTAAAGCCATTGAAAACCTTTCAAGAAAATATTAAGAATTTTTTTAACAACAGCAAGGGTAAGGCTACCTAATGCTATGAGACTGGGTTTAGAATAAATGGAAGTCAGGATCCCACAATCCCACAATCCAACACTGCAATGTCATTGGAATATGTAACCAATTCCCCCCCCCCCCTTCTTACTGGTATAAAAGAACTGCATTTTTTGTCCCTTCAAAAGCACCTTTTCATTTTCCCCTCCCGGTTTCCTGTTGCTTCAGCACGTCAGTAATTAACAACCCAATCCTTTGCATATTTATTCGGAAATGAACCAAATGTGTTCAGTGGGCTTTACTTCCAAGAAAGTGTACATAGCTAGGAATAAGCGGAATTCAGTGTGACTCACTTCTGGGTTTAGGATTGGGTTACAGATCTTAATATCTCTCTTCCTGACGCCTTGCATTTTTTAAAAAAAGAAATAGATTAATTTATTGTTGGACACATCTTTTAACTTCATAGCTCTGGCGGGGCAACTGCAGCTGCAGTGTAATAAAGCACATAAATAAAGTTTATGGCTAAACTGGCCTGACCCTGCATTGCCCTGAGGTACAGAAGCAGTGTCTTGTCATTAGTATGCAGAACACATATCCCCTTAATGTCTGCTCATTTGTTCTCAGCCCAAACTCTGCTCTATAAATCTCCACAAAAGGGCAAGGCAGGGCCCCGGGAGAAAAAGAGGTGGTGGGTGAGGCTGAGGCTGAAGGGAAACAGGGCTGGAGTTCAGCCACCGCATTCAGCTCTCTCCGCCTCCAGCCAGAGAAATTATTTGGAGGAAGAATTGGAGTGATGAGATTTTAAGCATTTAAAAAAAAAAAAAGATTTCCCATCCCCCTTCTTTTCACAGGCCAAAGCCAAAAGCCCTATGTGCAAATGGGCCATTCTGGTTGAGAATTGCACAATTTTGTTCCAACAGCATGATGGCGATGACAGTGATAACGACAAAATTATAAGCTGTCTTGCAAGACGAAAGCTTTCTCAAGGCAGCTTTGGGTTAATATCTTAAAAGCATCTACTTACCAAGTTTTTAAAGCACCCAATAGAAGAAACAACAACAAGAAAACGAACACCCCCCCCCCATGCAAAACAATTAGAAAAAGGAGTTAAGGACATGTCACATAACAAAGACAACCATAAAATACCAGAAAGTAAAAAGTTCTAGGAAGAGATCATTTTAAAAGGGGGATTTAAAAGCAGCACACTTAAAAGCAATATTTATTAACTTAAAGCAGCAGCATAAAAAAATGTAAACTGGCAAAAGCAAAACAATGTTTGTTTAAAAATTCAATACATTGTTTCAGAAATAAATAAATATGAATTTAGAACCTGTTTAGAAGCATGCAGGGAGGGTGCTGAACATACTTCCTTTGGCAGGGAGTTCCAAAAATACAGGGGCCATATCCCTTGTCTCCCCCAACCTACATAATAGCTAATCTGTGGGAACTGACTGTTGCAAAGTATTGCAGTCCAGAAGATTAGAAAGTTCTGTGTTAGTTCATTCAAACATGAAAGCCACTGCTTGATGAGGTGACCATCGAGTGGTGGAAGTCATTAGACAATCCAATTTAAGACTGATTCACACATGCATATTCATTTGAATTCCTAAATACATGCTATCATCAAAAAGATGTGGGCACGTCACTCCCTGGGCTCCGGCAAGAGCTTGACACATCAGCATCTTCACTGAACCAATCAGTCAGGCTGTGCCAATTATTTGCCTGCTATTTGGGACAGGACCAGAAATATTTCCTGGCAAAGAAGCTTAATGCTGTTGATTTTATTTTAAAAACCTGTTCGCTTCCAGCGTCTCCTCATTCTGCTGCTGCTTCAGTGCCATTTTTATGTGACTCTTCTGCTTCCTAGGAAGACTCACATGGACAGACCCAAGGAGGACCATTGTAGTGAATGAGTTCCCAGGATTCTTTGGGGGAGGGAAGCCATGACAGTTAAAGTGGCAAAATAGTGCTTTGAATGAAAGCGTGGTGTGATTGTGACCACAATGGTTTTTGTAACTGGTCTTCTCGCCATATTAGCATCACAACTTACACACAATTTGGGGAATCTCTCTCCTTCTGTCTCTGACTGACCATTAACACTACCGGAAAGGAAATACGTGTGGCTTTTCCAAGGGCACAAAATGTATATTTTACTAGGAAATGGTACTAACCCGGGCAACAAACCTACGCACATTTAGATTACGACTCCTGCAAGATAGATGCTTGGTTGCTTCATAACGTTATGCTGAACAAACAGGTTTTCACCGGGGAAGCAAAATATTAACAAGCCCTTTGCTGTCATCAATCTCATATGTTGTGTTTTCCCTCTGAAGGAGAGACGCCATTATTCAATTTCTTGACAAAAAGATGAGAAGGTGACTCAAATCAGATGGCAACGGAGGAGGCAAAAACATCTGGGAAACAGAGGGAGAAAACCATAAGGGTGTAACTGTCAAGGAAGAAATATCAACTCTGACTTTTTTAAAAGGATGAATTATGATTTATTTTAATATTATGCAATGCGTGCCCAGTAAATATTTTTTTTGGGCAGGGGGGGTCCATGCTATTTTTTGCCATTAGCACTCAGAACCGGCAATTCCCCTGTTCCATTTCCTTTCATGGAACATACAGCCAACCTCCCTGCTGCAATGCACTCACATAATTGTAGCAATTGAAAGTTTATTGTTATAACTGTTATGTGATCAAACAATGAAAAAGCACATTTTAATGGAAGTCGTTTAATGGTGTTGTGTATTTTAATTACGTTTTGATTTTATGGTTGTAAACCACTTAGAGACCATTTGGGCATATGAGCGGTATATACTGTACTTTTCTGTGTATAAGACTAGGTTTTCTCCATTTAAAATTATGCTAAAAAGTGGGGGTCGTCTTATACATGGATAGTGCGTGCAGCTGCTATTGGGAGTGTTATTGGTCGCTGTGTCAAGGGCTCAAGGGCTGGTGTTGATTGGGTGACACCATGGCAATTTGGTGGGCAATTGGCAGCTTCTGCCGGCAAGGGGACAGACGAGAGGCAGATTTTGCACCACGTATGGGGGAGCGATTTTCGGCAATCCCCCTAAAAAAAGCTCCCCCAAAAAAGCTCCACAACTGTGAGCCATCTCCTCTCATTTTCTTAAATTTGAGTCCCCCAAAATAGGGGGCGTCTTATACATGGGGGCATCTTATACACGGAAAAGTATGGTGCATTAATACATCATCATCATCATCATCATCATCATCATGTAAGGCTGTTCAGAAGAGAGGGGAAGGCACTCCAATAGCAAGGTATTTTCAGATGAGTAAAAAAATAACAACGGAAGGCTCTCTGCTCAGTAGAGTCTACTGCATATCTATCACATCTTCAGCATCATGGCTGAAAGCAAATTTAAAAACAGTACATAAAAGGGGTTGTGTGTTTTTTGGAAAAGAGACATTTCCAATGCTATCCATGACTCGGCATTTCAGCGAAAGGTCAGCAGGGGGGAAATGATCTTGTGGCTTTGCTAGGATGCCCTCTGCATCTCCCCTAATTCCCAAATCTCCTCCAGGCAATCTCTCTCCGTGTCCTGATAAACCTGATCTGACAGCCGTGTCCCCCTCTTTGGAGGGTTACCTAAATGAAGTCATCTAGAAGGTAGAGTCTTTATTAAAGGAGAAGGGCTACCTACTGAGATGGCCCTGCAGCTGTGGAATAATAATATAAGAATAACACTTTGCTATCTAAATAAATCAGCTGAGTTTGCTCTTTCCAAATGTGGGACGAAGCCCCATTCTTTTCTCGGTTACCCATTGCATCCGCTGCTGGAAAATGGCATTGAGCGGAAACTATCACAGATACTGAGATGTTGAGTCAAAGTCAAGGAAAGCAAGGATTTGCTGATAAAAATCTGAAGCAGGCACAATTCAGATACCCTTTGAGATGACAACTGATTGTCAAGGCAAGACCAGTCCTCCTTTCCCATACATGTCCCTTGCCAAACTAGAGCGTCAGCTGGACTGGGCTTTGTAAAAAGGAGTATTCTCAGTCCTGTGAGATTACCATTCTTTGGTTGCTTGAGAAAAATATAAATATTATGTTGTCAACAGAAGATAAAGGACGCAAAATATATAAGGTGAAATGTTTATTAGATCAATTTTTGTTACTGCAAATATATGCAAGTTACACAAATTTCTTCATTTGTCAGGAGACATTATTTAATAATAAAGGTAAAGGTAAAGGACCCCTGACAGTTAAGTCCCGTCGCAAACAACTCTGGGGTTGCAGCCCTCATCTCGCTTTACTGGCCGAGGGAGCCGGCGTTGGTCCATGGACAGTTTTTCTGGGTCATGTGACCAGCATGTCGTGCTTTCAAACTGCTAGGTTGCCAGGAGCTGGGACCGAACAACAGGAGCTCACCCCATCACAGGGATTCAAACCGCCGACCTTCCGATCAGCAAGCCCTAGGCTCAGTGGTTTAGACCACAGTGCCACCTGCGTCCCTATTATTATTTAATAATAGTCTTTGACAATATTTTTATTGAACACCAACTGAATTTTGTGGTTTTGGATCATTTCAGAAGGAATTGGTAATGAAGATGCAATTGAATTAAAGCTAATAAGCATTTAGGTGATCCAAATAATGCAGTCAAATGTCAACTTCTTTAAATCTAGATAATTCGGCTAGAAAAGGTGCTCTGATGTCAGAGAAATACAATTGAATCCATTTGTTTCAATTATAGTACACAAAACCAATAACCCCATTTATCTCAGATGAGAAACACCGGGAGCTACAAAGCTAGAATTCTTTAAGAACTGAATGAGCCAAGCTGTGCCACAACTTACACTTCATAACCATGAAATTAATGTAAACCATTACCCAACATGAAGACCAATTATCTACTTAAAAATAAATTAACCAACCTTCCCTACAACCTGATTTTTATTGCAGCTTTAACGATGATGGGTGTTACACACTTGCCTGCACGTGAGATTATGAAATGTAACATCTGCAATTTGAGAGCAGAGGGTTTGGCCGGCTAGATTCTTATTATCTTCTTTGCTTGTCCATATTTCATATGTAAAGGCATTGCAATAGTGTATTGCAGCTTTTTTCGGCTCCATATTTAGTTCTTTAATAAAACACACAGAGAGATATGTGAACAGGGGCATATTTTCACTGATTGAGTTACTGACCTCCTGTGATCTCAGCTGGAATTCCTGATATCTCATGATCCCAAGGGGAACAAAGCAGGAAAATGAAAACATAATTTTTATTTGAGAAGGAAATGGGTGTGTTGCTGAGGAGCCCTTTGTGTCAATGCTGTTATTAGATTGCTGCAAACTCCAGTTCTCACAAGAACCTCTAGCTACAGTGGGGGATTGATCAGAACATATAGACCACAAAGATCAGGTGCACCTTGAAGTAGATGTGATGCAGAGCCTGTCTTCAGCTTTTTGCTGTGATGGTTGAGGTAAGCATGGTAAATTAAAAAGGTAAAAATTTGCCTACGGTGTCATCCAGCTGTAATTTACTCCCACACTCAACAGCAAAATATTTCACTTCGGCACCGTGCACACAGCCAGCTCAATTTCATTTTAGAATTTGCACTCACCAATGTCCCAGGGATTGCAGAACCCAAAGGAAACCCACTTGGACCCAGCAGTCCTCGTGGTTGGGGCAGTGTCACTGCAGCTTATCTGGATGGTCCTGGGGCACGTGAGGTCAAGGGTGCAGCAATGGGAGCATCGAATTGGCTCTGCCACGCACCTGCACAATCCCAACCTGGTCACTGTTATTGACAAGAGAACTAAGGGCTACAGTGTTTTGTTAGTTTGGGGTTTGAATGTGTGTGGTAATACAATACACCCTGCAGCTGCGGAGCAAGCCAATTGGGTGCCTGGGGTGGCACGTGTGCCCTGCACCTGGGGGTGGGGCCAGCCGCCTGTGGGGGCAGGGCCAGTTGGGGCAGGACGCTCCGCGCGGGGCCCCCAAGGAGTCTGCCTGCCTCCTCCCACTCGGCCACCCTAAAGCTGAGGGGGAGGTGGCCGGCAGACCGTTTGGGGCAGCACGGAGCCTGCGGACACCCAAGCCACCGCGTCACTCCCAGGAGAGACGTGTGGCTCAGGCATGCTGCAGGCCCCACGGTGAGTGCCATATTGTCACCCTCCTCAGTGGTGACACCCGGGGTGACACACCTCCACCGCACCCCCCTTCCTCTGCCCCTGCAACCTTGAGTATCATTCAGTTGGAAAGTGAGGTATAAGTTTTCTAAATAAATAGTAGAAGAAGAAGAATGGGATTTGATATCCCGCTTTATCACTACCCGAAGGAGTCTCAAAGCGGCTGACATTCTCCTTTCCTTTCCACCCCCACAACAAACACTCTGTGAGGTGAGTGGGGCTGAGAGACTTCAGAGAAGTGTGACTGGCCCAAGGTCACCCAGCAGCTGCATGTGGAGGAGCGGAGACGCGAACCCGGTTCCCCAGATTACGAGTCTACCCCTCTTAACCACTACACCACGCTGGCTCTTCCTATATTTCCTCTGCCAACATACAGCTAAACGGCAATGGGATTTTCACAACAATCTGTTATCATTACTGATTTGATTAGGGGGCAGATCAACCTAACCAGCCCCATCAGCAGTAGGCTTGTGATAGGACTTCCACTTGTACGATGGGGCTCCCTCCCCCCGCCTTCCATGACCCCACTGCTGGCTCTGGGGGAGGGGGTTGGCAGACCGCCGCCCCCAGAACAGCACACAGAGGAAGGAGAGGGAGAATCGTTCCACTTGGCAAGCTATTGGAAGATAACCACACAATTCCACCCTAGGGATATTCTGTATGGACCATGAACTACCAATTCAATACTACCACACATTAAAATCTACCTAGGGCTTTCATTTTCATTTCAGCACAGAAGAGCATTCTTATGTGAAGTGGTCCCTACACTGTGGAAATTGGCCTGACACACAACTCCAGCTGAGCTCCTCAAATGGTGCTACCTGAAAACTATAGAGATTAATACATTATTGTATGATATCTGCAGGGATGGGAGATGAGAAGCAAGAGGTCTAAGCTGCAATTCTGTATATTTACCCAGCAGTACATTTCATTAAACTCACTGAGGCTTATTTCTGAGTAGATGTTTTATTTTATTTCATTTCACAGAATTTTTAAACTACTTAAGCATCAAAACCTCTAGGCGGTTTGCTTAAAACAGACATTGAAATTTCTGAAAATGTCAGATGTTACAAACACACTAAGCTACAGAACAAAATAAAATACAAACAAAGTCAGCAGCTTCAAAAATATAGGCGATAAAGTAAAACTGCATATTAAAATACATGTCAAAGCTACATGTCTAGTTAGGCTATACCCCAGGCCCCCAGCAGTAAGCCCCATTGAATTCAATGGGCTTTACTTTTGAGCAGATGTGTAGGGATTTTCCCTAAACATATATAAACTTACAAGGCTCACATTACTAGGGCTTACATTACTAGAGCAGTCTTATTTGAGGCTTCTGGGGGTTCAGTAAGTGAGATCCAGCTGCAGTATGTGTGTCATGTCTGCAACCAAAGGCACCATAAATAAGGCAGGCAGACAGCCCTCCCCAAATTACCCCATCACCGGTGAACACTTTGGTGTAGCAAGCTACAGGTTTATCCCAAAGCAACCCATCAAGTTGTCATTTGCTTGCTGGTGAAGACTTGCCTCAAAGGGGCTGGTTGCTTACTACTCTCCTCTAGGTATTAAGTGCAGTCTGCTCTGTTTGTGAAAAGAGATGCTGCCATGTCACTCTTGACACATCTCCCTAGAAGCTGCAAAGCTGCAGGGAAACCTCCCACTAAGAGAGAAAAGTCAAGCTTTGAAGAGCACCTGAAGAGTGTGTCTTTCGGGGCGGAAGGTAATGAGACCTTGGTCTCTGTTCAGAACACAGATTCTGAAACCTGCAAAGCAAGGGGGTCTATGGAAGTTGTCCTCAGGATGTAACATTCCTTGGGCTCTGGTTTTCATTGTAACTGCAGCCTGTTCTTCATTCTGTGATTGTTCCTTTAAACAACAGCCCTCTGGGGCAGACTTATTCCTTGCTGCTGTGTCTGTAAGACAAAGGATTATTATTATTATTATTCAGTCCATTTCTCATGGTGAGGAGAAGCACCAGGCACTTGGCAAAGTCCTACATCTCCTTTCATAACTTGATAGGCTTGAATGTTGGGGAACATGCTGAATTGTGAGAAGCTTACAATTGGATAGCCATGTATAGACTGCTCTGCTGGTCTCAATAATTTAAATGAGACTGAGGCTCAAGCTCATGTGTATAGGATCGTAGCCTCAGGAAGGCTTTTGAAATGATGTTCAAATGGTCTTATCCTTACAATGAACATCATGATTTTTAAAAATGTTATTTTTGCCATAATTTAAAGTCAATCTGTCCAGGACTCCCAATGGGAAAACAACAACATTTTCCATAGGGCTGTTTCCAAAGGTAATAAGTGAAACTTCCTCCAAAGTTTCAAAACTTTTGGCCACATCCAAGAAGTACTGTAAGTCTTTCGTTCTCTCTCTCTCTCTCTCTCTCTCTCTCTCTCTCTCTCTCTCTCCCTCCCTCCCTCCCTCCCTCCCTCCCTCCCTCCCTCCCTCCCTTCCTTCCTTCCTTCCTTCCTTCCTTCCTTCCTTCCTTCCTTCCTTCCTTCCTTTCTGGAATTTTTTTAATGGAGCTTTCACAACACAAGAAAAGAAAAGAAAAACATCTACAGGAAATAAAGAAAAGAAAAAACTAAAGAAAGAATGAAGAGAAAAAGAAACTACAAGATCCACCCTTGTGACTATATCTTAAATTTCAGAGGAAGGTGTGACCCTCCCAGCTCTCACCTGGACTCATTCCTCTCTTCTCATAACCCCTCACCCTGTGAGATCTCTCCTTAGCTGCCTCTCACATGGGGTCCAAACTTCCAAAAAAAGTTAATTTCCATGCACAAGCAGAATTTTGGGGGTTTTGACATGTTTCTGGGAACAACAGACTCCCATGGGACATCTCACAAACTTCCCTAAAACTGAAAATATGTTTGGGACAGGATATGACTGTCTGATCTATGGTAGAAGAGCAGTATACACAATGCTTTTTTTTCCTAGAAAAATAAGTGTCGGTACTCGCCATGAAGTTGTTACAGCATGTGTCACACTTTTTAACAATGAAAAAGAAGTGACGGTACTGGGTACCTGTGAGTACCCCCTGGGGAAAAGCCCTGAGTATGCAGATTTTAATCATCATCATCACATCCAAACCCCCACAAGTCGCAAAGATTGAATTGCAGAGTTCTCTGGCATGATGAACTGTGGGGTCCAGCAACTCATTCCTATGCACATATCCTCAAATACAAGTTGCATTTCAATGTATTGATCGAGTTTGAAGCATCGTTGTCATTCAGTGACTATTCACCTCTAAACTCTGCATACCAGCCGTGTAATCTCCAAGCCACTTATGCCACACTTCTGTGATTACTGTGTTCTGTTCTGCATCACCTGACAAGACATGCTTTTTGCGTTACATACTGACGGCAAATAAGAATTAATAACTAGTTGCGCAGGAGGGAGTACGTGACACCGAGTGAAGATTATAGGAAATGTTGTAAGACCTTTGCAGGTTCCCAGAGTGCCAACGCAGGCTGACCTTTTTATACCTCTCATTGGGAACCAATACATCCGGCCTCTGAGGCATCTCTCAGATAGTGTAGCCTCTTTAGGTTGCAGCCAAAGTTAACTGAAGTTGCTACTTAGCTATGGTAATTACCACTGAGGTGTTCATGACTAATATCATAGCATTAAAGGCGGGGCAGGGTTTCCATTACTGACTCTTGTTTGCACGAACTCTATGAGAAATCTTCTCTGTGCAATGAAACTTGGCACTTGACTACCAAGTTCTGAGTGCATGGTACAGTGGTACCTCGGGTTACATACGCTTCAGGTTACAGACTCTGCTAACCCAGAAATAGTACCTCGGGTTAAGAACTTTGCTTCAGGATGAGAACAGAAATTGGGCGGTGGTGGCACGGCAGCAGCAGGAGCCCCCATTAGCTAAAGAGGTACCTCAGGTTAAGAACAGTTTCAGGTTAAGAAGAAACCTCCGGAATGAATTAAGTATGTAACCAGAAGTACCACTGTATATATGAACGCAAGGAGGAGTTGAGACAGTCTTCATCCAAACAAATAATTTATAAAGAGGCTTACAATACAATCCTGTACTTGTCTATGCAGAAATAAACCCCATTAACCTCATTGGGACTTTCTCCCGGGTATAGGATTGCATGACTGTTAATGGTAAGATGTATCATCAATGGTCATTATAAAGGAAGCTGCCTTATAGTTGTCTGAATGCTGGCTCATCTAGCTCAGTATTAGCTATCTGCACAGACTGGCAGCTGTGAAAATGGGCTCACTATGTTTTGTTTAGAACAGGGGTCTGCAACCTGCGGCTCCGGAGCCACATGTGGCTCTTTTACACCTTTGCCGTGGCTCTGGGGCGGATTCTAACGAGGGGAGGAGGCGCATTGTGCACCCCGACACTCCCCACTGTGGCGGGCGCTGTACTGGCTGTGACGTCGCATGGGGGCGGTACGTGCGTTAGTCACGCACCGTCCCGACATCACCTTCCTGCCCGCCCACTACATTGTAAGGGGCATGTACGCTGGTCACTGATTTGAAGGGGAGTGAAGAACACACACACACAAAAAGGTAACTTGTTAATTTAACGTTTATTTCTATGAGGAGGAGTAATTCTGAGGGGTCAAACAAAGAAATAATAAAAAAGTGACAAAAAAAGTTATTTTTATAATAACGAGTTTTGCGGCTCCCAGTTTTCTTCTTCTTCGGAAACGGGTCCAAGTGGCTCTTTTTGTCTTAAAGGTTGCAGACCCCTGGTTTAGAAGTACAGTCTTGTTGTCCAGACTGAATTCAAGGAAAACAAGTTATCTGTGGTCACAGTTTATAGTAAGCAGTGCATAGCACTGATTGGTAGCAAACAAACAACATCACTAACCCCTCCCCTCTAAAGCAGTTTTTCATTGGGGTTTTTTTAAAAAATAAATAAATTATGCTTTCTTTTCTGTCTTCCTTTTTCATGTGAGGGGACAACTGTAATTTAAATGGCAAACTATATGCACAGCTTTTACACTTTCCTTTAAAAATAAAAATAAATAAAAGGCAGACAAGCATACCTGAAGGCTAGGTTAGGGCAAAAACACATAAACACCAGACTATTGAATTCATGTTTCAGTCACTGATCACTACAGTGGTACCTAGGGTTACAGACATTTCAGGTTACATACGCTTCAGGTTACAGACCCCGCTAACCCAGAAATAGTACCTCGGGTTAAGAACTTTGCTTCAGGATGAGAACAGAAATTGTGCAGCAGCGGTGCAGCAGCAGCAGGAGGCCTCATTAGCTAAAGTGGTGCTTCAGGTTAAGAACAGTTTCAGGTTAAGAACGGTCCTCCAGAACGAATTAAGTTCTTAACCCAAGGTACCACTGTATACTTATCAAATGCATTGCTATGACGATGAGATGTTGGCCTTCAGCTGTAAAAGGGGGGGGGGACAACACAGTGAGACCCACTTGGAATGCCTACTTGTATGCATACTCATACAATTACAGTGATTGTACTACATGGAGTTTGAGAGGTTAAAAGGCATCAACACAGCTGAGATATGTGAGCTCCTGGCTCAGTTGGTTAGAGCACAGTGCTAATAATGCCAAGGTCACAGGTTCAATCCCTAGAATCATAGAATCATAGAGTTGGAAGAGACCACAAGGGCCATCGAGTCCATCCCCCTGCCAAGCAGGAAACACCATCAGAGCACTCCTGACATATGGTTGTCAAGCCTCTGCTTAAAGACCTCCAAAGAAGGAGACTCCACCACACTCCTTGGCAGCAAATTCCACTGTCGAACAGCTCTTACTGTCAGGAAGTTCTTCCTAATGTTTAGGTGGAATCTTCTTTCTTGTAGTTTGGATCCATTGCTCCGTGTCCGCTTCTCTGGAGCAGCAGAAAACAACCTTTCTCCCTCCTCTATGTGACATCCTTTAATATATTTGAACATGGCTATCATATCACCCCTTAACCTCCTCTTCTCCAGGCTAAACATGCCCAGCTCCCTTAGCCGTTCCTCATAAGGCATCGTTTCCAGGCCTTTGACCATTTTGGTTGCCCTCCTCTGGACCCGTTCCAGTTTGTCAGTGTCCTTCTTGAACTGTGGTGCCCAGAACTGGACACAGTACTCCAGGTGAGGTCTGACCAGAGCAGAATACAGTGGCACTATTACTTCCCTTGATCTAGATGCTGTATGGGACAAGTGCATATTCCTGCATTGCAGGTGGTTGAATTAGATGATCCTCAAGGTCCCTTCCAACTCTACAATTCTATGGTTCACAAAAGTAGAAAACACTTACAAGTAGAGGATATGGACCAAAATACAATGTTCTTTGGTAGCAACCTACTTCACCTGCACACATTTTTGCAATCTTTACAGTCTTGCCCTACACTGATTTGTTTTCTTAGTAGCCCATCATTCTTTCTTACAAAGGCAGTGTCCCTCTGCTTCAGAACCACAATTCTGCACTCTCCTGTCTCAGGAAGAAAAATAAAAAACCAGTACTATGAAAATTAGGACTTTTTCGCATTGACAAGAATGTCTCACATCAGCACTCATCAATTATAACACGTCCTGGAGGCCTCTTTCACCCGTGAAACCCTTCAAAAGGATTGTGGGCCTTTGCCAGAAAGAGTGCAAAGGGCAAGGAGGAAAGAGACACAAAGAAGACACAAAGAAGACACAAAGAAGACACAAAGAAGACTAGATCCTCATCTCACGGCTTTGTCTGTTTTTCAGCCATTGTTTTGTTGTACAGGTATTTCAGCTCATACTGTAGCAGAGAACAGGATTAGACAGGTCACTGTGGAATTGGATTACAGACATTTTCTACTTTTATAAACTTTTTTTTTAAGCAAATAAAGTGGAGAGCTGGCACAAAGGCATGGGTGGAGAAAGAAAAGGAGGAGAAAGAAAAACCCAGGCCATAATCCTGCCTAAGTTACATATACATTAAAATCCATTTACTTAAATTCTATTCTTTATGTAGGTGCTTAATTTTCCCCTGATTAAAATAAATGGGTCTTAAAACAGCTTCGTTTTTGCTTGATGAGTGTTTAGAACATAATTTCCCAGATAGCTGAGACTTATTTTTTCCTCCCTACTGGCTCAGGCATTAATATGCCCAAATCAGTCTAGGATCAGGTCCATTATAGGGTTGTCATACGTCTGGAATTTTCCGGACATACCCCAAATACTGCAGTCAGAAACAGTGTCTTGGCAGAAATCCCCCCCCAAAAAAAAATGTCCAGGAAAATCCAGACGTATGGGAACAACTTTGCCAAAAAAATTCTCATCTCAACAACTTTTCTGCCTGGATTTTCACTGTTTGAAATATGGCAACCCTACTAAGGTAAAGGTAAAAAAACCTCTGGATGGTTAAGTTCAGTCAAAGGGGACTATGGGGTGCAGCGCTCATCTCGCTTCAGGCCGAGGGAGCCGTTGTTTGTCCATAGACAGCTTTCCGGGTCATGCAGCCAGTATGACTAAACCATTACTGGCTCATGGAGAACTATGACGAGTGCCAGAGTGCACAGAAAAGCTATTTACTTTCCTGCCACAGTGGTACCTATTTATCTACTTCCACTGGTGTGCTTTTGAACTGCTAGGTTGGCAGAAGCTGGGACAGAGCAACGGGAGCTCACTCCATCACATAGATTCGAACCGCCGACCTTCTGATCGACAAGCCCAAGAGGCTCGGTGGTTTAGAACACAGCACTACCTGCGTCCCCCCAGCAGCCCTGCTAATGCACCCCCATACTTTATGTTCTATGTATGCAATCATTCCTCCTCAGTGTCTTTAAAGATAGATGTTCCTTTTCAATACTCCTAAGCTCTGGTATCTGGTACACAGATACATTGCTATTATTATTGGTATTGTACTGGACAAAGTGACCAGTGACTAAACTAGGTGAGTTCAGGCAACCATATATAAGCTTAAGTGCCTGATATATGAAGAAGCCATTTGAGTGCACATGTAGCCCCTTCACCAGGAAGTCTTCCATTCCCTATAGTTTCATCATTTCATCAAGATTAGGGAACTATGGTTAACAGCTTTGTTACAAGTTAGGATATTAAACAGCCTCAATCATATGAATATCCTGGCTTGTTTCAGAGCTCTTAACCATGGTTTCCTGGTTTGGATAAATTGGGAAGCCGTAGCTAATGGAATATTACCATCTAAACAGAGGCACTGCAGCAACGTGACTAATAACTGCCAGTCACTAGAATATCTTGATGTTGATCCAAATTTATTGAAACCTCAATGCCCTCTAGAACTAAGCATGTCTACTCACAGGTCAGTTTCTGTAAGCTCACTGGGACTTACTTGCTGGCGATTGTGTATATGATTGTGGGGGTTGGGGACAGAAAGAAATTCCAGGTGCTTGAAAGAAGATTTATTTCAGGTCCAATGCATTTTGGAATAATCTTTCCTTGGAGGCACTATAAATACACAAAAACATATGTGCTCATGAAATGGGATGGTAAAGAATAATACATTTTCATAGTCTTATACTGGATAAGTATGCAACAAAATACTTATATAAATATACAAGCATACTTATTTCAATGGCTTGTTGTTTCTTACTGAAACAAAATTTATAGCAATACATATTGAGAACAAAAAGTATGCAGTAAATCCAAAATAAAACCCAAACTGGTTGGACTAATTTAATTTGGATTTTATGCTGTTCATCACTTTGATATCCTTTCCCCATTTTATGTTGATGGGATAAACATTTTTGCAAAAATATAATAAAGTAACCTCCCTCAGTGTCCATTTAAAAATGTTTAAGAGAGCCCAAACAACATCATTACACATCTCATCCCATGATGAACAAACTAAAGCAGATAAGCTACAGACACTAGACTATTTCAGCATTTAAGCAAGCTGGAACACCAAGGTATTAACAATTTATATTTCTGGAACATAACCCTGAGAGTTGCAAGTCCCAACATGGAAATTTCAACTGTATTTTAATTTAATCCTGGCACTGTGTTAGACGTCCCCCTTGAGAGAAACATGCACTTTTACTATACCCAAGACTGCTGCATCTGCAACGGGTCATACTATGACACCATGCACAATTAATCCAGTTATTCCTTATGTTTGTGTGGCTATTATCACATATGCCTGTAAGAAACATGTTCATAAAAGAGGTCAACCAAGATCAAGGGTCTGGAAACTCAGCCGTGTGAGGAATGGTAGAGGGATCTGGGTATGTTTAGCCTGGTAAAGAGGAGACTGAGAGGAGATATGATAGCCATCTTCAAATATCTCAAGGGCTGTCACATGGAGGGTGCTGGTGGAGCAAGCTTGTTTTCTCCTGCTCTGAAGGCTAGAACCCAGACCAATGGTTTAAAGTTACAGGCAATGAGATTCTGACTAAACATCAAAAAGAAGAATCTGACAGTAAGAGCTGTTTGACAGTGGAACAGACTTCCACAACAGGTTGTGGACTTTCCTACTTGGAGGGTTTTTCAGCAGAGGTTGGATGGCTATCTGTCATGGATGATCTTAGTTGGGATTCCTGCCATGTACCAGATGACCTTCAGGGTCCCTTCCAACTCTACAGTTCTATGAACTACTGCATAATACGCAGAGGAGTAAATTGTACTATATCGGGGTGGCCAACTCCCAAGAGGCTGTGATATACTCACAGAGTTAAAAACTGGCAGTGATCTACCCCTTTTTGGGGGGTTCAGGTCAAAGTTGTTGAGCTTTTTTAAGGGAGCAAAACTTGTTGATCTACCTCAGGGGTAGGCAACCTAAGGGTGCCAAATTTTAATTGGTAGATCAGCCAGGTAATGGTTTCGTTGGTAAAACCGTAAATCAGTAGAGTTGGAGATGGAAGAACATTTTCAGAAGCATTTCTGTTCTCAAGCAAAGTTGGCCCTGATTTCTAAATGTAACGGGGAAGAGGAAAAGCAAGTATTAAAAGATGGAATTTGAATAAAGACAGGCCTACATCAGAGAACATAGTTACTTAACAGTCAGCTCCGTTGGTCAGAGTGTGGTGCTGATAACGCCAAGGTTGCAGGTTCGATCCCCATAAGGGACAGCTGCATATTTCTGCATTGCAGGGGGTTGGACTAGATGATCCTCAGGGTCCCTTCCAACTCTACGATTCTATGATTAGTTTCCCTATTCTAGCTGAGACATGATGTTATGGAGAGGCATCAAAGTTGCCGCCTCAACTAGCACCTCCACATCTCCTCATCCTTCTCTCTCTGGTAATATATAGAAGCTAAGCCATGGGTGGGCAAACTAAGGCCTGGGGGCCGAATCCGGCCCTATTGCCTTCTCAATCCAGCCCATGGACGATCCGGGAATCAATGTGTTTTTACATGAGTAGATTGTGTCCTTTTATTTAAAATGCACCTCTGGGTTATTTGTGGGGCATAGGAATTCGTTCATTTCCCCCCCCAAAAAAAATATTGTCCAGCCCACCCGGTCTGAGGGACAGTGGACCGGCCCATGGCTGAAAAAGGTTGCTGACCCCTGATCTACCTGTTGGACATGCCTGTACTATAGCATAGCAAATAAAAATTCCCATTAAAACGAATAGAAGGAATTGTTCTTGTTGTTTTGTTTGACCCTGGAAAACGGTTTTGTATCTCTGATTGTATTTTACCCTGGAAATATTGAAGGCACGTTCTTCAGCTATACAACTTGGATCTAGGGCAAGAAGGGCTGTGCAAGGAAACTGTAGGAAGGGACAGGATGTGCTAAGCTGCCTGAAGGGACATTGATGGATCGGAAGGAACTCAAGGAGATAAGATCAAAAGCAGAAGGGAAGACTCTCATTTGGCATAACGCTCATGTTACAGAGGTTCTAGAGTACTTCCAGGTGGGGAGAATCAATGTTCAAAGCCAAAAAGAAGTCTCACTATTTGACTGAGCAGACCAACTGGAAATGCATTTGTGTTCTGGGAGTAGATGGTAAAGATGTATCGAGTCCTTTGCTCTTTCAAAGTATTGGCCTTACTACTGCACCTAAGGGTATCTGGCATCTTTCAAAAACCAGGCAATTCATTTACAAGAGTGAAAACTTGGAGAAAAACCTCTTTTGCATAGATAGTTACAGCTGAAGCAACATCTTGAAAGGCAGGTCCTATGGAGCTGATTCTGTTGGAGAAATCAGATCACATTTCTTAGCTGTGCAATCAACTCTACCTTCTTCTAGAGCCTTCACTCTTAGCTAATCCAGCCTGGTGTTTTACCTAAAGAGTAGTTTAAAGTTTGTGACGGAAATGTGGGGAGAATCAAATACTGCCCCGAGCCATCGAGTCTGTTCATGTTGCCCTGAACATGACACACATATTTCCATTGCCACAATACAGAAGGAACACGGTATAGTTAGCATTAAGTATCGAACTGACTTCCTTGGAGATTTATAAGCAGAGGATGGATGGCCATCTGTCATGTATGCTTTAGTTGATATTCCAGCATTGCAGGGGGTGGGACTAGATAACCCTTGGAGGTCCCTTCCAACTCTACAATTCTTTTATTCTAATCCCCGGCCCAATGACTCAAGTTTTGATTTACAGTTGCACAGGAGACAGGCATTCATAACAAGTTTGAGTGACGCTTGACCTCACAATCCACTTTTGCCTACAGGTTGGGAAAGAAAAGCTTCCCAAGAATTTGGCACCCAAGCAAAACATACCATTTAAATGCTCCGCATTATTATTGCCTTGGGTGCGTGAGATTTTTTAAAAAGACACCCTCTAACCTTCCAAAAGCTCGATGTTCACATACTTGCTTGCTAAAAAGGGCACGCCTGCTCTTACCTAAGTTCAGAGTTCAGTTGCTCATCCCAAACGTGGGTTTGCCAGCTAATTGTCCACTCTTTGGTGGCACTGGGAATACAGGGTTTGGCCGTCTAATCAGGCCAGGACTGAGACAGAAACAGTGTATGTTGTCTCCTACCCCACCATAGAAGCATTTATCCCATACACTCTGTTGCACATGGGGATTATGGGACAAAGCCGTAAAAAAAAGGAGAAGCAGCTTTTTAATACCACTGCAAACTGGAAGGATGAAACATTCCAAACCCGACTTCTGCACTCCCTCCTCCTTCTCCTCCTCTCTTTCCGTCTTTCCCCATGAGCAACATGCTTGTGGGTGGCACTTCTGTATGGCAGCTGGTGGAATTAATGAGCGCCGCCAGAATTGTTTCCAGGCAAGCAGTTGCTCTGAGTACATTTCATCATATAACACCAATTGTCAAGGGCTTGGAGGCAAGAGGCTTAAATCAGCCCAGCCCTAGATCCTAGGAGCTGATAAGCCACTTAGCTCATCCAAAAACTTTCTGTTTCATACTTCGCTTGGGTAGATAAATACTGACGCTTAATATATTCAGTACAACCTTATCTGTTCGAGTGGCCTAGGAGACAGCCAAGAAAATTAGGATGATCAGAAATTTGGACAAATGAGAGTGCTTCCTGTTTGTGTGTGTGTGTGTGTGTGTGTGCATGAATGTATTTTTGGTTATTGCAAGTTTTTAAAACAGTTTTTCATGTTGTATTTTAAATTGTATTTGCCCGCCCTGTGACCTTAGGGTGAAGGGCAGTCAATAAAATAAAATAAACACACAATGCATTCAAATTATAAGTTTTGCACCACCATTTTTATAATGCATGCATACATACAGAAACAGTCACACAATCGTAAACACATCTACCAGACAGTAAGTCCTACTGAATCCTGTGGCGTTTTCTTTTGATACGTGGATGCCATTTTGCAAGCAGTTTCCTACAATGTAGGTTTGGAATTAATGGGAGTCTGCTATTCCATCATATGTCTTTGAAAATGCTTTCTTATTTTATGCTTTGACAAGGAACAGAGCATAAAAATCCTCCAGCTAATCGGCTTCTGTTGGGTGTTTTAGCCAAATGTGAAATATTTGTGCAAATATCTTATTAAATGTGGCAAAGCCATTGTCGAAGAACCCCATAACTGGCAATATGAAACTAGTAGCAATGCTCATATGGGTCATGCAGTGAGCTTCTATCCATGCACATGACCAATGCACAGAAAAGGGAATGATGTATGTGAGACTAGCATCCCACAGGCTGCCAACATTGCTATTGCTGCATTGTTACCAACTTTCAGAAGCCACAGGCTACAAGGAGATATCACACAGGAGAGAGCCAGTGTGGTGTAGTAGTTAAGAGCAGTAGACTCGTAATCTGGTGAACCGGGTTCGTGTCTCTGCTCCTCCACATGCAGCTGCTGGGTGACCTTGGGCCAGTCACACTTCTCTGAAGTCTCTCAGCCCCACTCACCTCACAGAGTGTTTGTTGTGGGGGAGGAAGGGAAAGGAGAATGTTAGCCGCTTTGAGACTCCTTCGGGTAGTGATAAAGTAGGATATCAAATCCAAACTCCTCCTCCTCCTCTTCTTCTTCTTCTTCATCATCATCATCTGTACTGCCATGTAAGGAAGAGCAGGAAGATCTGCTTTGGGGGTAATGATATCAACGGGACCCCTATAAGTCTCCAGGGGAATGTAAAGAAACGGGAAAATTCCAGCTAGGCTCCTGTAGGCTGGAGCCTCACCCTGGAAGGTCAACAGCTTCTCGCTGCATCACAATCACTTCCAGAGAGGTTGAGTCACCACACTTTACCCCCTCCCCCAGCCCCAGAGGCCTGTTGTTTTTAAACTGTGAGGTGTCTGTTTCCACCCAAGCTAGTCCTTATAACTTGATAGCTAGCCTCCCGGAGAAGACAACATTTTACAACCCCCTTCGTGGGGAGTGTGGGGAGGCAGGAAGACTGTTGAGTGCTATAGTCACCTACCAACAATAAGGTAAATTCAGTCAAGCCATCACCTAAATTATGTAGACATGCCTGAGAATAAGAGAGAAAAGCAGAAGCCTATTTCACAGGAAAAGGAAGCTTTTGAGAAACTGAAGGACTTTTTTGAGGAGAACACTAACGCAAACACACCAAAAACTAGAGCTACGCAGCAGCAATCAGCTGTATGAAAAATGGTTTCTCTTCAGATACAAGCCCATGAGGTCACAACCCCATCAAAACTACCATTTTAAAAAAAAATCTATTTAAAACCTTCACAGCTGTTTCCCTCCAAGACCTAGCCTTTACCAGGAGTTTGCTCAGAGAACTTTGAGTTGATGACATTATTGTTTATTTTCCAGATAAAACCATGGTATCTTTGATGCCATCGGAGTGCAGCTTGTTGAAATGCTCTCATACTCAGCGCTGCAGGTGAAACAAGTTATTTTGTCTCTCATCCACTGTGTGACAAATTCTCCTCCGTGATGTTTCTGCTCCGGGGATTGAAAAGAGTCTCTGTTGAAAGACAAAGGGGAAAACACTTCTGGGGAGACATAGTGCTCTGAGCTGTGTAGATACAATAGAGAGTATGTCTGAAAGCCCAAGGTCCATCATATCACTTCTCACATATAATATGATGGACCTTGATGAAAAGCTTTTGTCGCTTGACTTTTAAATGAGCATTGGGTGTACTTTAAAAGTACTGTGTAAATTTGCCCTCTGTGGGGTGAATTAGGCTAAGAAACAGTGACTACTACCCCAAGGACACCTAGAAAGCTTCCTGGCTGAGTGGGGATTTGAACTCTAGTGTCCCAGGCCTTAAGTCAGGCTTCCTCAAACTTGGCCCTCCAGATGTTTTGAGACTACAATTCCCATCATCCCTGACCACTGGTCCTGCTAGCTAGGGATCATGGGAGTTGTAGGCCAAAAACACCTGGAGGGCTGAATTTGAGGAAGCCCGCCCTAGGCCACCACTCTAATCCAGGGTTTCCCAAACTTGTGTCCAGCTGTTTTGGGGACTACAATTCCAATCATCCCTGACCACTGGTCCTGCTAGCTAGGGATGATGGGAGTTGCAGTTGAAAAACCATTGGAGACCCAGGTTTAGGAAGCACTGAGAGTCTAACCACTACAACAAACTGAAATTGTCACTTCAATTTGTAGTGACTCTACAAACCTTTTCCCACTTCATTGACCTTACCCAGAAGATGGAGTTGTGCCACTCACCAGTCAGTGACTGTTCAAAACTAGTAGACTCCATGCCAAACTGTGTTCAAATGCTGCTTAAGAATAGCGGAAGCTGTATCCTTTACTAATGTACGTATATGTGAGTTTTGCACATGTATATGTGAGTTTTGTACAATAAAGTACATTGTTTGTTTGAATTAATTTGCACAAGGGTGTAGGTGCAGCCAATTCAGTGGTCCTGCCAGCACGTCTGCACCACACTGACCTCACCACCATAGTTTCCACCCTCTTTGTCCTAGCATTCTGCAATGACTCTGCCTGATGGAGGCAAAAAGTGCTGCCTAAAAAGACACCTAATACGAGCCATTTCTGTTGAGAAAGTTTGCAGCGCCTTTGACTATCAGCAGGTTGTACATGGACTGCGCACCCAGCACTGACTCCACCCCACCAATAAACCCCCGGAGCGGAGTGAAGCCTTCACAACCTTGGTCCACTCACTTGGCCCTGCCCTCAGAGACACCGCGGATTGGCTCATTTGAATAGGGGTTTGGCGGGAACCCCAACGATCCACGGTGCCAGCTCTGGCCAATCCAGTGTGTCTCAAGGGAGAGTGGGGGTGCTGTGTGCTGGTCCGCAAATGGCACCCACTGTCAGATGGGTGAGCACTTATTATGAGCAGGTTGTACATGGACAAGAACGGGAAGGACTTGGGTCTTCAAATTTCAGCAGTGCCCTGTGCAAGGCAAAACTTTAGCACTCCAATATTCTCATGCCTTCTATTCTGCATGTGCACGGCAGCAAAGTTGTGGTGCCCTGTGACGACCCCATCAGCTTGGTGCCCAATGTGTGGAATCGGTCATGCTGTCCTAAATCTGCCTCTGACAAGAACCACTGCAGCTATTGGCAGGGACATTACCATACATGGCACACGTGTTTTCTTTACCTAGACCTCAACAAATGGATATATAACCCAATATATATTATAATTATATGGAGAGAGAACTAGAAGTCTCTTTTCACATCCATAAAAAAGTTAACTACTAATGGTTTTATTTTGCTGTGCAAACTATTGCTACTGAAGGAGCGTTTCCACCCCCATCATTCAAACCAGACAATGAGGTCCAGTACCGAGGGCCCTCTGGCGGTTCCCTCACTGCGAGAAGTGAAGTTACAGGGAACCAGGCAGAGGACCTACTTGGCAGTGGCACCCATCCTGTGGAATGCCCTCCCATCAGATGTCAAAGAAATAAACAACTATCTGCCGTTTAGAAGACATCTGAAGGCATCCCTGCTTAGGGAAGTTTTTAATGACTGATGTTTTAATGTCTTTTTAATCTTTTGTGGGAAGCCACCCACAGTGGCTGGGGAAACCCAGCCAGATGGGCGGGGTATAAATATTATTATTATTATTATTATTGTTATTATTATTATTATTATTATTATTATTATTATTATTATTATTACTGTCAGGAGCAAGAAATAGCTACTCACAAAACACAGACACACCTGCAGCTAAAAGTACTCCCTTCTTAATACTTGCACTCAGGCATGAATAGATTCATTGCTAACTTAAAATAATATTTATTAATCGAGGGGAAGGTAGAGGGAAAGACAATGGAGGCAATTAGTTTACCTTTGCCTCCTAGTTAAGATATATTTTCTTGTCTATCTGGGAAGGTTGGTTTAGCTAACCTAAGCCAGCATCTCCCTTCTTCGCACAAGGCAGTTTTACTCAACAGCCTTTGCCCTTGGAAATGTGAATTCACACCCTCTGACTCCTCTAGGAAAACATTCAGCTGTTGTGGGCTAAAGGACAAAAGGGAACTCACGTGACAGGGATTATTATTTTTAACTTGAAATATACATTATAATGTTTCTACCTCTATGTAATTAATTCTGAGTGATGGATTTCTAATTACCTGGTATGGAGCTGCTAAGAGAGATTGCTTTAGTCTTTCATCTCGTAAATTTTATTAATGAAAGTCATGTGCTTTAGCAAAAAGCAGGTCTCTCTTCATGTTTTGATGTATTGTTATGAGTTTGTGGGTGGGGGTTGTATGTATGTAACAGCAGATAACCTCCCTAATATCCATGCTTAGTCTGGGTGCCATCAAATTATTGTTGTGCAACCCATGTACCATCAGTGGGAGAAATTTCTGTTTTAGGGTGTGTCTGTGAGTTGAATCCCTTAGCCAAAATCTTCAGGAGAAAATGTCCTGGAGGCTTTAGAACAAGCTTGATGCAGTTAAGAAGCACCAGACATTCCCTAAATCAACATTCTCCAAGGTACCATATTTTTCACTCTATAAGACGCACCAGACCACAAGACGCACCTAGTTTTCGGAGGAGGAAAACAAGAAAAAAATATTCTGAATCTCAGAAGCCGGAACAGCAAGAGAGATCGCTGCCCAGTGAAAGCAGCGATCCCTCTTGCTGTTCTGGCTTCTGTGATAGCTGTGCAGCCTGCATTCGCTCCATAAGACGCACACACATTCTCCCTTACTTTTTAGAAGGGAAAAAGTGAGTCTTATAGAGCAAAAAATACTACTTTTTCAACTACTGCTTTTCATCAAGTTAAAGAATCAAGTACCTCTAGTATCTTAATTCTAGGACTACCATCCATAAATGTTCACCCTCCTTCCTTAGCTGCAAACTGTTGCCTGATTAAAACACACAAACACATAGTTCATTCTTTTTTTCTTTTTTCTTTTCTTTTCTCCTTTTCATTCATTCCTTCACCAACTAATTAATTAATTAAGAGCACAATGCTATAACGTTTCCTTGGAAATAAGAACCACTGAATTCAATGAGACTTAATCTCACGTATGTACAAGACTGGTCTTAATCTGCATACATCTGAACATGAGAAAATCAATAATTCTAAAATCGGGGAGCAAGTATCACGGCACGTAACCATCATCTGAAAAGAAACTTTCCCACCACTTGTCTCACACAGGAGGGACCACCTCTTCTAAGATGGCACTTGTAGGTTTGTAGGAAAGACAAAAAGTGTTTTCTTTTTTTAAAAAAGATCAAAAAAATTGCTGCCTATTTAAGAGAATGCCTTTTTAGTCAATTAAGATGTTTTATGTTATTACTCTGACAGATTAATTAGCTAAATTGCTGTTCCATCCTCCTTGATGTTTTTTTGAGCGTCATTTCATAGGGTTGCCATATTTCAAAACATGAAAATCCGAACAGAAAAGTTGTTGACTTTTGGAGCTTTTTTTAGGAAAATTGTCAAAATCTACACTTCCGACATGGGTTGCCATACCCAGGAGAGAGCTCATTCTGAAGTGAGGTGGCTGCAAGGGGAATTACTAAGTTCAGAGTCCCTACACCTGCACTATTGTAAAACAGAGTTGGGGGTCCTCAGGGTATTGTTGGTCTCCAACTCCTATCAGCCCCAAACTGCTGGGCCAATGGTCAGGGTTGATGGGAGTTGCAGTACAACATCATCAGCTGGAGCAGAGGTTCCTAAACTTATTTGGCCCACCTCCTACCCTTTTCAGGAAAAAAAATCACTCAATGCCCCCCTGGTCTCAGTCCAATCTACCCCAGGAGCAGGACAAGGCTAGGGCTGCGGCCCGCCTGCCATTGGCCAAATAGACAGGCAAGCTGCAATCCACTTCCTGGGCATGGATGAAGCTGGAAAGGGTTCACTCAAGCCAGAGGAAACCTCTCAGCTCCCGCATGACTGCTGGATCCAAGGGAGGTGTTGTCGCCATAAACATGTATGGACGGTTTTCAAAATTTTCTTCTCTTCTTTCTTTCTGCTTCCACTGCCCCCTTATTTTTATTCAACACCACCCAATGGCACCCAAGGCTGCTACTGCCCCCCAGATCATTCCAGAGCCCCCCAGGGAGCGGTATCACCCGCTTTGGGAAAAACTGATTTGGAGGAACACAGGTCCCCATCCCTGCAGTATATGTCCAGGACTCCTCAGTGCAAGGCTCTATCCTGGAGAACTGTGCAGAATTAGAACAGGCTGAAAATAGGGAAGATATATAGCTGGTGACCTACCAAGGTATACTGCATCCCTCTTGAGTTCTGCCATGGGGCAAAGTAAGTTCACCCATTGGATGTGTTGCTACACAGAATTGTGAAGGTGCAGAGTTCACCAGAGGGGTTATTGTTTGTGGTGTTTATTTTTGTGCTTTTATATTGTGGTTTTCTATTGTAAGCCACCCTGCAATCTTCAGATGAAAATTATTAAACAAATTAATAAATAATAATAAGAAAGAAGGAGGAGGAGGAGGAAGAGGCAATCCCAAACATAAGACTGTGCAGAGCAGAGCACTGCAATTCCATCCAACCAAATCGGGTTGTTGGCTGAGGTTCTAAAGTTTGTTTGGAAGCAAACCTATAGACACAGTGGGAAGGTAAGACACAACACTTGGGCAGGAAGGAGATTTTCAAAACACATTCACAAGAAGCCAATTAAACTAGCTCAGGTGTTCCCATCACCTTAGGCGAGTGTCAGCAAAGAAAGAAAGAAAAGACAAGCAGCCCATAATATGCAACTCTTCAGCTTTCCACTGCAGGAGCAGCTGCTGCTGCTGCTCTCCTTTTACCTAAACGTCTCCATGACAATGTATATATAAGTCTGTCCTCACTCTGAACTACGATACCTGACTTGACAAAGAACACTCATTTTGGATCCAAGGACAGGTAATCATCACGGATTCACACAAGGGCCTGCGTTGTTTTAGGCTGAAATCTGAGATGGCTCACTTTCTCTGGAGTATTTCTTACACGCCATCCTCTCCCCTACCCCACCCACCCACACAACAAAGAAATACTGGAAAACCACAGAGAGAGGGAAAGCCTGGAGGGGGGCAGCAGCAGAGCCCTCCTGGTTATACATCAATCCTCCAAGCTCACGGTGAAAACAATGAGAAAGAAGAGCATATGAACAAATTCCGAAGTATTGTTGTGTGAAGGTGACCTCTGGCCAGTCACTTACTCTTAGCCAAGTCTACCTCACAGGTTTGTTAAGATGACAGAATGGGGTGCACACTGGACAATGCATGCCACCTTCAGCTCCTTGGAGAAAGGATGGGGTGTCAATGTCAAAATAAAATTAATAAATTTACAAGCTTCTTTTTTGTTTACATTTTCCCCCAACCATAAAAATAATCATTTTCTTTTTCTTACTTTTACCACCGGCCTGATCTCTGTCAATTTTAGGGGGCAATAAAATGCAAGTGCTGTTGAAACTTTGAAGGGCTTCTGTGCCTTAAATCAAAAGCTTCCTGTTGCAGGTGAACTTATTTCAGTGCTCTCTGATCAGCATAGCTGGCGGAGTCACGAAGAATTGGTGTCTATTTAATTATTAATTTTCTTTCATTATTGCTGCTTTTTCTTTTACAGCAAAATTGGGTTATTTCACTGCAAAAGACAAGGAAATTAAAGCAAATCAGTAATTAGCCCTTCACTTTTGTGGGAAATAGAAGGTGAATAATTAAGGGGAAATTACTAATCCCCCAGTCAGTCCAAGAAAAGCTATAACATGAGCTTCACCTCATCTAGGGAAACAAGGAAGGTTTCACAGGAATAAGGACAAACACTGAATCTATCGAACAGTCAGTTTTATTAAATCATCATCATCATCACAATCAGGGAAACCTACCAAGTGATGGGACAACTACATCGTCTTTCATGACTGCTGGAACAAGCAGTGGAGGTTTAACTAGAGCTGAGGTAAAACTACTCACCATTTTTCCTGAATGTTTAAGCAATGCTGGGGGGGGGGTGAACATGTTTCTACACACTTTGTAAAAAAAAGTTCACTTTACTTCTTAACATTGCCTTCCTGTGCTGTCAGTAAAGTCATCACATATCCAAATATGATTCTCTACATGATGAGTGCTTTCAGGAAAAATATGTTTCTGATCAGGGTGCAAAACAAAAGAAAATAAAAGATGCAAAGAGAGAAAATAAACGACAAGGGGATAGGAGAACAATAAGTACTGTTCAATTTTTGTTCTCTAAAAAAAAAGTATAATTAACCATAACTGTGAAATCATGGAGCATTGGAGCTAGATGTTACAAGAAGAGGAGTAGTCCAGTTGCTGCAGTTCCATATCTTTTTCTCTCACTCACCACGGCAACATCTGCAGTAAAAACTATGTCATGGGATGTCATCATACTTTGAATTTTCTCGCCCTGCAGACAACAGGCAATGAAGTAGAGCAAAGGCAGGGAAAGAGCCTAGGGCTTGCCGATCAGAAGGTCGGCGGTTCGAATCCCTGCGACGGGGTGAGCTCCCGTTGCTCGGTCCCTGCTCCTGCCCACCTAACAGTTCGAAAGCACGTCAAAGTGCAAGTAGATAAATAGGTACTGCGCTAGCAGGAAGGTCAACGGCGTTTCCATGCACTGCTCTGGTTCGCCAGAAGCGGCTTAGTCATGCTGGCCACATGACCCAGAAGCTGTACGCTGGCTCCCTCGGCCAATAAAGCGAGATGAGCGCTGCAACGCCAGAGTCGGCCACGACTGGACCAAATGGTCAGGGGTCCCTTTACCTTTTTAATGTCACAATCACGTATTTTTGCTCACTCAGTATAAGAAGGACTGTTGAGAAACTGGTGCCTGTGTTTTGATTTTGATTTTCCTCTTCCCTCCTTATCCCCTTTCCACACCCTCCACCGTTTCTCTGGTGAAAATAGGGATGCCCTATTTAATAATAATAATAGTAATAGCCAACCACCCATCTAACTGGGTTGCTCCAGCCATTCTGAGCAGCTTCCAACATATGAATGAATCAATTTATTCCGGTCACTGACCAGAGTACAACGTATACAACAACAGAGTGCATACAGACATAAACAGATTAAAATTAAGCTCTATGAGCTAATACACAATAAATAATTCAGATACAAAACAGCTAAAATATGTAAGTGAAAACCTTAATCGCTAATTTAAAACATATTAAGGCATTGGCCACTGGATTCATTTTTATATTGATATATGAAAACATCAAAGATTAAAATAACATCCCTATACAGGGCTGACTTCAGATGTCTTCTAAAGGTTGGATTGCTACTTATCTCCTTGGCTTCGGGGTCGCATAACTCCATACCTTCCAACCTTCCTCCGATGAAAATAGGGACATTCCAGGGTCAAATCAGAAACTGGGACAGCTTCTGTAAATCCAGGACTGTCCCTGGAAAACAGAGACACTTGGGGGGGAGGGTCTGCCTTTCCCTTGTGTGTTGGGGGGAGGTGTTAGATTGCAAGCCTGGGGGCAGGGAATGTCTTGTTTTGATTTTATGGGAGCCTTTATGACTGAAGAGTGGGGTAAAGGTAAGGTAAAGGGACCCCTAACCATTAGGTCCAGTCGTGGCCGACTCTGGGGTTGCGGCGCTCATCTCGCTTTATTGGCCAAGGGAGCCGGCGTACAGCTTCCGGGTCATGTGCCCAGCATAACTAAGCCACTTCTGGCGAACCAGAGCAGCACACGGAAATGCCGTTTTGTGGGAGAGGAGCAGAAAGAAATACAGGGCTGTTTTCAATGGCAGCCTCATGTCTCATTGAGCAGTCTAAGGAAGTGACAACCATAATTTTTGCTGTACAGTGGTTTACGAACTTAATCCGTTCCAGAAGTCCGTTCTTAAACCAAAGCATTCTTAAACCAAGGTGTGCTTTCCCATAGCAGCGGGGGACTCGGTTTACAAATGGAACACACTCAACAAGAAGCGAAACATGTTCTTATTCCAAGGCAAAGTTCACAAACCAAAACACCTACTTCCAGGTTTGCAGCGTTCTTAATCCAAGTTGTTCATAAACTAAGCTGTTCTTAAACCAAGGTACCTCTGTACTGGTCAGTGAGTCCTTAAGGAGTCGCCATATGGACCACTGTGCCTCATACCATGGAGAGATGGTGTTTAATTTTTCAGTTTCAGATAGGAGCCCACAGGGGACCCAATTCAAACCAGTGAGGGTTCTTACTCACCCCTTACCTATTGCTGCAATTTCAACAAGTTGCTGTTTGTGTTGGGAGGGAAGCAAAGAACAGCTTTGTGGATGGGTGGGGTGGTAAGACTTTTTATTGGATTCCTAAGCAGGCATACGGGAAGCGGGTGGCGCTGTGGGTAAAACCTCAGTGCCTAGGACTTGCTGATCGTAAGGTCGGCTGTTCGAATCCCTGCGGCGGGGTGAGCTCCCGTCGTTCGGTCCCAGCTCCTGCCCACCTAGCAGTTTGAAAGCACCCCTAAGTGCAAGTAGATAAATAGGTACCGCTTTATAGCAGGAAGGTAAACGGCGTTTCCGTGGGCGGCACTGGTGCTGGTTCACCAGTTGCAGCTTCGGCACGCTGGCCATGTGATCCGGAAGTGTCTTCGGATGGCGCCGGCTCCCGGCCTCTTGAGCGAGATGAGCGCGCAACCCTAGAGTCGGTCACGACTGGCCCGTACGGGCAGGGGTACCTTTACCTTTAAGCAGGCATATGGGGTTTAAAAAAGAAAAACAACTTTGTTGCAGTCCTGGTCACACACACAACTCCAAAGGTGCTACTTTAAAAGGAAAAAATAAATTTGGCCAACAGACAAGACTTTTTCATTTTAAGATTAAAGTGTTATGTTCCATCAAATCAAAAGTACATATGGCAGTGGAACTGTGTACAGCTAATATTATTTGGAATATCTTCTGCACTTCAAATAAAATTTATATTTTTCTACACCACATACATATTTATTTTTTAATGAAGTATTTTTTTTCTTTATTTTTTTTTTAAATGTTTAACTATATATTTTTCTTCTGGGGTTTTTTGCACATTTTTCTGGTTGCTGTTTTTTCCCTATGAAAAACATTACCCTGTTTTTGAGAAACAGCCAAAGCAGTTACCACACAAGATCTACACTGCATTCACAGAGGTTCTGAGTGAAGTTTTGTTGAAACTGGCATTTTAATTAGCAAAATTGCAAGGTATAATTTAAGGAGAAATGGTATCTCAAACTTAATAAGAAAAAGATTTTAATTGTGGCATTTAGCAAGTTCTGACCACATGGTAATGTTCCCTTGTGAAGAATTTGTATTGTTCTTCCAAAATGTGGAGACAAGGGGGGGGGGAGGATGTCACAGTACTAGAAAACCCATGTCTGACATACAGTATCTCAGGAAGAAAATAGGAAGCACTGGAGATTCAAGGAAGGCAAGGGGGTCCCCTTCACTTAGCTGCTTTTATTTGAATTTTTGGTACTAAATACTAAATGGTGTGAGAGATCACTACTGGACCTAGGTGTTGATTTCAGAATTTAAGCAAGGGAACGGGAAATATTTAAACTGCCAATGAGCACTAACAGAGAGCAGATGCCAGAAAAATTGAAGTACAGTGGTACCTCGGGTTACAGATGCTTCCCGTACAGACGCTTCAGATTACAGACTCTGCTAACCCAGAAATAGGACCTCGGGTTAAGAACTTTACCTCAGGATGAGAACGGAAATAGTGTGCTGGTGGCGCGGCGGCAGCGGGAGGCCCCATTAGCTAAAATGGTACCTCCGGTTAAGAACAGTTTCAGGTTAAGAACAGACCTCCAGAACGAATTAAGTTCATAACTGAGGTACCACTGTAGAAAGAAATGGAAGTCTGGCCTAAACATACCTGAAAATAAGCCCCATTGAAGCACTTCTGAGTACTCATGGTTATGTCTATGCTGTAAAAGCATGAAAGCAAAACTAGGGGTCTACCTGAGATCCAGTCCATAACTCACCTGAAGATGTCTTTGATAACCTTCTCCAAAGCCCCATGCAGACCTTGCACTCTTTATAGTGAACATGTCCTGGGAGGAACAATACCCCTGGGTTCAGTGTGCTGTCTGTACAGACCCTGTGTGCATACAAACTGTACATTAGTATCATTGCCCTCATGAGTAGGAATTTATATCCCATCTTTTCCTACAAGGATCTCAAGGTGGCGTACATGGCTCTCCCCCTCCTCATTTAATTACCCACAACAACCCTGTGAGGTAGCTTAGGCTGAGAGGAAGTTCAGTCCAACGTCATCCAGTGAGCTTCATGGCTGAATGGGGATTTGAACCCTGATCTGCCAGGCCCTAGTCTGACACTCTAAACACTGTACCACACTGGTTCATTTTTTTTTGTAATGTTCCCTGCATGCATACAATACATCTATGCATAAAGTATCATAGGGGTCCCTGCTTCCAATCAGGACCATAGTGGGAAGAGGGGTACACCTGAAGGAGCATCTCAATCCCTGACGTTCATCCCAGACACTGAGGTCCACCTTTGAGGGCCTTCTGGCAGTTCGCTCACTGTGAGAAGTGAGGTTACAGGGAACCAGGCAGAGGGCCTTCTCGGTAGTGGCACCTGCCCCATGGAGCACTGTCCCATCAAGAAGAGATAAGTAACTGTACAACCTTTAGAAGACATGTTTGATATGTTTTTGTATATGCTGGTAGCTTCCCAGAGTGACTGGGGCAACCCGGTCAGATGGGTAGGATACAAAAACAACAACAGCAACAACAACAATAGCAACAACAGCCCCCCAGTCCCCATGCAACAGTTCCATTCCAACTCCCCTCCCATCAGCTATGCAAAGGACAAACTACGTGACAAACATCACATCTTTTTTCGCCTCCAGGGGAAATTACTGACCATCTATGAAATGCCAGTTTTTGAAAGTCTCACCCTCACTTTTTTTGCAAGCAGACTCAGGATAGCATTGCAAATTCCTATTCCAACACTGCTAATTAACACAGCAGAGGGTGGAAGCAGACAAAGTGAGTCAGGCAAGCTGGTTATTTTTCAACTGGATTTTCCCCCAAAAGGGAAGCATGCAGAAAATGTTCTGTTTTGCATATCCCAACATGCCACAAGAAGTGGCAACGCTGGTCACTGCCACATAACATCTTCCAGGCATCGTACAGAAAATGGCACGCTGACAAGTCAAACACCGTTTAAAGTTTACAACCTGTCCCAGAAAAGAAATCGAGAAAGGAAGCAACCGACCAACCCTGAAAGACAATAGGCACCCGGATTAGGCTGGGTTTTTGGTTTTTGTGTGTGTATGTGTGTTTGCTTAAAAAAGAAAAAGAATTATATATTTTTTTAAAAAAACTTGGCTCATCTTTCAAAGACTGTTTTATTGCTCTGTCTGCTTTTATAGAAGCACACGAAAGAGTCTGCAGACGGCATTTTCACATATAGTCTCCAGACGATTTGTATGCCTCTGACACCGTGTTTACCACAACATCCTACATTCCTTTATGCATTCACACAGTGATTTAAAATATATTGTTGCCTCACTTAAAAAAAGAAAGAGCTAAGATTGTGTTTGCATGAACAATTTCTTCAGTTTAATAATCTCTCCTAATATTATTTGATCTCTTCTGTTCCCACTGATGGAAGAGATAAAATAAAAAGCAGCGCTGGCTCTCCACCTCTTAAATATCCCTTTACCTGTTTTCTGACACTTGTCTATGCTAAATCAGTATCCCATTTTTGTCTTTGGGAGATAATTTAAAAATGAAATATGAACAAATTTATTTCTTACATTCATATATTTTCAGTTTTCAGTGAGAAATCTCTATATGCACCAGCCTATTTGGCGGGGGGGGGGGAGCTGTCTGGCGATGGAAATGCCTCAACACATTATATTAACAGAAAAGCACATTGGCTGCAAAAATCAGTACATTTCTTGGGATATGTTTTGTCCCAGAAAGAAAACTGTAAATGGTAAACGGCTGAAATCTGGGGGCAAAAGCCCAAATTCGGGTAACCTGGTGGAAGCCAGTGCAAGGGGCTTCCCCCCTTTTTTCCTTCCCCTCTCTCAAAACCACTCTCAAATGTCAGGAGAACCCCCAGAACAGGGGGATGGAGAGAGGAGAATGTTCCATTTTGTGCCCATGAAGCCATTTCCTTTGCACTACATTGAATTCCTCCCATTTGTTTACCAATGACCATTGAATATACTGGGCAAATGGAAGCTCAAGTTCAACAACATGTGGAGGGCTACAGGTTCCCATTCCTGGTGGAGAAGGACTATGTTATAGGTCTACTTCTGTGTAAATTCTGCAATGGAAAGTCAACTTATCAGTTGGGAAAATCTGGAAACGATCATCCAAAGCAACCTTTTACTGTAATGTCACTTTTGTTGCTAACCAAGGCTAGCAAACATATACTTGGTAGAATGCCTCCAGGGCAGGCCCACTATCAGGAAAAATAAAACCATACACTTAAAATCACTTTAAATGAACATTCTGCTTGTCTAAATTGGTTTGAATTCATTATAGAAAACTGGAAGGAGAAGCCAAGATGGAAGCACTGATAGCAGGAGGAAATGAAGGTACAGAAGAGGAGTTCTGGATAGGGTTGCAAACCTCCTGAAGGAAGAAGTATTCAGTCTGGGATTCCTCCTGGAGTGAGCTGGGTGGACAAGTGGTAGCTTTGGCCAGGAATGCTTTTGTTCCACTTTATCTGATGTGCCTGCCAATTGCAACATTTTCCAAAGAAATCAGATCTTCCCTCCAATTAACACCTTGGGCAACTTAAAAATTAGATTGCTGTAAAGTACTCGACTTGTGGCTCTTCTTGAAGAGTATCCAGAACCTTCTGCTGGCAAAATTTATTTATCTTGTATATTTATTTAATAAATGACGCCTTTCGAGAACAAAATCCTCCTTTTCTGGTATTATTGCTGCTGAATTAGTTTTACTGTTGTAAATAAAACCACCTCTCCATTCCATACTCCACTTTTCCGGTTGAAAGAAGCCAGCCTGCTGAAAGCCTTTTGAAACCTTAGGAGTACTAAGGGGTTAACGCAAGCTCATGGTTGAGGGATTTCTCCCTAATCTGTACACATGTCATGGGGATCAGGGCTGTGGGTGGTAGTGCTAGCCTGTGGCAGTTGTTCAGGCCCACAGTCCATCGCCTGACTGGCTCGGAAAGCCCTCTTATCCAGCCAGTTTTCAAATTTAATTAAGAGGGACCCATCACAGGCTTAGCTCGTTGCTGTGCCCTTCCAAAGGTCTTTCAGCAGCTGTACACAAAGGAAAAGTGAGGAGTGTGGTGGTGTCACGACAATGCGAGTGCTTATTAGCGAAGCAAGCCTGAGAGAGGCTGCGTTCGGCCCTCGAGGATCCCTCGAAAATGACATCACAACTACTCCGTTCCATAAAATGCAGTTTGTTCCATTCTGCAAAACATGCAGTGTCTCAAGCGACGGGGAAATGCAGAAGGTGTGCCATGGACAAAGAGTGCTTCCCGGTAGGCGACCCTGCTCAGTCTTACCCGCCACCCACCCACCCCAGCCACCCTGTCCTCCACTCCATGCCTAATCGGATCTAGCTCTGCTAGCAAACTGACATGCGAGATGCAAGGCAGACAGCATGGGCCAGACAAAAGCAGGGAGCTGTCGACAAAACCCACCCACTACCCAGAAAAGAAACAAAAACAACCTGTTGAAACAGCCTGCTGAATTAGAGCAGAGGAGGAGCGCTGGGCAGGATGGTAGAAGGCAGCTTTTGGAGGTTGCTGCTTTCTGATTAGACAGGTGCCTGAGCTTTAAAATGTCTGAGCTTTTGAAGAATGTCAAAGGCGGCTGGTGCAGCTCTGTGCCTAGGTGAACCTTCACAAGGGGGTTTAGATGCCTGAGGTTTTGCTTTGATCTTTAGAGGAAGAGGGATTGGGGAGGGTTGAGGAGGTCCTAAAGTAGTTTCCCCACAAAACTTTCCTGAAAACATCAGTACTGCAATACCATAAGCCCTTCCATGCATTGCTTTTTCAGGTTGCCAAATGTCGTTTTGGACATATGTAGCAAATCAACCCGTGTGGTGTGGTGGTTAAGAGTGGTAGACTCGTAATCTGGTGAACCGGGTTCGCTTCCCTGCTCCTCCACATGCAGCTGCTGGGTGACCAGTCACACTTCTTTGAAGTCTCTCAGCCCCCTCACCTCACAGAGTGTTTGTTGTGGGGGAGGAAGGAAAAGGAGAATGCTAGCTGCTTTGAGACTCCTTCAGGTAGTGATAAAGCAGGATTTCAAATCCAAACTACTACTACTACTACTACTACTACTACTCTTCTTCTTCTTCTTCTTCTTCTTCTTCTTCTTCTTCTTCTTCACAGTGTTGAAACGAGATCAGAACTGAAATCCACAAAGCTCACAGTCATAAAGCTTCACTGCAGCTCCTCGAGCCAGTGGTTCAGTGGTTAGAGTGTTGGACTAGCGATGGGATGCAAATCCCCACTCAGCCATGGAGCTCATTGGGTGCCATTGGGCCAATTGGGCCTCTCTATCTAACCCAGCTGTGTAGAACCTTTGGCCATCCAGATGTTGATGAACAACACCCATTGGCCCCCATAAGCATGGCTAACGACCAGGGATGATGGGAGTTCAGTAACATCTGGAGGGCCATATGTTTAGCTGCAGCAGATCTACCTTACCATACAGAGTTATTGCAAGGAAAAACTGGGTAGAAGCCTTTCCAAAAAGAACAAAGTGCCTTTTCAAGGTTGGAACTCACCTATTTGGTTGAGCATTGAATTGCCATTGCATAGTTCCTTTTTGAACCACCCAGAAGAAGATTTACAAGAGACTGAAATCCAGTTATCTTTTATTTTCCTGCTCATATTGAAATACTGCCCCTCAATGAGACCAAACTTAGATTCACAAAATGTTTAGGGGTATGCGTACCCCTGCGTCCCCCCAGGAAAAAAAGAGCACTGGTTATCTCATTGCCAGAGTTCTGTCAGAATCACACAAGAAACACGTATACACATATAGAAAGTTGTTCTCTTGAACTTATTGCAGGAATATGTGGACTGTCTGACTTTGAGATATTAAGTTGCATATGCCCTTATTATTTAGGCATTGCAATTATCATTTAAGACCTTAAGTATCATAAGGTGTCGAATTTTGGTACATTACTGTTAAATTAAAACCATATACAGAGTTATTTAGTTTGTAGTCATCTGTCACAGCAGTGGCCAGAAGAGGAATGACTGCTAGGAGCAGCACAGAAAGAAGAAGTACCATGATATACCTACACCAGTACAACCAGACATATTCATCTGCCGCAGCTGCAACGGAACACGATTCTCCCATATCAGCCTCTACAGCCACAGCAGACGCTGTAACTTTCTAATGATTCAGCCCCAAAGGCACACTCTTCCATTGTCTCCCAAGACAGATAGATGCAACCAAGTGTCCAAGGTCTTGGACAGATATCTTTGGCACTGCATCCCCGATACTTAGGTGATTTGAATGAAGAGAAACTGGAGCAGGTTTTCTGTGTACAAAGACAGCGCACAACCACTGAGCTATGCAGCCCTTCCCCATTTATCAGAGTAGCAATGTCCCATTCCCCCTGACTCCTAATAGCCCCACTCTTGCGCCATCTTAAAATAATGGGCAAGTCCACAGCCATAATGTGCGCCCTGTCGGTGTTTTCACTCTGGTTTTGCTTTTGCCTGGAGGACTTCGCTCATTCAGCTAGGAAATTAGGAAGGGAAACAGCCTTAATGTTATTGCTTCCCTGAGCTTATTAACCTCGAGCTATTTGCAGTAGATAATAACTGCAAAACATCTCACCTCCTAAGCTTTGTGGAAGGCGAGTGATGTCATGCTGAGGGCATCTCTCAAGGGGGAGGGAAGAAGATCTACCAATGTGAAGGAGGAAAAAACCTGTAGAACAAACAGCATGTCATTAGGCAGAGGAGCTGCAAATACACCGTTCCCTAAAACTTTGCTTGCTGTTCACGAAGACAAAAGCATAGGAGTCCCACTGGGGGCAGACCAAAAGGCCATTTTGGCTGCCATTCTATACCCTCTTTAAGCCCCCTTGAACTCAGTGTAACTTATTCCTGAGGAGATATTGTAGTACAACAGTGACAACCTGATCGTGGTTTCCAAGAAACTTTTAAGCAGGGTGTGTAGGCAACAGCCTTAATGTATGTGCCCCACATCAGGTATACTGCCTCTGAGCTTGGAGGCTCTGTTCAGCTGTCAGGGATCATAGACACTGATTGATTTTTCTAAGCAGTCACAAGTTGACACAAGGTGGTGAAGATCTGAATGCCATTACGGCATATCATGCCAAGGTTATGGTGGTACCTCACCACCCAGCCTTCTCCACGTCACCTGTTCTCAAGATAATCAGGTGACAGCAAAAACTCCGAAAAAATAATAATAAAATAGCAGGGGCAATTAGAATAAGATCTATTATTTGATTACTGATGTAAACCTCCAGAACGTATTTTGTATAGTTAAGCATTTACCTCTATCTTCAGTACATTGTATTTTATTTTATTGCTATGGCTAGTGGCTGATGCAAATAAAGATTCTTCTGATTCAAGTCACCTGTTGACATCATATTTGCTACAAGGCTATGTAGATGACTAAATTTTTGATAGTTACAACCAAACACTACAAAAACATGTGAACCAAACACCGCAAGCATGTTCAGGGGTTTGGTTTTGCTTTGTTTTTGCTTGGCTCAGTCAAACAAATCCAGGGAAACAATACCACATGGACGCTTGCAGAATTAGCTCCTCCGTTTCGGTATTATTTAATACAGGGGCAGCCTGTCATAATCATCAAAACTTTATTACGGTAGCAGACCAGCGTAAGATAAAAACATGTCAATAAAATAAAGCACATAAGAGGAAGGGGATATAAGACTAATGTTGTTTAAAGGCGGCAAGTGTAAGGGAATCTATGGGTGAGGAAAAGGTTTTCCAAATCCCACATTCACTTAGTTACGGTATATCTGAATGGTATAGCACATATACAAGCCCCCAACTTTGGTACCTGGAATCTCCATTTACAGGAATGGGGGTAGCTGTGTTGGGAAAGGACACATACCATTCAAGTGTCCCGATTTTCCTGGGACATCCTGGAATTACAGAAGCCATCTTGGCAACTGATTTGATCCTGGAGTATCCCATTTTCATAGAGCAGAGCAGACCCAAACAGGACTTTCATATTTTGGCACATCTATTTTCTCTTTTGAATAGTTTTTTTTTAAAAAAAAAAATCCAATTCCAAGCTATTTACAAACACAAGACGAGCAAGTGTGTCAGGCATTCAAGAACTAAATAAAAGTAATTAGGATCTAAGAGCTCACCCAATTTTAAAACAAAACCTCTTTTCAATAGTAGGAACTAACAGTGTACTAAAAGCAAACAAATTATAATACACTTTACCATTAATGTTGCAGTGATTCACTTATTGCGTTAACTTGGTTGCTTTCTATGTTTCTATGTTGTTCTGGTTTCTGGTTTTATGTGAAGAATGTAGACTGGGACAGTGTGCCAGGCATTCATTCTTCCAGTTCTTAGGGTGAATTTAAGTTGCAATCCCCCTATACACTATTTCCTGGAAATAAGCTCCATTTTACAAAGTGTGGCTTAACAAACATGCATAGGTTTGTGTGGAACACAGAGGACAGGTTGATTTGAGGTGCATATTATGTGTTATAATAAAACAGGAACCCTGTACAGCCGGTCTGGGGAAGCTTTTGCCCTCCACATGTTGCTAAACTACAACTCCCACCATTGCTGTGCCTCAGTCATGCTTGCTGGGGCTGATGGGAGTTGTAGTTTGTTTTTAATATGATTTTTATTAAATTTTCTGTTTTACAATTTCAAATAAACATTTTACATCCTTAAGATATCAGTGACTTCCCTTCTTTTCTTTCCATGGTTCATTTTACATATCTTTTATCCCTGCATGTTTTACAAAATATTACCATTATTACATCCATCAAAACCTATTTACTCTGTTGAATTTATCTTATTGCTTCCAGCGTTTTCAGCTGTACACCATTATTTCCCATACTGTATATTCAATAAACGTTTTCCAATCTTCTTTAAACATATATTCTCCTTGTTCCCTTATTCTGTATGTTAAGTCTGCAAGTCGTGCATATTCAGCCAACTTAAGTTGACTGATGGGAGTTGTAGTGTGGCAACATCTGGAAAGTCAGCGGCTCTCTGCACCTGCTGTGTATATTTATTCCAAAACAGTTGCCATTTCCAGTGGCATTTGAAAGTAAGTTTCGAAGCTGATGACGTTCACATGTCAAAAATTTGTCCCATAAGCAACCCAAAATGCAGGGGGCGAGGCACTAAATAGAGGAAGCAGCCCTTGGTCACATGTGTATAGCTACCATGTACTCTAAGGACGCGGGTGGTGCTGTGGGTTAAACCACAGAGCCTAGGGTTGAGAAGGTTAGCGGTTTGAATCCCTGCGACGGGGTGAGTTCCTGCACCTGCCAACCTAGCAGTTCAAAAGCACAAAGTGCAAGTAGATAAATAAGTACTGCTCCGGCAGGAAGGTAAACGGTGTTTCCATGCGCTGCTCTGGTTCACCAGAAGTGGCTTATTCATGCTGGCCACATGACCTGTACGCCGGCTCCCTTGACCAATAAAGCAAGATGAGCGCCGCAACCCCAGAGTCAGCCACGACTGGACCTAATGGTCAGGGGTCCCTTTACCTTTTACTATGTACTCTAGACTCAAACAAGTTACCACAGGAAAGAAGCTGCTGCCCCTATGCACACAACTGTTTTCCCTCTCCATGTGGATTATTATCAGTGGTAGGAGTCTACCATGCTTCATCTGAATATCTCAGGGCGGTTCACAGCATAAAAATACAAGATAAAAATGCATCGGCCAACTCAAAGAAATTACAAGCATGCCGTTTGATCTCAAAGAATGAAGATTCTGGCCCCTAATTCAAGATATTTGTCAGGCCTTCTTTTACTCTTCCAAAAATGCAGCTTCCCTTATTTAGAATCACTGGCTTAGACAAAATGGCTGTGTTTGATGTTTCTAAATAGCTGCCATAATCATAAATGAAATTCCATTTTCACAAGGGGGAAACCAAGCACTGAATGATTACTGCCCAAGCTGCTTGAAAAGAGAGATGAGAAAACTGAAAGGGAAACAGCATTTATTCCTATTCTTATGATTATTTTCTTCAACCATTATCTCAAATTTCTAATAAGCAGATTGAAGTTTAAATTACAAGCTCTCTGTTAACCAAATTGGGATCCAAACAGTTCAGAAGCCTTCAGATAACAATCACCTTCCTCCAGATAAGTTTCAGATCATTTCTTGACAAAGACAAAGGTCCCATTCAGAAGCAAGGAGGAACCTCAGAGATTTTCATTATCCTAATCATTGTAGCGGTGAAGAAAAGGAAGGAGGGGAACAGAAGGCTGCATAGCTTGAGATGACAGCGTGGAACGCAATGTGCCCAGTAAACTCCCCATGTTTGTGCGCTGATAAGGCAAAGAGACGGGCAGGAAGGTGGAAGGGCCTCAGCTGGTCAGGATAGTGGCTGGCAAACATCTTACATCACCAAGGCAGAGGGAAATGTGGCCTAACTCAACCAAGTGCTGCCAACCTGCAAGGAAAAATAGCTGCAATCTGCTTGGAGTGACAAAAATGATGCCAAGACAAAACCCAGAAGGCTTCTGGAGTATTTTCAGGTGAGATTCACTCACACGCCGGCGAATTCAGCTTGTGCAGTTTACATACCCTCCATTGAAAATGGGGATGCCCTATTCCATAATAATAATAGTAATGATTTTATTATTTCTACCCTGCCCATCTGACTGGGTTGCCCCAGCCACTCTGGGCAGCTTCCAACATATATAAAAACAGAATAAAACATTCAACATTAACATATTTCCCTATACAGGGCTGCCTTCAGATGTCTTCTAAAGGTTGTATAGTTACTTATCTCCTTGGCTCGGGGGTGGCATAACTCCATACCCTCCGACATTTCTCCAGTGAAAATAAAAACATCCTAAGACAGGGGTAGGCAACCTAAGGCCCGGGGGCCAGATGCGGCCCCATCGCCTTCTTAATCCGACCCGCGGATGGTCTGGGAATCAGCGTGTTTTTACATGAGTAGAATGTGTCCTTTTATTTAAAATGCATCTCTGGGTTATTTGTGGGGCCTGCCTGGTGTTTTTACATGAGTAGAAAGTGTGCTTTTATTTAAAATGCATCTCTGGGTTATTTGTGGGGCATAGGAATTTGTTCATTCCCCCCCCCCAAAAAAAAAAAATTGTCCGGCCCACCACATTCTCTGAGGGATGGTGGACCGGCCCATGGCTGAAAAAGGTTGATGACCCTTGTCCTAAGGAAAAGTGGGACATTCTGGGATCAAATCAGAAACTCAAACAGCTTCTGTAAATCCAGGACTGTCCCTGGAAAACAGGGACACTTGGAGGGTATGCAGTTACAGATGATTTGAAGTTCTTGTACAGCAAACCCACTTCTCCAAAATATCTGATTATTTTTATTTATTTTTTCTGGCAATGAAGGAAGAGATAGGGAAGTGTGGGGTAACACTTAGACACCATGTGGCCTAGCCTTCAGAGTGAATGCTCATTCATTAGCCAAGGTTCTCTGCTTTCCCTGCAAACGAATCAGGATGAAATGCCGGGGGGGAAAGTTGTTTGAAAGTGCCTCCCAGTGATGCCACGACACTCCAAATCTGTATCCAGCCTTCACTGTTATATCCCCAATGGTGAAGGAGTTAATTGTCCATCTGCACACCATATTACGTATATATGAATGCAACACTATACAGTGATAGGACTGATCCCTGATTTTTCAGCGGGATGCAGGCAAAGTGCCCTCTGGGACCCCCAAAATGTTACTTGGGTACATTCCCCAGAGCACTGGCTTAGTAGATCCCCTACGCTGGCAAGCTTACCAGGTACCCAGGGCAAGCAGCAGGGACAAGATGAGATGCAGAGAGAGAATGCTGTACATGCCTAGCCTGGTGTTTCTGTCTGCTTCAGGGTCTTAAAGTTAAAAAAAAAAAGGCAGGTCATGCCTACTAAGATTGCAGAAAGGGTTTGTGAATCAGCCAGCATTCCAAAAATCAGATCCCCATCTGTAGTCTGAGGTGGTACAGTCCTCTCCGGATTTGACTGCCTCATCCACAATATGTGAAGGTCAGGACTTTGAACAGCTCCAGCAGATTCTACTTCCAAGTCATCATTAGAAGGCCCCTACAACAAGAAACACATTTCAATATGTATTTAGATAGAAGTCCCAGTTCAGTGGGTTTTGCTCCCTTTAGGATTATAGCCTCCTCAATCCACCAACAGTCCCAGTGAACCTAAGATAACCCCCAGCTACAGATACATTTTTCCCCATTTTTTTTAAATTGAGTTTCCAAAAGTTTTTAAAACATACATACAAACAAACAAACAAAAATCCTAGCCGTAATTAAACCTATCTTAATAACATTGTTGAGTGACTTCCTAAAATCCCCCTGGTTGAAAGGAAGAAGACAAGACCTTATATTTATACGCAACAGTAGCCGCAAGGCTATTGATTGCGAAAAACTGGGAAAGTGGTATTGTACCGACAAAAATAGAGCGGCTTGCTAAATTATTGGAGTACTACAATATATCCAAAACAATGGGAGAAATTGGAAGGATCTCAAAAGAGAAGATAGATAGGGACTGGAAGGTGTTTAAAAGATACTTGCAAAACCATATCGAAAAATTAGAATAAACAAGTTCCATTTCAAACACTGAAATACTGAATAAGATGGATAACAATGTGTAATAGAAAAAGAAGTATGAAATTAGGCTAAAGGTGTGTGAAAGAAAGTAATAGAAGTGGAAAGAAATTGCAATTGAGTAGATTGGAAGTCTAACACAAAGGTGGGGTGAGGGGTGGTGGATGGTGATGAGAAAAGGAATTATTTGTGGGATTGAGTTTGAACACTTTTAAGGACTGTATGAAATGTATGTTTGTATGCTTGTATATCTGTAATATATGTGTATTAATGATGAACTATTTTAACAAAAAAAAATTAATTTTAAAAATTTAAAAAAGACATTTCAGTGTATATTATTTTAACAGCTTTCCAAAATCAATTTTCTCAAAAAATTAACTTAATCACCAGCTACAGATGCATTTTACAGCCGGGGTTTCCTCCTCTTCATTTTAATTTTAATTTGTATATTTTTAAAAAAGCACATGCATATAACTGCATGGTGCACCCATAACCAGAGTCCCATTGTGAGGAAAAGGATGCAGACAGGGAGGAAGCAGAAAGCAGACTGGCACACTTTTCAAATATGTGCACCAGTAATTTTGGGCCCTGTCTTGGGGCACACCTTGGAATGTGAGGTGTGCCTGCCTGCCTGCCTTTCAAGCAATTTGGGTTTCAATGCACCGGTCCTGGGATTGGGGTGTGGGAAAGCCCCCTTTTCTGTGTTATTTCAGGTGTGCCAAGCCCAGCTCTGAAAATATTCCAACCTCACTGTGCAACAAGGAAACTCTTCTTCTATCCTCTTTGGGCTGGAACCTACCCCAATGGGCTGTTCTAATACAGGTATTCCATTTCATCCAGCTCTCTCATACCTCCCTGTCATGCTCAACTTGAAGACCTGAAAAACATAAGCCCCAAATATCCTTCCTTACAGACCCACTTGGGTGTTAAGATCAGCAGAGGATACCAGCAAAGCAGGTGGCCTGGCCTGGGAGAGAGCATTCTGTGTGGTAGCTCTTTAGTTGTGGGATTTCTTCCTCACAGGGTTGTGTCTAGCATCCTAATTATGCAGTTTCAGTTATATGCTGAAGGCATACTTCTTTGACAGCTGGTACACACACACAGGAGAAGCGGGTGGCGCTGTGGGTTAAACCACAGAGCCTAGGACTTGCCAATCAGAAGGTCGGTGGTTTGAATCCCTGTGACGGGGTGAGCCCCCATTGCTCAGTCCCTGCTCCTGCCAACCTAGCATAGAAAGCACTTCAACGTGCAAGTAGATAAATAGGTACTGCTCCGGTGGGAAGGTAAACGGCGTTTCCGTGCGCTGTTCTGGTTCGCCAGGAGTGGCTTAGTCATGCTGGCCACATGACCCGGAAGCTGTACGCCAGCTCCCTCGGCCAATAAAGCGAGATGAGCACCGCAACCCCAGAGTCGTCCACGACTGGACCTAATGGTCAGGGGTACCTTTACACACATACACACACACACAGAGAGAGAGAGAGAGAGAGAGAGAGAGAGAGAGAGAGAGAGAGTTAGTTTCCAGTCATTTATATACAGATAAGTAGAGTGCACTTAGTCGTTGTTTGAGGACTATCCCTGCCTCCAGGTCTGGTCCTGACCGGAAGGATACAGTAATCAGCAAGGGAAACCCACATGACCTGAAAGTGTTGCTGTGCAATGCCAGGTCAATGATGAATAAAACCACTGCCATCCACGACCTGATTGTGGATGGAGGATTTGACCTGGCATGTGTGACAGAGACCTGGTTGGATGAAGCAGATGGGCCTGTCCTTGCCGCTGCTTGCCCACCAGGTTTCTCTTACGCACAGCAACCCAGGTCATGTGGGCGGGGAGGGGGGGTTGCAGTGATTTTTAGGAAGTCATTAGTCTGCACCAGGCGTCCTATTGGGAAGACCCAGTTTTCTGAGTGCATGTTCTGGAAGTTGGGCAATAGGGGCAGTACAGGATTCCTACTGGTGTACCGACCTCCCCGCTGCACCAAGGATTCCCTGCCCGAGCTGCTTCAGGTCGTGGCGGATATGCTCCTGGAGACACCTAGCTTGGTTGTCCTGGGGGATTTTAACATCCATGCCGACACGACCTTACAAGGAGCCGCTCGGGACTTCGTGGAAAGCATGGCCTCCATGGGGCTGTCCCTGAATACGTCTGGCCCAACTCATAGCCACGGACATGCCTTAGACTTGGTGTTTACCTCTACAGATGTTGGTGATCTGACATTAACTAAAAGCGAAACAAAAGAAGTGCCATGGTCAGATCACTTCCTGGTGCAACTTGACTTCTCCGCAACCCTTCCCCTCCGCAGGGAGGTGGGACCGATTCGGATGGTTGATGATCTCCGGCGGGCTAGGGACAAAGGTGAGAGCTGTTTCCTAGTTCTGCTGGATCTCTCAGCAGCCTTTGACACCATCAACCATAACATCCTTCTGGACCGTCTAGAGGGGCTGGGAGCTGGGGGCACTGTCATACAGTGGTTCCGCTCCTTCCTCCTGGGCCGTGTCCAGAAAGTGGTGGTGGGGGGTGAGTGTTCAGACCCCTGGGCTCTCACTTGTGGGGTGCCTCAGGGTTCTGTCCTCTCCCCCATGCTTTTTAATATCTATATGAAGCCGCTGGGAGAGATCATCAGGGGGTTTGGACTGGGTGTTCATCAGTATGCAGATGACACCCAGCTCTACCTCTCCTTTAAATCAGAACCAGTGAAGGCGGTGAAGGTCCTGTGTGAGTGCCTGGAGGCGGTTGGAGGTTGGATGGCGGCTAACAGATTGAGGTTGAATCCTGACAAGACAGAAGTACTGTTTTTGGGGGACAGGAGGCGGGCAGGTGTGGAGGATTCCCTGGTCCTGAATGGGGTAACTGTGCCCCTGAAGGACCAGGTGCGCAGCCTGGGAGTCATTTTGGACTCACAGCTGTCCATGGAGGCGCAGGTTAACTCTGTGTCCAGGGCAGCTGTCTACCAGCTCCACCTGGTACGCAGGCTAAGACCCTACCTCCCCGCGGACTGTCTCGCCAGAGTGGTGCATGCTCTAGTTATCTCACGCTTGGACTACTGCAACGCGCTCTACGTGGGGCTACCTTTGAAGGTGACCCGGAAACTGCAATTAATCCAGAATGCGGCAGCTAGACTGGTGACTGGGAGTGGCCGCCGGGACCACATAACACTGGTTCTGAGAGATCTGCACTGGCTCCCAGTACGTTTCCGAGCACGATTCAAAGTGTTGGTGCTGACCTTTAAAGCCCTAAACGGCCTCGGTCCTGTATACCTGAAGGAGCGTCTCCACCCCCATCGTTCAGCCCGGACACTGAGATCCAGTGCCGAGGGCCTTCTGGCGGTTCCGTCATGGCGAGAAGTGAGGCTACAGGGAACCAGACAGAGGGCCTTCTCGGTAGTGGCGCCCGCCCTGTGGAACGCCCTCCCATCAGATGTCAAAGAGATAAAGAATTACCTGACATTCAGAAAACATCTTAAGGCAGCCCTGTTCAGGGAAGTTTTTAATATGTAATGCTGTACTGTTTTTAACACTGATTGGGAGCCGCCCAGAGTGGCTGGGGAAACTCAGCCAGATGGGCGGGGTATAAATAATAAATTATTATTATTATTATTATTATTATTACTTGGGCTGCAACCTAAGCAGACTTTGGTGACCATGGGAGAACATTTCAGGGATCAGAAGATATAATGGAGTGCCCATTCCAATGTCAGAGAATGAGCTCAGATGTTGGAGAGCAAATCCAGCATCAGATCACCCACTGCTCACAGCTGTGGAAATTTCTCCTTATCCAATGAACATCAGTAGAGCCAAATGGGGCTGCCTCAGGAGCAGTTCGGGGGCGAGCCAAGACTGGGAATCTGCTTGGTTCCAAAGGATCCAACCCCATGCTACAAAAACAGACAGGCATGAGGGGATAAGTTTTAAGGGGTGTGTGGATGCAATATGAAAGAAGATTGTAGGAGTAATAATAATAATAATTTATTATTTATACCCTGCCCATCTGGCTGGGCTTTTCCAGCCACTCTGGGCAACTCCTGTAACGTCTGTACTCCTGTAACATCACTTCTGCCCCACTGTCAAGAACCAGCAATTCAACACTCTGGTTCCTCCCACCAACAACCACCACCTTGGGATTGGTGCCTTAGATTGGAGCCTGTCCCTCCATCCCGCTTGCACAAGGCCTTCTGCTATTACACAGCAGACTGGCGATTTCAGTCATCCAGTATTTAGAAATGCAGTCTTTGTGACAAACCCTTATCTTTCTCCATCAGGAAACTGTCAATCACTTAATCCCATCCCTCCCTCTGCCTTCGTCAATCGGGAGGACACAGAGATGCCTGGCAAGAGTCTGAGCACACCCTCCCCCCCTTTTTATGCTGTTAATTATATATTGTATAAGCCCATCGCGTAAGGGATTGTGACTCAAAGCTGCAATTTTCACAGTAAGTCCCCGCTGGGCAAAAGCTTCATTCCATAGGACAGGTACAAGCAGTACTGGGAAATGAATATACCAGGCAACCATCCATGGGAAAGAGAAGGGAACTAATCCCACCTGCGAGGCCTCCCTCTTGCTTCACACACGGCAGAGGTCAGAAAGGCACAGGGAGTGCTTCTTCTGAGCTACCAGCTTTGCAATATTCTGCTGCATGGTCCGGATGCAACTGGGTGAGCAGTCTCTTCCAAAAGCTGTATCCTATTATTCCTATAATCAGACTAGCCTTCCTTTCTGGCTGAATCACACAAGGAAGACTCCATGAGGAAGAGCTGTCTAGGCACCTCTCCTCTTTGTTCACTTCACTGCTTCCATCAGCGGGGAAGGGCTGTGAAGCTCAGTAGTTGACTTCCAACTGGCTCTACCTTGCTTGAACATCACTTATCCCTTTGCTTCACAATGGGCAAGTCCTCATCTTGGGCTGTTTGTCATCTTCAGCGATTTGAGGGAGGGGGGGGAGCTCTGTTCTTCCACTGGATCTGCCACAGCCATCTATCCACATGGGCTTCCCCCTCTCTCCCGGCCCCCAGCTTTGCTCCATATTGAGGCCAATAATTACTGCTGAATAGATTTCCAGATTCCCATGCTTGTCAGTCTGCCCTCTCTACCCACCCACCCCCTCTCCACTTTGTTCTAAAAGGGGGGGGGAGGTTGAGTGAGGATTAACCGCTAGCACCAAATCTCTGAGGCGAGAAAGAGACAGAGAGGAAGTTTGCAACAGCCCCGTTGCTCAAGAAAAGTGTATAAAATGCAGGTGAATAATTCCTCCTGCACCACCACCTCAGTCCATCCCCTCTTATTAGGATGTTCTAATTTCATCCTTCAGTTACGGTATTGGTTGCCAAACTAAGCATTTACACACACACACACCTCTCTCACTGTCTTGAGCTGTCTGCTGCAATTATATAGAGTTCTGGAATAAACAACTCTTGAGAGTCCCATGGACTGCAAGAAGATCAAACCTCTCCATTCTGAAGGAAATCAGCCCTGAGTGCTCACTGGAAGGACAGATCCTGAAGCTGAGGCTCCAGTACTTTGGCCACCTCGTGAGAAGAGAAGACTCCCTGGAAAAAACACTGATGTTGGGAAAGGTGGAGGGCACTAGGAGAAGGGGACGACAGGGAACGAGATGGTTGGACAGTGTTCTTGAAGCTACAGACATGAGTTTGACCAAACTGCGGGAGAGCAGTGGAAGACAGGAGTGCCTGGCGTGCTCTGGTCCATGGTAACACGAAGAGTCGGACACAACTGAACGACTAAACAGCAACAAAAAGTATCACTATTGAACTAGGATACAGAGTCAGACCTTTAGTCCATCTAGCTCCATGCTGACTACTCAGACCGGCAGCCACTCGCCACAGTTTCAGGTGGGAGATTTCCCCCAACGTGCATGGAGACACCAGGGATTGAGCATGGCGCCTTCTGCCCCTGTGACCTACCACAGAGTTACAGTTCTTTCCCACTTGGGGTGTGTATATTAAAGATTGACACCTTTGTATTACAGACTGGTTCAAACTAGCAGTCCTCCCTTCCCAGTTCTGAGTATGAAATCACCTGCACCCCTCAGGTTGGGTTGACATATGGACCAGAATGACGTTACAGGATGAGAGAAGGGACTGTACCTTTTTTCTCTTTTAGTGTACGGTTGAAGTAGTGATGCTGTTATTTGTGTGCCTCCTACCTGAGAGGTCCAAAGGGTGGCAACATGAGAACGGGCCTTCTCTGCAGTTACTCCCCATCTGTGGAATGCTCTCCCCAGGGAAGTTCACCTGGCGCCTTCATTATACACCTTTAGGCACCACACAAAAATGTTCCTTTTTAACCCCGTTGGTTGATTTGATGGGCATCCTATGCCCTTTTGAAATGTGGTTTTTTTTTCAGTGGGGGAGGTTATTGGGTTGCTTTTTTATTTTGATTATATATTCTGTGGTTTTATATTTTGATTTTGTTCTGGAAACTGCCCCGAGACCTCCTGGTATAGGGCAGTATATAAATCCTAATAATAATAACAAATAATAATAATAATAATAATAATAATAATAATAATAATAATAATAATAATAATATTGCCTTCAGATACAGCAGAATAAGGCAATAAAATCTTGACGTGGTAGAGTGAGCTATACTATTTCAGACTACAAGTGTGGGGTGCCATTTAAAACAAAAGCAATTTTTTACCACCACATATAAACTTCCTACAAATAAAACAAAAACCAATGCCTTGTGGATAAAGATTGTCACTCAGCTTTCTCCTTGACGTATTAGCTTAGTACTTTCGGAGAGGTTTTGTTTTTGTTTGCACGAATGAGCACAGAATTCCAAAAATGTTAACTCTCCCCCTCCATTGCAAAATTCGCGCAGTCCAATCTGCCATCTTGGAAACATTTCTGCATTGTTCTCACTGCCTTCTGCCGGAGATCCAGTCTCCACAGTTACACAGGTATGAGATGGTAGACTGAGGCAGAAGAATTCTGGAGCATACCATTTCATTCTGAAGGCAGGGTGTGGGGCACATTTTTGAATGCTGCCCCCACATAAACATGTTTTGTCATGCAGCAAAAAATGTAGTGAAAAGGGGTCTTCACAAAACCCACACAGTACAAATAGCAGGAGTGCCATCCAGTTGCTTGGATGAGTTCCTGTAATTGTGGCCCAAGGATGTGGACAAGGCATGTGGTGGTGGGCAGCCAATCATGTGTCCACTGAACCATTGCCCTTTTTCATTGATAACATCTCAAAGGAGATGGCTAGCTGGATTCAAGAAGTTATCATACTTGGCTAGGAGAGGAGGAGATCTCAGCTATCTTAAAGGAGGGGGTCATGAATTAAAAAGCCTGCCTTGGATCCAGGCATAATAATTAACAGCTGGTTGTGAATCTTCCCCTCCGCTCCCCCTTTTTTGAGCAAGGGCTTCAGCAGTTAAACTTTATTTTGCAATTGTGCATGAAAAAGACCCTAGAATCTCTGGTTTAAATGGCCAGCCAAGAGATGGTGGAAAAGACCTCTGCCAGAAATCCCAGGAAAAGCAATATAAGGCTAAATAGACCTGGTGTAAGGCCAACTTCCTGTGCAGCTCATTTTTATTTTTGCAAGAGAGAGATTAAAACCCACTAAGATGTGATAATATAGAGGTGATTGTGGTTTAAAACACAGTTCCTACCGCCTGTCACAACTAACCTCCGCAAACGCACATAAAAATTAGTCTGAGCATGAGCAGAACACTCTAGTGCATGGGTAGGCAAACTAAAGCCCAGGGGTCAGATCCAGCCCTATCGCCTTCTAAATCCGGCCCGTGGACAGTCTGGGAATCAGCGTGTTTTTACAAGAGTAGAATGTGTCCTTTTATTTAAAATGCATCTCTGGGTTATTTGTGGGGGGTAGGAATTTGTTCTCTCCCCCCCCCCCAAAAAAAATAGTCCCCCCCACAAGGTCTGAGGGACAGGGGACCGGCCCCCTGCTGAAAAAGTTTTGCTGACCCCAGCTCTAGTGACTAGGTCAATCTTGTGGCAGTTCTAGCAGTAAACTACTGGTAAATAGCAAGCAAATTAAATTTAAAATTAATTTCTTTCAATGAAGCTGGGAGTTGTGGTTTCTTGTTTAAATCAGGGCTGGTCAACTCCTAGTTTTTGGTGATGGATCTGACTGCTCCCCAACACATTTTTCTGCCCCAATTTATTTTGGTGGCAGAAGCAAAAAGAAGAGAGAGAGAGAGAGAGAGAGAGAGAGAGAGAGAGAGAGAGAGACATAGTGCTGGGACGAGCAAAACCCAGCATCCTAATAGGGATGCAAAATTGGCTCTCCCCTGCTTATCAGAATACTCGTTTGCTGTCCAGTGGTACCTTGGGTTAAGAACTTAATTTGTTCTGGAGGTCCGTTCTTAACCTGAAACTGTTCTTAACCTGAGATACCACTTTAGCCAATGGGGCCTCCCGCTGCTGCCGTGCCGCCGCATGATTTCTGTTCTTATCCTGAAGCAAAGTTCTTAACCCGAGGTACTATTTCTGGGTTAGTGAAGTCTGTAACCTGAAGCGTCTGTAACCCAAGGTACCACTGTATACAGAGTGGTCAATAACTCCCCTTCTCAGCCAATTTGTGCAGATCAGTTGATGAGAAGTGCCTGTATGTGTGTGCCCATGTTATGGGGACATGAGAGTGTGGCTGCCACTATGCTTCAAGGCTCAGTTCAAGGTTTTGTTTTTAGTGTTTGAAGTCCCAATACAAACTGGGGCCAGGTTATCCAAGGGACTGCCTTGCCCCATATAACCCTGCCCGTAGCACTCTTCATATAGGGCATTGTTAAGAGGTCCTCATGCCCCAGAGGTATGCCTGGCATCAGTTAGAAAGCAGCCCCAGTTAGAAACCAGAAACCTGACCTCAGTTAGAAATCAGTGTTGGAGCTCTAGATCTATGGGATCAGCTTCAAGTGAACTTTGTCAAGTGCTATTTTGCTTTTAGGCTGCAATTGTTTAGGGAAGCTTTTAATGTTTAATAGGTTATTGTATTTTTATATTCTGTTGGAAGCCACCCAGAGTGGCTGGAGAAACCCAGCCAGATGGGCGGGGTATAAATATTACTATTATTATTATTATTATTATTCAATTGAAAACATCTCTTTTTTAAAAAAGAGAGCTTTGCCTTAGGAGCTTAGCTCTTTAATACTGTACAGTATATGAAATCTTGTGATTATAATGTTTTTAAGATCTGGGGTGTTTTTTAGACTGATATAGGCAATGTTGGTATTTTTCTTATATACCTGCTTCAAAAACGTCCATTAGGAAGCTGTTTATAAACCCTTAAATAAATGAAGCAATATATTTGAAGGTAATTTTGGTGAAGATGTGAAAATTCCTTTGCAACAAGTGTAAATGTGGTCCCTGCCGTGTGCTGGCTTGCTTTTGGGTTACCACAATAGAACTGGACTCCCTTGAATGGATTCAGAGAATGAGCGAGGCTACAGTCTCCACTGTAACTCAGGGACATCTTAATGAGGTGCATCATGGAGGGCTGCTTTTTCCTTCTTCCTTTTTTTACTGGTTTCATCTGGGAGTCTAAAAATATTGATCAGTGCAGTTGATAATGTGGAGGCTTAGTTTAAGTGGCTGAATTCTTTAAAACCATTATGTTTGGGTCCCAAGCAGCTCACAGCTGCTGAGCAAATGCATTGCCCTAACTTTTTTTTTCTTGGCTAAGCCAGCTCAGCCAGGGTTTGGCAACCCGAGAGACAGGAAATCATTTAGATACATTATCATCCTCTTCAGGCAGCTCAGAGGAGCTTTTATGGAAAGGTTCACACAAACATCCAGACTAATTATTTGTTAGTCATGCTCGCCCATTATATAACAAATGAGAAATGCTTCAGCTTTGTTGGGAGCTCAGCCAGAAACCACAGCTCAAGAGGTGAGAACAAACTGCTCTATACTGCCTGCTCTCCATTAAAGTCCTGCGCTTCTTAAACAAGAGTCACACCTATTTGTTAAGGGTTTTTTTATTTTTGTTCACATTAAACTACTGCCACTGGAGCAGCTGGTACTACAGAGGACTTGCCAAAATAATCTAGGGTGGTGGTGGAAGATTTAGAGTTTGGGGGTGAATAGAGAAATTGTGTCCCTCCATTGCAACATTCCGTACAGCAATTGCTCATATTTTGTATTTAATGTATGCTTTCCCCCCTGAATCTTTCTGTACTTGCAAGCTTTGTTTGTCTAGCATGCACATCTAAACATGCTACAAAATAAATGAGGGCCTTTGTTTGTTTCTAAAGTTTCCAAGCAACAACAGGGGAAAAAACCCCAGCCACAAAAAGAAACCAAACTGATCATTTGTATTCAGAATGGTGACTTAAAACCCATGCAAATTCAAACATCAATGTGAAGATTTGAGAATAGTATTTGAGAACACACTGGCTATAATCAGAATGTTTTACAAAATCTCCTATCTGAAAAGTAGACATTTAAAGCAACAAGGTTTCGAAAGTTTTGCTACATATTACTTATTTAATACCCAAATAGATGAAAGGATGTTAACAGAACTCAGAGTTCTATTCTATTGGTGAATATTTGTCAAAGGAAGTGAAGCATCAAATTTTACTGTCAAAGTTGGAAAAGTATGATGTTAAAACTCTAGGTCCCTCTGCCCCCTACACAGCTAGATTCCCTTAAAAACAGCCAGTTAATGTACACTTCAAACATATCCCAAACTTCTGAGATGTCGGCATGTAGCTTAAACTTTCACCTGCATGCATTAGATCTTGATTTTTTTGAAGCATCAATATATTAGAACAAAAGTTGTTCAGAGAGCAGGAGTGACTTGTGTCACTTGAAAAGAGCTGGAGAGCTTCTCAATTTGCTGTGGCGGGAATGAGCAGGAATTCGGTTAATTTCTCCTCCCAACCCTGGAACACATAGTTCATTAGCACCCCTCCCAGTCATATTTATTTGACAGGATTTTGCAAAACATAAAGACAACGGGGAATTTACTGTTATTGTTGTTAACTGTATGTTGTTCCCTCTCACCCTCGCGCTGCTTGTGTCAGGCATATAATGAACTGCCTTTCCTTTGGACAAGCTACAAGACTTGCTGTCACCTTGGCAACAGCATCCCACAGGGAAGCAGGGAGAGATGGGGAGATGGGAGTGGGAAAAACAAAGAAGGGGTGATGTCACCCCAAGGGGAGCGGAGCAGCCAATCAGCTGCAGCAAATATGAGGTCATTCCTCTCTCTCCCGCCCCCTCCCCTCTCTTTCTTCTGGGCCATTCCATTCAAAACTACAGAAGTGTGGTGAATTAAATGAAGCAGTAGCAAGGTCACACTCTCCCAGCCTATGCCAAAAGAGAAAGATGAAGCAGGAGAGGGATATGGGAGTGAGCGACAAACAAGGGGAAAACAAGGATGGGAGGGGGAGGGAAGAGGAGAAGAAGGAAGGGGGGGGAATCCCTTCCAACCAATTGAATAGATGCTAATAGTCTTGACCAGCAGCCTCATAAAGATGTCATCAACTATGGCTCTTCGTGTTTAGAGCACAATGTGTGTATCTGGGGAGGAAGGGACATTGGTGTGGAAGTAGGGGGGAGAGATTTACATCCGTTTCTTTCCTCCCCATCTACAGGAGGGGGGGGAGTCCTTGTGAATGAAGTGTCAGAAAGGTACCTCCCAAAGAATCAAACAAGACAGTAAAGGCAAAGTGGGAGAAAAATGGAAAAAAGAAGTAGGGCCTCACATCCTTTTTTTTTCTTTTCGTTTGCCCTTGTTTGCTTTCTGAAGCACAGACAATCCCCTCCCCTCGCTCGGAGCATGTTTTCTGTGAAGTGGGACAATGCTGTTGCCTAAACGTTGTGGACGACAAAAAGAAACCCTCTTTTCTTCTGAGGGGAAAGAGACAACAAGGAGTTCCACCAGCTTCTTGCACAGTTTGCCTGGAAAAATGGGGAAAGGGATGTGGCTTAAAAATAAATAAACGACCCTAACCTACCTTTACAATTCCTGGTAGAAAGGAATTGCAGCATCCAAATGGCCCCACTTGTTCCAACAATAATGGTGTGGTGGAAATAAATCCCCCATTAAATGACAAAATGACCAAACACAGGGAAATGACTTGGCTGTCCTCCCTGGGCATTTCCAGCAAAAGAGGCCTTTTCTATAGATTATGGAACCTTGTTTAGGTCACTTTCCTGGAAGAAAGAGCTTTTCCAGCAGAAAGGTTAACGGGACAGCAACAGAGGGATTTAGGAATGGAAAAAGGACCCAGGAAGCTAGTCAGAAAAGTAAGCAGAGAATAGAGAGGGGGCAAAACCACGTAAGCAGCACTGCTTTTTTCAGTATTTTCCCCTTGCTGGTCGTTTCATGTAATTGTTGTTGCAGCAGCAGCAGCAGCTTTGAATTACAGTGGTACCTAGGGTTACAAACGCTTCAGGTTACAGACTCCACTAACCCAAAAATAGTGCTTCAGGTTAAGAACTTTGCTTCAGGATGAGGACAGAAATTGTGCTGCGGTAGCAGCAGGAGGCCCCATTAGCTAAAGTGGTACCTCAGGTTAAGGACAGTTTCAGGTTAAGAACGGCCCTCCAGAATGAATTAAGTTCTTAACCCGAGGTACCACTGTACTTACTATTTCTTTGACAACAATTAACAAAACTCTAATGCAGAATATTTGCTTCACATCGTGCTATCACATAAATATAATATTAACATAAAGTAAAGGTAAAGGGACCCCTGACCATTAGGTCCAGTTGCGGACGACTCTGGGGTTGCGGCGCTCATCTCGCTTTATTGGCCGAGGGAGCCGGCGTGCAGCTTCCAGGTCATGTGGCTAGCATGACTAAGCTGCTTTCTGGCAAACCAGAGCAGCGCACGGAAACACCTTTACCTTCCCGCCGGAGTGGTACCTATTTATCTACTTGCACTTTGACGTGCTTTCAAACTGCTAGGTTGGCAGGAGCAGGGACCGAACAACGGGAGCTCACCCCATCACATAGATTCGAACCACTGACCTTCTGATCAGCAAGCCCTAGGCTCAGTGCTTTAACCCACAACGCCACCCACGTCCCGAATATTAACATAAGATGACAATATTTTCCCTTTGTTAAAAAAAGAAAACCCAAACCTACTTGAGATTGCTGTTACAGGAGGCAATGATTTTCTTGGGAGTGTTGTTGTTTTTAACTGTTTTATAGTGTGCTGCTTTGTGCACTAGTGGAAAAGTGGCTTACACATTCTCAAAATAAAGCAACAGCAAGGGATGGAATACGCTCAAGAAGGGCTATAGCTCAGTAGTACAGCATCTGCTGTGGATGCAGAAGGTCCCAGATAGGGCTGGAGAAAGACTCCTGGTCTGAAACCTTGGAGAGTCGCTGCCACTTGGTATAGACAATACTGAGGTAGAGGGACCATTGGTCTGACTCAGTATAAGACAACTTCCTATGTTCCTAAGATTCAGCACTAAAAACATGTCTTGGGTTAAACATATCTCACAGAGAACTCTCAGTTCACCAGAACTGTATTCTGGGCTTCCACAGACATGCTGCATTAAGAAACCACGAGGAAAGTCAGTTTTGCGCCTTCCAAAGAAAGAAGAAGTCTGTATTCTAACAGCAGCAGCAGAACAAATTATTAGTTCCTTGAGAATTAGGGGTTTTCGTTTTGTTTTTTACTCATTTAGACCATGCTGCATTTCCACACAAGCAGCAGTGTCAGGAGAGCATGTTTTCCCCTTGCTCCACCATCTCGTCGTTAAGCAGGGCAAAACGCCAGCCTGACAAAACTGCCCTGATGAAACCTCCTTTGGGGAAGGTTCTCAGGCTGGGTGGAAGGAGAAAGAACTTGCCCGTGTGAAGACCACCTGGTGGAAACCCTTACACATATGGTTCTTCATTGTAAACTATATGCTGATCTCTGCCAGCAATTTCTAGATCAACTCTGTATCCCCAAATGGAAACCAGAGTTGGAGGTCATACATTTTCTATTACTGCGGCATGAACAGGAGCTCATCAAGTTAGTGGCTAAATATCTCTATCTGTTTTTTTGTCATCAAAATACACTACAGACGTCTGATCTCCCTGGAGACCAAGAGATGTGACGATAGACTGCTCTGCCTCCTTTCTTTTAGCAAATGTTTTGTGCCACTGGGGAAGTGGTAATTCTGTATTGATTTGTTTTGGATGTTTGGTGTTCAGTGAACCACGGGGGGGACGGACGGACCCCAGTCCCACTCTAAACCAGGTGTCTCTGCATCACCTCCGTCGCAAAGGATTAGTCCAAAACATTATGAAGTGCAGAGCCCTGCACTATATCTGAAAACTGACTACTGCCAAGGATGTTTCCTGGCGCACTTGCTCTTCGGAGAAGCCCTGTTAAGCACCATCTACAAATTCAGAACTGTAAGGGAAAGCCACTGCCTTGGCTTCAGTGGTAGCTTTGGGGCCACTTTGCTTCCTGGAGAGAGAGCTCAATGCATCATTTGCTACTCGAGTCTTGAAGACCTATGGACTGGTTGATGCGGCACCTCCTACAAAAGGCTTAATATATAATTATATAATATTAATATATATTATATTATAAATACAGTGGTACCTCGGGTTAAGAACTTACCGCAATTCGTTCTGGAGGTCCATTCTTAACCTGAAACTGTTCTTAACCCGAGGTACCACTTTAGCTAATGGGGCCTCCCGCTGCCGCCACCCCACTGCCACACTATTTCTGTTCTCATCTCGAAGCAAAGTTCTTAACCCGAGGTATTATTTTTGGGTTAGGGGAGTCTGTAACCTGAAATGTCTGTAACCTGAGGTACCACTGTATTCTTACAAAAAGTAGGTTAGGCTGAGATAAAGTGACTGCCGTTTGAGCTTTGGGACTGAGTGGGGATTTGCATCCTGGGATTTGCTTAATGTAGCAATAAGTAGCACTTCTTGGTGCAAGTGGGACAACATCCGCTTGCACCATGGGACTTCCCACCCTCTCTTCCCTCTGTGCCCTCCCACAATCTCTTCTGTGAATTCCCCCAAAGCTCTGGAGCAGATTTGGTGATAGTGGAGAGGTGCATGCAAGGGGCAGGTGGGATGTTGTGTTGCACAAGTGAATGCCGGTTCCACTTGCAGATTTATTGGGTTGAAGACCCATCATTCATGCACACCAAACATTTAAATCACATGGCTTCCCCTCAAAGGGCACTGGGAATTGTAGCTCTGTGAGGGGGTCAGCTACAAGTCCCAGGATTCTTTGCGGGGGGGGAGAGACACGTGCCAGTTCATTCGTTAGAGCATGAGACTCTTGATTTCAGGGTTGTGGGTTCGAGACCTACGTTGGGCGAAGGATTCCTGGACTGCAGGGGGTTGGACTAGATGACCCTCGTGGTCCCTTCCAAGTCTACAATTCTAAGCCGTTCTTTAAATGTATGGTGTGTACACAGCTGCTGCTATGTTAACTACCACACCAGTTTCAATATACAGTGGTACCTATCGTTACGTACTTAATTCATTCTAGAGGTCCGTTCTTAACCCGAAACCATTCTTAACCTGAGGTACTGCTTTAGCTAATGGGGCCTCCTGCTGCTGCCGCATGATTTCTGTTCTCATCCTGAGGTAAAGTTCATAACCCGAGGTACTACTTCCGGGTTAGCGGAGTCTGTAACCCGAAGTGTTTGTAACCCAAGGTGTTTGTAGCCCGAGGTATCACTGTACCACACTGGTGCTGCAAGCACAATGCACTGTCTGAAATTTATAAGCATCTAGTCAGAATCTTGCTACACTTTAAACTTTTTTCATGTGTAACTTCACTGGCAAGTCAAAAACTGCTTTTACCCTGACCATGTAAATCCTTAATGTCAATCAAAGAGGTCACACCCCGTGGATTATTACCTCAGATTTCCATTCAGAAAATAAATAGGAGACTGTGGAAAAGAGCTTCTTAGCACTATTCCTGCCAAGCAGGTTTGCTCTCCTGGCTCTATTTCATTACTATAACAATGCAACCCACCCACCCCCCTTCTTTCCCCCAAACCGCAGGCATACTGAGGCATGTCCGGAAATTATCCGTGTTATCTACAATAACGTGAATATTAGCCAAGCAGTGAAAAACAACACATTGTTCCTGCATTTTATATATGGGTAAACTCTTACGCTTTCTATAAATGTCAAGTTATATTGGCCTTTGGGCATTCCCCTTCAGAACGCAAAACAACTCATTCAATGCAGCTCCAGTCCAAAATAAATATCAGCTGAAGCTGCTTTTCCTTCTCTAGGAAATAAAGTGGGGATGACTAGACCAGTGGTATCTGACATATTGCCTATTGCCTACACAACACCGTTCTCTCGAGACTGCAGTACTCCTCCCCACCCCCCATGCCAGCCTAATTTTGCACATTACTTGCTCTGTATAGCACTAGCAACACAGTGTTCCTCCTTTGGCTGGCGTTTGAGGAGATCAAATATTCAGTGCAAATGAGCCTTGCCACTGAAGCAAATGTCAACGCTGATTTGGAGGGTTCGGAAGCCAACAGAATTCCTACAAAGTGAGCAAAATTTTTCTTGGGGCTAATCTCACACACCTCTGGTCAACATGAAACACGTATTTATGTTAAGGGGAAAAGGCAGGGGAACTAAAGTAAGCTCCACTTTATAAACAACACATGCACGCTTAAGAACATGGCTAATGGGTTACTCAGTTCTAGGAGCTGCTGCTATGAACACTGCAGAAAATAAACAAATAATTGTTTCTAATAGTTTCCCATCCAGGTGGACAGACATATTGAAATTGCATTTTGAATTTAATTTACATTTTAAACAAGCAGAAATTATTTCTTAAAACCACACCGAATGCAATGATTTAGCAATGACATTTTTGGTATAAAAAAGAATGTAGATGCCTGGTGATTTCAAAGAATAGGTTGACATGGAATCAATCTAAGATTCCTTCATGGTTTTCACAGCAGCATAAGCCTACTGCCTACCTTGTGTCCAATTTACACAATGAGGTGGTGTATATTCAATATGTTCTTGGCTACAGGTTATGTTTCAATTTGTTGCCCTATATTCCGGCATTGCCCCTTTCTATTAATTAGTAAATCAGTGGCTATGAAAATAGGGGCGTCCCAAGGAAAAGCGAGATGTTCAGGGATGAAATCAGAAACTGGGACGGCTTCTGTGAATCCAGGACTGTCCCTGAAAAATAGGGACACTTGGAGGGTCTGTGCCATGGCTACCCACCCAGTGGATAAAGCCTGCAGTCCATTCACAGCCTCCCTCAGCGCCTCTACCTTATAGAGTTCAGCTGTGATGGTCACAGAGCGGACAGCCACAGGTGTGCATTGCTTATTGCAAACAAACACACACACACCAAAGGACGGCAGCCAGAAAGGGGAACCTGAGCAGATGCTTGGCTTCTTAAATGCCGGATGGCCCAGCTGTGCCCCGCCGCATTATGCAAAGCGAGACGAGAGCCAATTTCCGGATCATTTCAACAAGATCTACCCAAGGTGTGCAATCTTGGGGCTCCACCTGCAATGTAGCACGTTCAACTGGTTCCTGGTGGTTTATTTCCCATGCCCCTTCTCTCAACTGAGACATTTTCTGGCTTTCTTGGCTTCCCCTTTCAGGCCCTAACTTGTCAGGCAGGCTTGCTATGGTACCGCTGCTTATCCAAACATCTTCATCTCTTTCATAAATCCAATTCTTCCTTATCAAGCGCAACCATCAGGAGGAAATGCAAGGGTTTTAGCCACTGAACTGCGGGGAAGAGTAGAGCTTTGATTAGCCCACTTACTCCTAAAGGGGTCACGCATAGTTCACTTAAGAGGGGATTCACATATTAGGAACCCGGTTTGCAGCAGTGCTGGGAATGAAAACCCAGCCCCCTCCCCAAATAGACACTAGACCAGGGGTCAGCAACCTTTTTCAGCCATGGGCCAATCCACTGTCCCTCAGACCATGTGGTGGGCCAGACTATATTTTTTTTGGGGGGGGGGAATGAATGTATTCCTATGCCCCACATATAACTCAGAAATGCATTTTAAATAAAAGCACACCTTCTACTCAAAGGGATGTGGGTGGCACTGTGGGTTAAACCACTGAGCCTAGGATTTGCTGATCAGAAGGTCGGTGGTTTGAATCCCCGCAACGGGGTGAGCTCCCATTTCTCGGTCCCTGCTCCTGCCCACCTAGCACTTCGAAAGCACGTCAAAGTGCAAGTAGATAAATAGGTACCGCTCCAGCGGGAAGGTAAACATCATTTCCGTGAGATGCTCTGGTTCGCCAGAAGCAGCTTAGTCATGTTGGCCACATGACCCGGAAGCTGTACGCTGGCTCCCTCGGCCAATAAAGCAAGATGAGCGCCGCAACCCCAGAGTCGGTCATGACTGGACCTAATGCTCAGGGGTCCCTTTACCTTTTATTATACCTTCTACTCATGTAAAAACACCAGGCAGGCCCCACAAATAACCCAGAGATGCATTTTAAATAAAACGACACATTCTACTCATGTAAAAACACGCTGATTCCTGGACCACCTGTTGGCCGGATTGAGAAGGCAATTTGGGCCGCATCCGGCCTCCGGGCCTTAGGTTGCCTACCCTTGCACTAGACACATTCAGTTGAATTGCCTTATTGAGTCTTCTTGAGTCAAGGCAACAGCCAAAGCTCAAAACAAGTAGAAGGTAAATGTCATATATATTAGCAGCCTAATCCTGTGCATGTTTATTTGGAGGTATATTCAACTCAACAGTGGGAAAATCAGTCACCGGACAACTTGTGTGGCAGGATTCTGCCAAACACCGTCAGAGGGCACCTCCAGGCTGTCACTCTCCCAGCACATACCAGGAAATTGAGGCTATGCAATTGAAGTGGATTAAAAGTGCTTTGTCACCCTGGCACTAGAAAGCATCTTTTAAAAAAAATGAACTGGATTTTTGGGAGTTTGGAAAGTGAATGAATAGGAAAGTGTGGAATGAATGAAAGATTAATGGGAAAATGTGTAAATAACCGGTAAGCAGGAGGAATGGTCATTGTCATATAACCACCTTGTAAACAAAGCAGAATGAATGTGTGATAAAGAATGGATAAACTACCTAACCACTGCAGGATTTGTGCAAGCGAATCAGGATGAATGCCCAATAAATAAGTCATCTGGAGGGGTCCAGCTTTCTCATCACTGTTGCAGCCATATTCTTTATTTACATCCATACCTAGAGAATATCAGAGCAAAGCCCATTTTTCTCTGATATTGGACTAGCTTTCAGCAGGTGCTTCTTGGGTTGCTTTTGCAGTTTTTTTTATTTTCTATGGTCAAGTGAAGAAAACTACTGACTGACAATGTGACTTGATTTATTTCTTCAGTTTTTTGACAGTTCAGAGTCAAGAGAACACGTCCATTAAAAATTATATTCTATGTGACCATCAGCTGTCATATTATCCAACATTTCTCTGATGAAAATAGGGACGTCCTATTCCATCATCATCATTACTATTGTTATTGTTGTTATTGTTGTTATTATCTATTCATCTTCTTCTTCATCATCATCACCATTTTACTATTTACTATCTGACTTGGTTGCCCCAGCCATTCTGAGCAGCTTCTAACATATATGAAAACATTAAACATTTTTTAAAAATCCTTATGAGCTACTTTCAGATGGCTCAGAGGGTCGGATAACACCATACCCTCCAATATTTCTCCAATGAAAATAGGGTTGTCCCAAGGAAAAGCAGAACATTCTGGGATCAAATCAGAAACCAGGAAGGCTTCTGTGAATCCAGGACTGTCCCTGGAAAATAGGGACACTTGGAGGGTCTGATCTTAGTAGTAGCTGCCTTCACATCATAAGTGAGGCCACTTCACGTTGCCCTTCTAGTCTCACTGATTTTTCTCACCTCTGTGATTGCCACACTGTCTTGAAGCACTGATGCAATGGAATTTCAGAAGCTCTTTTTAAATTTGCAAACTTTGGATTTTATCTTCAAAACCTGACCTCCTTTATGAATAGGTTTATTTCTCTTTGTTCATGTCAAAGGCACCTAGAAATCTCTCTTTGTGAGTCTTTCTAAATTCTTTACCTCAACTACTTTGCATGCAAATGATCCTTACAATTTGGTTATGAACCCCGTTTGAATAGCCACTACAGTGGTACCTCAGGTTACAGACGCTTCAGGTTACAGACTCCGCCAACCCAGAAATAGTACCTCGGGTTAAGAACTTTGCTTCAGAATGAGAACAGAAATTCTGCGGCAGCACTGCGGCAGTGGGAGGCCCCATTAGCTAAAGTGGTACCTCAGGTTAAGAACGGTTTCAGGTTAAGAAGGGACCTCCAGAATTAATTAAGTTCTTAACCAGAGGTACCACTGTACAGGATAAGGAAGGATACATGGCTGCAGAAGCATAGCATGGGGGCATTGCCCCAAGAACATTTTTTTAGGGGCCGCCTGGTTGCATCCCTATGACAGGCTCCCTCCTCTAGCCAAGAGCTGCGGGGTGGGAAGCCCAACATGGCTCTGCTTGTTCCAAAACTCCCTTGCTTAGAACATTAATTATTTTGAGCGCACTTCTCTGATTCATTTCTGTACCACATGTTCAGGCTTTGAAAACAAAAGGGAGTTTCTTAATGCTTGTAACCATTACCTGAAGCAACGTATAGATCACAGTTGTACCGAAGTGACTGGAGAGCAAGTTTTGGAAAATCAGTAAAAGGCTTGATGTAGCAAGGACCGGATACTGGAAAAGCAGGATGACTCAAGTGCACTGACAGGTTTGTGGGCATCCCTTGTCTGGACCGCTGAGAATTTCTACATGTCAGGGCTGGGTTGCTGTAAGAGAGCTATGTGTGGGTGATGTTGGACCAGAACATTGGGGCCTTTAGAGGTCACATTTGAGGTGTGGGGACGTTTTTAAGGCAGCGCTTGACATGAGGCTTTATCTAAAGACCTTTCAAAACCTACAGACAATTTTTGAATTACTTGCACGTGAAGTCTGTACACAAACACCGTGCTTGCGTCAGGGCTATCCCATCTTAGAACTTGGGATGGGGCTGGACTTTGACTTGTTTTAGGGTTGCAGATTTTGGAAATAAGCAAATACAGGGCCAGCGCAGTTTGGGTCCAAGAATCAAGGGACTGCTGCTTGTGGCGAGGTGAAAAGGAAAGAGAGAGAGAGAAGGTGAGAGGAGAGACTTCAATACTGCCACCGCCTACAGCTACCCACACCCTCCATCTAGCCTTGCACCTGCTGAGCCTCTTACCATCAGGCAAGTCACCTCCAGCAGCTGAGAGCAGTCTTGTGACCTCTGCCAGACCCTCCAAGTCTCCTTATTTTCCAGGGACAGTCCCAGATTTACAGAAGCCATCCCAGTTTCTGATTTTATCACAGAATGTCCTGCTTTTCCTTAGGACATCATCATTTTCTTCAGAGAAATGTTGGAGGGTATGGAGTTATCAGACCCCTGAGCCATCTGAAGGGAGATCTGCACAGGGAATTTTTTTAAATGTTTCATGTTCTATTATGTTTTTTAGATATGTTTAAAGCTGCCCAGAGTGGCTGGGGCAACACAGTCAGGGGTATAAATAGTAAAATAATAATAATAATAATAATAATAATAATAATAATAATAATAATAATAAATTATTATTATTATTATTATTATTATTATTATTAAATACAATGTCCCTATTTTCCTCAGGAAAATGTTGGAGGGTATGTTCTGCATCTACATCCAATCTACATCTCTTGGCTGCAGCAACTACTAAGCAGAGACAGGCCTGCTGTCAGGGGTCAGCAACCTTTTTCAGCAGGGGGCCGGACCACCATCTCTCAGACCTTGTGGGGGGCCGGACTATATTTTCAGGGGGGAAATGAATGATTTCCTATGCTCCACAAATAACCCAGAGATGCATTTTAAATAAAAGCATGCATTCTACTCATGTAAAAACACCAGGCAGGCCCCACAAATAACCCAGAGGTGAATTTTTTTAAAAAGGACACATTCCATCACGACCAGCTCTGTGGGGTCAGTACCCATAATTCCCGTATTGCAGGGGGTTGGGCTAGATGAATCTTGGGGTCCCTTCCAACACTACCATTCTATGACCCTATAACAAAATACAGTTCCCAGAATTCTACATATCTGTTAAAGTGGCACAATTGTGTGTGGATGTGACTAAATCACTGTTCTCCCTCTGGCCATTCCAACCAGGGGACTGTTTATTTTGTTCCCTGAATTTATGACGCCTTGTAAAAAGTTCTCCAGGTGTCATACAGAAGAATAAAACATAACAATAAAACCATGGTACAATAAAAATCCAGAATAAGCTTTAAAAAATAAAGCACAAAGGTCAAATAGAAAATACATTTTAAAAGCACAGAAGCTACGATCACCACCACATCACGTACAGGAGCTAAAAACCACCAACCACACCAGAGACTAGAAGGCGAGGCTCTAAAATACCTGAGAGAACAGGAAAAGCCTCAGCCCTTGCTGAACGGAAAGATTATTATTAAGTGGCCCAAGATAAAGTGTTGCCTGAGGCGGACATGCCACCCCTCTCAATCCCACTGTATTCTACATTCAGAAGCCAACCAAGCAAGCAGTTGACTCTTCAACACAGGTGACAAGCTGGCCCATGTGTAAGATGAGGCGATTGTTTCAAGTGGCAGGGTCCACAAAAGTGGAAGATCTGGCCTCTGAGGAACACAACACCCACTGCCAGAGCTGTAGTGCCAGCAGCAGCTGCAGAGAGCTCATTGGAGATCTGCTGCCTCCTCAGCAGCCTCTCATTCAACAGAGAACAGGGTCACTCCACGTTGCAACATTTTGTGGCAGGTCCTATTTGTTCCATGCTTTATAAACATTTCTCTGCAACTAGAAAACCCTAATCCCGTGCATCGGATAACACGTGCAGAATAAGCAGATTAGCAAGGAGGCTTGTTACAATTTTGTTCCAAAACAACGCGCTTACTTTTTCTTGGCCGGGTCTTTAGCTGCTTTCGTCTTTGCACTTCAGGCACTAAATTGATTGCCCCCGAAAGCTGTCGTGTAAACATGTGGGCAGGGAAAGTGAGATAGGACTTGGTAAACACGGGTAGCAAACAGGTACTTGGGCACAGGGTCTGCGATAAGATTTGCCAAGCAAAGGGCAACTCAGAAAGAAAGTGCTTTCCCCCAGCTTTGTGGTCTGGAGTTAAGAACACGGGAAGCTGCCATATACTGAGTCAAACAATTGGTCCCATTTGGCTCCCTATTATCTGTATGACTAGCAGTGTCTCTCTATATTTTCAGGCAAGCGACATTCTCAACTCTACCAAGAGATGCTTCAGACAGACCTTGGATCCTTCTGGCTGTAAACAGATGCTCCGATGCTGAGCTATGGTCCAGACCAGAGAAAGGCGATAAAAGAGGTTGCATATTGTCTGCCAGTTGGCAAACCATTAAGCTGAAAAGCCTGGTCACACCCTCCCTTCCTTACTTTGACAGAAATACCTGAAGTCTTCAGTCTAAAACAACTCTCTGACAAATCCCAATAGCCATTTGGTTTTGTGGACTACAGTGGCAAGGGATATCTTGAGGTGCCTCAGCCACATCAGCACCTACCTTCATATGATAGCAGGAACATAAGGGCAGCCTGCTTGGTCAGGCCAATGGGACATCTACTTCTGTTTACATAATGTCCAACCAGATGCCTCTGGGAGCAGTGGCATAGCATGGGGAGGGTACCACAGGGCAGCTGCAGGAGAACCAAAATTGTTAGGGGCAATTCCAACAATTGTTAGGGGCACAAAATTTGGTGCTGCCTCGCTGGGCTCCATTGAAAACAGCTTCTCAATGCAAAGCAGGAAGCGACCTCTCCAAACAATGGAACAACACTTTTCTTATCTCTGCGTCTGCGATTTCCTGGGTGACGCGAACACCATTAGGCAATTGGAGTTGCATGTGTACTCCGTCCGTTTCCCTCCCTCCGCATAGTCCCAGACACTGGCAACCCATGCTACACCACTATCTGGTAAGCCCCAAAGCAGGACTTGACCACAAGAGCACTCTCCCTGCCTGCAGCTGGTATTCAGGAGCATCCTTCCCCTAACTGTAGAGGCAGAGTATAGCCATCATGACTAGTAGTTATTGATAGATTTGTTCTCTGTGAATTTGTCTAATCCTCTTCTAAAGCCATCCAAGTTTGTGGCCATCACTGATTCTGGGGGAGCGAGTCTTATAGTCTCACTAGGCACTGTGAGAAGAAGGGTATGCCTTTTCATCATTTAGGCACACAGAGCATAAACATCCAGGAGGCACATTTACAAAAGAAGGCTTCTGCTCAAAAGTTGCTTAGGAATGACAGTGCACTGTTGATTCCCCCTCCCAATTTTAAAATCCCCAAGCAATATATTTCTGCATCATGGCATGTTTCCATGCATTGGACAAAAGGAAAGGGATGCTTATATTTAGGTGAATGAATCAAGTCAGGTATGGCACCATGGAGAGGGAATGCAGATTCCCACCCAGCCCCCAGGCTGGGCTCCTCTGACTTAAGGAGACGAGCTCCTTCCTTACTACATGTGCTTGCAAATTCTCTGAGGGGAAACTAGTGACCCCTCTTCCACCCTGTTCATACCATAAAGCTTTTTCATTCGTAACAACAGACATCGCCAAGTCATCAAGTGGGGAACAGGAAGGGTGCTTTGGAAAGTCCCTCTTGTAAAAGGACAAGGAGAGGAGAGAAAGAAATGTTCTCTCATTCTTAAAAAAAGAAGAAGAAAGATTAATTATCCACCTTGTCCAAGCGTAAAATACCTCACTAGTGCTGTAGGCAAGTCTGAGTTATAGAGTGAGAGTTCTCTGAAGGCTGCCGCTCCCCTCCTCAGGATTACACATTGAGTGTTGCAAGTTGAAAATTAAAGAATTGCATGCTGGGAGACATGGGCTGCACAAGATGGCTTTTGTCAAAGGGGTTGGAGGTTAGGAGCTTTTGTGGCAACATGAAGCCATTAAATATATATATACATAAAATAAAATTGAGTATGATCCACTGCCAAACAGATTGTGGTGGTTCTAGTGGGGAGAGATATGCCGCCACCCCCTGCCCTGAACCATTGGGTAGAAACCAAGGAATTTAACATACATTCCATATCCCAGTAAGAACTGGAATTCAACCAAGCCATCAACATTGAAACTATCAGCTTAACTTTTCACAGGACCTAAGTGAAGCTCTCCACCCAGCTGAACATACATTATACCCAGGTGGTAATTTTACAAAGCAGATGGAGGTTGTATCTTTGGGTGTTTGAATGTTTCCCCACATCAAAAGTTCCCCTCAGGAAGGCTAGATTACCTTTCTGATGTGTAACATTTCACCTTCAAGGATTCCAGAATGGCCCGGTCCCGTGAGGGCTGTACCTCATGCTTTCCCCACCCCAGAAGTGTGAAACTGCCTTGAGGGATTCTACTGGGGTTCCAAAATGCATATTGAGGCAATGCCTTTATTAAGCCAACACAAAATAGTGTGCAAGCTTTTGGGTTCTCCAGAACTCTACTTAAGGTTAGATGGTAAACTGAGCAATTAAGACAGGAGAAGGTGGGAGGAAACCATATATTGGCTGGTGTTGAAGTCATGGAGTCTCCATTTGGTCATAGCCTTGATGGGACGAGGAAGGAGACATTCAAATGAGGCTTTGTTAGATGCTATGCAGGTATCAGGTTGCACCCAGGCTGGCTGGGAAGAAGAGTCATAGCAATGGCTGACTCCGCTTCTCTGAGAATGCGAGAACAGGCTGTTACCCAAGTTTGTCTCCATCCTTAGGCAAACCACAGACCTTCCTTGATAGGTGGAAGATGGGAATCAAGAGAAACTGAGCAGTCCCTATACTGGCAAAGAAGGGAATTAAATTCATGTGGTGCACTAGGCAAAAAGTTAACAGAAGCCAAGCTGGGTAGGGTTACTTAATATTTGAAGGGAATGGTCCTCAGAAAGTAAAGCCCCATCTTCAACGATTTAGGACCCACAACTCTATTTGGATTGGGAATATATGTACTGAGCAATGTTTTGCTTGACTTGTGTTTAAGTGACACAACAATGTGTTTGTGTGAGAGAGAAGGAGGCATGCGTGTGCAATCCACTCTGATCATTAGAGATGAAGCTAATCTAAGAATTCATGATCAATGATGAGCAGCAACTTAAATGAGCAGCCCTTCAGTCTGAGGAGCAGAAACACTGGGAAGCCCATTAGAGGAGGAAGGGGAGACACCAGCCAGTGCCAAATAGACTAAAGGCACCCATTCCTGTTGTTCTAACACCGCCAAGAACTGCCACTCACATTTCAACTCAGGCACACTGAAAGACAGGTCTCTAGGCCTCAAGTCTCCCCACCCTAGTGGAGCATGCTGCGGCAGCCTGTGCCTGGCTCGCTCCTAAGCCTATCACGTTCAGAACGCCTTGAGGCCAGTGGCAGCAGCAACTACACCACCCTCCACTCTCCAAATCAGATTAAAGCCGCACAACTGCCAGGTCTTTGCAGGTCGCAGTGTTCCAATTAAATCAGGCTTTTCCGAGATGGTGTTCCCCACCCCCCAACCCTTTTCCTTTCCAGACAGAAACTAATGACCCATAGAAAAGGGAGAAGGTAGCTTATGTTGGAGGCGGAAGAACAACATCAATGTCTACCTAAGAGACACACCACACATCTAAAGCACAATGATACCACTTTAAACCGCCATGGATTCCTGCAAATAATTTTGGGAGCTGTGGTTTATTAAGGATAATGGGAGTGGTTAGGAGACCCTTATTCCCCTCAAAGCACTACCGTTCTCAGACCGCCCTGTTAAAAGGAGTTTATTCTTAAACCATTATGGGAATCATGGGATATAGGAATCACAGGGATATTAACAACTTTTGAATTATGGTGCTGGAAGGGACTCTTGAGAGTCCCATGGACTGCAAGAAGATCAAGCCTATCCATTCTGAAGGAAATCAGCCCTGAGTGCTCACTGGAAGGACAGATCCTGAAGCTGAGGCTCCAATACTTTGGCCACCTCATGAGAAGAGAAGGCTCCCTGGACGAGATGGTTGGACAGTGTTCTCGAAGCTACCAGCATGAGTCTGACCAAACTGCAGGAGGCCGTGGAAGACAGGAATGCCTGGTGTGCTCTGATCCATGGAGTCACAAAGAGTCGGACACGACTAAACAACTAAACAACAATAACAAGTCTCAGCACCCTTAACAAACTCCTGTCAATCACCCAGCATTCAGGTCTCCTTCCTGCCAGGAAAAGCAGCACCTGCCAAATATCTGCTGTTTGGGAAGCTGAGAGAGACACAGGGGTGGGGGCTTGGGCTGGCAGCCTTCACAGTTGAAGAATGAGAAGCATAAACCAAGAAACTGAAGTATTCTGACTGCCTTTCAGGAACACCATTTCAGATTATGGGGATAAGGTTCTCAGGCAGGTTCAAAGTCCGAGTTGAAGTAGGTCACATCCACTGCATACATTTAAAGCACTCTTAGACCATTTCAAAAGTCATAGTCCCCCCCCCCCCAAAAAAAAGAATCCCAGGAACTGTAGTTTGTTAAGGGCCCTGGGAACTGTAGCTGGAAAAGTGGTATGTGTGTGTTGTAAACATATGGCATGCACATGACCATTATCAGTGTCAAGATAAAACTGCAAAGCAAAAGCAAACAGCATTGCATGTTAAGTGCACTTGTTGTGGTGGGGAGAAGCATTTGTTTCTTTGGCATGCAGAGCTATCACACCAACCCATTTAATTGTTTATAACTATTTCCAGGTATGTGGCTGACCCGAGATATTAAGTGATCTTGAAGAAGAAAATTACATGGAGCCTTCCTTGAGTGTTATTCATGTTCCCGTTAAGCTCATTACAGAAAAAGGCACTATTTTGCAAGATGTGCAGAAAGGTTGTTCAAACAGCTGAAAAAGTCACAGAACCGAGGGCTGCCAGACGTCTGGAATTTCCTGGACATTCCTAGATGGATTCGTCCATCGAAAATTGCATCCAGGCGGAATTTCTGAAAATCAGTGTCCAGGGAAACCCAAGCGTATGGCAACCCATGTAGGAAGTGTTATTGTTATTGTTGTTGTTGTTAATAAATTAGCCAACTCAACAACTTTGCCCCCCCCAAAAAAGCTCGGATTTTCACTTTTTGAAATATGCCAACCCTACAGAACCGAAGATAGTAGACACACACATACAGCGCACTGAAAGAGCTCCAATCCCCAGTCTGGAACTTGGTTCACAAGGCATTAAGCATGTTGCACCATCTAGTCATGCAAATCATTGCATGGATTTATGTCAACACACAGCTGCTGTCCTCATGAATCTGCGAGGTCAAAAGGCAGGACAGATAACAACTCTTTGACCTCTGCAACTTGATCAGAGAGTACTCAGAGCATCTGAAGAGGATACCAGCCAAATCCCATCCACAGAATCTTGCTTGCAGCAAGTACTTTGACTGCCCAAAGTAACCATCAAGTACATCTGCAGCTCAAATGCAGACATGGAAAGTGTAACTTATGGTACAAAGTCACCTCTGTAAAACAGCAACTCATGGCAACTCTGAACTTGGTGGTGAGCATCTCACTCATTCTGGATTTGTGCTTCTCCAGTAACATTTGAAATGGGGGCTTATGCTTGTCTACATGTGGAGTCAGCTTAGACACCTCCCCATGTTAGCAAATCAACTTGAAAGCAAAAGGCAGAAGGGATTCCACTTTCTGTTTTACCACAAAAGCTGTCGGCAGCCAAAGCCACTCCCTGGGAAGGAGAAATTGGATCTTGCTTGCAAAAAGCTTAGTCATTTTCATGCACATGGACGAAAAGTGAGACTTGTGAAATAATAGCAACTTGGCTGGTTTCAACCAACCAAGAAGCAGTCACACACTGAAGTTTATAGCATCAAGGAAATTAAATAACCAACACCTCTCTAAAGCCTTGCAAAGTTGCAGTAAGCAACTGAATAAGTCCCAAGTCTTTACAGGCTTCTTATTTGTTCCAGAGAGACCTTAATAAAAGCTTGGTTTGACTGTGTTGGTAGCATCCTTCTCTCTTGGCTGATGGTGCTCTGCACACACTGCGCCTAAGCTCCTTTTAAGCAGCACACACTTCAGAACAGGCTGGAGTTTGTCTCGAGAAGTTACCTGTAAACAGAGATGATGCAGCAACAGCCTGTAAGGGTGGAGAATGAGGGCTTTTCTCAACTAAGCCAAAACAGTCATCAGTAGGCCACACATACACTACTTTCCTCAGTTCGGTTTTTCCTGCACCTCCCTCCCGAAACAGAATCTGTTTCAAGTTTAGGCAGCAATCCGTTAAATGCATTGGGGCTTATTCTGCATAAACATTTAAAAGACTCCACCATCAGTTTCTGTATGGGGTAGCCAACATGGTGACCTCCAGAAGTTGTGATGAGTTTTAGTCCACTGGCATCATATTGACTCCTCCTCTGTAGTAGCTCTTCCTCCACTTTCCTCCTGCTTCTCTGTCTGGGAATATCTTCTCAAAATAAGTTTAACTCCAGACCCTTCAAGTGTGCCTATTTTCCAGGGACTGTCCTGGATGTACAGAAGCCACCCCAGTTTCTGATTTGATCCTAAGTTTCCTTAGGACTATTTTCCTTGGAGAAATGTTGGGGGGTATGTAACTGTAATAGAAGTATGATCTATTAAAAATCTGGCATGTGGCCCCTTTAAGAAAAACAGCTATGACCTAGGAAGCCAGTTCCTGGAGTGCTAACTCAGATGTCTGGCCTGCTTAGACAAGTGAACCTTCTAGCAGGCTCCCGGTCATGGTCAAGAATACACCTTAATTTACCATTGACTCAGCTCATAGTGTGTTAAAACACAGACAGCAGAAGACAAGGCAACATAGGAGTCCCTTCTCTTACTTTCCAAGTATTCCAGTACTTGGCTTTCCAACTGCATTCATGTAGTCCAGAATACTGAGTGTACACAAAACCTCCTCCTATCAAACCTCTGGAATGAGGAAATGCGATTCCTGTAACCTGAATAGGCAAATCACGCCAACTCAGGCCTCTTTGCACTTAGCTGCTTACTATGCAAACCCAGTTCTGCTTCCGAGTTTGGGGGTGGAATCAAAGGGTTGCAGATTTTGGAGATGAGCAATCAGTGCATTTTTAGCTCCAGATTACTACTAGGCATTGTACACAAAGGGTTGCCTACCTGTGGGCCAAGGGTACCAAGTGTACTTCCTATGGTGCTTGCGAAAGGTCTCTGTAAATATATATATATACCCATTAGATTACTGCAATCTGTGGACTACAGGAGAGTTCAGAGCAGGGCTTTTAGTGTGGATGCCCCTGTTCTGTAGAACACAATCCCTGTTGAGATACAATAGGCACCCATTAACTGCAGTTTCGACAAACAGTTGAAGACATTTTTCTTCTGACAGGCTTTCCTAGTTGGATAAATGGGTCTTTGCCATTAGTGTCTGTTCTGTATGGTTTTAGTTTTGTTATGTATGTATCTGGGCTTTTGTGGTTGTGTGTTTTTAGCAGTTTTTAAACCGGTGTTTTGATTCATTTGCAGTTTTTATTGTACATTAACATGAGATGATTGTATAGAGGATTATCAGTAATAATAAGATATCCTCTCAGAAATCCACATGGTATGAGAGACTGTTTACTCTTCCTGCTTACTGGCTTGGCCTCTCCTACATTGACCACTCACCCTTAAACACGCTCACATTTCATTGGATGCCAGGACTGTACACACACCTTTCCTTATGTTCTTGAAGAGAGAAGAGTTTTCCCCCTCTCTGTGAATGAATACAGTGGTTGCTCGTGTAGGTATCTATCTTTCCATTGGCAGGGAGACGTGGTCACACCATTCTGTGTTTCCATCTCTTTTTCTAGATGTGGCAGCCATTTTATGTCATGCTAGGTTTAGCCATTTTGTGACTGACACCCATGGCACTCCTTCAAAATTCCAAATGTGCCCACTAACCCGAAAAAAGTGCTCTTATGTAGCAGTAATGTTTCGGCTGCCCAGTGACAATTAAGTACTACACAGAGCATGGCAGCCAATTGAAGGAAATTTGGGGGTATTTAACAGTAATGCTGGAGGAGGAAGGAGGATCAGCAATTGTTCTGTTAAGATGGTTGCTTGGGTTGTACTACTAATGGCATTCTGGCCTAGCTGTATATTTTAACAAAACAAATTCTGTTCCTCTTATTTTGTGTCATCTCTCCTGAGAAGGTAGGAAACTTCACTGGAAGCAAATTGCAGCACCAGTCATCCCAGTAACCACCAGGAAACTGCCTGGAAGTTGTTTCTCATGTTACAATGTATGCATTGCTTCTGCAAGACTCTTCAGACCACCAGCTGTGTGTATACTATATGCACGTTCATTTGCACTTGCAGTATACCTAGGTATATACAAACTGTGTCTACAAAGAGACCCTTGTGCCATCAGGGCACAAAACAAACCACAAGTCACACCTATGCCATACATTTAAATCACATGGCTTCTCCCAAACAACTCTGGGAATTGTAGTTTTTTAAGGGTGCTGGGAATTGTAGTTCTGTGAGGGATAAGCTACAGTTGCAAAGATCATTTGGATGGAAGCCATGTATGGTGTGGATGTGAGACCAGTCTCCACTGCTGCATATGAGTCCACACATGTAGTCCAATCACAAATCTGCAAATGAGTGTGTGTGTCACAGGGCTGTGGCTCAACACGGCAACCCCCTCCCCACTGCACAGACCCATTGCACATACACTTAGTTGTCTGTACAATTGCTTGAGTGTCTCCACTTGAGAGATTTTCTCACAGGAACAGGGTCATAATGTACATGCAAGTAAATAATTCAGGTATGCTCATCTCTTCAGTTTGTTAAGGATGTTTCATTGCCCTTAGCAGCACAGCATGGGGTGGTATAGGCCATTGCCTGGTTGCCTTGGCAACAAAGGGTGCCTCTCCCATGTCCCATGAGATCAATACAAGCTCATGTGCTCTCCATTATGTTACTAAACATAGCTATATAGAATTGGGGATGTGGCACCATGATAGGTCTACTGTCCTAGCCATAACCCCTCAACATCCCTGTTCCACTCTCCTATTCAGTGACTTTGCCTGGCTGGTGTGTGTCCTTGAATGGTGATAATGCTTGCTGGGATTGAGGATAGAGGGGTTTGTGTATGTGTAAACCATCAACCTTTATATGGTGGAATGTAGCCTCCTATACAGTGGTACCTCGGGTTACAGACGCTTCAGGTTACAGACTCCGCTAACCCAGAAATAGTACCTCGGGTTAAGAACTTTGCTTCAGGATGAGAACAGAAATCGTGCTCCAGCGGCGCGGCAGTAGGAGGCCCCATTGGCTAAAGTGGCGCTTCAGGTTAAGAACAGTTTCAGGTTAAGAACGGACCTCCAGAACGAATTAAGTTCTTAACATGAGGTACCACTGTACACCCACTGAGTAAACACAGCTAAGGAGCAAGCACAGTTCCTATAGGCAGAAGGACTTCATACGAGTGCAGGAAAAAATGTCCTCCCCTCTTTTTACCTGTCTTCCTGGATTTAGTTTACTTCTCTTACTGCTCCCCATGGTGCTGACGATGTAATACGCAAAACACTAAAAATGGGCTAACACCTCTTAAAAAGATATTTCCACTTTGTGGTTAGCAATCAGACTTTCTCCTCCCCTCCCGTCCCCCTCCTCTCACTTGCTACCAGACCCTGGCAACATAGTCTCTAAGTCCATTTAATTTGAAAAGCCTGATTTAGGCTAATTGATAGCAGATGAGTCCCGCAGAAAATGGCGAAGCGGGATTTACTGAACATGGCATATGACAGCTTAGAAACAGGCACCCTCCTCCCTTTGACCCCTGGTTTTATTTCACACATAGTGCACTACTGCCAAAGGTGGTATTCCTCCAAAAGGGGGGGGGGAATAGTGTTTAATTTTTTAACAGTTTTTAAACTTCTTTTTAATTGCTTTGCATAAACCTGTCCTACAATTTTACAACCTTCAATAGTCTAGACCTCCTTGCTGGTTTTCATTAGCCCAAGAGATGTCTGGCACATTAAATTAGAGAAGCAGAGTTTGCAGGAGGCTGGGGGCGGGGAGGGCACATTATAGAAATGGTTTGCTGTTGTTGGTGTCCATCTTATTTCGTACAGGTCCAAGATGAGAAAGCACAGAACCAGGGCAGGCCACACACATCCTAGCACCCCTTATGGCAGGAATTTGGGCTCCTGGACTACAATTTGATGACAGCCAAGCACTCCATTGTGGACCTAACTACATGTGACATTGAACATGCTTTCTTTGTGGGGGGGTGGTATGTGTTCTTAATATTGCTGCTTTTATGTTGAAGGAAGTGTAGGCCATCAAATAGTACATAGTTAATAACAGCATCTCCTCTATTTCCCGGCTCCCCAGTAGAGAATGGTCAAAAGGAGAGAGGGACCCCACCAGCCCTGACATCTCTTAACCTCACCCCATAGTGCCAGCTGTGAATAGTGAGAGCTGTGAAGCAGTGAATAGTGAGAGCAAGAGAAAAAATAGCGGTACTAGAAATAAATCATAAGCAGCCACCTGTCCCCGCCTGGTCTCTAGGTCAGGGTAGCCAACATGGTGCCCTCCAAATCCTTTCTGTCAGAAAACCTAGTCTCACTCTGACATTTATTATTATTATTATTATTATTATTATTATTATTATTATTATCATCATCATCATCATTATTGCAGTATTCTGTAACAGCTGAGGCTGCTTTTTATTATTACGGTATTAAAGTTTTCATGGTTTACAAAAGTATGTGCAATGTCTCTTTTTTCAAGTTACATTTTCCATAGGTCAGCTTCATTTGTTGAGACATTAGGGTTACGTTAGGAAGAAAAAAGGGGAGAAGAGGTGGACGGGGCCATGGTGGGTGAGGGTGGGGTCGGGAGGAGATATTTATATTTTGCTTAAAGTATGTGTGGGTTTTTGTGTCAGCGTCATTTGTGCAGGTTTTCTTTGCTATTCACTTGTGTTCCTTTGGTGGTGAGAGAAATTGTGGTTGGCCTAGGGTGCGGTGTGCCATTGCCATTATAAGAGAACAAGAGATGAGTTCATGGCAAATTCCAGCGCCTCTCTTTCTGGAAATATAGCACCGGATCTGTTGCTTTGGAACTAAGTGAAAGGATGAATTACTGTAGGTGCTAGTGTGGAGGTCTCAACACCAATCTGTTTTTCTCTCATATCCATGACATAGTGACCCAGCTGCTTCAGAAAGAACAGCCCTGTCTTTTTAGGGTCATCCGATCTGGAGAACTGGTTCTAGGCCAGCACTAGCTCTAGGTCACCACAACCACCCCTCTATTTTCATAGTGGTGTGATTAAATTCTATACCTAGATTTGCAGAGATTCCAACTGAGTTTCGGTTTAGACTGCAAGTAACCGCGATGGGGTGAGCTCCCGTTGTTCGGTCCCAGCTCCTGCCAACCTAGCAGTTCGAAAGCACATCAAAGTGCAAGTAGATAAATAGGCACCACTCCGGCGGGAAGGTAAGCGCTGCTCTGGTTTTGCCAGAAGTGGCTTAGTCATGCTGGCCACATGACCCAGAAGCTGTCTGCAGACAAACGCTGGCTCCCTCAGCCAGTAAAGCAAAATGAGCACCGCAACCCCAGAGTCGTCCGCGACTGGACTTAATGGTCAGGGGTCCCTTTACCTTTACCTTTACTATGAGTGACAGCTTAAAAATACTGCTTCCAATATCACTCTGAAAATGTATCACCTCTACTCAGCAATAAAAACTCAAGTTATTGCCTGTACTTGGCCTTAGATAAGGTAAGGAAATCACAGCACTGAATATGATTTTGACAGTGTACACCACCTATAAAACCTTTTGAACCTAAGAACAAAATAGCTTATTATAATTTGCCATTCAGATAACACAGCTGAGTAAATCTGGGGCTCTTGCTTGTTCATTAAGGTACTAATCCTTTGTTTTCCGCTGTGCAAATCTTTTCCAGGAATCCCAGGGTAGTGTAGCATTTAAGAGAGATTTATTTATATAAGCAGTGAACGGGGGGGGGGGGGAGTCCTTCCGATGTCTTAAGTAATGTGCGTTGTGGAAAAGGAATTGATTTTGTTTTCCTCTCTTCATAACTGCAAGATACATTTCATACAGGGGAGGGCTCAAAGCAGGGAGGAAGGAACCCAAGCAAAACAAGGGATAAACAACTTATAACAGGGACAGCAGAAGTATACCAGAGTTATGACATCATTCTCATCATGCCCTGCTCTGCACTACCTTGTCTTTGGCATCCGTAAGGTGAAGATACAATTCTATGATCCCAAAAACACAATGGGAGAGTTCAGTTTGCTCGATGCTATTGAGATGTAGCAGAGTAGATCCAAACAAAGATCTGGCGGTGGGATGACAAGAGCCCAAGTAGATGCAACTCTGACATATCCTTTTTGGTTAGACATGGCCAAAATGAAAAGCAAAAGGCTGCACAGGTAAAGAATGCAGAATCCTCCCTCTACCCACAAGTCGCTCCTCTTCCCCAGCACTTTACTCCCCAGATGACCTCACCAGAAGCGCAGCAGCAGAGCATGGAAGAGTGTGTGAGAATGTTCTGTACTCCTCATACATGCATCTCTTCATCCTGTTAAAGACTGGGGAATCTTTGTTCTTTAAAAAAGAGAGACATTGCAATGTAAGGCAGAGGTTTTCGTTTGGTGGAACGGGAACCGCAACTGGGTCGCAGACTGACCTAAACTAGGCCATGTCAGTGGCCATTTATTTGTTTAGTTTTTCTAGGAAGGAAGGAAGGAAGGAAGGAAGGAAGGAAGGAAGGAAGGAAGGAAGGAAGGAAGGAAGGAAGGAAGGAAGGAAGGAAGGAAGGAAGGAAGGTGATTAAAAAGATACTGGCGCTCATGTTGCAGATTGGAGCAAATAGCAACTCCAGCCTGCAACATGGTGGAAAGCTAGTGGAGATATGGTCTGGCACCAACAATATCAGCTTATATGAGCCTGGCAAAGACATTCTTACCTTCCCAGGCATTTGGATCTTGATGCATTTTGATTTTTGGCCTGTTGTCAGCATTCATCTTTTAGCCAGGTAGAGAAGCATATTTTCCTTCTTATTGATTGCTGGTGGATGATTGTTATTAGTACTATGCATGGTTTTACTGCTTTCAAACATTTTGTGGTACTCTTATATTCTTAATTTGTAAGTTGCTTTGAGACTTTTCTCTAGAAAGAGATGAACATGTTTAATAATAAAAATTAAAAAACCCTCCCATTGACAAGACTTCTGTCATTGTGGTGAGTTTATTTTGCAGTTGTTAAATATTAGACCCTAGAGGTGGATGTGTTCTGGATGTGTTCTGAAGGCAGATCGGCCCATTTAGTGGTAACTTAGAGACAATGCAAATATCAGTAGGTATTCATTTCTAAACCTTCATTTAACCTTCATTTAACGGTCTCCAATGTGGTGCCCTCCAGAAGTTATTGGACTACAAGTCCTACCATCCCTGACCACTAGGGCTGATAACAAATGTATTCCTGAGGTGACTAACCTATGGCCCTATAGGTGTTGTTGAACTCCAGATCCCATCAACTCCAGCCAGCATGGCCAGTGGCCAGGGATGATGGGAGTTTTAGTTCAGCAACATCTGGAATTCAGCCACAGGTGAGCCACCAGAGTTCCACAACTGGAGGACACCATGTTGGCTTTATATATGTGTGTGTATATATATATATATATATATATATATATATATATATATATATGCTTTCGTAGATTTTCACGGGTACAGGAATGCAGGTTTTGGTGTCCTCGGGTGTCTTCCCGTGTAAAAGTTGGGGTGTCTAGGCGACGTTTCGACGAGGTCTCACTCGTCATCTTCAGGCTGGTGCTTTCGGCTTCTTGTTACTGGAACAGAGCAGGATCTCAGTGTTTGAGTTCCTATAAATACTGTTGAGGGGGTGTGGTGTATAGCCTCCAATGTTCTGGGCAGAGAGGAAGTTCCCAGGCTAGTGTGCCTTTTCTTCTTTTGTTCCTTAATTACTTGAGGGATATCTTGAGTGATTTCTTGAGTGATATCCTGAGTACCACTTAGGTGGGTCATTAGGTGTGGATTAGTTGCTAAAGTCTTTGTGTCTTGACCTCTTGAACTTTGTGAAGAGTTTTTCTGAGAAGATGGCTGTACTGCACTTAGTTGTGCTCTGGCTTGGCTTCGTGTATAGGGGCGAGCTGTGGTTTTGTGGCCTGTGTCAGCCAGATCTGTGTAGGGATTGCAGGGGGGTGCAGCATCCGGAGGTGCCACCATGGTTTGGCTACTGGATGGTGTCTGTAATTTATCTGTGGAGAGGGTCTGGGTTTGGGTCTGGTGTGGTTGATTGGTGATAGCGTTCTGTGTGCCTCTGGATCTGGTGTCAGTTTTTGTGGGGAGGGCTAATTTCCAGATGTCTGGCAAGCGGGATGTGTCGTCACGCTTGTTCATGTTGTGAGGGTGTTTCTCTATCTCGATGGCTTCCATGATTATTCTCTTGTGGTGATGTTCCATGTTAAAGAGCAATTTGGAATCTGCAAAATTAATTTCGTGTCCTGTTTCTTTCATGTGTTGGAAAAGAGAGGAAGTTTTTTCTTCTTTTTTGACGGCATTCTTGTGTTCTGCGATACGTGCATTTATTCGTCTGTTTGTTTGTCCAATGTACGTGGCTGGGCAGACTTTGCAGGGTATTTCATAGACCCCTTGGTTTTCCAACTGGATTTTATCCTTGGGGTTTCTGAGGATATTGGCTATTTTTTGGTTGGTGCAAAAGGCTGTTTTGATATTGTGTTTATGGAGGATTTTGCTAATTTTATCTGTAGTGCCCTTGATATAAGGAAGGAGGGCCATGCCATTGTTTTCTTCTGTGTCTTGGTTTTTGGGGGGTGTTTCTTTTTGGATTAGCTTCGTAACCCTGTTTTGCTGGTATCCATTGGCAATTAACACATTTGAGAGATTCTGTAACTCAGTTGTCAAGTGGTCTTTGTCAGCCAGGCGTTTGGTTCTGGAGATGAGAGTCTTGGCTACGGAGTTTATTTGTGCAGGGTGGTGGTGTGATTGTGCATGTAAGTAGCGGTTGGTGTGTGTTTTTTTCCGGTAGATAGTGTGTCCTAGGGAGCCATCAGGTTTTTTGTAGATTAGGACGTCAAGGAAGGGAAGACACAGAAGAAAACAATGGCATGGCCCTCCTTCCTTATATCAAGGGCACTACAGATAAAATTAGCAAAATCCTCCATAAACACAATATCAAAACAGCCTTTTGCACCAACCAAAAAATAGCCAATATCCTCAGAAACCCCAAGGATAAAATCCAGTTGGAAAACCAAGGGGTCTATGAAATACCCTGCAAAGTCTGCCCAGCCACGTACATTGGACAAACAGACGAATAAATGCACGTATCGCAGAACACAAGAATGCCGTCAAAAAAGAAGAAAAAACTTCCTCTCTTTTCCAACACATGAAAGAAACAGGACACGAAATTAATTTTGCAGATTCCAAATTGCTCTTTAACATGGAACATCACCACAAGAGAATAATCATGGAAGCCATCGAGATAGAGAAACACCCTCACAACATGAACAAGCGTGACGACACATCCCGCTTGCCAGACATCTGGAAATTAGCCCTCCCCACAAAAACTGACACCAGATCCAGAGGCACACAGAACGCTATCACCAATCAACCACACCAGACCCAAACCCAGACCCTCTCCACAGATAAATTACAGACACCATCCAGTAGCCAAACCATGGTGGCACCTCCGGATGCTGCACCCCCCTGCAATCCCTACACAGATCTGGCTGACACAGGCCACAAAACCACAGCTCGCCCCTATACACGAAGCCAAGCCAGAGCACAACTAAGTGCAGTACAGCCATCTTCTCAGAAAAACTCTTCACAAAGTTCAAGAGGTCAAGACACAAAGACTTTAGCAACTAATCCACACCTAATGACCCACCTAAGTGGTACTCAGGATATCACTCAAGAAATCACTCAAGATATCCCTCAAGTAATTAAGGAACAAAAGAAGAAAAGGCACACTAGCCTGGGAACTTCCTCTCTGCCCAGAACATTGGAGGCTATACACCACACCCCCTCAACAGTATTTATAGGAACTCAAACACTGAGATCCTGCTCTGTTCCAGTAACAAGAAGCCGAAAGCACCAGCCTGAAGATGACGAGTGAGACCTCGTCGAAACGTCGCCTAGACACCCCAACTTTTACACGGGAAGACACCCGAGGACACCAAAACCTGCATATATATATATATATATATATATATATATATATATATATAATCTCGAAGCCCATTTATCATTGAGAAGCTAGAACCCAGAAGATTCCTATGTTCTTCAGAGGGGCTGGTGCCACTGATCTACTGCCAATCAATGCGCAATTTGCACAGCTCCCACTTGGCATGTAATTAGATGCCCCTTTGAATATTAATCCTTTACCTTATTTCACCTTGGTTGTGGTTTTTGGGCCCATTGATGCTCCCTTGGTTTGTCTGCAAATGGGGCCCAACCCTGCGGAATAAGCCGAGCAGGATACGCCTGGCGCCAATGAGCAGGGCAGCTTGGGGTATGGAGCTTAGCCAACCTGGCTCTTCACACATGGTAGTTAGTGCTTTTTAAAACCCAGTAGTTATTACAATTAAAAACATTACTGGGGAGCGTCTCCCTTGTTAAGCATATTAGGATTAGAATAAATGAGAGCTGTATGAAGCAGCTGGTTTATACACTGTTATTATTTTCAGCTGGAATGATGCGGGAATTGGGATGTGTATGAAGGGGAGGGGAATATCTTGCAAATACAGTTAAGGATGTGGGATATCAGCACTTCCTGGTTAACTCTTCGTGGGCTGCCAGATGGTCACTGCATCTTCAGCAATTTCTGCTCTACTATCAATGTGAGATTCTCAAGTAAGGGATGCTGTTTTGCCACTTTCCCATTAAGCTTCTTTACCCCACAATAGGTTCAATAGTTCAGGACCCAACTTGATTTCCATGTCTCCCAGCTGGACCAAAAATATTTCCCCTTCTGAAATGTGTCATTTTGTATTGTAGCTATTTGGCTGGTAGAGTGTCAAGTTTAACCTCTGCTTGGGTACCAGATCCAACCACCCGCTATATAGGAGAACTGCAAAAGTTAAACCTAGCAATGTTGTGGTGAGGCAAAAATAAAAATAAAAATAAAAATCGCCACCCTTGAGGTGTTTGTTGGAAGGGCAGGGTAAACATGTAACATACAACATGTTAGCTGTGATGTGCAACATTTCACTTCCCCTTACTAACTTTCCTAACATTTGTAGTTTGTGAGTCTGAGGGCAGGGAATGTCTTGTCACTGATATTTGTAAGCTACTCTGGGAGCCTTTCTTTTTTCTCTTTATTTTTCTTTTTACAAAGTAATTGCTGTTGCTATTTAGTCATTTAGTCGTGTCCGACTCTTCGTGACCCCATGGACCAGAGCATGCCAGGCACTCCTGTTTTCCACTGCCTCCCACAGTTTGGTCAAACGCATGTTAGTAGCTTCGAGAACACTGTCCAACCATCGCATCCTCTGTTGTCCCCTTCTCCTTATGCCCTCAATCTTTCCCAGAATCAGGGTCTTTTCCAGGGAGTCTTTTCTTCTCATGAGGTGGCCAAAGTATTGGAGCCTCAGCTTCACGATCTGTCCTTCCAGTGAGCACTCAGGGCTGATTTCCTTAAGAATGGATAGGTTTGATCTTCTTGCAGTCCATGGGACTCTCAAGAGTCTCCTCCAGCACCATAATTCAAAAGCATCAATTCTTCAGTGATCAGCCTTCTTTATGGTCCAGCTCTCACTTCCATACATCACTATACAAAGTAATAATCATAAATAAATAAAAATAAAAATGTGCACCCCTCCGCCGAGATCATTCCATTGTAACTCCCAATAAAACCTCTTGCGATGGTTTTGACCCCTTTCTTTTTTAACAAATTCTACAAACGCCCTCCATATCGCTTCTAAATAATTTCTCCTGCATATTCCCCGTCTTACCTTAATAGCACATGTTAATTTATCATTAATAACTATATCCCATGCCTCTTTATGCCATTCTTCCATTTTATACGCTGCTTGCCCCTTTCACTTCCTAGCTATAATAATTCATGCAGCTGTCAATAAATTTGTGAGCATGGGGAGCCTTTTTCATTTGCATAGCTGGATTAAAAATAAAATAAAAAGGAACAGTGACCAGCAGCAAAATCTAGGGTTGTATGGCATTCTAGATGCAGAGTTGAGGTGATATAGAACCATAGAACTGTAGTGTCAGAAGGGACCCTGAGGATCATCTAGTCCAACCTTCTGCAATACAGGAATATGCAGCTGTCCCATATGGGGATCGAACCTGCAACCTTGGTGTTATTAGCACCGAGCTATCCATGCTTAGTTAATATACACCCATGCACATGTATAATACTCAGGAGATAGATATGGAGGGTTTTGCTCCAGCTGAATATGCATTAACCTGTATGTCCCCTGAATGGATTGCTTCTACTTGATCAGGCCAACAAAGCTGCCAGCAAGAGATGAGAGGGCATCTAGATTTTCCAATGTTTGAATATATATAGACTCATGTTAAGTGTTTTTAGCTTACTGAGGCGAAGGCCTGAAGAGGGTGGCTCAGTGAGAATTGCTTTCAACAGAGGGGATGCTAAAATCTTTGTAGCTCTATCAAAACCCTTGTGATTTCAAGATTTTAACTGCCACACTCAAAAGCTCTGTGACCAGATCATGAGGATTGCTAATCTTGTGTTGGAAAAATTAAGAAACACTGACCTGTTTTCCATTAATACCTATCAATGAATAGGAAAAGGGGGAAGAAACATGAACAAAATAAGCATCATCCCCTTCTGCACTGCAACCAATTCAGTGTTTCCAGGTGTAACTCCTTGAAAAGGTCAGAAGCTTGACACTATGAGGCACAGGTTGTTTACAAACTGATAAGGGAAATCCAAGTCACACTCTGTTTGCTTGGCACTTGTCTGAGAAAGGTGGCTTAGCACATAGCCAGGAAGTAAGAGTGCTTTTCAGACATGAATCATATTATAAAAGAAATTAGAATTTCCTTTTCATATCTTATAGGCAAAGTTCCAAGATTGCTGAAACAAAACAGCCAAAGTTTAGGGATTGCCCACTGACACACACATGCATTCACACACAGAAACACACTTCACCACTTTTGCAAATCTGCTAAACCAGTGATGAAGAACATGTGGACTTCTGGATATGATTGGCCTCTAGCTCCCATTATCTGAATCCAGCATGGCCAATCATCAGCCCCAGGCAACACGTTACTGTCCAAACAACATCCACAGGGCACCCTGTTGTGTAACCTTGCTGTGTGAGATCCTGGGGTGTTCACTGCCTAACCAGAGGAAGCAACATTAGGTTACAGGGAATCTCTGGGATCAGCAATCAACTCAGTAGAAGGCAGCTTCACATATTCATGTAAGAGTCACATATGGGCAGGAGCTGTAATGAATCTCCCACGCATCTCTAGAGACTAATAGGCAGTGGCATTTGCACAGGATGCCAACGTATTGTAGGGTTGACATACAGTGGTACCTCGGGTTATAGACGCTTCAGGTTACAGACTCTGCTAACCCAGAAATATTACCTTGGGTTAAGAACTTTGCTTCAGGATGAGAACAGAAATCGCACGACAGCGGCAGCAGCGGGAGGCCCCATTAGCTAAAGTGGTGCTTCAGGTTAAGAACAGTTTCAGGTAAGAACAGACCTCCAGAATGAATTAAGTTCATAACCCGAGGTATCACAGTATTTCGAAGAGCAAAAAAGAGGACACCTTTGCCAACTTCTGCTTTTAACTATGGATTGCTATGACGACTCTCATTTTACATAGCCATGGGAAAAGAGGACATGTCCTGGAAAAAAGAGGACACATGGCAGCCCTAAATATGTCTAGTCTGAGACTGCTTGTCAACTAAAGCAAATCCAAATCCTGCAGCCTTGATTATTTACGGAGCTCAGCTTTAAGGCAAACAACTGTCTGGGTTGCCATTGTGAAGGTTGAATGCCTCTTCAACTGGCACGGATCAGCCACTCAAACGGCTCTCCTGGAAAAATGTAGAGCAAACTGCCCAGGTAGGGCCAATCTGGGGATGGAGCTTCATGTCGAACATTAGAAGATTTGCCTTAGGCAACTTAGCAATTTAGCCAAGCGGTCGCTAAGGAGTGCTGGTTTTGTGATGTGCGAAAACACCTTTACAGTCTCATTTCCCCCTTACCTCAAGTGAGACTAATAAAAGGCGACCTCTCTCCCTCCCAGGGCTGCCTGTGACTGTGATGGATGAGCTAATGATTGCAAAGTGCCCCATGCACTTAAAAAGAGCTCTATTAGATGTCGTAACTTGCAGCCTGTATGTAAACACTGTAACAGGATACAGAAACCACAAAGGAGAGTCCGTGGTAAGATGGGAAACAATGGGGTAACAATCAGGGGGGCAGAGAAGGCAACCTTGGCAATCAAGCATGATGTGGTGGTTTGGCTGCTGGGGAGAGCCTTGTTCAAATCCCCAATGAGCCACAGAGCTCAATATCTCTCAGCCTGACCTCCCTCCCTCCTAAGATGGTTGTGAGCTCAAAATGTGAAAGGGGTCAGAGACAGAAACATGTGCAATACCGTGAGTTCTTTGAAATAAGAATGGAAGTGCATAAATAATTTTTCAAGATTTGGCTACCATTCTTGTGTGGCTCAGTTATTGTGTAGTCCTAGCTGCTCCTGGTGGCTGCCATATCTATGGTGCACCTTGGTGGCACAGCAATAAAACTGCTAGCACATTGGTAAAGCTAAGCAGGGTCTGGTATGGTTTCAGATTGGATGGGGAACTCCATGTTGAGAGTCCTGCATTGCATCCCTTCCAACTCTACAATTTGGATCCCTTCCAACTCTACAATTCTATGATTAAGGCTTACGTTGATGATGTCAGTGCCACAGCCCTACTTTGAAATGTGTTCTGCATGTATATCCTGTTATTTGCTTGCATTCATATCCCACTTTCCTTCCATCGTGGAACCCAAGAGGGTATACATGTGGTTCCCAGGAAATCACCCATCCAGACATGGACAAAGCCTAGACCTTCTTAGCTTCAGCTAGGCAGTCGCCTTACAAGCCTCAATGCAGTCAAGGAAAGAGAATCCAGGCAAGCCAGCAGAAGACTCTGAATGACATGTAGAAGGGACAGAAACTTAAGTCTTTTTTCTTCCTACTCAAAGTATGCTATCCACACCCTGGATATAAGGTAAAGGTAAAGGACCCCTGGATGGTTAAGTCCAGTCAAAGGCGACTATGGGGTGTGGTGCTCATCTCGCTTCAGGCCGAGGGAACTGGCATTTGTTCACAGACAGCTTTCCAGGTCATGTGACCAGCATGACTAAACCACTTCTGGCACAATGGAACACCGTGACGGAAGCCAGAGCACATGGAAACACCATTTACCTTCCCGCCGCAGCAGTACATATTTATCTACTTGCACTTTGACGTGCTTTCGAACTGCTAAGCTGGCAGGAGTTGGGGCCGAGCAACAGGAGCTCATCCTGTTGTGGGGATTTGAACCGCTGACCTTTTGATCAGCAAGCCCAAGAGGCTCAGGGAGCGGGTGGCACTGTGGTCTAAACCAGGATGTAAAGCACATCACTGATATGAAGCATCGTTAAATGAATGCACATTTTGGGAAAGTATCACTAAGGCCTACGCTGAAATGTTTTCCGAGGATATTGGCTGTGGCCTTTTTTCAGCTTTTATACACACTTCCTTTTGAGCCCATGCAGAGGCATCTCTGCGCACACCTGCAGCTGCTGAACCAGGCATTGTTAAGCTGTCAAAACAAACAGTGTAGCAGAACACATGCTGCATCGGAATCTGCAAATCATCAGTACAAGGGACCACACCAAGGGCTGAGAATTCCCCCAGAGCCGACCAGCAGCTCCTCCAGCAGATGGACTTTATGAGCCCCAGAGGGAAAATAAGTAGAAGAGCATCTACAAGTCCCTGGTAAACATACACGCCAGATGATGCTGGAAAGAACAGAAAATAGCTGGAGGAAGAAAGCTCGGGGGTGAAACACTGCAACGTAACCAGTGGGGGAAATATGCTTTGTGTGAACAGCCAGCATTGCAAATTCATTCATCTGACTTTTGTCCTTTCCTTGTCATTTACTAGTTCCAAGACTGTCAGTTTTTTGGCGTTTGGAGTTTATAAACTAGTTCTGTCTTTTCTGTGGCCACAGTCCAGAGGAAAACTTTAGGAGAGTGGAATTGTTAGATCCTGCAGAATATCCCCACTACCACCAGAATTGCAATGTTCCTTGACATATCACAAACTACTTTGGAAACACCTTTGAGTTTCAGAAATGTTTGCCCTGATCTAGATAAGGATACCTGCTTCATAGTTTTTTTGAGTTGAGAACCAAGGGCAGAAATTGGACCCCCAATTTCTTTCCTCCAAAAAATATTTGTTTTCAGTTAGCTTCACATTTGAAGGCACATCAATTTGCACATCACCATCCTTAGTCCAGTGCAACTACAGGAGTCTAGAACAAGCCTCTTGAGCATAGGGATGCCTGTGTTTGGGTCAGATAAGACAACAGACCTCACCTGAGTGAGACCATGGTGTAGAGGGGAGATGGCCATCAATACAGCATGCACACACATACACCACTGGCACATGCAAGTAGCAGTCATGTGCTCCTGTACAAAACTACCCTTCAGTGTTTACAGGAGCTGGCATGCAATCCAACCACAGGAAAATGACATTTGCGATGTATTAAAATAAGAGATGTTGGAACCTGCAATGTGTACGATTTCTGAGCATGAGGCACAGAGGAATAGAAATCTGTTCACAGCATTTGGCATCAATGATGGACACGTCCACTTCAAGCAACTAGGCTACCTGGAAAAGGTAACTATTTACTGTTACTAATAGCCTTGTAACCGTACCTGGCATTGCCTTAAATGAGGTTGGGCAGAAAACTCGAGTTACCCTTCCTCTTGTGAACTCAGAGTGAACTCTTCCTTCGCTTTGGCTTCTGGAGAGCTCTTGTCATGGGCTAGAGACATGGCACAAATAGCAATACTATTTGCTTCTCTGTTGTTGTATGTAATCCTGAAACCTGTAGTTTAATTCTGCATATTTGGGTCAAGATATTTCCACAACGAGCCGATTTCAGGGATCAGAGAAATAAGAGCAGTTTTCTTACACACACACACACACAGAGGGAGAGAGAGAGAGAGAGAGAGAGAGAGAGAGAGAGAGAGAGCATGCAAAGGGGAGCAAGGGGGGAGCTGAGCCCTGCAACCTTATTATTATTATTATTATTATTATTATTATTATTATTATTATTATCCAGCTTTTACTAGAGACTCTTTTAACCTGACCCAATTCACATAAAAAGCTTCAACCTATGTCAAGGGAAAGACCTGGTTAGAAAAGGTTGGGAATCAGGAAAAGTCTTAAGGGAGGCAGGAATGAGAAGGAAAGAATAGGGACTGAGGACCAGAGCAGTACATAGAATCATGGAATTGTAGAGATGGAAAGGACCCCCTGCAGTGCTATTTGGTATGTCTAAGGTTGATAACAGGATATGGTTTTAACCCCCTACCCAATTTCAGCCTCTTTCTCTCTCTGCTACCTCAACACATCCTCAACACTCCATTATTCCTTTTTTTATAAAAGAAGTTAAGACCATGCAGAGTGTCAATGTGCTCTGATTTCCTTTCACTAGGGCAGCACTCAAGCCATCCAAGATGGTATCATTTAATACAGTCAGTATAGTGTAGTGGTTAAGAGTGGTAGACTCGTAATCTGGTGAACCGAGTTTGGTTCCCCGCTCCTCCACATGCAGCTGCTGGGTGACCTTGGGCTAGTCACACTTCTCTGAAGTCTCTCAGCCTCACCTCACAGAGTGTTTGTTGTGGGGGAGGAAGGGAAAGGAGAATGTTAGACGCTTTGAGACTCCTTCAGGCAGTGATAAAGCGGGATACCAAATCCAAACTCTTCTTCTTCTTCTTCTTCTTCTTCTTCTTCTTCTTCTTCTTCTTCATTTAGAGGCTTACATTTTCAAATACGAGTTGATGTGTTTTCTAGAAAGTCTAAACTAGATTCAAAGTGGGAATCTGTGATTAAGAGCATAAAAATCCCCATTTCCAATCCGGAGTCTATTTCCTCAGTGGGGATTTGAACCCAGGTCTCCCCCAGTCCTAGCCCAACACTTTTTAACCATTACACCACACTCTGCTCTCTGCAGAACAATAAAACCTGCTACTGTTGTTCCACATAATTACATAGAGATATAGGCACAAACTGTTTCACAGGGAAATGGGTGCTCGGGTCCCTCGAGGTTATATCTTAAATGCATGCCACCCTCTTAGCTGTGCCATCCCTCTGAGGCCTCCCCAATGTGTCATATCCTTCATAAAGCAGAGTTTAGGTGGAGAACCCCTGGAGGGCAGGGCATCCATGCCACCATTTCTTCCCAGTACCTCATAGGGCCCTAGGCAGTTTGCTCTTAGTAGAAAGCCCAACCCCAAAGCTAGGAGGAGATGCAACCAAGGAAGGCGTTTTACAATGGGAAAGGCGAGAGCAACAACACAGCTTCCCATCATTTCCATTTCCCAGCCGCAGTTGATATACAAGTCCAGCCCTACTCCTTGCCGGCCTGAGACAAGTATGTGAGAAATATGGACTCCCATCAGGAATGGTTGCAGAGGGTCCACTGGGAGGCTAAATGACAGGGGTGTATCAGTGGTTGTTAGCTATATGTTCAGAGGCAGAATACTAGGAAACCACAGAAGTGACAGGCAAGCTCTATGATGAATTCCCCATAGCTGGTTGGGCAGAGCTAGGTGAGACTTCATAGCCTTATTGAAGGGACGGAGAACCCTTTGCTGCCCGAGGGCTACATTTCCTTCTGGAAAACCTTCTGGAGTAAGGTTACCAGATTTTTATCAATGAATCCGGAGACACTTTTCAACTTCAATGGATTTTCTATGGGGACTGATTTGTAAATCCAGGGACTGTCCCTGAGAAATGGGGACATCTGGTAACCTTATTCTGGAGGCCACATGCCATCCAAAGCATGTATCACAGTTCAAGAAAACATTTGAACCAGAGAACGTCATTTGGAATCCTTCGGAGTGTGCAAAGGAAGGACAGCGAGAGATGTGGCTTGGGAGGATCCCAAGGTGAGAGCCAGTGTGGTGTAGTGGTTAAGAGCGGTAGTCTCGTAATCTGGGGAACCGGGTTCGCTTCCCCGCTCCTCCACATGCAGCTGCTGGGTGACCTTGGGCCAGTCACACTTCTCTCAAGTCTCTCAGCCCCACTCACCTCACAGAGTGTTTGTTGTGGGGGAGGAAGGGAAAGGAGAATGTTGGCCGCTTTGAGACTCCTTCAGGTAGTGATAAAGCGGGATATCAAATCCAAACTCCTCTTCTTCTTCTTCAAGGACCTGATTGAGAGCCCTGGGGGGGGGGGCACATTTGTTTCCTAGGCCTGAGGTTCCCCATCCCTGTCTTCTGGATCGGAATCACCTGCTTAACATTCCACAGGGATGTCACATTGAGGGATCAGTTCAGAGGACAGGAAGCCTCTGCAGCTTGGCTGTCCTCTCAGCTGTCAAAAGAGTCAGTCCTTGAAAAAGTTCCACACAGACATGCCCTTGCTGGAGGCAAGGGCCACCAGACAGCCCAAGTCCTTAAGCAGACAAGAAGGTAGCTATGGGGACAGACTCTAACTGCAGGTTAATATTTGCCTTCCACAAAAGCAAACTTATAAATCCCACTGGGTTTATCTGCACTTCCAAGGTTTGTTTGCTCATTAACAAGAATATTCAGCTGCTTTTCCTCCAAGTGACACAGATAAATGGCTATGCAGCTCCCACATCCTCTTCTTTCCTCATCCATCCTTGATGGCTTGAGTTTGCCAGTGCTGTCCATCTCCACGTAAGCCGAGTGGCAATGCTGCTAAAAATGGACTGCAGGGCTCCTGCTCAACCCTCAGCATGGCAGAGGACATGCTTTGGCCTCTGGTTGCCATTGGTGTGGTGGCAATGCTGTTGCCCGCTGCCTGTTGCTTTCGCTGGTGCTAACCTGCGTGCCACCTCCAACTGATTTTTTGTTGCAGTACTCGGGTGCCAAGCTGTTTGCTGTGCACTGGGAAAAGGAGGTGGGGCCCAGAGTCAGAACAGTGCATATGTGGGGGACCAGTGGCAAGGCCAAGGGTTTATGGAAATGATATACAATGAATTGAAAAAGATGTTTAAACTGATCATTTCCCAAAACCCGAAGCCTTGGGGGGGGGGGAGATAATAGGGATGGAGATTCTCCAAAAGCTGAGTAGCCATTTTCTTTGTATGCAACAACTGCAGCTAGAACTTTAGGTGGTCAAAAATAGAAAGATGAAGAGACTTCCGACTAAGGAAGAACGGCTTATGAAATTGACGGACTATGCAGAAATGGCGAAACTGGGTGCTAAAATAAGAGGGCAAACTGATCTTTTAATAAAAAAATGGAGACCATTGGTGGACTACCTACCAAATTATCATTCTTATATGAAAACATATGCAGGATTTGAGCAACGGAAGAACATAGAGAATGGATTTGGGAGGGGGTAGAAAAATGTGCTTTAATGCAGCTAATTAAGGGGGAATAAAAATAAACACCAGGGAAGGAGGGACAGGAAGCCAGGAAGAAAATGTATAACAACAACAAAAAAGATATATATGATTGGAGTTGTGTAATAATTTGGAAGGTTTAATAAAAATCATTATTAAAAAACCAGAAACGTCTGCCTTGCATGTGTTTGCCATGCAGCTGATGCCTCTGACACACACACACACACACAATATATATATATATATATATATATGCACTGCTGCCATTACAGTCCCTGCAGTCCTGCCAAGCAGATGAACCTGGAGAAGCAGGCAGCCTGAAATAGCTGAGATTGTGCAGCTGATATGCTCTGCAAACAGCCTTTCCCTTTGTAGAAATTGTTCATTACCATGCTGTACAGGAAGGGATGCAGTCTTCTTCAATGAACGATGGGTGTTGGCGGGCCTTGACATTGAAGAGGGGAAGAAAGAAATCAAACCATACAGTGCTGTCCCTGAAGGAATCTTCCTCCGTTTCAGTTGGGTATGATGCAGCATAAAAACACCAGCTATATTGGGCAAGTCTACACAGGTACAGCTTGTGTGTGCATGCCAGCATGCTCACAGCAAGGAAGGGCTTCAAAAAAGGATCTCTGACTTCCAGAGTCGCTGTAACAATTGGCGATCTCTCATCTCAAAGCAAAGATGCACGTAGTGCTGGTTATCAGCACTGCTCGAAGTCGTGTTAGTTCAAATTTAACCGCAGGGATGCAAACATGGCAGGCAGTACCAGAAACTTGAGTTTTGTGCACCAAGGATCAAGTGTCCATCAAAAAGCATATTGCATGCCTCAAAGAACTCTGAAATCGACACTCTTCCGATCTTCCGATTGAAAGAACCATCGTTCTGGCAGGAACTCTCAGAATGAATTGCACAATACTTCATAAAAGGAAAAATCACTTAAAACATCATGATAATGTAATGCAGAACTGGTAACACTGCTGTATGTACCAATCATCAATAGCAGATCAGAATGGCAACCACAAATCTTTATCTCCATCTGGTCAGAACCATTACATTTCTAATCGCCTCTCTTCCATGTTGGAACTCAAGGCATCACACACAGGCAGTTTCTATCCCCAAGTACTGTTTGGAGCCAGAACTCCTTGGTTGCATCATGTACCTTCACCCAGATGTAGTGCATAAAGTGAGTGGAGGTTGCTCTGTGTTTACTTCCAATATAGTGTTTTTACTCCACTTTTTGCTAGCCCTGCCTAGAGTGGATCCTAGTGGAATTCACAAGGGGATTACAGCCCATTAGAGGACTATCACAGCAGGAAAATACATTAAAAGGTCAGGAAAGACTTTGACCGGCTAAGATGATGTGTCAGGAGAGAGGAAAGTCTAAGGAAAATTCACAGCCTAAAGGGAAGAGCAGACTTGACTATCAAGAGTCTCTTTCAAGGAATGCAACAACAATGCTAACAAATATTGCTGGGAATCTGCTAGGAATATGTCAGCTCCTTACACCTCAGAGCCTGCCATATTTATGGCTCTAGTGATTGGTCCTGCTGCTCTGGTTCCTGTGCACTGACACCCATCCCTCACTACCCTCTACCATCCTGTCAGTACTTCCTTCCCCATCCCTCGCTTGCCCCGGTGTGTCCCAGTCCCAGCTACACCCCTCGCCGAGATCCTCTTCTGCCTTGCCTGTCATCCTGCCAGTTCATGACAACCAGATATCACGGTTGGACCCATGAAAAGTAGGCATGTGGACTGCAGACTGAGAGGGCTCTGCAAGTTTTTGAAAAGTAACCATCTGCATGGAGCCCTGGTTTTGGCTTTTTAAAAGGAATGTATCATGAATAAAGAAGTGACTCAATTTTGAGCACATTAACTTCCCCACATTCCTTTGAGATTTGTGGATTTGGTGTATTTTGCTGTTTGGTAGTACAGAAAACACACATTTGCAAGGGAACATTTTCATCACTGGACCTTCTGCATTTGAAAGTGTATGCTCACCAACCAGGGACTTCATATCCTTTTCCACAGAAGGGCATCATAGGAGAGATAGCACAGTATTTCTAATAGCTATTTGCCCACCTTGCCCTTGAATATGCCACTGTCAAATGCACAATAAAACACATACTTTTGCTTCCCATAATCATTCCTCTTTCTAAACAGCTATATGATCCCTAAACAGAATCCCCAGCAAGCCACAACAGAACTCTTGGTAATCATGAAATGCTCAGGTCAACTCACTTGATGGGGAAACATATGATTCCACCACAAAGAAAACTCTTCCATGTACCCAGGAGAGCAGCGAAGAGATCTGTCAGAAAACCTGAATAAAGCCAGGAGATTATTTTGGATTCACACCCTTTTATAACTCAGTTACCAATTTAAACAGATATTTTGGGCTCTGCCCTGACACACAGATGTGTCTGTGGGCTTTCTCCAATGACTATTCAGAGCAGACCCTCTGATATTAATGGACCTAGTCATTATGGGTATGACTAACATTGGTACGAGTCTGTATTTTGCTTTTTATGGTATTTTTATTTTGAAATCACTCCCCCTCTTTCTCTTATTTACTTTGTAGTATTTTTGTTGTTGCTGACCAGTTGTTTTAAATTCTTGCAACCTTGATGCAATCAGGCTCTCACCAACTGAGCTGGTTGGTGTTTTAGTTCTTTGTTTAGTTATTGTTGATTTTAAAATACCTGCTTTTACATTGATAATTTAAATCTTTTATTTAAACCGCTCAGAGTTTTTCCTACAGTATGCATTTTGTTAAAATAATAATAATAATAATAATAATAATAATAATAATAATAATAATAATAATTTATTTGTACCCCGCCCATCTGGCTAGGTTCCCCCAGCCACTCTGGGCGGCTTCCAGCCGAATATTTAAATACAGTAATGCATCAAACATTAGAAGCTTCCCTAAACAGGGCTGCCTTCAGAAGTCATCTAAAAATCCGACAGTTGTTTATTTATTTTACATCTGATGGGAGGGCATTCCACAGGGCGGGCGCCACTACCGAGAAGGTCCTCTGCCTGGTTCCCTGTAACTTCGCTTCTTGTAGTGAGGGAACCACCAGAAGGCCCTCGGTGCTGGACCTCAGTGTCCGGGCAGAACGATGGAGGTGGAGACACTCCTTCAGGTATACTGGACAGAAGCCGTTTAGGGCTTTAAAGGTCAGGATCAACACTTAGAATAAAAAACCCAAATAGACTCCCTTCATCAGTGGCAGATTTTGGTCTCCCAAATGGAGCCTTTTTGTGCTCCGTTCAACATCACTGTTTGAGCGCCCCCTGTGGTACCTGTGTCCAGTGCAACTACCCTACAAATGCCTCTGCCCTCATGCCTGACAGCTGTCCATAATGCCTGAGAGTGATGGGGGTTGCAGAAGGCTGTTTTCAGCTACCGGTACTTTACAAGCTGAAATTTACTTTCATCTCTCTTACAACCTCACTTAGAAAAGGTACAGTTCTAATGCATTCTCACCTTATTCCAGTAAAATAATAATAATAATAATAATAATAATAATAATAATAATAATAATAATAATAATTTTATTTATATGGTGCCCATCCAACTAGTATGCCCCAGCCACTCTGGGCAGCTCCCAACAAAATAATTAAAACATGAAACAATAAAACTTCCCATGCTTATCCATGCTCATTTAAGGCTGTCTTTTGTATGTCAGATGGACTCTTCGGTATAAGTATATGTGACATTATAATTTCCTTTTGACAGAAGAATGACAATTTGTATTTCCTGGGTTTCCATGTGACAACTCACAGTAAAATTTGTAAAACTGACCATTAATTCCCCAGGAACAGATTTAAATTCTGTGGGCCCCCAACACTGGGTATATATATTCCAATTTTCTTTTAAAAAAAAAATATATGATTTTATTGATACATCAGGACAACAACAACAAAACAATTTTCTTGCTCCAATCTTCCCGTTGATCATCTGGGCATCCTGATCTTCCACTGAATCATTGAATCGGCAATGAAAGAAGAGGCATAAGAGATGCAGGGGACACTGGGAAAATTCACAGCTATTTCCATTGCCATATTTGAATCTTTCAACAACAAAGGGTATGTGTGTGTGGCATATACTCCTGTTTGGACCAAATGGCTGTTCCCATTCCCCAAGTGGTTTTCAGGTCTCTGGTGGAGGTGACTATACAGGCACAGCGGAAAAGGAGGGAACATCTGGAAACTGTAAAACCAGGGGAAACAAACCAAAGTTAACTTGCTTCATTATGCACAGATACTGGTGAGGTAGCTTGACCCAGTATTCTGCTAGCTGAAGATCCCATACTCCAGTTCTGCTGATCATGAGATGAGAGCTCCTCTCTTCACCAGACTTCTGTTTCGGATCTTAGCAGCTGGTGGACTACATGTCATAAGCATAAGCGTTCCTGACTTTTCCAAAGAGGTTTCCTCCATCAGGTGAGGTCCTTTCTGCACAAAAAGTTGGGTCTTCTGCATCTTGGCCTTTCTGTCAGCGTCCTCTGTGCACCGATTACCTTCTTCTTTAGACATGTGATCCTACAGGAAAAGAAATAAGAATAAATGGTCAGTTTGCTATGGAAACCATTGTGCTATTAAAAAAAAACAATGGAACTACACATTCTTTCTCCCATTGACAAAGGCACTTAACATTTGACAGATGAAATAAATTATATATGTGTTTCATTTTGACATGCATGGCTCTTGCTTTAGCAGAACAATCCACTTCAATAGCAAGACTCTGGAGGGCTAACTCTGACCTCAGCTTGATATTGAACAGCCACCAAACATATGGTCGTAGAAATCGGGGATGGACAGCTGTATATTCTATCCAGGGGGATCTGTTGGAGAAAATCTGTCAGAGGAAGCATTCTGGCTATGAGCAGGGCCAAAGTCAGTGACTGGCAGGTCAGAGGCCTTTCTCTTTCTTTCATCCCTGTTTTCCCCCCTCCTTCTGCTACCTTAGTACAGTGGTACCTCAGTTTACGAACAGCCCAGTTTACGAACTATTCAGTTTACAAACTCTGCAAAACCAGAAGTAGTGTTCCAGTTTGTGAACTTTACTTCAGTCTATGAATGAAAGCCAAATGGTGGAAGGGCACCGGCAGCGGGAAGCCTCATTAGGGAAAGTATACCTCGATTTAAGAACGGATTTGGTTTAAGAACGGACTTCAGGAACAGATTAAGTTCGTAAACCGAGGTACCACTATATTCCAAAATTGTATCCATCGATGCACCTACCTGTCTGTGTTACCATGTATCCACCTATGTATCTGTATCTATGTATCCATCTATGTGTTGATTTATGTATCCATATTAACTATGTATTAGTGATGTATGGAAGTGAGAGCTGGACCATAAAGAAGGCTGATCGCCGAAGAATTGATGCTTTTGAATTATGGTGCTGGAGGAGATTCTTGAGAGTCCCATGGACTGCAAGAAGATCAGACCTATACATTCTGATGGAAATCAGCCCTGAGTGCTCACTGGAAGGACAGATCCTGAAGCTGAGGCTCCAATAGTTTGGCCACCTCATGAGAAGAGATGATAGTGTTCTCAAAGCTACCAGCATGAGTTTGACCAAACTGCGGGAGGCAGTGGAAGACAGGAGTGCCTGGCGTGCTCTGGTCCATGTGGTCACGAAGTGTCGGACACAACTAAACGACTAAACAACAATAAACATATCTATGTATCTATGTATCTAGCTATGTATCTCTGCATGTTTCTATGTATCTAGCTATCCATCTGTCTTCTACTTCTTCCTTACCAAAAGGCCTGATCACTTGCAGAGGGCTTTTGAAATTAGGCTGAGGGCCAGATAAAATTAGGCAGAAGGTCCCATGTAGCTCTAGGGTTGCAGAGAGCCCACCTGTGACCTAGACTATGCAGTGAACTAGACATGATAGTGGCAAAATTGGTGTGTTAGAAGCAAGATGCTTCTTAATTCCTATAAACTGTGTGCTTTAAAGAGCAGGCAGAGGGAGCTTGCATAACCCTTTCCCCAGATGTGATTTTCCTCCTTGGAGCCACCAGCCCTGGTCTGGCTCCAATTCTGGAAGGGAAGATGCAACTTCAAAGTGAGGGGACATGGAAATAGAAAATCTCCCATCACTTTCTTTCACCCTTTACATCACCACCTTCCATTTACAGGAATCTGAATTCAAACAGATGGGTAATGTCACTATAGTGGTTGGGTTCATAGGTTTCGAACCAGGTATTACAATGCCATAGATTAGCACCACAGCTACAAGCTTTAGCCTTGGCCTTCTCCTTGCCATTGCATGCTGGCTTGAGTGCTGAGGTCCTGGCTTGTATTAGGTTAGGTCTGAACTGGGAAACTCAAGCTGAATATGGTTTAAGGAACTAGGAATATAAACCAGGATCTAAAGTACAAGTAGCATCCAAATCATGGCCAATGTGTAGAGGGAGACTGAAACACCCTTATGAAAATGGGCAGATGCAAGTGTATCCATAGAGCACATTTTAACTAGATTTCACAGTCAGCTGGGACTAATTAATTAGGAGAAACAGAGCAGCACATATTATATAGGAGCACCTGTTATGCCAGAATACTTATCATGTATGATAATGGCAGACAAGCTTGTAAGCGGCAGAAGTTTCATTCTGAGCAACCCTAACTCACAAAAGGCAGAATTTTCACAAGAGGGAGTGATTCCTTGACCGAATTGGATTCATGAGCAGTGTTCGAAATTCGCCAGGCACCAGGCACATTTTGCACCTGGCTATCAGCCACTTGTGACCAAGTGAAGATGCCTGGGTACCAGGATGGCACCTGATGTCTCCACCATCTGGAGGAGCATGCCTGAGGATCCTTGAATCTGGCCTGTTTTCATACATAAGCAACACATCCTGTAGAATTCTATCTGTTTTATTTTCTCTGCACAATCAGAATGAATTTCAGGAACCAAAATGTCATATTGGAAAATACAACTTTCGATCTGCCTGGCCCCCCAAATGGCAACGGCATTCTGTTTTGGCAACTGTAACCCTGGTTTAAGAAGCCATTTGGCACCTAGCTTATGTCTGAGTTTCTAACACTGCTCATGAGGGAAGGAAATATAAGAGCAAATTAAAAAGCAGGCAGTTCCTTAAAAAAAAATACATCGTTGTTAAACCCAGATACAGATGCTTATTGACAACATCCTAATGAAGAAGCAGGTCAAGGCTCCTGAATTCTCCATTTTACGTCCAAAAAATCACTGGTGTAGTTGTGACCTTATATCTCCTCTGTCCTCTTACAGATTCATGAATCACGCAGAATTAATTTTAATGCTAACGGATTACGTCCTAATGTGCTTAACAACTATTCTTCCATTTCCATTCTTTTCATTTTCTTACATCCTCGAAAACAGCATTATTAAAAGCACTCTAGTGCTGCAGCACTGAAGCTCTATTCATTCATTGGGTGGGGCGGGGGGGGGGAGATACACAGAGTAGCAGGATTGTGAGAATGAGTCCATAAATGTGGCTTGAGAAATGCCAGACTGGAGGAAGTGGGCGGGGTTGGGGGCGAGAATCTATCCTCTCCCCCCCCCAACCATTTAAAACACCATATCCAAACAAAAGGCTACTTGAAAAATGTTGGGCTAAATCTGTATCAAACTATATTCCAAATGTGTTACGCAGTTTTGGAGTGGCACGTTTTATCAGTAGAACGAAATGAAAAGAACAAAGTTTATCTCGGACTAAGCTGTGTATTTATTTTTTTGAAAAAATAAAATAAATAAAAAATTACGAAACTTAATAAATATTCAGCCAGAAACTGTAAACACAATCCTTATGAGAATTAGTTCCAAGGAAAGTAGAAACCAAGAGAGGCAGTTTTGTCTAAACTGGCACGGAGTACGGGACACGCTGACTGTGTCGTTCCCCTAGAAACATTAGATTAGAAATAAATGAGACTTTGCCCCAGGATGCTAACACGAAATGACTGGCCACAACCACGTGGCCCTAGTTGGCACTTCCTTTCTGTTGCCTGGAAACAGCATGCGCTTGACAGAAGATGATAAACAGAAGGCCAGAGGGAAGAGGTTCTGCTTTGCCACTGTGCTCAGTAGAACTAATTCTGGGAGGGAAAGCTGAATTAGGAATGGGTGGTGGTGAAAAAGGAAATTAGCTTGGACAAATAACCGCTGCGCACACTCCCTCGCAGGCGAAACAAGCGGGCTCTGTTATGCTTTTAGGGGCTAACAAGACATACCTTCCAGCATCTGGGCAATGTTTGACCAGCGTGAAGCCAGAGGCCAGAAACTTCAACACTTGGACACAGTTGTGTCTGCCTATAAGTATACCTGGTTTCTTGTTGCACGCCTCAGTGGTAGGATTTAAGATGCTGAAAAATTATTTGGGTCCTAGTTTTCAATCGGCACTGCTTTTGCCATTTGGTTGGTGATCTGACTTAGGTGGTCCAAGACAAGGGGCTATCTCCCTTTCACTTTCCTTGTCACTTACTGGTAGAGAGTTTTGCTCTCTCTACTCCCCACCCACCTCTCTGCCTCACTCTGAGGAAAATGGATCCTTCCTCAGTGCCCGTGCTCTAGAAATTATCATTTAAATTGCAGCTGGACTCAAAAGTCACTTTAGCAGTTTTGATTTTATTTCGCTGATTTTTTTTTTTTTAAGGAATTCCTAGCCACTGTGGAAAAAATGGCAGTGGTGCAGACATTATTCCTGACCACCTCACCAAAAAATGTTTCATCCTGAGGAAGGACTCCCCCTAGTTATGACAGGATGAAATTGTCTCAGTGAAGAAGCGGCTCAAAGCAACCTGCCCAACTATTAACAGTGAATTACGTCTGTCCTATAACTGTGACGGGTAGCGATACATCCTGGGATTATCACCACTGCTTTATTCATTGAGCTTTTTAATGTCACTTTACACAAGCATTTCCAAATAGTGCCAGTGGTGATCTTTCCCTCCATGGCTCCTAGCTCCACAGCTGCGGCAGGGAGCGTCTATGCCAACCGAGGTGCAGGAGTGATGAAAAGATCAGTCTCCCCACCAGCATTTACTGCCTTCACAGTGAGAACTGGGCTCTCCTGCACCTTTAATTGGCTAAGGAGAAACAAGATATGGATCTGCCTATTCCATATTAAGTAGATATCTAATTGGGACACGGGTGGAGCTGTGGGTTAAACCACAGAGCCTAGGACTTGCCGATCAGAAGGTCAGCAGTTCGAATCCCCGTGACGGGGTGAGCTCCCGTTACTCGGTCCCAGCTCCTGCCAACCTAGCAGTTCGAAAGCACGTCAAAGTGCAAGTAGATAAATAGGTACCGCTCCAGCGGGAAGGTAAACGGCATTTACCTTTACCTTTACCTTACATATCTAATTGGGCATAGAAAGGCTGAACCCGTATCTATCTCCATTCTCATATGGCAAATTCAGTGATAAGCCTGTTTTACTCCATGTTTCCCTAAGAATGGCAGAGGCTGGGAAATTTAAAGCCAACCTTGGCACAGCCGTTCTTTTCTTTTGTTTTCTAACTCTGCAAGCTGGAAAACAACACTGTTACTTCCTGCTTTAGTATTTGAGCTAGTGCAAATATTTCTCAATGAGAGTAATAAACATGCCTCTATACACACGCCCGCCCCTCTTACGGTTCTTTGCACAAGGGGGTGCAATGGCAGTGTGCGCAGCTTTTGAAGTTTCCCTGGGCTCCTAAGTATCCTGCTGCAATCAAAGCCCCATAAAGAGCAGAATTATCACAGGCCCTGCGCAGAAAGCTGTTACCTGTTATCTCACCCTCTCAGGTAATGTTGCTCCTTCTGCGGCTTGTTTGAAAGTGTGTTGCCAGGAGAGATCAAAGCTCTTTCCCGAAATGCCCCACCCAGGCTCAAACGTAGGTGCCAAGCAGCCTTCCAACAGGGACACAGGAATGCCGCTGTGGAAGTCAGGATTTCAAATCCAGAGATGGCAGTAATAAATCTTTAGCCAGTTTTTTACAAGTCAAGCGTTTTCTGCCTCGGAACGAAGTACAGTCATAGCAAAAATGTGAGCAGATGCCAAGATCCAGGGTGGGTGGAAATGTCTGCATACCACCATCACTACCGCTGCTGCAAAAAAATGAAAGGTTGTTTGCGGCAACTTTTTGCCCCAATTGTCTCCCATTTGGAGTTGTTATCCCCAGTATCCCAGCCTTGGAGATAGCAGTAGCTGCTGCTTCCCTTCCCATGAAAAGAGCCCACAATATACTGCAGCAAGGAAAGGGAAATGGTTCCTTGTCCCTACTATAAGTTAAGAAAACTTGGAAGTCTTCTCAAGAGCCACTTGCTGCTGCCCATAAGATTCTGAATCTTTCTGGGAACCGCTTAGGGAGACGCAAGTAGCAACAAACATTAGTGCAGCACTAAACTGATGCCAGCTAAATTATTTGTTTTATTTCTGAAATTTGTATACCACATTCTCCTCCAAGGAGGTATACATAGTTATATCCACACAACAACCATGTGAGGTAAGTCAGGCTGAGGTGGAGCAGCTAACACAACGCCACCCAGTGAGCTCAGTTCCGGCAATCCTCTCAGGTGGGCGCCATTGCCATTACAGTGGTACCTTGGGTTAAGAACTTAATTCGTTCTGGAGGTCCGTTGTTAACCTGAAACTGTTCTTAACCTGAAGCACCACTTTAGCTAATGGGGCCTCCCGCTGCATCACCACCACACAATTTCTGTTCTCGTCCTGAAGCAAAGTTCTTAACCTGAGGTATTATTTCTGGGTTAATGGAGTCTGTAACCTGAAGTGTCTGTAACGCGAGGGAGAACAAGGGAGGCATTCATGGTGAGTCCTGACACCTCTTTTTCTAGAAAAATATCAGTAGCAGTAGTGTTTCCATGAGAACCCTTCTCCAGGGGAACTGGGCGACAGGTTCCACATCCCTGGCCAATATGAAAGAGTACCACGCACAATTATTTTATTGGATTTATAGACCAAACCTTCCTCCGTCCCATTTCAAACAGCAAGCAGAATGTGCTTGTACATTTACGCACCTACATCTGGATTGAGCTGAGTAAAGAAGAGAGAGAACCGAGAAGCACATAGCATCCTTTATCGGTGGAAATCAGGCTTATAAACCTCAAGTTACTGCTTTCTGGCAAGGAGGGAAGCTTGGTTACCCAGCAATTGAAAACTCCCAGAAACACACAGTGAGGCTAAATGATTCAGCCAATGGCCCACACATGCAGCGAGGCAACAGGGTCTCCAGGGTCAAAGAGTCCTGGCCTCCAACCCCCACGTTCTTCTTCTCTAACCCCCGAGTCACAGAGATTCCCTCAGGCCATAAGAGGAGGCGGCATAAACTGCTAGAGTTGGAGCTGGCCTCCGTACAAGGGCACAAGCTGTAAATGTGCAAATTCCACCTCAAGCAGCGGGACAGGAAGACATCCCTATCCAGAGAAAACAGAGAAAGGACCAAGAATAAAAACAATAATAATGTGGATCTAGATCTATCTGCTTGTCACAAAGTTCTCCTGTTCCTCCACCTCCTTCTATTAGTTCAGCAAAGCATGCGCTCCCTCTTCAGCACAGGGTGTTTTTCTCTGATTCAGGAGGAGGGGGAAACCCTCTTGCTGGGACTTGGAATTTTGTTTATCGGCAACTGCAAAACTGTGTGGGCAGAAAAACAAAACAGGAAAGGAAACGATTCTGGCAGTTTTCACCGTACAACATCCCCCTGGCAGCAATTAAAACTGAAAAGCCCCCCTCCCCTTAGCTGCTTTATTTTAAAAAGGCACCCCTTAATCTTGGTTCTGAGTGCAGCAGAACTATTTCCCTCCCTTTTGGTGACAGAACAATAAGGAAGCAAGCAAGCTACAGAACAAAGCTACCTCTACGAAGTAGCAATGCAAGATTTAGAGTCTATTAGTAAGTCAAAGCTTACTTTCCACCATATCTGAGGGCAGCTTTAGGGAGATTAAACATTTGGGTTAACTCACTTCCCTGGCATTCTGTTTGCAAGTTTGCAATGCATTCATGTGAAGCCAGCAGAACGAAATTTCTCTCTCACACACACACCATAATTCCAGCTTAGTTCTGAATTCACCTGCTTTTAAAGGGGTGGGGTGGAAAAACAGAACTCCAGTGCCATTTTAGAAAGGTCCAGCAACACAACAAAACACAGCACAGCACAATACAATACAATATCTTCTTCATGGCTGGAGATGTTGGAAGGAAAGTTCATGTCAAGTTCAATATCTTGTGGTGTGTGAAAAGTTTGATCCTCCTATCCAAGGGGATCCAAAAATATGTAGAACTCAAGGTAATGCATCACCTGGCTTGAGCATTGTGAAGTCATGGAACGGTCCAAGCATCCACATCAAAAAGTTCACAGTAAGGATTAGGAATACAGGTGAAATTCAACTCAATTCACACCTATCTATGAACTTTGCCATTTCTGAAACAATATGAGAACCTAAACTGAGTCATCCTTCAAAATTCACAGCCATTTGAATTTTTCAATCAACCAAAGTTTTCAAAACAAACCCAAACATACATTAGGGAAAAGTGATGGGATACAGGTGTGCTGTGGTGTAAACCACTGATGCTTGGGCTTGCCGATCAGAAGGTCGGCAGTTCGAATCCCTGCAACAGGGTGAGCTCGGTCCCAGCTCCTGCCAACCTAGCAGTTTGAAAGCATGTCAAAGTGCAAGTAGATAAATAGGTACCGCTCCAGTGGAAAGGTAAACAGTATTTCCATGCACTGCTATGGTTTTGCCAGAAGTGGCTTAGTCATGCTGGCCACATGACCCAGAAAAACTGTCTGTGGACAAACGCCAGCTCCCTTGGCCAATAAAGCGAGATGAGCGCCGCAACCCCAGAGTCATTTGCAACTGGACTTAACTGTCAGAGCATAAAAATTGCATATATCAGTGAAAATAGCATACAATAATGTGTTATGGTAGGTGATATAATATGTGGACATTATTCAAAGCGGCATATGAAAATGTGTTTATTAGGAGGAATGCACACTAAAATACTAGCAAATTGCTGCAGGACTGAATTTAAGATGGGAAAATTGAGAAATAGAGGGAACCAAAACTGACAGACCCTTCCATCCCTAGTCAGGAGTCTATGAAAATGGATAGTTCTCTGCTTGACTGGGATTTAAATCTCACATAGGCTATTATTGGAAAGTTGACTGACTAGAAAGTGGCTAAAGAAATCAGGGAGAAGAAAAAGGTGAGCTGAAGGAACGGGGTAGAGCAATCAGTGCACTGATTTTCACGGACCTGAGGGAAGGGTAAGCGGAGGAGACAGGAGCCTGGGGAACAGGTTTGGGGATTGCAAGCTATGGAACCAAGGAGATATAATTTTGGCACGTCTACCCCAGACACGCGGGACGCAGGTGGCGCAGTGGGTTAAAGCCTCAGCGCCTAGGACTTGCCGATCGAAAGGTCGGCGGTTCGAATCCCTGCGGCGGGGTGTGCTCCCGCTGCTCGGTCCCAGCGCCTGCCAACCTAGCAGTTCGAAAGCACCTCCGGGTGCAAGTAGATAAATAGGGACCGCTTACCAGCGGGAAGGTAAACGGTGTTTCCGTGTGCGGCTCTGGCTCGCCAGAGCAGCGATGTCACGCTGGCCACGTGACCCGGAAGTGTCTCCGGACAGCGCTGGCCCCTGGCCTCTTAAGTGAGATGGGTGCACAAACCCAGAGTCTGTCAAGACTGGCCCGTACGGGCAGGGGTACCTTTACCTTTACCTTACCCCAGACATGCAGAACTTGTGGCACTCCAGATGTTGTTGGATGACAACTCCCATTAGCCCCAGCCTGCTAATGTCAGGAATGACAGGAGTTGTGATTCGACAACATCTGGAGGGCCACAGTTTCCTCACCATTGGTCTGGAGACTCCTAAGATGGAATCCTGTGTCTAAGAGCAGCACTGAAGGGAGAATTCTGCCAGCTGTTACAGCATTACTGCGGCATTTCTCCTGTCAGTCGCAAGAAGGGCACTGAAGGGAAGGAAGGAGAAAGATACGGAAACCCACATCAGTGTGAATTTCTTCAGCTACAGGTATCCGGCCTTATTTTTATTAGGTAGTAAAAATGTTTGTAGTGCCTATGTTTGCTTTTTAGGCAACAAAATCAGAATTTTGATCTCTAGAGTTGGGTAGTTGCCTCTTAGCAGATGTAGTTTTTGGCAGCTATTTTAAAACCTTATCCAGAAATCGATTGCTGGGCACTCACTGACCATTGGCTAAGTGCAAGATCATATTATATACATTGCTCAGTGTACAAATCCTATTTGACAAGCAAGGAGAGGTCATTCAAACGCCAGGCTGGAAGAAACTTAAGCAAACTCTTTATTTCCCAGGACACCTTTGGCTAGCAATTAGTTAATAAGTAACCATGTCCCAGACAGGTGCTGTCGGCTAAGCTTTAGGAGTTCTTGTTTGGATGAAAGGTGAGTCATTTCCCTTTTATGTTGGTAAATGAATTATGTGTCATGGAAAAGACAGATCCTTTTAAGAAGGCAGCAGTAACTTTTTACACACTCATCTAATACTTTCGCATACAAATTTCACAGTGAGTGATGAATGGGAATTAAATTTTACAATAGAGCTTTGGCTCCATAAGGAAGGATGAAAGGAAACATCCAATTGGATCAGAACCCAATCTCCAGTTCATGTTTTTGGATGTCCTTTATTAACCCAACAAATAGGAACCGGGTTATGTGCACATTTGTGACGTTTTCACAGACCCTACATGTGCCACCATTGCTTTGTGATTTGCTTGGACCTTCACAGAGTCAACTATACAGTCACTAAACAGCAGCATGGTTTTATTACCATGTGAGCAGACTTCCCACCCACAAACAACACCGTCCCAGTACTGTAAAAGCATAGGGGTCTGCACCTACCACCATGATTATCTTGTCATACAAAATGGTGTCCCAAAAGATTTAGCTAACTTGTGCTGAAGATATGATGAATTCCCCTTCACAACGCCCCACCAAAGTGCCCGTCTCCTGCCAGTAGCTTCAAATCAGGGCAGAACCAGCACCTTGCTATTCCTGGATGTGATGATGACCCATCATTCGGGCAGCCCTCTACTTACCGCAGGTTTTTAACCTCTCAAACTCTTTGCTTGGATCTGTGCCCCTTCCCCAGCCGCCATGTAAGAGCAGGAGCAAGGAATGCCAGTCAAGCTGTCCATTTTTGTATCCCCCTATATATGGTGGAGGAAGAGCCTGAACAATTCTGTTATTAACCTGAGATGTACGCTGCAACCATCTCTGGAAACCCCTAATGCTCTCTAGCATGTTTGTGTGCATGACTAAAATTGCCATCAGACTCTGTTTCAGAGACTACTCTGCACATTTTTCAAATGAACACCTTACTCGGTGGAGAAGCAGGATTACGGTGGCAAGCCCTGGTCCTCTTTCTAGCGTAGACATGTTCATAAGACTCTCTGCATAGTCCCTACCTACATACAAACTGCATGCATAGCCAGGGCTGTGTTTCTTAACAGGGTTCCTTGACATGCCATACTGTGTACAAAGTAAGCATGTAGGGATTGCATGGATGGTCCTGGCTGGGGACTTTACTGTTGCAATCCTGTCATGTTGCACACATTCACTTAATTTTATCCTATGACCCGCCCTGAGACCTGCGGGTATAGGGCAGTATTCAAATCAAATCAATCAATCAATAATGTGTAACGAACATTGGAAAGTTGATAACCTTTGGTGGAGAAGACGTTTTATTTAGCCAGCTTCCATTTTTACCCCTTCCCCATAGTGAATGTTCCTTTACTCTCATATTCAAAGACAGGAAGAACAGCAGGCTTCGTTGCCGTATAGCCATTTATTATAACCCTTTGCATTTTTATTTTTATTTTACTGTAGGCATACCCAACCTTTTCCACTGATACACATGCACGGTAGATGTGAGCTTGGAACTTCATTCCTATTTTACAACACATATACCATTATGCGGACGCAGGTGGCACTGTGGGTTAAACCACAGAGCTTAGGGCTTGCCGATCAGAAGGTCGATGGTTCGAATCCCCACGACGGGGTGAGCTCCCGTTGCTCGGTCCCTTCTCCTGCCAACCTAGCAGTTCGAAAGCACATCAAAGTGCAAGTAGATAAATAGGTACTGCTCTGGCAGGAAGGTAAACTGTGTTTTCGTGCGCTGGTTCGCTAGAAGCGGCTTAGTCATGCTGGCCACATGACCTGGAAGCTGTACCTTCCAATAAAGTGAGAAGAGCGCCGCAACTCCAGAGTCGGCCACGACTGGACCTAACGGTAAGGGGTCCCTTTACCCTTTACCTTTATACCATTATGGATATATTATCTTATCTTAATATTATCTTATTATCTTATCTTAATACCGTATTTACTTGAATCTAATGCTCACCTCTGTTTTTTGCCAAATGACGTTGCGATAATTAAGGTGCGCATTAGATTCGACGACGCATTTACATTCGCCAGCAAATACTATTTTTGGTTTTGAGGTTCTGATAACTGAGGTGTACATTAGATTCAATGGTGCATTAGACTCGAGTAAATACAGTAGACTTGAGAAGGTAGATGACTGGTATAGTGTAGCATTTCGAGTGTTTGGCTAGCGCTGAGAAAGATCATTACTTTTGTTGTAACAAATAGCTTCTCCGCCTTGCATCATTGCTAAGAAGGCTGCTGCTCCTTTAAATAGCACATACTGTATGTGTCATATCTGAACTGACAAGCTGATGAAAGAATGAAGAAAATCCCCTTCTCCTTGGTTTCTAAAACAAGATGATAAACACCAAAGTGATGTTAGCACTGTCTAAACCACAATAGGTCTGGAGACAGCTCATTCAACCTGAGCACCTGAAAGATAACCTTGGGGCTTCTCCATTAAGCCCCCTTCCCCAGCTCCAAGGAATGAGGGGGATTCTGCGACTGCTAACTTGACAGGTGTGGTAAGTTAAAATTACCTTTTTCCAGCCGTCAGCTGTCAGCTCCTGCCCTTCTTCAATCCTGACCCGGTACCAACAAGATTCTCCCTCTGCCTACAGACGTCGCCTGAACAGAGGAGGCTTGCACAATCCAACCACATGTTCTTGCAGCTCTCCACATTTTAAGGAAAGGGGCCTTAGTAAGTCAGTTTCAGGTTGCTTCTGTGCTTCGTTCACATTTTGTCACCCACATTTACTGAAAGAAGCTGCAAGGGGCGGCAGCGGCAGCAGCAGCAGCTCCATTTCTCTGGCCCCATAGTCTCAGCATGTACCCATCTTTTCCCAAGCAGCGTCTTCTGGGGCTCAGCAGCTTGTCAGATGAAAGCATCGGCCTAAAAACCAGGAACTGCTGGTTCTGCTGCCATGACATCTATCCTAGGACATCAGCAGCTCCCGTTGCTCTGTCCCAGCTCCTGCCAACCTAGCAGTTCGAAAGCACGCCAGCGCAAGTAGATAAACCACTGTGACGGGAAGGTAAACGGCTTTTTCTGTGCACTCTGGTTTCCATAACGGTGTCCCATTGCGCCAGAAATGATTTAGTCATGCTGGCCACATGACCCGGAAAGCTGTCTGTGGACAAATGCTGGCTCCCTCAGCCTGAAAGCAAGATGAGCACCGCAACCCCATAGTCGCCTTTGACTGGACTTAACCGTCCAGAGATCCTTCACCTTTTACCTTTACCCAGGACATCAGGAGTGGGAAACATTTTTAGCTCTGAGGGCCACATTCACTTATAGGCTACCTTCCAGAGGCCACATGCCAGGAGTGAGAGGGGTCAGAGACAAAGGTGGCAGAGAAATGAATACCAATTTCATCTATGTAAAATTGGCTGCTTCCTACAAACACACATCTCCTTATCCTTCATCCAGGCAGGCAGGAGTCCCTTTTATTATTCAAGGACACATTCCATCCAGGCAGGAGTTTTCTTTGAGCAGGAACTCAGGGGAACTGATCTTGAAAAGGATTCCATTTCAGCAAGCCATGATGTGGCCACACCTGTAGTTTCTTTCTCTGGCACCCCAAGCCACCTGATACGCTCATGAGTACCAGGAATCTCAGGCAACTTAGGCTGGTTGACTGGCTTGAAGACCCAGAAGTGCCTTGGCTGCAAAAGCAATCCAGGATTTGTTCCCTGGCCAGGCAGAATAACACAGGTGAGAGAAGAAAGAGGCAACACACTCTAACCATAAACAGCATAAATCAGTTTCACGGTTTGGCAGCTAGCAAAGCAGCCCATTAGAAGTTATACAATATTTCTTCCAGGCTTTTTGGGATTAAGCTCCTTTGACTCTCGACTTCTTTTTTAGCTCTTTTCTACTCTCAGCTGATGAGTATTCCTTCCAGTTTTATGAATGAAAACCTACTTCTGTTGCAGAGGTCTGGATGCTGTTTCAGTGAGGCTAATTGATGCAAAATAATAATAATAATGACATTGAGCTTTTATACCACCTGCATTTCAAACACGCCATGGCCATTAAGGTAAGGCTTCTCTTCACTAAACGATCAGGGACATTTTTGTGGGCACAGTGGTGATGGATTGGGATGGGAGGTATCAGCAGGGAGGTAAATCATATCAGAGCCAGAACTAATGAAACCTGTTGTGTTGTTCTCAGAGTTCTGTCTGGAATTCTTCCTGAAGGCACTCCATCGAAGCCCGTTTGCTCCCACACTGCCAGCTGGAAAATCCCCAGGAGGCAGGCATCATCCCGGACAGTTTCACAATCTAAACCGAACTGTTTCACTCCTCAAATATGAGGGGGAAAGGATGTCTGGCATCCTCCGCTATCCTGGGGCTGTGCATTATACAGACGGTTCCTAATGAACTCGTCTAGTCTAACAGGTTCATATGAATCACAGACTTTGTCACAGGGATAGAGGAAGCGGCCTTATAGCATGACAGGCCACCGGTCCATCTGGCTCAGTATACTAGACACTGACTGGCAGCAGCTCTCCAGGGTTTTACGCAGGGGATATTCCTACCTAGATATTCTGGGCATAGTGGTTTTCAACCTTTTTGAATCCACGGCACACTTGACCAACCACATTCTTTCTGTGGCTCCCCTGTGGGAGCCACTGACACTGGGGTTCCATTATAGCAGCGGTTCTCAACCTGTGGGTCCCCAGATGTTGTTGGACTACAACTCCCATCATCCCTGACCTCTGATCATGCTGGCTAGGAATGATGGGAGTTGTAGTCCAACAACATCTGGGGACCCACAGGTTGAGAAACACTGCATTACAGGATGCGTGCATGTGGGGATTCCCCTGTTCTATATATACATACAGTGGTACCTCAGGTTACAAACGCTTTGGGTTACAAATACTTCAGGTTACAGACTCCGCTAACCGAGAAATAGTACCTTGAGTTAAGAACTTTACTTCAGGATGAGAACAGAAATCATGCAGCGGCGGCACAGTGGCAGCGGGAGGCCCCATTAGCTAAAGTGGTACCTCAGGTTAAGAACAGTTTCAGGTTAAGAACGGACCTCCAGAACGAATTAAGTTCTTAACCAGAGGTACCACTGTATACAGTTGTACCTTGGTTCTTGAACGTAATCCATTCCGGAAGTGCGTTCAACTCCCAAAACCATTCAAAAACCAAGGCACAGCTTCCGATTGGCTGCAGGAGCTCCCTGCCCTCAAGTGGAAGCTGCATCGGACGTTCGACTTCCCAAAAACGTTCAAAAACTGGAAGACTTACTTCCGGGTTATCGGTGTTTGGGAGCCAAAACATATGAGTGCCAAGGCATTCAAGAACCAAGGTATGACTGTATATGGTGGCATTGCAAGAGCCATCATGCTGCTGCTTGTTTCAAACTGCAGCAATTTGGACCTCACCCTTGCAAGCAGTTTCCATCAAAGCCCGGCTGCGCACTGGGCAAGCGGTTTGCCTGAATCCACACTCATGCTGCTGCTGAGGGTACTGCCACAGCTGCCACATGGGTAGGCTATCAAGATTTTAAAAATTCCCTTTTGGGCAGGCAAGGGAAGGGTGAATGATGTGATTATGGGTTTTCTGTAAGATCTGTGGGCACAACAGAGCTATCAGGGTTGCACCCGTAGCAATACCTGGACAGAGCCACAGAATACTGCCCGCTCGCCCTGGCACTGTCGCTTGGGAATTTTAACTCTGTGGGGCGTAAACTGCCCAGAATTCTTAGGAGACTGTGTGCTTTGAATGTGCACACAACCTTAGAAAGAAGAGGAGTGGAGGCAAATCTATCTGCACATTTATTTATTTTTGCCAACTAATCTTATTGCTTTTCAAATAATTTAACATATTAACATCAAATTAAATCAAATAATTAATATAATTCAAATATCCTCACGCGTTTGTGCCAACATGCAAGTCCTCCAATTCCATACTTATCCGCGGCAAAGGAATTGCCAACTTTCTTTAGAGCAGCTGTACTTAAGTCAACAATCTGCAGTTGACCCTCTCCCCCCCCCCCACCTCAACAGTTAGAAGACAAACATTAATCGCATCAGCTGCATCTGTGGCGGGGGGGGGGCTGAGTGGAGTCATAGACAGAACAGACTTTAGTTAGCAATTGGCCTGTTAACAAGAGGAATTAGTAATCCAGCTCAGACTCAGACAACAAGGATCTGAAAACAGGCTGTTACCCCCTTACTCCACAAGAAGATTCAGGTTGGATGGGGCATCATGAAAGTCTCACCAAAACCACAAGAAGTGAGAGATTGTTTCCCCTGCACTTCACTGACTTCATACTGGTGACTTTCAAGTGAGCCCAAGGGAAATGAGGTTGGGAGAGAGAGGGGATAAATTTTGATTGCATAGACACACATATGCACCTTTTGCAGTGTAACAGGAAAATTACGCATCACACCCAGTCCTATAAACAGCTAATTGCCCAATCTGATCCGGTAAATTAGCACCACAAAAGCCTGTCTAATGCACACAATGGACTCCCCAGAGTGGATCAGGAGGGGAAATTAATTCGCATCCTCCATGAGACAGGCCCGTAGGTAAGGATTAGAGCCAACTATGGAGGCAGGGTGGAGAAGAAATTTCACAAAACCATCCCCACCCTAAATTTGGCCTTTGGATAGAGGCAAACCTGAGCTCTCCCATTGCCCTCTCAATATGCAACATAACATGTACTAAAAAAAGAACAGAACTCTTCGCCTGGGAGCTAACTGGCTCCTTTGATTTTAAAATGGTAAAAGCAGCTACAAATATCTCATCTGCATCCACCAACCACATCAAACAAGTTCCTACTCAAGAACAGATTCTCTGCAGTATTGCCATTACTAGTCTACGTTTGATAGCTGTGTGCTAGAACCACTTCATTCTGTGTACAGCCTTTTCTTGATGAAGCATTCATGATCTAATTTCTAGGAGGGATAAAATGGGTAGCATACCAGCATTAAGCAAAGGCCATTCACATGTTGTATTCCCTTCTGAAAAATCAGGGGGGAACGGTTACAAGAAGGGATGGAAGGATCTTTTGGTTTCATTTCTTTCCCACATTAAATTCATTTCTCCACATTTCTGTAGCAATTTACGATGATTATTTTTTTAACCAAGCCTCAAAGAAATTCATCAGCATTTTAATAATAATAATAATAATAATAATATTCCTTCCAGTAGCACCTTAGAGACCAACTAAATTTGTTATTGGTATGAGCTTTCGTGTGAATGCACACTTCTTCAGATACACAAACTTAATAACAATAACAAACTTAAAAAGGTAAAGGTACCCCTGCCCAAACGGGCCAGTCTCTAGGGTTGTGCGCTCATCTCACTCTATAGGCCGGGAGCCAGCGCTGTCCGCAGACACTTCTGGGTCACGTGGCCAGCGTGACAAGCTGCATCTGGCGAGCCAGCACAGCACACGGAACGCCGTTTACCTTCCCGCTGATAAGCAAGTAGATATTTATCTACTTGCACCCAGGGGTGCTTTCGAACTGCTAGGTTGGCAGGCGCTGGGACCGAACGACGGGAGCGCACCCTGCTGCGGGAATTCGAACCGCTGACCATGCGATCGGCAAGTCCTAGGCGCTGAGGTTTTACCCACAGCGCCACCCGCGTCCCTGTAATAACAAACTTACTTGGTCTCTAAGGTGCTACTGGAAGGAATTTTATTATTATTATTATTTTGTTTTGACTATGGCAGACTAACACGGTTACCTACCTGTAATCAGCATTTTATTTTAACTTTCTCATAATAATCACTTTTTTTCATGCAGTTTTGTCTAATTATACATTGTTTTGCAAGGACATAGGAAAATAGAAAGCTGCCTAAACTGAGTCTGACCATCGGTCCATTTAGCTCAGTATTGTCTACTCATTGACTGGCAGCGTACTTCCAGGGATTCAGGCAGGGATCTCTCTCAGCCCTACCTGGAGATGCTGGGTGTTGAGCTAGGGACCTTTTGCATGCAAAGCAGATGCTCTACCGCTGAGATGCACCACCTTCTCCATTCAACACATGGGAACATTCAACACATGGCTCTGAGTCACCACGTGGTGCTTCAACTCCACAATCCTGGCAGCTGCTGGGAGAGGTATGTGATCTGCTTTCATACTGGCCCCAGTCCACATGTGGAATGCTATTGTTTCTATTTGTACCCCACTCTGTAGACCAGAAAAGAACTGCTGCTGCTAAGCACAACAGAAATATTACAAAATATCTTAAGTATGCCAGGGGGGGCAACCCAAATTAAAACCTGTACCTAAAATTGCCACAACATTGAGATGGTACCACCTTGGCTACGCTTGCTATAATGATTAAGACTGCCGCTTTAGATCAGGGTTTCCCAAACTCATGTCTCCAGCTGTTTCGGGACTACAGTTCCCATCATCCCTGACCACTGGTCCTGCTAGCTAGGGATGATGGGAGTTGTAGTCTAAAAACAGCTGGAGACCCAAGTTTGGGAAGCCCTGCTCTAGACAGAACACAGTAGTTGGAATGGTCACACTTCTGTAGCATTGACTTGTGTTTTCCATTTTTAAAAGGTGACCAATCCTTAAAGCATTACAGTTGCATGCACATCTACCTGTGTCCAACTAAACAAACGCTTTTCCATTTAACATAATGTGGCAGATTGACATGTTTGCCATCTTAGTTGTGTTTGTTTTAATTGACGAGAGGAGCGCGGAATGCTAGCAGCATAATCACCTTAGACCTTAGTTTCAGCTTTCAGGTGCCTTGATTTATTGATTTGGCCAATTCCCATTTAATAGGTTCTCTCACTCAGTCTCGAGTCAACGGTATTCCCGAGGGGCCTCTGCTCTCACCTCTAAAGACTCAGGGGAGGGGAGCCAAGTGAGGCAATCTGCACTTGGGGGGCCCCAGACCAGGCTCATTAAGTTTGTTTTCCTGTTTGAAAAAGAAAACACCTTTGCAGTCTCAAGGCTAGTGGGAACCAATAAAATAAAATAAAACCATACTTTCCAAAGTGAACATTTGGTCAATATTTTGGTTTGGCAAATTAGCCAGTTGTAGAAATGGGATGGAGAACTTGCCTTCCTCCAGATACTATAGGAGTCAAACTTCCATTATCTCTGACCATTGGCCATGCTGGCTGGGGCTGATGGGAGATGGAGTCCAACATCACCTGGAGGATCAGCCAGCTCTACACCTTCTCTTGGAGCCCAGGTGCTGAAGGGCCTTTTCCTCTTGTGCTCATGCACAGTGATTCTATTCTTGAGCCAGTGTGACCAATGCAGAACTTCAAATCAGACCAGGCAGTATCACGTGGCAATGAAAGTAGGCGTCATTTCTGGGAAAGCAGGGAAGAACATTATTGTATTCTTTGTTTCTTTCTTTTTACAGGAGAGTTCCTTTAATGACTTTGCCAACTTTGTGTACTCTGTTTGCATATATTCCCTGCAATGTATTGAAATCTAGAGTAACTACTTCTGTCCCCTTTCAAGTTCACGCTGGGAATCACACATCCTTCAAACTCCTTGGGAAAATGGAAGTGTGTGTGGCAATCTCAGAAAATTCCTGTGTCAATCAGCCAAGTAGGGAGAACAATTCCTTCTGAAAGTGTCTTATTGCAAGATAATAGAAGCAACCAAGTATCATGCTCACCCATGCACAAACAAGCCTGACTCCCAGCCTTCAAGAAGGATGAGAAGTTCATTTGGCATCAAAATTTACATGGAATTTGTGTTCTGCTCTGGCTCAGTGGTGTTTAAACCTGTGTTCCAACCGGAGCCATCTTGAGACCAGAGTGGCTTCTGCAGTTGGCCTTCCTGTTATTTCACTGGCATTCCAGGCATTTCTGGGGGAAAGACCACAAGAAGTGCCCTGCTGGACCAGGCCAAAGGCCTACCTAGTCCACCACCTTGTTCTCGCAGTACCTAGTGGTGGTTGGTACTGCTGCAAGCAACAGTGTGGGGCTGCTGCAAGCAAGATCTGGGCGTGACAGCACTCTCCCCAGTTTTCAGAGGCACAGTGTCTCTGACAGTAGCAGTGGAACACAGTTGTTATGGCCAGTTGCCATGGACAGACTTATCCTCCATTAAATTGTCTAACCCTCTTGTAAAGCCATCCACATTGGTGGCCATCACTGCCTCCATTGGGAGCTCCTTCTGCAGTCCCTCCAAACTGTATCATGAATTCTACACTGAGAAGACCAGAAATTAATTACACTTCTGTATAATATGCATTAAAGGAAACTTACAGTGAATGAAATATGACTATGATGCATACACACACACACCCCACCAAAAAAGTGGAAGGATGAAAACCTGAATGCTTCACAAAGGCAATCATTTTAAGGAATTCTAAATGCCCAATGGATTTTGAGCTTTCCTGAGAGTGTTCCTGAGAGCAGACAGTGATGAGGGCAGGTATATCATTCCAAAATTAAGGTGCCATAGCTGAAAAGGCCACAGGCAAGAGGAAACAGCCTAGTTCAGTTCCAAATTGTTTAGGTCAGAAACTGCACCTTGAATTGGACACAGAAATTAATTAGTAGCCAATATAACTGGTACATGAGTGGCATAAATATGATCTCAACAACTAACTAGCCTCAGACAAAACGCTGATTGTTGCTTTCTACACAAAGTCAAATTTCCAGTTGGTCTTCAAAGCTAACCCCATGTACAGTACATTGCAGTAGTCCAATCTGGTGCTAACTAGGGCAGGGATGACTGTGGAGATGTTAACTTTTCCAGGAAGGGGCACAGCTGGCGAATCAGAAGGCCTTTGTGGCTATCATTCCTGACTGAATATCCCAGAGAAGTGCCATATACATGAGCATCACCAAGCTACAGACCAAGCTTCATGCTATTTGTCTACCTGGACCAGTAACATCTGACTGGTAGTGGTTCTCCAGGGATCTCAGACAAAGGGTTTTTCATATCAGGTGCTGCTCATTGATTCTTTTAATCTGGGATCTGCACACACATACACACACATTTACACTTTCACAGTTATAGACAAACAGGGCCAAGCAATGGATGTTGGGCAGGATAGCCATTAGACCTAGGGCATTAAGCTCAAAACGAGTCTCTGATTTTGACATTTGAGGTTTTTTAAAAACTATTTGATAAATTTTGCAACTTGTTTGTATGCACATTGGACCAAAATGTGACACACACACTCAGCTTAGAAGTGCAGATTTAAGCAAATAGGAGAGGTGATCTGGTAAAAGACATATTTTTTTGTGTTAGCTGGTAACATATTTTGTCATATTAAAGAGCTAAAAATATTCACAGAAATGATTAAGAAAGTGCTGGTTCTGATGGAACAAGATTAGACCATGAAGAACGTTCCCTCTCGGATCAGCTGATTCTATAAACAAGCCACTGGCTCTTTTCTGGGTGTCTTAAATAGGTTTTTGTGTGTCATCATTTTTTATTTTTCTCATGGCTTGGTCCCTCAGAAGCTGGAAATGGCCTGGGTCGCTCTAGACCTCGGAGAAGGCCTTTGGGCAAGAGGCTAGGTTCATAAATCCTGGCTTCTGAATAGATTCCTTCCATCTCAGGCAGGAGAAGACGGTCTGTGGGAACTGCCTTTCGCTTGGGAGAGTCACGTTCCACCTGTGCCCTGCAGGGGTTGCTGGTGACGCTGATAGAAGCAAGTGGCTCTGAGACTTGCATTCAGACACATACAGAAACTATGCAGAATGCAGACTGACCTCTTAATCCTTAATGGGTTTCCTCCTCTACAAGCTTGGTGTGGTTTCAACCACAAAAACCACACTATAGGAGACAAAAGCAGGCAGGACCGGCCAAGCAGCCTAGTGCATTGGGACATGTTGCAAAGCAGTCGCTCCCAAACATTGCATTCTGTGGAATAGGCAAAGAATCAATCAATCATTCTCAAGCACCACCTCGGTCTGCATTCAACGACTGCAAGACGGGGACCGGTTAGGTAGGGTTGGGTCAGCAGAAGGATCTGACTTCTACACCTCCACTAAGCCAAAAAGGGGCACCCCCATTGAAGTCCTCCTTCCTGTTTCCTTTCAGTACCTTCTGAAGAACAGCCAACTAGTGCCAATGGGAGGTTTTTCTGTGTTTCTAACTGCAGCATGGGTGCAGGTGTGCACAAAATCCATCGGGACCCCAGCTGGGAAGAGAATGCTTAAGGCTCACATCCCTGCATGCTGCAGACCCAATTGAAATTGGAGGTACTCCACCAATCCCCTCACCTAGGATCAAATTTTTAAAATCCTCCAGCATGACTTATGCAAGGCAATTCAGGCTATTCTCAAGGGGACAGCAGATGCTCTCTACCTCCCCCCCCCCTTCTCTCTCTTGTTAAGAAATACCACAATTGGATTTCACTCAGGACTAGGCACTGCCAAGATGACCATGGGGACTAATTCTTCATAATCCATGGGCTGAACTCCACCCTTGCACCAGCTCAGAGCTTGCCTAGCTTCTAGAGTTACAACAGACAAAACAACTGGCATTATTTAGGATACTTGGCATGAGTTTCGGTGCAACTGTCAGTGCATCTCCCTTTCCAAATCCTTTTTCCTCAAGGCATTGGATTCAATCAAGATTCCTATCTATGGGGATTCCCTCCTTTATTCATGATTGGACACAGACATGCCCTCTGGCTGTCTGCACGCTCTCCCACTTTCAGAATGATGAAATACACTCCATGCCCACTAGAGTGGGTGTTTTCACTGAGGTAGTGCAGCAGATTGGCCAAGGAGCCAAAAACCCACCAGTTCAGGTCTCACTTCTCCCATGGCTTTGCTATTCACAGCTTGCCCACACCTCCACAGGCCAACAACGGAGAGGGAATAATACTGAAGGGTTGCTGGAAGAAAAACTCCAATGATTGATGTGAAGTGCTCTGGAAAACTCTCATGCCCTAGAGATAAATGAAGTATGATTTCGAGACACAGGTCCTGAAATGATCTGACTACAGCTAGTGATTCACTAACCAGAGCATAATTCTAGCAGCAGTTTTGGTCCTGAAGGGACAAAAAACACAGAGCCAGGAAGACAGCATCTTCATCAAGTGCTGAGCAATACTCTAATTAGACATACAGTGACATGACTGCCCTCAAATGGCAATGCACATAAAATATAGGCGTGATATCCATCTTAACTTAAGCCCGTTGATTTCAAGGAGGTCTCCTTTGAGTGTGGGGGCCGAGCAGGGGCAGGGATGCATGAAACACACAAGGACTCTGGGGCAGAGCTTGTATGCATACCCCTGCCCCAGCCACATGTTTGGCATTTGCTACGGGATTAAGAAAAACACCAGGGGGTGGCTATACACATATCACAGCAGGGTAAGACAAGATAGCATTGCATCCAGGACCTGCAGCAGATTCCAACCCCGATTCTCCATAATCAGGGCATTATTATTTGGGTGCAACCGCACACAAGCTGAGTTTACTGAACAGGAAAGGATGTGATGTCAAGGGTAGGGGCTAAAATGCTGCTCTGGTCCTTGCTGTACAAACCTCAGGCCCTACATCAGGGTTTCCCAAACTTTGGTCTCCAGCTGTGGTTTTTTGGACTACAACTCCCATGATCCCTAACTAGCAGGACCAGTGGTCAGGGGTGATGGGAATTGTAGTCCAAAAAAACCCAGCTAGAAATCCAGAGTTTGGGAAACGCTGCCGTACATGAACAGGGCAAGTGGCTCAGAGAAGTGTATAGTGCAGGCTTACTCAAAGTTGGCGCTCCAGATGTTTTGAGACTACAGTTCCCACCATCCCTGACCACTGGTCCTGCTAGCTAGGGATCATGGGAGTTGTAGGCCAAAAACATCTGGAGAGCCGAGTTTGAGGAAGCCTGGTGAAATAGAAGTGGAATTGGGTCTGCTCGCTGTGGGTTAAACCACAGAGCCTAGGACTTGCCGATCAGAACATCGGTGGTTTGAATCCCTGTGATGGGGTGAGCTCCCGTTGCTTGGTCCCTTCTCCTGCCCACCTAGCAGTTTGAAAGCACATCAATGTGCAAGTAGATAAATAGGTACCACTCCGGTGGGAAGGTAAATGGCGTTTCCGTGCGCTGCTCTGGTTCACCAGAAGCGGCTTAGTCATGCTGGTCACATGACCTAGAAGCTGTACGCCGGCTCCTTCCGCCAATAAAGTGAGATGAGCGCCACAACCCCAGATTCGGCCACGACTGGACCTAATGGTCAGGGGTCCCTTTACCTCTACCTTTACCTCTCCCCCTCACCCTTTATGCATGCAGGAAAACTTGTGAAACAGTTCATGCTTGTCCCTCCCCCTGTACGAATCAATATGTAACATTTGTGTGTTGTCCTAGGTGGAAGGCAGTGAAAGGAAGTAGAGGCAGGTGGAGGAAATCCTTGAACCATCTGACTTGCTTCTCTCTCCAATCGTGCCCAATTATCATGCCATTTTATCAGCTCAAGCTCTTCCTAGACTCGGCCTGCCTCCCAAAATCCATGTCCCTAACGGGTTAAAAGTAGATGCCTTCAAGCATACACCTTAAAACATACAAGGCCCACCTGGTTAAAATTCCTAAGGCAAACATACCACAGAGCAGGCCTCCTCCTTCAGCAGGCAGACCCACACAGCTGTTATAAAACAGTACGGCTGCCTGGTGGGGTTTGTGTTCCTGGCACTTTACCCTGCTTTCAATTTTATATCCTAAAAAAATAAAAAATAAAAATAAAAATAAAAAATGCATGCATGAGTTCAGCAAACTGTCATCGAGGCTGTAAAATAATAATAATGGTGAAGTATGGCTCACTGGCAAGGCTGGGAGTAAAGCAAACAGGCAGCAAAAGCGCCACTGCGTCTCAGGCTGTCTAAGAAAACTGGATAGCCCAGAGGGCTGGGCAGTACAGATGGAGAAAAAGCTCATACTTTCCCATGCCATGCTGGGCAGCAGGTACCCAAAAGACAGCAGGATAGCAGCTGCACCCGACAGCAGATGATGCATTGTCAGCCTTGCATATATTCGCAGTGGGAACAGCTTGGTGGGCAAACACACTCCTTTAAAAGAATGTGCAGTCCTGGTGGCTGTGAGTTGATACATCTATGCCAGAGGGGCGTATGTGGCAGAGAGATCAGGGTTCTCTGCTTTTGGTCATATGAATCCTTTGCAATAATTTTTAAATTTTGCAAAACAAAAACAAAAGCAACCTCCAAAGTAATAAAGACCAGTATCTTCAAAGGCTGTCTCTTGTAGAGGAACAGGCCATCCCTCTTCAAGGTTGCTTTGCATTTGACAAACCAGCAATAAAATTTATGTTTTTTCCACCATCCATTCATGGATAACTCCAGGTCCAGAAGAACATTTGGTCTCCATTTTCTGCCCCACCCCCACCCCCTCTTTTTATGCCTTTCCATCTCTCCATAAAAAGCTAGCAAGTGCCTGCCATAGGAATGGGAGAAGGGCATTTTGCTCAGGACAGGGGTGGAGAACCTATGGTCTTCCAGTTCTTGCCAGACCCCGACTTCAACAGCTCCAGCCAATATGGCCAAGAGAACCATAAACCCATAGAATTGTAATGTTGGAAGGGACTCTGAGGACCATCTAAGTCCAACCCCCTGCAATGCAGGAATGTGCAGCTGTTCCATATGATGGGGATCAAACCTGCAACCTTGGCATTATCAGCACCACACTCCAAAACCAACTGAGCCATCCCAAGATAAATAGTTATAGATGATGATAACAACAACAACAACAACAATAATTTATTATTTATACCCTGCCCATCTGGCTGGGTTTCCCTCAGCCACTCTGGACGGCTTCCAACAGAATATTATAATACAATAACCTATTAAACATTAGAAGCTTCCCTAAACAGGGCGGCCTTCAGATTTCTTCTAAAAGTCTGGTAGTTGTTTTTCTCTTTAACATCTGGTGGGAGGGCATTCCACAGGGCGGGTGCCACTACCGAGAAGGCCCTCTGCCTGGTTCCCTGTACTGTAACTTGGCTTCTCACAGCAAGGGAACTGCCAGAAGGCCCTCAGCACTGGACCTCAGTGTCCAGGCAGAATGATGGGGGGTGGAGAAGCTCCTTCACGTATGGACCGAGGCCATTTAGGGCTTTAAAGGTCAGCACCAAAACTTTGAATTGTGCTCGGAAATGTACTGGGAGCCAGTGTAGGTCTTTCAAGATACTGGATAATGGAGGTGTAGTCCAATAATGTCTGGGGTGGCCACAGATTTACTATCCCTGTCTTAGAAACAGCACTGTGTATCTCCTTTTATGCAGACAGGCAAAAGTGGCACATAGGGCCTGTGGAATGAACACGCGGAGCCCATGGAGGCGAAAGATGAAATTCCAAGTGACATTTTAAAGAAGTGAACAGATTATGCAATTAAAACCTTACATTCTGTTTAACGTCACCACTAAAAGTAATGCCGTTTTTAGTACCAGAGAGGTATTTAAAGCAGAAGGCACAGCCATACTTTTGTGGGGAGTCTGAAACCTCAGAACGTCTTTCGGTGGCCTCTAAAAGCCATCCTGCGCACTCCCCAGCAACCTAATGAGCTACTGGCTTCTTGCGCATGCCACATAGATTAAGTTTTCCATCTCTGCTACCATTAGCAATCAAATGGGCGCCAAAGAACCTTACTTCCTGCCCAGCCTCCATGTTAAAAAGAAAGTATCTCAATATTTGCCTAGGCTACGTCCAAAAAAATATGAGGCTGCTGGCTGATCTTTCGCTCTACTCCAGAGTTTGCTGGTGGCCCTAGGTAATAATCTCATGCCAAACTTCCTCACACCCCGGTGGCTGGCCCCAGGGCAGACCACAGAAACCTTCAATCGAGGCCTGCGAACAAGAGGCCCACAGTCCTCCTCCATCAACTGCCCCCTTCTGCTGCCGAATTCCCCCTAGAGAGATATTCCACAGAGTAAATTCTATGTTCTTGGCACTCAACCCCAAAATATACTCTATTCAAGGCTCGATGGTGGTGGGGAGCCAACCAAGATTGAAAAGGAAGAAGAAATTTACAATCTGCTATTCTGGGAAGGATACAGAAGCCCAGCAATACTGAAAGAACCATTACCTTGGAATCAAAAGACACAACCTCATCCTCTTGTGTCCCCCTCCCCGTTGTTGTCTAGGCAGGAATGTGAGGTGACAATGAAGGTGCAGGGGCACCAGCTCCTGGAAGCCGAGACCTTTTGGGGCCCCCTCAATATTTTGGGGGTCAGGGCCAGCCCCTCCCATGTCCCCAAAGCATGGAGGCTCCTTCTCCTGCTGCTGCCATAGAGGGGAAAGCAGGTCAAAGCAGTCCTGCTCCATTGGCTGCACCAGAAGGAGGCAGAGGAGAAGCCACCAGCCACTGAAGCTATGTGACTGCCAGTTTGGCTCCAACCCAGCTTCTCCTGACGTCAGGATACCACATGCACAACACTGCTCCCCTCCAATCACCCTTGCAAGCTGGTGCTCTGTGAAGCTGGGAGGGATACTCTATACATAAGACGCATGCCCAGTTCTCATCTGCATCACAGTAGTTTCAGATGCTTTTATTTTATTAATTGTTTTGCATTTGCTGCATGGGACTCCTTTGAGTGTGATATAAATTTAGTGATTAATGGATAAAACGGCAAATTATCAAAAATGTGAGCATTCAGCCTAAGGAAGCGAGGCTGCTTTTATATCTTTGCTTGAAACCCCACCAGTTATTGAAAGGTCTTCAGGGATGAACTCAATTCCAGAAAGGTCACAGGACCCATGAAAGCATGGTTGTACAAGCCACACAGATGTAGAAACCAGTGAGTGAATGAAACAAATTTTCAGAGATGATGCATGCAAGCACAACATGGCCAGTTCCTTCCCCACTTCCCTATCTAATTCTGGATTCCCGGTCAAATTCCAGTCATCTGAATGCAAGTAACCCACCCTGTGGAACGCCCTCCCACCAGATGTCAAAGAGAAAAACAACTACCAGACTTTTAGATGACATCTGAAGGCAGCCCTGTTTAGGGAAGCTTTTAATGTTTAATAGGTTATTGTATTTCAATATATATTATGTATATTAATGTATATTAATATTTTAATATTCTGTTGGAAGCCGCCCAGAGTGGCTGGGGAAACCCAGCCAGATGGGCGGGGTATAAATAATAAATTATTATAATATTATTATTAACTGATGTTTTCACAAGACTCTGTTGCAATGTCTTGCTCAGATCTTGGCATCAGTTGATCTGATAGAACTTAGTTCTGTAGGTGTCTACGGAGCTTCAGGTCTGTGTCATGCAGAAGTGAGATTAAAAAGAGAAAGAAAAAAGAAAATAAAAGTGCAGCTCTAATCTGACAACAAGTCAGATACAAAGACATGGCTGGATATAGGTTACAGCATGAACTTGGAATGAAAACACTGGGGCTTTCCTCTGTTGCATCAAGAAATGCAAGACTAGGCCAACAACATATTATGGTGCTAAGCGGTACTACAGTATATACAGACTGCTACACACACAGCATCTTTCAGCAGGATAATGGGAAGATTAGCTAAAAAGCAAAGCCAAACAATCCTTCCAACACAAACGGCTTATGTCAGGAATACACAGTTACCAAGGAGCCAGGTAGCGAATGCACCGCCATGGCTCAAAATCCTCCCATGTGGTCTTTGCTTACGCTGCAGAATTCCATCTAGCACTAAAAACTGGTCAGCCAAGAAGATGCCTAGGCAAGCAACATGCACAAATGTTTGCTCAAGGGGACTCTCGTGTTCGTTACATTTGGTGAGACGCCGGCCTCGCTGACCTGCTTTACTATGCTGGCTGGAAATCGGTAGAATCCTGTCCGAGGACACAAATAATCCCATCTAAACGCAACGGGAGAGGACTTGCCTATTGTTGATTAAGTGCTGCAATGCTCCCCCCCCCCCATGACTGGATTCAAGCAAGTTCTAGAGCCAAGGCAGGCTCCCCACTGAGCCTCCGCTGCCCTCGCCTTGGCCTTACGCCACTTATCCCTCCCCTCCTCCAGCTACGAGCTCTCAGCCTTGCACTTTCTGTCCAACCGGTTCTACTCTTATTTTTGTTTCACTGAGGATTATCTCCATGGCAATGTCCAGGTGACAGCAAGGGGGGAGAAAACCCACCTGCACTCAGGCCTAAATCCCTTACAGTGTGTCATAAAAGCGGGTGGGGAGGGCAGTGATTCTCCTGGAGCCCCAGTGTCATCAAAGAAAGCAAAATACAGTTGCTTTGGAAAGCTGGGGGTAGGGGGAGCCTCACACAATGGAGGGGAATTTATTTTCAATCTTGAATGTTGAGGATAATGGAGCTGATTGGCAAAATATATATATATATATATTCAGGCCCCAGAACTGGGCCAAGTTTATTTTTCCTCTTCACCTCTCTCTTAAGCAAAACAACACGGCTTTTGCTTTGCACAAGTGGTGTGTGTGTGTGCGTTTTAGCAGTTCTCATTCCGTGAGGGGGAAGATTTGGTCAGTCACAAAAGCTCAGCATGCAGGATAAATGGGAGCAGAGCTCTTTTGCAAATAAAACCTTTATTATGGTTGCTTAGTGCTTTGAAGTATGTACTACTTTATGAAAACTGTCAGAGTCAAAGCCACAGAGGAAATTCTCAGAGTTGCAGCAAGGGGAGGGATCTTCATTCCCAGGGGTTTTTAACTCCCAAATGTAGTATTCTAGGTTTGTATGCTTTGAGGGAGATTTCAAAAACTCCTAGTTGCCCGGGCAGCTGAATACCTAGTCTATTTCCTGGTATAGTTCCATTGACAATTTATAATGCTGTCTCATACACTCACATACACAGACTTGCCTCATTATAGTGATGGTGGGCATGGGATGGTCTCTATCAGGTCAGGGCCATTGGCACAGCGGAGCCAGACTGAAATAGTGGGATGCACACCCAGCCTCTTTCATTCATTACCTTCAGGGACCAAACAGGGACTTCCTGCCAAGTATCAATTGTGCAGATGTTGGATTCTTGGCAAGGAGTTTGCGCATGCTCCCGAGGCAACAAATAAACATCTCTTGAGTACATGCTCAAGCCAAGCTCACAACAGGGGAGTTAGTGGTGTCCATCTGCCCTCTGAAAAACGGCACTGTGCATCTTCAGAAATTCTCCTTTGGTTCTCAGCCTTGCTTCTCCTTTTGTTGGACGTGGAAGAACAATATCAGAAGGAGGGGTGGCCAAGCACTGATGGTTTGGGAAGTGAAGAAGATGGTTCTTCAGATCATGGGTGGTCAATGTGGTGTCTCCATGTACTGCTGGATTCCAGCACCCTTCATCCCTGAACTCTGCTGGATGGGGCTGATGAAAGTTGGGAATGCCATAATGGACACCCAAATTCCACTTGTTTGACTGCTCATCTGCACAACAGAAATAAGCAAGTTGAAAAGAGCATTTAACTTTATACTAGCAACAGCAGAGTTCAGATAGATGTTCAAGGACAAATAGCATCTGTGGGGGGGCAGCACTATTAATTTACAGGTTCAAAGCAAGTGAGGATGGGGAGTTTAACCCTTTCCTACTGCAGTCCCAAGGAAAATCTTTCCACTGAAGCTGCTGTCCCTCATTGGGACCAGTACAGTTTGGCTCTCAGTGATGGCAAAAGAGCAGCTGAGTCCATCATCCTTTCCCCGTCAATGACCAGACGTATTTCCCCCCCCCACACACACACAATGGTTCAGTAAACAATTCACTATTCCGTGGGCTATAATCTTCCTTGCTTCTCCCTGCACCACCCACAAAGCCACAGCCAGTGGTACTCTATACAGTGGTACCTCGCAAGACGAAATTAATTCGTTCTGCGAGTTTTTTCGTCTTGCGAATTTTTCGTCTTGCGAGGTACCACTGTAAGTCCCACTGAACTGAATAGGACTGACTTTAACGGTTTTAAGAAAAAGGAAACAAACTTGCAAGACGTTTTCGTCTTGCGAAGCAAGCCCATAGGGAAAATCGTCTTCCGAAGCAACTCAAAAAACGAAAAACTCTTTCATCTTGCGAGTTTTTCGTCTTACGAGGCATTTGTCTTGCGAGGTACCACTGTAAACATTTTAGGAAGCATATCAAATCATGGTTCCGATTTCTGATCCCACCTTTGAGGAGGGCAACACAATACAAATACCTTTACTGGCATTACATTTCAAATCAGTGGGATAAATTTAAAAGGGACAAGAGTGAGGCTGTCAAGGGTCATAAGGCACTCGATAGTTCAGCTTCACAGGACAGTTATTGAAATTAGATCGATGACTCAACAAATTCTAATTTCTGTCCTGGCAAAAACAAAAACAAAAACCCAATGCTCTGTAGAACTGAGCCCTCACAGAGTTTGGCAGCAGTCCTTTGGGAACAGGAGCACTTCCCCCCTCCCATGAGACACAGGTGCTTAGTTCCACCTGAAAGTTGAGGGAAACAGGGAACCCAGGCTGATCCATTTTCACTAGTATAGTTTGAAAGGAATTCCTGCACACCTGACCAGTTTTCTAAGTGGCAATGCTTCCCATTCCCCTCCTGAAGAAAGTGTGAAGCTATCTCTCCACCTGCTTTGCAAATATTGACCTAAGGGGGGGGTTGTTCCCCCCTTTAATCCACTTTTTAACACCAAAGGAAGGGAAGGGAAGGGAAGGATGGACTGGAGGAAAACCTGGGGAAGTGAACTGGAGTTGGAGCCCAGAGGTGGAGAATCTCCAGATAGGACTGGGAGATCCTTTTTTTTTAAAGGATATTTATTAAAAAAATTTAAAGTAGGACTGGGAGATCCTTCCCTGAACCCCCCGGAGAGCTGTTGCCAACCAGTGCAGAAAGTACTGATCTAGATGAAATCAAAGGTCCAACTCAGTATAAGGCAACTTCCTATGTTCCTTCTAAACTGAAGACAGATTTCCACACGGAGATGTTTGTTTGCAATGGAAACTTTAGCACACCTTTAAAAAGACAACTTTAATTTTTCATCCGATATATACAGTGTCAAGGCTGTGGGGTGTTCCGGGCTTAAACACACACACACACACACACACACACACACACACATGTACAAGTGTGCATGCATGTGTGCAAATACACACACCTCTCTTAACGAGAGAGAACTCTGTGAGTTCTACCTCCAACTTCAGAGAAGAGCTGAGGAGCTCAACCGAGCCCTGAAGCAAGAGAAGCATAACATGATCCTCTCATTATGTAAAAGCTCTTGGCAACGCTCCCCCATCTATGTATCCTCTTAGCAATTTTGTATCCGGTTTGGGAATTCCAGGAACATCTGCAATTGTCTTTTGCTTAACCACACATCTGCGAGACAAGGAGCATCATGTCCCTACCTGCAGTGCCCTGTCATTAGAAACGAAGGATGCATTCCCTTCTCACCAACGAAATGTATAAAACCCTCATGCTCAGCCGCACCTGGAGCGCTCACCTCTTAACCCTAACCTCCCCCTGCGACTGCTGACAAAATAACCCATCACATTCCTACCATGAGCTGGGAGGGTGGGGAGCCGGCAGACACTGGGAGGGTGGTTCAACATCACCACTAGGCCATGCTGAAGGACAGCTTCCACTGCAGCTCCTTACACAGTTTTACAGCAGCCCAAACTGCACTTGATCCATTGGAGAGAGGAGAAACCCAGCCAAACAAAAGACTTTTGGCGCTCATCAAGCCTGTGCATGCTGCTGTTATGATAAAACATTGCCTGAGCTCAGGGAATATTTCCCATCTCGACCGAGTGACAGCTTGGGGAAACACACAGATTTTATTAACAGCTTCGCGATAACGAACCACATCACAGAGTGAACCACAGTTCCCATTAGACAGACCTGGACTTACTCTCTCCATCAAAGGAAGGAACTGGAAGAAGGGTGGAGTGGGTTTAAACTGAAAACAGCCAAAGGGCACCAGCAGAGGAAGGGGGCAGGGGGCGGGGGGAGGAGAGATAACCTTAAACAAATATCCAAGGCTAGTCAATTGATCAGATGAAGGACCCGACACTTAAGAGGTAGGTTGAGAATGCAATTCTCATGAAATCCAGGAGGCCACAGAGGAAATTGTGAAATCCTTAATGCAGCAATGTGCCAGGCCTAAAGCCAAACAAGACTCACCAGTGCTTCCAGGCAGTTCCTGGAAATGAATCCAGGCTTGCATGTATCAGTATTTCAACCAGTTTAATAGAGCAGGTTGGGTCCATAGCTTAGAACCCATGCACCACACTGGATCATATGTTGATTGTCTGCAGTGGAAGAGAACTTATGCAGAATATGCTAAGTGTCCCAGAAACACTTCTCCAACTTGAGCAGCTCTACTCCACTCCCCACCCTGGCAGTGTTTCTGTGCTTTTAGCAGCCAGAATGGCAAGCAGAAACTCAGTGAGAGACAGTTTCTCTACTGCTGTTTTTATCTGCCAGACAACAGACATATATCTATCAAAGGTCGAGGAATCCTGCCAGAAAAAAAAGAGGTGGCAACACTTCTTCCTAATGTGATGAAATGGCAAGCATCAAGTGTTGCCAACGTATCCTGAACTAATAACGAGAAGGATGCTGAAAAACAGAATAAGTATTCAACCACTTTTGCAAATGTCTTTTAAGAAGCTTTCAAGGAACCGCAGCTTTACTGTTTCAGACCAGAAGTCTATTCTACGTCACGGTGGAGAATTGCCAGGGCTGCAGGGACGGAGACATTATAAACATTCCCAAGTTGTAATATGGTGGGGCCACAAAGAGATTCACGGTGGTTACACACTAGGTGGACATTGTTTACAGGACATCCATATGATGCACTCATCATCTCACACTGCTGAAAATTGGTCTTCCCCCGCTCTCCCAAAAGAATAGACAAGTAGTGCAGCCTCCACAGGTGCAGAAACCTTTAGATACACTCTCCCGTCTTTTGAAAAGGGCAAGGATTTGACAGGAGCAGTGACTTATCAGGAAAAGGAACCTATCACACTTCAGCACATAATCATTATGACCTTTCTTGGTGGGTGATGTATCATGGCATGCTTCTTTTTTAAAAAAAATCTTATAATGAACACTATAATGTGTTTCCAGACACATTTTTTTTTTCAATAAAGGAGAGGAATAGCAGTGTAAAAGGTGAAAGGTAAAGGACCCCTAGATGATTAAGGCAACTATGGAGTTGCAGCACTCATCTCGCTTTCAGGCCGAGGGAGCTGGCATTTGTCCACAGAGAGCTTTCCGGATCATGTGCCCAGTATGACTAAACCACTTCTGGCACAATGGAACACTGCAACGGAAACCAGAGTGCACGGAAACGCCGTTTACCTTCCTGACACAGTGATACCTATTTATCTACTTGCACTTGCATGCTTTCGAACTTCTATGTTGGCAGAAGCTGGGACAAAGCAACAGGAGCTCACTCTATCTTGGGGATTCGAACCACCAACCTTCTGATCAGCAAGTCCAAGAGGCTCAGTGGTTTAGACCACAGCGCCACCCGCATCCCTAATAGCACTATAGCAAAATAATGCCATATTGTTAATCTCTTTAAGAAATTCTTAAAAACACAAACATTTTCCAGTCATTGCCATTAAAATAGTCACTGGAAAGGGTATTTGTGTGTGGCTATATAATCATTTCTTTTTAAAAGATCAATGTTATAAAATAACGTTGTTGTACTATACAGTGGTGCCTCGGGTTACAGACACTTCGGGTTACAGACACTTCAGGTTACAGTTTCAGGTAAAGAATGGACCTCCAGAACGAATTAAGTTCTTAACCTGAGGTACCACTGTACCTCTCCTTCACAGATGTACATTGATAACTAGAAAAGTATAAACCCTAATGAAAACAAGAAAAAATGGTGTAATGTTTTATTATGTTTTTATATGTTACAGTAGATGCCATGCATGCTGAACTTCAAAGTGTCTCACCTGCAGCACCTATGTTACCTGCTTTGATATGCGTGGAACACAGCAAGATCTGCAGACAAACAAAGTGAAATACTGCCAATAATGTGGAAAGCCAATCTAATTTAGCCCTCTGCTGTCTGTCTGGACAATCCACCCCACAGAGCAACTTCCACCATCCAGACTAAATCATACTACAAGATAAGAACTGACGCATTATAAGAGGTGCTTGCTGAGCATCAGTTCCAGGTGATACATACAGTGGTACCTCAGGTTACATACGCTTCAGGTTACAGACTCCGCTAACCCAGAAATAGTACCTTGGGTTAAGAACTTTGCTTCAGGATGAGAACAGCAGGAGGCCCCATTAGCTAAAGTGGTGCTTCAGGTTAAGAACAGTTTCAGATTAAGAAGGGACCTCCGGAACGAATTAAGTACTTAACCCGAGGTACCACTGTACATGCATCTGGTTGTGAGAACAGGATGCTGAATTTTAAAGGCCATTGGCCTGGTTCTTTGGGCTCCTCTTATCCTCCAATGTTTGTCAGTGCTGAAGGGAAAGGCAGAAGCACAGTTTGCCGCCATTACTGACTTAATATGTTCGGCGGATGGGATTTCCTCTGAACGAAATGATGGCCCTTTGCAAGGGTGAGCAAATCCTGTGCTTTTAACACTGAACAGGACGTGATTTGGGAAGGCGATACTACTACTCTTTGAACCTATATCCCAAAGAGAGAAATGCAAGAGACATGCAGCAAGGTTCATTACTGGCTAATGCACACCACACAGGACCACTGGACAAATGGATTCTTTGTGTGATGTCACCTATTGTTTTAGTGTGCCAGCTGGCGACAACTGCCAGCCCCAGAGCAAGGACACAAAGCAAGCTTTTACAGATCATGGAAAGCCCATAGAAGCATAGAATTATAGGGTAGGAAGGGACCATCAAGGGCATCCAGTCCAGCCCCCTTGCAATGCAGGAATCTTTCATCCAACATGGGGCTTGAACCCACAACCCTGAGATTAAGAGTTATCATGCTCTACCGACTGAGCTATCCCAGGCCCAATGACAGATCTTTCACAGAAGGTCCTTAAGGCCAAACTACATATTTTCATCTCGATAGCGGAAGTTGGTCAGGTGAAATGTCCCCACTCGCTGCAAATTCAATCCCCCAATAAATAATAGCCAAAGCAGAAAGGAATAATTTGTCAATTCAAGCTTCTTGGAAGACTATAGTATTTCGGTGTTTGTTTCCCACCCCCCACTCTCCCACCCCTAAAGATGGAACACAAACCTCTTATGTCTACTTTACTCAACTACAAAGAATGTGCCAGAAGGGTTATTTATTTTCCCTGGGGGAGCATTAGCTAGGAAATGGCAAAGATGCTGACTATTACTGAAGCCTCTATTGGTTAGGCTTGCTGGAAAGACTGTAAATTCAGTATCCTTCTCCCAGTTTAAAGGGAACCATAAACCCTGACCGGGGGGGGAAGGAAGGTTATTGGGTTGTTTTTGTTTTTGTTTCTATTATGTATTCCTTGGTGTTTTTTTTAATTGAGATTTTATGTTTTAACCGCCCGGAGACCTGAGGGTATAGGGCGGCATACAAATTTAATAAATAATATTAATAACAATAATATAACTTTCTGTTCCTAAGAGCTGTTCAAGAGTGGAACAGACCACATGAGAAGGTGGTGGACTCTCTTTCCTTGGAGATTTATAAGCAGAGGTTGGATGGTCATCTTTGTCAGATTATTTAGCTGTGGTTCGTGCATTGCACAAGATTGGAGTACATGACTCTGGGGGTCTGTTGCAACCCTATGATCTATTGAATGCCCTCCCCTCCTTGCCCAAGAAACAACACACAAACTGGCAGGGGCAGGGGCTTTGTGTGTTTGTGTGTGTGTGGAGAGAGAGAGAGACAATAAATGAATGAATGAATGAATGAATGAATGGAAAGGAAGGAAACAAACCAAGGCAGGTAGATAGAAGGAGAGTAATTTATGAATATGAGCAAATAATAATAATAATAATAATAATAATAATAATAATAATAATAATAACAACAACAACAACAACAACAACAACAACAATAATTTTTATTTATACCCCAAGACCGGGCTCAGGGCAGCCAACACCAGGTATAATAACAATTGATTAAAATATAACTTAAAAACAAGATTAAAACACATCAAAATGAAGCCTCATTTCAGTAGAAACTCAAATCAAAAACTTTTGGGGGGATGAAAACGTCAAATCTTCACCAAGGTTAACCATCCAGACTGGTCCTACGTGGGCCAGAAAATAGCCAGGGAAGTCCCCAAATAGGAGTTCCATCACAGAAGGAGAAAGGAAAAAGGAAAGAGGGAGAGGGGATCAAGTTGATTCCAAGCCAAAGGCCAGGCAGAACAACAAATGCACTTTTTATATGCACACTTGATTTTAGCTGGTGATGAGAACAAAGGGTTAAGCCCAAAAGCTTTACAGACCAGGCAGCTGTGATGGAGGGAGTTCCAAAGCCAGGACGAGTTGACATCCACCACCATGACCACCCTCGTAGGTTCTACCTGTTCAGTGACATTTTTCACCAAGCATCTAAATAGATCCCACCCTTTCTTCCCTCTAATGTGTTTCAAAAGTTCACTCTGTATGTCTCAGATGTCTAAACCAGGAGGTGGGAGACGGAAGGACACAGAAAGAGATGATGGAGCTGAATGGAATTCATTAATTTCATCCACTTCCAATATAATTATATACTTTGGACGTAACAAAGGAGAAAAGGAACTCCCTCCTCGTCCCCAAACATCTCTTCACACCATTCCTTCCAGAACACTGAAAACTACTCTCTGGTAACCAAGTTTCACAAGTTAATTAGTAAGCACTCTGACCTTGGAAAGTATTGACCAAGGCATACTGGTCCCCTCAGAGAACATGGAGAGAGCCTCTTCAAAGTTCTCTTTTGCAATATAGTTTGGGATATGGGTTTCCTGTGTGTTTCCTCTCCAGTAACTTGAACAAACTTCATGCTGTGATGGCTTAAATGGCAGGTTGCAAGAATGACATGAGGAGGAGGAGGAGGAGGAGGAGGAGGAGGAGGAGGAGGAGGAGGAGGAGGAAGAAGAAGAAGAAGAAGAGGAGGAGGAGGAGGAGGAGGAGGAGGAGGAGGAGGAGGAGGAGGAGATGATGGTGATGGTGTTACTATTTGTACCCTGCCCATCTAACTGGGTTGCCCCAGCCTCTCTAGGTGGCTTCCAACATATATAAAAACATAATAAAACATTACACCTTAAAATGATTCCCTTAAAGGTTGAAAAGTGCTGTTCTGAACAGTGACACTTTGATTTCCCATTGAGCAAAACCAACAGGAAGGTTATGACATTCAAAAGAGAGGAGGAGGTCAGACTCTGATCAGTTATGCTGGTTACAGAGAGCTACAACACAGAACAAATGAGACAATGCCTTGATGGCCAATGATTCAAATGTTCTATGGTAATTCACTCACAGGACATGGATTTTGGACCACCCTGTAGATAAGACAACATGACTATTTGAAGTGTATTACTTAAAACAGTTGTGGGAGTGAATGATTCCCACTCAGTCATTCCGTATGAAGAACATGTCCCTCAATAGAGGCATTGTATGCCATGAGCCTGAACAAAATCCTGTGTTAGATATATGCTTATCTGTTCCAGTATAACAATGATCACTGCATTCCTGTGCTACAGCTATAAGTACTCCAAGGAGACCAAGGGTGGGGAAGCTGCGGTATGCCAGAAGCTGCTGGACTCCAACTCCCATCAGCCCCAACCAACATGGCCAACAGTCATGGATATGGGGCGTTGTAGTCCAGCAATCTTTGGAGTGCCACAGGTTCCCCATCCCCTGCAGCAGAAGACACAACAGAAGCAACCATTCTACCTAAAGCAGTTGAGCAAAAACCACACCCAACTGCAGCCTCCAGAGTGGGCCTTTGACCTGTGCTGGGAGGTGGTGAGCCCTCAATGAAATCCAAAAGCCCCACCTCAAACTCTCCTCATTTTGAACCAAATCATCTCCCTCTAGACCAGTAGTGAAGTAGGCTTTCAGAAACATAAGGAGACCACTCTGTCCCTCTCCTCAGTAATGTGAGCAGTGGCCTGGCATTGAAAACAGCTCAATATACAAGACTTTGTTATATCAGACACAGCATTGCTGCTATGGTCATCTGCAAGGAAGAATGAATTGGCTGTAGGGTTGTTATGCAGGCAGAAGGCAGCATCCCACCCCCCACTGCGGCCTAAAGGATCACATATGATTCCCATGATACTAGAAAATATACCACTGGGGTAGAAGGTTTTCGAATGACAAACAGTACAGCTAATTTATTTGGGGGGGGTGTAGTTTTATAATGTTCTGCCACTGTTCCACTTCCCTGGATGGACCAAGTAATCAAATCCAAAGTACACAGCAGACCAGAGTCACCATTTATTTACCTGGACAGGTGTTAGTTCAACTGTGCAGACATCAGAGAAGTTGGGAAAGAGCCAAGGCTGCTGATTAAGATGCCGGGGAAAATAAAACGAGATGAGAGAAACCTTGATTAATGGAGAAGCCATGCCCTGTTTGCCTAAGATTATGCTGTGGAATGTGGCTCTCCTTTTTAGTATGCTCATTCACTGGAAACAAAATGAATGGGGGCAACATCCGGGCACTGTAAGTGGAAGGTGAAACAAGGATCCATGAGAGTTGGGTCAAGATAATCTGGGACAAGGGTGTGGGGATGCAGTTTCAGCTACTGTCGCAGAATTGGCCATCAGAAGGGCTTCCATATTACATAGCAAGGTGCAGCCTAGTTTGTCTGGACCAGCACAGAGTAGCTACACTCCTATTGAAAAGGTCCCCTAATGCTTACAAAAACCTATGGCTTCAGTTGTGCTTGAATGCCTCTGAGTACCACCTGCTGGGGAACAAGAGTGGGAAGCTGCTATTGCCATCATGTCTCTTGGACTTCCCAAGAGACACCTGCTTGGCCAGTGTTGGAAAAAGGGTGCCAGACCATATGGGCTTTTGGGTATGATCCAGCAGGCTCTTCTTGTGTTTAAAAGCAGCATAACTACACTGCAATTTACCATCCTGTTAATTTCCACATTAACCAAAATCCACCTCTGTATGGCACACGCTGCTATAATAATAATAATAATAATAATAATAATAATAATAATAATAATAATAATAATTTATTTATATCCCGCCCTCCCCAGCCGAAGCCAGGCTTAGAGTAGCTAACAACAATAAAAGTAGAACAGCATTCTAAAATCAATTCATTTTAAAATCAATTCAAAATCAAATAAATGGCAACCACTGGGCTAGAGTTCTGTGAGGATTACCAAAGGAGGGGGTCAGACTGTGCCTTGGCCAAAGGCCTGGTGGAACAGCTCTGTCTTGCAGGCCCTGCGGAAAGATGTCAAGTCCCGCAGGGCCCTAGTCTCTTGTGACAGAGCATTCCACCAGATTGGAGCCACAGCCAAAAAAGCCCTGGCTCTGGTTGAGGCCAGCCTAACCTCTCTGTGGTCCGGGACCTCCAAGGTGTTTTTGTTTGAAGACCGTAAGGTCCTCTGTGGGACATACCAGGAGAGATGGTCCCATAAGTACAAGGGTCCTAGGCAGTATAGGGCTTTAAAGGTTAAAACCAGCACCTTAAACCTCATCCTGTACTCCACCGGGAGCCAGTGCACACTATGGTCTTCCCCTTAAGTCTGCCTTAGTTTGAGTTGCCTGGGCCAGAGGTGAAATGATACGCTTCTGAAATGATTCTGCACTGGAACATGTGAATATCTCTACGAGGGCCACCCACTAGCTGCAGTTATCCTACCTACACCACCCACAAACCTGCAGGGTGGGTTTCCATCAAGCACGTTTCGGGGACAGGCGGAAACCCCTCATACTTCTCATGTTAAGAAGTATGTGGCATCAGTTTAAAAGACATCATATTGTGGGGTGCAGACTGGAGAAATCCTAACACTGACAGATAACTCCTCCGCATATATAGATAGCCCAGGGCTCTGCAGAGGAAAGCAATGGAGAATTTATGGCCCTTCAGATGCTGTTGGACTACAATTCCCATCATCCTTGACCACTGGCCATTCTGGCTGCAGATGATGAGATCTGTAGTCCAACGACATCTCGAGGGCACCACAGTGGCAACCCTTGGTTTACAATTCGTCCCACCGTTTATTTGGCAGAAACTCTAAATGGAAACCTGCAACTAGGAAAGGCAATGTCTGAAGTAACCCAACACCACATTTTCACAGCATAACCCAAGCTGTGTTTCAGCCTACTTTCGGTACACAGCTTCTGCATTAAAATCGCCATACGAAACCTGCATGGAGGAGTTTGCAGAGAGTCGTGGTGCCATGCTGCGTTCACAATGGCAACTTTGCCACTTCCAGACATTCCTGTTGTGGAATTACGAGCCAGAAGGCGTCTTTCTATTTTATACTTTCCAGGAGTACCAATTTTGTGACTGGAGTCCGAGCTTGTGGGTCAGTGTAGGAGTTTCCCTTATTGTCTGGTGGGCATAATACTGCTGGTTTCACTTGGGGAAAAGATTTCAACTATTGAACCAGGCATAATGTCCTTTAAAAAAAACCAGCAACAGTGTTTCAGGAATAAAATGTTTTGCAACACCAGTTTTGCCTTCTTGTTTGTAGGGAAGAGGAAATGGCGTGTTTTTTTACAGTGAAGATTGACACAGCTCTTTAGCAGGTTAGGTAACCTGACCTCATAAAAGTGGCTCATTCATTTGACAATTTTGGATTGAGGATTTGTATGTTCTCCAGAGGATGCCAGTTTCTCTTAAGCGCTGAAGACTACACTGTGAACATTTGGCTGTTCTACTTATAATCCTGATCCACAGCACCAAAGCGTAAGTAGATACCGGTGGAAAAAAGAAGACTAAAAACTTGATTTCCAAAGTGCATGTTCTACCTATGGTAACAAGGCTGGAGATTTCCTCCAACTTCAAAACAAAACAGATTTCCGTATAAGTTAAACACATAGATTGATGGGTTGACACCTCTCACAAACCCTCAGGTGTGCATATATATATATATATATATATATATATATATATATATATATATGCAGGTTTTGGTGTCCTCGGGTGTCTTCCCGTGTAAAAGTTGGGGTGTCTAGGCGACGTTTCGACGAGGTCTCACTCGTCATCTTCAGGCTGGTGCTTTCGGCTTCTTGTTACTGGAACAGAGCAGGATCTCAGTGTTTGAGTTCCTATAAATACTGTTGAGGGGGTGTGGTGTATAGCCTCCAATGTTCTGGGCAGAGAGGAAGTTCCCAGGCTAGTGTGCCTTTTCTTCTTTTGTTCCTTAATTACTTGAGGGATATCTTGAGTGATTTCTTGAGTGATATCCTGAGTACCACTTAGGTGGGTCATTAGGTGTGGATTAGTTGCTAAAGTCTTTGTGTCTTGACCTCTTGAACTTTGTGAAGAGTTTTTCTGAGAAGATGGCTGTACTGCACTTAGTTGTGCTCTGGCTTGGCTTCGTGTATAGGGGCGAGCTGTGGATCTGGTGTCAGTTTTTGTGGGGAGGGCTAATTTCCAGATGTCTGGCAAGCGGGATGTGTCGTGAAAGAAACAGGACACGAAATTAATTTTGCAGATTCCAAATTGCTCTTTAACATGGAACATCACCACAAGAGAATAATCATGGAAGCCATCGAGATAGAGAAACACCCTCACAACATGAACAAGCGTGACGACACATCCCGCTTGCCAGACATCTGGAAATTAGCCCTCCCCACAAAAACTGACACCAGATCCAGAGGCACACAGAACGCCATCACCAATCAACCACACCAGACCCAAACCCAGACCCTCTCCACAGATAAATTACAGACACCATCCAGTAGCCAAACCATGGTGGCACCTCCGGATGCTGCACCCCCCCTGCAATCCCTACACAGATCTGGCTGACACAGGCCACAAAACCACAGCTCGCCCCTATACACGAAGCCAAGCCAGAGCACAACTAAGTGCAGTACAGCCATCTTCTCAGAAAAACTCTTCACAAAGTTCAAGAGGTCAAGACACAAAGACTTTAGCAACTAATCCACACCTAATGACCCACCTAAGTGGTACTCAGGATATCACTCAAGAAATCACTCAAGATATCCCTCAAGTAATTAAGGAACAAAAGAAGAAAAGGCACACTAGCCTGGGAACTTCCTCTCTGCCCAGAACATTGGAGGCTATACACCACACCCCCTCAACAGTATTTATAGGAACTCAAACACTGAGATCCTGCTCTGTTCCAGTAACAAGAAGCCGAAAGCACCAGCCTGAAGATGACGAGTGAGACCTCGTCGAAACGTCGCCTAGACACCCCAACTTTTACACGGGAAGACACCCAAGGACACCAAAACCTGCATTCCTGTACCCGTGAAAATCTACGAAAGCAAATATATATATATATATATATATATATATATATATATATATATATATATATATATATATATATATATATATATATATATATATATATATATATTCTGGCATTGGCAAAATCCAGCCTGACTAAATTTCCCCCCCGTTTTAAGGCTGCATTAGTCAGTTAGAGCACCTGCTTCCTAACCAACATCTGATATCACACACAGTGAGTTTCAGACATCAGACAGAGGTGGAAGAATGAGCATCTGGCTTATTTAAGATCCCCATCTTGCAACAGCCTGGAGTGCCCAGAGGCAAGAAACAGTATTCACTTGCTGTGACTGAAGCTGTGGTTTGGTTTCTGCCAACATATTACAGGGACTTTGTGGGGTTCCCTGGCTGCTAGAGGCAACTATTGAAGGGAAACCTAGCCTAAAGCTAATTGAACTTTACTGTATCCCAGAGAGTGAGAAGAAGCAAGTGTGGGAAACCTCGATTTGAATCACAACTCAGCAAGAGAGTGGCCTAAGGCTATGGATACATTAGCAGCTTAAAATGCAGTGAGGTGCTGCTTGGGTGGGAAGCACCAACCACACCCCAGATCAGGGGTGGAGCTCAGGAGTTTTGCATCCTTAAAACTCTTTTTCAAAGGTCAGGGAGCATGGCACCATGCAGAATCAGATCCTCCCGCTTAACAGCTGCTAAGCGGGAGAATCTGATATTGCATGATGTCAAGTCCTTTGCAACCATCTTCCCTGCATGCAAAGGCAGCTACTCAAGAAGGAGTTGTGGCCAGTCGAGTGCAGGATTGGATTAACGGTTGCACAGTGCTGCTTTTGATTGGAGGTGTGGATCCTGTAGGGCAGGCCATCAGAGCTGCAGCATTGAGTCAACCTTCTCCTGGGTCAGATAGGTCTTTCTGCACTCTGCCAACTTCTCTTTTCTGCCTGATGCTGACAAGTCATGGGTTGCTCTTGGCCAACCCAACCCAACTCATAGGCATCCATGGCAATGTGTTGCTGACTTGTCCGAGGGATGAAGCCCTACAAATAGGTTCAGAGCTCAGTCACTCCCCAATAGATGCAGAGAAATAAGTTTGCATAAATATCCAAAAGGATGATGTACAGTTTAGCTCCATTGTTTTCCCTCATGGCAACTGGATTGCAGCCCAGCTCCCCCTGAATCCTCAGGCCTGGGTTTCTCCCACTCACTGCCCTTGTTGGGCCCTGCATTTTGTTATTAACTGAATTTTTATTGCTACCTATTTGTAGTTTTAAAATGTTTATTACATTAAATGGTTTCATGCATTTTCTACTTGTTGCAACTCACTCAGAGTTGTTCCTTAAATCTATTTACAAAAATCTGTTACAAACCAGCTACTTTCGTGTGTATCGGAAACCTGCAAAAATTCAGATGGATAGATACGGTGTTACGATGAATAAAGAAACAGTTTGAGGCTCTCTTTTTTTGTCCTAATCAATTTGACAGCAGTCTGTTAGTTTCCTCTATATGCCTCTCACAAGCACTGGAATTGGAAGCAAACTTAAACTTATTCCTTGGTTGGGACCTAGAGATACGAGCCACAAAACTAAACCCTCTCCCTTCTCTCTCCTCCCTGCCTGACACTTGCTTTATAGGGAGAATTGGGGGAGAGGGGTTCTACTTTTCACATGCACATTGCACGCTCCAAATTGGAAAAGCCTCATTTGGTCTGGGCAACTTTTGGAGAACACAGACTTCACTTCATATCATATTTAGGCTTGCAAACCATGGTTCACAGGAACCAAAATGCACACCCCTAATGTTCTCATTTTGGATGGGCATTTCCACCATTCTTGTCCTTTAGCAACTGTATTGCCTGAGGCTAGGCCAGGGGGCGGTTTGGGCATTCAGCATTGGCTTCATTTATTACAGCATGTTCCCTAGCAATAACTTTAAACGGCAACAATTTATGATAGCAATAATGTTCTTGGGCAGCAACTAGTCTGTAACAGTTTTAGTTTTATTGGGGGGGGGGGGAATTCCAATAACCTATCTAAAAGGCATCTGCAACTGCAGCATCAGAGTAAAATAAAATAAGAAACATGCCCTCCTTAACCTATGTACGTATATATGGATATGTAATATTTATGCGCACATGGCACTTTCAAAATCACTACCTATGTGGGTGCAGGTGCAAAAAAAGAGAGAAATGACAAAGCACCCAAGGATACCAATTCATGGAAAACACATCTCACAGCAATGCAGCATGTGCTAGCATGAAAGGGGCTTTGTCTATTAAGGTTAAAAATAAGTCATCCCTCAACACATTTTAAAATATGGAATTTTATCACGTGGGCCTGAACCACATGGAGATTTTGAAAACGGACCCTTCTCCACCTTGACATGACTGAGCATATCAATTGCAACCAGAAGCCACACTGGACAGAAACAAGGAAATTTGGAGGGCTCCCCACACACCACTTAAGAAACAACTTGTTCCACCTCTCAAAGCTCATGAGAACAAATCTCCTTTTGGAGAACCTTCCTGTCTTACAGAATGGTTGAGTGATCACTCATCTCACCAGGCTCTGCCAAAATGTTCTTGCCAAAGAGTCCATAGCTAAAAAGCATTGTTGCTAGTGTTAAGAAGCTGGGAGTTTGCTGTAGGGAAAGCTACCATTCCCAGGCCATGGCTGCACCCTCATGGGAAGCCCCCCTGCAGCTTGTGATACTGCAAAAGCCTTCCCCATCAGGGCTGCAGGCTGGCAGGGGGACATTTGCTAAATGCAAATTGCTATATTTCATTACATTTATCAGTCGCCAGATGCAATGAGCCTCTTGGAGTGGAACGATGAGTTTGGGGAAAATGCATGACATTTCAAGGCAGGCAGATGACAGCACACTGGAAAGCAGAAACACATTTTCTTTCAACAACAAACGAAAACCAAAATGGGGGGGGGGGGAAACCCGTCTCTGCTTACTTCTAACCTGGAGCCTACATGGGCTGAAGAGCTCCCTGAGTTGGCGCTCCAATAAAAGTGAGAAATAGAACAGAGTTACACGATGCTGAGGTTTGAAGCCGCCTGCAACTCGCTCAAGGTCATACAGAGAGTCTCTGTGTCGGGAGTTTAACTTGGCCAAAATGCAACACCCTTACTGCTGGAGCAGCCTTCCTTTATACATTTGTCAATACAAGAGGAGGCAGTAAGTGCCAGAACTCTGGGCGAGCTCCTATCCCACTGACATGCCTGGATAATATATGCAGCAGAAATCCCTCGGCCAAAAGGCCTGGCCAGTCCCCCCCCCCCTTCAACCTTTTCCTACCTAGATTCAAACGACAATCAAGGCAACAGTCTCTGAGGATGAAAAGACAGTATAGCTTAAAAGACTGACTAGTAGTGCCTTTCTTTCTGAAGAGACATAGGCAATATCTCCTCACGCTACTCTTAAGACAAGAGGAATGAAAACGAGGAGGAGAAGGAAGGGGAAATTCACTGGAAAGACATTGGGAATGTTTCCCTCACAGCCAATGATAGGCAACCATCTGCATCACCAGAAGAGGCGGCCATTTTACAGGCCTTCGCATGCTGCCTTTTCTTACTTGTCTGGAGAGCTAAGAGTGATCCCTTGGAGGGGCATGTAATTACTAGAGGTGCTGGCCTTCCTTCATGTGGCATGTCGCCGTTTATGCTCACCTTGCTCCACCACCACACAGGGCCACCACGGGGCCCTGTCAGGGCAAGGGAAACCATTCAACTCCCACATTCCCCGCCATTTTAATTGCTCGTCCCCCGCCACACAAGCAACCGTGCTCTATTTTTAAACCGCTAATTTAAAAACTGCTAATTGGTGCCTGCAGCGAGAGAGAAAAAACCAAAGCCCTCAAACAACCAAAGCAGTAGTATTCTGCTTCTTCTACCTCGTTGCCACTGTATTTGGGCAACTCACTGAACCATTGCCATAACTTATGCGTTGGCCAGTGAGCCTAGCTTTCCTTCAGAACCTAAAGTGAGTCACAGAACTATGGGGGGAAAGAGCAGGATGGGGAGCAGAGAAGGAACAGAAAGTGCAAGCCTATCGAGGGCAAACAGGAGCAGGCATATTAGGGTTGGCAAGAAGTTGGGTTTTTTTACACCACCCAAGGATAGAGACATAGCCACTGAAGAACACACAATTCTGTGGTGATCTTCTGAGGTCTGCCGCAAAGAAACAGCCCTATAACTTCAGTTCCTAGGGCAGGATCCCAATTTTATGGTCTTCCCCCAAGGGGATTAACCCCACAGTGAGTTATGAGTGGTGGTGGAGGCTCTGAAAAGTATTCCTGCAAAACTGCTTCTGCATGAAGCTGATATGTGAAAGAAAATAGCTAGCTTTTACTGTCCATCATTGCATATCTCAAATTTCCCCACTCTAAACTGGCAATACTCATTGCTGATGGCATTGTACCACACTAGACTCCAAGTAGAGGTCCAATGAGAGGTTACATTCATGGGGTGAAATCACCAAAAAGGATGTTACTTTTTTGCTGTATGCTACAACAGCTGCGAGAATATTGTTAGCGAAGAATTGGAAGAAACAAGATTTACCAACTATCGAAGAATGGCAGATGAAGATAATGGACTATATGGAACTTGCCAAACTGACCGGGAGACTCCGAGACCGGAGAGAAGAGACGGTGGAAGAAGTTTAAGGAATATTTGAAAAAATATGTTAATATTTAAACCTTAGAATAGCTTTGGAAGTGGATATACAGGCTGTAGGGCTAGAAGTAGAAGATAGGGTATTTTAAAATAGTATTATTTGTAAGTGATAAAATGTGAAGTTATTTTAAGTGTGATTTTTTAAAAAAAGATGGTTAGAAATTATGATTATATGTAAACTGCTAAAGATGAAGTAAAATGAAAATCAGATAGTTGAGACTTGGGGAAGCCCACTTAACAATGTTTAGAAAAATAAGGATATGACAAGAATTTGTTCGTATTGTTTGTCTTTTCTGTTCGTGTTTTTTATTTGTGTTATAAAATGAATAAAAATTTTGGAAAGAAAAAAAAAGAAGTTACATTCATGACAATGTCTAGTGTGCTTCTCCCCAATCTCAATGCCCCTCCCCACAATAAAAAGCTTGTGTTTTTATTTTACTATGTTAAAAGCAAACGTTGCGTTGTAGAAAACATTGCACAACTGAAAATGAAGGCAGATCCACACCACATGTGGGTTGCACGTGCTTTAAATGTATTTGGTGGACCTGCATAAATTTTACTGCCTTCTGCCAATATAACCTACTCTCTTTCATGTACATTGTGCGCTCCTGGCCAAGGCAGGTGCCCCCATCACAGCAACTTTGCTATACTTCTGCCATACAAAATCAAACCTTCTTGCAGAAAGCTTGCCGTTTCTCCCAAAAATGGCTCTTTGCAGCAACCTGAAAGGAACTGAGAAGTTTCAGAAAAAGGAGGGAGCGGGGGAAGAAAAAAACCAAAAGGACCATCCAACAACGAGAAAAATCTGTTGGTTTTTATTTGGAAAATTTAATAATTCTGCAACATACATAGAAAACAGACACAGTTCTGAGAGGGGAGGACTTCGTGTTGCGGGCAGGGGGGGAATAATAATAATAATAACAACAACAACCAAAAATTTCCTTTTACTTTATATCCACAATCAAAGCAGCAAGAAAGGGAAAAAGAGCACAACATGCTGTTGATGAGTTTTCCATTAAGAATGAGAATTTAACCCCCCACCCACCACCAATGTAATCCAGCCCTTGCTCTCAGCCACAAATTTCCCCCTTCTTAATAAAAAAATAAGAATAATAAAAAAGTTATATGACTTTAATTAAATGCACTTATTAAAAGAGTGAAATATTTGGAGAGGCTGGCTTTTTCTTTCTTTCTTTTTAATGCTAAAGGCACATTTTCCAGCATGCTGCAGAGTGTCTGCATCCGCCCGCCCCAGGCCATTTTTAATGCATAAATAAATCCCCACCTGAAGTGCTGACAGATTATTATGCAGTGTGGCAGCCAACTAAAGTAAACACTGGGGCAAAAGTTTTAACCTCTTGCAGGCACAGAGCACGCTCACACCACCTTCCTACCAGCTGTTTCTCCTACTTTTGGCTTGGATTTGACAAGGTGAGAAAGTTGCTCCCAGTTCTATCTTGCACTCCCTGCTCCTTCTCTTGCAACCTTGCCTTCCATGCAAAATGCTCTCAAACAGCATCGCCCGTCAATGGTGCACATGTGCAAACATTATGTATATTGCATGCTTAAAGAGGCAAAAGAAAGGGTCTTGATCCTTGCCCCTCTTTGTATTTTGCCAACAAAGGCTCCAACATGCCATTCACAACTCACATGCTTTATGCATGGTGGGGTGAACTAGAAATTCCAACCTCACTTTCTCGGGGGCAACCCAGTTGTCCCAGAACAGAGGTCAGCAACCTTTTTCAGCTGTGGGCCGGTCCACTGTCCTTCAGACCATGTGGTGGAGCAGACTATATATATTTTTTGGGGGGGGGGGAATGAACGAATTCCCATGCCCCACAAATAACCCAGAGATGCATTTTAGATAAAAGCACACATTCTACTCAAGTAAAAACACCAGGCAGGCCCCACAAATAACCCAGAGATGCATTTTAAATAAAAGGACTCATTCTACTCATGTAAAAACACACTGATTCCCAGACCGTCCATGGGCCAGATTGAGAAGGTGATTGGGCCGGATCCGGCCCCCAGGCCTTAGGCTGCCTAACCCTGTCTCAGAACATCACAGCTATGTACAGAAGGGATGAGATTCTGGTACAGGAGTAGAGGGAACTGATGTACCCTCCTGCTAAATATAAGCACATTCACTCCAACTTTCTCTAAGACATTAACTAAAATGCGAGCTCAAATGTCAAGATCAATGAGCACAGGGGTGAGGGGAGACTCTAGCAGGGAGGTGTTTAGTTAGCTGGGTAGTTTCTGACCAAAATTAATAGTTACAAAAGCCCAAGCATTTGCAAAGGATTAGGCTTTCCAGTTTAAGATCATCACAATTTTATTACTTGTACTCCGCCAATCTGACTGGGTTGCCCCAGCCACTCTGGGCAGCTCCTAGCTTTTACAAAAACAAAATAAAACATCAAACATTAAAAACTTCTAAAAGTCGTGTAGTTACTTATCTCATTGACAACTGATGGAAGGGGATTCCACAATGCGGGCGCCACTACCAAGAAGGCCTTATGCCTGGTTCCCTGTAACCTCATTTCTCTCAATGGGGGAGCCACCAGAAGGCCCTCGGAGCGAGATCTCAGTGTCTAGGCTGAACAACATCTCACAGTGCCACATATGATTAAAATTTTCAAGCTGTAAAGCACAGCTGCAGCTTTGAATGGAATAGATTGGACAACTTTTTCCCCCAGAATCAGGGGTCCCACGGTCACTAAGGCCCATCATTTGGCACGTCTGAACCAGAGAGATACGCTGATATCAACATCTCTCATCTCCCCCCAAAAATGAGAAGGCCTAGACTGTGTTTTCACATTTGACAAGATGCCACATGCTTTGATAATCCTTGTAGGAGATTTGTTTTTAATGCAAGATTCCTTCCTTTTAAAAAGTGGTAATTATGAAGTTATTTTTCCCCAAGCTCCTGGCAAAAAAAGAAGAAGAAATTGGCTGGAGAAGTTGTGCTCGAAGCTAGACTGTTCTTTGGATTTCACAATAATGGACATCTTCATTCTTGTCGCATTGGGAATTGTTTCCCCCTCAGTGTGACGTTTCACCTGTCACCCCATCAAGAAACAGATAGTTTCCTAATATATGCATAGAGAAAGATTTATTAACAAAACAGAAGCCTGGCTATTATTTGTTTGTTTTAAATAGTTTATTAGATAATGAAACCCATGAGTTTTATTTTTATTTTTTACTCTAGCCTCAGTTCGGGGTTAACGGGACAATATCCAATTCTCAAATTAAGGGTGTTTCAGTTGACAATATGCCAAAAACAGTTGCACCAATAGAGGGCTAAAATTATTACCACTGGTATAGCTCATTGTGCTCATTGCCTAGAGAACTTGCTGAATCTCCACCATCTTAGAATTTTAAAAAGGAAGTTGCCAGTGATGTTTTAAGAATAAGACTTTCTGTCTTCAGTTCAGAGTGTGGCATCCAGGTGTCAGGGCACTCACATACAATTCTGCCGGTTGTAGGCTCAAGTCTTAAACTGGGAATCTTCTGCCTAAATTTTATCCAGCTATAAATTCGTAGCTGAACTACCAGTAAAAGAAATATAATGGTGGTCAGACCCTAATGAAATTGACTCCATCACACTGGATTAAACCACAAACTTCAAGAAATGGATGTGTGTTGAATTTACTTAGATCATTGGCTCAAGGTCATTTTTATTTTACTTTCAATCCCTGATGCCCCAAGTGTAGAATAGATTACACTCAAGCTCCTATCCAACTTCCTTCACCCTACACAAACCTGGTAGGTTTTTTAGTCGTGGAAAACACAGCACAGCACTTTTTTTTGTCAGCAACAAATCCAAGAGAACAGGAATACTTGGCAGCTCTCAGGAGACAAGGTCTCGTGGCTGATATTTTGAAAGGCTCTCCCGAGGTTATTGCTTGAGGTTTTCAATAAGGCCACTGCTTTCGTAAACACTAAAATTCAACTACATTGCTGAAATTAAATGGAAAATCCGTGTCTATGTTAATAACTCACAGAGGCATCTGAACGTATGAAGATGGAGAAGCAAAGACCAAAGCAGGCTATACACACTGGCAGATTCTTGGGAGCAGGACCAAAGGCAGCTGTTTCCACTCAACAAAGACAAGAGAGAGAGAGTAACTCCAGCAGCGCTAGATCAGTTTATATGAAACATGAGGACAGACGCCCTGGAATCTAGGAGAATGGCAGCCCTCGCTGTATATTAAAAGAAGGGGAAGGGGTACCAAGTGCCAATAACTGTCGGAAGGCATTTCTGCCGCAGCAGCTTTGGCAAGACAGACACAACTAATTTAGTGAGGCCTCGCTGAGGTATATTAAGCTGTCAGTCTGGATGATAGGAGTTTAATCACCCACAATAGATCAAAGCCCCTCTCATCCCTTTGGTGGTGGGCCAGGCTCACACACAAAGACCAAGGAAGAGGATGGTCTCGCAGAAAATACTGAGCAGGAAAAGATGGGTGAAATGGAGCTGGTCCAAAATAGAGGGAGTTGGCAGGGGTTTTTGTATCTCATTCTTTTCTACTGAGAGGTTAGCTCACTCTTCTCTTTCCCAACTTCCATCGGAAAGGTGTGATACTTATCAATGGAGGAAGGGGCGTTAACAGACCTGTTTTAGAAGTAGTTGGTTGTGTAGAATCCTTTTCTCCCTACAAAGCGTGTGTGTGTGTGTGTGTGTGTGTGAAATGAACATGTGTCTATCTCTCCGGTGGCTGTTTCGAAAGAGCGGTAGAAAAATCTCCAGACTCCAATCTAACATTGCTTCCTGTTACTTCACTCCACTGACATGAGCCTCATCAACCTTCACAAGCTGAAGCTCATGGCCGCACTAGACCAGGAAGAAAAATCAGGATGCAACATGCCAACAAGTGGATAGCTCAGCTGGTTAGAGTGTGGTGTTGATAACGCCAAGGTTGCAGGTTCGATCCCCGTATGGGACAGTTGCGTGTTCCTGCATTGCAGGGGGGTTGAATGAGATGGAGCTCCTTCCATTGCTACAATTCTCTGTTCCTATGCAAACAAACAGGGACGTGGGTGGCGCTGTGGGTTAAACCACAGAGCCTAGGACTTGCTGATCAGAAGGTCGGCGGTTCAGATCCCTGTGACGGGGTGAGCTCAAGTTGTTCGGTCTCTGCTCCTGCCACCCTAGCAGTTCGAAAGCACGTCAAAGTGCAAGTAGATAAATAGGTACCGCTCCGGCGGGAAGGTAAACGGCATTTCCGTACGCTACTTTGGTTCGCCAGAAGCGACTTAGTCATGCTGGCCACATGACCCGGAAGCTGTACGCCGGCTCCCTCAGCCAATAAAGCAAGATGAACACCGCAACCCCAGAGTCAGCCACAACTGGACCTAATGGTCAGGGGTCCCCTTTCCTTTACCTTTATGCAAACAAGATAGCATACATTATCATTACCTCCCCCTCCCTGCCCCCAATCCCACACTGCTGGACCAGGAAGATAGTGGGTGAGTGCTAATACAGGAAGGCTGGAAGGTTGTACATATTATAAACACTAGGAATGTCAGAAGTTTATGGGCAGCTGACCAAGGTTAAGAAGCAGAGAGAAGGTGAGTGGAAAGCACCTGCAGAGCGACAGGAAGATATTGCCGCTCCTCTGTCTTTTGTGCACATAGGGAAGACAACAGAAAGGTAAATCAAGGAAGGAAGATCAAAAGGGCAGCTATAAAGCCAAGCACCAGCCCAATGCGTTTATGATTGCCAGTAGCCGAAAAACTTGGCAGTGCTCTGAACCAAACAGCCAATCGGATTGTCCCACAACATGCCTCTAGCAAGATTTCTTCACCCTTATTTACACAGCCTTTTCATGGTTCCTGCTCTTAAACATACTAGAAACAAAGTAATCTATTCCCTGGCTGCCACTACCACTGCCTTGCTTCCCATCCTGTTTTCCACCACCCTGGAGGTGGTGGCAAGTTTTCCCTGCCCTCCTTGTGCAGGCTCTACAACATGGGCTCCTTCTGTATCCCCACATATCCCATATCATACTACAACAGCCAGGGGCTTTGGGGTGGGGGCTGTACAGGAGCCCACCATATAAATTCATGTTATGGGGAAATCAGTTGTTAGAGCAACAGGGCAAGATGTGAAATTAGCAGCACAATGCTCTGGTATTCCAGTTTCAAAGGGCACATTGAGATATTTGCTTCCCACCTCTCTTTTAGCAGATGCACATTAAAGCAGAAGGATGCAAAGGATTCAAAGACTGCACTTGCACATTACAGTAAGCCATGGTTTACCGTGAATGTGTGACTCACTCTTCCTACACTTCTTCCTACTGGTGAACAGGGACAACATGCCACGACTGGCAAGCCAAGAACAAGCGTTGGCTTCAGCTTGTGGTTACCTCGGAGTGAAACAAACCACAATCCCTGGTTCAGCTGTAAAGACTATAAACAACGGATTGTGGTTTATTGCTCCCACTCACTAGTAGGGAAGAGCAAAGTGGGAATGATTACTTCTGGTAAACGATAAACCATGGTTTACTGAGATGGGCAAATGTAGCCAAAGTTACGAGGTGGTGTTTTTTGTGGGGAGAGTGTATTGCTGCCACTCAGTCACCAAACAGTCCATATTTATCCTGAAACGTTTATATCACATCTTACCTACTAGACACTCTTGATATATATGGGCTTCCCCCTTCCAGGGCAAGAATTGTCAGCTTCCAAGATGGGAGTGCATTTGGTAACACTGTCAAGTGGAACTATAATCACCACCCTGTTTCATATTTTTTTCACCCAAGTTGTTATAATAAGTGACACACTTTTAGCCAGTGCTTTTCTTCTGGGGTGCCGGTACTGCGTACCCTTTAGTACCCCCAGGAAACAAGGACAGCAAGTACCCATACACGTACACAGGCTATCTAAACGACTGTCTCACCCCCTAGAGATACCCAACCAATCACTGTGTTCTCCTGGAAAGGCCATCCTATGGATAACATCCAATCAGGAGGTCCATTCTGCATGATGTAAGAATTTTGCCTTTAGTGTGGTGGCGTCTGTATTGGATGGGAACTGTTTTTATGTACATACTAGGGCGGTTCATAGGGACGCGGGGTGGTGCTGTGTTCTAAACCACTGAGCCTTGGGCTTGCTGATTGGAAGGTCAGTGGTTCGAATCCCCACGAAGGGGTGAGCTCCCGTTGCTCGGTCCCAGCTCCTGCCAACCTAGCAGTTCAAAAGCACATCAAAGTGCAAGTAGATAAATAGGTACCACTCTGGCGGGAAGGTAAGCGGCGTTTCTGTGCGCTGCTCTGGTTTTGCCAGAAGCAGCTTAGTCATGCTGGCCACATGACCCGGAAAAACTGTCTGTGGACAAACGTCGGCTCCCTCAGCCAGTAAAGCAAGATAAGTGCTGCAACCCCAGAGTCGTTCGCAAATGGACTTAATTGTCAGGGGTCCTTTACCTTTTAGGGCAATTCATTTAAAAATATTTTTGAAAATGCCTGCTCCAAAGGTCTTATCTTACTACAATAGGGATTATATAGCTATATCTGAAATTTCATGCATATCAGTTAATATCTTGACCCTCCTCCACGAAAATAGCTCTTTACTTGGCCATTTTCCTGTGTCGTGAAGGCTGAAATTTCTATTCAGTGGAGCAGGGTCAAGATATTAACTGATATACATGAAATTTCAGATATAGCTATAGAATCCCTAGTGTAGTAAGATAAGACCTTTGGAGCAAGCATATTAAAAAAAAAGTTTTTAATGAACTCCCCTAGTACATACTGTTCTGAATTACTTGTATATACGTAATTGGTGGGTTTTGTAAACAGAGACACTCTCATATCTCTATCATCTATCTATCTATCTATCTATCTATCTATCTATCTATCTATCATCTATCTATCTATCTATCTATCATCTATCTATCTATCATCATATCTGTGTTTGTGTGTGTGTGTTTATTATATTGTAAATTGTTCCATGATGCCTAAATGCAACAAAGAAACAGACAAACGAGCAAATGAACAAACGGCATCCTGCCGGTTTGTCATTTATATAAAACCGAGAGACCTGCTTACATAAATCTAACTAGCAGCGTATCACTTTCAAAATGGCAGACAACCATGCCAACCCCCTGGATATATTATGACAAAAACTTATTTAATCAGTTCCTGTGCCAACAGTCGGGGGGGAGGAGAGAAAGAATGCTGAAGAACAAGCTAATTCGGCATGCCATTAGCCAGTGAGGAAATAACGTGGACTCACCTATAGGTATTAGTGAACTGGAAGCAAATTGAAACCACTGGACAGCGTGATTAAAGCTTGAAACATTTTTTAAAAAATAAGAAGCTTTCCCACAGAAAGACAACTAATGACTTATTAAAAAATCTTATCAACATTTTTCAATTATTTGAAGCTTTCCAAACTACAGTGGTACCTCGGGTTACAGACGTTTCAGGTTACAGATGCTTCAGGTTACAGACTCCGCTAACCCAGAAATAGTACCTCGGGTTAAGAACTTTGCTTCAGGGTGAGAACAGAAATCATGCGGCGGTGGCGTGGCAGCAGCGGGAGGCCCCATTAGCTAAAGTGGTATCTCAGGTTAAGAACAGTTTCAGGTTAAGAACGGACCTCCGGAACGAATTAAGTTCTTAACCTGAGGTACCACTGTATGTTGATGAGGATAGATATTTTATATCTGAACTTACAACTAATGACAAAGGCTGTACACACACCATACATATAAAGCAGATTTAAAGCACATGACTTCCCCTGGAGAACTGTAGTTTATCCCTCACAGAGCTGCAATTCCCAGCACCCTTAACAAACAACCGTTCTCAGGATTATTGGGGGAGCTTTCAATGTATGGGTGTGTACCCAAACCTAATCGCCAAAGACTGCAAGGATGACTTGGCAGTCATGTGAAAAGATGACAGATCCTTATAATCGGCAACACTTTAAAAGCAGGATTCTTTGACATCACGTGACCTCTGCCACACAGTGCCAAAACAGCAAGCCTGAAGTTTCTTCACCAGATTACTGCTGCAAGGAGTGGAGGCGTCTTCTCAGCAGTACATGCCAATTTCTATTCAATTCCACGCTCCAGCTCCAACCTGGACGAGGCAACTGGGGTTCTGCTCATCTCTCTCGTGAGATGGCAATGGAAGCTTTGCCATAGTGGCAAGGAAAACTTTGATCCCTGAAAAAGAAGAGCAGCGACTATTGTATATCAGACTCTACAGGGAGACCACATTGAGACAAGGGCTCTGGATTTTGAGCTACCTCCAAATTATTCAGTCTTCCAAGATTCTTCCAAGGAACTGCCTTAGAACTCCCTGCAAAATTCTCTAGATTTTTACTGCCTTTAAAAGGAAGTAGCGTTAGGGCTCTCTGGATTCTGGAGGTAAGCAAGCATTGGGGATTAAAACAAAACAAAACAAAACAAAAAAACCTCCCCCCTCCCCCGCTGTATGATGCAGTATTTTTTCACGACACAGGTCACAGCAAAAAGAGGACTCTGGAGTCTTTCACAACACTAGCGCCCATTTACTTTCAGGGGTACAAAGCATAACCCCTCTCATTTCCTTTCCTCCAGCCTCCACAGTGTTGATGGAGACTCCCTGAAAGAGACCCTTTCAGCAGGCACAGTAGGTAACACGAGCCACAAGAAGGAAAGACAAAAAGGATCTAATGCTTAGGCAGCCTAGGGTTTTCACCTAAGCGCATAGGAAGAGTTCATGTTATGGTGCCCAAAGCGGAGGGTGAGCTGCTTGGCACCCCACCCCACCCCAAAACAAGGCAACTAGATCTTTCCGACTGATAGCGTCGCTTCCCCTCCCGCCCCTTGGCAGCCAGCCAGAAGCCCCTGAAAACCTAGCTGCTTAGGGATACAGGAGGCAGGGAAGTGTTTGTTGAAGGAATGGGCTGTTTCCATCCTCCCCCAGCATCTTGAAGCCTGTCACTCTCATTTACTCAAGGCATTAATCTTGCCTGGAACAGGAGCTGTATGAACAAAGCGCTGTTAGCAAAATGCAATGCAGCGAATCATGGGGTTGTTATCTCTTGAGGTTCCCCGAATTGGGGGGAGGAGGAGGAAGGAAGGGTCCAGGGTGAAGGAAGGCATCGCATCTTTTGGATTCATCATGCCCGCAGCTGCATCCTTTCAAAGACCTTTTTCATGCCAAGGCATTGTGCGCATGCCCATGAGAAAGGACATGCGCTGGCATGCATTTGTCCAGCAGAGAAAATGCATCCCGGTTATTCAGCAAGTCAAGATCTGATATGCACCTAACTATGATGACAAACTGGAGGCATGCTGCCTTCCAACAACATCCTAGCACAGATCAGTGAATGAGATAGAACCTGAGGATACCTTGAACATCTTCTGAGAGCCCCCCTGACCGTTCTGTTGATATAAAGCAAGTCTCACACTCTGGACTCGCACATAACATTTTCCCCAACACAGGTCACACACACACACCAAAAAGTCTCCTACCATTAGAGCAATCTTCTATGTGCTTTGGGTTGTCATACTGCCCATTTGGCTCGCTCTTCCCTGAATTTCAGCAATCCAACTCTGGTCCACTGAGACTAAAATCCACAAACACACATGGTGACACATGGTGAACGGACGGACGATGGACAGATGATGGAGAGAGGCAAGCAAGGAGCATTCCCAAGTTGGCCCGGCCCGGCACACCTCTCCACAGGCATTGGGAGCATTCACCTGCCAAGGGCCACATTGACCAGCTGGGATCCGCCATAAATGAGTGGGCAGGCAGCGCAGTGTGGCCCCACTTGGCTCTGGTGATGAGGGCTGGGCTGGCATAGCGGGCTCCATTCACACACCGTACCGCGCCCCTGCCCATGCACAAACGATGCTACACCACTGGAAAAATGGGAGGGTTCCTGAGAGAGCCCAAAGCCCGCTACAATTCGGAGCCGTCTTTCCCATAAGGCTTAGTAGTTTGTTGTGCCAGGGCACCGGCCTCTCAGGGGCATCCAGTGAGTGGGGGAGCTGCGCGGCTTTGCCAGCGGCCTCCCCTTTCCTGGCACGCCTGCCAGCTGCATCCCGCCAACCATATGGCTGGCGGGTGTGCAGCTTCCTTCCCAAGCCTCCGCAGGAGCAGAGCAATCTCTGTAGAGGCTTAGGATGAAAGCTGCGCCCCGCCAACCATATGGCTGGCCTGGGCGCAGCTTCCCTCCCAAGCTTCTGCGGGGATTACTCTCCCGCAGCGGCATGGGGGAGAGTTGCACCCCCCCACATGGCTGGTAGTGTGCAGCTTTGCATGACTCCCCCATCCATGGTAATTTGGGGGCACTGGGTGGATATTTGCACCCCAGCGCCGCATCTGCTAAAGACAGCCCTGCTGCCATTATTGGGGGATTGTCAAGGTAGAGAGTGTTTCCGTCTGCTGCCACTACAAAGCGGGCGGCAGGTGAAGCCAGGGCAATGCAGGTACAGCCAACTCATACAGCTAAGGAGAAGCCTCCAGATGTCTGCACATGGTGATGGTCATGAATATGTTTGTCCCAGAAGCCTCTGCTCAGATGCCATGGAATTTTGCACCTTCATTCAGGCGCCCTTCCTTCTCCAGCTCCACAGTGGTGGCCAGGGGCCCACCCACAACACCCACCCCTCAGCTTTGAATGCCAATGACCTCTCATACCGAATGTAAACAAACTGTGAAAAAGACTCCGCGAAGTGAAAGTAGAGACGCTGTGCATACTTTTCATTGTTTGTTTGTTTTGTAACACAAGAAAATATTTAATTAAAAATAATCCAAGAAAAGGGAAAGAAAAAAGGACTGTGCATGCAGCTTACAAGCTTCAGGCAGGCAGGAACTCATTGCAAATTATGGCACAGACACGGGAGCGTGCCCTGACCGTCTCTGCTCCCCTCTTCCAATTTACCTCCGTCTCCAGGGCTTGCCGCCATGACACCACCAGGGGCCTCCCCCTGGGCATCACCAGGAGTTACCCCTAGGTCTCAGATTTGGGTGTCAGAATCTTGGAGTCTGGATGCTCCTGACCAGGCAATCCTATGGAAGAATCACAGTGCACAGGCAGGGGAGTTTAACCCAGGGGTGAGGAGCCTGATGCCTGCCACATGTTGCTAGACTACAGCTCCCATCATCCCTTGGGCTGGCGTGGGTTGCACTCCAAAACAGCTGAAAGCACAGGCTGGCAAAGGCTGACAGAAACTGAATAGTAGAGGGGAAAGACTTAGTTGCCTGGCTACAATGGGGACAGGGGAGAAGAGCCCAGTTCACTTTTCTTTCTTTCTTTCTTTCTTTCTTTCTTTCTTTCTTTCTTTCTTTCTTTCTTTCTTTCTTTCTTTCTTTCTTTCTTTCTTTCTTTCTTTCTTTCTTTCTTTCTTTCTTTCTTTCTTTCTTTCTTTCTTTCTTTCTTTCCTATTTTCAGCCACTGAATTAGGCCAACCTTCTCCCTCCCACTCAGTCACGAGGCTAATGTGACTTTCTTCATGTCGTCTGAACATTCGGCGGTGACCAGAGTAGCACAGGGATGCAAAATGATACAGAGGAGGAGGAGCTATACTATGCCCATAACAGAATAATCGAGCCTTTAAAAACTTCCAGTTATTTAGAAGAACTACTGCTATGTCCAGAAGGAACTACTACTGCTGCTGCTGCCCAGGGAAGTCTGACCTGCTGGGAGCCTGAGGGCCCCAATCCTGCCTCTCTCCACCTGGCCTAGGGCAGGGCCTGACAGGCTCCATAAGAACTGCTGCTGCAGATTGCCCAGCAAGGACTGGGGGTATTTGGGGGAAAGTTTCGCTGGGAGTTTTTGCTGTTATTGAGATTAATTTTTTGTATCTTTCTTTTCATGTGGATAATTGCTCAGTTTTGATGTGCTGTATTTATTTTATATGACTACTTTGCTATGTATTCCTAGTTTTAGATTTTGATTAGTTTTAGATTTTAGATTTTGATTTATGTGGAAATTGTTTCCCATTTGGTTGTGTATTCTTTTTTATGTGGTTTTATTTATTGTTTATGACTTTTGTAATTATGTAAATCTTGTTATGCCGTAAGCCACCTTGAGCATTGCTTTCTAACTGTGGAAATAATAATAATAATAATAATAATAATAATAATAATAATAATAATAATAAAATTTATTTATACCCCGCCCATCTGGCTGGGTTTCCCCAGCCACTCTGGGGGGGCTTCCAACAGAACACTAAAATACAATAACCTATTAAACATTAAAAGCTTCCCTAAACAGGGCTGCCTTCAGATGTCCTCTAAAAGTTTGGTAGTTGTTTTTCTCTTTGACATCTGATGGGAGGGCGTTCCACAGGGTGGGTGCCAATACCGAGAAGGCCCTCTGCCTGGTTCCCTGTAACTGGGCTTCTCGCAGTGAGGGAACTGCCAGAAGGCCCTTGGCGCTGGACCTCAGTGTCTGGGCAAAATGATGGAGGTGGAGACGCTCCTTCAGGTATAGAGGACCGAGGCCATTTAGGGCTTTAAAGGTCAGCACCAACACTTTGAATTGTGCTCGAAAACGTACTGGGAGCCAATGAAGATCTTTCAGGAAAGGTGGCATACAAATAAAAATGATGATGATGATGTCTGTAACTATGTAAATATTTTCATACAGTAAGCCGCCTTGAGCACTGTTGTAACTGTGGGAAGGTGGCATACAAATAAAATGATTATGATGATGATGATTTCTGCAGCGCAAGAGGTCCTGAGCGTAAGAGGTGATGCAAGAAGATGTGAAGATATGTCTGGCTTTGCCCCTTCCCGAGTGCCTTTGATTCACTTGTCTGGTCCAGAAAAGTGATTGTGTGCATGTGATGCTCACTGCACGTTCAACCGAGGTTGCAGATTGGCCATTTCTCCCTACGTTTTTGCACAATGCTCCATCGGAGCTGATCTGTGTGGGTGGCAGCCTCCTCACCAACAGAATGGCTGGGAGCGGGGGTAGAGAAGAGTAGAGGATGCTGTCAACCTTTGCCAATAGTCCTTTCGGTGCTGGACAGCCCAGTGTTGTGTAAACACAAAGTCTGCATAGAACTAATTCAGCAGAAGTTTTAACACTAGGTGGTCAGTGACAATGGCAAACCGGCAGAAACAAATGCAGTGTGTTAACAGCCCTGAAAAGCCCCATCTCTTGCTTGTCTGTTAAGTGCAGGATAATTCACCTTTTTCTAAAGGAGTTCTGTAAGGGATTTGTGCAGGTGCTCCTGGCCTCTCCCCGGTTTAATTGCTCTTTTGCTGCACTCCCGAAAAAGATAAGAGATAAGAGCACCCGAAGGGTCCAGCTGAGATTTTATCTGCTGAGATGAAGCGGTTCAAGGCACATATCTGTGATTATTGGTTCACAAACAGTGGGGAACCAGGTGGTTCTCCAGATGTTGTTTGACTCCAACTCTCATCGGTCCCAGATAGCATGGCCAGTGGTCAAGGGTGATGTGTATTAGTGCCCAACAATATCTGGAGTGCCCCAGCATCCCCACCATTTTATAAAATAAAGTGAGACTTTTCCTTTCCTAAACCTCTCTCAAACAGCCACAATACAGAAATTACTAATATTTCAAGCGCTCCACATGTCCCTATTTTCCAGGGACAGTCTCAGATTTACAGAAGCTGTCCCAGTTTCTGATTTGAGCCCACAATGTCCTGCCTTTCCTTTTGTTGTTGTTATTTGTTAGTCGTGTCCGACTCTTCGTGACCCCATGGACCAGAGCACGCCAGGCACTCCTGTCTTCCACTGCCTCCCGCAGTTTGGGCAAACTTATGTTAGTAGCTTCAAGAACACTGTCCAACCATCTTGTCCTCTGTCATCCCCTTCTCCTTGTGCTCTCAGTCTTTCCCAACATCAGGGTCTTTTCCAGGGAGTCTTCTCTTCTCATGAGGTAGCCAAAGTATTGGAGTCTCAGCTTCAGGATCTGCCCTTCCAGTGAGCACTCAGGGCTGATTTCCTTCAGAATGGATAATTTTGAGATTCTTGCAGTCCATGGACTCTCAAGAGTCTCCTCCAGCACCATAATTCAAAAGCATTAATTCCTCAGCGATCAGCCTTCTTTATGGTCCAGCTCTCACTTTCATACATCACTACTGGGAAACCATAGCATTAACTATACAGACATTTGCTTTTCCGTAAAGGTAAAGGGACCCCTGACCATTAGGTACAGTCGTGGACGACTCTGGGGTTGCAGCGTTCATCTCGCTTTACTGGCCGAGGGAGCTGGCGTACAGCTTCCGGGTCATGTGGCCAGCATGACTAAGCTGCTTCTGGCGAACCAGAGCAGTGCACGGAAATGCCGTTTACCTTCCCGCCGGAGCAGTACCTATTTACCTACTTGCACTTTGACGTGCTTTCGAACTGCTAGGGTGGCAGGAGCAGGGACCGAGCAACGGGAGCTCACCCCATCACGGGGATTTGAACCGCCAACCTTCTGATCAGCAAGCCCTAAGCTCAGTGGTTTAGACCACAGCGCCACCCGTGTCCCTTGCTTTTCCTTAAAGGTAAATCTAAAGGGACCCCTTTCCTTAGGACGTCCCTATTTTCAACGGGCATCACACTGTAGTTAAGTATTCTCAACCTCTTTTTACCTCATGAGTGACATTCTCACATTCACCCTCCCTCCCCTTTCAAAAGCCCCCCTTTTGCTTTACGAGCTCTCCTCTGCATAGTTCACTTTGAAAAGACATGTTTTACTATAGATAAGGGGTGGAAGGTAGCCTTGCTTTTTAACTTGGCCATAAATTCACCTCAAACCTTGTTTTCAAACAGTTGTTGGGCTTCATTTTCCTCCTTCCTCCAGCCTCTCAATTGAAGGCAGGATTTATAGCTTGTCAGATTTAATCATTTTGCAGCAGGAAAAGATTCTTTTTTAAACCCCTCAGGATAAGGCGGGCTTGCCAGAAAACCATCTTTGAGAAGGAGGGATTGCTCTCTGTAAAAGGAGGCTGAGAATACTCAACTGCAGTGTGATGCCCAGGCACCCACCTACAGAGAAGGCCTTGCCTTCAACAAGGCCAGGCTGTACACGCACTATATCTTTAAAGCACATGTGAGGCACATTTATTTCCCACCAAAAAAATAAAATTCTGCGCACTGTCGTTTGGGGGGAGGTTATTGGGTTTTATAAATAAGAATAAGTTTACACAAATAAGTACAGTGGTACCTCAGGTTAAGTACTTAATTCGTCCGTTCTTAACCTGAAACTGTTCTTAACCTGAAGCACCACTTTAGCTATTGGGGCCTCCCACTGCCACCGCCACGCCGCTGGAGCACGATTTCTGTTCTCATCCTGAAGCAAAGTTCTTAACCTGAGGTGCTGGGTTAGCGGAGTCTGTAACCTGAAGCGTATGTAACCCAAAGTACCACTGTATACAGTTTTCTCATCCCGTTTGTATATCACAAAAATAGCATAATATATGTGGGAAAATATCTACAACATATATTTCATTATTAGTGGTCAATGTATGAGTTCTTGGTTTATGAATTGGTTTAAACAATTAAAGAAGAAGAAGAAGAAGAAGAAGAAGAAGAAGAAGAAGAAGAAGAAGAAGAAGAAGAAGAAGAAGAAGGAGGAGGAGGAGGAGGAGGAGGAGGAGGAGGGAAGGAAGGGGAGGGGAGAGGGGGAAATGGGGTGGAGTGGGGTGGGGTGGGTATATTTCTATTATTCTACTTAGTGTGTGTGAGGGGGTTATTCTACAGTGTGGGTCAGCGTTACTTGTATGGGTTCTCTTACTACAGTGGTACCTCGGGTTACATATGCTTCAGGTTACAGACTCTGCTAACCCAGAAATAGTGCTTCAGGTTAAGAACTTTGCTTCAGGATGAGAACAGAAATCATGCTCCGGCAGCACGGTGGCAGCGGGAGGCCCCATTAGCTAAAGTGGTGCTTCAGGTTAAGAACAGTTTTGGGTTAAGAACAGACCTCCAGAACGAATTAAGTACTTAACCCGAGGTACCACTGTATTCACTTGTATTTTCTTGGTGGTGAGAGAGGTGTGGCTTAGGGTGTGGTTGGTTGTCTCTGGTTAGCTGTTGTGGGAATTGTTTTTGTGTGAGTGTGTATTTTTGAATCAGGTTAGCCAGACATCATAAAGAGCTCATAACACACCTCCTCTCAGCAGCCAGAAGCATCATAGCCAGACACTGGAGAGACCTGTCAGGAGTAAGCATGGACCAAAGGTATCAAACAGTATGGGAAACAGCCTTATTAGAAAAACTAACCAATGAACTGAAACTGACACGGGGACAAATAGAAGAAGACGCACTGTCGTTTGTTAAGGGTCGCTGGGACTTGTAACTCTGCGAAGGGTAAACCACAGTGCCCAGAAATCTTTGAGGGAATGAACGGGTTTCGAACGATACCGTGTGTACACAACTTGAGTATGCATCCCACCTGTGAGCTATTTGCTCTCTGCATGTCGGACTGAAATAAAATAAAATGAAATAAGAACTAAGAGTCAATAGGTCAAATGCTTTCTCACAGCTACATATGGCAGGAGAAGGACTGCTGTGGGAGGCAAGCTGTCTTGCCAGGAGAGCTGCCCGCCATTATTGATCTTCCAGTAGAGCAGGTGCCATGCATTCAGAAAGCCCGTTTCAGTCACTGGCATTTCCAGGTACAGCTAGGAAAGGCTCCTGTCTGACACCCTGGAGAACCACTGCCAGTCAGTGCAGACAATAAATAGCTATTTATTGATCCAATAGATGAACCAATATTTTACTTTGGATAAAGCAGTTTCCTATGTTCTCTGAATTTCAAGCTCCCTGGAGTAGTTTAAAAACAGCTGGGGTATAAACATATCACTATCTCCCCATCCTGTGGTTTCCCACAACCAATATTCAAAAGATGTTGGCTTCATAGTTGCAGATACAGGCTTAGGCAGAATGATGCCCATGAACAGATATGGATTTTCCAACGGGGGGGGGGGGGCAGAGATGCAAAACAGAGCATTTTGTTATCAAGGTGTTCTTTCGATGGTTTCACCAAGAATGGGTGCTGTTACAATGAATCCAGCTCTATAACAAAAGAGGAAAAGGTGACCATTGGCTAATAATAATAATAATAATAATAATTTATTTATACCCCGCCCACTCTGGGCAGCTTCCAACCAAATATTAAAATACAGTAATGCATCAAACATTAAAAGCTTCCCTAAACAGGGCTGCCTTCAGATGTCTTTTAAAAGTCTGGTAGTTGTTGTTCTCTTTGAAATCTGGTGGGAGGGCGTTCCACAGGGCAGGTGCCACTACCGAGACGGTCCTCTTCCTGGTTCCCTATAGCTTAGCTTCTCACAGTGAGGGAACCACCAGAAGGCCCTCGGTGCTGGACCTCAGTGTCCAGGTAGAACGATGCGGGTGGAGATGCTCCTTCAGATAAACAATATAAAACTACTGACTGCAAACTGCTTGACTAGCATCCCACATCCCATTCTGAGAGTCAAAAGCAGAGTCACTCACAAATATATTTTTGCACAATGTAAGGCAGCAATTCAGCCCATGGGTCATCAATACAGGACACTGGGCAACAGAGTCACAACTGCCTTGGAAAGATATCCAAGCTTTTCATTTAAAAGGGGTTTAAAAACACCACTTTCCATATTCATAAACAGTTCATTCCAGACTAATTCAATCAAAGTTAAAGGGACGTGACTTTGGGCAGTTGCTTTTATGCAGGCGTTCATCAACACTGACATTCATCCCAGTGCACTAAGGTGCCCATTTACTTGCATCGAGGTTGATACAGTGGTACCTCAGGTTAAGAACTTAATTCGTTCCGCAGGTCCGTTCTTAACCTGAAACTGTTCTTAACCTGAGGTACCACTTTAGCTAATGGGGCCTCCCGCTGCCACCGCGCAATTTCTGTTCTCATCCTGACCTGAAGCAAAGTTCTTAACCCAAGGTACTATTTCTGGGTTAGCAGAGTCTGTAACCTGAAGCGGCTGTAACCTGAAGTGTATGTAACCCGAGGTACCACTGTATTGGTGGAAAGTGGGGGGGGGCAGAGAGCCTGATTTATTTAAAGCAGGCTAGGCATCACCTTCAAATTGCAGCCTCCTTAACCAGGAACACTTTCAGATTCTCAAGCCTAACATCCAAGCCATGGCATGCCTATAGCGGCTTGTAGCTATGACCTGAAAGCTCCAGAGTGGGTTTTCGTTTGAGCCTGTGATTGTGCCAGCCCTACCCTTCGCCCAGTTGAACAACAGCAGCCGACAAGGGGCAAGGGCTTGCAGATCGCGCCAAGTTCCTTGGAGCCGACGTGTGTTTTCCCTTCCCTTCCCTCTCAGCCGCTGCCGCCTACTCACTGCCCTGCGATTATTTGTTATCGTTGGGCGATTTCATAATCTTTGGTACATGATGTAAGAACAGAAACAACAATGTTGCACATTTAAAAAACAAAATGAAAATCCCAGGCCCAGAAGTGATGTGGGAACATGCCTCCCAGCACCTTTTCCCTTTTCCTTCCTCAACAATCTATGCACATGTGGCACAGAAATTGCTCTGCTCCCCCAAGAAACGCCCCTCGAACTTCAGCTGAAATAACAAGAAGAATCGGAACTGACTCGCGGACGTAGCAATGAACTAGTTAATTAAAGCCCACACTCTCTGGCTTGGTTTCTCGGTTCAGGATCAGGGGATAAGAGGAGATAGCAGCAGCATCTGCAATTATAAGTGTCCAATGCAAAAAAAAATATGTCCCCCCCCCCCCGCCAGTTTTTCCCTCCCAGCCCACTAGCAGTGGCCATAAGACTCGTTGTACAAGGGAATTATTGCCACGTGGTTAGAACCATGAGTGCAGGAAATTGTATGGAACAAAAGTAGGGGGAAGCACAAGACACCAAAGTGTTGTTGTTGCTGTTGTTGTTGTTGTTTAGTCGTTTAGTGGTGTTCGACTTTTCGTGACCCCATGGACGAGAGCACGCCAGGCGCTCCTGTCTTCCACTGCCTCCCGCAGTTTGGTTAAACTCATGCTGGTAGCTTCGAGAACACTGTCCAACCATCTCGTTCTCTGTCGTCCCCTTCTCCTAGTGCCCTCCATCTTTCCTAACATTAGGGTCTTTTCAAGGGAGTCGTCTCTTCTCATGAGGTGGCCAAAGTATTGGAGCCTCAGCTTCAGGATCTGTCCTTCCAGTGAGCACTCAAGGCTGATTTCCTTCAGAATGGAGAGGTTGGATCTCCTTGCAGTCCATGGGACTCTCAAGAGTCTCCTCCAGCACCATAATTCAAAAGCATCAATTCTTCGGCAATCAGCCTTCTTTGTGGTCCAGCTCTCACTTCCATACATCACTACTGGGAAAACCATAGCTTTAACTATACGGAGTTGACATCAATCGTTCTTTGGTCACTGTTTAATTTGGCGAATTTAAATGCTGCTGTAAAGCATATACCAAAACCACTGTGCATGGTACTCACTGTACATGGGACTGTAACACATCAGAAATGTGAGGAGATTTGCATTCAAATCCACATATGTGAAAAGCCTCCTTGAACATGCAAAGGTATCAGAGAGAAGGCTGAGCTACAGGCCAACTCCCTGACATTCAAGTTTTGTGCATGCTGGGGTGGGTTTCAATGTGTGTGCCAGGGGGCATTCAAACACATATATCCCTATATGGATATATATACAGCAGGTGTAGATAGCCATCCAGATGGTGCTGAACCACAGTTCTCATCATTCTTCACCATTGGCCACTCTTGCTGGGGATGCTGGGAGTTGCAGTTCAACATCCAGATAGACAGAGGTTCCACAAGCCTAATATACACAGACCCAAAACAGCCAGAGCTACTTCCTATGGCCTGTCAGTTCTCCACTTTAAGGAGGTGATCAGCTTCAGCCATCACCAAAGATGGCACAGAGTTACACAAGCGCAGTGAACTAACTGGGTTTGGCTAATCAATATTCAGCAGCCTACTTTACGTGTACCAATAGGTATGCCCAGCATGTGGAGGCTTGAACCTCTTTCTCCTCCCCACGGAAGAGAGCAACAGAGGGCCTCCACGGCGGCAGAGGATCCCGCCATACCTCCCCATGTGTGCGGAGGGTACACTGAGCTTCCCTGCAGCAGCAGAGGGCCTCGGCAAGGCTCCCAGAGGGAGTGGAGTGCCTTAAAAAGTAAAGAAGTAGTATATTTAATAAAAATACAGTGGTACCTCGGGTTACAGATGCTTCAGGTTACAGACGCTTCAGGTTACAGACTCCGCTAACCCAGAAATAGTACCTCGGGTTAAGAACTTTGCTTCAGGATGAGAATAGAAATCGTGCGGCGGCAGCGGGAGGCCCCATTAGCTAAAGTGGTACCTCAAGTTAAGAAAGGTTTCAGGTTAAGAACAGACCTCCTGAACAAATTAAGTTCTTAACCCGAGATATACATGGGACGTGGGTGGTGCTGTGGGTTAAACCACAGAGCCTAGGACTTGCCAATCAGAAGGTCGGCGGTTTGAATCCCCGCGACGAGGTGAGCTCCCATTGCTCGGTCCCTGCTCCTGCCAACCTAGCAGTTTGAAAGCATGTCAAAGTGCAAGTAGATAGATACCGCTCCAGCGGGAAGGTAAATGGCATTTCCATGCGCTGCTCTGGTTTGCCAGAAACGGCTTAGTCATGCTGGCCACATGACCCGGAAGCTGTATGCCAGCTCCCTCAGCCAATAAAGCGAGATGAGCGCTGCAACCCCAGAGTCAGCCACGACTGGACCTAATGGTCAGGGGTCCCCTTACCTTTACCTACCACTGTATTAAATTAACTTCCATATCTAATATATTTTCAACTAATTTAAGAGTAGTTTAAGTGATTTGCTAGTCAAGTTCCATTTGCTTCCCCACTCAAAGGTCTAAGTGGAATCTGTGCATGCATAAGGCTCACTTAGTTCAACTAAATTTACTTCTACTTTCCTGGGAGTGAGTTACATTGAATTCAATAGGGCTTGCTTGTGAGTAGACACGCATATGCTTGAACTGCTTACCGAAAAACCACCTCTCCATCATTCTCACATAGTACCCAACCTCCCATTTTGGCATAAGGCAGCCATCTAAATCTTCTCCCCTCTATTCACCCCCCACACACACACACACACAAAAGCCCCCCCCCCAAAGCCCTCATCCCACCAATCTCTCCCTTTTTATCAAAGGGAGGGAGGGCAAGCAAGCAAAAAGATAATCTCCTTTAAATAAGAAAACCCCCTTTTTAATATGGAGGAAAGCTATTTAGGGGGAACCAACATCATGAACACCACCAGAAGTGCTTTCCAGTTCTTAATTTACCTTCTTTCTTTACTTAGTCACTGGACCTTTGATTGTCTTTGACGGGGTGTTCCTCTTGGATTGCTAGCAGGCTCTGCATAATTAGCTGAGCTCTAAGTGGAAAGATACTGGTGAAGATGAAAGAGTTTGCCGGCTTATGTCATTTCTTATCTGTTAGGAGGGAGGAGGGAGAGAGCAAACAAAGATGGAGACACCATGCCAGCAAATTATCTGCAAAGTATCTGTAAAGTATCAGTTCAGCTGAACTACTACCCCCCCCTCCAGCTGTTCAGTGTCCACCTTTTGTTCACCGGTATATTGCCTTGTTGAAACACTTATCACAGTCTTATTTCAATACTGGTATTCAGTGGTATGGCGACTTATTGCACAGCCCTAGGTCCTACTCCGCGGGTGGCACTGTGGGTTAATCCACAGAGCCTAGGGTTTGCCGATTAGAAGGTCGGTGGTTCAAATCTCCGTGACGGGGTGAGCTCCCGTTGTTTGGCCCCAGCTCCTGCCAACCTAGCAGTTCGAAAGCACACAGTGCAAGTAGATAAATAGGTACCGCTCTGGCTGGAAGGTAAACGGCGTTTCCGTGTGCTGCTCTGGTTCACCAGAAGTGGCTTAGTCATGCTGGCCACATGACCCGGAAGCTGTCTGCGGACAAACGCCTGCTCCCTCGGCCTGTAAAGCAAGATGAGCATGCAACCCCAGAGTCGGTCACGACTGGACCTAATGGTCAGGGGTCCCTTTACCTTTACCTAGGTCCTACTCAGTTTTAGAAACTCAGATATATCAGCTAGTCACCAAATGGCCAAAATGGAATATCTAGTTGCCATTTTGGAGTCAGACGGCTCGAAAGTTGTATTTCTCAATTCAGCTTTTTGGATCCTGAGATTTGTTCTGGTTGTGCAAGTAAAAGATCACAAATAGAACTCCACAGTTCTGCAAATAGAACTCTACAGTGTTGTTAGTGTGTGAAAGCAGTCAAGATCCAAGGATCCCCAGGCATGTACCTCCAGATGGTGGAGACGTCAGGCACCATCCTGGCGCCCAGGCATCTCCACTTGGTCACAAATGGCCGATGGACAGGTGCAAAATGCGCCTGGCGAATTTCAAATACTGGTCCTACTCTGTGTTTTCCATTCTCAGATTAGCATTTGAACTATGTGAAGACATACCCCTCAAAAGGAGTCTGCAGACAGACAGCAAATGTTTGAGGCTGATATTCAGCAGAAAGGAAATCAACTGTTTCTGGACACTAACCTAAATGCGCAAATATTTGACAGGAAATATTCTACCTGTACTGTTTCAGCTGGTGAAGTTCAAAATCAACAGCCAGGGAAGAAAGCAAACCTGCATTATTAAAGTTCAGAACGCATATGTCACAGAACAATCCAGCAACAAGCTCTTTCCTGAAAACAGTGGTCACAAACAAACACCCCCCAAAAAGTTATATCTGTCTCCTGAATGGGTCCCATGCCTTGTTTATAAGTGGGTGGGCTGCTGGTATGGGCCTTTGCTGCTGCAAACAGTCTGAAGAGCATGCACTGGGGTGTCAACCAATTTATTTAGAATTATGATGGAGACCCGTCCAAAGAATGGCAGGAGGGAGTGACAGGATTTCAGAGCTGGGGAAGGCCGGGGTCAGCATGCTTTGGCCGAAAGAGTCTGAGGCGAAAGCACGGCACAGATCATCATTCAAGCCCAGAGACTTTTAACTGAAACTCTGAGAGCAAAGATGGAAGATAAGATGTTCAGGCATGAAGTAAATTACTGGAAATCCAGATGCTAAACACACACATGCACACACATCCCCAAGGAGTTAAGATTCAAGCCTTCTGACTTTCTTATTTTTTTTAAGTGAAGATAAAGTAGTGCAGAGAAGAAGTTTTGCACGAGCTGTAAGAATTACAACTTGTTCCCGAAACTCAACAGCCTGAGCCCCGGTTGCTTGCAAAATACCAATCAGAGCCTGAAAGCTCAAACAATCAGAAGGGAAAGTCTCTTGGCAAGGTTTCTTCTGGTTTTGTTTACGACTTGAGAGGAAGTGGTAACGGCTCCTGTTTGTTCTTCTAGAGAAAGTTGCTGGGGGTGGGTTGTTTTTTTAAAAGGAGGAGAAGAAAATCTCTTTTGATTAGAAACACCCTGGATATTTTGCCTTAGATTACACCAGATCTGGCCTCCTCTTTTGTTTGTGGACACTTCAGCTGATTAAAAAAAAAAATTAAGGGAGAAGGAGGGGGGAAATAGCTGAAAGGAATAATGAAGGTACATTCCTTACACTACTGTTTCTACCCAAGAACGATGCTCTACATAACTTAATTGGAAGGAAGCATAGGAACCACTCCTAGGGGCTGAGGTTCCCTTGGCCCCACTAATAAAATATGTGAGGGGGCCAGCCCCCTCCCAGAGTTCATAGGCATTGCCATTCAATTGGTGCACTTGCATCTTGTGATTGATTATGCGGGGGCCAGGCTTATCTGTGCCCCTCACCCCAATATTTAATTCAAATTGGCTCGCTTCGAAGGAAGAAAACTGAGTATACATCCAAGGCAACGTGCCTTTGAGTAAGGCCGGAGTTGATAATACATTAACAGTGGTACCTCGGGTTAAGAACTTAATTTGTTCCGGAGGTCCGTTCTTAACCTGAAACTGTTCTCAACCTGAGGTACCACTTTAGCTAATCAGGCCTCCCACTGCTGCCGCGCCGCCAGAGCATGATTTCTGTTCTCATCCTGAAGCAAAGTTCTTAACCCGAGGTACTATTTCTGGGTTAGCGGAGTCTGTAACCTGAAGCTTCTGTAACTCAAGGTACCACTGTATTTTGACTCTCTGTTACAAAAGTACTAGCATTTGCTTTATGGTGCAGTTTTGGTGTGAGGGCTTGGGGTTGAGCAGAGAACTAGAGGGCTGTGCTGTGCTCCCAAGGTCACCTTAATTTATTGCCGCTTGTTTTGCTGATGTCGCACTTCTCCCAGCACAGCAAAACAATGGCTCTCTGACTGCAGGCTGGGGGCCACCATCTTCTGTCACCTACAATTGCCCTCGGGATGTTGCTACATGATGAAAAACGTAGCCCTAAGGATACCTATGGGCTTAGGACATGAGCATGGGAGAAGTCGGCCCATCTGCAATTCCCAGAAACTGGCATTCAGAGGCATAACGCCTCTGACAATGGAGGAAGAACCACTAACAATCAGCGTTCAAAATTCGGCAGGTGCATTTTGCGCCTATCGGCCATTTGCGACCAAGTGAAGATGGCCGGGTGCCAATGATGCCTGACGTCTCCACCATCTGGAGGTGCATGCCTGGGGATCCTTGGCTCTTGCCTGCTTTCACACACTAACAACACAAATTGTAGAGTTCTATTTGTGATATTTTACTTGCACAACCAGAACGAATTTCAAGAACTAAAAAGCTGAATTGAGAAATACAACTCTCAAGCCGTCTGACTCCAAAATGGCTACCAGATATTCTGTTTTCGCGACTGTAAACCTGGTTTAAGGAGCCATTTGGTGACTAGCTTATATATCTGAGTTTCTTACACTGCTAACATGGGACTGCCTCTCCCGGTATGCCCCGCGGAGGACCTTAAGGTCCATAAATAGCAACACCCTAGAGGTCCCGGGCCCTAAGGAAGTCAGATTAGCCTCAACCAGAGCCAGGGCCTTTTCAACACTGGCTCCAGCCTGGTGGAACGCTCTGTCTCATGAGACCAGGGCCCTGTGGAATCTGATTTCTTTCCACAGGGCGTGTAAGACAGAGTTGTTCCGCCTGGCCTTTGGCTTGGAGTCAACTTGATTCCCTCCCCCTCTTTTCTTTTCTCCTTCTGTGATGGAACTCCTATTTGGGGACTTCCCTGGCTTTTTTCTGGCCCACGCAGGAACAGTCTGGATAGTTGGCCTTGGTGAAGATTTGACGTTTTCATCCCCCAAAAGTTTTTGATTTGAGTTTCTACTGAAATGAGGCTGCATTTTAATGTTGTATTTTAATCTTGTTTTTAAGTTGTATTTTAATCAATTGTTTTTATATCTGGTGTTAGCCGCCCTGAACCCAGTCTTGGCTGGGGAGGGCGGGGTATAATAATTATTATTGTTATTATTATTATTATTATTATGAATTTATTCGAATTTGTGGTGATGGTGGTTTTAGTATTGATAGCCATATTAGATTTAAATTGCAACCCAGTAGTAAACATTGCCTGGGAAAGATGGTGGTCGCCAGTTGCTAAAAGGAATGCTGTGCTCACTCAAACCCCCATTTCACCCTCTCCAGTTGCCCCAAAGCCACCCATCGCCTGTTAATGGAACAGCAAAGCTTTAGGAGAAAACATCAGCTCAGCCCCTAGGAAGTATGCAAGGCCAGAGCCAAGATGCGACAGGTAAGAGGACTTTTGGCTCAGAAGAAGCTTCTTCCTTTCAGCACACTTGCAATTTTGTCATGACACACTAGTATGTACCCTCATCCAGGCACTGGGAGCTACTGCCACAGGGTCTAGGAAGATGGTTTGAAAGATTTGGGAGGGAAACATTCTTCCAAAATGCAGACACCATACATTCTCATCTTGTCAAGGTAGGCTTGCTTAAGCACAGAAGATGTCAGGCTTCCCAAAAGGCCACGGGGCATGACCTGGCTTGGAGGTGACATGATGCAGTGACCATACTTGAAATTAAGCAGGTCTGGGTCTGATCAATGCCTGGCAGGAGACTACCTGGAAACCCCATTTAAGCTGCCTCGGTTTCCATGATGGAAAGCAGGTGAGATATGAATGCAATGTACTTAACAATGCCATAGGAAAGTAGGTAAAGCAGACGTTTTTATTATGCAAACTCATATTGACGTAGAGGTAAACTCACATGCTATGTAAGTTTTCACTGGCTTCCTCGACTGGAAAGATGCGATATCTCTACTTGGACACAATGGATGGCTAAATGACTTTGGACGTGGGTGGCGCTGTGGTCTAAACCACTGAGCCTCTTGGGCTTGCTGATCGGAAGGTCAACGGTTCGAATCCCTGTGATGGAGTGAGCTCCCGTTGCTCTGTCCCAGCTCCTGCCAACCTAGGAGTTCAAAAGAATGCCAGTGCAAGTAGATAAATAGGTACTGCTGCAGCGGGAAGGTAAACGGCATTTCTGTGCGCTCTGGCACTCATCATGGTCCTCAGTGCGCCAGTAGCAGTTTAGTCATGCTGGCCACATGACCCGGAAAGCTGTCTGCGGACAAACGCTGGCTCCCTTGGCCTGAAAGTGAGATGAACACTGCAACCGCATAGTCGCCTTTGACTAGACGTAACTGTCCAAGGGTCCTTTACCTTACCTTTTTACCTATCTCAAAAGGATGGGCAGACCCCCACGACAATTCCACCTTTTATGGCATGGTCATGCTACAGGCCAGAGCGCACCATATAGGCTGTTTTACAAAGCAGTAGCAGACTTGTCTTTTAACTTGCATAGATTTATGCAGTTTGTATCTTCAAACAGGGACACAGGTGGCGCTGTGGGTTAAAGCCTCAGCGCCTAGGACTTGCTGATCGAAAGGTCGGCGGTTCGAATCCCTGCTGCGGGGTGCGCTCCCGCTGCTCGGTCCCAGCGCCTGCCAACCTAGCAGTTCGAAAGCACCTCCGGGTGCAAGTAGATAAATAGGGACCGCTTACCAGCGGGAAGGTAAACGGCGTTTCCGTGTGCAGCTCTGGCTCGCCAGAGCAGCGATGTCACACTGGCCATGTGACCCGGAAGTGTCTCCGGACAGTGCTGGCCCCTGGCCTCTTAAGTGAGATGGGCGCACAACCCCAGAGTCTGTCAAGACTGGCCCGTACGGGCAGGGGTACCTTTACCTTTACCTTTTATCTTCAAACAACACAAATTATCTCTCTGGGAAAAGTGGCTTCCCAGCCTTAGTTCAACAACAAGCCCCTTTTCAAGAAAACTGGAGAAAGAGGGGGAAATGCAAGTTTTCCCAGTGCTTTTTTTATTTTTTTGCTTACTCAAGGCTACACAGTACCAGCACCTCTTTTTTTGCTTAAAAAGTGTGACACTTACTGCAACAACTTCCTGGTGAGTACCAGCACTTATTTTTCCAGGAAAAAAGCCTCCAATTCACTCTTTTCTGCACCTATTTTCCCTTTCTGCATCGATCCTTAATGAGCTTGGGGAAGGCGACATTTCTGGCATTCTGGAGTCTGCAAAGCTCCAGTTCCAATACTGCCACCACATTCTCTGCCGATTAGTCCAGGCCATAGCTGTCAACTTTCCCCTTTTCTTGCGAGGAATCCTATTCGGAATAAGGGAATTTCCCTTTAAAAAGGGGAAACGTCGACAGCTATGGTCCAGGCTGCAAAATATTCTGCAGGACTTAAAAGTCTGCATTTACTTGGAAAAGACTCTCCCCGGGCCCAATTCATTCCCTGCTTCCCAACACTCAGTTCTTACCATCAAGATTTCATAGCAGGATAGCCCATTGACAAGCATGTTTAGGGTTTATTTCATTAGATAAGTGGAACAAGGCAGCACCTTTTTGCAGTCAGTGGCTGGCAACTTTGTTGGGGGGGGGTCATGTTTATTTGCTCGCCTCATCAGTCCTATAATAGTCAGTGGGTTGGTATAAAGTTGAAGATTGGGGTTAGAAAGGAGTAGATTCAGGAGATATTAGAGTCACATAGTCCAAAGAGGGAACATATTTCTATGTGTGTACTACTACCTTCATTGGAAAACAAAGAATTAGGGAATAGGGAGATTTTCCTGCAGCATGTCCTCAGCCAGGCACAAAACCAGAATGGGTGCCTAGCCCTAAAAGACTCGCAATCTTCTCCCACCCCTCCTCCCCCCCTTTTTTTTACAATGCACATAATCTGTTCTGAATGCTGGGAAGAGGCCAACCTACATAAAATAGTATTGGAAGTTCCCAGCTGAGCGCTTCAAAAAAGAAAACGAAGAAGCTGCAGTCTTACCAAAAGCTTGCTTATTTCAGCCGAAGAATGTTCTGCCAATTGCACAAGAAGAACAATGAATGAGTGCCCTAGATACCATGGGACTGCATAGACGAGTGCCCAAGCAACACAGTCAAGTCCAAAACAGCTGCTCCAGCGGTGGAGCAATACTGCCACCAAGTGACAACGGCTAGTTATTGCTTGCAGAGCGACAAGCCCAAAATTCCCAGCCATGTTAAAACACTGCAGACTTTACTATTGCCAGTTATGGTTAAAAATCGCCACTGTCCTTATTTTGCATGCATTTAAGCTTGAATTTAAATGTACCGTCAGAGGTTTTACTTTTTGCCATGTGACCTTCCTACCCCATTTTCCTCTCTGTAACCACGTAACAAGCACATCTGCCTGGGTGGCTCAGTTGGTTAGGGTGTGGTGCTGATAATGGCAAGATTGCAGGTTTCATCCCCGTATGGGGCAGCTGCATATTCCTGGGGTTGGACTAGCTGATTCTCAGAGTCGGTTCCAACTCTATGAGTCTATGAGCTTCATCTGTTGAAACAGACTCTACTCCCAAATAACTTAAAGGTAAAGGGACCCCTGACTATTAGGTCCAGTCGTGACCGACTCTGGGGTTACGGCACTTATCTCGCTTTATTGGCCGAGGGAGCCAGCGTACAGCTTCCAGGTCATGTGGCCAGCATGACGAAGCCGCTTCTGGAGAACCAGAGCAGTGCACAGAAACGCCATTTACCTTCCCACCGGAGCGGTACCTATTTATCTACTGGCACTTTGATGTGCTTTCGAACTGCTAGGTTGGCAGGAGCAGGGACCGAGCAATGGGAGCTCACCCCATCGTGGGGATTCAAACTTCTGATCAGCAGGCCCTAGGCTCTGTGGTTAAACCCACAGCACCACCCGCGTCCCTTTTTCCTAATAACTTACGCAATAATTATTTTTTTGTCTTTAAGAGGCCTTGAAGACTGCTATCTCCAAAGCAAATGATACCTACAGTGCTAGTAAGCATGTGCCAATCTCGGTAATCTGTACCACAAAGTGGCCAGACAAGACAGTATCAAACTCCCACGACTGCTGAGGGCCTGGAAGACAAGAGGCTTTCTGTGTTAAGACCAATTCACACATCCAAAATTGGTCTTTTGTGTGTGGCAAATGTTGTGCATGTTACCACTAGCTGCATGGTAGAAACAGTCGATCCCTCGAAATGCCTGGTTGAGTTTTGGCATGGGCATCCCTTTCAACTTTTCTCCGTTATGTAATGAAAGAGAATCTTGGCTGTGTAACAAAGAGTAATCACATGACTGATTCACCGTGCAGCCTTCTGGAACGCTACAGATTCACCCTAGGCTGAGAGTCCAATTTGGCTCAAGAGTCTGTACAAAACACCCGACAAAATAGCACCGAGGCATCTTGCAGCACGAACCTATACACAGAATTAAACACACCAAAGCCCATCGAAATAAATGAGCTTAAACACACCGAGCTCTGCTTCGTATTACACCTTTTCCATTCATTCCCTTTATCTTGGAATAACCAGAACATGAACCAGAAAGTAGGAAGAAATGGACAGTTGAGCTGGTAATATATCAATATATCATCCAAAGCCAGTTTGAATTCCATATTGTGATATTGGTTTTTAGCGAAAATGGATTGCAAGGAGCTGCAAAAGGATTTCCCCAAAATGGGGGAATCAGTATTAGAAAGGAAAAAGTGGCTCAGTGTAAAGTGATGCTCCATGGGGTAAATAAATGCTAACAATGCCACTTAAATGTTAAACAGATCTTGGGGTTATGGTGGATAGTTCAACAAACAATTACGGTATGTGTTTATTTAAGCCATGGGTATGGGATGCGGGTGGCGCTGTGGGTTAAACCCCACAGAGCCTAGGGCTTGCCGATCAGAAGGTTGGCAATTCGAATCCCCGGACGGGGTGAGCTCCCATTGCTCGGTCCCTGCTCCTGCCAAACTAGCAGTTCAAAAGCACGTCAAATTGCAAGTAGACAAATAGGTACCGCTCCGGCGGGCAGGTAAACAGTGTTTCCATGCGCTTCTCTGGTTTCTCCAGAACCGGCTTAGTCATGCTGGCCACATGACCCGGAAGCTGTTTGCAGACAAACGCCAGCTCCCTCGGCCAGTAAAGCGAGATGAGCGTCACAATCCCAGAGTCGTTCATGACTGGACTTAACTGTCAGGGGTCCTTTACCTTAAGGCCCACTGGAATTCCTGCAAAGAATGCTAGTATAAGGATTCTTTGCATTCCTACAGTCATACCTCCAATACTTTGAAGTCAAACTCATGGATGCCATGAGCAGGGCTGCCATTTCAATTGCTGTGATCTTGCACAATTTTGCACCACGTCCCCCCTCAGAAAAGTGTTTTTTGGGAGTAGAGCAGCCCAAAGACACATTTTGGGATGCTGCACGAGAACACAGCCCTGAAAAAGTGCTGGGGGGGAGGGGTTCTGCTGTTATTCTAAAGCAGCAATGCGGCAGCAAGCAAAGGCTATAGCAGCCAAGACTGCTGCTTGTGGCTGGAAAGCCAAACAGGAAGTTTGTGACTGTTGCCATGGGAACAAAGGGGCAGTCCATTCTGTACTGAGCACCGGATGTTAGCTCAGTGGGTTTGTCATATGACCTGTACAGGATGTACATGGGTGTGGAGTTTCTTCTAACTGCTGATGAGTGCAGACATGTTTTCTCTGTACTGAAGTAAAAGACAGGAACGAAAGATGTAAATAGATTTCTGTCTGCTTCTTCCCCCTCCCTGGGGACACCAAAGGGGAGAGAGGAGCAGTTGGTGTGTTTTCCTCACAGCCTGAGGAAAATCGCCGGAACGGACCTCGCGTATGTTTTATCCTGCCGGGAGTCGCCGGAGGGAGGTCTAAGGAATTCAGCCGGTGCCTGAACAGATAGGCACATACCTCTGAGACGGGCTAGAATTCCAGCAAACTCATGTGAGATCACAGCAATCAAAATGGCCGCCATGGTCTCATGATAAAAACTGGGATGTCTCGGTTTTTTCGAGATACTTGTGGAGTATTCCACCCTGGGAACACCTTCCCATCAGATGTCAAGGCAACAAACAACATCTGACTTTTAGAAGACACCTGAAGGCAGCCCTGTTTAGGGAAGCTTTTAATGTTTAATGAATTATTGTATTTTAATATTTTGCTGGGTATAATTGTTGTTGTTGTTGTTTAAGTGCAAGAATTTACCCACACCTCCATGAATTGTCAGAAAAGAGAGCCCAATCTGGAAGCTAGCATGGGCGTACAATGGCTGTTAACCCTTGCCGTGCTCCCAAGTCCCATTCAGGGTGGCCCATACCTGTAACTTGCATTGGAAAGAAAACTCCCCCTTGAAATGAACAGGGCCTTCTCTCTCTCTCTCTTTTGTGGTGTAAATTAAAGGGGCGTGAATCCTGATCTATATTGGGACAACAGCAGGAGTCAAAGTGGACTGATGAGTTGCTCGGAAAAAAATGGTAAAATAAGGATGTAGCGAAGGGAAGGTATGGGGAAGTCAAATTATTGTTGTATGTTTTTTATGTTTGTGTTTTGTTTTGTATTGTATCGTCTTTGATATGTGTAAAAACCAATAAAAATATTTTTTTAAAAAAACAAAGTGTTAAACCCCACTTTTAAAAAATTACACACACCTCTCTCTCTTGTCTCAGGGATAGCTCTGTTGGTTAGAGCATGGTGCTGATAAAACCAAGGTTGCAGGTTTGATCCCTGTATGCGACAGCTACCTATTCCTGCATTGCAGGAATGATGGTCCTCACTCGGCGATTCTGTGATTCTCGCAATCACCCACTAGGGGTCTAGCTTGGCCCTTCCCTGACTGGCAAGTGATGGCAGAAACCACCAAGCTCAAGGGTAGAACAAAGAAAAACCTTGCCCTTCCTTTCTGCGCCAGACTCCACGTCACTTCACACAAGTTAGTCATACCTCAGCAGTAAAGAACCCTTGCTTTCTAAAGTTAATACAGCAGCTTCAGGTTACATACGCTTCAGGTTACAGACTCCGCTAACCCAGAAATAGTACCTCGGGTTAAGAACTTTGCTTCAGGATGAGAACAGAAATCGTGCTCTGGTGGCGTGGCGGCAGCGGGAGGCCCCATTAGCTAAAGTGGTGCTTCAGGTTAAGAACGGACCTCTGGAACGAATTAAGTACTTAACCCGAGGTACCACTGTACCTGCGGACCACTTGCACTCCCAGTCAGGTTACAGACTGCTCTGGACTTTGTGACGCTGTTTCATTCTGCAAGAAGCATACCCCCCCCCAAAAAAAAATACTACATTACATTTTCAAAATACACACAACATTTTATGGGGAAATGCACCGAAAACACACATTTTGCATTTTTAGAGTGTGTTCTATGTGAAATGTGTCCAGTTGAAATGGGGCAAAAAATAGGACTGGCCTATGACTGAGAGCCAGCGAAATTGAAGCAGGAGAGAATAGGGAGCTCAGTCTATCTCCATCCACGGCCTCTGGCTAGAGAGGAAAAGATGGACAACCTACGTATACATCACATTTCTTTCCCTCCTCCTTTCTCCTCCTTTTTGTCTACTATTGGGGGGGCATATTCTTACACACAGGGTCAGGCAACTCATGGGGCATTTTTAGGGTCTCTGCGGGAAATGATGGCCATGGCAAAAATGGTGTACGGACTGGTCTGCGCCTTATCCTACTTGAAGCCAGGTTTGCAGCTCAGAGTGCTGCTTATTCCTTACAAGACAAAAACAAACCTCTGGTTTAAAGGGTAAAGGGAAACCCCTGACCATTTGGTCCAGTCGTGACTGACTCTGGGGTTGCAGCGCTCATCTTGCTTTATTGGCCGTGGGAGCCGGCATACAGCCTGTCATGTGGCCAGCATGACTAAGCCGCTTCTGGCAAACCAGAGCAGCGCATGGAAACGCCGTTTACCTTCCTGCTGGAGCAGTACCTATTTATCTACTTGCACTTTGACATGCTTTCAAATTGCTAGGTTGGCAGGAGCAGGGACCGAGCAACGGGAGCTCACCCCGTCGCGGGGATTCAAACCGCTGACCTTCTGATTGGCAAGTCCTAGGCTCTGTGGTTTAACCCACAGCACCACCTGCGTCCCCTCTGGTTACATGAAACATATTCAATAAACACACAAGACGTAACCAGCTGTACGTTTGAAAAAATAAGATATACTATTCATTGTATTGAATTGTAGATTTCAACAGAAGTAGCTCATAAAGTTCAACGGAAAAAGTAGAAGACCCAGTGGATCAGTTCATTCTCTAATCGATTTATGCATAAGGTCCATATATGTGAAAGTGTCTATTCTACCTGTCTGTTCATAAAGTCCAACAATCCACACAAAAGGTTGTTACAGTTCCACAGAATCTAAGATAAGGATTTCCAGAATATTAGCCTTGTTTTGCAGTCCTGGGCTTCATCAGTAGTACAAACTCTCAGTAATGCAAATAAATACAATATCGTAATCTCACACATTTTTACAGCAAAAATAATATAAAAACCATCAACAACTGTACATACCATATATGATATCACAGGACAGTGGAACTTATAGTTGCTGTAAGCAGCACCTTTTACAGAGCAGAGTTATATGGACAAGCACAATATTGATTCGAGTAACAGGCGTTGGCAATCAACAGATACAAAATTTCTATCTTAAAGTGACCCATATGGCAGAAGTAAAACAAACTTAATCTATATTCCTTACAAGAGGCAACAATTGTTGCATCACGTGCAATTCTTCAGCCAAGAGCCTTTCCTGAAGAAGGCTTCAGCAAACCACTTGACCTGGGCTCCAGGAACTGCAGGGTCTCTGCCTTCCTAAGCCAAAACACTGTGTCTGGGAAATAGTTCGTTCCAGCCCAGTGTGTATATTCTACCTGATTTAAGCTGCCCATATCCATCGGTAAAGGGTCATCCATGTGGATAGGACTAGCACAAACTAGATCATACACACAGTATTCAACCCTCAAGTTCCCGACTCTGTCCCACTGGATGCTTTGCTAAAGCAGTTTCAGCAAGGCTCTCTTTTTTCCAGATGTTCTTCCTATAACTTTGCTTTACAATCTATACATCCCTCGGAAAGAGACTTCGAGAGCGGAGGAAGTTGCTTTTGAATCATGGGACCACTAGAGGGCATGATATTCCAATTTAGTCTTGATAGTCACTAGGTGTCAGCAGAGACCATAATCTGCTGCAGGGCAAGTGGGTAGTAATATTACAGTCAAATTGTAGGCAGCTATAAAAAAAAAATGTAGACAACTCTCTAAAGGCGATTGTAGAAGTTGGCAAGCTAGAATAAGGTGGGGAAAGGCAATCCAGAAGAGGCAGCCTATTATTCCCTTCCTTCCCACTTCCAGGAATTATTTGCTCCACATAAAATGGAGGTTATACACATGAACATTAAAGAGCTGTACCTGAAGAAGTGGGTAGACTGTATACACACAGTCCAACAAACAGACCCTTCTTGATATACTCATTCATTTATGGTTTTTAGAATGTACTACACGGAGATCTGGGCGATATCTGGTTTTCAACATTATGATATATCAGCAGCTAATGCCATGATATGCTGATACATCATACCCTCCAACCTTTCTCCAATGAAAATATGGACGTCCTAAGGAAAAGCGAGGCATTCCGGGATCAAATCAGAAACTGGGATGGCTTCTGTAAATCTGGAACGGTCCCTAGAAAATAAGGACACTTGGAGGGTCTGATATATTACAATGTCTGGAATGTATCTCAGCCGCTTCTTCCTTCCCACACAGACCTATGAGCAAATCCTGATCCCTCTCTGGCTCACATGAGCTAGAGGAGCATAGGGGCTTCATTAAACTGCTTAGCTGAGTGAGATCCGGTCACTCTCCGGCTCGTACCTTCACCATAGCAGGTGGGCTGCATCCCTCCCCCCCCCCCCCCGGGGCAGTCAGTCGTTCCAGGAGGAAAAAGGCAGCCTGCCTGGCTGGAGGAAAGCAAAGATCAAGAGTCTCGTGCTCTACTGACTGAACCATCCACAGAACAATAACAATAATAATAATTTATTATTTATACCCCGCCCATCTGGCTGGGCTTCCCCAGCCACTCTGGGCGGCTTCCAACAAAATATTAAAATACAGTAATGCATCAAACATTAAAAGCTGCCCTAAACAGGGCTGCCTTCAGATGTCTTCTAAAAGTCTGGTAGTTGTTTTTCTATTTGACTTCTGGTGGGAGGGTGTTCCACAGGGCAGGTGCCACCATCGAGAAGGCCCTCTGCCTGGTTCCCTGTAACTTGGCTTCTCGCAGTGAGGGAAGTGCCAGAAGGCCCTCGGCGCGGGACCTCAGTGTCTGGGCTGAACGATGGAGGTGGAGACGCTCCTTCAGATATACTGGACCGAGGCTGTTTAGGGCTTTAAAGGTCAGCACCAACGCTTTGAATTGTGCTCGGAAAAGTAGTGGGAGCCAATGTAGCTGATGCCTTACACACAAAGATACCAAACAAGCTTTGTATGGGTTGTATTGCCACCAGGAGTCATGCAGACCAAGCCACTGGCCTTCACAGCAGTGAAATTGTATGTGTAGTAAAAAGGAAAGCAGGGCTGCCATATTTTACGCCTCGATCTGCAGTTCTTTTCAGTATCCCTATCCTTCTCAGCATCACTGCCTTCTGATCCTTGCTTTTTCTCACAAAGTCAGGTCTCCATTAGGTTAGAGTGCCCTTTTTTGCATGTCATCCATTCTCAGATCATCACTAAGACTATGGACAGTGACCTGGGAAGAAGCCCAACCATACCAGTGGGGCTCACTTAGGAACAGGACTTTGTATTCTTCTTTTCCTTTCCTTCACTGTTTTTATTCTTTGTTCAGATAAGTTTGGCTTTTGTAATGTATTATGAAAAGTCTTAATAAAATCTTATTTTAAAAAAATTTAAAATGACCAGAATTGGGTTGTACGTCATCAGCTCTTGCCTCAGGAATTTAGTCTCTTCCATTAATTGAAAATCAGTATTTGTACTATACCTCTTCCAAGCAGCTCCAATCATTCAACATGTGGCCAAGGCATTGGCAGGGGTCTTCCAGCAGAGGTCTCTAAAGTGCTACATGTACAGGCAGAGCGACCACTTATTTTCACTTGTTAGCTCAAACCGTGACACAACTTCTCCTTGCAAGAGAGCTGGACACTAGTATCAGATGACAGAAAACCCACTTTGCCAAGACACAGTGGCTCTCACCTATTATGGCTTAAGCATTTTGTTTAAGAAATGCCAAGCTTGCCTTCAGCTATTTAAGAAAGCACTGCTGGAACAGATCCCCTTTGCACAGGCAACCAGACGGGAGCTTTCCTCCTGACTATCGCTGACGGGAAAAGCTTCTCTTTCTTCCACCAGACGATGGCAGTAATGTTAACAAGAACAGTTTGAACACCCTTGGTTTTTAGATCTTGCATTGAGAAACCTTCTCAAGAGACTTCTGCGTGAACAAAATATTAGGAGTGATTCCATCAATGCACACATGTGAAGGTGTTGATTGGAACTGCGGTCGACCAGGCAGAGAGGGGGTCTCTGTCAAGAGTGGGTCGATGCAGCCTGCTTGTCTTAGACGGCACCTCCACAATTTGTGAGCCACAAACCCATTAAATGCTTCCTGTTAGTCATGCAAGATGGGCCTCAATAAACCTGCTACGGCTGTTAGCTCAGAACTGCAAAAAAGTGATGGTGGAGGATTATTACTGATAAGCACACGGAAGGCTACAAAGCACGACTGGTGGGCTGCAGTTGGTGGGTCATAAATTCTGCGGTGCTGGATTAGGAAATTAGCTGCAGTGCAATTAAAGGGTAACGCCTTTCACCACTAGAGGTGCCAATCCTATTTTTGCCCAATAGCTGCACTGGCACTCAGGAACTTGAGCTGGGGGGTATATCAATATGTCGACTGAAGCCGGTTTGAAGATAGATAGATATATAGATAGACTTTATTCGCATTTGCCAACAGCCATGGCAACATAAAACAAGCAATATACAGTGGTACCTGGGGTTAAGTACTTAATTCGTTCCGGAGGTCCATTCTTAACCTGAAACTGTTCTTAACCTAAAGTACCACTTTAGCTAATGGGGCCTCCTGCTGCTGCCGCGCTGCCGGAGGACGATTTCTATTCTCATCCTGAAGCAAAGTTCTTAACCTGAGGTAATATTTCTGGGTTAGAGGAGTCTGTAACCTGAAGCGTATGTAACCCAAGGTACCACTGTATACAAATAAAAAGACAACATTGGGTAAAATGGGCAATCAAATGACCAAGATTATCATTCAGATAGTGGCCCTTAATCTCACTGCACCCTCAATAAACCTTTGCTGTTGTCTGATCATTTTGATCTGATAAAAGAAACAACAATGTGGCCACAGATGGGCGGCCTGGGATGATAAGTTAGAGTGGGGTAATGATCTCATTCCTCAGATCTTTATAAAGGGGACAGAACAGGGGAACCTAAGCCACCGTTTCCAGAGCCGGTTTGAAGTCCATATTGTGATGTCGGTTTCATAATCTTTGACCTGGCAATATATATCATGAATCATGATGTGTGCAAAAATCTCAGTGTGGGGGAAACTGTGAAGCCAGCCAATGCCTCTACATAGCTCCATCCTTATTTCAGACATTGTAATATATCAGTATATCACGATGTTTAGTTGGTGATATATCACAACGTTGAAAACCAGATATCACCCAGCCCTATCAGGAACCTCTCTGAGGATCAAATGTAGCCTACTGACACATGAACACACTTGCTTGCTTTCCCTCTCACACACAATTCAGGCACACAACTGTGTTTTTTAATTTCTCCTAGCCCAGCACTGTGAAGGGGAGGAAAGTGTCTCCAAATCCTCTGTTGTTCATCAGAAGAACATCATGTGGGGTGGTTGGGCTCATGAAGGATCAAGTAAGTGCACGTATATAAGTTGGCCAGATCCACTGCCGGAATTCAGCCCTCAGGGAATTCAACCAAAGATAGGCTAGCTACCCCTGAATTAAAGTGCATGACTAGGTCTGGGAGACCTTGGCCCAGTTACACACTGAGCTTCTTAGAAGAAGGGTGGGATAATATGCCCCTTCCGACCTTCAGGAGGAGGGGGGTTGTGGGATCACGACCCCGCCCACACTCGCTCTCGCGAGGCTGGCGTCAGCCTCGCGGGAGACAGGGATTCCCTCAATTAGCATACCCTGTGGCGCCAGCCAATCGGCTGGCGGCAGGGGCGGGCCTTCGTAGGGCCACTTAAGGTCAGGGCAGCCCCTGGCTCGCCCCCTTTCTTCCCTGGAGTCGACGCGGGTTTACTCATTTCACCTTTAGGCATTGTCCCCCCCATAGACTCCAGGAGAGTAACCTATGATCGACAACCTACCCTACCCTGGAGGTGGCTCAGTCAATGATGCAATACCACAGAAGCCTTATTCTGTGAAATATGCCTCCTTTGATCAGGCTATAAAGCGTATGCGCAGGTTCAGCAGGGGCGCGCTCTTGGCAAAGTGCGACATTGAGTGGACTTTCCGTCTCCTGCCAATTCACCCTGAGGAATTTATATGGCAAGGTTTTTAGATTTGAGGGGGCTTATTCCATAGACAAATCTATGCCGATAGGGTGCTCAGTGGCCAGTGGTGTGCTCAGCACTGGCCTCCCTCCTGGCAAGGTAAACCAATACTACGGGACTTGACATTTTTAGAATTCTTTCCCATCGTAGTTGCAATCCACTTATGGGAAGACCAGTTTAAAAACCATAGGGTCTGTTTCGGGACGGACAATCTAGCGGTCGTGTCAGTCTTGAATAAACAATCGTCACGTTCACCCAGAGTAGCGGCCCTTTTACGGTACTTTGTCCTTTCCTGCTTGCGGTTGAACCTTCACGCTTCAGCCAAGTTTGTCCCCGGTATTGATAATAACATCGCGGATGCCCTATCTCGTTTCCAGATGGAACGCTTTCGCGCATTGGCGCCGGATGCGCAGCAGCAGCCGCAACCATTCCCGGTGCACCTCTGGAATATTGGCAACGAGAAGCAATAAAGGGAGTATTGTCCACGCTAGCGCCTTCTACCCTGAGATCGTATAATAAGGCATGGCTAGACTTCACATCCTTCCGCATCAAAAAGGAGCGATTCAAGCCGGGCAGGCCACCGTCCAAGTCGGAAGTCATAGAGTATTTGGTCCACCTTAGAGATCTTGGACGGGCCCCCAAAACCCTCAATATTCATTCAGCTGCTATATCCTTCTTTTCTAAAACCTTATTTTCCGTTGATCCCTGTTCGCAGTTCGTGGTGCGGAAGATGCTTGAGGGTTGGCGCAGGTCCAGGCCGCACGGCCTGGACAGGAGAAGGCCCATAGCTTTAGACATACTCACCCAAATCCGTAGGAAGTTGAGGGCCTTGTGTTCGTCAAGATACGAAGCCAGATTATTTTCAGCAGCGTTTTCTTTTCCATTTTTTTGGCGCCCTACGCATAGGTGAAGTGGTCTGTGAGGACCGCACAGCCTCTAAGGGGCTATTGTTGGAGGACGTAACAGTGGACAGTGCGCATGTAACGTTAAAAATCGGTAGCTCAAAGACTGATCAGCTTGGCAAGGGAGCCTTGGTTCGCCTCCAGGCGACTCAAAAGGCGGGCCCTTGCCCTGTAAAGGTTGCCAGAAAATACCTGTGTGTAAGACCAGAGTCTAGTGGCCCCTTTTTCTTACATTCCGACGGTTCTGCCCTCTCAAAGCAACAGTTCACGAGGGTCATGCGCAAGGCAATTGCCGCCATCGGGCTTCCCCAGGAGGAGTACGCCGCACACTCCTTTCGCATTGGGGCGGCGACCACCGCCGCCCATATGGGTTTACCGGCAAAGAATAATGGACATGGGGCACTGGAAATCTAACGCATACCGGGGTTACATCCGGAAGCCCTTCTAAATTCCCCTCAGCTTTCCCCCTGGCACTCCTCCTGATCTGGTTCCCCGATTCTCTCATTTCAGGTACTGGTGTGGTTCGACTGGATCCTCGGCCACAGCATCGTATATTGGGCAAAGCGGCGCACAGAACAAAGGGGCTGGGATAAGGAGCTACGGCTACCCAGCAGGGTCAAATTGTCATGGATCGCCAGGAGGGGTATGCGTTGGGAAGAGTTTTTTCCCAGTTGTATCCAGGAAAATCGCTGCCGAGGGCCCACCCAGTGCCTTGATCATCCAACTGGGCGAGAACGACCTGGCGTATAGGAAAGGGGTGGATTTGATGTGGAACATTATTAATGACTTGGAATTGTTGGAGGCATCCCATGAAAGCTTTACAATAATTTGGTCATCTTTGCTGGAAAGGTGATGTTGGCGGGATGCAGAGAAACCCGTGGCAGTGAATAAAGCTAGGAGGATTGTGGAGCGCACGGTGGCGCGTAGAGTGGCCGCATGGGGCGGTCGGGTCATTCAGCACCCATGCATACGGTTTGACAAGGAAATGCTTTATCGCTGGGATGGCGTGCATCTATCTGATGCTGGCAATGATATTTGGTTGGCAGATATTTTTCAAGGCGTTAGGGATTGGTTACAGGTCTGAGGGTATTGGCGGCGAGCCGGCTTGCGGCTCGGTGGCGGTAGGCATTGGCTGGGGTATTATCATGCAGATGAGGTTGGGGGGGAGGAACGCCATCACCTCCCCCAATGCTTGAAGGGTAGTTCGTTAAAGGACTCCGAGGGGCGACGCCTCGTCCGAAACCTACGGAGGCTAGGGCCTAAAGCGCGCCCCCGAGCGGTAACCCCTCGGGGAGCGCCTAGGGATATGCATCTCGGGTGGCTCCCCCTGTTGGTGTTTAACCCTTCCCGGTCAGACCGGATAGTCGGTTAGGGCCAATGCCTAAAGCCAATACCCTTCTTTCCTGTAATCAATAAAGTTGTGGCCATTTTCGCCCATTAACCTAAAAACTCTGTGTCCGTTGTCTTCATTTATTCCACCTGTGGGGGGGGGAGGGAATAGCCACACAATGCCCCTTCCGACCTTCAGGAGGAGGGGGGGTTGTGGGATCACGACCCCGCCCACACTCACTCTCGCGAGGCTGGCGTCAGCCTCGCGGGAGACAGGGATTCCCTCAATTAGCATACCCTGTGGCGCCAGCCAATCGGCTGGCGGCAGGGGCGGGCCTTCGTAGGGCCACTTAAGGTCAGGGCAGCCCCTGGCTCGCCCCCTTTCTTCCCTGGAGTCGACGCGGTTTCCCACCCACCCGCCCTTTAGGTTTTGCCACTGACCTTGCTATGGGCTTCGGCTGGTCGCCGCAAGGGGCCTGGTAGGAGTTTTTCCATTTGGCTAATTGGCTGGTTTGGTGAGCCACTTGGTTTTTTCGCCTACCTCGTAGCAAATCGTCACAACTCCCTCGGTTTTGGCGGTAGGCATTGGCTGGGGTATTATCATGCAGATGAGGTTGGGGGGGAGGAACGCCATCACCTCCCCCAATGCTTGAAGGGTAGTTCGTTAAAGGACTCCGAGGGGCGACGCCTCGTCCGAAACCTACGGAGGCTAGGGCCTAAAGCGCGCCCCCGAGCGGTAACCCCTCGGGGAGCGCCTAGGGATATGCATCTCGGGTGGCTCCCCCTGTTGGTGTTTAACCCTTCCCGGTCAGACCGGATAGTCGGTTAGGGCCAATGCCTAAAGCCAATACCCTTCTTTCCTGTAATCAATAAAGTTGTGGCCATTTTCGCCCATTAACCTAAAAACTCTGTGTCCGTTGTCTTCATTTATTCCACCTGTGGGGGGGGAGGGAATAGCCACACAATGAAGTAAAATTATTAAAATTCAAAACGAAAAAGCAATCACACAATATCAAAAACTTGTGCTAAATTATCAGGAGAAATCCAATAACAAACAAGGGCTGAAATACGCTGTGTCTCCCTGTGAATATTTGAATTTTTGAACAACCTCAGATTCATGGTACCTCAGGGATTGTCTGGAACCTTATATCCCAGCTCGATCACAGTGAGGTCATTTGCAGAAGTGTCAATGGTCGTTCCCTGAGCTGGTGAGGCTTGTATGACAAGCTGCCAAAAGAGATTCAGGGGACACCTTCTGTGCCAACTTTCAAATGCCTGCTGAAAACTGTTCCCCCCCCCCCCCGTTTTATTGTTTGGTTGTCTGTCTTTATATTGTTGTAGACCACTATGATATATATTTTATGAAACAGTGGTATATAAATAAAATAAATAAAAATAAACATTTTTTGCACAAATCCATTTGTATGGTGACTTTATAGAAACTGATGTTCCGTGTTATCTCACATCTAGTGACTATTTTGGCCTCTGGATACATTTTGGCTACATTTTGGCCGCAGGCTCTCTCCTCTGGCATGTTCACAACTCCCAAGCCTGCTGCCTTTCGCTCCTGAGAAGAGCTGTGTGGGGCTCAGGAATCCAAAAGGTGGGATGTGAGGCAAGTCAGAAGCTTGCAGGTAAACAGCGGAATCATGGAAGGGGGAACAGCAAGGAGCACAGCATGAAGGTTTTCCAACTGAGCTGGAAAGTGAATGGGGTAATAATGAGCCTTTCAAGTTGCAGCATTGCTTGCGATGCATTAGAACACAGGAATGGTGGAAATCGCCAAGCAGTGACGAGATACTTCTATATTTTTTTCTTTGAAAAAAGTGCTTCCCTAGCAGTTTAGATAGTGGCCAGTACATTGCAAGGCAGCTTGCATTTCTAATTTAAAAAAAAAGGCAGGTGTGAACCCAAAGGCTGCCAGTCATACTCCATCATGCTAACACATGTCAGCTCATTAATCTATGACTGTCAAGCTGACCCTATTAACTAGGTATGAAGTACTGTGGCTCATGGGTAGGTGGAGATTCAGTTGCTGTTTTAACAACATCCATGGGTGTGTGGCTAAAGTGAGGCTTCAGCACTTCAAAATGTACCACTGCCATTAGTTCCTGTCCTATAAAAGGTAAAGGGACCCCTGACCATTAGGTCCAGTCGTGACCGACTCTGGGGTTGCGGCGCTCATCTCGCTTTATTGGCCGAGGGAGCTGGCGTACAGCTTCCGGGTCATGTGGCCAGCATGACTAAGCCACTTCTGGCGAACCAGAGCAGCACACGGAAACGCCGTTTACCTTCCCACCAGAGCAGTACCTATTTATCTACTTGCACTTTGATGTGCTTTCGAACTGCTAGGTTGGCAGGAGCAGGGACCGAGCCATGGGAGCTCATCCCGTCGCGGGGATTCGAACCGCCAACCTTTTGATCAGCAAGTCCTAGGCTCTTTGGTTTAACCCACAGCGCCACCCGCGTCCTCCTGTCCTATAACTCTCCCTAATTCCCTATTGCTAGGCAGTGTTAGCCTTTGGGAAAGGTACCACATTTCAGGAATCAAAGCCCTAGAGAAACAAGGGAAGAAGGGACATTTGCTTTTCTCCAGTGAGAGTTTCTGTCATTCTTCCCCAGCAGACTTCTTTTAAAAAGGCAACAGCCACTCCTCCCATTGCACAAGTAAAAGATGCCAACATTGGCTGCGGCAGATGTTTCTGCTTTGGGAATAGCAGGGAACAGTCTCAGATCATCTCAGCCAGGCGTTGTAAAAGCTGCCAGCACTCAGTTTTTCCATCTGGCTCACACTGGAGCTCATCCACCTGCTGTCCACCTCAGGTAGCCCTCTTGGGGCCGTGAGAAATGAGGGGTGACTTGAGGATTTTAAGGCCTAAAGACAGGCATGACTTGAGTGTGCTTCAATGAGTGTTACTAGATGCAGGTGGCGCTGTGGTCTAAGCCACTGAGCCTCTTGGGCTTGCCAATCGGAAGGTCAGCAGTTCCGTTGCTCTGTCTCAGCTCCTGCCAACCTAGCAGTTCGAAAGCACACCAGTACAAGTAGATAAATAGGTACCGCTGCGGCAGGAAGGTAAACGGCATTTCCGTGCGTTCTGGTTTATGTCACTGTGTTCCGTTGCGCCAGAAGCGGTTTAGTCATGACCCGGAAAGCTGTCTGTGGACAAACGCTGGCTCCCTCAGCCTGAAAAGCGAGATGAGTGCCACACTCCATACAGTGGTACCTCGGGTTAAGAACTTAATTCGTTCTGGAGGTCTGTTCTTAACCTGAAACTGTTCTTAACCTGAGGTACCACTTTAGCTAATGGGGCCACCTGCTGCTGCCGCACGATTTCTGTTCTCATCCTGACGCAAAGTTCTTAACCCAAGGTACTATTTCTGGGTTAGCGGAATCTGTAACCTGAAGTGTCTGTAACCCGAGGCACCACTGTAGTTGCCTTTGACTGGACTTAACCATCCAGGGGTCTTTTAAGTTTACGTTTACCTTTTTACTGGGCTCATTGGACAAGTTTATCTGCCATGAAGCGTCCCTTTCCTTCCTCATCCCTAGTCTTTCCAAAGGAGATTGACCCTAGGTCACAGTACCACAGAATTACAGACTTGGAGGGATCCCAAGGGTCATCTAGACCAACTCCCCGTAATGCAGGAATCACAGCTAAAGAATCCCTTGCAGGTAGGGAAGGAGAGTCTAACCACCTTCTGAGGTAGTCTGGCAATCTGAGGCAGGTCAGTTCACTTAACAATGAACACTGGGTATGTGGCAGCACTGTGTTCGTGGACGGCTCTGCTGAGAAGAATCAATGCATGCATGTGGTATTGGATGTGGGACAATTCATTCACACATTCACCTTATCACTCAGTGCTGCTATCAAGCGATAAACATGCCCTGACAAACCAACCCACAGACAGCCACAATCTAGCATGCTACAGTTCTGCGTATTGCTACCAGTACAAAATGGTTAGAATCATAGAATCATAGAGTTGGAAGAGAGCACAAGGGTCATCGAGTCCAACCCCCTGCCAAGCAGGAAACACCATCAGAGCACTCCTGACATATGGTTGTCAAGCCTCTGCTTAAAGACCTCCAAAGAAGGAGACTCCACCACACTCCTTGGCAGCAAATTCCACTGTCGAACAGCTCTTACTGTCAGGAAGTTCTTCCTAATGTTTAGGTGGAATCTTCTTTCTTGTAGTTTGGATCCATTGCTCCGTGTCTGCTTCTCTGGAGCAGCAGAAAACAACCTTTCTCCCTCCTCTATGTGACATCCTTTTATATATTTGAACATGGCTATCATATCAATCACCCCTTAACCTCCTCTTCTCCAGGCTAAATATGCCCAGCTCCCTTAGCCGTTCCTCATAAGGCATCGTTTCCAGGCCTTTGACCATTTTGGTTGCCCTCCTCTGGACACGTTCCAGTTTGTCAGTGTCCTTCTTGAACTGTGGTGCCCAGAACTGGACACAATACTCCAGGTGAGGTCTGACTAGAGCAGAGTACACTGGCACTGTTACTTCCCTTGATCTAGATGCTATACTCCTATTGATGCAGCCCAGAATTGCATTGGCTTTTTTAACTGCGGCGTCACACTGTTGGCTCATGTCAAGTTTGTGGTCAACTAAGCCTCCTAGATCCTTTTCACATGTATTGCTCTCTAGCCAGGTGTCACCCATCTTGTATTTGTGCCTCTCATTTTTTTTGCCCAAGTGCAATACTTTACATATAAAGCAACCCAAGGAAGATATAAAGCAACCCAAGGAAGTACAGTGGTACCTCAGGTTACATACGCTTCAGGTTACATACGCTTCAGGTTACATACGCTTCAGGTTACATACGCTTCAGGTTACAGACTCCGCTAACCCAGAAATAGTGCTTCAGGTTAAGAACTTTGTTTCAGGATGAGAACAGAAATCGGGCTCCGGCGGCGCGGCAGCAGCAGGAGGCCCCATTAGCTAAAGTGATGCTTCAGGTTAAGAACAGTTTCAGGTTAAGAACGGACCTCCAGAACAAATTAAGTATTTAACCTGAGGTACCACTGTATTCCTATCAATCACCACATAGCATAAAGGTAAAGGGACCCCTGACCATTAGGTCCAGTCATGGCCGACTCTGGGGTTGTGGCGCTCATCTCGCTTTATTGGCCGAGGGAGCCAGCATACACTTCCGGGTCATGTGGCCAGCATGACTAAGCCGCTTCTGGCGAACCAGAGCAGCACACGGAAACACCGTTTACCTTCCCGCCGGAGCGGTACCTATTTATCTACTTGCACTTTGATGTGCTTTCGAACTGCTAGGTTGGCAGAAGCAGGGACCAAGCAACAGGAGCTCATCCCATCACGGGGATTCAAACCGCTGACCTTCTGATCGGCATGTCCTAGGCGATGTGGTTTAACCCACAGTGCCACCCACGTCCCACCATATAGCATACTTCAGTATAAAAAGGTAGACGGCGAATTTTGAGGGGTTTTGGGTGGGGTTGCTGGGGGCTAGGAGGGAAAGAAAAGACACGCTAAAGCTACAAGTCATTTTCCAGCTCCCTCTTCCCCAAATAAAACAGATAACACTCAATTCACATACACACAAGCCACCTCTGTGGTGGCAGCCGCAATCTTTGCTCAGCCTTGCCAACAAGCTACACAAAGAAAGAAGTCTTGATTTATGGCTTGTCCGACAAATTTATCCACTGCTATCGTACAGGGGAGCGTAACCAACCATTCCATTATTGGGATATTAGTACACACACTACTCTGTTTTGTTAAGATTGCTACTCTCCAGCACAAAGTCTGCATTTGTTTCCCTGCAGGGGTGAAAATAAAGGGGGTTTTGTGTGTGTTTCTCTCCCTTCCCCTCTCTTCCTCCCCCCCCCCGCCCCCCCACCCCCAGCCACCGGCACCCTCTGTCCTCTCTTTTGCAGGTCTGAACGAGTTTATTTGACACTCCAGTGAGCTTTGTGAGGAAAGTGCCCGAGGATAAATGCTCCCCTAAGAGTTACTTGGCGTTAGACAGAGGGACCCTCTTCAGAAGAGAATGGGGGCTTGTTGAGATGAGGCAGGAGGGGGGAATCTGGTGAAGAGATCCCAACCAGCCCTCACAGAAGGGTCTCTGTCCTGGACTTACAATAGAGCAAGGCCTTAAAATACACCAAATGCTGACTGGGAGTGGGGGAACACATTCCCCTCCTTTTAGAAGGATTTCTCCTCCTTTTCTTTAAGGAACAATTGAATAAGTTATAAAAGGGGCCTCCCCTCACCATACATTTTTAGGAAGCATTAAATGAGGTTCGGGTGGCCGGTGGCGGGGGGGGGGGGAGGGAGTAGGTGGAAAAGAAAGAGTTTCATTCATGACTCTAAGCAGAGAGTTTTCTACCATCCTCCCCACCCACCCACCCAGCCCCTCTGTTTGTGTGTCCAGAAAAAACTACTTTCTTTAAAAACCGAGCCTACTTGAAATCTATAAGAAGCTGGCTGAGAGGGCTCTGGGAAAATGTTAACAGAGAAATAATCCCACTTCCAGCTGTGGGCTAATCAAATATTGTCCTCCAATGCTAAAACAAGACAGGTGGACCCCCACAACCCTTTCAGCTGAAGAAGGCACTTAGTTTCCCTAGATTACGTACGAATTTGAAGAAGAGATGGCTTGGACTCCCAGTTGGCAGTGTAAGTTACTCCAGTTTGGGATGGTCCCTGCTTCCACAGAGAAAAAAGCTTAACCTAGCATATCTAGTTCCCAACAGCAAGAGCTGTTACCATCACTCTCTTTCACACACAAACACAGCATTACAATGATAGGAAAGTTCTGGAATGAACCACTGGGGTTCATCAAATCCAAGCACCTGCAATGCAGCAATCTTTTGCCCAACATGAGATTGAGAGTCTCATGCTCTACTGACTGATGTTGCAGCTTCTCCTACATCCCACCCAAATGTCCCCACAAAGGGTAAGTGGGACATAAAAGCCCTATCCTCCTAGCCTGGAGATTGACACCAGTTAGTTCATCCATTGTCAGTGGCGGAAAGCAGGCAGAGGCGTGGCTGGTGCGCATCCCGGGGAGCATGGCAAATCGCCCACGGGGGCATGGCGTACATTTGGGGGGCGTAATGCATGTCCTGGGGTGTGGCTCACTGCCTGCAGCGGCGTGGCACACCGCCCGTGGAGGTGTGGCACCGGCGCGGTTGGAGGGTGCGTAGCATGCGTCAGGGGGGCAGCCATGATGGTACTCCCCCTCCCCGATGGTGCCGGGGGCGGTGTACTCCCCAGCCCCCCATTCCTCCACCAGTGTCCATTGGTCCATCTAGCTCAGTAACTGATCAATGGACTGATTTTGATATAGGGCATGTTCCTACTTTGCTCTTCTGAGCCCTCACTGGAACTAAGGGGATTCTCTGCTTCAAAGGGCAGCAAGAAAATAATAATAATTATAGAAATGTCCCTTTTCAACCAGGCCTTTGGCTGATGAATATTCTATGGTCTTTTGAATGGTTTTTTTTTTTTTTTTGCTTTTGTTTAACTGTTTATTTTGTGCTTTCCCCCTGTATTTTAATGTTGTAAACCTCCATGAGATCCTTGGATGAGGGGCAGTATATCAATTTTAATTAATAATAATAATAATAATAACAATAACAATAATACTATATCAAGTCAGGTAAGGTGGAGCTGTTCCCCTAATGGTGCACACATTGACTTAGTACCACATTCAGGTACATTCAAGTTCTAGATCACACTGAAGCTATTCAGACACACACAAATCTGCAGAACTGTATGCATGAAGCTCCCTCTCTCTTACTGCAGGTGTTGTCTACACAGCACCAGGGTGGAGCGAGCTGGCACAGCTCCCCTCCTCCATTGGTTTCATCCATTAGTATAATGCCAGAATAGGCCTATTGTGTAGCAAAGTTCCCTCTGAAATCAGGGGTGTCTAACCTTCAGGCCTCCACATGTTGCTAGACTCCAGCCCTCATCATCCCTGACCTTTGGCCACGTTGGGTGGGGGCTGATGAGAGCTGGAGTCCTGCCGACATCTGGCAAGCGACTTTGGCAACTTTCAGGGAGAGAGATGGCGTGAAGAAATATACAGCAAAATTTTGTGCTGATCGGCTCAAAAAATAAGTTCTACCCCCAGGTAAGTGTGCACAAGACTGCTACCTTTGAATGTGAGAGAGGAGAATAGATGAAGGCAAGAACTGCTGCTTGAATGGTACAGAGTGATGTTTCAAAGTGTTGACATTTGGACTCCACTTCAAGCAACAACATTTCTTGGGCCAGTACAGTATTTTTTTTTGTAAAAAACAAAAACCCAACCATTACTGAACACATTCTGTCCTGTGGCAGTATACTGGTGATTGGCACAGTGAATGCCACTGGAAACTGACTAGGTTATGGCAAGGATTGAGATTTAGGAATACACTGTCTAGGCCCCTTTGAACCATGATCTTCACCTAAACTTAAACTGAGATTTGACTATAAATTCCAGCTCAACCTCCTCTAAATACTGGCGTTCACTTTTATGAAGTAGCAGCCTACATAAACTAGTTGTCCAACAGGTTAGAGAACGATTTCCCAAACTTGGGTCCCCAGCTGTTTTTGAACTACAACTCCCATCATCCCTAGCTAGCAGGACCAGTGGTCAGGGATGATGGGAACTGTAGTCCAAAAACAGCTGGAGACCCAAGTTTGGGAAACACTAGGTTACAGCAAGGATGGTGAATCGGTGTGCCCCTTCAGTTGCTATTGGACTACAACTCCCATAAGCCTCAGCCAGCATGACTTGATGGTCCAGGATGATGGGAGTTGTAGTCCAGCAACATCTGGAGGGCAACAGGTTTCCGCCTTCTTAGATTAGATGTATCATAGTCCACATATTTTTACTCGAGAAGGCCAACACACATCATTCAGAAATATTCAATAGTAATAGCCGACTGGATAGCTCAGTTGGTTAGAGCATGGTGTTGATAATGCCAAGGTTGTGGGTTCAATCTCCATATGAGGATGCATATTCCTGCATTGCAAGGGGTTGCACTAGATGATCCTCAGGGTCCCTTCCAACTCTACAATTGTATGATTCTGTGAATTACATGCACTTAATCACAAATATGAGAGACAGTTCTTACCATATAGTACCGACTATTGATGTCAAAGGCTACCCAAGCAAGCCTTGAATAAAATGCTTATAGGTGTGTGATACTCAAATAACAGGTGAGTAAAGGGAACTCAAAAGATAACTGGAGAGATTATACTTTTCAGGAATGAGCCATCATCAGGTATCTTGAACAGTGCACTCAAAAGATGCACAGTTCAGGACACGCCAGGAGGCAGTCAAGAGGTCACCCCTCACCTCTAGCTACTAGGGAAGTTGATCAACTTTGTTTAGAAGTTACAGAGTGCATGGCCATATAGTACATTGATAAATGTGATATGAAATCTTGACAATTAAAAATTAACCTGCCAGAAAGATGTGTGTATATTGAGGGACAGTGTAATGCAGGGACTAGAGTGGGGGGGGGGGTTCCCCTCCAGATGTTGTTGGAGTCCAACTCGCATCAGATTCAGCCAGCATGGCCACAGATCAGGGATGATGGACATTGCAGCCCACATCTGAAGGGTTGCAGATTCCCTATCCTTGGGCTAGGACCAAACAGGTTGAAATCTCCCCTCAACCCGGGTGACTCTAAGATAGGTTACAGATTCAATGTTTATCTCAAAGGCTCCTTGGAAAAAAGAATCATGAATACCCCATTGAGCAGCTTGAAAAAAAGCAGGCATAATAAATGCAATAAATAAATATATATTTTTAGTAATGTAATAACTGGTGTAGTGCAATGAACAAAGTGTCCGACTTGGACCATGGAGATGTAGGTACAAATTCTCATACCGGATTTAAGTCAAGCAAGAATGAGAAAGAGGGCTATTGTGAACACTTCCCATGAACACCACTGTTCCTTCACAATTAAAAGGTACCTTTGCTTGTCCCAGACTTGAGAAAGAAACCAAACAAGGACAACTATGCTTTTCTAAAGAAACATATTGAATGTTTAAAGCTTCTATGTGTACATCTGAAAGCACAGTGAAAACATTGCAATGGAATGTGAAGTTCAGGTCTAAGAGAGATTGCCAAAGCTGGATGATAAAACCTTTATCGTGGTACAAAATATACCAGCTGTCACAGGTGGCAAATTTAGCCACTGGGGAAAAGGGAAAAACAGTTTGTATTCCAGCTAATTCTGTCTATTGTCAGAACACATTCAGTGATGGTGGAATTACAACTATGCATTTCCTCAGAATCTGACAGCTGGATACTGGAACAGAACCAGTGTGCTGTGATTGTCTGTTTCTCCACTTGCTCTAGTTGCCCATTCCTCTTACTATGTTATACAATTTGTCCCGTTCACCCCCCCCCCCTTGGATCTATGACTTTATTAACTTACAAATTGAATTACAGTAGTCATCTGATTTTAGTCAATTGATGCTTTGGCTAAAAGCTGCTAAGAATCCTACAACCCAAGAGGCATAAGCAGCAGCATCCAGACAATTCAAGCAAGGACCAAAGGTAGATCACAATACACCTGCATGGGGAACCTGCTTCCATGCATGGATGAAACTCTCACCCAATTATTCTGAAAGTTTCATTTATTTTCTAAAATTTAGACCACACACAAAGTGCATAAGCCTCCCCACCCCCTTTGGCTGTTTCTTTAAAAATAAAAGGGGGGAAATATAATGGGCGGCATTCAACTAAGTTTTAGTTTTAATGATTCACATTAATGTCAATGGGTCTTCTATGAGTAAAACCCAGTACAAGCAGCTCCCCAAATATCTAATGTCTTATGCTAAAATTAATTAATTTGCGTGATTGAGGAGTGGATTTGGAGAATGGAGCAAACTGGCAGCGATGCACAAACTCAAAGTCAGGGACTCGTTTTCCCCTTCTCATCCCCCGTGCAGGATTACCAGTACGATATTATGACCAGAGCATCAGGGAGGCAGTATGGAATACAGGTCGCAATCCACAGCAAGCACCTTTTATGGCAGGAGAAAAGGGTGTGTTCACATCACAGCACAGTGAAGTTGTTTCCCCCACCTGAATTTCATATCTCTTCCTCCTCAGCTGTTCACATCAGCCTGCTTTCTGCTTCTGTACACACCAGGGGGCATTGATGGGAAGGAGATGTCTTCACACCCTTGCAAAGGTGTTCATGTCTTTACAAGAGACATACTGTACAGAAAAGGAGATGGTGTTGGCATCCATCTGTATTAGGCCTGGAACCTGCCAGAAAGTAACTTCCCCTGCCAATCAACTGCCTTCTTTCCAATCCATAGCCAGGCCAAGGAGGTACTTTCTAAGGCACCTGGCTAAGTTGGTCTACTCTAGACCAAGGCTAACAAGAAGAGCCCTCTTGCACTCACAGAGCTACAATTTCCATAGTTCCCTGGAAGAGGAGTTGACTATTAAACCACTCTGGTTTTGTAGCTCTGTGAGGGGAATGGGGTCTCCAAACAACTCTCAGCATCCAAAGTATGATACTGCTTTAAATGTATAGTGCAAACAGGGTTTAAAAGAAAGAGAAAGGAGCGAGAATCAGCAGGAGCAAGTTGTGGATGTTGTTCAAAACACAGCATTTGTTTTCAGCACTGCTTAGCTAAAATGCTTCACTCCAACATTATGTGCCTGTGACAGATAGTGGCAATGACAGCACTAGCCTAACCAATGCACTACAGATGTGAAGCATGGGAAACCCACGACAAAGGATGCTGGGATCTGTAGTCCAGCAAGATCTGGATGGCCACATTTTCCCCATCCCAGACATATGGAATCAGAAGCCAACTACTCAGGAAGCCCCCCCCCAAATCAGCACTATGGATAAAAGTCAAGAACGGCAGCTATACTGTGGTGTTCGAGATCGGATGGGCAGAAGGTCTCTGGATGATCTGAAGAAGGTGGGCAAGGGTTTGGCTCCCACTTGTTTGTCAACAACAGCAACAAAATTTTGTGTGGAAGGCCAGTGAGTTCAAATCAAGTTCTAGTGCTCAGTGCAAATCCCTGGGCTCAGGATCCTTAAATTCAGAACAGAAACCTGCCTTATGAATCTCACGGATCTAGTAAAATAAAATAAAACTGCACAACTTTGATCATCCCTGTTCTAGAATCCCAAAGGCAAATTGGGAAAAAGACACAAAGATCGTCCACTCTTCCACAATTCTGCTGAGCAGCTATACATGATGGTACTCCTTGACTTCATTTATCTATATAATTCACACTGCAGGTCTAACATTTCTCCTTGTACTGCAGTTTGTCACTTACACTGTTAGGAATCCCTTTGCACAGATTTCTTCCAAAAGCCCATGGATGAAGAGGCAACACCCTAGAATGCCTGTATTTTAGAACAAGTTTTAGATAGGTCTAGCTTCCTATCTAGAGAACATTTGCAGCTTTCTCACAATGCAGACACAGCTCTGTTTCGTTGTGTGAATGTAATTATCAAAAGTGCCTTTTGTATAGGAAACAGTGTTTGAAGTAGCTCCAAAGACCCAAAACTTTCACAGATAAAAACAAGATCCTCCCAATAGGTTTTCTGTATTTCCTTTAACTCAACACAATTGGACACATTAAAAAGTCAATTTCTTCACAACAGGAAACAAGGGCCAAGGATTTTACTACGTTACATTGCACTGTGCATCAAAGAGACACCCAAAATCAACCAAGGATATCTGATGAGTTTTGCGATTAAAAGCACCACATAACTCAGAAGCTCCCTCTTTGTATGAAAGTTTGCTTAACAAACATTGCTTTGCTTACTTTTTATCTCTTCAGCTGCTTCACCCATAACAAGTTTTCCTAAACAGAGTTAAGAAAGGCTTTCCCATGACAATGTCAACATGTTTGGTTTTCAAATCTATGTAAGCAAACCCCAAACAGATCTATGAAATGCTAGTGAACCATTTGCAGCTTCATGTGCAATTTACACGAGATATACTTAACCAAATGCCGAAATTGCTCATTTCCATTTCTGCAATTATTGTTAAGGGGATATATTTTAAGAAGCAGGTTAGGGCAAGGCTCTTGAACAGCTTCTGGAACAGCCATTTCTGGCTCAAGAAGAGCGTGGAATGTTAGTCAGGTCTTGCCCCAAGCGGACAGAGGCTTTGTACACATGATATGAGTTAAGGACATTAATCCCTCTTCTTCTGAGTCAGTGTGGTGTAGTGGTTAAGAGCGGTAGACTCGTAATCTGGTGAACCAGGTTCGCTTCCCCGCTCCTCCACATGCAGCTGCTGGGTGACCTTGGGCCAGTCACACTTCTCTGAAATCTCTCAGCCTCACTCACCTCACATAGTGTTTGTTGTGGGTGAGGAAGGGAAAGGAGAATGTTAGCTGCTTTGAGACTCCTTTGGGTAGTGATAAAGCGGGATATCAAACCCAAACTCCTCCTCCTCCTCCTCTTCTTCTTCGTCTTCTTCTTCTGGGATAGCTAAACTGGTAGAGCATGACACTTAATCTCAGGGTTGTGGGTTCAAGGCCTCCACTGGGCAAAAAGATTCCTGCACTGCAGGGGTGATGGATTAGATGACCCCCGTGGTCCCCTCCAACTCTACAGTTCTATCCCCCCCCCATTATATTTACTGAATTTTTCATTATCTATTATTACAGTACTTTTATATTTTTCACCTTGTTATTTGCTCAAAAGAGCTATCGACATCCCTCCCTCCCACCTCATGGTTACCCAAACTATTTCTATTTCACCGTATTTCTATTTTTTCCTGTTTACTTTATATCCATCTCAATTATCAAATTTTAAATAAATATGTCAAAAAGTATATAACCTCAACATTACAAGTTTCTTAAGTCAGTCCTGCTGGTGTTGTTAAATGTTGACAATTCTCCTTCAAATGTCATATCAATTTACTCCGGTCTTTTTGGAATGTTTGAACCCGCTGGTTTCAGATTTTCCCGGTCAACTTTGCCAATTCTGCATATTCAATCATCTTCATTTGCCACTCTTGAATCGCTGGGAACTCCTGTTGCTTCCATTTTTGAGCTAATAAAGTCCCTGCTGCTGTTGTTGCATACCTGAACAGCCTTTGGTCTTTCTTCAGGATTTCCTCACCTATTATCCGCAATAAAAATGCTTCTGGTTTTTTAACAAATGTACTTTTGTATATTATCTTTAACGCATTACAGTGGTACCTCGAGTTAAGTACGTCTTATAGAGTGAAAAATACGGTACTTAATTCGTTCTGGAGGTCCGTACTTAACCTGAAACTGTTCTTAACCTGAAGCACCACTTCAGCTAATGGGGCCTCCTGCTGCCGCCACGCCGCCGGAGCACGATTTCTGTTCTTATCCTGAAGCAAAGTTCTTAACCCGAGGTACTATTTCTGAGTTAGCAGAGTCTGTAACCTGAAGCGTCTGTAACCCGAGGTACCACTGTCCCAGTAAGCTTTTACCTTACTGCACTTCCACCACATGTGATAAAAATTCCCTTCCTTTTCTTTACATTTCCAACCAACCCTACAATTCTATGACCAACAGCACTGCTTATTGCATCACCTGTGGTGTGGATGGTTTGCCTCACTCACCTCTCGGCACTACACCTTCAACGTGCTGGCACAGCATAGGCTATTTGCAGGCTAACAGCTATGGAAGGGTGTCCTTCTAGTTACACACATTTGTAGGCTGAATTGGGGTGGCAAGGAGATGAATGGAACTAGATAGAACAAAGCTTGCATTGTGAGGGCTACATTAGGGAAGAAAATGAGCAATAGCAACAAAAATAAATGGAGAGAAAGTGTTGTGGGGTTTGTTTTTTGGCTTTCTTTATTTTCTCAAGTTACCTGAATATTCATTTGGGGGGGCAAGGCTTTTTTTCAGCCAGAACTCACCTGAACTCACTTCCGGCACCTCTCAGGTGGGAGTCATTGCCCTTATAAGAGAACAAGGAGGGTGTTCATTGTGAGTGCCAGCACCTCTTTTTCTAGAAAAACAGCACTGCTTGGGGTATATTCTCCCAAGTGCTCACAGGGCTGTTGATTACCTTTCTTAAAACTACCCCAGGCTGGTGGGATAGCAAGATATTACTGTCCAGAAATGTTGCTGAACCCAAGTGATGGTTGCTAAAGCATAACACCATAGTTTGTATGATACACCCATTTGAAAAGGGGAGAGATTAAGCACAGCACCCAGGCTAAAGTCCAGAAGATTCGCTTCTTGCTTATTGTGGAGTTATCTCATGCGTCATTTCCAGAACATATTTTATGCTAGCTGTTTTAGAAAAGGATTTGCCCCAATCCCTTTGTAATTGTCCAACACAGGACCAGAGGGGTGTAGCCTTTATTTACAGAAGCAAAATAAGAAAGGAGATAATATATTTCACCGAGAGTTGATGTAAGGTTATGAGCATGCACACACATGCAGAAAGGCTTCTACAATGTCAGAATGAATGCAATTCACAGACAAGAAGGAAATAAAACTGATAGCACCACTCGAATTCCCATGAGAAAGATTGCATCTATAAACCCGTGTGTGTGTGTGTGTGTGTGTGTGTGTGTGTGTGTGTGTGTGTGTGATATTGCTGCTACAGAACCATGCATGGATGATAAACCTTTACTGCAATATACATCTGAATGAATGCATATTTATTAGAATATGCATCTGAATGAATGTATATTCAGAGTTAGACCATCTGCTTCTGCTGTATGCTTCTGCTCAAACATAGAATTTTGTTGTTGTGTTTAACACAACAAGCTAATGGTTGTGGTCACATCACACAAACTGCAACAATGTGCAAGTTCCAGTGTCACCACTGGATCACATTTTTTTTAAATTGATGTTAGCTTGCCCAAATCCCTATGCCCAGGCAAAGACAATCATCGCTCTGCCAGAAGTTTCATCTCCCTCCTGATGAAACACACAGAGAGAATTCTACAGTTTCCTTAACGCTGATTTCCATTGCTCAAGTATTTGTGTAGGAACATGAGCCTCATTCATTTTCACTATAAGGTTGCAGTTGAAATACAAGAAATGATCTTCCAATCCCCCCCAAAATTAGTACAGTGATGAAAAGGAAACTATCATGCTGGAACTACCTAAAAGATTACACCGACAACACATTTTATTTTTTACATTTCTACACCACCTTTCCTTCAAGGTAGTCTACACACTTCCCAAATGAGTGCATTCCTGCAGAGGCTGAAATCTCAGACATGTGAGCTTTGAGAGTTGGATGAGCTGTCTGCCGTACAAAGAAAACCATGCACTAATCTATCTATCTTGAATGATTTGGATATTCTTTCTTGTATCTAACCTCCTATGACCTTCCTGCGGGTCAGCTCTACTGACTTCTCCACCACCACTGAAAACATAAATGCTCTGTCTTGGGAGACGACAAACGTAAAAAAATCTGAGAGGATGGAAATGCATTCAGGCCATTGCAAGAGACTAAAACATGTTATGCAGATCTAACGGACATTTGGGGCTGCCTTGGGAGCAAATGGCTCCTATAAGATCATTCAAATCAAGTTTCGCTAATGTGCTCCCAGAAGCAAGAACAGGCGCAAGTGATGGTGAAAGGAAGGGAAGCAGTGCAAAAGAGACATTCGATCCAAGATCCTTGTCAAGCTAAGAAATGTGGTTTAAGGCATTCTTGCCATAAATAAGATTCATGGGTGACAAGATTGCACCAGTTCCCACAAGAGCTCTATAAAAAGGCTGCGGTGGTGAGGCAGTGTGTAGCATCCCCAGTACAAGCGCAGGGGTCGGCAAACCTCACCATAGAGCTAGTAGTGCTGTCAGCAAACAAGATAAACTGCCTCTGCCTCTTGGGCAGGTGAGTCACTGAAACATAGAGGAAGGCTGAGGAGGGAATTCTAGCTTTGCACACCCTGGCTAGAGGGTGCATGAAATATGTCCTAGTGGGAAGAAACTCCCGAGATCAGAGAGGCACCCAGGAAGGAAGAAAAAGAAGGAGCATATTGGCTACCCTAATGAAAACAAAAGCTGATTATATAGAAGACAGAAGCCTAAAGCAAACCATTGGAGCCCATTTACACAGATGAAGGACTCAGTATTAAGTTACAGAGCAAGGTTAACAGCACCTGTGTCCCCAGGGACAAAATAAGGAGGCATAGGAGACTGGGGGGAAAAACCCATGTTGGGAAAGGAGGCACAACCAAAATTTGTGTTGGGGGAACAAGCAGACAAGGCATTGCATGTGTGCATCTACGGAAGAACTGCAAGGCTTTGTGATCAAGCCACTGGGCTCGCTCGCCTGCATAACAGGACATGGCCGTTCCAACAACGCCAATACATGCATGCTTTTTATTAGATCTTATTTTTGAAAAATAAGGAAGAAGGAAAGAAGGAAATATTATGCAAGGTTCTTCACCCCCCCCCAAAAAAATAGATTAACAGTTTTGAAATATGTGCACGGATAAGCCACACACATTGCACAGGGCTTTCCCCAAAGACAGGTGCGTTTCATCCTCACACCCACCGCCAGGCACATAATGCACTTCCTCTCCTCTCTGCCATTTCCTACATGACTCGCTCGCCTCGCCGCTTTTTCTCGACACCCCCAAGCAAAACACCCCAGAATTGCACCAGTCAGGGCGCCGCGCGCAAGGCTCGTCTGTATCCATTCGCGGCTCCATCTCACCGGGTTGCGGGCTGCCTGGAGCTTCCCTGCGGTGGGTAGGCGCTGTTCCCTCGCTAATACAAGCCTTCAAGTAACGGGCCCTGAATGCAAAGCGATAATAAAGCGAAACTTCCTGGAACGCGATAGAGAGAGAAAGGGGAATGATTTTTACGCTCACCCTCATCACAGTGCTGGGGATTCGCCCGCTTATTATTCTCCGTTTGGCGATGTCCCCTTAAGAGCATCACGTACATCCATACACATTGGTGGTTCGTGTAAAACAATCACTGGCAGAACTGTTTAAAAACCAGTAACAACAGAAAGCGCTCCCTCATCCACGTTGGAGCCGAGATGCCAAGACGAAGAGCACCAGCTGCCCCTCATCTTCACGCCACCGCTTCCCAGAGAATCCAAAGCAATCGAGGGCAAGCAGGAAACTTACCTGGAGGGCATCCCCCATGTGGAGAGAGGCTGCTGCGAAAAGCGCAGCAAGAATTATATTCCAAATATGAAGGCGGGGACGGAGAGGGCACCAAGCAGATCAGCTCCAAAACGCACCGGATTTTGCGTCAGGCAAAGGTGTCCAAGCCTAACCGGGGTGCGCAAAAACCATCGTTGCGAGGCAGAGGTACCACAATAATCCAGGCCCGAGGGAGACCAAGGGGCCAGGTTCTCCCAGGTGTTCTTGCCAGCATCTTCCCTCCTCTCCAGCAGATGCCCTCTTCCCGGAAGGGCGATGCTTGAACATCCTAGAGGCATAAATCCAACGCAGCGGGGTCCTTCCTTGCCCAACCGGGAAGATGAGTCCAGGTCGTGGGGGCCATAATAACCCGCACGCCACCATTTGCAGACACTCTGCCGACCTGCAGCAGCCAGCCGAGAAATGCGCACGATCCCCCGCATTTGTGCCCGGCGAGGCGCGCGATGTCTGTCTCCCTCCGGGCCAGCCCCAAAAGAGCGAGAGCAGCTCCCAGCGCATCCAGGCACCCGGGAGAGAAAGAGGCTGGAAGAAGCAGCCAGCTCGCGGGATCCCGGAGCGGCTCGCCTCGCATCGAGGAGGCGCCGAGAGGTCCCTCCACCAACCGCGCCTTAGCCAAGCCCCTCCTGCCGGACCCCGCCGGCCGAGCGCCGCCCAAGCAGCAGCTCCGGAGGAGACGCACTCTCGCCGCGCACCAGGAAAACGCGCGCCCTGCCCACCTCCCTCACACTGCCCGGGCTCGAGCCATGCCTGCTTTTATATACTCCGCAGCCTCAGGCTCGCTCGACTGCGGCAAGACGAGGCAGAGAGCATCACGGGAGTCGTAGTTTTTCCTCTCCCTCCGTCCCTCCCTCTCTCTCCACATTCCAGTTAATGTTTATATACTTCGTTATTTAAACGTGATAGATGATAGATTAGATAGATGATAGATAGATAGATGATAGATATAGATGATAGATAGATAGATATAGATAGATAGATGATAGATAGATAGATAGATAGATAGATAGATAGATAGATAGATAGATGATAGATAGATAGATAGATAGATAGATAGATAGATAGATAGATAGATAGATGATAGATAGATAGATAGATAGATAGATAGATGATAGATAGATAGATAGATAGATAGATAGATAGATAGATAGATAGATAGATTAGATAGATAGATAGATAGATAGATAGATAGATAGATAGATAGATAGATAGATGATGGATGGATGATAGATAGATAGATGATAGATATAGATAGCTGATAGATAGATGATAGATAGATAGATAGATAGATAGATAGATAGATAGATAGATAGATAGATAGATGATAGATGATAGATAGATAGATAGATAGATAGATAGATAGATGCAATTACTTGTAAGCATGCACCTGGGCTGTGCGGCTAAGCGAATTCATGTACCAAGCTTAGACATGCATCCGGGCACACGAAAAAAAGCTACTGCAATTCTGACGTTACGCTATGTCCTTGACGCAGCAGCACTACCGCCGTTTTTGTTCCCCATTCATGTGCGGGGCACAGCAAAGTCATTTAGAGCAAGGACTGCTGGTCCCATTTCCTGTTGGTCTTATTCCTATTATAGGAATCGGGTGAATTTCTTTAATCTTTTGGGGACTACACGAATCTAAAATAGTGCAGAAGGCAAGGAGTACTTTATTTATTTGTACAAGTTAGAAACTGGCTTTAAAAAAAAGTACATTAAATAAATATGTTGAATTACAGATTCTGATTTATTCAATGTTTTCTGTGTTCACAGTAAACCTATTGAAATTAATGGACATGACTAACTTAGGTCAATTGATTTCAATGGATCGACTGAATAGAACTTTAAGGCAATCCCCATATACAATTTAAAAATAAAATAAAATAAAATGATTTGTTTTGTGCGGTGCTGTCTGCTGTGATCCACCCTGAATAATTTCACGTTAAAGGGCAGGGTTTTGGAGATAAGAGAAAATAAATAAAACAAAAATAAACAACATATTTTAGCCTCTCTCTTATTTTAACTTCTTGACCATTATATTTAAGAACACCCCCCCCCCAATTCATGTTCTGACAGAGAAATAAAGGGATGGATGCTATTATCTTCAAACTCTTACAATTAAAGAATGAGCAAAACACTAGCATCTCTCTGAGTTTTCTTGGAGAGGGGGGAACACAAAGCTTTTCCCCAAATTTCCTCCCATCTATACAGTTTCCAAGTGGGCACCCTGCAGCCTCTTTTTTTTCTCTCTTTAGGGATCATTTTACACCCAAGGTCAGCAAACTTTTTCAGCAGGGATCCGGTCCACTGTCCCTCAGACCTTGTAGGGGACCAGACTATATTGGGGGGGGATGAACAAATTCCTATGCCCTACAAATAACCCAGAGATGCATTTTAAGTAAAAGGGCACATTCTACTCATGTAAAAACACGCTGATTCCTGGAAGGCGACTGGGCCTGATCTGGCACCCGGGCCTTAGTTTGCCTACCCTTGTTTTACACCAAAAATGGTTTAGCTTCAAAAAATGTGGCAGCAAGCAGCACTGTAGATAGGAACAGCTATTTAAAACACACACTACCAATAAGGCAAGAAACCTCTGCAGTGACCAGTTAGCAGGGAGAAATAATGGCATCAGCTATCGAGGTGACAGATGATAATTTGATATTTATAGTCCTCCTGCAAGGTGTTAGGTAATGCTTAGATGAGAATTCCTGTCACTCACCTGCTAAGCATTTAAATCGTTTCCAGACTTGTCAAATACACTTCCAAGACAAAAATGGAACCAGATCTCTCCCCCACCCCCCCACCCCCATATCTTACTGTAAACAGCAAATGGATGCAAAACCGCTCCAGGAAAGTTTGTAGTCCTTAGTGAGCTTAAAGGCCGGCTATGCACACATGGTTGGTTGTTGGCTGAATTCAGAAACTAGGGAAAGGATGGCTGCAGACAAAACACACATCCATAGCATAGTTTTCAGAGATGTGGGATCAAAAGGGGGAAATGGGTCCAGCTTGCTTGCTAGGCTCCAAGTTCCTGAACCCAGCAGCAGCAGGCAGAAAGAGCTGGGTGATTTGTCACGAAGGAAGAACACTGCCCATTGCAATGCTAGGGTTCAAACAGTTCTCAGATACCCGTACTCGCCTAACCGCACCTGGAATACCCATCGGCAGTGGACCAGAGTCCCTCCATCTTTTGAAACACTTCCTGTGAGCATCTTTCTTTCCCTGACCAATTGATTTGCATTCTGCACTGTAATATCAACCTCTGCAGTCTCAGAAGTGAGCATGTGCCTCCCAAAGCATGGCAGATTTGGCAGAAAGCCAAACTGCACACAACTTTTAAAAGCTGAATGATCATTATCTCAATGTCTACTTCCCACTGCCTAAGGCAGGGATAGGAAACTTGTGGCCCTCAAGATATTGTTGGACTCGCAACTCCCAATCAGCTCCAGCCAGCATGGCCAATGGTCAGGGCTGCAGCCTGGAGGGCCACAGGCTCCTTATCCCTGGCAGCTACAGAAAGGTCTTCACCTGCAGTGTTTAGGACTCCAATCCCAAAGCACCTTACTTGGAAGGATGTTCTATGCGTCCAATAAAACGTGTTACGGAGCAGGATGAAAGTGAGTGAGAATTCTGCCAGTTCTGGAACAATGCCCTTTTGTACCTTATGCCCTGGTGTTTTTTGGCACATCATGACCTGCTTGGTAAATCCCTAGTTTTCTTTGCAAGTCCACAATCCTCTGCCAGTAGAGGCCTCTGCCTGCTTATCAGCCAGTCTGTCAAAAACATCTTTCTACTGCTCTCTTGAGACCTTCGATTACCTGTGGCTCACACAGGATGGGCACTACACAAGGCTCTCATTCCCCGCTCCCCCCAGGAGACCTCCAGGTTAAATAGAATAAAGGATGCTTTGAATTGCTCATGTGGGCCTGTGGGGAAAACGCCACTAATTCTTTGTATCTTAGCAACATCTGGTTGACATATTATTCAGCCTGCGGGCTTGCTTTCTGCTTTTTTTCCTTTTCTTGGCAATCATGCTTAATTTACCTGTTTCGTACCTCCTTTATCTTGCTTTTTCAGTGGGTGCCTTCGCTCCTTTCCAGCCCATTTTAGTAATTAAAACATTTGCTTCCTTCAGCCCTTTCTTTCGCTCCCTCCACAGCTTTCCCTCCCCATCTCAGCAGTGGTTAAGGAATGCGAAGGAGGAATGCTGTCCTCTTACAAGGAGGTTGGAGAAAGGGAGGAGACTATCACTTTAAAACAATGACTTTATGTTTCCAGCCAAAGCTGTAGTCACGCAAGGCGCTCTCTCTCGCTCTCTCTCTGTGTGGTGTATAAACAAACTTCTGAAAGCCTTTTTCAGCTCTCTCTATATATTGAAAGCATCCAGCTCTCTGGAAATGGCACAATGGACACAATGTTTAGTGCACAATTCAAATCCCTACAGCTATAGCTTCTCCCTATACAACACTGCAAAAAACAACAACCTCTTGGGTTTTGTAAAGCTTGCTTTGGTCAGCTCCTGGCTGCCTTTACCTTTTCCAACTTTCCTTCTGGCAGTCTCTTCTCAGCCAGACCTTTCGTCTCTGTCCAAACCAGCGGTGCAAAAGCTGTTCCCAGAACATGTGGCATCAGATCCTGACTTTCCATCCAGCACAAAACCCTTGCCCTCACCTGTGAAGCTTTCTGTGGCATGACCTTGCCCCATATTCCCTCCCCTTATTTCTCATGATACCCTTATTGTGAACTTCGCTTCCTCAACTTGCTCACTCTCATCAGCATAGCTCCTTTTTGTTCCCATGCTTCTCCATCTGCCTTGAATTCCTTCACAGAACACTTCCTTCAAATCGCTCCTCAAAACTGGAAACTTTTGGCTTGACCCAGTGGTGAGGAACCTGTGACCCTCTGGCTGTTGTTTGACTCTGAATCCCATCTGCTCCTGCCAACATGGCCAATGGTGAGGGATCATGGGATCTGCAGTCCAGCAACATCTGATGAGAAACAGGTTCTCCACCTCTGATATAGCCAGTTAATTCGCACCTCCAACTGAAACAAATCCGATGTGCATGTAACTGTATCAGCACCCATTTATTAATTTCTTTGTTATGGGTATAGGGACTTGGGAAACTGCCTTATTCCAGACCAGTGGTCCATTTTAGCTAAGTTCTGTCCACATTGGCCAGAAGCAGCGCTCCACAGTTTTAGACTGGCCTTTCCCCCCAGCCCTACCTGGAGATGTCAGGGTTTGAACCTGTGACCTTTTGCATGAAAAACATGTGCTCTATGACTGAGCTACCTCCCCTTCCCAATACCCCACCCATCCTCCAAGAAGTTCAGGACAGCATACATGCTGCTCCCGCTTTCTCTTCACAACAACCCTGCAAAGCAGTTGAGAGAGAGAATGGCAGAATCAAGCTCACTTAATGAGCTTCACAGGTACGTGAGGATTCGAACCTGAGGCCTCCCAGTCTGACAATCACTTCTCTGCTGGATTGGACAGGTTGTTATGTTTATATAACAATAACAATGATTCTCTCTCTTCAGACAACATGTCACTGGGTTGAAAGCATTCATTACTCTGTATGGTTAACACACTCATCCTAGTTTTCATCGGAGCTGTTCCATTCGCATAGTGCTCAATGCCAACGACACCATTAGAGTCATAGAGCAGGAACAGCTAATGTGATACCCTTCATTCATTGTTGGACTCAAACTCCCATCAGTCCCTGGCCTGTGGAGCCAAAAAACTTCCTCACACCTGACTTATAGCAAAAGGGAAGGATGTGATCACATCACTGGTCAACAAGCCAAGAGTACCTGTAATTGTCAGCATCTTGCATAGTGGGATACAGAGGTCAGAGCCGTCTTTCCCATAGGGCTTAGTGGGGTGTCGCGCCAGGGCACCGGCCTCTCAGGGGCACCTCAGCAAGTGGAGGAGCTGCGTTCTCCTCCCGAAGAGGCTTGGGAGGGGCGCAACTTCACTCCCAAGCCTCTGCGGGGATCAGTCTCTCACAGCAACATGGGGGAGAGTTGCGCCCCCCCCAGGTGGTTGTCAGTGCGCAGCTACGGCCACCCCAACACTATCCGAGGTAATTTGGGGGTGCTGGGTGGATATTTGCACCCCGGCGCCACATCTGCTAAAGACAGCCCTGACAGAGGTGTCCTTACTTTCTTTTCCGGGTGCTCTCCCTGCCTGAGGGAGAAAATAGCTTGACCATAGAGAAGAAAGAGAACTAATGGGTACAGTGGTACCTCAGGTTACATACGCTTCAGGTTACAGACTCCTCTAACCCAGAAATATTACCTCAGGTTAAGAACTTTGCTTCAGGATGAGAACAGAAATCATACTCTGGCGGTGCGGCGGCAGCAGGAGGCCCCATTAGCTAAAGTGGTGCTTCACGTTAAGAACAGTTTCAGGTTAAGAACGGACCTCTGGAACGAATTAAGTACTTAACTCAAGGTACCACTGTACTTCAATTACCTTGGGCACCTGTGAGGCTAAATGGTTTGCTTTTGGTTGGGCGTAGCATGGGTTGCTGGCACCTGGGTGAGGTACCTAAGTGTTTTGCCCCCCAGTGGATTGGGCCATGGTTAGTCCCTTCGGAGATTGTTTCCTTAGCTGGCTATCACCCAGCCTCTTCCTTTATATACTGTAAGCCTGCAACGTACAAACTTTTAACTTGTGCACATTCAACTTTACGTGCGTGACAATAAAATAAAATAAAATAGGCGGAAAGGGGGTGAGATTACGGGGGGAAATGACTTTGGCAACCCCACCCACCATTGAACCCAGTTGGTTTTGCCTATACGCGATTTTGGCTTTAGGCACGACCCCAAAACATAAGGCCTGCATAAGGCTTACTGTACTGGAATAGGGATGGGCGATTCCAGCCTCTGCTGTTGGTATCTCTATAAATTCTGCTTTCTTCTTCTTTTGCTTTATATTATTTGAAGCAACCTTCCGAGCTGAGATGGATTTTTAAAGACCTACTCCTCAACCCTAAATGAGGAGCTTGGACTTGAAAGGCTAGGGCTATTATAAAAGGGAGATTTTTAAGGGGGGAAAAAGAGGGGTGCTTTTCAGGGAGTCCAGTGATTTAGTGTCTCGTTTCTCTGCCTCCCTCCACTCTTTTGCCTCCTGCACAAGGATCTATTGAGAAGCCACAGAACAAACGCTCCCTTATGAAGCTCAGAGGGAGAGAGAGAAAGAAAGGGGGAAAAAATCTTCTCTTTGGTTTGTCTGAAACAGCTGCCTCCAAGCACGCTATAGTTACTCATTAACCAGGTCTCCTAAGGCGCTGGGGGGGGGGGGACAAGGAGAGGAGGAGAAAGAAATCGAAACCTACCCTCAATAAGCTACTCCCCCCCACACACACAAAATAAAAAATAAATCAGGTGTCCTGGGAAATAAAAGTGTGGAGAGCAGGTGGCCTCTTTGGACAATGAAATAATATGCAAGGAAAAAAGGGGTGTCTCTGATCTCTCTCTTTCTCCTAGGCGCCTGCCTGGCAGCTCCAGAAGGCAGAGGGAATGATAACATTGCTGGGAGTGTTCAGGGAGAAGGAGACACAAAAGGCATCCGATTATTAAGAGGGGAAGGCCGGACAGAGGACCGCTTGTGTTCCGTCCCGCTTGATGAGCTCAGGATGGGATGAAGGCCTCTCTCACTCTCCCCCTCTCCCTCTGCTGGAATTTGGCAGCCCCCTTCAACATTAGAGACGTCCCCCCCCCTTTATTAGAATGAGGGGAGAACCAGCATCTGGGTTTAACTAAGGAACCAAGTCGTGGGAACCGGTTGCTCCAATGCAGGGTTGCCAAATTGAATAAAATATTTGGGGGGGGGCAGCTAAGCCATGCCCCACATAACTGATCACAAGATGTGGTGCATGCACAATGTTTGAATGGCAATGTGAGTCAACTTTGGGGGGGCAGTCCCCTAAAATATTTTAGGGGGGGCTGAAGAGACCTCCTATGCTGCAATGGATTGTTCTATACTTTAAAAACTGCCGTGTGATTTTTGAAGGGCGGCATGTGGATTTAATGAGTAAATAAACAAACCATTTCGGGTTTTTATACTCTGCAAACAGCCATTTTAATTTTTATTTTAGCATCAAGGGGTATATCAATAAATAATAACAGCAGTCAAGAGAGCAGCTAGGGTGTCCTAAAAAACAAAGAACAGAATTGCAGAGTTGGACAGGAAACCCAAGGGTCATCTAGAAATGCAGGTTCTCTCCACCTACCCCATATTTTACCCACCCCATATATTTGCTTACTTATTGCAGTTATGTATTCCGGCTTTCCTCCCAGGAGCTCAAGGTGATGTCAGTGGTTCTTCCCCCTTCTCCATGTTATCCTCACAATGGTTTATCCCATGGGTAGGCAAACTAAGGCCCGGGGACCGAATCTGGCCCAAACGCCTTCTAAATCTGGCCCACAGATGATCCGAGAATCAGCGTGTTTTTACATGAGTAGAATGTGTCTTTTTATATAAAATGCATCTCTGGGTTATTTGTGGGGCCAGCCTGGTGTTTTTACATGAGTAGAATGTGTGCTTTTATTTAAAATGCATCTCTGGGTTATTTGTGGGGCATAGGAATTCGTTCATTTCCTTCCCCCCCCCCCAAAAAATATAGTCCAGCCCCCCACAAGATGTGAGGGACAGTGGACTGGCCCCCTGCTGAAAAAGTTTGCTGACCCCTGGTTTATCCTCAGGACAACTCTCAGGGAGACAGTGACTTGCTCAAAGCTGCTCAGTGAGCTTTGTGGCTAAACATGGATTTGAAACCAGGCTTCCCGATCTCTAATCTGACACTTTTTAAAAAAAGTGTCTAGCCTTAATTTATGGAGATGTGAGAGCTGTTCACTTAAAACTAAGCCTGCCGCTCCCAATTTCCATTGTTATGTCCGAAGAGTGCATAATCACTGGTTGGACCTGTAAGCACTTGACAGTTATTTCCCCTCCAAATAATAATAGCATCATTAAATTGTACTGTACAGTAAACTAAGCAAATCGTACAACTAGCATTTACCTCTTTTCTGCTTCGTATTAACTCCTACTGGTGCAACTTTCCCCACCCCCCTCCTTATTAAAGGGACTTCCACCCCAATCACAAAAGAGTTTCTTGTCAGGGGTTTCTATATCATGTCTGAGTTCCTTCAGGTGTGTTCAGAATTGCATCTGTGATATAGAAACCCCTGACAAGATTTAAAGCCATTCCCTGGGCTATCTTTTCTGATGCACAGTCATACCAGAAAGAAACAAATTTCTTCTTTAAACTGAACTTTATTTAAAATATATATTATTTTCTATGAAAATAAGGGGTGGGGGAGAGAGAAGATCTGGAATAATAACCCACCTGCATCAGTTTTAAAAAGAAGAAATCTAATAAGTTGATTCTCACATCCGATTGCCCCCTGTTGTCTTGACTGAAAAAAAAAATTATGATGTGGATTGATAAATAATTGTGTTACCTACTAACATTTCTATTGGGTTAATTGGCTGCAATTTGCCTTTTTAAACTCAAGGGACAGACAGCACTGATGCCCATGTAGAAGCAGCCACCTCTCTGCACTCAAGAGGAGAAAACCACAGGGAGTAAAGAGTTAAAACCACAGGGAGAAAAGAGTTAATTCTGTGAGGGATGCAGCTGTGGGATGTTTTTGGAGCCCAGTTTTCATTGGCATTAAGGTCTGATTTATTATTGCTGATATAAGCTACATTCTGTGCATTATTCAAAGTAATAATTATGGTTCTCAGACAGCATCTGTGCAATATCACACACTAGACAATTCATCTAGAAAGGGCAGTATCCTCAAACAACTCCCTTGCTCTTTTGGTCCATGATAAATGAGCACAATTAGGGCTGTTTGCACAAGCCTCCAAAGGCAACACTAAATGAGAGCCAATTCTGAGGAGAGGCCATGTCAATTCAGCATTTGCTAAGTCAGGGTCCTGTGCCCAAACACTGAAAAAGAGGGGTGGCAGGGGTGAGGACGTGCCAATGGCAAAAATAATGCAGGTACATAAGGACTAGGGACAACATAAAAGCTTGTTTCTAAAACAAGGCTTTTGAATTATGGTGCTGGAGGAGACTCTTGAGAGTCCCATGCACTGCAAGATCAAACCTCTCCATTCTTAAGGAAACCAGCCCTGAGTGCTCACTGCAAAGGACAGATCCTGAAGCTGAGGCTCCAATACTTTGGCCACCTCATGAGAAGAGAAGACTCCCTGGAAAAGACCCTGATGTTGGGAAAGATTGAGGGCACAAGGAGAAGGAGACGACAGAGGACGAGATGGTTGGACAGTGTTCTCGAAGCTACCAGCATGAGTTTGACCAAACTGCGGGAGGCACTGGAAGACAGGAGTGCCTGGCGTGCTCTGGTCCATGAGGTCACGAAGAGTCGGACACGACTAAACAACAACAACAGTCCTTATGAACTTTAAACTATGCAGCCAAGTCCCAGGAGCTACCAGAAAGCAGGGTGTGGGGATTGAGGGATGTTTCATACCAGTCGGGCATGTGTCTCTGCCAGGGTCCTACTCGAGTGTAGGCTGAACTCCTGACAGTTATGAGGTGCTAGTGAGCAGGAAGCAAGTGCAGTTTTTCACTGGCATTCACACAACCTCTGCAATTATCTCTCTGCTATAATTATACCCCACTAACACGGGTGGGATGTAACATCTCAGCAAACCTGCCCAGGTATTAAGACCATCCTCTGAGGCCCTTCTCTAAGCCTCCCTACCATGTGAGGTAAGGCACCCTACCTTTGGAATCCCTTCTCCACCTGAAATTGTCTCTGTGGGGTTTTTTTGCTGACCAGCCACATGGGAAGGTGCCTTTTACCAGTTCCAACTATTTATCCAACTAGTCCATTATTGTCTACTCTGACTAACTTTGAGATCCCAGGGATTTCCCCCATTACCTGATCCCTTTTAGTGGATATGCCAGAGATTGACCCTGAGATATTTGCCATCTAAGGTATGCCTTCTATCATTGAGCTACTTTATTGTACTTCTGTTCCTCTTTTTAAAGCGTATACCTCCTTTTGCTGAAGAGCAGCCAATCAATTTTCTAAACAAATAAAAGAAGGCACATTGAGCTGCAATCCCATACACACTTCCCTGGGAGTCCGATGAGCTCGGCAAAACTTAATGTTGAGTAAACAGGCATGGGATTGCACTGTCAGCCCTAAAGCCCCCCTGATAATTACACTGAGAAAACTAGAATTACATGAACACATTCTAGAAGTAAACACATCTCTTAACTCCACTTACCGTACGACCAGAAATCACATAAAGAGCAAGTAAAGAGGAGGGGTATTCACACACTACATTCAACAAGTGTACACAAATGTTTGAACTGTACACTCACACAGCTATTCACATGTAACACTTTTCTGCTTTGAGCAGACACACGGAACACCATGTCCAGTTCTGGGCACCACAATTTAAGAAAGATGTTGACAAGCTGAAACCTGTGCAGAGGAGAGCAACCAAGATGGTCAAGTGTCTGGAAACCAAGCCTTGTGAGGAATGGTTGAAGGAGCTGGGTATGTTTAGCCTGGTAAAGAGGAGACATCTTCAAATATCTAAAGGGCAAATATCTATGGAAGATGGAGCAAGTTTGTTTTCTCTTGCTCAAACCAATGGCTTCAAGTTACAAGATAGGAGATTCTGACTAAACACTTGGAAGAACTTTCTGACAGTAAGAGCTATTTGACAGTGGAATGGTCTCCCTCGGGAGGTGGTAGACTCCCCTCCCTTGGAGGTTTTTAAGCAGAGGATGGATGTGTCATGGATGCTTTCATTGAGATTCCTATATTGCAGAGGGTTGGACTAGATGACCCTCAGGGTCCCTTACAACTCCACAATCCCATGATTCTTTTATTCAATGCATGGGCAGTCTGTGTACACAACAGGTGAGCTGTACAACTCAACACATGTACAGCCTTTCACACAAACATTTGTATATGGTTACAGCGGGATGCTGATAACATCAAGGTTGCAGGTTCAGTTCCAACTCGGACAGCTGCACATTCCTACAATTCTGTGATTCTATGTACAGAGACAGCTTTTACATGCATTTGGTGTAATGTGTGAACAATCCAAAAGCCCAAGGATCTGTTGACCTACATGAAGCAATGCTGATGTGATTGTCAAAAGGCCAAAAACAGAGCCACTTCTAAAGGAAGTTGAGTAGTTATGTGTTGTATGGCACTTTTTGGTGGGGAGCAGAATAAGACGAATACACAAAGCATTCCAAAACTGATTATTTTCCCCAGGTGAGATAACTGGTTCTGCTATGCCTCTGAGCTGCACTCTCACTGCTAGGCCATACTCCCCCATTGGCATCCAGTCACAATTGGCTTGAGCCTTACTGAAACAGGGCATCGCCAGGTCACCCACAGTGACCGGGAAGCATTCCCGTCTCCCAAACCCAGAACTTACCTCAGCTGCATGAGCAGTGCAAAAATTCACTTTCTTTCTTTTTCTCCCTCCCTCCCTCCCTCCCTCCCTCCCTCCCTCTTTTGCAAAGAAGTTTGAAAATCTATGGTTTTCCTCCTCCCCAGCTGGTGTTTTCATGAGACAGGTACCTTATGATTAGATTTGCTTGAAAATGCTAAACATCTGGAGCCCAGCATTACAAAGCAGCCTTTATGCTACTGGTAAGTTATCTGCAATAAAACAGCACTTGTTGCTGAGAGTTTCAAGTGAGTGAGTGTGTGTGTGTTTGGTTTTTTTTTTTTTAAGGAGAGCAAGAGCATGAAAAGGAGAAACACAACACCCTTGCCATAGCAAATTTCAGGCCTCTGAGAACTTTCACAAATATTTTCCATAGTTCAGCTTCAGCAGACGACTTTTAGCAGGCAACGCAAAATAAGCTGTTGAGGCCAGCTCCCCCACCCCACCCCATTCCCCTTCCCAAGCAGCAGAAAGCAAAAAATAATGGATCTGAAAGTGGGGGAAAGGTCTTTCCAAACCATGGAAAGGAAGCAAATTTGGGGTATGCTCACATTACTGCTTACACGCCGCATCTGGTGTGCTCCCATTGCTAGTTTTGGAAGCTGCATTCACACAATGTTAGGCACAATCCATATCAATGTTGACAGATGCTGCTGTTCAGTGATCCTCTCCCTTTTCAAACTGACTAGAAAACATAAGCTGCATTTGGTACATTTTTAAGAATGATGTGTGCATTGAGGCAGCCATGACACATGCACAGGTGAGCATGCATGCACAGGTGACTGCTTTGTTCCAGGGGAGTTGTGAGGGCGAGGAAACCGAAAGGGCATACTTGTCAGGTGAAGATATCCCTGCTCACTTGCTGATGTGGAGAAAACTGTGCAAATTTGGCTTGAAATGCAGCAAGGGGTGGGTGGTGGGTGGGGGCGAATTCATGGCATCATGGTACCCATATTGCTATTTCACTCCACTTCCTCTTTTGGCAAATCAGAATGTAAACATTCTCCACTGCAATCTGTTTCCATTTTCACTATGAAATGATGTTCAATGCCATGGGTAGGCAAACTAAGGCCTGGGCGCAGGATCCAGCCCAATCGCCTTCTAAATCTGGCCCATGGATGGTCCGGGAATCAGCGTGTTTTTACATGAGTAGAATTTGTCCTTTTATTTAAAATGCACTTCTGGGTTATTAAAAAGCAGAGACATCACCTTGCCAACAAAGGTCCGTATAGTTAAAGCTATGGTTTTCCCAGTAGTGATGTATGGAAGTGAGAGCTGGACCATAAAGAAGGCTGATCGGCGAAGAATTGATGCTTTTGAATTATGGTGCTGGGGAAGACTCTTGAGAGTCCCATGGACTGCAAGAAGATCAAGCCTCTCCATTCTTAAGGAAATCAGCCCTGAGTACTCACTGGAAGGAGAGATCCACCTCATGAGAAGAGAAGACTCCCTGGGAAAGACCCTGATGCTGGGAAAGATTGAGGGAACAAGGAGAAGGGGACGACAGAGGACAAGATGGTTGGACAAGGTAGCTTCTCAAAGCTACCAGCATGAGTTTGACCAAACTGCGGAAGGCAGTGGAAGACAGGAGTGCCTGGCGTGCTCTGGTCCATGGGGTCACAAAGAGTCGGACACGACTAAACAACTAAACAACAACAAGTGTTTTTACATGAGTACAAGGTGTGCTTTTATTTAAAATGCATCTCTGGGTTATTTGTGGGGCATAGGTATTTGTTCATTTCCTCCCCAAAAATATAGTCCGGCCCCCCACATGCTCTGAGGGACAGTGAACCAGCCCCCTGCTGAAAAGGTTTGCTGACCCCTGGTCATTGCAGACATAGGCAGGATGAAATCACAGGGGAAGAGGTTGCAGCTCAATGGCAGACAGGCTCGGCCCACTCCATACCCTCCAACATTTATCCAGCAAAAATTAGGACTTCCTAAGGAAAAGCGGGACATTCCGTTATCAAATCAGAAACTGGGATGGCTTCTGTAAATATGGGACTGTCCCTGGAAAACAGGGACACTTCGGAGGGCCTGGGTTAGCCAAGCCTGACTTGGTGGGCCACAAACCATGGAGGTCTGAAGTAAAGAAAAATGACGCCGGAAGCAGCCCTCAGTGCTCCGTCTTCAAGATGAAGATAATAGGTTCCTACCTCGCAATGCTTCAGTGGCAAATATGGAAAAGCGTAGCGAAAGAGCCTGCATGCTTTTCGAAGGAGACACATCCACACACTTCTTTAGCTTGGAAATGAAGCGTGCACCTTGCACCTTTGTTCCCTTTGCCAAAAGCAGGAGGTTTGTGAAAAGGAGAGGAAATCCACCCAGTTTTGGAGGCCTGCCATTTGTCATTCCAGTGCCTAAAGCTCTGGTTCTCCGAAGCAGAATGTCAAGTGCGGCCTGGTAATGAGGGGGAGCTGAGCAGGGTGGCTGCTGTTAACTCGGCTCCAGATGAAGTTACGATTGACATAACTTAAGAACCTTAAAAGAGAGAGACATAACCGAGCAAGGGGAAATCTTGGCTGCCGCTCTGCTCCATAGCGTGACCACAGCACGATACACCTGTCTCAAGTCTTTTAGGTAACAGGCAGAGGCTTGCCCTGCCAAACAATGACTGCCATTGTACTGACAGCTCCCACAGTAGTTCCTATTGACTGGGAAGCCCAATCCATCAGCATTTGTCAGAGCCTATAATATACACAGCCCCAGTTAATTCACACGGGCATAATATGAACCACGGGACCTCGGGGTCCTTCTGATCGGCACTTTGACACACAGTGTTGTCTATCAGAGCAACAAGAAATGACAAGGAGGGATTATTGGCAAGCTTAACAGCCAGCCAGAAGAAAAGGGGCAATATTTAAGGAGGCATTTAGAAGTCATGTTTTTTTTGTTTTTTTAAAGCACTACTTAAGCATTTTTTTTAAAAGGGAAAAAGGAACCACATGGTCTCAGAGCCAAGCAGGAAACTTTTAAAATTAACACACCTTGCAAGGAGATGAGTAATAAATTGTGAGTCAAGGGAAAGGCTGTATCCTGGATAGGGTCCTACTAGGCTTCCATACATAAATCAATTGAAAGGCATAGTCTCGTATCTTACACACACACACACACACACACACACACACACACTTGCCCTTGTAATCCTGACAAACGAAGCTGGAAAACAGAAATCACACAAGACTGAGCGTCATCAAGATCCCAAAAACTACACTCACGTGCAGAGACTGGAAGAAAGAGGTGAGACACAGGTATGGACTTGATGCTAGGGGCACTTTATTCATAACAATTTATGAACATATGATCTTTATACGGGGGCGGGGAGAGATATGCAGATGTGGACCAAAAGAATGCAGAGCAATATGTTTGGCACCAGCTTGGCTGTGGGAGTTGCCGGAAGGAGGCATACATGGTGCCATCCAACCATCTGAGGAACTCCATTCTGGGTTTGTGTAGGGCTTGCTCCTTGAACTTTCCTGGGGTCATGAACCGGCAGGACAATGGGGACAGGGAAGGAAGTACTCACAGGGTGACGAGAGAGAATGGTGAGGGGATGGGGGTCGATGCACAGGAACCAGAGTAGCAGGACCCATCATCAGAGGAGCCCCTGTCTCCATGAACATGGCAGGCTTTGGGAGCAGCAGTGTCAGAAATGTGTCAACAGTGGTGCAAGGTTACTTGCATCTAATTAGGAAAGACTCAGTCTGTGGTTCACTGTCCATTTTACTGTTCAGTATTTATCACTGATGTATGTGCTGAATGCTTAAAATCTATTTATGGGTGGGGGGAACCTTTGGAACCCCAGAAACGACACACTGTGTGACCAAGGGACACCAAAGAACAGACCCAGACGAGACATTTGCTTTTTCATGTTCCTAAGCCTGCAAAGGCTGATATGCATCTGCTGCTATTTGTAGCTATTCTGACCCAAGAGGAGTTTTCGGAGAGTTGGCTTGCACAGTCATAATTAGATCATTCTATCTGGAGGAAGAGGAGGGGAAGGAAATTAATTTCTTGAACAGGCAATGGAGAGCAAATTGGGTGAGAAGTCAAACGGGCTGGCTGGAATCATCTTTCTTGGCAAGCCTGAACTTTAAGGGAGCGGGAGTTAAGGGGTGGGTAGAAGGATAGGGGAAGATGGCACTCTCTCTTCTCCACTCACTAACACTCTCTTTCTTTGTAACAATTGCAGACTCCCCTGGGGCACTCACACCCAATTACAGGGGCAGCCCCCGTCTTTCCTAACAACTTAATTTGCTTAATGATTCAGGAGGCCCCTAGGGGAGCCCTTGAGGTCACTGTCTGGCTAGAGTTTCCATGCTTCACAGATGGGTTTTAACAGACACGTGCAGAGCCGAGACAATGCAGGTGGGATGTGATGGACAGCAGGGTGAAAGCGAAAATAAAAATACAATAATATAATAATAATCTCTTCCTCTATGTATATACACCAAACAGCTGTTATAGTCAACAAGGTGTCTTCTAGGTGTTGAACTGTTACTTCCCACAATCCTTTGCTGGCTGGGGCTATTGGGAGTCCAAGATAACTTTCAGGGCATTACACTGAATACCCTACTTTATGGGTTTACACACCCACACCAAAAAACGTCCCCGCTGCTGGAGTAGCTTGCTTGCAATCTGAATTTTGCCGAATTTGGGAGACAAACAGGGGAAGGGAGAATCCCCAGCACAGACAACAGTGAGCAAATGTGTTTGTATTTGAAGCCAGAGGATGGAGTGCTCAGTCAAAGGCTGCACAAAATAGAGTCGCCTTGAATCGGGAGTAGAAGCAGGTGGGGATAACATCCCTGTATACCTGAAGGAGTGTCTCCACCCCCATCGTTCAGCCTGGACACTGAGATCCAGCTCTGACGGCCTTCTGGCGGTTCCCTCATTGCGAGAAGTGAGGTTACAGGGAACCAGACAGAGGGCCTTCTCGGTAGTGGCACCCACCCTGTGGAACACCCTCCCATCAGATGTCAAGGAAATAAGCAGCTATCTTATCTTTAAAAGACATCTGAAGGCAGACCTGTTTAGGGAAGTTTTTAATATTTAATGCTGTATTGTTTCTAACATTCAATTGGGAGCCGCCCAGAGTGGCCAGGGAAACTCAGCCAGATAGGCGGGGTATAAATAAAAAATAAAAAATTATCATATTATTACTACTACTACTACTACTACTACTACTACTACTGGATGAATGCTTTGGCATATTTTTATAGGAAACAGACTGGTGCACATACCTGCTATTTATTTCACTAAACAAAATGCATCGGGTGTGCCAATGCATGATTTAAAATAGCAGGTCTTTAAAAATATACGCATATATCTTGGAGCGGCTTACGTATTTCCAAGTCTTTCTGATATGCAGTAACATGTATACACCCAGCATTTTATAGGTGAGCATCTCTCCTGCATCCATCCCAGCGATTTAAAATTGTGGCACAGAATTGACGGAGCTGAATGCAAAACCACACAATCTGCATGATGCTTCTGCAGGGCAATTCAAAAGAGAGAGGGGCTGGGCAGTGGGGGAAGAGAATAGCCCTATGAAACCATTTCCGCTTTGTTTCCCAAAACACTTAGAGGATGATACTCTGTCTTGTTTTCTGTGGGTCCTAATATGGTCCGTTCCAGTGCTGTATTTTGATAAGCCATGGCATGAAGGACAGTCAAAGACAACCTCCTGTAAATTAACTTCCTGCATTTCTCGAAGGATCACTCTTCACTCCTTTTCAACCTCTGCCTCCCCAAGTGTGCTTTTCTGTAGGATATCAGCAAGAATCTCCACAGCTCTTGGCAGGTCTTTTGAGAAAGCCTTTGCATAATATACAGTTTGTTCTCTTATTGTATAAGCATTAAGGTGAGCTCCCATGTTTTCAATCTCCAGTTCTAGATCCAACAGGGACCTCTTTTTTTTGTCCTCTTAAAAGCCATATGCTCCAGGAAGTGAGCTGTTCCATTGTTTTTCTCATTTTTGTATCTGCTGTGCATGTTGAAATTCCAGAATCTTCAGACGCTACCCTCAAGCAGTTATCTAGAGAAGATACCTTCATCTCAGGAACATTTAGGGCAATTTGGGATATTGTCTTGGTAGCTCTGAATCTGCTTCTCTCAATAAGTTTTCCTAAGGCTGAGCTCCGTGAAAGGAGGAGGCCCGGTCAGGCCCACAGCAGACGCCCACCCGCCTGCCGACCCACGGCTGCCGCCATTTTACTGCTGTGGCCGAGCAGTCGGTGGAACCGGGAGCTGATGATACTCTGCCTTGATATATATAACACCTGTAGCAATGGAAAATTACATTTCAGGAGGACGTTCCCAAAAGCCACATCTTCAGAACTGATACCTTACCAATTGTTTAAAATGACAATTTTTCCTCCAGAGAACCCTTTGCTTCTTCTCTGTGACCTGATCTCTCGGTGCCTCTTGAGGATAAATCTCTCCTTCCTACTCACCGTCCAAGTGAGTAGATCAGTCAAGGACTTCCGCGGATGGTTTCACTGCTTTCCAGGTTTCGTTTTGTTTTTGTCTTTTTAAAATAATTTGTATTGATTTTTCCATATATACTTCTAACAATATATCTTTAACGATTTTTCATTTTTCGACCCTCCTCCCCTGGACATCCCCCATACGCCTGTTTTGTTTTATTTCCATATTGTTTACCCTGCGTATTGTTTCCCCCAAATTTTCTCAATACATTTAGTCTTATTTTTGTTGTTGTATACAGTTGTGAGTTTACTCAAACCCTGCCAATGAGTCCACTTCTTCATATATGTTGTAAATGGTTCCCATTCTCTTTTAAAGTTTTTGTTGTCCTTTTCATGTGATTTTTTTCTGTTAGTTTTGCCAGTTCTGCATATTCCATAACTGCTTTGCATGTTTTGAATCTGTTTCAAGAGCACACAATATTCCACAAGTACCAAAACTGACACAACCCTGAGGCATAAAGCGCAAGCTCATTCCAGCTACCATTGGTGGTTTTGTAAGATTATGCAACAGCAATGAACCTCTGGAGCGGTTTATTAGCATGTACCAGAGGAAGCCTACTTAAAAGGGGAAGAAAAAAAAATCTAATTGTGGCTTCCTACAAGCAGCTAACCAACACAGAATGCTCTGCACTTAGTGCTCTGTTTTGGGTTGTGTCCAGATAACCGGTTTATTGAACATTCATTCTGATTTGTTTGCACAATGTTTGCAATGAGGTCATATACATGGTGCCAGGGGCTTGCTAAATATTCATTTTCACTTGTTTGCAGGGAGGTTATATGATGCCATGTTAAACAAATGCGATCCCATGCACTTTCCTGTCACTTTCCTTGTTGTTGTTGTTTAGTCGTTTAGTCGTGTCCAACTCTTTGTGACCCCATGGACCAGAGCATGCCAGGCACTTCTGTCTTCCACTGCCTCCCGCAGTTTGGTCAAACTCATTCTGGTAGCTTCGAGAACACTGTCGAACCATCTCATCCTCTGTCATCCCCTTCTCCTTGTGCCCTCCATCTTTCCCAACATCAGGGTCTTTCCCAGGAAGTCTTCTCTTCTCATGAGGTGGCCAAAATATTGGAGACTCAGTTCCACTTTCCTTATTGCTAAGAACTTTGGGGTGGGGGGGTGGGGAGCAGCAAACTTGTTGCACAAGACCAGCAAATCCGCTTTAACTGCACAAACTGAATTTATTAGTATGTCACACTGAATTCCACTGTAAAATACTGACAGGCTGGAAGCCCTTGGTCTGGGCCTGGTAATCTATCCAGGTAGGCCAAGAATCTAGCCATGTTCCCCACCCCATTCTGCCCCCTGCTCCCTGGCAAGGAGGCAAACATTTGCTCCTAACTTTGTAGACAACCGGGCATTTTACAGCGCACTACTTGGGACGGAGAATATTGTAACCCAGATCCAAAGAGAGAACTGGGGCACTAGTTCTGCATGCCTAAAAATTATTTGGACTTGCATTTTTCAAATACCTGTTCCCCTTGCTACATGGTCAACTGCTTTTGAAAGTCAAGGCAATGGAAGTTGGAAATGAGGGGGCGCGTTTCAAACACAGCTTGCTTGTGATATGGCATGTGGGCATCAGAAGCACAAGAAGAAGACGTTGAAGAAGGGGGGAATCCCTTGAGCTTCTGCCCTTCATTAAAGGTAAAAAGGTAAAGGGACCCCTGACCGTTAGGTCCAGTCGTGGACGATTCTGGGGTGCGGCGCTCATCTCACTTTATTGGCCGAGGGAGCCGGCATACAGCTTCCGGGTCATGTGGCCAGCATAACTAGCCGCTTCTGGCGAACCAGAGCAGCGCACAGAAACGCCGTTTACCTTTCCGCCGGAGCGGTACCTATTTATCTACTTGCACTTTGACATGCTTTTGAACTGCTAGGTTGGCAGGAGCAGGGACCGAACAACAGGAGTTCATCCCGTCGTGGAGATTTGAACCGCCAACCTTCTGATCGGCAAGCCCTAGGCTCTGTGGTTTAACCCACAGCGCCACCCGCGTCCCTCTCCCCTTAATTAGCATGAGCCTAATTTAGCACCCCAAGCTGTTCCTGTGGACAAACGGCAGGTCAGGGTATATTCTGGCTGAAAACCTAAAATGGTGTTATAGCTTTAGGAACGGGGTTGTTGTTTTTTTCATTCCAGCTTCCTCCCAAATTATAGAATCACAGAGTTGTGGAGCTGGAAGGAACTACAAGGGTCACCCAGTCCAACAACCTGCGATGCAGGAATCTCTTACCCAACATGGGACTTGAACCCATGACCTTGAGATTAAGAGTCTCATGCTCTACTGACTGAGCTATGAAACTCTCCCCTTCTTTTCCTATAGCTTAACAGTGTGATAACTGGATTGCTGCAGTTGTCTGTCTCCAACATGAAAGCCAGTGTGGTGTAATGGCTAGAGTGCTGGACTAGAACCTGGGAGACCCGAGTTCAAATCCCCACTCAGCTATGAAGGTCACTGGGTGATCTAGGGCTAGTCACTGCCTCCCAGCCTCACCTACCTCACAGGGTTGTTGTGAGGATAAAATGGGAAGGAAGAGAACTATGTGTGCCACCTTTAGGAAAGGTGGAATGAAACTGCAATAAATAAAACATGGTTTCCAAAGCGCCCATAGAGAAATGCAAGGGGGTGTGCCATTATTTACTACCACACAGAGGAGACAGTCACAAAAGAACTCTGCAATCAAGCAGCGAAGAAGTACCTTTGCCCTCCACTTAGGAGAGACAGAAGCCTCTGTGTGTCTCCGTTTTAATTGCTATCGTGTTGCCAAGTACAACAAAGATATATATAAATATGAGATAGATGGCATTTTGTTCTTAGCTTCTCTCTCCCTGCCTCCCCCAAACACAGAGTGGGGGTTAGCAGATGAAATCAGCGTGCCTTTATGAGCAGTGACTCAGGTGCTGCTGTCTATTCTAGCTTCGGCGTTGAGAGAGGGCTTTTGTGCTGCGCCGGGCTTTATGGCATCACTTGTAATAATAAGGCGATTGTTTGGTTGCGTGCAAAGCTCTCGCTCAGGGATTCCTGTTGCGGCCTCCTCCCTTGAAACCGCAACCATGCGAGCTGCACCTTCCCTGCTAAACTCTGCCCCCCCCCCGGACTCTGCTTGCTCACAGGTAAACACTGAGTAGTGCAATCCCTGCAGGAAGGAAGGGTCCTCGTCAGCCCTCGGTTAGCCACACAGGCACTGAGAGATAACACTGGCTCCAGCATTCCTCATCTCTGACTCAGAGGCAAATGAGGACGTGAGCTCCCTCACACTACCTAGCGAGGGTGACAGTTCACCTGGTTGGCCTTAGTTTGTCTCGTCTGCTGTGCTCTCCTCTTTGCTGTCCTCACCGCTTCCTTTTTCCTGCTCCACTTAACCAAGAAGCACAACATAGGCTGGAGGTCTTTTGGAATACAGAGCTGGGACTTAACTCCAATGCTGGCTTCTATCTCAAATGGGGCCCTTTCTATCATAGCTGTCAACGTTTCCCTTTTTTTAAAAGGGAAATTCCCTTATTCCGAATAGGATTCCTCGCAAGAAAAGGGAAAAGTTGACAGCTATGCTTTCTATCAGTGTGAAGAGGTGGCACAGCGTCACACCCACCCTTGTTTTTCCATGATGTGAGCCAAGCAGAAGAGAACAAAATCCAAATTACAGGTTGGTTTTGGTGGCATGGGCTCAGCGTACTTCTGGGAGCATGTTATCCTGTATGAGCCCTTCCGTCTGTTAAGATCAGCTGAAAGATGGCAAGGGCGTGTTAGGGACTGCAATTCTAGATCAATTATGAAGCTTATTTGTGGGCAGGAGGAGGAGTGCAGAAGGTGGAACAAGTGGGGGTGTCCTCAGCAACATGGAATCTTGCTTTTTGAGCACAAAAAAGCAATGCCCATCCCTTTGAAGCCCTCAGCATTTTAAGAAGCATCAAGCCCTTCTATTCGCAAAAAAACAAAACGCCTCCCTAACTAAACATAGTCAAAAACGTCTGGAGAGTGGCTGTGAAACCTGTCCCGTATATCACACCGAGATGCAAATGAAAATCTTTCAGATAATTTTTGGTGACTAAAAGGAAACAAAAATAGATACCAGTGACCCAACTATTAGCCCTCTTGCCCCCAGGTTTTTCTAGCACATTTCTGTCTGTGCCAGCCAGCAAACTGCTTGCCCACAAAATACTAGTTCCTTCAGTTCTGCCAAGAAATAAATGCATTACAGCCATTTGTTGATTTCCCCAGTAATAGTCAATCTCATGCTTATTCACTTTGTTCCTTATAGAGAGCTCCTGCAAAGGTTTCTTCCCATTAACGTTTAGGGATCTTCCTCTTGTCTGTTTCACTTCAGACAAATCACATTGACACACACTCCAAATAAGCCTCTCTCAGCAGCTCTCTCTCTCTGCCCCTCACACACACACACACACACACACACAGAGAAAGAAGCAGAAAAAGTTAAAAACGACAGTTACTTGAATAACAGTCACAATAGAATGGAATGCCTCTCTCATGTGACTCACAGTCAGCCAATTACATGAGAACTACTGCCAAAGGGAAAACCCCATGTTAAAAATGCACAGTAATTTAACATAAGTAAACATTCCCATTTCCATAATGGAAATTAAACCATTATACTTTGTGGTTCAAGGTACTCCAATGCATTTAACTTGTAATATGGAAAGAGAGGTTCAGCTGTGTCCTGGGCAATTCTTTTGACATTTGCTCCTCAAGGTCACTTCCAGGAATACAGACTGGCTCGCATTCACCATCAATTGAGTAAGGAAGGCACACTGTCTAACCAGACATTAAAGGTAAAGGTACCCCTGCCCGTATGGGCCAGTCTTGACAGACTCTGGGGTTGTGCGCCCATCTCACTTAAGAGGCCAGGGGCCAGCGCTGTCCGGAGACACTTCCGGGTCACGTGGCCAGTGTGACATCGCTGCTCTGGTGAGCCAGAGCCGCACACGGAAACGCCGTTTACCTTCCCGCTGGTAAGCGGTCCCTATTTATCTACTTGCACCCGGAGGTGCTTTCGAACTGCTAGGTTGGCAGGCGCTGGGACCAAGCAGCGGGAGCGCACCCCACCGCAGGGATTCGAACCGCTGACCTTTTGATCAGCAAGTCCTAGGCGCTGAGGCTTTAACCCACAGCGCCACCTCATTATTATTGCAGTACAGCAAGGGGCTTTGAATGGTTACCAGAAGCAACAGTGTGAACGGACCAAGGATCCGATGAAGCAAACTCAACTACGTTTGAGCCCGAATAGTTGTACTTACGGACAAGCGGGTTAGAACGAACAATAATAAAAAAAAAGGGAGAGAGATGGCAGGAGAAAGAAATTAGTCCAATGACTCAAACACAATTTTTAAAATCTCTTTTATTCAGACTCACCACAGTTAAAAAGTCAGATCAATTACTAATCATCGTTATGTACTGGTCTTTGTGCATACAAACAAAACCACACACACTGAAGAAACAAGCCCATGGGCTTTCAATTAATTTAGTCCAAGAGCACCAACTGGCTGATGGTAACCACATGACCCCTGGGAAGCCCCCGGCACACACATACTCCTTATGCTCTGTCCCCCCTGGAGAAAATAGATATCACAAAGCAACCAAAGTAATCCTGCCTTGTGAACTGGGAGAAAAGCCATGGTGGGGATGTGTGTGTGGCACTGGTTATCCAGAGGCCTCTTTTGCAGAGGTGACATATAGGAAGACAGGTTCCAGCGACACACACACAATTCTTGAGGTTTAACCTGCAAGTACAAATGCTACAGACAAAAAGCAAGAAGCCCTTAGCTGTCAAAAGTATATGATGTACCAATGCAAGCTCTCTTACTTCTGTTTCCGCCGTGGAGCACAATGGGCGTGTCTTTTTTACTCAGGGATCTCAATCCTTATAGCTGATCTGCCAATGAATTGGTACTGATTTTCTGGATGAACACAAGTTGTCAACTAACCCCATCAGTTTACTCTGCCCCACTCTACTCTCTTGCATTCATCACAAGGAAGCAGGTGGGAATAATTCCCCAATAAAGCCCTCTTGCTATCATAGCAAATAAAGATATTAGAAAACGCAGGTAGGGAGTGAGGGGTGGAATTAGGTGATAGGGCAATAGGTCTCCTAGTGTTGACACTCGGAGGCTCAGATCCACCTTCAGTGCTGAACTCTGCTTGCTTGAGATGGTAGAAAATGCCATATTGGCATGTCAACTGAGTTAAGAGCTTAGATTAACGATTCACAGAGGCTCAACCTCCAGAAACCCTACAGTAGTAAGTCCAGAAGTAGTAACCCTCCATAACTCTAAAACTGAAGGGTGATTATTTCCTACCAGACAAGGGATATTAGGAAATGAGTGCACCTACGGGAACAGCACTATAGAAGCCCAGACACTTGACAGAAGAAGTGCAGCCTTCACTTAAGATTTGCCACAAACACTTTGCAATGTTCCCTTGCTCTCCAGGTAAACCTTCAATACCATATGCAAGAAAGCTCTTGCTCCCCACCTCTAAACACAGCCCCTTTTATTGATTAAAAGAAATGATCTATCCATTTCGACAAGTAGTGAAGCCGAATATTTCAACAGCTAAAAACAAAGCACTGTATGGACTTCTCTCGTAGGTCACTCTTGTAGGCCATTTCAGCTCTTTGATGTTGCCTTGCACCACTCAGTTTATAACACACAACAAGATTTGTGAAGACACAGCAAAGACAATCACCACAGATTAGACCTGACCTCATACCAACAACCCCGCTGGAAAAGAAGTAATGGAGTGGCAGGAGGGACCACAAGAATGACTTTCCTGTGTTTTTCAAAACCACCCACATTAACATTATGGCAAATTTTAAGTCTGTATAATTTAAGTCAAATCAACATTAACCCAGATCAGTATTATTATTACGTAAAAATGCATTGTTCCCATTCCAGCTTCTGCTGTGCATTTTGTCCAGAATGACATATTCTGAAGGTCAAAGATGGGGAAAGTTGGCATCGCCTGTTATCCAAGTCCAACATCCAGGGACATCATGACCACAAATCCTAAGATCGATGTCCAGGAAGCCAGCTTCCCATTGCCACTGCGAAGAGAGGGGAGGTAGGGGAAGAGAAGTTAAGGTCTGCATTCCAAATGGTATTTGCTGTTGTTGTTGTTTTGTTTGTTTCCTTATCTGACACAAAAATGTTTCTTCTTCCCCCTTTGGAGAAGCAAACAGTGCATTTAATGCCCTGTTTTATGCTGTTTGGTTGGGATGGTCATGATTTGAGGGATACTGACCAATGAGGGGAAGTGCTTGTGTAGGCAGAAGATACTGAAAACAGTGGCAGCTAACACACCAACAATTCCCCTCTAGAAGGGGAGAATTGGGATGAAGATGAGGTGCTTTTGACTTGCAGGGAGTCTGCTACTCCAACCAACTCTTAAGATTGGATTCTACGACATTGGTCTGAGTAGTTTCAGGAGGTTGCGAAAGTCTGATGTCCTGGGAACCAAAATCTTTTCCTCAAAAGCTGACTGAGAGGAGCTTAATTTAGGTGGCGTTGCTGCTGCTGCTGCCTGAAGTGGGTTTTCCAATCTTTTCTTCTCTACAGAACGGTTAAGTTGAAACAAAGCTACACTGGACCTCACAGTCATGCTTTGGTTTTAATCTCCCTTTGATTTGGTTTGCAGGGGCTTCTCTACCTGAGAGACATTTGGTGTTAAAAACAGCATGAAAGAAACAGAATGGATGTGGCTGAATAAGGAGTTGCTCACCTGATCTGTGCCTCTGGGATGATGTCGTCCATCACCACATATACCATTGCCCCAGCAGCAAAGGCCAAGGCGTAGGGCAGAAGAGGCTCTGCTAACACTATGGCAAAGGCCCCAAAGATGCCAGCTAGTGGTTCCACCATGCCACTTAATTGCCCATACCTGTAAAACAGCCCAAACAACATGTCACTAGACTAGGCAGGATGCTGTTCTGTTCTGTCCTGTGCATTGTGTTGTTTGTCCCTTCCAAGCTGCCACAGTTTGCGAAGTCAACACAAATCAGTTCTTCCCCTTCTCCTTGACAACTTCCCATTTGAGGCCAGGACAACAGGGATGATTATTGCCAATCATCACCACCACCACCACCATCATCATCTCCTCTGAAACCATTCAGGAGCAAACACTGCAAAAGACACTGAAAGGTGGCAAATGGCTACAGACAAAAGAGAACATCTATAAAGGTGAATTCTCTGCCCCATGCCTCTCCCTCCTCCACAGGGACCTTTTGCAGTCAAGATCTTTTGTCAATCAATTCCCTCCCAAAAAAATAAAAAATCTAGTTCTGTTTTTAGTCTGATAATCAAGTTTTGTTTTGGGGCAAAAACAGAGAAGTTAAAAAAGTCTTATTGGGATTGCAATTTGCAATATCTTTTTGTGGGGGGTTGGGGGGAGTTGCTACATATTATCAGTGTAGTGCTATCAGTTTTCCTTTCAGTGCTGCCCCAAGACATTCTACTGTGCTCTAAAGCACTGAGCCTCTTGGGCTTGCGGATCAGAAGGTCCGCAGTTCGAATCCCCGCTACTGAGTGAGCTCCCATTGCTCTGTTCCAGCTTCTGCCAACCTAGCAGTTTGAAAGCATACCAGTGCAAGTAGATAAATAGGTACTGCTGTGGCGGAAAGGTAAACGGCATTTCAGTGCGCTCTGGTTTCTGTCATGGTGTTCCGTTGTGCCAGAAGCGGTTTAGTCATGCTGGCCACATGACCCGGAAAGCTGTCTTTGGACAAATGCCGGCTCCCTCAGCCTGAAAGCAAGATGAGTGCCACAACCCCATAGTCGCCTTTGACTGGACTTAAGCCATCCAGGGGTCCTTTACCTTTACCTTTTTACTGCCAGAGGTGGAACTCAAACAGCACCTCTCCCAGAAGCAGAGCCCAAATGGTGCCCCTGTTTGGTCTCCCATTCAGACATCAATTCCAACCTTTGTCTATCCTCCTCTCAAGGTCACTTTGCCTTGCTTTGGCCAATTCTTATAATGGTTAACTAATCAATTCCTGTTCCCAGTGAACTCTGGGAAGTGTAGCTGTGTGAGGGGAATTTTAAGTGGGTCTCCTAACAACCTTCAGCACCCTTAACAAACTAAAGCTCCCATGATTCTTTGGTTGAAGCTATGGTTGTTTAAAGTGGTATAATACTGCTTTAACTGTGTAGTTCAGATGAGACCTACATGAGAAGTAGTAAAGGGATTTGCATTTCTAACTGATAGTTGGATTAGATAGGAGGACCTTTAGCAACCATAGAGTAGGTAGGCCCAGTTAGGAAAAGGATTGAGAACCACTGACATAAATAGCAGCAGCCTCTCCCAGTGTGTGAGAGAAAGTGTGAATCAGGGCCACTTGGACACATTTCCAGTTCCAAAGGAAATACAAAGGAAAGGTGAGAAACAGGTTCTGAACCTTACCAGAATGCTCTCCATGTCGAAAACCCAGCTCCACGCAAGGGAAGGCTGACAGCTAGTCCTTCTGGAAAGTTCTGGATTCCAATCCCAATGGCTAAATTCCTGTGCGAATAAAATGAAATAGATCATAGGTATTATATAACAGAAATGATGGCTGTGCATGGGTGGAGCAAATAAAAGACATTAGGCTGAGATAGTCCTTTTGTTGGCGAAATATTCCTTGTTATTAAACATGTCTCTTTAATGTCAGTATTTTCAGCCCTTGGGGCCTAAGGCAATCAGGCTAATGCTTGGCATCCAACTCAGGATTCTCATCTTCAAAGTGTTCTACATAAGTTACTCAACTTAACAATGCCCCTGGGAGGCAGGGAGGAACAGAGGTGGGTGGGGGAAAAGACTTGTCAAAAGGAGGCAGATAGCAAGTTTAAAATAGCTGTCTATGCGGAACTCCAAATTGCTGAAACAGACACCAGAGGCAGAAAGGTATTTTTTTAAAAAAAAACACACACAAAAAGTAGGGGAGGGGCATTGCTTTACACATTATTATTTCAGCCTGCTTCTGTTTGTTTGTTTGCTTGCTTGCTTGCTTGCTTGTAGTAGTCATAATAAAGGTAAAGGTAAAGGGACCCCTGACTGTTAGGTCCAGTTGCGGGCAACTCTGGGGTTGCAGCGTTCATCTCACTTTACTGGCCGAGGGAGCCGGCGTACAGCTTCTGGGTCATGTGGCTAGCATGATTAAGCCACTTCTGGAGAACCAGGGCAGCACACGGAAACGCCATTTACCTTCCCGCTATCTATCTACTTGCACTTTGACGTGCTTTCGAACTGCTAGGTTGGCAGGAGCAGGGACCGAGCAATGGGAGCTCACCCTGTCGCAGGGATTCAAACCGCTGACCTTCTGATCGGCAAGCCCTAGGCTCTGTGATTTAACCCACAGCACCACCCGCGTCCCAGTAGTCATAATAGTAGTATTTTAAAGCCTTTGGTAACTTCTACACATCCTGAGCTGAAAGGGGGGTTGCAGGCACAGGGCAAAAATGTGTTGTAGAAAGGATTGTGAGTTGGCATTGGGCATGAGATGCCACAGTTTAACAGTATACATCTCTTTTCATGTGGGAAGCTTACACATCAGGGAGTATGCTAAGCTAGAGCCTCTCACCCTGATTACAGATTTCCCAAATCGAAGAAGATGCTAAGATGCTGACACTTTCCCATCAACCAACTCTCCCTCCTTCAAAGTGCATTCTGAGCTGATGCAAAGAACAAAGCCAAGCACTCCTCTGAACTCTGGAATAGACATGCACAGAGGGTTGGAGGAACACATGTTCATGAAGACCCAGGTCTTGAATTCTGCAGGAGCAACCAGGAACACTGAGTTCCTTCAAAAAGCAAAAGTACCCATGGCTGCCCCATGAGAAAAGCCAACTCATTCAAACCAAAATCCATTATTAGTGCAGTATTTTTATTATCCTTTACCTTAACCTTTTATCTTCATTAGGCCCAACAAAATGTCGCAACATAACATGCAAGCTTTCGAGTTCACCAGAGTTCTTAATCAGGCTAGATGGTAAATGATTCGGGGTGGGGGTGGGGAATTGGCAGGCACTGTAGACATTTGTATTTGTGTCTGCTGTGAGTCTTTGGATGGGACGGGTGGGACGAGGTAGCAGATATCAAATGGGGCGTTGATAGGTGCTACTGAGATTTCAGATTGTGTGAAGGCAAACTGAAGAAAATACACATATAACAGCTGATTCCCCCACTGGGAAATGGAAAAACCAGCAGTGACCCAGGTCCATGCCTTTTACAGTTCCTTATATTCCTAAAAGAACCAGGAGCACCATACCTTACATTCCCCACTTCCCAACTGCTTGCCAGAGAAGAGGCAAAGGTTATTCCATATAGGTTGCTTGTTACAGAAAAGATTTCTAAAGAACATATTATATATAGATCTCTCTTGCACTGAGACACTCTCCTGTGTGGTTTTAATTCTAATTGCTGCAGAAACAAATGTCATTATACCAGACCCTAGCAGGACTGGAGACTGACTTGGAAGAAGGAAACAGTGATCTGAGGGATCCTCTAACAGCCAGGAGATGGGAGGCAGAGGCAGGAGAAACTGCAGGATTGGAGAGCGAAGAACAGGTGCAGGAGGATGGAGCAATAGGTCAGGCTGGTGGAAAGTCAAGAACTTCCATGCCTCCTCCTCCTGCCCCCACCTCTCCTGTTCCATTGCCTCCCAGGACCAAGTGAGGATTGGAGGAGGAGGGGCAGAAGCAAGTTACACACAGGTGGAGTCTGTGCCTGCTTGTGGGAGATACATAAGCTGAGGTTGGGGGCATGGCCTATTTGTTGTGGCAACTGCCTCATTGGGTGCAGCTGAGAGACGCAGGGCTGATAAGACATGCATTTTCCTAACTTGTAAATGCACTTTTGACAACTCCGCACTCTGGGCATTCCTTGCCTGACACATACTGTATTTTTCACTCCATAAGACGCACCTAGTTTTTAGAGGAGGAAAACAAGAAACAAGAAAGCAATGCAAAGCCTCTTGAACAAAGAGGCAGGAGCAATCCCACTGTGCTCAAGAGGCTTTGCGTGGCTATCCCTGAAGCAAGAAGAGCAAGAGGGATCGGTGCACAATGATCCCTCTTGCTCTTCGGGCTTCTGGGATAGCTGCACAGCCTCTTCAGGGCTCCTCACTGCCCTGAAGAGGCTGCACGCGGCTAAGCCAGAAGCTAGAACAGCGAGAGGGAGTGCTGCACAGCGATCCCTCTCACTGTTCTGGCTTCTGGGATAGCTGCGCAACCTGCATTTGCTCCATAAGATGCACACACATTTCCCCTTACTTTTTAGGAGGGAAAAAGTGCATCTTATAGAGCGAAAAATACGGTAACTTCCCTGTTTTGGCCAGTGCTGAATAGTGATGCATGGATGCCTCACATCATTCATGTCACTAGGTGGAGGACATTCTACATACAGTTCAAACCATGACAATTTGGAGCCTGGGAGTCAAGCTCCAGCTCCCTCCACTCCCACCAGCATCTTGTGCTAGTGGCAGAGGTATTATTTCCACAACATCACTGTTCAAGTTGCAGGTGTTTGGGGGTGTGCATTCCACCTGGTGGTGAACAGCCATTTTTTAAAGTCCAAGATGGGTTTGCATTTCTGGACAGAACTGATTCCAAAAAACAAAAGAGTGCTTCACTGATGTTTCAGCATTATCCATGGTCTAAAGCAGTGTGTAAAGGTAAAGGGACCCCTAACCATTAGGTCCAGTTGCGGACGACTCTGGGTTTGCGGCGCTCATCTCACTTTATTGGCCGAGGGAGCCGGTGTACAGCTTCCGGGTCATGTGGCCAGCATGACTAAGCTGCTTCTGGCGAACCAGAGCAGCGCACGGAAATGGTACCTGCCGGAGCGGTACCTATTTATCTACTTGCACTTTGATGTGCTTTCGAACTGCTAGGTTGGCAGGAGCAGGGACTGAGCAACAGGAGCTCACCCCGTTGCAGGGATTCGAACCACGACCTTCTGTTTGGCAAGTCCTAGGCTCTGTGGTTTAACCCACAGCGCCACCCGAAAGCATAGACTGCACAACAAGCATGGGAAGTTTCACAATTGAAGGCTCAGCTATAAGTCAGTTGAAAATGGAACATATTAAAGTGTCTTTGTCAACAGAAGATAAAGCATTTGTTTACTTGGTGAGGGTTTTAAGAGGCCAAGTATGCCGATTGCTCAGACATATAAAATGAGGGCCAATTTACTGTCTGGCTCAAATATTTCCAAACAGGTAAGGAACCCTGTTGCTTGGTTGGCACAGCAAATCAGCTGCTTAGCACTACCAATATGCTGTTTAGTTTTGTCAATACTGATGAGGTGCTCAATTCTTAAGAGAAAAGAATACAGGTCCTTGGTGTTAAACAGATGTGAATGTCTAACACTCCATCTATTCAGCCCTCAATAGCTGGTTGAGAGGGAACACAATCTTGCTAAGGGAGTGTCAAACCACACCGACATTTTATTGTCCTTAAAATAGAAACAAAGGTCACAGAGTTCCTGTCTTGCATTTAAACAGCGGGTAGATTTTACCTGCAGAGGCAGACACAGGGAAATGTGGTTAGGGAGGTACAATATTGAGTTTTAAAGTGAGAAATCGAGATTGAAATTTCTGTTAAACCACGAGCTCACTGGGTGGGCTTGGGCAAGTCAACAATATTTTAGTTTAATGTAGGTAGCAGAGTTATTGGGAGGATAAATGAACAGAGAATTTCAAAGCAATTTATACACTGTAAAAGCAGCTTTTGCCAACTTGGTGCCTGCCTGATTCCTGGGATGAAAACTTTTATCATGGTCATCATGCCGGGATAGATGAGAGCTGTAGTTCAAAACACCTGGCAAAGACTACTGTAAGATCCATTGGCCTTTTCCCATCCTATACTTTTCTTGCTGCTTCTAGTGTTCACTAGGATTATTTGCCTTGACTGCCATGTTTGCTTACAATACCATGTGTGTGTGCGAGCACACTATGGACTAAGCAAAATGGCAGCCAAGACTGGTCCACCAATGGTCACTGGTAGCAGCATATGAACATGAAGGGTTACAACTAGAGAGAACAGGAATCTGGGGAGTTGAGGTGGCCTACCCAGTCATCTGAGTGCCATCAATACATGCACTTTCTTACAATATTGTAGTATTGCAGCACAATGCTATCTGGTACCTGGCAAAGTAGCTAAAGTTCTTTCTGAGGATTTTCTATGTAATTCTAAACCATTTTGAGCCCAACTATGCATGCGTTGTATGTATGTACATAAGTCTATAGAAAGAAAACGTCTGTATTTGAAAATACAAGGAAGGAAGGACGTCTGCTCCACCCAGTTGACTGATAAGGCTCTTAGTTTCCCATAAATGGTCATGGGGTGGCTAAATACTAAAAGGCTACAAAAACATACAAGGCATGGGAGGCAGAGAGACTGAAGGTTACATAAAATTCTTGGCATGGGTGCTGCTGAGGTGTTGGTTTCAAAACTCAGGACTCACCTGGTGTATATTAGACTATCTGCAGGATCTACATCTGCACAAACTTGAAAATGAGGGATTCATTCTCTCATGTGAGCTTCTCCCAAAATTCAATTGAAAAGGAAACAAAAGCTTCCCTTATTGCATTTCTCTGTTTGATGACAGAATTTACAGCTCACAAACATGAAGGATTAACAACACCAGAGGGCACAGTCTGGACAAAAGCAGTACAAACCTTTATGTTGCCTCCAAAGCTCTGCCAACAAGTCCCAGCCATGCCCTGTAGTAACCCTCTTTCCTCTGCCACCTACGCACTTGAGGTATAAAATCTAAAATTTCACCTGCAATCCCAGTGCAATCGTCCAACGTATAGCGCAACCCTGGCAGCTGCAACTCTCAAAATGAATGCAGTTTTCATCAATGATGCTGTGGGATTTCAAAGCTCAGCATAATGGGGCTGTAGTGGTATCTCAGGTTAAGAACTTACCAGTAATTCGTTCTGGAGGTCCGTTCTTAACCTGAAACTGTTCTTAACCTGAAGCACCACTTTAGCTAATGGTGCCTCCTGCTGCTGCCGTGCGGCCACCATGCAATTTCTGTTCTCATCCTGAAGCAAAGTTCTTAACCTGAGGTACAATTTCTGGGTTAGCGGAGTCTGTAACCTGAAGCGCTGTAACCTGAAGCGTCTGTAACCCGAGGTACCACTGTACATGATTTTTTAATTTTTTTAAAAAAACCCTTCATCCCCCCATTGCGTAATATAACTTCAAGTTACAAGATAGGAGATTCCAACTAAACATCAGAAAAAACTTTCTGACCGTAAGAGCTGTTTGACAGTGGAACAGACGCCCTTGGAGGTTTTTAAGCAGAGGTGGGATGGCCATCTGTCATGGATGCTTTAGCTGAGATTCCTTGCATTGCAAGGGGCTGGACAAGATAACTCTTGGGGGTCTCTTCCAACTCTATGATTCTGTGAGCACTAAATCACCACACCGGTGCTTCCTTGTATGTAGGAGCTCCACAGACATGCAGCCTGCACACATGTTTCTTTTGCCATTCACTTCACTGAAATGCAGCCTTGCACACTGGAAGGGAAATGGCCCCTCTGCATTCTCAGCTGAGCACCAGCAGCTCAGTATTGGGTGAATGGAAATATTCTGCTTGGTGTTGCATGAATTATGGGAGAAAGAAAAGAGTGACCATTCTTGAAATTCAGAAGCCTCACCACGCCTTGACTTACCCCCAGTTTTAGCCAAATCATGGCCCTCCTCCTGGTAGCCTTTTAAAAACTGTAGCTAAACAGACAGTTTCAGAAGTTGGACTTCACCCCGACTCTTTGCTGAATAGTAGTGGTTGGGATGTGGGTGGCTAAACCACTGAGCCTCTTGGGCTTGCCGATCGGAGGGTTGGTGGTTTGAATCCCCGCAACAGGGAGAGCTCCTGTTGCTCTGTCCCAGCTCCTGCCAACCTATCAGTTTGAAAGCATACCAGCGCAAGTAGATAAATAGGTACCGCTCCGGCGGGAAGGTAAACAGTGTTTCCGTGTGCTGCTCTGGTTTTGCCAGAAGTGGCTTAGTCATGCTGGCCATATGACCCAGACAAACTGTCTGTGGACAAACGCTGGCTCCCTCGGCCAGTAAAGCGAGATGAGTGCCGCGACCCCAGAGTTGTCTGCAACTAGACTTAATGGTCAGAGGTCCCTTTACCTTTACCGTTTACAGCACCTAGCTCAAATGGGAGCACTTGCAGCATAGCTTTGGAGCCACTGCTGTGAAGCCAAACAAATCCAAGTAGGGCTGGGACAAGATTTCCCCACCTTTCCAGCAAAGGTTGCTCAGCGCCCACCTAAACACGAGTGCTTTTCCCCTTGAAACACAGAGCCGAGAAAGCAGGACCTCATTCTGTCCCCCCAGGTCCTCGCTCCTTAAAAAGGAGGCTCAAATCACCGCACAAAGACTGGCTTCATTCTCAGCTTCTGAGAAACCTCAGCAGCTGCAAGAAAGATCTTTTTTTCTGATACATTAAGCACTTGTTTCCTCTTAGCAAAATAAGACCAGTCTTGGTGGTGGGGAAGAAGAAGAAAAAACCACTCAGAGTTGTTTAAACTTATATATATATATATATATATATATATATATATATATATATATATGCGCAGGTTTTGGTGTCCTCGGGCTCGTGAAAATCTACGAAAGCATATATATATATATATATATATATTTGCTTTCGTAGATTTTCACGGGTACAGGAATGCAGGTTTTGGTGTCCTCGGGTGTCTTCCCGTGTAAAAGTTGGGGTGTCTAGGCGACGTTTCGACGAGGTCTCACTCGTCATCTTCAGGCTGGTGCTTTCGGCTTCTTGTTACTGGAACAGAGCAGGATCTCAGTGTTTGAGTTCCTATAAATACTGTTGAGGGGGTGTGGTGTATAGCCTCCAATGTTCTGGGCAGAGAGGAAGTTCCCAGGCTAGTGTGCCTTTTCTTCTTTTGTTCCTTAATTACTTGAGGGATATCCTGAGTGATTTCTTGAGTGATATCCTGAGTACCACTTAGGTGGGTCATTAGGTGTGGATTAGTTGCTAAAGTCTTTGTGTCTTGACCTCTTGAACTTTGTGAAGAGTTTTTCTGAGAAGATGGCTGTACTGCACTTAGTTGTGCTCTGGCTTGGCTTCGTGTATAGGGGCGAGCTGTGGTTTTGTGGCTTGTGTCAGCCAGATCTGTGTAGGAATTGCAGGGGGGTGCAGCATCCGGAGGTGCCACCATGGTTTGGCTACTGGATGGTGTCTGTAATTTATCTGTGGAGAGGGTCTGGGTTTGGGTCTGGTGTGGTTGATTGGTGATGGCGTTCTGTGTGCCTCTGGATCTGGTGTCAGTTTTTGTGGGGAGGGCTAATTTCCAGATGTCTGGCAAGCGGGATGTGTCGTCACGCTTGTTCATGTTGTGAGGGTGTTTCTCTATCTCGATGGCTTCCATGATTATTCTCTTGTGGTGATGTTCCATGTTAAAGAGCAGTTTGGAATCTGCAAAATTAATTTCGTGTCCTGTTTCTTTCATGTGTTGGAAAAGAGAGGAAGTTTTTTCTTCTTTTTTGACGGCATTCTTGTGTTCTGCGATACGTGCATTTATTCGTCTGTTTGTTTGTCCAATGTACGTGGCTGGGCAGACTTTGCAGGGTATTTCATAGACCCCTTGGTTTTCCAACTGGATTTTATCCTTGGGGTTTCTGAGGATATTGGCTATTTTTTGGTTGGTGCAAAAGGCTGTTTTGATATTGTGTTTATGGAGGATTTTGCTAATTTTATCTGTAGTGCCCTTGATATAAGGAAGGAGGGCCATGCCATTGTTTTCTTCTGTGTCTTGGTTTTTGGGGGGTGTTTCTTTTTGGATTAGCTTCGTAACCCTGTTTTGCTGGTATCCATTGGCAATTAACACATTTGAGAGATTCTGTAACTCAGTTGTCAAGTGGTCTTTGTCAGCCAGGCGTTTGGTTCTGGAGATGAGAGTCTTGGCTACGGAGTTTATTTGTGCAGGGTGGTGGTGTGATTGTGCATGTAAGTAGCGGTTGGTGTGTGTTTTTTTCCGGTAGATAGTGTGTCCTAGGGAGCCATCAGGTTTTTTGTAGATTAGGACGTCAAGGAAGGGAAGTTGGTTGTTGGCTTCTATTTCCATAGTGAATTGTATTTTGGGGTGTAGGCTGTTGAGATGTGTGAGGAAGCTATCCAGTTTTTCCTTCCCGTGTGGCCAAATTACAAAGGTGTCGTCAACATATCTGAGCCAAAGTTTGGGTTTGTGTTCTGACTTGTCTAAAGCATTGGTTTCAAAGTGTTCCATGTACAGGTTTGCGATGACCGGTGAGAGGGGTGATCCCATAGGTGCTCCTTCTATCTGTTTGTATCTTTGTCCATTGTGGATGAAGTACGTGTTGGTTAGGCAGTGGTTGGTCAGGTCCAAGATGTATTCGGGGGGATTGTATTTGTTTTGAATGGCTGTCAAGGCTTCATTAATGGGCACTTGTGTGAAGAGAGATACAACATCGAAGCTCACAAGTAGGTCATTAGGATGTAGGTTTTGCTTCTTTATTGTTTCTATGAACTGGAAGGAGTTTGGAACGTGTGAAGAGATGGATTCTGCATAGGGCTGAAGTTGCTTGGCGAGAAATTTAGCGAGATTTTGTAGAGGTGAGCCTATGGAGCTGACTATTGGTCTGAGTGGTGTTCCTTCTTTGTGTATCTTGGGGAGGCCGTAGAGTTTGGGGCATCTGGATGATTTTTCTCTGGGGATGATTCTTAGCTGGATTTCTTCACTGATAGGAGAGGCTTTTATTTTGGATTTGGTGGTTTTTTCCAGATAGGTGGTGGGATCTGTTTTTATAGGTTGGTAGGTAGGATCTTGGAGTAGATTTGATAGTTTTGCTTGGTAGTCCGATGTGTTCATCACAACAGTGGCATTACCTTTGTCTGCTGGGAGAATGATTATGTTGTTGTCTTTCCTCAGGTTGGTGAGTGCTTTCTGTTCTTCTTTGTGTAAATTGCTTCTGGGTGGTTTGCTGGAGCAGAGGATGTTGGTGACTTCAAGTCTGATTTTATTGGCTTCATCTGGGTTGATTTTGGTTAGGCTAGCTTCGACTCCGCATATGATGTTTTCCGTGGGGATGCGTCTCGGGGCGACTGCAAAGTTGAAACCTTTGGAGAGTACTTTGGTTTCAGTTGTGGTGAGGATCCTGTCTGATATGTTATGTACTGTTTGTTTCATGGGTTGTTGTGGAGGATTTTGCAGATTCCAAACTGCTCTTTAACATGGAACATCACCACAAGAGAATAATCATGGAAGCCATCGAGATAGAGAAACACCCTCACAACATGAACAAGCGTGACGACACATCCCGCTTGCCAGACATCTGGAAATTAGCCCTCCCCACAAAAACTGACACCAGATCCAGAGGCACACAGAACGCCATCACCAATCAACCACACCAGACCCAAACCCAGACCCTCTCCACAGATAAATTACAGACACCATCCAGTAGCCAAACCATGGTGGCACCTCCGGATGCTGCACCCCCCTGCAATTCCTACACAGATCTGGCTGACACAAGCCACAAAACCACAGCTCGCCCCTATACACGAAGCCAAGCCAGAGCACAACTAAGTGCAGTACAGCCATCTTCTCAGAAAAACTCTTCACAAAGTTCAAGAGGTCAAGACACAAAGACTTTAGCAACTAATCCACACCTAATGACCCACCTAAGTGGTACTCAGGATATCACTCAAGAAATCACTCAGGATATCCCTCAAGTAATTAAGGAACAAAAGAAGAAAAGGCACACTAGCCTGGGAACTTCCTCTCTGCCCAGAACATTGGAGGCTATACACCACACCCCCTCAACAGTATTTATAGGAACTCAAACACTGAGATCCTGCTCTGTTCCAGTAACAAGAAGCCGAAAGCACCAGCCTGAAGATGACGAGTGAGACCTCGTCGAAACGTCGCCTAGACACCCCAACTTTTACACGGGAAGACACCCGAGGACACCAAAACCTGCATATATATATATATTAACAACAACAAGAAGACGGTTGAGAATGGAGAAGGAGCTGCTGCGAATTTGCTTACCCAGGACAGACTTATTTCAATAAAGGGAAGAAGGAGGAGAGAGAGAGAGAGAGAGAGAGAGAGAGAGAGAGAGAGAGAGGTGGGGTGGGGGGAAGAGTATGGGGAAAACATCTCTTCTAGAAAACAGTAGAGCTGCTGTCTACACGCTTCCTCCTCCCCCCCCTCAGGCAGCCCCCCCCCTTTGCCTCTCCTTAGCACAAAGCAGCTATTACCACAGCAAATTAATGGGTGGGAGAGGAAAGTGTGAATAGAGGGGTCTGTGCAAAAAGAAACCACAAAATTGCCACTGAGCCTTCCCCCCACAAGGAGCTAAAACCCATTCTGACCTTGCTCTACTTTGCCTGCCTTAAAGGCAATTAGGTGAGGTGGTTTTGTTGTTGTTTCTTTGCTTTGTGGGGAAAGGGTAGGTGGTCAGGTGCAGATTGGAGAAGGAGGAAAAGAAAAGCAATTGCAGAAAATCTAGAACACAGATACCCCTTAGGAATCTTAACACTATGTGTGGAACCTGGACTATTAAGCCTATTCTTATTTTCTGTGGCATGCATTCAAAGCCACAGGAAGTGAAAGTGAACAATTACATGATCATTCTTGAGATTTTGTGAGTGCAATTAACAGCGCAATTCTGGGCATGTCTGCCCAGAAGTAAATCCTACTGAGTTTGGTGGGACTTACTCCCAAGTAAGTGTAAAGGTAAAGGTAAAGCTGTACACCTACTCCCCTGACCATTAGGTCCAGTCGTGACCGACTCTGGGGTTGCGGCACTCATCTCGCTTTATTGGCCGAGGGAGCCGGCGTACAGCTTCTGGGTCATGTGGCCAGCATGACTAAGCCGCTTCTGGCGAACCAGAGCAGCGCACGGAAACGCCATTTACCTTCCTGCTGGAGCGGTACTGATTTATCTACTTGCACTTTGACGTGCTTTCGAACTGCTAGGTTGGCAGGAGCAGGGACCAACCGACGGGAGCTCACCCCATCGCGGGGATTCGAACCACCGACCTTCTGATCAGCAAGTCCTAGGCTCTGTGGTTTAACCCACAGTGCCACCTGCGTCCCCGTAAAGTAATGGGATTAAAACCTTATAGATTTACAACAAAGAGATTTGGGTACAACTGAATCCCTCTGTAAAGATAATAAATCACTGAATCATAGAATTGGAAGGGATCACGAGGATCATCTAGTCTAACCCCCTGCAATGCAGGAATCTTTTGCCCAAAATGGGGCTCAAACCCATGACCCTGAGATTAAGAGTCTCGTGCTCTACCGACTGAGCTATCAACAAAGGTTTGTGCTTAACAACATATACAAAAAAACTTTTCTCCTTGAGTGGCATCCGGTTGATGTCTTTCTATGGACAGAATACATCTGTCAGAGAAAGAGAAGGCAACTCCTTCCCCTCTGGAAGTGCCCCCCCCATTTGCTACAAGGGGAGAGGAAATCACCCAAAACTGCCTTCAATCAGAAAAGAACGCCAACGGGATACCACCCCTTGCACCCCAGCATTCAGTAAACCTGAAGATTCTCTTTTGGGGTCTACAAGTCTCAAATACTGTACCTCTGCTCTCAGTTTCCATGCTAGCTAATCTGAGGTCACACTCAAACAACCATGGCATGGGCCTTCCACAGAACTTCTCCCCTGCCCTAGGAGAGATGAAGGGTCACAAACAAGAACAGAATGTCTTGTCTCATTCATAAACTCAGTCTCCTTCAGTAAGCAAATACACACAACAAACAGCTTTGTTTGAATCCAGGGTAGCGGGAAGAGCTTAATGAGGTGGAATCGCAGATTTTTACATCAACATTCCCTTTAAGTTCCCTCAAGGAGAGGGGTGGAAGTGGAACCCTGATGACTATCAAAACTTTCAGGAAGCTTATTTGCTTTGAGATGACAGTGTTTTACACAATTCCAACACTGATACATAACGGTTCTTAACACCAACCAAGTGACTGTGGGTTCCTGCCGTGGGTTGGGATTTGATTCTGCCCAGCCTTTGTGCAAGGAACTGTGGTAGAAGTAGCCAGACTGTGGTCAGATCTAATTAGCTAATGCTTTTAGGAAATGTTGTGACTCCTCCAGTTCAAAGGTGGAAAGGGTATCTTCTGTGATGGGTGGGCATTACAGTAAAGAAAGTATCTATCTTGTTACAATTTCTGGAGAAGAAATTTAACGTGATTGCTCCTCTATATGAGACCCATCTGTTCGTGGTTTCTCCCAAGTTTATTGGGAAAGATTATAACCCCAATAAAACTTCACTGTGCTCTGGAAAAGAAAAGATGCCTTATGAAGAAACTCTTGGTGTCGTTAGGAAATGTACACTACCAAGGCAGGTGACAGAGCTCAGCAGGAGTGCTTCGGTTGCACCCCACCCCCCCATACAGCCCAATGCTATGATGTGAGCAGCAGTGGAGTATTTAAGAGTAGAATCTGTATGGTGGGACTGCGAAGAACTGGGCAAAGGCCTTGCTCACCCTTCCAGGGCAGTGAACATTGCCTTGAAAAGCAAGATTGTTAAATTATGAATTATGGAGGCAAACAGAACGAATATCAAGAAACAGAAGCAGACTGTGAAAACAGAACAGAAACAGAACCAGGAATCAACAAGTAACATTCAGACAGACGGGGCCATTTTGTAGTTATTCCAGGAGCAGGAACAGGGTACATCACAACCGCAACTACTATGACATCACAGACTGGGAGCTTAAATAAATTTGGTCCTCAAGATTGCCTTCAACCTTTCCTTTGCAAATTTTGACGCTGAGTCGTTTCCAAGTATTTTCTGAATGCCATTATATTCTTTGAATAATGGTTATCTACATTCAACACTTAATGATATATATTTGACAACTGATTCCCCCCCCCCCCGAATTCAACAGCTGACGTGCAACGGTACATAGTCAGTTACATTGCAACAGTATGTTTGTTCTTGGTGATAGCTTGTGGTTAGTGAAAAGAGAGCTTAACCAGGAACCTGGGTTTTGGGCAACAAGCCAAACCTCAGGTTAACTCAGTGTGTTGCAGGAGCAAAAATGACCAGGAAGGAGCAAAGTGGCTGTGCAGTCCCAGTGGTGAGGTATTATCAGGAAGGTGCAGGCTCACAGACCTTGCTCCCAACCTATGAAGTCTTCTTTCCCCTCTGTCCTATTAAAATTATCCTGCCCTAAATGGAAACTTATGCAATGGACCTTATACACCGTATGCCTGTGAACTGGCATGGCATCACTTTGGAACTCTCTCATTAACTTTTTTTTAATATAAAAAAAGTAAAGAAATTGGCATCTCTGCATTTTTGCAAGGTCAAGACACAGAAAGCCTTCTATAAGCCTAAAACCTTGTTTTGAAGGGACTATTATTTTACAGACCGATTATGAAAGTAGGCTACATATTCTTAACAAGCCCCTTTTCACTCCGGCTTTCAATTCCCCACAGTGTATAATATGCATGTGTATTCCTGCATGGCAGGGCCCTTAACATACTGTTTTGATTGTTATCGCCTTGCCATGAAAGGGCCGATTGTTTTGGGTTCCTACAATTACATCATGGCTTCCCACTCTGGTTGCCTGTCAAGGTGTTTGATCGGAGCTCGCAGGTGGGAAGGAGTCCTGCGGTAAGCCTTGAGCACTTCCCCATACTTGCCCTACCTGTTAAACACAGCTGCCTTAGCACGCAAAGGCTCTCTTCTCCCCCCTCCCTTCCTTTTCTTGTGAACGCTCACGTAGAGCAGGCAAAGAAAATGAATTGGAGATGGAAGATACGGGAAATAAAACTATTGAGTTTAGATTCTGGCTCTCAGGAGACAGGCAGTGCTCAGAAGAACCTGTCAAAATCTTTCTACAGTTTCTACTTTTAGTTAAATATTTTTATTTATTTACTTGATTTGGGGGGGGGAGCTACTCCCCTCCCCCCCCTCCGGCTATGCCCATGGTCACGCACACTGCTGGAATTTGAACTCTGGAGTGCTGGCCAAGGGTGAATGTAGTCTGTAGTTGGTGGGGGAAGGAAAGGTTAATCTGTCCTATACAGTGGTACCTCAGGTTACAAACTTAATTTGTTCTGGAGGTCCGTTCTTAACCTGAAACTGTTCTTAACATGAGGTACCACTTTAGCTAATGGGGCCTCCCGCTGCTGCCACCACGCGATTTCTGTTCTCATCCTGAAGCAAAGTTCTTAACCCGAGGTACTATTTCTGGGTTAGCGGAGTCTGTAACCTGAAGCATCTGTAACCTGAGGTACCCCTGTACAATCTTCAGGGCTTGCAACTGCTGCTTGGGGAAGCGCTATGGCATTTTCTTTGCAGACCTACCTTCCTGTCTATATCTGCCTCCTCTCTGCCATACCTTGTCCTTTATTCCTCTGCCCACAGGCTGCCATTTTGTGTTTGAGCTCTACCTACCTATGAACTTCACAACCACTTGCTTTCCCTCTCCCGGTGACATATGGGTAGGTTTCTGTTCCATTATTTATTCTGAAATCACAAGGGGCTACAAAGGAAGAGCCTCATGTAAGAGAGCATGCACTGGTCTAGCACAGCCGATAAGATGCTACTTCACTAATTTAACAAAGCACCCCAACATGCTTTTAATTAGCCCCATCACTATGAACTCACCCTCCTTTTCTTACAGCCTCAGCTCACCATCTGAATTATTGGGGAAATATGCACCTGTTTGAGAGAGGACCCTTGTGAGGTTTGCAACAAAATCCTGTGTTTAGAACAGTTTAAAGTTCTTTGTAAATGTTGAGTGTTATTCTCATTACCACCTAGTAGAGCAGCTGCAAAGCATGATGCTCAACTGCTTCTTTAATACGCCTTGTATACCTTATTTATTATTGTTGTTAGAGAAAACAAAAATTGGGAACAGTCACTAAGAATTTAGAAGGACTGTTTAGATAACCTTTTATTTCACATCTAACATACCAACACAATGGTAAGCAGTGATTATTTTTACATTGTGTCTCTCAGGGACAACAAACAGAGGCTTTTACTTCCTTGCTACTTACACTTTTTTGGTTTGCATCAACCTCTTGCCTTTTTAGCTACAAGTGAATGTTAAGTAGTCTTCATTTTCTTCTATTTTTACTTTTTAAAAAGGAGCCTACTTTCCACTGCATCTCTGGTGGTCTTTGAGCTTTCCCAAACCCCAACAGCCACTGGCGAGGACCAAAAAAACGAAAAGCACAAGCTATATATTGTTTTGGAGGCTTAATTGGCTAGAAGAAAATGGCTCCACCTCACAATTCCAGCCCTCACACTGGGAAGGAATCAATTGGGTCTTATTGCCAGTCAATGGATGCCAATTCTTTCCCTCCAGCTTGCATATAGAATGCCGATTAACAGAGTAATAGGAAAAAAACCACCCCAATTGTGCTGTTAAAGGGGAAGTAAGGCCATTTATGAGCAGCGTAGAAACATTTATATCTGTGTCTGAGCTCAGGTATCTGTTCTCTGAAGAGAATCTCTTCAGGAAATTCAAGGACCTTTTAACTGTGCTTACAATAAGGCAGGGGTCAGCAAACGCTTTCAGCAGGGGGGCCAGTCCACTGTCCCTCAGACCTTGTGGGGAGCCGGACTATATTTTTTGGGGGAAATGAACAAATTCCTATGCTCCACAAATAACCCAGAGATGCATTTTAAATAAAATCACACATTCTACTCCATGCTGATTCCCAGACTGTCTGCGGGCCAGATTTAGAAGGCGATTGGGCCGGATCCGGCCCCCCAGGCCTTAGTTTGCCTACCCATGCAATAAGGCCATGAAAGCATATATAATACAGGAGGGCAGTTCTGTATAGCGAGTGGAGAACAAATGCAGTTGAAACCCCAGACCCTTTCTGAAATGCTCCTCACTGTGAATCCTAATACCCTGACTGCAGGAGGATGCTAGGCAGTCAATATGCCACACTTGAGAAGGGTACACATACCCATCCCTTGTCGTATTCTTGGGTATTTTCAGTGGCAGCACCACACTTATGGAACTCTCTCCCTGGGGGCATCCTGTGTCGTCATCGTCCCCCATAGAAACATTCAAGCGAAAGCGAAAGACATTTCATTTGTCCAGACTATATGTATTACAGATGACACTGGCTTTTAGTGGGTGGCACTATAGATAGCTTCCACTGCTAATCTCTATGAAAGTGTTTTTCTGTGACTTTGTGGTATTCCTTTGTATTATTTAATTTATGCTGTCAGCCACCCTGTTCCCTGGTTGGAAGAAGAGCAGGGTGGGAAAACAACCAATAAACAAAGAAATTAAAACACTGCTTTTCAAGCAGAAGGCCTCCTGTTAACATCTAAAAAGAAGAAGCCCAGGACAAGGCTAGGAGAAGGAGACGGGTCGAAGATTGCCGAGTGAGCTTCACAGGTCAAAACCAGCCAATGCATTGCAATGATGCAATACAGTGGTACCTTGGGTTACAAACACCTCAGGGTTACAAACACTTCGGGTTACAGACCCCACTAACCCAGAAGTAGTACCTTGGGTTAAGAACTTTACCTCAGGATGGGAACAGAAATCATGCGGTGGTGGCGCGCGGCGGCAGCAGGAGGCCCCATTAGCTAAAGTGGTACCTCAGGTTAAGAACAACTTCAGGTTAAAAACGGACCTCTGGAACGAATGAAGTTCGTAACCAGAGGTACGACTGTACTGCACAAAAAAAGATCAACAATTTCGCTGCCACCCCCCAAAGAAGACCTCAACAGCTCAAGTTTTTTTGAAATATGTAACCCTACTTTAATATGGCCCTGCTCCTGGATTCTGTATTAACCGCCATTTTGAAACACACTTCAAGGATGGCACCCACTCAAGAGTGTCCACATGGTGGCTCATATCTTTTGATAAGGGATAGTGCACAGTAAATTGCCCCAAACCAAGAAGGAACTGTCCTAGATTTCATGTGTAAAATATTATGCATTTATATTTAGAAGTGCCTGGGAGCAGAAGGAAGAAAGAGGCATCTGGGGAGAAAGTCTCCAGCAGGAAAAAGGCTGGGTATGTGGTTGAGTTCAACACAATGTATTCATTCAGGAAAGAAAAGGAGGGGAAAAGCACTTGTCTCACAGGGCTTTTCCCAGTGAAAACACCAAGATAAGTTTACCAAACACTCTTCACCCTAGACAAAGAGAGAAATTGTATCCTAGCCCCGCAGGCTGCTAGTGGCGGAATCCAAGGCCCTGAGTGTGCCTGTGGGTTCTTTGGCGAACAATATGTTTGCTCAGTCTTGTAGACACATCCTCAAGAAATCTTTACGACTGTGCTCAGGGCGACATTCCTTCTCCCTGCCCCCCACCCCGCTGCAGTGAAAAATAGAAAAAAAGAAGGGGATGGGCTTGATCAGGGGGTGCCAATTCACCCATTTTTATCTGGTGCCACTGACAAAACGAGGCACTGCTAAATATCTTTCACCACAGGATAGCACAAGCCAAACCAATCTGTAACAACACTGGTGCAATGGTAGCCACAACAAACAAAACCTCCTTGGCTTTAAGTTAAATCAGTCCTTGCTACTTAGCCCCATTTGGTCTCTCTCGCATGTGTACTGCTTTTAATGACTACTGGCACAATCAACCACATTTAATGATATTAGCCCCATAAAACAGGAATTATTCGTCAATTTGTGCAACAAAGCATCTCATAACATGTCAAGTTGTGCTTTGCATGCTGCTAAAGAATGATTAACGCAAGCCTCTCCCTACCTTTTAAAGGAAATGTTGCAGTACAGTGGTACCTCGAGTTACATATGCTTCAGGTTACATACGCTTCAGGTTACAGACTCCACTAACCCAGAAATAGTACCTCAGGTTAAGAACTTTGCTTCAGGATGAGAACAGAAATCATGCTCCGGCAGCGCGAGGCCCCATTAGCTAAAGTGGTGCTTCAGGTTAAGAACAGTTTCAGGTTAAGTACGGACCTCCGGAACGAATTAAGTACTTAACCCGAGGTACCAATGTATATAAAAGAACTTAGCATGCTTGCTTTTTTGTGATGGATCTTGATAATTAAGAGAAATGGTGCCAACAAAAACATATATATATAGAAAGCAGCCCTGGTTGCTGATTAATTATTGTGCAAAAGCCTCCTCTATATGCAGCAGCAATATTATGAGATGCCCAGTCCAGGCACGAAACAACTTTATGGGTCAACAATATGAGATTTCTTCTTCTTCTAGTACACCAAGAGAAAGGGAAAAAGAGAGGTATGTGATGTATTGAGGCATTTGTTGAGACAAAGATACTGGGGTGGGGGGAAGGAACAGCACACGCCTCAAGCCAATATAGGCTCATGTCTTCAGCTGGCACCAGAACAAAGCGATTCCAAAAATAGAGCTCAAACACCTAAGTAATCGCTCATGTGTTTTTGAGGAGTCAAGTCGTACGCATTGCCAAATCTATCGGCCTTACTTAGTTTTCTATGCTTTTGTGGCCAGCTTTATGGGATGGGGGGGGGAGGCAGCCCTTTTAGAAGCACGGAACAATATTTCACATGCTGTGGTAGTCAAGACTGTCTTCTTTGTTCTTTGAGTGGCCGGGGAAACCCAGCCAGATGGGCGGGGTATAAATAACAAATTATTATTATTTATTAAGGAATATGAAATCTCACTGAGCTTTCCAACAGCTCGTTTTTGTAGCATCCAAATGCACATAGAAGAGATTTTAAGGGTTTCTGAAGAGAAGTGGTTGGGCTCCCTCTCTTTTAAGATTCAGGGCATACTGAAAAAGGCCCTCTTTAACCAGGCCTTTGGCTGGTCAACATCCAGTGTGTTGTGGAGGGATTGTTGGGGTGGATTGTTATTGTTTTGATTTTTATTATGTACTCGGGTGTTTTTACATTACAGACCCTCAAAATGTCCCTATTTTCCAGGGACCGGTCCCGGATTTACAGAAGCCGTCTCAGTTTCAGATCTGATCCTGGAATGTCCCGCTTTTCCTTAGGGTGTCCCTATTTTCATCAGAGAAATGTTGGAGGGTATAGTTAGGACACCCGTTTTCATTGGAAAAATGTTGGAGGGTATGGAGTTGTGTGACACACACACAGCTCCGAGCCCAGGAGATAAGTAACTATACAACTTTTAAAAGATATCTGAAGGCAGCCCTGTATAGGGAAGTTTTTAATGTTTAACGTTTTATCATACTTTTATAAACGTTGGAAGCCGCCCAGAGTGGCTTGGGCAACTCAGTCAGATGAGAGTGGTATAAATTATAAAATAATAATAATTATTATTATTATTATTACTATTACTATTATTATTGAATAGGAGAAATGTTGAAGAAATGTTGGAGGGTATGACAGTGTGGTTTTATGTTTTCGAACTGCCCTGAGACCTGCGGGTATACAAGTTTAATAAATAATAATAATAAAAAACAAGGGAAGAGGCAGTAGCACAGTGCAGAATGATGTTGGAGTAGCCAAGCATACAGACCAGGAATTGCATCCTATGCAGACCCACAGGCGTTCCAGTACCACAAACCTCCATTGTCTGCATCAATTGCCACATGTTGGCCACCCATGAACTGGACTTCGGTACAAAAAAAGTACCACAAGCTGCAACACCCCAGAGTGTCCATGATTTCAGAGAACAGGAAAACATACTGTATTATTAAAGCTATTTCTTCTGTTGCCCCAAACACAAATAATCTGGGTTTTGGTTGAAAGCCCTTCTGCCCTTCCTGGTATGGTTTTTTGTTCTAAAGATATTTAATGTAGCTAGGCCACGCAGACAAAATGGGGTCAAATGTTTAGTTTGTACTATTTTTGGAAATGATTTAAGAGGGCCTTCCTTTGAGATCCCGCCAGCTTCATGTTAAAGCAGCACGCCCTCCATAGAAATGCCCACCAAAACTTTATTTTGGGGAGGAGAAATAAAAAATTGCACGTTAACACTGGCAAGGCTGCACACAAAGTACAATTTAACGATGCGGCGGCACTGATCCCGAGAAATTCTAGAATTGGAGAGAGCTTTAAAGCCTCGTTATAAAGGTTATTAAAACATTATTATTTTTTCAATGGGGGGGAAAAGCACATATGTGCATTAAAACTGGGTGGTCTGAAAGGAAAACTTTCAGGCCTCTTGCCCATCTAGAACGATTCTCTGAAATGCTGATGAATGTATGTTTGTAGCCTTGTCCATTATCAACTGCACAGAGCGTGCCCACCCCCCTTGTCACACTGCCCTGCCCCAAGCAGATAAGCCACAGTGACACCAGTGACAGGAGGGCAGTCTTACAATTCTTGACTACTACAGTCATACCTTGGAAGTCAAACGGAATCTGTTCCGGAAGTCCGTACAACTTCCAAAACATTCAGAAACCAAAGTGTGGTTCTGATTGGCTGCAGTAAGCTCCTGCAGCCAATCAGAAGCCACGGAAGCCCCATCGGACGTTCAGGTTCCAAAGGATGTTTGCAAACTGGAACACTCACTTCCGGGTTTGCGGCGTTCGGGAGCTAAGGTACGACTGTACTTGTTTCAGGATCTGGGAGAAGTACCCAGAATCTGGGGAAAGCCTAGGACTTTGTGCTGTATGTCAAGGCTATACACAGAACACCTGTGCATCTTCAGCAAAGGAATCAGGCAGAGGGGGAATGATATGGTGGTTGCACCCATGACTTCAATACTGAACTGAAATTCCACCTATAAATTTCCACAGAAAGATGCTCTAGGGATTCAGTTGTAACTTAAACATTGACATAGTAAAATTCATGGCACAACCGGATTGCAGTTCCCAGTTTTAAGTGCTAACATGCCACCCAGGGCAACACATTAATCTCTTTTGCAAGGAATATGCCTTGAACTATAATGATAAATAAGATAATATTTAGTTAGCTCAGAACTGCATCACCCTGAAGCATAACTGTGCTCTGAAGAAACATGTACCAACTTAGATGCAGATTGTTAATTGATTTAAAATTTAAAAACAAATACACCAATACATACCCACAGGGATTCAAAATTCAAATGCAAAACCAAACAAGATGCTTTGAAGATGATAATCCAGTTGTCTTTCTTAACCCTCTTAAGCTAATGTGGACTCCAGTAAGTCTTAAATATTTGTAGAACATCCGCCCATTTTTTTAAGCAAAACTCCCCACTTTTTCATATTTTTTTTAAAGTTTAACTTACTAAAAGGGGTCTGATTTACTGCCTAAAGTCAATCCCAACATTACTTAAGCAATACTCTCTTTTTAAAAGAAAGCATTATAAAGCAAGTTGAACTTCAATTCCTACAACATTGCCCTCCTCCAAATGAGTAGATTAAAATAGCTTAGAAAGGAAGAAAGAATAAATCTTTCCTCCATCTGAAATAATATTTTTATTTGTTTTAAGCTGTTGGCCATATGAATGAATACCTTTAAGACAAAACAAATCGGTGGTATAGTCAGCTGAACTAACAGAAACCAATCAGCCTTTTTTTTTTCTTTTTTGGTTATTGGCTTCCTCCTGCCACCGCAGTGGACAGAATAATTCTGGCTTGCAAACAGCCACTGACCTTGCCACCTGTGGCAAAGAAAAATTCCCTCCAGCCAATCAGGAATGAAAGCTTGACCAAAAAATATCCTACTTTTAACTATGATAGATAGGTGTGGGTGGGCAAACAACTTATGTCAGATGTCAAGGAAATAAACAACGACCTGACTTTCAGAAGACATCTGAAGGAAGCCCTGTTTAGGGAAGTTTTTAAGGATTGATGCTTTTATTATGTTTTTAGATTATGTTGTAAGCCACCCAGAGGGGCTGGGGAAAACCAGCCAAATGGAAGGGGTATAAATAAAAAAATTGTTGTTGTTGTTGCTGCTGCTGCTGCTCCTGTTAACTTTTTATTTGCAATGACTATATTAATCCTGCCTTCTCCATGTTTCTTGGTATAAGCTGGTATAACATGCAGGTGTAGGAAACATCACGGTAGAGTGCTCTTGAAAGCACAGCAAACAATGAAGACAAGTTGATCAAAAGGCAGCATGAAGCTGGAGAAGGAACTTCCATAATGCAAAATTTGGACCTGCCATTGTAAAAGAAGCCAAGCAAAGGAGCAGATGTCCCGCCTCTTTGCTTGCCACAGGCTGGTTCTGCATAACAACAACAACAACAACAACAACAATTTATTATTTATACCCCGCCCATCTCGCTAGGTTTTCCCAGCCACTCTGGGCGGCTTCCAACAGATTATTAAAATGCAATAATGCATCAAACATTAAAAGCTTCCCTAAACAGGGCTGCCTTCAGATGTCATCTGAAGAAGTGTGCATGCACACGAAAGCTCATACCAAGAACTAACTTAGTTGGTCTTTAAGGTGCTACTGGAAGGAATTTTTTTGTTTTGACTATGGCAGACCAACATGGCTACCTATCTGTATCTGGTAGTTGTAGTTCTCTTTGACATCTGGTGGGAGGGCGTTCCACAGGGTGGGTGCCACTACCGAGAAGGCCCTCTGTCTGGTTCCCTGTAACCTCACTTCTCACAATGAGGGAACCGCCAGAAGGCCCTCAGTGCTGGATCTCAGTGTCTGGGCTGAACAATGGGGGTGGAGATGCTCCCTCAGGTATGCTGGACTGAGGCCGTTTAGGGCTTTAAAGGTCAGCACCAACACTTTGAATTGTGCTCGGAAACATACCGGGAGCCAATGTAGGTCTTTCAAGACCGGTGTTATGCATGGTGTGCAGCCAAACCCCTTGCCCAGATTATACACTCATTGACTGTGGACAGTCCTATGCAGGGTCTGAAACAACATAGTGCAGACTTTTTTGTGTAGTTCTTGATATGTCTGACCGTACAAAATCATTCAGTGCACTTGTCACTGAACGCCCCCCAGCCCTTCCTTAGATTTCTTCTTAGCAGCATCTTCCTTCTTTAAATTCTGCAGGAGCCTTAGCAAAAGTTAGAAGTGGCTTTTCTAAATCACAGAAACAGCAAGGAAGCTTTAGCTAAGCCACAAAGAAATCCAAGAAACACAGCAGCTCAGAAATATTACTGCACCCTGTACACATCTTTGGGCAACACATCTGAGGGAAGCTTTCGGAAAGCTTGAACTTGCTATTCTGCCTTTTTTAAAAAAGAGTCCAAATTATGTAGCAGACAGGATACCCCCTCCCCCTTTTAAGGAGTGATTAATCATCCTTACAAAAGAATTTACAACTCCTTTCTACACAAATTTGCCAGATTTGACCCAGCTCATTTGTTTTGGAACTGTTCACTGGGAAACATACATGCCTGTGGGACAAAGACAGGGATCTCTAATGCAGCAGTTTTCCACCTGAATATGTCTAGATTTAGCTATTGGATTTTGCTATGTTGAGTGCATTATGGAGCAACTGGATACCAAGCCTTTATGCAGCCTGGTGGTATTTCTGCTACTGCTGTTGCCACAACATTGCAAATCGGATGGTCATTTTCTTAAAAGGCAGTCTGGGCACACATGGAGAGAGAGGAGCAGGTAGTAGGACTGGGGGGGGGGAATCTAAATGTGTAGGGGACAGAAACCTGTGAGCTGTGCAAAGCAGGTGTTTTGTGTTTTTTCACACATACAGAGGGGCCAGGAAAAGACAGTTTATACGGGGACAGAATAGGTCAACAACCAATTGCAGTAGGGAAGGAGCAGACAAAAGAGGCACTACAGTTTTTGTATTAGTGTCTTCTCCCAAACAATGCAAATTTGAACATTGCTAAAACCCACTCTCTTAGTTACTGGAGAAGGTCAGTCCATGGCTCAACATTCATATTAAAGCAGCCGACTCCTCTGCTTGTCAAAAGCAGACCTCGAAAGCCTTAAATGGCTCAAGACCGCAATACCGCAAGGACTGCCACTTCCCATATGAACCAACCCGGACCCTGGAATCATAATCAGATGCCATTTTTTGTGTGCCTCCTCCTCAAGAGGTCCAGAGGACAATAACAGGCCATTTCTGTGGTGGCTCCCCACTTGCGGAATGATCTCTCCCAGAAGGGTCACCTGGAGGCTTCATTACATATCTCTAGGTGCCAGGCGAAAACATTTACCTTATGTCAGGCATTTGGCTAATTGTGGTCTTTTAAACTGTGTGTCCACACACAGTAATCAGAAATTTTAGGGAGAAGCCATGACAGTATACCTGAAGGAGTGTCTCCACCCCCATCGTTCTGCCTGGAAACCGAGGTCCAGCTCCAAGGGCCTTCTGGCAGTTCCCTCGCTGCGAGAAGCCAAGTTACAGGGAACCAGGCAGAGGGCCTTCTCAGTAGTGGCACCCGCCCTGTGGAACGCCTTCCCACCAGATGTCAAAAGAAAAACAACTACCAGACTTTTAGAATACATCTGAAGGCAGCCCTGTTTAGGGAAGCTTTTAATGTTTAATAGATTATTTTATTTTAATAATCTGTTGCAAGCCGCCCAGAGTGGCTGAGGAAACCCAGCCAGATGGGCGGGGTATCAATAATTGTATGTTGTTGTTGTTGTTAAAGCAGGATAAGAGTGCTAGCCTCTAAAATGGTAAGTAACCATCAGATTTGCAACCTTAATGATAAGTAGTAATTCAAACTTTTACAGGAATAAGAGACTGGTTAGCTCCACTGCTGACATACCCTCGTCGGCCAGGGGTCAAAAGGTTCTTTGGTTTATTAAAAATTCTCTTATAACCTCTTTGTTGTTTAGTCGTTTAGTCGTGTCCAACTCTTCATGACCCCATGGACCAGAGCACGCCAGGCACTCCTGTCTTCCACTGCCTCCCGCAGTTTGGTCAGACTCATGTTTGTAGCTTCAAGAACACTGTCCAACCATCTCGTCCTCTGTCGTCCCCTTCTCCTTGTGCCCTCCATCTTTCCCAGCATCAGGGTCTTTTCCAGGGGGGTCTTCTCTGCTCATGAGGTGGCCAAAGTATTGGAGCCTCAGCTATAACCTCTAGTTACGTCTAAAAATCCTTGCTTTCTCCTAAATTTATGGATTCTGAAGACTGAAGCAGCAACATAAAGCAGAGCTAAGGGAGAGGGAAGGGAAATGAAACAAAATATTCTTCCATCCCCAAGAATGTGCACGATTGTCTGCCAGTGGCAAAACAGGAGAAATGCTAGGCCGGCCAAAGTTATGCAACCTCTAAAGACCTGGACCTAGACAATTTACTAACAGATGTAGCTATAAAAGGCCCCATTATAGCATCATGTACAGTAACAATGCGTTCATTCAAATTCCCTCTCCTCCTCTGAAGGTTTATTTTTAAAACCTCGTTGCTGAGGAGGGGAGAGGGGAGAAAACAGGCCATAATGGCTGCAAAGGACTATAAATCTCTTGTTCAAAGAGAGCCTTGCTCAGCATTATCCTGATAAGATAAGTATGGATAATGGTCTGCTATGATTTTGGTTTACTTTAAGGGGGGGGGGGGAAGAGAGAGCAACACAGCCAGAACAGAGGAAAGTCTCAAAGGGAAAGGAAGGCATTCTTGAATGGAATTGTCAGAGATGTCCATAGTTGGGATTCACACAAAGTGCCCCTCTCTACTGCAAAGAATGGGGAAGTTCTTATTGCATGCCATGCACATACCAGAATTCCAAAATCTCAAAGAAACTTTGATTTGTATTAAGATGGATCGTGCATGAAGTGATTGTGAGACAATGTTGGAATGAACTGATCAATGCATCAAGTTAAATTATCCCGTTCTATTGGATGCATTGCAGTTATCTGAAGGGAAACCCCTGTGTGATAGGTATGCATATGTTTACATATTGATCTTAAACAGGGGAGGACCCTGTTTCTGAACATTTTGCCAGTACAGTGGTACCTCTGGTTGCAAACAGGATCCATGCCGGAGGCCTGTTCACAACATGAAAAGCCTGCAACCTGAAGCGCCGTATCTGCACATGTGTGCGGCGTGATTTGGCGCTTGTGCGCATGCGCGAAGTGCGATTAAGCACTACTGCGCATGCGCGAGTGGCGAAACCTGGAAGTAACCCTTTCCAGTACTTCCGCATTGCCGTGACACGCAACCTGAAAAAATTTAACATGACGCAAACGTAACATGAGGTATGACTGTATACAGAGCATTCTAGGATTCAATTTTCTACCCTCGCAATTCTGTGCTATGTTAGGTTAGAAGATTTAGTGCCAATACGCTTGCCAGCCACTCCTATGATGCCTGTGGAATGCCTCAGAAAGTATCCCTTCAAAACTCATGATGCAAGAGGGAATGATCTTTTTGCCAGGTTCCCATTTGCACCGACATGGCCTCTCCTAGGTTGAACACACCTTCTTAAACATGTCTGCATTTCATTGGCTGCCAGATCCACTCTCCCATCCGTTCTGAACAAAGGAGAAAGCCACAAGTGGCTTCTATCAGTGTGTGCAGTGGTGGCTGATGCCAACCACTCTGAGGCTGCTTCTGCGGTATATGAATTTTATGAAATAAAACAAACAAATAAATGTAGCTGCCCTCCCCTCACATCTCCATCTCTGCATCTTTGGCACAAGGCTGCCATTCTGTGTTATGCCACATGCCATGGCACCCATTTTGAACTGGCGAGCCCCCCTGAACCAATGCTTCATTGCACCGGATGGATTCCATGTTTTACTACTTTTAATGCACCCTAAACAGTGTGAAAATATGTTGTTGTGAAACCAGTGGGACTAATTTATGACCGTTGAGATTGCTCATGTATTTTGCCAACAATGAAAGTTACTGCCCGGTTACCAAGGGCACTCTCTATGCCCTTAGTAAGTAACTGGACCTTCCTGTCTGTTTTCCAACACTTACTAACAAAAGTGTATGCAGAAGCCTTGGGGAGCAAGTTGTGATATCCTCCTCCTCTTCTTCTCTCTCTTTTAAAAATAATATTATTTTATTATCTTTTCCTTATAGATGGTCACTCAACAATTCTATCCCAATCCAACAAAACTAGTGTCTTCCCGATCACCCAACACTGATGTTTATAACCCAAATTACACACAATTGCATTTTAAAGTTCTGCCTTATCTAATTTCATCCTAGCATGTTTCTTAATATTTTATATACACTAGAAATGGTTTGCAGTCTCTTTTAAAAGGTTCTAAATTTGTTTCTTTTATCAGTGCCATCAATGCGTATTCCAAGATTTCCACCAAACATTCTTCCTTTGACGGTCTTCTCTCCTCCTTCCATTTCTGAGCGAAGAGAATCCTTGCCACTGTAGTCACATGCATAAATACCAGTGAGGCTTTCTTGGTGTTTTTGCTGTGGTATCCTCTTCTTAAATAAGTAGGCGCAAGTTCCCTCAAGGATGAGCAGGTAATTTGATCTAGGGGCTTCCTAACACACACACCTCTTCCCCCATGTGATCATCAGGCAGGTTCCAAGCATATTAAGCTCTTCCCAATGTTGTTGTTGTTTAGTCGTTTAGTCATGTCCGACTCTTCGTGACCCCATGGATCAGAGCTCTGCTCTTCCCGATAAGCCTCCTTAATTATTCCCCACCCCCGCACCCTCCCTGTCAAATATCTCGCTTGCAAATCGACTGGAAACAGAAAATGGCAAAGTTCAGCACATCCATCATTTCTGTTCTTTTCCAACCTGCTTGTTAAATTATGGCACTTGGATTGGTAAACCATCTTTCTTCAGCTGTGAGGAAATGTTAAAAGGGGAAAGTAAAACCCAAGACTGCCAAGAGAATAGGAAGGCATGAAGTCATAAAACAAAGAAAGGGAGGAAAGGGTAGGGTGGCTGGGTTAATGCCCAGTCTATATGGCTAAGTGAGGGCTCTTGGGTCAGGTTGGAATTAAACTAAGAACAATCTGTTCCACAGAATTCATATGATTTTATTCTTTAAAAGTCCTGCCTTTTACCATGAGCACAAGAATGCTGCTGTGATGGAAATTGTGTGTGTGTGCGCACACATGCTTTCTGGCAAAAGGGGTCACTTGTGACTGGATTTAGTCCTGCACTATGACAAAGAGTTCTTTCTTAATGCAGTTTAATAGCCACACAACTGCCATGGGGGTTTGGGTTAGGAATGGACTCAGTTTTTTGCTAGATACAGTAGTTTGAAAGGCCCGTTTAAATAACGACAGAGCGCTTTTTTCTGCTGCACTGTGACTAAGCTTTGTTAATGAGAGAAATACATACCTATATTATTATAACACAAGTTTACGTTTGTGGTGCTGGTGCTGGAACCACAGCACAAAACTTTGTTTTCAGGAAATTAAAGCTTTGCTTTCACTTACCCACATATGACCCCCCACCAAAAAAGAGGAAACAGCAGCTTTAATAAAACCTTTCAAAACCGTGGCAACAGTAAAGTTGTGTAAAGTCTTCTGTTTCTATTTAAAGCATTGCAGAAGGTATGCTAATTGATGAGTCCATCACCTGTCTGATCCCTGATAATGGTCAGGACCTGGTATTTTATGATGAAGTGCAAGAGACCCTGGAAGTATGCAAGCAGAATCCAAACTTAAGAGCTGGATATTGGTTTTTAGCAGGCTATCCATCATCAAAACCGTTAGCATCCAACTTCTTCCCAGTAACCTTCTCTACCTTTGTGGCTCCACTCCAACATTTTGCTATGGCTTTGGTTCTCTTCCAAAAACTTGTCGAAAGAAATGCATGTTCCACCAAAGAACGTATTCCGTGTAACATGTCTAACCCCTGTTCCAATCTAAGAGGGTGACTGAAGAACTGCCTTGAAGTGGAGAGAACACTTGTCCAAAAAGCCTCCATGTTTTTATGAGCCCTCATAAGTACTTAGGACCTAGATACAACAACAACAACAACAACAACAACATTAACAAAGGTAAGGGACCCCTGGATGGTTAAGCCCAGTCAAAGGCGATTATGGGGTGTGGTGCTCATCTCACTTTCAGGCCGAGGGAGCCGGCGTTTGTCTGCAGACAGCTTTCCAGGTCATGTGGCCAGCATGACTAAACAGCTTCTGGTGCAACAGAACATCGTGACAGAAAGCAAGGGCACAGAAACACTGTTTACCTTCCTGCTGCAGTGGTATCTATTTATCTACTTGTACTAGCATGCTTTTGAACTTATTATCTATATGCTGCCCATCTGACTGGGTTGCCCCAGCCACTCTGAGCGGCTTCCAACAGAATATTAAAAACACAATAAAACATTAAAAATTAAAAACTTTCCTGAACTGAACTGTCTTCAGATGTCTTCTAAAAGTCAGATAGTTAATAATCTCCCTGACATCCGGTAGGAGGGCGTTCCACAGGGCGGGCGCTACTACTGAGAAGGCCCTCTGCCTGGTTGCCTGTAACCTCACTTCTCGTGGTGAGGGAACCACCAGACTGCCCTCGGAGCTGGACCTCAGTATCTGGGCTGAATGATACAGGTGGAGATGCTCCACAGGTATACAATCCAGTCTACTTTGCAAAGATCTCTGCAGGTACCTTCTGTTTCAACGTTTGACCACCTGCTGAAGACTCTTCTATTCTGCCAGGCCCATGCAGGCAATTAAGATTTCATCTTTTCACAACAGTTAATTGATGTCTGATTTTAACTTTTTGTATGTTTTTTTAATTGCATGATTTTATGTATTATTGTTGTAATCAGCTTTGATATTTTTTTTTCACGAAATAGCAGTACAGAAATACTTTTTATATGTAAATAAACAAGTTGAACAGCTGTTCCTTCGGTGAAGCCAGCATTGGAGAAGCCATTTGTGATAGTGGGACACTGTACGCGAGTTTGCCTTTAAAGATGGTCTCAGCTAGTGCAGAACGCAACAGCCACACTGATGATGGAAATCCAGAAGGTCTAACCATATAGCAGCCACTCTGGCCTGACTGCACAGGCTTCCCATACATTTCCCACTCCAATTCAAAGTGTTAGTTTAAATGTACAAAGCCTTGCATGGCTGGAAAACACTTGAGAGAATGCTTCTGCTGGCACATACCTAAGTTCAACATCTTAGGCTCTCCTTCAAATACTTCCCCCGGCTCAGAAGGTGGGGACAAGGGAAAAGGCCACTTCACTTGTACACCACCACCACCCCATTTGGGGCACACTGAATTTTTCAACTTTCAAATTCCAAAAATGAGGGGTGCTAAAAAGTTGTAACATGACTTGGGGACCCAAAAAAATATTTTGGTTAAATTAAAATCATTGAGTTGTGCTTAGTACGTAAAAATGTGTGTAAGATTGCACAGAAATCATGAAAAATGATTGCCAAGTACTTGCAGTTGCTGTTGTTGTTGTTATAACATTACTTGACATTTTCAGACGGCAAAATTAAAACTTCCTGGTTTTCCGAAAGCAGTTTATGTGCTTCTTCATCAAACCTATACTTACCAAGCTAAATGTTGCCCAATCACAAAAACAGCAGATTTGAATTCTTCACACCCAACAACATATTCTTAAGACCCCTCACCGAAGAAATTTGCAAAAATTAACTCCCTAAGATGACATGGCCTACCCCTCCGCACCCCCCACATCTCCTCCCAGTGAGGCCACAGTCCTTTTGACACCAGTTTAAAATGTTCCTAGACTCTCAGACATACCATGGGATGTGATTGGCAAATTTCAGAAGGCTGGCATCATGCTAATTTCTGAAGATGCCTTCTTGGGCAGAGGGTAGTATGGTTTTAGCATATCACGGCTATTGCTGTTGCATTCTTTTTATTTTAAATTTTTGTGCATTTTCGTCTGCTGAGCCCCTCACCCTTTTTTACAACAAAGGCGCCTTAAGAAATTTAAGAAACCTGGGAAAACAGTTAAAATGTGTGCGTGCCTTGAGCTTTTTTGCTTTCCATGAGGCTCCCTTTCCCCGCCAACAAAGCCGTTTTCTCTGTAGGGAAGTTCGCTTCTTCTGCACCTGTGTTTTACAGCTCTACCCGAGCACTATACAGCTCTCTCGCTCGATCCAGGGCTGATTGTACTTCTTGAGTTTTTACTGCCAATCTGCGGGGTAAGGTGTGTGTATGAGGAGGGGGGGGCACCCTATCAAAGCAGCCCTTCCACTTCCTCCGTGTGGGCTGTTGTAGAATTCAGGAATTCAAGCTGGGGTTTGATGTAAAGCGCTCCGCCATCATATGGTTCCTTTTAATCAGTCCCACGAGGCAGAGGCATTTCGAGAAGATTAAATCAGCTCATTTACAGACATGGCTTGTCCTTCTCTTTACCTTCCTTTCTGGAAGGCAGCCAGTGGCCGACTCATTCCTCTGTTCACATCTGGAGAGAGAACTCTGCCTGCATTCCACAGGTTAAAAGTGCTCAATTGGGCCATTCAGGGGCAGCCGCTCGGCGCAAGTGCAGTTTCTTTCCTTCATTTGTGATTGCACACTCCCGACTTCGCACGTGAAGCCGAATGCCAGAGCCTGAAGAGCGGCCAAGAGAAGAGAGGACCAGATCTTTTGGGCTACTCGAGTGCCACACAACCATTCCTTCCAGTTCCTATGAGCAGCCCCTCAAGGACAATGAGAACATGAGCACTGCTTTTCAGTTTCATACAACTTTGTACAATTCAACACTGTAATTCACTAGGGGATTTTGTGGCAGCAAGAACGGCCCCTGCCTGCTAATCACTCATTTGTTCTGGCCTGATGCTTGTCATTGACTGAATTTCTTTTCTAATGTTGGTTTGCTACTCAGAATCCGGATCGAATTTCCTGATATACAGCGGGGGCCTAACAGATCAGTTCAATTACAGTGATACCTCGGGTTAAGAACTTAATTCGTTCTGGAGGTCCGTTCTTAACCTGAAAGTGTTCTTAACCTGAGGTACCACTTTAGCTAACAGAGCCTCCCGCTGCCGCCACGCCACCATCACACGATTTCTGTTCTCATCCTGAAGCAAGGTTCTTAACCTGAGGTAGTATTTCTGGGTTAGCAGAGTCTGTAACCCGAGGTACCACTGTACTCTGGATTATTTCTAGAGAGACTTTGACAGCACTTCCTATCCCTAATGTTATTTGTTCGTCTTCCTTTATAATAGGAAACTAAGAAGTAAGAGAAAAAAATCAAAACCCCATTTGCGAGCATAAGAAAAACAGCTTTGAATAAAATTATCTAATGAAATGGCATGTGATCCTCTTAGCAGGACAAGGAATGATCAAGCTAGTCTGGGGACAGCGAAGGAGAAATTCAACACAGAAATAACGCAGTGGAAAAATGTGAACACTTGGTGGCAGCAAAGAAACATCAAAGAAATACAAGATGTCAAAAGCAGCCTTTTTGGTCCATAAAGGAGTGGGAGGGGGGACCCCGCAAAATCCACAATTCAGCAATACATTTCTTGCGACAAACCCCCATGTTCCTAAAATGTGAAAAGCTTGCTATTTCAACAATCTTCATCAGGCAAGATCTGACACAAAGAGCAAGGACAAGAAAACACTTTAAAAGGAACTGCCAAAATAGAGGTTTCTGTAACTTTTCAGCCTCTAATTTCCATCTCAGAATTGAGTCTACAAACTGACCTAGTGGCTACAAGGTAGGATTAATTTTTATACTTTCTCCTCTCTCACTCGCTGCTTTGTGTAACCTCTTGCCAGATGAAGATCTAAAGCTTGCTACTCCTTTTTTATTGTTCCAGTAAAGGTGTTGCCCAACTGCGGATAAAAGTGTCAAACACCAAAACCTTTATAGAGAAACAACACTCAAACCAGGACCAAACTCCCACAAGTTCTAAAACAACAATCTCAAACAGAGTTGGTCCTTGTAACCTTTTTACGAGCGAGTCTTAAAAGAACACACTGAAAATACTACAGGTGAGCTGAGAACTCTGGCAGCAGTGTTCTTTGGGATCCTGAATATTACATCCAGGATCAGAGGAAGGCTGAATGCCAGCTGCTGAACATCAGCCATTCGGAAAGAAGAAAGTAATCGGGCTCATGTCTTGTCTCTGGGCTCACTGTAGGGGTTTGGTCCATGTTAGAACAGAATGCTAGTCTAGATAGGTCTTTGGTTTGATCCAGCTGGGTTCTTCCTGGGTTCCTATTAGTTAACAGCTTGCTTTTGTTACTACTCCTAGGCAGCTCAGTCTCTCAGGATCAGCAGCTGTCTTTCACTAGCTGAATCTGCCCTTCTCCAATTGGTTGTGGACATTGAACTGCAAAATTAAATAGCTAGTGGACCAGAATCCCTCACGAAGCTGCTCCAAGGTGCCTAGACTGCAGTCTGGAACTGCCCTGTGCTAATGGAACCAGCTGCAGAAATGCTAATGTCAACACAAGCCACAAGCAGCTTTCTTCTTCTGCAATGGAAAAAAAAAACAAAGGCAGGTGAGCTAGCAAGAAGCTCCCTCACTATACCCATCAGAAACATCTGGCAAAAACTAAGAGGTGCAAAACCACTCTTGGAGCCCAGCAGCAGAGTGGGGAACAGGAGGTCAAAGAACCTCAAACAACTAGCAGTGCCCTGGATAGTTAAGAATGACAGAACAGAGTTTTGCTCAAAGCAAATGAATGAGACAAGGGCTGACCGGAAATTAGAATGTGTGACTCCAGAGCAGGATAGGAAATGTACAGACACTCCCCAAATTGCTACTCTATGAAGATCTCAGCTTTTAGTATTCAAGAAGCGCATTTTACCTCTGCATAGTTTTTGCAGCTGGTTCATTCAAGATCTCTGTAAATTAGAAGACGAGTACGAGTACACTATTTGTACACTTTGGGTTTCAAGCAATACATTTGAAGTCTTCCAGTTTCGAAGGCAACCTCACGGTTTACAGAACGGATTCATGTTATTCAACAATTGGATAAGGCAAAACTGTGAGCAAGGAACTGCTCTTCAAGGTCTTCAAAGGGTACCCCCCAAAAAAAAAATTGTTAGTATTTAAGGGGCCACAAGGCTCTTTGCTGTTTCTTTCTCCTGCAAAAGACTAACACACCTAAACCTCTGGGAATTAAATATCTTGCCCCAGATGCCCAGATGATCCCAGCCATAAGTCAGTGATTATTTATTGGTGTTTATTTATTCGGATGGATCAATGTTATATACAAATCACAACAATGAAACCTGAGGTGGCAAGCAGGCAGCATTACTCACAAAGCGTTTCCTAGGCAGCAGAAAGTTCCATTATGCATAAGATGCTTTCAGATATTTTTGCCTCATCGTGCTGCCAACTACCCTTGAGTGAAAAATATAAAGTGCTGCCGTGCTTTCACATGGAGGCATAAAAGATCAGAGGCTGCAGTGCTGTTTTCTGCTTTCAGTTGCCCACAGTAACAGCTGCTGGGATGTTCATCCCTAGCTAATACTTCAGATTTCCTCTCCTGCACAGGAAGTGCCTTCAGATGCAAGCTACCCAGGTGGTAAAGGAATTACATCCGAGCAACCACTACAAATAAATTGGTGAGGTCAGAGTCCAGGGCACTGTGAGGTACTTAAAGGATTTGGAACACAGGCCCGTGACAGAAACTTGTATGCACTGATTTCCATGTGTGGGTGCCTCTGGACAAATTAAGATGATGAGTGGTTGGGGTCTCAGCCACCCTGTAAGCAAAGCAGAGCAAAACAAAACAAAACAACAACTTTAAATAGGAGGCAAATGAGTCTCTGAACCTCCCTGCTCCACAATGCCCCTTGGTGAAGTTAGTGGAATACCACTTCTTGATCTACCAAGACTATAACATAAAGGAAATGCAGCATTTGAAAACAGAAAGAGAAATTATAAGATTCTAAAGCCACATCTGACCACTGGGACATGAGATCTAGGAGTTCTGACCTTGTGAATCCTGTCAATTCTCTGAGCTAGAACGAAAGAGAGTGCATGCGTCAAAAGCGTGAGCCCAGATAACTCTCTGATTCCGTTTCCCCACTCCTAATATTTAGTGCTTCTCACCCTCCTGCCCCACTCTCCTCCTCTCTTAACAATTTAAACTGGTCAGCATTTCCCTGCTGCCTAGGCAAAGCTGCAGCTTCTTGTCTAGCAGCCTTTTCAGAATTTGAAGGAAATAATAGTAAGACAGGTGTCCTTCATGCCTGTATGGAAGAATGAGCCTGGAGAGTTTTGCACTTCCTCCTGCTTGACCACACGACCAAGCAGCAAGTGGCAATCTTGCTAAAACAGAGCAGGAACAAAACTAGATCGAATGAAATCTCATTACTGTTTCCTTAAAGTAAACCACAAGGGGGCAGCTCCATCATTTCTAGACTTCAAAGGATACTTCCTAGATGAGGTGACGGGAATACTTAACTCCCTTGGTTTTACCTCTCCTCTACATCTAAAGCAAGAGTACATATAGGCAGTCGGGCATGCTATTTGCTACTAGAAGGTAACATGATGCAGCCCATATCACCTCCCTCAAACAAGTCAAAAATGCACTTAAATGTGAATGCTTGGCTTTTGTTATAACCACATGCAGGTACAAACATTTCCAGGACTGACTGAGCCATACATACATACATACATACATATTTTTATTTGTATGCTGCCTTTCCACAGTTCAAACCATGCTCAACATGAAAAAATGTGTAACTGCAACGTAACAAAGGCAGACATAAACAATAAATAAAAAATACACATCTAAAGAGAACAATTTCCACATAAATCGCAGCAAGATACAAAATACAAGATACAAAGAAAGCCATAACACCCACCCACACAAATAAAAAACCTCAAGCAACACCCCAGCCCAAAAGCCTGTTCAGCAGCCTCAGCTATTGTAGCTGGAGTCAGTCAGACCAAGTGGAAAATGGCCTCCAAGAAAGGGGGCAAGTCTTCCAAGACTCACAGCCAAGATGGTTTCTCCCTTTCTCTCATTCTAACAGTTGTTAATTCTGATGTCAAGTTCATTCCCACTCCCCTCCAGCCAACACTCAGATCTGCTGAGGTGCATATGGGTACGATTTCACGTATTCAGCATAACTCTGTTAAGCTCCCTTCGTGTGTTGTTCGCATGAAGAGGCAAAGCGTGCAGAAGGGGTTATGGGCCCTCGCCTTTTTTGCTACTGTGGAGAAGCCTTTGCACATAGACTCTCATGTGTCACAAGCAAGCCTGAATCCCAGAATTCTGATTGTGCATGATTCTGGGGCCTGGGGAAGGGAAGTTGTGTAGACGTCTATTCCCAGTTTCCAACATACACAGTGCCTTGCCCCTTCATACAAGCAACATCAAGATTGTATAATCGTATGCAATGCGGGAATATGCAGTTGTCCCATACGGGGATCGAACCTGCAACCTTGGCATTATCAACACCACACACTAACCAACTGTGCTATCCACATGAGTCTGCAATTTTAGGCAGAGGAGGTGTGTACATATAGGAAACGTGTAAAGATTCACACTGGGACAGCGAGGGACACAACGATAATGAAATGAAATGGACAAGAGAACTGGACTTGCCCTGAGAAACTAGGGGGTGAGAAGAGGAATATGCTGAAGACTTGCCATTCACTCTTTTGTGCAATGACCAATTTGCATTTTTGAAACGTTATAGAACGCTGCTGTTTTCCCCCAGCCTTTTCTCTTGTTCTGATGCCATGCAATGAATGAATGAATGAATGAATGCTGGGGTCTACTCCTTCCTTGATCTCACTGCATAAGGAAGCTGAGTAGCAGAAAAGGGTAGGGACAGCAGAACCTGCAAAGGAAAGCGGAGTGAATGCTGACCAGAACAACAATGTCTTCCAGCCCTGATGTTCCCAAAGCACTTATGGGGAACCTGTGTGGCCCTGCAGATGTTTTTGGCCTACAACTCCCATGATCCCTAGCTAGCAGGACCAGTGGTCAGGGATGATGGGAATTGTAGTCCCAAAACACCTGGAGTTTGCCTATGCCTGCTTTAGGGTATTTTTCATATATTGTACATATTCATATATTGCTTCTTCGGATGTGGGTGGCGCTGTGGGTTAAACCACAGAGCCTAGGACTTGCCGATCAGAAGGTTGGCAGTTCGAATCCCCACGACGGGATGAGCTCCTGTTGTTCGGTCCCAGTTCCTGCCAACCTAGCAGTTTGAAAGCACGTCAAAGTGCAAGTAGATAAATAGGTACTGCTCCGGCGGGAAGGTAAACGGTGTTTCCGAGCGCTGCTCTGGTTTGCCAAAAGTGGCTTAGTCATGCTGGCCACATGACCCGGAAGTTGTCTGCAGACAAACGCTGGCTCCCTCAGCCAATAAAGCGAGATGAGCGCCTCAACTCCAGAGTCAGCCACAGCTAGACCTAATGATCAGGGGTCCCTTTACCTTTACCTTACACTTTTTTGTGCCTTTCTCTTTTCTTTTTCTCTTTTTCTTTGCATTACTTTATTTCTTTACAACTGAAACCCTTTTTAATGAAAAATATTAATACAAAAAAGGTTGATAACAAGGTATGAATATCCTGCAGACTGTTCAGCACTTTGCACGGACAATCAAATAGAGCTCCCCCTCCATTTCCAGCCTTATATGCTGCTGTCCCAGAGAAACTCATTTTTTCTGCTTTTCGGATCAATATCATAAATGTACCTTACAGGCTCCTCTTTTGAAAAATGCTTCCAGAAACCAGACCCCAGGAGCTATTAAAGCAAAAGTCAGCTTTCCAGGGTACGTATTTATTAACCAAGCTCCCCTTAAATTATTTTTATTAGAATACCAGGTTCTTCCATTCTCCCTATCTCAACTCATTTCAGAACCAATGAATGTTAGATTAAGACAAAGTATCACACTAGGAGGGGAAAAAGTTTAAGCGCAGCTTACGCGGTGGAGGGGTGAGTGCTTTTCTTGTATTCAAATGCAAATGCAGCTGAATAAGAGAAAAAGAAGAATATTTATATGTATTTTATTCTACCTACCCAATTTGGCTTTAAAATGAACTAATACCAGCGCTACAGATAATGTACCGTATTTTTCGCCCCATAGGACGCACCGGCCCATAGGACGCACCAAGTTTTTCGGCGGGGAAATAAAGAAAAAAAAAATATTTCCCCCCCCAGGCGCTTGCGGGGCAGGCAGCGGGGAGAAGTGCTCTTCTCCCCGCCGCCCGCCTGCAGATCATCTTCGGAGGGTGACCTGGAGCTCCCCAAACCAGCAGTCAGTGTTGAGGAGCCCTGAGGCAGATCTGGGGAATCTGTGGCCCTCAGAGGACATGGCAAACCAACCTCCACCTCAAGACATGGGTAGCCCCTTCATGGAATTGGAGGTGGATGCTGCATAGTTTCCAAGTCTTAGGAAGCACAGATGCTTTAAGGCAGGCATGGCCAAACTTGACCCTCCAGTTGTTTTGGGACTACAACTCCCACCATCCCTAGCTAACAGGAACAGTGGTCAGGGATGATGGGAACTGTAGTCCCAAAACAGCTGGAGGGCCAAGTTTCGCCATGCCTGCTTTAAGGTGCAGTTTCAGTTGGCTACCAAACTGCTCACCAGAGAAACAATGACTCCTCAGGAGAAATATGATTGTTGTTGTTGTTTAGTCCTTTAGTCGTTTAGTCGTTTAGTCGTGTCCGACTCTTCGTGACCCCATGGACAAGAGCACGCCAGGCACTCCTGTCTTCCACTGCCTCCCGCAGTTTGGTCAAACTCGTGCTGGTAGTTTCGAGAACACTGTCCAACCATCTCGTCCTCTGTCGTCCCCTTCTCCTTCTTTCCCAACATCAGGGTCTTTTCCAGGGAGTCTTCTCTTCTCATGAGGTGGCCAAAGTATTGGAGCCTCAGCTTCAGGATCTGTCCTTCCATTGAGCACTCAGGGCTGATTCCCTTCAGAATGGATAGATTTGATCTTCTTGCTGTCCATGGGACTCTCAAGAGTCTCCTCCAGCACCATAATTCAAAAGCATCAATTCTTCGGCAATTAGCCTTCTTTATGGTCCAGCTCTCGCTTCCATACATCACTACTGGGAAAACCACAGCTTTAACTATACGGACCTTTGTCGGCAAGGTGATGTCTCTGCTTTTTAAGATGATACTCATAAGGAAGTATATCAAGTATGTTCCAGGCACAGAGAGTTGGAATAACCTCTTGGCAGCAAATTCCTGATCTGTGCACTCCTGCCCAGTCACTGAAGCCCCCTAGGTTTGGACTGCCTTTAGACCAGGCATAGGCAAACACCGGCCCTCCAGATGTTTGGGACTACAACTCCCACCATGGCAATTGTAGTCCCAAACATCTGGAGGGCTGGAGTTTGCCTATTCCTGCTTTAGACCTTGCTTCTCATGCTGCCCCTGTGTTAGGATGTCAGACTGTGATTCTGGTACTATCCCCTGTTCTGCCTGCCTGTCACCTGAAGCAGGACAATTGCACCAAAAAAGGCACACTGAAATATTGAATTTTAGCACATGCATGATCTCTTACCCCTGGACTGAGCTCAGGGACACCCAGTTTGATTTGGCAACAGAAGCTGGATTCACAAATTGCTTCCTGGAGTTCTGCTTGGCAGGTAAAACCGTTCTTGGCAGGGGAAGATTGTGTGAAAAAAGTTCCCTTCAGGTGCTGGTTTTTTGGTCATTGTGTAGCTGTTAAGGGCACAGGAGCCCTAAAAACAACCAAAAAGTTACCTAACACCCCAGAAACCTGTAGATTCCAAAGCTATTTCTCATTGCCCAGTGACCAAATCTCTTTCTCAATATGTTTGCAAGTTTGAGTATGAGAGATTAAGTGTTTGACTTGAGAGCTTTTACTTAGTGCTTACTTACCAAGGCTTTGGTATGACTTCCCAGAGGAAGTCTGATTGTGTCCCTTTTTGATGAGTTTCTAGAAAAAGTGTAAGGTTCATTCATACATAGAGACACTTTATGAGCAAAACTGAGGAGCTGAATGTGAGTCTGCTGTTCGTAATGCATTGTTTTGTGAAACTCTTGCAGTTGGATTGGAAATTTAGTGGGTTTGTTGCTATGACTTTTTATGAGCTACTTCAGATGATAGAAGAGGCTGCATTTACATTTCTGAAACAAATTAATCAACAAGGAACAAATTACGTCCCCACATTTTGCTCTCTTGCTCATTCACAAATTAACCTAATCAGCAGATATGAACAGCGAAGGAAATGTTTGTGCCTCGGGATAACAGATGCCAATTAAGAACAGATAGTAAAAGTCATGTTAATTTTTCATTCTAAGTATCACCAGAACAATCTCACAGCCTTGATGGCAGCAAAATGAGCAATGAAGCAGGAACGAAAGTGTGGAACGGCTTTCGATGTAATGGCTCCTTTGAAGTCTACCTTGCCTAAAGTAATTATTGAAAGCTGGAGAGATCCTTGTTTGCTGTTTTAACAGTTCTTCTGAGGAGAAAACAACCTGTCTCCATGGCTCCAAAAGATGGTTAGAGAAAGAAAGAGGAAAAGTTGTGAAGACCAATAATAAAAAAGTGGAATCCAGAGCCTGGATTCTCAAAATGTGGGCCACTGACAAGGAAACCAGGATGTCCTCCTAGAAGTTCCAACTCAATTTTCATGTATATATGGCCCAAGAGATGCAATGCTACCTTTTTATTTTTAACTCAGAGCAATATTTTTCTTACCTACAAGCATCGCGTAAATATCTGCTCCCTAGCCAAGATTCACTTGCCAAATGCTGCATTGCACTGCATACCAAAAGGTTTTCAATAGGTAATTGGAATCAAATAACCCAACAAGGTGGAAGGATAGATCGTGAAGCGTGAAGCTGAGGCTGCAATACTTTGGCCACCTCATGAGAAGACTCCCTGGAAAAGACCCTGATGTTGGGAAAGATGGAGGGCACAAGGAGAAGGAGACGACAGAGGACGAGATGGTTGGACAATGTTCTTGAAGCTACCAGCAGGAGGTTGACCAAACTGCGGGAGGCAGTGGAAGACAGGAGTGCCTGGCGTGCTCTGGTCCATGGGGTCACGAAGAGTCGGACACGACTAAACGACTAAACAACAACAACAACCCAACAAGGAACCAATGGTCGCAAACACAGCAGTAGGGAGGGGTAACCTATTTCTGGAGCTGAAGGAACAGGTTAGCAAGAGTAAGTTTTGAGTGCCTGCGCATGCACGCACACACACACACACACACACGTTAATAACTTAGAAACTGTGAGAAGTTATGCAAAAGAACAAGGATGATGAAAATTGCAGCTGACAAGCCACTATCTATCTGTGAGAAGAAATCAAACAAACCTCAGGCACTAGCTCTACCAATACTGCCCTCTATGAGGCCCCACCTCTGTTATCTGAAACTGTAACATCTCACATGCTCATCTCATCAATCAACACAACATCCTGTGCCAGCATCACACAGCTCTAACATCTGTCACACCCAGTTCCAAGACACCTTGTCCCTGTAGTCAGTTTTGCAGAGGACAAAATACACTGGAAGTGAGAACACAGGTCAACCCATAACTAAAATATCCATGTCAGGAACTACGATGTTCAACATGAATTGTTTGGGCAAACTCTTTATTTATATGCACCATGTTCAACAACTGTAGTTATTTTGATACAACAAAGAATTCTGGGGAGGGGGAAAAATCAGTTTTGTTCGAAGAAAATCCTTTCTCACCCACTTTCCCTCCAACGGATGCTTTAAAACAACATTTTTTAAAAGTGACGCTTTTAGTACTTCATGTAACGTTCCTTTATGCACAAAACATTAAAAAAAAGAATCCGTCCAAAAAATATAGTGAAAGCCCCTCCATGTATGACAATTGGTCTTAAGATGCCAGCAGTACAGATTTCTGAGAATTCTCTCATTTCAATAGGCCAATTAGTGTGTGGATCGTTTTTAAGGTTAGACATAAACAAGGCTGAAGCAATATTACCTTGACAACACCTGGCATACCTGACTATGCTCTGTTTTTTTTTCCTTTTATTGATTGCTTAAAGCCCAGCATTGTGTGAGAAAGAAAGTGCATTTCAAGATATGCTTATTACCCAAAGGCCGTTATACCCAGCAGACACAGACAAGAGACTCACAGCCATAAGAATTCTGCTTCCTTAGGATAACATGGGCTTACCTTTTCCTGCTCTGCAACATCCTTTCTGAGGTGATGTCAGCAGAACTGCACACAATATTCATATATTCATAGCATCACATAACAGTGTTATATTAGCGCTTATGTGAAATTAGGATTTTTATTTTTATTTTGCACTTGGCACTTGTTTACACTGCATCACATTTGCCTGTTGATTGTCACAGCTCACCTTGTTTGCAGTTATTCTTTTGAGTATCCTTGCATTCCCTTATGTTAAAATCACCTTGAACAATTTGGTATATAACCAGCAAACAAGACTACCTCACCAGTCAATCCTAACCCTAAACCAGTTCCCCAACCTTGGGCCTCCAGCTGGTTTTGGACTACAACTCCCATCATCCCTAGCTAGCAAGACCAGTGGTCAGGGATGGTGGAAATTGGTAGTTTGAAAACAGCTGGAGACCCAAGGTTGGGAGACACTGACCTAAACCATTTATGAACAAAACGCACAGGTCCCTATCAGGAGGATCCATAGACCCCTGGTACCAAACTGTATGGGAAACCACTCTGTTAGAAAAACCATCCAACAAATTGAAAATATCATGGTGGCAAACACAGCAAGACACCTTCGCTCCTGCGTGGGTCCCCTTTGTCACATACACAGGCCAACAAGACAATGATCTATCCCCTGACTAGAAATCAATATGGCGAACAACCCAGCATCACTTCACTTTCACACAATCAAAACACACTGCAACCAACCATGCTCTGGGCTCTTTGATCTCTTGCTCCGCCAGCAAAAATAGGACACCTATCCACGCGACAAAAAAGCACCACCCATATACTCTGTAAAGAAGGAAAGCTTACAGCAGTGGTGTCCAAACTTTTTTCAAAGAGGGCCAGATTTGATGAAGTGAAGGGCCGTGAGGGCCGACCAAAGGGCTGACCACAGTTGTTGACCTTTTTTAGGATTTTACCCCAAAGTTGCTGAACTATTTTTAGGACTGAAGTTGTTGAGCTTTTTAGGGTTGAGGTCATTGAGGGGTTTTTTAGGATTTTACCCCAGGAAATAAACTGCCACAGGGGCCGGATTAAACCAGATTAGCCCCCCGAAACGGACTTTGGACATGCCTGGTTTACAGTCTCCCTCACCCCCTTCCCCTTCTCTATTTTCTCCCCTCTCTTTCCCCCCACTTTTCTTAGCCTCACAACCCCACACTGACTACAACAAAAATGTCTCGAATGGACCGTGGTTGAGCTGCAAGAAAGACTCTACGATTTGAAAATAGAGACACTGAATGTACTCTTGTTACTTATGGAAAATCTTATGGAGGGAGGCCTACACTTTCTACATCCCTCCTGTCTATTTATTCCTATTTTCTGTTTCTTGTTCCTTAAGCAGTTACTGATCCCCAAGAGGACCTGAGGTGGACCATAACATGAAAGCTGTTCGTAGCAACTTGCAGAGTGACGTTGGGGGTGGGGGTTTGGGGTCAGTGTTTCTTGGAGAGCAGCTGGAAAAACACGACTGCCTCCTGCATTTTCTCCCCCAAGGAATTTGAGGAAGCATCAGTCCAAGCTCAAAACACCACAAGGAAGATGTCACCTATGCATAGTGAACTTACCTGGCACTTTCAAAGGTTGCAGATGCTGACTTTCCAACAGCACCAAATCCAACGCCAACAGCCAAGCCCTCTGAAACAGAGAAAGAACATGGTAATGTAGTAACCTAGCAGGTGGCTTGGCTTATAGATGGACACCCTGCATAATTCATTCTCGCCCACTTTAGGATTTGGCCATGCAGTCCTTGAGCTGAAAAAGGCTCCCCACCCCATTTTTATACTTTATGTGTCCTGTATGAGGATATGACTTGTTGAGCTTGATTTTGAACTTGTGGGTTTAGGAAAACGAAGGATACTGAGTAACACAAGATCCATTTGCTGTTGTTTACTGTCTCTCATCTCCTATATATTTTGGAAAGTTGTTGGCCTCTGTCTGTTTTCTATGCATTTTGACACCTCTTAAGATATTGTAAACAGGTTTGCAAGGTGCTTCCTGATATGAGGAACAGGTTTTTGTCCATGTATGGATACAGTTGGACACCATTTTGAATCAAGATGGCAACTGAACCTGTCAAAACGCCGCTGATTTTCATTTCACTTTTCATTTGTATGCTGCATTTCTATATTACTATACACAAGGCAGTTTACAGGAACAAAATATACAACAAAGAACACACACCTTATTATAATCTGATCCAATACAAAAAATATTGTAATAAAAGATAACTTTAAAATGGAATGACTTGTATCAAATAAATAGTCAACAATCTTTCAGAATATAATAGTAAACAATAAAATTAACTCTCAAAATGTCAGCAAATAATAATTAAACAGAAATTTACTCTTAACAATCACAATAAATAATTACTAAACTATGATCTATAAAAAATAACTGCAAATCACAATGCATCAAATACCACAATCAGTGCTTTTTTTCTAAAAAAAATGTTTAGGGGTACTCTCATTTTCCTACTCATATTGAAATACTGCCCCTCAATGAGACCAAACTTAGATTCACAAAATGTTTAGAGGTATGTGTACCCCTGCATCCCCCTAGATAAAAAGCACTGACCACAATACATACAAAGCTATGTAAAAAGATCAAATTGATAACCGCTATTTCAAAACTGCACTGAACTGTTTTGGTTTCTTAGAATTCCCAAGCAACACTGTACAATTTCCACTGGTTAGTTTGCTGTCATTTGATTAAATATCTAAATATATCAACATCCCTTTGTTTTGCTTAAAAGAAAATGACATGGCAATCTTAAAATTGAAGTATTGCAAAGAAATAACACCACAATCCGGAAGTTAGACATATTTAAATCAGGTTAGTCTAAATTTAATTGCAACTATACTCATTCTACCGATTTCCATGAGACTCAAATGCAGCTAACTTGAACTGGACCCGAGGCCTGAGAAAGAAAGACTTAAAGGGGGGGGAGTGGAGAGAACAAGACAAAAAGCAATGAACGTTGTGGAACCTTAGAAGATTCTGTTGGCTTTTTTTACAATGCCTCAAGACTGTTTGTTGTTTTCGCTAACAGCGTGGTTACACTTCTATAATTAACCTTCTAAGAGTGCAGTCAGTTGCTGCCTTTACTCTAATGACTCAATTTTATCAGCTTCCACACTAGCAAACAAGCACAAATATTTAGGCTCTTTCAGTGAAACATCACTCAATACAAGATAGTCTTAGCAAGGACACTGAGAAAGAAATACTGTGCAAGGCAATTCCTTTCACTGGGCCAAATAACTTTCCTTTTGGGGGGTACTGGATAGCTCAGTTGGTAGAGCATGAGAATCTTAATCTCAGGGTTGTGAGTTTGAGTCCCACATTGGGCAAAAGATTCCTGTAGGGAACTGGATGACCTTTGGGGTCCTTTCCAACTTTCCATTGATTTTACAATTCCATGATATTCAAAGCATCACAGTAGCATAGAAATCAATGATGTAGCACTAATATGGTGGAAAGAAGCATGTCTGGGCAGGGCAGGGCAGAGTGGAAACTATTCATGTGCCATCTTCATTGGCATTCTGCCCACCAGGAGACTCCAATGGCAGGCAAAGGAGAAGATGAGCTATTAGGTTACATATCTATGGAGCCATATTTGTGTGAGTCTCTAGCTACACTGGCTATGGCTGTGTACACAGTATACATCTATATCAAATTGCAAAGTGCATTGCTACTTCCCAAAGAATCCTGGGAACTATAGTTTACCCATCTCCTACAATCCTTGGCACTCTTACCAAACTGTATTTCCCACAACTCTTTGAGGGAAGTCATGCACTCTAAATGTATGGTATTTACACTGCCTAGTCGTCTAGGACTAACTAGCCCAACCACAGCATCATTTTTAAGACCATTATGTCACATCCCAAACGTCAACAGAAAATAAATAAGGCTCCCCATCCTCTCCCATTATATGAAAAAATATGAGTAAAATAGCATGTCCTGCTATATGCTGTGGATATAGTTTGCCTGAACCTCCTCGGTTTTTGTTAATACAGCCATCCAAAACTAGTCTTAGGTTACCAGCCTCAGAGACATGGGAAACAGGAATCCACACTAAAGTGTTAGGCCATGTTAACTAACACATATGAGACTAATTTTTGCCATGTGCCAGCTTTGTGGATGTTTTAATTATTGTAGCGTTCAGAGCTCAGCATGTTCTAATAGAAGCTTCACTAGCAGGTGCATTTACATCTCCGCAGGGCATAAATCAGAACTGCCTTAATTACAATTGCTGTAGCTGCTAATGGGGAGAAGCAAGCATTTAGCCCTCAAACAGGTGCAGGAAATCTGACAACTGACTTCATTATGTGCTTTGGGCTTTGTCCCCAGAGGTGAGTCTTGAAGCCACTCCTAGGCAATTGACTCAATTCTCTCCTTGGTTCATCCCACTTCCAGATGCTTCTGTTTCCTCCTCAAACCACCAGTCCCTTAAACTACTTGAAGCATCTTCACATCTTTCAAACAGCGGCCATTCAGAGGAATAATTCCTAGTGACACAACCTTTTCTACAAATATCAGTTGTTGTTTTTAAAAAAGAAGTGTTTGTGTTGTTATCATTCTGCCTCCAGCACCACATGGGAGAAGGAGAGAGAATGAATGAATGAATGAATGAATGAATGAATGATAACTGTAGCACTGAGAACCTCTTGATGCTGGCATGAAAAAAGAGGCTCCATTGAGACAGAGGCAATGGCCAATAAGACAGCAGACCAATGCATATTTCCAAAAAGACTCTAGACTTCAGCTTTCTGTGGCAAAGATATTACAAGACTGGAAAGGCGAACACACCACCCACTGTTCTGCAGTCTGAAGATCTCACTGGCCTTCTGCATTTGAATGCATGGCTTATCACTGTCAGTCTTGTTTAGATACCTATTTGGACATATAGAACTGTTCCAATTTACACTTTTAAATTGGAAATGATGGAATATTCTTATTGTAAATGTCAGCTGGAAATGGAAAAGAGACTCTTGAAAAATATCTCTTTGTAACTGCTGGACTCAAGGATATGCATAGCATTGAATAAGCATTAGGAGTTCCAGATACTTTAATGTCTTAAGATACAGAATGGACTCTGCAGCCTCTCCACTCCAGCCCAGTTTCATCTTTCACCCACCATCACACCTTAGCTGCTATCCTGCCTTCAAGTCCCTCTCTAAGTTTTGAAGTGTGTTAATTGCAGAGTTAACACAATTGTTAACACAATCGAATAGCAGTCGCAGTGACTTCTCTTGAGATAAGATGGTGCTGACTGCAGCTTCTCCCTTCTCATGTTGAAAATGGTACTGGCTAGGTCTGGTGCTCCAATATGGGGTGGCAATTGATGGGAGGCACAGCAAAGTTTCTGAATACCAGTTGCTGGAAGCCCCCAAAGGGGAGAGTGCTCTTGTGTTTGGAATCTGCTTGCTGGTTTCCCACAGGCAACTGGTTGGCCACTGTGTGAAAAGGATGCTGGACTAGACGGGGCATTGACTTGATCCAGCTAAATGTTCTTCAGTTTATTCTTCTGTCCTTAAGAGATGACTCCCGAAGGAAACTCAAGGCAGTAGAACCATAAGATGATTGGACCCCACTGAACCTGAAGCACGGGAAGCCCCAACAAAAATTTAAAATTTGGCAAAATATTTGGACTTTATGATATGTATTTGTATAATTTGGAATATTTAATGTGATTTGATTGGATTGTTAAAATGGAAAACTGAATTAAAATTACTCTAAAAGAGAGAGAGAGAGAGAGAGAGAGAGAGAGAGAGAGAGAGAGAGAGAGAGAGAGAGAGAGATGACTCCTGAAGGGGTTCTTCTTGAGACTCTGGAAATCTGAACAAAATGGAATTGAAGGGAAACATACACAACTGCCTCAACCAATAGCAGTAATTCCATTGGCTAAGTGCTCTCTTGAGCATCTGTCAGAAAGAAAATCTTGCGACATGGAATGGTTAACAAAGTGAAATAGCTATTGCAACTTGCAATTTGCCCCTTGCGATTAAAGTAACAGACATTAATCTTGAGGCCAGTGTTAAAAATGCTGCTTTAAATTTGAATAAAGACAGCAAGATAAATCTGCAAGGTGCCTGTGAGGAGAAAGGAAAGAAGCAGGAAGCCCACCTCTGCCAAGAGGACGCGGAGTATTCCCAGCAGGGGCAGGGGTCTCTGGCCTCAGCCCTGTTCCCCCTGCCACTAATGAGTAAGAGATGTCTATCTGAACACCCCTCCAATGCCCGGAAGAGCCCTACTCACTCAGGGCAAAGGCTCATCTAGTATAGCATTCTGTTCTCACAGTAGCCAACAAGATGTCTATTGAATTGAAATTAAAATACTTTATTGTCACTTGTACAACTTGCATACCGTGAGATTACACGAGCACCCCCACTCAGCTCTCTTAGTCTTAATTCCCCTTGTTTACTGACGCACACCCACCAAACCCAAAAGTCAACCTGTGGGTCCCCACATGCTGCTGAACTACAATTCCCATCACCCCTAGCTAGCAAGGCCAGCACTCAGGGATGATGGGAATTGTAGTCCAACAACATCTGGGGACCCACAGGTTGAGAACCGCTGGACTAGATGATCATCAGGATCCCTCCCACCTCCATAACTCTTTGATTCTAATCCTCTTTTAAAACCATCCAAATTGGTGGTCATCACTGTCTCCCCTGTAGGAGCAACTTCCCCAGTACACTATGTGAAGAAGTGACACTTGAAGAACAATGGCGGTCGGGGGGAAGCCAAGTTCATCCCATGTCAAATGGGCCCATTGGCTAATATGATCGCATGCAGCTTCAGTTGCCCTAAAGGTGAAAATAGGGACAAATGAAGAAGAGAGCTTAGGGTGGGAAATGGTGATTATCCAGTTGGAATTTCCAGTGAACCCAGGTAGCTAGCATTAATGAAAGTCAAATGCGAGCTGCAGCTACATAAGATACGTAAAAAGGGGGGAACTGAGCTCAGCAGATGGTGCAGGATGGGATAACTGTGTGCTGGGCAAGAGCTGCTGAGTGGAACTGGAAGCCATGATGTGTACCAGGTGTGCTACCAAAGTGAAAATTAGGGTGGTAATTGAGAGCAGAAACGGGCTGCGACAGCATACTAATTTCACTCATGAATGTGCAAAGTGAGGCTCTGGAAAGACAGGTTCCACCAATTATTGCTGTAGAGGGAGATTTTCCCCGACACATGGGAAGGGGAAGGCAGAGATTGGAATAAATGAGACTGGTGAGCTGCATGAACAGCCTCTCCAGGAAAAGAGGGATCTACATAATCATAGGCTTGGAAAGAACCTTGAAGACCACGTAGACCAAACAGTCTGATCAGCGCAAGGTCTGCAATGTGGCACTCGACTGCTAGCATCCCTGGGGGTTGGTTGTTCAGACTTCACTTAAATGCCTCCATGGAAAGGGATCTGATCATCTCCTGAGGAAACCTTTGTACCGTTCAACACCTCTTACCACTGGGTCCAGAATCCCTTTTCTCTGCAATATCTATCCATTGGCTCTCACCTTGTCCTCTGAAGCAACAGAGAATAACTCTACTACATCTTCTTTCAGATATACGGAGGTCACTTTCACATTCTCCCCAGTCCATCTTCTCTTCTCCATGCTGAACACACCTGGTCCTCATTGGATTTGGTTTACAGCCTGCTCACCATCCTGGCCAGCCTCCTCTGGACTCACAACAGGGTTAGTTGAGAAGACTTCCGAACAGTTATCCGCTCACAATTAGAAGTATGATGTAACTGTTCATCTAATTACCGTATTTTTTGCTCTATAGGACGCACTTTTCCCCCTCCAAAAATTAAGGGGAAATGTGTGTACATCCTATGGAGCGAATGCAGGCTCCTTGGCTTCAGCGATAGCAACGCGAAGCCTCCGAAGCGCAGAGGGGGCGCTCCCTCCGCGCTCCTTGGCTTCGCGTTGCTTTCGCTGAAGCCTGGAGAGTGAGAGGGGTCGGTGCACGCTCTCGCTCTCCAGGTTTCAGGGATAGCTGCCTGAAGCCTTCAGAGTGTAGTGCGAGTTCCCGCTGCGTTCCGGAGGCTTCAGGTTCCTTTCGCTGAAGCCAGGAGTGTCTTGCTTTCCTGGCTGCAGCAAAAGGAACCCGAAGCCTGCGGAGCACAGCGGGAACTTGCGCTGCACTCCGAAGGCTTCAGGGATAGCCACCTGAAGCCTTCGGAACGCGTAGATAATGGGGCCACTTCTTGACAATGCTAAGATATCTAGGACAGGACATTAGGGTGGTACGCAAGCATCATCTGTATCCTCCAAGGTTCCCCATAGGACCTGGGGCTGCAATGGAATTGGAATATAATTCTCCAAGAGAGCTGAGAAAAGACTTAAGAGACTGGCAGGAATCAATTTTGCAGGCTCGCCTCTCCCTGCAGAGAAGAACAACAAAGACAAGAGGCAATGGTGCTGTGTTGCCAATGTATGCAGCCTCCTAAGAGTAGCATGCGGTTCCTTTGAAGCTCGATGGCTGTGAGCAGATGATCTGGGACTGGCCCCAGGTAGAGAAAACTGAGCAACATCTCCAGATGAAACATGCACTTAAATGGAAGTGAAAGAAGGCATAAAGAAAGTTTATCTTTCCTCATTTCACCTTCAAAAGTATTTGGTTGAGGTGAATACACCCACATAATTTATCCTGTGGCCATATTCAAATAATTGAATCCTTTGGAAAGAACATTACTCCACCAGAGAGAGAGGGATTGTTAAGTGGCAGAAAATATATAATCTTGGCCGACTCTCACCACTCATACTGAAATTCACGTAAGTCATTCACACGCAGCAGTTTTAAAACCTGGGGCGCACACACAAATCTTTGTAAAATGACATATTCGGGACAAAGGACATGTTATGTGGAGTTCTATGTAACTTTCCTTCCATGAGATGTGTGAATACACACACACACACACACATTACTGAAAAGCAGCCACAAAAGGCTGCAATCAGGAGAAGAGGAATAGTGCGTAGGTTTCTTCCTAATGTCTCAACAAATGAAACTGATCTGTAAAAAATGTTACTTGAAAAGAGAGAGAGAGAGAGAGAGAGATTGCGCATACTTTTGTGAACCAAGAAAATCTTTAATAAAAATACATTTTAGAAAAAGAAAAGGGTGTTAAACCATTTTCAGGCTCTCATAATTCTCCCCTCCCTGACTGTTTTAACTCCCTGTGGGGGGTGGGGGGAGATAAAGATTCCCATTATATATTTTTTCCCCTGCAGGGAGAAAAACAAGCTGGGAGTGGTGGTCGTGGTTTTCAGACCGCAGCAGCAACTGGATTTTCATTATCCCAGAAATATCCTTGCGTCACATTCCCCAAACGTAAAAAGGGACATATGAAAAGCCTGCAGGATCAGGCCAATGACCCATCTAGTCCAGCATCCTGTTCACACAGTGGCTGCCCAGATGCCTGTGGGACACCTGCAAGCAGGATTGAAACCCAAGAACACTCTTCCCCTCTTGAGGTTTTCCAGCAACTGGTATTCAGAAGCATAAGGACCCCCCCCCCGACCATTACGTCCCGTCGTGACTGACTCTGGGGTTGCAGCGCTCATCTCTCTTTATTGGCCAAGGGAGCCGGCATACAGCTTCCGGGTCATGTGGCCAGCATGACTAAGCCGCTTCTGGCAAATCAGAGCAGCGCACATAAACACCATTTACCTTCCCTCTGGAGTGGTACCTATTTATCTACTTGCACTTGACATGCTTTCGAACTGCTAGGTTGGCAGGAGCTGGGACAGAGTGACGGGAGCTCACTTGGTTGCAGGGATTCGAACCACTGACCTTCTGATCGTCAAGTTCTAAGCTCTGTGGTTTAACCCACAGCGCCACCTGCGTCCCTATTCAGAAGGATATCTGCCTACAAATGTGGATAACAACACAAACAACGTAACAGGCTGTATGTAACTATATAAATTATTTTTAAACCCGATTCAACATATCATATCAAAATATATGGTTCTATAGACCAACTTATCATATAAACAAAACATACTATGAGAAATTAAAGTCCAGCAGATGGATCAGGATTGGTGATGTGGTAATGTTGTATTGTATTATTTATGCAAATTGATTTCCTCTGGAGTTAAAGATCTGACTGGGACAAACCTTGTTATGCTGAGCTCGTATTTTGCACAATTTGTATACGGTGTCTGTTTGATAATGTGTGGTTTGCTATGCCTGATAAAGGATATCTGAATTGAGATAGATCAGGAAATACAATCTATTCCGTTCTTATACTGGCAATATCCAAGGTGTGGAATTCCAGAGCTTATTTTCTTCATGTTCCATTCTTCCAAGTTTTTCGTCTGATACCTGCATACAAAGAACGCTAGACTTCTTAAAAGCATCTTCACGTGGAACACTACACAATTGATATAAGAATTCCACACCGTGGAATGTTGACTTTAATTTCTCGTAATATGTTTCATTTATATGATAAGTTGGTCTATAGAACCATATATTTTGATATGATATCTTGAATCACATTTAAAAAGAATTTATATAGTTACATACAGCCTGTTACGTTGTTTGTGAGCCAGTGTGGTGGTGCAGTGGTTAAGAGCGGTGGACTCATAATCTGGTGAACCAGGTTCGCTTCCTCGCTCCTCCACATGCAGCTGCTGGGTGACCTTGGGCTAGTCACACTTCTCTCAAGTCTCTCAGCCCCACTCACCTCACAGAGTGTTTGTGGTGGGGGAGGAAAGGAAAGGAGAATGTTAGCCGCTTTGAGACTCCTTTGGGTAGTGATAAAGAGGGATATCAAATCCAGACTCTTCTTCTTCTCTTCTTTGTGTTGTTATCAGTTTTGTATTTATGTGACAAAGGGCTTGGTAATGTCTTGAATTTGCCTACAAATGTGGAGGCAGAGCACAGCCCTTGTGGTTAAGTAGCCATGGGGATAATGCCCCCCTCATAACACATGGCGATTAACATTTATATACAAGAGGCTAATGCAGCACGATCTAGTAGAGAGAGCAGGTCAGGGAAATGTGGAAGCAGATAAGGTTCCAAGTAAACCAGAAACGGAGATCAAACCCTTAATTAAGAGGACCATTTCCTTCCCTACCCACACACTACGTTATTTCATAATTAGCTGAAGCATGAAATTGAATTAAGATAATTTCGGGGTGGTGGGGAAAAAGCAAAATGCTCACAAAAAAGGAAAGAGGGGGAAAACAACACCCACCGCACCTTCACAACCCAACACCCCGTGATCTCACACATATTCTCTTTTCTGGACTGCTTTGAGTACGGCTTCCCTCCAGCTGTAGCACATCCTGCTGCTTTTATTCCCTTAACTGGGAACACAAAGAGCGATTGACTACAAATGCTCTTTAAGCAGAGACTACTCAAAACACATACACGCTCCCACGTCTGTGTGTAAAAATATAACAGCTTGGAGCTGCTTCACAACCAGCCTGGAGGCTTTTAATGCAGGAAATATTCATCTCCTGCATGGGTAATACAGAAATCTGCCTGTTGGTGGGCTGCCATGCATTTAATACCCCAGCAGGCTAGCAAATGTGGATGCAATAAATACATATTTTTAAAAAACCACAACCCTCTACTCTAGATCGGTGAATCCTTTGGTTATAACGAGATACCCTTTATGCCCACAACAGTTTTCTTTGGGGTTAATGAAGATGCCACATAACTTCTAGTCTTCGGCTATTTTTCATTATTGGCCTCACTCCTTTGGCCAACTCTGCTCCCATTAAGGCCGGACACTTTCTATCAGGAGGGCTCCCGTAACAACTTCACAGCAAGCATTAATTAAACAGGCGACGTTTTCCCTATTATCACACCTCTATTTAAGGAGTAGCTGGACCTCTTATAACCTGGGTTGGGGTGGGAGTGAAGACATTGCAATTCCTCTCTCGTCTTTCCTAAGCACCTACTGTATGTTGACTGAATGCAATTCTCCGCTTCGTAGGAAGGAAACTGCACAAGAAACGACCACTCATCCACCTACTAGTGACTGATTCTTCTAGTGAATTATCTCTTCTACTCATGCTCTTTTCCCATGAAAGGCTTCATGGCCACATCCTGTACAAATCCTGTTGTCCCTTCTGCCATGAGTAAGATGCTTCTCATCCCTATTAGTATGCAGCTGTCATTGTGATTCTAATATATCTTTATATAGATAGATATATGTAAGGCTGTTGTCACGCAGCTCCCATTGGAGGATTTGTAGTCATCACAATCCTGGATTTCAAATGGGGGGGGGGTGGCAAGGGTGGTGGTGAGTGGAGTGAGCAGGGGCGCAGCTTCTTGCGCATGCATTAAGACAGCCAATGTAATGACAGCTGACACAATGCAACACAGACCTTGAGAATGTTAAGTGTAATGGTTCCTGTTCCGAGCTCTCAGAGAGTTCACACTGGAGAGGAGCTTTCGTTTCATTGCCAACCCAACTAGGGCTCTTTAGAGCTGCAAATACTGTTCCTGATCTTTCCCATTTCATTAATTTCAGAGCAACACACACTCATTATTAGCTCGCGAAGTACTGAAATGAACCTTCTAGGTGCACTTTCAACATCTCCGTTCTTCACGCTGTGCAGGCACCATGTTTTGAAGGGAAGAAAGAGCTTATCTGAAAGCATGTGTTCTACCTAGCAATTACTGTCACCTGAGCAAGAAAATGAAGACATCTGCTGGTTGCTAACGTTGCTGCACCCTTCCTGACCTGCTCTAGTGAATCAGTAGTCAGGAGCCTGAAAGTAACGAAGTAATCAAGGCGACTCAGTTCTTTTGTCCGTAACTTTCACCCAAGGCAAGTGAAGCAAGTTACAAAAGCATTATAAAATCCATTCTTACATTTGCCTTCTCAAGGGGAGGGAAATGCCATTTCCCCCTTTTACGAATGTGTAAAAAAAAAAAAAAAGCAACTGGCGTTAAAACAACAACAACACTCTAATGCCTTTCATATTAGTTAGAATTATTGCTACTCATTGGAGTGGAGCCAGGATCTAATACATAAAGCATTACAGATTTACTCAGATCTTGTTTGTGTGCACCCTGTGGCAAAAGAGCATCTCACATTTCATCAACAACATCCACTTATTTACAGTAGCTGTTAGGAGATTTTCTCCATCTTGGCGGAGAATGGCATTTTTGGACATTTCAAAACTACTAGGTAACATTCCAGAGTGTGCTCCAAGGCTCTCCTAGGTCACAGAGAAGATGGAGTGGGAGCTGCTTTCTATTTTGCTTGTCTCCGTGGTGCCCCTCACATGCTTTTTAACAGCAGCTGGGTAAAGCCATTGGAGGGGGTGAGATGTTATCAGCATACTGATAAATCTATATCATCTGACTCAGGTGAAGCTGTGCAGGCACTTGGTGAGCCTTTCCCAATCTGGTACCCTCCAGATGTTTTGGGCAACTCCCATCATCCCAGACCACTGACCATGAAGTATGGGGCTGGTGGTAGTTGGACTGGTTAGGCATTGCTGTGCTAGACCAGTTATGGAGTGCATGGAGGATGAATTATGACCAGACAGAGGCTGTACTCCCCTGGAAAGAACAGATGCATGTGCTTCATCCCCCCTCAGCTACACCACAGCCTCCAGGATGAATTCCTCAAGAACATGGCAGGATAGCCCAGCTGGTTAGTGTGTGGTGCTGATATAGCCAAGGTTGCAGGTTCAATCTCCATACCTCCCGCTGCTGCCATGCACACCTGCATATTCCTACATTGCATGGAGTTGGACATAATAATAATAATAATAATAATAATAATAATAATAATAATAATAATAATAAATTTCATTATTTCATTTCCTTTTTGTTTTTTAAAGTACAAATCTCAAATTGGTTTACAACACAGTAAAACTTCAAATAAAACAACCCAGAATAGAACATATTCAAGCTTCAAGGAAAATATTTTGACATTTTTTTCCCCCGGCCACCATTTATTTATACCCCGCCCATCTGGCTGGGTTTCCCCATCCACTCTGGGCGGCTTCCAACAGACTATTAAAATACAATAATCTATTAAACATTAAAATCTTCCCTAAACAGGGCCGCCTTCAGATGTCTTCTAAAAGTCTGGTAGTTGTTTTCCTCTTTGACATCTGGTGGGAGGGCATTCCACAGGGTGGGTGCCACCACCGAGAAGGCCCTCTGCCTGGTTCCCTGTAACTTGGCTTCTTGCAGCAAGGGAACCGCCAGAAGACCCTCAGCACTGGACCTCAGTGTCTGGGCAGAACAATGGGGGTGGAGACGCTCCTTCAGGTAGATCAGGGGCCAGCAAACTCTTTCAGCAGGGGGCCCTTGGGGGGGGCGGACTAGTTTTTGAAAAAAAATAATAATAAACGAATTCCTATGCCCCACAAATAACCCAGAGATGCATTTTAAATAAAAGCACACATTCTACTCATGTAAAAACACCAGGCAGGCCCCACAAATAACCCAGAGATGCATTTTAAATAAAAGGACATATTCTAACACACTGATTCCCGGATGATCCGTGGGCCGGATTTAGAAGGCGATTGGGCCGGAGCCCGCCCCCGATCCTTAGTTTGCCTACCCATAGACTAGATGATCCTCAGGGTCCCCTTCCAACTCTACGATTCTATCATATAATCTCATCAGGTGACTGGAACCGTTTTTCAGTTAGAGAAGCACTGGAAGTTGAAACTGAAGCAAAAGTTTCAGTAACTATAATCAGTATTAAAGACATATGACCTGGGTAGAGAATAAGCCCGGTGAGTAGTCCACACTAGCACATTTTAAGTGTGGTTTGCTGCCCTGAAAACAAATGTGTTGGAATGCTGTAAAGTGCCAGTGTGGTGTAGTGGTTAAGAGCGGTAGTCTCGTAATCTGGGGAACCAGGTTCGTGTCTCCGCTCCTCCACCTGCAGCTGCTGGGTGACCTTGGGCTAGTCACACTTCTTTGAAGTCTCTCAGCCCCACTCACCTCACAGAGTGTTTGTTGTGGGGGAGGAAGGGAAAGGAGAATGTTAGCCACTTTGAGACTCCTTAAAGGGAGTGAAAGGCGGGGTATCAAATCCAAACTCTTCTTCTTTCTCTACACTTACAAAATTTTATAGCTGTCTTCACCTACAGAGAAATGCAAGCTATCACAGAGGTTACCGATAAACTCTTCCTTGACTTCAGAAGGCTTAGCTGTCAGGACACAAAAGACTTACAGAAGAACAAAGCACACAGGAGGGAGGGGAAATCAATGAGAGATTCACGAGACAGATATCTCTTTTTTTAAAAGTCAGAGGAGCAACAGGAACAGATAACGACAGAAAGCCATTTTTACAAAAGCAATAAAGAATTACGTCTGAAAAAATAAATTGAGGTGGCAACGTAGAGTGAAAGACTCTAACTGGAGATCTGTAGGCATTCAGAAGAAATGGGAAAGGTCACCTCTCCCTCTTTTTAAAAGACTTTTTCGGGAGGGGACTCTAACCGGAGCAGATGCTAACATCAGCAAGTGGTGAAGTAGAAGAGCGAGTTGTCATGCTGCCACAGAATTATGCAAAAAAAAATTCTAACAAAGTGCTTTTATCAGTCTTCAGCTTATACAGTGATACCTCTGGTTATGTACAGTGGTACCTCGGGTTACATACGCTTCAGGTTACTAACCCAGAAATAGTACCTCAGGTTAAGAACTTTGCTTCAGGATGAGAACAGAAATCGTGCTCCGGTGGCGCAGCGGCTAAAGTGGGGCTTCAGGTTAAGAACAGTTTCAGGTTAAGAACGGACCTCCGGAACGAATTAAGTACTTAACCCGAGCTAATGGGGCCTCCCGCTGCCACTGCCGCTGCTGCGCAATTTGTGTTCTCATCCTGAAGCAAAGTTCTTAACCCGAGGTACTATTTCTGGGTTATCGGAGTCTGTAACCTGAAGCATCTGTAACCTGAAGCATCTGTAACCCAAGGTACCACTGTATATCAGTGGCAACTTTACCTTGATGCAGGTAGCATGGCTACATTAGGGTACTGCAATATGATGTATGTGAGGTTTTCCTTAAAGGGGTGGGGGGTGGGGTCTGGCAGCTGCTAATTTTCTTTGCAGCAAATTGAGAGGGGAACAAAGATCACTTTCCATATATACCGACAGCGGTTCTCTATCCCACCCAGACCGCCCCACTGCTGACATGAACACACCTGTGATTGTATGGGAATGAGTACATGCAAACCAGTCTGTAACACAGTTACATGGGAGCAGGGGTGGGGCGGGGAGAACGCTGACCAGTTTGCAAAATCACTACTGACCGACTCAAGTTCTACGTGGGTCATGCTAAATTTCCCTCACACAATCAGAGGGGTCATGTTGCTGACTGTATGCAGGACAACAGGCCTCTACACCAGACAGTTACATAAATCACATAAAAGGAATGGAACTACAAATAAATACGATAGATTCCAGCAAACACTGCTGCCATAGCAACCTAGCCAAATGACAGGAAAGGTGGAAAGAGAGGCCTATCCTTAGCTTCTTCCTTTCCTTCCACACTGAAGAGAGTGAGGTGGCGATGTTTCTGTTTCCCTTTCATCTGCATCCAGAGATGATATATCATATTTGCAATCCAACAGAATTGAGAATTAATAACATCACTAGCGAGACAGACTCCTTATCATTCAAGTGGGGGGGAAAGAAACCTACAGCATTAGCAACTATAAACAGCAAAGCTAGGATAGGGAAGTTTTTCCAACCACATTGTTTCATGCACAACCTTCCAGGGGCCACACACCACTGGGGAGTGGAGTTTGAGGCAAATAAAACCACATGGTGCAACCTTTGAACAGTAAGCTATTTCCCTGCCACTGATGTCAAAGGTTTTGGCACCTCCATCATCCATAAAGGCAAGCAATTAGAATAATAGAATTGTAGAGTTGGAAGAGACCCCGAGGGTCATCTAGTCCAACCGCCTGCAATGCAGGAATCTCAGCTAAATCATACATGGCAGATGGCCATCCAACCTCTGCTTAAAAACCTCCAAGGAAGGACAGATGGGTGGTGACCCATCGTAGAAAACTGTTGCACTGTCAAGCCGCTCTTACTGTCAAGAAAGTAGCACTATCATAGTTCAAGGATATATTTTAGAAGACAGCTGGTGTGAAAGAGGGGTTGCGAAGATCCCTAAGAGTCAGAGGAATAGACCCGGAGGGTCTCAGCCCCTAAGCCTTATGTAAAGGGAATTGGGGTTGCTTGTGCGTAAGTGGCCGCTGCTTTTGGCAATGTTCCCTGGCTAAACTTTTCCCTGGCTGAACAGCAGTTTCTCCGTGGCTGTGTCAGTCACTGGCGGAATCCGTCAGTGGGCGTTTCCTGAACTTCTTCCAACATAAAAGCTGTTTGACACCAAGTCTCCTCCTAGCCTCCCTGCGCAGAGTGGGTGTGGCCAGTGGAGGTCCTGGGCTCTCCCCGCTGGTCTCTGTGGAAGAGTCTTGGAGCCATCTCTCCGACGTCCCTTCCGGTTCTCTTTTCTTCCTGGTGTCACGCTGATCTCCTTCCTCCGATGAAGTGTTCCCTCTGTCCCGGCTGGGCCCTTCTCCTGCATCGCTAGGGAGCCTCACCTCCACTCTTGGCTCCGATGGCAGTTCCCTGACACCTTAGGTTCCCCACCTCTGGCTTAAAAGCACCAACAGGTCCATCACCATGCACAACAACTACAAAGATGGTCTTCTGTCACAATGTTACTTCCCCACTTTCCGTGCTACGGAATGGTCATTTAGTTTATTAGCCCAATTTAGGTTGATAGGTTCCTTACTCTACTACAAGGGCAGCCACCAGGGTGCCCATCAGCAGGGGCAGCCCATGCCATTTTGGCGCCTGAGGTGAACCACAAGATGTCCCACCCACCATCACTAGAGAAGAAGGAGTGAGTGAAGAGATACATCAGGAACAAGGGGAAGCTGAATCAAATCAGCCTTACCTGGTGGCAAAAATTCCGAAATATAAGACAAATAAGTATAAGACAAATAATAAATGTTGGAAATGTACAGAAAAAGAAGGAACATTTTATCATAGGTGGTGGGAATGTAAGAAAGTAAAGAACTTCTGGGAAATGATATATAAGATGATATATATATTCTGGGAAATGATATATATAAGAATGTATATTGAAATATACATTCTTAAAAAAACCAGAAGCATTTTTACTTAGTATTATAGGTCAAGACATTAATAGGCAAGATGTCGAATTGTTCTTATATGCAACAACAGTGGCAAGAGTACTGTTAGCCCAGAAATGGAAGCAAGAAGAAATTCCGACGAAAGAAGAATGGCAGAAGAAATTAATGGACTATGCAGAATTGGACAAAATGACAGGAAAGATTTGAAACCTGCGGGACCAGAGATTTACAGAAGATTGGAAGAAGTATATGAATTATTTGAAGAGCAACTGTAATCAACAAATTACGCTAGTAGGACTACAAGAAGTTTTGTAAGGAGAAATATATGAAGTGTTACAAAATAGAAAAAGATAGAGATATTGGTTATGAGTTGGAAATGTAATAGGGAAAATAAGAAATGCATACTAAGAGATTAGATTAGAAAATTTTCAGACAGGACTGATGGAAGTCAAAAAAATTGAATAAGATGTAAAAGTATGTTTAATTACTGTCGAAAATGGTATGTTTAAAAACTAATAAAAAAGTATATTAAAAAAAATTCTGAAATATAGAACAGTGCCATTTCTAGCAAGAGGAAGAAACTTTACCTTTAAAACACATGCACACAGAACTCCGCCCCCCCTGCAAAAAGCAAAACCCACCACCATGCCTATACCCTTCTCTGTCCATCAATATGAAGTCAAACATCAGCAGGAAATGTGACAAATCTCTAAAAGTACTTGCTTTAGTACTGCCTTAATATCAATTTCAGCACTTTTTAGCTGAACAGATGGAAATAGCCACAAGGTTATAAAAGCCTAGTCAGGGGAAACTGATTGCTATTGCGTGTGGAACGGAATGGGGAGGATGTCAAATTTTCATTCCTTTCCCCCCTCGTTTATGTGAGAGCCCCACGGCAGTAAAAGATTCAGCACCATACGTCAACTAACACAAATCCCTACGGTGTGCTTTGTTATTGCAACACTAAAAGCAGAAGGTTGGGGAGAAAGCTAGCGGCCAGCACGAGCCCAACTGCTATTCAATGGCCGAGCAATGAATAGAATTCTCATCAGAGATCCATATTGCTAAGTAAATGACCAAAAAAGCTAAGAACAAATTAAATATATTCACAGATTCTGCCAATGCCACACTTGTTAAACATGTGCGCCTTGCTTCCTTAACACTGTTCCTTTGCAGGTACAGTACATCTCAGTCGAGATCAATTCAATTTCCGGGTGCTTTGTGAGATCACTGTAGTCCTATTACGCATTGATTTCTTATTTATCATGGCTTCTTCTACCTCATTCATCATTCTGCATCTGATTACCGTATTTTTCACTCGATAACACGCACCTGACCATAACACGCACATAGTTTTTAGAGGAGGAAAACAAGAAAAAAAAACTTCTGAATGAAACAGTGGATGTATCATTTTTGTGCTTCATGCTGTGGCCACAGACATGTGATTTGACAGTGAGTTTGGGGTAGCCCAATGCAAAAATCCTGAGAATCCATGTGGATCTGTGCTTTGTAACCACGTTTTTGCACCATTGTGGCCCCAGGCAACAGTGGGTGCATGATTTTTTTGGTGCAGGCTGTAGCCATGGACATGCTATGTGATCTGATGGTGAATTTGGGGTGACCCAATGCAAAGATCCTGAGGATCCATGTGGATCCATGCTTTGTAACCACGTTTTTGCACCATTGTGGCCCCAGGCAACAGTGGGTGCATGATTTTTTTGGTGCAGGCTGTAGCCATGGACATGCTATGTGATCTGATGGTGAATTTGGGGTGACCCAATGCAAATATCCTGAGGATCCATGTGGATCCATGCTTTGTAACCACGTTTTTGCACCATTGTGGCCCCAGGCAACAGTGGGTGCGTGATTTTTTTGGTACAGGCTGTAGCCATGGACATGCTATGTGATCTGATGGTGAATTTGGGGTGACCCAATGCAAAGATCCTGAGGATCCATGTGGATCCGTGCTTCGTAACCACGTTTTAAGTGGGGAGGGAAGGAAAAACACAGAGGGGACAAGGAGCACGAGAGGGGTGTGCAGAGAAGCAGCTGGCTAACAATGCAGGAGAGAGGTTTAACGGGAGGGAGGAAAGGAAGGCAAAAGTTTTCCACCACCCACCCAAGCCAGCCCTCTCTCTCTCCCACCTGCATTTTCCGGCTGCCTGCGATGCTGGATGCAGTAGCAGCAGAGGAGCACGCAGAGGAGGAGGTGGTGGCTGTCAGCTGTGCTCCTAGCCACCGGAACCTGAGCCGGGTGGGCTGGAGCCTGCTGTTGCGTTTGAGCAACACAGCAACCGAAAACAGTGGGCAGTAAGACCCTGAGGCAGAATGCAGGAAAGCAGCAACCTCCTCTCTTTAGCCTTCCCTCCTCCGCGATCCGATTTTTGCCTGATTTTGTACTCAGGCCAGTCAGCTCCAGGGACCACACATTCGCTCAATAACACACACATACATTTCCCCTTACTTTTTAGGAGAAAAAAATGTGAGTGTTATAGAGAGAAACTATTATACTATTGTACTATTATCCTTGCATTGTCTGGTCAAAAGGCACAACTGGCTGCTAATTCAAAAAGGAGGTACGAGTGAAGCCAAGGGAGAAGATATCAGCTGAGCCAAGGAAGGGGGCATTGCCAACCTCATGGGAACACAGAAAGGGGCCTGATACAGAGTCAGACCATTGGCTCATCTAGTGCAGCATTGTCTAGACTGACTGGCAGCAGCTCTCCGGGGATTTCAGACTGGGATATTCCCAGTCCTACCTGGAGATGCTGGCGACTGAACCTGGGATTATCTGCGTGAAAACCAGATACTTACCACTGAGGTATGGTTCTTCTCTAGACTTGCACTCTCAAACAACAACTTAATCAATATCGAATGAGACAAGTTTTTTTCTTCTTCCTGCACTCCAGTTACAGTGGTACCTCGGGTTAAGTACTTAATTCATTCCGGAGGTTTGTTCTTAACCTGAAACTGTTCTTAACCTGAAGCACCATTTTAGCTAATGGGGCCTCCTGCGGCTGCCGCGCCGCAGGAGCCCGATTTCTGTTCTTATCCTGAAGCAAAGTTCTTAACCTGAATCATTATTTCTGGGTTAGCGGAGTGTGTAACCTGAAGCGTATGTAACCTGAAGTGTATGTAACCTGAGGTACCACTGTATTTGGTGCTAGCTCAGTTTTTTATATGAAATGTATTTCATCCATAACATACAGCTCAGGAGAGCATCTAAGAGCTTGCTCTGACATCATGATAAACCGTGATGGAGCAAGACGGGACCAAATTGCCGTGGGCACCCTCTGCCTCTGGTGTGGCTGGGCAGAAGAGATTAACCACAGCTTGCTGTACTGTCTGAATACAACATGCGGCGGGTTAATGAAAACTATGGTTTATTCTAAAAAAAGCTAAATTAAAGCCACAATCTATGAAGCTGTCTTGTTTTCACTAACCATCATTAAGAATAACCATTGTTTAGATTTTAGATGCAGTGTTAAACTGTGGCTAATGAAAAACAGAAGCATCCGCTTATTTCCTTGAGGCTGTGCCACAAAGGGAGAGAGGAGAGTGTGGCTCTTTCCCGTCGCAATAAACCATGGTTATCATGACATCTGACATCATGACCTAATCGTGTAGGTAGGTAAAGAAGATTCAAATCCAGAGCTAGGATACAATCAAGGGTTGACTTGCAATGCGTATGTATGTATCTAGCTTGGAATATGCCAAAGTATTTTAAGGTGGGTTCATCTGTCCTTGAAAAAGATCTTCTGCTTGTAGTTCAAACTGAGTCTGTTACGAGATGGTGTTGTGCACACTTTGCACCTGTGCAATCAGAGGTGCTCAGAAAGGCAGGTGCTGTTTTGGCGGCTGCTTGCCACATTTTTTCTCCTTGCTAAAACTGACTTGAACTTTTTGAAAAGAGATATGTAATTTACGGAACACCACGAGCTGCTCACATACACCCCAGGGGCAGAGCATGCATCATGTAAATGTGACCTTTGCAAAGAGTAAATCACACAAATCCCGCCGGTGGGAACACAAAAACACTGCCTCGTGAGCAACAAACCACCAAACGATGTGAATATTCACAAAACCAAACCAATTTAAAACAATACTCCGAGCGCAACACAAAGAATAAAGGAAGCTTAAATGTTGGCACAAAGGACATGACCGCAGACCGCTTGTAAATTTATAACGAGCGCACAATACGGAATGGGTTTGGCACTGCAGGGGAAGAGAGAAGAACGGGAGAAAAACAAAAGTCTGATGCAATGGGAGGAACAGACATTTATTTATGTACTGTATAACGTTTCTGCCTTGCATCATGATGTCTGGATCTCCGGAAGCAAATAACACACTGAAAGCATGTGGGTCAGGGGATCATGCCAACCAACCTCGTTCCTGCCGACACTGGCCAGGCCCTTCACTAGCCACACATTTGGTGGAGTGGGAAAGGGCCATACATGGATGCTTTAATTGAGATTCCTGCATTGCAGGGGGTTGGACAAAATGTCCTTTGGGGTCCCTTCCTAAGCTCTACATTTCTATTATTCTATGACACCACTGCTGAATGTACAGCTAACATGGCATGTGACTGGTGTACATTTCAGCAGGTGGGGCTAGTCAATAAACCCCCCACGCGTGCTTTCAACATGCAAGGCTCATTTGAGCCCCTGATATAATGGCTCGAATGAAAATCACCAAGCTTACAAGATAGTGGAGGGGTGGAGACCATAGCTATCAATGTTTCCCTTTTCTTGCGAGGAATCCTATTCAAAATAAGGGAATTCCCTTTTTTTAAAAAAAGGGAAAAGTTGACAGCTATGGTGGGGACAGAGGGATCTGCTTCGTTTTCCTCCTTCAAAGCCTCTAGAAGTTCGTGGCTTTTCTTTCCCTTCGCTGTTACTTCTTTTTTGTTTTTCCTTATTCCTTATTTCTAGGCACCCTTTCTTAACAGCTAATTCATTTCACGCCTCCTGCGGTGTGAGAAGATGCTCACTGCCAGGTGCTGAAAATGCAAGTTATGCTTGTCCTCTGACCCATGGCTTCTGTGCACCCCAAGGAGGCCCCACAAAGAAGCAACTAAGTTATTCAAATTGAAACTGGCAGGAACAAAGAAGGATTCGGAAACTTTTGCGTTTAAGGCAACAGACCTCTGAGTGCCAGGTGCTGGAATGAACAAGCAGGGATGGGCTCTCTCTGTTATGCTCAGGTGTGAACTTCCCCGGGGGGGGGGGTAGACTTGCCTGGCTGCTGCTGAAGACAAACTGCTGTACTAGATGGATCTTTCAACTCATTCCAGAAAACAAACATTTACAGTGGTACCTCGGGTTAAGAACTTAATTTGTTCTAGAGGTCCGTTCTTAACCTGAATCTGTTCTTAACCTGAGGTACCACTTCAGCTAATGGGACTTCCCACTGCCACCACGATTTCTGTTCTCATCCTGAAGCAAAGTTCTTAACCCAAGGTACTATTTCTGGGTTAGCGGAGTCTGTAACCTGAAGTGTCTGTAACCTGAAGCGTCTGTAACCTGAAGTACCACTGTATTCTATTATTTATATACAGTGGAACCTCAACTTAGATATGGCTCGTCTCGCAGGCTTTCCAAGTTGCGTCCATGGCAAACCCAGAAGTAAACACCGGGTTTACCACGATTTGCGCGAAAGCAGCTTCTGCCATCTGCCAAATGAGCACAAGACGCCTCTTCTAGCATCCCATTTCAACCAACGGACGGACCTCCAGAATGGATTATGTCCGTAAGTAGAGGTTCCACTGTAGTGCTAAAGCTCACTGAACCTTAGAGAGAGAGAGAGACCATCAGGAGATAAACGACAAGAAAAACTAACTGAGGTCAAAGACGGAATTTATTTAAATCAGAGGTGAAAACCCCAAGCCACTCTGAGTAAGCCTGGGACGCTCTACGGGTTATGCATCTTGCTGGAGGCTTAAAGGAGAAATGTTAAAGTTCCATTCCGCAATACGTATGTCCTTCATTTGAAGGCAAAGGAGTAGTAGCACTTATTTGGGGCAGCAGGAATCTAATAATACACCAAACACTCTACCTGACCCCCCTTGTGTTGCATTAGTGCAAAGCTGACACCTTCTAAGCCACAATGCTAAACAAGCCCTTTTCAAAGAGATTTCCAAATATTCTCAGTACGATTGCTCTTTTTTTAATTCTCCAAATCTCAGGATAGCTAATTTAAATGGAATGTAAATGTTATTTTTAAGGTTTTATATAGACAATTATTTAGTACACATCCCAAATGCACTTTTTTCCACGGGGCAGTACTCACAGAAATAAGCTGATGTTTTCAGCATAGGGGAAACATGATATCCCAGCAACAGAACCACTATCTTGGGTAAAGACAGTGCTATTTTTCTAGAAAAAGAGGTGCCAGAACGCACCACGAACACCTCCCTTGTTCTCTTATAATGGCAATGATGCCCATCTGAGAGGTGCTAGAATTGAGTTCTAGTGAGTTCCAGCTGGGGGGGGGGGGAAGCTCTGGGTAAAGATGTTGGTACCCATTCTACCAATAAATAACTCTTCCATTACAATGCTTGCTTAAGTCAAGAAAACTGTATCAGACTAAAAAAATTACAGTCCTCCCTCCCACAAATCATTAAATAGACTGTAAATAGAACTGCACATATGTACACTGGAATCAAGCAATGTTTGTCACACCCCATGAAGAGTTATCTTGGCAATAACTTTGATTTTTTTTTTAAAGCTTAAAATCATTACCTGCCTTTTTAGCACTCAAAAGCAGGCAGTAACGTTAAGAGAACTGTAAATTACATTAATCACCCTTCCCAGAAGGATTTCTTAAAGTTGTTTAGCACTGCATGAGTAAATGATCACACATTACTCTGGAAATTATTACGGAGTCTAACCTTTTGTCAATTCATTAATATATCTCTCTCCCCAATTCAAATGGAAATGTATTTCCAGGACAAATCCACCTCACAATATATGGTCTTTGGCACATTTACTTACTTTTGTGATAACAAAGTGGCTGAGGTCAGGCAGCTTGGAGTCTTTTAAAGTTGGCTAATGGACAAAGAGCAAGGTGCAAATTTCCAAAACCAGCCAACTGAATTAGAAAATACACTAAAGATTCATTATCTCAGTGGCTTCAGATCATGCTATGCCTTCTTTTCTGCTGCTGGCCCTAGACAGATATGTCACCCACATGACCTGCAACAAATATATAATTGCACCAGCCTGTTAAGACAATTATGCAATGCATTAGTTGTCTGACTATGCTCCACTGTTCTAGATCTGACTAAAAAAAGGACATTTGTGTTTTACACACCATTCATGTCTCTGAACCTTGTCAGTCTGGGTTTTTGTTCATTACAGAAGGAAGGGTTGACGAAGCGGCAGTCACAGAAATTGGGACTGGGTGTTACAAAAATCAACAAATACCTCACATGTGAAGTTGTGCACATTCAATACAATGCTATGTTTGGCTGTGCCTGAGGTTATTGGTATCTGATGTCGCCTTTATGGCTAATGGTTGAATCTTGTTAACTTCAACTCATTAACTGAAAAGTTATACCTTTTCCTCCGAAATAGATTCCTTTAGCTTCTAATCCAGGGGCAGTCCAAGTGGCGTCCTTCATATGTTCTTATCTTTTAACTCCCTTCATCCATGACCATTACAGGTTGGGGCCAATGGAAGTTAAAGTTCAACAACATATGAAGGCGCCATGTTGGCCAACCCCGTTCTAAAGTCACCTGGTATAAGAGCTCCCATTTACCAAATGACACCATACAAGCATTGCTGGCAAGTGCTAAACTTTCTACTGAGAGATATAGGTTTCACAATCCGGCTAGACCAATGGAAAAAATTATGGAAATGCGACATTAAATTCACAGCATGTTATACAATCAGAGAAAATTTGATGAAAATGATGTACCAATGGTATTTAACTCTGGTAAAATTGGCAAAAAATTATAAATTAAAATCAGACACCTGTTGGAGATGCAAGAAAAAATAGGAACAATGTTTCACATGTGGTGGGAATGCCAACCTATTAAACAATTCTAGAATGAAATATATGAAGAAATCAAAAAGACGTTTAAAATATCTTAGTAAAAAACTGGAGGCATTCCTTTTGGGTATAATTACAAACAATATTCCAGGCAATCAAAGGAAAGTATTCCTCTATGTGACAACAGCTGCCAGGATGCTCATAGCAAAAAACTGGAAAGAGGGTGGGAATCCCATCAATAAAAGAATGGAAAATTAAACTTTGGGAATATATAAATTTGGCAAGATTTACAGCATTCTTAAGGGGACAATTGGACCCAAAATTAGCAAAAGAATGGGACCCAAAATTAGCAAAAGAATGGGACTGAGTACATGAAAAAAAATTGTTCTGGAGTAAGTATATTGCTATTTAATGAATGAAGCTTTGTAGGGTTAAAGAAATTGAAAAAAATGGTGCAAAAGGTATAAAGATAGAGGTAATTTATATTAGACACAACAATTCAGAAAGATTAAAAAAATTTAGGTCTCAAAACAGAGGAAAGAAGTCAATGTGTATGTGTATATGTACATAAAGTTTGTTAAGATGGTATGGTTTTCTTTGTAGGTTTGTTTTTTGTTCTTTTTTGGATTTTATGTTTGTAATTTTTGTTGTAATTTTGCACTGGGGAAAAAAATTAAGTTTCTACTGAGACAATGGTAATATTTGTCCTTAGATACACCTGACACTGGAGAATGAGAACAAACAAAGTCACACATCTGCCACAATTTCTAGTTTGGTCTAGTGGGCAACTTACAGCTGCCAGGAGCAACGCCTCAACGTCTTCCATATGCGCTGCATCAGAAGGATTTTGATGATCACATGGCAGGACAGTTTCAAACCAAGATGTGCTCTCCCAAGCCCACATTCCCAGCACATTTGCACTCCTGCCTCAGCGACTGTTGGGATTTTTGACTACATGCTATCTGATGCAGCTTCCCACAGAAGCAATTAAGGAGTTGGCCGAAGGCCAAGAAGACTGTGCAGAGGGAGTTATTCTGCCTAGAGATATGGGACCTTGGATACAAGTCTTCTATTGGTTGAGGTCTCCACATAGGCATGATGACTCATGACCTTCCTTGTTGGATAGTTGGTTGGTCAGTATGTGGCCTCAGAATTCGTTGGAGTTTGTTCAGTGAGAGACTTAAGATCCGTGTCTATATCCTGTATATAGTAACTTGTGAGTCTGCTGTAAATAATAAACCTATAAGTAACCAAGTTACTGGTAGCAGCGTCTTGTTCCTGCTTCATCCTGCCTGGACAGTCTGCATATGCTCTGCTATATTCAACAGGTTCTGGCTAAGATCCTTCAACAGCGACTTGGCCATGTCCACAGGAAGGAAAAGATGGCAGGATCCCCAAGAAAGTGCTCCACAGGTTACTGGCTCCAGGCACTAGACCCTTTGGCAGACCATCTCTGCATTACAAAGATGTCTGCAAAGGTGTCATGAAGGCTGGCAGCATGAACTGTCATGTGGGAATGCCTTGCAGATAATCACAGTGCCTTGAGACAATCAATCAGGTATTCACAGCAATGACCAGAGGAGCAATGATAACTGGGAGGAGTGCGGAGAGAGACAATGCCATGGTGCTTCTGCAGCAGCACAACCAGACACTTTCATCTGCCCCAACTGCAACAAAGCATGTCTCGCCCACATTGGTCTCTACAACCACAGCAGGCATTGCAACCTTCTGACAGTTTGGCTTCACCCCCAAAGGCGAACTCCTCCATTGTCTCCTGAGACAGAGGCCAACAACATGTTTGGCCTTAAGTTCCTCTAGTTCAAGAACTGAACAAGCTGCCTTCTCAACTTTTAAGGTAAAAGTTTTTGCAGCCAATCTGATGATGGTGCCAGCAGAGCCATATAACTGAGACTTATGGTTTGAAGTGATTCAGGTTCCTTTTTAATTCCATCATCATACATCCGTTCAACTTCAATTCCCATATAGCAAATGTACAGACTTCCCTCCAGCAAGCAGAAAAGAAAGATTCTGCAGGTGACTTTTGTCATATTTCACTCGGCCCATTTCATCTGCTCTGCCTCACGGCAAAATCCATTATTCACTGAACATCTGCCCATAAATATCACTCTCCTTAGTAGGAAAGTACATGAACTCGCATGTATTATTTCATGGCCACTGTCTAGCCTTCAAAAGGGAAAGACTCCATTGATCTATGCAGCCAAAGATCAGGGTTGTTCCAATCATACAGAGCATCTATCTTTTCCAAGCTTCAGTACTTCTCATAAATAATTTTAACACTATAACTGTATTAACTCAGAGTTTTAACGCATACACATTCCAAGAGCAGGAAGCTAAATCCAATTTGGACACATCTTGTACCCCTTCCTTAAATTACAATTACATTACTTATTTTGGTTTGCATAGGTTAACTTACATTTTTTTTTCTAGCATATATATAATTCTGAATACTGCAGGTTTTGGGGGGGAATGAATAGTTGTGTGACAATAACAATTTGACATCTAAGTATCGGGAAAGTGCTCTCTAGGTGGTAGCAAAATGTGCATATTTATTGATTCATGCTTTCTCTTTTCTGAGCTGAGCAACATTAAGGACAGCCTTTCACAAAGTAATTTTCCTTTTGCAGCCCCGATGACTCATGGTGCTTTTGCAATAGTCTATAAATTCACAGGTTAAGCGGGTACTAGGGTGGCACAAAAACAAGTGCACGCAGACAGACTAGATTTAAAGCAAAATCTATGGGACTCAAAACGGGCTTTCTCCAGCAATGTTTCTTCTGAAATTCTGCCATCCAGACCCTAACTCAAAAACACTTGCTTTCAGCCTTCCTTGACTATATATCTCACAGTTACTGGGCAAACCAGTTTTTCAAGCTCCTCATTTTCAGTGGAAGGACCCATCCAAAATGACCACGGTAATCTGCTTTCCTCATCAGCATCCATTGTTAGTTACCAAGCCACATCAAAGTTAAAGCGAAGTTTTGATTACCCGAACAATGTGGCTCTTAACAATGTCAGGTGATGTCATCCAGTCTTAAGCACAGCGATTCCAATTTTGTTTGCTCTCTATTATACAATTTCACATCATAAGTGCTGTTTTACAATTTTTTGGGGGGGATCTTTTTAGAATATTATAAAAAGCTCAGTGACACCTGGAAGGAAAATGCTTATCTGAGTGCACAGAGCGGGCATGCCACAGCCCACCAGGAGATGCCTAAAACAGTCCTGGTCTGATATGGCAGTGGCAGTGGCCACAGATGGCTCAGGAGGCATGCGGTCCAGCTGGCAGCCAGAGATGATGGTGACAACAAGGCTCAAGGAGGAGGAGAAGTCCAGGATGTTGTTTGCAGGCAGCCGATAGGTCCAGGGTTCAGGAGAAGCAAGAAGGTCAGATAGAAGGCTTTCAAGACCATGGACAGATCATTGGTTATGAAGAACTTACTTCCAAAGGAACTCAAGCTCCAAATGAAGCTTCAACCAGCTTCATCCTTTCAAGATCTGGCTGTCCTTCTCAGCCTCTAACCTCCCCCACCCACCGCTGCTGAACCAATAAGCAGGCATGGGGGAGCAGGAGATGGATGAGCTAGGACTTGATTCCTCAGCGGTGAGAGCAGAGAGGCATTCTACTTAGGAGGAGATGCCTATGGGAGTTCAGGGATCTCTGATTCCAGGCCCTCAGCTTCCACGTATTGGAACTTACTTCCTCTGTACAAGCTGGACTCAACTGACTCCTCCCATTCCATGCCCAAGTCATGCCTGCTACTTGGATAATGGGAAGGACCAGCTTCTAGATGTGAGCCTCCCTTTCAAACATGGCATTTCAGGTCAAGAGTTGCCAAAAGAGAAGAAAAAACTTTTTATGTATGCAACAACGGCGGCTAGGGTGCTGCGAGCCCAAAGATGGAAAAGTGAAGAAATACCAACAAAAGAAGAATAGCAAGAAAAATTGATGGCAAAATTAACTGGAAGACTACGAGTTAAGGACAACACAGACTTTAAGAAAGATTGGCAACCATAATGGTACCTCGGGTTAAGAACTTAATTCGTTCTGGAGGTACGTTCTTAACCCGAAACTGTTATTAACCTGAAGCACCACTTTAGCTAATGGGGCCTCCCGCTGCTGCCGCGCCGCCGGAGCACGATTTCTGTTCTCATCCTGAAGCAAAGTTCTTAACCCGAGGTATTATTTCTGGGTTATCGGAGTCTGTAACCTGAAGCGTCTGTAACCTGAAGCATCTGTAACCTGAAGCATCTGTAACCCAAGGTACCACGGTATACTTACAGAAACAATGTAGAAAGATGGCCTCTTTGGCAGGTTTTGATTAAACATTTACCATTATCAAAACAAAAATAGGAATACAACATTGAATTTCAAACAATAAGTAAACAATAATAAATATATTAGATGCCAATTTAAGAATAATAAAATATACAGAAGAAAACTTTTAGTAAAAAACCAGAAGAGGAAGTTGGGAGAAGTTGATTGGGGGGTATTATGAGGATAATATTATTTTTATTTTCTGTTATGTGAATGATGTAAAGGTGGCAAAAATATGTAAAACCTAATAAAAATTATTTTTAAACAAACAAACACACACAGCAGCACTCAGAATATCTGAGTGCTATGATGAAAACAAGGAGCCATATGAGGAATGAATGGCTGGGTAGCAGCTGGAAGCTATATAGGTATCACAGGAAAGAGAAGTAATGTTGAGTTTCGATGCCTATGTAGATCACAACTCCCTTTTCTATGCATCATAAAATGAGTGGACACCTGAAATGAGACAGGCTGCTTAGACAGGTTTCCTAAACAATGTTTATGCAAACAATATGAAAGCAGTCACGATCACAAGCCACAGTACAAAGTGTACCAAGACAGAAGCCCTGTGAGCGAGTAGTTTGTGTGCCTGATACACAGGTAAGTTGCCTAATCTGGATGGGGTTGCACTCCCTCAGAAGGAACAGGTAGACAGATACTCTTGGATCCATCTCCTCAATGGCTAGGAGTGCCTTTTACCAACTCCAACAGGTACGACAACTGCAGCCATTCCTGGACCAGAGCAAGCTGGTCGCTGTGGTTCAGGAATCAGTAACCTCAAAAGGGCCTTCCCTTGGGCATATTCTGAAAGCTGCAGCTAGTGCAGAACACAGCATCCAGGCTGTTGACTGGGACATCCTCCAGACAGCATGTTTTATTGTTTAGTCGTTTAGTCGTGTCCGACTCTTCGTGACCCCATGGACCAGAGCACGCCAGGCACTCCTGTCTTCCACTGCCTCCCACAGTTTGGTCAGACTCATGCTGGTAGCTTTGAGAACACTATCCAACCATCTGGTCCTCTGTCGTCCCCTTCTCCTTGTGATCTTTCCCAACATCAGGGTCTTTTCTCATGAGGTGGCCAAAATACTGGAGCCTCAGCTTCACGATCTGTCCTTCCAGTGAGCACTCAGGGCTGATTTCCTCAAGAATGGATAGGTTTGATCTTCTTGCAGTCAAGAGTCTCCTCCAGCACTATAATTCAAAAGCATCAAATCTTTGGCGATCAGCCTTCTTTATGGTCCAGCTCTCACTTTCATACATCACTACTGGGAAAACCATAGCTTTAACTATACAGACCCCTATTAAGATAACTACACTGGCTGCCAATATGCCACTGGGCTCAGATCAAGCTTTTGCTTTTAGTACTTAAAGCCCTGTGCAACTTGGGTTACCAGAGAGACTGCTTGCTTCATGTGCCCCTGTCCAGTAATTGTGTTCCTCTGATGAGGAACCAAGAGTCCCAAAGAGAAACTGAGCAGGAAGAACAGTCTCTTAGGCATTGTGGACTTCTGAGAAGATGTTTACCGGGAACTTATGTGGGTGCCATAGGAGGTAATGGTGAGCACACTGGCCCCTGGAGACGCCATGCTGGTGACCTACAAAAATGTTATTTTTTAGGCTGGTGTTTTTTACATTCCTGGGAAATTTTGTGGAACACAAACTACTCATCACTGTACGATTCTCCAGACACAGCCAATCTCTAAATAGTGTAAGGACATAACTAAAAGAAGGGTAATCAATAACATAAGCTTTTAGACATTTCAGAAACCTTTAAAGTGATGCCAGATGCCTCTCAGCTGCATCCATTTGTTCCAATGCATGCAGCGTTCGCCACTGATTCAGCTTCAAGGTCAACATGAGAGTGGATCTTGGCCAAAGCAATGCCATTTGCACATTAAACGGTGCGATTCTTTTAGTGGAAAATTAAAGCAGCTGTAGCAGCTACTGTTGAATGTGCCATGAACATCAGAATGTGGGCCAGATTTTAATATCCAAAATTATTAATGTTAATCGGTCGTGTGTGTGATATATATATATATATATCCAGTTCTGAGAATCCATTAAAATTTTTAAAAGCCTAACATTCTCCCACCCCTGTGAAGGTTTAACAAGTTCCAGATAAGGATATTACAGAATCAGTGGAACAAATCCCCTAATTAAAACTTGACTTCTGCCAAGTTCATAAGAATATTGTGCGAAATATCACATGATGTAACTAAAATGAGCAAACTGGCTGCTGCCTACTATCTCATGACCTATTTTCAATGTGACGCTCAGAGTAATGTCTAAGAATGCTTAGAGGTTCTTAGAATAAGACTCTTATGCAGAAGTCATTACTCTGAAATGTTAAAAAATAATAATCACGTGTGCTATATTCTTAGAAAAATCTCATTGTTGAGAGTCAGAAACAATGCCAAACATCTTTTATTTACTGGCATTATTTAGTGTCAGGGAACAACAAATTCTGAAACGTGATTTATTGAGGAAAGCAAGGATTTCACAGTTTGAAAAGAATTGGTCACATGGCTGCAAAATTCTCAACTGCATTCTGCTCAGACTGATAATTTTGGAGCCACTCCTCACTTTTAAATAAAACAGATTGTGTTGGATGCTGAGTTGTGCTCAGCAGTGGTCTGCTGGCAACGGAGAAAGAGGATGGCAATTATTTCTGCTCAGTCCCTCTTCTCCATGCAACAAGTGCTGCTCTCTTAAGGACTGCTCCCCACATTAAATGGGGGCGCCCTTTGCGGGGTCATACGCAGCCCCCTGGACCCTATGTGGCACCATTAGCACAGGCTTGGCTTCACCTTCCCCAGGTGGGATACCTGGAGATCTCCACCTACCTCAGCCAGCTGCCCAATCCCACCTGGGGAGGCGTTGCCAAGGTGAACAGGCCAGGTAGGGCAAGGGACTACCTGCCCACACAATAGGGGTCGTCATTGCTCTCCCCTGCAACAGCGGCGTAACTGGGCGGGCTCTCTCTGCTTGAACATATGTTCTCCAGAGCCAGCCAGCCCCCGCCCCCACACTGGAAAACCCTGATGTTCCCCAGATCCCTGGCGGGGGACTGGAAGGGATAAACGCCCAATGCCTGAGCCGACGTCTACCCACATCTGAAACATAATAAAGTTGTGGCCAATTTTAATCCCATAGCACGTTGTCTTGAGTCGTTATTCCACACGGGGGCTGCCCAGGGTTTGGGGGACTCCGCCTGTCCACACAAAAGCTTCTTGGGGGGGACTCCCGCCCACACCCAGAACAGTCTGGGAGGTGCAGGGGTCGTGGGCTAAGGACTGGGGAACTCACAAAAATCAACATCCCTCACTCTTCCTTCAGACTCTGTGGGATCCTGGCTGCCAGCACAAATGAAAGAAGTTCTTCCATGAGGGCAATAGCAAGTCTGGATCTAACCCATGGGCTTCTTTAAAAATGTAGAAATGCTTCAAGAGCTCACAAAGCAACAGGGTTGCCTGGGCAAGAAACATCCAGCCGCTATATCTATAAATCATGAGATTCTTGCCATTATACACAAACATACACATACAAAAGTAGCATTTCAACAACAGGCCCGAGAGTTCAAGACCTGTTGCTTTCTCTGGTGTCCTTTTGCTAGAACAAAGTAAACACCCACTTTGAGGTGTGTGGTTTTTTCAGTATCATTTTTTATTATTTTTTTCAAGCATTTTCACAATAATCTCTATACCAAATAACTGCATTGTTTCATAAATTGACTTCCCAACCCCACCTCCACAGTGTTTTTACTCAAACATTTTCTTTTTTCTTTTTTGAAATATTTTTTATTGGATTGCACAGGTATAGAATTATAACAATACAAAATACATATCCATATTTAGAGATTTCTCCGAATCTCTGGACTTACCACCTTCCCCTCCATTGGTCCTATTGTCAACCTTTTCAACTGCATCTTACTCAATAATCCATATTTTATGTCTCTCCATTTTGTCCATAATATTTGCTACATTACTAGTGTTAATCCAATCCTGCTAATGTTTTCATCTGCTTACAGTGGTCTCCCAGGTAAATTATAAATTTTCCCCATTCTTTGTTAACGTTTTAGTCTTCTTGGTTCCTGAGCTTTCCGGTCAATTTTGCCATTTCGGCATACTCCTACAACTTAGTTTGCCATTCCTCTCTGGTAGAGACATTGTCTTCTTTCCATCTCTGGTCTAGTAACATCCATGTGGCTATCTACTCAAACATTTTCTACTGCATTATATCTTATAATATATATATAAAAAATTATATTTTAATATTTTGTTGGAAGTCGCCCAGAGTGGCTGGAGAAACCCAGCCAGATGGGCGGGGTATGTATGAATGAATGAATGAATGAATGAATGAATAAATAAATAAATAAATAAATAATCTATTACCATTTTTTCACTTTGGATAAAAGAGTGCAAAACAGCTCAGCCATCCTGCACTTCAGAAAAACTGGAATTGTATTTTGGTGGGGAGGGACGGGGACGTAATAGGTGATGAAATTATTAAACAAGAACAACAAAATGGATGCTGAATCAAGCTCCTACTTTCCAAAAAACCTTCAACTAGTCTATCAATATTTAAAAGAAAGTTCTGAGGAATATGATGTCACAATAATCCTCTTAAGCAGCAGCCTTTAAATTGCCTGTATAATGCCAAAAGAAGATTTTAAAAAATGTAAACATAGCTGACACAGACTGATGGGGCCGAGTATTTTAATATTAAACGGCCTGTCTCAAGCATCACACTGTAGCTGTAGGTTTCCATGATGCAAACCATGCCCCTCTGCGGTTCATAAAACATTCAGCGAACAAGTCACCGCAGTTGCAAGGACCAGACTGATCGTAACATGTTAGTGTTATCAGCAAAGCAGCTAGGTTCATCCAAACATTCTATGGATGAACCTTGTATAACGTTTCCACTAAAGCTGATCCGAAACAGGTTCCCTTGCTTCAACTCACATAAATTGTTTACATGGGGCCTCAATGATCCAGAAACAAATTGGCCACAAGTTGTGTTGGCAAGTGGACAGAAAAATAGGAAAGACAAAGGGGTTTTCAGACAACACGCCAATACTCAGCCAGGCAGATTGGAATTACTGTTCAAGTCAATGATTCAGTGTACCACCCCATATTTTTCTGTCCTAGACCTTATTGAGCCACCGATGTCATATGCAGGCAGTGGCTCCTAGGTGCTCCTGACTTTTAGACACAACCTTATCTCCTTTGATGCTACATCCATCCCATCTCAACAAACTGGTGATAAAATACATTCTCCCCCTCTTACCAAAAAAAATTGCAAACAGAGTAAACACTGTAAACAAATTCCTGCATATTCCATGTCAAGATCAAAGGTTGAGTTTCCTGTTAGAATCCCTTTGGACTGCTTGTTAATTAAAATAAAGCAAGCTTAAACATGCCAAAGCATTTTGAACAGTCCAACTTTGTAAAAAAATTTAAAGCAACAACAACAATAAAAGTAACGGGTTTAATTTCGAATTCTGCCTGCAACGTGCAAATGCTGTGTGACAGCCTGATCAATGTTGGCAGAATTTAATTCCAAGAGATACAGGAACATAATTATGCACAAGATCCTGTACTTTGTGTAAATCAAGGCGATTAGGTGACTGGCAACAGATTGCAATGCGAATGTAGTGAATGCGTAGGAGTCCTCAAGGCTCACAGACTCATGAATTATGATGATACATTAAGCTATGACAGACTGTTCAGCAGAGATTTGTTTAATGGCCAGAGTTTAAGCTTCAAGGACTTCACATACACCAGTGTCCTTACTGGGATGTTTCCTCTGCTTTCAGAGACAACCTTGGCTGAGTAACTTTTAGGGTTTGTTTATAAAGCACGTAAGTTTGCTGATCAACTCCACATATTGAAGCAGAATGGAGGGCTGTTTCAACACGTTACGCAGGAGCAAATCTAAGGGGGCCAACATTGCAGCCTGGCTGGAATAGGGATGGCCTATACCATAATATTAATTTTCTTATTTGTACCCCACCCATCTGACTGGGTTGCTCCAGCCACTCTGGGAGGCTTCCAAGAAATATAAAAACATAAAAAGGTAAAGGTAAAGGACCCCTGACAGTTAAGTCCAGTCGCAAACAACTCTGGGGTTGCGGCGCTCATCTCACTTTACTGGCCGAGGTAGCCGGCGTTTGTCCACAGACATGTGGCCAGCATGACTATGCCGCTTTTGGTGAAACCAGAGCAGCGCATGGAAACGCCATTTACCTTCACCCCGGAGCGGTACCTATTTATCTACTTGCAATTTTTGGTGTGCTTTTGAACTACTAAGTTGGCAGGAGCTGGGACTGAGCAACATGAGCTCACCCTGTAGCAGGGATTCGAATCGCTGACCTTCTGATCAGCAAGCCCAAGAGGCTCAGTGGACTAACGTCCTAAGGAAAACAGGGACGTTTTAGGATCAAATCAGAAACTGGGATGGCTTCTCTAAATCCATGACTGGAAAATAGGGACATTTAGAGGGTCTTACAATGTGCATGCTTAAAGAGCCCAGGTCCTCTATATTATATGATGCCTTCTTGTGTTAAAACATAATTATTGCAAATATAGAAGAACCTGATATTGCTGTAATAGTTTTTGCAAAGTATTGGGAAATACAGCTAAGACTTACGTAATAGTACTGGATTAGTAAAACCTTGGAGCAACATAATTTAGTAAAATTATCAGCATATCAGAAACCTGGCATCAAATTTAGAGAAGTGGAAGCAAGCAACAGAAATTTATGATAGGCTTTCTGTAAGTTTCCTTTCTTTTGCAAGAAATTTCCCCTAATGCCACAATTTTTGTTTATTTTCTTAATCAGTATCAGCACTTTTCTGTATACTAATATATGTTTTTTCATAAATTTGTTGTTGTTGTTGTAGAACTATATGTGTGTGTGTGTGTGAGAGTGTGTGTGTGTGTGTGTGTGTGTGTGTGTGTGGTGTTGTTGTTGTTTTGTATTTTAATACTGTAAACTGCTCTGTAATCCTCAGATGAAGGGCAATATATGGATTTAGTAAATAAAATAAATAACCAACTACATTGCAAAATTCAGAGAAGTGCAAATTTTGAAAGACCGCTGTGCTCCAGTTTCCATAGCAGCACTGGGAAGAGCAAATTAGGAAGGATTCCCCCACCCTTGCTCCACTAATTGGCAATTTGTATTGTGGCCGAAGTTGGTAAATTTCAAATTAACTAATTTGTTTTTGCCAAATGAAACAAACAAACAAAAAAACCCTCTGCCACTTAATTAGCCAATACTTGTATAGAGTCAGGTGGGAAATTATTTTTAATTATCCTTTCAATTTCACTAGCAACCTTTCCCTAAATATCTTGTGCTTTGCTTGCTTAAAAAAAAAAAAGTCCTGCCAAATGTGAGGGGAAATCTGCTTTATCACAAGTTCATGTGCAACATTACTTCTGATTATTTTTACAGATGTTATTTAACAGATGCAAACATTATCTTCAAACCTATTTTGTATTGATTTACCTTCCTATTAACACAGGTAGATGATGCAGTAAAAAAAATTAATTCAGACCAGCTGTTTTCTGTATATTAGAGACCCTGTCATTCTTTTTCAGACAATCTTGGGTGCTTCCTGCTGAGTCGCCAATAAGAGATGATGTTTCAGACAATAAACCTTTTAGTACTACTTCTGCTAATTATTAAAGATTCAAAATCTGGCGAGGAATTTTCAGCATTCTCCTTTACCACAGGAAAAACTTCTTAGCTACTGAACATAGCCAAAGGCCTATTGAACATGGCCAGATTTACTTCTGAGTAAACATTGATAGGATTGTGCTGCTAATTGGAACTCTTGAAATTATTGAAGGTTTTTATTTCTAATTTTGTCCCTCATTAGTTATAAAGGCACAAAACTAAGTGTTAAATGCTACACACATTAGGACTTAACTCTGAGTAAACATGGATCATGGTCCATATTTAACTCTGAGTAAACATGGTCTGCAAATCTGGTTATGGCACAGTTTTTTCAGCTTCCCCGTGGGAATGGCACATTTATCACTGCTAGTATAGCACAGATACAGAAGGAATTCAAGGTTTCTGACAAAGCAAAGCTTCCAGCAATACACTAACATAGGACAATAGCTGAGTTGGTTAAAGCGTGGTGTTGCTAATGCCAGGTTTGTAGGTTTGATCCCTACATGGGATAGCTGCATATTCCTGCATTGCAGGGGGTTGGACTAGTCCAGGGTTTCCCAAACTTGCGGCTCCAGTTGTTTGGGGACTACAATCCCCATGATACTTGACCACTGGTAGAGGATGATGGGAGTTGTAGTCCAAGTTGGGGACTACAATCCCCATCATGCTTAACCACTGGTAGAGGATGATGGGAGTTGTAGTCCAAAAACAGCTGGAGACTCAAGTTTGGGAAACTCTACAAGTCTATGATTCTATGACAAGACTACTGGAAACCTGGCGAACATACAACTGCACAAGTGTAGTTTGCAAAGCACCAGTGTTGGAGCAGAGCATAAACAGCATCAGGGACAAAGCAGCAGACATCCAGAGAAGGAGCTGGCATGTGATAGTCCGAAAATGAGAAGCTCTGTTGGAAATAATGAATGCAAGATGGTATCTGCCTTGTGTGTCTCCCAGGCACAGGCTGTGCACACATACCCATTTGCTCTGCATTCAGTGCACTCCCATCACTGGTGTGGAAAGCAGTGAGAGACATTACATTAGCCACAATCCATGACTACCCTGTGGTCTCTTGTGAAATAATGCATTTCCCCCTAAACCAGCTTTGATCCGAGGTGATAAAAACCTCCCAGCTTAGCTGCATTTTGATACAGCAATGGTAACACACATATAGATGGTATGCAGCTACTGAATTTAGGATTATACTGAGCAATAGTATATATGCTAAGACTAAGTGATCACTTAGGTGATGCATCTGCAGATGTACCAAAGATTAGCAGGAATAGACAGGGCATTTGGGAGCTTCTGATAGCAGGCGTGTGAAATAGCTCTGATGTAGCAAGGCAATTCTTATGTCTTAAACAGCACAAACTGTATTAAGGATGCACCCAAATGATGGTAAACACAATTGAGCTACAGTCAAGCTGTCAAAAATATATACTGCCCCCAGTAGCATCACTGGAAACCACTTAAACGGACCTCACAGTGTTACAGCCCTCGGTATCACAAACTAACACACCTCTGAAGGATGAATTCACTGGTTTCACTTTGTTGGCAACAAGGAATGATAGCACAGGGGGTGTTGAAATTCCCAGATGCATTTAAAAGGAGTGGGATAAAGGAATCAGTAGTTTATGACTCAGTTTTGTAGCATGAGAATTCTAGTCGCACCACACCAAAACCCAGATGAGCAGAAAAATAAATAAATATTGGCTTTGCCTTATCCTCTATTGTAATGTCACAGAGAAAACAGACAAACAGAAAACTCATGAAGAGAGTCTTGAGCAGTAGAAATGGCTATCAGGACCAGTCATGTCTAGTAATGGTGAAGAATTTGCCAGCACTTGAATAGGCAAGGAAATGCTACTCTAACCTTGGGGGAAATGAGAGGGGACAGAAAAGGATCACAGATTTATTAAGTGGTGAACACCAAAAAAGCAACAATCAGCTTGAGAAATGGATTGCAAGAACAGCACATCAACAAATGCCAACAGTCCCAATCATGCAGCCTCAGCTCAGTGTGTGTATATATATGCAGGAAATGGGCTGTTTCAAAACTGAGAGTTAAGTAACATGGTGTTCCAAAGATTCCTTGTTTAAAACAGAATTCTGTGATTTCCCCCCACCCCGGTGGAGAGGATGTTATAAAGGTAAAGGGACCCCTGACCATTAGGTCCAGTCGTGACCGACTCTGGAGTTGCGGTACTCATCTCGCTTTATTGGTCAAGGGAGCCGGTGTACAGCTTCCGGGTCATGTGGCCAGCATGACTGAGCCGCTTCTGGCGAACCAAAGCAGCTCACGGAAACGCCATTTACCTTCCCGCCAGAACGGTACCTATTTATCTACTTGCACTCTGATGTGCTTTTGAACTGCTAGGTGGGCAGGAACTGGGACCGAGCAACGGGAGCTCACCCAGTCCTGGGGATTTAAACTGCCGACCTTCTGATCGGCAACTCCTAGGCTCTGTGGTTTAACCCAAAGCGCCACCCACAGCGCCACCTGCGTCGGAGAGGATGTTATATTTGTTGCAAATTATACAAAACTGCATGGACGACTCCCTAAATGTTTCCCAAGTTTTCATTTGCAACTTTGCCATTTATCTCGCTGGTACATTCTCACTCGTTACACTCTTCACATGTATATAAGATGAAATGGATAGGCAGAGATCCGGTCAAAGTGAAGCACTCGCTGAGTTCCAGAGCTGAACAGCCATTCAACTTTTCCAGCAAAATCAAGGGAAAGGGAACTGCTCGGCCTTGGATGAATCATCCCCTACTATGTCCCTGTCTTTGCAAGATGCATATAACAAGACACTGGGAATGGCTACAGATTTCATCGTCATCTCTTGCGCACAGCAATTTTCACATTTCAGTTATGATTCAGACACATAGGTGGCTCACAAAAGTGCTGCAACATGTTTAACAAACTACCCCAACTTCAAAGACATCTGACAGCTGAATTATCTCCTTTGGGTCAGCTCAAATCAATTTGTCCCTGCCTTTCAGACCCAAAGAAGGGAATTTCATTTGTAGAATGTGCGTCTAACTTTCTTTACTTAAATTTTCAGTGTAAATAAAATCCAAGCACTGTTTTTCCCCCTGTTGTTGCTCTTGCTGTTCTTATTAGAGTGACTGGAATCAGAGTATTCTAGGAGGTTTTAAAAGGCTTTCTTCAAACCACGTTAAAATGTGCAACAAACCTCACCATTTCTCAGCCCCCTTCACCATCTTTCTATGGTGCACATGCTCACATCCTGCCCCTCTGTCTTTCTCATATATATATATATATATATATATATATATATATATATATATGCAGGTTTTGGTGTCCTCGGGTGTCTTCCCGTGTAAAAGTTGGGGTGTCTAGGCGACGTTTCGACGAGGTCTCACTCGTCATCTTCAGGCTGGTGCTTTCGGCTTCTTGTTACTGGAACAGAGCAGGATCTCAGTGTTTGAGTTCCTATAAATACTGTTGAGGGGGTGTGGTGTATAGCCTCCAATGTTCTGGGCAGAGAGGAAGTTCCCAGGCTAGTGTGCCTTTTCTTCTTTTGTTCCTTAATTACTTGAGGGATATCTTGAGTGATTTCTTGAGTGATATCCTGAGTACCACTTAGGTGGGTCATTAGGTGTGGATTAGTTGCTAAAGTCTTTGTGTCTTGACCTCTTGAACTTTGTGAAAAGAGGTCAAGACACAAAGACTTTAGCAACTAATCCACACCTAATGACCCACCTAAGTGGTACTCAGGATATCACTCAAGAAATCACTCAAGATATCCCTCAAGTAATTAAGGAACAAAAGAAGAAAAGGCACACTAGCCTGGGAACTTCCTCTCTGCCCAGAACATTGGAGGCTATACACCACACCCCCTCAACAGTATTTATAGGAACTCAAACACTGAGATCCTGCTCTGTTCCAGTAACAAGAAGCCGAAAGCACCAGCCTGAAGATGACGAGTGAGACCTCGTCGAAACGTCGCCTAGACACCCCAACTTTTACACGGGAAGACACCCGAGGACACCAAAACCTGCATTCCTGTACCCGTGAAAATCTACGAAAGCATATATATATATATATATATATAAATTTTTGAGTCAGGCCACTGGTTCCCAAACTTTTTCAGGCCACTGCCCTCTTGATTCCATAAACCCATCCCCAGTGGCCTACCCTATAAAAAAAATTATTCAGAATGGCAATTTACACAACCCACTAAAGAAGATAATAACACTATGTGATGAGAATTAATTGCACATTTATTCAAAATCCAACTAAAGCTATTTAATCAATTGATGTACTTGATCCAGTGATACCAGCTTTTCACAGTCTCATAGTCATTTACACCTCTGCTATCCCTTTCCTCTTAATACCCCAACTAGGTATTCCCACTGCCCCACCCAGGGGGTGGTACCACCCATTTTGGGAACCACTTATCTAGGCTATAAACATATTCCACAGTCTTCACATATTGTGCTAATTTAAAACATAGCTTCCAAGTGCCAATCCATACCTTTGCTTGGTCTTTCAGCTCAAATACCCTTCTCTGCAGCTGAGCAAAGATTTTCCTTCTTAATTTACTTCATTAACTAACAGCTTTAGTTGCACAAAACAGGCTGTCAAACTTCCTTTCGCTGAAATTGTAGTGACTGTTCCTTCCATTGAAATAAATCTCGTACAAATGAACAAGGGTACGAAAAGGGCAAAGGCTATGTCGACTACTGTCTCTGCTACATCCTTGTTCTTTATCAGACCAAATCCAGATTAGCATCTCCCCCTGTGTGAGTGACAGCTCAGTGAAGACACTATTCATCATTTGCCACATACGGTAATTATAGACTCTCTTCAGGCTTTTGATCAGCTTTACTTCTTTTTTTAAGAAAAAAAGAAGTAATGATGTAAGCTACACTGAGTCATCCGACAGTCCTGAGAAACTCATTTACATTTTCTGAGCAAGCTACTAGCTACAACTCTACCCCAGTCTTGCTCTTTTGACAGCTTTTTCCGGTGTCGAAGAAATAAGCTATAATCAGGTTGGCTAATGAAAGTGTAATGATCTTGGGAGATCTTTCAGCTTTCCCTATGGAAGATGAAAAACAAAACAATAATAAACAATTCACATGCCCCACAATGCAATCTGAATTTGACAGTTTGAAAATTGCATCTTGTGTCAGCATTAAAATTGCCCCTCTCTGCTTAACAAAACCTGCAGCCCCATTGCTGCTCCATATCTAAATGCTGCGGAATGAAGTTCTACCACCTAGAATTTGTTTGCTCGCTACGTTTCGTGTCTTCTTACACTGCCTCACATCGGGTCAAAATGGATTTGCACATCACAAGAGCACATTTTTACGGATCTGCAGGGTGGATATGCTAACTCTTTTTGTGGCTGCCTTTTTACGCTTTTCAAAGATAGGCAACAGGCCATAGGAACAACCCTGCCTAGGACCCTGGGGAGCCACAGCCAACCAGAATAGACAGAATGGAGCTAGATGGACCAATGATCTGACTCCGTTTAAGGCAGCTTCCAAAGAGTATTCTACAAGGCAGCAAGCTATTCATCCTATAGAAAAGCTCCTTTAATAGTTATCCCTGCTTGGAACCACAGGATTCCCCATTCCCATTGTTTCCTACATGCTGCAGTTTCTGTTCTCATCTTAGTACAGTGGCACCTCGGATTACAGACACTTCAATAGTAGCTCGGGTTAAGAACTTTGCTTCTGAATGAGAACAGAAATTGTGCAGCAGCAGCAGCATGGCGGCAGCAGGAGGCCCCATTAGCTAAAGTGGTAGGGATGTAAATATGTACAATTTTTTCTGGTAAAGGGAGTTGAAGGAGATAACAGAAATCACTAGGTTGAAGCTGACTGAAAGTCCATAAGTAGCACTATTATCAATTTACAATGGGGTGAAAGTTTCACAGGCTATGAAGAACTTGCTCACAAATTTATTGACAGCTGCACGAACTGTTATAGCTAGGAAGTGGAAGGGGCAAGCAGAATATAAAATGAAAGAGTGGTATAAAGAGGTGTGGGGTATAGCTATTAATGATAAATTAACATGTGCCATTAAGGTAAGACAAGGTCAGCGGTTCGAATCCCCGTGACGGGGTGAGATCCCGTTGCTTGTTCCCTGCTCCTGCCAACCTAGCAGTTCGAAAGCACGTCAAAGTGCAAGTAGATAAATAGGTACTGCTCCAGCGGGAAGGTAAACGGTGTTTCTGTGCGCTGCTCTGGTTCGCCAGAAGCGGCTTAGTCATGCTGGCCACATGACCCGGAAGCTGTACGCTGGCTCCCTCGGCCAATAAAGTGAGATGAGCACAGCAACCCCAGAGTCGGCCATGACTGGACCAAATGGTCAGGAGTCCCTTTACCCTTAACTTTAAGCTTTCACAGATCATGACCCAATAAATCTGCTAGCCTTTAAGGTGCCACAGGAATGTTTCTTATTTTCGTCCATCTATGTTGCCCCCAAATTTTTTGTAAACTTCTTCATCCCATATAGGTCATTGTGTTTTCAGTCTGCTTCCGATGACTATTTCTGCCCAGCGTCAGGGGTCCCTTTACCTTAAGGTAAGACAGGGAATATGCAGGAGAAATGGTTTTGAGGAGATATGGAAGGTGTTTGTACTGTTAAAATGGAAAGGGATCAAAACCATCGCAAGAGGTGTTGAAATATTGGGAGGTTGAATAGTTATAATGGAATGGCCTCGGTGGTGGGGTGCACATTTTTATTCTTGTTTATTTATTATTATTACTTTGTCCAAATAAAAATAAAAAAGAATGTCTAAAATGTAAATAAATGTGAAAGAAAGAAAGAAAGAAAGAAAGAAAGAAAGAAAGAAAGAAAGATGCTAATGCTGATAAGCCTGCTTATCCTCCAAGGTGTGGGATTTTCAAAATGCCTCGGAAGACTATTTTACCACATGAAGTCACCCTGTGGAAAACTGTCCCTAACTGGAACAGAGCAGTGGTCACACAACACAAACAGCTCCCTGAGTAAAAACCCAAGAACCAGGCTGGCCAAGCTGCTTATTCCCACAGGTTGCCCGAACACAGCTCTCTGCCTGATGTAGCAGAAGAAAACACAGGGGGCTTCCTTCACTCCCCAAACCAGAACCGTCAAAGGTATTTAATGGCTCATTTGCCAGCAAGTGAATTATCCCCACGCCATTGTGCACAGATGTTTAATGCAATCAAGGCAGCGAGAGAGCATGTGCCCTGGGACCCCTGAAACCGTATTTCAATGGACATCCATTCCAGCGAAGGAAAATGCTACCTTTTAATTGACATTTATTGTTTCCTTAGCGGCTGTGCTGTTTACAAAATGAAGGTCTCTCTCCTTATGAGCAGTGCATAGGAGCCCTGAGACAATTATACGGACAAATCGTTTTTGCTGGCGAATGCACTCTCGAAATAAGATCCGCTGTCAACAGATCATTAAAAGGAATAGACAATCCCCCTCCAGTTCCTTAACATTCCAATTTTCAGCATGCCGCAATACATCATTACTGTATGTTTCCTTAGCAGCACTCCCAATGACCGGTTATGATAGCCTGGTACAATTTATATGAAAACTGACAAAGCATGCCCATGTACTACATGAATGGCCATTTAAAGATGAGCACATGGGCCATTATTCTCGCACAGTGCTCAACTACTCATTGATGCCTGCCTAGAGATTCATCACTAAGGAAGAGAACATATGCAGAGTTTGTGTGGAAATGGTTAAAGGTGAGGGGCGAAATGAGCAAAGCTCGAGTCAGAAATGTACTGGATGGAAATACGTACCTTTGGTTGAGAAACTAACAGGTGAGAGCAGCAAAGGGCAAACACAATCTATATTCCTTTTATAATATATAGTGAATGTTTATTAAATACATGAATCCAGCACTGATGGGAATATGTGGCGTGATCTCTTAGAGTAATCAAATGAAACTTTTAACACATGGCATGATAAAAGTGTGCAATTTTATCACAAGAAGTTATTTGTTGTTTACTGTTGTAACAACTGTTTTCTCAAAATTTATCTTCTGTACCATGAAAATAAACAAAAACTCTCTCTATATATATATAAAGGGGCTCTTTACACACACACACACACACACACACACACACACACACACTAAAGGACCCCTGGATGGTTAAGTCCACTCAAAGGCACCCTGGGGTTGTGGTGCTCATCTCGCTTTCAAGCTGAGGGAGCCGGCATTAGTCCACAGATAGCTTTCCAGGTCATGTGGCCAGTATGACTAAACCACTTCTGGAGCAATGGAACACTGTGACAGAAACCAGAGCGCATAGAAACGCCGTTTACCTGCCCATTACAGCGGTACCTACTTATCTACTCGTGCTGGTATGCTTTGAAACTGCTAGGTTGGCAGGAGCTGGGACAGAGCAATGGGAGCTCATCCCATCGTGGGGATTTGAACCACCAACTTTCCAATCGGCAAGCTCAAGAGGCTCAGTGGTTTAGACCACAGTGCCACCCATGCCCCTTCTATATATAGAGAGGGGAAGGGAGAGGGAGAGGGAGAGGGAGAGGGAGAGGGAGAGGGAGAGGGAGAGGGAGAGGGAGAGGGAGAGGGAGAGAGAGAGAGAGAGAGAGAGAGAGAGAGAGAGAGAGAGAGAGAGAGAGAGAGAAGAGAGAAATGCACTGCATGGCAGCATTCAACGGCACTGATAATATCAATTCTCAGTCTCCTGGTTGAGGACCAGTGCTAGCTCATGCACTGAGCGGCTACTGCTATCCATGCACTGAGGCATGGAAACTAGGCTTCAACCCCACCGCCCTGCTTTGCATATAATCTTTTAATGAGAAATGGAGCTTTCATGTTTAAAACGGATTACTGGCTCCCGTATCATGTCGCACCATACAGAACCTAGGAGTGCAAGCCATCTATAAACCAATCCAATGATTGTACGCCAGTTAGAAATGGCTTCCCCTAAAAAAAATCTCCCCAGTGACTCTGCTGGTTCACTGGAGCCTGCACATTTACTGGTTAAATGGAGATACCTCACCCTCTAATCACCTTTTCTCTTCTAGCGTTGAATGTTAAGCTGGAGGCAAGCAAAAGCAGCTCACGAGAGAAGGAACTCTCTTTCAGCATTCATAAGCAGAGATGAAAGAGATAGTTGGGGATTATTAAAGCTAAAAGCTTCAGACCATCACCCTATCAGAAGAACCCAGATGCAGCTTTACCATCCTTGATGCAGCAGAAAAGGAAATGGGGAAGCTCTAGGCCATGAAATGGAGCTATTGATAGTCCCCCTCCCCCCCAAAAAAATCATTTAAAGTTAATTTAGTGCTTGATAAAAAGGTATTAACTGAGCCCCGGGAAATGAAACCTTCAGCGTATTCACAGAAAAGGTAGAGCCCGAGAGAAGTAGCAGCAACTCAACAGGAGCCTCTGATGGAACAGTTTTTGCAATAATTTATCAGGGCTGCAAATGTCCATTTGCAGTTTCAGTGCTTGATTTCAGCATGACAACCTAAAGGCCATTTTGAAAATGAGAGAGGTGTTTTTGTTTTTTTAATCATTATAGTACATTTCAGATAGAAGAAATATTTTGCACTGTGTTTCCACGTTTGCTTTCATTGCATAAAATCAGAGTCATGGTTTGGACATCAATATGAAGACATCATAGGGTCACAGAGTTGGAAAGGACCACGAGGGTCATCTAGACTGCTCTGAATTCCTGGCCTTGTCCCTTGAAGAGGAGATTGCTGGTTCCAGTGTCACAGCAAGTCCATTAATCCATCGAGCCCAGTCCTGCAATTTTCTAGCTACCAGTGGCTCTGTCTCAGGCAGTTATCTCCCCCAGTGTTGCTGCCTGGAATTGTTTAGCTGCAAATAGGGAAGATTGAATTTGGGACCTTCTGTGCTCTACCACTAAGCTACAAACCCTCAAGAGGCAATTTAGGCTGGGATTCAACTCAGTTTCACTCAAGAGTAAACCTACTGAAAGCAATGGACCTAGCTCAGTCATAGTCATCAATTTCAGTGGGTCTACTTTTGAGTAACACTTGGTTGAATACCACCCTTGGATCTGCGAACAGGCACACTTAGGAATGGGGAGAGGATGGGAATTTATTCTTCCTGCCAACAAAATACTGTGGGTTCAGTGCTGGGAAATACAAATACAGTGGTACCTCAGGTTAAGAACTTAATTTGTTCTGGAGGTCCGTTCTTAACCTGAAACTGTTCTTAACCTGAGGTACCACTTTAGCTAATAGGGCCTCCCGCTGCCGCTGCACGATTTCTGTTCTCATCCTGAAGCAAAGTTCTTAACCTGAGGTACTATTTCTGGGTTAGCGCAGTCTGTAACCTGAAGTGTCTGTAACCTGAGGTACCACTGTAGCTGGGGCTATGGGGTGGGGAGTCATTAAAACAACTGTGTGTTATAAACAATATGGAAAGGGTCCAGGTGCCTGGGGGATATTATAGTTATCACATGCTTATGAAGGAAACAAATTTGGGCTGCAAATTCATATGAGTGTGTGTGAGAGAGAGTGTGTATAGAAGGGGTGGGAATCATAGAATTGAAGATGGCCACCCAACCTCTGTTTGAAAACTCTGTGTGTGTGTGTGTGTGTGTGTGTATGCGGGGGGGGGGGGGGAGATTGAGGTGGATCCTACAAAAAGGAAAGAGCTTTTAGAAAGCTGATAATTGCCTGGCCTACCAATTTCCAGCGCCATCAATGTTAGGTTCATTGTCACTTTCCTTTTAGGCTTACAGGAGAGGGTAGCAGATAACTGGCAGCTAATTAGCTGTCTGTTTTGGAGCCTGCAACAGTTCCAACTATCTCCTTTCCAGGTAGGGAACTCGATTTAGCCAAAGGTGAGCTGACAAGAAGGACAAGCTCACGCTGATTTCTCAAGCAGCCACACCGTGTACGCTGTCATGTTGTCAGTAACTCTACCTGTCGCAGACATGCAAGAGCATTAACGCTGCGTAAAAAAACATGCAGGGGGCACAAAGTCAGATTAAAAGGGTCAAAGATACAGAAAGTTCTGAATCACAATCAACGCATAGTGCAAGTAACTGGACGGAGTCCCCTCACTCCACCTAAAATTGTGTGTCTGTGTTCTGCATCCTTCCTTCCAGCTGTTACAGATTTTGGCAAGGGGGGGAATGCATTAGGAATGTGTTAGCAAAGATTTATTGTTCGAACTGGGTTCAGAGGGATGGTAGGGTTGATACTTAGGGACCTCTTCACACAATTCATTCTCTGTGTTTGCCCTATGCCTTCTGTTGCAAATGAACCGGCTGCTTCACAGCACATTCCCATCAGACCTCAGGTTTGGCTTAAATACCTATTTACAAAACATAAGTATAACATTAGGTGGGATTTTATTATTTTAAAAAAACTGATAAAAAAGGAGTCCCTGTCTCCATATTCTAAGAGATCGAAACTACTTTTTTTTTTTTAAAGGAAAATGCTTTCATCAGCTCTGGTTGGTTTTTTCCAGTGGCCTTCTATACTATTTTCAAGGAAACTTGTGGCGATTAACAAAGAAGAGAGAGCACAGTTATCTGAAGAGCCATCTGTCACCGCATTACAGGAGAACATTAATGATGGGTATATGTGGCTTTTTATGTAGAACAGGCACCTGAGTTATGCAGCATATCCATGCACATATTTCACTAGTGCGGGTATCTCTGTGCCTGCCAGTCATTCTGATGGAAATTAAAATTTGGGAAATAACAGGCTTTGCTCTCCAAGACCAGTGTTTCGAGTCTGCTGCGTCGTCCTCAGAGGAGGATAATAGCCTATGAAAAATTCATCACTGTGATTGTTAAACATTCATCTTCAACCGCATGTGAAGAACAGCGCTTCAGCCGCGGAAATCTCAGATCGTGTAATGATCAAGGGAACTGCTATGCAAACAAAGTGAATAGCAAGATCCAATATAAAATATCTGGTCTGATTGGCTGTCTTAATTCCACTTATCCCTCCTCTCCTTGGCTCTTCAAAAAGATTTCAGCTCCCCTTAAATTCAACTTTCCTTGCAATATTCATTAGCAAAACAAAAAACCCACGAAGCTTTCTGGAAGCAGAAATGGGACATGTTTTTAAAAGCACATCGAGAATTTCTGCAGAGGACTGAATTTTAGGATAAATTTTTTAAAAAGAGAAAGATTTTGTAGACTTAAACAGAGTCACCAATGTTAAAGGGCTCATGTTTTCACACTCATAATCAGAAGACAATAAAATGCCCCACAATGCATATTAAATGCGACAGGGGCAAATTCTTCTCTGTGCTAATGGACTGACAGTCAGATACAATGACTGTTTTATATCTTTCGGAAACATACAATGCAAAGTCTTTCCCTTCATCCTAACTCCCCCATTCCCCTGTAAAATTTCATACACAACACTGGAAACGTAAATCTTTGGAATCAACAGTTTAAGAAGCCTTATGAGGGGGAGGGGGAGAATGAATCCAGACTGTTTTTCCTAATGACAAAATAACCAGTATGTGACTAGACCTTGCAAAAAGGCAATAAAGCCTTGATTAACAGAGTAAATAAGCAGCCTCTTGCTGCATTCAGCTCTGTAGTACATTATTTTTAGAAGACATAGTCCAGGGGAGCCCTCCAGATGAACTCAAACACCCATTATTTTTGTTTACTTGTTTATGAGTATTTATATCTTGAGTACAGTACTACTTGCAGCTCTCAAGGCAGCTTATAATATGTTTAAAATACAGTAAAGTAGACAATACTACTACAGTTATTAGGGACGGGGGCAAATGTATATATATATGTATACAGTGGTACCTCAGGTTAAGTACTTAATTCGTTCTGGAGGTCCGTTCTTAACCTGAAACTGTTCTTAACCTGAAGCACCACTTTAGCTAATGGGGCCTCCCGCTGCCGCAGCGCCGCTGGAACACGATTTCTGTTCTCATCCTGAAGCAAAGTTCTTAACCCGAAGTAATATTTCTGGGTTAGCGGCGTCTGTAACATGAAGTGTATGTAACCTGAAGCGTATGTAACTCGAGGTACCACTGTATAGCTTTTGCCACACACGCCTGTTTGCCCATGTCCCAACAAGCATTACTCTGCAGGTGAATCTCCTGGTCTGGAACTGAGAATTGAAGCAGCTAGGGGTTTAGTCCCTCACAGGCCAGGGCTTCCTTGCTGGTTTGCTCCCGATGTCTGTCACAGCCCCTGGCTTAAACATAGGAGGAAAACTTCCCATTGGGCTGATGGGAGTTGGAGCCCAATGACATGTGGAAGGTACTGCACTGCCTATTACTTCCCTAAGTTCACCTCTCTTTCCCATTCTGCAAAAAGTCTCTACTATGCCTTTCAAAGAAATGATTATTAGCTATAATGGGAACCCAATAATCACCCTGATTTGTCTCAAGTGCTAGAAAATGCAGCCATTTCTGAAGTGCAGAGTCAAACTAGTGATGTTGTTACAGGGTACCTTGGGTTACATATGCTTCAGGTTACATACGCTTCAGGTTACAGACTCTGCTAACCCAGAAATATTACCTCGGGTTAAGAACTTTGCTTCAGGACGAGAACAGAAATCGGGCTCCAGCGGTGCAGCGGCAGCAGGAGGCCCCATTAGCTAAAGTGGTGCTTCAGGTTAAGAACAGTTTCAGGTTAAGAACAGACCTCCAGAACAAATTAAGTTCTTAACCCGAGGTACCGCTGTATTTGAATGGTTGGATTCCCCCCTGCCCCAAATAAATAGCAGCCATTGGAGAGCTGAGGTCAAGGGGAAGGGACTTGGGACCTCTCAGACTTGTCATTCACAATGAAAAAGAAGCTCCTATTCTTGCCAATCATATCACAGCACTCCTTCTACGTACTATAAATACAAATAACTAGCGACATCCGAGCCCAGGAAGTGTTAAAGCCATTTAAAATATATGAACGAGACTCGTGCGATGTTTCATCTCTACAAGGTAGCTCAGTGCTGATGTTACTAGCCTGAGTTATGGCTGGAAAACCACTGTCTGCACACTCCCTCTGCTTTTTGTTGTTGTTGTTATTATTTATATTTTATCACATTTTCCATGAACTACAGAAAAGAAAAAAGTGTCGTGCTCTCAGCAGCCACCACCACTCCTCTTCCCTCTCCATCAATCCACATTGTTTATTTATTTGATGAATAAATGCAAATAAGTAGGGGGGACTGGGGGAGGCGGTCATACACTACGCAAATGCCCTTTTAAAAATGCAGCTTTATATACCTCATTTCTGATTGTTATCGCTATCAGTTGGCATACATTTCTAGGTAGCTCCCCCTTACTGTGAATTTATCCTCAATGTCGTGTTTACTCCATAAAACCTGTTAATGCGCTGTTTGCCTGAGCCACATTTTTTATGTGACTGGTCTGAAATTCCCCTGCATAGGGTAGATCTGGGTCTACCCCCCTTGGGGGGGGAGGGAGTACATTTTAGCACAGGTCCTTTTAGGTATGGAAGAGTTTATCTTCAGGGTCACTATCCCAATCAACTTTCCATGAAGGTGGACAAAAGTGTTGTCACACTCACAGTACTAAATGGCTAATTCTTAGTGCTGCACTTTTGCACGCCTGTATTCCCAATAAAATCTGTCGCCATCTTAATTGGTTTCTTTGTCAGTCATCACAAAGTGCTCAACTTTTCCCTCTCTCCAAAAGTCCTCACATTTAACTATCAGCTCAGTTCACTCCCTCGTTTAAAGGTTTTATAAATGTCTTAAAACACGGAGCCAATTAAAGACCTGATCTTTTGACAGATACTCTCAGGTACATAAAGCACTTCCAAGCACTCCCTGTTGAACTTCCCTGGTCTGTCCCTTAACAGCTCAGCCTTTTATCCTCTATCCTGCCCCCAGCTTGCTGCAACAACCCAATCAATGCATGATCTCTGAACCCAACCAGATCACAGTTGCCTTCTTAAATTTCACAATGCAGAGGCAGTCTGTGAAAGAGCAAGAAACTAAAAACAGATCTCCCAGGTAACAAACTAATGAATCCAATCTCCTTTTTCTACCTCTGATTGCCATGTCTGATTTGCTTGAGAGAGAGGCACTGAGCTGGCGGGGGAGAGAAATCTCTGTTGCAACAATGAGAAGAATCAAAATGAACAGCAACATGAAATTTATTACGGTCAGAGACCAGTTTGAAGAATCAAAATGTTTATGGCAGATTGCATGACTGATGCTGAAACATCAAAACGTTCGGGACAGCATGTCATCTCCTGCTAGAGCAACCCTTCAAATCACCAGTGGGCAATTCTCTCACTCAGACTGCACCTTTGCAGCTCAACACCTGGGTGAAGCCTGTTTTCACTCTCTGCTGCTTAGCTTTGGTACAGGTTCTGCTCCAAAGCTACTCTGTTCCCACAGCTGTCACCGAAAAGATCCCTTGCCCAGTGTTCAAACCTCCAAGCAATAAATAAATAAATAAATAAAATAAAAAGGGAAATGCAGGCCTTGGTTTCCCTGGCAACACTATCTTCTTTGCAAAGTACCTCCTGTATCTAAGCAACAGGGCATTCTCCCAAGTTGCTGGCAGGCTGAATCCACTGCTTTAACCAAGAACAAAAAAGGTACCCAAGAACAAGGCACATAGACCTGGAGTATGGAGCCGTGACCTTTTCTGGAAATTAAAGTGAGGGATGTATTTGGATGGTGGCTGCTTCCTACAGTGAGATTTTTTAGCCCAGGAGCACTCTGTCTCAAGTTGGGTCTGTGCTCCTGACATGCAAGATGAAAAGGTGTTTGCCACTTTTAATACTTTGGTCTGTGCTAATAACATTTTTAAACCCAACAGATTATTTCTTCCATTTTCTTGAGACCCACTGCCAAAGATTCAGTTTCAAATCCCAATTGCATATTTGCTCCAGAGGCAAGCCTAATCAGGCTGCCAGCCTAGCCCTGTTCTTTAAACTCAGTTCCTCCAATTAGCTGGCTACAGAAACCATCAGCTGCTGTGGAAAACTCTCAGAACTTCCCTCTGTGTTTTACTTGAGTCATCTTAATAAGCTGGAAACAGCTCTACGTTTTCCCCATTAACTTTACCAGGTTGCTTTCCCTCCCAGGCTTACTGATCCTTGAGGTGTGGCCAATCTGAGCTCACTTTATGTTCTCAAATACACCTTCCTCCTACATAGAACTCAGCCTACATAGTGGAATAATCTCTCCTGCCCAGAATACATCAGAACATGACCTAGGAGTCTTTTCTGCTCAGAAAGATAATGACGGCGTTCTCTTTACTCAGCACTGAATGTCGACAAAGTACACGAGAGATGAAAATCTTCTTGGCACACAAGGTTGCACTTATAAATCCTCAGGCATGCTACTTTAATGAAAAGTCTTTAAATAATGAAAAAGTGTGATACTTTCCCCTCCCCATCAAACAACTTGCTATTTCCTGTAGAAGCTTTTGTAAAAAAAAAAACAAAACCTCAACCTTGACCGGAATTTAATAGCCACTTAAATTCAGCTTCCCTTTGATAAGAAAGAAGATTCTAAAATACCACAAGTTCCCCCCAGACCCAATTAAGTCAATTGTAAAATCTCTTTCCTCAGCAAATCACATCTCTGCTAAACAAATGGGAAAGAAATTATGGAAGCTGCTGACCTTCTCTTAAACTGATGACACTTGGTTACTAATACTCTGAAGGCCCTTGATATCATGAACCATCCATCTGAAGACATTCATCATGAGTCCTCTGGTTTCATTGAGTACTCTGGTTTCAAAATGGTTTTGAAACAATTTCCAATGGTTTACAATGGGCTTCACAACAGTTATTGAGCAGCCTCCCAGATCCCTATAGATTGTTTCTTTTCCAAGAGTAATCAACACCTTAGGGGGTCGTGTTTCAAGGTTAGATCAATGGCTCTCACTTGGTCTGAACAAACCCTACCTACTACTCAGTATCTTCAAACTGGGAATACTTCAAGCATTTTGACTCTAGCTTTACAATGATGTTCGCTTTCAGACCACACACCCAGGTTGCAATTCCCACTTAGCTGGGAATACTTGCATAGGATTGCACTTTACTAGGCAAAACAGCAATGGGGAAGATATCTGCTGTTTAAATTACTAAGGCTACATCGGTCAAGAAAGGAATCTCTATTTGTCAAGACTGAGTTTGTCCAGCTGGGTCCTTTATCTGTAAGTCGTTCTCCCTGAATATATGGCATACATTCTATCTCCAGCACACATGTAGAAAATAAGAAAGATTGTTCTGTTACTCCCTACACTATCACAGCCAATGCTTCTAGAACAGGAAACAGAGGCAGCAGCAATTTTGATATTAACTGCATAGGTTGGGAGCTGGGAGTTCCACTTTACAGTGGCTCTGATGCTTTGTTATTGTTTAGTCGTTTAGTCGTGTCCGACTCTTCGTGACCCCATGGACCAGAGGACACCAGGCACTCCTGTCTTCCACTGCCTCCCGCAGTTTGGTCAAACTCAGGCTGGTAGCTTCGAGAACACTGTCCAACCATCTTGTCCTCTGTCGTCCCCTTGTGCCCTCAATCTTTCCCAACATCAGGGTCTTTTCCAGGGAGTCTTCTCTTCTCATTTGGTGGCCAAAGTATTGGAGTCTCAGCTTCAGGATCTGTCCTTCCAGTGAGCACTCAAGGCTGATTTCCTTAAGAATGGATAGGTTTGATCTTCTTACAGTCCATGGGACTCTCAAGAGTCTCCTCCAGCACCATAATTCAAAAGCATCAATTCTTCGGCGATCAGCCTTCTTTATGGTCCAGCTCTCACTTCCATACATCACTACTGGGAAAAGAATAGATTTAACTACCGGTATACGGATCTTTGTTGGCAAGGTGATGTCTCTGCTTTTTAAGATGCTGGGCTCTGATGCTAAGAGAAACTATTTCTTACACCCTGTGGGAATTATTCCCTGGGTTTCCTTAGGATTCAATATCATCTTCCATGTTTTTAAAAAACCCACATGAAACCACAGGTTTAAAATCATCCACATCAGTGTTTCCCAAACTTGAGTCTCCAGCTGTTTCTGGACTACAATTCTCATCATCCCTGACCACTAGTCTTGCTATTTAGAGATGATGGGAGTTGTAGTCCAAAAACAGCTGGGGACCCAAATTTGGGAAACACTGATCTAGAGAGTTGGAATAGGTTGCAATCAGTATGCTGACTATCAGTGTTAATTCTTGTTTTCATCAGTGCCAGGTGACGTGTGATCTCTTAGACTGCCTACATATGGATTTGACAAAGGCAAACATATTGAAGCTCAATCTTTGTAGCGATGAAGATGGTGAGATGCTCAGTCAATGCCTCCTCTTGATGGGGCCACACTCCTGCTTAATGGATCTGTTTTATGGTCTGGAATTACGCCTGGACTCACAAGTTTTGCTCCTATGTCTGACTCTTGGCATATCTGCCAATTTAAGCTACTCCTTGTGAGGTCAGATTGAGTCCTCAGGCTACCAGCAGCCTATTCCTGCCAGACCTTTGGGAGGACAAGACAATGAAGTGTTCATCCCTAATGTTTTCATTCCTAGAATTTTCTACTGCTGAGGTGTTGATGTGAAATAAGTTGTGAATATGGACAAGCGTCTCAACATTCTAATGCTCAGCTGTGAAGACCCCAGACAGGCATTTACTAATGTGATATCAGTAAATGCTGAAAGGCAAAGAAGCAAGCCGGGGGGGGGGGGTGAGAGAGAGACTTTGTCATTAACAGATACAGAAGCCCAAAATAACTGAAGACAATCTTGCTGTTTTGTTATAAATTGAACTAAATTAGCCTAATGAAACCAGAAGATTCTAATGTATTCAGTCTGAAAATCTGTTCAACAAATGTAACTTCAAATCCAAATAACTTTCCAAAGATGTGCCATATTTCAACCCTGTATATCACAAGTCTCTCAAAAACACATTTCTCTTCCATGGCAGTGATAATGATTTAGCTGAGATTCCTGCACTGAGGGAGTTGGACAAAATGACCCTCAAGGTCCCCACTTCAACTCTACAATTCTGTGATTCTATTATCTCCTTCCTTCACAACATAAAATCAACCAATCAAGTTTGCTGTCAATACTATTAACAACAAGAAATCAGGCTACAGTTATGATTCAACAAAACGAACTCACTAGAAAGTACAGATGGAGAGAGATCCAACTAAGTTTGCACTAAAAGCCAAATCTATCAAATTCACACTTTCTGAAGCAAAATGAGAACTGAAACACAGCCACCCTCCAAAAATTCACACTTACCCAAATTTAGCAATTCCAACACCAACCAATGTTCACAAAAATGAATATTTTAGGGGAAATGTGTATAAAAATGAGTATGCTGGTATAACATTAGAAAAGCATTGTATTAGGAGAAGATACTTGCCAAAAAAAGTGTACATTAGTCAATTGCATTCAAAAATATGTTTATTGGGAGAAATTTGCACTAAAATGCTGAGGAATTTTTATGAGGGTTTTTTTTTTGGGGGGGGGGGGGAGTTGCAAATTGCTGCAGAAATGTGGAGACCTAAATTTCAGACTGGAAAACTAAGAAACCAAGCAAACTGAAATGTGTTTGTTTGTTTGACCGTTCCTTGCATCCAACTTGAAAATCAACACAATTTTTCATCAAGGTTAACTGTCTGCTATTTTGCACTCAATGTTACAGAAATTCCAGATGTAGCCACTTTAGCACTTAAGAGAATTTTACCTTCGGAAACTCAATACAAAAAGAAAAAACAATTGCACAACTCAAGTTTGTGAGAAATGAGTATCTTGTTCTATTACTCCAGTCTATTATGATATACTGTTTTCATGGTCTAAAGCGCTCATACCTGTGGCTTGTTGACGCTACAGCCTATAACTGCAGCCATTCAGAACAGCTGCCATCAATAAATAGTGGAGGGATTCACACAACTATCCATTTGCTTAGGACTAGGCACTGATTAACGTCTTGCGGGTTATGGGTATAAAGAGAAAAAGATGACAACATGGCAAATCAGCTTGCACCTTTGGTGGCACAAGGTGTGTGCAAGTGTAATGCAAGGCACTCAGATGTGTAGTATCGAATGACCCACCACTGGCCAATAAAAGAGCCCTGCCAGTGTTCTGAGCAAGGCTTTAGAATGTACCCCATTGGTGGAAAGCTATGCCACAAATTAAGTACCGTATATACTCGAGTAAAAGCTGACTTTTTCAGCACATTTTTTTATGCTGAAAAAGCCCCCTATAGCTTATACTTGAGTGAGGCAGGCGGCGGCGGCGGAGGGACGAGTGGCCTGAAAGGAGCCCTTTTGGGCTGCTCCTTCCTCCTCCGCTGACTTTGCTGCTGTCAGTGGCGGTGGAGGAGGAACAAGCAGCCCAAAAGCAGCCCTTTTGGGCTGCTTGTTCTTCCTCCGCCGCCGCTGCCACCAGATTTGTGGTGTGGTGAACCGGCTTATACTCGAGTCAATAAGTTTTCCCAGTTTTTTGTGCTAAAATTAGGTGCCTTGGCTTATATTCAGGTTTGCTTGTACTCGAGTATATACGGTACCTTAACATCCAGACCCCAAACGTTCTATTGTAGCCTTTCTCAGCCTTGGATCCCCAGATGTTGCTGGACTACAGCTCTCATCATCCCTAGCTAGCAGTACCAGCAGTCAGGGATGGTGGGAGTTGTCATTCAACAACATCTGTGGCACCAAGGTTAAGAAAGGCTATTCATTTGCCTGCAACACCACTGCAAGAGCATCAGAATCCCAGCTGATTTAACATTTAATGTTAGGTAGTTGTAGCAACTAATGCATTGCATTCCTGTCACATTATTTGTCAATGCAGCCCAGAGTTAAAAAAAATATCATTCATTTTGTTACTCTGCTCCTTCTTTTTCCAGTTTTTCCAGCTGTTGATCCTTCCACGCATACCAGTCATACATGTGCAGCTGATCTTATTTACTGAAACTACAAGGCAGCATATTGCTAAGAGAAGCCAAAAAGCTATGGGGGGACGACGACTTCGAGTGTGCAAATTCCCTCTTCCTATCTTTAAGTCAGATTTTTAAAAGAAGAGCAGAATGGTATTTAGACTTTTCATTTACACCTTGCTAATTGTTGTTTGCAGTAGATCCGTAACATTTTAATTCATTTCGATTTCTTCGCCACCACAACCACCCAACAAGCAAAGATGGACCAGAATAAACAGGCTCTGATTAAATGCATAATTAATGTTCTGTGAAAAAAAAAAGGCATCTAAGAATATGAATTAGCAAGTCCTACTCCGTCATTTGGCAGCTCCCGTCTATATCAATTTATTCCCTTCATTAGTTCCTGGCTCAGAGCAAACGAACAGGCTTTTGCTCCGACTCCTGAAGGCAGTAAACATGAAGCAGACATGTAAAGTGGATTGTGCCCCACTCCATTATCTTTCCCACATGTTATCTAGCTACAAGCAGTGTTATCAGAAATGAAAAGAGGATTCTTTGACAGAAGTTACAAAACAACATGAAGCAGAAAGTACCTATGCCTCAGGCATTAAACTGTGGAAGGAAGGATGGAATCACCAATGCTCCCATTTGTATAAGTGTTATTTTGCATCTTATACCAGTTTAAAAAATAAGGATTCCCTGTGTTCTCAAAAGCTTACAGTCTACTAAAGCTCCCTCCATCTTATCCTATTTTACAAAAAAATAATACTTGTTTTAACATATTTCCATGGAAATGTTAATGTATTAAAAACTACATTTTTGCAATTCCTATGATATTTGTATGTGAAAGTGCTACAATAGCTGTAAGAGTTCACTGCTCACATGTGCAGTGCAGAGATTTCAGATCACATCACAGGAAAGCCATTTGTATGTTGTGAGTGTGTGTGTGAGTGTGTGTGTGTGTGTGTGTGTGTGTGTGTGAGAGAGAGAGAGAGAGAGAGAGAGAGAGAGAGAGAGAGAGAGAGAGAGAGAGATATGAAGAAGAGGAGGAGGAGTTTGGATTTGATATCCTGCTTTATCACTACCCGAAGCAGCTAACATTCTCCTTTCCCTTCCTCCCCCACAACAAACACTCTGTGAGGTGAGTGGGGCTGAGAGACTTCAGAGAAGTGTGACTGGCCCAAGGTCACCCAGCAGCTGCAGGTGGAGGAGTGGAGAAACGAATCCGGTTCACCAGATTACGAGTCTACCGCTCTTAACCACTACACCACACTGGTTCCAAGTTTGTATTTGTGGCATAAGGTGTGATCCACACATGTAACAGCGTATGTTGAAATGGGACTGCAAAGTAGCGAGGTGACAGAAAGGCCACTTTGGTCTTATTCTTTTTAAAGATACTTCATTAAAAAAAATAATTCCTTACAAGTAGATAACTAGCTTAGCAAGAAGAATGCTGGTCTAGAGCACTGGTCTTCAACTAGTACACCAGGAGCCAATTTCAGGTCACAGCCTGATCTAAGATGGGTTGCAGCAGCAGCAGCAGCATCATACCAATATATGGTAAGAAATAAATGAATAAATGGGTCCACACAGGCATGTTTGGATTAAAGGTAGTTCATCGGAAAAGGCTGAATTCTACTGGTCTAGAAGAAGTTCTTTTATCAACATGAAATAAGAAGCAGATGGATAATGTATTATTTACTTGTTTGCTTGCTTGCCTAATATAACAGCATTTTAATATAGCAGAAGTGAGGAAGCTTTGACCCTTTGGATGTTGCTGACCTACAACTCCCATCAGCCCTGTCTACTGGCTATGCTTCCTAGGATTTATGGGAGTTGTAGTTCAGTGACACCTGGAGGGCCAAAGCTTTTCCTACCCCTGATATATATATATGCCAGCTCCCTGCTCCAAGGGGCTCACCATCTAAAAGAGGGAAACAAGAGAGGAAAGGAAGAAATGGAGGTACGGGTAGGCAAGGGAAGAAGACGTGACCACTTCAAGGGCATACAGTGGTACCTCAGGTTAAGTACTTAATTCGTTCCGGAGGTCCGTTCTTAACCTGAAACTGTTCCTAACTTGAAGCACCACTTTAGCTAATGGGGCCTCCTGCTGCCGCTACACCGCCGGAGCACGATTTCTGTTCTCATCCTGAAGCAAAGCTTAACCTGAAGCACTATTTCTGAGTTAGCAGAGTCTGTAACCTGAAGCTTTGTAACCTGAAGCATATGTAACCCTAGGTACCACTGTACTTTGACTTAGTTGCAAAAGTGTACAGGGACTAGGGAGAACAGGCTGCTTCGGCAGGGGTGGAACGGGAGAGAAAGAAGGGCACAAATGAGGGTCTAACAATAAGCATGGCACTGATTTGGCTTCAATGCCTTTGAAAGCATTAGCCCCTTGAAAAACCACAGATCAGGTGCCTAACTAGTTCTTAACAATTGATCTGGTGGTAGTGCCCAACAACAGCCAAGCACCTCTTTGTGTATCTATCAAGGGACAAATATATTCTTGAAGCACAAAGATAAGTCAAAGCAGATACAGGTTGACTGCAGGTTTAAGCCGATTGGAGCCGATTTTAGACTTTTCGAAAGCACTAGAAGAATAACATCCAACACAAACATTCCCTTTTGCTCCTGAAACAATTGGCGCAGGGTTATTAAAGGCGTCAAAAGCCTCCAGAGCACACCTACAAGAGCAGAAGGCTGGCAAAGAGAGGCTCGATGCATCTGAATGAACTTGGGTTCGTTATCCAAGAAGCAGCCTTGGCCAGCTGCCTGTCGCTGGAGCTCACCTGGTGCTCAACTAACAGAAACTGCATGTCATTTCCAATTTATTACAAGCCTTTCAGACCTGGCTCTAATGAGAAGTTGTAGCACCCCAGAACAGCTGCCTACATTTGCAAGGAAATTAGCTGTGGGATGGCAGAGGGATCAGGGTGAGAGGCAAGGCACTTGGTGGTATATGTTGCACCTCAGAGAATATATGTTGGTGTAACCTCCATGGTGGAGATCACAAGTTCCAATCTTCTAGGATAAATACAATATACCGTATTTTTTGCTCTATAAGACTCACTTTTTCCCTCCTAAAAAGTAAGGGGAAATGTGTGTGTGTCTTATGGAGTGAATGCAGGCTGCGCAGCTATCCCAGAAGCCAGAACAGCAAGAGGGATTGCTGCTTTCACTGCGCAGCAATCCCTCTTGCTGTTCTGGCTTCTGAGATTCAGAATATTTTTTTTCTTGTTTTCCTCCTCCAAAAACTAGGTGCGTCTTGTGGTCTGGTGCGTCTTATAGAGAGAAAAATACAGTATTTGGGGACAGGGAGAGAGCTTTGTTATATAGAAGCCTGCTTTCCGATAAGATATCCAAAATGTTTCCTATCTCTTCCCTATCTACATCACTCCCCAGCAAGTCAGAAAAAAACTAGTGTGCAGTGCACCGTGACTTATTCACACGATAGTGTTCCCCACCCACCACCCCACTTAAGCAGTCGTCTCCAGACTCCCCACAGTACGTAGCTTGCAATCAACTCCATGCCATTCTTGTCTGCCCTTACCCTGCAACACAAGGCACAAAGTTCTACAGTCAAGACAGCCCTATCACTAAATCTATCATTTTTGCGTAGCGACTCTTTAGGGACTTGTAGTTTTTGGTTCAGCTTGGTTGCATCTGAGTTCTTGCAACTGTTTGCACCGCAGACTAGTTCCGTGGCTCCAACTCTATTTACGTGCTGAAGGTTCAAGCTTCTCCTCTCTCTTTTGTGCAAAGGTGTGGGACTTTGTGGCCTTTTTGATGACGTCCAAGCTTGATTAGTAAAGGCCACCTGCCTATCTTAAAGAGTGCTAAGTCTTCTAGCCTACTGGAAGGCAAAGCAGAGAATGAAACCATTTACTCTGTGGACTGTGGGTTGCAAGACAAACACACCGTCCACTAGCTGACCTGAAATATAAATTCTGACAACGCTGCTCTCTCACACCGCTAGCAACATTACAGAGAAGAAGAAACACATTAATGGCATGACCTTTAAGGAGCAGGAGATCATTTCTGGGGCCTCTATAATTGCCTGAAGGCAGCTTTGTGCTGTATAGGAACATAAAAAGGTTAGGCAGGTTCTTTCAAGATTTCTCTCCAGCAACAGTGAGACTATTGTCATTAACCTACTGCCAGGAGAAGTGGGGAAGAAGCACTTTGTTTCTGTCTTTTACAAAAGGTCTTTCCTTTTTTTTTTGCTTTGAATTGAGAGACAATAAAAATAATTCACTGCTGCCCAGCTGACAGAGCAGCAGGACACCAAGTCACTAAGGTATATCCACTCCCTGCCTCAATCGACATTTGAAGCCATGATTCTTGACAGTTATGCAGGAGGGGTGAAATCCAGCTCCCAGCGCTTGACCTTTCGCAGTTGGAAGCCAAGCTGCACCTTTTAGATCTAGCTGCTCCCTGATTTCAGCGCTCATGCTGTTCCTGAGCTTCACACAGCAAACGATGCTTCCACAATAGAAGACTGCACAAACAATCCTTTTCATCATCAGTAAGGATTAACACTTTCTGCCCTTTGCAGCAGTGTTACAAGGCATAAATTCAGCAAGAACGTCTTCTCCCCAGTTCTAGGCTAAGAAAGCTACATTAAGTGAAAATCTACCTCTCGTGTAGGCTGTATAAGAGAGGCATGAGAAGAGCCCTGCTGAATCAGGCCAATACCCCTACTATCGACATTTGAAGCCATGATTCTTGACAGTTATGCAGGAGGGGTGAAATCCAGCTCCCAGCGCTTGACCTTTCGCAGTTGGAAGCCAAGCTGCACCTTTTAGATCTAGCTGCTCCCTGATTTCAGCGCTCATGCTGTTCCTGAGCTTCACACAGCAAACGATGCTTCCACAATAGAAGACTGCACAAACAATCCTTTTCATCATCAGTAAGGATTAACACTTTCTGCCCTTTGCAGCAGTGTTACAAGGCATAAATTCAGCAAGAACGTCTTCTCCCCAGTTCTAGGCTAAGAAAGCTACATTAAGTGAAAATCTACCTCTCGTGTAGGCTGTATAAGAGAGGCATGAGAAGAGCCCTGCTGAATCAGGCCAATACCCCTACTAGTACAGTGGTACCTCGGGTTACATACGCATTCACTGGGTCGGAAGCAAACGTTATGCAGGTTTTGGTACATGATTCGGTTTTACATGTCTGAGATTTACTGCTTTCTAGGGCTGCCTGTGCATAGTATTTCATTAGCAGGTTTCCCCCCTGTTTGGTGCAAACTGAAGGCTACAGGCTAAGTGAAGCTGCTGGCATCCTAAACTGCTGTTTATCTAACATTAAAACTCTTGCCCGTGATTTTTCAGCATCTGTCTCAAGTAACATTCCTTCTCTCTTGCCAGCTAAACAAATAACAGCTGCAAAATCAAGCATGCCTGGAGCATCTCTGCATTCAATCTTCCACTCTGCCTTTTGGTAGTATTATACTCAATGAGACAATGTCTTGACATTTCAACCAAATACAGTGTACCTTGGGTTACATACGCTTCAGGTTACATACGCTTCAGGTTACAGACTCCGCTAACCCAGAAATAGTACCTTAAGTTAAGAACTTTGCTTCAGGATGAGAACAGAAATGGTGCTCCGGCAGCACGGCGGCAGCAGGAGGCCCCATTAGCTAAAGTGGTGCTTCAGGTTAAAAACAGTTTCAGGTTAAGAATGGACCTCCAGAATGAATTAAGTACTTAACCCGAGGTACCACTGTACAGCCGCCTGTTCTCACAGTGGTCCACCAGATGCCCGTAAGAGGCTTGCCAGCAGGACCCTGAACGCAACAGCAATGTCCCCATTTGTGATTCCCAGTAGCTGGCGTTCACAGAATCATGGAGTTTGAAGGGACCACAAGGGTCATCTAGTCCAACCCCCTGCAGCAGTGCAGGAATCTTTTGCCCAACATGGGGCTCAAGCCCACGATCCTGAGACTAAAAGTCTCATGCTCTACCAACTGAGCTGTCGCAGCTGATCTGCACCTTAGCCATCAAGGTTCGTAGCTACAACACAGTGTGTGCGCACATGCACACATATGTAAAAAAGATGAGAAATTGCAAGCTGGCCATAATCATTTGAAAGGATTTGGAAAGTCTGTGGGAAAAGACCCCCAATGAGAACCTGAGCCCTCCGTTCTTTAGGCTCACCTAGGTTTATATGTCGGAATTGGCAGCATCAGGCAGGTGCTTGAACTTTGCTATCAAGTCTTTGCTGGCCTCAGGCAGAAAGCTGGAGAAAGCAGTCTTCTGCTTGCTGGCTCACAGAACAGCTTAATAATATTAATGGGCTTTCTGGAATCTAAGAACCAGGACTTGCCAAGCAGATTACTGACATTCTCCTGGTGTTTGTCTGGTGGCAGAACTGCTCTGTCTTTGGGCTCTCAGAAGGTTGTCCTGCTGGCTTCACTTTGCAAATGATACCCCAGGAAGTACTGTGTCCAGATTGTCTTCCACAGGGCTTTTTTTTTCTTTTCTTTTTAATTGGCTTTTGTTACCCAAGAACACGAAAGAATATTTTCTTATTATTATCAAGATGTAAAGAAGAGTACAAGAGAAAATGATACAAAAAAAGAGAATCCTAAAATGACTTAATCAGAGGTGTCATTATCCTTCATAAATACTAAGTGCAATATATTATTACTATGCTTAGTGAATCTATTGCTTTCACTGGCAACCAAACTCATGTAGTTCCTACTTTATCATATCTCACCTACATCATATAATTTATACCAATTGCAAGAGCATAAAATCTATGCAAATCCAAACCATTCCTAGCTTCACTTACTGAATTTGGCCCAGTTCTTTATACTCATCATGTCCTTGTAACTTTGTTCTTAATTTAATTACCAGCAAGTGTTCCCATAATTTCCTTACTCATTCTATTTCAATTAATTATTATTTTTTGCACTTCTTCCAGCAAAAAGGTAAAGGTAAAGGACCCCTGACAGTTAAGTCCAGTTGCAGATGACTCTGGGGTTGCGGCACTCATCTCGCTTTACAGGCCGAGGGAGCCAACATTTGTCCACAGACAGTTTTTCCAGGTCATGTGGCCAGCATGACTAAGCCGCTTCGGGCAAAACCAGAGCAGCACACGGAAACACCGTTTACCTTCCCGCCGGAGCGGTACCTATTTATCTACTTGCACTTTTTGGCGTGCTTTCAAACTGCTAGGTTGGCAGGAGCTGGGTCTGAGCAATGGGAGCTCATCCCATCACGGGGATTCAAAACGCCGACCTTCTGATCGGCAAGCCCAAGAGGCTCAGTGGTTTAGACCACAGTGCCACCTGCGTCCCTACTTCTTCCAATGTCTAGCATATATTATCCATGCAAAGGTAAGTATATGCAACAATATGCAAAGGTAAGTATATGCAACATTTCTTTTGGCATGCTGTGCTTCACATAATTTAACAAGCATATCAGTAGGTTAGTTGTTACCAGGATCTGAAAATTAAAAAATAAATAAATTATAGCTTCAGCCACCATACACCGACATCCTTCTGCTTTAAGACATTTCCACGTTAAAAATACCTGGTATCAAAGGATTCAGTGCATTACCAAAAACTTCAGCAAAGAGGTAGAAACTGACTGAGCCCAAAAATCCTCATTCACCATTCCAGCGCTCCATTCTATATTTCCAACGCAGCTATGAAAAATTCACAGAGCATCTCAGCACAACCTGCTCTTCATTCCTTAACTCAAGCTTCTGTTTCTCTCTCTCTCTCTCTCCAATGAATAGCAGCAGCACAATGCTTTACACCAGTGTTTCCCAAACTTGGGTCTCCAGCTGGACTACAGCTCCCATCATCCCTAGCTAGCAGGACAAGTGGTCAAGGATGATGGGAACTGTAGTCCAAAAACAGCTGGAGACCCAAAGTTGGGAAACACTGCTTTAGACTCTGCCAATCAGAAAATTCCCACTGTTTCCCATGTGCCATTGGGCATTTTGGAGAGGGAAAACTTTAACATCTAAGCTATCTCCATCTATTCAAATGGAATATAAAAGGTAAATTGTCATAGGCTCTTCTTGAAAGAGATGTGTTGCCCATTCCCATATTATCTTGGGTTGCATGAAGTCAGACCTAAAGCATTTATTCCTCCAAAAATTACCAAAACAATTGCACTTGGGGTGTGTACTCTTCATAATTTTCTTTTGAACTCTTCAATACTCAAGATACAGGATTTAAAATAAAATTAGAAATATTAAACATAAAACCTGCTGAAATAAATTGCAAGTTTTGTCGTTTCCTAAAGATTTAGGTAGATTTAGTAGCAATAATATGTTTGTTTGCTTCCAAGTGGGGATGTGGTGGGGATGCACACATTTGCTAACTGTTGAACAAATCCAAAAAGGCACTTAAAATTTCACTCTGATGCCACCAAAGCAGATAACAAAAGCTGTATTATTTCAAAGGATTGTGAGTTCAGTTGAGGGTATGCACAGGGAAAATTGTGGAAAAAAAAGAAGGTTCCTAAATTGTGAAGTCATTTTCTCCAGGTTGTCCGGTTCTTGGAAGGACAACACAAAACAGTGTGTTTAAACAGTGAAATAAAAATAAAAAGAATGCATGTCACTCTGAAAACTCTATGGATTGCACTTAGCAACTCAGATTAGCTCCACCTCCTGAAGAACTAGGGTCTTCAAGAGTGAGACACTGGCACTGAGAAAGAGTTTGGTGCTTACCTGGAATATTGTGTATTGTTATTGCTAAGATGAGCAGAATGATCCGCCTCCAGCTATTGCTTGCTGGTGCTGAAGTGCTGTCTCTGAGATTTTGGGATGGAGCAGGAACATCTGGCTGAGGAGCTCCAGCACCTTTCTTCCTCTGATAAGGTTCCCCATTTTCACCTTTATCTAGAGCAAAAAGAAGAGAAACAAAGTGACTTTTTTAAAAATGAAAAAGGCTAGGGTTCAGTCTTAGATAAGTTTAAAAACAAAGCAATAGGGGGAAATGGCAAATAATAATAATAATAATAATAATAATAATAATAATAATAATAATATGCCGCTATTACAGGTTCTGAGAGGATAAATACTTAGCACCCCCGAAAAATAGATAGTCAAACTGAAATAAAGCAGGATTGTAAAGGCTAAGGAACTGGGAGTAGCGTGAAGTCGCAGAAGAGTCTGTGGCACAACATGCAACAGAATCAAATTCCACGCACACAACAACAACTGTGTCCCTTCTACCTTAGGGTAGAAAACTCCTGATGCATAAGAACCATGTACCATATTTTTCGCTCTATAAGACGCACCCGACCATAAGACACACCTAGTTTTAGAGGGGGAGAACAAGGGAAAAAAATATTCTCTCCCTCTCTGCGCAGCGCCCTTTCAGGGAAGCGGCAGGAGAAGCGGAGCCCCTTCTGTTTCTCCTCCCGCTTCGCTGAAGGGGCGCTGTGCAGAGAGGGAAAGCTGTGCAGCGCCTCTCCAGAGAAGCGAAGCCAGGAGAGCTCCTCTTGCTCTCCTGGCTTCAGGGATAGCCGCCTGAAGCCTTCGGAGCGCAGAGGGAGCGCTCCCGCTGTGCTCCAGAGGCTTCGCGTTGCTTTCGCTGAAGCCATGGAGCCTGCATTCTCTCCATAAGACGCACACACATATTCCCTTACTTTTTAGGAGGGGAAAAGTGTGTCTTATAGTGTGAAAAATACGGTATTTATACAGCTTGTAGCAGGGAGAAATTGGGCAGGTTCAGCTTCTTCCATCGCTGTGCTGCAGGGGTCTGGAGATCCACTCTTTTCACCTGATTCTGGGAGCAGCATGAGCTGTAAAATAAAGCTGGAAGGCAAAGAGGTTGGGCTGAACTGTCACCATACTGTAATGAAGCACGCAGCTCCTTCTGAATAGTTCTTTGCCATGAAGCTATTAAATGAACAGCAACTTCTTTCAGGTCGACCTACTGCTGCCAGCATAATGCTACTACAGGATAAATGGGAGGGTTATTATGGATTATAAGACAGAAGGTGAAGGTGCATGGAACTTAAATCATCTCCCAAGCAGATCTTCACCCATACAGTGTGTCTGTCTGTCTGTGTGTGTGTGTGTGTGTGTGTGTGTGCCTGCAGATTAACACAGATTTATTTTCTTATAGATTCTACCCAAGGGAAGGCCTGTAACCCAGCAAGAGGAATTCACCAACCATACATGGAAGCCTACCCGGGACATGATAAATGAGGCATTACTTTGGGGTGATGTGGGTCGCTTTATAGGAATAAATATCAGCATGCATGGCATTTTGCAGCAAGCCCATAAGAAACAGGCCCTGCCCCAAGGACCTTACAATCTAAAAGTAGGATAATGGAAAGGGAACAGAGGAGAACGCAACTGAGAGGTAGTTAACCTTTGTTGCAACAAGGGGATGGAACCACCGTTTGCTAACATTTTTCTGATATTTTGCTAGGACTCTTCCTGCCCAACTCTTTCCTCTCAGGCACAGCGCTTGTTGAAAAGGTCCCTCTGATTTAGCAGCCAGCAGAAGTAACGCAAATGTAAATTAGGACAATAAAAAGGGCAAAACAGGCAGCATTCTGAATTGCGATAAAGAAATTCTTTCCATTTACCCACTAAATGTTAGGGAAAGCCGAGAAATAAAATGATGGAGGTAGCTGTTCCTGAACTTTACATAGGCAACAGCTGTGCTCAGGCCGCAATGAAGATTTGACATTTTAGATGCATTTTACACTCTTTTCCCCCAGACCCAGCTTAATTTCCTAGCAGACCAGCAAGTGCCAAAAGGCATTTGAAGGAGGTTCTGAATTAATGTCAATTGCTTCCCATGCAGCTTAATGCTAAACTGTCATGTTGCACTTAACTTGGTGGCCATTAAGAAAGTGTAGCATATTAAAAATGCTTCTGCAAACGAGCATGTGACGCCAATAGAGAAAAGGCAAGATCTCTTTTAAACCTGCCATTCAGAATGATAGCTTTGAGGGAGAAGTGGGAACAGCTTAAAAGGATTCATCAGTGCAAAAAAAAAGGAACATGGCCTTGTGAAGGGGAATATGGCCTTGTGAAGGGTTCAGTGCAAGTTAGTCCATCATGCTTTAGACCAGAGCTTTCCAAATTGTGTGTCGCAACATGTTGTTGGGCCGGCTGCAGTGTGTAGGTGTGTTGCAAAAACGCTCCCCACTCTCCTCCCAGGCTGTAAAGGGGTGAGTGTAATCCCTGGTTTGCTAGTAAAACTGAATTACTGTGTCACAAAATGATGTACGTCCAAAAAATGTGTCACCAACATGAAAAGTTTGGAAAGTTCTGCTTTAGACTATCAGTGCTGTAAAGTGGCAATTAAGCATATGGTGATACATAGTGACCACCTTGATTTTCAGCTGTGACTGTGTCACTTTTCAACTGTATTAATTAATGACTATGTATTGCATACAACAATCTGCAGAGTTCTGCTCATGTAATAGGACTTTCTCCTTCCTCTCCTCCCTCCCACTCCCTCTGCCAAATAATTTTTTTTAAAAAAAAATCTGTTCTAGCCCCCCAGCCCTCTGGAGTAGACTTTGAAGAGGAGAGTGCAGGGGGTGTCCTATTTGAAGCAGCAGAATCTAAGCTCATGTGATCACAGAATAAACTACACATCCAAATAAACAGGGCACACAGTCAGTTGTAACTGAGGTTTGCCAGGACACAGTCACATCCAACTCTGTGGGACTTACTTCTGAATAAAAACGCTCATGGTTGTGCTGTAAAGTTTACCAGAACATGATCACAGGCCACTTTAGTGGTAGTGGGATCCATTTCCCTCTCCAGGAAAGATAAACTTATTGTAATCTAGTCTCAGACATTTCTCTCTTCTTCTTTTTTGAGGGGAAGAGGCGAGCTACTCAACAGCTGCAATGTCCCAAACTGTTTCATGACATCAATATCGTAGCAAAGGTTATCCCATGAAGCATGTGAGAAGCCCCACAAAATCAAGAGGTAAAGGTAAAGGAACCCCTGACCATTAGGTCCAGTCGTGGCTGACTCTGGGGTTGCGGCGCTCATCTCACTTTATTGGCCGAGGGAGCCGGCATACAGCTTCCGTGTCATGTGGCCAGCATGACTAAGCCGCTTCTGGCGAACCAGAGCAACGCATGGAAACGCCGTTTACCTTCCCACTGGAGTGGTACCTATTTATCTACTTACACTTTGAAGTGCTTTCGAACTGCTAGGTTGGCAGGAGCAGGGACCGAGCAACGGGAGCTCACCCTGTCGCGGGGATTCGAACCGCTGACCTTCTGATCGGCAAGTCCTAGGCTCTGTGGTTTAACCCACAGCGCCACCTGTGTCCCACAAAATCAAGAGGAGTGAATGCTAAATGAAAGGAAATGTTTTGGTGACACTGTAGGAAGCCACCACCACAGCATTCCCAAGAACAGTTGTAAGACTTATACTCAGTGCTCTCATCCAGTATTAACACCATCTGCAAAGCATGACCCTTGTCATCCACCTACAGAAGCAGAGTAGTTGAAGTAGATCTGCCTTTCACTGACAGATTGTTCTGCATAGCATGTCTGCCTATGTGCTTGCCGCAAGGTACTCCCTACATCCCAAGAGAGGGCCTCCCTGCAGCCTAATAGAGCTGTCACACCTCCAGTTGTCTAAGTATTCTGTTTGTCACTGTGACCCTTTATATCTCAATCTTTTCTCCACAGGAGGAAGCATAGCCCATGGTTGTCAAATATATTCACAGCAGCCAGGAAATAATTCAGAGCATCATTAGGACATGTGGGAATAAACGTCTGCAGACAGGAGACTGAATAATAAGAGTGTGCTCGATGCAAGGAATGTGGAAAGGCAGCACAAGAGCAAAGACAAGCAGAAGCATCTGTAGAGAAGCAGCCGAAGAGCCTGTCATCCTCTCAAATAGCATGGAGCAGGGTACCAAAAGTGGTACCCTCCAGATATTGCTGGACTACAAACTCCATCATCCATGGTCCCCAGATATGTTGGTTCCTTGGAGTTGTAGTCCAACAATATCTGGAGGGCAGCAGATTGGCTACCCCTGGAATGGAAGGTGCTAAAGACAGATAGGCTCCAGGGCTATGGAAACAGCCTTCTGCTTCACAGGGAGCTGTCCAGCACCACAGAAATCCAACAGTACATTGGACAGTTCCGAGCTTGGCCAGGTAGGCTCTGATGGGCCAAGATTCTCCATCCCTCCCTCGCTCTCCCTCTCCACAATACATAGTCTTTATTTAGGCCCTTATTCAACTAACCTAGCACACTTGTGGAAGCTAGCAAAAGGAGTCCCATCAGCGCAATGGGGGCCTTTGTCAGGTCAAGCTTCACCTGCTCAATTCTTACTGCCTCTTAAGCACAGATCAGGCCTCCATGGCTACAGTATTAGACCAGGGATAATTACTGGGCATGGTTGGCTCTGTGGTCTAAATTACTGAGCCTCTTGTGGTGAACTCCCATTGCTCTGTCCCAGCTTCTGCCAACCTAGCAGTTCGGAAGCATACCAGTGCAAATAGATAAATAGGTACTGCTGCAGCAGGAAGGTAAATGGTGCTTCTGTGTGCTCTGGCTTCTATCATGGTGTTCTTTTGCACCAGAAGCAGTTTAGTCATGCTGGCCACATGACCTAGAAAGCTGTCTGTGGACAAACGCCGGCTCCCTTGGCCTGAAGCAAGATGAGCTGAACTCTACAACAATGACATTAACTTCTGGCCAACAGACCACCAACTCATGACAGCAGCCTAAGAGCTGTTATCAGGACGGATGGGCATAAATTATCCATTTAGATCACCAAGGAAGGTAGATTTAAATCAAGCATTCAGCTTTCAAATTAGTTTCTTTTCTGAAAAAGTATTAATACTAACTGAATGCTGTAACGCGTATCTGCTTGCCACAAAATGGAACCATTTTATTATGCAGCAGCATAATCTAAAACGTCTGTTCATGCAACCCATCTGCCCTTTCTGCTATAGAATTTATACCCACTTGGGGAACAAATTATGAAAATAATTGTTTCTCTTTGGCTTCTGTTTGGACATTCAGACTCAGTTCCCAGAACTTTCAAGTCACAAGGGTTTAGTAGTTGCTAGGCAGGAAACCATTTCTCCATGACATAGGAAGATCCACATTGTTTTGTTGACGAGCTAAATATTCATAATCTGCATAATGGCTTCAGTTTGCTTTACTTGTTTCATCCATAAGCCACAACAATGTTCAAATTAATTACAGAAAAAGGCAAAAAGCCAGCAGCCACAACCAAATCAATAAGCAAGCAAAAAATATTTTATGTTCAACCACACTGCTGGTTCATGAATTAAGCAGGAGCGAAACAGAATTTAAAAAGCAACAAGACAAAATCCAAGATTAATACAGATGGCAATCAAGCACAGAAGCATCAAGAGAATTCTGTCACAATATGGTCAACAATCTGCATAATAAAGAACACAATTTATGACCTGTTTGGGTAATATTCCTAATGCTTGATCACTTTTTGCTCCTTGGTAATTTTTACATGTAAAATCATGCTTTAATGCATATGATCTAGGATGGCTCATTCACTTATAAATATCACTAGGGTGATAAACATGACCATTAGATCTTCATTTGAGGCCCTGCTCCACATCCCTTCCACTGAGGGAGGCTCAGGGCTTTGGGGCCTTTACTTTTGTAGCTCCATAGCTATGGAATTCTTTCTCCAGGGAAGTCCACCTAGAACCTTCACTGACATTTTTTCAGAGCCCGGTAAGGACTTACTCCCTGTTCTGTGTCTTTGATGAACTGAGCTGATAGTTAAGTGTGCTACCCCAACTTCCTGTTGCTGTTACTGGGGGACGGGGGTGTTGCACAATGTATGGAAATGTTGGTGTTTTATATCAGTATCAATATCAATATCAAGCTTTATTTCAGTCACAGACCAACATACATATAAACTGAACACATAAGACTTAAAACAGGTAAGGGATTAAAAACTAATAGTTAAAAGGTGATTATATCATACATAACTTGAAAAGACAGAAACAAGGACAAACAGTTAAAAGAGACTATAAGGGAGGAAGCATGAAGAAGCACAGGTCTTGCATTTTGGGCCTAGTTTGTGGCACACACCATCCTTTGAAGGATATCCATCACGGCAGCGCAAAATCTAGCAACTGAGTATGTAACGTCTGGGTTTTCATCTTCAAGTAGCAGGGAGGTATAAAGTTGTTTTGTGTGACCTGGAAATTTATGTAGTATAGGCAAGATGAACCTAGCTCATACAACTTTATACCTCCCTGCTACTTGAAGATGAAAACCCAGACGTTACATACTTGGTATAGCATTGGCAGTAAAAAAAGGCATGTTTTGTTGGAGACATTGAAGGTAGCAAGGAACAAATACTTTAAATTTCAGGTGTCACTTTGAAACCAGGTTGTTTTTAAGCAGTACTTAATATAGCTGGGTTATCTTTAAAAAACAAATAAATAAACTATCACCCTGGGCCAGTAAAAAAGTCTGAGTCACAGTAATATGTAATTAAGATAAGACAAAACTCTTAAGAGGGAAAATATATTAGCTTCAGTCCAAGTAGTGATTATTTGTACCTCTTCCTGTGTGCTGGGATGTTCATTTTATGAGAGTGAATTGTGATAACACTCTTTGCAAGTTGCAACAGTAGAATTTTACTTGGCAGACATACAATCTAAAAGATCTGTGCCACAAAAGCATGCAGCACTTAAAACATCAAGCACCCTGTCTACTAACTAAAGGTCCTCAAAATGTATTCCTGGTGGGATTCATCTAACGAGTCCTGCCAGCCCATCATGGCCAGTGGGCAGGGTCTATGGGAGCTGTAGTGTGGCAACATCTCAAGGGCTGCAAGTTCCCCATCCCTGTTCTATGGGAATTATAGAGCTCCATGCATAACGTATTGACTTTCAGTGATATACAAATGTAAGATCAAGTCACCCTCTGGACAACCATCAACACCATGCTGGCTGCTGCGTCTGCCCAGAAAGGACTCAGTTTGTATTCAGTAGTGAAAGCACCACAGCAAACCCTTACGATCTATTGTAGTCTCTATTTCTCTTGCCTAACAAGGAAGCATTTGAAAGCTTCGTTTACAGACAATGTCAAATTTGACAGTTCTGCCTTGTTTGTGAAGTCCTGACTGATTCATTTACTACACAGCTGTAATTTACAGACAGGCAAAACATGAGGACCTTGCTCTAATGGCAGGGAGGGAAAATTTCAAGGCTTCTCAGAGAGAATCAATATCCTGGTTTGGTCGGCAGGTCACTTGACAGCCTGCTTATTAAAAGAAGAAGTGGTGACAAGCAGTGGCGAACTCCCTGAAAAGATTATGGTCTTATACAGACACAGATTATGTGGTGTTCTTGGCTGCATTCATCTGTTGCAAATCTGAGCGGCAGGAATGTGGGCATTTTAGCTGGGTCAGGGCGTGTCTTGTGACAGAAGGAAAAGATGACAAAAAGCAGATGCAACATGAACATTTGTCAGCAGGGATTCAAAGCTATCTCTAAAATAACATCAGAGGTGCACTGACATCTCCTCAATGAGCACCATTCAACACACAGCTTCATTCTATAATCCTTCAGAAGTACTGTAAGAATAAAGCAAAACTGTGTGCTTCCTCGTTCTATCTCCAGGTAGATTCATATGATGCTCTACTGATCTGCATTTCTCTGAGTTCAAGAAAAGAGTTCATCCCACCAAATAAGCTATATATTTTGCTTTCTCTGACATGCAGAGAGGTTCAAGCACTGTTTGATTGAAGAAATGAACCTCACCATGCCACAGTTTATGAAACTGTCCCTTAGAGAAGCAAAGTGTCTTACTAGAATACAGAAGTCATCTAAATTTATGTTCTATATCTGTATTTATATTAAGAGTACCTGGTGGCCAACCCTGTCCTCCAGCATGACAGCTCATGGTTATAGTTTAGTACTACCAAGAGTTGGTAGACAATTTTGTCTATCTGGGCTTCACCATAACCAGCAACTTCTCAATTGACCAGCTGGACAAGCGTATTGGCAACGCAACTACAGCAATGGCTCGCTTCCCTAAAAGGGGATGGGAGGATGTGATGCATCTCCAAGGATGTGCTCTATGGGGAGCTGGCTTCAGGCATCAGGCCCATTGTCAGACAAACTCTGCATGACAAAGATATCTGCAAATGAGACATGAAGGCTGGCAGCATCAACCGGCATCATGTGGGAATCCCTAGCAGATGACCACAGTGCCTGGAAACATGCAGTCAGGTTATCCATCCTCAGCAGTGACCAGAGGAGGAATGACCACTGGGACGAGCGCAGAGAGAAAAAATGCCATGGTGCATCTGCAAAAGCACAACTGGACACTTTCACCTGTCACAGCTCCAGTGAAACATGTCTCTCCTGTATCAGTCTCTATGGCCACAGCAGGCACTGTAACTCTCCAGTGGTTTGACTTCATCCCCAAAGGCGCACTCCTCCATTGTCTCCAGACATGGACAGTTGCCTACCAAGATCACCTACTCGAATATAATGCACCCAAAACCAGCAGGCATCCCACTTGGGTCCTTCCCATTCAATTCACACAACACAGCCAACATTATCACTGGCAGTCAAAGAGAAAAATCACAGTTAAAGAGCCGCCTGCTCCACTACGCTCCATAAATTATCTGCACATAAACAAGCACTCTTCATTCAGCTGGGATAGCACGTGGCCTGCAAACCTTTCGGGACAAAATTTTGAAATCAATATTAGGTACACCAAATGAGTACAGGGCAGGGTGGTGGGTGGGTGTGAAGAGAAGAAGAATTCTGGGTACTTGAAAAGGGGCACACCATATTTTGAAATGATATTTTGTGGTGGCGGGGTGGGAGGGCCACTGTAAATGGAAGACAAAAATGTACCCAGGAAGTGGGATAGAAGAATATAAACATAGTATCTTACTACATAACCAAATAGGCAAATAATCTGTTGAGTGATAGCCAACATTTCTCATAATCAGAGTTAACCTATTGATGGCTTAAGTTTACTGATCACAATGAGTATACTCTGACTATTATTTATAGGGTTATATCCAATTGTTTTCTTAAAAAACAAAAAAAAACCCTCTATGTGGAATTAACAAGTTGTGTAAACTAGGTCATTATTTATTCATCTGTTTTATCTTAGCAAATGTGCAGAACAAATTTCTCCACCCCAGTAAACATTTGGACCAATCAGCAGAAAACCAATAATTATATAATGTTGTGATGTAAAAAGTGGATGATATTATTTGGAAATTAGCAGCACAGTGACCAGATCTTTGTTTTATATTCATATTATAAGGTATCGTTACCTATGTCACTGAATTTGTATGCTCTGTTCTGGTGCCGATCTGAATCAGGGATCGGAATGTACATTTACTGAAGCCATTACTTTTATTTTAATATGACCTTTTATTTTTCATGGATATGTATGTTGTAGCTTTGTTATGGCCAATGGCACTTCATCATAATAAGAAATGGAATGGTACAGGTGGTACCTAGTTTAATTATAGTCACTACCGAATTTTTTAAAGGAATAAAATGTCAAAGACTCGCAAAGCAGTAAAATAAAAGTTTCTGCAGAAGAGGGTAGGGCTATTGGGAAGCAAAGAGCCCCCCCCAAAAAAAAACCCCATGCATTTTTGAGTTTACAAACACATACACATTAAATATATGAAGATAAACAACACAGATCATATCCAAACCCATCAGGCAGGAAACTTTGGTCAAGAAAGGTCACTTCTTACCAGTATCAGAACGATTTGGTTGTTTCAGCTGTGCTATGACACTATTGGGACGCGGGTGGCGCTGTGGGTAAAACCTCAGCGCCTAGGGCTTGCCGATCGCATGGTCGGCGGTTCGAATCCCTGCGGCGGGGTGAGCTCCTGTCGTTTGGTCCCAGCTCCTGCCCACCTAGCAGTTTGAAAGCACCCCCAAGTGCAAGTAGATAAATAGGTATCGCTTTCTAGTGGGAAGGTAAACGGCGTTTCCGTGTGCTGCGCTGGTGCTGGCTCGCCAGAGCAGCTTTGTCACGCTGGCCACGTGACCCGGAAGTGTCTCCGGACAGCGCTGGCCCCCAGCCTCTTAAGTGAGATGGGCGCACAACCCTAGAGTCGGACACGACTGGCCCGTACAGGCAGGGGTACCTTTACCTTTACCTTTACTATGACACTATTACTATATACATTATTGGCAGAGTTGTGCCACTAGTTGACTGTAAGTCTATAAGTATCTCCAGGCTTTGATATGGACGTTGCACTTTAATTTGCTGAACTAAGTAAAATTGTCCTTTATATTTGCAAGCCGGTTTGGTGCTTTGGTTTTGTTGTATTAAAATTGCACACAAGTAAAAAATGCATCTGTATGTCACCAGTATGGTTCTCTACAGTAAGTACACTAATCAGTGTCAGTACTAGACACTGTGTCAATACTATCTTGCCTCTTCCTCCTCCATCAATCAGCACAAGAAAGAGATTGAGAAATATTTTGAAGAAGATTCTGCTTAATGTCTTCCTTGATAACTAAGTGCTTACGCCAGTAGGGAAAAAATGGGGAGGGGGGAATCACCCATTCAATCAGCAAATGCTTATCATGCCAAAGGGCCTCTTCTTCTCTGTAGGGAGAAGAAATGGGATTTCTGAATATAACATCACACCAGGCAATTGCAGCTGTTTCTTCCCAAGTAGGTTAAAATTAGCTGCTTGTATACATATTTAGCACCTCCAAGGACTACTATGTACTTTACAGAAAAAGAAGACATATGCACACACGTGTGTTCAATATCTGGCTCTAGCATGAGCAAATGTATAGAATATCCTTCTTACAGAGTGGGATCCCTGTTTCTTCTTGGAACCAAGATTTATAAAATACAGATGGAATCTGTTATGTCATCTCTCAAAGTGCTCAAACACCCTGCTGCTAAGAAATGAGGTAGAAATTGAAAACCTCCTTCCAGTGCCAAAGTCTAAGAAATAGTTTCTTGTTGCCACTTAGTTCTAATCAGCACACTGGGAAGAGAAAGGAAGCAGGTATAAAGACATCCCTGAAGTCACCCCTGAACACAAGGACCAGGACTAAAATACCCAAGAATAGTTTGTCTCTACATAATGCTAAGAGAGAACTTAGGAAATAGGATCAGAGAAAGACTTGTATGCCTCTTTCAAGTTAATAAACAGAAATAGTTTTTAATTATTTAGAATCCGAGGAAACTGAAGCATCGATCTAGAAAAGCAACTTTGTAAAATTAAAAACAAGTGGAACTGCATCCAACAAACATATTCTGTATTTCTGAAATATTCACACACTGAGATGTGAAAGCTGGAAGGGGGAGTGGGAAGGGAAGGGTTGAAAATTGCCAGCATAATTTCCAGCATAAAACAAACAGACAGACTGTATTTAAGCTCTGTAGCCCATCCTTTGTTTTGGAAAGGACCTGTCGTTTCTTCCCCACAGGAGGGCTGGAAATCTCATATTGCTACCCGCTACCTCCTTGCATATTCCTCATTGTTTTCAGAAATGCCAGCACTGGATGTTAACACTTAGGAGATTGAGAAAAGATACACCATTTTCTAATATTAGCAAAAGCACATACTTCCATCTCCTCTTGAGTTATCATCACTCAACACAGCTATCCAAACCAAATGCTGGCACATCTTAAATAACACAAAATTGACACAAAATAATTATCATAAAACCAATGAAACAGTTAAAAAAGATCTAGGTAGCTAAATTATATGACTGGATAGGCTTGCTGAAATAAATGAGTTTTTGGCAGGTTTCTAAAACAATAATAGCAAGGTTCTGCCACACCAGACTACTTTCTTTTGTCTGATCCCAACTTTGAGGGGGTAAATGAACTGGCAAGTTCCATTACCTCTAGGAGTATTCCAAGCATCCAACTGTGACAGTGTTTAACCTCTGATTATTTCAAAGACTCTTTTCATGCTCTCACTTCCTACCCAATTTTCCATGAGACACCATGACCCGCCAGCTGTCTACACGGCGAGCAAGCTGCCTAAAATTCAGCTGGTAAGGCAAGGCCTATATGTGATATTCTGATTAACTTTACCCTCATGCTAAGGCAACAGGCACTTGTATTGCATGTTTAAAAGACTAGGGGGGGGAAATTGTAAGGATTAAATATGGCAGCCATCTGGAAGGAGCTGAACGCTGCCAGTTGGCTGGGTGAATGCCTGCCCACATTACTGAAAAAAAGAAAAGATCCAAGCTCCCTCTCATCTCACAATTCTGTGCAATATCCAATAAAATAACAACTTAATTCACTGGCACTCTGACAGGCATATCTGATGGCCTTTACCGTAAAAAAAGACTTGTGCAGGAATAAACAGGTATAACTCTGAGGGGTGGGGATGTTTTCTTTTTAAAAATTACAAATCCAAGCCAGAAATTAAAGAAGGGAAGTTCATAATTAAAAGGATGTTTGCAATAACTATACTTAGGCTAGCAGGTTCTTAAAATTAAAATGCATATGGTGTTTTGAAAGATCTGAGAGCTGTCAATTCCTTCTCCCTTTCAATCGAGATGTCTCACTTCCACTTTTGAACTGGATAGCACAGTGTTTAATCAAATGCAAGCCTTTAGAGCAGGGCCACGCATTCGGCTGGGTCCTTGACGTTGCACCCTACTGCACTACCCTGACCTCCACGGGTTCGGTGCAGAGGTCTGAGAAAGGAACCCTTCACACAAAGCAATTGCTTGCACAGAGGGAGCCCATGCAAGCTAGACACCCATACAGCCAAGGCATGCGACTCACATGCACAACCTCTGCAAAAGCATTGCTCACACGAAGTGCAGCCCTCCTCCTCTTGCTACATGAGTGCCCTACATGCAAGTGAAGGCATGAATAGGGCTTATGAACAGGGTTTACGAAGACAATCCTCCAGTGAAAAATGCTTGACAAGGATTTCTAAAACTGCTCTCAACACCATTTCAGGTAAGTGCAGCTGGCACTCAGAATTTAGGCCTGAATCCTAAAAACACGTTCTGTCCAGATTGTTTTTAAGATTTGATTACTAAGCAGCCTAATAGTTCTGCAGTTAGAAGAACCCGATGCTCTCACCTTCATTTTTTAAAACACAAAGTATGTCTTTTCACATATATGGCTTTGATAAAACAATGATGCACATTCTCCTGGTATGCCCCGCGAAGGACCTTAAGATCCACAAACAACAACACTTTGGAGGTCCCAAGCCACAAGGTGGTTAGATTGGTCTCAACTAGGGCCAGGGCCTTTTCAGTACTGGCCCCGACTTGGTGGAACGCTCTGCCACAAGTGCCCAGGGCCATGCGGGACTTGACATCTTTCCGCAGGGCCTGCAAGAAGGAGCTGTTCCGTCTGGCCTTTGGTTTGGACTCAGTCTGACCCTTATGTTTCCCTCCCCTTACAGTTTTGATCTATGGGCTATTTTAAAACGAGGCTGCATTTTAAATTGCATTTTAACCTGTATTTTAAATTGGTTTTTTTTTCTATGGTGTTTTTATTGTAATTTTACTGGTGTTAGCCGCCCTGAGCCGGCTCTGGTTGGGAAGGGCGAGGTATAAATAAAATCTACTATTATTATTATTATCATCATTATTATCATTATGGCCAAACGAGACGCTGCTTAAATTGTGCATGGTTTATTGGAGGGGGTGATTTTCATTGGGATCAAGTTGCACAGGGAGGGGATGTTTAAGTCTTTCCGTCACGTGATCATGATGAAAATCAGCCCCTCCGCAAAATGCAATTCGCATTAGGAAAAAAGCTCCCATTTTCCTCTGCTGTGCATCGTATTAATTATCAATTGAACTGAACAAATGTCCATTGGTTTTTCAGTAATCATTAATGTTTGTAATCCATTCAGTCCATTAAAAATGCTATTAAAAGTTTGCAAAACACAACTTTAAAAATTCATTATGTTTGTTAAAAAAATGTTGGCCCCACCCACATTGGCATGCAGCCCCCTGGAGCCAATTGGAGCAAAAAAAAGGTGGGGCATCCTTTGGATTTAGCCAGATACGCACCTATATGACAAAAATAATGAGTTTCTCAAAAACAAAGTGAGAAAATAGGTTGTGTCCCTGCAACGTCTTTAAAACGGGGCAAAATGAACATTCCTTGCACTGCGTGTATGTGAAGAGCCATGCTGAAGATCCACTCTTGCTAATACGTTACTAGCATCTCACACATCTTAGATAAAAGCTCTCTCTGATCTCATTATGGCAACAATTAGCACTGCAATTTGGCACCACTCTGCCCATGCACAGTTTCGGTCAAAAATTGGTTTTACAAACCCTGCTAATGAAGATGGCTGCCTGGATCAGCCCACCTGCTGCCCATTAGCATCCCACCCGCTAAGATGGCAACTCTGCCCAATTGCATGGGTACAGTTTAAAGAAAAGTGCTATATTAAAGGGGAAGTGTAAAAACAGCTTGTTTGATATTGCTGAAAGTGGACCCACCAGCGGTCTAATAAATATTTGATCAGCTGCAAATTTATCTCAAGGGAATCTGCTAAAATCGGTGGCAAAACTAAACTAGCTTGCCTTCTCTTTTTAAAACACCATAGATTTCTATGGAAAAGAAGGGAGACATGACTCTTTCAAATAGTGATTGAACTCTTACATGCCAACAAAACCTAACCCTAACCCTAACCCTAACCCTAACCCTAACCCTAAGAGCCAATGCCTGTGTAAATGTTAGCTATGAATCTTTCATTTCTTTCGTTCTCTTCTTCAGGTGACTACTTCCTTGCCCAGTTTTGACATTCGAACTATAAGAACGATTTGCCTCATAAAAATACAGTGGTACCTCGGGTTAACAACTTAATTCATTCTGGAGGTCCGTTCTTAACCTGAAACTGTTCTTAACCTGAGGTACCACTTTAGCTAATGGGGCCTCCTGCTGCTGCTGCGGTGTTGCCACACAATTTCTGTTCTCATCCTGAAGCAAAGTTCTTAACCTGAGGTACTATTTCTGGGTTAGCGGAGTCTATAACTTGAAGCATCTGTAACCTGAAGCGTCTGTAACCTGAGGTACCCCTGTATGTAACAAAACAATTATTGTGTTTAGGTAGCATGCTGTTGCTATAGTTTTGACAATCATTAGCTTCAGTAAGATTCAAATGAATTAAATTATAGGGCATATGTTGTGCTTCCATTAGTGAAGATCTCTTTCACTAATAATTTGCTCTTGCTGGAAGAAGGTGGGGAATAGGTTTTGCCAACACCTCATTCCTATTGCAGTTCCCTGGAAAACTACTCCAGAGGGCTGGAGAATCCTTTGGAACAGTATGAGGTGTCTGCAGGAGAAATCAGGAAAGAAAGAAAAACCTACTTCCTCCAGTGGGAGATTCGACTCAGTTCTCAGTCCTTCTGTAAAAGGAAGTGACACTCAGGATACAAATCATTGTGTATTAACAGAAAAGTCTCCTTCCTCTCCCCACGCACAAAGGCCTGGTTCACACATAACTCTAAGCCATGGTTTGTTCAAGCTGTGGTTTGCTTAACAAGCCACAAGTTAGCTATGAGTTATCTCAAAGACAATCAAACTATGGCTTTTTCTCCCAAGTCTGTTTTGTTTTTTCTGCTACTCTTTCCTATTTGGTGAGCTTCTGGGATAGGGTAGTCAAACAAATAATACTTAAGCTGCTGGGCAGGCTTCATACGTGAACACCAATCCATGGTTTAATAAATCATGGTCCAGCATTATGTACAACCACACCCGTGCTACACTGATGTCTGCTGGTGAACAAGCTTCTAAGTGCAACTAATTAAACTGGAGCTTTCTAAGTTTAGCTTCAAATATTCTCTTCTTTTCAATACTTACATTTGTATTCACATACTTCCAAAAAAAATATGAAGCAAGTTTAGTCACAAAATACACCACATCAAAGCACTGCATCAGCAGATTATTTAGTCCGTTGCTTAAATTAACTTAATTAACAAAGCAAAACTAATCCCTATAAGAGCTCTCATGTCAGGGAAATAATCACAGCTTTCCTTAGAACCTGATGCCTTACTCCTTTCTAATATTTACTTAACCTCTTAAAGTGTATGGCTCTCTCTAATCAATGCTGGGAGATCCAACCTCTCAGGCCAAGTGGGCTGCAAGAATACATCCGACACAGAACCCGCAGCCCACACAATGGATTAAATGTCCCTGTCGTAAATTAAAGTGTTTGCAAAATAGTTAATATTATTTAATACACACAATTAAAATGTTTAATTCAATATATATAATTAAATACACAATTACGTAATATATTTTAGATATTTATTCATTAAACAAATTTAATGCACAAACTCTGGGTGGAAACCACAGGAGGGGAGAGTGCTCAAATCCTGATTGCCTGCTTCTCATTGAGAACAGGATGCTGGACTAGATGGGCCATTGGCCTGATCCAGCAGGATCTTCTTATGTTGTGGAGCAAAGATTCATAGAACTGTAGAGTTGGAAGACGCTCTGTGGGTCTTCTGGTCCAACCCCATGCAGTGCAAGACACATTATTGACTTTTCAAATTCTTATCACTTTTAATTATAACTTTGAGCACAGGTGTTCTAAACTCACTTCAATCATAGCACCAACATCACCCGGGGTGAGGGGTGGGGAGTGGTGTTCGGTTTGTTATTTTTTGCTGCTGCTGCCCTGCTGTTGACCTAGATCAGGGATAGGCAACCTAAGGCCCGGGGGCCGGATGCGGCCCATTCGCCTTCTCAATCCGGCCAGCAGACGGTCTGGGAATCATTGTGTTTTTACATGAGTAGAATGTGTGCTTTTATTTAAAATGCATCTCTGGGTTATTTGTGTTGGTTTCTGCTTTCTTCTCTGTGCAGCGAAGTGCTTGTCACGAGACAGGTTGTTTACATTCCACAGAGTCTGTACTGTTGGAGGTTTTCCCACGGGAATAGGAGACTGGATGTGACGTACACTGGTTTCCTGTTTTTCACTGTTCTTTGCAGTTTCAGTTTGTGTGATTCTCTCCGTGCTTTAGAGGAGAGATGACGCTTCCTCTGCTCCGGCAGAGGGAAAATGTTTTTCTGTAACTTACCAGCTTTGAACTGTAAATAAAGTAGTATAGAGCATGTTGGCTCATACTTCTCATCATTCCGCTGTGCACTGGACACTGCTTATCTCCAACATTTGGTTCCGGGCCCAGAAAAACGCAGTGTTTTGAGAATGGACTTCAGAAGTCGGGCTCCTGGCAAAGGAACAAAGGAGCAGAGAGACGAAGTGCCGGCAAAGCATCGGAACAGCGGCAGAGAGACGGAACGCACGGTATCTGCTCTGCGCGTCAAGATGATTGATGAAGGTATGTGCTACTGCTCCGGGCAGCCTGCCAGCTTCTAATTAATGGCTTTATGGCTGGACTTTGAACTTTTAATAGCCGGTTTTTGCCGTGGCACAGGCAAATGGCTAAAAGCAAGATTTCCTATGCTGGGGGAAATCGAAAGTAACTTTTACAAATGCTGTTGTTTCGAAGCAGCTGCAGATAAGCAAAGCAAATAAACAGAAGAGCGGCACAGGCTCATAGGCAGAGGCTGTTTAGAATTTGCCTTTGGATTGAAGCAGCTGTACACAAACGCAGCATGTATAAAGCAGTCTGATTTAAAGCAGCAGAGATGATGCAGGAGGCAAATGCCAGAGTCATGATGGCTAGCTGCAGAAGGCTGGATGAAGCAAGTGGGGAATTTGATACCACTGATCAGCCAAATGCTCAACTCACAGTAGCTTGTGATACTGCCATGATTCAGAATGAAGCAGATCGGCGGGGTGCTAGCTGCATCAACAAGGGGGAGACTTCACAGTCGTCATCCCATAGTGCAGTGGAACCACCAGATGGCGCCAAAGCTTTGAAGGCAGTGAAATGCTACTCGTGTGGACGTCTAGGCCATATGAAGAGGGAATGCAAATATCCCAGGGCCAAGACAGAGCAGCGCAGCGGAAGCTCATCGCGTGGAAAAGGCCAGAGCAAAGGCAAAGGTCCGGTGTCCAGGACAACGCAGCACAAGGCAATGGTCTCACGCTACGCTCCAAAGGTTGCAGAGGTTGCAGAGGTCCAGAAGACGTCTAGATCTTTCTTCGTTGTTGATTCAGCTGCAACGCATCACATGTGCAACGATAAGAGACTGTTCGTGTCTTTTACACCGCAGGAAGGTGTGATTCACCAGGCGGATGACCACACCATTCCCAGTAAAGGCTACGGAACTGTAGTTCTTCACAGTTTGGACTTATCGATACAGGATGTGCTTTATGTGCCGGATGCGAAACATAATCTGCTCAGCGTTGGACAGCTGATTGAGAAGAAGATTGACGTTACCTTTAAGAACAATAGATGCATCATCACTAAGAAAAATGATTATCAATTGTATGCTGAATTTGTTGATCGTTTGTTTCTTTTGTATTATGATGATGTTGTGCAGGATGACACTTGTTGCATTGCAGGTTCTAACAAAAGTTTGCATGCAGAATGTATTCATGATTTTCACAGGAGATATGGTCATTTGCATTTTGAGGCAGTATCTAAAATGCCTGCCTTGGTTGAAGGTATGACTATTAAACCCTGCAGGTACCACATGAAGTGCAAGGCATGCGCAGCAAACAAGGTGAAAATGGCTGCGAAAGGTAAGGTGTCTGGTAGGCAAGCTACAGAACCATACCAAATTATTCATGCTGATTTGGTTGGACCACTAGCGCCCTCTTTGGGTGGGAATAGGTACTTCATGGTTCTTATTGATGCATTTTCCAGGTATATTTTTGTGTACAATCTCAAGCAGAAATCAGAGGCTTTTCCTAGGTTCAAGGAATTCTGTGCTTGGTTGGGAAATGTGCATGGAAAGAAGATAAAGATTCTTTTCACTGACCGGGGGGGAGAATTCACTTCTCAGCAGTTTGAAGCTTTTCTGGCTGAGAAAGGAATTCAACACGATTTGTCTAGTCCTCGCTCGCCATGGCAGAATGGACTTGCGGAACGAGCAAATCAGACATTGCTTCAAGGGTTAAAAACCTTGCTGCATGATGCAAATCTTCCAGAGAGTTATTGGGCCGAAGCTCTCTCATGTTTCACTTACAGTTATAATCGCAGGTTATCTTCAGCGATTGGTTGTACCCCCTATGAGAAGATGTTTGGCAAGAAGCCATACATCAAACACATGAAAATTTTTGGTTCGGACATGTGGGTTCACTCACCACAAAACTCCAAGTTAGACAAGCGTGGATTGCATGGTATCTTTCTAGGTTATCAGAAAGGGTCTTACAGAATAATGATGACTGACTCTAAGGAAATTAAGCTCACAAGAAGTGTTGAGTACAATGCCAAGTGGGGGGAGAATGTGGGAATTTTCCAATGTTATCCTGATGACAGTGATGAGACTGAGGATAGTCAAAAGCAACCGCAACAACCCACACCCACTGATGAAGGTTCTGATTCTGAGTCTGAAACTGAATCGGGTGATTCAGAGGATTTCAAGAGTGCGAAAGCCTCTATGCGACCCTCTGAAAGTTCTGATCAAGAATTGGAGGAACCATTGTTCACAATAGGTCGTTTTTCTCCCAAGAAGGAAGAGGAGAGTGTTGAAGACTTAAGGCTAATTCGAAGGTCACAGAGAGCCACAAAAGGCAGACCTCCAAAGAGATTTGCTGATGAGTTTGCTAAGATAGCAGTAACAGCTGTTAAAAGCTCCAAGAAGGTTTTTGAACCTTCAAGTTTCCAAGAAATCCAGGATTTGGATTCAAAGGAAGCTGAGCCATGGTTAAATGCCATGAAGGCTGAGCTTGATTCCTTGGAAAGGAACAAAACATGGGACCTAGTTCCAGTAGTTCCAGGAATGAAATTGCTTGGAAGCAAATGGGTCTTCAAAGCGAAGACTGATCAAAATGGCAAGATAGTCAGACACAAAGCCAGATTGGTAGCCAGAGGATTTGCTCAGGTACCAGGTGAAGACTATCACGAGACCTACTCACCCACAGTGAGGTATGAGACCATTAGGCTTATGCTCAAGCTAGCTGCAGAGGAGAATCTACACATTAGTCACCATGATGTGAATACAGCTTTTCTGTACGGATCTCTAAATGAATCACTTTATATGCTTCCACCTGATGGCGTACAGGTAAAACAGGGATTTGTTTGTGCTCTGAAAAAGTCCCTTTATGGTCTCAAACAAAGTGCACGGTGTTGGCACACAAAACTCACTGAAGTATTGTTTTCTCTAGGTTTTAAGCAAGGGAAAGCTGATCCATGTGTATTTGTCAAAGAGGAGGGGCAAAAGAAACTGTATTGTTTGTTTTATGTTGATGATCTTTTATTCTTTTGGAAAGATGTCACAATGTACAATAACGCCCTAGCTCAACTGAAAGAGCACTTTGACATGAAAGATCTTGGTGAGGTAAACAACTACCTATCTCTGGAAATAGAGAGAGATCAAGATGGTAACATTCTAGTACACCAGTCACGGAAAATTGCTGATGTGTTAAGCAAACTAAACCTGATGGATGCTAACCCTGTGGATACACCGATGATAACAGGTTATCAGGTAGATGACACTGAAGAAGCATTTTCTGACACTACACTGTACAGAAGTGTGCTAGGCAAGCTAAACTTCATTGCCAGATGTTCAAGACCAGACATTGCTGTTAGCTGTAATTTGCTAAGCAGACAAGTCAACAATCCTACTGTTAAGGATTGGAAAGCTCTGAAACGCATAGCGCGGTATTTGAAAGGCACTATGCATTACAGACTGAGATTTAACAATCAGAAGTCTGGTGGTCTTGAGATATTTGCAGATGCAAGTTTGGGAAGTGACACTACAGACAGGAAAAGTACGTCTGGAGTTTGCTATAAGTACAATCAGGGTCTATTTGATTGGTCATGCAAGAAGCAAACAACAGTTAGCTTAAGTACTTGTGAAGCTGAACTGAATGCACTGTCTTATTCACTTAAAGATTGTGAATGGTTGTTACAATTGTGCAAAGACATGAAAATTCCTGTCAAATGTCCAATCCAGGTTTACCAGGACAACAAAGCATGTTTGGCTTTGCTGAATTCTGAAGGTTGTAAGCAAAGCACGAAGCGCTTGCAATTGAAGGTGCAACATGCTAGGGAACGTATTCAGAAGGGACTCGTAACGGTGTCCTATATGCCAGGTAATGAAATTCCTGCTGATGTATTGTCCAAGATTGTATCAAGGGATCAACACTGTACCTATGTGCAGAAGTTGGGTTTGTACTGATATTGTACGAACACGCTGCCCAGAGATGTTCACAGAAAGGGGGAGGATGTTGGTTTCTGCTTTCTTCTCTGTGCAGCGAAGTGCTTGTCACGAGACAGGTTGTTTACATTCCACAGAGTCTGTACTGTTGGAGGTTTTCCCACGGGAATAGGAGACTGGATGTGACGTACACTGGTTTCCTGTTTTTCACTGTTCTTTGCAGTTTCAGTTTGTGTGATTCTCTCCGTGCTTTAGAGGAGAGATGACGCTTTCTCTGCTCCGGCAGAGGGAAAATGTTTTTCTGTAACTTACCAGCTTTGAACTGTAAATAAAGTAGTATAGAGCATGTTGGCTCATACTTCTCATCATTCCGCTGTGCACTGGACACTGCTTATCTCCAACAATTTGTGGGGCAGAGGAATCCGTTCATATATTTTTTTCCAAAATAAAGTCCGGCCCACCACATGGTCTGAGGGACGGTGGACCGGCCCACGGCTGAAAATGGTTGCTGACCGCTGATCTAGATGTACCTTGGATCTCAAACGATTTGGCTCCCGAACAAATCGGCTCCTAAACGATCAAAACCTGGAAGTGAGTGTTCCAGTTTTTGAACTATTTTTGGAAGCCAAACATCCGCCGGGGCTTCCATGACTTCTGAGTGGCTGCAGGCGGTGGCATAGCTAGTCGCTTGGTGCCTCTCCGCTGCCTCCCCCTCAGCTGTAGGGCGGCTGAGGGAGAGGTGGTGGGCAGATGCAAGCCCCACACTGCTGTCTCAGGCAGAGCGGAGCCTGCAGGCGCCCAAGCCACCACCCCACTCCCAGGAGAGACGCATGGCTCGGGCACACTGCACGCCCCGCAGTGAGTACCAGCCCCCGCAGTGTGGTGCCCAGTGCCAGCCTCGTTTCATTACGTTTGCTGACTGAACTAAAAAGTTTCGTGAGACCAATTTTATTAATTTTTAAAACTCCTATTTTTGTCATTTTGTCACACACACCCCAGTGATGACACCTAGGGTGGCCCGCATTCCCCTTCCTCCGCATCCCCCTTCCTGCGCTACTGGCTGCAGGAGCTTCCTGCAGCCAACCAGAAGCTGTGCTTTGGTGTCTAAATGTTTTGGAAGTCGAACGGACTTCTGGAACGGAATCCGTTTGACTTCCAAAGTACAACTGTACAGTGGTACCTCGGGTTACAGACGCTTCAGGTTACAGACTCCGCTAACCCAGAAATAGTATCTCAGGTTAAGAACTTTGCTTCAGGATGAGAACAGAAATTGCGTTGTGGTGGCGCAGCAGCAGCGGGAGGCCCCATTAGCTAAAGTGGTGCTTCAGGTTAAGAACAATTTCAGGTTAAGAACGGACCTCCAGAACAAATGAAGTTCTTAACCCGAGGTACCACTGTACTAGATATGGGGCCTGATCCAGCGGGGTTCTTTTTTCCTGGACTTGCTGGATGCAGAGGAATGGTGGGAGGCACAAGCTGGGGGACCCCCAAGGGAAGCCCTAGGGGAATAGGGGAAGAAGGCTCAGAGCCAGGGGATTGGTAGTGAGACAATAATGCATGGTCAGAGAGAGAAGAGGGAACAGACTGGGAGGAAGAGATGTCAGAAACTGAAGAGGCAACAGGGTTTAGTGAGCAGGAAGAGACTGTGAGCAGGAAGAGACTGGGGCAGAGAGCAGTTCAGATTCAGAGGCAGGAGAAGAGTGGGGCCAGGTGACAGAGATGAGGTGGGCTGCTGAAGAATCCAGCATGGGGAGAGATGACAGCCAGTTATTGTTGGAATGAAGAAAGTACTGCAGTAAGATTACTTAGGAAGCAAATAAAAAAGACAAGCTTTGGGTTGACTTCACTGATTTTCTATCAAAATCAGGAGATCCTGATAAAAAAGCAGAAACATAATTTTTTTCCTTCGGCTGGGAAAGGGAAAACAGTATTTTTCAGAAATAGAATAAAAACTCAAAAATGTCATAGCCATTAAGAACAATACAAGCAATAACAACAACAACAACAGTAACAACAAGGCCACCTTTATAGTAAAGTTCTTATTGTTTGCATATGAACAGAAGCTTAGACATTGCTTTGCAACTTGCTGGATTTTTCACAACCTTCACACACAATCAAGTCTGGAAGAAGAAGAATGGCTCAAGCTGCAGGCAACTCAAAAAAACCCCCAAAAAACCAATAGCTGTTATGAAATGGTCTTTTTATTTTGGATCATTTCTTAATGAAATTTCCAAGTACTGGCAGTGATCTCAGCATCATTTTGCTCAGAAGCTGCCCGTGGAGCAATCAATAGACACAGTGCCCCCGCCTCATGCCTTCCTGCAGCAGACCTGCCTTCCAGCTCAAAAATTGAAATGTGCATCAACCATTAGATAGATTGCTGTTGGAATGTCTGTACCTTTTGCTTCCCCTCTGACTTAAATATGTGTTTCTGACCAGACAGAACAGTAATGGAATGACACTTGGAAGTCTTTACCATGAGAGAGTCTATTGCTCCCATCCCTATTTACACGTCTGTGTTGAGAAGGATAACATGGCCACCAGGCCTACCTGTACCTTCTTAAGCTGGGTTGAAGTCTCCAGTACATGAGGAAATAGGAGGGACTGCGGGAAGTCAATTGCTGCAGGTATTCATGCTATGTGTTCCTGCTTGCCCCCACGTTCATCACAAATTTGGGGGGCTGCTATGCTGGGCTGGACCCTTGGCTTGGCATTGGCTTTCTGGATTCTCCCTAGTTTGGTTGCATTTCCAGAATCTGACTTCTGGCCTCTTAAAACAATATTCCAACCTCCAAACTCTCAAGGAGCATCACAGTGTCCTGGTTGAAGACACCAGCACAGAAAGCTTGCAGCTCTTTTTTGGCTCTTGAAGGAAGGACAAGTAGGACTATAAAAGGGAAGAAAAATGTTCTAGAGGGGTAGCCTCTACCATCCCTCTCAGCAAAAACAATGAAGGGTATTGCGGCACTAAAACAAAAATTTATGAATGCATAAGGTTGTATCGACTGCAGTTCACTCGGGCAGATGTGTGTAGCAGATATGTATTGTAAAAAGGAACTGTAAAAGATCAGAAGGAAAGGAAACGCGGAAACAAAGCCAATGACATTTACCTTATTAACAATGGCCATTCACAAGAAAAACTGTAGCTGATAAGACATATATTTGGGGATCGGTAAGCCAATTAACACAAGTGGTGTGATAAAAATCCATTGTGCTGATTTAATGCACAAATGGTAGCATTTAACTTCTGGGTGCATTTTAACTTCAGTGGTTTCACTTTGCAGTAGCCCTTTGAGATTCTCTTCAAGGATGGCCTCTGTAAATTCCTTAACAGAGTGCTCTAGTCTAAAAGACTGAAAAGGTCCCCCCACTGGTTTTTCTATACAGTGGTACCTCGGGTAAAGAACTTAATTCGTTCCGGAGGTCTGTTCTTAACCTGAAACTGTTCTTAACCTGAAGCACCACTTTAGCTAATGGAGCCTCCTGCTGCTGCTGTGCCACCACTGCACGATTTCTGTTCTCATCCTGAAGCAAAGTTCTTAACCCGAGGTACTATTTCTGGGTTAGCGGAGTCTGTAACCTGAAGCGTATGTAACCCGAGGTACCACTGTATTCCCATTTCCAATGTCAGGTTTGTGTCCATTTATTCTTTCGCATAGAATGACCTGCAGATTGCAAACGGACATTGCCAGCACTTGATGGCATATAGTACACCCAAAGATGAACAAGTGAACGAACTCTTAACGTCATGGATGACATAAAGCACCCCATAATGGTGCTGCCCCAAAAAATTTGGACATATACATACGTAATAGACAATCTTTTTAGAATTCCTTCAAATCATAAAAAGTTCAAAATGAAATCTTTAGTCTCAAAGTCTCTGAAAATCTTTAAATGAAGCAAGGTACCAAACTTTGCACGATGGAAGACAAGCTGTGAAGCTTTGTGTATTCAACAATGATGTCCAACACTGAACAGTAATTCCAGATATTGACTATTGTTTCGTAGAATTCTTCATCAGCGTGGTGGGTGGATATAGAATGCTTCATAAACCCATCTTATTTCGAATGGTACCTCGGGTTACATACGCTTCAGGTTACAGACGCCTCAGTTTACAGACTCCGCTAACCCAGAAATATTACCTCGGGTTAAGAACTTTGCTTCAGGATGAGAACAGAAATCACACAGCAGCAGCAGGAGGCCCCATTAGCTAAAGTGGTGCTTCAGGTTAAGAATAGTTTCAGGTTAAGAATAGACCTCCAGAACGAATTAAGTTCTTAACCCGAGGTACCACTGTATATAAATGAAAATATCAAATGCTGTGGAACAGTGCTCATGTAATAATGTAGTGACTGCATTGATATGTTCAGTGTTGGGCATCATTGTTAGATACACAAAGCTTGTCTTCCATCGTACAAAGTTTGTCTATAAAGATTGTCTATTACGTATGTATATGGTCATCGTGTTGGCTAGACATTGTTGACGTTCTCTTTGCAACAGAGGGGTTTGTTTGGATGCAGAAAGATTTGGAGACAGTGGTACCTGCATCTGCCACAGGTTCTGTATCCTGGTTACGTGGTCTGCTGTTGCTTGTGAGTAGCTGTTCCATGGTTCAAGGACTTTCTGTTCGCAAGCACAGACCTACCATTGAAGGCCCTTGAGAGGCATGTGTCATTCTACATAACTGGCTGAAAATCATCGCGATGGAGGTTTGTCAGTGTCGCAGAACTTTGGCTGCTAACCCCACCCCCCACAAAAAAATTGGGTGGGTGTTCCCATAAAAGAAGCTCAGCAAGTTCCACCACCTCTATTTCTAGAAAGAAAAGCCCTGGTGCTTGTGCTCATCACAGTTGTGTCCAGAAAGTAAATTTTTGGACATGAACCAATCCAGGCTCAGGTTGGTAGTGGAGTGAAAGTTACTGAAGTCCTAGCAGAACTACTGTCAATGAATCCATATAATGCCTACTGTCAATGAATCCATATAATGAAGATATCAGCAACGTATCTCAGGTCCACCCGAGGAGAGGCTTTGTGGAGAATGGTGCTAAGAAAGCATCATTCCAAGTCAACTATGAAAATGCTGTCCTACTGTAGAGACACGTGAGTGCTCATGGCTTTGCCACTGATCTGAAGATACAAGTTCTCCCTAAGCTGAGCTCATTATGTGTAACTACAAAGTAGCAGGGACGCGGGTGGCGCTGTGGTCTAAAGCATTGAGCCTCTTGAGCTTGCCAATCAGAAGGTCGGCGGTTTGAATCCCTGCAATGGAGTGAGGTCCCGTTGCCCGGTCCCAGGTCCTGCCAACCTAACAGCTCAAAAGCATACCAGTGCATGTAGATAAATAGGTACCGCTGTGGCGGGAAGGTAAACTGAGTTTCCATGCGCTCTGGCTTCTGTCACGGTGCTCTGTTGTGCCAAAAGCGGTTTAGTCATGCTGGCCACATGACTTGGAAAAGCTGTCTGTGGACAAACGCCAGCTCCCTCAGCCTGAAAGCGAGAGGAGCGCCGCAACCCCATAGTTGCCTTTGACTGGACATAACCGGCCACGGGTCCTTTACCTATACCTTTTTTACAAAGTAGCAGAGTTCTGTAACCAGGTGTGCTAGAACTTCGTCAGGTATGATATTCCTGGCGGTTTTTAGTCCAACCTTGTGGGGTAATGGACTAGTAGTCCATGTAAGGTTATGCCGCAATCAATTTGTCAAGTCTTTATGGGCCGCATAACTCTTTTATTGCTTTTGGAAGAAAGATGAAAAGAAAAAAAGAGAGAATGGTTTCTTTCCATTCCATCTTGTTCTTTCAAAATTATGCCTGCAAAAGGGTATTAACATTGTAATGCATTTCCTTATCCAGCAGCTACCAGACAGATGCACACTGAAGATCGAGAACTGGGGGGGGGGGGGGAGTGGGAGAGACAAATGCTCTTAATGAGCTTTCATATTATCACACTTGAAATGGAAAACCAAGCCTGGCTGCTCTCGGGCTGAAGACAGAGACAGAGAAATTAATGACGAGACTGAGATTTTCTTCCACATACATTCCTCTCTTTCCAGACCAACAAGATTCTGGTTTTCCCCTAATAGTATTCGTGTTACTGACTGTCATGTCAAAGGCACCAGTTAGATAGTCAGATATGATTATACCATGGAATCCTCTGGTGACTCCAGAAAGCTTACTCTTCCCAATTAGATTTGAAAGCAGTAAACAAGCTCCCCAGAAACAACTAGTGGCAAATGTTAAGTATTTGACATGGTGTAGGCTGAAATTTTTAACCTCGCTGTTTAAATCACAAGGTTGTTGTTGTTGTTGTTTAGTCGTTTCCGACTCTTCGTGACCCCATGGAGCAGAGCACGCCAAGCACTCCTGTCTTCCGCTGCCTCCTACAGTTTGGTCAAACTTAAATCACAATAGGACTGGGAATGAATGGTATGACACTTATTCAGGAAAGTGTGTCATTATACACATGCAGAGTGTCGCTAAAAAAGAAACAAACAATTCTTCTCTACACATCTACAGACAGGGAAAGAGCTTCCATGTAAAAAGTTCTAAAATGATTTTCAGACAAGATTGATTCCATACCTCTTATTTAGAAATAAAGCCATAATGTATGTAAGTTTTTGAATGCATGTACTGTTTACATTAGGGGTCAGGAGGCCCCATTAGCTAAAGTGGTACCTCAGGTTAAGAACAGTTTCAGGTTAAGAACGGACCTCCAGAATGAATTAAGTACATAACCAGCGGTACCACTGTAATAGTAACTGCTTTTTTGTCCATTCCAGAACATTATTGATATATACTCTGCTAGTGGAAGGGATTGATGGAAGCAGATCCACATACTTTTCCTGAAAATACTCTGGAACTGCATATGGCCCAGATGTACCTGGCTTGCTCTGCCATAGTCAGCTGCTGCTGCAGCTTTTAACAAGCGAATGTAAAGAAAGCAAAGTAGGAAACACTTACTATTGCTACTCTAGCCTTCAGGGAAACAGCTCTGACAATGCTCAGAACCAGTGTATGATTCTGATAGGGCTGTTTTTGAAGCCGTCTGGACTCCTTCCATATTTGCCACAGTGGCTATGCTGGACAGGCTTTATAACAACAGGAAAGAGTAGGAGCTTGGTTTTTCTGCTTAGAGATACATGGGAGCGACCTCATTGCCATACGTTTTTTGTATGTTTGTTTGTTTGTTTGTTTGTTTAAAAAAGCTTATATTGATTGACCTTCCCAACACTTGAGGAGGAAAAGCGGAAAGAAACTAACTGGAAAACCTGATCCAAAACACCCACCCACCCCACTCACACATGAAAACAAAGATCACTGCAGCCAATCACAAATAAAAAAACAACCACACCCTAGGCCAACCCCCAACCTCTCTCACCACCAAAGGAGCACAGGTGAACAGCACAAGTAACGCTGACACCAAACCCTACATACATTAAGCATAAGTTAACCTTTTGGATTAGGATTGGCCAAGTGGGGCAAAGAGCTGATTGGCCAGAAAACAGAAGATTGACAAAAATGCCTCTGCAAGTTTTTGTGTGGGGGACAGGAAAAAGTGTGTAGCTTTACATTTCTGAGAAGGATTTTTTTAAAAAATTGCCTGACATTTTCAGTTGCCCCAGTGGAATAGCCTCCATAGGCTATAACCTATGAAAAAATGGGCAATTCCTTTTGTGAAGAGAAAGGTTGCTGTAAATTCTCCTTAATGGCATCTTCCAATTATTCATACAAGATCATTCAGCGCTAGTGCATCTAGGAAGCTTTGGAGGGAAGGGTGAATTTAAAAGGAGTATGTTCAATGGAACCAACATGCAGATTTTGATCACATGCTCTCTTGCTGTTACAAGATTACTTCGAGAAAAGAGCTAGGGGCTTCAAAGCCTACCCCATGGAATGCCACTTCATGTCAAGTCCATACAAAAACCACTTCATGAGCTCTCCACACACACACCTGCCATTTTGTCTCGGCAACTAGAGGCCACAACAATAGCAAACAGGACACGGCTTAAGCCCAGGGCACTACAAATTATATATGATGCAGATAAATATTTAGATTGATATCTGACATCTATTTAGCAATGTCAACCATGCGTTTGGCCCCATAAGGTTTAATCCACTGGATAAACTAAATGCTGAAAGAGGTTAGCCTCTCTAACTTCAGGCCCAGTAATCTGAAGCTCACTCCAGGACAAAAGTCAGCAACTTTTTTTAATGATTCCCAAACCATTCTCACCAATGTATGATAACCCAGACAGATCATCTGAAAGTTTTTTAAGTCTCATCTATGTATTTCACCCTCAGGAGATAAGACCTTCCTGATAAGGCAGACTATGAGCCATTAGTTCATTTGTAATGGGGGTGGGTGGGGTGAAGGCTGGTTGTTTTAAGAAGAAATTTAAGTGAGACACAATAAGATAAAAAGGTAAAGGGATCCCTGACCATTAGGTCCAGTCGTGACCGACTCTGGGGTTGCGGCGCTCATCTCACTTTATTGGCCAAGGGAACCGGCGTACAGCTTCCGGCTCATGTGGCCAGCATGACTAAGCCGCTTCTGGCGAAACAGAACAGCGCACAGAAACGCCGTTTACCTTCCCGCCGGAGCAGTACCTATTTATCTACTTGCACTTTGACGTGCTTTTGAATTGCTAGGTTGGCAGGAGCAGGGACCGAGCAACGGGAGCTCACCCTGTCGCGGGGAGTCAAACCGCCGACCTTCTGATCAGCAAGTCCTAGGCTTTGTGATTTAACCCACAGCGCCACCAGCGTCCCTTACACAATAAGATATTCTTCTATAAATTAGCACTACCACTGATAGCAGCTTCAATAACCAGTCCTAAATTATCCTAAAGTAAGGAAAGGAAACAAACCCCCTAACAATATTGTTTCCCTGAGCTCAAAAGCCCCCTTCCCTAACATTAAAATCATTCTACTGATAAATCCTTCCTTGTAATGATGGGTATGAATCAATATAATTCACAAGAATCTAATTCCCAAGGGACCATTAGTCAATTAGAGAACACTCTGGAAATGCTGTGATCTCTGTTGCAATTGTAATGCCATTAAAATTCCTTGTTCTGTGTTTGCCGTCACCCCCTCTTTTCCATTATTTTAATGCTTCATTAACCCTGAATATTGGTGACAACTGTCTTGCAGTGGTTGCACTTAATTCCAATATAACACAGACGCTGCTGAAGTTTTATTGCTTAATTTCCAACTGTAGCAGGTAGGAGCTCTGTGCACAATGATGTGCAGTTCTTACCTCATTCAACCAGAACATGATTAAGTGGATGAAATATTTTTGCGGTCAATAAGACTTAGAGGATATAATCAGTTAATCGGTGTGATGGTTTGATTAATTAATTGCAGGTGAAAATCGGTATTTTCAGTTGGGGTCCAAGCAAGACGCAGTCTCTGTGCAAAGCGTATCCAGTGTTGAAGAGCATGATGGCAAATCATTTCTTGACTCGTTAAATATTTTCAAAAGAGCATAAAACAGCGTTATTAATTGGCCAAAGGCAGTAAAATGGTGGGGGGAATAAAAAGCCTTTTTGGCAGACTGACAAGCTTTAGCGATAGATGGGACTTTTGTGCGGGCTGGGGGGGACTGAAATGATGGAAAGAGACCACCTTTATGCAACAACTCCCAAGTCCAGAACCTTCCACACAGAGGCTGTTGCCAGCAAAATACCTGTGCTGTCCGTAAGCAGACCGGCTTTTTAATATGACCCTTCTCACTTCTTAAGACACTTCCCTGGGTTGCTTTGGGAAGAAGGGCAGTAGATAAATTCAGTGAATGAAATGAAAGAACTTGCATGTCAACCAAGATAATTTTCAAATGCCCTCTTGTGTATGCCTTTGGGGGTCCGGTGGGAGGCTACTGGTGAGCGGGCCATTTCTGTGGTGGCACCTAAATTATGGAATTCTCTCACCTGGCCTGCATACCTTTGGCCCATAGAAAACCATGCCTTTCTCCCCAACAGCATTTGTATAAAGTCAAGGCTGGATAGACAGCAGTGGCTGGAAAGATAAGTTTGTGGAGCATCGCACCTCATCATTATGTAGCTTTCCTTTGTTCTTCCAGTCACAACCATGGACTCCCTGAAAAGGTCACTTCATTTATCATCACTGGCAACCGCACTCACTCATGCTCAGAATTATTGTTGATTCCCTGACCAAAGCGGCAAGTGTATTGCATGTTTTACAACTCTTTCCCATCAGTTACACGGTCATCCTGTAGGATGGGGAAAAAACTACAGTGGAAGGCTATCAGTCCTGAACATTACCAGGCAACAGCTCTAGAATAAGGGGAGGGAAGGGGGGAAGAGGAGCTTTTGTCTACAAAGGTTGATAGCAGATAGCAGGAGAAATCACCTTAATTTCTGCATTTTCTTGGGTGGCTTAGCTCCAGGGCCTAGGGAGGGGGATAATTAGATATTAAACTACCCATGAATCTCCCAACTTCACCTATCCCTCCCCTAATTTTTATTTTTTTTTTAAGTACTGGGAAAACTACATGAAGAAGAAAAAGAAGAGTCTGGCTTTCATATCCCGCTTTATCACTACCCTAAGGAGTCTCAAAGCGGCTGCTAACATGCTCCTTTCCCTTCCTCCCCCACAACAAACACTCTGTGAGGTGAGTGGGGCTGAGAGACTTCAGAGAAGTGTGACTGGCCCAAGGTCACCCATCAGCTGCAAGTGGAGGAGCGGAGATGCGAACCCGGTTCACCAGATTACGAGTCCACTGCTCTTAACCACTACACCACACTGGCTCTACACCACATGGAAAAGACAGAATGGAAACTTGGGAAAATAAGAGCCATCAGCCGCTTCTGCTATATTGAGTCTCCAAGGAGTCAGTCGTTTTATTTGTGGCAATTCTATCGAGTCCCCCCTGTCCAAGTCATACTCTGTAAATGACACCACAAAGAAGCAGCGCAAGAACAAAGCAAACGAGAAATCAGCACTAAGTCTCTGGCGTAGTGTCCAGGACAAATAATCACCAAGATTTAGGGATGGGGGGAACCCCAAAACCTTTTGATAGTCTATCAGGCTGATGACAGTCACCAAATTATCTTTTGGTGGTAGCCCAGAAGGTCTGGAATCATTTAACAAGTTTGTTGGAACAACAAATCCAGGACACTGGAGGAGTTGCTAAGAACTTACTTTCTGTCTGTCTGTCTGTCTTCCCACCCACCTCTCACTCTCTCTCTCTTCAGGCAAGGCTTTTGTATCTTGTTTTAATATCAGATTAATGCTTTGCTCTGCACCTGCATTTTATTACTTGCCAGCAGCAGAAGCCGATTGATTGGAAGTAAGCAAGGTGACTCACTGCAGAGAAGGAACTAGCAGCTTTTGTCTAAGGGGAGGTAGTTCTGCATTGTGGGTGACTGAATGATTCAATGACACCTGAAAGTTTAATACTGAAGAACAGGTAAATATGTCGAGAGAGTCAAGACACAACAACCATGTCATTTTGATTTTTGACAAACACAGTCCTAGGTATATAAATAGTGCTTAGATCAACAAGCTTGGGACGCGGGTGGTGCTGTGGGTTAAACCACAGAGCCTAGGACTTGCCGATCAGGAGGTCAGCAGTTCGAATCCCCGCGAAGGGGTGAGCTCCCGTTGCTCGGTCCCTGCTCCTGCCAACCTAGCAGTTCGAAAGCACGTCAAAGTGCAAGTAGATAAATAGGTACCGCTCCGGCGGGAAGGTAAATGGCGTTTCCGTGCGCTGCCCTGGTTCGCCAGAAGCGGCTTAGTCATGCTGGCCACATGAGCCGGAAGCTGTACGCCGGCTCCCTTGGCCAATAAAGCGAGATGAGCGCCACAACCCGAGAGTCGGCCACGACTGGACCTAATGGTCAGGGATCCCTTTACCTTTACCTTTAGATCAGCAAGCTATAGAAGAAACCCACTCATTTAGATACCTGGGTGTATTTAGTGAAACTCTCTCTTGGAAATGCCACACGAAGGCAGTGAAAGTCAAAACACAGGAAACCATTGGGGTATTGATAAAGTCCCATTACAATAAGGGAGGGTAGCTGAAGCCCTAAAGCCATTTGGTAGCAAAGTGCTTACTCAAATGCTCCATATCGTTTTGAAATCTGCAGCTCTGATTTGAACTCCATTAAAGTTTTGGAAACTGTGCAGATCACACACACACACACACACACACACACACACACACACGAAGCTATACTCTCTACCATCAGGAATAGCAACAGCAGGTGGCCAGCAATTAAGGCAAGAGTGGGCTGCACTCATTTAAAGTAAATATATATTTATTTAATTGGTACTATGCCTATTAAGCATTTTCCTGTGCTGTGCTACATGGAATTGGGTGATAACCAACTCTGGAAAACAGCTTGTTGATGTTTTTGACTGTTATTGTTTTCCAGAACTGAGCTCTGCTTTGACCTTGAATAAGTGTCACCTAAGGGATTGCTTCTTCTGGGTAGAATCCAGAAGGGACCTACAACTAATCAGAAACACCATATTTCCCCCTTGGAATCCATTCTTGACAGGAGAGCATTTTACAGCTAGCTATCTGGCCAAACTCTCAACAGTTTCCTTAAGAAACGCCTGTATTGAGCTGTGCTGCTCTCGGATGCCCACTGCAGTCTTGGATAGCTGCTACAACAAGGTCCCATACACAGATGGACTTTGTATCTGTGGTCAACCTCAGGCGGTGGAAGACATCACACATTCATTATCTGTTAGCCTGCCCCTTATGTAGAGATCCAAGAGTCACTTTCTGAAACCTTTGTTCACACAGGCAAGCAAGCAAGCAAGCGCACACACCGCTGCAGAAATGGCTTGGCTTCTTTTCAGTGACAATAATAGCTTCATAACACACAGAGTGTGCTGAACTCAGAAGGTATCATCACATCCAGAATACAGTGGTGCCCCGCAAGACGAATGCCTCGCAAGACGAAAAACCCGCAAGACGAAGAGACTTGCGGAACGAATTAATTTCGTCTTGCGAGGCACCACTGTACATTAAGGTGAGCCAATGATATTCCAAGGAGCCAAGTACTATGTAATTTTCTGAGAAAAGACATTCCTGGTGTCCACCTGGGCATCCAGTTGTAAGGCTGATTCCAGCAGCATCTTCCAAAGCACAGGCCTTATTCTGCCGGGAGAGTAGCAGTGAAAAGAACCAGGGGTGAGCAATGCAGTTCTCAGCTCCTCACTGGGAACCTGCAGTTACACAAAGCCATGCTTTGGCTTCATGTGATGTGCAAATGAGGCCTCTTGGGTTTTTCCTCCAACCAGAAGTACCATGAGAACAAGGGATCACGCCAGTGGCCCATCTAGAACAGCATCCTGTTCTCTCAGTGGCCAACCAGATACCCATGGGAAGCCTGGAACCTGGACCTGAGCTCAACAACACTCTCTGTTCCTGTGGTTTTCCAGCAACTGGCATTCAGAAGCATTGCTGCCTTCAACCATGGAGGCACAGTATAGCCACTGTGGCTACTAGCCATTGATGCAGCACTGTTGCGTTATCTAATCCTTGTCATTTCACATTGCACTAAACGAAACAGATTCCTCCCCCTCATGTGGGTTTCAGTGTGTTCAAATAGCTTTCTCCGGATTCAAACACATTCTTAGAAGTGGTATTTGCAGGGCACCGGAAATCGGATAGTTAGATGCAGAAAACAGCATATGATAAACTTAATGTGCACCTCCTATTTGGTTCCTCTGCTTGACCTCAAGACATTTCAAACACACATTGCCAATGGCAATTTTCCTGCTCTTAGTTCCCCAAATATGTTTTTGGAGATACCTGCAGTTTGCACCGCTTTATTATGTTACAATTCAGGCCATTTGGCTTGGCTGCATTTTGTCATTAAGTCTGGGTTTCATTATAAACACAAAAGATCTTTATTATTCTTATCATTAAAATTCAAATGCAAATAGTGACATCTGCAGAGAATATGTACCAGCTACGGCTTTTAAAATTGTTACTATTTCTATGCTTGCTCGTCAAATACAGATATAATGGATATGGGAGCAAGGACAGAAGCTTTCCTAACAAAGGCACAGTCTTCAAAATCAAAGCAAAAAAAATATCAGTTTTTGCTCTTTTTAGCCATTACGACAACAAAGAGTCCCAATACATCAGATTAAGGAAGAATGCATTTATAGCAATTTGCTGTTTTATAGACATGGTGCTTTTCAAACAAGCCAGATTCATTACTGATGTCCCTTTTCTGTTTTAGTGAGGAACATAATAGTCAGCATACTGCTATTAAAATGCCAACTATAGCTTTCAAAAGCTGCCATTTCGAAGCGCGAAAGGCACTTCAATCTTTGGCTGCGAGGAGATGGGGATTCTTGCAAATTCACTAATGTTTCTCTCGCATGCCTAAAATTATAATTCAGTTGTTTTGCCAATTACAGAATTGCTTGGAAAGAAACAATTCACAATTAGGGTGCAATCCTATTCATCACCACCCCATGCTTATTGACTGGGGAAAGTAAGAATAAGGTGTCGGCCACTCTCTACCACCAGGTCTGGAGCCCCCAAACTCCATCAAAACTGTGCACCTCAGGATGTGGTTCCAGAGGGGTTTATATTCACAGGATCCAAAGACCCATGGATCTCTCAAGAGGCCTGATCTTCTGAGACTTCAACTCCGCAAGCCTGGAGTTGGTACAGCAAAAAGTGTACAAAACCAACCCTCCTTCCACCTTGGGTGGCACAAGTAGTAGATCTGTGGTGTGCCTGCTGCAAGCTGCAAGGAGTTTGGATGACTTTGCCCCTGTAGTAATCCCACCTGCTTTAAAAACAGCCTTTTCTACCCAAGGGGATTATGATGGTGACATCAAATGATTCACCTTCTTTGTTTCTGGCAAGCCCCGGGGAAATGAGTTACTGAGTCCTTCCTACCTAGAACTTAACTCCATTGTGCATAAGATTTGGTTACCTGAGGCCTCACAGGAGCTCACAGCATGTGAGGCCATCAGTCCCTCAACAATGCTAGAGAGCTAAGCAATTTGCTTTTCTTACAGTAGTTTCTAACCCATATCTTCTGTCATTGCTACCTTAATAATTACGCAGTCGATTCCTGCAGCCCAAAGCTTTGGCAACACAAAGCAATATGAACAAAAGAGCCCCTGCTCCTATATATTTGGCCTAGCTGTCCCTTGGCTGTTTAATCCACCATCACCCCACCTGCAAATTCTCTCCCTATTTACCAAGCACGTGTCCTCTTCAAGCATTACCAAAATGGGAAAATTACAACACAGAAAGGATGGGCAGCTGTTTTTGTCACCATCCACAAGCTGGAAAGCAAGCCTCTGGCATCTGTGGGGGTATCTGGTGCATTCTGAAGTCCTGATTTTAATCTGACACTTTGCCTTATCTTCCCATGCTTGGAACAGTCAATTGCAAGGTGTGTGTTTTTCCTAAAAAGCAAGAGACCCTGCTGTATATCCAGCCTTTCTGCAACTGTACTCACAACCAACTGGCAAACTTCCCCTTCCCCACATATAGCACAATGACATCTTTGTTCAGTTAAAACCCAGCTCACAAGCTGCACCATGCAGGCAACTAACCCACTGCAGTTTCTCTCCTGGACTTAATGTTATGCTCAAAGAAACTTCCACATACTCCATTATCTCATTATGAGCTTTGCATTCACGCTAATATGATTTTTAATAGCTTTTGTCATCCTCTTTGCATGCAGCTGCTCATGCAGGGATAGATTCAATGTCACAGAAACCTAGGGTGGCAGTGCAATGACACTAAAAAGAAACCCAGAGTTTATATTTCTTTCTGGGAAAATGCAAAGGGAAGAACAAGTGATCTCATTGTTCTCTGAAGGACTTGCATGTCCATTGCCTCTATTTCCGTTATTGTGCTAAAGGAGTGGGGTGACTGTGTTCAAAGACAGAATGGTCAAAGATGCAATTCAAAGCATAGACCTGTACGTTCAAAAAAATCCTGAAAGACAAAGGTGTTTTTTCGACATGTATAGTCCATTTTATCCTATAGCAGAACTTTATCCTATGCTCCAGGAAGCAGGCAATTCAAACACAAGACGATACACTACGAGAAGTTACAGAACAAAACCAATCACAGCATAGAACCATCTTCTCTCTTCTTCTGTGAAGTCTTTTTAACTCTTGAGCCAGGGCTGGCCCATGCTTGAGGCAAAGTGAGGCGACTGCCTCAGACTGCAGGGTCCACCAGGGCAGCTGATCCTAGTGTAGATATTTCTTCACCCTTTGTTCCTGATGTAGATTTCCCCTCAACCCTTCTTCATTGGTAAGGAGGGGGCACCATTTTGGGGTAGACCCAAATTTATTGGGCCAGGTCAACCTTGAGCTAATACCCAAATGTAACCAACTGAATCAATTGGATATTCTTCTACCATTTACCCTTGCCTCCATTTCACACCCTTTCCTCTGTTTCTATTTCTAGATTGTAAGTGCCTTGGGACAGGGACATGTACTCTCATTCTTTACAAAGTGCCACAGATGATGCTATATGGGTTATAATTACAATGATTATATCTTTCATCATAATTATATAAATCTGCCAACTGACGACACACTTCACGCATCTGCTAGCTACCGCCACCACAATTATGTGGCAAAACTTCACTTGCTAAGAAATTGGTTCAATGGGCACATTTATCTTTTATAAATACATGCAACTATATCCACCAGATAAGGGGGGAACGACACCTTTGTTAATTTCATATTGAAGACTAAATACAAATCCATATAAAATTGCACAGATAATTTGGTTCAAGAAATACAAAAATACAAACTGGAAATTGCTACAATAATATAATGGTTTACCATTAAGCGCAAGCGCGCGCATGCCCACCCACCCACACACCCCAGTGCAAGTAGATAAATAGGTACTGCCATGGCAGGGAGGTAAAAGATGTTTCCATGTGCTTTGGTTTCTGTCATGGTGTTCTGTTGCACCAGAAGCGGTTTAGTCATGCTGGCCACATGACCTGGAAAGCTGTCTGTGGACAAACACTGGCTCCTTCAACCTGAAAGCGAGATGAGCGCCACAACCCCACAGTTGCCTTTGACTGGACTTAACCGTCCAGGGGTCCTTTACCTTTTTTTTTTACCTATACAGTCGTACCTCAGAAGTTGAATGTGAGGTGTCTAATACACAGTTTAGGAAGTTTGCCTAACTTAATTAGGATTTCACACATGCTAATTAAAGTATTAGAAGCATCTAGTACATAGCTCAAATACATACACAGATCTACCCTAAAAACACATGAGTCTATTTCCCAGTTTTAATACCCCAAGCCTTAATTCAATTGTAACACTATTGGTTCCAGGCATTTAGGGTGTCTTGCACCCACCAACATATAACAATATGAGCACTTTTCCACAGCTCACAGGTTGTGCCAGAAGTGAAAGGAAAAAGAAATGCATAGACAAATACACAAAAGACAAAGCTACACTGTTGTTGTTTTATTCCAACAAATAAAAATGCGATGTCTCTGGCAACACAGCTCTGGGACTTGTGAAAATCAATCAAAGTTCCCCTTGAAGAGACAACTTCATTATTTCCTTGTCTACTGCTGCCTGGGCAGAATTAGATTGCTTTCAGCCAAATACCTTAATGTGCTTGCCTTCAACAGCACAATGTAGGAGAGAGCAGAAGAATTTTAGAATGCATCACTATAGAGGTGTTATATTACACAACCAACGATCCCCCTAGCAGGGTCACATTCACTAAACTGACTTTCCTGGGTTCCCTGAACACTTACACCATGGCCTGCTAAGGAACTTTTATTGCCTCCCACAACGAAACACCTACGTCAGCCCAGCAAGCCAAGTCCTACTCTATCTACACAAGGCATAGGCAAACTCTGCCCTCCAGATATTTTGAGACTACAACTCCCATCATCCCTAGCTAACAAGACCAGATCTACACAAATATAAAGATTCTTACTGTTTAAAGACCTCTGCTAATTCATGAAGGTTGGAAAAAGTAAACGGTTCCCTTACACAGTTAAGACTAAAAAGAGGGTATAATTGCTGATATGATTTTGGTCTTAGACAGTATCATGAGTCCCATGGAGATGCCATGGAGGGAATGGTCCAATTCAGGAATGGTAAGAACTTGAGAAGATGCAGCTTGATGACCCAGCCAGTGGCAGCAAGTTGAGAGAGGTGAATTCAGGCTCAGAACCCAAGGACTGGTGATCTAGAGAGTGGCTTGACAAAGAAGTGTTCCACACTGTAATATTGGAAACCTCTGGCCAGGCAGCTCCTATTGTGGAGCTGCCTTCCTATTAGCAAAGAGACTCATTCTTCTGGGGAGGTGATTTGAGAGTAAGTAGGATGCTGAGCCAGTGCGAACTCCATCTCCACGTACACAACAGCTGTCACGGACACACATTCCAGGCTGAATCCACTCCAAAGAGTGCTCATTTAGTTGTTTATTCCCATGACTCCAGCTACTTGCCACACTAAGAGCTGTGCCTGCCCTGCTTCTCAAAAAGAAGATGGAGGGTTCATGTCACTTGCTGGATCTATGTCTCAGCCCACACTAAACCAGGCAACTCACCCTTTCTTGCAGCTGCCATACCTTGTAACCAGTGCCTTGCACAGGTACCGATCTGATTTGTGTGTTAAAGGCTTTGGCAGGAACAGAGCTGGGAGTTCAAATTCTCCATTTGGCAGTGAGGGCCAGGACAAGCAGGGCATGCTGGCTGAACCTACTATGCACTGCTAATGAAATACTATGCACAGGCAGCCCTAGAAAGCAGTAAATCTCAGACATGTAAAACCAAATCATGTACCAAAACCTGCATAACGTTTGCTTCCAACCCAGTGAAGATATATTAGTATGCAGTTATTTAGTGCCAGCAGACTGCTACAGGAACCTCCCTTCTCTCAATTCAAAATGCATCAGCTCCACTAAGGCCAGCACAATACACCATAGGTCTGTATAACGTTCCTTGTTTCTAACATACTGGTTTGTTTGGGATGTCAATTCTGCAATAAAGTGCACATGTTAAATGTACAGATTTCACAAAGCATCCCGCTTGGTCTACAGGATACTAAAATAACTCCTGACCACAGAGGGAACCGAGATGTGGATACCATTACTGCCCATTCTCTCCAGATGCAGTAGCAGCCATGGGGGAAGGCAAATTAAGTACTATGATGAGCGTGGAAGAGTGAAAGCCTCCATACCACTCAATAAGGCTGCAAGTGCTAATTATTAGTATTATTAACCTTTGTACAGATGTGAACAGATTCTCAACTACTTTGGCCCTTAAGACAAACATGCAAAACACTTCAGATAATCACGAAGGTCTGTTGGTTGAAGGGGAAGCTGAATAAAGCTATGCCATATCATGATTTTTCCACCGAGGCATTCATTCAGTCATGGTGGGTGGGGGAATCTGTCAAAAACTGCAAATAAGCAGGTTTCCCCCCTGTTTGGTGCAAACTGAAGGCTACAGGGTAAGTGAAGCTGCTGGCATCCTAAACTGCTGTTTATCTAACATTAAAACTCTTGCCCGTGATTTTTCAGCATCTGTCTCAACTAACATTCCTTCTCTCTTGCCAGCTAAACAAATAACAGCTGCAAAATCAAGCATGCCTGGAGCATCTCTGCATTCAATCTTCCGCTCTGCCTTTTGGTAGTATTATACTGAATGAGACAATGTCTTGACATTTCAACCAAATACAGTGGTACCTTGGGTTATATATGCTTCAGGTTACATACGCTTCAGGTTACAGACTCCGCTAACCCAGAAATAGTACCTCGGGTTAAGAACTTTGCTTCAGGATGAGAACAGAAATCATGCTCCGGCGGCGCAGCAGCAGCAGGAGGCCCCATTAGCTAAAGTGGTGCTTCAGGTTAGGAACAGTTTCAGGTTAAGAACGGACCTCCGGAACGAATTAAGCACTTAACCCAAAGTACCACTGTATATGTATAATAATATACTCATACCCACCCATGGGCACCCCGATACTAAATATTTTGCACCACTATGATCAGCTTGGCATACATATAGATTCATGATTTGGGAAGGTGCACTAGAACAAATAGGCGGGTACCTCAGCAACGAACAAGCAAACTGCAGGACTGCGATGCTACAACATTCCACAGCAAGGATGCTATTATGCCACTTCATTACTTGACATCATTTTGTCTGTGTGATCATTTGAGACAGCAACAGCCAGTACATTAATAATTGACTCTGTCCTTTTAAGTGGCATGTGGATCATATGTTTGCAAGATGTAGCAACACCAAATTGTACGACATGTTGGGAGGTTGTCTATGCTAAAGTACCGCGTATATTACAACAGTGAAATGGGAATCAGTGCAAGCAAGCTGTTCCTATATTGTTCCAGTTACATTTGGGGGAAGAAGTGAGCAAAGGAATGAAGGCAGAGATACTTTGCTGGATGCATCTCCTTTGTCAAGATCCTGGGTTCACACCATCTATCTTCAGGGGTGAGGCCTATTACAGTATCTAACTATCATCTATCTGTCTATCTATCTATCATCTATCTATCTATCTATCATCTATCTATCTATCTATCTATCATCTATCTATCTATCTATCTATCTATCTATCTATCTATCTATCTATCATCTATCTATCTATCATCTATCTATCTATCTATCTATCATCTATCTATCTATCTATCTATCTATCTATCGTCTGTCTGTCTGTCTGTCTATCAATCGATCTATCTGTTGCCCATCTGACTGGGTTGCCCCAGCCACTCTGTGCGGCTTCCAACAAATTAAAACATTAAGCACTGTAAAACATCAAACATTAAAAACTACCATAAATGGAGCTGCCTTCAGATGTCTTCTAAAAGTTAGACAGTTGTTTATTTCCTTGACATCTGACAAGAGAGCATTCCATGGGGTGGGCATGGCTACTGAGAAGGCCCTCTGCCTGGTTCCCTGTAACCTCACTTCCCGCAATGAGGGAACTGCCAAAAGGCCCTCGGAACTGGATCTCAGTGTCTGGGATGAACGACCAGGTATGCATACTAGAAAAAGGAGTTATATTCAAGGTCAGTCCAAGATGTCTCTACAAACTCCAGAGCACTTGCCCAACAAGAACCTATTCTTCCTAAAGTGGTTGTGTGGTCCCCTCCTTGAATCTGAGGAGACCTGAACAAAAACTCTAAGGCTCACTGTCTCCTCAATCTGTCAATGTCAACAACTGCTGAAGCAGGCTGGGTCCCTTTAAATGGAGACTCCTCACACAAATGCATAAGCTAGCTTACACAAACAGATCCAGAGCTCCTGATGTTCACTGCTGAAACAACACCTGAGCTCTGCCCTTATGGAGTCTCAGGCCTCATCCTTGGACAGACCTATCCAGGGGGCCTCACCTCAACTAGACCTTGTCCTATTTCACCACAGCTTGTTCTGTTTGCCCAAACCTGAGACAGGCACTCAGAACAAGACACTCGTGCCAGTTCTGTTGGCCCCTGATGCTCACAAGCTGTTGGCAGTGGTGATATATAGATCAGTCCTTTGCTTTGAGGTAATGGGATGTTGTATTGCAAATCATTAGTGCAGCAATAAGACAGCCCATAACCGTAACACTCAGGGGCAATCAGTGTGAAAAACAGAGATGACTGCTATCAGCCACCAAAGTCTCATCCATTTCACTTATGCCTTCAATGGATATCAGTGGTTCCATATTTTTGAAGGATAGCTACTATTTCTTTCTCTCCTTTTATTGCTTGAAACACTTTTGGCTCTAAAACCGTACCCAGGGAGGGAGGAAAACGGGGCTATAGTTTGGACTAAGGATGGGGAAAATAATCTGTACTGGAATCTCATTTCCACTAAATATATGGCAACGAAATGGCAATGGGGAGAAGTGAATCACCTGCTAGAATATAAAATAAAACATCGAAGTAATCCTGGTATTTGTTGTTAGCAGAATAATAGTAATAAAGAGATTCCTATCACTTATTTTTGAGGATTTATTTGTCACTCCTCAGATATCACACCATCTACTGCGGTTCTCCACCTAACATTTATTTCTGCCAGGATGAATTATGCCCAAACCTGGAACAAAGTTAGCAGAAGCACTCTTGCTATCAAGCGTGATCACTTCGGGTTGATGGAGTCTGTAATCGGGTGGGTGGGCTGCTGGCTCGGGGAAAGGCGTGAGCATCTGCTCAGAGGCTTTTGATCTTCGGAAGTTGCCGTAAAACAGGCAACAGTGTTGTTCACTGCTATTGTGCATCACTGATGGAGGTATTAAAATATGAAATGCCACCTACCCGATTCTTCAAAGTACATTTGGCACAGAAAATCTGGCAGGAGACAAGGGCCATTAAGGGGGGATTAAAACATCGCATTTAAAATATGTTTCTGGCACATGCCCCAGGCAAAGCTGGTTTTCTCCTGTGACACCATCACAATTCCACCACTCTTTCTGTTTGGGGGCTTGCTTTGGCCTTATATCTTTTCCCCTTGCTACACAGTAAACAACTTTGGAAATACTGGTACAGAACTTCACTGATGTCCAAGCAGTAGCAAAAACTATAGGGGCCAGGGCCATCTTACCCATAGGCGCAAGGGGTGTGGGACACCTGGGCGCTGGGTTCTCAGGGGCACCAGGCCGAGAGTCCGGGGCTCAAGAGTTGAGTCCGGAGAAGAGCCCACCTGTTGGTTGGAGCGCAGTGGTGGACTCTTCTGCTGCAGGCGGCTCTGCACCGCGGGGCCAACCGAGCCAGTAAGATGCTGAGGTGGCCGGCAGACTCCGCCCTCCTGTGCGCCTGGGACTGTGCAACTAGGGGGGGAGCACCGGGTGGATCTTTGCACCCCGGTGCCACATATGCTTAAAACAGCCCTGATAGGGGCAACACTAGTGTAATTGCAAAGTAAGCTTACCACTGCTCTGGAATAATGCTAAACATGACACTGACAAGCCTCCTTAATGGTGATGGTGTTGCCTTCATGCAAGATAAAATCAAAAGCCAACACTAGGCAACCCTGATTGGCTTTGGATCTCAACTTCACATTGGTTTTAGCACTCACATATATTCCGGAGTGCTTGAACGAGAACAGTTGAATAGCTTGCCAGGTCACGCCCTCTAGAGCTGCTAGGTTGGTGTTCCCCAAACTTGTGGCTCCAGCAGTTTTGGGGCTACAGTTCCCCTCATCCCTGACCACTCATCCTGCTAGCTGGGGATGGTGGGAGTTGTCGTCCAAAAACAGCTGGAGACCCAGGTTTGGGGGAACCCTGTGCTAGGTGGACACAGTTACTGCTCACAGGCAAATGCTCCAATGGGTAAAGATGGTTTGTTCAGACTCTCACTGAATTATAATGGGTAAATGAGACACCTCACATTAGTCATGTTTTGCTGCTATTTTACACTACAATATTTCCCTCCATGAACACTAGCGCATATTTGCTGCATTCCCCGAAACCATATGGTCAACAATGGCACAATTACCTGGACAGAAAGGAATTTGTGATTGCACCCCTCAAGCACAAACCTCATTTCTGATTCACCAGGTAAAATGTGGGGAAAGTGTATTAGCTGCCAAAACGCACAGCTGCATCCAAGCCCTTCTCAACCACCAAGGAACTCCACAAGACAAAGACAAATCACATCAGCATTACTTGAAACCTACGTGTGGGCAGAAACCTTCTTGACTGGGAAGCCACTCCACCTCTCAGCCAGAAGTTTTGGGCAGCTGGCATGATGAACTATATATCAACATTAGTACATCACAAGACAGTTTTGCCGTGGAATGAATGCATAGCACTGTTCTCAGCTGGCTCAAGGATTAGTTGATGTCTGCCAGGTTCACCAGGTCCATTGTTTAGACACAGTAGCAGAGTGGCTTTTCATATGAAGGAGTCCTTCACATCTGGCATGGGAATGGAGAATCAGAATCCTAAGATCTTGATATTTCTTTCTTCCAGAGCTTAAAAAGAAGCTAAAAGACCGTTCACAGCTAAAGAGAATTGTACGACCATTTTTAAGGCGAGAACACTGGGGCCAATTGCCCTGGGCATCAAACATTGGAGAGCCACATCAACATTGGCATGAATGTATTGTTGCCAACTTCCCCCTACTCACCAAATCCTACTAACTTGAGCTTCGTAAACCTGATGAAGAAGATAGAGCAGCAGCAGCTCAACCCAATCAGACTTATCAGGGTGCCCTGCAAGTTCTCTGTGCCCTTCTCCTCATTGCTGGATTCTTACCGGCCAGCAGATTCAGAAAAAAGGAAAGAACAGAATTAGACACCACTAGCACAGGGACATATTATAATTTATTATTGAGGCAAAGTCATGTTAGTCTGCTCCAGCAAAAACAGTATCAGTATTCTGGCACCTTAACGACTTAATATATTATGGCATAAGATTTCATGAACTACGATGCACTTCATCAGATGCATGCAGTGTTGGTATTGTGAGATGCAGTGTAATGGACTGGCTAGAAGCAAAGGAGTGGTAGGAGGCACCAGAGATGAGGCAGGTTACTGACGAAGCCAGGGGGTCTCCACCTCCTGTGACCAGCTCCTCTCCCTCCTGGTCTCCCAGAGTCAGAAGAGGTATGAAGAGGGTGGAGCAAAAACAGATAAGCAGCAGTCTCAGATTGCTTGGGAAAGACCTGGGGGGGGAGGAAACCCCCACAAGCTGAACAAAGGTTGGGACCATCAGTCTTCACAACTGCCTCATTGGGTCAAGAATCTACCGAGAAGAACTGTTTTGCTCACTAGGCCTGGCCGCCTGAACTGTTTTGTTTCTGTGAATAAAGAGAGTTAACTTCACTTACACTGAAGAAGAAGAATAGTTTGGATTTGATATCCCGCTTTATCAATACCCGAAGGAGTCTCAAAGCGGCTAACATGCTCCTTTCCCTTCCTCCCCCACAACAAACACCCTGTGAGGTGAGTGAGGCTGAGAGACTTCAAAGAAGTGTGACTAGGCTAAGGTCACCCAGCAGGTGCATGTGGAGGAGCAGAGACGCGAACCCGGTTCACTAGATTACAAGTCTACCGCTCTTAACCATTACACCACACTGGCTCTCGCTGTGTGAGTTATTGCTGACTTGCTTCTGACAACCACCCTGACATGCAGGTATAAATGAAACACGTTTGGGGCAGGCGGGGGGGGGGGGAAGCATTGTAAACAATAATGTCAGGGGAAAATGAAATGCAGAAAGTCCAGACATGGATATAATTACGTAATTAACAGGGGCGATTCACAAGACAGTTGTTGGTAACACAGACATCCTAGCACTTGATAAACCAATTAACAGGTAGCACAATAAAAATCCATTGTCCTACATCAACCTCAAGTGATGGCCATGGACCTCTTGATGAATTTTGCAAACCAGCAGTTTCATGCTGCAGCCTCCTTTCCAAGGCTCCTTTGTTCCAATTTGGCCACCCATGAGTACATTTTAAATGAATCTAATATAATTTTTGTCTTTGCATTTAGGGACCTAAAAAATAATCAAAAATTGCTTCTGATGTCAAATATAGATTTGTTTGCTTGTTTACTTTAGAAAATATATATGCATATCCAGTCCTTTGCCAGGTGAGGGGGTGAAATTGAAGGTGTAGCAAAAAGGTAGGAGCGGGGGCCTCAAATGAAAATTCTGCCTATGGGCCTCTTAATAGTATTTTTAAGGAGTCTGAAATTGCTGCACAGGGTGGCATTATGTGAGAGCATTCCCTGGATGCAACACAGTCTCTTTCTAATATGAAGCAGCACTTTGGCAAATGTTATTAAAGGCAGCTATAATATTTGTAGATCTAATATGCAGGCTATTGAGATGGAGTTCTAACCATTTTATTTTTTGCAAGTGACAAGACGGAAAGGGGCAATGGGAGGGGGGAATATAATCACCTGCTGGAAGAAAAATCTGATTTTATTTTTTAAAAAACACACCAAAACAAACAAAATCTATCATTTCTTTTCTCCCCCTCAGCCGGAGGAGGATGACTCATCCTGCAAAATGGCATTAGAGCTCCATCCCACGCAGCCCTACATGAAGTCAGCTGAGAGGCAGCAGAGAAATCAGAAATCAGCGACTTGATTTCCTTGAAACACTAAAGGGTCGTTGTTGTTTTTTTTAAAAAAAGGAAATAAATGAAAAACTACTACATTTGTGTGTTGCTGCTTTTTTAAAAAACACACCCTTCAAGCAGAAAGAGTAGGGCAACATCAAAGCAACAAATTATTAATATTCCCTACCAGAACAACTGTTTGTTAAAGGTGAACGGAGCCCTGTACCTTCTATTGAATAGGAAGAATACAGTGGTACCTTGGTTTGCAACCGTTTTGGATTACAACCACATCAAACCCAGAAGTGCGTGTCCCTTTTTTGGGATTATTGTTGTTGTTTAGTCATTTAGTCGTGTCCGACTCTTCATGACCCCATGGACCAGAGCACGCCAGGCACTCCTGTCTTCCACTGCCTCCCGCAGTTTGGTCAGACTCATGCTGGTAGCTTCAAGAACACTGTCCAACCATCTCGTCCTCTGTCGTCCCCTTCTCCTTGTGCCCTCCATCTTTCCCAGCATCAGGGTCTTTTCCAGGGAGTCTTCTCTTCTCATGAGGTGGCCAAAGTATTGGAGTCTCAGCTTCAGGATCTGCCCTTCCAGTGAGCACTCAGGGCTGATTTCCTTCAGAATGGATAATTTTGATATTCTTGCAGTCCATGGGACTCTCAAGAGTCTCCTCCAGCACCATAATTCAAAAGCATCGATTCTTCAGCGATCAGCCTTATTTATGGTCCAGTTCTCACTTCCAACTCATTTTTTTTATGACAACCCCTCCCCACTTTTTTGGGGGGAGGCCCCATTGGCGAAAGCGTGCCTTGGGTTATAACCTGTTTTGGTTTACAACCGGACCTCCAGAACAGATTATGGTTTTAAACGAAGGTACCACTCTATAGGTGAGACAGGATGATGAGCCAATTCCTTCCTGGGTGGCACCACTGTGTACTCTAGATGACACTAGTAAAATCAATAGCATTAACATAGAGTTACACTCTTGACAGAGCCCGGTCTTAGTAATGGAATAAATTTGCACAAAATGGTCATGTAGTAGGAGGCTTTAAAACTTTAATAGGAACTGCACGCCAGGGAACAATATAACTTAGCATATGTGAGCAATAGTCTTAAATATTAGTAGAGTAATGTGCCTACAAAGCTAGAGGTAGGTGCCTTTCATGCCTGCACATGGTGCTTTTAAAAACCCAGTTCTATTGCCTGAAATGTTTTACCATTATGGAAGGGGGGGGGGAGAATGAAGAGTGGCACCATGTTTGGATTTAAAAATAAATAAATCGGAAAGCAAAGCAGAGTGCAAATTCCCATCTGCTGCTATCAAGACACAACAGTGGGGTCCCCAAACAGCAGGGAAGAACGTAACCCAGCTAGCTAGCCAGCGGAGCGAGACTCCACAGGCAGGTCTCAAATATAATCAGCTTGCATCATTTAAAACTCAAGGGTAAAATTTTAGGCAGGTTTTCAGGCAGGTAATTTAAATAAATGAAAAGCCTTCAAAAGCAAAGATTGCTTTCTTATAGCACTCAGGCACAATGGTGTTGCATCCTCCTCGCTTGCCCCTCAGTGGGATAACTTCAGTTACAATCTGCTCTGTATTCCCAGCATTGTGCTGCCTTTTTCTCTCTTATCCTCTTTTCTCCCTCTCTTCGCCACCTCTCCTCTCTCACCAGAACATGTCCCAGCACCTAAGGCACAGGGCCTCACCCCTGACCTCATGCTGCACTTTAGAAGTCTGAAGTCAGAGACAAAAGTTATGTGTGATGGCTTCCTCTGACTATGGATGGCTGGCATTTCAACCACCCAGCAAATAATAATAATAATAATAATAACAACAACAACAACAACAACAACAACATTTATTCATACCCTGCCCATCTGGCTGGGTTTCCCCAGCCACTGTGGGTGACTTCCAACAAAATGTTAAAAACAATACAGGATCAGACATTAAAAACTTCCCTAAACAGGACCGCCTTCAGTTGTCTTTCAACAGTAAAATAGTTGCTTATTGCCTTGACATCTGCTGGGAGGGCATTCCACAGAGCCGACGCCACTACCGAGAAGGCCCTCTGCCTGGTTCCCTGTAACCTCACTTCTCACAGCGAGGGAACCGCCAGAGACAAGCCTCTCTAAGCCTTCATCACCTCTTGTCAGCTCTGAGTTGGAGATGGGTGGCAGGGACTTGTTCGTGTCCCTGCACCTGCCAGATGGCTAGAGGTCTGGCTACTAAGGCAGGCACAGAGGCAGAGAAAGCAGCTTTGGAAAACAGTTCCCAGTTCTTCACCTCACTTTGGGAAAATGGTGTCCAACATTCCAAAGGCCTTGTATATTTCGTTGCCATAAGCTGCCTTGTGTACAGCAACATTGAAAGGCGGTCTACAAATTAAAAGCTAAATGAACTCCTACTTCTGCGTTGGGATTTCACGTACGAACATGAATCACAAAGCACTACTTGCTTACAAGTACAGTGGTACTTCAGGTTAAGAACTTAATTCGTTCTGGAGGTCCGTTCTTAGCCTGAAACTGTTCTTAACCTGAGGTACCACTTTAGCTAATGGGGCCTCCCGCTGCCGCCATGCCGCCGCGCAATTTCTTTTCTTATCCTGAAGCAAAGTTCTTAACCCGAGGTACTGTTTCTGGGTTGGCAGAGTCTGTAACCTGAAGCGTCTGTAACCTGAGGTTTTTAATTTACTTGGGAGATGTAATTTACTTGGGAGATGTACACTTATAAAGCTCCACACTCCTACAGGGAAAGTCTCTATGACAAGACAGTGAAATGTGCACACACAAACAAACAAAATAAATATAAATAAAGGCAAACATCAAGCCAATTACATATTGTTGTAAATATAGGGTTATGCTTTACCAACTTTAAAAGACAAATCCACAGCTTGCGCTATTACGCGTTTGGTCTTTGAAGGAAGAGCTGAGCCTCGCTCAGCTTCTTACCGTGCCTAGAAGGCCATGCATATTGTGTTATCACATAGTAACACCTGACTCAGAGAATAAATTCATTCTTTCGCTCTGGCAGCGGTAGGAGGGAGGGAATCACAGCTTCAAGTATGACAGCAAGAACTCTTGACAGAGAGGCAGATGGTGATGAATATATTTGAGTTTTAACACTTACTACTGAACGAAGTCCCTTAAAAGGAAATGGTACATTCAAAACAGTTCTTTAGAGAAAAGTGGGGACCTGAAAAAAATCAACATCACATCATCGTTTCAAGGCGGGACCGTCACCTCTTCCTCATAGGTGCTATCCTGAACGGCATCACACACACACACTGACATATGCAGTTGTGCACTTTTAGCTGTTGCCCTACAAGACAAAGCCACGATGACACTTGGGAGGAAAGCTACCAATGCAGGTTCTGAGGACTGAATTAACAACGTTGGACATCCTCACTGGAGTTGCCACTGAAAATTACTCTGTCTGTACTAAGTTCCAGGCCCAGAAGCACAGAGGATGACAACGTGGTTGAGTCCAGCATGCCCTACACTCTGCAAGAATTGACTGACACCATGCCACTGTAAAAATAAACAAATGAATCCCAATTGCATCCCCAGTGAATGGCAAGCTAAAAGCCAACCCAAACATAACTCATTGCATGACAGACACAGTAATATAAACCAATCAGCACACACTGCTTTGGCTGTAGGTCAGCCTTGGCCAATGGAACCTTCCAATGGAAACCAACATGAGGTTTTATTGGGGGCAGAGTAAACTGCCAGGACTGCAGCAAACCAAACCCTTTTTGCACCAATTCTACTGGGTTTTTCAGCCTCCAACTAGCTGCCAGCTGCAGAGACAAATCAGTGCCAAGGAGCTCCTCCTTCCACCTTCCTAACATGAAGGCACAGGTGCCTCCAGCAGGATTTCTGCCACCAGCCTACCAGGGCAGGAAGGGATAGGGCTAAGCTGAACCAGGATCTATGAAATCTCAAGCCAGCCCTGAGCACAGCTATCTGCTTCCCACTAGAAGAGTTTGGATTTTATATCCCACTTTATCACTACCCGAAGGACTCTCAAAGCGGCTAACAATCTCCTTTCCCTTCCTCCCCCACAACAAACACTCTGTGAGGTGAATGGAGCTTCAGAGAAGTGTGACTGGCCCAAGGTCACCCAGCAGCTGCATGTGGAGGAGCCGAGACGTGAACCCGGTTCACCAGATTACGAGACTACCGCTCTTAACCACTACACCACACTGGCTCTCCCACACTGACTACCACTTTCTACCTTCTACCCTTGCCGCCATGTGAGCAGGATAGCTGGTGCAGGAGTAGTTCTGTCATTCTGTAAACTGCACTAGGGAGGGAGACAGGATTGCAGCCAGAGCCCTTAACCATAGATTTTAAGGCACCGTAAAAGAAGCCTTCACATTTAGAAACGGGAAGAAGTTCAGAGATTTTGATCAAAACATAAAATCTGGTGTGTGGGTGGAAAAATTAGAAAAGGGGGGTCTTACCCAAAGAAGACACATTAGCAGGAAGAAACATGGGATGTAGAAGTTCACACCAACAATTCAATGTGCCAGGGTATAGCAACATGCACATGACAAAACTGAGTGATGAGTTTGGGTGGCAGCATGGCATGTGCAATGGGAGTTTCATGGATTTGAGGGACGGCAATCGACAAGGGATTTTTTCCCCCTCCTGTGCTCTGGGAAGGCATTGAGTGGCACAGCACCTGCTTTCACAAAAAGGCTGCAGCAGGGAGACTTTTTACTCAGATGCATGCACACATATATGCGCATGAGCACACAAGAAAGAGGGGAAAGCATTCTCAACCCTGACTCAACGCAAGGCATTTGGGCATCTCTGAAATAAGCTGATATTTCAATGAATAGTGGGAAATGAGCCATTGTCATTTCCCATCCACATGCAAAATCAGCAGCGCCAGCTTGATTAGCGATTGGTGACATTTATGGATCATTAATCTCTAATCAGCAGCTGAAAGTAGTCTGGCTACACATGACAGCTGCAGAAGCTGGAAGGAGCCAGGATTTGCTTCCAATCCTGAGATTGTCAGCCAGTCACATCCAGGTTTTAAGACTTCAGCCTGGAGTACGATATAAGGATGTGCTAGAAACTTAGGGTGGTAAAGTGCACTGTACCAATTCAGGTCACAGGAGGGAAGTGTGCACATGAAGGTTAGCAGAGCTAGGTGGGAACCTCAGGTGGCAGATCTCAGAGAGCATCAGTGAGGAGACCAGAGCATCAGTGAGGAGACCATGAGCTGCCCTGCATCATATAAAGTAGCCTGCTGTCCTCAGGTATGGTGGAAGTTATGGCCCCATTGCCCATATGATGCATTCTTCTGAATGGATGGAGTGCCACCTTGTTAGAAGCAGTAATATTTTCCAGCATGGGATGCAGAACCTTGAGGATACACTAGAGAAGTTTAGTCTGGAAACTGGAAGAAGGAAAAGGTGGCCTTCTTCAGAGTAGCACAATTTTTTAATTACAGCAAATTCATGGCCTACTGTAACAACGAGGACAAATGTCTTCACCAACAGGAGAAGAGTTGGTGATTTAATCCATGTCTACAAGTCAACCTGGTTTGCAATATTTTCAGCTATTTGATTTTCATACCAATTAGCCCTTTCTGCATTGTTCTCTAGGGTTATATAGCATATACTCAAGTTACAAACGCCTCAGGTTACAAACGCTTTAGGTTACAAACTCCACTAACCCAGAAGAGTTACCTGGAGTTGAGAACTTTGCCCCAGGATGAGAACGGTAACCGTGTGCAGTCGGCGCAGCAGCAGCAAGAGGCCCCATTAGCGAAAGCACGCCTCTAGTTAAGAACAGTTTCAGGTTAAGGACGGACCTCCAGAACGAATTAAGTTCATAACTAGAGGTACCACTGTAAAGGCAAATAGGACATATTTATACTATACAGCCCTAGAGAACAATGCACAAAGGAGAGTGATCTTCACAGGTAGTTCAGAGTCCGTTCCAAAATGACAAATAAACATCATAGGAGATGCAAAGTTTGCATCACTCACAGCTTCTGCTCTTAAGAATGGGAATAACTCCAACAGGAAATGAAGAGTGTACTTCATTTGAACTTGACAAAACTACCAAAAGGTCAAGCATTATATGATACGTGTCTGTCTGCTATTCTTTCCTTTATCTAAAACTGGGGAAGAAAATGATTCCACTCATCGGAAGCAGAACCAAATTTGTACAGTGTAAAGTATTTGAATAATTCAAGTATCTTGAAGCCAGCTAAAAAAGTTGCATCTCAATACTTAGTTTGATTTCTATGACCTGAGCCCAACTGCATGGAACTATTTTTATTGATCCCATTTCCCGCCAGCCCCCTGGGATGCTTTTTCCTGGAGTGCCGTTTCAAGGATGTAATTGCTTCTTGCTTCCAGCTTATAGATTCCGGTGAAAATAACCAAAGCACAATGAATCATGTGAAAGCATGAAGGCTTTAAAAAACATCCAGAGTAGATTTTTTTGTTGTTGATTCAGGTTACCTGAAACATGAAATAAAACTAAGGTCAACTATGCTGAGTGTTTCTTTCTCCCTCTACTTCAGAAAAGCTTTTTGGGGCGCGTAGAAACAAACAAATGTGAAAATCAGAACTTGCTGTGCTCTCTCTTTCTCTCCCCCTCCCCTCTCTGTCTACAGGAGATGAATCACTTCTAGACAGACAGAAAGGCCGGACAAGAAAGTTACAAAGGGCTGGACCAGATTGTGTCCTAGGCTCAGTTTCCAGTTGAAAATGGAGGGAAGAGCAGGAATAAGCATTGGCTTGTGACATAGGAGAGCACCAGCAGAAGGACTCAGGGAAGGGCTAGCCATAAAAAAGCAGTTGCAAATGACCTACTAGTGAGAGACATGTGACACAGCAAATGTCTTAAAGGTAAAGGGACCCCTGACCATTAGGTCCAGTCATGGCTGACTCTGGGGATGTGGTGCTCATCTCACTTTATTGGCCGAGGGAGTTGGCGTACAGCTTCCGGGTCATGTGGCCAGCATGACTAAGCAGCGCACGGAAACACCGTTTACCTTCCCACCGGAGCAGTACCTATTTATCTACTTGCACTTTGACGTGCTTTCGAACTGCTAGGTTGGCAGGAACAGAGACCGAGCAACAGGAGCTCACCCCGTCGCGGGGATTCGAACCGCCAACCTTCTGATCAGCAAGTTCTAGGCTCTGTGGTTTAACCCACAGCACCACCAGCAAATGTCTTAGAGGAGGTGAAAACTGGTAGAGTAATGGAGGTACATTCCGAAGATCTCCACAAGTCAAGGGAGCCAGCCTGCAGAAATCACAGGATCTCCTGCATTATTGTAGCTCAACCACTGCAGCAAGTCGAGTGCAAACTATGCATTCAGGGCATAGCTGTCAACTTACAGATTTGAAAATAAGGGACCAGCAGCTAAAATAAGGGACCTGCAGCCTCACCTGTTCCAGGCACTCCAGTCTTCCTGTCCTCCTGCAGTCTGGTCAAACTCATGCTGGTAGCTTCGAGAACACTGTCCAACCAACTTTGTAACCAGAGGTTCAACTGAATAGAATCTGAATCACATGCACCACAAAGCCTATGCAGCCTCAACTTAAGATGGCTCCCCGGCCTGGCTTTGCACTGCAAAGTTTGCAGCAACACGTGCAACAAAACGGCGTCCAGCATTCAAAAAACCCCTCAGCTTGCATTAACTAGCCACACACAAGGCATGCAAGCTCCACCCCCCAGTCGTTCTTAGACTTCTTATTGGGTGAGCAACACAGCCAAGCAACACAGTTGGAGCCTCCCTCCTCCCTGGCCGGCAGTGAAGGAGGGAGAGGAGATGCTTCCTTTGAAATTTAAGGGACATCATTTAAGGGACATTTAAGGGACAGATATCAATAAGGGACAGCAGCAGGACATGGCACTGGAATAAGGGACTGTCCCTTCAAATAAGGGACACTTGACAGCTATGATTCAGGGTAGTGGACCCTGTTGGTTTCTGCTTTCTTCTCTGTGCAGCGAAGTGCTTGTCATGAGACAGGTTGTTTACATTCCACAGAGTCTGTACTGTTGGAGGTTTTCCCACGGGAATAGGAGACTGGATATGACGTACACTGGTTTCCTGTTTTTCACTGTTCTTTGCAGTTTCAGTTTGTGATTCTCTCCGTGCTTTAGAGGAGAGATGACGCTTTCTCTGCTCCGGCAGAGGGAAAATGTTTTTCTGTAACTTACCAGCTTTGAACTGTAAATAAAGTAGTATAGAGCATGTTGGCTCATACTTCTCATCATTCCGCTGTGCACTGGACACTGCTTATCTCCAACAGACCCAAGCCTATGGAACTCCCTCCCACCTGAGATTAGACAGGCACCCTCCTTGGAGAGCTACAGGAACATGACTAAGGCTTTCTTATTCCGGCAGGTATTTTAAGATAGTGTTCTGTTTTCTGATAAATGTTATTGTTTTGTTGTCCCATTTCCTGAGGACTATATTTATGTACCCCACTTAGAAATGCCATGGATTGAGACATATGTAAAATGTCCTAAATAAAGTTGAAGAGGATGTTCAGAAGTCCCTGAAGAATCAGAGAAAATGTTCTGATCCTCCATTTTGCGTCCAAGCTCTACCTTCACATCCCAGCATCCTTTGCAGCCTATTCGCTCACAGAACTCTCCAGGTCTCCCAAGTACAAGGGAAAGCACTGGAAAGGACCGAGGAGGACACAGTGGAATTTTGATCTGGCAAAGAAACATCTGTATCAATAATTCCTAGCAGGGGAAAGGAGATTAGACAAGGATGCACATTGAAAAGAAACCTTTTGAGAGAAAAACCCAATACGAGAATGAAGGATAGGGCAGATAAAATTTGTGATGCTATATCTCCTTGAGGGCCTCCTTCCTTTCCACAGGCTACTCACAGAAATGTCTACAGCACAGGCTTCGGGCAGTAAAAGGTCTGATCCTCTTTCTATATGCCCTCTAGTCATGCCTTTAGCAAGTATTGCTATGGGGCACTTTTGCAGGAGGTGAACTGTGAATGTAGCAGCAAACTGGAACGAAGCAGCACTTTATGTAGCAACTGCCTCTAATGATGTGGAAGGAAGCAAATCGGTCCAAGACAGACATGAGCATATCAATATCCTATAGCACACCCAGGCCAAGTCACCATGAAATTCAGTCTAATTATAAAATTTATCTCACACTACCCAGGGCAACCTCCAATTGTTGTTCTGTCTTGTGATTCATCCCACCCCTCAGAGCTTTATTCTTTGTGCCCCCACCTCCAGCCTCCCTTGACTGAGCATTCCTAATACACGGGGACAGCAGTACAAGAAGGAAATTCCATCATTTGGTTTGTCAGGGCTCTAAAAAACATGAAGCAAGCCTCTCCCCGGAGAAACAGATAGCTGCTTAGAAAGAAATACGCAGGGACTGGAGACAAAAAGAGCAAGAGACAAGAGCAGAGATGTAAGACAGGAAAGGGAAGAATGAAATGAAAGTGTCCTTTCCGAAGATGCACAAATACTACTCAAAACTTGAAGTGGGTGTTCCTTACTATCATCAATAATCAGATCACTCCTAAATTCTGTATACAGGTAATTACAGTATGTCACAGAACAGTGAAAAGCACCGGCAAGAGCAGCCAAGCCTTGGGAGCAGTGTGAACTTTTTATACTTTTCACTTGTGACTCCGCAGCTTTGGGGAGGCGATGGCTCCTTAACTGTAGTTAAGGAGGGGGGTCTAGGTTTGTACATAATGCCAAGCTATGGTTAATCTTAACGAAGGTTACTTAACTAAGGTTAACTAATTAAACCAATTGCAAACATTAGTTAATGAGCAACCTTTAACCACAGTTGATAAACCGTTGTTGTTGTTGTTGTTGTTGTTTGCATTCCACCCTATACCCACAGGTCTCAGGGCGGTTCAAGCTGCTGGGCTGGGCTGGGTTCGCATGTAACACTGAGCCATGGTTTAGCATTATATGTGAACCAGGCCAATGTGTTTATCACATAGTCCCTACGAGATTTCATCATGCAGTGAAAATACCCTTTCAGATTAAAAATAAATGCTCCCAAGCAACAACAAATTGGAGGAGGAACATATAAAATAAATGAATAGGAATGTATGTAAGGTAGGGATTTTTCACATGCGTCCTCCCAGAAATGGCAATGTTCAGAGAGCCTCTTGAAGTTCTAGTGCTAGACTGGAAAAAGCACACAAATAAAGGAAGTCACAGCAGAAGAAAGCAACATCGGATATCGGATATCTACACTACACGACACCAGGGAATCTAAAATAGACGATTCATGATGAAGAAAGCATTAGTGGTAAAATGCATCTTCTTCTAAGATGAGTCCTGGTCACCATAAGAAGTAAACATTTTGGCTTGAGCAAGCCAAACATGCCCTTCACAAGAGCAGACAGGAGGACATGGCAGAGTAACTCTGACTGATATGGTCCTTATCGGCCAATTACACCTGTTTTATGGCCTCTCTGTGCTTTAAAAGAACAATGCACTGCCCAAACACTTTCCAAACAGAATTATCTTCAGTGTCAATGTTTAAAACATTTGAATATAAGATAACCTTCCTCATTCAATTACTTTGTACCCTTTAAAATAAAAATAAAGCAGAGTAACATTGACAACTGGAGAGTGATTTCAGAGGTGCCATTCCAGATCCCATCTCAAAATGATAAAATGCCTACCTCTTGCTGATTCCTCTGTATTTCCTTACCCACGAAACAAACATTTAGAAGTGTGAACTCTTCCTTTTAAGCATTACATGTATGGACCACTAAAGCTTCAGAAAAGGGAAACTAAAATTATCAAAAGGAAGGAGCAGCTCCACCTACGAAGAAAGGCTGGAGTGTTTGGGACTATGTAAAAGTTATCATATTTCTCCTGGCCTCCTGCAACCTTCTATTTCCATGTCGGTTTTTCCAAAGCTGAAACACAATAAAACCTTTTTGTTATCTCTCCCCCACATCCTCCCTCTTGTTCAAAAAATGAGGTACTAGAGTATTTGATTACACATAACTGGGAGTGCATGGGACGCGGGTGGCACTGTGGGTTAAACCACAGAGTCTAGGGCTTGCTGAACAGAAGGTCGCGGTTTGAATCCCTGCAATGGGGTGAGCTCCCATTGCTCGGTCCCAGCTCCTGCCCACCTAGCAGTTCGAAAGGATGTCAAAGTGCAGGTAGATAAATAGGTACTGCTCCGGCAAGAAGGTAAACGGTGTTTCCGTGCGCTGCTCTGGTTCACCAGAAGCTGCTTAGTCATGCTGTCCACATGACCCAGAAAAACTGTCTGTGGACAAACGCCGGCTCCCTCGGCCAGTAAAGCAAGATGAGCGCCGCAACCTCAGAGTCGTCCGCGACTGGAGTTAATGGTCAGGGGTCCCTTTACCTTTAACTGGGAGTTCAATTGGGCAAATTCAAGAGGTGAGTGCTAGCCATTTTCCTGATAAGGAACGACACAGAAAATTAAAAGCATACATATTTGTAAGCAGCTGTTGTGAGACAGTTCATTAGCGCTCCTGTTACGTATCACCGTCAGGAAATGCACACAACATTAAGGCTATGTGTGAAACTTCATCACCGTTTGGGACTGAGCTATCTGCACAGCTGTCAACCTAAGCCAGCCCAATGCAATAGCAGTATAAACCTATCACTGTGCAGAAGAGAGATGCAAGTAACAGTGCAATTCCCTGCAAAGTTAAAACCACACCAGGTGTGACTGGCAAGAGCAGCAAGGCCTCTATCAGCAACTGGCAGGAGACAGAAATCCCCCACCTGTTATCCAGGGGCGTTGGATGATTGCCAAGATACAGCTGCTTTTAAAGATTTTTGTTGTCGCTGTTGTACATCACTCGCTGCCAATGATGCTTGGACTGCATTAGCACACACAGGCACGGCAGCTTGACAAGGCATGGGGAGACTATTGTACACAGACCAGCAAATATTGGCAGAGAAGAGAGATCAAAGGCAGTGTAGGGTTTGGGGTGGGGGGCCCTTGGCTAGGAAGCCAGCCGTTCTGTGACCCAGGCTGAGAGCACAAAAAGCCAGTACAGTGGTACCTCGGGTTAAGTATTTAATCCGTTCTGGAGGTCCGTTCTTAACCTGAAGCACCACTTTAGCTAATGCGGCCTCCTGCTGCCGCCGGAGCACGATTTCTGTTCTCATCCTGAAGCAAAGTTCTTAACCTGAAGCACTATTTCTGGGTTAGCAGAGTCTGTAACCTGAAGCATATGTAACCTGAAGCATATGTAACCCGAGGTACCACTGTAAAAAGGTTTGACAATAAAAAAGTCAAAGATTGCTGGAGCACTGTTGGAAATGCTAATACATATACTAAAAAAAAGTGGGAAGGATCTCTACATTTGTACACATAATATTACTTACCTGTAATCAAAGACGCAGGCAGACAAAAAACAAACAAACAAACAAACTAGACACCATTTTGTGGAAGAGTTCAAGATAACGTCCCAAATTCACTACAACTGTGGGAAAATGCTTGTTCTAAAGAGTAGAATTGTGGACAATATACACTTGCAATACAGCAGTCAGAACAGTGTCCATTATAAATGCCACAGGAGAAAGACCTTGAAAAGCAATTAATTGATCACCGAGCATTAAAAATATGATATACTTACACAAATGACAGTTCCTTTAAAAAAAAATTACTTTGGCAGGACAGGAAGCTGCTGTTTTGCCAAATTAAATCCTTCAAAGATTTTCTCTCCTGCTAAGCTCTCGCAATCAGCTTTCTTAGATTTTTATGACAAAGCAGCCATAGGCGAATGATTCAGTGAGCAATTATGGTGCGAACATGACTCTGGTCAGCACAGTCAATATCTGTATTTGTTAATGCTTCCTTTAAAAGGGAACAAAGGGGGTGAAATAATAAAATATTGATATTTTTTTTTAGTCATAAGGCAAGAGTTCATCATCCTGTGCCATATACCACATGAAAGAAAACCTTGATCTAAAACTGTCTTCCTGTCTCAATTTAGAAGGAGCCGAATTAAAATGTGTCAAAGGAAAAGATCAACAAATACTAGGAGATGCCAAGCAAGTAAAAGAGAGGAACACCAATAAACATGAGAGCAAGAGAGGCAATTTAGTACCATTAAGAAATATGATTCTTTCTTTTTTTAAAAGCCAAGTATGCAAAGCTTCCAAAGGAGAAAATAAAATGCACCACACCCCAAAGATACAGCTATTCAAGCATTGGAAAACAGAATTTGACAATATTTCATTACTTTAAGCATTGCTGGGAGAGGGGCAGTTAATGTTCCCAGAATTGTTTTAATCTTGATTTTGCAGGCCTTTTCTGCCTCTGAGGCTGTGAATGAATGGACTACATCATCTTAGTGCCACAGCCCCAAGGGCAGATTAAAACATCTCTCTCTCTTTTCCAAATGCTTATTTGCAGCGCTTACAATTATTTATCCCCCCCCCCTTTGAATGCAGTGTTTATTTTATTATTATATTATTTAGAATTTGTGCACCCAGAGGTTTATCAGAGCGATAAAAAGAATAAAACCAAACTATAAAACCACAAAATACATAATCAAAATAAAAACAACAACCCAATAACCACCACTCCCGGCAAAAAAAAATCTCCACCACATTTAAAAAGGGAATAAGATATCAATCAGATCAACCAAAGACCTGCTTTAAAAGGAACGTTTTTTTGCCTGCCACCTAAAGGTGAATAATGAAGGCACCTGGCGAACTTCCCTGGGGAGAGCATTCCATAGATGGGGAGCCACTGCAGAGAAGGCCTGGTCATGTTGCCACCCTCTGGACCTCTTGAGGAGGAGGCACATGAAGAAGGGCCTTGGGAGATGATCTCAGGGTCTGGGTAGGTTCATGTGGAAAGAGGCGGTCCTTGCGGTATTGCAGTCCTGAGCCATTGAAGGCTCTATAGGTCAAAACCAGCACTCTGAATTGGGCCCGTTAACTAACTGGTAGCCAGTGCAATCAAGGATCAGTGTAATATGCTCAAACCGTGTTGCACGGGTGAGCAACCTGGTCGCTAAATTCTGAATTAGGTTTGAAAGATACAGATAGAGCTGAACATATTGCAAACAATGAATTCCAACAAGAGGCAACGAAGTTGCCAACTTCTGCATCGGATTCCCAAAGAGAACAACTGTTTGGACTTTCCAGGATATCAGTCCAACTGAACCCTGTCCAATTACCTGTCTCCAAATTCAAAATGTCAACTCCTTTCTTTTCCCATACACACACCCCTATATAGAGCACTGGTCTCAGACCCTGCTCTCGCAGGTAAACAACTTCAGTCATTAGCTGGAGGAAACATCAATCAACCATTCTGAAATACAGTGGTACCTCGGGTTAAGAACTTAATTTGTTCTGGAGGTCTGTTCTTAGCCTGAAACTGTTCTTAACCTGAAGCACCACTTTAGCTAATGGGGCCTTCTGCTGCCGCTGCACTGCCAGAGCACAATTTCTGTTCTCATCCTGAAGCAAAGTTCTTAACCCGAGGTAATATTTCTGGGCTAGCAGAGTCTGTAACCTGAAGCATATGTAACCTGAAGCGTATGTAACCCGAGGTACCACTGTATTTTCCAAGTACTCAGCTGAACACAAGGATATTAACTGACCCAACAGACAAGAAGGTGAGGCCTTTTTGCCCCTCATTAAAATCATCTCCCTTTGGCTATCCGATTAGCTTTGTAGCACCAGAACATCCTCAGATTTGCAATGTGAAATGTGATTCCTAATTGGCAATAGCTGGCATTATAGACTTTTTGGGGAGAAGCAACACAGCAATAATGGAGCGGAGCAGGCACTATATTTGGACTCGGACCAAATCATGTGAAAAGAACACTAACTCCGAGTGCTATGGGGAGACATTGTTCCCTCCGAAAGCTCACTTTTCAACTTAAGCATTCAGCCTAGCATTAAATATTACTGCTGCCTTGCCAGCCCTTCTCCCCATCCGTCTCACCTAACTTTTCTCTGCACTGTTCAGCAGCTGCTGTGGTTTTATTGAGCCACATCTCCGGAGCTGTCGAAGAAAGTCAGCCGTCAGCACAAACAGACTTGCAGGTTCTGCAGCAAAGTTATGCTCCGAGCGCGTGGCAAAATGCTGCAACACAGGAAGTTTTTCAACACAGACAAAAAAGCCTACAATCATTAGTACCAAAGGGATGCACTTAAAATTAAATAAATCATGATGTGCTTAAGAAATCCTAAAATCCAACTGAATGGCAGGTTTTTTGTATATGCATACAGTGGTACCTGTGAACGGGACCCGAAGTTTCCGCAACCGGAGAGACCGCTTTCACAACCCAAAGTTTACGTTACCCGAGGGAAACATAACCCGAAGTTCCACTGTACTTGAGAGCATCATCATATGGGAGCAAAGCTGTATGGGCTCCACTCTGATGCCCAAAATACTGCTTTCAACACTTTATTATTCAAGGATTCTATTTGCACTCTTGTTATCTCTTATTCTGCAACGGCAGCGCCCTTTTCATTGTGAAACCCCCCTCTATCAAATTCTCTACTTAGAAAGATGTGCAAGGCCGCTTCCTCCCCTATATTGCTTTCAGTGATAGGTGGAAACTTCCCTATTTCCGTTTTTTAAAATATATAACAGCTGATGGTCATAGAATCATTGAATTGCAGAGTTGCAAGGGACTCCAAGGATCATCTAGTTCCACCCCCTGCAATGCCGAAATATGCAGTTGTCACATAAGGGGATCAAACCTGCAACCTTGGCATCATCAGCACCACACTTTGTTATCCTTACTGCTGTTGTTTTAGTTTTGACGTCTGTAACACACACTTACTTCGTAAATGCTTCCGAAGATTAGATTTACCACTACAATTTGGTTTTATTCTTTCATTGAAAATGCTCTTTGGAATTAGAAAAAGAAAAGCAATTAAAATATTCTAAACAAACCAGTAGGAATTTTGAACAACATACTTCAAAAATAAGGGCCCCCTCCGCCAAATTACTTTGGCATCAGAGTCAAATTCCACCTGATTTATAAAGCAATAAGCAGCTAGATGCATATCTGGAAATAAGCTATTTTTCTAGATTAATTACATGCCCACCCTTGGTGAATATTATGAACTTTTCAAGTAAGCAGCATCAGTGATTTTGATAGATGAAGACATGAAAAGAAATTGGTTCGTTCGTTCTCTCTCTCTCTCTCCCGCTTGGCTTCTTTTCCAAGTGCCTAAGAATGTAGAATATCAACTGAACATACTAACTTCATTATCATACGAATGTAACACTGAAAACAAAGCAAATGTTGCACTTTGCATAAACCATTTATTCAAAAATCCATCCCAGACTGAAATTTCAAATGTGCATGCTAGTTTCTCGAAAACTATTGCAATGAATCAAATGTGGTTTTATGGCTGCAAAATGTAGCTCAGCCACTCCTCCCGCTACTCAGTCATTGTGTGCTAATCTACAGCAGTCTGCCTCTATCTTGATTTTAATCTTTCCGTCTTGTTACAAACAATAGCACAGCGGGAGACAAAAGAGAAGATCATACAGTGGAACGTTAAAACGGTTTAAAAAAAATGCAAATTAAAGAATTCAAATTAAAGGGGAGATTAAAAGGAGGATTTGCACTGAAACCCCACCTTTCCGAGAGGAAAGTGGGATACCTCCTCAGGCATTCAGCCCTATGTTTTTAAAACTGCCCACTGCTTCTCACCATCCTTTGGTCTAAGTGACACCAAAAGTTTGGCTTTCCCTTTTGTCCATTTAATCAGGAACTCAGGGTTCAACACGAAAACTAAATAAAATCCATGTTCTGCCAAGTAAAGGTAAAGGGACCCCGAGCATTAGATCCAGTCGTGGCCGACTCTGGGGTTGCGGCGCTCATCTCGCTTTATTGGCCAAGGGAGCCGGCGTACAGCTTCTGGGTCATGTGGCCAGCATGACTTAGCCGCTTCTGGTGAACCAGAGCAGCGCACGGAAACGTCGTTTACCTTCCCTCCGGAGCTGTACCTATTTATCTACTTGCACTTTGACGTGCTTTCGAACTGCTAGGTTGGCAGGAGCAGGGACCGAGCAACGGGAGCTCACCCCGTCGCGGGGATTCAAACCGCCAAACTTCTGATCGGCAAGTCCTAGGCTCTGTGGTTTAACCCACAGCGCCACCTGTGTCCCTTGTTCTGCCAAGTATGAGGTGTCTAATTTCCATGCAAAATGTTAAGCAAATAAAGGCAGTGGCATACATCTCTCATATATGAAAACAGGAGAAGCAGGAGTGTGGCTGCACCAGTCTATTTCTGATCTGCGTCACTTTCACAGCTCCTAAGTACATTCCATCCAGCTCCACTTGAAGAGTTACTTAGAAATGAGGGGAATCAAGGCTCTTCTTGCTTTCCAGATGATCATTAGCCTGGCAGAGGGGAGCTATATTTGGCTTACCAGAAGGAGTAAGAGGGGAGAATCAATTTGGCAGATTGTGGAAAGAAAATGACTCTTGTTAAAAGCAAGCAGCACTACTGGTAACAAGCCCTTGTCAGAAGCTTGGCCGATAGCCAGAAGTCCACTTGGTTGTGGGCCTGAGGCTGGAAGCACAGCCAGGTTGGCAAGTTCCACCTGGCATCAAAGCTGCACATCCAAAGGGCGGGGAGGTACTTGGCATGCCAGTGTCTGTTATCTCATAGAAGTGTTTCCAGAAGAGAAAAGGAGGCAAGCAAAACAAAACACCAAATGTACACAGACGTGTACCTAGGGCAGGAGAAGCATAAATTAAACTGGAAATCATAACCAGAACAATCAGGACTAGCAGTGGTGTGTGGTCAGTGGACTAGGGGGACTAGGCTAGTCCCCTAAATGTTCCCAGTAAATCAGAATATTAAAATATTAAAGCCTGGCGCCTACTTCCCAAAGTCCAGGAAGCTTCTGCCTAGCTTAGGGAGGGAGGTGCAATGCTTCAATGGGGTCCAACAGCCCTCCCACCACCTTCCTAAAGCCCTCCCAGCTTTGGGAAGGAAGCAGCAGGGCTCCAGCACACAGCACCCACTATTGGCCTTGTCCGCTCAATCTGTTGGAACCTGTAGGGGAAGTCCCTAATTCAACAAGGCTTTGAGACTCATCGACTACCCTCCCCTGGTTTAGCCAGTCAGTCGAAGCCATTCCCCAGCGTGTGGCCACCGTCACATGCTGACAATTTCTAGGAGCCACAGATGAGAGCTGAGTGCAGGGTGGGGACCAAAGGTGAACAAACTACCCCACAAGGAGCACGACGTATCCCCCACCGGAGGTACTACCCCTCACCCAACGCTCCCAATCTACCAACAGAAAAATATTTATTGCATGGTGACATTTAGATATGGCAGAATAAAGGTGTTCCTAAATCATTAATTTCAGAAGCATTCCAGCAAATCAAAAGACCACAGAAGTAACAACTCAGAGTCCCAGCAACATATTTTGTTTACATTATCAGTAATTATTTAAATTTCCATCCCAGATTTGTTGCACACAGTTGAAAGGCAGGTTCAAGGTTGAGATTAATGACAATGGTGAAACAGAGACCCAGATTAAGCAAGGAGTCTTTGAAGCCTTCATTCTCACGCTACTAGAACAACGTGGTCGGAACCTCAGATGGGTGGAACAAATACTAAGAGCTGACAAGAGCAAGAGCAAGGCGATTAATGAGCCTGCAACCCCAGCTTTACTTAACGTGTAAAGCAAACTGCAAGCAAAACTCTTAATACCAAATAATAGCCTCAGCATCCACGGATTGTGAAAAGAAGACCAAAGCCTCTACAATAATGAAGGGCAGGGTCTGGGAATGGTAATAAATTCAAGTGCAATTTGTTATCCACTAGGCCATCCTTCACTGCATAACAATTCAAGCACAAATTATAAAATCCTCCAATTTAATCCCCAAGTACCTGAGCAACTCCGAGAGAGCAAATTTAATCCTACATGCAAAGGCCTACAGCTTCCAGGATGAAAGATTCTGGTTAAAGCATGACGTTTACTTTATTAATCATCTTGCATTTTGTAAATTACAGAGTTTTAATTTGTAATAGATGTCATTAGGAAGCCCTCAAGCCCCATTTAATAACCTTGAGAATGAAATTCCCTTCCCAAAGTTTCCTTCAGTAGTTATTTCCCACATGCCTCTTTTAACTACTTGCCGCCCTATAGCAGCCATGGCCTAATCATCTTGCCTTAGCCACAAGCAAACGAATTCACTTGCATGAGATTTCAGGATGCTCATTTACACATCCCTGCAGTTTGTACACACACTTGCATCACCAAGAGGCAAAGATGTATTGGCAACAGAAACCGCTGAGAAGAAATGCCAACAGTTAATTCATTCAGATGAACTATTTGATTATTAATTTTCTACTCAGAGAGTACCCGACAACAGATATGCTCCAGAGTGAAATCTGCGCTGTTAACCACTCCGAAGCCCAAAATGGAAAAAAAAGATATGTAAGTGTACATTTTATCATCACAAAACTTCTACTGCACAGTTCAAGAAGGACACTGACAAACTGGAACGTGTCCAGAGGAGGGCAACCAAAATGGTCAAAGGCCTGGAAACAATGCCTTATGAGGAAGGGCTAAGGGAGCTGGGCATGTTTAGCCTGGAGAAGAGGAGGTTAAGGGGTGATATGATAGCCATGTTCAAATATATAAAAGGATGTCACATAGAGGAGGGAGAAAGGTTGTTTTCTGCTGCTCCAGAGAAGCAGACACAGAGCAATGGATCCAAACTACAAGAAAGAAGATTCCACCTAAACATTAGGAAGAACTTCCTGACAGTAAGAGCTGTTCGACAGTGGAATTTGCTGCCAAGGAGTGTGGTGGAGTCTTCTTCTTTGGAGGTCTTTAAGCAGAGGCTTGACAACCATATGTCAGGAGTGCTCTGATGGTGTTTCCTGCTTGGCAGGGGGATGGACTCGATGGCCCTTGTGGTCTCTTCCAACTCTATGATTCTATGATTCTATGAAAGCATTACACTGCTAGTGCTGCCCACAGAACAGTATTCCCAATACATTCACTGAATAAGTGTGCCCGACATATTACCCTAGAAGTGTTGAAGTTTTTTAAAATTCAAAGCACATCAGTATTGTGCCTGACATAAAAGGAAGTCTACCTCATCCACTTAACAGAGTTACGATAGCTAAGAAAATGACTTTACCTGGGTAGATGTATCTAGCATTGAAACAGCAGCATAACTGCAGATACAACACTTCATTAAGTTCGGTAATTATGGATATGCAATATGCACAGCTCAAGGACAGCAGCAGATGCTTACAAGGATGAGCAAGATGCACTTTTTGTTCCAGTGTTTTTAAGAGTCAAAACTGAAACCAACTATCTGGATGACCCATAGCCTAAAAAATCTAGAGGAACTGGGATCTTACATGAGCTTCCTCATGGCAGGCACATGGAAAGTTAAGTTTAACATGGTCGTCCCTGTCTATATGAAGAGCCCTTCGCCTTCATCGCTAAGTGCAACTCTAATTCCAACAATTTTGGTAGTCGCTTGACAGATAAATGTTGGATGTTACCAGGAGCAGCTCTCTTATATCAAACAATTAGATGTCTGTCTGGAAGGTAGAATGCCCTGTCTGTTGATCCACATGACCATATTAATTTGTATCTCAGGCACCGGCACTCAAATGAATCTCTTAATCCTTTTATTTTGACAATATTAGATTGAGTATGTGAACGACACTGTGTGTGTGTGTGTGTGTGTGACTAATAATAATAATAATAATAATAATAATAATAATAATAATATATTATTTATACCTCACCCATCTGGCTAAGTTTCCCCAGCCACTCTGGGCGGCTTCCAACAAAATATTAAAATACAATAGTGTGTCAAACATTAAAAACTTCCCTAAAAAGGGCTGTCTTAAGATGTTTTCCAAAAGTCTGGTAGTTGTTTTTCTCTTTGACATCTGGTGGGAGGGCGTTCCACAGGGCGGGTGTCACTACCAAGAAGGCCCTCTGCCTGGTTCCCTGTAACTTGGCTTCTCGCAGTGAGGAAACTGCCAGAAGGCCCTCGGCGCTGGACCTCAGTGTCCAGGCGGAACGATGGGGGTGGAGACACTCCTTCAGGTATACTGGACCGAGGCCATTTAGGGCTTTAAATGTCAGCACCAACACTTTGAATTGTGCCCAGAAACGTAGTGGGAGCCAGTGTAGGTCTTTCAAGACCGGTGTTATGTGGTCTCGGCAGCCGCTCCCAGTCACCAGTCTAGCTGCCACACTCTGGATTAGTTGTAGTTTCCGGGTCACCTTCAAAGGTAGTCCCACATAGAGCGCATTGCAGTAGTCCAAGCGAGAGATAACTAGAACATGCATCACTCTGGCGAGACAGTCCACGGACAGGTAGGGTCTCAGCCTGCATACCAGATGCTGGTAAACAGCTGACCTGGACACAGAATTGACCTGCGCCTCCATGGAAATGACTCCTAGGCTGCGCACCTGGTCCTTCAGGGGCACAGTTACCCCATTCAGGACCAGGGAGTCCTCCACACCCGCCCGCCTCCTGTCCCCCCCAAAACAGTACTTCTATCTTGTCGGGATTCAGCCTTAATCTGTTAGCCGCCATCCACGAATAAGGCTGTCTATAGCAGCTCATGCAACTATAAACCAATTACCAGCTAAAGTACCTTTTTATGATGAAGCAAAATGCACAGCTAACACCTTGATGATTTTGCCTGGCTCAAGTCACTGGCTTCCCTCTAAGGCTGGGAAATACTGTCTGCACATTTGGTATTGAAATTACGTTTGACATTTATGGGAGGAACCTGGGGGATTGTGAAGCAGCAGACTTTTCCCACATCAGTGCTGTGGCAGTCAAGAAACCAGGGAAAGGGGGGATTAGCATAGTGAAAAGGCACACTTAAGAAAAATCATTAGAATTAAAAAAAGAGGAGAAAAGACACCAGAGGGATATTTCCCCCCCCCCCCCCAAGGTACGCTTGCACTCCCTTTGCACTGTCTGCAATCCAATTTAGAATTAAACCGATCACTCTGCATCTGAAAATTGTTGGGGATTGAACTACATTTCAAACTGTGAAATGCATTTCCCCAGTTGCTTTTTATGCTCGAACACCAGGAAATGTTCACCTGCTAACCTGTCATAAGAACAAAAGAGGAATCCATCAGAGCAGCGGCGTAGCTAGCCACTCGGGTGCCTGGTAGCGGGGTCACGTCCTGCAGCCGGGGGCAGGGAGATCCACCCATGGGGGCGGGGCAAGCTGCCCATAGGGGCAGGGTAATCCGCCCATGGGGGCGGGGCAAGCCTCTCCACCGCCTCCCCCTCAGCTGTAGGGTGGCTGAGGGAGAGGCAGTAGGCAAGCGCAAGTCCCACACTGCCATTTCAGGCAGCGCGAAACCTGCCGGCGCCTAAGCCACCACTTCAATCCTAAAAAGTTTCATGAGCCCCATTTTTTTGTTTTAAACTCATTTTGTCACACACACACCTCTCAGTGATGACACCCAGGACAGGCCACACACTCCACACACCCCTTCCTCCGCCGCTGCATCAGAAGGCAGAAATTTGGCCGAAGCAGCCAAAAAAACCCCTCTTCTTAATGGGCCAGGCTTGATGCTGCACTAAATATGAGCAGTTGCCCTTCCTTTTCTTCTCTCCCCAATTCATCCTTCAGGGTTTTAAATTCCTTAGGGAAGGGATATGGCACTTTCTTCCTTTGTCCTTATAATATCCTGAGTGGCACACTGCAAAACCAACACTATGCATGTTGGGAGACACACTCACAACCAGAAGCTGCCTTCTTTTTCCAACAACAGAGACTTGGGCCAAGTTATAACGGACAGTTCTAATAGGATTTCAACTCAGAAGCACTTCATCATACTCTCTGGATGCTAGCTCTTCACAAAAAGGAAATATTGCCAGATTTACGTAAGTTATGTAAGAACAGATCTTCTGAACTGTGAAAGTAGATCACATGTACACGCAACGCATGCTTGAAAGCAGTTTCAATTCAAGCAATGCACCAACATGTTAAATGTATATATGGCAGAGGAGAAGGGAAAAGAAACACGTGCAATCTTTTCCCTAGAAGGTCATCTTTTTTATGCCTGGAATATGCCAATCCTACTACCCCACTTCCTGCAGGTTCACTATAATACTTCTGCCATGTTCCCCAGATATTTTTGTCAACCCACCCTGACAGAATTATGACCAAGCAATAATTAAGAGAGGTTGAGTCAAGGGCACTGCCTAGTTATTAGAAGATCGTCTTTCTAAGACTTAGGGATAAAGTCAAGCATTCTATGCTTTCTACTATCACTACACCCATCACTCTGTATCTTGGGGCTTATTTACGTTTTTATCGTATGATGAAATTCAGGCCAGACAGAGAGGCTTCCTGCCCCCTAGACCATTTTCCTCCCAATTGTACTGCCTGGCTCTGAATTAACTGTAAGAGTAATGCCATAACTTCTTGCGTTTAAACTTTAAAATAGAAGTAATGATCCAACAATGCTTAAATGTCAATATCCACATTAGCAGGTAGTATCCATTATAATACGAGACGTCTGTATCAGATGGCCCCAAAAGTCTTTGCAAGGAAATAGCTGGAAAGTTCATGTAAAGTAGCAAATTAATAAAGTTCACTGTTAGTATTTTATTTGTCCTCGCACTTCTTGGCAGTCACGATTCATTTTGTGAAGAAGAAAGAAAGATTTCATCCCAATAGGCAAAAAAGCAAGGAACAGAAATGTCACTGAAGAAATAAAGAGCACTGGTTCCCAGGCATGCATCTTTTTAAAAATAAAATAAAATACAAAAGCAGAAGGAGAGGGAAGAGAAGAAAAAAAAACCTTTTCTCTAGCCAAGAAGAAAAACCAGAGGCCATAACAACAACAAAAGGCATTTTCTCCAAACCACTTCCATGATAATTGCTTACAAATTATATTATTATGTTATCACTACACATAAAAATGCAAACAAGTTATTTTGAGGAGAAAGGAAATGTGTTCTCCCAATTCAAATGCAGTTTAGATTCAAGGTTACCATTCTTGTAAAAGAAATGTTCTATGATTCCAGTAAACTCATGGGAGACTGCAGAACAAGGGCGTACTGCAGGCACTCAATTATCAGCCACCTTTTCCTCTTCCCTCCCCGACCCTTTACCCTTGAGTGTTGTGTTTCGTTTTGTGGGGGGGTTTTAGATCATGAGCTTGAGGTTAGGAACTGTCTTGTTTTGATTGTATGTAAGCAACTCTGGGAGCCTTTTGGGCTGAAGAGCAGGTTACAAATGCTTTAAATAACAAAACAAATTATTTTACTTCTTGTTTGTCCACAGATAAGGCTGCACTGGAGGAACTGCTCTGTTCTGAGCTTAATTTGACCCTAAAGTGTTGGAAAACTTCTAGGAGTAAGGAAATCTGGCTTGTTATGTAAATATTACAAGCTAAATTATATGTACAGGTTTCATGTGAGGTGGAAATATAGGAGCAACAAGATAAAATATGTGAACAGCAATACTGTCTGACTTAGCCAATCGGAGGTGAGATCAAGACAATGCGAATACCGGGGATATCAACAGTATTTGCAAAAACTAATACAGTATTAGTTTGGTTTTTCCTGAAATGTATATTATACCATTCTCTCTTGCCACAAATGCCAAGAGCGACTAACAATCTGAAAAGACCTATTTGAATATCACACTAAAGCACCTGTGACAGGTGGGTTAGTACCGGAATTGCAGCAGGTATACCTTTGTCACAGTATTGCAGGGGATTTTAAAATGTATCTTTTTTAAAAAAAACTCAGACATATTTAACACATCAGACCAGCACTGCCTCCATTGACCTGCGGTCATCAGCTGTTGAAGACTTTCATCTTTCAACAAGCTTTCCAAGTAGAGATTTTTATCTCATTCAGTGCCTGCGCTGGATCTGAAAACATTTATTATTATTATTATTATTATTATTATTATTACAACAACAACAACCTGGCGTGCTCTGGTCCATGGGGTCACGAACTAAATGACTAAACAACAACAACAAATAATAATAATAATAATAATAATAAATTGTTTTCTATTTGTTTTATTGTACCATGAAATTGCTTTGAGATGTTTCATAGGAAGCAATTAATAAATGAAATTAAGTAAATAAGTAATACCCACACTGACGCAGCTAATAAAAAGAAAAAAAACAGGACATCCTATTATGAAGAGGTTTAACTCAGCCACTGTCTGGTACAGTGGTACCTTGGTTTGTATACATCTTGGTTTGCATACATTTCGGATTACAAACCCATCAAACCCGGAAGCATGTGTCCCAGATTGCAACCTTTTTTTTTGGATTATGAACAAATTTTTGGGGGGAGGCCCCATTGGCGAAAGCGCGCCTTGGGTTACAACCTGTTTTGGTTTACAAACGGATCTCTGGAACGGATTATGGTTCTAAACCAAGGTGCCGCTGTATAAAGAAGATAAACTAGCAGCAATATGAGATGCAGATATTAAGACCCACGGAAGTAGTTTGGAGAAACACAGAAGAAGTAAAAAGGAGCCCAGCTTCCAGCTAGTTTCACAATGGAAGAAAATTGTATTTGAAACCAATTCGCTGCGTACATGCATACACACACGTAACAAAGGTGTGTGCATGCATGTATTCATTTTTACATATTGGTTGCATCCTTTGTAGTCAATATCTCAGAATTAGCTGTGGATGGTATATGACAGGATGCTTGCCTGAATGTAGAGCCGTTCTACCTATCCGGATGGACAGCTCGTTGTCATGCTGCCGACGATGTGTGGGCTGCTGCTCATATTTCTCTTTCGCTGCTCTTGAATCGTAGCTCAAAGCCAGTGCTGTGTGAGGAGGCTCAGTGATACCCTGGAAGACAGAGAAACAAACCAGTCATCATTTGATCATATACCAGCCTGGATAGCTCAGTTGGTTTCAGCATGGTGCTGATAACGCCAAGTTTGCAGGTTCGATCCCTGTATGGGAATCTGTGTATTCCTTCACCGCAGGGTTTTGGATTACATGATCCTCAGGGTCTCTTCCAACTCTACAATTCTATGATTTCTCATCCATCTGTATTGCTAATATTATTATTATTATTATTATTATTATTATTAACGTATTATGGACCAATTCTATGCAGTTTTGTATAGAATAACACAGTGGTACCTCAGGTTAAGTACTTAATTCATTCCGGAGGTCAGTTCTTAACCTGAAACTGTTCTTAACCTGAAGCACCACTTTAGCTAATGGGGCCTCCCGCTGCTGCCGCTGCACGATTTCTGTTCTCATCCTGAAGCAAAGTTCTTAACCTGAGGTACTATTTCTGGGTTAGCGGAGTCTGTAACCTGAAGCGTATGTCACCTGAAGTGTATGTAACCCGAGGTACCACTGTAATTTGACTATTCCAAGGTGGAACAGACCCCAATACTGTACAATGCTTATTAATTTATCTGTGTTACAAGTTTCAGCTGGTTGCTCTGCAGTGTGGATTAAGAAAAAACACACCTTTGTTTAAGAGGCTGTCAGTATCCCCTTTGGATATGGACACATGCCTGGTTCACACATTATGGCAAACTACAGTTTAACACATCACAAGCTAACCACAAGTTGTTATACAGACGATCAAGCAAACCAAGTGTTGTACAGCCGAACCTCTACTTCAATTGCCTCTTCTTACAGTCATTCCAAGTCGCAGCTGTGGCAAACCTGGAAGTAACCGGCACATTTGCCGCCATTCGCGCATGCGCAGGAGTGGTGATCGTCGTTCACACATGCACAGAAGCGGGCTATTGCTGCCTGCGCCTGCGCATGACACCTCTCCAGTGGCGTAGTGTGGGTTGTCAGCACCCGGGGCAAGGCAAGTAATTTGTACTCCCTAACCCATGGATTTGCGCCCCCTAATCCATGGATTTGCACCCCCTAATCCATGGATTTGTGCCCCCTAATCCGTGGATTTGCGCCCCCTAACCCTAACCCCCAGATGTTGCGCCCGGTGCAGCCGGCCCCCCTGCACCTCCCACGCTACGCCACTGCACCTCTCTCAGCGACCCGTTTCGACCTCCGGACAGACCTCTGGAACAGATTATGGCCCCAAATAGAGGTTTCACTGTATCTCCAAAGTTTGGATCATTTTCCAGATGTTGTTGCCTTGTGCCTTTGTAGTTAGCACCTGAGGTGGGGCGGCAAAACAAACTACAGTGGTACCTCGGGATAAGTACTTAATTCGTTCCGGAGGTCCGTACTTAACCTGAAACTGTTCTTAACCTGAAGCACCACTTTAGCTAATGGGGCCTCCTGCTGCTGCCGCGCCGCCAGAGCACGATTTCTGTTCTCATCTTGAAGCAAAGTTCTTAACCTGAAGCACTATTTCTGGGTTAGCAGAGTCTGTAACCTGAAGTGTATGTAACCTGAAGCGTATGTAACCCGAGGTACCACTGTATGGCTAAGTGTGCTGGGTTTGCATGTAATGTCAAGCCATAGTTGTTGTTGGTTTTTTTAAAAACGTTTGTAAGCTGATAAACCAAATAAGCTCACCATTTTATTCAGCCCACTTATGTGACGTTTGTATGTTTTAAAACATATATTTTAAAACATTTTATAAGCAAAAAAAATTAAATTATTTCAGATTAGGCTTGTTTACTAGTTTAAGAAACCAGGGGACCAAGTTTCTCAATGGCATCAGACTGGGGCAAAAGATTAGTCACTGTTCTCTCTGGAAAAAACCAGGAGTGAAAACCACAAATTGACATTCGTCTCCATATCTTTACTGCTCTCTTTTTTTAAAAAGAAATCTTTGCAATAATCACAACATTATGAATTTTGTCAAACACTTCTGATAAACATTCAGTAAAGGGAAAATAAATATGAAATATAAAAGGTCAAGAAATCATAACATCAGCTATATAACTGGTGGCATCTGTGCTGTCTCTAGAGTCCCATCATCTAATAAATGTTCATCATCTGACCTGGCATTTATCCAACTTGGAGACTTTCCCATACTCGTCCATTAGCCAATTTCACCACTTCTGCAACAGCCAAATCACTTAAATACTGATTATATCTGAGCCTTGTTACTCTTCCAGTACTAAGTTATGTCAAATTTGGCTGATATCAATAGTAAATATACAGTCAACTCCTGCTGCTCCCTCAGGACAGAATCTTTGAGATAATCCAACAAAAGAACTAGTAAGCCGTAGCAAAGTACAAACTAAGCTGCCCTTTAACACTAAATATGTGCCTCATGCTCAGCTTTTAGTGGGAAAGGAAGTCTTTCTGGCAGGATGATATAAATGTAGCATCTCTGAGACAATGGATCATCCTTGGGGTTGCCACTCCTAGATCCAGACAGGGGCAAAATAACCTGCCTCCCTGCCCATCCCCTTTGGGTAGACCAGCAGGACAGCTATCTATTACTCACATGGAAGCATAGGCTAAAGGCAAAATAGTAATTGAAGACAGCTCATCCTCACACAACTGTGCACACCATGTCCACTGGAGAGAAAAAGAACGAAGCAAATATACACTGAACTATTAGAAACAGAGATGCTTGCTAAGGTCACTTTGGGTTTGTTTGTTTGTGTTGGGTTTTAAAAAAAACACAACCTAAAAGGTTAGCGATGAAGAGCACCATTCTACTCTCTTCATCTGCATAATGTACTCTGACTGATGGTATTCATGCTAATCACATATTTGCCATCCCTTTTTAAACACTGTCTAATCAGGATGATGTCTCTGCTTCTATTAAGCCAGCAATTAGAAAACTGAACTGGAGAGAGCAGATCTTGAATCTGCTCTCTTTTTATTTTTAGCCAAGAATACCCTGTCCTTGCATTCTTCATCACCAAAAACATCCTTGTCTGACACCAAATAGACCTTCAGCAGCACCTGTATAATCTCAATCCCCTACCCCATAAAGCAGGGAACCTATCCCAAACGCACAGATTTACAGGTAAGAAGCAGCCACAGGAAGACGGGGTAAGTGGGGCCAAATCCATGCCAACATCCATGTGGCCTGAAACAAACAAAACAAAACAAAAACCACCTTGCAGTGCATCCCCAAACTCTAAGAGCGTGTCCTGTCCTGTGCTCCAGGCACCTGAGGATGGAAGACTTCTAGTGCAATTCAGGTCTCCCAGGTGGGAAGAGGAGTTTCACGAAGAGGAGAAACATCCCAGTTTCATAGTCCCCTCTGATTCAGGACTCAGAAGCCCTTGAGGATGAAGAGTCATAAAGGGAGATGGGGGATGAGATTATACTGCAAAGCCTGATTGATGGGGCACCCCCTACCTCCAGGGGTACTCACACCTGAAGAGGCAGGTAGCTCCCAGCCTGTGGACAATGAGGTGGACTAAGGGGCATGACCTGCTGCTGCTTTTCTGATCTCTCAGTCTCTCTCTTTCTCAGGTATTTTTGCATCCAACTCTTGCAAAAATGAAGAATACACTTACAATATACCGTATTTTTCCATGTATAAGATGTTCCCTATTTTGGGGGACTCAGATTTTAGAAAATAGGGGAGATGACTATCCATGTATAAGACAACCCCCATTTTTAAACATTAATTTAGAGTAAAAATAAAACTTAGTCTTATACACGGAAAAGTACGGTACATGCACACTTTTAACATTACATTCAAAGTAAAATGACACTTAAATCTTCCCCTCTGTGGCTTCCGGTGTCACCTACACAGAGGTCCAGGCTTTTGGGACTGAACCCCAATCTGATTAGTACAGAAATAGAAGTAATAAAGAGTTGCAAACCTATTTCCAGTTGCTTACTAGCAACAGGGAGAAATCCTGACCTGACTGAGAAAGAAGCACAAGGAACTTCGGCAAATCTGAAAGACTCTATGACCTCCAGCATGGCATTCCATTTAAACCAGCTGCGATAGCTCTGAATCATTCAGACGCCGCTCCCTATGTAGAGCCTAAAATTAGGATGTGTCGGTGGGTTAAAACAGGCATTACAAAAGGGGAGAATAAAGTTACTCACATTAAATTGGCTTATCTGGCTAATTAGAGTTAGCAGAAATAACCACGGGGAGTTGGTACATTTGTGAATGCTTGGAAAACAATAGTCTTTGAGAGAAAATATCTCCGCAGCTGGGTGCAGATGCTTTATATGGCACAAGATGGTCCCAGCAAGCTTGTTTCATGTTGTGTCACCACCAGGGTGCATATACAATCCCTCCTGCCCTCATAAAATGGCCGTGCTGATGCTAACAGATGCTGTTTGCATTGTTAGTGTTATTACTGCAGCAAAGCTTGCTAATAATAGGAGCACACCATTATACAGGGCTAGAAAGAAAAACAATATTTCCTCAATAAAAAAATATATGCAGTCGTCACATTTTAAGCAGTTTCATTCGTCATGTTTACACTGATCCATATTTTTCAACTCTGACAGAGATCACAAAAGGGAAAAAGCGTGGAACAAGTTCAAACGGGTTTCTTTTTGACGAAAATCTAATACTAACTGGACAGGATATGCAACTGCTGACCTCTTGTACCCCTGCTAGGAAAGTCACCTCCAAATTTAAACCTCAAACTGGATAGGTTTGGCCAATAGATCTGGCTGTTAGAATATAAAGCTTTAAATGACTTGGGCCCCAAGTACCTGAGGGAAAACCTCCCCTGTTACCAACCAACCTGTGCTTTAGTATCCGCAGGAGAGATTTTGCTCTCCTGCAGACCCTGAACATATGCTAGGAGGGTGGAGTCACTAGAAAGTAGTAGCTTGTCTGTGGAACTCCCTTCCAAGTGACAGATGTTGAACAGGAGGCTTAATTTTTTTTTATTTATCAAGGTTTTTCGGATCATGAGGAAAACATTACTCGGTTGAACTGATGACTCCTATTCTTACTGTACTTTTACCATGGTTGTGTTAGTCGGCTTTAATTAGTATAGCTACTTTTATCTGGGACACAGGTGGCGCTGTGGGTTAAACCACAGAGCCTAGGACTTGCCAATCAGAAGGCCGGCGGTTCGAATCCCTGCAACGGATTGAGCTACCATTGCTCAGTCCCAGTGCCTGCCAACCTAGCAGTTCGAAAGCACGTCAAAGTGCAAGTAGATAAATAGGTACCGCTCCAGCGGGAAGGTAAACGTGTTTCCGTGTGCTGCTCTGATTCGCCAGAAGCGGCTTAGCCATGCTGGCCACATGACCCAGAAGTTGTACGCCGGCTCCCTCGGCCAATAAAGCGACCCCAGAGTCGGTCATGTCCATACCTCAAAAGCATGGCCATACCTCAAAAGCAAAGCTATGCCTCAAAGGATTTGAACAGACCACCAGAAGCCATTTTCTAAATATATTTTTGGTCCCTTCTGCTACTATCTGGCAAATGGGTGAGCAGGAGTGGGGAGGCAGAGTAGAAAAGTGGGTGTACACCAATGGCGGATCTACATTTTTGGGGCCCTGAAGTCTGAATTGTTATGGGGGCCCCTTCGCAATCAGCAACAAGGTCTGGGTAACCACTGTTACCTTCTTCAGTGGAGTTGTTCCATGGCAGATCACCACACCTTTTCAACTTCTGTGCTACTGACTCTCAAACTTTGAGATTGTTGCACTATAAACAACAACAACAAAATCAACTTGAGTTGTGTGACTCAGATTGGGTCTACTAGGCCCAAACTTTTTAAACAAAGTGGACTGAAGTCGCTCCTGGGGCCCCTCCAGGATCAGGGGCTCTGAAGATGAAGCTTCATTCGTTTCATAGTAGAACCACCCCTGATTTGCACGCTTACTGGTCACCATTCTGAAGTGGTCACTAAGGGATCGGGAGAGTCCCGTTCACACAACATGGCTTGCAAATGAGTAACGGCAGTCAGTAAATTGTACTGGTGCAATATTCACACATGATGGTTGTGTAAACCATCTTACTTACCTGGAGGAATGTGCACATGACAATTACACACTTTCCAGGATTTTTCTCAGGTGCCAATGATTTACTTGAATATGTGGAATTAATGGGAACAACTGGCGTTTTTGAAAATGCCTGGAGTACAATGTTTGCAGAGGGGGCAGGCATTCAATCACTCCAACTCTGTGTAGGCAGCGAGATGGTTTAGGATGGTCTCCACAACAGCTGCTCGTGTGTTTGCTGGTGCTATTTTAAAATGCTGCATCTCCTGCCCAAAGCAGCCATGCTCATACCAGCAGATTTTACTTTTATTAGCAATAATATATCTTTCCAAAATAGAATCATAAATCCAATCTACAATTATTCAGCATCGAAGAAACAAAATTGCGGGCGTATTTCCCAGTAAATAATTTATTTTAAAGATATGCGTACACTTGGTTGGATGCATTCAGCTTGGGTACATTTACCCACCAACTGCCATCGAGATTTTGTTAAAACAGAAGGGTCATAACAATTAAAACAGGGTTGCCTGTTCACATGTCAAAAAGAATAATTGGGAAGAGCAGGATGGCACCAGCATCCTCACTTAGTAACAAATTCAGACCAGAGCACAGGGGTTTTGGGGGGTTTTCATAAAAGGCTGAGTGGGGAAATCAACTTTGCCTTCATTTTAACTTTCCAATTCCATTTCACTTATCTCTCCTTTGCTTCTGTAGTGTGGGAATGGGGCCCTTGTTATGCCAAGTGTACACCCTTTGCACAAACCTTTATGCTCCCCCTTCCCACACATGAACACAGATTCTGAATTCGGCCCTAGAGATCATCCTTATGAGAATCATAGTCCGAGCCTCTAAGACATGTTTCAAATGAGATTCTGTCTCCACAATTTCAGCCAGCAAAATAATATTCCACAGACCATCTAGATGCAAAGGTTTCTAAACCGAATGTTTTCTCATCTTCCCCACAGAAGTGAAAAGGGAAGGAACTCCCCTCTAGTCGTCCAAAAGACTTCTAGTTCTTTGAAAGACTTCCCATAATACTAAAATCAGTGTCTAAGGTGTGCTGCTAAAACAAAATGTAAGTGTATAGCTCCCTTGTTGCCTCTTGTCATCCGCTTTGCAGCCCCAAATCATGCTTAACAAGTTTGAAAGTAATTCAGGTGAGAGGCAAGTTGTCAATTCTCTAGACGAGCATAGCAGAAAGGAGCATATTCCCATTTCACATGTCTGGTAGTTTCTAGTATCAATAATATATAGCACTTATATCATCCCAGTAGAGTGCTAGAGGCATTATTTGGAATGCAGAAACGACACAGCCCCCTTTCCAAGTTGAGTAACAATATCCATTAGACAAGACGTCGCAGAGAAGGAAAGAGAGAACAGAGATTTACAAGGGGAAGGGAATGGCTTACAGGAGCTTTAAGAAGCCTTGAAAGGCCAGGGCTGGTGAAGTCATCTTCTCCCAAGTTTGGTTTTTCTGATTCCCTTCCCCCTGCAAAATAAAGACCTGCAGAGATTTTAGAATAGCCCAGTTTAAGACCATTACTTTTGCACTGCTTTTACACAATATAATCAGTGACTATTTGTGTTCCTCTTCTCGACCACTGCCACCCACACTTCTCATGCATGAGGACGTTCTTCCTAGGTAAGACAAGAAGGGTGAGGGTTGGGTGGGAAAAGAGGCTGCCTCCTCATGTTGAGATCCTACTACGTCATGTAACACTGCCAATACATAAATCTGGAAGACGTGGTGATGCATGGAAGATCACTTTTATTCAATGGTATCATTGCTGTCCCAATTTCTTTACTTCAAAAGAGTGCGGCTCTCTTCCTTGGTTGATGTATTTTTTTGATGGTATCTCAGTGAGTTTTATGTGGAAAACAATAACACTTGTTTCCACTGATCAGCAGCTACATGGACAAGATGGTGACTCCAGAAGAGAAATTTGAACTGGCATGTTCAGTTGTGCCGTCAATCTACTTTAAAGAATTATAATTATCCCTTGAACAGTGTTTCTTTTCATAGCATCAGTGAATTGGCGAGTTGGAAGGGCCCTGCAATGCAGGAATCTCAACTAAGGCATCCATGGCAACCTCCAAGTAAAGAGAGTCCACCACCACCCTAGAGAGTCTGATCCACTGTCTAACAGTTCTTACATGAGAAAGTTCTTCCTGGTGTTTTATCAGAATATCCTTCCCTGCAATTTCAAGCTATTGGTTTGGGTCCTACCCTCCAGAACAGAAGAAAACAAGCTTGCTCCATCTTCCATGTGGCAATCCTTTAGATATTTGAAGATGGCTATCATCTCTCCTCTCCTCTTTTTCAGGCTAAACATACCCCTCAGCCACTCCTCATAAGGCTTGGTTTCCAGACCCTTTGTCATATTAGTTGCCCTCTTCTGCACATGTTCCAGTTTGTCAATATCCTTCTTAAATTGTGGCGCCCAGAACTGAACACAATATCCCAGGAGCTGTCTGATCAAGGCAGAATAGCGTGGTACCATTACTTCCCTTGATCTGGATAGTATACTTCCATTGATGCAGCCTAGAATAGCATTAGCTTTTTTTATTGCGGCTGCATCACACCGTTGACTCATGTTAAGCTGGTGATCTACTAAGACCCCTAGATCCCTTTCACATGTAATACTGGCTCTCTTTTTTTTTACAGAGAAACACAAGTGTGCTACTAAACCAAAAGTCTAAAATGGCTAGATTGGGTGGTTATTCCAAATACTGCTGAAGTAAGTCAAAGTTATGAGACAGAATAGATGGAAATATTCGACAAAAGTTATTTCAATCTGTCTCAAGCATACTTCTCTTCTCTTTACTGGCTGCAAAAGCACCAGCTGAAATAGTCCCCTAGTCAAAAGAGATTATGCTTCCCAGACTTTCTGGGTAATAAAATGCCATCATCGATCTCCGCTGATGCATCTCTGGAGTGGAAATCTTGCAGATCTCCGAGTTATATCCGAGTTTTCTCAGCCATGACAGCATCCAAATATGTGGGCTTCCAACAACAAAATAGAGGCAACTGGAATAATTTATCCCAAAGGTTTTCAACACCTAAGCACAAAATCCGATTGTAAGAATAACCTCAGATAATCAATGCTTTTTTCTTTTCTTTTTTAGAGACAAAAAAAGAAAGGTAACTTATTTTGTTTATAGCATTGGGCACAGTCCAATGATTAAGAAGTGTATCTCACCCACATACTTTAATTGTATTTTATTTACTAGATTTGTATGACTTCCCCACAACATGCATTCCTTGGGCAGCTCACAGAAACAAATATGAAAATAGACAAAAAAAGTGAAGCATAAAAAGATGTTCCTTTCCTGCAAATGGTGGTAGGTAAAGCAAACAATAAATCACAATTCAAGCACAAGTTATTTGTTGTATAAAAGGGCCCTCACCTGGTTCTGAAAAAAACACAAAGGCACCACCAGGTGAGCCTGTCAGGGGAGGCTATTCCATAGTGGGGTGCCACCACACAGAAGGCCTTCTCATTACAGTGGTACCTCGGATTAAGAACTTAATTCGTTCTGGAGGTCTGTTCTTAACCTGAAACTGTTCTTAACCTGAGGTACCACTGTAGAAGTCATCCACCTCACTTCACTTGCAAGGCTCTGAGGAACATCTCAAGATTCAGGCAGTTTATATGGGAGAAGGCAGTATTTCAGTTACTCAGGTCCCAAGCCAATTAGGGCTTTTTATGTTAAAACAAGCATCTGAAATTGAACCCTTAAACAGACTGGGAGCCAGTGCAGCAAATAAAAGGAGATTCTCACAGTGAATTCTTGTTCTCCAGGGCTCCCAGATGTCATTCTGATTTGCTACTCTCTGAGATGCCATACCTTCCTGGATCAGTGTGGAGGCAGAAACCCAAATGACAGGAGAACTGGATACGCCACTCAAGTATTCTTCTTGAGCTACACCTTTGAAGCAACACATAACGTTTCTAGAATAAATAAATCCTAAAATAAAGTTCAGAAGAGCCTGAGATGCAAAAGGATACAACTTACTACGCTGGGCAGAAATAGTCATCGGAAGCAGACTGAAAACACAATGACCTATATGGGATGAAGAAGTTTACAAAAAATTTGGGGGCAACATAGATGGACGAAAATAAGAAACATTCCTGTGGCACCTTAAAGGCTAGCAGATTTATTGGGTCATGATCTGTGAAAGCTTAAAGTTAAGGGTAAAGGAACGGCTGACCATTAGGTCCAGTCGTGACCGACTCTGGGGTTGCAGCGCTCATCTCGCTTTATTGGCCGAGGGAGCCGGCGTACAGCTTCCGGGTCATGTGGCCAGCATGACTAAGCCGCTTCTAACAAACCAGAGCAGCACACAGAAACGCCGTTTACCTTCCCGCCGGAGTGGTACTTATTTATCTACTTGCACTCTGACGTGCTTTCGAACTGCTAGGTTGGCAGGAGTTGGGACCGAGCAATGGGAGCTCACCCCGTCGCAGGGATTCGAACCGCCGACCTTCTGATCAGCAAGTCCTAGGCTATGTGGTTTAACCCACAGTGCCACCTGCATCCCTTAACGTTGTAGATCTGTTAAGAGACCACAGCAGACTCACATGCTTCCCCTCTGAGATAGAAGTTTAAGCACATGAGAGGCTGCCAAGTGAGAAGCACAAACGCAAAGACTAAGGAGGAAAATCAGAGGAGAGGATAGGTTTTAAGACTGGCAATGGGTATTTATGTTGCAGAACAAAGGATGGGGGTGGGACAAGTCTGCTGCAAAGGAGGGGTTTCAAAAACTGAGCATGGAAAGCTTGGGATAGTCTCATTTCTTTTTCAATGTTTCAGTAAAGGCATTCTTCTTATTTGACAAGGTTCTGATATCATTTTACACCATAGAATCAGAGCTGTAGAGCAGAAAGATACCTCAAGGGTCCTCTATTCCAACCCCCTGCAATGCAGGAACCTCAACTAGATCACGATATATTAATAAGCTACGCCTAATCACAGCAGCTCCTCATCTGTTAATTGGGGCATAGAGGCAGTCAGCCTCCTCCATGTAAATTCAAGGACTGACAAGCATATGGATTCTGAATATTAGTTGCTGGGAAACAACAACTGGGAAAGACTGCAGTCTTTATATTTGGCTTTCTAGGTTTTCCAAAGGCAGTGGCTGACCACCATTGGAAACAGGACGCTGAATTAGATAGACCGCTGATGGTTCTTAGATTCCCAGGGACATAGTGGCAAGGGTGGGGGGAGAGATGCAAGGTGCACAACTAAATCAGTCTCAATTGACCTTTATTGAGGGCAAATTCTAATCAATTCCTTTCCATTTGGTACCACTTCAGGCAGAATAGAACCCAGCAGTAAGATTAAAATAAGTTCTCATCATCAGTATAATGAGCTCATTATGAACAATTACTCTGCTGCGAGAAAGGGAAGGAAACAGCGATAGCACTGTATTTCAAAGGGAGGGCATTCTAATATTCTACACCATAACCCAGCGCCTAACCCATGCAATCTATTTCAGGGGCTTCTGTGCTGAAATCACCTATTTCAGGTTGCTTTCAAGAAGTCTCTTGCAATTTCGGGACTTTAAATTACTGCTTGCCAAAATAAATCGAAGGTTATATCAGCGCTAATGGTGATCCATGGATAGGGCTCTCGGTATCTCATGCAACTCCAGCTTGCAGATTTGGGTCTCCGCCAGGATTGGAGACCTGGCATCTCTCCCTAATAGAGTTTCAATTGCCTCCACAAAGCCACATTAAGGAACCTCTACCGTTGCTTATTGGAACAGGTTTCTCAAAGATCACCACCCACCGCCTGCTTTTCCTCCCACATTTGAAAACAACTGGAGAGGCCGAATGGCAAAAGGTTGCTTTCACTTTTCCGTGGCTCATCACTTCTCCTTAGCTATCCCAAGATTGTGAAGTTTTGTTTTTCTTTCTATAGCCATGGAGAATGGACCAGGTATCTGTTGTGGGGGGTGGGGGTGGGGCGATTAACAACAACAACAATCCTCCCGCCAGACTGGGACTATCCCATCACTCACCCAAGTTTAGGATATTCCACCATTCTTCAGCCGAGTTTCTTTTCTTTCAGCAAAGTAAGCGGCTCGTGTACATGTCAAACCCAGCTTCAAAAATAAAGGAAATTGTAATGCAATACAGTGGCACCTTGGTTCCCAAATGGCTTAGTTGTCGAACAAATCGGCTCCTGAACGCCGCAAACCCAGAAGTGTTTCGGTTTGCGAACATTTTTCGGAAGCTGAGCATCCGACGCAGCTTCCACTTGAGTGCAGGAAGCTTCTGCAGCCAATCAGAAGCTGCGCCTTGGTTTTCGAACAGTTTTGGGAGTCGAACCAAGGTACCGCTGTAATAACAGACTGCCTGAGAGAAAGTAAAATAACTTCCTGAGGCAAGAACACAAGACAAAAACACTGCCCACCAGATGCCAGACATTCGACTCCTAATCAAATTAAGCCCCAGTGTTTTTCTTACAGTATCTGCATTCCCCCAAAACAGCATGGTATGGATACCTCATGAAACTTAGTGCCATGTTATTTTAAAAAATGACCTCAGCCAAGATGTGTGGTGCATGAGTAGTTTGGGTCAAGATCATGCAGGTACCACAATAATTCTCACCCAGTTTTTCATTCAGAGTACTCACTGTGTCTACGACAAAGAGTGTGGGGAGGGGAGAGAAGCCCATCCCTTTTTGCAAAACACAGTATCTTTTCACGAAGGTGTTCTCTAACTCATCCGGATGCTGATAATGCGAAGCTGGAAATGCCTCATTCAGGCATATCATGTGGGCTTGTCAAGTGACCTTTCCTTTCTGGTCTGAAGCTGCTGTTGGTGTTCATCTTGCATTAGCAAGATCCTTGATATTTGCATTTGTTTGCATACTTTTAAATTCTATCCCTGGGATGAACAGCAGGACAATAAAAATGGACTTTAGAAGCCCTTATGGTCACTAGGAGACTTATATTTTGAGTCTGGAAGGATCAATGTTCACCATCTATTATCCAATGGTCCAAAAGACCTTCATGTCCTTCCTACATTTCAATGTACGTTCTCTAAGCACCAACTTAGTTTGGATACGTATTTGGACATTTGGTTGGCATATACTGATCTGCATGTATAAATTAAGATGGGTGTGCTGATGCTTATTGAATTGTGAATGTCAGGTGATGGTTTTGATTTGTTTTCCCCTTTTCCCATTGAGTAAATCATCATCATCCCCAGTTCTTAGCTGCTACCAGAGTCTCTGCCATCAGGCTGCAATTTAGAAAAACACAATTTTCTTTGTTCTAAGCATGAAATATGAATGATCTATACAAGCTGCTCTGAGCCTTACAATGGAGTAGAATATAAAACTGAATGAATCCATAAATCAATCATCAAACCAGCAAGCCAATTCCTATGTTCTGAGATATGGGCTTTTGAAATTACGTTCCTCCATTAGAAGAGAGGACATTAGTCAACCCTACTTGTGACAGCTGCACTTAACCTTAACACCACAAACCACAACATATGAGTAAGGCAAGATATTTGAAACAATCACTTATTATAAGTTATTGATCTTGCCTGATTTAGATTGACCCAGATGCATCTGCCTGAACTCTTCCTTCCCTCCTTGCTCCCTTCCTTCCTTCCTGTCCAGTGATATACTTGGGACTTATTGTTTTAAATGGGCACTTACAAGCTTACTTAACGAAGAACAAGGAAGTAGAGCAAGCTACAAAGCTGTGTGAAGTGCCACATCTCTCAGACCAATCTGTCAGAGCGGCGCTCTTGTTTTTTTAATTAGCCAAGCAATTTTCTTCCTCCCACAGACATGTCTCTACAAGTTCCCTAACTGAATTGAATGAAACAGAAGACAGTATTAAAATGCCCTGATTAATGTTAATGCTGTCTAAAAGGTCTTTGCCAAAACAAGCAAAGACACCCAACAAGCCCCCAGGAATCAAGCAAAATTGAAAAGGTAATGGAAATTTTCATAGAATCATAGAGCTGGAAGAGACCCCAAGGATCATCTAGTCCAACCCCCCTGCAATGCAGGAACATGCAGCCGTCCCATACGGGGATCAAACCTGCAACCCTGGTGTCATCAACACCATGCTTTAACTGACTGAGCTATCCAAACTGAGCTTGTATCATCTAGAACAGGCTTTCTCAAACTCAGCCCTCCAGATGTTTTTTGAGACTACAATTCCCATCATCCCTGACCACTGGTCCTGCTAGCTAAGGATCATGGGAGTTGAAGGCCAAAAACATCTGGAGGGCTGAGCTTGAGGAAACCTGATCTAGAACGTACAGAACAATGTAGCTGGAGGTGCCAAGAGGTATCTTATTCCTCCAGTTCAAGGGCCATATGTATTTATGCATGAAGGTGGAACAAATCTGTTCAAGTTAAATAAACAAAATCAATAAGAGGGTTTTCAATGAGAAATTGAGGGGGGGGTCCTTTTCTATCACTTTTACTGTTGCTTCCATCAAGAGAACTCATGTTAAAACTTTCTACTCCAGAACTACCTTATTCATGGCTCCATAATGATGTCAAAGATCAGCGTGAGTGATGTTTTCTTTGGTTACTAAGGTGACAAAGGGCTCTCCTCCGTGTATGTGATGGAGGAGGGAAGGAGAGGCTGAAGCGCTAAGTCACTGTACAAAAGGCCATCAATGTGAATGGAAGAGATGAGATCATTTTTCAAGGCTACTACCACACAAAAACAAGTATTATTCTCAACTAAATATATGAACATGAATAGTATCCCCGACTGATTCTCACTTCTGCAATAACCAGGTGCAAAACACAACAGAATAGCAGCGGCCTGACAGATTTCTCCCCTCCATTGTTTTAAAAAATGGCATGAGAAAAGAGAAGAATCGGTGGGCTTAAAATCAAGACTGACACATGTACATTTCTGCCCCCTGCCACCCCAAAAAACCTATCTTATCTCCTTTGTCTTATTACCCACCTTTCCCAGTAGACCATAGTCATATTCTCTCTCTCTCTCTCTCTCTCTTTCTCACACACACACACTCACACACAGAAACACAAACCTTCTCATGGCCCAGCACATGATCCAAACCTTCTCATGGCCCAGCACATGATCCAGAGGCAGACCTAGTCAAGGTGGCCTGAGATGAGAAAAGCTCATTTGCTCTGAATCTGTGTGACGTTTATGCTTATGCTTGCAATTAGCAGAAATATAGACACTGGTGGAATATGCAAATCATTGCTGGGACGGATGCTGACAAGTCAGAATTTGCACTAAATTATAGAAGGCCTTGCGGAGTTGGCAGAATTTGCAAGGGACCAGAGAGGAAGTGCTGCGCATGTAGAGGAAAGGCCAAGAGACTACTGGGATATTCAAGCTGGCTAGTTAGGTATTTTAGAAAAATAGGAAAAGAACATGGCTTGCTGCTTACAGAGACTTCTTATGCAGGTATCACATTGTGTAGGCAGCAGCTAAAACATTATAATAACTAAAGGGCTACCATGAAGTCATCAGTTAACTTTTACAAGCACAGGGAATGGAGAAAGAATCTAGTCTAAGGGGGAGAGCAAAAATAGAAAGTATGTGAGAACTTTTGTCACAATTAGATTTAGTTGGGTCAGCTGAAGATGTGGCTTTGACTAGCTCCTCCCTGCACAACAGATTGCAGGATTTTCTGCCACTATTGCTGACAGTGTAATCTCAGGAGCCATCTTTGATCCGTTGTAGGGATGCCTCCTAGGCATCTGTTTTGCTTTGAATTGCACCATATCCTTGTGTCTCTGGATTCCTGCTTCTGCTTATACGTTCTGTAGAACACTGGCAAACCATCACACTGTCCTGTGCCAATGCTTACATAACAGCTGGTAGAGCTTTCTTCTAGTCTTTAAGTCTCTATGAGAATGAGTCCACAGTTGGTTGCCTAGTTGTTGCTGACAAAGACTCCTCTGCTGTCTCCCCCTTAGCCAAAATCCCCAAGAGGGAAGGGATCGTTTGGGGAAGGGGCCCTGCTAAAAAAAATCTCCCCATCTCACCCTTGAGAAACCCATGCCCTTTTTACCAAAGAATAGTACGTACATAGGAAGCTGTCTAATATTGAGTCAGACCACTGATCCATCTAGCTCAATATCATCTACATGGATTGGCAGTGGTTCCCCAAAGTTTCAGGCAGGAATGTTTCCCAACCTGTCAGGGAACTGCCATCAGCTCAGAGGCAGGAGGTAGAAGGGCAGTTGGGTTACAGGGAGCTGCCAAAGATCGTGAGAAGCAGCTCGTCCTCCGGGGAGGAGGGAAGCCACGCCTCCAGTGGGGAAGGGATGCAGGGCTCGGAAGATGCAAGGGAGAGCCGCAACACCGAACCTGAGCAAAGTCGGGGGGGGAGGCAGGTCCCCCTTTGCCCACGCCCTCTAGGCTTACGCACAGAGAGGGGAGGCACAGGATGGGAGTCAAAAGACTGCTCTGCTGGGGAAAGTTTAAGGACCACCCACTCCCAGATTCTGCTAGCGACTGAGCAGACATGGAATTGAGACGATCTGCATTGTGAATGTTTTGGACAGATAATAAAGCCTTGAAAAGACATGGGGAAGTCATGGGACTGGCAGAAATGACCAGCAGAATCCGAGACCAGGGAAAAGAGTCGGCAGAAGAGATTGGAAGAAATTTAAGGACTATTTACAGAAATATTGTAAAATTAATGAATATTAGAATGATGTTGGATAGAAATTAAGTGGTTTCCAGCTGTAATGCTTTAGGAGACTATGAAAATCAGGGTTTTAGAAATAAGTAATAACTAATCGTGAGGATTTGCTGAGCTAAAAAATTGAATTGGAATACAAAAAGGGGAGGTGAGAGGAGGTCTGGGAAATAAGTTAAAAGAAAATAAGTAAATGGAAATTTTATGTGTTTTTAATTGTTTTTATTTTGTATTTTTGTATTTTTGTTATTTTTTTGTTTTTTATAATGTATTTTTTTTGAAATATCAATAAATATTCATTTAAAAAAAAAAAGACCAGGGGAAGTCTTGCCTGTTCGCTCTTGAGCAACCACACTGGCATTCACAACACAACCCTACCAAGAAATGCCAGAGGTTGAAGTCGGGACCTTCTGCATGCATGACAGATGTTCTATCAGTGACCTATAGCCCTTCCCCAAGTAACCTCTGGAAGAAAGGGGAAAGGAGACAACACAGGAAATTCGAACAGTCTGCAATATCTACAGTAGACTTCCTTGCCCTTTAATTTGCAGAATTGGACAAAAGCAGCAAGAAGGAACAATCCACCCAATTTTTCAACTGGACAAAGGCCTATTTCTAAGTTCTGAGTTTGAAGACCAGAAGTTCTAGGCACATGGGAAAGTTATGCGTAGCCCTCTAAGGGGAGCTTTGATAAGCCTTGCAATCCCCAACAACTGAGAACCATGGTACGGTAATCTCAGAAGAAGTTGGTTGTCTGCATAGACCTTCCGCTAAACAACTTTGGAAACAGAAACTTACAAATGCTCTCAAACACAAAAGCGAGACGACAGACCTCCAGCTGGTGTAATTAAAATAAAACTTTCATGGAGCTCTCCGCTATCTGCATCTCTGCTATTTGTTATTACTAGGCATAAAGAATCAAAATCACTTTTTACTTTTTCCTAGGAGAAAATAGAAGGGAATAAACTCCATTGTCATAACACACTATAAAATATATGAGCAAGCACTAATGGGAAAAAGCACAGGCCATAAATGTAGCTTCTCTGATTCCCAACCCACCCACCCCAATCTGCAACGTTCATAATACTTCCAAGTGGCTAACACTTGGAAGCAATAATAAGTGATAACTCGATAGGTCCCAGAGGCTTTCTCATTTCATGCTTATTAAAAGGCAGAAAGGCAGTAATCGTTTAGAGACTGGAAAATAATATGAATAACTCATTGAGAAAGTGTACTGAGGGGAAAAGCAATGTATTGAACAAGATCTGCAATAGAAGGTCTACTTTCTGAGTGAACATCTCCAGGCATGGGATAAATTAATCATATACAGCCTACAATGGGAAGAAATCAATGGATAAAGCTGAGCCAAGCCAGAGATGCCTCTTGCTACACAAACCAACACTGCTAAACTAATGCTTTTTACCACAGGACAAAGGATTATAATAAATCTATCTGTCCACCCTCAGAAAAGGGACTGCGGTAAAGAAAGCCAGCTATGAATGATACTGGGTTTACTTTTAAGTAACTCTTGTTTTCCCTTCATGCAAATCGCTTTGTAAAGAAAGCTAAACACTACTGTTGTTCTTTTAAAATAAATAATCCAGTGAGGATGTTAGATGAAGCAGGATACAGTGGTACCTCGTGTTACACACGTTTCAGGTTACAGACTCCGCTAACCCAGAAATAGTACCTCGGGTTAAGAACTTTGCTTCAGGATGAGATCAGAAATCATGCTCCGGTGGCGCGGCAGCAGCAGGAGGCCCCATTAACTAAAGAGGTTAAGAACAGTTTCAGGTTAAGAACGGACCTCCGGAACAAATTAAGTACTTAACCTGAGGTACCACTGTAAATATGTCCATGCCCATTTTGTAAGCTGCTTTGAGACGCATGTGAAAAAGCAGGGTGTAAGGTTTTTTAATTAACTGATTCCTTTTTATACACCTGACACCAGCAGCTTCTAGGCAACTTATGGTCAAGTTTTACATGTACAAAAATTTTAATAGAATATTGAAAAGATGTCTGTATCAATGCCAAGCAGGCCTGGCTATGAAGAACATTCCACGGGCAGGGGAGCCAAGCGCCCAAATTCTCCTTGTTGCCACCCTCCAAGCCTCTCTTGGCAGGGCAACCCTGAGTAGGAACTCACGAGATTATCTTCAGGTCCAGGCAGAATCATATTTGTACTGATTCAAAACTTGAAGATGACATGCAAAACATTACACATATATCAAGCAACAAGTTCAGTAAGTTCTTTTTCTCTCTCTCTTTTATGGCAGTAAGTTACAATTGTTGGTCAATCTTCTGTAAACTCTACTGAACGATACATCTCCTTCACTTCCCCAAACCCATCTAATTAATATATGTCAGTTGTTTTTTTCCATTTTTGCAACCTGCCCAGTTTTCTTCTCTGGAACAGTGCTTAATTTCCAAATCCCTGGCATATGGTTGTTGTTTTTTTAAATACACTTTGTTCCCAAGTTTAGCACTATGAATCACAAATTCTTATGAAGCTCCCAAAATATTAAAGAGGCTCCATCTCACACAATTAACCAACCAAGTTGTCCAATGACTCGTTTTGCCGACGAGAGACAAAGGTTGCAATCGATACTTAATTTAATCTAGCATGGTTTTACTGTTCTGTGTACTTTGGGATTTAACCAAAGCCACAAAATCCAAGGCAAGGTAACAAACGAGTAATATCTGAAACATTTATTTTTTCTATCTTTCATTTTATTTCAACGCCCGATACTCATAAAAGGATTTTTAAGCCTTGAAAAGAAGGAGGAGGCACGTCTTCCAACAAGAGAAAAACAAAGCTGAGAAAAGCACCTGGAGATACTGGCTCCTTTCACACATTTTTCAAAAGACAATCAAAGTGCTTCTCTAGATCAACAAATCTTTTCAGGCCAACAGGGATCACATCCAACACTATCCTTGAGATCTGGCTGAGGTCCTCAGCAAACTGTTTTGAACTTAAGAACACTATTTGCAGTACATAAGCATTCGTGCTTCCATCCTCCACTGGTGGCACAGCTGTCCCTGCCGATCCATACCTAGGGTCACAGAAAATGCAACACCAACATGGCCTTTACTGTATGGATTCAGCACAGCTGAAGTTGCGTTATATTAATCTTTAAAATGTAAGTGGATTTTGTAGGCATCCACTTCGCCGGTAGCCTATATTTTTGGGTTTGGCACTATCTGCTAAACTAGAATATTGTAAGCAGAAGGTCCTATATTTCATCCCTGGCATCTCCAGGTAGGGCTGAGAAAAATTCCTTGCCCTGGGAGCAACCTACCCACATAGTGGGTTAAGATTCAGCCGCAGTTTACCAGACCACCACTGCACCCAAGCAGCAGTCTAGGACCTGAGCAGCCCCACTTGTCTCAGATGATGCTGAAAATCAGTGCACATATATTTTCCTCTTTTTTTGTATCATTTATGCTGCTACAGCAGACCAAGGGCAAGAACAAGGAGCCCAGCCCAGCACTGAAGCCCCAGCAGGTGATTGGAAATCCTGGATCATTAAGAACCACTCACCTCCTCAAGCACCTGAAATGTTATGTATACTCTTTAAACACTATATTAATAACATCAAGAGCTAGAAATGCTATGGTTTAGTGCAGTCGCTGAATCAAATGCACACAGTCCTGTATATAGGCAGCAACAACAGTAATGACCAGGAGGAAATGAACTCATTAAGTCCCAGAGCCTCTAAGAAAAGCTGGTGTCAAATCTTCAAGCAGCTTCTAATGCTCAAATTTAGCTCTGTCCAAGGTTAGTCTTCCAGACACTGAAGTCTAGATTGCCATCAAGCATTTCATTAAGAGAGCAAAAGGACCGGTAATCACTTGTGATAAATGGCACTTCAGGTGCCATTGGCATGATCAAGAACACATTGATTCAAGGAGGGAACAACTTGGCAAAGAATATAAGCAATTAAAGCTTGCTGCTCAACCTTTATTTTCCAAGCAGCATGCCTGCCAAGGGCTCTTGTTGCTCCTCAAATAACCCTCTGGAATGCAAAGTTAGCTGTTAGGGTCCTGGGGGCCTAATCTGCAGCTCCAGCTCCTGATAATATATCCAGCAGGGCAGCTAGCAAGGGTGTTTTAATAGGGTACCTCTAATACCAAGAAGAAATGGCACAGAACCCAATACCAACATCACCTTGGACATATTTGTGCAGTGATGATGTTGTGAGGGGCTGCAGAGCAGGGCCGTCTTAAACATATGCGGCGCCAGGGGAGGTGGGCAAGCAGAGCCCAGGGCAACAACAGCCATGCCTGAGGCAGCGGCGGCAACTGAATGGAACCAGGCGCCTTGTGTAAGCTGTTAGTTTCTGTTTCTCACTGTGCAGCTGCGTGGAGTCACAGGATTTTGTTTACATTCCATACTATTGGAGTCTCACGGGAAAGGGAGATGGGATGTGACGTTAGTGGTTTCCCGTTTCCTTTGTTCAGTTGCTCTCTGCTTCCATAGGGAGAGGATGTCTTTTCTGTTCTGCGTAGTTTAGAAATAAAACTCCTTTAAAATGTAGCCATATGGTCTCATCACTTCTGCATGCTGTTTTGATGCTCTACTGGGAGAATGTGCCTGGAGCCTTATCAAAGGCTCAGGTCAATTAATCGTCGGAGGCGATTTCAAAGGCTCCGTTGAACAGAGCTCCCGACATTTTTGGTTATGGGCCCAGATGACGAACGGCAGAAGAACAGAATGCAGCTTATCTTCTCTGTGTGTCAAGATGATTGATGAGAGGTATGTGCTTAATGGTCCGCCAATCCCAGGCACGCAGGAGGGCGGAGCCGACCGGCTGCCTCAGCGCCTTGCTCACCCACAGCTGAAGAGCTGCGGCACTCCAACGGGCTCTGCTCCGCTCAGCAGCGGCTGTCGGCTCTTCCCAATCTCCAGACTCCAAATTTCAGCCCTGGCGCCTTGAGAGCCTGGCACCCGGGTGCCCTGCACCACTAGCGGCTATGGGTAAGACGGCCCTACTGCAGAATACAGATCCCTGAACTTTAATGGTTCGCTGTGTTTATCTACTAATATTTCATATAAAAGAAATTAACAAAACCATTGGGCAAATCGGGAGGGGGAAAATACAAATTTTATTTCATCCACGTTGTCAAAATCAAATCCCTTCACTTCTAATCAAAATCACTATCCCTTGGTAGAATATAATCAGCTTCAGAAAAGCTCTAGCAAGCTTTTGGCTCAGTAAGAAAAACCTTAAGACTGAAAAGAGTGAAAATACAGTTTTCCACATAGCTGAGGCACCCACAAAAGATTTACATTCAATTAGATAAATTTCTAGAAAAGGTTGCCAAACTGAGTTACACTTCAACAATTTACGTCTTCTGGTGTACATTATTCATTCTTCAATAGGCAGTATGAAGTGATCTTCAATCCAATTTTCAATTAAAAGTGCAGAAGCTGTATAATAATGTACTTCGCTGTTAATGCTGTGGCAATCAAGAGTATGGTAGTTTGGGGACCTCACACTGGGCATGTGGCGTAGTGCAAACTAAACAATTTAGCTACAGGTTGGCACACATCCGGTGTCAAATTGATTGTAGATGTGGGCCACTCAGTCACTTGAAACACTTAAGCCGCTTGGGCTTGCTAAGCAACTGCAACAAGGAATATTAAGCAGAAAGTCAACCATGACTTGCCAAAAGCTTTTCTCTCTCTGAGTCCCCGGTCCCATCAAACTCAGTCCCTAGCATGCTGCGTTTAATGCAAGACCAAATGGAATGGAAGCAGCAGTGAATCCTATACAAACTAACTCATTGGTCCCACCATCATCTTCACTTTTCTCCCAAGAGTTATTGACTATTCTCCAAACTTATTAAGTCTTTGTTCATTGATGGAGTTCCTTCAAAGTTGTCATAGACTTTCTGTGTCTACCTATTCATTTTATACCTTACTATTCTCTTCCTTTCTCTGATGCCTTTTCTTCCAGTTTTAGGAACGCTGCTTCCTCTCCATCCTTAAAAAGTCTTCCCCCAGAGTATTCAGGAATCCATCAGATTCCATCTTCCTCTGGGGGTGGACCAACTCTATGAGATGCATAGTGGAGCACCTACATCTTGTCCCAACCTCACCGGGGAATGGTGTAGCCAATGGACTCACAGCAAGCCCCACCACACCCCCGGTCAATGGGGTATTACCAGTCTGCTCTGTGGCAAAGACCCAGGTTAAGGGTACACATGTGCTGGGCCACTGATCTCACTGCACGGAAACTACCTCAAAGAATTTTAATAATCAGTTTTCAGTTACTAGGTTCTGCGTACTTTGTGTAACTTTATACCTTAGGATCACCTGGGAAACCCTGAAATATATGCCTCTCGGAATGGAAGTGAAATGCCTTTTAAAATGTCTGCTATTTGCCTATGAACACATTGAGCTTTATGAATATGAATATTTATCCCATACAGTGGTACCTCAGGTTACAGACGCTTCAGGTTACAGACTCCGCTAACCCAGAAATATTACCTCAGGTTAAGAACTTTGCTTCAGGATGAGAACAGAAATTGTGCTCCGGCGGCGCAACGGCAGCAGGAGGCCCCATTAGCTAAAGTGGTGCTTCAGGTTAAGAACAGTTTCAGGTTAAGAACAGACCTCTGGAACGAATTAAGTACTTAACCCGAGGTACCACTGTACTTTTATCTGGTTTTGGTTGTTGTTGGGTTTTTTGTGTGTGTTTTTTTTGGCCTGTAAATTTAAGAATTTTTCGCTTACTGGCCTTTTCAGAGAGCACAGATTATTTATGCCTCTGACAACATGGCTTCCTTGCAAACCAATAAAAGCTTACAAATGCATAAGTGAGTCATTAGAAAACGAGACCTTCAGTTCAGCTTCCCTCCCACTGCTCCTGTGCTTTTGTTTATATTTGATTCAGTTCAATATCCGGAGAAGTTAAACCTGCCCTAAAGTTCAAGTTCAGTTTTTTAAAAGAAATATATAAATGCTTTAATTTTTGCAAAGGCTGCACAAAATATTTATACACACATTCATTTGTTTGATTATGCTTCGGTATGAAAGTAGATTGCCTTTTTGAAACTCAGCTTCTCCCTGCAGGATTTGCAATAAACTCACACATTTTACAGAGGCACAAGAGAAGTTAAACAGGAACAGAGCCAAACACAGTATTTCCAAAAGAGAAAAGTAAGCAGCAAGCCTGCAATATAAGCAACAGAACTATGTGCTCCCTTTTCTACCACAGACCTGCTTGGGAGATTTCAGACCCATTTCTTAACCTTCTCGTGTCTCTGCTAACCTTGTTACTGTAAGCAGCCAGAGTCACCCTGCATGTTATGCAATAGCAGACCCAAGCTTCCTACTGCAGGTATGTGGTACAGACACCTGTAAAGAAACTTGGTTCCCCAGCACATGTACCTATAAGATCTGCTTAGCTGGAGATGTGTTTACCATAGACGCAGATTACAGTCAGATGTACTTGAAAAGGTTTTGCACACATTCCTTTAAAACAAAAAAATGAAAATGAGAAGCAGTCATCAGATATCAAGGTATGTTTACCTCTGACATTCTGACATTAAATTAAGGACAAACTGGGTTGTTGTTGGGCCGGAAGCCATAGCAGATCAGAAACTGGGAATCATCAGCCTGTTGGGAAGGTACCGCTAGCACACAGATGAGAGTACAATTCCAAGAAACGTAAAAGTACAAGCAAGGTGAATAAGCAACCTATTGCGTTTTCAAGAAGGCATCCCATAATCACAATTAGATTTGTCCTTTTTAAGCAGTGCAGTCCAGCCCCCAACATGAAAGCAAAAAAAAAGGAGGGCAATCTGGACTCAAAACACGCCTCACTTAGAAGTATTCAGAGAGCAGTATGCAAGGCAACACAGTTGTGCTGCCAATGGTCAGAGCATCCGAGTCTAATTTTGAGAAGCTCTAAGAGTGAGCTGCGGGACACGGGTGGCACTGTGGGTTAAACCACAGAGCCTAGGACTTGCCGATCAGAAGGTTGGCAGTTCGAATCCCCGTGACAGGGTGAGCTCCTGTTGCCTGGTCCCAGCTCCTACCCACCTAGGAGTTCGAAAGCACGTCAAAGTGCAAGTAGATAAATAGGTACCGCTCCGGCGGGAAGGTAAACAGCGTTTCCGTGCGCTGCTCTAGTTCGCCAGAAGCGGCTTAGTCATACTGGCCACATGACCCGGAAGTTGTACACTGGCTCCCTCAGCCAATAAAGCGAGATGAGCGCCGCAATTAAGCTCCTATCTAAAAGCAATGTTGCAAAAGGACTAAAGGATCTAAACTTCACACTAAAGTTAAGTTGTCAGGTAGACCATGGATATAGAAGTATATATTCTGGCTATCAGTGCATTACAATCATTTAATTCTTTTAAAGGATCACAATTAAATCGGGAGTCAGGTGGGTGACGATAAAACCACCTATTGCACTGGCATCCACACAAATACAGTTCACTGTTACTCTTACAATTTCATCAAGCGACATTTCCAAGTTTGACTTCATTACCTCACAGAGCGCAGTTACATCACCCTGGTCAAGAGAAAGAGAAATGGATGCGCAAAGAAAACAGGAGAAGTAAAACTTGTTTTCTTCTTGCTTACTCCTATTGTGCATAATATAAACAGCACTATAAATTGTTTCATGTCCCATCATGCCCCATTAACAAACAATTGATACAGTTGTGCTTTCACTGCTCTTGTTTGTTAACAAACAGGGGACTGTGGCTCTTTTTTATGTGACAAGGGCAGGGGAAAGCATGAGTCCCAACAATCACACAGTGCTATTATTCAAGAAAGAGAAATCCATTCAACAAACTCAGTTTGCTCATGGCAAGAAGTCAAGCAAGCAAAGGTTGTCTTTGAAATTATTGGAAGAAGGATCCTAAGGAGCCACTTTGCCCGGAATTCAAGTTTCAAACACCTGGAGTCCCTTAAGTGTAACTTGAAATATATTCTTCGGTCCTGGGTATCAAATATAAATCATTAAAAGTGACAGAAAGCAATTGTGCTTGAGCATAATCTGCTATATAAGACTTTCTATGAACACAGTTTACACATATGGATGAAACACAACAAAATAAAAGCACACGTGTGTGCGTGCACACACACAACACAAAGGATCTCCAATACCTCTGCGCCTGAACTGAAAAGTTATTACACAGAAAGGATGTGGAAACACCCAGCATAAATAGCATAACTACCAACAGTAATAACAAGCAAAGAAAGCCTGGAGGAAATTTAAGAGCTTTTTCAAGTACCGAAAACATATACTGCACACAACACTACATTTTCCACAGCTGAGAAACCCAGTCTTAGAGCAGCATCTTTGGATCATTAAACGTGGTGTTTTAAGATCAACAAAAACAAAATTGAGTGGCAAGTAGCACACAACTTCCAGAAATTTTTTGGGGGGGGAATGAGTGAGATTTGGGTCTGAATACTAAGGAATGCGGAGTCCAGTCACTCCTTCCTTCAGCAGGGTCGAAAAGAAGCAAATTGCCATGGTCTGGCCCCAGTGTGACATGAGCAATACTTGCAGGCACATCAACCTACAAATCCCAGTGCTGGCCACCCCAGCACAGCAATAACCATAGAATCATAGATTGGAAAGGACCCTGAAGATCGTCTAGTCCACGCATCCCCAAACTCGGCCCTCCAAATGTTTTGGGACTACAATTCTCATCATCTCTAGCTAACAGGACCAGTGGACAGGGATGATGGGAGCTGGAGTCCCAAAACATCTGGAGGGCCAAGTTTGGGGGTTCCTGGTCTAGTCCAACCCCCTGCAATGCAGGAATATGCAGCTGTCTCACACAGGGATCGAACTTGCCACCTTGGCCTTGTCAGCACCACACTCTAACCAACTGAACTATAAAACACTTCATCATAAAGCCAGAGTTCCACCTCACATATTGATCTGCTGTCTATGTCATTTGGTAGGCGAAGGGACATTCTACGGTCCATTTCTCCTTGTAGCATCCAGCTGCTCTGAGTTGCTGCTTCTAGGTCATGGGTAGGCAAACTAAGGCCGGGGGCCCAGATCCAGCCCAGTCGCCTTCTAAATCCAGTCTGCGGACGGTCCAGGAATCAGCGTGTTTTTTACATGAGTAGAATGTGTCCTTTTATTTAAAATGCATCTCTGGGTTATTTGTGGGGCACAGGAATTTGTTCATTACCCTCTCAAAAAAAAATATAGCCCAGCCCCCCACAAGGTCTGAAGGACAGTGGAACAGCCCCCCACTGAAAAAATTTGCTGACCCCTGTTCTAGGTCTATGTCCACTTTTTCATCAAATGGCAACCCTTTTAAGTGCTGGTGCTTGAATTTAGTTACGTTGGTTGGAAGTTGCCTTTAGGGTAAGGGAAAGGGAACAGATAGTAACTCAGGCTATCTGACCTGCTGGAAGCATTACTTCTGGCAGTGAGAAAGGGAAGCAAGCTCCCTGCAACTCCTCCTTATATGGCTGATATAAGAAAGCCGCGCTTTCTCTTGCCAGGATGATCTTCCTAAAATGCAGAGAGTGCAGACTTCTGGGGACTGTTGGGATCAGAAATTTACATACCACATAACTCCCAAGAGACACCTGTACCAGCCACCTGATATATAAAGACAACAATCAGGCCAGATGGAAGATTGCCCTGCTTGTCCTGGCCCATTATCAGAATGTAGGCTGAACTACAAGAACTGTATTTTTTTCATTCTGAAAAATATTGCCAAGGATGGAGGCAGAATAGTGTCTTGGATCCAGACTAAGCATGTTGAATGACACTCCCGATGGTTCCATTATGAACCAGACTCAACTAGCTGAGTTTGTCTCTAACTCAGAACATTTAAAACGTGCCACAATATTGTTTTGTGAAGGCTCTCAGGCATTTCTTCAAACACGCCCATTCTATTTTTAAGATACAATTTCTGCTTCTGCTTCACACTATATAATCAAAGGCTTTTAGAACCCCACATAGCTGCTGTTACGCAGACCGGGCTTCCTCAGTGAAAATGTATTGTTATCAGGGTCTAAAAACTAAATTATATAAAAAATACTTTTCCGTGTATAAAACTAGGTTTTTTATTTAAAAATTGTGTTCAAAATTGTGGGTCGTCTTATACAATTGTGGGTCGTCTTATCTCAATTTGGAGGCCCCAAAAATACATGGGGGCTTGTTATACACGGAAAAATATAGTACATTGTTTTTTCTTGAGATCTCAAATGGAAACAACCCAATCATTGTCGCTCCCCTCAAACTTTCTGTACCCACACAATATTCACCTATCGCCTTCCATCCTTCCCATGCCAATCACTATCTTGAAACTTCAATTAATAATGGAGGGGGGAGGATATTAACTTTTTTGATGAACCCAGACTCTGCATTAGTTAATTTTATGCAAGTTTCTCAAATCTACATAAACTATTTTGATTGTGGCATTCTTTCATCAAAGAATGAAATATATTCTTTACTTTAGTCTGCAGCATAGCTGTTGTTGTTTAGTCGTTTAGTCGTATCCGACTCTTTGTGACCCCATGGACCAGAGCACGCCAGGCACTGCTATCTTCCACTGCCTCCCGCAGTTTGGTCAAACTCATGCTAGTAGCTTCGAGAACACTGTCCAACCATCTCGTCCTCTGTCGTCCCCTTCTCCTTGTGCCCTCCATCTTTCCCAACATCAGGGTCTTTTCCAGAGAGTCTTCTCTTCTCATGAGGTGGCCAAAGTATTGGAGCCTCAGCTTCAGGATCTGTCCTTCCAGTGAGCACTCAGGGCTGATTTCCTTCAGAATGGATAGGTTTGATCTTCTTGCAGTCTCAAGAGTCTCCTCCAGCACCATAATTCAAAAGCATCAATTCTTTGGTGATCAGCCTTCTTTATGGTCCAGCTCTCACTTCCATACATCACTACTGCAAAAACCATAGCTTTAACTATATGGACCTTTGCCGGCAAGGTGATGTCTCTGCTTTTTAAGATGCTGTCTAGGTTTGTCATTGGTTTTCTCCCAAGAAGCAGGTGTCTTTTAATTTTGTGACTGCTGTCACCATCTGCAGTGATCATGGAGCCCAAGAAAGTAAAATCTCTCACTGCCCCCATTTCTTCCCCTTCTATTTGCCAGGAGCTGATGGGCCCAGTGGCCATGATCTTCATTTTTTTGATGTTGAGCTTCAGACCATATTTTGCGCTCTCCTCTTTCACCCTCATTAAGAGGTTCTTTAACATAGCAAATAAGCCAAAGTCAAATTAAAAATTCACTGGAAGCTGCACCTAAGTTTTGAGAATGTCTAAATGAAAGGAATTCAGTTGCAATCTTCTAAGTACAGTGGTGCCTCGCAAGACGAAATTAATTTGTTCCGCAAGTTCTTTCGTCTTGCGAGTTTTTCGTCTTGCGAAGCACGGTTTCCCATAAGAATGCATTGAAAATCAATCAATGCGTTCCTATGGAAACCGCCTTCAGACCAGGTCCGGGGACAGTCTGTCCCCCGACCTCTTCTGAAGGCTGGGGGGGGCGGACAAGGGCTTTTCTTCCCACCCCCAGCATTTAAAAAAAACACCGGGACAGCAGAGGACTTCTCCGCTGTCCCGAGGTTTTTTAAAATGCTGGCAGGCGGCAGCGCTGCCGCCCGCCAGCATTTTAAGATCGCCCCGACAGCCTCCACTGTCCCGGGGTTTTTTAAAATGCTGGCGGGCGGCAGCGAAGGCTTCGCTGCCGCCCGACAGCATTTTAAAAAACCCCAGGACATTCTCCGCTGTCCCGGGGCGATTTAAAAGCCCCCGGGAAGGCAGGCAGGGGGGACAAAGACTTTTGCCCCCCGCCCGCCTTCGGAAGAGGTCCAGGACCTCTTCCGAAGGCGGGCGGGGGGCAAAAGTCTTTGCTCCCCCCCCCGCCTGCCTTCAAAAGCCATCCGGGATAGCGGGAAGCGCTTCCCTGCTATCCCGGACTGCTTTTAAAATGCTGGCGGTGGGGAGGAAAGCCTTTCGGCCCCCGCCGGCCTTCCTGGACCTCTTCTGAAGGCCGGAGGGGGGGGGAAAGGCTTTGCTCCCCACCGCCAGCATTTAAAAGAGGTCCCCGGAGATTTCCCTATGGGCTTTCTTCTTGCGAAGCAAGCCCATAGGGAAATTCGTTTTGTGAAGCGCCTCCAAAACGGAAAAACCCTTTCGTCTAGCGGGTTTTTCGTCTTGCGAGGCGTTCGTCTTGCGGGGCACCACTGTAAAAGCAACTGTCCTCCTATCCACAGCACACACGGGTCTACACTCACTATACTACAGCTTTGGAAGCAGCATCAACAACATCTGACCTCATAAAAGCAAGTCCCAAAGTTGTTATTGCCAGAGACATTACTTAATCATAAGCAAAATGTCCAAAGTCCTCGCCCAATAACTGGAAACAAGGGAGCCGAACAGGATTTTTTTTAAGCCCGGTGCCAGGTTATATATATCGCTAATGCAATATTATCCTGAGAACATTTCATTCACTACTAATTACAAACCACTTTGCCAAGTCGTAATTCTTGCAAACTGCAAAACAGAAACTTTAGTAAATCACTTCTTTCCCCATTAATTAGTTTTAGGAAGGGCCCTGGAAAATTATTCACATCCTAAGCCAAATAAAAAACAAGCTGAAGGTGCTTGCATATTGTCCACTGGATTATCAGAAATTTGTGTATTTCTATTTTTTAACGTATGCTGCCTTGAGAAAATGCAGCTAGAACCTTGTTTTCTGAAATGTGGGAATAATCCCAACTCACACACCAATTTAAAGATTCATGAAAAACTATTGTGAAAATGATCTCTCTCTCAGAGGCAAGGGAAGAGACTCCAGAATTCTGGGATCATACACCTGTTTGTCTCAGACGTCAGGTTATTTCAGAAATTAAAGGTAAAGAAATGGTCCGCGAAGCAAATACAAATGGTTACTGCCGTTGCTGTAATGTATACAAACAATACTGTGGTAAGAGCCTAGTTAGCTTTGGTGCTAAACGAACTGCCACAGTCAATTCAGAAAGGCTTCCAAGGTCGAAAATCTATTTTGCAAGAGTTTGGTGCTAAATGACCTAAGAGCTCAGAGGGAATCCAGTTTTGATTCAAAGCACCACCCTTCATGACCATGGCCAGATCCAAATCCCTCATCCCAATCCTGAAGATTTCCGCACCCCTTGTCAAAGTAGATGCCAAGGAAAGAAGCACTTAGCCTTGTGGGAACACAGGTTCCATCAACTTCAGGAATGGCCGATATAATTTAGGATCCGTCAATATTAAGAAGGGAACAGTTGGGTAGTGAACGTATGAGTTTTTAAAGCTAGAATTCACTTAATACCTTAATAGAGGGTACAAAATAGTGCCAAACCAGTTTCCTGTAAGATAGAGACGTCTAGTCCACAAGAGATTTCCACCTCAAAGGTTAGTTGCCATCAAGATAACTGGAAGATGAATTGTGAGGCAAGAAGGTAGATGATGATAGATGATATAGATCGATAGATCGATCGATAGACAGATAGATATAAAGCAAACAAAAGGGTGTCTGGCAATTATTTTGAAACCCACAATTCTTGGGATTGCTTCTAAGCACAGCACACTTATTGTGTGTTCTTGCCCATCCATTATTGTATCCATGATACAATAGTCAAATAGGAAGAATCACATCAGCCATACCTCCTGTTAGTGTAGGGAGCCATACTTCCTATAGCTTTCCCACTGTTTGAATGGGTTTTTGTGTGAATCCTGATAGCCTTTAAGTAAACCCTCTTACCTTTTCATTAATCAGGGAATTATACTGCTGGAAGGGACCCAGAGAGTCATCTAGTCCAACCACCAAGGGCCTCATGCTTTCTCTGGCTGCTAATAATGTTGGCTTCCCCTAAACACTGGAGTTCTTTTATGTGAAAGGCTTTTGCGTGTCTCTGGAGTACCCAAGATTTTTATTTGTTAAGCACTCTGTGGCATTGCCATTATAGGAAGAGTTTATACAAGGTGAGAAATTGCTTTACTCCCCAGCCACGTAGATGAGAAGGGAAGGGGTTGTTCCTTCATTGCTAAAAGGTAAAGGGGAAGAAATTACAGTTTTCTACAAACAAGAAACAGGAACAAGGCAGCATTATAAAACATTTATGTGCCAATAACTACCAGGCCTCCAGCTGTTCTCTCATCTCCCATCTTATCTACTCAGCGAGGCCTAGAAGCAATGAATGCAACATACCAAAGATTATGGCTGCTTTTACACAAGAGATTTACTGCAAAACAGCCACACTTTGCTCACTCACCTTTTATGGGGTATGACTTCATGAACAAAACATTTCCCTCACCTCCCCCCCACTCAGTCACCTTTTGAATGTTTTTGTTTTTCCCCAGAGCTCAGAAGATCCAACTTTTTAAGACTCAGTGGCATCGCTGTCAACTTTTCCCTTTTCTTGCGAGGAATCCTATTCGGAATATGGGAATTTCCCTTTTAAAAAAGGGAAACGTCGACAGTTATGCTCAGTAGAATGGCTTCACAATTTCTGCAACTGTAAATGGCTTGCCACACTTGTATTCTGGCCATTTATTTATTTAAAATACTCGTACCCTTGCCTTTGTATCATATGCTACAGTCCACCTAAGCAGAAGCCAGATGTTTCTACATGTTCTCTCTCACACATAGCCCTCAAGCCAGGCAGGCATGAGGCATTCTCACAGCTCAGTGGCAGATTCGAAGTATGGCAAAAGGTCAGTGTGGAAGAAAACCACTGAGGGGTGAAGACTAGAGTGGATAATTATCCTGTGGAAATTCCTGAGGGCCCAATAGAGAAACTTGGAAGACCCCATTTGGCCTATGGCAGCTGAGGTTCTTCACCCGAGGTTCTCCAACCCTACTCTAGCAATTTCCTTCTCTGTGGTCTCTCTCTCTCTCTCTTGCATAGGAATTAGCTTAAACCCTTCCTTTTCCGAATAAAAGTATTGTCTTCTTCTTCTTCTTCATCATCATCGTCATCGTCATCATCATCATCATGCCACCTATCTGACTGGGTTCTCCCAGCCACTCTGGGCAGTTTCCAACAAATTAAAAACATTAGCACAGTAAAACATCAAACATTAAAAGCTTCCCTATACAGGGTTGACTTCACATGTCTTCTAAAAATCAGATAGTTGTTTATTTCCTTGACTTCTGATAGGAGGGCATTCCACATGGTGGGCACAACTACCTCTGCCTGGTTCCCTGTACTTCTCGCAGTGAGGGAACTGCCAGAAGGCCCTGGGAACTGGACCTTGGTGTCCGGGCTGAACAATGGGGATGGAGATGTTCCTTCAGGTATACAGGGCTGAAGCACACTTACTAGGGAGTAAGTTCAATATAACTCAGTGACGCTTACTTTTGAGTAATAAATAACTGTGTGGTAAGAGTTGATAGGTTTCAGTGAAAATATTTCATCATTGATCATCTTGTCGAAATACCAAAAGACATGAGGATCATGTCATTTTATGAAGTATCCAGTGGGGTGGGAGGGGAATAACAAGAAACAGTTGAAATCATTTATTATATTGCTATTTTTTTCCTCTTCCAGAATGGATCATTCTGCTTTATAATTTAAAATCTTAGCAAAAGCTGCTTTAGCAAGTGTCAAGTTATACATTTAAACAAACAAAGCCTCCAATGAATAATTACTCCAAACATTGCAAATTACTGTTTGATGCCCTGGATTTGTGAACGCATCCATCTGCAGCACAGTGCCACAGCAATTTCCATTCTTCCCAGTCAAAGACAAATGGTTTTAGAAGAAATTGGTAAGGGGAAAATGATATCCCAGGTAATCTCTCCTAAATAAGAATTCTAAAAAAGGTAGGAAGGTTTATTTGATGTGCAGTCTACCACTCTGCTACACAATACATAGTTCATCTTATTTGTACGCTCATCTCTTTGCGGAAGAGTATGAGTTTTTGCAAAGAATTTCAGGAAATAGTTTTCAACGTGGGTGGAATCCAACACTCACCCATTGGAAGCAACAAGATCTGCTCACACTGTGGGATTTTACCTTCATCTACAAACTTCTAAAAGGTAGGAGCAGAAAGAACCATGTCCACATTAATGTTCAGAGCCAGAGTTTTCCAAACTGTGTGTCATGACACATTCATGTGTTGGCTGCAGTGTGTAGGTGTGTCATGCAAACACTCCCCGCACTCCTCCTATGGCTGGTCAGGGGTTAGTTTAACCTCCCGTTTGCTAGTAAAACTGAATTACTATACAGTGGTACCTCAGGTTAAGTACTTAATTCGTTCCGGAGGTCCGTTCTTAACCTGAAACTGTTCTTAACCTGAGGTACCACTTTAGCTAATGGGGCCTCCCACTGCTGCCGCGCCGCCGGAACTTGATTTCTGTTCTCATCCTGAAGCAAAGTTCTTAACCCAAGGTACTATTTATGGGTTAGCGGAGTCTGTAACCTGAAGCATCTGTAACCTGAAGCATCTGTAACCTGAGGTACCACTGTATCACAAAATGATGCATGTCTAAAGAGTGTGTCACCAAGATGAAAAGTTAGGAAATCTCTGCAGAAGGCACTGAAGTATAGATTATGGCTACATTCTGTAAAGCATAAAGTTCTTCCTTGTGGGAAACTTAACAACACTGGCATGGGAAGGAGTCCCAGTCCGGACTCCCGCTATGAGATTTCATGTTTCTGGTGTTACCTAGGAAACACAAAATTGCACTGCACATTTTCCTGCTCTGGGGGCTTTCACATGAATGTCCTAAAGAGGGTAATTTTAACCAGTTTCCTGGGAAAGGGTGTGTAAGTGGCCACCAAATGGGACTTCTGATTATGGCAGCACCCTCAGCAGGGCCTCTTGGGATTAACTTGAAAGTATAGCATATGACAAAAGAAAGAAAAGCATTACTTTGGTGAACCAGCGCCTAGGTGATGCAGGACTGAAATTTCACAAAAAGCTCTTTGCACAATGACCATAAACCGCTTAAGGTACCATATCAATATTGCCTTTTAGGCTAGTCCAAATTAAGAACCTGGTTTTTGCATTCTGGACCAAACAGCCTTTCAATTGCAACCTCAAATTAATGCAGGTATGAACACTTTATATACTGAAAGTAATTAGATTAATATAATTTACGGATAAGAATCAAATTGTCAAAAAGGCAATCCGCTATTGCATAGCCTGTTTTTTTATGAATGCTGCAATACATAAGTTTTTAGAATACTGTTCTACACATTAACAAGATGAATTGATGTGTAACAAGTTTTATTGCTTTAATAATCTGTGTATAAACAAATAGATTTTGCAGAACAATTCACTGTATTATTCTATGTCTGCGATACGAAGTTGCCACAATGTTCAGGAAAAAACATCCTGTTGTTTTTATACATAAGTATAGGAGAGTTTTGAATTGTATTGTTTTACTTGCTATGGAAAAGATGCACAAAGGCAGTAAATGGCTTTACCATTTACTAGCACGTTAAGTAAGGTTGAAACGATCTCAATAGCAAAGTATTTAACCAAGAAGGAGACTACCATTCTGTCTCAGGCCAATGGTCTATCAAATCTCACCTCAGCAATGAACTTCCTAGTTTTCCAAGCCAGGAAACCATGCTTCTGTAAAGCAGCCAACAAATGCAAAGGCTTGTTAATTTCCTATTGATGAACCATACGAATGATGGGATTCGAGCCACTTGCGTATCATCTAGTTTCCTTAAAATACTGCCTCCCTCCAGAATTTCAGAGTGTGCAAGTGCTTGCTCTGGCCTTTTTGGCAGACAGATGGGAAGGCCATGAAAACCGCTGTGCTCCTTTGACATCCATCACCATCTTCCTCCCATCAGATTCCGTGAAGCCACAATGAGAAATGTCAGAGGCTGAAGGCAGCAGCTGGGCCTTCAAGGAACAAAGCTAAACATCAAAGTTATTCCTGGCTGCCTTTTATTCCTCTACCAGACTCCCAGATGCTTCGTGTATACCCCGAAACAATAACCTAAAAAGCAACAATGCCCAAGGGACGCACTAAGTTGAAGGCACAGTTGGTATCCATAAACAGTGACAGCCATTTCGCAAGGAAACCTGCCCTGAATATTGAAAGAGGCACATACAGGGAAAACCTCACAATGGGTTAGAATCTCTCTCTCTCTCTCTCTCTCTCTCTGTGTGTGTGTGTGTCTTTGTTTTTCACTCCTGCCCAATTGTTTTTTGTCCTGTAATGCCCCATGAAAAGCAGGATGGCAATCATATTAAGAATACTTCCTCGGTTTGTCACCCACACACATGTCCTGTTTGCTGCAGCAAGTCAAAAGAAGAAGCATTTCCATGTTACAGGTGCACAGTTTGCCAATATTGAGAGGAAGGTAGGGATGGGAGATCAATTAGATTCAGTTCACATTTAAAAGTGAATCTAACTAATTCACATTTTCCAATGCAAAACAGGGATCGAACCCAACAGTTGCTGTTCAAGGCATACTGCCACTCTGTCAGTGGAGGCAGACCTTAGTCATGGTGGCTTCTAGCCACGGATAGCCTGGGTCCTCCATGAATTTCTCTAATCCGCTTTTAAAGCCATCTACAGTCTAGGGGGAGAAAGCCACAGCACTCATGAAATTCTCAGGTGCTACAACAACCTCTTAGCAAACAATTTCTTTCCCAACTTACACAAATCATGGACGGTTACCAAGCAGAGAAAATATCCATTCTTATGACAGCGCTTTTACAATAAACATTCAAATACTGACATAACCTTTCCTTTCTACTCTATGTCAAGCACAGCAACTTGTCCCATTTCAGCTTTATTCAGAGCTTCTTATTATCCATTCTAATACTGAAAAGGGTCTCTTAACTGCCTGGTATTTGGCAATTGTGGTTTTTGCCAATAATAACACATACTGAAAACATGCTTTTGTTTCAAGGTCTACAGCTCTCCTTAAAATGTCGGGTACAAGAAACTGTCTGAAACCACGTTAGGCGATTGGTCCACCTAACTCGGTTTTGTCTACTGGGAAGAACTGGCAGCATCTCATCAGGGTCTCAGGCAGAGATGGGCTGCTACCTGATGCCTTTTTATGCGCAGATGCAGGGGGAGAATTGAACCCACAACCTTCTGCATTCAAAGCATGCACTCTTCCACTGAAGGATGGAACCTCGCCAAGCTCAGCCTTTTAGATGTTACCCTACAAAATGAGAGCTGAAGAAAAGAAAACACTATCAACAAATAATTACTTCACAGGCAAAATAGGAAAATGTGGAAGGGAAAATATATATGTTAAATCAGCATGCCACTGTAATCTCTGGGACATCTGTCACTGCAGGCTCACAAACACAAAGGCAGCCATTGGTGTGCATTATGGATTTGCAGTGGTACCTTGGGTTAAGAACTTAATTTGTTCTGGAGGTCCGTTCTTAACCTGAAACAGTTCTTAACCTGAAGCACCACTTTAGCTAATGCGGCCTCCCACTGCTGCCGCCCGCCGCCGCCGCTGCGCAATTTCTGTTCTCATCCTGAGGTAAGGTTCTTAACCCGAGGTACTATTTCTGGGTTAACGGAGTCTGTAACCTGAAGCATCTGTAACCCGAGGTACCACTGTATTACGTTCTGCAGAATCTAGCCTAATCTTTCCAAATCACATTTAAAAACTGTTAAGTGTGCAGCAGATGACCTAGAATAACCATGTTGAATGTTTTTGTATCTACACTGCTTGGCACCATAGGAAAATGAAGGTGGTGGAATAGCAAAGACCTGCTCACCCATCCCCTAAAACACACCAACTAGGACAAGGAGATTGAAGTGGGCAACAGGGTCACAGAAATGCAATAATGCAGTGCGGGAAAGATGGCAAGAGTTTCATTTCCCAAACTGCTGCACGGAGGGAAAACCTGCCACCACATTGTACCTGAATTACTCATTCCCTTATAAAGCCTCTATAATGTAATGTCCCAGGTTATCTGATGCTAGCAATGTAGTCAACATGTACCACAACGTTCTGCCAAACCATTTACATGAGTGCCAGAGGCACCGACCAGGACGGATCATTGTGTTGCTATTCTTATTTCTAGGAGGGTGGAATTTATAGTGGAAAGAAGTATCTTGATGGACACATGTGATGGTTAAAAAGGGGAAAGCTGTAGATAAAGAATGGTTATTGGGAAATATTTATGTGCCTAATGCAAGGCTATCTCATTTCCTTAAGAGGTTGTATACCTAGAGCGAGTAGTTGAAAACGTGGCAACACAAGGAAAGAGTTTAACAGTGCCATTAATCCACCTATATAGACAGATCGAGCAAACAAAAAAGGACAGCCTGTGAAGAACTGCGAGGGGCTACCTCACTGCATCCTTGCCTCTCACCTGCCTAGAGGCAGAATCGGGGCGCCAGTCCACAGGCAGCTTCTCCTTCGCCATAGAGTGGCCTGAAAAGGTAGATAAGAAACAGCCATGACAGGACACAGATGTCGGCATTGAGGTTTCAGAACTCCTTATAACTTAGGAGGAAGGGAAGTGGCTGGCTGGAGTTCTGGCAGGGCAAATAACCAAGCAAAGAATGAGTCTGAAATGGCAGGCAGGCAATAGGGAGAGGTATACAATTGCACACTATGCTTGGCTGCTTCCCAGGCCAGGACATGGACTGGAAGAAGGCTGGAGGAACATGGGGCCTTGTGAGCTGCAGGCTCCTCTGTCTGAAGAATAGAGTACTCCTGAGCTCCTGAAAGGAGTAAGCACAGACACAGAGCTCATTCAGTGGACTCCTGAGCCTCAGTCCCTGGGGAGGTAGGGCAGTCCCAGAAAGGAAGAAGAGAAGTTTCTTTCTGTCTGCAGACTGACAGCAGGGAAAACAGAGGTAAAGCTGCTAGGCTATATTTGTGGACAGGAGTGCCAGCTTGGCCCCGCGACCGTGGGTGCCATGCAGTGTACATGTCCCTGGCACCAAAATTTATGGGTGCCCGGCCCCTTCATGGGGAATTTTGTGGGTGCTCAGGCACCCAGAGCCCCAGGAGTTGGCACCTATGTTCATGGAATGCCAAAGTGCTCTTGAGTAGAATTCACTGGCTGACCACTGCAGGAGGCTTATCTGTTGAGGCTGCCTTAACGCTCAGCAGGAGGTATCTACAGCTTTCTTGAAGGTCACTGCCAGAGTGTACTTTAATGCTTAATTCCATGATAAAACTGTGAGCTGGTGGGGTTATACTCCCTCTGAAGGAGCTGGTATGTACCTTGGGGGTATTTCTGGATCCTTTGCTATCGTGTGAGGTTCAAGTGGCCTTGATGGCACGGAGTGCCTCCCATCAGCTTTGGCTGGTGGGAATGCCCTTTTGTCTGTGGAAGGCCCTTCCCCAGGGAGGTTCGGCTGGTGCCTTCCTTTAGGCGCCAGGCAAAAACATTCCTCTTCAACCAGGCCTTTGGCTGATTGACATCTGATGCCCCTTTTAAATGTGTTTGTGGGAGGAGTTAAAAGGGAGGATATTGGTTTGTTTTTGTTTGTTTGTTTTCATTTTATCATGTATTTTGTGCTTTTATGTTGTATTTTTATGTTGCGAACCACCCTGAGATCTGCGGATGAAGGGCGGTAAACAAATTTAACAAATAAATCAATAAAAATTAAGGACAGATAGTTCCAGGAGCTGGGGGGGCTGAGAAATAAGTATCCGGAAAATCAAGCATACAGAGGAGCAAGGAAAGCACATTTTAGCTGATCTAGAGAACAATCACAGCTGCTAGAACTGTCTGAAATAGAAAGATCATTAGCATTTACAAAGCAGAAGTACTTTGAATTTGGAAATAAATTAGTGAAGCAATTAGCACACGGTGCAAAGATTAATAATCCCTCCAGTGTGTTTGAAGCGTGGTTTCAGAACAAGGCAAGGTGGGAGGGCACATTTTGATAGTGGGTTGTTTTAGCAAACTACCGTTTCCCCCAATTCAAATGCAATGGGAACTGTGGTTTGCTTAAAAGGCAGACAGGGGTGCTTTCGATCTCTTTCCTCATTGCTACAGAGCAGGAGGGGAGGGAGGAGCTCATTCACATAGCAGGAAGCCATGATTTCCTGTCGCATCTGAGTTGGTTCACTGCGTGATGAGGAAGATGTTAAAATTTCTGAGAGCTCCACATGCAGCCAATCAACACTTGTGGTGATAATTTCTGCATGAAGGCTGTTTACTTCATAATCCATTCATATTTATAAACAAGAGTTTTCTACCGGTGCCCTGCTGAACTGAAGCAGAAAGTTTTTCCATCTGAATACTGTACATATTTCCTAACCTCCATTTCCTTAAGAAATAACATATGAAGAGGAAAGGGGAAGAGAAAAGGATAATTATGCCCTTTATTTTAACTAATACATGGCCCATTGCTCCCACACACCCCTTTCCTCTGCCAGTGCTACGCAAACAGCCAAAATCTCGCATGGGTGGAAATCTTGTATTGAATATTTACAAAAACAAACTGTAAACAAATCAAGACATTAGCAGGATTGTTGTAAAAACGTGCCGTTGCTAAAACACATATATGAAATAGATGAGGGAAAGTATAAATAGGTTTAACTGGGAAATGCAGTGGGGAAAAAGAGAGTAAATTTAAGGAACCACAGAAAGAAGGGGAAGGGAGTCAAGGTTTAGCATGTAACAATGACATTTTGACTGTTTGAAATGTTTATTTGTTATAAATGAAAATAAATAAATAAAATTGCACATGGACTTTATTCCATGGTTCTTCTGCAAACACATTTGGAGGGATGTCTTCTTCTATGCAGAGTGCTAAGATCTCACAATGCAAATGGCATTTTCCCTGAATGCCACCTCTTCATAATACATCACAGAAACAGGCAGTGTGTCAAAGGAGCACCCCCCACTTCCTTTATGTGATTCAGGGTTTCTTTCAATAATAAGCTGTCACTATGCTACCTTACATATATTTCAATCTGCTGCATCAAAGCAAATTCTCCCGTTTCTGACACATCCAACGCCCTTCTGCTTGCAATCATGCTTGCTTCTCTCACTGTCAATTTAATTGTAGGTTTACATATCTAAGGCATACGGATTAATTTGTGCCTACTGTTTGGCTTTGAATGCAGGATCAAATGAAGTCTTGAGGATTCCCCCCCCCTCTTTTTTTTAACGTCTCAAAGTGCAGGAACAGAAAAAGAAAAGCCTTGCGATGCAATCAAAAGGGTTAAGCCCTCTATGTGAAAGCACTAGGAGAGCTTTTCCCAACCTGGTGCCCTCCCTACGTTCTTAGACTACAGTTCCCATCTGCGCCAGCCAGCATGGTCAATGGTCTGGTAAGATGGGATACTTAGCCCTGGAGACCACACTGGGGGAAGCTGTACTTGGAAATATGAGGTAGAGCCATAAAATCCGGAGAATATATGGCTCTGGTTTAAAACCTTATCCAGTGCATACTCAAGCAAGCGGGAAAAAATCATCCCTGAATTTACTGTGCTTTAAATTAGTCCTAAAATATTATGGGGATTTTGCACAGCATATGCAAGGCTGCGCTCTGTGTTATCTGCTGCTGTAACATTTCTGACACTGTTTATTTAAAACGCCTGCACCAAGGACCGTGGCAATGGGCTAGAACACTAAAAAAAAAAAATCCTCATAAATGGATTTTGTGGAGGTGATGGATAGATGATAGATAGATAGATATGCAGCTAAGGAAGATTCTAATTTTAAAACACTTAGCCAATTTCAATATTCTTAATGGTCCCTTTTTTTGCTCCTGCAAACAGCAGTCACGGGCTGCAAGTCCATTTGGTTTTGCAAGCTCACCCCGCTGAAAAACAGCTCGATTTTATTGTTATTAGGCTGCTGTCAACCAGTAGAAAGAGCTTCAGTGTGCTTGGACATTGCTGGAACATTACGTACACGATACACTTAAAGACAATCAGTATTAAAATGTGGACTTTTTACAGCCTTAAAAGAAAAATGCTCTTTCCAGTGGAAATTATGAGCAAGCATTTCACCCTGTCATTGATTACAATCCAGCAGGATAGCCAGGAGCTACACACTACGGTTTCAGAGCTCCCCATTTAAATTTAGGTCCACTAAGCCACACTTAGAAGGGGAAGAAATGGAGGCAGTGAGAGATTTTACTTTCTTGGGCTCCATGATCACTGCAGATGGTGACAGCAGCCACGAAATTAAAAGACGCCTGCTTCTCGGGAGAAAAGCAATGACAAACCTAGACAGCATCTTAAAAAGCAGAGACATCACCTTGCCAACAAAGGTCTGTATAGTTAAAGCTATGGTTTTCCCAGTAGTGATGTATGGAAGTGAGAGCTGGACCATAAAGAAGGCTGATCGCCGAAGAATTGGTGCTTTTGAATTATGGTGCTGGAGGAGACTCTTGAGAGTCCCATGGACTGCAAGAAGATCAAACCTATCCATTCTTAAGGAAATCAGCCCTGAGTGCTCACTGGAAGGACAGATAGTGAAGCTGAAGCTCCAATACTTTGGCCACCTCATGAGAAGAGAAGACTCCCTGGAAAAGACACTGATGTTGGGAAAGATGGAGGGCACAAGGAGAAGGAGACGACAGAGGACGAGATGGTTGGACAGTGTTCTCGAAGCTACCAGCATGAGTTTGACCAAACTGCGCCAGGAAGTGGAAGACAGGAGTGCCTGGTGTGCTCTGGTCCATGGGGTCACGAAGAGTCAGACACGACTAAACAACAACAAAGTCACACTTCCAGCAATTAGCTCCTAACACCAGTTCAAGGCTGTGCAGCATTTTGCCTTCAGTATTATCACCGTAATCATACACCTGAAGCTGACTTACACAGAGGCCTGCTTTGCACAACATGGTGAGCTGCATTATGGCTAAGCAAATGCTCCCAACAGCATCTTGCACCTGCTTTGCTCCTCCTTGGTCCTTTAGCTCAACTTAGCTGCTAAGCCAAGGTTTAGTGTGTGGTCTAAACCAAGGTTCATGGGTTCTTTTCTCCTTAACCACAAGCTGTAGGCAAAAACAAGCTTTGCCCGCCCCATCCCAATCCCCCTTTTTGGCATCCACTCCACACTGCTGTAGGAAACGGGTGGCGCTGTGGGTTAAACCACAGAGCCTAGGACTTGCAGATCAGATGGTCGGTGGTTCAAATCCCCACGACGGGGTGAGATCCCGTTGCTCGGTCCCTGCTCCTGCCAACCTACCAGTTTGAAAGCACGTAGATAAATAGGTACCGCTCCAGCGGGAAGGTAAATGGCGTTTCCGTGCGCTGCTCTGGTTCGCCAGAAGCGGCTTAGTCATGCTGGCCACATGACCCAGAAGCTCCCTCGACCAATAAAGCGAGATGAGCGCCGCAACCCCAGAGTTGGCCACGACTGGACCTAATGGTCAGGGGTCCCTTTACCTTTTACCACACTGCTCTCATATTCAGAACTACAGCAATCCCCATGTCCTTTCACATGTCCTACCACCAAACCAAATTTTCCACATCCTATCCTTTTGTAATGGGGTTCTTGCTTTTAGCCTAAATTTGTTCGTTTAAGCCTGGTTTTCCATTCTCTCGAGGTCAATTTCTATTCCTCTCTCCTTCAGTGTAAAGCTTTGAAAGGATTCCCTCTTTCTCCTTCATCCAAGTTGCCCATTAAAATGTTGAAGACTATGGCACCTGGGGCAGACCCATGCAGCAACCCACCACTTGAAGCCTCCTTCCAATATGAGGAAGAACCGCAGGCAATCACTCTCCAACTAGCTCTGATTCCACCTGACAGTTTTATCATCTCGGCCACATGGAACTAAGCACATGCACACACAATGCACCAAAGATCCAGCCTTGGAATTTGAGATCTTTCTGCTTCGATTGCTTATTTGTTTGGGTTTGTGTCTTACCTCCTGCAGACGGCTCAAGGCAAACAATGGCACCAAAACTAAAATCCCATACGACTAATCTGAAAGATACGCCAATTTTGTCTTCCACATGGCAGCCTATTGATAGTCAGCACATATGCTGCTACCCTTCCTTGTGTGCTCTTGCTTCATACTCTGTTGGAAGACTTTGAGGGGTAAGAACCACAATAAGGTCAAGAAAAGGAATTTTTTTTAATAAGCAGGAAATAGTATGAAAGGGCGGGGAAGGCCATTGTCCCACAAATTACTCTAAGAGCCACTATTTATTCTACAATTCTGAGAGCACTTTGGAATGAAGTTCAACCTCTTTACAATTTCCCTATCTATAAAAGTGAAGTAAGAGCAAGGATACAAGCTGCCTGTCAATGAGCAATATGGGCTAGAACCCAAATCCCAGCCTACTCCTATAAAAGATATTCGTCCTCAACTCGCATAGAAGGGTCCAATCATTTTTTGCAGGAGACTCACACAACCTGGGACCCACCATGGTAGAGCATCCCATGTATTTTTGTGGCCTGCAGGCACACAGGTATGCACACACACAATCCTGTTTTGCACACAGAGAAGCAGCAGAAACAGATTTATTGAACTTGAAGCCACCCCCAACTTAGTTCATGGACTGCCTTTGGTTTGATGAGTCAACAAATTGCGACAGCCTAATGTGTAGATGTGTCTTTAGACATGTTCTTGTAGGCATTTTTAATATAGCTCAATAACTATTAATAAGTGGAACTGTGCCTTTAACACATAGAGCATCATTTGTACTTGGTTTTTATGAGTGCTCTCTTTCAAATATGAAAGCCAACCAGATTACAATGCATTTTTTTATTTTATTTTTTAAAAAACAGGCTTTTTTTCTAGGCTCAGTGATTCTATGAAGCAACCTCAAAGCATTCACTTTGAGCAAATTTCCAAAGAACACCATTTCCCTGCTTCTATTTTTGTGTATCATGAACAAAATCAGTTGGAGAGAAAGCTGTCTTTATTCTCCAAGGTACAAAAAACATCTAAGGTCCCTTCCAGAATGAATGAGCATTCATCCCAATTTGCTTGCAGGGGTGTTAGATGAAATTGCATCAAGCAAGCGCTATTCCACACTTTCCATCGTATTTTCCCATCACTTTCCCTACTGCAAAAAAAACAACAACAGCTTCTCAAAGCATCAGGAGTGCTAAACTTTGTATTACAAAGGTGTGATCAACCCTGGAAAGATTTGCTCTGTTACTACTGGGAGTAAAATTCATTCTTCCCAAACCCTGGGCAAAATGCCAAGGAGCCTCTGAAGAATTCATTGAAAGTGATACTTTATTATTGTGCCAGGGGAAGAAACAAATCTGAGGAAATAAGCGACCAGAGAGAAACTGAGCGCTGACTCACACAAATAAAAATGTAAATTGAATCCCTTCAGTTCATTTTTCCTTTCACCTCACATTGTCTTCCTCCTCCTTCTCCCCTCCCCCCCCAAACTGCCTTCACCTGAAAGCAGCAGTTGGAGTGGCTGCTTTAAATGCAGTTGTCAATTCTGGGGGGGGCGGGAGAGACACAGATTGGAAATAGCTCTGTTCTCCCTCAGAGATCAACCTTACAGGGGACAGAAATGCTATTTTGCATGCATGGTGATGAGACCAGTTTGGGAACATGCCTTCGTCTTTCCTCTGCCTCCTTCCAATGGCTTTTAAAACTTTTTTTTTTTTAAAAAAAAAGGTGTATCGTGTTTGAAGCTTAACAAACGCCAGCTGTTTCCAAGTCCACCGGGTAGCACTTTTGATGCTCAAGTGTTCCGCATTTGCCTTGTAAACTTTGGCCTGAACACCTGTGCTTATATCACAATCCAGGTCCAGCTCATTCTGATGCAGAATCTCCAGTATAGGAAAGGAAAAAACCATGCACACTTTGGATTTTCTACTGCAATTGTCACTCAAAATGTATCTAACCCCCCCCCCTCAAAAGCACTCCCCAGGCCTTTCCTGGTACATAAAATGGGCAGGTTAAAAATCTTATGGCCAGCATTGTTCTGCAAACGAGGTACAGTGATACCTCGGGTTACATACGCTTCAGGTTAAGAACTTTGCTTCAGGATGAGAACAGAAATCATGCTCCGGCGGCGTGGCGGCAGCAGGAGGCCCCATTAGCTAAAGTGGTGCTTCAGGTTAAGAACAGTTTCAGGTTAAGAACGGACCTCCAGAACGAATTAAGTACTTAACCCGAGGTACCACTGTATTTTATAGATGGAACACCAATTCAAATGCAGAATCCATACATTTTTCTTTCAGGAGAAAGAAAATCATGTTTCTAGTCGTTGCGACCACAGGGAGGGGAAACTGGACAGTGATCTGGAAAAACACAGGAAGCGATGCTTATAGGATCTCCAGTGGTCCTAACTGTTTGAATTTTCAGTTTCTGGCTGATGCCGAATCCCATATAACCGCTCAGTACAGAAAGCTGGCCACGTGGACCACATAACTCGTGCTTGTTTTTGTCTGGAATAAGGAGAGAGTCTCTGTAGGCTGAGTGTCGTGCCTCCCTCTCCAAGACGAAAACCTTGCTCTATTTCACAAATGGCTTATGAAGAGAAATGCATCCATGTACGAGCTGCTATAGCAACAGGAGGTAAAGAAGAGCCATTTCCCACTATCAGAGTGACCTTGGGCTTCACTCTCTCTGCCTTCCCCAGGTGCTTCAGTTCTCACCGGAACATGAGGACAATAGCGCTGAGAGCACACAAATATTCCAGAAGCTCCGGTGCTGAATTAGTAAGATTTCTTAGTGCTTCCGATGGAACAAAGAAGGGATGTGCTACAACTACAGGGGGGGGGAACACAGCTACCGTATTTTTAGCTCCATAAGACACACTTTTTCCCTCCTAAAAAGTAAGGGGAATGTGTGTGCGTCTTATGGAGCGAATGCAGGCAGGATAAGCCTTTAAAGGGAGCGCGGCTCTTGTGGGCTTTTCCCCGAGGAGGGAGAAGGGCAGCCCATCAATGACAATGGGCAGCCCCTCAGTCCCTTCCCCCACCTCCCGGAAAAGCCCCCAAGAGCCGTGCTCCCTTTCACGAGCCGCGCAGAGCGTGTGTGCGGCTCTTGGGGGCTTTTCCCCGAGGAGGGAGAAAAGCCTGCAAGCGCCGCACACACGCTCCACACGGTTCATCAAAGGGAGCGCTGAGCAGAGCCTCGGATGCATACAGGCTCTGCTCAGCGCTCCCTTTAAAGAATACTTTTTTCTTGCATTCCCCCTCTAAAAACTAGGCGTGTCTTGTGGTCAGGTGCGTCTTATGGAGCGAAAAATATGGCATTTGTTTTCTTGGAAATTTTGGGCTCCTCCACTCACTCGTTCACCCTCTACACCGCATGGAACATTAAGAATCCACTCTAAAAAAGCCAGATCTTGACACCCAATATTTTAAAAGGGAATCCAAATCCTTTTTGAGCCACATTTGGTGGCTCATGATAACACAGGACTGCTGGCTTATTCTGGTTTGTCATACACAATGTCCTAGCACTCCCTTTTTGCTCTCTTCTCAACACAAGCAGAAGGAACCAGCCAGAAAGCTGCCAACAAGCTTGGCTTCTTGTGGGGTCTGAACCCAGATTCGTAAGCCTACAGCAAACTATGGCTTGAAGTGGAGTCCCTAGCTTGTCAGGGAGCAAGAAATGACAATCCCTGGTATAGACAAGCTAAGCTGAACTGCAGATTCCTGGTGGGTTTCTCTCTCACACAACAGGAGGGGGCAAAGTGCTGCTGGCCTATTGTGACATGCAGACACAGCCACACTGTGGTTGAATAACAATGGTTATTCTCCATGTACAGGCAGACATATTTAGCATGGTGCCAATGGGGAAGAAAATTTTCAACCTGATTTTAGTGTACCGTTTCCCCCCCCCCCCTATGTAAGACAAAACTTTTTTATTATTAAAAAATCGTAAAGAAAATGGTGTTGTCTTATACACGGGTAGTACAGAGAGGGGACGGACGATTGGTGGCAGCCACGAGCAGGATATTGTCAGCGGCAATTGGGCGAGTGATTGGTTGCTGTGTGAAGGCCTGCTGGCAATTGGGTGATGTGGCAATTGGTTGGGCGACTGGTGGCTGCTGGTGGCAAGCGGGCAGACGATTGGTGGCTTCGTGGAGGCATGCGTTTGGCAGTGGTAAGCAGTGGGCAATCTCCCCCCATTTCCTTAATCTGGAGTCCCCCAAAACAGGGGTCATCTTATACATAGGGGTGTGTTATACACAGAAAAATGTGGTATTTATCCTCGTTTTCTGGCTGGGTAATACAGGTAACCAGCTTACCAATTGTAAATGGCAGCAATGGAATACATACACACACATAAAGAGAGAGAGAGAGAGAGCAAGGTGCACAATCCATTATGGATTAAAGTAACGTAAGATTCAAGCCATTACAACAGAGATGGCTAAGTCAAATGCCTTCCTTGGTGCTGTTGAACAACTCCCCATGCTGGATGGGGCAGATGGGAGTTGCAATTCAACCACATTTGGGGGGGTGGGTTTGGACAACAGCAGCCAATGGTTTACATTACACACTGGCAAAGGCTCCTCTGCTATTCAGAGAGTTCAGGCCATGCTTCATTTTAAACAAGGGCAAGGAAGATTAGCAGCACATCCCCAAGGAAGAGAAAGGTTGCACATTTAGTCTCATCTCGCTATCATGCTAAATTCAACTGTCGGCTGATAAGGAGAGGAACAGTGTATCACTGCCAGGTTGTGCAAAAAACATGACATTTAATAGGATGCTTTGTATTCTACATATGCAAACACAGTGTCAGATTATCAATTTAATAGCTTGGAGGAAAACAAAGAGCAAAACCAAAGTGGATCCCCCCCCCCTTTTCATCGTTACCATCCTTGACTGAAGAGAGTGGCTCTTTTCCTAGATCTCGGTATCGTGAGCTTTCCTAATCTTAAACCATAGCCAATGACAAATGTTCTTTTAGGAACCCAGGAATTAAATGCACATTACCTCATTTTCCATGCTACTGAAATTTATCAGGCCAGAATCCAGCCCACATTACTATTCAACCATTTGTTTCTGTTGAGCTGTGCACTTTAGTAATAAGCACCCTTTTAACTCCTGTTATCAGAGTTTGTGTATGATTACAGAGTATTGAATTATTGCCCAAGGCAGTATCGACCTGCAGCAGGCTCCATTAGTCTCTCTTGAAGGCAGGGCTCTCTCCCTGAACATTGGCAAAGCTATAAGACCATCACGTAATTCAAACATCTGGCTGTACGACAAAGAACTGTACGGTCCCTCAAGAGAATCTGTAGCACCTGCTTTATGTATTTTACTTCGACTGAAATCATTGCAAAACATTTTATCTGAATATACGATGAATAAGACTATAATAAATAAATAGTTCGCCCTGATAGGCCAGCTACAGATCTATTTGCAACCTTTCTTGCGTTAGAATAGATCTATTGTTACAGAACAGCTTGAATCTTTCACGCCAAGAACTCATCTCCAGTGCCACATCAGAAGCATCCTTTTTGGTACCCAAGTTGAACAAACCTGCATCCTATTATGTTTGGCAGAAAATGAAGGCCACTCAAAAATAAAGTAGTAGTTTAGGGTTGCCATATTTTGAAGAGCAAAAAAAAGAGGTCACATTTGCCAACTTCTACTTTTAAACTATGGATCGCTTTGACGACTCTCATTTTAAATACCCCCACTATACGTAGGCTATAAAATCTGAGATATATTGCGAGTAGCAATGTTCTTAACTTTCAACAACTAAATAAATTAATAATAATAATAATAATAATAATAATAATAATAATAATAATAATAATAATAATAATAATATATTGCTCTCTCGCTTGCCACATGAAAGTATTTGGGCTCATGTTCACATCTTTGTGAACGTAAGTGGGCACAGAACAATTTATTAAACTGTTTAACATGTGCATATGGACTGTCTCCTTAAGGGCAGGGGGGTGTTAACTCTTGCCCTCCCAGACTCTAAGCTAAGCCATTTGGTACGATCCATCTTTCATTAAAGTGGCTTTCACCCCATTTCATGCTACAATCCATAACACATTGCTCCATTTTATGCAATGATCCAACTCACGCAAAATGCTTTTTTATTAACTATTCCAACAGATAGTTGAAGGTAAGGGATGTTTTGATGTGTTCTTCAGAGGACACCAAATCTTTTCTCAGAATAAGTTTGAGGGGAAAGGGAGGGGGGATGGAAATACAAGAATAAAGTTTTACTGTCCTAAAGCAGCTATGCTAATGGGTTTGGTGCTAGCAAGGGAATTCAGAATAATATCATGATACGCTGTTGTTAATGAGCGTAGAAGTTAATGACAAACTTTTTAGAAGGACGTTCATACATTAGGGAACATTTTCTCTGATGTGCATGGCGACGACTTTGAAACGTGTTAATAGCAAAAGTTTATAATGATTTTTTGGATTCGCAACTGGTTTTGCTCGTGAGCTTTGTTAATTCATTTGCTCTTGGTGCTTAGAAGCAGGGAAAAATTACTATCCTTTTTTGCTTTCAGGCAGCTTGAAAATAACTGGTGCATTTGTTTTTTTAATGATACATAACCCTTAAGAATCTGGGGGCTGTTTTAAACTCTGGACTTTATATTAAATCCTCAAAGACGAAATGTCTAATGAGACTGAACAATCCCAGCCATTATCAGGGAGGCAAGGAAAGCCTCCTGATAATATGGCTTCTAAACATTAACAGTTTATCACTTGAAACGATACCTTTAATAGTTATTAATCTTGTATTTTGCTGTATTAGTAGCTAAGCATCCACAATATTCAAACAAACATATTTTTCTAACGGACCCACATCAGACAAAACTAAATCACTTCTGATTCAGAAACTAGGCAACTCCTTTATTTTATGTTTGCTGGGGAACGTCTCCTCTAGAAGAGTCACAGGAAAATATAACTTTCCCACTAGAGTCTGGATTAGGGCTGGGCAATATATAGATATAGCATTCAAAACTGGTTTGAAGTCCATATTGTGATATCTGTTTCATAATTTTTGACCTGGCAATATATCACCAGTCATGTTATGTGTTAGGGCTAGGCGATATATCGTTCAAAACCAATTTGAAGTCCACAGTGTGATATTGGTTTCATAATTTTTTACCTAATCTGGACTAAACCGCCTAAACCAGAGCCAGGGCTTTTTTGGCTGTGGCTCCGATCTAGTGGAACGCTCTGTCACAAGAGACTAGGGCCCTGAGGGACTTGACATCTTTCCGCAGGGTCTGCAAGACAGAGCTGTTCCACCAGGCCTCTGGCCTCCTTTGGTAATTCCTCACAGAAATCTAGCCCAATGGTTGCCATTAATTTGATTTGAACTGATTTTATAATGAATTGATTTTAGAATGCTGTATTACTTTACAGTTGTTAGCCGCTCTGAGCCCGGCTTCAGCTGGGGAGGGCAGGATATAAATAAAATTATTATTATTATTATTATTATTATTATTATTATTATTATTATTATTATTATTATAATAAAAACATGGGGTGGGGGGCTTCTCAAGGACCTGGGAGCTCCCAATGTCATCATCAGCCTATTCCTGGCCTAAGAAATATCTGAGCCATTGGGTAGGTGGGGGTGGTGGGTACCTTGCAACTGGTCCCATCCTGACTGCTCATAAAATCCTTAGGCCAATCGAACAGTCTCAGAGGGCTCGATATTTAGAAACTAGTTATCATGCTAATGCTTTACCTGTTTCCATTGGGCAAGTGTTTTGGAGGAAAGGCTTTTAACTCTTTGGACTGAGACAATTAGCACTCCCTGGAGCACAACACCTAGAATATCGCTGCAGGACATTCCTATGGGCTTGGGATGGGACGCCCTTAATCGTTTCGGTGATGCAGCCCACTTGCTATTTGATAGAATACTGCATGCAGCACACAGGGGGGTGGGGAAGAGATAAGTAAAATGCTCCTGTCCTTTAAAAAGAAATCTAACAATGGAGTCCCATGACATTGGTTAATTAATTTAGTAGGAAAATGTTGCAAAACGTAGGAAGGATCAACATAGGACAGCGGCCTTGACTGTTCTGCTTCACAGCGGAGTGCATTGTTTCTTTGAAGGAAAGGAATACCAGCAGTAGAATCCCATGGCATGGCAGAATTAATTTACTGGGAACATGCTACAAGGAGGAGGAACAATGCAAGGCAGTTGCTTTGATTGTTCTGCTTCACGGAAGAAATGTACTTAGATGTCTACTCGCTAAACAGAGGGGTTGTTTGCTTAGTTGAAGTTGACTGTCCTCAAAGACAAGCTTCCTGCTTGCTTGGGTGTTTATCTATCACAGAGAATGTGTTTTCCCTCCTTGCCAAACTGCTGTGCTTGGAATACTAATAGAGGAACCCCACTCCACCTCTGGCAATATCCTTGGAAAAATGCAGAGCTATATCTAGATGGGTTCCCCACGATTCTTTCCATTGCATCAGGGAAGTAGACACTTTTTCTGACTCTGGAAGCAGCGCCACATTTTACAGTGCAACATATGTGCGTCAAAACATTTTCCTCTTCACAGAGTTGTGCTAATTCTTAGCAACTGGACTGGTGATCTTAAAGGTAAAGGGACCCCTGACCATTAGGTCCAGTCGTGACTGACTCTGCGGTTGCGGTGCTCATCTCGCTTTATTGGCCAAGGGAGCCGGCGTACAGCTTCCGGGTCATGTGACCAGCATGACTGAGCCGCTTCTGGCGAACCAGAACAGAGCACGGAAATGCCGTTTACCTTCCCACCAAAGCGGTACCTATTTATCTACTTGCACTTTTGACGTGCTTTTGAACTGCTAGGTTGGCAGGAGCAGGGACCGAACAACGGGAGCTCACCCTGTCGCGGGGATTTGAACCGCCGACCTTCTGATCGGCAAGTCCTAGGCTCTGTGGTTTAACCCACAGCGCCACCCGCATCCCTACTGGTGATCTTACTGTGCTTATTATTACAACGTGATGTGTTGAAGCCATTCTCCTACCATGATGAGGTTACCTGAAAGACCACCTTGTCGCTTATACACCAGCCAAATCACTGTGACCATCTGGAGAAGCTCTCCTGACTGTCCCAGATTTCCTATTGAAACAAGCCAGGCATCTACAATTTAGATATTCTGATATTTCTTCTCCTGCTGAAAACGTTTCTGTTTCACCAAGCATTTTTAGACAATTAATTTGATTCAATGTTTGTCATTTGTTCTGTGTTTTATTATCTTTTAATGACTTGATTGTACAGTGCCATGCTACTATCTTTTTTTCTGTTTTTTAGTTGGAGGTTTGAAAATACTCTTGTAGATAAATAATAAAAGTGACAGCACCAAGGAAGTTATGCAAGATGGTTGTTTAAAAGATGCAGCTGGGTTTGTTTTTAAAATCATCTCGTGCCCCTTATGTAACATCTTCACTAGGCAAAACACTCCTGTCAAAGATTCTCTTCAGAGTCAACTCCAACAACATCACAGGAAATGGTCAACTTAGCTCAGCATCCCGCCTCCAGCTTGCTCAAAACTATGTTTCTACCACCACTCCTTTCTACTTGGTAGCACTTTGTCTTAGCATCCTATTAAGCCAAGGAAGAAAGTGCCAAAGCCAAGTCTCCTACTGCAATCCAAAGAGTCTCAACACATGTGTGTTTGCATTATTATTATTTATGTCAGGGAAGAGTTAGAAGTTTTCAGTTTATCAGAGGGAGAAAGCATTCCCCAAGGGGGGAGGGAGAGCAGTGAATCTAATAGAAGGGAGCAAGAGGAACAACAGGGAGGGACTGGCTGTTCCCAAGAAAGGCAAGGGTTAAGTTCTAGCTCAGTTCGGAGGAGATACAGGCCAGCTCTAGCCAGGAGGTTAGAAAAAAGAACGGGAAAGTGAAGGGAAAGGCACCTTCGCCATTTTGAGAGTGGCTGGTCACGGAGAAGCAGAGCTCAGAAGGTATCTGAAAGAAGTGACTCTGAGGAATAATATTTAAGAACAGTTTATAACATTGTTTTGTTAATACGCAATAAAAAGTTTTATAAAAGAACAAGAAACGTTTGTGTGGTGATCTGAAGAGGACAACGACCAGTCCTGACAATTTATGAAATGCACTAAGGCAAGGGCAGCCAACATGACAGCCTCCAGACTCTGTTGGACTAAAATTCCCATCATCCTTGACCACTGGCCATGCTGGGTAGGGCTGATGGGAGTTGTAGTTCAGGAGGGCATCAAAGGGCAGTAGCATTTCAAATCACAGCAACCTGCACTCCATCAGAGACTGGTTCAGGCATCACTGAGTTTTATGTGTGTAATAGCAATACCCATTTCCAAACTATCTTGCACTTGCCATTTTTCTCCATCAGCAGCTAACACACAAACTCCTCGAGCAAACAGGAAAAGCGGGAAACCAAGTTGAGATAGTGCAAGCGGTGATCCTCAAGATCAATATACAGTGGTACCTTCAGGTTACAGACTCTGCTAACCCAGAAATAGTACCCCGGGTTAAGAACTTTGCTTCAGGATGAGAACAGTAATCGTGCTCTGACGGTGCAGCGACAGCGGGTGGCCCCATTAGCTAAAGTGGTGCTTCAGGTTAAGAACAGTTTCAGGTTAAGAACGGACCTCCAGAACAAATTAAGTTCTTAACCCAAGGTACCACTGTATTTAAGAGTTGATCCTTAAGATCAATGCACATATCTAAAGAGTTTAGCCAGAATTCAGTGCAGAAATAGGCTTTTCTTTACATTAAGTATGCTAAAATTCCCCCACAGCTACTGTGCAGAGCAGAGATACGGAGTGTAGCCAGGATGAAACAATAAAAATAGCTCAGGGTCATCTTTAAAGAATCCTTTTATTCTGAGGGAGCCTCAACCACACATTTCAGAGCAAAGACAGGCGATGCTATTTTGATGGTTTATGCCTCTCAATGCCAGTTGGCCACTGTGAAAACAAGATGGCTCTTTGGCCAGCTTCACCAGGGCTCTTACAATGTCCTTACCAGTCATTAACTAGTACTGTGTGCAGATAAAGAGAACGTAATTACCCAAAGTAAATAACCTGAACACTCTTTGTTGGAACTTACTGCTGGAATTTCTGAAACAAGTACATCTTCATATTCCAACTTAATTGACCATAAACCAGCATAGCTTTCCAAAAATCTACTGGGGCGCTCAGAAGAGCAAAGCAAAACAAAAAACAAAAAACAGCCGCTAGAACAGTGAAATAAGTATCCAACAAGATGTCCTCAAGTTGCTCCTTGGCTTCAGAGCTGAAAACTTTGTCAGATACAATACAACAACATGACTGATTTGATGTTGCCTTGTAATCTGAGAAGGGTTTCCCCCTCGTTACAACCCTGGATAATAGAAACAGCTGTCTTAGCTGGCTGCTATAACCAGATCCCTTTTAAAAGAGCTTGGAGGTGGGGGAGAGGGAAGCCAACAGAGATGGAAACACTAGATTTTCTATTAAACCATCTTCCCTATGAAGAAGAAAGCAAAGCTCTCTCACCAGCCTCACAAACATGCCTGTGAAGAACCAATATGGACTGCCAATGTTTTAAGATCGTGTAGAATGATGTTTGCATGGCACCTGCTTCAGGCAGGTGGCTAAAAACTATGTTATTTTCTCAGGTTTCAATCAACATAATATGGCTGGTTTTTTGTTGAGCTGCTTTGGAACTGCTGTTCTAACACTATGTCTTGGCTTTGCGCTGCATTCTCTGATTTATTGAATTTATATGTAGCCATTTTACTGCATTTTATTAAATTTAAAAGAAAGCATCTCCCCTATGATGGGGAGAAAGTAGACAAAATGAGCAGACAAAAAGAGCTCCCTGCTGTGATCAGGAAATTTCACATTCCATCTTATGCGGGGGGGGGGGGGCAACTGAGGTACTCATTAATACATGGCTGTCAACTTACAGATTTGAAAATAAGAGGCCAGCAGCCTCAAAAATAAGGGATCAGCAGCCAAAATAAGGGATTTTCAGAGCACAGCTATGTTCGGCTTCTGAGCCCCTCCGAGCCAAAGGCAGAAAGCACAGCCAGCAGCCAAACGAAGCCTCAAGCAGTGGTTCCCACAGCACAGCAACCCGGCAAAGGGGATGCAGCAAGAAAATACAACGTCACCTCTCCGCTGGGAAGCGCTGAGCAAAGGCGAGTCCCCAGCCAACACTGCTGATTTGATCAGCACAAGGCATGCAAGCTCCATACCCCAGTCGTTCTTAGACTACTTATTGGGTGAGCAACGCAACCAATCAACACAGCTGGAGCGTCCCTCCTCCCTGGCGGTCAGGGAGAGAGGGAGAGGAGCTGCTTCCTTTGAAACCCGGGAAATTTAAGGAACATAATCAATAAAGGACAGCAGCAGGACACAGCGCTGGGATAAGGGAGTTTCCCACCAAATAAGGGACGGTTGGCAGCTATGCATTAATATCTTTAGAGTACAGCTATTTTGGCCCAGACGCTTGGCCAAAAAACCCTAAGGATATTTATTTATTTATTTATTTATTTATTTATTTATTTATTTTGTTTGCTGCAAAGAAACAACAACCCCCCTTTATAGCACTGCTTTAAATGAGTAGTTGCTAAAATACTAAACCATCTCCATCAGAAATAATTGCCCCCAAGCACAGCTGCCTCATGAGGCAGTCCCTTCAGGGAGAGATCCAACGGTATTTTCCTCCTACAAGCAGCAGAGGCTATTACTGTGTTTAGGCTCTTAAGAAGAGACTGAAGCAAGACACGTTGTTCAAAAAAGCAATTCAGGATCTTCAAATTGAAGGAGGGGAAGAATGCTACCTGAGCCAACTAAAATCTCCTCTTGGATTTGAACGAAAAAATAAAACAGAAGGGGTTGAGGGAGGGAAGAGAGAACAAGCCCTACCAAACAAGAAATGAAAAAGCGTGTCATAATTTCTCATTCACATAACCCCAAGAGATAGAGCAATGCAAATATGCAGGCTGCCCTGTTAAATATGTCCTCAGAAATATATATGTCTTCACCAGATCACCAGTAGGAAATGATAAGGTATCTTGCTTCTGCTCAAGCAGAACCCAGTGGAAGAAACAGCTTCTCCGGCAGCTTCATTTCACCCACCAAAGCACACAGAATATTAGGATTTGGTGCAGGGATTTACTATAGCAGCAATTCCCCAAATCTCCATCAGTCCCAGGTTGCAAAGGTATTTGTTTCCGTCTATATCCCACAGAGCACAGAAACTTTTAAACAAGGGATGGGGAATCAGTGTCCTTCCAGATGTGGCTGCAATACAACATTTCTGACCACTGAACATGCTGGCCTGGAGCTGATGGGGGCTGGAGATATACAATATCTGGAAGACCACATCCCCCCCCCATCTCTGTTTTAAACCAGTATGTTACTAGCAACACATATACTAACTAGACTAAGAGTAGTAGCAGCAGCAAAGTCCTGCCACGGTGCCCCATTTATCTTAAATTTATGAGGACTGGGGCACGGCCACACTTGAAAAGATGCAAATGGTCTATGGATCCTTACTTAATAAACCCAATAATATAATAAAACAAGACCAGCTTCCAGCACATGTAAGATGAACCTAAGATTGACTTTTCTGGCTGCCACCAAATTATAGAGACCGTTGGAAGGGCTACTCACCAGCCAAGGGAGAATGAGGTCAGCAAAGTACACAAACGCAGCGCCCAGAGTGAAACCAACAGCTACGGGGAAGAAGGCAAAGGCCCCAAACTTTCCAGAGTCCTCTGCCAGTTCAATGGCAGGCGCAAGGAGAGACCAGTAAGAAGCAGCCAGCATAACCTAAAACGACAGAAGAGTTAATGCAAATTAAGGATGCAATAATGTAGCCCTCTTTGGTCATTCTGGTGTGCGAGAATTATGGCAGCGTTGGATACAACATGGCATTTTCAATAAAGGCTCCAGCACCACAAGTGGAGATGCAGATTTCCAGCCTCCGATCAATACTTATTTCACTGCTACAGTAAGATTCACGGGTAGTATGTTGCACTTCTATAGCAATGAACCAAGATAATCAAATTTCTACCTGTCCTTTGTTCAATAATGTGAGACACCCGAATCCAGTAACTCCACAGGATAAAATCTCCCTTATATTTATTTTATTTTCTTCCAAATCCAGATGCCTGGACTGTAAACCATGAATTTAGGAGCTGAATTGATTTTTTTTTCTTTTTAATATAACTCCCACTTTAAAAAAACACAAAAACCAAGGTAAAACGTCCAACGATATTGAGAAGCAATTCCTGTCCTATTTTGTGGCTAACATGCCTTGGAACAACAGAACTATCCAGGAGATTTGAGGAGCTTCATAACAGGTTGTAAAATGTTTCACTACAGACAAACCATGAGCTTCAACCACGTTCCTTTCTTAGTTTACAGCTCATGGTTTGTCTGAGGAAGATAAACCACAAGATCAGATTCAGACAACACATTAAGTCAAACCGTGACTTAGCTTACAGCAGCCAGAGGACTGAGAGAGGAGTGTAGCAGCTGTGATAATCTCTCTGGCAACACTTAGGCTTCTGTGTTTGCACTTAGTGTTATGCATGAACCAGCTCCATATGCTGAAATTTGGTGGGAAATGTAGGTGGGAAGAAGCTGAAGATGATACATTTCTGTCCACCCTTCAAAGTGTTGCAAGCCAGAAAATAGCTTATCTCCTGAGTTTACGCCAATAAAACTCAGAAACGTGAGGAGTTAGGAGTCCAGAGTTGTTTATTGCAAAGCAATAGGGTACAGTCAGATTGTTCCGCAAAACTGCAACCCCACCCAGTGGTCCAGGCAGTTGTATTCATAAAATTTCAAACAAAGCATTTCAGTTTTCAGCAATTGTATACATCATTACCTCATTTCATGTTTAATACACATGCACAATAAACACTGGCAATTTCTGCTGATTAAGTTCTGATTCCCATTATGTACTATTACACTGTGTTAGTGTGTGCATGTTGGGAACGTGTGTTGCATGTAGCCATTTGCACCATGTAGCAACTTATGTTCTAGCTTTGAGCTGTATCTTTGTGATTCGCGTATTAGCTGTATTTCTGCCCCAATGCAGACGGCAACTTGCAAAATCTTCAGTTTCATAAAGTAACAGGCTACTATAACTTCTCTATTAGAAGCACACTCAAGGATTTACAGGGGTACACATTATCACATTTATTGTGGTCCTTTGGGCCACTGCCACAAAAGGAACTCCTTTAAGTGTATCGTTTGCGCATAATGCAAGTATAATACAAACCTGAACACATACAGAGGAGCAAAATAGCCGTATTCCTGTTCTCAGTAGCCACCATGCTAGACTTTCCCGAGGTCTAAGCATACAAACTTTTTCCTCAAAGAATTTCAACATGGATTTGAAATATGATGCTGAATAACATTTTTCATCCTTTACATGTTTCATCCTTTACATGTTTCTGTCAAGAGCAATTTAAGAACAACGAAAAGACAAATCTTGACTTCGCCAAAGCATAGTCAAAGCAGCAATAAGCACATACAAAATACAGCGTGCTTATTCCACTGAGAAGTAAATGATGTCAAAATAACCCTTCCAAACGGGAGGCTAGAGACTAAGCAAATAGGCAATTTTAAGACCGCTGCTTCTTAAAAATGGACTGCGCTGTCAAAGGGAAGTAGCCACTGTGCTCTCTTAAAGACTGTTTTGTTTTGTTTTTAAAAGAGTAAATAATCACTTGTTTATGGCCTTTCCTCCCCACATATGCTAGTTTCAAAGTGCTCCAATTTCTCCTTAAACAGCTGCAAAGCACCTTCCCCACTTAAACTCCCATACTGTGAGGCCAGCAGCAAAGCATGAACAGCACGTTATCGTCATACTGATACATATTCTTTATTTGGCCCTTTGTCCAGCCGACTGGTCTTGGAACTAGGGAGCTTTGGTGTGCAACAGGGCCAGCAGCACCCAGCAACTCTTTCTCTGAGGTATTTTTTAAGTCTGCTAGTGAAGAAGATGGAATATGAAAGAAAGCGGGGGGGGGGGAGAGAGAATGGGGGGGACCCAAAACATGGGGGGGGGGGCTTAAGTAAATTTAAGTCCCATGCTGCAGGTTGAGGCTAAAGGACTGAACATGGCGAAGGCCACTAGTTCAGTGGACTTTTTTCACCATGCAAGAAGGAAGGGAACAGAAAGCTGCTCCAGAATCTGAGAGGGGTTTTTCTTCTTCTTCATTTCTGTTTCTGATCATCAATGTGGCTTCGACGGCACCAAAAGCACCCGCATTGCAGTGGGTTGGACTACAAGACCCTAGTGGTACCTTTCAACTCTACAGTGGTACCTCAGGTTAAGTACTTAATTCGTTCCGAAGGTCCATTCTTAACCTGAAGCTGTTCTTAACCTGAAGCACCACTTTAGGTAATGGGGCCTCCGGCTGCTGCCGCTGCGCCACCACAACACAATTTCTCTTCTCATCGTGAAGCAAAGTTCTTAACCCAAGGTACTATTTCTGGGTTAACAGAGTCTGTATCCCAAAGCGTCTGTAACCTGAAGTGTATGTAACCCGAGGTACCACTGTACAATGCAAGTAGGGATAATGGGAAGGGGTGCTGCAGGCTTTAGAAAGCCATCAGCTTTCTATCACGTATTTAACAGGTAGCAACCAAATTGCTACCTGAGGGAAAGATTTTCAGATCCTCCCACACAGAAGCCCAGTAATCCTTCCACTCGGAAATTTAGACTTATAGTTCACGCCCTGTAAAACCACTGGATTACAGTTGTAATCCACTGGATTACCCGAGGTACAATACAGTTGTACCTCGGGTTACAGACGCTTCAGGTTACAGACGCTTCAGGTTACAGACTCCGCTAACCCAGAAATAGTACCTCAGGTTAAGAACTTTACCTCAGAATGAGAAAAGAAATTGCATGACGATAGCGCGGCGGCAGCAGGAGGCCCCATTAGCTCAAGCGGGAGGCCCCATTAGCTAAAGTGGTACCTCAGGTTAAGAACAGTTTCAGGTTAAGAATGGACTTCCAGAACGAATTAAGTTCTTAACCCAAGGTACCACTGTATTTGGTGCGGGATGGGGAGGGACCTCATCAAATAAGGCCCCCTAAGACACAGCCCAATAATAAATGCTGAGCTTTCCTCAGCATTTTCTCAGATTTCAGCATTTTGAAGTCTACACACACATCCTTCCCTTTACCTCATCAGCAAAAGCAATTACGCAACTGCCAAGGAGCAACACAGCTGCAGGAGAAAGATTGACTAGTACACTGTCACAGACTGCCTTCCACATATTAGAACAACTGTAATGATTTTATCGTTTGCTCGCTCACAATGCAGAAGTACATACCCCACACCCCCGCTCCCCAGGAAGGCTAAGCAACTGTAATTAATCACAGGTGAACCTTCTTTTGTCTTCATTATATAACAATTACGTTTGGTGACACTCCTGTGTCACGCATTTGAGGATTTCATTATTACCATGGCTTGCGTTGAAAGTTATGCCAAGTCTCTCAATTCCACTAGTGCAAGGATATATACCCTTGTTCAATTGAACTTCTCCCCCTCTCATCTCCACCCGTTCAGTCTGCTCAGGGGTTTCCCAACCCTATGGAATAGATCTGGAAAGGGCGGGGAGAGGAGTTTCATTGTGCAAGTGTAAATCCTTGTGCAAACGGAACAAGGGCGCTGTATACGGCCCTTGGTTCTTAAGTGATTTTGTACAGTGCCTGGAGAACTCGCTTTACGAAGTGTCTGTTATGAGAATTATAAGGTCTAAGATATAAAATAAATGTACCAAGTAAACACATACATAAATATGTAAACCACATGTCTGAAACAGTACAGGGAAAAGTCCTGAAACCATTTTGTCTCTCCCAAATTGACCAAAAATGTTTCTCTGCAGGGAGGGAGGAAATGGGGAAAACCTCCTCATTGTCTCTTTGCTCACAAATCCTGCCTTAAGGGCACATTTAAGATATGAATAGGGTGAGCCTGTGACCTGGACTCAAGACTCAAGAATTAAGTATTTATCATCACAAAAGAATAGCCAGGCTGTCCAGGTAAACCCATTAACAGCCAGGTAAACCCATCAACAGGTTTCCTGCCGGCCAGGATTCTGTTGTAGACCACCCCTTCTGTGATGTATGTATGATGTATTGGGGGGGGGGTCTTGTGCTCCAGGGTGGGCAATTTCAAATGTCTATATAAGGGCTTGCGCACCATTGTTCGGGGTCCCTCCTGCCTCCTGCGTGTAGTTGTGAACACCCTGTTACAACAGTTAATAAAGATCAGGCTTACTAGCTGCTTTGCTTCTCAATAGTCTCTGGTTGGCCTCTGTTATTTTCTCCTATCGATAGAGAACCTTCAAAAGGACTCTATATGGGCTCTGTCAGGAGCCTGTCCTAGTCTTGAGTAGGAGCCTGGTAGAGACACATGTCCGACTGGCATATTCTTTGCCTCCTGGTCGATCGTTCGGTAGCTTCAAAAGCTTTCTTCTGCCTAAACGTCACAGCAACCAATGCCAACAGACATCGGCATCCGCAGAGCCTTCGCAGTTCGCGTGACAGAACTCAGTAGCTCAGCATTTTGGCTAATCTACTTTATTTACATATAAACACACATGGAGCATTCTGACTTAGCTCCTTCCTCTCAATCCCATGACTGCAATCACGGAGCAGGAATCTTAACAGGCTCTTGAGTACCCCATAAGGGAAAAGAAGCAGTTTTTTCTTACAACATCCGACAAATACAAACAGATAGATGATAGATAAATGCAGTAAACAGTGGTTTCTGAAATTCAGTAAGGTCTCATTGCAGTCCTATTTCTCTGTATCATTGTTTCTCAAACTTGGTTCTCCAGCTGTTTTTTGGGACTACAACTCCCATCATCCCTAGCTAGCAAAACCAGTGGTTTTGTGTGGATGGAATGCAGCCTACGATACCAAGGGATACCTCAGTCTGTAGAGCATGGGACTCTTAATCTCAAGTCCGTGGGTTCAAGCCCCAGGTTGGGCAAAATTGTCCTGCATTGCGGGGAGCTGGACTAGTTGACCATCGAGGTCCCTTCCATTCCTGCAATTCTATGATTCTAAGGTAAAGAGCCACATCCATTGCTCCTCCCACTTTTAGATCATTGGTACGCAGCCTCCAGAATGCCCCCCTTGATGAATGCAGCCCTCAGGCTGCGAAAAGGTTCCCTACTCCTGGCTCTGCAGGTTTCCAGTTGCATGCAGGACTGCTGGTACAAGGAAACACAGTGGCTGACCTTAGGAGAAAAGCTTTGGTATTCTGAACAGAGAGTCCTGTTCTGCTTTGACAACAATGCAGTCCAAGTAGCAGCAGCCCAACTGAATGTTACACAGCTCTGATTCAGCTCTGTTTCGCTACTGCTCAGGAACTGGACTGATAGGCCCCCGACCCCACAAAACCCACCATTTATTTACAGTGCTGCTGTTTGTTCAGAAGGAACTTTTTCCTCTCTCTTTTTGGCAGAGGTGTAGCGACTCATCTTTCTCATCTGATTATTTCTCATAAAAAAGAAAAGGAACCTTTGAGCAGCATATTGATACACAAGAAAGCGCCCTCCCCTCTCTCTCTAGGACACAGAGTTCTCTAACTAGAGCTAGGAAGGATGACATTTGGTAGTGCTCTCATCCAAAAGCAACAATGCCAGATTATTCTTCAAATTCCTTGTCTCTGAGCCAGTCAGTCAGCCCTGATGGAAAGAAACGGAGCACAACGTTCTTGGTTTAATTACAATTGTCTTTCCCACAGGAGTGCAAGGAAACGGCGTCTTCAAAACAGCCATCATAAGTGGATTGTAATCATAATTAGAAGGGAGTGACACCTCTGCACTGAAACAGTTATATTCCAGAAACCCTTATGAATCTCTTGAATAAAGTCTGAGTGCATCCTCCCACCCTCTCAAATTTTAAGAGTTAGCTACAGGGTTTCAATCTTTCAATTTCATATCTATATTTCTGAATTCACACAGCATCAGCTTCCATCAGAGCTGTTAAGAACATGCCAAACAAGTCATTTGCATCTAGCCCAAAATTGCAGGCAAGCAACATCGTTCACTGGAGGCAATCTCTGTTGGTGAAATGAACTGTTTAAAGAAAAAAGTTTTCGAGTCCCAGAAAGAATGAGGAGGTGAATTTAATTAATTTCAGTTCCTTCAGTTCACTGCATCTTCTGCATTTCACTTCTTCTGCATGAAAGGGAATCCTGTAGTGCTGAAAAATGCTGTGATCTATTTTACCTTTTTTATTAAAAAAAGAATGATCCAACTTACCTAGGATGTGCAAGTCAAGGGTGCCTAACCTCCATTACCATTAGTGGGAAGAAGAGCCATTGATTTCAGCAAAAATTAGGCATGCCTGATTTTGTCTCCAAATTGCAGTCAGCGGCAAGGACCCAGAAAATTCCTTGTGCACACACACAAATTGCTTCCATATACATTGGTTGGGGGGTTGGTTTTGCCTTCCAGCACCTGCCATTTGTACCACCGTAGTCCTGCTCTGGAGGGCTGCCTTACTATTAGGGGGCTGTTCAGTTGGCTACTGATGAATAACAGAAGCTGGGGAGGGAGAACTGTTGTGTTAGCTGAAGGAACCCCATCATTTTCTGGATCCAAACCATTGTGTCTCCTGCCTTCAGCTCCCTGTTGTGTGTGCCTATCCCACCCAAATGCTTTCAGATAGGCTTGTGTTGGCTAAACGAAAAACCTGGACGCTGCCGATTTCCATCAGATCTATCGCTACTTCTTGTACTCTTCTCTCTGCTGGCTCATTTATGAAAACATTTCTTTCCCCAGAAAATCTCAAATCGCTTCCTTCTTTATCTCTCTCTCCCACACACTAAAATAATTACGAAACCAAAATGAAATCAAATATAAGATGAAGCAGCCGTTTAAAATTTTAATCCTCGCTTAAAGCTCTGGCAAAGCAAGGACGTTTTTACAGCCTATTCAGACTGACACTGATGCTTTCTTAGTCACTTCTGGGAAAAGGTTCTGAAGTTTAGAAAGTATTGTATTTTTCCATGTATAAGACTAGGTTTTATCCCTAAAAAATAATGTCGAAAATTAGGGGGCGTCTTATACACGGATAGTGCCAAGGGTGGACTGGCGATTGGTTGTTGCCACAAAAATAGGGGGCATCTTATACATGGGGGCATCTTATAGACGGAAAAATACGGTATTTTTTTGAGATCCCCGCCCACTGCCATCTCAATCTGGATTGGCTGGAGTCCTGCATCTTGCTTCTGACAGTGACCAACCAGATGATGATTACACACATACACACACAAACCAAATGCTTCCAGGAAGCCTATAAACTGGATAGGAAGCCACCACAACCTCCTACTGTTGCCACTTAGTAACTTGGAGGCTGGAATGCACCTAGCAATAGCCTCATGCTGCTTCTCCATAAACTAGGGCAGATCTAAGAGTGCCCCAGCAGTGGCATTCCCAGCGATGGGCCCACACGGCACTGGCATGAATTATTTTTCTAAGTGCCCCAAGCGTTTCTGAATGGTAATGAATCTGGGGAGAAACAGAAAGCGGGTGCATGATCTGGGCTGCATGGTAAGATACTAACCAGAGGAAATAAGATTCATTTGGGGGTGTCTGTCTAGAAAGGATTTGGGGGACGAATGAATTGATTTGGAGCAGGATCTGTTGGAAAATTAACTGGGGATTAAATGTATTGAAGAGGAACTGAGGTAGGGTGCAAATTAATTTACGTGGGGCACATTGGATGGAAAATTAGATGGGTTGCATTCTGTGTGACATTTAAATTCTAAGCTTGCATCGATGCATATAAATCAGCTTATGCAACATTTATGCAAAGTTGCATCTAAGAGCCCCAATGTTATAAATACATTAGCAATGTCTCTGGCTCCCATGTTCTTATACCTGCTCCAATTAAAACCCTACATACCCCACCAATGGCATGCATATCCTCTCCAGACCAAAAGCCATTTCCTGTGTCACCTTTCATTTCATCCACCAACTAAAATGAGATGAGTTTTTTATTCCAATACATGGAATAGCAAAACTCCTAAGGCACTGAGGAACACAGGGAGAGAGTGTTGGCAGCAAATGCTTCAAATTAAAAGAGTGCATTTTCAGAAGAAAAAGAGAAACCGGGGGGGGGGGGGACCTTCCTTGGGTTTTTGTTTTTTTTTTAAAAGGAGTTGCCGCTCATTAAAGAACAGGCTTACTCTCAAGAAAGTTATCTCAGCTCTGCAAAGCACAAAAAGGACTCTCAAGTGTCCCTTTTGAATAGCTAAGTCATGGGTAGGCAAACTAAGGCCCGGGGGGTGGATCGGGCCCAATCACCTTCTCAATCCGGCCCACAGACAGTCCAGGAATCAGCGTGTTTTTACATGAGTAGAATGTGTCCTTTTATTTAAAATGGATCCCTGGGTTATTTGTGGGGCCTGCCTGGTGTTTTTACATGAGTAGAATGTGTGCTTTTATTTAAAATGCATCTCTGGGTTATTTGTGGGGCATAGGAATTTGTTCATTATTATTTTTTCCAAAATATAGTCTAGCCCGCTCCCCCAGGTCTGAGGGACAGTGGACCGGCCCCCTGCTGAAAAAGTTTGCTAACCCATGGTCAGAAGCAGCAAGAATGAGGCTGCATGTTCTTCATTCTGTGACCTTACAGTGGAGTTCATGAGTTTGCCATTCAGCTGATGTGACAGTGTCGCACTCTGCATTTCCTAAACCCAAGAGCCAATGATCCAAGGCGGGGGAACAGAAAGCGTGAAAGGCACTGCATTGTGTGTGGCACAAATCCAGAAGCTACTGAGAAAAGATGGAAGCAGCAAAAGATCTACGTCTCTTCTGTAATCTCATTAGATTCTTGGTCGCAATGCCTGTTGAACGCCCCAGCTCAAGGCATTATCTGCCATCTTGAACTCTGCCAAAAGACTCTCGCCAAAAACAAATAAATGAATCGTGAAGAACGCTCCATGCTGTACAATGGTAATAAGGATCACAAATACCTTTCACACCGTCTGGCACGTATCTTATTTTCCAGGCTAGCATAACTGTTTTAACCAGCAGAAGGTCAATGGCACTGAAGTCACAAAGACTAGCCCTCTTCAAGTGTTATTGTTCATGTTAAGGAAATACACAAAGGGGGCTGTGAAGACACATCTGCTAGCTGCACCACCACCCCATATTGCCATTCTGGCTGCGCTCCACAAGCTCCAAGGAGCCTCCTGTTGCAAGCTATCTCCATGTCAGACATTCTCTCTCCAACCTGTGGGAATGATGGAGATGTAGTGCTAGAACACTCAACCCTGCAGTCACCCTCACATGTTGACATAGAACCAAAGAATAATCAGAAGAGGACTAGAGGGTTGCTTCAAGTGAGGTCTGTATACATATCCCATTTGGTTGGAGTATTATACAGAACCGAACAGTTACAAAAGCTTCTTTCAGCTTATCAGGTCTATAAAGGTAAAGGTAAAGGGGTCCCTGACCATTAGGTCCAGTCGCAAACGACTCTGGGGTTGCGGCACTCATCTCGCTTTATTGGAAGAGGGACCCAGCGTATAGCTTCCAGGTCATGTGGCCAGCATGACTAAACCGCCTCTGGCGAACCAGAGCAGTGCATGGAAACACCGTTTACCTTCCTGCCAGAGTGGTACCTATTTATCTACTTGCACTTTGACATGCTTTTGAACTGCTAGGTTGGCAGGAGCAGGGACCGAGCAACGGGAGCTCACCCCGTCGTGGGGATTCGAACAGCCGACCTTCTGATCGGCAACCCCAAGAGGCTCTGTGGTTTAACCCACAGTGCCACCCGCGTCCTGTAAAAAAAAAAGAGTCTATACTCTGAGGCAAAATTCTTTTCTTCCAAGGCAATAAAGGGGCTAATTTATAGGCAGAAATTGCTGCACTGGCATAAAGGGTTCAGCTTTTGAGCTAATATTTAGCAGACATGCTTCTCTCCCCCCCCCCCCGGCCCCCTAAAAATTGCAGATAATCCAATACGGATTGGTCAGCATGACTGATCATTTCAGTGACTTGACATTTCAGCACTGGAGTTGAAAACAGCCATGAGGAATTTGTGAAAATGATAAGAGAAGATGGTGCTCCTATCAAAAGATTCTAAATGTTACCACAATAGCAAAGACTGAAAAGACAAGTTTGCTGGAGAGTGCTTCTGTGCTAAGAAAACGTTGCACAAGCTAGCTAGAAAATAAGGAGGCAAGGCTCTCTCTTTCCAACAGAAATGAAATCTCTTACTGGGTAGCCAAAGGATAAAGAGAGAGCCTATCAGAAGACAATATGGCAGGATCTGGAGCCACAAGACTGACTATTGAGTTCTGGTTCTACATTGCTTCTGGGACCTGAACTTTAATTTAGATCGGGCATAGGCAAACTCCGGCCCTCCAGATGTTTGGGACTACAATTCCCATCATTCCTACCTAACAGGACCAGCGGTCAGGAATGATGGGAATTGTGGTCCCAAACATCTGGAGGGTCAGAGTTTGCCTATGCCTGATTTAGATTATTTTGTGCAAAAGGAAGTTGTTCCTTGCCCTTTAATACGTTCTTCTGTTGCAAGCAGCATTGTATTTGTAATGTTGTTTGCAGAGCAAACCCCTGAATGGCCCTCCTGCTACTCCACATGGAACTGAGGGTCTTATAAAATCTTAAAATGAATGAAAAATGTTGTGGAGATTCAGCTGATACCAAATCAAAGTTTCATCTAGATTGGCTGGGTGCCAACTTTGGAAAGACTCTTTTCTTACATAAACTCTCTACACTAGATTTCAATGAGCAATTACAGCAGTCTAAAATGATCCATTCTTGGAAAGGGCAGGCCTATTTAACTGCGAGGAGAAGAAAGGGAGTGCAAGACACGTCACTGTTTTATGCTGTCCAACCCTGTGTGCAAACATGTACCCAGTTCCTGCATGTGGAATATACAAGAGGTTACTTCCTATATGTGGCAACTGGGCACCAAGAACAAACTCTTTTTATCAAAACTGGATCAAGGTGGTCCTGTTGGGGAGCTCTCATGGGGGGGGGGGAACGGTAACCACATGCAAAGCAGAGCAAAGGAGGCATGAAGCCGCTTTTAAGGTGATGCAATGCTCTGATGCAAAATATATCAAAGCATTCTGCAGTATTCTGAACTGCCACTTTAAACACACACACACACATACACAAAATTATTTATTATTGGCTTAAAACACGCCTAGAGAGATTGGGGGCGGGGGAATCATATCATTTTTCTGCTGTGATTTAGGCAGCGATTTTTTTTCTATTAAAAAAATGTTTAGGGGCACTCTCATTTAGACTCAAGAAAAGGACCATTTTATAGTTCAAATCAGGAAAAATAAATACAGCACAAAGAGGCACAGAATGTTTAAGTGTATGCGTACCCCGGGGGATGGGGGGAAGCACTGGAATTGGGAAACAAAAATGTATCACCTTTACAGATATAGAATAATACCCAAAACAGTTCACAGAGAATTGATGAACTGCTAACTGCATGCCGAAGATGCCTAAGCAAAGTTTCAACACAATCCCTCAATCTGGTGTGGATTCCACAGGCTGATAACTGTCTGCTCCAAGGAACTTCCAGGACTATCTTTCAAGCAGAAGTCCCAAGCTGGGAGTGAGATGGGAAATACGAGAACACCTTGAGGAGGGGAAGGAAGGAGAAAGTAAAGCTAACGCCAGCACATGTCAACTTTCTTTTTTTTCCCCTTTTCATTTTTAAAGGCACACCAAGTATCCAAGTATCCAGTCCGTGGCAGAATTTGTATGTCCCTGTATACCACGAACGAGCCCGTTGCCCTTTCCTGCTATTATGTGGGAGAAGCAAATCGTGAATTTCTGACTTAAGCATTTTGTCACAGCCAGAAATTGTGGCTTGTTTCATCCAAACAAATCATAATCAATACAGTGGTACCTCAGGTTACAGACACTTCAGGTTACAGACTCCGCTAACCCAGAAATAGTACCTCGGGTTAAGAACTTTGCTTCGGGATGAGAACAGAAATCATGCTCCGGGGGCGCGGCAGCAGCAGGAAGCCCCATTAGCTAAAGTGGTACCTCGGGTTAAGAACAGTTTCAGGTTAAGAACGGACCTCCAGAATGAATTAAGTTCTTAACCTGAGGTAACACTGTAAACCAAGAATAATCTTTGGTTACAGATAATGGTTTGCTTAGAACAAAACAAACCACCATCCTCTGTTCAGAGGGGCTGCAAAGCCAAAGATCCATGGTTTGTTTCTCCCACATGATAGCAGGGAAGATCAAAGCAGCCAAGAGTGAATTTCACGGTAAACTGTGGTTTGCTGTGATATGTGAACAAGGCCTGGATCTGCTCATTTGCAAAGGTGAAGACTTCACTATGAAAAGGAACATTTCCCAGGGCCTTCTGGCGGTTCCCTCACTGTGAGAAGCGAAGTTACAGTGAATCAGGCAGAGGGCCTTCTCAGTAGTGGTGCCTACCCTGTGGAACGCCCTCCCATCAGATGTCAAAGAAATAAATAACTATCAGACTTTTAAAAGACATCTGAAGGCAGCCCTGTTTAGGGAAGCTTTTAATACTGAATGAATTATTGTATTTTATTATTCTGCTGGAAGCCGCTCAGAGTGGCTAAGGAAACCCAGCCAGATGGGCGGGGTATAAATAAATAATTATTAATTATTAATTATTATTAATTATTATTATTATTATTATTATTAGTGCATGCCATTGCATAGAAACACTGGTAGTAGACAGAGCTGGCAGGTGAGGGGACACCCTTTCATAATAATATAGCCATCTGTTAATTCCTCAATTCCTCCACGCAGGTAGACTAGGAAGGTGGGAATCTGACCTGATAATCTCTCAGAGAAATCCTATATGCAGTGATGCTAGGACCAGAAACATGCCACCATGAAGCCAGAGAACAAAGCACACAGGAGTGAATTCCTAATTTAGAATTAAGTTCTCAGCGCCTTTTCAATTGGCTGATTGTCACACAACGGAATCAGTGTCGCCAGCTTCAGTGTTACCCACAAGCTGCCAAAACAAAATTAAAACATGAAAAGTGTTCTTAAAAGGGCCTGTCACGCTGGCTGCTTGTCAAAAACCAGCAAACATCATTGTTTTCGATTCTGGAATGGGAAAAGCGATATTTGTTTCAGAGACCTTTGCGAAACAAAGGAGGAAAATGTATCAAACACCTAAAGCTCTTAAACAGTGTCAGAACTCAATGGAATAATCAACAGAATGGAATATAAAAATTCATTTCATGCATGATTGCTTAACTGCCGGAGTGTGCTGAATTTCTCCTGAAAGAATGACTAGCCATTTAAAAAAAAAAAAAATAGCACTTTTATTATGGTTCTAAATCACTGTAAGTTCTTCCCCCACCCACCTCAAAGCTGGAGAAACAAAGCAGGAAAGGAACCCCCAGCAACCCACCACAAACTTGTGGCAAGGTATATACCATCTAAAAAGCATCCTGGACTGGACTTGAGACTAAGAGTGGGCCATACAACAAGAACTTATATAATTTATTGTTGATACCCTGCCTATCTGGCTGGGTTTCCCCAGCCACTCTGGGCGGTTCCCGACAGAATTAAAAGCACAATAGATCATCAAACATTAAAAACTTCACTAAACAGGGCTGCCTTCAGATGGCTTCTAAAAGTCAGATAGGTGTAGTGGTTAAGAGTGGTAGTCTCGTAATCCGGTGAACCGGGTTCGAGTCTCCGCTCCTCCACATGCAGCTGCTGGGTGTCCTTGGGCTAGTCACACTTCTCTGAAGTCTCTCATCCTCACTCACCTCACAGAGTGTTTGTTGTGGGGGAGGAAGGGAAAGGAGATTGCTAGCCGCTTTGAGACTCCTTAGGGTAGTGATAAAGCAGGATATAAAATCCAAACTCCTCTTCTTCTATTTCCTTGACATACCGTATTTTTTGCACGATTGGACGCACCGGACCATAGGATGCACCTAGTTTTTTGGGGAAATTCCCTTTATTTCCCCCCCAAAAGCAGGTCAGGGAAACCGAACCAGGTCGAGGAACAGCGGGATAGTGGCGCTGCGCCTCCCTGCTGTCCCCCGAGCTTGTGGGGCTGGCTGATGTCTGCCTGGCGCGCGGGGTGCTCTGCTTCAGGGCGCCCCACCCGCCGGGCGGCAGGCTGCTATCCGCAGCTTGGGGAGCCCTGTGGGGAACTCCTGCAGGGCTCTGCACGCTGCGGATGTCTGCCTGGCGTGAGGGGCGCTCTGCTTCAGGGTGGCCTACCCGCCGGGCGGCAGGCTGCTATCCGCAGCGTGGGGAGCCTTGTGGGGAACTCCTGCAGGGCTCCGCACACTGCGGATGTCTGCCCGGCACGAGGGGCGCTCTGCTTCAGGGCGCCCCACCCGCCGGGCGGCAGGCTGCTATCCGCAGCGTGGGGAGCCCTGTAGGGAACTCCTGCAAGGCTCCCCACGCTGCGGATGTGTTCCTGAAGCGCCGGGCGCTCTGCTTTCAGGGCGCCCGACGCTCCGGGCAGCAGGCTGCTATCCGCAGCCTAGACACTGCTAGCAGAGCGCTAATCCCGAAGCTTGGGGCGTGCGGAGCTCAGCGCCTCCAAGCTTCTGGGTGCCGGCAAGGTCTAGACGGCTATCGGAGACCTTGCCGGCACCCAGCTTCTGCACGCCCCAAGCTTCGGGATTGATGCAGCGCTCCGCTAGCTGTGGGAGAGCTGGGTCTCCCACGGCTAGCGGATAGCTTCCTGAAGCCTGGAGAGCGAGAGGGATCGGTGCGCACCGACCTCTCTCACTCTCCAGGCTTCAGCGAAAGCCTGCATTCGCTCCATAGGACGCACACACATTTTCCCTTGCTTTTTAGGAGGGAAAAAGTGCGTCCTATAGTCTGAAAAATACGGTATATGCTTGATCAATTCACCAGGCAAATATTGTTAGATAATTTTTTAAAAAAAGAATTTAAAGTGGGGGGAGAAAGCAATGGATGCTAAAAGCTGTCTATTACATTTTTACCCTACACTTCCCTAAGCTTAAGGCTGCATACATTTGTCACTCTGTGGTATGCTCATAACAGCCTGTAAATTGGGAGTATCTCGGTTCAAAGTTGTTTCCTCAGTGGAAACAGAACAATAGTGGCTTCCATTAAACAGCAAGTTCCAATAAAGAAATGACTGAGTGCATCGTCATCCAGATTTGAAAGAAATACTACGTTGCAAAATCTTCTCCCTTATCCATTTGACAAACCTTCCTACCATTACTTAATTGTCCCTTAATGGAAATCAATCTTGCTTTTATTTTTTTATTTTTTTAAAAAGCTTCATTTTTTCAGTGCAACAGATACAAGCTTGGATTCCTTCACAGGCCCACACAGAAAAACAAGAGACACTGTGCTCAGGATTAAATGGTGTAGCTTGAGCAATTTACACACACCAAGTTGCTCCATAGTTGATATTCATATAGACTCTCTGCTACCTGACAAAGACTTGTTTGTCCATTAACAGCGTGCCAGGACTTGAATGGGAGCTTGAGAAGATGCCCTGAGGCAGCATCTGTTACAAGGAAAATGATAAAGAGGCCAACAACAAACCACAATTCTGCCAGGAAATCGGGCCCAGCAGAGACCTCCTGCACAGATTTCTTGCTGCTGCTCCTTTCTGGGAGGCATCCTGAAATGTCATCTCAGATTCAGGGTGGAAGAATGGTGGGACTGAAGAGCATCTGCTGTCTCATCAAGAAACACAAAGGCAGAAACAAGGCCAGCAATAGCAATGGAACTGCATACAATGAGGATGGCCAATCCTGGAAACCATATGGACCACATTGGAGGAGATCTTTCAAGTAGGTCCTCCTAGCCCAGCTTTGCCCAACCTGGTGACTTTCACATGTTTTGAACTACCATCCCCATCTGCTCAAGCCAGTAAGGCTGTGGAAGGTTGTTCTACACACACACACACACACACACACACACACACTTACTCTGGATTAACATTTGCAGGAAGTGCTCTACTTTGGATGCCCCAGCTATCTGAGATATGTGTGAATGTTGACTAGATACAAAGACTTCTTGGCAGTGGTACCCAGAAGCTCTAAGCCTGAAAAGCATACACAGGAAGCGATTCAGCTCTGTGGGCTTCTCAAGGCTCAGAGAGACCAATTAACAGAAACCAAAACAACCAACCAAGAGGGTAGGAAGGAAAGGGGAACCCTCTGAGACCCTGGGGTAGTGGCGGTGATAGTGAAAAATGGAATAACTGGGGGTAGGTGGGTGGAGATGCAATGACAGCAATGGTGGGGTGCATGCAAGAGAGATAATAAAAAGGGAGAGCTCAAGAAAGAAGATGAGTATACATCCAGTAAAACTTGAAATTGCTATTGTACGGGTTGTCCCCTGCAACAACCATCAGCAGATCACATCCATCTCCATTGACTGAACCATAACCATCACAGTTCTAGTGCTTTTCCATGGTACAAAAACAAGACACCAAGATATGGCCCCTTTTGGATCTTCTAGATTTTGACAAGGGGTCCCCTCAAAATCACCAGCAAATCATAGGTCAGCTGTGTCTACAGATGTATTATATAATTTGTTGGTGGTTTTTGTAACATGCAGAAAACAGCATTCTTAGAGAAACCAAAGACTGGAACTGAGGGAAGTCGGAGGGTGGGGTGGGGGTGGGTGGGTTCTGTGGGGGGAGGGAGGAAAAATGGGGGGAACAAGGATGATATGTTTTTGGATAATATGTCTTGTTATAATTTTGAATAATATATATATATATATATATATATATATATATATATATATATATATATATATATATATATATGCTTTCGTAGATTTTCACGGGTACAGGAATGCAGGTTTTGGTGTCCTCGGGTGTCTTCCCGTGTAAAAGTTGGGGTGTCTAGGCGACGTTTCGACGAGGTCTCACTCGTCATCTTCAGGCTGGTGCTTTCGGCTTCTTGTTACTGGAACAGAGCAGGATCTCAGTGTTTGAGTTCCTATAAATACTGTTGAGGGGGTGTGGTGTATAGCCTCCAATGTTCTGGGCAGAGAGGAAGTTCCCAGGCTAGTGTGCCTTTTCTTCTTTTGTTCCTTAATTACTTGAGGGATGTCTTGAGTGATTTCTTGAGTGATATCCTGAGTACCACTTAGGTGGGTCATTGGGTGTGGATTAGTTGCTAAAGTCTTTGTGTCTTGACCTCTTGAACTTTGTGAAGAGTTTTTCTGAGAAGATGGCTGTACTGCACTTAGTTGTGCTCTGGCTTGGCTTCGTGTATAGGGGCGAGCTGTGGTTTTGTGGCCTGTGTCAGCCAGATCTGTGTAGGGATTGCAGGGGGGTGCAGCATCCGGAGGTGCCACCATGGTTTGGCTACTGGATGGTGTCTGTAATTTATCTGTGGAGAGGGTCTGGGTTTGGGTCTGGTGTGGTTGATTGGTGATGGCGTTCTGTGTGCCTCTGGATCTGGTGTCAGTTTTTGTGGGGAGGGCTAATTTCCAGATGTCTGGCAAGCCTTTTGCACCAACCAAAAAATAGCCAATATCCTCAGAAACCCCAAGGATAAAATCCAGTTGGAAAACCAAGGGGTCTATGAAATACCCTGCAAAGTCTGCCCAGCCACGTACATTGGACAAACAAACAGACGAATAAATGCACGTATCACAGAACACAAGAATGCCGTCAAAAAAGAAGAAAAAACTTCCTCTCTTTTCCAACACATGAAAGAAACAGGACACGAAATTAATTTTGCAGATTCCAAATTGCTCTTTAACATGGAACATCACCACAAGAGAATAATCATGGAAGCCATCGAGATAGAGAAACACCCTCACAACATGAACAAGCGTGACGACACATCCCGCTTGCCAGACATCTGGAAATTAGCCCTCCCCACAAAAACTGACACCAGATCCAGAGGCACACAGAACGCCATCACCAATCAACCACACCAGACCCAAACCCAGACCCTCTCCACAGATAAATTACAGACACCATCCAGTAGCCAAACCATGGTGGCACCTCCGGATGCTGCACCCCCCTGCAATCCCTACACAGATCTGGCTGACACAGGCCACAAAACCACAGCTCGCCCCTATACACGAAGCCAAGCCAGAGCACAACTAAGTGCAGTACAGCCATCTTCTCAGAAAAACTCTTCACAAAGTTCAAGAGGTCAAGACACAAAGACTTTAGCAACTAATCCACACCCAATGACCCACCTAAGTGGTACTCAGGATATCACTCAAGAAATCACTCAAGATATCCCTCAAGTAATTAAGGAACAAAAGAAGAAAAGGCACACTAGCCTGGGAACTTCCTCTCTGCCCAGAACATTGGAGGCTATACACCACACCCCCTCAACAGTATTTATAGGAACTCAAACACTGAGATCCTGCTCTGTTCCAGTAACAAGAAGCCGAAAGCACCAGCCTGAAGATGACGAGTGAGACCTCGTCGAAACGTCGCCTAGACACCCCAACTTTTACACGGGAAGACACCCGAGGACACCAAAACCTGCATATATATATATATATATATATATATATATATATATATATATATTTGCTTTCGTAGATTTTCACGGGTACAGGAATGCAGGTTTTGGTGTCCTCGGGTGTCTTCCCGTGTAAAAGTTGGGGTGTCTAGGCGACGTTTCGACGAGGTCTCACTCGTCATCTTCAGGCTGGTGCTTTCGGCTTCTTGTTACTGGAACAGAGCAGGATCTCAGTGTTTGAGTTCCTATAAATACTGTTGAGGGGGTGTGGTGTATAGCCTCCAATGTTCTGGGCAGAGAGGAAGTTCCCAGGCTAGTGTGCCTTTTCTTCTTTTGTTCCTTAATTACTTGAGGGATGTCTTGAGTGAAAAAACTTCCTCTCTTTTCCAACACATGAAAGAAACAGGACACGAAATTAATTTTGCAGATTCCAAATTGCTCTTTAACATGGAACATCACCACAAGAGAATAATCATGGAAGCCATCGAGATAGAGAAACACCCTCACAACATGAACAAGCGTGACGACACATCCCGCTTGCCAGACATCTGGAAATTAGCCCTCCCCACAAAAACTGACACCAGATCCAGAGGCACACAGAACGCCATCACCAATCAACCACACCAGACCCAAACCCAGACCCTCTCCACAGATAAATTACAGACACCATCCAGTAGCCAAACCATGGTGGCACCTCCGGATGCTGCACCCCCCTGCAATCCCTACACAGATCTGGCTGACACAGGCCACAAAACCACAGCTCGCCCCTATACACGAAGCCAAGCCAGAGCACAACTAAGTGCAGTACAGCCATCTTCTCAGAAAAACTCTTCACAAAGTTCAAGAGGTCAAGACACAAAGACTTTAGCAACTAATCCACACCTAATGACCCACCTAAGTGGTACTCAGGATATCACTCAAGAAATCACTCAAGACATCCCTCAAGTAATTAAGGAACAAAAGAAGAAAAGGCACACTAGCCTGGGAACTTCCTCTCTGCCCAGAACATTGGAGGCTATACACCACACCCCCTCAACAGTATTTATAGGAACTCAAACACTGAGATCCTGCTCTGTTCCAGTAACAAGAAGCCGAAAGCACCAGCCTGAAGATGACGAGTGAGACCTCGTCGAAACGTCGCCTAGACACCCCAACTTTTACACGGGAAGACACCCGAGGACACCAAAACCTGCATTCCTGTACCCGTGAAAATCTACGAAAGCAAATATATATATACATATATATATATATGGTGGTTTTGTTGTCATCTTATGAAGTTCCATGAGGATCTGTGAGTTGGATAAAACTTTCTGCATTGCCGGCAAGCACTGGATCTGTGATTTTATTTTATTTTTTACTGTGCTGTCTTTTCAAAGTAATTATTTTGTTCCTAGATTTTCCACTTAACAAAATTTTAGATGCAGCAGCTTGCAGCTCCATCTCCAGAGCTGGCTATATTTGCAATTATCATCTGGAAAAAATTATGGCATAATGAACAATTTTACATTCCAACTAAGTTATATGTAAGAGATTTCATGTTCTCAGAGTAATAGAAAATGTTTATGTTTGCCTCCTTGTTATGTCTCCAAAACTCTTTATTTGTTTATTTTTCAGGGTGAAAATGGAACGCATGTATTTGGTTTTTGTCATTTTTAAAATCAGGTTTCAACATTTCCATAAATTTTACACCCATGGAACGTTAAGTGGTGGCTCTGACACCACATCCACCTTGTTTTTTTACAAACTGAAAATTCAATTTCCCCTCACGAATGTTTCTACAAGGAGAGGGGGGACCCAAGAGACCCAAATAAAAACCACAACTGCAGCTAAAGCAGTCTCCCTTGAGTTGTACCCAATGAAGTCATTGATACGATGTGATACGATACAATACGATAATCTTTATTATTGTCTCATACAGAACAACGAAAATCTACATCAGACATTCAGAAATCAACAAGCGTGCTATCCTCAGCTATACCAGCCTAGTTTCAGGGGGTATCAATTACATACAATACTCCTTATGCTGCGTTTAAAACCAAAATTGCATTTGAATAGAAACTGTTTCTCAGGCAGCTAGTCCTAGTCTTTATAACCCTGTACCTTCTTCCAGAAGGCAGAAGCTGAGAGAGATCATTTCCGGGGTGCACACTATCCTGCACTATCTCTGCAGCTTTCTTATGGTACCTGGAAGCATAGATTTGATCCAAGGTATGGAGAGTGCACCCAATTATTCTCTCTGCAGTCTTTACAACCCTGGACAGCATTGTTTTTTCACTGACCGTGCAGCTCCCAAACCACTCACAGAGACCTATTGGGGCAAGGACTTCCACCTGTGCCATGAGACTTTAACTCCCTCTCCTCTCCCAATTCACCCCCTGAAATCTGCTCCAGAGGACTGGGGGAACCCCTAGGCCAGATATGAGGGTGATGGGGGGGGAGGCAAGACACACAGGAAGTCCCATCACACAGGCGGAAGCTACAGCACTAATGGGACAACTTTGTTGGCTATAACCCCCTTAACTTTGGAATAAAATTCAGTACAGGGTAAATGCATTACCTGGCATCAGAGACAACATTACACCTGCTCTCCCCTCAGAAGTACCAACTCAAGACAGGGCATGATAAATGCTGCCCAAATTCTTCTGATATCTCACACAGATATAATTAGCCCTCAAGCAGTTATGCAAGAAACACTAATGCAAAAAGGCAGGCAAACGAAGCACCGTCGGTAGCCAAAGAGACAAGATCAGGACAGCATACAGAGCAAATTAAAAGAAACAAGGGTGTGCTACACTTACCCCTGCAGCAAAACCCAGGCTGCCATCCAGGATCCGTCTCTGCAAATTAAAACAAAAGAACTTAGATCACTACAAGAGGCAAGGTATGGCAGCTTGTTGTGTAAGAGCAAGACGAAATACAGAGTTGGAGACCGAGCCACAGTTCAGCAAAGAACTTTGGCTAATGGACACAAACTTCCACCCAACTTGCAACATCCCTGTGAGGCAGGTCGCTATATTTCCACCTGACAAGTGAGAAACTTAAACTAACAGCAACTTGTGTGTTTACTCAGCAGGTCCATAACTCAACAGGTTATTAGCCCAGGCCCCAGGCCTAATGCTCTAAATAAACCTGTATATTCAAACAAAAAAAGAACAACGGCAGAAATAGCAGAAAGGTTTAAGTCAGGAACATACAGTAACAGTGCTACCGTATTTTTCGCCCTATAGGACGCACCGTCCCATAAGGCGCACCTAGTTTTTTGAGGGGGAAATAAAGGGGAAAAAATTATTTTTCCCCCAGGCGCGGGGTTGGGGCAGGGGAGGCCCGAGCTTCCACCGACCCCAGCCTCCAAACAGGCAGCTCTCTGCAAGCCGTGGGAGCACAGCGCTGGCTCCCGCTGCTTGCTAAGAGGTCCGCGAAGCCTGGACGCACTGATCTCAGCGCGCGCAGGCTTCGGCAAGCAGGCAACTCTCCGCAAGCAGCGGGAGTGCTCCCGCCGCTTGCAGAGAGGTCCGCAAAGCCTGGAGAGCGAGAGGGGTCGGTGCGCACCGACCCCTCTCGCTCTCCAGGCTTCAGCGAGAGCCTGCATTCGCCCCATAGGACACACACACATTTCCCCTTCATTTTTGGAGGGGGAAAAGTGTGTCCTATAGGGCGAAAAATACGGTAATTGGACTGCATCATCCAATTAATGTTCACATTGAGCAAAATTCAATTAAATGGTTGTGCTAGCAGGAGCCAGTACTGTTAGCACAATGAGGCCTTCCTCCTGCTCCCCCACTGGCTTGGATGTAAGGTCAGAAGATCCGCCAGAACAGGGTGCAGGGAGGGCAGAGAGGACATTCCTTCATCTGGCAAGCAGAAAGCTGCACCTTGAAAAACGAACTGAAGTACAAGACTCACCTGCCCGCTGGAGAAGATAAACACAAGTGCTGAGCCAGCAGCCGTCAATCCCCAGGTGAAGAACGTTCCTAGCAATGCTTGTGATACTGGACTGTAACCCAGTAACATACTGAGTGCTCCTGGATTTGATGACCTAGGACAGATGTAAAGCCAACGTAAAGGCAGGATACTTTCAACATTAAAGCTTCACCATTCAAAATAAATTCTTTCCAATCAGATTTTCAGAGGTTCCACACACACCTATTGCTCTTATTACCAGAGACAGATGGATGGATGGATGGATGGACAGATAGGTAGATGATATAATTTTCTTAATCAGATTTGCATTTCATTCTAAAGGTATTTTCCAGTGGATCGGAATAAGGGAGGTGCAATTTCAAGTGCCACTTCCCTCCCAGAGCCAGTTTGGGGTAGAACTCAGGCAAAACTCCCTTCCAAGCATCAGTTCCCCCTTGTAAAACTGCAATATGTTTGCAACCCTGCATACAATAACAACGGAGCAAAAGTCCTTAGGATTGTACTGACCATCTTGAAAGGATTATTGTGAACTTAATGAAGATTACAGAACAAATCATTTCTGGCACAGTCCCATTGCTTTCAAGCGCGTATGAAGCCTTAATTTCATTCAGAATGAACAAAGCATCTACAGTGATGTGATATTCTTCCATTTACAGAGTCTGTCCCCAGAGGTGGACAAATTTATACATATCCAACACAGCTATTAATTATGAACAGCCAAAACCAGAGGTACGCAGCATATCTTGCACATAATCCATAGAAACTCAAGGGAATGGTAAACTGTGCCTTATGCTGACTCTGCAATATTTCTGATCAAATGCCACAAAAATGGGAACTCCGGAAAAGGAACTGGAATAGCAAAGAAAAGATGCAGCCTCACACCCTTGCACTGTACCTATGGCCTCCCTGTGTTTATATACTGGTTTATATACTGGAGGTGGCATGCTTTGTAATATTGACACACCTGGGGTGGGTGTTGACTTGGGGAGGGTGTGGCTCTTTTAAATCCCCCCTCCCATTAAAGCAGTGGTGGCCAAATGTGGCCCTCCAGCTATTTTTGGGACTACAATTCCCATCATCCCTGACCACTGGTCCTGTTAGCTAGGGATGATGAGAATTGTAGTCCAAAAACAGCTGGAGGGCCAAGTTTGGCCAACACAAATCAATGGGAGAGAAATGACTTGTACCAGGCCCATGGCTGGAGTCCATCTGTGTCATCATCAGCATGTATCCTGATGCGAGTCCCTTGCCTTTGCTGCCTCAGAATGAGGCCGACTTTGGCCATTTCGCTGGTATCCCCCCCCCCCAGTGTATCCAGGTATTTATTTATTTTTTGCTGAGAAAGTCCCTTCAGTCGGCAGAACTCAAATTCAGGATTGCTCGAACCTTCTCATGCCTAAAGCGAGACACAGCCTTTTTCACACAGGGGAGGCCCTCATCTCACACGCAAAGAGTGATTTGTTGGCAAAGCGTTCCGCTCCATCCAGTGCAGTTGCTGAGCATCAGGCCTTGCAGAACGTAATTCAGATTCATGGAAGTGAACCAGAGTCTCTTCCCTCTCATGGGGAAAGGGTTGGATGGAGATAAACATACACACACACACACACACACACACCACATATACAGTGTTGTAAATTAGCCGGGCACCCGGCACGTCTTGTGACCGGCGCGGGTCCAGTTGCGATCACATGGAGATCTCTGGATGTCAGATTCTCAATTAACATCTCCATTTGGCAGGTCCCTCCAGCTTTCTTAAGAAGGGAAGCAGAAGAGCTTTTTTATTGCATGTTTATCCTTTTTTCTCCAAGGATAGCTCACTAGGCTCCTCAATTAATCCCCGCAATGACACTGTCAGGTAGGTTAAGAGTGACTGGCCCAATTACTCGGCTCCCTAGTTTACTAAGAACAAAGTATGATGTGGAACATGCCACAAAGCCTCCTGATAAAATAAAATAAAAAAGACTGAGTGGTGTAGCACCCAACAACCATTTGTGTTCCTGCAACAAGTTTGTAGCTAATGTACACACACACACACACATATCATACCACTAGACCAGGGACAGTGGGGTGGGAAGAGAGCAGTTAAGTGCTCATCCAAAACATGTGTTCAGAGTTTGGGCACAGGTATGGGCGTAGCCATGGGACGCGGGTGGCGCTGTGGGTTAAACCACAGAGCCTAGGACTTGCCGATCAGAAGGTCGGCGGTTCAAATCCCCGCGACGGGGTGAGCTCCCGTTGCTCGGTCCCTGCTCCTGCCAACCTAGCAGTTCGAAAGCACGTCAAAGTGCAAGTAGATAAATAGGTACTGCTCCGGCGGGAAGGTAAACGGCGTTTCCGTGTGCTGCTCTGGTTTCCCAGAAGCGGCTTAGCCATGCTGGCCACATGACCCGGAAGCTATACACCGGCTCCCTCGGCCAATAAAGCGAGATGAGCGCCGCAACCCCAGAGTCGGCCACAACTGAACCTAATGGTCAGGGGACCCATTACCTTTACCTTTATGGGCGTAGCCAGGATTTTAGTTGAGGGGGCGCAAGCCTTTTGGGGGGGGAACCTCAGTTAGCTATGTATTTTTATTGATTTTTATTGATTTGGGGGAGGAGGAGGGACTGCCCCTCCCTGCCCTCCTCTCTTGGCTACGCCCATGGACCCACGTATGAAGTTCCTCTTTCCCTGATCCAGCGGGCAACTTAACTTCATAAAACTAGCAACTACGAGGAAGACTTGCGAAACTTGCAACCGCACTGGAGCTGTAAGTCCTGTTCTGCACAGTCTCCTTTGAGTTGTACAAGCACAGACCTACTGACATAACCTACCCAGAGTGCGAACTGCGCCTGAATGAATGAATGAGTCTGCTTGCCACCTTGCAAAATACAAAACCTCCCCCCCCCCAAAAGGGGGGGGAGACTCTTTTCATTAGATTTTTTATTTTTTGCACAATCACGAATTGTTCTAATATGCACACCAAGGGATCTGGTCCATAACACAATTTAATCCGTTCGACATTCGTATTCAACTTAAAAAAACATTTCCTGGTTTAACTTCCTGGGTTTTACCAGTAAGCTGCTTTAAAGACCACTCCGTTATTTAGAAAAATATACGTAACGAGAATCAACTCACTGCACATGAACCACTTCTAGGACCGCGCAGGAGTTGCAAGTTATCGCAGGCGCTTCAATTCCGGCAGCCACTTCCGAGTTCCTCTGTACACGTGTCTCTCAAACAGGCGTGGCTCCGCCCACTATCCCCCCCTTCAGCCACTAGCAACGCGGCGCGGAGGTGCAGCGTGGATTCTGCGGTGCACGTCTCCTAGCTTTGGAAAAAGTGGAGCGGGCGGCCAAGTTTGTGCGCGTCTTTGCTGCGGTCGAGGATCGCAATAGGGCTGTGAAGTTCCCGCTGATTACCAGCTTGCTTACACAGGGAGAGCTTGTTTGCTTTCCAAGGGCTTATGTTTGTATTGTAATTATTTGTATGTTGTGTGTGTGTTGGCGTGCGCGCACATACACACACACACGTATATGTGTATGATAGTTTTAATATATGATACATCTATAGAATAGTTTAAATTCTATCCATGTTTAGTTGTTTTAAATGATTTCTTTTCTTTTCTTTTTTGAAGTTCATATTTTTATCTGTAAGCCTCCTTGAGTCCCATGGGGGGAAAGGTAGGGTATAAATAAAGATATAATAATAGTATAGTGGTACCTCGGGTTACATACGCTTCAGGTTACAGACTCCACTAACCCAGAAATAGTGCTTCAGGTTAAGAACTTTGCTTCAGGATGAGAACAGAAATCGTGCTCTGGCAGCGCGGCAGCAGCGGGAGGCCCCATTATCTAAAGTGGTGCTTCAGGTTAAGAACAGGTTCAGGTTAAGTACAGACCTCCGGAATGAATTAAGTACTTAACCTGAGGTACCACTATATATGTTTAGTATAGTCAATACGTTAAGGAGTTTAACAATAAAGAGTAAGGTGTTTCGAAAACTGAAGTTTGGTAACAATATTTTTATTGTAAACATCAAATTAAACATATATTAATAATCTCTGTTAAAATGTGATATTAACAATGTGTCACTTATGTGAATTGTGTATTAGTTCATGCTTATCAAAATAATAAAAAAGTGTTGCTGATGCCCCCCCAAAATGGCGACTAGATACTGTTTTGGCGCCCACGACCCAAGTCCCAGGAGCCATTTGAATCAAGAACTTGTCAAAAAGTTTGATTGTTATTTTTACACTTGAATCAAGGCAGTGGGGTTCTCCTTCACTAAACCTACAGGAATAAGTACAATATCCACTATTATTGCTGTAAGCTTTACATACTGTTGTTAGCAAACAGTTGTGTTTCATGGCCACCTGACCTCAGTACTTGCAACGATGGTTTCTCTATGTATCCATATGTAATGTGTGTGTTCGTACATATATTTATGCTTATAGACACATTCCAGCTCAGTAAACCATGTCATGCAGTTTGATGAAACTGACTACAGTTCATTAGACTGCTTTAAGGTACCATAAGCGTTGCCTTTTTGCTTCTGCAAATTGGACCTTCTCATGTGGCCAGTCTCCTCCAAAATCAAAGAATCTTAACATTCTATTGCTTTAAACAGTTTATTTAGGCAACTGTTATGAAACATCCATGTGTTTGCCATTATCTTACTTATTTATTTTATTTATGAATTGCCTTTCATGAGGCACCCCAAAACAATTTACAATGTAACGTACATAAAACAGTAGCATATGCAAAAACAGCTAAAGCAATTGCATTTATAAAAGCAATTACATTTTAAAAACTATAAATATATAAACAGTTTGAAACAACAACAGCACATTGAAACAATTCCAATTCCAACAAGAGGAAAGCCAAATGCAACAAACTCAGTAGGTGTGGCTTTGTTCAGCACTACATCACCAAAGTAGTTAGATTTATTTACGCTGCGCTGATTTTTGAAAGCAGATATCAAGAGGGGAGGAAAAGTAACAGTCTTCCCTGGATCTCTTTTGGCTGCTATCACAAAGAAAACTGCAGGTTTTCTGACCCTCGTGAACCTGACTCACCTTGCTATAATTTTTGCTGTACACAAAGAGCTCTGTGGGACTGCGGCTGTTTATTTGAAAAAGAGCCATGGACCTCCCAGAATAAGCAACAATCTTTAAAAACTGCATTCCTGAGCATACTTAATCTGGAAGCAGGTCCAAAACTCTGTGGGATTCTCACTTATAAACATTCATCAGTAAGGCCAGTCCAAATCGGACAAGGAAGGGTGGAGGGTGGCGCAGAGAATTAACTGTGCTACTCTGTTAAGATAATAAAAAAAATCAGCAATGGTTTAGAATCGCCTTTGGTTTTTCCCAAGACTCATTGGCAAAGGTACTTCATCTTCCTACCATAATTGTCTTGGCGTGTGCATGTTTCACAGCATTACCTGGTTCTGTTAGCAGGCAGCATTAATGGGCTGTCACTTAGCAGACTTATCGATTGCCCATTTGTTCACCATTAAGTGGAAGGTGGAAGAGCTAGCCCTGGAGAGCCAATTGGTCTAGAGAGTCAATAGCACAGCTTGATAATTGGATATTTGTGGTGGTAACCGTAACATCCCTTTTGCCTCCAACTCATGGGATCCGGCTGTCAGCTCTAACCTAAACAAACTCAATGCCCCTTCAGGAGCAAACAGAAGCACAGATTTCTTGTATACCCATGTTGTTCCAGCTCCAAACATAAAAGGAGAGGCTGAAATGGCAACAAGAACTGAAGCACATGCCCGTTAGAAATCTAAGTTCACATCGCAAGCAGCTATTTCTATTTGCTGGATTAGTTTGTGAACAGAATGCAGGTAGCAGCCTTGGTCCAGTATACCTGAAGGAACGCCTCCACCCCCAGCGTTCAGCCCAGACATTGAGGTCCAGTTCCAAGGGCCTTCTGGCAGTTCCCTCACAGCGAGAAATGAAGTTACAGGGAACCAGGCAGAGGACCTTCTCAGTATTGGTGCCCTCCCTGTGGAATGCCCTCCCATCAGATGTCAAGGAGATAAATAACTATACAACTTTTAGAAGACACCTGAAGGCAGCCCTGTCTCAGAAAGTTTTTCATGTTTGACATTTTATTATGTTTTATATGTTTTGGAAGCGCCCCCCCCCCGAGTGGCTGGGTAATAATAATAATAATAATAATAATAATAATAATAATAATAATGTCATTTGAGAGGTTTTTAAGGGACTTAAGGAATAGTCAACATTGTGCTCTCTGGATGTTATTAGATTCCATCAGCCCCAGACAGCAGGGGGCTAATGGTCAGGGATGAGATTATTTGGAGTCTAATAACAACTGGAGGATTGTTGGCCACCACTGGACTGAATTAAAGATGGCAAGGGTTGTGAGATTTTAAGCCTTCTTGCTTGTGCAATCAGTCCCCTTGTAGCTTTAACACTGCCTCTGCAGCTCACATGTTAACAGAGCTGATGAAGGATGGAGGCAATTAAGAGTAGACATGGATCCAATAATCATTTAGGGATATTTCAAATGGCCTTGACCTCACTCAAGGGGAATCAGCAATTGCAGTTAGTAAACATTTTAATAAACAACTGTTAGGACTTGTACAACTTGCAATTCACCAAGATGAAAAGAAAAGCCTTCCATGAACGTATGGTGGCTCATCAGCCATTTGATTAAAAACTAGTTTTGCTGCCTGGTTGACGCTGATAATGTTTGGAATTGTGGCAAGTGTGTGTGTGTAGTGGAGGTGGGGTATAACTGTTTCCTTCCCCCTGCTGAAACCCTTTCTCTCAAAGTACTATCCGAGTTGGAATGAACTTCCCACACATCCTCAGATGTGCACGGGGGAACCTCAGAAAGAATTACCTTAGAACCACAGCAAGGGAGGAAAGGGTTAAGTTGCAAGCAGCTGCTGTGGTGCTGGTAATCAGTCCTCTCCAGTCCCCCAGGAAATGCCTGCACATTAAATGCAAAGAGGCACATGATTCCTAATTTGGCCCTGTGGCTACAAAACTGAAGGGAACAACATCGTCAAGCACCTAACCAGGTCTTTTGCTACATTCTATTGCTTTAAACAGTTTATTTAGGCAATTGTTATTAAGTTTCCAGAGGAGAACTATGTAGACCTTTTGTTACAGCAAACTAAAAAAAAAAAGTTTGTTGTAATATTCAGTGCTAACAGAGTTGCTGCATAAACATTTGGCTTGACTGGCTTGGGGGGTTGAGCATGGTACCATTCTGCTCCTTTGCCTTCAGTGACAGTCTGGCACACAGAAATTTAGCAGGAAAAGCTTTTTGCACAATTTATCTGCATTTCAGGAGCTGTTCCGGTTTCTGATTTGATCCCGGAATGTCCTGCTTTTCCTTAGGACATCCCTATTTTCATCGGGGAAATGTTGGAGGGTATGGAGGTATGCAACCCCCTCCGAGCCAAGGAGATGAGTAACTATACAATCTTTAGAAGACATCTGAAGGCAGCCCTGTATAGGGAAGTTTTGTAATGTTTCATTATGCTTTTACATATGCTGGACGCTGCCCAGAATGGCTGAGGCAACCCAGTCAGATGAGCGGGGAATAAATAATACAATTATTACTATTATTATTATTATTGAATAGGACGTCCCTATTTTCACCAGAGAAATGTTGCGAGGGTATGTAAATTGATTCACCAGAGTCAAAGCCAACAAAATGTGTTATTTCAATTTCAATCAAACAAAATAATACAAATTTTCTACATGCATGGGACCAGTAAGGAGGTTGAAGTGAACAAGCGGAGTCCTTCGGGCAAAGGACAAGTTGGCTACCCCATTTTATGTTGTGTTCCGGGAAATCAGCAATGGCGGATTCCACCCCCATCGTTTTGCTCTGAGGGCCTTCTAGTGGTTCCCTCCCTATGAGAAGTGAGGTTACAAGGAGCCAGGCAGAGGGCCTTTTCGGTAGTGGTACCTTCCTTGTGGAATGCCCCCCCCCCATTAGATGTCAAGGAAATAAACAACTGTCTGACTTTTAGAAGACATAAGAAGGCAGCCCTGTAAGGAAGTTTTTAATGATGGGTGTTTTGTGGTGCTTTTAATTCTGTTGGGAGCCACCCAGAGTGGCTGGGGAAACCCAGCCAGATGGGAGGGGTATGGCTAATAAATTGTTGTTTTGTTGTTGCTGTTATATCGAATCAAAGGGTGGTAATGGGGACATGGTTTGTCCATAGGCTGCACACTTTCATAGACGCAGGCTTAGAACCTAGTAATTGAGGTTTTGCAGTCCTTTCCCAGAGCTATGGTTTTTAGCACCACAGCTTGTCTTGTGTAGTGTGTTGCTTTTCTCACTTCTCTCTCATGGAGAAGAGTTTCCGCTTAGAGAATGAAGAGTTAGATCTGTGCAATCTTGTCACAAGAGTTTGCTGGCAGATTTTCACAGTTTAAGATAACACCAAGAGAGCTGCTGCTGCTAACATTTAAATTATCAGATTTTATATGATATTAGTTCCCACAAATATGTTGAACAATGTGAGCCTGGAGTCCACTAAGACAAGCCACCCTGAATACTCCTTCTTGAAATCTCAGCAAATACCGTGTTCCTAAATGTTGTGACAGGATTAACACAGCCACCGCCCATAGATACAGGAACTCTTCTCTGCATAACCTTTCCAGCATCTCTCAGCAAACTAATGCCACTTATATTTGACAATATAAGGGGCAGGGGTGCCAACTTGAATAGAATATGGGGAGGGCAGGTAAGCCTCACCACACATAATCGATCGCAAGATGCAACACAAACACATCATTTGAATGGTGATGCCTATCAACTTTGGGAGACCTTCTCCCTCCTCGGGGAAAAGCCCCCAAGCGCCACACACATGCTCTGTGGGCTCTTTAAAGGGAGCGCGGCTTTTGCGGGCTTTTGTGTGAGGTGGGGGAAGGGACAGAGGGAAAAGCCTGCAAGCGCCGCACACACTCTCCACACGGTTCGTGAAAGGGAGTGCTGAGCTTGACAGAAACAGCAACAGCACATAGCTCACAACACTTTGGACTGAGTGATTAGTAATATCAATTGAATATTGAATAAATATAGTCAGCTGGGTGTTGAAATGTAGGCGTTTCAGCAGTTCTGAGGGCCATTACAATGGTGGCTCGTGGCAGTGGTAAACTGGCATTTGAATCCTCAACAGATTTACTTGGAAATTGTGGGTCAAGCAAGTCATGGTGGCGGCTAATCTTTGTGTTCATAGATCTGCTCCCATCATGTAGAAAGAGAGGTGTTGGGTGTGGATATGCACCCAGAGTCTACCTCTTATGCAATCTGAGGGGCTTTTCTTCCCCACTGAGCTCATATACTATAGAAGCCTGCTTGGCTGGAAGTTTGGCTCTGTGATGAGATCAATTTGGGGTGGGGTGGGGTGGGGAGGTTTCTGCAGGCCTCACCCATGCACCCTTTTTGCTGTTAAAAAACCTGACTCCTCTCCCCCCCCCTTTGCCTCTAGTGTCTTGGCGTTGTCACATTAAACTAATTCGAAGCTGGCTGAAAAATGGCATGCTGCAAATCTAAATTAAATTCTTTCCTTGATGAATGTGTGACAAGAAATTGAATCTTGCAGCCTGATTTGCAATTTTATTGTGCTTAAATCTATAAGAGGCGAGAGGGGGAGATTATTGTCAGCAAAACAAATTAGGGTCTTACAAAAACGTAAATAATGCAAGCTGCTATTTCTTGACAACACAGATTTGTGTGTTGTAATGCTAACTAACCTCCCCCTTGAGTACTCTTCCCCACCCCCCCGCACTATATGGGTCTCTGTGTGGTAGGGCTTTCCATCTCTCCTGTGTCTGTGGGCAAGGCCATCTCTGGAGGTCAGCCTCATTAGGCAATTGTCAAGTTCTACTATCAGTTCTTGTGTTTGCTGCTCTTTGCTGTGGCTGCTGCTGCTACTACCTGTTATCTGCCCTTTCCAGGTGAGTAAGCAAGTAGAAGAGCAAGGGATGCTCCTGATTGGCATGAGTGAGAGAAAGAGGCATGGGCATGAACCAAGAGGCCTACTGAGAGCATCTTGACCAAGGACTCACACAGCCATAGAACCAGCAATGCCATGGGCTCCCCAGAGCTTCAGACCCTAGCCAGCAAATAGTTTACCAGAAGCTAGAGCTGCCACTTCCCTGTGCCTCTGAGCCTGCCACTGCAGAGTCAGGCAGTGGCCTTTAAGGGTCCGGATTTGGTCCAGGAGCCACTAGGTGCTGATCCCTGGCATGAGATCAGACCCCCCAAGTGCCCCTATTTTCCAGGTACAGTCCTGGATTTGCAAAAACCATCCCGCTTTCCAATTTGATCCTGGAATGGCCTGTTTTCCTTGGGACGTCCCTATTTTCATCGGAGAAATGTTGGAGGGCATGGAGTTGTCCGACCCCTGAGCCAAGGAGATAAGTAACTATGCAACCTTTAGAAGACATCTGAAGGCAGCCCTGTATAGGCAAGTTTTTAAATGCTTAATGTTTTATTATGTTTTTATATATGTTGGAAACTGCCCAGAGTGGCTGGGGCAACACAATCAGATACATGGGATATAAATAGCAACTTGTTGTTGTTGTTGTTGTTGTTGTTGTTATTATATGCTGCTGTTGTTTAGTCGTGTCCGACTCTTCGTGACCCCATGGACCAGAGCACGCCAGGCACTCCTGTCTTCCACTGCCTCCCGCAGTTTGGTCAAACTCATGGCATCCCTATTTTCATTGGAGAAATGTTGGAGGGTATGTGAGATGACTCTGTCTCCAGGGAAATCCAATAACTATCAGGGTGCCAAATGGTGAGAAATGCACACAAAGAGCAACACAGCCTTTTTAAAAAATCTGCTGCAAGAGTATGGTAGTTATAATAAGTGCCATGCTGTTAATCATTGACTTTTGTGCTACTCCTTGCCAATTTTTGTCTGGCATAAGCAGCTGCTTGTATCAGGACTAGTCTACATGTTACTCTTGAGACACTGCAGACAAGATGAAGAAAGGTCCCAAAGAAGCCTAGAGAGCCCTTGTACTGTACTCTGGCACCAGTCCCCCACACCTCTGCACTCCAGTCATCTATTGAAACTTTAGGCACCCAAGAGTAACAGCAACAGTGGGCGAGAGCTACTATCCAGAGATCCCCTGTGTAGGATTCCCAGCTGCACCTAAGACCTTCTGCATGCCAAGCACATGGTTTATCTGCCCCTGAGCAGTAGGAGGATGTGCAGATATTGGTAGGTGATAATGTTTCTCTCCATGCTGTGATAAGCAGCTCCTGATTTATGCAGCACAGGCCACTCTGGTATCTGGTCAGCTTGCTTAATGAGAAGCAGCTACAGGAGCTGTTGCCCCCGAAGCTGCTTTTGTGCTCTGTGACAGTTTTTGAGCACTTCCTTCCTTTCCCCTGCATTTTGTGGAGCTGGCTGACATTTTGTTATCAAAATAGCATGTTGAATTCTGAGGCTCTGCATGCACCGAGACGGCCTTAAGTTAAGCGCTTTGTGGCTGATGTGGGTCCTACACATTTATGCAAGCCACGGCGATGTGCATTATAGGCCCCTAATAGGAAATCGCTTCTGAGTAGTAATTAAATGCTCACGTAATTCTTGGCTTGATAGGCTCCAGGAAAGAGATTAACTCTGTTTGTGTCCAGGGGGGTCTGGTGGTGATTCAGAGCTGCAACCCATTAAGAAAATGAGTTAATGCAAAGTTTCTAACTCTTTCCAATCATGTAATTAAATACTATTGCTCCCTAGCACTTGGAAAACAGGCTTATTTTTGGAAATAGAAGGGCGGCAGAGAAGTGGCATTCAGGGCACTGTGCACTGTAGGCTTTTTCAGGATGTAGGTTTATAAAGGAAGGAATATGCAGTTCTGTTGCATTTGCCCAGTACAGTGGTACCTCGGGTTAAGTACTTAATTCGTTCCGGAAATCCATTCTTAACCTGAAGCTGTTCTTAACCTGAAGCACCACTTTAGCTAATGGGGCCTCCCGCTGCTGCCACACCACTAGAGCACAATTTCTGTTCTCATCCTGAAGCAAAGTTCTTAACCTGAAGCACTATTTCTGGGTTAGCGGAGTCTGTAACCTGAAGTGTATATAACCTGAGGTACCACTGTACTTAAGCCACAATGCATACATTTCCCAGAAAATGCATTTCTTTCCCCAGTGAGTTTGTTGCCTTCTAAGGTTTGCTTCATTTGGGACTGTATTGGGTGAGGAGGGGAAGTTTAATTTTCTCCTCCCCAGTTGCAATACTGATGAAAATCAAAAATTGCTCCACACTGCAATTAATGAAAGCAAAAAACAACAACACCCCTCACGTTTGGCACCAGTTAAGTAATTTACATGCTAAAATGACTTCTGGCCCATTGAAAGCCTGTTAGTTTTCACACTCCTGGGAAATTCTCAGTGGAAAAGCCTACTCAGGGGCAAGACAAGCAAAGATGATGAAGCCAGTCAGATAAATTATACTTTAATTATCTGTCCTCCTTGCCCTTCCTTGATCATAAAGGGATTTTGTTTGTTTGCAGTCTGGATCGTTCTCCAGAAGATTTTGTTGCATCTTACACATTGCTGACTCCTCATATCTGCTTCTGGCATGCTGTGGTCTCCTTGAATCTAGTAACTACTAGATGATGTGAGCTAACCTGTCAAAGACTCAATAGTCTGTGTGCAAAACAGGGAAAGCCAATCTGGTGCCATCCTGTTTTGGACTACAACTCCCATGAGTGCCAGCAAACATGGCTAATGGGCAGTAGTGTTTGGAGTTGTAGTACACAATATCTGGGGAACACTATGTTGGCTGCCCCGGTGTAAAATAATCCACAGTGGATCCTACCAGGCCGGATGGGGAGTCAGAACAAACGGAGATGGGTTTCTGCCCAGATTATTCTAAGCATTAACAGAGTGGCAGTCAGTTGTTCAAGTATTATCTGGGATAGCTCAGTCTGTAGAGCGTGAGGCGCTCAATCTCAGGGTCATAGGTTTGAGACCTATGTTGGGCAAAAGATTCCTGCTTTGGATTAAATTACTATCGTGGGTCATTTAATGAGCACTGCATTTATAAGGACTTCTGCGCCGATCAGCTATCGCTTTTTATCTACACAATATGGTGTAAATAGGGTCCCAGTATTGGTGGTTGGAGAATTTCCTGCCTCCTCCATTTTTTTGGGGGGGGGTGGACTTTAGCAAACTGCCTCACCACCTGATCACTCAACAAGAAAGGCAGCTTGCTCTGTGGCACCCTATTAATCTCACTTGCTCTCAGAGCACCTTCTCCAAGACTTAAAAGCATTCCTCACACCGCAGATGGATCCTTGTTTGGGGCATGGGTTAACTCAGCATGGTATGTTCTGCCGTTAAAACTATACAGAGCCTCAAAATCGTAGCAGTTCAGGATCAACAAGCTGCCATGGGAAATTCGGCTGTAAATAATTAACAAGAATAAAAGGGTACGGATTGACAGAATGGACTGAGCAGGACAGAGGGCACACTCTCTGGGTATCAGGAGATCACTGGCGTCAGAAAAAGGGCTGGAATCTTGTCGTTTAAGGATGCAAGTGCCCCCCAGGTAAGACCCTCTCTTTCTAGGTTTAGATTTCCACTTCCGCACCTACTCTCCTTTCTTATCATGTTTTAAAAGAACAATAGTGGCCTGAGTGGTCACATCAGAGGGAACACGTTTGTGTTAAGCATTTAGTACAGATGGCGCTGTGGGTTAAAGCCTCAGCGCCTAGGACTTGCCGATCGAAAGGTCGGCGGTTCGAATCCCTGCGGCGGGGTGCGCTCCCGCTGCTCGGTCCCAGCGCCTGCCAACCTAGCAGTTCGAAAGCACCTCCGGGTGCAAGTAGATAAATAGGGACCGCTTACCAGCGGGAAGGTAAACGGCGTTTCCGTGTGCGGCTCTGGCTCGCCAGAGCAGCGATGTCACACTGGCCATGTGACCCGGAAGTGTCTCCGGACAGCGCTGGCCCCTGGCCTCTTAAGTGAGATGGGCGCACAACCCCAGAGTCTGTCAAGACTGGCCCGTACGGGCAGGGGTACCTTTACCTTTACCTTTACAGGTGAATTGCATTGGGATCCTCTCAGGGTAGCTGCGGCTACCTGTGGATTTGTGAAAGCAAGAGAAAATGGTGTGGCATCCTAAAAGACAAAGGTCTTTTCAGATGAAACCCTTCATTATACACCATTAGGCTCCTGGCAAAAATGTTCCTCTTTAACCAGGCCTTGGGCTGATTGACATCCAGTGACCTTTTAAAATGTGTTGTGGAAGGGGGAATTATTGCGTTGTTCTTGTTCTTATTATGTATTTTGAGTTTTTATATTGTGATTTTATGCTGTGAACTATGGGACTGCCCTGTGACCTGCTGGTAAAGAACAGTATGCAAATGAAGAAGGAGAAGGAGAAGGAGAAGGAGAAGGAGAAGGAGAAGGAGAAGGAGAAGGAGAAGGAGAAGAATAGGGTAACAGTGTTCTGGTTGTTAGCACTTTCCTTGCACTAGCCAAATTAAGCGAAATTGCCGTGCTAACAAACAACAGAAAACTGGAATGGAGAAGTCTAGCATTACAGTGGTACCTCGGGTTACATACGCTTCGGGTTACAGACGCTTCAGGTTACAGACTCCGCTTACCCAGAAATAGTACCTCAGGTTAAGAACTTTGCTTTAGGATGAGAACAGAAATCGTGTGATGTGGTGTGGCAGCAGCGGGAGGCCCCATTAGCTAAAGTGGTACCTCAGGTTAAGAACAGTTTCAGGTTAAGAACAGACCACCAGAACGAATTAAGTTCTTGACCCGAGGTACCACTGTACTGTGGTGTGGGATAGTTCTCCCTGCCGCCTTTTATGTACACTTGAGAACTGTTCAGGGTTCTCAACTTCCAAAAGGGGACAAAATTATATTAAACAAAAAACAAGAACCAGGGGCTCCAACTTTTACAAGAAGGCAAAGATACTTGGCAGTTCTGTCATGGGCAATATCCAGTAAGTGCCCGTGTCACTATTGCAAGGAAAAACGTTCGTGAAAACGGTGCTTTCTGGGTCCAACAGTTCCCTCTAATCTACCAGCAACTTCATTCGGTGATCTGAGTTGGTGGTAAACAGCTTTTCTCCCTCAGCAAGAATGCTTTGCTGGGTTTGCTTCAGTCCGGTGAAGGTGCTGCAACAATTTCAGTTAAATCATGCAGAAAGGCCCTAATAGGTTAATTGCGATATGGGGATTTGAACATAATGGCTAATGTCCTTGAAGGGGTGTGTGTGACCTACAAGGCCTTATACTGCATCAAACCAGTTGGCCCCATAAAGAGTGTCAACTCACTCCCCCCTTTTTTTTACTGCTATAAACAAAGGCACAATTCATATATTCAGTCATATAACCCGCTTCCCCATGCTTTGGTCCCACATTGCTTCCATAGCAGTTGATGATGTGAGGCTGTGCAGAACATGGTACTTTTTTCCCCAAACCATCAACAATGGCTGTATTGGAAAGGACGCATTGCCGGGGGAACAACATGAGCAGTGTGTGGCCACGGGATAAAATCTGTACAAGGTACTGAGGTGATGTGAGGGTAAACTGTGAGGAAGTGGTTTTCCAGTGGCTACCATCCAGCTGGTTTTAAATGAATCAGGCCTAGTCAGGGGGTTGGACTCGATGGCCCTTGTGGTCTCTTCCAACTCTATGATTCTATGATTCTAGTCTGGTAATTGTTTCGGATTTTGTCCCCACTGAGCTGTTCTTCTACAGAGCACCACAGACGGAGATAAGGGGAAACACTTGCTCGGGAACAGGGCCAGAAAGCCTAGGTCAAGGGCAGATTTGGAGGAGCCGACCCAGAGTCCTTTCACGAGTAGGTTTCGACACACTCTTTGCTTGTCACCCTTTCAGCTGTTGACAACATGCCTCTGTCAGAAAACAAGGTGTTCCAATGGCCTCTCTGTCTCCCTGTGTGTGCCAGAGAATGAGCAAAGGATACAGTTCGGCAGCAGTTTATCCAAAGCACTAATAGTGTTGATAAAAGGAAACGTTTTCTGCTTCCACTTGGTAAGTGAATTTCTTTTCGGTTTGCTCAGGGAACAATGTTTGCTTTTGCCCGAGGCATCAGGGATGCTTGCCTAGCTCGGCGCTCGCTGTGAGGGAAACTGAAAATACACATTGCAACAGACGGTCTTAAGAGCCTGAATGCTTATTGGGCCAGGCACATGAATAAAAGCGGTATCTAGTATAAAGCTGAACCTCAGGCGTTCCTTATGTCTGGAAGACCTGGCCGTGTATGCCAAGTTGCATCCAGTTATAATATAAGAAGCAGAACGCAGCAGTTTTTTCCTGTGAGAATATACTGGAAAGTTCAGGCACGTACAAGAAGTCTGGCTCTTTGCACATGCTCTCAGAAACTAAATGTGGATGCTTATAGGTTAAGTTGTGATTCTGATCTGCATTTGGAATTGTGGAGAAAGAAACAGGGCTCTCTGGGATTTTTCCATTTTGCCACAAGGCTACTGCTGCCTTGGTCATGAGGTGGTGAAGGCATAACAGACATTAAGGTTCAGTGGTGTGTGGCGAGTGGATGAGGGTGACTAGGCTTGTTCCTGATAAATTAGAGTATTAAAACATTAAAGCCTCCTTCCCAAAGCCCGGAAAGCTTCTGCCCAGCTCAGGAAGCGGGAATGCAATGCTCAAATGCAGGACGTCACAATGTAAGCACCCGCCGATTCCCCTCTTGAGCTGGTGCCTCTGGCCTTAACTGTTCCCCTATGAAAAAAATTTGCTGCCATTGTTAAAATCTTAAGAGAATTTTCCTGTGAATGTATTCTCTTTGCTTTGTAACAGACACATTTCCACATCAGCTTGGTCCACAGTTCTAGATATATTTTTAAAAGAAAAGGCAACAATAAATAGTGACCAGGGGTGGAGGGAAAAAGTGAAATAACAGATGATGAGCCATTCATCCCCAGCTTGGAATTGTAATACTCTTACATAATCCCATCAAATGCAGGCTCATATATCTATCTTATTCTAGATGTGAAGGAACAGGCAAAGCACAGAAGTGTTTCCACCACATGATAAATAAAGTTACTTGTCATGTTCCCAGAACTCTTCTTCTTCATCATTCCACAGCTTATAAATAGGCAGTAGCAATAGATAGCAATAGATGTATGATTTATGGCGGGGGAGCTTTGGTTCAGTTCTTACCACACTCACCTCGGCTGCACACCTAGACAGACTTTTCCGGATGTATCACTCACTGGAACAGCAACCGTGAGTGTAAAATGTGCAAAAAGATGTGGCTTGCCAGTTAGCCTGTGTATCCCCGTTCTGCTTGAACAAATCATACACTTTTAAAAGTACGACTCAAGCGAGATTGGGGCACTTATATACGACTGATGAAATTTACATGGTAAGATGTATATTAAGGCTTCTGTTAGTTCCACAGTATGTAAGTATTTCTATCCCGCCTTTTCTCTAAGGAGCTCAAGTATTATACCTGCTTCTCCTCACCCCCCCACCCCCGCCATTTAAAGGTAAAGTTAAAGGGACCCCTGACCATTAGGTCCAGTCGTGGCCGACACTGGGGTTGTGGCGCTCATCTTGCTTTATTGGCCAAGGGAGCCGGTGTACAGCTTCCGGGTCATGTGGCCAGCATGACTAAGCCACTTCTGGCGAACCAGAGCAGCACACGGAAACGCCGTTTACCTTCCCGCCGGAGCGGTACCTATTTATCTACTTGCGCTTTGACGTGCTTTCGAACTGCTAGGTTGGCAGGGGCAGGGACCGAGCAACGAGAGCTCACCCCGTCGTGGGGATTCGAACCGCTGACCTTCTGATCAGCAAGTCCTAGGCTCTGTGGTTTAACCCACAGCGCCACCCGCGTCCCTATAAGGAGCTCAAGTATTGCACCTGCTTCTCCTCCCCCACCCCCACTATTTAATCTCCACCAAAACCCTGTGAAGTATTTTATGCTGCAAAAACAGGTGACTGGCCATAGGTCATGGCTGAATGGGGATTTGAACCCTGGTCTCCCAGGTCCTACTCTGAGACACTACCCGTTATGCCACGCTGGTGTAGTGGGTACTCTCCCCAGGCTTCGCACTTGAGTGTTTTTGCCCATCCGCCATATGTCCTTGATCTCCGATAATGCCTCTTGCTTGTCTGGTTGGAGATAGAGAAGGATGTGTGAATGTGTGTAGAAAATGGCGCACTTTCCAAAGGTACGATTTACTTTATGTTCAGTTTTGGATAGTTACAGAAAATGGTTACTGTTGCGTTCTAGTGGAGTTCTATATAAGCAGGCTGGCTGAACCCTTCAGTTCAGTTCTGTTCTGGCCTGTGAATAAACAAGAGCTGATTGAAGAATCGCTGTGTCATCTGATATGTTCACCCACAACTTAACACAAATCTTCTAAGTTTTACCATCCATTTTAGAGAAGGACTTCTGCCAAAGTTGGTTGATATTTATTTATTTCATAAAATTTACACACTATGTGATTGTAAAAAAATCTAACCCCAAAACCAAAAACCCTCAAATTGGTTTACAGAAACCATATGACCCGTCATACATACAACTGTTGCTATTGCAATTCACTTGCACTTGACAGATCTGTGTTTATTATTAGCATGCTTCCGAGCTTAAAAAAGAAAACTGATGCATTTATCAAGGCTTAGTTTCAAATTTTAAAAGAGAGGCACAATTTCTAGTCTTCATGTTTGTAAAAGAAGAAGAAGAAGAAGAAATCAATAAACCTTTAACACCCATATTGGGGCTTAATGTGGAAGGAGCAAGAGCAGGTCCCTTTTACCAACTCCTTTCTCTGTGGGCACTGCCTCTGACAGCCACCTAAGGGATGTGTGTGGTACTGTACTCTAAACCACTGAGCCTCTTGGGCTTGGTGATCAGGTCGGTAGTTCGAATCCCCACGATGGGTGAGCTCCCATTGCTCTGTCCCAGCTCCTGCCAACCTAGCAGTTCAAAAGCACACCAGTGCAAGTAGATAAATAGGTACCACTGTGGCAGGAAAGGAAACAGTGTTTCGGTGCGCTCTGGTTTCCATCATAGCGTTCCATTGTGCCAGAAGCGGTTTAACCATGACCTGGAAAGCTGTCTGTGGACAAATGCCGGCCCCCTCGTCCTGCTTGGAATATAGCTGTTGAGCAGCAAATGTAACTTACTTCATGGAAAAAACCCACAAATTATTAGTAGGAAAAGAATTTTAATGTATGCACATTAAAATTATTTGCATTGAAGGGGATAGTTTTAAACACACACACACACACATCCATATTTTTTACTTGCCATTATATTGTGATCTTTATATTTCTGCTACTTTGGTGGGCTAAAATGTGCATATACCGTATATCTCAGCTTCTAAGCCTCATGATTCCTCCTGTTCATGACATTTAATCCAGTGTCTTCTAGTGGCCTTCGTGAGGCCTAGACTCCATTTCAAATGAAGTCTGTGTGACAAAGGTGTTGATGAGTAATTATAAACCTTTGCATTTTAACTGGAGATTGGCCTTGGCTTTTCCACAGAGGCGTTGTTTGCATCCAAGGAGAACGTTTTAAAATCTGTAACATCCACCTCTGCAAATCCAGTGAGGTACATGTATCCCATTCACTAGGACACTCGTGGCAATACCATCTGCTCTTCTGTCGTGCTGATACCATGGGCTTTCTTTTTATTGAAAAAAATGAAGCTTATTTGGATATTTATTTCTCATCTGTTTCTTTGGGAAAGGTCATTTCCCTGCCTTATGGGTTATTTATTATGCTAGTGATTATTCCCTGAGCTCCTGAAATCCTGCTCTCTTAATATCCTATGGATGTGTAGGATGCAAATTGAACCTTATCCTTTTCTCCTGGGTATCAATACGCAGCCTTTCATCTTAATTCCCTTAATTCCCAGCATGATTTTGCCTCCTTGATAGGTGGTGAGGGAGGTGGAAAAGGAAAGCTAGAACTGAACTGCCACCTGAAATCTCACGGGAATCCAGTGAAGAGTCTACCTTTCTAACCTAAACCACCCCTCCTGTCTGAACTGCTGCTTGTTAACGGACTCTTGCTTGATGGACAGGGTGTGTAGGCAGTGTTAACTCTTGACACAGTTATCTCATGCAGCGAAAGCATTGCATCCGGTTCTGCTTCTTCTGTCTTCCTTGCAAGAGTCGAAGGCTGCTTCTCCAAGAATATTACCTCGGGTTAAGAACTTTGCTTCAGGATGAGAACAGAAATCGTGCAGCGGTGGCGCGGCGGCAGCAGCCAGAGGCCCCATTAGCTAAAGTGGTGCTTCAGGTTAAGAACAGTTTCAGGTTAAGAACAAACCTCCAGAATGAATTAAGTACTTAACCCAAGGTACCACCTTTCCATTTTGCTGTACACAAGGCAGTTTACAGCAACAAAATACACAACAAAGAATGCACACCTTATAATAAATAATCTGATCCAATAAGAAAACGTAACTTTAAAATGGAACGTGTTATCAAAAAAAGGAATATTCAATAATCTACTAGAATATAATAGCACGCAATAAAATTAACTCTCAAAACACCAGCAAACATTAAACAGAAATTCACTCTTAACAATTACAATGAATAATTTCCAAACTATGATCTGATAAAAGTAACTGCAAGACGCAGTGCATAAAATACCACCACACAAAACCATGTAAAAAGATCAAACTGAGAAACAAAGACACACAAATTATAAAAGTTTTTTTAAAAACAAACAAAACAAAAAGCAACAAAACCCTAAACTCCTATTTTCCCTTCCTAGCTGCTTCTCCTTCTTCTTAAAGTCATGGCCTGGGAGAAGCCAATTGCTCAGCTGGGCTTTATTGAGGGAAGTCAGGCTCTTTCCCCCTTCTTTGCACTTCCTCACTGAGTAAGCTGACTTCTGCTGAATTATTTTAGAGCAGTGTTTCCCAAATTTGGGTTTCCAGCCATTTTTGGACTACAACTCCGATCATCCCTAGCTAACAGAACCAGTGGTCAGGGATGATAGAAACTGTAGTCCAAAAACAGCTGGAGATCAAAGTTTGGGACACACTGTGTTAGAGTCTTTCTATCTAGCCTGCTGCTCTGGGGACTTACCTGCCAGTTAATGCCTGTGTTGTTCATTGTATGTACAGTGGTACCTTGGGTTACATACGCTTCAGGTTACAGACTCTGCTAACCCAGAAATATTACCTTGGGTTAAGAACTTTGCTTCAGGATGAGAACAGAAATCATGCAGCGGTGGCGCGGCGGCAGCAGGAGGCCCCATTAGCTAAAGTAGTGCTTCAGGTTAAGAAGCGCTCTACGTGGGGCTACCTTTGAAGGTGACCCGGAAACTACAACTAATCCAGAATGCGGCAGCTAGACTGGTGACTGGGAGCAGCCGCCGAGACCATATAACACCGGTCTTGAAAGACCTACATTGGCTCCCAGTACGTTTCTGAGCACAATTCAAAGTGTTGGTGCTGACCTTTAAAGCCCTAAACGGCCTCGGTCCAGTATATCTGAAGGAGCGTCTCCTCCCCCATCGTTCTGCCTGGACACTGAGGTCCAGCTCCGAGGGCCTTCTGGCGATTCCCTCACTGCGAGAGGCCAAGTTACAGGGAACCAGGCAGAGGACCTTCTTGGTAGTGGCGCCCGCCCTGTGGAACGCCCTCCCATCAGATGTCAAAGCGATAAACAACTACCTGACATTCAGAGGACATCTGAAGGCAGCCCTGTTCAGGGAAGTTTTTAATACGTGACATTTCAGTGTATTTTTCATCTTTGTTGGAAGCCGCCCAGAGTGGCTGGGGAAACCCAGCCAGATGGGCGGGGTACAAATAATAAATTATTATTATTATTATTATTATTATTATTATTATTATTATTATTATTACAGTTTCAGGTTAAGAACAGACCTCCAGAATGAATTAAGTTCTTAACCCGAGGTAGCACTGTATATTGGCTCTGGACACCAATATTAGCAAAGGTTGCAATCCTGTTATACACTTACCCGGTGATGTCTCATTTATCTCAAGGGGACTTGCTTCTGATTAGACGAGCATTTGATTGCACTGTAAAACCACTGATACGAAGTCCTTTCCTAATCTACAGCCTGGTTTTATGCCTGTCTACTTGGAAATCCATCAATCTGAGGTCAGGATGACTTGCTACCACCAGGTAAATATGCAGAGGACTGCAGTCTTAGTTACTACTTTGCGATAGTTAAGGCTGTGGATGGATTTTTATAGTGTGAATTAAATTTTAAAGCCTTAGCCTCAATTAAGGTGTGTTTCTGTACATTTCATGGTGACAAGGACTTGTTTCGCAAGGACGGACCCTCAAATCACCATTCCGATGGGGTGCAGCAGGACTTGGAAGTGCCCCAAATTCGTAATGTGTATATGCTACAAATATAATGTGCTTTTAAAAAACACGGTTTAAAACTTCTGTTAAATACCTATACCTGGTAGGAGCTGTGGAAATCCCTCTGAGGTTCCCTGCAATGTGTGCCTATATTTGGGTCCCAATTTGGCCTGCAATTACTTTTTCCCCAAGCGATGCCCACTTGCCCCACACCAGATGGCTGCCATTTGCGACATCAGTTATGGGTCTGGTAGAAGCACTGCTCAGCTAATCCTTGCACCAAGCACAAGTCTAGGTTTGTCTCCGTCTTTCTCCCTGCTGAGTTCTACAAGGGTGACACTGAGGCTAAGGAGGAGGGGGAAGCTGGCATTCAGGGACACAGGTAGTGCTGTGGTCTAAACCGCTGAGGCTCTTGGGGTTGCCGATTAGAAGGTCGGCAGTTTGAATCCGCACGACAGGGTGAGCTCCCGTTGCTCTGTCCCAGCTCCTGCCAACCTAGCAGTATGAAAGCACATCAGTGCAAGTAGATAAATAGGTACCACTGCGGCGAGAAGGTAAAGGCGTTTCTGTGCGCTCTGGCACTCATCATGGTCCTCCATGTGCCAGTAGTGGTTTAGTCACACTGGCCACATGACCTGGAAAGCTGTCTGTGGACAAACACTTGCTCCCTCAGCCTGAAAAGTGAGATGAGCGCCCATAGTCAAGTTTGACTGGACTTAACCGTCCAGGGGTCCTTTACCTTTTTACCTACCCCTAGACTGGATGTATTGTGAGAAAAATGGGAGCTGTCTGAGAGCAGACAGATTGGTGGGGCTGTGCAATGTGCCCCATTTGTTCTAATAAACCAGCCTGCCCTGGTGTAGTGCAGAGGGTCAGCCAGCCAGCCATACCTCCTTCTAGGGTATTCATGGAGGATATCCACCCCAAACAAACAGCATTCCATGAGCATGCTCAATCTTCATTGGCTTCTCTTGAAGTTTCCACCTTCCAGAGGTTTGTGTCTGCTAAATATTGATTCTACTTTTGGGGGTTTATCCCAAGCCTGCCGATACCTCCCTCATATATATGTATGGCACCACTTTGGCCTCGTAAGGATTTGCACTTGGATAATGAGTTCGCTGGTTTAATGCTGCTGTGCTTTGTATTTTATTTATAATTAATTTCCAATCTGCTGGTTTAATGCTGCTGCGCTTTATTATATAATTAATTTTTATCGCTTCTCGTTTTTTTATTTGCTATTTTCAACGTGCTTTCATTTTATTCCATTTTTCCTGTCAGTCACTTTGGAAACATGCTCAAAAGGGGGGTCTCGGTCACAAAGCCAAGTGTACCATTTCTGAGGTTTAGCAATTGCTGTGTTTAGCAATGAAGCTGTAGTCTTTGGCAGAGAGAAAGAAGGCAAATATGTCGCAAAAGGCCAGATCAACAGGGCCAGACAAACACAGAGCAACATAAAAGGGACCCTGACTCCTTGGCAAGGAGGCCACCTAGAGAGCAACTCCTCCGGTCCAATAAATATTTATTGCTTGTAGCCATAGGCATTTGCAAATTAGAGAAGATTAGATGTGAGCTGGAGCAGGTTTTATAGGGCTCCCAGTCAATTGATGTCGGGGGCAAACAGGTTGCTGAAAATCAAGAGAATAGCTGCCTGAGGCTTTTGCCTTTAGACCTGAAGGATTCACCAAGGGCTCCGGCAGCAAACTTGCGTAGGTACTGAAAGAAAGTTCTGCCCAACTCTGTACCTCTGTCTCCCATTCCAAAACGGCTGGTACAGTTGGAACTGATGCAATATGAACATGCTTGTATTAAACATGTGTTGGAGGGAGCTGCAGCTGCCAACATGATAAATGTGCTTTAAAGTCTAGGTTCAGCACGATCCTGCTGACAGGAACACAGTTCGATGCCTATACATAATCATCCCACTTCTGCCCCCCCCCCAACAGTCACAACCAGACACACTCTGCTCAACTCACTGATCAATTATTAGGGCTGCCACCTTATTTCTGTGGTGTTTTGCCACAGCTGCGGGACAGGCAAGCCAAATATCTCTCCATTTCTATCTGTTTAATGGTTGCAATTTTGAAATCCACAGGCGTCTTGCTGAAAAACTACTGTGCCAACCTTAACAGTTGTCCTTAACCATCTCCTTGCTGTGCCCACATTCCCCGCCCCCATTGATCTATTGATCTCTACGCCAACTTCTGCGATACTGTTGGTGAAGAGACTTTATAATGCCTGCCACTTTTCTGGTATTGCCCTTGTGCAAAAGCAAAATGGCCAACCCAGTTTCCTGGCTTGGCTTCTTGTTTAGAGCAAAATATTTACCCTGCACAGGTAGTCTCTATAGCTCAGTTGGCAGAGCATGGGACTTTTAATCTGAGGGTCGTGGACTTGAGCCCCACATTGGGCAAAAAATTAATTACTGTAATGCATTGCAAGATTTCCTGCATTGGAGGGGGCTTGAACTTCATGGTCCCTTCCAAGTCTATAATCCTAAGATTAAGGTAATAAAGCAACTCTGGTTGCTCATTGTTTCCTCTGCCTTTTCAGCTGATAAATGCTGCGATTAACATCTTTGACAGGAGAAAACATTTTAAGGGGAATTCTGGGAGTGTGGGCTAATCCACCAAGCTGACTGCAGAGGGTTCAAGATACAAGAGAGGAAGTCTCTAGAACCTAGAATGGGTTCTAGGTCAGGAATCCACTTGGCAGCCTGCCTCTTCAGAGAAAACTGTTTTCCCTAAAGGGAAACTGGTTGTGGTCTGCGACTTGAAGCCATAGCTTTGTACATCGCATAAAGAATCCTGGGGACCATGGTTTGTTAAGGCTGCTGGGAACTGTAGCGCTGTGATGGGTAAGCTTACCATTCCATTGATGTGAGGGTAAATTGCAGCTCCCGGGATTCTCGGGGAGGAAACCATGTGCTTGAAATGTATGGTGCGCATGCTGGGAAAGTCTTATTTCCCACCTTCCTGGGATATGGAAGGAGATCAAGGCAGTCTTCTAAGGATACCATTTAAAGTGTGGTTCTCTCTTCCTCCTACAAAGCTGAGTTGTTGCCTTTGCCTTTCAGTCGGTCAGCTAGTCTTGCTAGAGGACCACCTTACTGGAAACCACTCGCACCTCCATGACTGCCACGGCCGTTACAGCAGCAGTCTCCATATAAGACAACTACCAATTCCTCTTTCACTCTTGTTTTGGGAGTGGTGGTGGAGACCATAGGAGCCAACTCCTGCAGGCTGAGGTCCCTTTGACCTCCCGCCAATAAAATATGGGGGCTCCCCCAAAGTGATGGGCATTGCCATTCAAATGGTGTGTGCGCACAGTATCATGTGATCGATTATGCCAGGTGGGGCTTGCCTGCCCCCGCCCCAGTATTTTATTCAAGTTGGCACCCCTGGTGAAGATGGGTGGCCCACTGCATTGTTTCTCAACCGGTAGCTATTTTGTTTGTAAATAGGACATGCTGCATTTATAATTTTTATAATCATATATAATTTCACCTGTAGTCCTCTTGGAATATCGGGGGGAGGGCAGGGGACCATATGGCCCCCTGGTTGAGAAACACTGCTCGACTGGAAGGAAGTTGACCGAGCCCCGCGGGTGGAGTGGCGATACCCCTAGTTCCTGAGCACGCCCTTCCTCCGAGTCTCTTCTTCCCTAGGGAGACTCCTGGATCAGGGCCGTGTGAACGCGTTTTGAAAACCACACGCTGCATCTACAAACCAAAGCGCACTCCCTTTACTGATTATTGCAGGAAATGGCAACGGGGGTCTCAGTCGCTGCCAGTGTATGTCTTTTTAGGAAGGGGTTGGGAAGCATCTTAGGAGCTGAAATCCTGCCCCTCGTTTACGGGGAGCTTCACCTCCCCGCCCACTACCCATCTCCAACGAAAGCCTGACGCCTCCTCGCCTCCGGCAAAGCCCCCAAAGGTGGACTCCGGCTCTCCACCGTTGCGCGTCGGAGGTGGCGCGCCTTTGCGCCGAGCGGGGCCCATTGATTGCCCGGGCTTGGGGGGAGTGGCCGCGGGTGGGCGACGACGAGAGCGCCTCCCCGGCTCGGCTGGCCACTTGGCACGTCGGAGGTGCAGCCGGCAGCCTTCCTGCGCCGCGTGAGCTGCATCTGCGCGCCAGCTTGCGAGCTGCTGCTGCTGCCGCCGCCGCCGGCGCTTCCTTGGCACTCGCGTTTCCCTCGACGAGGGGCTAGTCCCGAAGCAGCCGCCGCCGCCAAGCGCAGGTCTGGCGCCCCCTGCACTCGGAGCCGATCTCCGCTCTGCTTGCAAGAAGTCGTTGGCTTTCCTTTTTTACCGGCGATCTGCATATATATATATATCTATTATACATGCACACACATGCAAGCAAGCGGGAGCGTGCGTCGAGGGCGAGGGAAGAATTCGCAGAAAGACGCCGAAATTGTGAGTGCTTCGCTTTGGGAAAGCGGTGGAGGGGGTGGGGATTGCCGGTGCGCGGCCGGGGGAACAAGTCTTCGGAGGAAAGGCTACAGGTGGAAACTTGGATGGAAGGGGAAACCCTCGAAGGCTGTCCGGATAAGCTGTCAAGGGAGCTCCCGGACAACTTGCAGGCTGCAGCTGGGGGTGGGGGGGGGCAGCGCTTGGAGATCCTGATGTTGCTCATCTCCTCCTCCTCCTCAGTGGGATTTGAGGTGGCAGCTGGCTTTGCTTGGGGACCTTGGGCTGCAGACGTGGGCGAACCCCGAGGGGCATCCATTTCCTCGAACTCCGTGGGCATAGTTTCTGGGTCAGGGATCCGGCTTGCGATTGTAGGCGCCTTCTGCTCGGGAGCAAGCGAACCCAGTAAATAGGTACAGGATTCACTTGCGTGCTTCTTTCTCTCTGCCTGAGAATCCAGTGCAGAATCCTCAGCAGCAACCTTGGGGTGGGCTCCTGCTGTCTGTCTGTTTTCTGAAGACTCCACAGAGGAAGGAAATCCCTTCCCTGCGAACATCTGCCTTAAAAGTCCGTGGAGATTTTGCTGTGGTACCTAAATCGGCATTTCTGACACTTGATCCGCGGAACAATGAAAGCGGCTCTTTCAAATCTAAATTTTATTTCTAGGATTGTGTCACCCACTGCCTCCTCCTTCAGCACGTTGTCTTCTCCATCTGCTTCCCAACCCACTTCCATCTTTCCCAGTTTCACCCCCTGCAGCGAGGTTGTGTAGCGAGCCAGAAAACCCGTAGTTCAAATTCTGCCTCTGAATGGTCAGAGGTTAAAGCTGGCTGGATCTCTGCCTTACTCTCTCATGTGCAGTGGAGGGGATATGGAGCAATCTTGCAGGGTTGTTGTATTGGTGTAATATTATTTAGGCATTCTGAACACCCTGAATGTCTCCAGGGTCCATAATTCTCTCCCTGCATTGTATTAGCTCCACAAAGAGGGTGTGAGTGTCACAGGGACAGCTAGCATAGTGGTTAGAGTGTCAAACTAGGACAGAGTATGTGACCCTGTCTACTCAGAAGCAGCTCTTTCTGAATTCAGTAGGTTTTACTCCCAGGTTAAATGGAGTCAGGATTGCACCTTCTGCCAGTCACTAGGTTTCAGCCTAGCCTACCTCACAGGGCTGTTGTGATGATAAATTGGCATGGCAGGGGATGGGTAGCAAGTACATCCCCATAGGCTTCTTGAAGGAAAACTGATATATAGATTTAACCATTAAAAATAATAATGTTTAAGAGTTGTCTCCAATGCTGGTCCTACTCAGAACAGAACCATTGAAATGAACAGATGTTAGTTAGCCATGTCCATTAACTTCAATAGGTCTGTTCCGAGTAAGGTAAAGGTAAAGGGACCCCTGACCATTAGGTCCAGTCGTGGCTGACTCTGGGGTTGTTGCACTCATCTTGCTTTATTGGCCGAGGGAGCCGGCGTACAGCTTCCGGGTCATGTGGCCAGCATGACTAAGCCACTTCTGGCGAACCAGAGCAGCGCACAGAAACGCCGTTTACCTTCCCACCGGAGTGGTACCTATTTATCTACTTGCACTTTGACGTGCTTTCGAACTGCTAGGTTAGCAGGAGCAGGGACCGAGCAACGGGAGCTTACCCCCGTTGCGGGGATTCGAACCACCGACCTTCTGATCGGCAAGCCCTAGGCTCTGTGGTTTAACCCACAGCACCATCCTTAATATTAATCCATAATATTCACTTCAATAATCCAAGTTATTGCAGGGATTGAACCTGCAACTTTGGTGTTAGAAGCGCCGCTCTCTAACCAACTGAGCTATTCATCCATTCCTTGGTTGTCTCTCTTCTGCCAGCACCCAGAGCTGCCTACTGACCCTGCTGAGAACAGAAGGAATTATGTGTTTAACTGGAGGCAGAGAACAGCCTCATTCCTGCAAAAGACCAAGTGACCCTCCCACGCTTACCCTCCCCACCTCAGCATCCTCCTGCCTGCACCATTATTTTATTTTCCTCTTTCAACATTTAATTTGATGAGGTCCACCAAAGAAATGAAAGGAGGGGGGAATTGGGGGCTTCCACACTAGGAGGGCTGGTTTGGACTGGTAGCTTCTCCTCTAATTAAGACCTCAAACTCCAACCGGTAACAGCAGCTCAACCGTGGAGCTCACAGTAAACATAAAGGAAAGAGAGGGATGAATAAGATGCTAGGGTTTCGATAGTGTATGCAGGCTTAGGAAATCTGGCGTGAGACATGGCAGTTCAGAGGAACTGTTGAAGTTGCAGGAGGGGGAATGCCTTTCTAATGAAGGTGGAAAGAAATCAAAGGAAACCAATTTGTTGTTGAGGTTCTCTCTCTCTCATACACCCACCCACACCCACACCCCACTTCCCAGACTTAACACTGTGTGGTTTGGAATGACATTTCCTGCAATCTGCGGCAGACCGCAATAGCTTGTGGTTTATGTGTAAGGGCAAACAACTGTATTCAATAAGCGAACGGCACAGATTCAGATATGATTGTTTGACCATCATCCACCAGGAGTATGTCTGAGCTGGGACCTAAAAGCTTTAGGTTATGCTATAACACTGAGTTCATCACACTTGGGGCTGTTTATTTCAGTGAGCTTCAATGTGTTTAAGTCCATTGGATTGTGTCCCTAAGGGACTGGCTGTTCATTGATGAGCCGAAAGGGGGTGGAAAGAAACAAATCAAAGAGGAAACAATTGACTTCAGCATATCCAGTTATATTCTGAGCTCCAATAAAGAGATGGTCCAGATCTTTGGAGACTGCATAGTTAAATATTTATATATAACGGCTGTATATTTTTAAAACCACAACAATGGAGTGTGTGGGATAACTGGAAAATTAGGGTAGTCAGATCCTCCCCCAAAATTGCTTCCGTCCCTTTCAATAGTTTTGTAGAAGATGGAATTTCCTACACCTGCTGATATTTATTCCTTTATGCACATGAGTGCTCTGGTCATCCCTCCTCAAAATCATCTAGGATAATTAGAAGTGCTGAGAGTTTCTAAAATGCTTCCTTTAATTAAAAGGATTAAACTGGGCAATTGAAAACATGTCTGCTCAGAAGTAAGCCCCATTGAGTTCAGTGGGTTTATACCCCAGGTGTGTGTGGTTTTATTTTTTAATGTGTGGGATTGCATCCTAAACGGGTTTCTGTATAAAACAGGGGCAGCAAAAGGTGATATCTGCTCCTCAACTATAGAACACAAAGATTTGAACTACAGTAATGTTGTCCAGTGAGGTGGCACCCAGTGAATTTTTTTTGTAGGGGAGCAGTTAGGGCCAGAGGCACCGGCTTCTGAGGGCAATGGGTGCTGGTGGTGGGGTGGCAATGTTGTGACGTCTCACCCATGAGTGTCATGCTTCCCTCCCTAAGCCAGGCAAAAGCTTCCTGAGCTTTGGGAAGGAGGTATCAAGCCTCTGACAAGATGCTGGAGCACTCCTGTCTTCTTCCCAAAGCTGGGCAAGAATTGGGAAGGTGGAGGAAGGGCTCTTGGACCCCATAAGTCAGGCGTCAGGGAATCTGATTCCCCCCTCCCACGGCAGGCTGCCAGGGATAGGTAGACAAGAAAAGCTCTTACCAAGTCTTTTATTCAATATTCACAGAGAGAGGCTTAGAAATACTGCCTCTTGGAGTACGGTAATGCCATTGCTCCGATTAATCTCCACCCCTTCTCCTCTTCTCAGTCATCAACAGCACCACCCACCTTACGGTGGCTGCTTAAGGCCATTTGCCTCTTCGCTCTCTGCTCTACTACTTTCACTCTTTGCCGGGTTCTGGGAGAAGGGGGGTCTGGAATGTTTTCTAGTGATAATGTTGCAGCCTGTTTCTCCCTCCTCCTCTTCCCCCATGATTTCCCAGCTTTGCCCCTCTTCTATCTCTGGGCCATGAGTTGTGACCTTCTGCAAAGGTACCTATCAATGCTCATGACTGTGAGGCAGAAGATGCTGGTGAACTGATTGATCCCGTCTACTGTCATGACAACCACTGTGACTGTATGCTTGATGTGGTATATGTGGAGTTGTTCTGCTTGGCTTTTCTTTTTCTAAATTGTCGTAACGATCCCTTGGGGTAGCTTAGGTTGAAAGTGACTGGCCAAAGACCACTCAGTGATATTCCTGGCTCAGTGGGTCTCTCCAATCCAAGCCTTACTCTCTCGCTAATACAACACATCGGCTCTCGGATACTTTCCATTTGGTAGATCGTGGGGGTGTTGGGAGATACTAAGTGACTGCAGCATGTGCAAGGCCACTAAGTAAATATATAGCTTAGGTGGAATTTGAACCTAGACCTCCCCGACACACACTGCCAGCATTGCAACAATGGTGTGCAAGGTTGAGAGCACCACTCTGATCAATACGGGGAGGGGCAGAGCATTCCTGTCCCCTCCTGCCCTCTTGCATGGCATGGGATAGAAATTATGCTGAGGCAGAACTGCCCAAAGAAGGGAAAGGAAGGGGAGGTAGTAATATTCAGCTAAACCAACAAAACTTTACCAGAGCCACTACTTCCAACTCTACGTTCCTCAGCCAAGCCACAGGATCTGAATATTGCCCTTTCTCCCACAAACTCTTCTCCACTGCATTTAAAAACTAAAATAAAAATGCACATCCTCATATTTTATTCCTCAAAGTTCTGTGTGATTTTATGTGCACCTGTACTGTATATGCATGCAAGTGGCCATTTGCTGGAGCAGACCGCAAATGGTGACTAAAACACGATGCAGGTTGCAACTGTGCGGGGTGAGCTCCCGTTGCTCGGTCCCTGCTCCTGCCAACCTAGCAGTTCAAAAGCACATCAAAGTGCAAGTAGATAAATAGGTACCGCTCTGGCAGGAAGGTAAACGGCGTTTCTGTGTGCTGCTCTGGTTTGTTAGAAGTGGCTTAGTCATGCTGGCCACATGACCTGGAAGCTGTACGCCGGCTCCCTTGGCCAGTAAAGTGAGATGAGCGCGCCACCTCAGAGTCGTCCGTGACTGGACGTAACGGTCAGGGGTCCCTTTACCTTTACCTTACCTTACAGGACTGCTGCAGAGATGACTGGGATACTGTGTGTGAAATGTCTGGAATACACATAAAGCACTATAGGAGATGTTAAGTGATGGTGTGGTTAAAGACTGTGGAGGACTGGGGCCCCTTGGCTGCGTCGTGGGAACATAGGAAGCTTGGATATTGTGTCAGATCATTGATCCAGATACCTCGGTGTTGTCCACACTAACAGCAAGCAGCTCTCCAGAGTTTTGGGCAGGAGTCTCTTAAGGCCAACTCAGTGGGCCACATTATCTACTTGAACCTAAGCTAGGTATTGTTTTTCAGTCTGCATGAGCAGTCACAGGACACAGCTATTAGTCTCTTGGCTAGTCATTAAGACAAGAATTATTAACACAGGGAAAGAGCAACCCATGTATTACCCTGTAACATCTCCTGTACCCCTGACACTTTCATTCTCTCCCAGTCAGTGTACATTGGAAGAGATGGGTCGTTAACACCCCACCAGCATTTGAAATTTGCCAGGCACCAGGCGCATTTTGTACCTGGCCATATCTGATCAAGTGCAGATGCCTAGGTACCTAATATCTCCACCATCTTGAGGTGCCTGCCTGGGGATTGTTGGATCTTGTCTGTTTTTAAACTCTAACAACACATCCTGCAGAATTCTACCCGTGATACTTTATCTGTGCAATCGGAACCAAAAGTCGTATTGAAAAATGTGACTTTTGGTCCCCAAATGGCAACTAGACATTCTGTTTTGGTGGTTTAAGGTGTCATTTGGCACCTAGCTTATATATCTGAATTTTCTAACACTGCACCCCACCCACAGTGGCAGTTCTGTTCAAAAGAAAGCCCAAGAGCCTTTGAGAAAGGTAGCAGCCGATGAGTTTGCTCTGTCTCTGATAACAGAAAATTGGTCTGATGCAGTAAGCCATATGAAGTTGGTATAACAGCGTTTCTTCCTTCTTTGGGTTCCAGATCCTCCCACATTGCCTTGGACCACCCTGACCCAATCGACATGAGAGGGTTTCTTGCCTGAAGAGTTCCCTTTGCCCGTGACAACAGCTCCACCATGGGCCTTGAGAATGATTTGCCCAACACCACAGCCTTCTGGTTCCCCTCGCCGTCTCAGTTTGACAGCTTCCCCCCAGAGACTCCTGCCGCCAACACCTCCATCAACATCACAAGCCCCCACTATGACTTGACTAGCAATGCCATCCTCACCTTCATCTACTTTGTGGTGTGCATTGTGGGCCTCTGTGGCAACACTCTGGTCATCTATGTCATCCTCCGTTACGCCAAAATGAAGACGATCACCAACATCTACATACTCAACTTGGCTATAGCGGATGAACTGTTCATGTTGGGGTTACCTTTCCTGGCTATGCAGGTAGCTCTGGTTCACTGGCCCTTTGGGAAAGCCATCTGCCGGGTTGTCATGACAGTAGACGGGATCAATCAGTTCACCAGCATCTTCTGCCTCACAGTCATGAGCATTGATAGGTACCTTGCTGTGGTCCATCCTATAAAATCTGCCAAGTGGAGGAGGCCAAGAACAGCAAAGATGGTCAATGTAGCTGTCTGGGGCATCTCCCTTCTGGTCATACTACCCATCATGATATATGCTGGAGTGAGCAATAACCACGGGAGTAGTAGCTGTACCATGATCTGGCCAGATGAGTCTGTTGCTTGGTATGTTGGCTTCATCATCTATACCTTCATCTTGGGCTTCTTGGTGCCCCTCACCATCATCTGCCTTTGCTACCTGTTTATCATCATCAAGGTCAAGTCCTCTGGCATCAGGGTGGGCTCCTCCAAGAGGAAAAAGTCAGAGAAGAAGGTCACCAGGATGGTCTCCATTGTCGTTGCCGTCTTCATCTTTTGCTGGCTTCCCTTCTATATCTTCAACGTCTCGTCAGTCTCTGTTTTGATTGAGCCAACACCTGTCCTCAAGGGCATGTTCGATTTTGTAGTGGTCCTCACCTACGCCAACAGCTGTGCCAACCCCATCCTTTATGCCTTCTTGTCCGACAACTTCAAGAAGAGCTTCCAAAATGTCCTCTGCCTTATGAAAGTCAGTGGCATGGATGAAGCCGACAGGAGTGACAGCAAGCAGGACAAGTCTAGGCTAAACGAGGCCACAGAAACCCAGAGGACATTGCTCAATGGTGACCTTCAGACAAGCATCTGAAAGATCTCTACCCACTCATCTCCTTCCTGCTTCATCACAGAAGCCCGCAGCAAGTCAGCATAACGGCCTTTGGTCCTTCTTTCAAGGAATGGTAATGCATGCGAAGGATTGGTTCAGGGGACAGACTTGCTTCTCGGCCAACAGCAGGCTGGTTTTAAGGATATTAATCGAAAGGAGAAGTATATTGTGGGAGTGATTGACTAGAAATAGTCATAAATGTGTACACACTTGTACATGCGTGTTTGAATACAAGGGATGATGCAGCATTGATAGTATCCCTGTGCTAAATCCATTTGAATTAATTTGAACTTTAAAAAAAAAAAACCCCTTCATGGGTCAGATTTTCCACACAGGGTCTAGAATTTCAAAAGCTCCATCTCCAATAATTTGAGTTAAATTATTAAAAGAAGAACTTGGCTGACACACAAAGACACTGGAATAAGGACGAAGGTGATAAGTATTCCACAAATTCACATACTGAATTATATATATTTTTTATCAAGCTAGCCTCTTTGCAGCCATCACCACCCCATCTAAATGATAGGTACTTTGAAAGTTTAGCTCTATGTGCTTTTCAAGTAGGCAAAACATTAAGCTCATATGTTTTATATAAAAATCAAAAACTGTCATGAGATATTGGGAGGGAGGGAGGGTGCAGTGGTAAATGAGTAATTGCATTATATTGCTCTTGTTTATGGAACAGCTAATGAAATGAGGTCTTCAGAGATGGGATCAGAAATCTTCATAGTTGAATCAAATAAGTATATAGTATGCTAATAGGGTGACAGAGAGACTTGTCTCTAACTGTAACGAGAGCCCCTTTCCATGATTTCAAAGAGATGGCAAATATGTTGTCATCCCTCCATCCCTTTGCCTCCTACATAATGGTTTCCCCAATGAACAATCTTTTTTGTGGATAGGAATGATGTTATCAGAGTCTGAGAGCAGTTCTCCAGCATCTGAGTCCAAAAGCCACAATATGTTAACTTTGCCACGCAAACGTTACGAAGTCATCAACGAGCTTTTGAGTTCACCAGAACTCTTTATCAGACTGGATCTTGCTCACAGTTTTGTGACATTTTGGTTGGTCCTAATAGAGGTATTAATGTATTGTGGATTTTGGATCCCCCCCCCCCCAGTGCATCAACATGGCTGCGTACAATTTTTGTCAAAACCATGATCAGAGACGGGTGAGAATGCATACTTCCTTGGTCTTGCATAAGTGAAATAGCCATCACAGATCAAACAACAGAGGCAAGGCTTTAACATAATTTCTGCTTGCCACCTTTTCTTTAACCAGTAAAAAAAAACAACTGGCCTGGACACTGAAAACAAAACAACAACTCTCCAAAACCAACCAAGCAACCAGCTAGGTTGCAACTTCAGGTCAATTGAGGAAGGAGCCTTTATAAGTCCTCCCTGCCCCCTACATACCAAGAAGGTGTCTTGAGTTTGCCACTGACAGAGGACTTTAATGTACTAAGGACACTGTGGGTGGGAAAAGCCTGAGCATGGCTTCCATTTCAGAATCTATAACCTTGTGGAGATTGCTCGAGAGCTGAACTTGCGCTTGCTGAGAGAGGAAAGAATGAGCCTTTAAGCCTACTTAAAAACAGAGTGGTCACATTTAATAAAAGCTTGAGATGGTGGTGGGGGTGGAGAAAGAGAAGAGTTGGGTGGATTGCTTCCGTAAGCAACCAGGAGCCAATTTCATCATCCTGTTGATTGTCCCGTTTCCGCAGTGCCCTGGCCTATGATTCTATGATGCCTCCTTATACTCCTCCATTCAAATGCTTGACCCATGAATCCCACATCCCCACACAATTTCACCAAGGTTTACATTCAGAGCAAAGTATGCAAATTGAGCCCACTTGTGCATAAATGTCCAGTTTCTGTAGAGTTTCTGTTCTCCTAGTTCAAGGTTTCCTGGCTGCAGAAGCCAACTTGTTTGATGAAGAGTAGTTTTGGTTCTCCCGCTACCTGTCCTCAGCAGAAGACTTTGTCTGCGGGGCTATTTGCACTGTTGTCAGTATGTTTCGGGGAGTTTTGAGTGTAGACTATTAAGTTTTATGACCTGGGAGGTTTAAAGAGCTCTGCCCAGGGAAGGGTTCCAGATGGCAAGCGACTCCCACAACTGTCTTGGGCTGTGATTTTTACTATTGAGTATAGGCAAGCAGAGCCACGACTAGAGGACCCTGATGAAGGAGTTGGCAGGAGCTGAGAATTCCCTGCTTTACAGTAAATTGTTTCATTTATCACAAATCTCTGATTGATTAAAAAGAAACAGAAGGAAGAGCCCACACCATCAGGCTATTAGAACAACAGGAGGAGCATGCTGCCTCTGCCACCCTAGCCTCGTTTTCGGTTCTCAGTGTCCTGAAACTTGTGGAAGGTGAACTTCTGCAATGGAAAACCTTTTCCTCAGCAACGCTTGTTCCCGTTGCATTTGAGACCCCTGGAAAATCAGGGTTTTAAAAATGCATCAGCAGACACACTGGAGAAAGGCAACCAAAATGAAGCCATCAACTCTAAAATACATTCTTGCAACAATTTCTTAGTTGTTTACAGAGCAGTCCAAATGCCTCTTGCACCAGGCTGCATTGTTTCTTAAATATAACATGAGAAATAATAAATAATCATATCCCATTTTTAGATGACTTTTTTTTAAAAAAACCAAACAAACAGAAAGCTTTTGAAGTCAGATCCTGCGTGCCCTAGCAGAAATGGAAAACCCCACAAATGTCTTCATTCAGGCACTTGTTTGCATTACAAATTCCTCCCCACCATTTTCTCTTCTGGGTGGATAGCAAGATATAGATAAGCAGCTTAAGAAAGGCTGGGTTGTGACTTTAGCCTTACCTGTAAAACTCTCCCTGTTCTTGTTGAAAATGTAAACGACACTTTGGAGCCTAAGAAACAATGTGGTTTGATTAAACTCCTTTGGCAGAAAGTGTTGTTCTGCCACAGGGGTAAGAAACCTGGTGCTGTTGGGCATCAACTGCAGCCAGACAGGGTGATGGGAATTGTAGTGCTGCCACATCTGGAGAGCACCAGGTTCCCCACCAGAGCACTGTCCTTCAGCCCCAAGCCAACCTTCCAACAAGCCCAGTTGCCCCAGCCACCACTCCTCCTTCTCCACCCACACCTCATGTCCAGGTTGTCTCTTGTTACTCCTAAGGGGCTTGGCTTAGCTTGGTGTTGGAAGTCTTAAGCGAGGCTGCAGGAGTATTCCTTACAGTTACAATGCTATCACTGCAGCTTCCTCTTGCAAACAGGCAAAGCAGAGGGGTTTCGCCTCCATCCAGCGCACAATGCACATTTGGTGCCTCATGCGGTGGAATTATTTTATTATCTCTTTTGGTCTCGGAGGATGTGCATTCTTAGATCTTCTTTATTAAGGGAAGTAAATATTAACTGAGGCTTTGTGGCGACTGTGTAGAATATGCCAGTGAGGATTAAATGGGAGCTCAGCACATTACATTAAGATGAAAAAAATCGCCTTGTGGCTGCTAGGTGCTGATAAAGGCGCTTTCTTTTTATTAGATGATGGCTTAATGTTGTGGCCACAACATTGCGTCAGAGTGGCTTTAATACTTTAGTATGAAGTGGGTAACACAGGAGCGTATTTGCAGAGAAAAAGGAGGAGTTTTGCTCCACCATTGGCCTGACTACTAAAATACAGCCATGCTCTCCTATTCAGAAATTTGTACATCTCATTTTATGTCGCATACAACAATCGAATGGCCTGGTGCAGCTACCCAGAAGGCGAAAAAGATGGAAGACCTCGTGTTGTAGTATGTGGAGTATACTGGCAGCAACAGAAAGATGGGGTGTTGGTTCAGGGATGAATAAGCAACAGCTTTGATGACCCCTGTCCGAGGGGGAGGCGGAATTCAGCGGCAGGCGCACAGCAGAGCTGGGAGTGATAGAACCTTGCAAGTAGAGTTGGCTTGTTTCTCAGTCAGAAGGGGAAAGAGGCTCTGGCAAGCCAGAATGGATGGAAGAGTTGTTAGGCTCGGAGGTCAGAAAAGGATGCCAGTTTAATCATTCACCGAAAGAACCTGCTAATATTTTAATCAGGTGCTTATGCATGGTAAATGCTGATCTTCTATACAACTCTGTAAAGCACTGTAGCCCTTTTGAAAAACCGGTGAGCTCTATGTGGATTGTTCAGTTGGCTAGTCTGGGCACATTTCACTTCATGCATCCTTCTGCAACACCAATAATGTTTGTCTGTTCTGTAAACCACACTTGACTTGGGGGGATCTCACTAGACTGCGGTCATTTCTGTGATTCCGTACTCAGAAGACTTCCATTGAAAGTTTTCAAGTCAACCAGGTTCAAAGCATTTTAATCTGTTGTTAATCTCTGGCAGTTGAAATAGTGGGAACCTAGGAGCTGCTTCTCCCACGCAATTTCCTTATGGCAGTCTTAACGATAATATTATTTTGATCTCCAATCTGGAGAGATCAAGTACTAGCACTCAGTGTTCATGGCATATCCATATAGAGTTTATCTGCCAAATATTCCCAAAATGCCCACAAAGCTCTTTTGTGCTTGGTGGCATTTTTAATTGCTTGGGGAATTAAAGATAGTGGTTTCACAGCCCACCCATTTCCTGCTGTGAGGGATTCCTTAGTGGCTATCACTTTTATATATCACAACTTATTTCACTTGGACCTCACAGCTGAATTGCTCCCAATAGGGTCCTCCCTCTCAGAAACATATACCGGTAACGGCCAAGAAAAGTTTGTCCAAAGAACATTCAGTACTTTTAGATCTCTAGCATCCTCTAGCTGTGTGGAGAGAATAGCATCCTTGTTTCCTTTAATAGCATGTTCACCTTGCCACTCCACTGCTTTTCACTATAAGGGCCATTCCAGGTAACCCTAACCCTAACTGAGATTTGTTTGCAAGGAGATCAGATAACGTTGGCTGTTTTATTGAGCATTCTTTCTGATTTATTTGCAGGGAGGGCATAGATGCAGTTGCATCAAAAGAATAATATGTAATATCCTACCCTTTCCTTATTGTAAATAAGGCTGTTCTTCGGGGGGGGGGGAGTGGGTTTGTTGCACAACCATTGCAAGTCAGCTTTAATGGTGCAACCTGAATTTGCCCATATGGGATTGAATCCCACCCCAAAATAGCAACAGTCAGGAAACATCCAAAGAGGAAAGCATACGTGTTCACATCTTTTGAGAAGTATCAGGAATAGGAGGCCAGCTTTAAATGTTTATTTAGGTGGTCACCTAATGAAATATTCACTGCCCTGCCTCTCCCCCCCCCCCATCCATTCTCCTTTGAGAATTTAAAGGATCTGAATGAGAAAGAAGAGTTTAGCGATGTATTAGTCCTATCTATGATTCCTTTAGGGCAGTGTTTTCCAAATGGTATTGCAGGGAACTGTGGGATTTTCTGCAGGTTCCTGAATTAGAAGATCAGTAAAAGTGGGCTTGCTTCTCTAGAAGATAGGGAGTGGTGGACAAGCCATCTTCCCCTTCATTGTGCAATATCAGGTTGCATCTCACTGGGTTTTGTTTCAAGTTTGTAGATGAAGGGTCATTGTGCAAAGCTCTTGTTCTTATGTGGTGGGAATGATGAAAGGTATGCACATCTTTGATTTAGGACTGAAAGTGTGACATATGCACTAGACAGCAAGGCTCCTGCATTTTTAGCCAATTTTTCTATATATAAGAAAAAAATAGCAGGTGCATCTTTTCTCAGTTTTGGACCAGAGAGATGCAACAGGCTGCAGAAGCTGCCCTGATGTCCCCATCAGTTCCACTGGTACAGGAACCCAGTCCTCTAGATTGCACCTGGCCACCTGTTAAAGTTTAAACTAAACCTTTATATAATTTTCAGATTATAGTGTGTTAACAGACCCCATGGATCTTCTCATCCAATATGTTGTTCAAACAGGACATAGATATATTCGTTTTACATATTTATATTCTGCATAGAATGTATTTAAGGGAAATATATTTATTCTATATATTTATAGTCTATTTAAGAATATATTTATAAAGCGTCTCTATCAGATTCTTGGCCAACTTTTTCTTGGAAACCTGAAAGAAAGGAATCCTGCAGCTTTTACCAGGGCGCCTTGGAAGAAGTTCAGCATTCCTGGATCTAATAGAACCTCAGCTGTTGGGTTTGAATCTCTTTTCTTGTGGTTGAAAACCAATGGTTCTAGTCCTATCCTTGGTGGATAAGTGAGCAGCTGATTTCCATCTCCTTTTCTAAGATCCCTTTAAACATCTGAAAACTGCTAGCTGATTTTAGCTTGTTCTCACCGAATTTGTTTTCTAGACTAGAAAGATAACTTAGCGGTCAATGCATCCAGATAAGCCTGAAAGAGATACATTGGAATAAAACATTTGCTTGGTTCCAGCTTAATTTTCTCTCTTTTCCTCTTTCAAAGTTCAAAACTGAAAGAAGAACAATCTGATTTGTGTGACACCTCCCAGTGTCCTGCTAGACACCTGGCTACTTACCCGTATTTTTTGCTCTATAACACACACCCGACCATAACATGCACATAGTTTTTAGAGGAGGAAAATCCGTAGGGATGCCACCCGTAGGCATTTCCTCCATAACACGCACAGACATTTCCCCATAGTTTCTAGGAGGAAAAAAGTGAGTGTTATGGTGCAAAAAATACGGTATATGTCCCCAGATAATAATTTCAGTTTATTCATTTGCAGATGACTGCTTTAAAACAAAGTGATTTCAGTGCTAAGTGCAAGTTTACCTCTCTTCAACTAAAACCAATAGGATTTAAGAGTGATTAACCTTAGCTGCATCATTCCTCCCAGCTGCCAGCCAAAGCCCTCTTCTGCAGAGCTATCAGGGTGAAGTTAAGTGCAGCAGAGACAGTTTGACAACGCCTCTGGTGCACCGTAAACAAGTGCACATTATGCTCTGTTGTAGTAAGCTGTGGCAAAAACCCAAAAGTTCAGCAGGCTTTCAGAATAGCTTTAGTGGGGGGAAGCTGTGACTGGCTCTTATTGGCTGTTACAAAGGTAGGCGACGTGGTCCCCTCTAGATGTCATTGGAATATAATTTCCATCATTGGCCATGCTGAAGGAAGCTGATGAGAGTTTTAGTGCAGCAACACACTGCCTATCTTTGGCCATGGCATTAGTTTAAAAACCCTCCCTTCTCCCTGGATAGCTTTTGCAAACTTTTCTGTGATCTGGAGGGAGAGGGAGGTGAGAGGAAAAGATGGCGATGAATGGGTTTCTTCCTGTTTTCCCAGGGCATGCCAGCTGAGCAAAGGAAGCTGTGCCAGTCCAGGCTATTTGACCATCTGGTCCAGGATGGTCTATTCTGAGAGGTAGCAGAGCTCAGAGCCAGGGCTCTCATGCCACCTGTTTGCCTGATCCATTAAAAAACCCCACACAAAGAGAGACGGAAAGGTTTGAACCTGTGTCATTCTGCATGCTCTCTACTACTGAGCTATGTGGCCCCTCCCAGTGAAAGATGCCCAGGCTGCCCTGCAGCTTTCACCTTAATATGTTGCACAAGCTAAAACGTTGATCATCTCAGGAAGGCAGTCCTCTTTCTTGCTGACTAACCATACCTGTTCTGAGTTTTTGCTTGGCTTTCTCGGTTGCCTCTTCTCACCTTGAGCCAGTGCACCTCTTTTCTTGAGCCAGTGTGGTGTAGTGGTTAAGAGCGGTAGACTCATAATCTGGTGAACTGGGTTCGATTCCCCGCTCCTCCACATGCAGCTGCTGGGTGACCTTGGGCTAGTCACACTTCTCTGAAGTCTCTCAGCCCCACTCACCTCACAGAGTGTTTGTTGTGGAGGAGGAAGGGAAAGGAGATTGTTAGCCGCTTTGAGACTCCTTAGGGTAGTGATAAAGCGGGATATCAAATCCAAACTCTTCTTCTTCTCTTCATTGTAGACTTGTCTCCTGGAAAGCGTAGGCTTATACTTTGGGGTATAGAAATGCCTTACGCAGAGTCAGGCCAGTGGTGCATCTGGCTCAGTATTATCCATCCTTTCTCCAGCAACAGCTCTCCCAAGGTTTCAGGCAGGGCTCTCTCCCATCTCTTATCTGAAGATGCCATGCCAGGAGTTGAACCTTCGACCTCCTGCAAACAAAAGCAGATGATCTACCACTTTGCTGCAGCTAAGGTAAGGGTTCTGTGCTTGGGCAGAACAAAATGACTGTCTATTTCAAAGTGCTGCAGAAAGAGCCTCAAGACTCAGCACACCACCACAGATATTATTTTGTTTTATTTATTTATTTTTTTAGATTGCAGATCTGTAGTCTCAACTAGCATTGTTAGACCTGTGCTTTTTATATTGTGCTTCTCATCACACGCTGCATGTAAAGGGGGTACGTAACTATATGGTCTGATCAGAGGAATGTGTATCCATGGCAACACCATGTATTACCTAAAGATGCATACACATTTCACTGGGGGGTGGGGAACCAGTTCCTTTGCTTTTGTGATCTGCATCTGGCTCCAGGCATATTGCAGGGCAAAGTGACAAGATAGGTAACATCTGGTCTCTTTCTGCTCCTCAGTGAATAGTTTTATTCTCTGCTCCTGTAGGGATGTTCAAATGCTGCTACCTGCCATTTCATGCTTATGAACCCTGCTTTCTTCTTCTTCGCTGCTATCTGATTTGTAACCCACCCCACAGCTTCCTTTTCGGCCCCTGACCTCTCCTGTCTCACCTGCATAACTTAGACTGTAAGCCATGGGTGGGCAAACTAAGGCCTGGGAGCTGGATCCGGCCCAATCGCCTTCTAAATCCAGCCCACGGACAGTCCGGGAATCAGTGTGTCTTTACCTGAGTAGAATGTGTGGTTTTATTTAAAATGCATCTCTAGGTTATTTTTGGGGTATAGGAATTCGTTCATTTTCCCCCCTTCAAAATATAGTCCAGCCCCCCACAAGGTCTGAGGGACAGTGGACTGCCCCCCTTCTGAAAAAGTTTGCTGACCCCTGCTGTAAGCCTCTGGCTGGTCCCATGTCATTGTAGCGCAACACCTAACAAACACACTGTTGCAGCATATCTATGATTGTCAGTTGCTAGGGATGGGAGGGAAGCTTGATTCAGTTCAAGGATGAACCTTCTAATTCACACTTTCTGAAGCAACGTGTGAACCAAAGCACTTTGAAATTCACACTTGTCTGCAGTTCTCCAGCCAACTAATCTGATTTTAAAAATTAGATAAATGCACATACTACCGTATAAATTAAAAAAATTGTATATCAGTGAACGCAGCGTATGAAATTGCACTGTATTAGGGAGAAGTGCTTTGCAAACGTGTGTCCATTAAGCAAACTTGATAGTGTATATTAGGAGAAATTGACACTAAAATGCTGGTGAGTTTTCATGAAGGCTAAAAAATAATAATCACAAACTGATGTGGAAACATGGAGAACTGAAGATTAGGAAAATAATACATGAAACTGAGAGAAACCAAAGCTGACAGATCCATCTATCTCTAGTCATAGCTGTATTCTCTCCTCCCCACCCAATATAGGGCCCTCAGTAGAAGAAGGCTAAGAAGCAAACCCTGCACAAATCCGGAGTAGAGTCCCTAAGACAGCTGGATGGCGCCTTGTATGCTTCCTTTTAGCAACTCCTGCAGCCACGTTGGTGCCAAACATATTGCTCAGCTTTCCTTTGGACCACATCAGTGAGGCTGAGAAGAGGGTCTTGTCATCTGGCCAGCCCAGGACTTCCATACACACTGCCCCAGGCTCGCACCCCAGGGAGGTCAGTTGAGTGCTGCTAACGCAGCAGTTTGACTTCACCCCTGGAGGTGCACTCCATTGTTTCTTGAGACAGATGGATGTCAACAACAATGGTCTTTAAGCAACACATTCAGATGTCTTAGCAAGGATCAGTGCAAGTGAACTGATATGAATGCTGGCCCAGTGGGACTCTGGTTCCACAGAGCAGGAGTTGTAGTAGGAAAGACCCTGTACGTGCACTTTGGATAGAAGCGATCGTAAGCAAGGCTCCTGCCATAATGCATTGCACTCCTCCACTCAAGCCTTTGGCATTGGGGCAAACTGGTTTTAGGAACTGGATAATCAATGGACAACAGGCCGTAGCTGTCCTCTGGGCAACTTGGTCTGGCTATCTCAGCTCCTTCCTATTATAATGTGAGCTGTTGGGTTAAAGTCTTAAGCCTTTATCTGATCATTTCTAGCAGTTCTGGCCACTTCAGAGGGGAATCTTTTTGTACGGATCTATGATATGCCGCCATATGAAATGCCACCTGCACAGTAATAGCTTGCAAAGCATGAAGAGACAGGGAAAGCAACTTACACCCCACTGAGAATCTCAGAATAGTTGGGGTTGTTCCATTCCTGTTCATTAAGCCCACCTCCTCACTCTGGAAGGAGAAACATGATGATCTCCCCCAACCATGCTGCGATTGGCTGTACAATAGCCTGAAATGAGAGATGATTAAATAAATGTACAGTGCAAATTTAGATCGGGCTTTCTGTTGTTTTGTTTGTCATGTAGGGGAACATACTAATAACCTGGAGATAATTTATTTTGACCTCATGGTAGGGTACAAGTCCAGCCCCACCTTGGAAATGGAAAGTTTAAGAGATGTGTTGAGATCCATAATACTGTGTGCTGGCTTTGGTCTCCATTCAGAACCAAACTTCCACAGCGACACATAACTACTTGGTTCATCAGGACTTGCATACATGAATCAAGACGCTAGTCTAAAGGTTATATATAACTCCCAGACTATAGAACAGCAAACAGCTTCTTTATCATTGCCATCAGATGATTGATTGTTTAATCAACAAGCCATTACAAAGTCACAAAACAACAATAAAACTCAAGTAATTTCCTTAAGGGGGGCTTTAGCAATACATATTAATACAAATGGATTTCTTGTCAATTCGTGGCGTTTGTTCCTTCAGGCTTTCTCCTTTTTGCTTTCGTGCTGCATTATTATTTTTTAAACTCTCCATTTCTCTTGGTTGTGAAATAGTGGTTCTGCTCTAGATGGATCACACACACAAAAATCGGCATACAGATCAACAGTTCAGATATAAATTTCCTTCCAAGCACAGCACTGGTGGAGCAAAGTAATTGAATAGCATAATTTTCTGAGGTCTGTGATTCATATATGCATAATTGCTGATGTGATGGAACCTTATGGTGGCTGGCGGCAGCAGCCCCTCTTGGCAAACTGAATGGGCATCGCTTGAAATCTTAATGCTGAGAAGTCCTTATGAAGGGAACTGGAGTAACTTTACAATGTGTCTTAATGGGTCTTGGTCATGGTTTTTGACATGCACCTTAAGCAAGTAAGAAACATGCTTGAAAGGAAACGCAGAGTCAACTTCTCCCTCCCACGCCATCAGTTTAAAGCATCCAAACATAATCTAATCAGACATAATTTCATCACACCTTGTTGGTATTTATTCCATAGCAAAACAAGATGAGTGCCACATCTCTCATGCTCACCTTTGACTGGACTTACCTTATAGCATAGCTCAGTGGTTCCCCTACGGTTTTCCCCCTCCAAGCACCACTTGGAAATCGCGAAGGGTCTTGGTGAGCCACTTGGTAATCCTTCTACTTGTAGCACTTGTAATGAGCTCTACTAGATGGTACATGATTTTAAATTGTATTTTTATTGCTTCCTTTATTTCTTATCAACTTTAAATTTCATTACAATTTGCATTCCATGGAATGAAATGCAATATAGGAACGAAACAATACAAATACAATCAAAAATCAATACATTAAATGCGATGGATGCGCTGTCTCCTGCCTTCAACTACAAATCCATAGATATGCTTTGGACCACATGAGTGAAGCTCACAGACCAGAGATGGTCCACAGACCACAGTTTGGGAACGCCTGCCATAGCTGAACGGCTTGTAGTTTCCCTTAACCATTATGCAGAATCTATCTTTTTGTAATATAGAGTTTCAGGCTAACACAAGGACTGGATTAATGATGTCTAAGAGTACACTTTCACTCTGGCCCGCAAAACACTTGTTTCTTGGAACGAAGCACCGCTGAGAGAAATAGGATTATATATTTAGGATTAAGGTACTAGCCTCTGATGCATACTGAACACTGATTCACTCAGTATTGAAGTTGTACCCAGTCATGTAACCCACACGACATGTATAAATATTTATGTTTCTCATGTGTATTGTATGTGTGCTTGCTGTATTATATGCTATAACCTCTAAAACTGTGACACCAGAGTTACAAATGACTTTCCTACACCTGCTTGATTTCAATTTGTTCTCTTTGGATATGTACTTTTATAAGATGTCCTGGGGGGTGAAACCTCGCTTCTGGGGGCCCTCCTTTATGTAAACTTTTCTGTAGACAATGGAAGATCAAAGCTGGCTGGAAATAAAATTGTGAATGATCTATGTCTGTTTTACAAAAAGATCCTGTGGTTTTTTTTTCTAATAAAGTGGTGTGAATCAGAGTCATTTTCCTCCATTTTTTTTTATAATAATATTTATTAGGCATTTCCAATTATAACAATATAAAAAACAAAGCATCCCAATTTAGAATCTTATTTTCCATATCATCTTTCCAAAACTTCCCCTCCCCTCCCCCTCTTGCATTCCAATTCTTACAAATAAGTTCAGCAATTTCTTATCCCAAATTTTAGACTTATTGTCATTATCCCAATTTTAAAAATATTTGCCCACCTCCTAAAATCGACTTAGTCCCTTCCACGCGTTCTCCCCTTTAATATACATAATAGGTTAAAATATAATAAGATAAGATGTAATTTTACAACCTTTGGATTCCAAATTTCCCTCCCCCTTTCCCCGGTTGCGTCCCCAATATTTCTCGAATCTGATGTCTTCCTGGAGCTCCCACATTTTTTTTTAAACCATAGTCCTTTACCAGTCATTTTTAATTTTATATATCCAATCTTGGAAGGAGTCTATCTCAAAAAGGCCCATTTTTTCCATCCAGACTTTTATATACTTGGGAGTGAAAACTCCAATTTTACTTCTTTATACTTTTTCAAGTCTAGATGTTCCAAATGCTCCCGCTTCCAACTTTGTCCAGTTGTTAATTGTTCTTGTTGTTCTTGTTGATCTGTCTCCTCTTTTTCCCCTCCTTTTCTTTTCCTATTTTCCTGCACAGATGTTCCAATTCAAAAAGTCTCTAAATTCCTCTGCAAAGGCTCTGTTATTCAGGAACCAAACATGATGCCAAGTCCCTTCCATTCTTCAATAGATAAGTCTATTGTCTGCTTTGCATGTATGAGCCTCTGTAGCCAAAATAGTATTCCATTTCTGCAGTTTCCCAGGAGATAAAGAGTTCTGTTCAAATTCAATGCTGACAACTTGTAATATCCCTCAGCTCCTCTAGGTGGATTGCAATAACTCAGTTCCCTTCCAGATCACAACCAGCAATCATAGTAACTTAGTATTCCTTGTTTTAAACATTCTAAATCCAAATTATAACAAATGTAACCGGTAAAGTCCTTGCAACAAAGTTCTTTTTTGTTCTTCTGCTTTGACAGCTCTTTGACAGCTGTCAAAACCTCTCCTTGTCTTCTCCGGGCGCTCTAACTAAAACGCTCCCAGGTTCCGTGGGGGGGTTGCTTTTTGATTCACTTCCACTATTCTCCTCCAGCACAGTCTTATAATTTTCCATCGCGAAATTTAATAACTTTTTCAAAATAGGGTTGCGCTCGATCTTAGATGTTAAGTCCTTTGCTTTAGCTCCTCTACAACAGGGGGGGGGCTGACTTCCTTTTTACGCCCTCCCCGCTCGTTCCAAATTTTTTATAAATTTAGTCCTTTTTAATCCAAGTTCCAATTACTCACGGGTTATACTTTGAGTCCGAATTTCCAATGGAAGAAGTCAGCGCTCTCCGTCGAATGGCATGCGGCTTCGCTCGGCAGGGGAAGCGGAGTACTCAAAGCACCCCCCCCTGCCACCCGCTCCGCAGCCTTTAAAAAGGCTCCTTCGCGGGTCGGGGGGGCTTAAAAGGTGCCAGCCGAGTCACCATGTCCATGGGTTTCAGCGCCCATGGTTTTTGAGGGTCCCCGCGTCGCCGGCGCGGGAGGACCCAACCCCTGCCGAGCAGGCTCCCTCCGGAGCTCGGAGGGAGTCCGCCATTCGGCGATGGCGCCAACCCGGAAGTGTCCATTTTCCTCCATTTTAAGGATCTTTAACAAGAATGCCTGAATTTTCTTTCAAAATCCTATGGACTTGATTACATCCAGTGAAAAGAAAGTTACTTGGGACCACAGAAACTACTGTGCTTCCTGGGTGAGGGCTTAATAGTGCGGGTAATTTAGATATTGCAAATAGGTAACTAGCAGTAGGTTACCACAAACATGCTGGGTTTCCCTTGGGAAGGATAAATCTGGATTAAATGGGGGAAAATGTTAATGCCAACAACACCATGTGTGCACTTGTGGGGGAAAAATTGCATCCATGAGGAGCACACATCCCACACTAAACACCTATCTGGAAGCACCCAAAAACATTGTGGTAAGTTGCAGACATTCTCAGAAAAGTATATTCTCCCCTAGCATGGTTTAATCCTTTTGGTATGAAGAAATGTTTAGAAGATTGCTCGTCATGCAAAGTCTGTAATAACCCAAATGACTGGTACATTAGAGTTTAACTGGTAATTGTTGCAGAAACGTTCATAGGTAGCAGCCTATTTTGTAGTGTGCCTCATCCACCTGATGTAAGTCTGTGCACTTCTATTGCAGTATGCTAGTCAATCTTTGAACAGCCACAGCACTCTGCTCTCCCCCCCCCTCCAATCCTTTGGAGAATAGAGCGTGCAATTGTGCTGGTTCTGGCTTTTTTGTAGTCAAGAAACCCATGAATGATAGTGATTTGTCTTTAATAATGTAACAGAAATGTTGATAATATTTACAGTTGCACACTGGAGGGATGGTTTCCTAAAAGTTTGGGGGCAAGGGTCACAAGAACAATGTTTTGTGGGAATTCTTTCTAAGCTTTCCATCTTGGGGACTTTTTGAAGGTTAATGTTCTGTGGAAAAAAAGGCTGGAAAGAGAAATCTCTGTAGTCTCCAGTGTTAGAAACAGATAAAGCTAGGAGCTAAATGACACCTTAAACCTAGGTTATGGGTGCCACAACAGAATGTCTAGGTGTGCTTTTTTTATAACAAGAATACAAAGCTAAAAATTTCATCCAGTGAAAAGGAAGTCACTTGGGACCATGGTGATGAATGAACTGCAGCTAAAATATTATGTTCATTTTTCACATGGTCTAGTCCAGTGTTTCCCAACCTTGTGCCTCCAGCTGTTTTTGAACTACAATTCCCATCATCCCTGACCACTGGTCTTGCTAGCTAGGGATGATGGGAGTTGTAGGCCAAAAACATCTGGAGGCCCAAGGTTGGGAAACACTGGTCTAGTCCTTCCCCTGCCCACCACCCTAATATTCTTAAGAGGGTCTCTCTTCCAGTCTTCAGATAGTAGTTGGAAGTGGGGAGGCAGAGAAAAGCTCCTCTCTTCCTTCCACTCTGCAGTTTTAATGTGAAATCTTAGGCGCAGTACTGCACCCAGAGCTCAGAAACCGCTTGCGCTAATGAAATTCCCTGTCGCAAAATGTGCCTAGAACAATGGGGGTTTCAAACACAGGCAGTATCCAAAATGCTGAGCTTGGGCAATGCCATTCTCCATGCACCGATGGAAATAGGTAGTGTCTCACTATCTTACTGAGGACCAAACTAGATGAAACGCACATCACACAATTAACATTTGTGTAACTGGCTTTTTAAAACTAAATGTCAGGGGGAACCAACAAACTCACAGTATGGTATAAAATACACATGACAATAATATGAAGGCCTTGAGTGGGTGACCACCTGGAATCCCATGTATGCCATCTTGGTTTCCACAATGGAGGCAAGGTGGGATATATCAAATGGAAGAAAATAAACAAACTGGTTACTCCTGGTAGCTTCAAAGATCACTGGGTTTTAGTTGAATATGCAGAGATGCTGATATATGTATTGTTTCACCTCATGTCAAGAGGAAGGAAGAAGGAAGGAAACAATAATTTCTCAGTTTCTTATTATCACTGTCTTACAGCTTACTCTTTATGCACTGAATCTATCCATAGGATTTATTTGTGGAGAAAAACAAAGAACTATACAGTACTCTGAACTATTGTTTGGAGTGGAAAAAAGCCCAGAAAATATATAATGAAAGGGTATTAATCTGCAACCGGAACAGAGACGCCATCTTCTTAAAGAGGTTTGAGGGAGCCTGTGTGTGATGGCGCACGATGTCATGATATCATGCGTGTCACACCGTGTGACGTCATGACATCATGTGCACACGCTGTGAAGGTCCAGGGGGTGGAGTCGAATGCTCCCTGAATATTGATGACGCTCTGCCCTCTCAAAAGAAAAAGAAATACTTGAGGGGGACAAAAACTTCCTCAATCCCTAGGAGTTGTCTTGCCTGAACCAGAACATCCCTGGCACTTTATATATTGGCTGTCATCCAGTAATACCCATGAGTAGCATCTGTGCCCAATTTTAAAAAAGCGATTTTCCCTTTTAGAATGTGCACCGAAAGGTGCTTTGGTTTTTTTTTTAAAAAAACCACCATGTGGGAATTTTGCTTGAGAGTTCTGCAGCCTAAACCGAAACCTCATTGAACACAGTAAGACTTACAACCACGTAAATGTAAGGATACTGTTCTTTCTGCTGATAAAATGAGACATTTGTATTGGAATCTTTGTGTTTCGGGGGGGGGGGGCATACGATAACTTCCAGTCTCTGTCAGGCATCATGTAACCAGAAGCAGGAACTTGTTAAGCCACACATTGAGGAAATTCACTGAACACTTGTTACGTTTCTCGCGCTCTCGCTGTCTGAGGCAGGATCAATCATTGCATTAACACAAGTGTCTAACTAGAACATCTGTGCCCTAATTCAAGAGGTTCCTTCCAGGAAATCTCATGGATGAAAATAAAACCTGATAGGAGAGGCACTTCTTTGCTGAATCAATACATTTTAACCCTTCATATAATGCTCATGATGGCATCAGGGAGAGAGAAAAAGGGATATCCAGGAAAAGTAAAGAACATTTCTTGGTGGGTGGGTTGTGTCTCGCATGTTCAATTTCTAAAAGAGATATTATTTAACATTAATACTTTTTATCTTATGCACACTTCCCCCTGAAATAAGTCTAATTGACATAGGCCGATGATATACTTTTTATGTTTTAAATATTAACCACCCAGATTGAAATCACAATAAGGAAAAGGCCTTTCAGACAAAAGAGACCCCATAAACAAACATCTCTTGAGGCTCAAATTAAGCAGTCACAGCATGGATGTATTTATTTAGAAAACACAACTACTTCTTGCAAAGGAGGCCAGGAATACAGCCTTGGAGTGAGAAGAAGCCAGGAGACCCTGCCTTCCTGCCCACCATCTCACCAGGGTGGTACATGCTCTGGTTTTCTCCTGCTTGGACTACCGCAGCACATTCTACGTGGGGCTACCTTTGAAGGTGACTCAAAAACTGCAATTAATCCAGAATCCAGCTGCTAGATTGGCGACGGGGGGGCAGCTGCCAGGACCATACAACACTGGTCCTAAAGGATCTTCACTGGCTCCCAGTACGTTTCCAAGCACAATTCAAAGTGCATACCCTCCAAGTGGTGTGGATGTGACCGGGAAATAAGTTCCAGAGGGTCTATGTTTGCATGAACAGATCAAGGTTGTGGAACCTGTTGCCCTCCATCAGTTGCTGGACTTCAGCTCTCATCATCACTGACCATAGGCCATGTTGGCTGAGGCTGCTGGGAACTGGAGTCCAGCAATGTCTAGGGGGCTACAGGTCCTTGACCCAATATAGAAAAGCACTTCTAGTACATAAAAGGGTATTTTCTTCGAGGAAATATAAGGGTCCAAGAACCGGGAGGGACGACTGAGGGCAAGCTACTGGTCTGGGAGAGGGGTGCTTGCTCATCCTCACCGTTCCTCTGCAGTGGCCTGTGCAGAATGCAGCAAGGGCTCCAAAAACACACCCTGACGCTGCTAGTTGCTTCGCTGTTTGCAGAAAGCAGAATAGCTTTCAGTCTATTAATGCATACCCCCTTCATGGGTGAGATTCATTAAGTATAATGGATGCTTGTTCTTTGCAAGCCATGGGACAGGATGTAGAAATGCTTTTTTGCTTTCGCAATGTGATTCTAAATAACCTAACAGCGAGAGATTGGTGCAAAGCAGTTGCCTTAACAATAGCCCTGTGAGAAGCCTTCATTTGAAGGCGGGTGAGCATTGACCTTTCGTTCATACTCAGAAATGTGTTTGTGCAAACTGAAGGGGATGCCTCCACATTTTAAGTCCTGCAGCTTTCAATCCAGATTGTTTTGAGCATACAACGCTACTTACATTTTACTGTGTTCATGCATGTCACTCAATAAAAAGTTGTTGGAACAGTTTCGTATATATGTTTTTAATCTTGTTTAAATTTCCTAACCTCTTCCTTACCTGCCTATCTTTTATGTTTCAGCAGTCTGTAAAATTTCCTCAGCCTTTTGATATTGTCGTGAAACTTTTATACATTCAACCTCATTGTTTCGGTATACAACATAACATCTTCAGGGGAAAGCAAAGCATTACATTATCTGCCAATTGATGGGGGGGTGGAGGAGGAGGAGGAGGAGGAGGAGGAGGAGGAGGAGAGATCTAAATATTTTTCTTTCTTTTTTTTAAATACTTTTTGGAGGACATGATAAATAATAATAATAATAAAAAATTTTATTTATACCCCGCCCTCCCCGTCCAGAGCCAGGCTCAGGGCGGCTAACACCAGTAAAATTACAATTAAAAATAAAATAAAAAAATAAAATAAACCAATTTAAAATACATGATGCATTTTGCAGGCTGGTTAAACGCCTGTGAATGTATCTCCATCTAATGGCTTAGCCAAGTATTGCATGTTGCTTCAGTTGGAAGCAATGCTTTTCTGCACACAATGTAGTTTGTGGAATTCACTGTCACAAGAAGTGCTGTGGACCATCAGCTGTAAAAGAAGACCAGCCAGATCCATACTGAGGGGGTGGGGTGGGACTATCAATAGCTATCAGCTTTATAGGGAAGCATTTTGCCTCTGAATATTGAGTTGCTTGGGTTCAGCTGTGGAAAGTGCTATTAACTTTAAGCATTGCTTGTGGGCTTCTTGCTGGGATCTGCTTAGCAACTGAGGAAAGCAGGATGCTGTTGTGTTAAATGGTTCTTTGGCCTGTGCTAGAGGTTGTATAACCGTGTACGTCCTACGGTATATGCTCACTCATAACCTTTCTTTACTTTTCACTCTATAAAGAGAGCAGCTTTTAATACAGTGGTACAGCGGTTGGCGTTGTGGGTTAAACCACAGAGCCTAGGACTTGCCGATCAGAAGGTCGGTGGTTTGAATCCCCGTGACAGGGTGAGCTCCCATTGTTCGGTCCCTGCTCCTGCCAACCTAGCAGTTCGAAAGCACATCAAGTGCAAGTAGATAAATAGGTACTGCTCCGGTGGGAAGGTAAACGGTGTTTCTGTGTGCTGCTCTGCTTCGCCAGAAGCAGCTTAGTCATGCTGGCTACCTGACCCAGAAGCTGTACACTGGCTCCCACGGCCAATAAAGTGAGAGTCGGCCACGACTGGACCTAATGGTCAGGGGTACCTTTACCTTGTGTTACAGACGCTTCAGGTTACACACTCTGCTAACCCAGAAATAGTACCTCGGGTTAAGAACTTTGCTTCAGGATGAGAACAGAAATCGCGCAGCAGCAGTGGGCAGCAGCGGGAGGCCCCATTAGCTAAAGTGGTGCTTCAGGTTAAGAACAGTTTCAGGTTAAGAACGGACCTCCAGAATGAATTAAGTTCTTAACCTGAGGTACCACTGTAGAAGGGTGTGGTCGAGGGGTCGGCAACAGACCTCTCAGTGGGCTGGAGCGTGTGTGCCCGTGCATGCGCTCAAGCTATTTCCGGCTCCTCCATCGGCGCTCTTCTGACCTGGAAGTCGGTCCCTGCAGCGAGGAAAAAAATGGTGCCGTGGGGGTAAAAGCACAGAATCCCCATGCCGATCCATGGAATGGCCGTGGGCCAGTTCCAGGAAGGTCATGGGACAGAAGCAGCCCATGGGCCTTAGGATGCCAACCTCTAGTCTGGTCAATTTAGGTTACAAGTGGAAACTGCAACAAAAGGTTGAAGCATGGAATGCTTGTGTTCAGGGTTCTAGCTTTCCTGCTTCCATTGCACCTTGTCAGTATTTAATGGGCTCTTTGCATGCTATGTCACCGCTGGGTGCTTGTAGAAGTCGGCTGGTAGTTCATTTTTCTCTTCTTCTTTGGCAATCGCTTGTATAGGAGTATGATTGTCTTCCATGAACACTAACTTAACAGTGAGTCCATAAGTCACCTCAGGTAGTGCATTGATGCATCAGCAGAGTATAAAGAGCCCTGGGAAAGTCTTCAGAGGTTTCCTGCTCCCAGCAGAAAAAGTTTCTTCTCCAGTTAAGGCAAACCTCTCCCACACAGTTCTAAGTAACAAAGTGTTTATTGTCTTCAGATACAAGACAAAGCTAAACACTACTAAAACATTCCTGTTTAGACAGGCCTTACCTAGATGCTTAGAAAGGTGACTCGATTTGTTTTAGTATTTTACCTTATTGTATGTTTTAAAACATGGTTGATTTCTTGATTTCACTGCTTTATTTTTTCTGTAAAGCGCTTTGGGGTCCTTTTAAGTGGTGCATAAATTTTAGGATTTTTTTTTAACATTTATGAAATAAAATTTTATTTTAAAAAAATATATATATCTTGTTTTGCAGATTTTTATCTGTGCCTCGTCTACAGTTTCATCTACAGACGAAATAATATTGAGTTCGGAAGACGCTCGGTTCCCTTTAAGAGCCGAGAGACAACGACTCTGCCCTACACAAAGATGGCGCCCGCGAGGCTGAACTAGTGGAAATCTCGCCTGCCCTTCCGGGCCGAGAAGCGCCCTTGCCCCTGTCAAAGATGGCGAACGTTGACACGTCAGAGGTGGGAGGCGGGAGGCGACGCGGCCCGTTCCGGTTGAGGGAAAGGCGGCGGCGGGACGACGGCGATGGCGGCGACGGCGTCTGCCGAGGCGGCGGCGCTGGACGCCCTGAAGCGGGGCGGCCCGGGGGCGGCCGAGTCGCTCTTCGAGGCGCACGCGGTGGCGGAGCTGAGGGCCGTGGAGCGGCAGGTCCGCGCGGGCATCGAGGGCAAGCGGGAGGAGCTCCGGCAGATGGTCGGCGAGCGCTACCGGGACCTCATCGAGGCCGCCGACACCATCGCCGAGATGCGGCTCAGCGCCGAGCACCTCGTGGAGGCCGTGCGGGGGCTGCAGCAGCGGCGGGCCAAGGGACGCGCCGGAGGGGGCGGCGCCCCTCATAACGGCCAGCCCCCCGCGCGGAGGCCGGCGGTTGAGGTGGGGTCTTGCTGAGGGGCGCGGTGAGGGGAGGGCGTGTGTGTGTGGGGGGGGGGTGTCTTAAACCTGGCTCCCGCCAGCTGCTGTGGGTGGACTACAACTCCCGTAAGTGCATCACAGGTTCAGGAAATGGTCTGAGGTGATTGGGAAGCCATTACGCCGTTTAATACACTGCTTCCCAATCTCATGGATTTATTTATTGTTTGTTTCGGGGTGGGGGGGGGGGTTTGCAGGCAAAGTTGCTGAGCTTTTTTTTGTTTTTATAAAGGGGATACACCAAAGTTGTTGAATGGGGGTGTCCCGGTTATGTGTGTTTGTGTGTGTATATATATATATATATCACGTGTGTGTGTGTGTTTATATGTGTGTGTGTGTGTGTGTGTATACACGCGCGCACACACACACATATATGCATAGATACAAACATACACACCCCACAAGGAGGACATGGCTACACCCTGCTGTTTTTGGACTACAACTCCTACTACCCCATACCTGCTGGCTAGGGAGGATGGGAGTTGCAGTCTCAACAACTGCTGGGGACTCAGGTTTGAGAAGCACTAGACTACCCGCTGGGGGGGGGGTCCCCCCAATTAATTAGCAATCGCCTTTGTTCATTAAAAGCTTCATACCCTATTGAGGAAGCAGGAGGAGGTGTAAGTGCATTGTAGGCGGTTCAGGAAATTATCTGGGGCAATGTGAAGCTGTTACGTTGTTTAAAGCAGTGTTTCCCAAACTTGTGTCTGCTTGGGGTTTCCTTTGTCTCTCTCTCCCCCCCCCCTTAATTAACAGTTAACTTTGCTAGTTAGAGACATTCTACCCATCAAAATGTATGAGGAAGCAGGAGAAGACGTAAGCGCACTACAGGTTCAGGCAGGGCTTTATTTTTTCAGCCCGAACTCAGTTCTGTCACCTCTCAGGTGGGCGCCATTGCCATTCTTAAGAGAACAAGGGAGGTGTCTATGGTGAGTTCTGGCATCTTTTTTTCTAGGAAAATAGCACTGGAATCATTCAGAAAATGATCTGGGTAATGCGAAGCTGTTACATCATTTAAGACTTGAAAAGTGAGTTAGTCTGATCAGTGTTTTGATGGGTGAGCTCCTGGGTAAGCGTTCCAAAGTAAAAGATTAATAAAGCAAAGCAGAGCCAATAAAGCAAAACACAGGTGGGGACTAGCTGGGGTTTTTGCCCTGGGTGAAGCCTCCAGAAGGGGGCACCATTGAGGCTTCCAGCCTGTGTTTGTGCATTTGCAAATATGTGGCGTTTGTGTGCCAAACTGGGTCTTTGTTCCCGGTGAAATAAAGCCTACTTTTGCCCCTGTGGCAAAGAGAACTGATATGTGTTATGTTAACTTATACCTTAACCTCCATGATCGTATTATAAACTTTCTTATAAGTAGCTAGCTACCCATGTTGCTTATCTATTAGTACAGCTCCTGCGGGAATCTTTTGTCCTTTTTGAGTTAGTAAACATGGGTAAACTGTGCACTTAATATAACAAACCCTGTGGCATATAGTTATATGAACTATAATTCTGAATATATGCTAGCAACATCTCCTCTTTTTCAAAACGATTTCAATCCATGCTCCAGTAGTTTCTGTATGTGCATCAATTTATTTCATAGGCTGCACGTATTTTTCCCTACCTAGGCAGTACGCCAGTCACAGGAAAAGTTCTACTGTTTGGCAGCACAGATCCAACTACTACTGCAGATTCCTGAGAAAATCTGGAGTGCTATGGAATCCTCTCAGTACTTATATGCCACCCAGTTGTACCTGCTATGCTGCCACCTCCAGCGCCTCCTGCAGCTGGATTCTTCTGGCACCAGCTACAGCCCAATTCTGGCACGTTTTCCTATCCTTGCACGACAAGTAGCTGCAGCTAGCCATTTCCGGTAAGTAGCCAGCCAATTTCTTCTTCTTCTAGCTTTGCTCATCTTGTTGCTGTGATGCATTAGCTGCATCAAGATTGGATTACAGTAACACACTTAACTACAGGGCTGCCCTCGAAAACAACTAGAATGTTTTAGTTGCTGTGAAATGTTACCGCAAATGCTGTTGGGGTTTGTTAGCTGCTTTGCGTGCCTTTGTGGAAAGTGAGATAAAAATGTCAATATTAACTAAAAGGCTTATTTTGAACAGTAGACCTTCCTCTCCCAAGAACTTGGACTTAGAAATGGTATCAGAGACATAAAAGATGCTGCTAAGTAGCTTAGAGAACTATAGTCCTGCAGTTTTGTCACTAAGCACAGAATAAGGTATTTTAACTGCAAATCTGTCAGTTTCCATAATATTCTGAGAATCTCTACTATCTGATTTCTACCACCCATTGTTGTGAAGGATTTATGACAAGCAATAAATGGGTTCTTAAAACTTTAAAACCCAGTGGTGATGGGTGTATGCTTAAGGTGAGTGTATGCTTAAGCTGCATAGCTTGGCTGTTGAACCTCTACAAGGAAGTAGAGAGTTCAAAAAATTAAACAAACAATATTCAAATTGTTTCCCGAGTTGCCCCTGAAAAATTAGTCTCTTGGATGTGTTCAGTTCTATCTCTTGCTTTCCTTATGGAAAACTGAACCAAGTGTGTGTTGGTGATTGGATAGGCTCCTGAGGGCTGCCAAAAGTTCTGACATTGCAACAGAAGCAGGTGTGTGAGTAAATGGGTGCATACACATTTCTGGTTTAGAAGCTGCAGCTCCAGTCAGTTTCTGCAACAGCTCCTCTGCCTTATGGCTAAGTTGAAAATATGATTGACTCCATTGCGGAGACTATCTGGAGCTATGTATTGCTTAGCCCTAGCTTTTGGATTATGTTATGCATGCAAATTACTGTAGAATCTGGGAGAAGTTTGTTTTGGTTGCAAACTTCCCTGATGTTTGAGTTGGACATTTCACATGAATATTGATTGCTTACTTTACACACACACACACACACACACACACACACACACCACAACACATACACACACAATCTTCTGAATGGATTGCATCCACTCTAGACACTTGCTTCAGGTCATTCTGCTGGTTGTAATGCGTTCCCTCGGAGGATTGATGATAAGCCTAAAATTAGTATGCTGTGTTAGATTTGGTTGTCCATCTAGATTGGTGTTCTTTGTTTAGGCTTTTTTTTTATCTAATACTTTTGGGAGAAGGAAGAAGATCAGGAAACTTTGGGACTGTACATTATATTTAGGTCTATCTCTGACCCTTATTGCTGTTGGTTTTATGAAATGCGTACTCCACATATGCCACTTTCCTGCCAAAGCACTAAAAATGTTGGATATAGTGATGGTTTAAAAAAATCTAACAGACATATTTTAAAAAAGAAAATAAAAAATAGAGTGAAAGGAAGATAAGCATATACCTGCTGCAGTTCTGTACCCATTTGCCTTTGAGTAAGCTCCAAGAATTAAGTGGGACTTACTTCTGAACAGGATTGTGCAGTTGAGTGTCATCTCTTTCATACTGTACATAATGGAGTTACATAATTACCAGGCAGCATGGTCACTGCAGGAAACAGTTTTGGGAAGAGGGACCAGCTGAGCTGATGGTGTATGGCGCTTTTACTAACTTGCCCTTTTCTAATATGTGGCCAATTGGAATGGCTGCTGCTGAAAGCAATTCTAGGAAGAGAGGAGCAAACTGGATTTGGTCCTAGCCACGCTGATGAAAGGGGTTTGCATCCACAGCATAATAGCTTTAATATCACTTTTTAGTCTATTAACATAGATCCGAGTTAGTATTCACCCAAAGCTCCCTTCAGTTAGGCAAGAGAAGTAAAATAGCTACCACTTTCTTTATGATGTTATGCAGCTCTAAGCTATCATTTCCCACCACTGATTCTTGTTTTGAACTTTACATTTCTTCATTGAGTGTTGCACAGCACACCTCTTGACGGTGCCTCCTTTGTCTACCAATTAGGTCAACAATCCTACATGAGAGCAAGTTGCTACTGAAATGCCAGACCGTTTTGGACCAAGCCGTAGCAGAGGCATTGTGTTCAGCCATGCTTCTTGAGGGGAGTTCTCCACGCCAGGCTCTTGCTGACTTCCTGCTGGCCAGGAAATCTGCAATTCAGCAGCTTCTGGATCAGCCCCATCATGGTGAGTGCAAGTGAAATTTTCATCTAAATTAGTGTGCAGTAACCTCAGGTTACGTACTGCCCTTGTTGCGTATCCTACAGGATACGCACGCGGCAAACCCAGAAATAATGGGAAGGCTTTTGACGCCTGCGCAGAAGCAGGCTACCGCCACGTGCACTGCCAGCAGGGAGGCCCACCAATTGATGTTAGATTTCAGCAGTTCTGGGGGCAAATAGTCTATGCCTGGTGCTTTGTTATTTTTAAACTGTGAAATTAAGGTTCTTAGCCTCAGTCATAGATACTGGAGGCCAGTCTGGTAAGTTTTCCAAAGATTCTGGTTTTTGGTTGACCTCATCATCCTGCCCATGATAGAGTGATAATATTGCATCTGATAGTACACACTGGAACATTACAAGTATTCTCCAGCAGGCCTGATATTGTATGCCAGAAGAGGCAGATGTCCTTATCGTGAGGGGCCTTTATTAAGATATGCCAAGCGTGTTTTTCTACTTCCTGTTTTTTTCCATCTTAGCAGCAGTTTATACTTCTGTCTGAGGGTGACATATTCATTAATTAAGAGGGGTAAATTAGAGCTCCTATATTTATGGTAATCTCTCTTCAGCTGGCTTTTAGCCTGCTTGCACTCTTTGTCGAACCAGCTGGAAGATCTGATCAATCTTCTTGAGCCACTGTTCTTGATCTCAGTTTTCAAGTGGTCTTGCAACCTTTCAGTCAAAATCTTAAATACCCGTATTTTTCGCTCCATAGGGCGCACCTAGTTTTTAGAGGAGGAAAATACGGAAAAAAATATTCTGAATCAAATGTTGCACAAAACTATTTAAAGCAGCAAAGCGGGCAGCTCCTGTCTGCTTTTCTGCTTTAAATCGAGCCTCAGAGGAGGGTGGGAAGGGGAACCATGGCTTATCTAAGTCGAGTTAATAATGCTGAGCCTGACTTATGGCCATCGAGATTAGCCTGGCCGTCTCAGTGGAAATCTGGGGAGGCTGAGGTGGACTTTCCAGTGGTCAAAGTGTGGTTGTGTCTTCCTGCCCGGCATCTATTTCCTGCCCTCTTTTCCCCCTGCACCCCCGCACCCTGCTTCGAGGGAAGGAAGTGGAGCCATGGATCCTCTGCTCGCAACTGCAGTGGACTCCCTCTACTTTGAAGCAGGAAAGTGGGAGAGGAGCTGCTTACATGAGTGTAAGCTGCTCCCCTCCTACTTTCCTGCTTCAAAGGGAGCCCGGGAGGAGGGAATCCGCTGCAGCCTCGAGCAGCGGAGGATCCATGGTCCCCTTCCTTCCCTCCTCCATAGTTGCTTTGAAGGAGGAAAGTGGGAGAGGAGCTGCTTACACGAGTGTAAGCTGCTCCCCTCCCACATTGCCGCTTCAAAGGGAGCCTGGGAGGAGGGAATCTGCTGCAGCTTCCCCCACCTCCCGCAGAAGCCGCGCGCTCTTTAAAGGAGCTGCGTGGCTTCTCCTGGCTTTTCTGGGAAGTGAGGGGATTCCCCCACCTCGTAGAAAAGCCCGCAGGAGCCGCGCAGCCTTTAAAGAGGGCGCTGCTCTTGGGGGCTTTTCCCCGAGGAGGGAGAAGGGACTGATGCGGCCAGTCAGTCCCTTCTCCCTCCTGGAGAAAAGCCCGCAAGAGCGCATGAAGCTTGTGTGCGGCTTTTGGGGGCTTTTCCCGCCTGCCTCCCCCCTGCATTCGCTCCATAGGATGCACACACATTTTCCCTTGCTTTTTAGGAGGGAAAAAGTGCGTCCTATGGTGCGAAAATACGGTAAATTCATAGCCTCAGCAGCAGAGGTAGCTGAGATAATAACAGTATGATTAGTCCTTAAGTCATCTGCATGAAGGTGAGTCAGCGCTAGATTGAGTACTGGTGTCCACTTAATTCTGTTGTCTGCAGGAACACCTAAGTTTGCATTAGAGATAAATTGAGTTTTGGGAGGGAGAATTGTTAAAGTTAGAATCTTAAGAGTTGGAAGGGACACAAGGGTCATCTAGTCCAACTCCCTGCAATGCAGGAATCTCAGCTAAAGCATCCATGACTGATGGCCATCCAATCACTGCTAAAAAACCTCCAAGGAAGGAGAGTTGACTACCTCTCGTGGGAGTCTGCTCCACTGCCAAACAGCTCTTATTTTCAGAAGGTTTTTCCACTTGTTTAGTATTAAATCTACTTTCTTGTCACTTGAAGCCATTGCCTCGAGTCCTGCCCTCCAGGAGAAAACAAGCATGCTCCCTCTTCTATGTCACAGTCCTTAAGATATTTGAAAATGGCTATCATATCTCCTCTCAGTCTCCTCTTTTCCAGGCTAAACATACCCAGCTGCTTCAAGCGCTCCTCATAAGGATTAGTTTCCAAACCCTTGATCATCTTGGTTGTCCTCTTCTGCACATGTTTTAGCTTGTCAACATCCTTCTTAAATTGTAGTTGTTGTTTGGATAACATTTTAAAACTGCTGTTTCTCCTCCCCCCCCCAGTTGAATTTTGAGGATATGGAAATATGTTAACCATCAAATGATACTTTTTGTCTTTGCAACCCAGGGCAGCAGTTGCAATGCAGAAGAAAGTGTCTGTCTATGAGCACAATACTTCTACCTTGCAAAATGGCTGCTATTATTCACTGGCTTTTTTTTTTAACCAGATGCTGGCATTAAAGCGCAAGTTTGTTCCTTGGTGGAGCTGCTAGCCACAACCCTGTATCAAGCACATGCCCTCTTCTATTCCCTGCCAGAGGGAATGCCTTCAGACCCATCTCTTCCCTGTGGCTTGCTCTTCTCAACCCTGGAGACCATCACAAGCCAGCATCCAGCAGGTGAGCAGCAAAACTGGTAGGGACTATGCAAAATTACCATGTTATCGTTGGTGAGGGCCTAGTTTAATCCTCAGTAGCCTGACCTCTCTTCTCCCCTAGGTAAGGGCATCACAGCTTTGAAGGAAGAAACCAAGCTGAGCAGCTCATTCAAATATTTGCCATCTTCCATCGCAGAATTCCAGCCAACACTCAGAACTCTGGCACATCCTATTAGCCAGGATTACCTTAGAGATACACTTCAGAAATGGATCAATATGTGAGTCTGAGGAACTAGCTTTGCCATCATGATCCACTTGAAAAGCACATTGCCTGGTCCATTGTAGACTTGGGTAAAACTCTTTGTGTGAAAATCATTGTGGTTGGCAGTGCTTTTTTCCTTAAAAAAATGTTTAGGGGTACTCTCATTCCGTCAGGAAACATCATGGCAGGAAATGAGGTCGCTATCGGGGGTAGCAGCGGAACTGATGATTCACTGTGCTACAGAAGAAACTAAAAAAATTAAAATTTTCAGTTTCTTCCCCCATTAGATTCACAAAATGTTTAGGGGTATGCATACCCCTGCATCCCCCCAGAAAAAAAGCACTGGTGGTTGGTACTGTTTACCTGAATTTCATAGATTGAACAAATTAAGAAAAAGATGCAGCTTTCAAAAGTGTATCTAGATATTTCGTAGCACCCTCACTATTGTGGAATATGGCCTTCTGCTGGTCTCATTTGCTTCCTGCTGCCTCTGGGTTCACTCTGGGATAATTCTGGTCCATCTGACAGCCCTAACTAGCCAGGTAGTGCTGCCTTCTCAGCACCATTGTACCTTACCTTGGTCAGATTGGGGTCCACAGGTTTACAGGTGAGGCCAATCCGGCATTCCCGTCAGTGCACCTGCAAAGGCCCATCCTTGTCTTTGTCCTGCCCCATTTCAGTTCTGGGTAAGGTGCAGCAATGGAAAGTCATTTTAGTTGCTCCACCCTACCACCCAAATATTGTGCTTTAGTTTTCTGTCACTGCAAGGTGGACATTTGAACTCTTATTTATACTCTTTGTCATGATAATTTAAAAGGGTACTCTTCCTCTTATGCTCCAGTCACCACAAAAGTGGAAGCTCAATATATTTGAACTCTCTTCCTGAGAACACTGCTGTGTTAAAACACTAGTGAAAGATAAGTGCCTATTTTGAGTTCTTCATAATTTTATCTGTATTTACAAGATTGTGACACTTCACCTACCCATCATCCTTTGTTCAGGGAGAGTGTGAGTTTATTTTTACCCTTTGCCATCACATTGGCTCCTAGCTGCGCCTGTTTGACCTCTGGTTTACATGATTCAGTAAAGGCCACAATTCACGTAAGCAGATGAGTATTTTTCAATGCAGCTTTTAATTACTATGCAGGAAGAAGTAGTGGCTCTGCAATTATTGTGCAGGGAAAAGTAACTCCCAAGGGAGTCCTTCAGGCAGCGACTCATCCAGTATTTCTTTCAGGTGCAATGATGACATCAGATCTGGGATCACAAATTTGCTGGTTTATGTGAAGAGCCTTAAAGGTCTAGCTGGAATTCGTGATGCTGTGTGGGAACTGCTCACCAGTGAGTCCATGAGTCAGAACTGGGAGACAGTATGTCACCGACTCCTTGACAAACCCATCTTTTTTTGGGAAGATTTGTTACAACAGCTTTTCTTGGACAGATTACAGGTAATATATTGTCACAGTTGGGCTAGGTAGCTTAAAGGTTAACAAACTAAGCAAAAATATTATTTGCCATGGTAATTGAGCTTTTTGGTTTTGGACAATAGCTACTCCTGTGTAGGACTAGTTCAGAGATGTTTGTGATGTATTAGGAAATTTCCACTCTGGTTCTCTTTATGTGTAAAGGGAACTTTGTTCAGAATAGAACTATCATCTGATTCTTATCATTTGTAGCAAAATACTAAAGCACCCATAAGCTCCTGTTTCCTCCTAATCCACGCTGGATGAAATTATTCGTATAATAATTGTATATAATTATAATATATGTATCCTTTGTACCTGGATACATCTTCATGTTTACTTTCTAGAGATCAGAAACCCATTTGACTGCATATTTGGTAGCAATAATATACTTTTTATGCTTACCACTTTTCCAACTTGGTTTAACTGTGCATTGGTTCCTTTGACATCAATTTTGAGTGGAACTTTGGGAAGAACCTTGGGGGTTAAAGGGGGGGCAGATCTCAAGGACATTCCTCAAAACCTGAATGTTGGAGTTTGTGTGTACCCTGCCATTTCCTGCTATATCTTAAAAGCATTCCCATGCTTCTGGTTGGGTCTGTGGTGATGCACCAGCTTTTGTCTCTGTGTAATGAGTTTTTCTTTTCCAGACGCTGACAAAGGAAGGATTTGATGACATCTCCAGCAGCTCCAAGGAGCTCCTTGTTGTGTCTGTACAGGAGCTTGAAGCTAAGGTTGATGCATCTGCCCACAACAAACATATGCTATTTGAACATAACATGGCCTCTTTCTTATGGTCAGAGAATCCAAATGACTTGCCACCCGATGCAGCCTGGATCAGTGTGGCAAACCGCAGTCAGTTCACCAAGAGTGGGTTATCCATGAAGGCCCAGGCCCACAGCCCACGAGTTCAAAGCTTCTGCAGCGCTCTGGATTCCAAGCTGAAGGCCAAGTTGGAGGACCTTCTGTCCTACTTGCCCTCTGACTCCTCTCTGCCTAAGGATGCTCTGCGTGTTCAACCCAGGAACTCTGCCTTTGACAGGTTTGCTGATGCAGGCACAGTAGAAGAACTGTTGCGCAGCCACTGCATTGGCTGTGTGGATTATGTGCTGGGTTGTGTTAGGGAAGAGCTGCATCAGGCTCAGGACGTACTTCAAGGATGTGCAGACGCTTTGCACCACCCCAAAATCAACACCGTTCTCTTCATGGCACGGCTCTGCCGATCGTTGGGGGAGTTATGCCCGCATTTGAAGCAGTGCATTCTGGGTAAATCAGGTTACACAGAAAGTGTTCTGAGGGAGCCTTGGCCTTTGAAAAAGGTTGGGAAAGGGAAAACTCAAGAGGTGAATCCCATAAAGGCTAAATGGCAAGAATTAAAAGAACGGCTGCTGAAGGATAGCCTGTCTGCCTATCGGATTTGGAGCACAGCTGTTGCTAAAGTGAGTTTCTGTCTTGAAGGTGGTGGAATATCCCTTTCCTCTTGTGCTTTGGTTTGTTTTTTTACTGCATCCAATGCCTCCCACCTTACCATAAGAACAAATGCTTTCTTCGTTTGTGGCAGGGGTCAGCAACGTGCGGCCCCTGGGCCGGAAGCGGTCCATGGAGGCCATTTAACTGGCCCACGAGCTGCCGCAGAACCGAGCCACCTGCTCAGCGAGTCCCGGCTCACTGCAGTAAACTGGCACAGCGACTCGCTTCAGCGGTGCTGGAAATAATGTCTGCACATGCACAGATGGCAGAAATCGCAGGAGTGCGTGCGATCCGGCCCACAGACGGATCTCTGTGGGACCGATCAGGTCCAGGCAAGGTAAACCTTGCCACCACTTGGTTTGTGGGGACCCTGTTACTAGATGTTTGAAATCTGCAACAGATTGTAAAAAGGCAGGAAAATGTCTGAGCAGTATTCTCTTGTGTGCAGAAATGTCTTGAATCCTACTAGATGCAATGAAGAACCTTGACTTTTCCATGTTTCCTCACCAGAGCTGTGACATGACATTTAGCTCAGATAGCAAAGCAGAATTTGGCTAAAATCAAGGCTGATTATGCCTGTTTTCCCATGCTTCCCTCCATATCCGTGTCTGCCTCTCAACATGCTAAGGCCAAACAAATTGCTTCACAGATTAATTTTTGTTAGAAATAGTACTAAAATAAAATAAAGGATTTGAAATGAAGGAATGGAATTTGGTAGGACACTTATGGTGCCAGAATGCCAAAAGGCAGTTTTCAGAAATTTCATATGTGAAAAATGATGCTGTGATAGTTGCATGCTGACCACCTATGGGCCCCAAATCTCACTTGGGCATAAAAAGATTGGTTCTGATGCTCTCCTGCTGCTGTTATTTGTATTTTACACTAGGTCCTGGTTCAGGGGTTCACACAGTCGTTGTTAAAGGGTCAAGCTGGATCCATTCTGGCAACAGCCACCAACTGGGAAGAGATTGAAATTGAAGAAGAGACTGAGACTGGAAGCAGTGTAAAGTCCAAGATACGGCTCCCTGTGCAGGTGGGTGAAAAGCAGTAAGATACACACCAACGGTTAGTCTGTACAGTGTTCTCAGTTTACATAAGGGAGAGGGGAACTGATTCTCAAATGTGCCCAATAACCCAGCAGCACAGCTGAGACTGAAGCCCAAATCTCCTCAGTGCCTTTTCTGAGAAGATGGTGGAATGTTACAAAAGTGCAGTGGGGTGATAGCCACTTGGTTTGATTTTCTTTTTTCCCTGATCATACCTCTAGAGAAGAGGAATGACAGTCATTAGGATCCAGCACCTGCCTCCAGTTTCAAGTTTCCAGTTTCTTGTCCCTGTCTAAGTAATATTTATTCATACTAAGAAGGCACATTTAGTACCAGCTTGTGTTGCTGAGTCTTAGAAATGTATAGATTTTGATGACACAGTTTAGAAGGTTTGTATGTAGACTTAACCTGATGGGGGGTTGATTTATAGCAAGAGTGGCTAACCTGTGGTCTTCCAGAAGTTGTTAGTCTATAGCTGCCATCTTCCCTAACTACTGAGCATGCTGGCAAGGGCTGATGGGATTTGAAGTCCAACATCTGGAGGGCCACAAGTTGCCACCCTTGATTTGTAATACCACTTTATGCAGTTCAGGATAAGTGTCACTGTCAAAAGGAGTGTGGAGCTGCCAAAGTAAAAAACAGACACTTGTCCTTTCAAGAAAACATAATGTTTTTACCACTGGTATTCTTCACAGCCATCATGGTGCGTCCAGTCCCTCCTCTTCAGTTTGTGCCAAGAAGTCAATCGAGTTGGAGGCCATACCCTTCCCAAGGTCACCTTGCAGGAACTACTGAAGACTTGTATGACTGAAGTATTAACTGGCTATGAAAAACTGTCAGGAGCGAGCCAGGAAAAGGTGCGTTGTTGGGGGTCTGTGGACCACTGCACAGTGTTTGACTAGATTGATAATCCTGCTCCAAGTGTGTATTCGAAAACCCAGGAAATGAAAAATGTGAATTGTCAAGAGCAAAGCTATTGATCGGCTCCCGCTTTGCAAGGCTCGCTCATGGGGAAAGTTCTAACGCAGGAGCAGCCAATGTGGTGCCCACAGATGTTGCTGAGCTCAGTGCCCATCAGCCCTAGTCAGTGTAGCCAGTGGTTGTTCAACAACATTTGTAGGGTGACACATTCTGTCCCTTCAGACCATCTCGCTAGTTGAAAAAGCGAAGGGTGTATCTTTTGGGACTTTAATTGCACTGTTTTGTCACTAACCAAGTTGTACTCAGAACAGACCACTGAATGTTTTGTTACGTTGCTTGGAGACCTTTTTGTGTAGCAATAAACTATTATGTTCAAGTAAATAATAAAAAAAATAGGCCTAAATTGGTCATGTCCGTTAATTTCAGTGGACCTACTCTGAGAATCAGTAATGTTGGCTTACAGCAAACCTTTAGTCCTTGCACATGTTCATAGCAGCACTTGAACTCCCAGGTCAGTACTAAAAAAGTATACTAGAAGGCTGATAGCATCTTTGCCCATGAATAAATATGATTGGAATTGGCGATACTTACAAATATGTATGCGTTTGACTGTGGCATTAATCTTGCTTTCCCCTTTTCTATAGAAGGCAGCCAATCTCGGAGCAGCTCAGTTAACAAAGGGCAGGATTCACCTAACCAGTCCAGTCAGTAGAAGCCCTACATAACAGGGCTCCCCTGCCACCTGCAATTGGCTCGGGGTGGGAGAGGGGAGGGGTAGTGTTCTGTCTGGCAAGCTGAAATACTTGCACAGAGGAAATGATTGGAAGAGTAACATGTTGAATTGAACCCTGAGTGGAGACCCTTCTCCATGCAATGATCTGACATTTTATGGGGAAGCATCTGAATGATGCAACCACAGGAGCAGGTCTGATTACGTGGGTATTTCTTATAGAGTTGAAGTTCTTAATGGGGGAGGGTATGATTCCATGGGGAAAACCTGTATGTTTGTAATAGTGTGAGATCACTTTGCATGCTCGCACACAAGCAGTTACAGGTAACTAAAATACGGGACACTGAATAAATTGAGATGTTCTACAACTGTCCGTGCTCTACCTTCTGTATGTAAGTGCTGCGATTCTTTGGCTATCTCTGCTATGAGATTTAAAACAAAAAAAACAAAAACAAAAATCCAGGTTCACAGGGGCCTAATAAACATTTTCACAGACTAGTGTGATTATCAGGGGACTACTTTTAGTATTTTGGGCACAGAACCACATGATCTAGATGCTTAAAGTGATTGTTGATTAAACTTTAAATATATGTGAGGACTGCTGGCCTAGACATTTGCTTAAGAATCAACCTTATTTTTCCTTCCCCTACCTGTTTCTAGAAAGAAGGGAAGTTACCCATCACTCAGAACAGGGCTTTGCAACTCTTGTATGATCTTCGGTATCTGAATATAGTCCTGACAACTAAGAGTGAAGATATGAAAGGCAGCAGAAACAAGCAGGATTCCAGGTACAGTGTTCTGTCAGGAGTTGAGTGTTTTCAACAGTGGGTTTATTTTTTACTCCCTTTGCAAACCTCAAAATGTTACTGCACCCTTTGTGCTCCAGTCACCTTGCATTGATATATCAGTGTGTATGTGAGGCTACACGCAGGGCTAGTAGGCTCAGACTTTGCTTGCCTAGATATCTCAGCTATTTTCTCTCACCTGTGCAGAGCTGAATCTAGGTAATTTAATATTTTCCTACCAGCTCTGAATGTAACCACTACTTACTAAAATTCAGTGCTGTTCATTGATTGATAATAAATTACGCTGAAGCGGGTAGAGTATACACTTGGATGCAGATCAGTCCATAGCTTAGGGCACGGATACAAGCAGATGAGGCTGGCTGGAGACAAACCAAGCAAACCTGTATCTCACTCTTTCCATTTGCAGAAAGGAGCACTAGAAGAGGGCCCACAACAGCAATCATGAGTAGCAAGATGCTCCCCAAAATCTGTAATCTGTGCATAAAGTTTTGTAACAGAACAATTCTTAAATAAGGAGCCATTTAACAGAAATCCTTGTCAGAAATCTTGCAGATCTGTACACACACCAGGAGATCAGCAGGAGCACAGTAGTGATTCCAGTCTCAGTAGTTTCAAGGAGAGGTTACATTAAGGCAGCTTATTAGAAACAGGGCATCTTGCTATATAAAATGTATTTGGAATATTTTAAGTTATTCCTCTGGCTTGTAAGGCATCAGTTCAACTGTAACTGGAAACCAGAATGTAGCTTTAAAAATGTTAAACTCTGTTCTCACTGAATTAAGGGACTTTTAAATAGCTCAGCACAGGATCCTGTTAATCATTCCATTACTATGGTTGGAAAGTGATTGAATGCCTGCTTTTTTTGTTTTCACATCAGTCTTTTCTTGTTGACTGTCAAAAATGTATCTCTGTCCGATTCAGCTTTACTCCCTCTGTTTCAGGATTGAGAAAGAGATAGACTTTCTGGAAAGTTATATAGATCCCTTCGACTTGGATGTCTTTACACCACACTTAAACAGCAACCTTAATCGTCTGGTGCAGCGGACCTCTGTAAGTTCAGGCAAAAGAACATAACTGTTGCAATTTTGTTTGGCTACTGTACTTAAAGATAGGGTGCTTTACTTGGTAAAATTGTACACATAGAAATGGTCTTTTGCACTTTGTTCCTTAGCAACAATAGAACCAGTACAATAATGAAAACCAAGGGGGAAAGGGTTGTGTATGCATACAGTTGGATAGTGGTATAAGCATGTAAGCACATTTTAGGGTACACTTTGATCATGCAGTCCAATAGTTCTGTTATTTGCAGCATTCAGAATCAAAGCATCGTTTGTCTCCTGAATAGCCAAAACCAAAAATATCCCATGAGATTGTATGGATTTTATCCTTGGAAGTTCATGCCTCATAGTAGACAAACACCTAACACCAAGTGATATAAAAGTGAACCTGAAATCCTGGGGGGGGGGGGAGGGAAATGTTTGTTTTAAACACAAATGGCCAGGTTGACCCTTAAGAGTTTGCCTTGTGTTTGTTTAAGGGTACTTCCTTTGCTGCTTTCCAATCTAATAAATCCTATTTCTGGTTCACTGAGCACTTGGCAGTTGCATCTACAGTGGTACCTTGGGTTAAGAACTTAATTCGTTCCAGAGGTCCGTTCTTAACCTGAAACTGTTCTTAACCCGAGACACCACTTTAGCTAATGGGGCCTCCCGCTGCCGCCGCCACACAATTTCTATTCGCATCCTGAAGCAAAGTTCTTAACCCGAGGTACTATTTCTGGGTTAGCAGAGTCTGTAACCTAAGGTACCACTGTACTGCCGCCACAACCAAGCAATTACCTTTTTCTGTGCTCCTCTAGGTCCTGTTTGGCTTATTAACAGGGGCAGAGAATCAGTACACCAGCCGAAGCAGTAATTTAACTTCTCAAGAATTACATAACATCCTACCTCTAGCATCTAGTCAAATCAGGTAAGTGACTCACGCTATAGGCAATAGGAAGTCCGTGAAACAAAGCATGTGGGGGTGCAAAATATTTTACCTCTTTTTTTCTTTTTTTCAGATTTGGGCTGTTGCCACTCAGCATGTCAAGCTCACGCAAGACTAAATCAGCTATGAGAAACACTGAACAGAAGGCTCAGGTTTGTTCCTTTATTCTAGCTTATGGTTTTCTCCACTCTTGCCAACTGTTTAGTTGCACTGGTAATGTTAATGCTAAGATTTTCCTAGGGAGCCCAGGGTGTTGTTGTTGGTTTTTTTAAAAAAAGTAAATCAGAAACTCATGCCACAATTTCCTTTGGACACTTTAGGAGTAGCATATACTTTTCTAGGTTTGAAGATGAATTAGTTAAATAATTTGTCAAATTGTGTATAGGAGTCGATAGCAACATTAGCGTATATTGTTAGTACAGACTTGCACATTGACAGCTTATCTCTAATAATAATAAGGTATGTTAAAGGAGTGATTAATCTAACTGTCTTGTACCCTTCATTCTAGTATGATGCTGACCAAGTAACCCCTGAAGAAATCTTGCTGGGGTATTAATGCATGTGTGAATTGAGTGGCTTCCTCTCCTTTGTAGGCTTCTGTGCTAAGGCTTGCTTATGTAGCCATAGAACTTGATAGCTGTTGTCAAACTTACCAAGTTTACATATGAGAAATTGAATGCATACTAGCAGCTGGCATGGGTTTCCTTCTGTATTGCCATGCAACTACACCCTAGAAGGTGCTGCAGGGAAGGGTGGACAAAGAGGTCTAAAGTTCTCAGTATGTAAAGAAATTCACATGTTAAATATCAGAAGCATCTGTTGCTATGGCAGGGTTTGGACATATGTTGCACATACATTTTAATGAACCTAATTTTAGACTAAAATGAACCCACTGGTAATGTAAGACACTACTACATAAGCAAAACTGCCTCCCTTTCTGCTTGCCATTATGATGCGCCTTCCCTGTAGTAATAGAGTAAGCCTTTCAAAATAAGGGAAAGCTACTACTGTAGGTAAGAAAATGGACTTAACATGTCCGCCCGCTTACCTAGGAAGTTATTGATGGTTGCCGTAAGTGGAGCTGGGAGTAGAAGGCACTTTGAGCAGCAGACTGTGTTTCTGTGTCTCAAAAGCCTACAAGGGAAGTGTAAAATTTCCTGAACACGCCAAAAGGCTTCAAGGCAAGGATGATTGTTTCTACAGTTCTCTCTGCTACACAGAGAACTGCACATATTAACCCCCCACCCTGGTCTGGTTTTATGTAGCTACTAATGAGCCTGCTCTGAATGCAAGCCAGCTTAAAAAGAAGAAAGCCTAGGAGGTTACTGACTTTCTTTTGCTAATTTAACAGATCCCAGCTGCTGCCCTTCTAAGAGCAGAAGAGACGTTCCGCCCTGGCTCCCTGTTCAGGCAGCTTGCAGCTGAGGAGGAGGACACAGCAGCACCATCTTTATTTAAACTTGGCTGGCTCTCTAGCATGACCAAATGATTCAATAAAATGTGAATGATTGTACTTTTGGCATTGTAAAAAGCATCTACTTCAGCATAACTTAAGGGAGTGGAATTTAAGTTTTGGTACTTGCTGTCAAAGAGACTGGACCCTTGCTTAGGTAACTTGAAGCTATTAACAGAAAACATCTATTTTATAGCTGTTAGGTATTAAGAAACATAAGCAATGAAATGGTTACTATTGGTTTTGAGTACAGTAAGAAAACAAAAGTTCACACTCCTGTTTGTACTTGAGTAAAGCCGTCTTCCACTTACTACATTTACACTGAGAAACCTTACTAGCAGTATTTTCAAATAACCTTAATGCACATGAACATTCAACCTTAGGAAATATTAATTTACCATAAAAACATATTCACTATTTATTGAAATTAAAAAAAGACTTATAAAACTGAACGCAAATGTTTGAAAGGATTTTACATAAAGCATCAGTTACTAATGAACAGATTAAGAAGTCAGACTGGACTTATTATGCACTCCTATTATACAGAAGTGGATTCTCAGACCCATCATAACATGTCAAAAGATATCCACCCTCCATCCCTCCCCCAAAAGAATCCTATAAAAATTGCTCCAAAGCCCCTTTTGCATTGCAATAGTGCAGCAAACCACAAGTAAACAATTGCCTGTTAACCTGTTATTCCAAATACAGACTGAAAAGGCAACAGGCATTTTGTGCAATTTTAACAAACTTTTAAGTTGAAATATCCCCATCACACAGTGCCGTCCCCCTTCACAGAAGGCAGGGAACTGCTAGGCTCATCATGTGGGAGGACGGCCCCTGCTGTGTAAGCTATGGAAGTGCGCCTCCTTCAGGATCTGGTTGATGTGGAAGTAAGGACCTTGGCATAGTGCAGACTGCTCATGGAAAGACTGAGGAGGGGTCACAGGACTTGATCCTGGCATTATGTGGTGTAGGCTGCTTTCCGGCCCACTAGCTCTGTCAGGGCTGCTGATGCTGCTACTGCTGCAACTACTGGTGCTCCCGCTCTCGCTGCTGGAGGACTATGGAACAGAAGATTGACAAGAATGAAAGTCATCTTTTAAGCCATTGTTATTTACACATCTCAAGTAGGTATTTTTTCTGGATAGCGCTCCCTTCTGTTAGCTGAGTAACCTGATCATCCTGTTCTCAGTGAACTCCATAGCTGACAAATTGCATATTCAGCTGTGCTAATAGCCATAAACACATTTAAATAATCTAACATTCCTTTGCGAATTCCCCTATTCACTAAAAAGGGCACAAAAGGCTGCATCTTCACATACCCCAAATATTACCCTATTGCCTGTTCCAAAGATCATTTATAGGCATTTCAATTTTGCTCACTCTGAAATAACCATCTTGCTTGAATTTGTGCATTAACCCATTCTACAGGAAATGCAAAAAAACCACAATGTAGCCTCAAGTCTCCCAAGTAGTGTTCAGATCTTTCCATCACTTTATGCACAAATCAATCTGCATTATGTTTCTTGTATAAACAAGGCTTGCTGTTGGAGGAAGGAAATGCCCATTTCACTACAAGTTAGTTGTGCATAACATGGACAGACACTGAGTCCATACCAGGGTGAGAAATTGGATCTGGCCAACTAGCCAGATCATTTTCTTCCCCCTACCCCAGCAGAGCTACCCACCTGATGTCAGGTGACCTGTTCTTCCTGCTACACTGTCTGAAATTGGCCAATCAGTTGACCATCAGTGCTTGCAAAGCCCTGTGCACAGTGGTGACAACAGAACTCCTTTTGGCTTAGCTGCATTTTTAGCTGCCCCAAACCTCATATACAGAGGCTTCATGCACTAACTAAGGAAGCCTGGTAGATCAGAGCTTCCCCACTGCTGGTGTATACACACACCTATTATCTTTTCAGCCTACTTCATGCACAAGTTTAGCAAATTCTGGCCTACTGCAGCTCCTCAATAATTCAATTGCCCTATTTATTTCTGCAGTATCATACTTCTATGCTTCCTACACTAGACAACTAATTGCCAATCTCAGTGTTTTTACAGTACCTTTGAAACAAGTACTGAACAGTTGAACCAAGTACTGAATGGTAAACCTGCAACTTACATGCATTTAAATTGTGCACATTCAGCTTTCACATGTGGCAAAAAAAAAAAATATTAAAAAGTGGACAGAGTTCTGGGGAAAATGACTTTGGCAATCCTACCTGCCATTGAACCCACTGGGTTTTGACTATACACAATTTTGGCTTTAGGTGCAACCCCCAGATCATAACCCCCGCATAAGTTGCAGGCATACTGTACAGTAGAAAAGCAATTGCTAGGCAACTTATAAGTTCATTTATAGCCGTGTACAGTTCTGTATAATACAATGCAAATGATGTGCACGTGCACCTGTATCTAAAAGCAGACCAATGTTTCTACATCGTATAGCTCCATGGCCAATTCTACCAAACAAGGCACACACATTTCAAGTGATTGAAGAATTACACACACCCAAACATAAATACACAAAACCTGCTTAATTTGGGCTCTACAGGCCTGGGATCAGAAGGTAAGTTCCAGCATATTAAACCCTGAGTCATTATGACCACTTGGTATAAGCTTGTCTCATAGTGTTATTTCTGAATAGAAGCCCTGAATACACCAACCACAAGATTTTTACATTGAATTCAGGAGCGTAGCTGAACACAAAAACTAGTGGTGCCGTACAAAAATGAGCAGCATTTGGAAAATGATAACATTACCAACTGCACTTTGAATTACAGATTTCTGAATTGTGTTAATTATATTTAAAATATGAAGTACTAGTTCTGCATATATGTAACTGCCAGCAAGGGGAGCCCCTGGTTCCATCGTAAGTTGAATGTTTAAGCTGCTCTACCCTCACTTCAGGATTATCTCATTGAATTCTACTGCCTAGTAGGAAATAGCTAAAGGGGTGAAACCAAAGAAGACCACCAAGGACAAAATCAGAAATGTTTGAACAATCTTGGCACTATATAGGCATCATGTTATTTCTCTTCCTGATGATACACTTGAATGTGATCACATTGTAAGAATCTTTTATAAGTCACTATGAGAGCTTCTTAGAGCTTGAAAGCAGGATGTAGGTATTCTAAATCAATTAATGAATATATAGCTCACATCTCTTATTTAAACACTCATGGTTTCTGAACCAACTTCAAAGGCAGGATCAAGGTCTTCCTCACAGTAACCAAATTGGAACTGATCATCTGGACATATATCTATTGCTTAAACACTCCCCATCAGTTGATTAGACACAAATTCCCAAAGCAATACCAGCTCAGCAATGAAGTGGAGCACATCTTACCTCTGTATCCCAGGAGTCATGAAAAACAGCATTTTGGCTACTGCGTTTTGTTTGTGGGATGTGGACATCCTCCTCTATGCCATTTCGTCTCCTCTTCCTGATACAAACAATGCAAGAAAAGCAGAGATTAAGTTTCGTTCCTTGTACCTAGCACACTTTAATAAAAAACAATGTTACAGCTCCTGCACTAATTACCAACAACTAGTTTAACTGCTTTGCAGTGTTTACATTTTTCTTCAGCTGCCCATTTTAGTAAGGAGTCAGACATTAAACCCAGAAGAGATCAGTATCAAAGGATGTAGTTCAACCTGAATTAATTGAAGAATGTATTTTCACCACTCACCTTACTACTCTGTGAAACCTTGGAAGGAAATACCTTTAACAATTAATCACCTCTTGAAATTACCATCCTGGTCCTTCCCAGACTGAGGATCTCAGCACAGTGGATGCTTGGGTTGTGAACGTGATCCGTGCGGGAGGCACGTTCGGAACCCACAACATTCGCAACCCGCAGTACCGTGTCTGTGCGCGCACGGGTCGTGATTTGGCGCTTCTGCACATAGTGCCAAAACCCAGAAGTAACTCGTTCCAGTACTTCCGGGGTCTGCGCGGTGTGCAACCTGAAAACACACAACCTGAAGCATCTGTAACCCGAGGTATGACTGTACAATATTCAAGATTTCTCCAAGCAACAGCCATTTCTAAAAATTAGCCATGGAGTATTCTGAATGACATCCGGCTATATTAAAGAACGGTTATGTTCTTCAGGTTTATGGCCTTCAACTAGACATCAGTCTCTCTCTCTCTCTCTCTCTCTCTCTCTCTCTCTCTCTCTCTCTCTCTCTCTCTCTCTCTCTCCCCCCCCCCCTATATATATATATATATATATATATATATATATATATATATATAATGTCGGCAGTTAAAATCAAGTCAGGTTGTAGGAAACATTGTAATAAGACTAAAAGGAAGCATCTTTCATTCATGGGTATGTTCACTTTTCCTGAAGGGCTTGACTTAATCGTCAACAAAAGCCCTGTTTTGTCCATTTTGTGGAATCCAGAGTACAGTGACATTTTGGGCCAAAACTGTAGCTTTATGCTCTTTGACGAAATGTAAAGCAAATGGTTCAAAAGTCAACGTGGGTACCTTGATGGGTAGAAATGTCCAAGGATCATTAAACATACATTCCATCTGGCTAGACATTCAGTTTTGGATATTATTTATCCATGCTCTTATGGCATTATCCCATGAGATTAGGTTATAGAATTACATGGTACCAATTTGCTAAATAGAGGGAAAGCATATTAACAATTTACAAACCTTTACCTATTATTGACACTATCACAAAACTAATATATTGATTAGACTCAAGTCCTCATTCTTTTTATCCCACTGAATTTTCTAACTACACACCAGTGATGACACAAGACCTCAGGCAGCTGTTTTTCCTAACTGCTAATAGCATCTATGCAGGATGGCAAGGAACAAAAATACATGGCAGTTGGAAATAGACTTCTGCATTTTTTATGAGAAGCCTAACACTCTATATAACAGAACTGTGCTGACAACTGTGTAGGGTGTACAGTTACAGAATTCAAACCCTAACTAACCCTGGAACATAAAGTTTGAGTAGCAAAGTGGCTAAACACAATCAGGATTGCATTGCACAAGTGTAAATCATGTGCCCTGTTTAAATCTCACCTCAGCCATGAACTTACTTAGGTGGCCTTTGACTAACACTAGCCTTTTAATCTCAGCCCCTCATTTGCAATACAGGGCTAATACAAAACCTGCTTTACATGGTCGAAAAAGCATACAACTAGTCTTAAAGAAATGCAGGTTCAAAACCCCCCACTCAGCTCACTGGGCCACTTGTGCCAGTTGTGTTTCTCTCAGCCTTAACCCACCTCGCAAGGTTGTTGCAAATGTAAAAAGAGGGTTGGGGCAGGAAAACGACATATCCCATCCTAAGCAAGACTGAGGAACATAGCAGCCAATTCCTAGGGGCTGAGGTCCCTTTGATCCCCCCCCAAAAAAAAATATTTGAGAGGGGACCAACCCCCCCCCAAAGTTTATGGGTACAGTATTTCCATTTAAATAGTGTGCATATGCCACATCTTGTGATCAGTTATGTGGGGCGGGGCTTACCTCTCCTCCCCAATATAAACGTAGGAGCCATTCTAACGCACGGAATCTATGCTGCGACCCTTCCAAAAAGAATTCGGAAGCGACTAATACCCCCCTCCTCCCCACACTGACATATTTTTGAGTAAAGGTGATCAGGATTGCAGGGTCAGCAACCTAAATTTCGGCGGCGGGGGGAGGGGGCGCGTGTACATGGAAGGGGAAATCGTGTATGCGTAGGGGTGGGGTAGGATAAAGATGCCCATTTGTTTATTTTCTTTTGCCCTGTCAAAAAGCTTCGCTTAAAATGGCCACTGCCGGGCCTGCTTCGCGTCGAGACCGAAGGCGGCTCTCCTTCAAGTGACCCAGAACGCCCCTCTGCGCTTTCGAGACCAGCCATGATCACAATTAACGTTGCCAGGTGGTTTCTTGGGTCCTCCCATCCCCCCCCCCGCCAAAGTCGCCCTTCCCGTAGTCGCCGTCCATCAATTCCCCGACGGGAAGCCTCCCCCCGCCTATGCGCCTCAGCCAACGGAGCCTCCCCTGCCTCAGCTGCAGACGCCGCCGCCCCTCCCCCACCCTGCCGTTCGAAGTTTTCCCCCCCCCCGGCCACCGTACGTTCTTGTTCCCCCCCCCCCCTTAAGCCGAGGGCCTCCCCCCACCGCCGCCCATTTCTTTCTCTCTCCCGCGGCCTCCCTCACCTCTGCCGAGCTCCCCGCTCGCTTGGCAGCGCCCCCCGGCAGCTCATGGCCGGGCCGAGCCGCTTCTCGCAGAGCCGAAAGCCGAAAAGGCCAGCAGGCCCCGCTGTGACGCTCCCAAACAATCTCTCCTCAGCAGCTCCCTCCCTCGGCTCTCCGCCCTCCGCCTCCTTCTTCTTCTTCTCCTCCTCCACCACAAGCCGCCGCTTCCGGTGTGCACGCCTCCCGCGCAAGCGCACTGGCAGCACAGGGAGAGCGCTCCCTTACCCCCACCCTCCCCAGCCTCCGAGACTCCTCAGCCCCGTAACCGGATTGGCTGGCGACGCCGAGGCCGTCCCCGCATGCGCCTAGTGTGATTGCACAGTATGCGGCGGGCGCATGCGCTTTCACAAAACTCTTTTCTTTCCCCCGCCCTCTCGTCCTGCGCATGTGCGGAGGTCAAGCGTTTCAGTTCCGTCAGAGGGATACGTCGCAGTAATAAATAGCCTTCCTCATAATCATAGAGCTCGGCGTTGTACTTGCCCGCTCAGGTGTAAATGCCCCTGAGCTCAGTGGATCCTGCTTCTAAGGGGAAATGGCGTAGGATTTGACCGCGGGGCTTCGATCCAGTGCCCGCTTACCTGGGAGTAAGGACCCACTGAGCAAAATGGGATTTACCTCTGAGTAGACATGTATGGGATTCCACTGCAGATTCGTGTGGAATAAGACCGAGGAGGCAGGAAACACGGGATCGAGCCACGGCAGTGTTTTAAAGCTACAAAATATAATTCAGCAACATTTCCTATACACACACACACACACACATATATATATACACACACACACATATACACACACATACATACGCACATATACAACTTTTTTACTTGGGCCAACATGTCTGCTTTTGATGGAGCTTTGGGCTAGGAAACAATTTAACTTCGCCTCACTCCCGTGGTATTTCTGTGCGGATTCTCATTTTGCTGTAGTTTCAGCTACACCCATTCACAAGTTCTGTTAACGAACGAAGTCCGTTTGAAATACGGTACATGCCACAGACTGGTCAGTGCTTCCCAAACTCGGGGGTCTCCAGCTGTTTTTGGACTACAATTCCCATCGTCTCTCCCCATCGTTCATCCTATTAGCTAGGGATGGTGGGAGTTGTAGTCCAAAAAAAAACCCCAAACAGCTGGAGAGCCTTCGTTCCTAAAATTTGGATAGTGGCTGTGGCAGGTTTGCCGCGGAGATTTTCGACGTCGTGTTTTGCTAATGAAGACTTGAGTAGGTGACACTTAATTAGAGTTGGTGTATGTCACTCTCAGCCTGAACCTCCATTTGAAACGTGATCGAGCGGAGATGGTTATAAACTCCACCAAAGGCTGCAAGGTGAAGATGTTAACAACAGGCTACATTACACCCTAGGGTCTTACAAATGCACTCTACCCCGCTGCAATGTGGGGCAATATTATTATTATTATTATTATTATTATTAATAATAATAATAAAATTTATTATTTATACCCCGTCCATCTGGCTGGGCTTCCCCAGCCACTCTGGGCGGCTTCCCAAAAAATATTACGCCAGGCTACATTGCATTGTTGTCATGAACCACAGTCAGTGTGTAGTTTTATAACTTTACTTTAAAATACACACTTTCTGGGAATGTGCCAATCATGAGATTGTGCGATCATATACATCACAAACAGCGCCCCCATGCAGAAAGAAAAGCAAATCCCCATTAAGTATGAGTTTATTTGGCAACTTTCATGATTACTTGCTATGTTTGGTACAAATATGCACCTATGGAATATATTTTACGTCACTCATTCTATTCCAAGCTTATTATCATTTTATTATTTCGTGGTTTTATTCTTTTAGCTTGAATTTTGGTTTGGCTGGAAATAGAAAAATACACATTTATAGTCTGCTGCAAAATAAGGCTCCTGATATCAAACTAAGGTAAAGAAAATCCGGTTTTGCATAAACATTTCCCTTGCCATTTTAAGAAGCACTTTGCTGCCTTGCGATCTCTTATCACGGCATGATGCGACTCATGTGACTAATGGCCAGGCCAATGCGCAGCTGTTTCAACAAGAGCAGCTTTATTTAACCCCACTTTCAGTTTCAATGGTTTCTACGGAAAGTCAGCTAGCAGCATCTGGGAAGAGCGATGCCGAGAACATTTGACACAGCTCATCTCCGGTTTGTGGAGCTGCGGGATTAGACCTTCATTGATCGAGGTACGGGGGGGGGGGTGGAGTTTACACAAGCCCTGATGTAGTGAGATCTGATTTAAACAGATTTAAACTAAGCAGTTCTGTCTCTGATCTCGGCTATAAGGCAACCTGGGAATTAAGAAGCTAAACTTGCTTTCCTTTTCGCCACTGGCAAATGAATGAAAGCGTCGCAAACTTTCGTTTCGTGATTGCGAGGCGTGGGGTGTTTTCTTTCTGCTTTGCAAGTTGAAAGAACAGCTCCTTCTTGTTAGAAGCTTAAAATTCCCATCATTTAAGTCTAGGAATAATACTTTTAAATGAAAGGAGACAATGACGGTATTGAACAAAGGAAGCTTCCCTTCCACTATATCTTCCTACCAGGAAAGGCTTGATTTTTCTATGTTTTACAGTTAGATAATCAACTCATTCCAATCCATTAATTTAAATGGAACTACAACTCTCTGTTCATGAAAACAACATCCCTGTTTCAGCTCTATTGTACCGATTGATTAAACCCTAGCTTTATTCACTGGCGGGACGCAGGTGGCGCTGTGGGTTAAACCACAGAGCCTAAGACTTGCCGATCAGAAGGTCTGCGGTTCGAATCCCTGCGAGAGGGGGGAGGGGGCTCCTACAGCTTGGTCCCTGCTCCTGCCAACCTAGCAGTTCGAAAGCACGTCAAAGTGCAAGTAGATAAATAGGTACCGCTCTGGCGGGAAGGTAAATGGCATTTCCGCGTGCTGCTCTGGTTCGCCAGAAGTGGCTTAGTCACGCTGGCCACATGACCCGGAAGCTGTACGCCGGCTCCCTCAGCCAATAAAGCGAGATGAGCGCAACCCCAGAATCGGTCACGACTGGACCTAATGGTCAGGGGTCACTTTACCTTTATCTATTCACTGGTGGAGGAAGAGGCGTGGGGGGGGGAGCGCACTGCCCCTGGCAGTGCGATCCTGGCGGGGTGCCATCGCGGCTGGCCCCCTGCCTGCGCTGGGTGCCATGGGCAGCATGCCACGCCCCTATGGGCGGCGCATCATGCCCCCGGGACACACGCCTGCCTGCTCTCCGCACCCCCGTAACCCCCACTGGCTTTGCTAAACTATAGTTGGACTGCATGTGCCTTTTCACTAGTACAGTAGAACCTTTGCTTACGTTACCCTCGGGTAATGTAAACTTCGGGTTGCAAAAGCAGCAAACCCGAAAGTGTTTCTCCGCACGCGCATGAGCACTACCTTGCCTCGGGATCTGACCGGAGCTCCAGAACGGATCCCATCCGCAACCACTGTACCACTGTAATAGGAAGAATTGTGTTCCTTGTAGTATTTTTTTATGGAAGAAATGTATCTTAAAACTATAAATATGACTTTAAGAAATCACAACTAATAAGTCAAAACTAATTTTATTTCCATGTAAAATGGAAATAATAATAATAATTACAACTCACAATTTTCCCAGATCAGGACTCAAGGTGACTTACAAATAAAATAGAAAAACCAAAAACATAGTCATTAAAAAGTAATTAAACCCTAATTGAATTAAAACAATATAAGAAGATCTATTAAAAATACAGAAATGAAACTGGTAGCAGATGGGACACACAAAATACAGGCATCACTTTACTATGCACCTGGTATAAGTTCCATTAGAATTGTTCCTACACTCACTCCTTTCCTCATGAAGGGATGTAGGAAAGTTTACCAATCCATGCTGTCTTATTTTCCTCTGCAGGCAGAAAAATGGCAGGTATCACTTCAGGAGTAGAAACTTGCCCCTTCTGCAAAAAGCCATTTAAACGGCTCAAGTCTCACCTGCCTCACTGTAAGATGGCGGGAGATACAGACTCAAGGAATGTTTTGCCTCCCAGCAAGAAAGCTGGGAAAAAGAAAGAGCAGATCAAAGGCACAGAAACTACCTCCAAAAAAGAAAATAAGAAAAACAAAGCAAAAGCAACAACACATTCCTTGCAACCACAGGAAATACCTGGATCAGCAAGATGCAGCCATCAGCATTCAGTTGAGGATGCACAAAAGCAAATCAAGTGTGCTACTGAAGGCACAAATCAAGGAGCCTCAGAAGATGTCCGAACAAAATCAGCTGAAAAGCTGTTTTCAGCAACGAAGCTTGCAAAAAAGTCACCCACAGAACAGAAAAACAGAAGTAAACCTACCCCTAACGAGGAGGAATCTGCATCCAGTCTCACTTTAAAGCCACTGAATCTGAATGGAAAATCAACTTCAGAATCTCCTAGTGGAGCTAGCCAGACAACTAATCCTTCTACGAAACAAAGGCAAAGGAAAGAAGCACCTGCAAAGCCAGATTCTTTCACAGATAATTTACAACCTATTCCTCAGAGATTTATTGATACTGTAGAACTAGTGATAGAAAACCATCGTGTGAGGGTATTGAGGAACAAGTGTGAGTCATCTGTTCAGAATATCCCTTTAAATAAAGGTGTTGTGGGCAACCAGAAGGCAGGGTGCTGGCCTGCGAAACCACCATCTGGAGATGCAGAGATTGCCTTGGCTGATGTGCAGCAAAGTATTACAGAACCTGTGGGTGGAAAGAGCGCTTCAGGTCTTGAACTTTCAGGGAATATTTGGAGCGGAGAGACAAAAAAGAATGTGACTACAATTAAAGCACACACTTCCGATGGCCGTTTTATGGACAACTGCAGACAAGTCTCCAACACTCCTGTTCAGCTGGCTGCAGGAATAAAAAGCACGATTGAAGAAAATCCTGTATGTTTCAAAGGGGAGGGCTATTGGAAAGAATCTCCAGTTTACATCCGTTTCAACTCAAAGATCTACCCCTCATTAACAGAAGCCCTCAGAGAAAGATATAATGAAACTTCTAACTACTACTTAACTAGTCTGGGAAAAGAGATTGCTTTGCGTTCTGTTGTGACTATAGGAGATAAAGGCACAGGGATATATGTGAATCAATCATCACTCCAAATGTTAGAAATGCCTACTGCCTATTGGCCCACACCCCCTGATAGAAGCATACGCCCAAGTCCTTTGGGACTGGAGTGGTTTCCAGAACTGTATCCTAATTATCGTGGGCTAGGTTTATTTTCAAAGAGGCCATCTCAGTGGGCTACAATCATCCCGGAAGCTAAAGTACTCGGTCTCCCTTGGCAAGGCCAGCAAGGTAAAAGGGGAAGTTTTTCACTATTGATTTCTAAGAGAGAACAGTTCACGCTGCTACCCAGTGGGCTGGTTTGTTGAAGTGGTGATTGAGTCACTGTCTGCAGGCTACTCTCAGGCTGTATACACTACAGTGGTACCTCGGGTTACATACGCTTCAGGTTACAGACGCTTCAGGTTACAGACTCCGCTAACCCAAAAATAGTACCTCGGGTTAAGAACTTTGCTTCAGAATGAGAACAGAAATTGCACAGCAGCAGTGTGGTGGCAGCGGGAAGCCCCATTAGCTAAAGTGGTGCTTCAGGTTAAGAACAGTTTCAGGTTAAGAACGGACATCCAGAACAAATTAAGTTCTTAACCCAAGGTACCACTGTACAGAAGTACGTACCCTATATCAGTTTCATACAGGTTTAATAGTTACACCTTCCCCGAAGAATACCTGGGAGCTGTGGTTTCCTGAGGGTTCTTCTGAGAATGTTAGATGTTCCTACACCCTTTCAGAGAGCTATGGCTTCTGGGACCCCCTGCAGGAAGGAAATGGCTATTAAGCCAATTTATATATAATGTAGAAAGTTGTGTCTTGCAAGCTGTAGTTTTGCCCTCACACATGTCCTCCAGTTAATTTATAGCAGGATGAATGAGGGTGCTAGCATATTCTCAGGTTGCTTTGGGTATGTGGTCGTGCAGACTTTTTTTATTCCAAAGGTTCTAAAAATCATTTCAGATGTTTAGAAAAGGTGGTGGTAGTTTGGGATAGGCTGCGGGGAGCTGTGTGAACAACGTAACCTTAGTATTGGGAATGTATCTTGGTTCCCCGGTGCAAGAAACCTACAACAAAGAGCTAAAAATTTATTCCAGGAAATCAACTTCTGTCTGTTTATTATTTCAATGGGTGTTTTTTTGTTTCGGTTTCAGAAGTGTATATAATAGGGAAGTAATTCCTCAAGTAATCTATAGGTAGGGTAACACTACAGAATAACATGGCTACACTTCTAGATACTGTTACCAGTGTTATTTTCTAGAAAAAGAGGTACCGGAACTCACCACGAACTCCTCCCTTGTTCTCTTATAATGGCAATGGAGCCCATGTGAGAAGTTCCAGCTGAAAATAAGCTCTGAATGTTACTATAGATTGAGTACACATTCAAGTTCAGGCTCTATAGGCTAAGCTGGGAACCAGAACACTTTAGATTTTACCATGAAGCTGGTTTGCATAAATCCATCCTTCTCCAGGGAACACGGACACGGGTGGCACTGTGGGTTAAACCACAGAGCCTAGGACTTGCCGATCAGAAGGTTGGTGGTCCAAATCCCCGCGATGGGGTGAGCTCCCATTGCTTGGTCCCTGCTCCTGCCAACCTAGCAGTTCAAAAGCACGTCAAAGTGCAAGTAGATAAATAGGTACCGCTTCGGTGGGAAGGTAAACGGTGTTTCCGTGCGCTGCTCTGGTTCGCCAGAAGCGGCTTAGTCATGTTGGCCACGTGACCCGGAAGCTGTACGCCGGCTCCCTCGGCCAGTAAAGCAAGATGAGTGCCGCAACCCCAGAGTCTTCCATAGGCAGCCTGGAGCCCTTTCTACTACCTTTAGGTCTACTTGTGAAGAAGCACCCATGCTTGCAGCTTGCTTGTGAGTCAGCCAATTGATTTGCTGTGGTACAAAGGGGCAAGGAAGAGATTTCAGCCTGCTGTTTCAGAACTAGAGCTCTTTCCAGATTCCACATCTAACATTTCTCACAATGTCTGCTTGGGCCATCATGCAGAACATCACAGGGAAGCAAGTTACTCTGAATACACTGACCTACAAACCTCACTGGTCAGTGATTCAACCAGTATGAGCTTTACTGGCTAGTCTAAATACTTAATCTGGGGATGGGACCCTGATGGAAACTTGCAAAGAGAGGAGTTTATTATTGCCGGGGAGGCGGGGGAAAGGATCTAGCTGTTTTCCTTCCTAGTTCCACTGGTAGAAAGGCGTCTGATGGATGTAAAATTCCAAGATTTGCCTGCTTGGCTAGCCACCCGTGACTTGTCTCTGCAGGGGATGGTTGGAGCAACGCAGAGGTGCGAGAGCAAATCATGCACTGTGTCTTTCTGTGCTGCTTTGAAATAGTCTGTTGGCTGGCAGGGGAGTTGAGGATGGCTGCACAGCCCTTGTTATTATGCATGAAAAAGGAAAGGCTTGATCTGTACCCTTAAAAACTACTGACAAGAACAATCAAACTGCTCCTGTCTTTCTTCCTAAACAGCCTGGAATGGATACTACAACAGATACATCAACGTGAAAAAGAACGGAGTGGCTGGTATCTCCATCCTGATTCTGGGCTGTGTCCTCAGCTATGCTTGGAGCTATCCACACATTAGTAAGGCCTTTTATCTGCATTTAGCGTAGACAAGGTCATTGTTGCTTGATTTCTTGATCTTTGGTATGTGGGGTTCCTGCTGTTCAAGAAAGCAACCATGCAAACTCATGTACAATGCCTTTGGATTAAAGGCTTGATAACGTTTTTTGCACTATGCTTAAGCGACTGAAGGTTCAAAAACTGTTCCAAGAATGCCCTTTAATCAGAAAGTAGCTATACCCCTAATCAGTAACTACTTGTACAAGAAGACTACTTTGAGGAGTGGATGGAGGGTGGTAGACCAGGGGTGCTTTCCATCCCTGAGTTGGCAACTGATGTTTAGTCTCTGCTCTTTGCACCCAATAGAAAGGGAAAGTTCTTACAAGACGTCTGTGGAGCATAGCTGAGAAATATGTTGCTGCTGTTTTACGAAAGACGCTCTCACTGCACAATCATATAGAAGCTTATTTGAAAATAAGTCCCATTGTTTTTGATTATACCTATTGATGAAATGGCAGCAGAAGTATAAACCTCCACGTTTTTATAGTTTTAATTTTGGGGTTTTGTTCTCTCCCAACGATAGAACAGAAATACCGCTGACAGAAATACTGCTGGCGAGGATGCGAGAGGTTGTGGTGGAAGGAGTCGGAATGCAAACAGAGTTTGGACCCTGTTCCACAGGTTTGTTCCGGGAGAAAAAAAGACAAGCTGAAAATTTATGCAGAAGACACTTTTGTCTTTGTTACTTAGGAGCAACATCTACATAAGGACTTCCATCTGGAGACCCTTGAGAGATAGTCATCAGTCTTGGCCTAGAGCAGCCTTCCTCAGTGTGGTGTCCTCCAGAGGTTAAGTAGCTCCTGTCAGACATGAAGGAAGCTGTGATCCAAAAACATCTGGAGAGCTGCAGATTCCCCATCCCTGTTCTAGACAGACTGGCAACAACTGCAGTGTCTTGTGATTGTTGACAAGAGCCAGCAGCAGTATGAACTCAGTTGTTGACTACTATTAAACAAGCAAATAACTATTTATCTTCTACTTTTCTGAATATATGAAGTCTGCTCAGGTTGCATAAAAGAAGATGGTATTAGTCTCAGGTGGGAATCTGAGTGGAATTAAAATGCAGCTGTTTTTCTTTAGGGATGATCGGACCTTTCATACCCCATTTTTTGAGAAGAACTGTGGATCTGGGTTAATATGCTTTTATCCTGGGTATTAAAATGTATTTTGCATACACACAGCCTTTGATACTGTGGCAGGTGAACGCATTCTTTATTTTAGGTTGTTATTATACACAGACTCATGACATTGCTAATGATGAGACGTATTTCCTGTGCCTGCACACTTGAGCTGTCTTCACGGGAGTTTAAAAAAATATATTTAGTTTAGTCAAGGGCAAAAACTTCCCCACTTTATAACACTCACGTAAACCTTTGAAAAGAACATCAGTGCAAGGCTGCTTCTTCATAACAATAGCCTGTCTTGCATTGTTGTTGTTTAGTCACTTAGTTGTGTCCGACCCTTCGTGACCCCCTAGACCAGAGCACGCCAGGCACTCCTGTCTTCCACTGCCTCCCGCAGTTTGGTCAAACTCATGCCGGTAGCCTCAAGAACACTATCCAACCATCTCGTCCTCTGTCGTCCCCTTCTCCTTGTGCCCTCCATCTTTCCCAACATCAGGGTCTTTTCCAGGGAGTCTTCTCTTCTCATGAGGTGGCCAAAGTATTGGAGCCTCAGCTTCAGGATCTGTCCTTCCAGTGAGCACTCAGAGCTGATCAGCCCTGAGTGTCTTGCATTATTATTTCTTATTTATCCATTTTCCTTCGACGGGCCATGAAGATCTAGTGACTTATTTGTAAGAGTAAACGGGCCCCTTCCATAATTATATTGCAGGATGAAGGCTAGCACCATCCTAGATTGTGGGTGGGTTTCACCTAACAAGCCTCATCCATTTCCACTTCTGCAACAGCTTTCCATTGACATACTTGGATCTACTTCCAGCCTGCTATGCCATTTGTGTCTCTGGGTGACTGTTCAAATGGAAGAACATAAGAAGAGCACTGCTGGAGCACCCTGTTCTCACGATGGTGAACCAGATGGCCATGGGAAGCTCACAAGCAGAACCTGAGGACAGGATTATTTGGGTAGGAGAAAGTGCTTTCAGTGAATAATGTGTATACAGTCTCGGGCTTAAGAGCATTCTAGCACCAGTGAAGATGGAATGGTTTCAACTACTCCACGTTGACCAAGTGTCCCAAAGCAGCCAATAGTGCTACAGCAATAATGGATTTTAGAGCGTACTAAAGCTGAGCAGGAGTAACATCAATAATGTACTGTTCCATTTCTGGAGGAAGAAATCCATACCAATAACTAGCTAAGATGCCCTTTTGAGTAGAAGCTCGCCAGACAAAAGCGAGACGCCGATTTAAATCAGGGCTGACTCTTTTGTACTCAAGTCACAATGGATTTATAATTCTGTAGTTGTGGAAACCCCACACCTGCAATTAATTGCTGGGTCTTTATTGCAAACATTTCACTTCCAGCACTTGATGAACAGCAGGAAGTATATTATTGCCACATTTTACACGTTCCTGTGAAACTTAATTTGACTGCTTGCAATATAAATCCTGAAGATTTTCCTAGCTTTTTGGCTTGGGGCCGCATTTCTTTTATAAGAACACAACTGGTCGTCCTTTTTTTTTTGCTGCTAGGCGTGCAGTACACCTTTGCCAACTGTTGCTTTTAAATGATTTGTAGCTCTCTTGGCTGGAAAAGTGAAGGGAACAGGTGCTTGGTAAATCCTAACTGCCGTTGTTGAGGTGCCATCTTAATCTTTGAAATAGTTTCTGTACCATGTGGGGATATAACACAAGCCAGGGGAAAGATTCCAGTTCAGAATCTGAATGTTTTGTGGGAATGAACATGCCTCTTGCAGTACGTTACAATAGCCTGCAGATGGTGATCAAGTGTCAGTATAGAAGACAAGCGTGCGCATGGTGATGACATGTAAGTGTTGATGAGATGCTTTGCTTGACAGGTATGTGCCACCTGGACTTGTCTATCACGGCAAGAAGGGAATTTATGGGGAGAACATCCTAGCTGCTAGGAAGGTTTCTCCGCCTTTCCCAGTAACCTCCTCGTGTGGCTGCTTGCTGTTGATTTACTGTGCCTGAGGTTCCCAAATGTTTTTGCAAAGCTTGTCTTTCAGAAACTGGGGCCCAGATAAACCCCACAATCTCATCATGTTAGGAGACCCCCTCGCAGAGTGACAATCCCCAGCATCCTTAACAAACTGCAGTCCCCAAGGTTTTGGTGCAGTTGTGAACTCTGTTCATGCAATCAAAACCTATTCAGAGGTCTACGCCTTCCACCATCCTGAGCTACAGGGTTGCTGCTGCTCTCAGTATGCATCCTGCAAATGTTCTTGGGCCCTCCTAAGTCCTGCATAATAAAGGACAAAAGTGGAAAGGACCTAACAGAAGCAGAAGACATCAAGAAGAGGTGGCAAGAATACACAGAGGAATTATACCAGAAAGAAATGGATGTCTCGTACACCCCAGGTAGTGTGGTTGCTGACCTTGAGCCAGACATCCTGGAAAGTGAAGTCAAATGGGCCTTAGAAAGCACTGCAAATAACAAGGCCAGTGGAAGTGATGGTATTCCAGCTGAACTATTTAAAATTTTAAAAGATGATGCTGTTAAGGTGCTACACTCAATATGCCAGCAAGTTCGGAAAACTCAGCAGTGGCCAGAAGATTGGAGAAGATCAGTCTACATCCCAATCCCAAAGAAGGGCAGTGCCAAAGAATGCTCCAACTACCGCACAATTGCACTCATTTCACACGCTAGCAAGGTTATGCTTAAAATTCTACAAGGAAGGCTCAAGCAGTATGTGGACCGAGAACTCCCAGAAGTGCAAGCTGGATTTAGAAGAGGCAGAGGAACCAGAGACCAAATTGCAAACATGCGCTGGATTATGGAGAAAGCTAGAGAGTTCCAGAAAGACATCTACTTCTGCTTCATTGACTATGCAAAAGCCTTTGACTGTGTCGACCACGGCAAACTATGGCAAGTTCTTAAAGAAATGGGAGTGCCAGATCACCTCATCTGTCTCCTGAGAAATCTCTATGTGGGACAAGAAGCTACAGTTAGAACTGGATATGGAACAACTGATTGGTTCAAAATTGGGAAAGGAGTACGACAAGGCTGTATTTTGTCTCCCTGCTTATTTAACTTATATGCAGAATTCATCATGCGAAAGGCTGGGCTGGATGAATCCCTAGCCGGAATTAAGATTGCCGGAAGAAATATCAACAACCTCAGATATGCAGATGACACAACCTTGATGGCAGAAAGTGAGGAGGAATTAAAGAACCTTTTAATGAGGGTGAAAGAGGAGAGCGCAAAATATGGTCTGAAGCTCAACATCAAAAAAACGAAGATCATGGCCACTGGTCCCATCACCTCCTGGCAAATAGAAGGGGAAGAAATGGAGGTAGTGAGAGATTTTACTTTCTTGGGCTCAATGATCACTGCAGATGGTGACAGCAGCCACGAAATTAAAAGACGCCTGCTTCTTGGGAGAAGGGCAATGACAGGCCTAGACAGCATCTTGAGAAGTAGAGACATCACCTTGCCAACAAAGGTTCGTATAGTTAAAGCTATGGTTTTCCCAGTAGTGATGTATGGAAGTGAGAGCTGGACCATAAAGAAGGCTGATCGCCGAAGAATTGATGCTTTTGAATTATGGTGCTGGAGGAGACTCTTGAGAGTCCCATGGACTGCAAGAAGATCAAACCTCTCCATACTGAAGGAAATCAACCCTGAGTGCTCACTGGAAAGACAGATTGTGAAGCTGAGGCTCCAGTACTTTGGCCACCTCATGAGAAGAGAAGACTCCCTGGAGAAGACCCTGATGTTGGGAAAGATGGAGGGCACAAGGAGAAGGGGACGGCAGAGGACGAGATGGTTGGATAGTGTTTTCGAGGTTACCAGCATGAGTTTGACCAAACTGCGGGAGGCAGTAGAGGACAGAGGTGCCTGGCGTTCTCTGGTCCATGGGGTCACGAAGAGTCGGACACGACTAAACGACTAAACAACAACAAAAGTCCTGCATTCACACCTCTCTATCCTGTCTGTTGGGCTCCCAGTACAGTGATTCCACCCATCTTTTAGGAGCCACAGAGGATGAGGGAAGTGGGTTTGGGGCTTCTGTGGCATGCCGGGTTGCTCTACTGCAAACATGCCGAGAAGGGCTGACTGCTTTTACGTCCTTATTCCTGTGCAGCTTGCTCAAGCTTTCTAGATACACACACGGTCACAGGTTGCTGCTGGGGACGTGCAAATGGGCGACTGAACATGGTTCTTACATCATGGAAACCAGGCCTGGTGTGTTTCATTTCCTTCAGTCCACAGTGGAGCTCTAGAAGGCATGCACATAGTCTCTCATCTGCTATTCTCACTGTTGCCTAGTCACCACAAACTTGAAGACAAGACCCTTTGTGGGAACTTGCATGGTTTGGTGGGAAATTCCCATTATCCATATGATGATGTCTGCATCTTGACCAGGGGTCAGCAAACTTTTTCAGCAGGGGGCTGGCCCACTGTCCCTCAGAACTTGTGGGGGACCGGACTATATTTTGGGAAAAAAATATGAATTCCTATGCCCCACAAATTTCCCAGAGATGCATTTTAAATAAAAGGACACATTCTACTCATGTAAAAACACGATTTAGAAGGCGATTGGGCCAGATCCGGCCCCCAGGCCTTAGTTTGCCTACCCATGGTCTTGACTTCTCCATTAAGTGGTACTCTCTGGACTCCAGATCCTTTTATGAAATAAGTAAAGTATCACTGTTCCAGGTGTAAATTCTTGGATCACAACTGCTGCACTGTGACAAACAGCAGGGGAGGTTTTAATTTGATTTTAAAAATGGATATCTGAGAGTATGTATTGCTGATACTGAAGATTTTTTTGAAAAACCAAGTGGCCTCCACGTGTACTTTAAAAATATATAATGAAAACGGTGTTATTACAGTTCCCCGCCTGAGGATTTATGAGGGCTGTAGTTGCAAGCAACTCTTGGCTACTATGCCTGGGATATTTTTGTTTAACTGGCAATGTATCCCTTTACATGTTTACTTGGAAGCCCCACTGTAAGTGGAAATTGCATCCCTAAATCACCTTACAACATTTTTCATACTGCAGGAAAGGCTCAGTGATGCTCAAATGCAAACCAATTCTTCAGCAAAAAACCAACTTTGATTAAAGGTAGCGTCTTCTGTGTCTGCCCCAAAACAAGTTATACAAAGTAAATTAAATTCCCAGTTGGATTTCCATCTGCCGCCTCCGGGACGCACACTGTGTAATAGATCATTCATAACTAGTCCAGAATTTGATAAGCGGCAAATGGTGGCCTATTAAAAAAAAAAAAGTGTTTTCCAGATAAGTGACCAGTTTTGCTGCTTTGCATAGTATTGAGTTCTCCATCACAGGATGCAGAAAGGAAAGAACTGATTTGGCAGAGAGATTTTATAACCCTGCAGAATGAGGTCATTTTCTTTGACAGAATTGGCTTCTCTGAAACCATCAACCCAGGGAATGGTCTCTGCAGCTCATGACATAGACAACAAATGACACGGCCTTTGCATTTTCGCTTGGACTCAATAGGCATCAAAAAATATAGGTCACTGGCTAATTGGGTGCTAAAAAGGTAGAGGCTATGTCAGGAACACAAGATCAAACGTTATTGATGAGCTGTTTTCAGGGCAATTCTCTGTCACGGAAGTAACAGCTGGAGGGTCAACCTTCCTACTGCAACCTGTTCCCTTGAAAAGTGTGGAAATATTAATATGCATTGCATCTATGTCTTGTGTCAAAAGGGGAGCTTGGCTAGAGCTTCAGGCAGTAAACTCGCATCTGCTTCCAGCTCTGGAAGCCCCAATCCTTGCAAAAGACATCAGGAACATGAGCGTTGTTGGATTCAACGTTGTTACAGTAGGGCTGAGAACAAAACGAGGAAAGCTATTCAATTGTGTCCTATGTCTATATTTATTGGCAGCAAAGTGCAACTGATCTCAGTGGGATAGATACTAAGACGTGCCAAAAATCTCCTTTTGAAACCAGTGCGAATTAGCAATGCTTAACTTTGGCAGGACTGAGACTGAAATGGTTAGGGGGCTTAAGACAAGAAATGTGTTGCAGTTGTGGGGGTTGCGCAAAAGACAACAAGGGTTCCCGAGAGGACAGCGTAACTGTAAAGTTGACGTGGCATTCCTAGTTTTCCAAAAAGGATGTCACCTAATTACCAAGCATTCAGCGCTGCTGGTTGCCTGTAGCCTTTTTGGGTATAGCTGTCGCCCCCTCCCTTCCTATTTAGATGAGATCTCGTAAACTGCCTGCTCAGCAACCCATGGCAAGCTTTCTGCTCTGTCAGCCTGCAGCAAGTTCGTGCTGCCAAATGAGAGTCTTAAAGACGACAGGTGTCTCAGAAGATAGTGTTTTCAATGATGATGGCGGTGATTCCCTTCTCTGACAATCCGCTCTCGCTACTATTGCCCATGCTCCACCTTTCCAGGTATGTCTACGTGATCGCTCAAAGTAAACATGGCTACTCTGGGGAGTTCTGAGCCCAGAGTCCCACGTTTCTTGTTCAGTGATGCTGCTGTCGCAAGAACTTAAGAGCGAACCTGCAGGATCAGGCTAGTCCAGAGTTCTGTTTTCACAGGTGCCTATGGGAAACTGATAAGCAGGATGCAAGCATTCCACCCCCTGCAGCTGGTATTCAATGGCATCCTGCCTCTGGTGCTGGAGAATACATGGGGCGTTGCTCTTCTTATTCATTGACCCTTCTGCTGCAAAGCAAATGCTGAAGACAATGGATGATGTTTGGACTCCCCCCCCCCCACTCCCATTTTTGTAGGCTCTGCATGGTCCACCCTCCCTGGAAAGGCCAAAACACTGTCAGAGAACAGAGAAGTGGGGGAGCTGGGAGTCCTGAGCTCCACTTTTCATCTACAGTGGTACCTTGGGTTACGGATGCTTCAGGTTACAGACTCCGCTAACCCAGAAATAGTACCTCGGGTTAAGAACTTTGCTTCAGGATGAGAACAGAAATCGCGGGGCAGCTGCAGCGGGAGACCCCATTAGCTAAAGTGGTGCTTCAGGTTAAGAACAGTTTCAGGTTAACGATAGACCTCCAGAACGAATTAAGTTTTTAACCCGAGGTACCACTGTATTAGGGATGCAGGTGGCGCTGTGCGTTAAACCAGAGCCTAGGACTTGCTGATCAGAAGGTTGGTGGTTTGAATCCCTGCAACGGGGTGAGCTACCGTTGCTTGGTCCCTGCTCCTGCCAACCTAGCAGTTCGAAAGCACGTCAAAGTGCGCTGCTCTGGTTTGCCAGAAGTGGCTTAGTCATGCTTAGTCATGACCCGGAAGCTGTACGCCGACTCCCTCGGCCAATAAAGTGAGATGAGTGCCGCAAACCCAGAGTCTGCCACGACTGGACCTAATGGTCCATTTACTTTCACCACTGTGTTGCAAACTATGGCTCATTGAGGGCCTAGACTCTTAAAGGTAGGTAGCTAGATGCTCAGATGTCAAGAGGCTCCACTTCCAAGTGAACTCTCAGTCCCCAAAGTAGGCCATTAGTTGTACATGCTCCACCCAGCACAGCACCCAAGGGATTATGGGCATAGCCTTCTGACTTGAAGATGCCTCTAAGGTATCAAGGGAGCCCCTGGGAGAAAGTGGCATGGTCAAAATTTCAAGTCTGCAGCCTCAGTCTCTGCATATGTAAAAATATTCTAATCCAAACACACAGCTGAGCAAGAAAAAACAACAACCCACTTTGAACTAAGACACTACTTTGCTCCCAAAGCCAACCCCCCTACCCCAAAACAAACAAGGTTTCAACTTCAGCATCTCCTTTGGTTATTTTGGCTCTGGAAAAAAACATCAACCTAGTTTCCACAGCTGTCTGGCTGGGAGACAAAAAATGGAAAAGGGCTCATCTTCCAAACTAAGAGACAAAATTGCAGTAGTGGAAAGAGGTTTAATTTAGCTTCTTGGCAAAGTTTTCAAGTACCTTCATTGCAGGAACGTTGGTTTGGGGGGGGGATATAATCTGGTAACTCATAGAACATGCATTTTGGAAGGACTGTGCTGTCTTCATATACACAGGTATACTACCCTGGGTGACAGCTCCATAATCAAGGACCAGATCACTAAGTCAATGGAAGACGATGATGTGTTTTCTTTCACTCTGCAATCGTATTCCCAAGTTGGCAACAGGTGAACGTGGGTGGGTACGCAGGGAGCCTTTTCCACAGTTGTCCACCTGTAACCTTTGTGCCAACCTTTAAAATAATGTGCATGAAGAAGATGGAAGGATATCGCTCCTCCATTCTTTGAAAGAATGTGCGAAAACATCTGCTGGCAAGGTACTGCCTGCTGACATCCCTCATAACTTGGAAATAAGCTTGACTTTTCTCCTAACCACAAAATTAATGCCGTTGAGGGAGTATACTGACTTCCTGCAAACTGGCTGTACAGAGTCAAAGCTGAACAGAGCATAATCTGCATTAATGCATCCTAAATGGGGGACACAATCTGTTGTCCCCTGGAGTTAGAGGGGCCTGCGGCATGGCATCAAATCTAAAACTTCCAGTGCACGTGTTTGTTTCACATCTCCAAACCGTACTTCCAACCCTGCCTCGCCTCTTCTCTGGAAAGCCTGTCACGTAGAGCAGAGGACTTTCCCCTTTATCTGACCATGCTCCCCAAACCACTGCATTGGCTGTTTAGCAAACAGAAGGCTGAACCTGCCCCAATTCAGCTGAGAACAAGGGCCTCCCCCAACCAGCTGCCGCTGTTGTTTCTTTCACAGAACAATGGATCAGTGTCCCAGGCTAGCATTTCCATTGTATTGAGTGCTGGGTTTCAGATAGATTCTGCATTGTCTGCTCTTGTATTTGCCTGCAAAACAGGGACTTGACTCTCGCAACATGCTGGAAAAGTGGATGTAGGGCACCGATATCCTTTGGCATTGCTCTGTGCTAATCGTTCCACGCTGCCCCCTTTCCTCTTACAGTAACACTATGGCTGCTAGCTGCTTGCATTCGAAATATCCCCTTGCTTGGGTTTTCTTCAGAGCCTGTTCTTACAAACATTTGAGGCTGCAGTGAGCTGAGGAAGCTAGACCTGTAAGCAGGCTGCCATAGCACAAGGGGAACCCGAGGCAAGCCAACTCCCTGTGAGATCCATCTGCTGAAAACAAACTTGCACTATTGTTGGTTTGACAGTAGGCCGTTAAGTGCTGAGAGGGGGACACAAAGATCCGATAAATATTCCCAGGGTGACAGAAAGTTATGAAACCAGCAGTGCGTAGGTTCCGCACACTGTGTGTTGTACAGTGCAGTGCCTGGGGCATTGCTGAAAAGGCTCTTTATGGAAGGAGGCAAGCAGGCTGTGTGGGAACTGGGGGCTTGTGGGTGAGGCAGATAAGGTCACGCCTTGAGCGAAAGCAGCTGCGCGTGGCTGGGACGCCGCGCTCTTCAGACGGATGGATGCAACTCACAAGTGAGACGGCTAAATGCGGTGCTAGAAAGGAGCTGGATTCTCCCACCCCAAGGAGATGCAAGCTTAGAGAGGTGCTTTTGAGAAACTCTTTTAAAAGGAAGAGGAAGTACAGTTCAAACTCAGCTCCTGGGCATCATAAAAGGGTTTCCAGGCAACAAGTATTTCTACATCTCCAAAAAGAATGCTGCTGTCCCAAATTTCATTTTACTGTGACATCATTAGATTACGCCAGCTCTGCATAACACATGACCTATATAGGGTGCCCCCCCTCCCCAGGCTCAATAAATCTGTTTTTGACTGTGAACACGGTGGTGGAGGTGGGGACTCCTCCTGGAAAGCCTTGCTACAGGGTTAAAGTCACTTGTGTTTGCTATGGTAGGTCAACAGTGCAAACCGCATAGACTTTTTTTTGGGGGGGGGGGAGGAGTGTAATTCAAGGAAAGAGAAAGATTACAAGTGTGGTTTCCCAATGGACACAGTGTCAAAAAATGCACCACACTTAAATGAGGCCTAAGATTAGAGTGGTATCTCTGCCATTCGTTGGTTTGTAACTCCTCCTGATTTAGTAATGTGAGTTCAACCATCTAGCCAGTTCTTCCTTTTTTGCACCCAGCCTTCCCACAAGTAAAACAAAACATTCCCAATAGATTTAAGGTCTGTCGTTTTGTTTGTTTTTCACTATAGTTTAATTTCTTTGAATTTTAAAACAAAAACATACTTCCATGTTAAAAAGTCCTCCATCCAATGCACCAACGAAACACCTGTACACAAGCAACAAATTCACAATCCGAAGAAGGGAGATAAACCTACTCCCAAAGGGATGGGCAAATCTAATATACAGTATGAACAAAAAGTCAAAAAATAAAAAATTAAGGCAGGAGTTAAGTGTTTAATGCCCTGCAAAATGAAGGCAAAAAGAAAAAAAAAGAAAAATTGAAACTCTAGGAGGCAGGAATGTCAGCAGCAGCTCCCAAATAACCTGGGAGGGAGGGCCCTAAAAGCCTTTTCAATGGGGAGGAACTGAGCAGGGTAGAGTCTCCATTGTTCCTGGAATGGGGAGTGCCAAGAGCATTATTCTTCGGTTAGCCTTGGTGATATTCTAGAGTCTCAACTAAGAAAGGATGAAGTTGTATCAGGTTAGGCTGCTTGTGGGACTTTCCGTTTACACCTGTAGGCGTGCAGGTAAGCCACATTCCCCCATTAGTTTCCCTAGCAACACAAACATCTTGTCCGTGTTATAAAAGGAGGAAGAGCCTGGAAACAGAAAGGGGGGGGGGATATTTCTCTTTATCAATGGGACAGCTAGACTGACCACCACACTTGAAATTCACCTCGCACTGGGGAATTCTAAACAGTCCTTGGGAGCTAAATGAAAACATTCCACTACAGGGAGAGTTTCACATAACCACCATCAAAGGTGGCAACATTCAGGGGCAGGGAGGGTTTAAGTCATGCTCTTCCAAGAATTGCTAGCATCAACTTGTGTGCCCAAAACAAGACCAAAAGAAGGACCCAACGTAAAGGCAAAAGGTAAAATAGCTGTGCTTCTCCCATCACCACACCCCCCCCCCCACAATCTGTATTCCCAAAGAGTTCCTCTAGCTCTGATCTGAAAAAAAAAACAAGAACGAAATCTCTAGCGTAAATTCCAACGTTTGTAGATCTTCCCAGAGGCCTGCCCACAGGGAGAGAACGCTTAGCTTCCGAAACATGTAAGATTTGGAGGGTCTGGTTATTTCGTCTTTTTTTGCTCTGTACAAATATATTGCATCCTTCAATGTTGTGCTAGGTCCAGAATGGTATTCTCCTGGGCAATTAGAAAATAATAATAATAATAAGTACTAGTAAAAATGTAAAGGAAATATATATATATATTAATAGGGAAACTAGTTCTTTTGAGCTTTGCTCTAGTATTCAGCTCTATATTGCTTTGAACAGCCAGTAAATAACTCTTGGCGTGCTTTTGTTTTTGTTTAACCTGTTTCATTACACTCCGAGTTGTCTCCTGGGAAGAATGTTTCTTCAAATATGCTCAAGTGTTGTCTTTTATTCCTTTGACTCTGGAATCACCCAAAATATTTTAAAGAGGCCATTTAAATGTGAATTTCACCCCACCTGCTCCTTGTCTCAGACACCCCCCCCCCAAAAAAACAGGGAAAACTAAGCAAAAGAAAACACCATATTTCTTCAACAGTCTGTTTAACGGAATGATGGTGTTGAAAACTGAAGGTTGAGAAAGGGGGTCAAGAGCATTCAACTTTTTCCGCACCACAATTTATTCCAGAATCTGTTGAATTTTTTTCCTTCTTGAGCCAAGCCAAGTGTAAAGGCTCCAGTCACCTTTCTTATACTCTTATCTCGTCGTCTTCCTCATCCATGAAGGAGAATTCCTTTTCCGGCTGTTTAGCAGCGTCCTGCCTAGTATGCTCTGGAACGCCCTGGTTCTGTCCCCTGGAGACTAAAGTACGCTGTTCCTCTCCCACAGAGGTGCCACTCGAGATGGAGCTGCTGTCCATTGTCAGGCGACTGGTAATGCTGCGGGCAGATCCAGGGCTGTAGGTTGCTGCTCTGTTGTCATCCGACTGAACCAAGGAATCCTGGGGGAGCTTACTTTCCTGGCCAAGCCAGTGGCCTGTCAATGCCTCCGCAGGGCCTGCCTCCCTCTGGGGGTCTTCTGCACCATGATAACCAGAATCCTCTTGCTCCCATGGGTCCTTATCCATGATGCTCAAGACATCCCCCAACATGGAGGGCCCCAGATCAATATGGAAAGACATGATGGACTCTGCGTGCTTCATGCCGTAGCTGCCCTTGGGCACTACCAAAGGCAGGTCCGTTATGTCACCAAAGGCCCGCTCTTCCAAGCCAGGACTATGGGGCCCAGAGCTAAGAGCGGCTGCCGCACCGTTCATGTGCTTCTCTTCAGGGGTCTTCTCCTCAGGGGCTTTCTTGACAGGGCTGGAGGAAAGGCTCTTGGGCAGTTGCTTCCCACCACTCCTGTCCGTCTCCTTCTCAGTAAGCTGAGGGAGGGAGACGGCATTCTTCACAAAAATGGCAGAGTCCCTCAGAGAGCCCAGCATATCCCGACGGTCGCCCCGGGTGACGGACTGAGACCGCTTGCTGCTGCGGAACTTGCGTGAGAGCAGGCCTGGTTTGGATGAGGAACTTGTCTCCTCAGCGGCTTCCTGTTCCCCCTCCCCAGCCTTGCTGTTGAGGAAGGAGGTGTCCCCAAAAGCATCACCAGCCCGTCCCACGTGCATGGTGTGGCGGAAGTCGCCAAGGGGAGCGCTGATCATCTCTGCCGTCAGGTCGGCCCGAGAGCGGCGTTTGGAGTTGGCGGAATTTGTCACCAGCTGCTTCAATATAGGCATTTTGGCAACAAGCGTGAGAGCTCTTTTGCACAGGAGTCAGGGTGGTGGAACTGGAGAGGTCAGGTTCAGTTGTGGGTGGAGCAGGTTGTACTCCTGCAGCCTCACAGGTAGGCCTCAAGCCTCTTGATGGCCTTCAAACAGTCGAAGCCTAAAACACAGACATAAGAAAGGAAGAGAGGGTTAGGTCTCCTCAAGACAACAGAGGTGCTGTTTGCTCTGTTCCTTTAATGGGGGCATGAGAGGGCACCATCTATGGTGGGGCTCTCCATCCAACCTGCGAAACTCTCCCTCAGGTAATGCCTAAACCCCTCTCCAACCTTGTTCTGTTCCCTCCTCAAGTACTTTTACTGAGTTGGTGCGTTTGTATAGAAACCTCTGACTTTGGAGTGGCTGGAATGTAATGTACTGCACAAAGGTAAGCAGTGTTAGGTGCCAAATGGCTCCTTAAACCAAGGTTACAGTAGCCCAAAATGGAATGTCTGGTTGCCATTTTGGGGCAAGAGGTTCTCAAGTCTTTATTTTTCAAATGATGGACTGACTGTGATTTGATTCTCAGCTAAATATCTGGCTCGTTCAGAGGACAACCTGGAGATAGATTAAGAACTTTGAAAACTTAAAAGAAGGGAAGTCATTTGATCCAGGGACAGCCCACATATATATTGGCCCATTCTGACCTCTTTTTCTTAATGGTGGCATGGACCATTCATAACATTATGTATATTCTTCACAACTATAAGCAGGGCAGTGGGAAGACAAGCTACAACAATTAACTATGACACTGTACGCTGCTCCTGCTCAGGCTACACAGACAAAGCATTTTGGTTCCTGAAATTAAATCTGATTGTGCAGATAAGACGTAACTGATAGAACGACAGGGTGTGGTATTAGTCATGATCCAATGATCCCCAGGCATGCACCTCCAGATGGTGAAGATGTCATGTGCCAGCCATCCTGGCGCCCAGGAATCTTCACTCGGTCGCAAGTGGCTGATAGCTAGGTGCAAAATGCGCCTGGCTAATTTCAAACGCTGAAGGTAAGAACCACCTCTGTTGCTCCACCCACCTTTGCCTATAACCCTGCCCACCCCTGGCATGTAGCCCTGGGAGGTTACTCACAAGGGAATGTGGCCCTTGAAAAATGCTCCCCAGCTCCGCCTTCCCCTTCAACATACACCAGGGGTTAAATATTCAAGTACAGTGCTATGTGCTGCTGTGTTCCCTGTCATATGGGAGGCAAAAGGTAATTGCTCCTACAAGACTATTCACTGCCCTGCGTGGTCGCTTTATTTCGGGGGGACAACCATGAGATGAGCACTTCTAATTTCACACAAAAAAAGCAGCCGCACTGAGGGCTGCTCCGCTGGTGCAAACCAGAAAAGGGCAGTTGTGCTGGAAGCTCTAGGGGAGGGAGTTACGTGAAAATAGCTCAGTGGGGTAGGAAAGCATGGTTCAAAACAGGGGCATCAGAAGATTGACTCTCCCCTTCCCCCCACGCTTGCAGAAATCTTCTCCCTTCACTTTTGATTTACTGCTCTGAGGCAGTTTTGCATGCTCAGTGGAGCAGCCATCATAGGCAGGGAAAGGAATGAGGCAGTAATGAATGCCTGTCTGCTCCTAGAGAACATAGCTGAGGCGCATGTTTGCAATAAACTAAGGAATATTTGAGACAGGCACCCCAACCCCTCCTCTCTCAGAAGCATAGCTTACACGAGGTGGAGTGCTGTTCTTCACCCATCTTTGCCCCTTCCCACTCCAGATAAAGCCCTGCTCATTCGGCTGCAGATCCTCCTGACAGATATATATCTGAAACAGAGGTCAGTGACCCCTTAGACGCGTTCCTCACATCAGGAGATTTGGCATTAGTATAGATCAGGGGTCAGCAAACTTTTTCAGCAGGGGACTGGTCCACTGTCCCTCAGACCTTGTGGGGGGGGGACGACTATATTTTGGGGGAAATGAACAAATTCCTATGCCCCACAAATAACCCAGAGATGCATTTTAAATAAAAACACACATTCTACTCATGTAAAAACACCAGGCAGGCCCCCAAAATAACCCAGAGATTCATTTTAAATAAAAGGACACATTCTACTCATGTAAAAACATGCTGATTCAATGGACCGTCTACGGGCCGGATTTAGAAGGCGATTGGGCCTGATCCGGCCCCCGGGCCTTAGTTTGCCTACCCATGGTATAGATGCTAACTTCTTGGGGACCTTGAGTAAAGCAGGACTATTGTTGCCCACAAATGCACACATTCCTCCCCATGTTTTGTTTCTGTCCTGCTCTGTGGTCAAACTGGTTTCTACAGGTTACCTTTAAGCAGTGCCCGGGGAGGAGGGGAGAGAGCTGAAATGGTTGCCAGCAACACAACCAACAATGCCGCAATCGATGCCGATCAGCTGGTTGCTCTGGGCACCTACTGGTCAGTGCCAATGCCTTGTACCTAGTAAAATGTTCTCTGTGCACCATGCCTAGAGCAATGTACAGTGGTACCTCAGGTTACATACGCTTCAGGTTACATATGCTTCGGGTCACAGACTCCACTAACCCAGAAATAGTGCTTCAGGTTAAGAACTTTGCTTCAGGATGAAAACAGAAATCGTGCACCAGCGGCGAGTGGCAGCAGGAGGCCCTGTTAGCTAAAGTGGTGCTTCAGGTTAAGAACAGTTTCAGGTTAAGAATGGACCTCCGGAACGGATTAAGTTCTTAGCCCGAGGTACCACTGTAAGGGTTTGTTATGTTGTTGTTGTTTTAAAAAAAGGTTATATCAGTGTGCCATGTGAATGTTGAACTATTCACTTTTTGTGTGCGGTTGTTAAAGCGAAGCAGCAAATCCACACTGGCTTCCTATTGCCACATAGAGTTACTTCACCAACTGAACAATGATTTCTTGTTTGATTAATTTTTAAAATTCAATTTCTTTGAAACGTGTGCACTCCCGCAACTCAAATATTCTCTTCCTTCTTGTGGTGAGGGTGTGTGTGTGTGTGTGTGTGTGTGTGTGTTTGTAAGGTAGTAGAAAGTTCCCTTTGGCAATGAAACAGACTAGAAGGGAAATTCTAGCACTGATTATATGGATCCTTTGACGTGTAGGGAAAGCAGCTTTAATTAAGAAAGGCTTTTCTCCTTGCAGGTGTCCCCCATGCCAGTTCAATGTATTGACAACATGCTATTGATACTGGAGAAGCGTCGGTACCCCACTAGCAAGAAATCGCCCCACTTGTTCAACAAAAGTGATCTACATGCAGCTGCAGGTATCAATGAAAAGCCAGCATATTAAAAAAGCCACCTTTTCAAAAGGTGGTGGGGTGCACATTCAGATAGTAAAAGAAAAGAAAAATAGCCTGATAATGCTAAACTGGTTAGTATCAAAGTTTTTAGACCCAAAAATAATCCAAATACTTTTTTTTGTGTGTGTGTGCGTACATAGAGGAAAACAAAAGTAAATGAGCAACCTGTATGGATATATGAACAAGAGATCGCACCACCCAAATCAGCCCGGCTTCCTCATTTCACAAGCTAGTGCAACATTCTGAAGCTAAGATACTAAGACCTGATCTAGTTATACAAGACAAATTATGAAATAAGCTGGATAATCATTAGCCAAGAAGCAGCTCCATTAGGCAACTTGTCCAATTATTAGCCCATGGCTAATTTCCTTCCATTGTGCTACAATGATAGCAATCCTATACATATCCACTCAGAAGGAAGTCCTATTGATTTCAATGGCATTTACTCTCAGGTTAAATGGGTACAGGATTGCACCGCAAGCCATGGTTCTCAGTCACTGTCAAATTAAAACTCTTCCTGGGTTAAAAGTTAATTCTATGGGGCCTCTGCACATGGTTCAACCATTTCTGACCTAAGAGTTATCACAACAACAGTAAGGTAAAGGTAAAGGGACCCCTGACCATTAGGTCCAGTCGTGGCCGACTCTGGGGTTGTGGTGCTCATCTTGCTTTATTGGCCGAGGGAGCCGGCGTACAGCTTCCGGGTCATGTGGCCGGCAGGACTAAGTCGCTTCTGGCAAACCAGAGCAGCGCACAGAAACACAGTTTACCTTCCCGCCGGAGCGGTACTTATTTATCTACTTGCACATTGACGTGCTTTCGAACTGCTAGGTTGGCAGGAGCAGGGACCAAGCAACGGGAGCTTTCACGAGGATTCGAACCACTGACCTTCTGATCGGCAAGTCCTAGGCTCTGTGGTTTTAACCCACAGCGCCACCAGCACAACAACAGTAGATATCACAAAAGTCCCCACCCCCTGGTTTTTTAAAGCATAATTGTGCTGCTGCAGATCCAAAGCAAGATTCTGCACCTTTGACAGAGTTGTATCAATTATTAACATGCCTTCGTAGTTACCCTTAAGTCATGAAGATTAGAAGAAAATACCCAGAATGGCAGTGAGTGTACCCAACCTGGAACAAAAAAAAGAAAAAAAGGTGGGGGAAGGTGGGGTAGCAAGTCTCATTCCGCTACAAACAGCTGCCCTACCATGAGCTGAATAGTTTGACAGTGCTCAGGAAAACTATAACATATACCAGAATACCAGAACAAAGAAATACCCTTGTCATTTTGAACTAACAGATCACCAGAGGCTTTGAAGAAGACTAAAGTTAAGGGGGGAAGACATCCAAAAAGAACACAGGAGTACTGCCAAAAAAGGTATAAGATTTTAAGCTGTGACTCACATATTTCTGCATTTTCTTTTTTTTAAAGCGCAGTTCACAAGGCTGGCTAAGGCATCCTCAAGTTTGTGTGTCTGTGTTTTTTTTTAAGCTACATGGGGGAAGGGGGAGTGAAGACTCTTGGGATTTTGAAGAGAATAGAAAGCAGGCACACAGATGCTGAAGGAATTGGAAACAGACATCAGAGCAGGCCATGAAAGGGGACTACAAAAGAGCGAGAGAGAGCGAAGCCAGCCAGATCCGGAACAAGCCAACAGCGGACATACAAACTTTTAAAAGAACACATGCTTGCATCGTTGATACAGGAGGACAAAGAGCTCGCCACTCACAAAATGGGGGAGTACGCTCAGACTTTCTCCACTTATCGTCGTTTTGCCAACTCCATTGAAACCTAAGCAGCGTAGGGAAGCTGCTTTATATTGAGTCAGAACTTCCCTTTATCTTGCTCAGTCTCGTCTCCATGGACCGGCAAAGCAGCTCTCCTGGTTTCTTTCCCAGGTGGGCCTATGAGATGCTGAGACAGGGACTTGAGACCTCCTGTATCCAAGGCAAATGTTCTACCCCTGAGCTTGCAGCTATGGTTCTGTGCATCTTCATGGTCAAAGCAAGCACACAACATCAACAGTGGGAGTATTCACTCCCCCCCCCCCATTTAAACAGAGGGCAAACCATTGGCTGGGGGAAACCCAGCCAGATAGGCAGGGATTAAATAATAAAATTAATTATTACAGTGGTACCTCGGGTTACATACGCTTCAGGTTACAGACTCCGCTAACCCAGAAATAGTACCTTGGGTTAAGAACTTTGCTTCAGGATGAGAACAGAAATTGTGCCCTGGCAGCATGGCAGCAGCGGGAGGCCCCATTAGCTAAAGTGGTGCTTCAGGTTAAGAACAGTTTCAGGTTAAGAACGGACCTCTGGAACGAATTAAGTACTTAACCCGAGGTACCACTGTATTACTATTGGCTTAATTTGTCCTTTGTGATATCATCGGGGGAGAAGAAAGCCTGCCCCACTCCCCCCCCAAAGATACTGGAGCAGTAACAGAAAGTGGGGTGTGTGAGAGAGAGAGTGAAGATTTGATGCAGCTGTAGTTTTGCCAAATTCTCACAGAAAAGCAATGATGCTGGCAATGGTTGAGAGTAAAAGAGTCTGCTTATAGGAAAGAATGTGGCTGAGGATCACCACTCTCCATTCAACCACGCTGTCAAGCCCCTGTGTGAAATGTGCCAATTTCAAAACCCACAAGTTCTGCATTTTACAATTCGGGGGGTAAGCAATTTGTGGTCTGCAAACTCTAGCAGTGGGTAGGTGCAAATCAAAGCACACTTTCATTTCAACTGAAGTTACAAAAGCCAGCTGAAACCGACGCTTTCAGGAGGCGGAAGAGAAGTTCAAATCAGAGGATGCATGAAAACAAATACGGGAGGCTGACTCTGCCAGCCTCAAAAGGGCTCGCTTCAGCTGTAGCTCCCATTCCTAGCTGTGAAAGCCAAGAAGTCCCACTGCAACAATCTAGATCAGGCTGCAAAACCTCTGCAGAATGAGCTACATGTAGGCAACTGGCATTGCTTTTGGGGGGGCTGGGAGGGTTATTCTGTGCAACATACTTAACCTGAAACTGTTCTTAACCTAAAGCACCACTTTAGCTAATGGGGCCTCCTGCTGCTGCTGCGCCGCCGGAGCATGATTTCTGTTCTCATCCTGAAGCAAAGTTCTTAACCTGAAGCACTATTTCTGGGTTAGCGGAGTCTGTAACATGAAGTGTATGTAACCTGAAGCGTATGTAACCTAAGGTACCACTGTATACACAAAAATACAAAATGGATACTGGCAGAGTTGAGCTTTTTGAGGGTCTCAGCTCTAATTCACGCCCCCTGCCCACAAAAGCCCCTTAAGAGTATATACAAAGTTAGTTTTGCAACTATACCGTGGTACCTCAGGTTACAGACACTTCAGGTTACAGATGCTAACCCAGAAATAGTACCTCGGGTTAGGAACTGTGCTTCAGGATGAGAACAGAAATCACACAGCAGCAGCGGCAGCGGGAGGCCCCATTAGCTAAAGTCGTACCTCAGGTTAAGAACAGTTTCAGGTTAAGAACGGACCTCCAGAACGAATTAAGTTCTTAACCCAAGGTACCACTTTAGTTTAAAACCATGTTGATGGCAGCCTTAATCATTTTCATGAGGCTTATATATTATAATTGGGGTAGAACTACACTGAGCCTGCTTAAAAAGCTAGGCACAGGTCCTACCTGAAAATTTCCTGCAGGTTAACTTTGATAGAGGTACTGAATTTTCTGCTTATGGTATCTTGGCAAACATTTCATGGTTTCCTATGGTTACAAATTTAAAAAATCTATTTTTAATAGAGACTTAAAGCTTTTGAGAACACAGCTCAAACTCTGCCACTCAACCCTAGTACCGTATTGGAGTAGGCGGCCAGAGGGCCGGAGAACGAAGAGGCCCTGCTTTCTTCCTAGCAGATGTCACCACTCAGCTCCTGTTTTTGAAGGATTTGGGTACCACACAGTCGTGTCCTACACCAGCCAGCCTGCCCGAGATCACATCAAGCAGAGAGCAGAGAGGTAATTACACAAGAAAAGATTTCTGTCTAGCAGAAACGGGGGGGGGGGGGATATTTTTGTTAATAGCACTGCGATGCTCCATCTCCCCAATGTGGCAAGTGCCCTTCTGTCAATCAGAGACCAACAGAGCCAGCTGACCTTCAGAGCTACACATGGGCAAGTCAGAAACCTCTTTGTAAGTAGCTACAACTGGATCGACTGGAATGGTTGTGTTTTCTTCCATGCACCTTTCTCTTCCTGCCTTGCCCGCTTGAATCTTCTTTTAAAATAAAGCCTCTTAAAGCAGTGGGGGGTCCTTGGGTCCCTTTTGTGTCAGATTTAAGGCATATTTGATGTCACCAATGATTTTTAATCTTGTATTTTTATACTGTTATAGCGAGAGACTGAGAGAGGACAATATAGCTGACTGCTGGGAGCAGGGGCAAAATTAAACAAAAAACATGGCTGAACTGGGCTTTTTGCTGACGCAACACCTTTTTCTGTTCGAACCAAGGAACGAAGTTGCGCCTGGGGCAAAACCCTGGGGGGGGGGGACGGGGGAGAGGCAGCGGGCGAACCGTTTAGACACGTATCGTTTCATGGCACAGTAATTCAGTTTCGTAGCAAACTGGAGGTTAAACTAACCCCTTACCACCCCCAGAAGGAGTGCGGGGAGCATTTGTGCAACACAGTTTGGAAAGCTCTGTCCTCAAGAGACTACAGTGGGCTTTGGAAGACCTGCATCACAGAATACACAGGCTTCTCCTTCTGTGATAATCTTGATTACCAATGAATAGCAGAGGCTTCTGATGGTTCCAAGAAGTGCTTCAAGGCACACAGAGTTCTCCTTGTAGCTTGACCTGAATAGTAGCCTGATTCTGTGTTCCATAGCCCCAGGCTGTATATATGCACAGGGTTCCAAGCATGAGATCTGAAACAGGCAGCTGCTCTCTAATCAGCAGCCACCTCATGCGTCCCCACCCAGTGGTACAAGTGGTGGCACCCAGGCTACTACTGTAGGGGCATAGCTCCGCCACCCCTCCACCTTTTACACATCTCTGCTAAGAATTAAACCCCAAATAATCACCTTAAAGACAAGAAAAATACAGACAATTGCGACTGGCTAATACCAATCCTCTACCCTTAAGGGCAAGGGACGTGGGTGGTGCTGTGGGTTAAACCAGAGACTAGGACCTGCTGATCAGAAGGTTGGCTGTTCGAATCCCCACGAAGGGGTGAGCTCCCGTTGCTCGGTCCCTGCTGCTGCCAACCTAGCAGTTTGGAAGCACGTCAAAGTGCAGGTAGATAAATAGGTACCACTCTGGCAGGAAGGTAAACGGCGTTTCCATGCGCTGCTCTGGTTCGCCAGAAGCGGCTTAGTCATGCTGGCCACATGACCCGGAAGCTGTACGCCGGCTCCCTCAGCCAATAAAGCGAGATGAGTGCTGCAACCCCAGAGTCGGTCACGACTGGACTGGACCTAATGGTCAGGGGTCCCTTTACCTTTAAGGTGGCAGTTCAGCATATTCTCGGCTCCGTATAAAGATTTGTTAACAAATGAATTACCTATTTAATATACAAGCCAGGGACAACCTGCATTTCATTGAATGCTGAACACAAACCTCTTTACCAAGATGTTTGTTTCCAGGACCCATCCTATTGCTGTGCTTGTTTTAACTGTTTTTAATTTTAAACTGGAAGGGATCTGCTGGCGAATGGCGGGTGATTATTATTATTAATGTCCTGAACAGCAACATGGTGCCCATAGGTACCAACAAGACCACAGAGACTTACCAGGCTCTTGAACCCCTTCTAGGTCATATCATGAGCTACAATGGTCAACAACCTTGAATTTCTTTTCACTCACCCCAGTGTCGGCTGCTTAGATACTCCTTCCATTTCGATTGGCCAGCAGGCATGGAAATGAGGGGGTAGAGAACCATCGGTTCTCTCTGTTGATGGTGTCCAATTAGAGCCATGTTCTCTTCACCCAGCTGCCAGCAGAAGAACATTTCTAATTGGACACCGCCGGCAGAGGGAACAGTTATAATGGGATGCTGCCAACAGACATGTCCAGTCTGAGATTTCAAGTGAGCATCTATGCCTGACTGCAAGCCCTGCCCCCCTGCCCCAAACCCCCACAGTGTTAATGGACGAAGGGAGAAAAATGGAGCAGGCCATGAGTGTTTAGGAGAAAAAGTGTGTCCTGGTGTGTGTGAGTGACTGAGGAGAAAAACAGATTGTGTGTGTGTGTGTGTGTGTGTGTGTGTGTAAGAAAGGAAGTAAGTTTGCATTCTGTGGAATGTGTGGTTTGCCTGACAGACTTTTTTTTTAAAGTGTTTTATAAAATGAGCACTGGAGTGGTTTTGCATTTCGAGGCTCAAAACCGTACACCCCCACCTTGCGCTCAGTTCCTTGTACGGTGGTACCTCAGGTTAAGTACTTAATCCATTCCGGAGGTCTGTTCTTAACCTGAAACTGTTCTTAACCTGAAGCACCACTTTAGCTAATGGGGCCTCCTGCTGCCGCCGCACCGCCAGAGCACGATTTCTGTTCTCATCCTGAAGCTAAGTTCTTAACCCGAGGTACTATTTCTCGGGTTAGCGAAGTTTGTAACCTGAAGCGTCTGTAACCTGAAGTACCACTGTATTCTGCCTTGCCAATGTGCTTTCCCTGAAACAAGCATTGTGCGGCTGGCCATGCACACCGCAGTCACCATTTTATAAATGGGCACACCTCCCCCATCCCAGCTATTTTGCGATGGCGCTCACAACACTCTCAAAATCCTGCTTGTGCTCATGGCCAGAAAGTTCGAAGAACTCTTGATGCAATGGCATGCCTGGACTTAGGCTGTTTCAAAGAAGGCATGCACTCAATAGCGCACATTCAGCTCTTGCAAGTAATACTCATGGGAGGCTCCAGCAAAGACCAGCTCCTTTGCAGTCCAGCCAGCTAACAGGAGAAAGAGGGCATAACCACAGCAATCCACGTAGGCTACACATCTATTTTTGTATTGTAACCATTGGAGCATTCATCAGGTGGGAAAGGAACCCCCATCTTTTCAAAGACACCTCCTATGTTTAAATATTACTTCCCTAGAGTTTCAACAATTGCATGCAACTTCCTTGAAAAAAACGCCTCAAGGGGAGCCTCTCCTAGTGACATAACCCATTATAAGCAAGTACGGACAAAATAATTAGTTACTCAGAGCAAATGATGAAAACTAGGGAGTCTAGCATTGCAGTCTCTCCCAGACAGGAAAGCTCCATCTGTCTACTACAGAATTACAGAAACAAAACAGAACACCCATCGCCAGATACATAATGGGTGACCGGGTGGAGGGGAAGAACCAGTTAGGCTAGGTAAATAGAAAAAATCTGGCCCAGTGATAACCTTAGGAATGGCCCTGCAAACATTGTGACTCAGGGGGTGTCAGTGTTTATGGTTAAGTATGAAGTCAACATTGAGAGGGATTTGGAGCCAGACATTTGCTTCAAGGCTCCTCTTCAATATAATGCATCTACAATGCAGTCATTGCCCAGCAGATCATATGAAGCAAGCTGGTTGATTTCACAGAAGCTTCCAATGAAGAGACCAAACAGTTTTGCCTTCTTCAAAAGCAGAAATGGACTAGATCAAATTAAGTCTTGAGTAATGTTGTATGGGGAAGTAGAAACATATTAATATCTATTAACCTGTACCACTGGAAGGACAGATCCTGAAGCTGAGGCTCCAGTACTTTGACCACCGATTGAGAAGAGAAGACTCCCTGGAAAAGACCCTGATGCTGGGAAAGATTGAAGGCACAAGGAGAAGGGGATGAAAGAGGACGAGATGGTTGGACAGTGTTCTCAAAGCTACCAGCATGAGTTTGACCAAACTGCAGGAGGCAGTGGAAGACAGGAGTGCCTGGCATGCTCTGGTCCATGGGGTCACGAAGAGTCAGACACGACTAGACGACTAAACAACAACAACAACAACTGATATGTTATAAGAGGGATGGGGAGTGGGATACACTGCATGTCATGTTTGTTTACAATTCTGTATTTGTTTTTTGGCTATATATATATAGCCAAAAACAAATATATATACCTGTCAGGCAGAAGAAGCAAAAGTTTATGATTTGCATACATTTTTACTTTAACAATTGTTGCCTACATTTATCTTAAAAAGCTACTTAGCTAGGCCATTAGTGGCCCCATTTCACAGAAAAATGGCACAAGGGCAAGGCTATAGGATTTGAACTCAGGTTTTCATGCCATGTAAATCTCTCACCTTTATGGCAATCTGAGTTACAGCAAGTGAATCAAATTAGTGCTCAGCTTCATGAAGCAGAAAGAGTTACTTGTCTGTAATGGTCCAGTCTCATACCCTTTCATCTGCCATCAAGACATGGGAGGATTTCAGATGTGGGCAAATGAGAACTGACATTCTCCACTCTACAGTAGCAGAGCCACAGGGATTTCTCCTATAGTCTTCTTCCAGCTGCCTAATTGTTGCTCCCCACTCTATGCGCAGCCTGTTTTGCGGAGCTGCATTCCCTTGCCTTCTCCTCTTTCCCCCAGGGGTCTCCCTGCTCACCTATCACTCATTGTTTGTGCTAGGGAAGGGCAGAAAGTGGAACCGGAAAGCTAAAGGGTCCTGATGCATCACAGCACTTCTCAACAAGACTGGTACACACAGTGCAAGGTTACAGAATAATGCAGATCATGACTCTGTTTTGAGTTCTAGGTCTCAACACCGGTTCTTCAAAATTTACCTTGCTTATAGCACCGAGAGCCTGCAAGACACAATGTTTGCAAAGTTGTTTCAAGCTATCATTTTAAATGAATGCAATAATCAAACCTGTTGGACTGCTGCAAGCCCAACTCTGGAAACTTGTGGCGATGGGCAGGTAATAAATCTAATGAAGTGTGGGCATTTCTAGCCACATTTAGTCCAATTCTAACATATATGCTCACACTTATCAGAATAGGAAATTCGAATCGTTCATAATGAAATGCACAGATCTCACGTTCTGGAGCCATCTAATAAAGACTTTATTCTAAGAGAGTATTATACTGTAATACCATTAGGGACAATGTGAAAGCATTCTGGACTCATTGCCCTGTGCACTTATGGCTAGGGGACAGCTCAACAGTCTTGCACCAAAGCCTCCTTACCCTGATGGATGAAGAAGTTTCCTACTCAACCACAGCAGCCTTTGCCTTTTGTATGAGCCCTCTCTCTCGCAGAAAATTCAACCGTGAAAGATGTTATTCTCCTTAGCTGGAGTTAACGTTCCACAATGATCCAAAGAATGAGACATACCTGGAGGTTGTTGTGTTGCACACTTCCTTTACTGCCCAGTCTCATGATCTAGAAGTAAAGCAAGAGAAGGGCAACTCCCCCCTTCTACCTCTTTATTTGGGGCGGGTGACGGAGAAAAGAATGGAGCCTCTTGTCTCCATCTGCAGTTGAGCAACAACTGAGACAGGATCCTGTGACAATCACGCTGCTACTTGGAGAAAGCTAGAGGGTAAGTGAAGCTTAACAAACCATCCCCTAATATTAGAATCTGCCAAGAAAAGCTCCATTGAACGCCAAGACATTATGAAAAAATTTAAACAGGCAGCCCGGCTGGTGGCCAGTTTTGAGGTCAGACAGTCTATAATATTGTGTTAACCCAATGTATTATGTTTGGAAAGCTTGATCTAGTCAGTGGGAGAGAGGAAGACACATGGAAGCCACATTGGCCAGTAAAGAAACTGTGAGTATGTGCCCCCAAAGGACTGACAAAATTTGCTTAAAGCAGAATATAAGCATCCCATAGAATGCAAGAGGCATCCCTTATTCTCAGCACTGTCATTAAGTCTGTCTGCTCCCCCTTAAGTCTCCTCGTGGTGTTTCGGATCTTCTTCACTGAAGACCCTTCAAGAGTAGTCAGGCAGTCATTACAGAGCCAGGACAACTCTTCCCCCTTTTTGCCATCTCAGTGTCTCTTCACCCTACTAGAACAGTAGCCTGCTTGCCCCCACCCCACTCAAGATATTAACAATGGACTCCTAGACTCCCGCTCATGTAATGTATGTAGAGCAAACTTTGCTCCCAAAGTCCACTGAAGTTTAGAGGAGCTGACGGAAGAGTTTGGGGAAGTAGGATCTGGGAATCCTACAAACATAATTTCACAACTCAGCTGCTTCCCTTTCTTTCTAGGAACACATCTCACATAAGCGGCACTTCACTATATGCAGTCAAGCATTGCGTTCTTCTGGCTGGACCAGCCATAAGAAAGCCACAAACATGGCTCAGATACAGGGAAAGAGGGAGAGGAGGGGAGAAGCACCAGATTATGCTTTGAATTTAAAAAGGATAGCATGGGGACAGTGCTCCCAGAACACAACATTTGTTGGTGTAAAAAAAAGCTGAATTGGTGATTTCACAAAGTTAAGTTAAACAGATATACAAGAATGTATGTTTAATTATCAAGATACAAAAATACAATCGCAATAATAAAGTTATAAAATAAAAACAAGAAAATCATGCACGGGGGAAGAAACACATAGGGCAAGAAATAAGAAGCAAATAAGAAATGACTAAAGGTTGGTACATCATGAAATGTGAATTTACAAATATAATGTATATGTAATACTATGTAAATATTTCATATATGTATCACGACATAAATATTTTTTTAAAAAGCTGAATTGGTTGAACTGACTAAAAGGAACAATCTTACTTATTCTACACAAGATGGCAATTCAGTTTTCCTAAGAAGATATGCCAGACCACAATACTGTACTAATACTTTAAGCCTGGCATTAGGGGAAAGTTCTACTATTCTTGGTATTGGGGCCTTCTAGGCAGCCCCACTACCAATTCCCAGGGTAAATTTAGTGGAACTGAACACATGAATGTTGCACATGACATCCTACATGTACAGGTTTCCCTGTACATCCATGACAATGGGTTGAGTCACGTGATGTGTTCCACTACATGAAATAGCTACATGCTCCCTACAAGGATATTGGTCCCCATGGCAAGTATAGCAGCTTGGCTGACTCTTAGAGCAAATGCACACATAACTTGTGATGTACCAAGCTGAATGCAACCTGCCAACCATGCACAGAAGCTCTCGAGGATTCAGTAAGTGTCAAGTATTTGCTGTTGCTGTGCCTGCCTGGGACTGCAGAAACAGAAACAGGAGGGTTTTCGAGCAAGCCACAAGTGATGGGCTGTGCAGACCTGCTTTAGAGTCAGAGGACCGAGCATGTCACCATGTGGGAGGTCTCTGAAAATGGACTCTCCATATCTAGCATCTCCACCCCCATCATTCTGCCTGGACACTGAGGTCCAGTGCCGAGGGCCTTCTGGCGGTTCCCTTGCTGCGAGAAGCCAAGTTACAGGGAACCAGGCAGAGGGCCTTCTCGGTAGTGGCACCCGCCCTGTGGAACGCCCTCCCACCAGATGTCAAAGAGAAAAACAACTACCAGACTTTTAGAAGACATCTGAAGGCAGCTCTGTTATGGGAAGATTTTAATGTTAAACTGACTATTGTATTTTAATATTTTGTTGGAAGCCACCCAGAGTGGCTGGGGAAACCCAGCCAGATGGGCGGGGTATAAATACAGTGGTGCCCCGCAAGACGAACGCCTCGCAAGACAAAAAACCCGCTAGACGAAAGGGTTTTCCGTTTTGGAGGCGCTTCGCAAAACGAATTCCCCTATGGGGTTGCTTCGCAAGACGAAAAAAATCTTGCATCCCCCCACGGGTTTTTTTCGCTTTTTTCGCCCTTTTCTTAAGCCGCTAAGCCGCTTATCAGCTGTTCCGCTGATAAGCCGCTTAACAGCTGATCGCTGGAAGCCGCTTGACAGCTGTAGAGCTAATCCGCTAAGCTGTCAATGGGCTTGCTTCGCAAGACGAAAAAACCGCTATACGAAGAGCCTCACGGAACGGATTAATTTCGTCTTGCGAGGCACCACTGTAATAAATTATGATTATGATTATTATCCAGCATTTGCAAGGACTCTCCGTCCAATTTGCCCCCAATTACTGCATTGGCTCGAATATAAGCCACACTCCCCCCACCCCCAATTCTGATCGTGAAAAGTTAAAAGTGTGGCTTATATCCAGGAACTTACACCACTGTCAAAGCGGGGTGGCTCCCCCCCGCAGCAGCTCAGGAGTGCGGCCACCCGCTGCTCCTAAACCTCCCTCGAGCCATCAGAACGAAAGGGGGAGGTCAAGCTGCTTTGCTGGTGGCCTCCCCCCTTGTTTTGACGGCCCCCAGAGAGCAGCCGGAAGCGTGGGGCAACAGTGCCACTGGCAAAGTGGTGCGGCTCCCTCTGGAAGCAGGCCTGGTATTTTTTCTTTTTCTCCCCCCCCCTTCAATTTTCAGGGTGTGGCTTATTTGTGGGTGTGGCTTATATTTGGGCCAATACGGTACACAGCCATTCTCCATGCTCCCCACAGTAGTCTCTAAAAACCTGAGCAGGGAAAACTAGATGTGGATGAGAGAGTGTCACATGCCTAGGACTTGCAAATGCAATTGCCAGGACAGAGATAGTTCGCCATGGGGAGAGTGATTTGTAGCAGCGCTATCAACAGAAGGAAGCCAAGGCAAATATCATAAAAGGTGTGTGAAAGAGGGGGTCGGAACCATTTGGCGTGCTATGTCCCTTGTCAAAAGCAGGACTGTACCCAAGATCTGCTCTCTACCAATTGCTTTCGAAAGGGTTTCATGGTGATAATGTAGTTCTTAATGGGGAGGAGATTTCCCCGGGGCAATTAAGAGTTGCACAAAAGCATCTTCCCATGTTGCCAGAACAGCACTTCGGATTTGCATGGGGGTTTTATACAGCATACACTCCCAATCTTGCTGGCTTGCCACTGTGTGGGTTACCTGTGCTAGCTTGCTGCTGCCCCAGTGTTTACCTTGCAAGGATCAGATATGTTGAGCCAGGTGCAACAAAAAAGGAAGAGCAGCAGCCTGCAGGCAAAAGGGATATCCCAAGGAAACAGGAGTTCGGGAAGACATTGCACTTTTCTGTATTCTGAGATCTAATAGTCTAGATGGCCACAAATTTATAGCCATTTATAGCCAAAACTACTTGCCCACTCCATGGAGGTGAATCGGAGGTAGCCAATGTGGTGCCAATCACATGCTGTTAGACCGCAACTCCCAACAACCCTAATCATTGACAATGCTGCATGGGGCCGATAAGAGTTTTAGTCCAACAGCGTCTGCAAGGGCAGCATACTGGTTATTATCCCTGAATTCAGGGTGCCTCTTTACCTAAGGAATGCCTGGCAACACCCAGAAGCCCAGCATTCCTGTATTACATGCACACAAGTGAATCCCACCTGAAGCTCAGGGGCACAGCACCAGTCTTGAATGCATCTCCAGTTAAGGCACCTCAAGATCTAAGCAGAGGTCTTTTCCCAAGTCTAGGGTTTACACTGCCAGAGCAAGTAAATATGGTGAGATGGACTTGTCTGGTTCAATAGAAAACTGCCTCCTATATTTGTAAGGCATTTGTGGTTTTCATATTCAGGAGAATGTATCTTGCATTGTGCTCTGGTCACACACACATTTAAATCTCCATCAGACTCAGTAAAATCGTATGACAATGTTCTAGAATTCTGGAAGACAAGTGACAATAACAAACTGCGGGTGACAAAGGCATCCGCTGCAAAGGGAAAAGTGGGCCCCATTACATAATTTGCAAAGCTAAGGGTACACAAACTCTTCTTTAATGAGAAGGCCATATGCTTATTCTTTCCTCACTTTAAACTCCTCCGTCAGAGCAAAGTTTGTTCAACAGACTAAACCATTTGTATTAACATGCCCTGTGTTTATTCTTGCTACAGAGAGGCCCACTTAGAAGCGAAACACAAAATGTACTTGCACCAGGACAAGCACCCAGGGGGTTGGCACTGTCAGGTATCCGCTGAGGACCATGCCCCACTAGGGGCCAACTGCCAATCCCTGAATCCTCCTGACTGGTGCTTCTTGTTCACCTGCCCTTGTCTAGCGAGCAGTAAGAGCAGCAACTGTAATGAGACAGTGTAGTGTAGTGGTCAGAGGGATGGACTAGAACCAAGGAGGTCCAGGTTCAAATCCGCACTGGGTGACCCAACTCTCAGCCTCATAATGTGATGATAAAATGAACATGTGGAGAGGGAACTTTGCACATTACCTTGAGCTGCTTAGAGGAAAGGTGCATATACATGTAATATATAAACATACCTCTTCTCCTACCTTTCTGGGAGGAGATACAGAGTGAGCCCAACAAGAAAGGTAAGTGGTTAGTAGCAACAGCTCTGGCAAGGACGGCCAAGGTTGGGTTTGGGCTCAGGCTCTTGAAATATGGCAACCCTAACTATTTTAAAATACGGTGGTACCTTGGGTTAAGAACTTAATTCATTCTGGAGGTCTGTTCTTAACCTGAAGCACCACTTTAGCTAATGGGGCCTCCTGCTGCCACTGCACCGCCGGAGCACGATTTCTGTTCTCATCCTGAAGCAAAGTTCTTAACCCGAGGTAATATTTCTGGGTTAGCAGAGTCTGTAACCTGAAGTGTATGTAACCTGAGGTACCACTGTACTGACTTCTTAATTTGAGGTTGAAAAAAACAGGGGTCGTCTTGTACAAGGGGGCATCTTATGCACGGAAAAATGTGGTACTTGTCCCCTCCTGGTCACAAGTAAGGACACACATCTGTTCCACTGTGCTCAAGTACATAATCCCAGTGAGAGGCTACCTCTCTTTCACGCTAGACTTTCCCAGTCAACATCCTGAACTTTCCCTCGTCAGCAACTGAACGCCTGGCTAGGCCTGGAATTAAGGGCCTACAGTACATTTTGGTTCACAAGGCAGCACTTTGTGGGAGGAAAAGGTCACAGGAGCTGAGCTTTGATCAGAGTCACCAGAGCAAAAGACAGAACCTTCACTACTGCCCACAACCCTTCAGATAGATTAAGAGTTTCATCTAACACGAGAGAAAGGAGGGGGCAGGGTAAGCAAACAAAGTCCTCTTTATTTACTTGGTTTTATATTGTTGTCTTTAAAATAACCTTTGCTGGCAGAGCAGGAGATCTCCCTCCTCCCACAAATGCCTACAACCAGGAAAGTCAGGTACAGACTACCTTTTAGGTAAGTCACAGCACTAATAACAACACTATCCAGCTTTTGAAGACTGGTTCTGTTTTAATGGCTCCTTGAAAGATTTGGATTGGGGTTGGGGGCTGGTTCTGCTACACTCAAAACCCCTGCTGCCGCCACCCCACCAAATTTAAATTGCATTATCAAGGCCTTTTTATCAGAATTCCTGCTAGCAAAAAGAGTGAAACGATTACCTTGAGTTTCCAATCCTGCACTGGGATTTTAACCGGCCTGACCTCAATTCTGACCTGCAGACAGGGATCCACATATGGCAAAAGAGACCAAAGGGCAGAATGGGTGTGAAAAAAGTTGCCCTGGCAGGCTGTTGTGGGTTGGGCAACGATTGCTACAGAGAGAGGCATTGGAGGTTTCCATTTCAAACAGACAAAAGCTATGCAAACAAACACTTCAGATTATTGATCAGAAGAAACTGCCACTCTGCAGAGGAGGTGAATCAACTGGCCAGCAGTGAAAGTAAACCGGCCCTTTCCAGAAGGTTTTGCCACACAGTAAGAAAAAGAATGACTGGTGATCCTAAAATGAACTAGAACCTAACGAATTGATTACAGAAGGCTTAATTACAACTCCCATGTTTTTGGTTTTTTTATTTAAAAAACCCCACCACCCCCTCGAGTAAATGTGTTGGCATATGAGAAAACCTTGCACTTTTCCTAAAAAAGAAAGAAGGTACCGGTAGTTCTTCATTTGCTCTCTCGTCCAGTTTTTAAATATGCCAGTTAAAATATAGCAGATCCAAAGCATTTTTTAAAAAAAACGAAAACCAAGACCCACTGGATTTGCTAGAGATGCAGGTTTAAAAGATGTACCAACATCAATTTCAAAACACAAACTGTCTATTTCAGTGGCCTGCAGGTTCTTGTTAGAATGCTGCCACAACACAAACACAAGAAAAAAGCTTATTGATCTTACATTAGGGAGACTTTATATTATACTTCATATAGGATCACTACTGCTGAAGCATGAAACCCTATACTGAGCAAATGGGTCTCTGCCCTGCCATGAAATATTGTACTTAGATGCTCTCCAAAATTTCTTTCTTTCTTCCCTTCAAATAACTGGGAGCCAAGCTACCCAGGAGTTTACACCTTTTCAGACCTTAGAAACTGCCTTTAGCACTACATTCATTTGGGGACCAATTTATTTACTTGTTTATTTGTAAGGTGGCAGGACTGCTATTGTAGCTCACCTGAAGTCTGGCTGCGAGGCACTTGTTGCTCTGAAGGTCAAAGCCACACACTGATTAGATCAAAAGAATTAATTTGTCAATTAAAAACTAGACAAAGGAAAGAGAGGCAAGTTGCATTGACTTTATAAAAACAATCTGACACAGAAATGAATTATTCTTTCAGCACAAAGGTGTTTGAGCTCATAGTCACTAAATCTTGTTAACCTCGCCAAATAATCAGGAAGCAATTTTTAATTAACTCTCTTGCAATAAATGCAGTGAAACTATTAAATGTGCATCCTTAGAATTCACTACTATAAGATGTTAATGAATCCTAATAAACTCTCTGGTCACATGGCAGATTTTACAGCAACCTCCACATACAACTATGAAAGGCATCTGTGTTTGTTTGTTCTGAAATATCCAAGCATCTTTTGCCCCCAGTCTAGCTTTGCTCCACCTGACCTGGTTAGGCACATGAGAGCTACAATCAAGCTTCTCAAATCCAGGTGAAGCCAAAGTCTACTGTCTGTAGATAGCAGGCAAACTGCTTAAGATAGCAAGCAGCTCAGGACATTGTTTATTACTGTTTCGGCTCTGAACAAGCATACCAGACAATGATCCTCAGAATGCACTGCTCAGCAGAAGCCCAATCGCGTCAGCAGAGCCAGAACCATTTTAAGTGACCATCCCCCCAAGGCATAATAACCTGTGGTCGGAACAGGCAGGAAAATCATTGCAGCAACACTCTGTACTCTGGTCACAATGTACAGCCTAGGATTTACTACCTCTTCTAGAGATTAAACCTGGCCACTGTTCACTCACATGGGGTATTTTGGGTTTGAAACATGCATTGATTTGAAGAACTGACCAACAACTAACAATTAGTCAATCACTCTCCAGGCAGCTCAGCTGCAGAATGGCTTGCTCAATCAGCAGACAATGCAGCCAGCCAATTAAGGCAAATCATTACTCCTTGATTTTTTTGATGATGTTTTTTCCAATGAAGACAGAGATTGGGGTTTTCTGGTTCCAAACCAAATGAAGTTATTTCAGGATGTGTTATTATATTGGCCTGATCCAGCCACTGGCATGTATGCAAACAGCAGTGAACACATTTCCATAAGGAATTAGATGAAGAAGGGGCAGAAGCCATTGCTGAACTGTGGTACAGTAGTGGTGCAAGATGTATTTAACATAAGCATGGATTTGAGATACTCAAGAAACCTACTTGCTGCATCATATGACCTGAAGCAAAAACCATCCATATTCCTAACTTAAGTTTTATCAGCATCCAAATCTTTGTACTAGACAGAATGAGACTCCCAGTTACTCAGCTATCCCAAAGGAAGTCTACACATTTCTGATCTACATCAACCATGAGCAAACTTTAACAATGATCTGTGTAGCAGCAGTGTTGACTACTCACTAACACAACAGACATACAGATATCTGTATCGTTCACACATTGCAGCTGGGTTGATTTGGTGGCAAACATGAAACCTTCCAGATGTTCTGGATCACAACTCCCATCCTCCTTGAGCTGAGCATGCTGGCTGGAGCTGATGGGAGTTGCAATTCAACAATATCTAGACTCTAGAGGACCCAACACTGACTACCCCTGCGGTAGAACACAGACTGGCAGTCCAGCTGAGACTCTGGTCAATTTAAGAAGCAGTTATGCTCAAAACCACTACTATTTTCTTAACAGAGAGGGGAAACACACCCATTGCTGATAAGGCCACAAGCATTTTGGAAAGGTGGAAGCAAAGATGTCAGCACCTGTTCCACCCCAGCTTGTGCAGCTCTCTTCAGCAACCTATGCAAAGAGGACCATTGAGAAAGTTCACAAACAGCACTGCTCAACAGCTACTACACACTCTTTGCAAGCGGCATTTCAAGGCTACAATAAAGGGGTGTATTGTATGTATCACAGGGTCTCTTATGGAGCACCGCACACCATGGCTAGCTAGATCTCTGCGCTATTATGTCATAGTGTTGCACTCAAGATTGATTTATTCTCTTAACCAACTTCTTGTCAACCAGGTGTTTCTACTTCTTACCAAGAATGGAAAGGTCAAGCCACAAGCAGGTAAAGCCCATTTGCTATTTAACATCTAGACACTAGAGGCTATGCTCTTTCAGGCTTGGAAATTGCCTCCAACCATTTACACTTTCCAGCATCACACACCACCAAGCAGAAGAGACTTCACAAGCATGCATTACAAAGTTGAAGAACCCATTTCTTCTGCTGTCAATATCCTGGAAGTGTCCACTCCCAACTGCTTCACATAGCTGTACCACTACTGGAATGAGGGTCAGGCCAGTGTTAGCCCAGTAAATGTTATGACGTAAATGGTTGTTCTAGATTGCAAGTAAGATATAACTATACAGTACTACGGTTTTTTATATATAAAAAACTGATGCCTTGCTAGATGCTTTAACTTTTCTTCTGATCCTTAAAGTGCTGCATGGAATGCAGAATTCAAGACTCTCCAACCATAGCCAAAGCTATCACTAAGATGGCACGCTCATCGAACACTTTCCCACTGAACTCAATGAAACTTTAAAACACTTCTACAATTAGGCTGCAGAGCAAAATCACTTTGGGAAACTTAAGCAGGGATGGCCTTATCATTAGGCAAAGTAAGGCAACTTGCCTCAAGCAGATGCTATAGCAGCTCCTATGCTATTCCTCCTAAGCCCCCATTCCCTCTCTTGGAGAGTTGTGAATATTACATGGCATAGCATGTCCCACCCAAACTGTCAAATCAGTGCTAATTCAAAACTGCCTGTTCAGTTCAGTTACCTTATGGGGAGGGCAAACTTCTTTGCCTCAGGCAGCAAAAAAACTTGGGCCAGACCTCAGTTTAAATTATGTGGTACACTATACATTGTAGATTTCCTTATTTCCTTACATGGAAAGGAAATCAGCCCTGAGTGCTCACTGGAAGGACAGATCCTGAAGCTGAGACTCCAATACTTTGGCCACCTCATGAGAAGAGAAGACTCCCTGGAAAAGATCCTGATGCTGGGAAAGATTGAGGGCACAAGGAGAAGGGGACGACAGAGGACGAGATGGTTGGACAGTGTTCTCGAAGCTACCAGTATGAGTTTGACTAAACTGCGGGAGGCAGTGGAAGACAGAAGTGCCTGGCGTGCTCTGGTCCATAGGGTCACGAAGAGTCGGACACAACTAAATGACTAAACAACAACAATATATATTGTAGAACTCAACAGCCATCCCAACCTCTCCCCCCCCCCAAAAAAAATAGGTCAAAATCACAGAGACCTTGATGGAGTTAAGGCATCACTGTCACTTGACTGAACAGGTCAACAAACAGAAATCACCAAGGTTTATATTGTTTATTGCTCCCTACTTGCACACACAAAAGATGGCTGTGCACGTGTGTTTGCTAAATAATTCATAACATCTGGGGACTGCTGGCCTAAACATTTGCCACATCTTACCACAAGCATAGAAAGGAGCATCTCTGCTCAGGCTCACAAGTCAGGCACACAGGCTTATTCAAGTAAGCGTGAAGGCCACCTTGGAATCAGCCCAGAAAAAGAAGAAGTTAAAACTACAGTTAACAGGACAAGTTTATCCTTGTCTATTGCAGGAGGGGAACTAGAAGCTGCACAACAGAGCCGCTTATAGAGAACTTGGCAAGGCAGCATGAAATTCAAGCAAGCAGAGGGAAGAGAAGCGTAACCCTAGCAGTTTCCTTTGTCTGGAACTCTAGTTCAGAGCTCTTTGTGAAGCTGAATTTCAATCAGTCCCATTGGGTGGGAGGCAGCAACCCTCTCTCTCACCCTTGAAACAGTCACAAGGGACTGCAGAGCACATCATCCCCCCATGGTAAAAGGGAAAAGGAATACCCCCCTCCTCAAAAAAGGGGAGGTGAGAGAATCTTCTAAGGCTGGAAATGATCCATAGGCAAGAAAGCATACTCTGCAGCTGTCACTTTGGGATAACAGACTGGTTACAAAGTGGGCTTTTTTGGTGGGGGTAGTACATAAATACACAGCCACTGCCTTCATACATCAAATGAACTTTTAACTTTTTGAGCGGGTGCAGAAATCTAATATTCCAAGTCACCCACGACTCTCTTCAGTGGAGACAGAAAAGCACAGAAGATTTCAGAGCCACACTCACAAACCTCCTTCCTGCAAAAGCAGAGACACCCTACAGGGCTACCTTCTCCTTTTCAAACGCCTCCTTTCCGAAGTGACCTCCTTCCCTCCCTTTGGATCCGCACAAGCTAAAACAAATGCTTCAAAGCCTTGCAAGCGCGCCTGCCAGCAGAAGTTGTCGACTACCCCTTTGGGGAAGAATTTCCCACGCAGAGGCCAGAGGAGAACTGGTTTGTTTGGGCTTCCCCTTTGCTTTAGGATTTAGCACTTGCCAGAACTGCTACTCGCTCCCTTCCAAGCGCGTTTATACCTAAGCAAACTCCAGGCTTCCCGCAACTCTATCTCTCTCTCTCTCTGGCTCGCGTTTTGGTCTCTGCGCACAAACGCACAACACACACACCGAGCTGCAGTTCTCATCCCCGAGCCGTAGCGTTCATTCACGGAATTTTAAAGAGACACGCTCGCTTTTTGTCGAGACAATGGGAAAGCCTCCCTCCGACAAGAATAAAACAAGATGCTAGCTAACTGCATCACCTCGGCGTGTGTACGCACTCTCCAAATGACAACCCAATTAGCCTCCTCTTTGCCCAGCTAGGATGATCAAAACCAAATAGCGATTCTAGTCGATTCTTTCCCATGCTCTCCCTCCCCGCCCTCGCTCCCTTTTTCCTCCCTTGGGAAAAGGCATTGATGGGAAAGGGGAGAGATGGGAGGAAGGGGGGCGGCGGCCAATCAATGGGTTGCAGATGCATTAGCCCAGAAAACAACGGCGGCTCGTTGCCTCCCAGCCCTACAAACACTCGCAGTTCTGCAAAAAGCCGCTCCTTATTTTAGAAAGTCCAGTTTTGCAACGCGGCGCTTTGCGAGGGGATTTTGTCCGAGGGAGGAGCTCTTGATAAAAAAAATCCCCTTGTTCTTAATTTACAGAGAATTCTCCACACGCACCTTTTTTATTGCCTTTCTTAAAAAAAAACCACAAACCTCCAGAACGTCACCTGTAAATAGCAAGGAAGCAACGGAAAGGGGTTGCAAAAGCAAACAAGAATCTCTGAGCTAACCAAAGGAAAGGCAGATGAAAGGGAGGCGCTTTCTTTTCCAAGAAGAAAAGGGTAAGGCACTCCCTTCCCGCAAAATCTCCCTGCAAAGGGAAGTTGAGAAAGCGGCAGCAGCAAGGTTAAGTAGACAAAGATCCTCCTGGCAAGGCAGGGTTTCCCCTTCTTCCGACGGGCACCCTTTACCCCACGCCGTCCTTTTCCCGTACACACCCACCAAACCCTCGGAGGATATCTGGCGCCTCCCTTGGCGCGTCCCCGTCCCCCCCCCCGAAGCCAGCAAGCCAGGCACCCCGCCCCTTCTCACCCGTACCTACTCGGGACCCCTTGGCTCGACGGGAGGGCTTGCTATATATTACCGGCTCAGCTGCTTCGTTGCTGCGTCCCCGCATTTCCACCCCATGCCTGCGCTTGCCCAGGGCTCCCCGCCGGCGCGTTCCTCTCCGGCTTCAGACTGCTCAAGCTCCCTCCCTCCTCCCCGCTTCCCCGCCCCGCCGTCCAAGTCACCGACCCATCTGTGACGTCGCGCCACCCAAAGGCCAATAGGCGAAGGCGACGTCATCAGGCTAGTCCGGGTCTCCTCCATTCAAAATCTGAATGCCTCGCTCCGGCTCTTCCCGGTGCCTTGCAGAGGTGGAGGAGGAAGGCAGCGCAAGGGTGGGGGGGGGGAGCCAGAAAGGGATTGACACATCGCTCAACCTCGCTAATGGGGTTTCCTGAAAGTTCAAGGCTTTTGTGGGATTTGTGTTGTCAAGCAGGCGAGCCCACGTTACCCGAAGGCCTCTGCAAACTCGGCGGCGTCGGAATTAGCTGGCCATTGTCTCAGCGAAAGGCTTACTTATTATTATTATTCCCCCCCCCCCGCATAGGGAGTCCTTGAACCAAAAGGCCAGCAACAAAATCAGGCGGGGTTAGGGCAGATGCTCATCTGTGCGCTGTTTCAAAGCACTGCTTTCCAGTCTACCTTTCTCGATTTTTGGCAGTCAGGCAATTATAGCCCGCCCACACCCCTACTCGACTCTTTTAACTGTAAGGGTTAAAGGTAAAGGTAAAGGGACCCCTGACCATTAGGTCCAGTCGTGACCAACTCTGGGGTTGCGGCGCTCATCTCGCTTTATTGGCCGAGGGTCATGTGGCCAGCATGACTAAGCCTCTTCTAGCAAACCAGAGCAGCACACGGAAACGCCGTTTACCTTCCCGCCGGAGCAGTACCTATTGATCTACTTGCACTTGGACGTGCTTTCGAACTGCTAGGTTGGCAGCAGCAGGGATCGAGCAACGGGAGCTCACCCCGTTGCGGGGATTCGAACTGCCCACCTTCAGATTGGCAAGTTCTAGGCTCTGTGGTTTAACCCACAAGTGCTAGCAAGCCGCTTTTTAGAAAATGAAACGAGGTCCAGAAGTATGTGACCAGAATCCAAGATTCTGCATTAGAAGGCTAAGACAAAGCCCATTTCTTTCTTTTACCCTTTAAGAATTATAATTTACAATTATACATTGCTTTGGGATGCCTCATGGGAATTTATTCATAACTATTAAGTTTTATGTATTCACAATAAATATCTCACCTTTCAATGAATCAGGGCCAAGGTAATTAACAATTTAAAAGAGACCAGGAAAATATCAAATCAAAAAATAGATATACGCAAAATAGATATAGACAAATGAGCATGGAAAATGTTATCCATATAAATAGTAGCGAGATATGTGGATTTCCTTTTCACTACAATTTATTAGCAAGCAATGTACAGTAAATGGCAGATCTTTAAAATTCCAGACTCCTATCATGGCCAATGGCCCAGGGATAATGGAAGTTGTAGTCCAATAATGTCAGAGGGGCCACTGGTTCCTCACTACTACTCTATAGCCACACAACAGGATGTACTGAGTACAAGACTGGGTCAATTATTTATTCACTGTGGAAATTAACATTTGCTACGCTGCCGGTTTATGGAACAAGCCACTGGCAAAGCATGATACAGACAGGAGGAGCTCCTGCTTACTACTCATCCAACACTTCCTCTGTGCTTTAGCGCTAGCCTTGTGGCATTTTGCCAAAACTGCTCCCTGTTCTTCCATCTCCACTTGGAGAGCAGCCCACTGGTGATGGTTAAAAGGGAATCCCAATCTGATGTGTCATCTGATGGAGACAGCTTTTATTGCTCCCATATGTACTTCCAGCAGAAAGAAATTGAGCCGCCTGCAATTTTAACACCAACATTGATTCTGGAGGGATGTCTCACGCAAACGATATGTTTGCAGATAACAGTTCTGCTGGCCCACAGAAAACATACTTGACTTGAGGTTTGCAGTGCAGAACTACATGAAGTCAGTTGGGCAGGGTATCGAAAGCTGAGACAGAAAGAAAGTAAAAGAATGGTATAGTGAATTGGAACAAGATCCACTTAGTCCAGCATTTTATTTCCAACCACAGATCGACAGATGCCTCTGAGGAACTCGAAAGTAGGGAAGTGAAGCTGTTGGCCTCTGCTTGTTGTTTGTTATTAACATATGAACCTGGAAATTCCAGGTAACTGACACGGCTGTTGAGAGAGCCACCATGGATTTGCCTGTTCCAGGGGTGGAGTGGGCTATTGCCCCCCATGTGCTGCTGGACTACAACTCCCATCTTCCCTGAGCATTGGCTATGCTGACAGGGGCTGATGGGAATTTGGGTCCAACAACATCTGGAGAAACACAGATTATACAAGCCCTGGCCTAATCCTTTCTAAAGAAGTCTCAGGGAGTGGATCTCTTCATAGTCAATACCATGAATTATTCATGTTGCTTGAAGAAAATGGTCAAGGTTAGACCTGTGATATAGATTGCACTCTTGTATGCATTAATACTGTAACTTGGAGACAGGTTCCGTTGACATTTATGGGACTCATTTTGTACATTGCTTGAAAACAATTAAGCATTTAAAAAAAATGTAAATAAATAGGACTAGCTTTCGAGCAGGCAATTTTCTTCCTTTAACCAGATTAAATGGCAAAGAACAGAGAGTCGTATTTATAGCTCCACTGACACATCATGCCCTGGTCCTTTTCAAGCACCTTGTTCTTATGTCCATTATAGTTCTGATGTAGGAGTGCCACTTCTTATCAGATGGGCTGTCTAGGTTCATATATTTCATGCTAGGTAAGCCCTTGTGTTTCCATCTGAATAGTTTCCAATACTCTGTTGAATATCACAACCTCCATAGGTGGAACCGGTGACGGTGAGTGGTTTATGATCCACATTTTTAATCATGAGAAATCTGAGGCACGAACCATGAGTTCCCCCAGGTATTCTGCTGGAGCAGGAGACAGGCACAGTTCTCCCAATCTGCTGTCCAACACACCTCTCTTCTTTCTATTTGGAGAGTAACAGTTCTTGATTTGTAACTCCAGCTAATTTTAACCAAAAGTGCACAGTTTGGAGAGTACCCCAGTCAGTGCTGGTGTACTGCATGTCTGTATGAGACACTGCAGTCAGGAGAGATTAAAATCAATCTCTTGAGCTGGGCTGGAAATGCTGGGTGTTTAGATACCTAAAGGGAACTTGGCAGAACTAGCATGTGGTGGAGTTGAAAAGCTGCCCATTGGGCAGCAGCATGTCTTGATACTCAGCCACTTGGGCTTGGCAGTGGTTGGCACAGAGGCCTGAGGGCATGGAACCATTTTAGGATCCCATTTTAAGATACCAGCCCAATGGAGATGTTTGTCTGCTGCTGCCAACCTCTCAGCTGCTCCTTCAAGAGAAGAGCTTTGAAAAACCCATTTGACATCCTTTTGCTCAGATTAGGTATTTTATTTTAGCCACTCCAAAGGACACAATGGAAAAGAACTGGGGAGGGAAACCATTGATTGATGCTATTTTCTTCTTTTTCTAAGCAGATAAAACAAGCCAGACCTCTGGATTCCTCTGAACAGTAATTAGACCCGTGAAACAATTGCACAATGGCCTTATCTAATTAAATGCACGGGTAGCCAGGGGAACCCTTTTTGGAATGACACAACCTAATAAAGGTGGGTTTTCTCTCCTGGCTCCATTATCTTCCAAAATGTATCAAACAGTGAAAGAAGCAGTGCTAGTTGTCCTCTGTTTTATTGTTCCTCTAATAAATGTGTTACTAAATTTCAAACTGGTACATTTTAACATTATTCATTTAACTAAGTGCCGAGAGAGAGACACACACAGAGAGAGGGCTTGAAACAGTTTGAGCAAATACAACAAGGAGCTGTTATTTACAGAGACTCTGCATGTGAAGAATTTATGTTGGATTCAAATAATCTGGAGTTTTAGATTACTGAGAGAAAGATAAAGGACTTGATAAACACCTGCACTCTTTTGCATGTGGTGGGAGCTGATTCTTAACATTTCCAAGCTTGTGTGTGCCCCCCCCCCATTTCGGGGCCCTAAGCATCTCAGAAGCCACTTTTGTTTGTCAGAATGTGACTGCACACAATTGCAGAAATCATCCCACTGTTACAGCCTATCCTGTGACATCTGTCACCATCTGCAGATCATGACCACTTATCTAGTTTCAGGCATTTTTAATTTCTCCACACTGGACAGGATGGCTGCTTTTCCCCTGTCATGTGATAATGTATCAGTTCCTGTGATTTTCAGCAAAAGAGGGTTTTTTAAGGTACCTAGACCAAAACGGGACGCAGGTGGTGCTGTGGGTTAAACCACAGAGCCTAGGACTTGCCGATCAGAAGGTCAGCAGTTCAAATCCCCGCAACGGGGTGAGCTCCTGTTGCTTGGTCCCTGCTCCTGCCAACCTAGCAGTTTGAAAGCACGTCAAAGTGCAAGTAGATAAATAGGTACCGCTCTGGCGGGAAGGTAAACGGCATTTCGGTACGCTGCTCTGGTTTGCCAGAAGCGGCTTAGTCATGCTTGCCACATGACCCAGAAGCTGTACGCTGGCTCCCTCGGCGAATAAAGTGATGAGCGCCACAACCCCAGAGTCGGCCACAACTGGACATAATGGTCAGGGGTCACTTTACCTTTTTTTAGACCAAGAAACAGTTCTAGCAAATGCACCACAGTGGATTGCTCCTTGTAACTGATTGGTGAGAAGCCCTGGCCTACAGAGGAATTATCTTCATGATTAAACTATGCTTTCACTTATCTCCAGCTTATACGCAAGCCCAAGGCAGTCAGGTTCCTGAATCATTCACCTTGCTCTTCTGAGTAGGTGATTTGAGGTGAGCCTTCTGGGCAGCTCCCAATTGTATTTTGATGGCTCAAGGCATTTTAATTATTCAGATGCACTAAAAAAAAAAACCACACACACCTCAGTGCCTCTTCTTTCTTTGGAAATTGATGATGTCTCAAAATTCCAACCATCGCCTCCGGTAAGAGCAGCGGTCCCAGAGACTCATTTAATTATCTTCCAGGTTTACTAGAGAGTCTTGTCAGGGTATAAAGGTTGTTGTGGCATCTTGATGAGAAGGACTCTGGTGCAGGTGAAGGGAGCTCTCTGGCTGGTCAGATCAGATTCCATCTGAGGATATGTGATGTGATGCTTCAAGGGACTGAAAGGAACAGCTATTTCTGTTGCCAACCATGGCTTGGTCACTACTGCCCAAGGAAAACCCTGATTATGCTGCGAGAGGACTGCCGGCTGTTTCCACACACACCCTAACAAAATGTGAGGACCGTTAGAAAAATCTGTTTTTCCTACCTCATTAGCAGCACTCTAAATCCCAACCATGCTCATTGGTCCTCTGCTGGTTTACAATGGACAAACAAGATGGCTTTGCCTCACTGTCAGCCTCCTCCTGCTTGGAGAATGTCCTGTCAGGTAAATCCAACTTTCCTGTGGAGGAGAGGACAGGGAATGGTAATTAGGATTGCAAGAGTGCCTTTATCTCACACGTGAATCTGCATACACTGCAAAGTTCTGAAGGATCCCTACCCAACTTATCGTATTTGTATCCAACCCTTCTTCCAAGGAACGTATTGCAGCATACAACAGCCCTATGAAGTAGGTTAGGCAAAGAAGACAGTGGTTGGCCAAGGTTGCTTTGACTCCATATCTGTATTCAGCAACTAGGTTTCTTGGTCCTGATCCAATATCCAGCCACTACACCACACCGGTTTACACCCCCAGACCCTTCAGTTGCCTACCTACTGCCCCTCTCCCAAAGCCCAGACATCCCTTCCTCATTCTGCTTGCAACTGAGGGGAGGTTGCATCTTCCTTTTGAAAGCCAGTATTGGAATGCTTCTGTAATAAACGAAAATCTGCCCTTATTCCCTTATGGCGGACACAAGAGCCCTTATAGAGTCCTTTGTAGGTTCTCCATTGGTCAGAGAAAAGAACGGAGGCCAACCAGAGAATATTGAGAAGCAAAGCAGCTAGTAAGCCTGATCTTTATTGAACTGTTGCAACAGGGTGCCCCCTTCACAGAAGGGGGAGGACCCCGAACAAAGGCGTGCCAGCGCCTTATATAGACACTTTAAATTGCCCGCCCTGGAGTCTAAGAGCACCCCCAGAAACATCATACAGTGGTACCTCAGATTAAGAACTTAATTCGTTCTGGAGGTCTGTTTTTAACCTGAAACTGTTCTTAACCTGAAGCACCACTTTAGCTAATGGGGCCTCCTGCTGCTGCCGCCGCACCACCGCCGCACAATTTCTGTTCTCATCCGGAAGCAAAGTTCTTAACCCGAGGTAATATTTCTGGGTTAGCGGAGTCTGTAACCTGAAGTGTATGTAACCTGAAGCATATGTAACCCAAGGTACCATTGTACATACATCACAGAAGGGGTGTACTCAAGACCAACCCCCAGACACATCATACCTACATCACAGAAAGGGGTGGTCTACAACAGAAATCTGAGTGCATTGTTTACCTCCTGTCTGGCAGGTTACCTGTTAATGCTTACTTGATTGGATACCCTGGGGGGCCATTTATGAACATTATATATATATATATATATATATATATATATATATATGCTTTCGTAGATTTTCACGGGTACAGGAATGCAGGTTTTGGTGTCCTCGGGTGTCTTCCCGTGTAAAAGTTGGGGTGTCTAGGCGACGTTTCGACGAGGTCTCACTCGTCATCTTCAGGCTGGTGCTTTCGGCTTCTTGTTGCTGGAACAGAGCAGGATCTCAGTGTTTGAGTTCCTATAAATACTGTTGAGGGGGTGTGGTGTATAGCCTCCAATGTTCTGGGCAGAGAGGAAGTTCCCAGGCTAGTGTGCCTTTTCTTCTTTTGTTCCTTAATTACTTGAGGGATATCTTGAGTGATTTCTTGAGTGATATCCTGAGTACCACTTAGGTGGGTCATTAGGTGTGGATTAGTTGCTAAAGTCTTTGTGTCTTGACCTCTTGAACTTTGTGAAGAGTTTTTCTGAGAAGATGGCTGTACTGCACTTAGTTGTGCTCTGGCTTGGCTTCGTGTATAGGGGCGAGCTGTGGTTTTGTGGCCTGTGTCAGCCAGATCTGTGTAGGGATTGCAGGGGGGTGCAGCATCCGGAGGTGCCACCATGGTTTGGCTACTGGATGGTGTCTGTAATTTATCTGTGGAGAGGGTCTGGGTTTGGGTCTGGTGTGGTTGATTGGTGATAGCGTTCTGTGTGCCTCTGGATCTGGTGTCAGTTTTTGTGGGGAGGGCTAATTTCCAGATGTCTGGCAAGCGGGATGTGACACAAGTAATTATCCCTCAAGTAATTAAGGAACAAAAGAAGAAAAGGCACACTAGCCTGGGAACTTCCTCTCTGCCCAGAACATTGGAGGCTATACACCACACCCCCTCAACAGTATTTATAGGAACTCAAACACTGAGATCCTGCTCTGTTCCAGCAACAAGAAGCCGAAAGCACCAGCCTGAAGATGACGAGTGAGACCTCGTCGAAACGTCGCCTAGACACCCCAACTTTTACACGGGAAGACACCCGAGGACACCAAAACCTGCATATATATATATATATATATATATATATATATATATATATATATATATATATATATATATATATATAGTGTGTGTGTGAATGACCTTATTTCTTTTTCTTCAATTGGAAATCCAGGTTCTAATCCCCATTCAGCTGTGAATCTCACCGGGCGACTTTGGTCAATTGCTATCTCTCAGCCCGTTTTACCTCCCACGGTTGTTGTTGTGAAGATAGAATGTTGCTCTGGAGGAAAGATGACAACAGATGAACAAATGAACCCCCTCTGTACCCACTCTTTATCTGGTTTGGGCTCGGTATAACAGCAGAGTCTCGCCTTCAAAGGACTGCAGCTAGGAACTGCATTGCCCCACCTAATAATTTTTTTAAAGTGTATTTAAGCTGTGACAGCTCCCATTTAAAGAATTAGAGCATTATTTTTTTAAAATAGTGGAATTTTAAAAAAAGTGGTTACAGTGGTACCTTGGTTTAAGAACAGCCCAGTTTACGAACTATTTGGCTTACAAACTCTGCAAAACTGGAAGTAGTGTTCCGGTTTGCGAACTTTACCTCTGTCTAAGAACAGACCTCATTAGGGAAAGCGTGCCTTGGTTTAAGAATGGTTTCGGTTTAAGAACGGACTTCCGGAACGGATTAAGTTCGTAAACTGAGGTACTACTGTGTTGTTGTTGTTTAGTCGTTTAGTCGTGTCCGACTCTTTGTGACCCCATGGACCAGAGCACGCCAGGCACTCCTGTCTTTCACTGCTTCCCGCAGTTTGGTCAAACTCATGTTTGTATCTTCGAGAACACTGTCCAACCATCTCATCCTCTGTTGTCCCCTTCTCCTTGTGCCCTCAGTCTTTCTCAACATCAGGGTCTTTTCCAGGGAGTTGTCTCTTCTCATGAGGTGGCCAAAGTATTGGAGCCTCAGCTTCAGGACCTGTCCTTCCAGTGAGAACTCAGGGCTGATTTCCTTAAGAATGGAGAGGTTTGATCTTCTTGCCGTCCATGGGAATCTCAAGAGTCTCCTCCAACACCATAATTCAAAAGCATCAATTCTTTGGCGATCAGCCTTCTTCATGGTCCAGCTTTCACTTCCATACATCACTGCTGGGAAAACCATGGCTTTAACTATACGGACCTTTGTTGGCAAGGTGATGTCTCTGCTACCACTGTATTCTCCTCTAAAAGTGGGAGTGCTCCACCTACTTGCCCTCCCCACTTGGTTCAGGGTGGATTTTTCAAGTATTGCATTGTTGCCTTTTTACTTGCAACCAGTCCAGGCGGAGGGCACTGCCTGTCTGCTTCCTTTCCCTTAATCTCAGTGTTGTAGAATTTAGCAGGGAGGCATTTAGGGGCAAAATTAGAGCGAGTTGGCTCTGCCTGCTATTGGCTCTGGTTCCACCTCCTTTTGGTCTCCATGCCTTCTACTTTGCAGAGCAACAGGCAGCACTGTATCTTATCTCTCACTATGATCTGGGCTTTGGACTGGTCAGAAGCAACACAATTCCCCCTCGCTAGCTCTGCTTCTAATAAACTCTCCACACAGGGTGCAAAGTAAAAGGGTCACTTAGTTCAAGTTCTGCGGGAAGGTCCCGTGGGAAGCAAAAGTTGCCTCATACTTCAAGTCAGTTGTGTAGCGGAAAGCGAATGCAGGCGAGTGAAACTTCAGGACTTATTTCGCCAAGCAGGACATCATTTTCTGCCACAGTAAATTCACTTGCTCTGGCAAGTGAATAAGGCTTTCAGGGTTGTTTGTGGCAGATTAGCAGAGAGGAACAGATGGAGGGAAATAATCAAGCAGAGGCTAATGCGTATTTCCTTTTCTTTAATGGGGTTCCTACTTCACACTAACAGTTTAAACCGTAACACTTGTTTGCAATTCTTATTAAAAACTGAAGGTTGGAATTCAGCTGGATGCGGATCTTTTGCTAAATATCAATGTGTTTTGAACCTAAGCAGTCTGGACGTAAGCATCAATGAGTTCATCCGGAGCTTACTCTCAGGAAACTGGGGGTGGTGGCCAACAAAGCAGTTCTGTTAGCAGAAGAACTTTGGGCTGCGTAACAGAACTTCCTCTCGCCTTCCTTTCACCACTTGCCCCCTAAATCTGTTCTGGTGGTTCCTTCAAACCCCTGCAGCCAATTTGGGGAGGGTGCAGCAAGGACACCTGGGGAGAGAAGAAGGAGAAGTTCCATTGTGCAAATGGAAATCCATGTGCTAACAGAGTTAATTGGATACCATCCTATGTGTAGGATTGCACAGCAGTGAATCCTCTGCAATGTGTAGAGAACATTTCTCACTTAGTGCTGGACATTCAGGGGATGGATGAGTGGTAGTCACCATAATTGTCTGTAGTCCTCTGGCTATTGCCACTTGCTCTTGGGATGCAGCAGCTTTGCTTAGAGAAAGAGATAGGAGGAGGCAGACAGCTCATGAATTTCCAGAATGTGGGTCACACATTACTGTGCATTGCTAGCATGCATCCAGTGTAAGTCCAACCTGTACATTTGCTCCACTGCACAATATCCTAAATCCTTAGCTCCTTAGGCTTCACTTATCATTTCCCATTATTAAACCAGCAACTAAATGTACTTATGAGAACAAACAGTGGTGGGCAACGGTGGGAGGGGTTAAGGAAGCAGATTTGCACTCCCCATAGCTTTGATCATGGGGCTTTTTCTCCCCCTGCTATTTGTGAGCTATTTGCTGCCTCCTTCCATGCTTGGCAAAGTGCTGATAAGTGGCCGCCTTTTGCCCTTGGGAGATGCTCAAGCCATCACAGTGCAAAACTCAGCAGCGCTGTCAAGGCTGATTGACTCCCAGCAGTCTGATCCTCAAAGACAACTAGCTCATCCCATTCCCCTTGTAAGCACTGGCAGCTGGGTGCCTGCTAAAGCCATTGACAAGTTAGCTCCATGAAGCTGAGATGCCAACCATCTCTTCTCCTTACATACCACCCCCCCAGCAAGAGAAAAAGCACAGAATAAATTAAGAAAGCAAGCACTAAATTCTGTGGAAGTTCAATTTGCAATTCTAATTCGGTAACTGGACATTAGCTTTTCATGGGTATAAAAGTAATATTCTGATTTCACAACACCTTGATTCACCTCAAATACCCTTTAATTTCTACCTTTATAACTTGGAAGGCTTTGCCATGCTGATAGGGGCAGGCATAGATGCAGATGGCTCCAGATTCAGTCCATTGCATCACTAATTAAAAGGATCACAGACAGCAAGGCGGGGAGGCCTCTCTGCCTGAAACGTTTGGAGGGCCCCTGCCACTTGGAGAAGAGGAATGAGCTAGGTGGTCTAATGGCAGCTTCCTCTGCATATGAGAAAATGTGTCTGCATGACTTCAGCTATTTTTCAACGAGTGTCACTAAGACTGCAATGCAAGCACACACTCCTGGGAGCAAGCCTCATTGAACATTGTGGGAATTACTTCTAAGTATACATGGAATAGGGACATGGGTGGTGCTGTGAATTAAACCACAGAGCCTAGGACTTGCTGATCAGAAGGTTGGCAGTTCGAATCCCTGCGACGGGGTGAGCTCCCATTGCTCGGTCCCTGCTCCTGCCAACCTACCAGTTTGAAAGCACATAAAAGTGCAAGTAGATAAATAGGTACCGCTCCAGCAGGAAGGTAAATGGCGTTTCTGTGCGCTGCTCTGGTTCGCCAGAAGCAGCTTAGTCCTGCTGGCCACATGACCCGGAAGCTGTACGCTGGCTGCCTTGGCCAATAAAGCGAGATGAGCACCGCAACCCCAGAGTCGGCCACGACTGGACCCTAACGGTCAGGGGTCCCTTTACCTTTACCTTATACATGGAATAGAATTGAGAAGTAAGGATGCTCTTTGCTCTGGAACAAGTCCTTCAGGAATGCTGTTATGACAGAAAATGGTGGCAAAGAGCCGTGTCTGCGTGGCATGTGTGATACAACCAAGGAATTTGGGTTTCTACTTACAGCACTATGAAATGCATAACCTAATGTAATCATTGTACATTGTAACTCAAAGGCATTTATTTCCCTGTTCACCACCACATTCCCACTAAGAAAAAGAGAGGCCCATTCACATGTAGCCCACTGGCCATACCTGTTCACTGTCTGAGCTTGGGCTTGATGTTTCTCAACAGCCCTAGGTGCAGACCAGTTTCCTCTAGCTGGTGACAATGGAAATTATGTGACATGTCTGATGAATTTGATGCTGCTTCATCATAGTGAAGAGGCTAGAGTGGAGGGCTTTGTTGGAGAGTCCATGGAACATGTAATGTAATTGCTTCTTCGCTGCAGTTGCTCACAATCATGCTTGGAAAACATTCCACCTCTCATAATAACAAGCATATGCACAGAGCCAAAATGTGCTTATTAATTATTCCATAGGTCTATGGCTTCCCCTCTGAGTGTGTCCTTGCTTGTCCTCTCTAAAGCGATACAAAAAATGTTTCTGTTGCATTCTGGGATCCCATCCCATTTCCACTCTTGGAGAAATGTATTCTGCCAAGCAGAGCTAAGGGACACGTTATAACATTGCTAAATGGAACTCAATTGCTGTGTAGGGAAAGTGGTGTAATCTGTAAAGTGCAGAGGCTTTGAAAATGTGGTTGGCTTCTGTTTATTTTCACAACTTTATCAGGGCCCCTTAGGACTTTTTTTGTGGGTGTATTCAGCAACAAGTTATTAACACAATAATAATGATAATTATTTAGTTGTACTGGACTGCCCGCACATCCTTCTGCTTCTTTTTAGTTGTTCGGCAACGCTTCCCAAATGGTACGGCATTATTGCCATCTGGAGGAACATTCTTGTGCTATATAGGGCAACAAAGGCGGGACAGCCCCCCACCCCCCGCAGAACATTTGTGGTATGAAAAACTACAGGGTTTAAGTAGGAAGCTATGGGCCATGCCTCCTGCCAACCTAGCAGTTTGAAAGCATGTCAAAGTGCAAGTAGATAAATAGGTATCACTCCGGCGGGAAGATGCAAGAAGAGTTTGGATTTGATATCCCGCTTTATCACTACCCTAAGGAGTCTCAAAGCGGCTAACATTCTCCTTTCCCTTCCTCCCCCACAACAAACACTCTGTGAGGTGAGTGAGGCTGAGAGACTTCAGAGAAGTGTGACTAGCCCAAGGTCACCCAGCAGCTGCATGTGGAGGAGTGGGGATGCGAACCCGGTTCACCAGATTACGAGTCAACCACTACACCACACTGGCTCCCAGTGTTTCCGTGCGCTGCTCTGGTTTCACCAGAAGCGGCTTAGTCATGCTGGCCACATGACCCGGAAAACCTGTCTGCGGACAAACGCTGGCTCCCTCGGCCAGTAAAGCGAGATGAGCGCTGCAACCCCAGAGTCGTTCACGACTGGACTTAACTGTCAGAGGTCCTTTACCTTTACCTTTATGGGCCATACACTGCTTTGAAACATAGCAGAATGTTTGTCCCAAAACAGTTGCAGGCATAGACCGTTTTGGACTGCAATTGGCATTGCATATAAGCAAACCAATGCTTTCATGAATACAAGTCATCGAGAGAAAAAAGACACTGAAGGAGACCTTGGTGGTTCATGGCTGTGAATCAATTAAAGCAGTGGTCATTTAGCATGCCTTGTAGAAATGTGCTCTTGCCCCCTCTGCTGATGTACTCAAGCTTGCCTTGCCTTTCTCCACCAGTTTTCAATTTCTCTGTTGCTTCATCTCTCTAATTTAGCACGTTACCCCTTGAGCTCTTCCTCACATTCTTGTGGCCTCCATTTTGAATGCCATATTCCTAACAGCATGGGTATGTGTGTGTGAGAGAGCTGACTCTCAAACATTTGCCACCGCATCAGCAACTTTTCCTCATGAAGGCTGGGAGGTTTGTTCTATCCGCCTTCCCATCTCAAACAGAGAGCTGTGGCTTTGGGAAAACATGTGCTCTCCATATGTGTCAGTACAAAAAATGTGGGCTAAAAAAAGGGGGGTGGAGAGGGGAGAACTGAAATCCTGTTTCTAAAAGCTGGGAAAGAGCATAAATCTCCAAGCAAATGGAGGAGGGATAAAAAAAAATAATATATTGCAAAATAAGCCCACAGCCAAGTAACCTAATGGGCAGCTAGCCACAGATATGTTGCCATGGAGACAGAAGATGCTTAGCATTGCCGCTGTGGGGGGGGGGAGGGGAAGGCTTTGCATGGCCTCCTGGTGGGCTCAGAATTGCCTTTCCTCCTCCATCCTTTCCCCCTCCCCCATTCCAAGCTCTTCCTATGGAGGTTAATCCTTGAGGTTGGAGCAGCAGCAGGCAACAAAATCTTCCACCCAGCATCTGGGATGTATGTATGTTGAAGGAAAGGGTGTGTGTGTGTGTGTGTGTGTGTGTGTGTGCTTCCTAGCAGGATCAGGAAGAAAGGCCCCGCCATCTAATTCCATTTGCTAAGCTCCGTAACACAAGAAAAACTGAAGCATCAATACCTATGACTCTGTCTGACACATTTACTACTTATGGCATGAATCAGAGAGCTGTGGGCATTAGCATTCCTCCACAGCCCTGCTTCCCAGCCACAGTAAGGCATGGTCTGTGGCACATGTATGACTTTTTGTTTCAAAAGCTGGTCTCCGTTTCATTCTCACAGATACCTCCTACATTGCGGGGGGGGGGGGGAACACACCACTTAAGAGTACAATTCCTTTATGGTGGTCTAGAAATGAAGTGGGACATGTGGATAGCTCAGTTGGCTAGAGCATGGTGCTGATAATGCCAAGGTTGCAGGTTCAATCCCCATTTGGGACAGCTGCCTATTCCTGCATTGCAGGGGGTTGGAATAGATATGGGGTTGTCAACCTTGTCCCTACCGCCCACTAGTGGGCGTTTTAGGATTCTAGATGGGCGGTAGGGGGTTCTACAGCACAAGCTGAACCTTCCTTCCATTGAGCACTGGTGGGTGGTAAGGAAAATTTACCATCAAGAAAGAGGCATTAGTGGGCAGTAGGTATAAAAAGGCTGACTACCCCTGGACTAGATGATTCTGTTTCCCTTCCGACTCTGTAATTCTATGAAATGCAAACTGGGGTAGATGTGCATGTTTATCCACCATGCAAATGTCTGTGGGGTTTTGAAACGCAAAAGGGCCACTCCTTCACAAGCAAGCAGTGTGTATGTGTGTGGGTGTGTGCGCGCCATATGGTATTAATACACCAGAAATTATAGCTGAACTACTGTTTTGCATGTGTTCACATATGTACATAGTCCCCCACCCTAATATACACTGAAGTCTTTGGGCATACTGAATTTCTATTTAAAATGCTACAAAACAATACTAAAAAGGTAATAAAATGGCAGCTGGCAGGAAAATGGTTTCAAGCAGTTTAAAAGCAATAAGGAGAAACACTGGAGAAACATTGTAAGAATAATCCTTGAGGGAAGAAGACAATGGACAACACCCACAGGCCTGGGGAACCTGTGGCCCTCTATAAGTTTTTGCACTATATTTCTCCATCATGCTGACCCTGACCATTGGAGCTGGGGCTGATGGAAGGTCGAATCCAATAAAATCTGGAGGGAAGAGTGTTCTCCACTTCTCCTATAATGCCCAGTATGGCCAAGACACAGGCGAAAAGGCTTTGACAAATCTCTGCTCCCCACTGTGAACATCAACAGATGCTCAACCAGCACTCTCCCTTTATTAAGAACCGCAGCTGCTCACTTGTGTTTTACATCTGGTTTGGCTTCCATGTAACAGGGCTTAACTAAGGCAACCAGGAAAGAAAGGGGCCACTTTAACACAGGAGCAGAGCCACAGGTGGGAGAGGAATGATGTTAAGTGGGTGGGGTTAAGTAGAGGAGAGCTAAGGCCCTTCCACCAAAACCTGCAGTACCTGCAAAAGCAGGGGAGGCTGCTCTCTATTAAGGCAAAATTTACTTGCTTACGTAGCACAATTTGCATATTGCTCAATTATAAACTAAGCAGTTTATAATAAATATAAAAAACACTAAGATTGAAACACATCAACACAGCTGGATAGGATTGCCTAAACTAGGTGCTACAAGCAGTCTGCACTAACCGGCACTTTTTACTTCTCAGTCTCAATGTTGCTGCTGTAGAATTCAGCAAGGAGGGCGGTGGGGGCAAAAATAGAATTAGTTGGGTGTGCCTGTTTTTGGCTCTGGCTTTACCTACTGTGGGCATCTTCAGCTTTCACTCTACAAGTCCCAATGGGCACCAGTTACCATTACCTGCAAGCATCTTCTTGACCCCACTGCCGAGAACTTCATGCCGTTTCTTCACCTACAGTCACACACACCCTTCTTAAATCTACATTTCTAGCTCTGGGAACTTCCTCCCTTAGAGCAGGTCAAGGTCTTCCCTTGGCTTTGACCCTTTCCCAAGGACAGAGTGTCCCTGATCCTTCCGCCCTGATTTTCAATGCTCCTCTCTTTAATGGGTTTCAGACTCTCCAATTAAATTACCAGTCACCAAGGCAGCTGCTCAAGAGAAGCCTTTATTACCTATTCCCTGGCTCTGAGTTAATCCCTTTCAAGTGAGCAGCCACATTATCCAAGCAAGAGGCCCCATCCTCACATAAATGGTTAATTAAATCCTAGTCTGCAGGGTGCCAGCTGGCCACTTTCCCCTCAATAACCTCTTGCTAATAATGCTAGTGCTTAATGATGGGGCAGATATTAGAATAGAGGGCTGTGCCCTATAATGTATGGAATTAGCTTTATTAATATAGCCCTTTTTTATACCATTAGGAAGAAGATGCAGGGCTACACAAGTGAAAATACAAGACAGCCAGCTGAGTTGGGCTTTCTCCACACATTGCTTGAGTAAGCAGATGAGTTTTAACTTCTATTTCTGGGAACTTATTTCCTGAGTTTCCCATCTGAGTGTGTGTGGAATTATCAAGAGGGCAACTTCTGCTGCTCACAAAGTATAACCAAACAATACTATGTCAGAGAAAACTCTCATATGGGCTGGTTCACACATGCACATGATTTCTGTGTATGAATGTATGGATTGATTCCATTGAAACCCCGTGTGTCTAAGGAAACATGAATGTTCTACTTGTTCAGTATCTGATGGCTTGTTCACACATGAAAGCCATCCATTAACCTTCTAGAACAGGGGTTCCTAAACTACTCCACACAACCACCTAATGGATCACTTGAAAATTGATGGGACTCTGGAGGGACCACTTAATGGTTTTTCTGCCTTTTGTAGAAAATTTCAATGCACTGTGCTAGATGCTGTATGATTTTCAATTGCCTTTTATTACATTTTGAATTAAAACTGAATTCAAATTGTAATACAATAGATAAAAAAGAAAAGATGCAACAAAATACACACACACACATACATATATAATGCAATGGATACATGCAGGGCCGGATTTAGGTTTGCTGAGGCCCTAAGCTACTGAAGGTAATGCTTTATATGTCCAGCTGTCCTTTGTCAACAACAAATTGTCGCTGTTTTTTGTATTGAATATTTTAGGGAGCAGGCTGGCAGGCGGGGCCCATTACTTACATCATAGGAACCTACAGAACACAAAACACTGTTGCTGTAGGTAGGTTTTATCTTTTATTTTGGAAATGTACATAGTTTTTTTCCCCCTTTAAATTTTTTGGGGGTCCCCAAGAGAGTGGGGCCCTAAGCTATAGCTTGTTTAGCTTATACATAAATTGGGCACTGGATGCATGGAACAAGAAATTGAGGGAATTTACTGGGGGATTTGTGTGTGTAGGTAGAATTGGTTGCAAAAGGCAAGTCATCTGTTTAAGGGAGGGTTGGGAGGGAATAGGCTGACAAGGCTTGTGCTCAAAGCTTTCCACAGATGCCCCGTTATCGACCCAAATCCTTCACCCTTTCTCTCCAAACCTCCCCCTGCCTATTTACTCACAAGCAATCCCCCCCCCGCCCGCCCGCCAAAACTAATGGTAGAGGTGCAGAAAGTTGCAGCCTCGGCTCGGCAGCTTCTTGCAAGCAAACCTCGCGGATCCGCAGCCTGGCTTTGACCTTACCTGGTGGCCTCGACGATGCCAGCCGTCCAGGTTGGCTGTTGAAGGAAAACAAGAGACTCCTGCTTCAAACGGGGAGGGCGCGGAAGTATTTAAATGGAGGGGTGGGGGGCAAAAGAAACTTGGAAGGCATTAAGAGGGGCTCGGCAGCAGTTGAGGGAGGGTGGGAAAGGAAAAGCAGCCTGGACCAAGCAAGCGCTCGCCTGGCGCGCCGTGACTGGAAAAGACCCTTGGCACGCAGACGCAAACATGGAGGAGAAAGCGCGGGAAAGGCCGCCAGAAAGTGGCGTTCTCCTCGACGAGCTCGCTAGCTCCCTGCCTCTTGTGGCCATTGCAGCTGAAAGGCCCCGAAGGAGCCAAGGGGGGTTGCACTGGTAGGAGCTGAGGAGGGAGGCCGGACGTGGAGCTCCCCCCTCCCGCCTCAACGAAGCCCAGGATTCTTAGGAGGGAGCTGTTGCTGCTGCTCTTTGGAGGACCAACAACAGCAGAAAGCTCGTGGACGACCACCGGTGGTCCAAGGAATTGGGGATCCTCTGCTGTAGAGATCAAGCCATGACTCGCAGTGCCAGATTTACGTTTAAGCTAAACAAGCTATAGCTTAGGGCCCCACTCTCTTGGGGCCCCCCAAAGAATTTAATGGGGAAAAAACCCTGTCTGTACATTTCCAAAATATAAGATTAAAAACAAATAAAATAAAACCTACCTACAGCAACAGTGTTTTGTGTTGCGTAGGCTCCTTTGATGTAAGTAATGGGCCCCGCCTGCTCCCTAAAATATCACTGGTTTGCTCATTTCTATATACAGTGGTACTTTAGTTCTCAAACTTATGTTATAGCAAGTTTCTAGGCAGTTGTGGCCAAACTTGGCCCTCCAGCTGTTTTGGGACTACAATTCTCATCATCCTTGACCACTGGTCCTGTTAGCTAGGGATGATGGGAGTTGTAGTCCAAAAACATCAGAGGGCCGAGTTTGGCCACCATTGCCTTAGGTACTGAATGACTGCTCCATGGTACAAGTGACCTCACTGAGCATTTCAATTTCAAATATTCTGATTATTTCTACTTTTCGTTAAGTATTTTTATTTACTTACTTGATTTAAGGGTGGGGTAGCGGTTATGCCCATGCACACTTGTGTCTGTTCTCACACGCAGAAGTGCAGCATCATCTGTGGTGGTGGGGGGGACCTGCCACACTCCAGATGCCATTGGTTTCCAGCTCTCATCAGCCCAAGCCAATGTGGCCCCTGGTTGACTATGGCCACTGTGAGAACAGAATACTTAGCAAGATAGGCCTTTGGTCTCATCCAGCATGTCTACTTGCGTTCTTATTCTGATGGGAGTTTAAGTCCAATGGCATCTGGAGGGCCACAGGTGCCCCATCGCTGCTCTCTATGACTTCTCCTCCATCTTTCCCCAAAATATAATGGCCTGTTTGACCACAGTCATGACTGTCAGTGTAGTTACTCTCTGATTTCACAACTGTCAAGATCCCAGGCTTGAACTGGAGGCATTTGACCCTTCAGAAGTTGCCTGACATCATTTTTCCTTTATCTCCAGCCACTAAAAACTTAACTACAAAGACATTAAAAAGAAGGTTTTCCCACGCTTAAGTGATTCTGCACTACAAGCTGATATTGACATACAGTTACAGTTGCTTAGTAGTCAGGGCACTCTCAGCAACAACTCCAGCTCACTTCTCTTTGGCAGTGGACCAAATGGATGTACTCATCCGGCCCTGTAGTTAACCACCAATCTCTAAAAGAAGACTCTCAGTGGTATGCACATTTTGTGGCTAAGATGCATTGACTGAAGGATGCTCTCACTTTGATAAGGAGTTTTGTACATTGTTTGGTCAATACGTTCCTGTCTTCACAGGAACATACTGGATCAGGGAACCACTGTACTGTCACACTTGTAATGCCCCTTTTCATAGAAGGGTCATCTAGACCCACCCCATGCAATGCAGAAATCTTTTGCCCAATGTGGGGCTTGAACCCACAACACTGAGATCAAGAGTTTGCTGCTCTACCGCCTGAGCTATTTTGGTCCAACTAAGTCTTTACTGACCCCACACCTGACATTATGTATGATGTCAGATGTAGGGCAAGTGGGCATGGCCTAATTGGGCCCACAGACTGAAGATTCTCCACTGCTGAGCTACAATATGCAGTGAGCCATGCTACAATATTTTGACCTTGCCTCTCGATTTTGAATTCCATTAGCCTTGATCCTTATGTGACCATGTTGGGTCACCTGAATGGCATAGGTCCTTGCACCATCAGCATTGCTCCTTCCCTTTCGGTACTTGACAAATGCTCTCTACCCCTTTTAATTGTGAGGGAAACGGATATTCACAGGACTGATAACAGAAGAGTGGTACTAGGAAATCATCCATGAAAAAATACAGATAGTGAATGAGTTTGTTGAGATTTCTCCACAACAGAAGTTGTAACCTTGAAGAAAGATACCTTTGATTCCATGCAATACCTTTACACTCTTTATGGTATATTGGAAATCCACCTGGAAATTATCTCATTAAAACATCAAGGTACTAAGCGTGAGTGATAATAAAGTTGGTGGCTGTCGTCATCTCTCAGCTCTTTTAGATTTTTAATTGTGCAGGGAATTGAGACACGTTGGTTCTGGTGCCTTCTCTAAATATACCAGTCCATGGAAACAAAGCACACATTTGCTTGCATGAAAACAGAACAGATTTAAGGTCCTGTTTTGCTAGATGTAATGGGGAATTAAATAATGATCAATATGGATATATGGCTTGTTGCAAGCCATGCATATCCCAGACCTCTCCAAGCTATTGCTTCATATTCCCAGCAGACAACTGCCTTGGTTTGCTTAAAACTCAAGGCTGTATTTTTATTAGTTTTTCCATAGTCCTGAAAGAGACTGTGCAAGTATTGAAATTAGTTCAAAATTAAATTCATCTAGCCCAATGTCTCTGGTAGATGCGCTAAGGAAGGACATGATGAGTGGTACAGCTCTGTTCAATCAAAGCTTTGAGAAAGCATAGAGAGGTTCAGGGGTGGACAGACATGAGTTGAGGGAATGGCTGATCTGCCTGTCATACGTATATCTGCCTGGTATACGTATACTGTCATGAGCTTGTTTGACCTTCTTTGGAATTAAGGTAGGCCGCCGACTCCTATGGCATCAAACGACAGCCCAAAGATGCTTCTACCGTAATCATCAAACAACTTCATGGCTTGCTCCTTTGGGCTGACAGCTTCAATGGTTTGCAACCATTCCTGTTGAAGAGAGTGTACTCCACAAATCAACTGTTAAATCACGACAAGATCACTCTTGTAAGCAGGAGAGTAGAAACAACGAGCCAACAAAACAACCCCACAAACTGTATGATTTGCATTTTGATTCTTTATTAAAAGGACCCTATGTGCCAGGTTCAATTCTTTGTAAACCAGGCTTTGAAAACAATGTGCAAATAAAGGCATGGGGTGAAGGGGTTATAATGGAAATAGCTATATCCCTAGTACTTCCAGGAAAGAAGGTACCCAGCTAGAGCATAATGCTCATATTTTCTTTTTTCCTCTCTCCCCCACCTGGTCAGCCACTGTTCCTGAGCTTGCTGTCTGCTCTATCCTGGTGAGTGGGAACCTGTAGCACTCCAGTGTTGATGGACTACTCAAGCTCCCATCATCCCCGATCACTGGGCCATATTGCCTGAGGCCGAAGGGGAGCTGTAGACCAACAACATTTGGAGGGCAACAGGACCCCCAGCCCTGCTCTAGCCCACAACTCTGTTGTGGGGGTTGGGGGAGATGGCCACCGCAGATCTTGGGGCTCAGTAGGCACTCTGTGTGTGTGTGTGTGTGTGTGTGTGTGTGTGTGCATGTGTGTATTCTGCTAGGCCAAAAAGAAACAAACATAATTTCCCACCTGCCTCTCCCATAACCCTTGTGCTAAAACAGAATTCGAAAAGATAGCAAAACAAAGAGAGACAGGGAGAGGGATAGACAATCACTTTCAATGCATCACTTCCTCAATACCCTCCACTCTGTTCCCATTCCCTCTCCCCACCTTAAATGTTTGTGTGCTGTGAATGATAATAAAAAAAAACCTATATAAAAGGGGAATTGGGGACAAACTCTCCTTTTCTATGGAACTAAGGAGAAAGTTTAGTTTTGATACCAGGAGGAGGAGAGAAAACGCTGCAATGAGGCATCAGTTCAGCCTCTTGAGGTTGTCCATTCTAAAGACAGTACCAAGGGGCTGTGCAGCATTTATATTATATCAAGTTTATCTCCTTTTCCCTGAACGCCCCCTCAAATTGCACTTAGATTGGATGGGGGCTTCCCCCTTGCCCTCTCCCTGTCCAATGAAGTGAATGGGGAAAAAGGGGAACTGAGAAGAAATCAGGGCGCTGAGAGACTATCCAACCATGTGGGATGGATTCTGCCTCGTGGCTTGGTTTGGCTGCGGGTGCTCAGCTCTCCGACAAAGCCAGGGGGAGAGCGCTTTCCACTGAGCTGATACGGACAGCATCTCTTTCCTGCCAAGTGACAATGCATTGATTCCTTTGAATTCTACAACTTCCACCCAAGGATTCTCAAACGTACTCTCCTATCCTCAAACCAAAATGCATAAAAAGAAACCACACTGTCTCTGGTCAGCGCTTTTCAGCTCGGCTAACTTCTGCTCCAGAGGTGAGTGGAAGAGCAAAGTGGAGGCAAAGCTGGTCTGAACATAGGTGGTGGTCGCCCAGCCTAATCCACTATAGTCCATTCAAGGTAGCTTCAGAGACTGGGATTCCTCTTCGGCATTTGTTGCCGCTCCCCCAAAGAACCATCATGACATCCCAGTGGGAGGGTCTTCTTGAGTCTGCCTCTCTCTCATTGGCCAGTTGCTAGTTACTGAGAACATGTTCCTATGGACAGCACGCTACTAGGTGCTGCCATTGAGCTCCTTGGAGCACTGGCTGCAGCAGTCCAAGTGGCTCATATTTACAGCTTGTGGAGCCCTAACCCGTTCCCCTCCGAGCTTTGGTTGGTGAACAAAAATCAAAAACAAACCCAGAGAGACTATTCTGAAAAACATCAATTCCCTACTTCTTTGCCTGCCTAGAACGTTGATCTGCAAGAAGGTGGTCTGCAACACCAAACATTGTCTTAGCTTTGGGGCTCCCAATCTTTTACCCTGTTGCCTTTCTTCCTTCCTTCAACTCTAGGCCTGAAAACAGGCACATCTCCTGTCCTGCTCCAGGTGTATGTTTGCAAACAGGTAGTTCCTTTGAAGAGCACTGTGCAATACTAGAAGCAGCAGCAGTCAATGATTCCAAACTCAACTATGACTGATTGTCTCCCACATGATCTTCTCATTGCCTCTGAAAATAATAATAATTCTGGACCCGAAATGTTCTTCATTATTGTTATTATTATTATTATATCCATTATTTTGTTCTTCTTTATCCATATTTTCTTCTCTTTTTTCTTCTCTCTTTTAGAAATGTCAAACAAAAGAAGAAAACCCAGCAATAGGGGCTCTGGACCCTGGGGCAAGGCTACTGGGGGGTCGGTAAAGGGTGCTCTGCTGGCTGGGAGGGTTGACTGGGGTTTGTGGGGTTGGAGTCCTACTGGGTTTGGGTCGGAAGAGGCTGCCCTGTTGGGTGCTGGTGCTGTTGGACATTGGGCAGTGGTCAGGGTCTCCGGAGTCACTCTCTGTATAACTGTAGGCCTGAGCCCGGGAGATGCCCTTTTGCTGGCGCCTCCATGAGTTGTAATAAGTTGGGTCGCTGATATAATGGTTGACGAAAGAATGGGCTTTCTGTTGGTTCTGATCCACTTCGTACTCACTGTCACTTCCCTGTGGAGGGAAAGGGAAAGAGAAGAGGAGCATTAGAAGAGATCCGCCGGATTAGACCCAAGGGTATGGTTACCAGATTTTTTCCAATGAAACCGGGGACACTTTTTAGTTTATTTTTTGAAGCTGGGTAGCAACAGGGAGTCAGTAGTGGGGATGGTGAGGCAAAAGACCCTGGGCCCAAGCACACATGCATATTGTGTAAAGGTGCAAAGCCCTTCTTTTGCACCCTGTGAAACATAAATGTGCAGAGTTTTTAAAAATCTGGGCAATGGTGCACCGCCCACCCATGACTCCCAATCCTTCCCTGATCTCCTGCCCCCTTTCCCTTTTGTTTTGACAGACTGGGGGAGGCTTGGGAGCCGTGGGTGGCCATTGCCCATGAGGGCCGCAAGGCACGCGGTTTCTCTGCCAGGCAAGGTGCAAAACCCTTTTCTTGTGAAACATAAATGCGTCGAGTTTTTTAAAAACTGGGCAACGGCCGGCCGCCCTCAACTCCCGAGCCTCCCTCAATCAGTCAAAACAAAGGGGGAAGGGGGAAGGAGATCTGTAGTGCCAGACGTCCCCAGTTCCCCTTTGGCAGCGGAACAAACCACATCATATGGGGACTTCCAGTGAGGAAAAATGGCGGATGCCACAGCAGCGAGCAGCTCCTGAAGCCAGCCAGAGCCAACTGCAGTACCAGGCTGGCTCCGGGCTGCTGAGGCTGCCGTTGCCACGTTTCCAGGGGACAGATTTGCAAATCTGGGGACATTCTGGAGACAGAATTTGTCTGGGGACAGATTTGCAAATCCGGGGACATCTGGTAACCCTACCCAAGGGCCCATCTACATAGACTAGCAACTTGTTTTCCCAGTGGGAAGCCTCACAGTATTTTAGTGGGTTATGATATATATGGAAGATTTCTAGTTCCATAAGCAAACACAGCCAGAGAAGATGGTTACCTGATGCAATCCACTCTCTCACCTCAGCATTTCTTTGGTCTCAAACAGCAGGGATTCATCAACACTATGATTATTACTAATATTATTATCATTAGTAGCAGTATGCCGCCCTATACCCGGTGCTGTGCATGAAAGGCACAGTTGTTTCCTTTTTTTGTTATATTAGCTTACCTTAATGGGAAATGAAAAGGGAAATATGAGAGACAGACTTTCCTTCTAATGAGGGGGCAGCTCCTTTTAAATTAGATTGCCAGTATACTTCCCTCAACATTTCTAAAAGTTATTGACAATTAAATTTAGGAAAGATGAAATTCATCTTGTTTTAACTGATTATAGGGCTGCGTGCGATTAATTTGCAAACAATTTTGATTAAGCTGACTATCCTAAATGAACACATTGCGTTCTGTCATTTGGTTACAGTACTAAGAGGAAACTGCTTTTTTTGCTCTCTGCATTCTCCTTCCCAGAAATGAGGGGGATATAATCATTGTTTCATGTTTTAGGATTATCTGCAATATAAACAGGCTGTGGATCAATGTGAGGACAGCGGAAAAAGTGGGGAGGAGTGGAAGAGATGAGAGAAGCAGGAACAGTAAGGAAGAACTGGCCCAGCAAAAAGGGCAATCTCTAGCTTATTTCTTTTAACAGGAGATAAGTAATGATGCAAATCAATTTAGGAGAGCATCATGGCAGCCGTATTCTTTACAGCAGGCACCCCCAAACTCAGCCCTTTGGGACTACAATTCCCATCATCCCTGACCACTGGTCCTGTTAGCTAGGGATGATGGGAGTTGTAGTTCCAAAACAGCTGGAGGGCTGAGTTTGGTGATGCCAACATCTGGAAGGTTTGCCACCTGTGATACATACGATAACTCTACTGCCAGTCTTAGAGGCTGAAATGAGCCAAATCACGAGGATAACCTGCAGTTAGTTTCTTGGTTCTTTCTTCATCCTCATGCTCCACTTTTAAGACTTCCTTTACACAGCATTTACAACTCACATCACTCAATATAATGGGAAAGTTTCATCATTAAAAATAAATAAATGAGAGGTTTACATGCCCTTTGCTTGACAATTTAAGATTTCAGGAACTCCTGAAATTATGGTGGGCTTTAAAATCCCTAGTGCAGCAACTCAAGCCACTATAGCAACACGTTCTTTTTCTACTTCCAAAAGTAATCGGCCAGTAACCAAGTATTCCATCTATGGGAACATCTGGTTAAAAAAAAATTGTAGAGGGAAGGAGATGGGGGGGGGAATGGCCGGGACAGGGCAGACTTGGCTCATTTTCCTCCCTTCAACTCTCCCTCTGCTCTCCCTAATTGAATTCAGCTTCTCCATTTGCAGAAGCACAATAGAGACCATTCATGAGAATCCACAGCCTAGCCAGGGAAGAGATCAAGTGGCAGCTTTCGGCTCAGTTCAGCTCTTAGCCGTTCCTCAGAAGTACTCATTCCACCGGTTCAAGGGATGGTGGTGGAGGAAGGGGGGACCCACGAGGTGGAGGAAGTTGCTGAGAGAAAGAAGGAGGCTCCACTAGGCCCATGTGAGGGAAATGAAAGCTGTGTGTTATGGATCTCCAAAGTGGGGGGACGGCAGGAGAAGTATGATGGGTCATTGTTTCAGAGACAGGAAGGGTACAATATAAAACAGCAAGGCCAGATACATACACAGAAAGGACGAAAACTAGGTCTCTGAGCCCCACCTCTCTACTCTTTTACATGTTCTGGAAACCCAAGTTTCATATATGCTTAACTTTAGGATCACACTTGGACAAAATAGGTGAATTCCAATTCACAGTCACCTTGTATATCAGGCAGGGATGGTGAATTCCAGATGTTCCTGGCCTACAACTCCCATAATCTCATTATTCACATGCCAGCTGGGGCAGATGGGAGGTAGAGTACCAACATCTGGAAGGTTTGCCACCTGTGATACAGTGGGATCCTCTGGGAAACCCAGATATCCCTGGGTCTCATTGACTACCCCCTCCAACATCATGCAGCATTTGCAATACCACAGAATGCCAGGATCTTCATTCATATCAACACATTTACTCTGGGTTAAGAGGCGACTCCCGTTTGCTGGGAAACAGCCCAATTTTAAAGCAGCTCCTCCAGGCACCCCTGAATCTTTCGTTACGACTGGTGGAAGAGCTGCCTGCGAGTCCAGCTACAAATCTCAGATATTAATGAAATCCTTTGCTGGGCTGGACATATGGTACATGGCAGCATTGTGGAAATCTGAGTGCCTGGCATGACAGCTCTGAGGAGCAACCGTTTGCAGTGGCCGCTGACAGAGCTACAGAACACCCAGCTGTTCTGCAGCCTTCTGTTGGGCACTGGCTGGGTACAAACCATGCCTCATGCCCTCTTATGTCAGGGGCCTATGATCAGTCCTGGAGAAATTTGCACCTAGCTATATTAGCGGCGTGGACACATCGCCATGGCAGCAATTCCTCCGCCTGCCTAATTGCACCAAGGGTGCCCCGGCCACTTGGCCAGGCTTCTGTTTCTAAGGAGAGGACAAAGGAGCCATTTTGTTATAGCCTGGCAGGGTTGCCAACTCCTGTCAGCCTCAGAACTGCTAGTGCCTGTTGCTATTGGCAACAGGGCAAGGGGAAGAAAGGCCTGGCTGAAACAAGCTGAATGTGTCCCAGTCCTGACTTTTGGGGGGCAGATGTCTGCCTGCTTCTCCCTTACTAGTACCCAGCTGGTGCCTCTGATCACCACCTCATTCTCCAGAAGGAGGTAGAGGGATCAGACACCAGATTTGCCTCAGGCAGGTCTGCTGTCTAGTAAGTTGAATCAACCAGGACTGAGGACATGGGTAGTTTCTTTGCTCAGAGAATTCACTCTGCACTTTGTCAAGGGGGGGACATACAGTGGTACCTCTGGTTATGTACTTAATTCGTTCTGGAGGTCCATTCTTAACCTGAAACTGTTATTAACCTGAAGCACCACTTTAGCTAATGGGGCCTCCTGCTGCCACTGCGCCACCAGAGCACAATTTCTGTTCTCATCCTGAAGCAAAGTTCTTAACCTGAGGTACTACAGTGGTACCTCAGGTTACATACGCTTCAGGTTACATACGCTTCAGGTTACAGACCCCGCTAACCCAGAAATAGTACTTCAGGTTAAGAACTTTGCTTCAGGATGAGAACAGAAATCGTGCTCCGAATTAAGTACTTAACCCGAGGTACCACTGTATTTCTGGGTTAGCGGAGTCTGTAACCTGAAGCGTATGTAACCCGAGGTACCACTGTATTTTCCTTCCTGCTTTGCAAAACTCCTCCAGTACTCACAGTCACAAACTTGAAGAGAAGAGGGTAAGCAGAGCACACTGGTAAAGGTCTGGGCATTGTGGAAACAGCAGGCTTTAAAAAACAAGCAAAACCTTTTTAATAGGGTGCTCCTACTTCACCCCACTGACAGGACAACAACCCCCCCCATTTAAATCTCAAGATAGGAGCCTGACTTGCATTTGTTTGTGGCCCATAAATTCTTCTAACTGCCCTCTCTGACCCCCCCCCCGCAATGTCCCCTTCCCACCCACCTGTGTCACTGTCATAGAGAAATAAATGGCATCTTTTAATTTGGATTTGGTATCACCACCACGCACACAAGTGTGGCAGCTGCCAGCTCTTGAAATGGGAAACTCTAATACCTTTTCAAGGCCTGGGGTAGAGCCCTGTGGTTGGAAATAACTGTGGTGGATCCCAGCCCAACAGCTATCAAGTTTGCAAAAACAAGGAAGGAGAAGAAAACCATCCTTGCCGCTTGTTTTTCCGATGATTGGCACCAGAAAAAGAAAAGGCTTGTTTTTGTTGGTCCATTGTAAATCCTAGTGTACATGGGACCCACTCTAGCAAATTTTCTGTGTTCTTTCATTTTAGATGGATATCCGCCACCTTCTGCCACCTAGCTTTCTTAGAACTCATTTCTCCACCTCCCCCAGTCCCTTTCCCCCCATTTTTCTGAGAAACTGTTTCTGATCTGGAACCCATGCTACTTCTAGCAGCAAATGTAATCAGAATCTTGCCATTTCTGACAGCTCCGTGAAGTGAAAGATCTTGTACAGAGGCCTCCTGTGGACAAAGCGACCTGACAATGTCGTTTTGTCACATGGCAGCATCTCTTGTGCTGTGCGCACTTCTTGCAAAGGCCATGTTCTCTCAGTGATTCTGGCTCTGTGTTCACCATATATTTTAAAGTGCATTCTAAGCATACGATTTCCCCAAATAATCCTGGGAGCAGTAGTTTGTTAAGGAGGCTGGGGAACTGTAGATCTCTGATGGGGTTAACTACAGTTTCGTAGGATTCTTTGGGGTAGGCCATGTGCTTTAAATGTATGGCATACACATACAGGAAGTTGAAGCCCTTCTAAACCTCTCACCATTCCAGTAAGTCTTGGTCTATGCTGGAGGGGCTCCATACCTGTCTGACACTGTATTGTTTTTAATATTTGGTTGGAAGCTGCCCAGAGTGCTGGGGAAACCCAGCCAGATGGGCGGGGTATAAATTATTATTATTATTATTCTCTCTGCAGCTGCAGTCACTCAACAACCTTAGTACTCCTCGATCTAGTTCAACCAAAAATGTCTCCACTGCCAGCCTTTCCGTTTGGCTCACCTGCGAGTCAGAGATTTCCGAGGGCTTCTCCGTGAGGCTGCTGCTCTCCGCTGGGATGAGGTCGTTGTATTTGGTGACGTCCTCATCCGAGTAGTGGAGGGAGCCGGGGCTGGGTCTTGGCGGGGACCTCGGGAGAGACATGGAAGCTCTGAGATTCCGTTCAAAAAGGGAAAGTGTTTAGCACAGGAGAGCAGAACTGCCCTTCCCAAATTCGGTCCCTCTCCCCACACCAAATCCTTTCTGCGACTGTACGGGCACAGCCTCTGGTACCTTGTGTAGATTCCGTTCTTCCTGCAGAAGGAATTTTTCACGGACAGACGCCGGTTGTTCAGCTCCAGAGCAGGAAAGCTGCTCTCATCCAGGCTAACCATCTCACCGTGGCCAAGGGCATTTGACTTGGAGTTGCTTCCTAGGGGTGAGGGGGAAGCCAAGGGGACAGAAGACGTCATCATCTTAGGATTCCTTAGCGGCTAAGAGACAGCGGCCAAATTCTCGCCCCAGAGAGAACAAAGCTCAATGGCTTGTTTCAAGCTTTCCTGACTTTATTTAGGGGGTGCCATCTGAGGATTTAAAAATGATGGCGTGGAAACAAAAAGGGGGCACAAAAATCCTTTGGGTGAATAAGTGATGTGGAGTGCCCAGCTTCCACCTCTATAAACTGCTAGGTACAGCCTTTTGAGGCTATGCCAAGTACATCAAAGGCACAGGTTATTAGGTGTTCCTGTAAGGGTAATTTTAGGGGAGCAAAGCTTACTCTCCCACATTGTGTACACACACACACACACACACACACACACACACACACACACTTTAAGCACATCTTGTACTGTACCTCTGGGAAAATCCACATACTGTTCCTTGACTATCTTCCTCTTTGAGATCTTCCGTGGGAACAGTACAGGAGCTAAAGTGAGTTAAGAATTTGCTTGAACTGAAGAAGCAGTTCATATGCTCTTGGTTTCAAGCACTGAGAAGAGCTTTCTAAGAGGTTAGTTGCAGAGAGGCTGCAGAGCAGAGGGGAAGCATCCTCTGGGCCTGGGGCTTTGGCCAGGAGACCAAGGGCTGCTGGGTGGCTCCCCCCCCCCGCCTCCCTGGAAGAACATCATGGAAACAGGAATCCATGGCTCCATCCACCAGCCAGAGAAGGAGCCTCTAGCAAGAGCTTGCTACATCCCTCCCTGCCAGAATGAACACATATAAGAACTTTGTAGCCAAGAACTTGTGCCTGTGTTTGTTTTACCCCTCCTCCCTCCTCAATCACCTTTCCTTTCCTGAGCTTGAGTGCAGGGAGCATCTTACTGTAAGCTGATTTGACAGCCTTTTTCAGCTGAAGAGCAGGGTTAAAATAAAGAAATAAATGCATTCTTCCCACCCAAGCAAAAGAGCAAAAGTCACTTTCTGCCTTTGCCACATACCCTCCCAGTCCTCTCTGAAGGCCTCTGGGGTGGGACCATAGGTGGGCAGAGATCATAGCTCAGTGGAAAAGCTTATGCTTTGCATGCATAACTTCCCAGGTTCAATTCCTGGCAACTCCTGACAACAAGGGCTAAAATGCTCCAGCCTGGGACCTCAGAGAGCCCCTGCCAGTCAAGAGTAGATGATATTTTGGATACATGGCCCAGCATGTTAAAAATGACTTCGTATATCTCTAAGGTTTGTAGATTAAGGGCCAATTCAAAACATCAGTTTTTCTACATAGTTCTGCAAGGTTGCAGGGGGAGCGAGGGACCCCTTGTGAGCACCATATTGCATGAAAATGGTTTTTGCCACATGCAGATGTGTTTGGAAACTGCTACACACGTGATGACGCAGAAGCTTCTTTCCCTGCAGCTGTGTGACCTACACAAGGAAAGTGACTTGCAAACAATCGTTGCAAGCCATTGTTCCCAAAGATGCCACCCCACACAAACTCCACTTCTCCCATCCATTTCGCTTATTTAAGAGGAAAGCTCAGATTTTCCTCACAATTAGAGCAAAGCAAACACAGTCGCGTTCCCTTGCCTTGGTGACCTCTGCAGTTGCCTGTGACGGTGGCTGGGACACGAAGCCATTTATTTTAAGTGTCAGCTTGGAGTGGCATCAACAAGGTCACTGACTCCACACCCCACCCCACCCCCAACATACCACATGGAGGCACTAGAGAGGGGGATTCTTAGGGTAAGTCCCAGACAGCTGAAGAACAGTTAAAGCTAGGTTTTGCATTTAAGATTCCCTCACCCTGCTCAAGTGACTGAGAGAGCTGGTTCAATTTTAATTGGGTAATTGGAATTCAGGAGTCTTAGCTTAGATTGGGGTAGTTGATGTTGTGATGCCCTTCAGATGTTGTTGGACTCTAGTTCTCATAATCCCTGGGCTTTGGTCATGCTACGTGGAATAGTGACCAGGGCGCGGAAGGAGAACAAAAGAATATAACATCCAGGAAGAGCTGGGTGAAAATTCTCATGGGTGGGCCATTGGCTTGGGGAAGAGGTTTGTAGCTAGGATGCTGCAGGCAGGAGTATCACCTCCTGGTTGGTGCTAAGAAGGCCACAAGGAGCAAATCTAAGGTTGTTGGACCAGTGGAATGTACGGTGTCTCTTCCTGCTACATACTCACTAATGTGCTCCACATGGAATACAGCTTCAAAGCTGCTATTGAAATCTCTCCACCGTGTTCGTATTCAATACTCTCAAAGGAAGGAGCCTTAATTAGGGGGAAAGGACATCTCAATACGATGTTGTTAGCACCCACCTGAGTCTGACTTCTTGGCATACTTCTTGCTCTGCCCTCGGATGATGAGGACAAAGACCAGCAGGAGGATGAAGATGAGTCCCACCAGAGCAATGACCACGAGGAACCACCACTCCTCATAGAAAGGATTGGCTTTCTGGGCTGCAAGACAGCAGGCAGCACAGAGCAATCAGACACCCTTTCCCTGAAAGGCCACCCACACACATTGTTTCCTATAGCCTCTTCTCAGGGCTTAGTGACCCTGACCTGAGGGAGTGTTACGACTTTCACCTCTGTTACCTGAAACTGATGGGGAGGGAGAGCTGGGTGTCCCATAGCCGTAGTCATTGACAGCAATGACCCGGAAGTCGTAGCTGACACCTTGCTTCAATATGTCCATGCTGAAGGTGTATGAGGTCACTTCCTTGGGGATGTCCTTGATGAGAATGTCCCAGAGCCCCTCATCTAGAAGAGAGAGCAAAAAAACCAAGTGAATTTGCAACAGGAAATGCATTCGTGTGTGTATAAAGGTGTGTGTATAAAGGGCCAGTCGTGTCCGACTCTAGGGTTGCGTGCTCATCTCGCTCAAGAGGCCGTGAGCCGGCGCCATCCGAAGACACTTCTGGGTCACGTGGCCAGCATGACGAAGCTGCAGCTGGCGAGCCAGCACCAGCGCAGCACACGGAAACGCCATTTACCTTCCCGCTATAAAGCAGTACCTATTTATCTACTTGCACTTAAGGGTGCTTTCGAACTGCTAGGTGGGTAGGAGCTGGGACCGAACGACGGGAGCTCACCCCGCCGCGGGGATTCGAACCGCCAAACATGTGATCAGCAAGTCCTAGGCACGGAGGTTTTACCCACAGCGCCACCCGCGTCCCATGCTCGTGTGTGTATATACACCTATAAATTCATTGCAAACACACACACACACACACACACAGAGCATGGGGAAATAATTTCATATCCAGAATGAGGGGACCCATAATGCTGAATATATACAGAAAACCCTTGTTTCCTCACCCTAAAAATGACAATAATTGATACAACCTATTTTCAGACATTTGCAAAGTTCACATAATTATTTGCTATGTTAGCATGATGTACATGCCAGTGATCCTTAATTTTTTATACGTTTGAATAAAGCATGGTCAAATGAAGCTCAAGCTGCTCATACAAATTGTATTTGCAGACATCTGACTGCATGTATAAGGTTATTAAGTAACGCAAAAGAAACTCCAGCTCTGAAGAGACGCTGACTGATGGAACAAGGGGTTTTGAAAATGTCCTTGTTCTTTAAAAGGTATGCCGGCTACATAACTGTCCAGGAAGCTTCGGCTTTAATTGGTTCTACATATCTGATGATGGAGCCAACCCAGAGGGTGGGCTAAATTGACTCCTGAGACATTATAATCCCTAAGGCTCTCTGATTCAGAGGAGTGGCAAGGACATATTGCTGAACAGTATGCTCAAGACAGCAGCAGGTCACAGTGGTGGAGGACTTTTGGGGAGACCTGAAGCCTGTGTAGTCCTAAAGGAAAGACCAGCCTTGTCAGTAATAGCATTAACATCATTGAATGAGCTAAAATATTTTTGGAACCTTGAATTTAGGGGTGTGTCACAAAATACCTTGCATTTGTGGCACATCATGGTAATTTGGCAGAAATAAGCAGCCCCCTCTCAGCATCAAAATCATACGTAGACCAAGGCTATATTGCCGGCGTCCAAGGTGAAGGACAGGTGAAGACAAAGCAATCTCTACGTGCCCCATGACTCTCAGAAGAACAATGGGAGAAGCCCACAGGAAGGTTAACAGAGCGGTGATGAGGTTTTTCTGTGCACACTGTGGCCAAATAAAATGTCCTTTCACATGACTCTGGGCTCCTTGGGTTGATCTGAATTACTACACACTCTCTCAACCTGACCCACCATCCCTGCCCCGGAAATGCCATTGTGAGTCACTGCCTCCCTCCTCAAGGCAGGAGATTCTGCTCCTGCACTGTCTGAACCAGGAGTAGCTTGATTGACCCTGTTAACACTCGCTGCAGAGATGGTGCAGAATGGTCTTTCCTAAAGGCAGAGGGTGACTTGGAGGAGACTAGGTCAGGTTGGTAATTCATCTAAAGAGATAATGGGCGGCCTCCTCAGTGGGTGGGTACTTTGGGTTCGCAGAACATTTATTTCTCACGGCACATTTAACAGCTCTTTTGTGCCACATTAGCATACTGTACTCAGCATGCAGTTTGGCAATTACTTAATTAGGACATCTCTGGGTCCTAACACCGTTGGATGTAGCCTAATAGCTACAAGGGACTGGATAGCCAAGCTCTCACATCCCAGTGTGCAAACCTCAGGCGAGTCGGGTCTCCCAACTTGTATGTGTCCATTTCCTCGCGTGTCCAAGAGGTCGTTTATGATGGCGGATTACAACCTGCGTCGCTCAATGCAGGCAGATTGCTTGCTTCTAACGCGTAAGCTCCTTTAGGGATTGACTCAAGGGGGAGAGTCTCCCCAAGCGGAAGCTTGTGGCTCGTGAAACATTCTGCCTGCTCCCGTCTCCCTCTGGGGAATGGAGAGGATGATTGATGGACCTGCAGCCCAAGAGCAGGGCAGATGCAAGGGGATAAATCACTCCAGTGCTTTGAAATGGACTCTGGCTTGCTTTTTAATGAGGCTGCTGTGAGTAAAAGGGAGAGAGGACAGGGAAGAGCAGATGGCGTGGCACGGGGCCTGTTAATTGCCACAAAGGCTCGTGCTGAAAGACTCCTGCTCCTACCCTGCAGTGCTCTTTGAGTTCTACCTCGCTAGGTGACATCCATTCCAGGCACCATCAGATGCGGCCAGGACAGGTGAATGTCTTATGGATGCTAAATCAACTGGCAGGCAGGTGCCCTGCATTTCTTGGCTGTACTCATACGGGAAACACCAGTTATGGTCTCTGAAGGCAGGCTGTTCTTACTCTCGCAGTCCCCCAGTGCAACCCTTTCCCCTCTGCACCACGGCACCTCCCTTCCCTTTCCAAGCTACAACTGGATCAGCTGTCAACGTTTCCCATTTTTAAAGGGAAATTCCCTTATTCCAAATAGGATTCCTCGCAAGAAAAGGGAAAAGTTGACAGCTATGGGATCAGCCTACAATATATGCCAGAATAATAAAGAGAAAATGGGTGGCATTCAACTAAGGCTTACTCAGAGAAGACCCAGTGAAATCAATGGACCTAACTTAGTCACGGTCATTAGTTTCAATGGGTCTGCACTGAATAAGACTTAGTTGGATACCACCTGATGCCTCTGAACATTTGCAGAGCGCAGTTACCAGTGGGTAAGCACAATCTCTTGGTTATCTGGGACTAGGAGAGAGAACTTGCATAACAGAAGCGCTGACCTTCGGGCAGGCTGACGCTTTGGGCACATCTTGGTTTGGAAACGAAGCCTCGTCTTTTGGGATCATGATCCCAAAAGGCCCACAGGACAGAAGCAGCCATATCAGGAACTGCTCTTAAAGTTCCAACTTTGGGACTGCTAATGGCTGAGTCAGCCAAGGGGAATGTGGACTGAGCGCAGAGCTGGTACCTGAAGGACGCGCCTCAATCACGTATCTGGTGATAGGACCTTTCCCAGGGTCACCGCTTGACCAGTGGATTGTGATAGCTGAGCCGTACCTGGAGATGAAGGGCTCACCTGGAGGACCTGGAGCACCTGGGAACCAAGAAAGACATTTTCAGTACACAAAATGGGCTGCGAGACTGTGGAGCAAGTAACCAAGGAATCATTTCTTTCCTTTTTTCCTGCTAAATACAAGCCCTAGGCAAGAAAAACTGCTAATCACATCTAACCATGTCTATTCCTCAAAGGGTGGGTTTGTAGATGCTTTCAACAGAGGTCCAGTTTATTGATTCCATGTGGCTTTAAATAGTACATCACTTTTTGGGGGGTACATCATTAGTACATCACCAATCAACCAGGACAGTTGCTCCCTAGAAAAACTCAAGAGTTCAATTCACAATACTGTGCAAGATCTATATATAAGTATATGAAGTGGCAGATAAAGAAGGTTTTCCCTGCCCCCCCCCTTCTCTTAGTGTACCTTCTCCTGGCCCAGTGGTGATGTTGGCTTCTACTTCTGGTCCGTAGGTAAAAGTCTTGGCTCGGATTCGGAACCGGTAAGTGACTCCTTCTGCTAGATCTTTGACTTTCAACCATAGCGGACTGTTTCCCTTCACATCCACTGTTACAATCTTGCTCACACCTGCAGGGGAGAGAGGCAGAATTTAGGGATTAGGCACGCAACTCCATCAATGGCCACCTGCAGCCACAGAACTTTCCCTGCAGCTAAGTTGCTGCAATTTATCAAATCCAAACTCTCTTAGGCTTAGTTCCTAGTTTCTTACAGCTTGCATTATTGCTTATTCCTTCCAGCACAGATAAATACCTTAATATGTTGGGTATTTTATATGGGTCTATGTTGCTGTTTTTACAGGATAAGGAATGGCACCTAATACCATGGAATGGTTTCATTGCATTTATTAATGCTAGATCCTTATGTTAGAGGCACTTCAGATGCATGGATGGATGTGGAATTTGGTCAGTTAATAATGTTTCAGCATTAACTGTGATTATGTTCTGACATTAGTAGTGTGTGGGATTGTGAAACCAACCATTCCTTTATATTAGTTGGATATTCTTTGAAAAAACTTGTGGCCTAGTTGTTCATTTGTTTTTGTTGATCAGAAAATTATATATATGGAACGGCATATGACCTCATGGGGCAGTACAAGACAGTATGGCCATTTCAGCTTGGGAACTATTTTTCTAATTATTATTTTTATTTTAAATAAAGCTTTTTTTTTCCAGGAAAGGGAAGTAGTAGAAAAATGGTGATACCAGAAAGCTCATTTTTAAGCAAGAGGGGGATAGAACATATGCTTGAGTATTATCACACTGGAATATTGAATACACAGTGCTTGATAAACACACATTCCGGAAACCGTTTTTTAGCGCTGGCCATCTGAGAATTAAAAAAAGGAATTCGAGCATTTCCATTACTACTGAGTATGCACAGCTGACCTACATTTCTCAGATTAGGAAACAGAATTTGAAGATAAAACGGGTCTGGGCTTATAGTTAGTTTTTGGAAATTAAGTTCTAATGGTCATGATTCGTTGTACTGTCTGTTCACAAAATAAAAAAAAACCCTTTCCCCCTATACTGCTGTGGCAACCCAAAAATAAAAATGGTCTTGAGCTGTGAATAGATGTCTAGGCTAAACATGGCAGTTTTTTATTTATTCTATGGCTACATGCCACTAACTGCTCCGTTTGAAGCAATGCCAACAAAAGCCCTAGAATAAATGACATATGGGTTACTTTGTATTGGGAAAGTGTTCGCAAGAAGATTGCTATTAAATTCAAATACTTTGAGACACTGGACTTTTCACATATTCCCAGATAAAAAATGTCACATGATTCGAAACACGAGACAGACTTGTTTTATCAGTCTTGCTTGTTTTAATTGATTCACTACTTCAAACACACAACTGACTCACTAATTCATGCACTTTCATAAACCTTCACATGCACACACACACTGTTCTCAAAGCCCCTCACCATCCACAGGCATGCAAGGTTCATAGATGAGTCGGTAGCCCTCCAGGATTCCATTAGGGAAAATTGGTGGCTCCCAGGAGACGTTCACAGAGGTGGTGGTGAGCTCACTAAATTTGATGGAGCCTGGTGAGCTGGGGGCTGCGAGGAAAGAAAAGGAAGGAGTTAGAAGTTATGGGTGACATTAGGCTTTCCTGTCAACAACATGGCCTTGTGGATGGAGGTGGTCTAGCTACCCACCACTAATCTCCAGAAGGAAGTACAATCCATTGAAAGAAATTCTATCAGTCCTTGAATACCGGTGACCTTTTGCGCAGCCAGTGAAGGAAAACAAGACAGAACAATGGCAGGATGGGAAGCAGAGATATCTGGTCTAAGAGCAGCTGGGGAAGGGGACAACAAGGGTTAAGTACTTAAAAACCCAGAAGAGGAGACGGTAACCCCCACTCAACCAAGAATTTACTGGGGGGTCATGGACCAGTGACGGTGGCTCTTCATCACGTCTGTCAAATGGGAATATACCAGGGCCAAAACAGATGTTGAAAGGGAAACACGGAGAGCCCAACATTGTGTTTCCCTCACAATGGCAATACATGGGCCGGGGATGGGAAATTTACTAGGGAGAACCAATTATTATTATTATTATTATTATTATTATTATTATTATTATTATTATTATTATTATTAAAATAGTATACCACCCTATACTTTCAGGTCTCGGGTGCTTAAGCCTTTCCTACCCATAGATTGTCCCTTACAAATACTACCCACTAGCTGATTTTAACTTCTTCCAGCCCGGCTTCAATAACAGAAGTTAGAATCTTGTGTGTAACTATTGTGAAAATGGTGCAGGAAGGACTGGGAAGAACTTTGCACACTAGAATTTAGCAATGATGCCAATGACTGCAAAACACTTTGCATAACCACTGTTTATAGAACAGATTAAAAAGGAATGTATACCCAACTATCCCTCAAGAACACAAGAAGACTTTTGATGGATCAGACCAAAGGCCCATCTATAGTGCAGTATCCTGCCCTCACAATGGCCAATCAGGTGCTTATGGGAAGGCTGCAAGCACTTCCTGAGAGCGAGAGAACTCTCCCCATTTAAGACTCCCAGCCAAATGCTGCCTCCCCTTTGTGAATCCTAGGGAGGAAAATCACCTCAACCTCTGGATATCTCATAGTTTTAAAAGGCAACCACATCAGGGCAGAATCTCTCTTTCAGGTTCACGGTGGTGATGAGAATGCAACCTATGGACTGGCCACCCCATAGAACGGTTAAAATTTAGTTTTAAGGTGGTAACGTATGGAATGTAGGAGGGGAGAATGGACGATGTGATTAAGGGAGCTGTGGAGGCCAAAAAAAGGGAAAAGTGGAGCCTGAGGCAGACTGAAAACGGAGGAGACTGTGGATTGGGAAACCAAAGGTGGGCAAAGGAAAGTGAAGAAGGCTGAAATAATGTTTAACTAGGCCAAAGTTTCAAAAAACTAAAGGGATCGTGGCGCCACCTTGCTGGACCCACTCCTGAAATCACAGCGTTCACCTCACCACCACAGGTTGGGAACATATGAGAAGGGGAAGCCTACATGTGTAGAAATTGCATGTGCATTGCCTTACAAAGCAGCAAGGGGCTGCCTTCAAGGCCAGCTCTAGCAGCAGTGAGACTCCACAAAACTCCCCCAGCAAGCCTATTAATAGAGTTTTCCATAGCCGTAAGTCAAAGAAGGAAGCAAGCAGGCAGAAAACCAAGAAATCCCAGGAAGGAAGCTGATCTCCTCAGATTTCTAATTTTCTAGGAAGTTGTTAACTACTTTTGAAACCATGCTCACGGTTTTAATCTGTCCGGGGCCGAACAATTCCCACAAGCCGACTCTGAAAATGTAGTAGGGACAGGGCTCTATAGCACGTCTAAATTGTTTGATAGTAAAGCTTCTTCCACAACATCACATAATATTGCGGGAAGACACTCCCAATGAAAATTTATGTTGCTATACATCTTAGATGGCTGTTTCTTTGTATATATTTTCATTTTTTGGGGGAGTGCAATATGGATGTTTTAAGATGGTCTATATTTAATAAAGGTTTGTAGAAAGAAATAAAGATAACAAATCTATGCAGGTGGAATTGGGCTAGGGCTATTGTTTCCCGACCCCATGCTCTGCTGCTTGTTTCCTTGACAACCAAGGCATTTCACATGTCTGGATTATTTTGGGAAATGGTTACTACTTTGGCAGTAACACTGTGGCACTGGTGTGAAAGCATGAATGAAATAAATAAGAAAACATCTCATAATGCTAGTTTAGAGAGCAGCTCATGAGCCAGATCCTCAGAAAATCATTTTTTTTTTATAAAGGGTTTAATATATATATAGTTAATGCTATTATTATGCTTGTGGGATTCCCTAGACTGCTTAACAGCAGTTCACTCCTTTGTACTGAACAAGCAACTGCTCTTCATTTTCAGTTTTCTGTATCTTAGCTGGAACTGACAACAACCTTGTCAAGAAGAAGAAGGAGGAGTTTTATAAAAACCGTGAAAAAAATAAAGCTGGGTTAAATGATCCAGGTGGCTTAAGCAAGTAAGCCAAGCCACGGTTTTCATTGGAAGCGTGGCTGGACCTAGGGATGGTAAAGGAATCTTCTTGTCCAGCATTCCATTGTTACCGGGGCCAACTACCTCTTCTAGCGAAACAGACATCCTGGTCTGTATCCTCCATATCTTCTCAAATATATTATTAGACCTAAACAAAATGATTCCCAACCGTATATTTTAACTTCTTCCTTTTCTTAAGATCACACACCCCAAGCTATTATTTGTACCTGGGGGGAAATCTACCTAGACTTGTAAAGCAGTCTTCCCCAACCTTTTCCTCAGCAGAAGTTTTAGACTTTAATTCACATCAGCCCCAGGTAGCATAGTCAATGGTCTGGGAGAAGGGGAGTTGTAATCCCACAACTTCTGGGACTCAGCTACATTGGCAAAGAAAAAGCACTTTAGCTACATTGTATATGCATTACAATCGGGATGCGGGTGGCGCTGTGGGTTAACCACAGAGCCTAGGACTTGCTGATCAGAAGGTCGGCGGTTCGAATCCCCGTGATGGGGTGAGCTCCCGTTGCTCTGTCCCTGCTCCTGCCAACCTAGCAGTTCGAAAGCACGTCAAAGTGCAAGTAGATAAATAAGGTACTGCTCCGGCAGGAAGGTAAACGGCATTTCCGTGCGCTGCTCTGGTTTGCCAGAAAGTGGCTTAGTCATGCTGGCCACATGACCCGGAAGCTGTACGCTGGCTTCCTTGGCCAATAAAGTGAGATGAGCGCCGCAACCCCAGAGTCGGTCACGACTGGACCTAATGGTCAGGGGTCCCTTTACCTTTTTATATGCATTACAACACTGTGACACCAGATGGCACTGTGGAGTTCGGTTTTTGCCAACCTGATTTCTCATCCAAAGTTTACAACTGAAACGCTTCTTTGATGTGTCTAGATCAAGCCCTGGAGGGCCCCTGGTTGGGGAAGACTACTCTAAGATATTTGTATATTTCCTTTCCTGGAGTAAATAGCAGCTTATCTAGTTAAGCACTTATTTTTATTCATTTTAAATGTGTTTATACTGCCTTTAAGGAGAGGGGGCTCCAAGGAGATGGACAGGTAGAATAAACATAGCAATTAAATGATTAAAAGCTAATAAAAATAAACCACAAACATCCAGCCCAAAAACATTCTCAAAATGAAGACACCCCCCCGCCTTTAATGAAAAGCTAAATCTAGCTTTATTTACTTGCTACCTCTCATACTCTGCAAAGCACTGGCGACAGATTAGTATTCCTAAAACCAGAAACTCCTAAAGTAGCATCTCCTGGAATAAAAACTGTTTGCAGATGCACAGTATCTCAAACCTCTTTTCTCACCAAGGCACTGGGAACTTCTAACAGAGAGACCATTGTCTCAGGGCATTAGGCAGAATGCAGTTTTTTTGTTTTGTTTTTTGTTTTGTATTTTAGCAGTGTCCATTCAAAGTCAGCGACTTGAACCTTTGGCGCAGTCATTTTTAGAGCCAAGCAGGGGGCCTGCAAAGAGGGGAAACGGGAGAAGCTGTCCTAAACTGCTCTGGCCAAAGTCATCGCTGCAATTCTTTTCAAGCTCCTTTATGCTGTGCCAACAACAACCCCAAAGATCCAAGGAATGGGAAGCCAGCGAAGCGCAGTCCGAGACAGCCCCAACTTCCTCTCTGCATAGCGGGAAATACAGATACAAGCCCAGATCCTCACTCAGCAGTGCCCTTGGCTTAAAGAAGGTTTCACCAGCCAAAGCTGCTGGCGGTGGATATGGCCCATAAGCCTCTCCTTCTTTCCTTTCTTGTTGGCTTTGATCTCCAAACTTGTAACCTGAGGATGTTTTGAAGCTCATAGCTGGAAGGAAGAGGAGGGGAGCAGGTGACGCAAAGGAACAAAGCAGGTGCCTGTTGAGGATGGAGCACAAGGGTTCAGGCTACAGAGGCGCATGTGTCTTTTGTTGGGCATCAAGTGCAGCCCAAGGTCAACAGTTCAATGGTTCTGCTGAATCTCAGCCTGATGCACAGCAATGCACACAGAACAGCAATGTCCCAGCTCAAGAGCCAAGCTCCTAGTCAGAGAGGGGCTTGAATATTCGGGAGAAGCAGGAATTTGGGGTCGAAGCACAGGGGAGGTGGGGGCTCAGGACATGCAAGCCAATGATTCAGCTGGTGGAGGCAGAGACATGCTGGGATGCTCATGCAAAATTAAGAGGACTGGACAAAGTGAATGTTTTATATAGTGGACAGATGAAGAATTGGAAGTTCTTCACTTTCTGAATCTTATTTTTCTAGCTATCTCTTTTAACTTCTTTTCTGTTCTTCTTTCTTTCTTTCTTTCTTTCTTTCTTTCTTTCTTTCTTTCTTTCTTTCTTTCTTTCTTTCTTTCTTTCTTTCTTTCTTTCTCTCTCTCTCTCTCTCTCTCTTTCTCTCTTTCTCTCTTTCTTTTTCTATTATCCCCCCCCTTTTGTGTTTTTATTGTATCAAAATAAAAGTCTTGGTTTGGTTAAGAAGAAGCGGGGTGGGCGAAAGGTATTAAGCTTTGCATTTTTCTCTATAAACCTTAATAAATATTATTTAAAAAAAATAAGAGGAAAAGGAGAATGCGGATGGGAGCTTAAGACCGCAGTTAAGAGGATGCAAAAGGAAAGTGATGACCTATCAGTATACAGTGGTACCTTGGTTTACGAACTTAATCCGTTCCAGAATTCCGTTCTTAAACCAAAGTGTTCTTAAACCAAGGCATGCTTTCCCATAGCAGCGGGGGACTCAATTTACAAATGGAACACACTCAATAGGAAGAGAAACATGTTCTTATTCCGAGGCAAAGTTCACAAACCAAAACACCTACAGCAAGTTGTTCATAAACTAGGCTGTTCTTAAACCAAGGTACCACAGTAGTTGGACCAAAAAAGATTTGCTGCTTATACAGAGAGAAGTATTTTGGCCACACGTGTTAAAAAAACAACCTCATCTGTGAGACTGAATGAGAACGAACACTTCCCATCGTGGTCGTGCTCATGCCTTCCCATCCCCGGCCCAACTCAGCACATCAGCACAGGACCTGCAAACTGCTATTCACAGCCAAGTCGCCGCTGCCTCTCCTCCCTCCTATCCCACCTGCTTGCTGCGTCCTGCCCTTGATGGGGGCGCTGCGGGGCCCATCGCCTGCAGCATTGAAGGCCAGGATGGTGACAAGGTAGGCGGTGTAGCCGGTCAGATTCTTGAGTTTGACGCCGTTCTCCGGCAGGAAGAGCGTTTTCACCCGTTCTGTTTCGTTCTGCCGCTGGGCCTCCCAGAAATAGATCTGTAGGGAAGAAGGAAGTGGGGCGTAGTGAGGAAAATTGTGGGGGGGGGGGAGGAGTAGCACCCATTTCTCTCTTTGTGGTCACTAATGCGTTTCCAACAATGCTGCTCTTCCACTCCAAAATGTGGAGTGTCATATATAAATATATATATTTAATTAATATTGTTCGTTCCTTGGAATCGCTACCGCCTTTATCAGCATAGGCTTGTCCTGCTAATAATTTCCTCAAGTCATACAAGTCAGGCAGTATCTCAACCATCTAGAACAGAGGAAAGGAAACCTGTGGCCTTGCAAGTGTGGCTGCATTCCAGCTGCCATCAGCCCCAGCCGGCGTGGATAAGGGATGCTCACCTGGTGAGAACCAGATGATGGAGGCATAGAGCAAGTTTGCCACTGCAAGTACGGCTGCAGAGGGAGGGAGATTTAAAGAGGAAATCCAGAGATGGAGGAAGGGACAGGTGGAAAGAGGGAGTCCACCAGCATGATAGGCTTGCTAACTATGACTGTGCCCTACTATCCTGGGGAACAGCAGATGCCCAGGTACAATGCTAAAATATATTTTACTCTTGGCTCTCTGGCCACCGTCCATTATTTTGCTGCTCTCTGCTACCCCAGCCCCTTGCCGTAAGTTCAGATGCAGTTCAAAAACACTGGGTTCTTTCCAACTCAGGGCTTATCCACACTTTACCTTTTCTCTGCTCTTTCCAGGCAGGGTCCTCAATTTAAAGTTCCATGTCCAAGAGCCCTTTTTGGGCTCCGGATCTTTCCCAGTGAAAACCTGCTCTTTAAAGCTCAATCAGAGCAAACGTCAATCCATGGGAAACCTCGTATTGATGTTTGCTCCAGTTCAGCTTTAAAGAGTGGCGTTTCAGAGGGAAAGCTTGGGGCTATTATTATTATTATTATTATTAGCTGTTAAAGCGTAGAGCTCTGCCTGGAAAGAGAAGGGGAAAAAAAGGTAAGTGTGGATAAGCTCAAATTTACTCAAATAACTCAAATTCAGAAGAGGCCCAATGAAATCAATATGCTTGGCTAACTTAAATTAATCTCAATGGTTTCAAGTGTATACAATTTTCCCCCATATATTCAATAAACATTTCCCAATCTTCTTTAATCAAACATTCTTCTTGTTCTCTTATTCTGTAAGTTAGATCTGCAAGCTGCGCGTACTCCATCAGTTTAAGTTGCCATTCTTCTTTAGTTGGGACCTCCTTTGTTTTCCATTTTGGGACTAACAAAACATGGGCCACCGTAATGGCATACATAAATAAAAATTTTCAGGATACAGGTCCTAATGCCCAATAAATGTGTGTGCAAAAGTTTATTTCATTTATTCAAAGCACAGGATCTAAATCTCCTTGTTACACACACAGATAAATTTTCTTATACCTAGCTCATGCCACTATGTTCCAGAAACTTTTAAGCTGGCCTGTGAAAACACATTTCTAAAGGCTATGAAATGAATTAAGCACCTCAAAAGATTTCCCCCTGAGGATTATCAACGGGGAAGGTGAGCTTCTTCCGTTAAATGGGCACATAACAATTAGGACATGTTGGCCCCTGAACTAGGCAAGACAGCACAGGCAATCCATTTTGCAGCCTTGGCTCATGGGGATGGACTAAGAATGGGGTAGTTAACAGTGCACCTCTGAAGTCACTCTTGGGTGATATCCAGACTTCCACAGAGAAGCCGGACCATCCCACCAAGCCGTGAAGTCAAGGCGCCGGAGAGACGGCAGCAAGCAGGCTCCATGGCAACACTTCCCGGCACCCATGGAGGTTTCTTAGGAAACAAGCAAGCAACTTTCCAAAACCGCAGTTCTACTGGCTTGTAAAATGCCCCGCTAGATCACGGATGGGATGCTTGAAGACAGGATGAAGAATGGCTGTGCAGGGATTGGCAAGAGACTAGTTCCAGTTCTACAATATGGTGGCTGGATGCGCTGACATCTGCCACAATCCAGGGGACAGGCTTCTGTGCACTTTGCAAAAAAAGAGAGTCTATGCTAGGCTTGAACAAATCACATGAACAGCCCAGAACTAAGGTCATTTCACATGCCACAAACATTTGCCATCTGGATAGTTAGCCTTGGTGAAGACTTGACATTTTCATCCCCAAAAAAGTTTTTGATTTGAGTTTCCAATGAAATGAGGCTGCATTTTAATATTTTATGTTGTATTTTAGTGTTGTTTTTTAAGTTGTATTTCAATCAATTGTTTTTTATATTTGGTGTTAGCCGCCCTGAGCCCAGTCTTGGCTGGAGAGGGTGGGGTATAAATAAAATTTATTATTATTATTATCTCAAGCGTATATTGTAATGGCCAATCTCAGTCTCCTGGAGGAATGCATCTGTTGTAAATTTGCACCTGACACAGGCACACTTTACAGTTTTAAAAGGTGCCACGCTCGTGCATTTTGAACGCACCCATAAAAAACATAAGGCGCAGAGCAGCCCTTAGTTCCCCAGGGACAAAAGCAATCCTGAGAAGGCACAGCATGTGAAACTCCCATGTTTTATTTGAAGCTCAACAGCATCACTTGCAGGGGAAATGTGGAAACACATCCCCCCTCCCAAGAAAAAATCTTGCTTGTTTCATTTCCATTTTCCAACAGATATAGGGCTGCTGCATTCACAGTCCCACCCTATGAATGGATCCAGCCAGAATATCTGCTGGCTTTAAAGTAGATTCCGAACTGCTGCAAGGCACTTCTTCACCTGTAGCCCAGATCCCTCCTTCCTATGGCCTGGTACCTTGTAGCCTTGGATGTCTCCGTTCTGTGCCTCGGGGGGTGGCGGCTCCCATGTGATGTCGAGCTGGGTGGCCGTGGCACTTTGGATGGCCACATTCTGTGGTGCAGCCGCAGGGACTGAAGAGAGGAGAACCGGATGTCAGCGAGAATATTATTATTATTATTATTATTATTATTATTATTATTATTATTATTATTAAATTTTTATTTGTACCCCGGCCTTCCCAGTTCAAAAACCAGGATCAGGGCGGCTAACAACAAATTTAAAACACTTAATTATAAAAGCAGCATAAAATACGGTATAAAAACATGAATAACAATAACATTTAAAAATCCATTAGATAACCCCCAGGGCTAGCTGGCTGAATTGGTCCTACTTGGGCCAGCGAGGAGGCCAGAGGAGAATTAGTTGTGGGGTCTTAGAGCAGGTGATCTTCATAAATGGGGGGGGGGGGGAGGGAAGAGAAGGGAATAAAAGATCAGGCTGAATTCAAATTAAAGGCCAGGCGGAATAGCTCTGTCTTACAGGCCCAACGGAAGGAGGTTAAACCCTGAAGGGCCCTAGTCTCATGGGACAGAGCATTCCACCAGGTTGGAGCCATCACTGAAAAGGCCCTGGCCCTGGTGGAGGATAGTCTGACTTCCTTAGGGCCCAGGACCTCTATACTATGGTTATTCATGGACCTTAAGGTCCGCTGTGGGGCATACCAGGAGAGGCGGTCCCGTAGATACGAGGGCCCTAAGCCACAAAGGGCTTTAAAGGTCAAGACCAGCACCTTGAACCTGACCGTATACTCCACCGGGAGCCAGTGCAACTGGTAAAGCACTGGCTGAATATGCTCCCATGGCAGGGACCCCATGAGGAGCCTCACTGCAGCATTCTGCACCCGCTGGAGTTTGTGGGACAGTTTCAAGGACAGCTCTGCGTAGAGCGAATTACAGTAGTTAAGCCTGGAGGTGACCGTTGCATGGATCACTGTGGCCAGATCGGGGAGGGAAAGGTAAGGGACCAACTGCTTACTGAGGCGAAGATGGAAAAATGTTGCCTTAGCTGTTGCTGTAACTTGCACCTCCATGGAAACGGAGGCGTCAAGGATTACACCCAAACTCTTAACGGAAGACACTGGCACTAATTGGACCCCCGCAAGAGAAGGGAGTTTATTCCTCATCCCCATGCCATCCCGACCTAGCCATAGGACCTCTGTCTTTGAAGGATTTAGTTTCAATCGGCTCCCAGGAAACCATCCAGCCACAGCCTCCAAGCATCGGGTCAGTGTATTCGGGGCCGTGTCGGTGTGGTGCCTGAGTTAATTGATGCTCTGACAAGTCCACGGAGAAGCAGGGACTGTTTTTTTGGTTTGAAATGGATGTTTGTTTACCCTACATGAGCTTCCGGGCTTGGCCACAGACCTGTCTGCTCTTGGGATCCACCCCTAATGACCTCTTGCTGGCAGCTGCCTCTGTATTGATTAAGGAATGGATCTGCTGGCTTGTTGTGTGGGATTGGAAGCTAATGGGCATGAGACATAGGCAGCTGCCTTACATGGAATCAGGCCACTGGGTCCATCCAGCTCAGTACTGTCTGCACTGACAGGCAACAGCTCTTCGGGGTTTCAGTCCAGGGAGTCCTTCCCAACCCTACCTGGAGATGCTGAGATTTGTACCTGGGACCTTCTGCATGCAAAGCAGATGCCGTACCACTGAACTATGGCCCTTACTTGTAGGCTTGCACTAGAGCTGCAGGCAATACAATTTGTTGCTGTTTTAGCCTGCTGGCCTGCTCCCTCCTCAGGCTTATGCTCTAAGCTCTCAGGAAGCACAAGGATATAGGGAAACTTGAGAGAGAAAACGGCTCCTAGAGGAAAAAAAAAAAGATGCCTGGCTTACCAGCCTCGCCCACAAAGACTTCCTGTGGTGAGCTGGTGGGGCCCTCACCCACGGCATTGTAGACACTCATTCGGATCTCATAGCGGCGGTGCTTGTTCAGGTCTGCAGAGGTGAGATTGGAAAGGAGATTGTCATATATGGAGGCAGAGGCAGAGTTTGTTTCTTAATTCTGGCGTTGCCTTTAAAAGTAGTGGCATATACATTCTTGGCTATGATGTGATTTCACGTTTCCCTCCTTTCTGCGTGCTCCTACCTGACACCACTCCCACAACGGTACTAATTCCTTCACAGCCCTTTGCGAAGCTGGCAGATGGTGCCAGGATATTTCTCCAGAAGGTAAGAGGGCAGCAGAAAAAATAATTGTGACGTCTGGCTTCCAGTATGTGAACTAGCACTTTAGAAAGCCTTCGGGGTTCTAAGCAAAAGCTAAGCAAGCTGAAGTAAGCTTTGTTGTAAAACGAGTCTTAGGCTGTGTACATGCTATATACCATGTACAAAATGCATTCTTTCCCTCAAATATTTCAGGCACTGTAATTTACTACTACTGCTTCCCAGCAACCCAGGCATGTGATAGTGCCCAGAATTATTTGAGGGCAAGAATGTGCTTCAAATGTGTTTTAAAAACATATAGTGTGTACACAGCCTTAACAGGCCTTACAGTATTGAAAGGGAGGTATTTCATGTAAGCAAAATTCTTCTTCATGAATCATGGTCCTTACTTCCCTGCTCCTACATAAAGCCCCTAAATTTACCACAAATCTCCGCTTTGCTCTCTATTATTCCACTCTAAGCAGTTAGGAAAGAGTACCCAAATTAACAGGGAAAACACTATAAAAAGCAAATGTGGACTGCCTGTGTGTTTGGATGACAAACACAAAACTAGTTCTGTTATTATATTGTGATCAGGAAACCGGTACATCTACTCATGGGGAACATGCACTTTCTTTTTTGTCAGATTAGGGATTTTAATTGGAAGCGAAAGAAGCTATCCTTGGGCAAAGGGGACATCCTGGGCTCTAGAAAGTGATGAGCTAACAACAACAACAAAAACAGGGAAAGAGCTGCTGTTCTCCCTGCAGCCTGTCACCCTCCATAGAAGAAGAAGAGAAGAAGAGTTTGGATTTGATATCCTGCTTTATCACTACCCGAAGGAGTCTCAAAGCGGCTAACAGTCTTCTTTCCCTTCCTCCCCCACAACAAACACTCTGTGAGGTGAGTGAGGCTGAGAGACTTCAGAGAAGTGTGACTAGCCCAAGGTCACCCAGCAGCTGCATATGGAGGAGCGGAGACGCGAACCCGGTTCCCCAGATTACGAGTCTACCACTCTTAACCACTACACCACACTGGTGACAGTGCTAAAATCTAGATAGGAACCGGATTCAAGGGAGACCAGAAACACAAGCAGAAACAATCGCACAGACAAGAGATGAAGCGCCCACTTACTGTCCAGCTCGTATTGTGTGAGGGAGGCCTCAGTCAGGTTCCGCATGGCATACGTTGCTGTGGGGTGGCAGGTGGTCAGAAGGGAGAAGCAGTCAATGCAGGTTAGCCACATGTAAATAAACATCTTGACAATGCAAGCAGGACTAACAGACATCAATCGGGAGTGAGGGAGAAGCAGCTAGGAGAGAAACTCACAGCCACATCAAAGAACACTGAGAAGTCTCCAACGAAGTATTGGGAAAGGGGGGAAATATCCCAGAGAGGGATTGTAGTTACCAAAGATGGACAAACCTGACCAGAAAGAGTTTATGGGCATCAGGATAGCCTGAGTGATAGATCTTCCCAAATGACTCAAGAGCCCATTGTCACTGGATCCAGCAATTCCACCAAAAGGAAAAGTCTCTCTCAGAAAGAGACACCCTAGCACTAAAAAGACCAAGCTGATAGGGCTGAATATACCAACCACTTGCTAAGATCAATGTTTTCCATTTCAAACGCACTGGGAACAACAATGTACTATTCTAGAGTAGCTTCTGAATGCTTGCCGCGCTGACTTATGACTGCAGGGGAAAATGCTTGTCAAGTCACTTTTGTTACTGGAGAAAGCACTGGGTAAAATTATAGTGCTAAATCTTGGGCAGTACTTAGGACCAGTGCTTGTTATGGGTGGCTTGCTCTGGAATGATGGTTCCCATGCTGGTGTTTGTTGCCTTGTTTTGTTTTGTTTTGGTTTTTTTGCTGCAGCATAAGTTGAAGGCAGTGGGCAGGGGCAGACCTTGGCTAAATTCTCACTGTCTCCAGTTCCCAGAACCCTCGGTGCTCACAAGCATACTCACAAGTGAGTTCTGCCCATTTTGCACTGGGATTGCCGATACTGCGTGCAGTGAATCCTCGCACCCCTTCGTATGCCAGCTCCCGGTAGCGGATGCGAAAACCTAGCAAGATGCCATTGATTCTGTCCTCAGATGGAGCCTATGGAAGGAGAAACAGATAAATCAACGAGGGACTCACAAACTCTCATTTGCTTCCCCTTGCACAGCTGACACTTGTGAGACTGGCTTCCAACAAAAGGATTCTGTCCCATATTATACCTGCTTTCTAATACTGTCACCTCCCATTGCCCAGTCAAAAGCTGGAAGTGGTGCTGAAATGCCAGGGCTTCCCTTCCCTGTCATTGCCAGGAGGGAAGCATCACTGGAGACCCGCAAAAGGTGCCTCAGCATCTTTATATGCTCTTTGCCTCGAGGAATGGATGGGTTGGGTGTACTAGCCAAACTACTGATGCCTACCTCAAGCAACACGCGGGTGGCGCTGTGGGTTAAACCACAGAGCCTAGAACTTGCCGATCAGAAAGTCGGCGGTTCGAATCCCTGTGACGGGGTGAGCTCCTGTTGCTCGGTACCTGCTGCTGCCAACCTAGCAGTTCGAAAGCACGTCAAAGTGCAAGTAGATAAATAGGAACCGCTCCGGCGGGAAGGTAAACTGTGTTTCTGTGTGCTGCTCTGGTGCTGCTGGCCACATGACCCGGACGCTGTACGCCGGCTCCCTCGGCCAATAAAGTGAGATGAGTGCCGCAACCCCAGAGTCGGCCGCGACTGGACCTAATGGCCAGGGGTCCCTTTACCTTTACCTCAAGCCAATCTTTCACACTGGTTTGGTTAAACATTTCTGTTTCCCACTTTTCAGATCCTCCATAGCCTTCCACCACCCCCTTGCTGAAACATGCATGCAAACTCAACAGAGTCCACAGTTTCATCACCAAAGTCACCTGCCCCATTTTGACAGCAAAACCTTCTTTTGTGGGTGGAATAAAGAATGCTGAGCTGGGGCTAAAGTGCAGAAACTAGGTATATATCTGTGCATAATAGACATGGTTGCAAATCTCATGACCGTTTTCAAACTCAACTTTCTAAGACCATGCTCAAGACCTGGTATAGGCCAACTCGGCCCTCCAGATGTTTTGGGACTACAACTCCCATCATCCCTAGCTAACAGGACCAGTGGTCAGGGATGATGGGAGTTGTAGTCCCAAAGCATCTGGAGGGCCGGGTTTGCCTATGCCTTCTCAAGACAGAGACACTACCAGATTTGCTGGCCATCAGAAATAAGCTTAGAATGCCAGCCAGAGAGAGAAAAGGTACATCACCCTACCTGCCAGCGGATCAGTACAGATGTGGTGGTGTGTGGGGTCACTGACAAGATAGTGGGAGCTTCCTCTGGGGCTGAGGGAAAAGGAAATATATATATATATATATATATGAGTCAAATGCAAGAAGATCCAAGCTGTTCTTGCTTGTCTCCATGAGACACAGAGCCCTGAGAAATGGCAGGCTACTTGTTGCACTCAGTTGACAACTTGCTGTTGGTGGTAAAGGCCCAAACTGGCTACCATTTTACAGAATATTGGTGGATTTTGCAATTTGAAAGCAGGGAGACAATGGTTTTTGATGACGGAACATTTCCACGATGTGGAATATCTTGGGTCCAGTTGGTAATGGGTGTCCTTTGCCCTCTGTACAATCTGCTCTGCCCATCTTTGCCCCCTCCCTATCCCCTTTAGGACCATTTGTTTCCTCGAATTACAGTGGTACCTTGGTTCTTGAACTTAATCTGTTCTGGGAGTCTGTTTGACTCCCAAAACCATTCAAAAACCAAGGCGCAGCTTCCAATTGGCTGCAGGAGCTTCCTGCACTCAATCGGAGGCTGCGTAAGCTGCGTTGGATGTTCGGCTTCCGAAAAATGTTTGCAAACCGGAACATTCAATTCTGGGTTCGCGGTGTTCGGGAGCCAAGCCATTCGACTACCAAGGTACCACTGTATTCTTTCATCGACTCCCGGTTTCTCTACAGATACCGCTCTATGATGCTTTCATGTCCCTATTACCGCTCTTCAAAATTACTTTTCCCATCTACCGGTTTCCTCAACCCCAAGGTGTCCGTCGCAACACTGGTTTTGCAGTCCACAGCAGCCAGCCTCAGCTGCAGCCCCTCCTCTCCTCCTCTGTTCTAACAGCATCAGGGCCACTTCAGGCAACGTGCAATGCATGGAAGAGATTGGCCCATAACGAAAGGATATGCAAAGCTAGATGTGGAAGAGGGAGGGAGGTGGTTGAGGATGAAGACAGGTGACTGCAGAGGTTTGACTAGGTTCAAACTCCTTCCTGGTTCTGTTTTTGTGATCTGGATGCAGGAGTGAATGGCTGAAACAGCACTGCTCCAGGTAGACTGGAAGACGGAACCACTCTAACCATGTACACTGCAATGGTTTCACTTGCACGAGAACTTCTGCTCCTATAACTGGAAGAGGAAAGTGTCTCGTTCTAAAGTAACTCATGATTTAATGCATTCACATACCAGCCTGTAGTGTGGTGAGTGACTCTGACTCTTCACTGTATTCGCTGTCACCAATATCATTTGTTGCCTTGACCCGGAATTTGTAGGTAGTGAAGGGTTTCAGCCTGCAAAGGGAGCACATGGTACTTGGCTTGTTTTTGGAAGAAAACCACAAGATGCAAACAGATGTACAGGTCTTGCTGTATTCTGCCTGCCAAGCCACTGATTTTTAACACGTTCTACCTTGAGACTAACAAGCTCATTCCCAGAAAAGCTATCTTAATACTAATGGCTAGCCTTGATTCCAGACTCAATGGCTAGCCTTGATTCTAATGGCTAGCCTTGATTCCAGACTCAATATCACTCAGGCAGGAAATTTCAGTTTGGACCGGTGGGAATTTGAGGACAGTTCTGTGACTGGAAGATTTGCTCCAGATCCAGTCACATAACAGTCGTCCTTGTCAATGCCACCTTCTTTTCCAAATAAACGTCTCCTTTCATTCCACCCATTGATGTCTCACCTGTTGACTATGAAGGATGTGGTGTTGTGGTTCACAGAGGCAGAATGCAGCACCCATTTCCCATCAGGAAGTTCCCGTGTTTGTACAGTGTAATACCGGACAGGTGAGAGCCCATCACTGCCCGGCTCCCAGGACAATAGTACACTTCTTGACTTGACATCTTCCTGCAACACAACTGGCTTGCTGGGAGGTTGGGGACGGTCTGGGGGCAAGAGGGGTACAGATCACTGAAGGCTGGAAACATGGGGTGAAAATAGACATGGCAGTGATAGTATAGGTTTAAGGACAAATATGAGAACCCATCTATCACCTTGAACAGAGTTTAGTATCAGCCTGAAAGAAACCTGATTTGCACATCAGCTCTAGGCAATACCTTCCCTATCTGACTCTAACCTAGATCGAGTGAACACAGTACTTGTTAGTTTACAAACCAGAGAAGCTGAGCTCCAGCATGAGACCCAGAGTGTTCATTGGGTTCCCAAGAATCATATTCTCTTCTCCTTTTTAAAAGTGCTCCCTCCCCCCGACCCCCATGAACAAAAAGGAGAAACCATCTGTATTTTAATGTGATGCTCTCATGGGCTTCTTTAAACAGAAAAGTAATTTGATATTTCAATTCAATGAAAGTGACAGGGCTAGATAACCACTCCTGAGTCCTGACTATCTTTCTGCTTGTTTTCTGATTCTTTGGGAGGCACTGAGGGGTGGGGCAATTTGCTCCTGGAGAAGTACATATGCTTCAAATAGCGCCATCAAAGCAGAAGATTTGGGGGGGGGGGAGTTCATTCATGAGCTGATGATGAGAGACCTCTTTTTGGTATTTGGTACAGTGTTTTTGCAGGTGGCACTGTGGTCTAAACCACAGAGCCTAGGGCTTGCCGATTGGAAGGTCGGCAGTTCAAATCTCCACGACGGGGTGAGCGCCTGTTGTTCGGTCCCAGCTCCTGCCCACCTAGCAGTTCAAAAGCACGTCAAAGTGCAAGCAAATAAACAGGTACCACTCCGGCGGGAAGGTAAATGGCGTTTCTGTGCACTGCTCTGGTTTGCCAGAAGCGGCTTAGTCATGCTGGCCACATGACCCGGAAGCTGTCTGCAGACAAACGCCAGCTCCCTCGGCCTATAGAGCGATATGAGTGCGCAACCCCAGAGTTGTCCGTGACTGGACCTAACGGTCATGGGTACCTTTACCTTTTTATGGTGTTTTTAACAGAGGCCTTAAAATCCTGTGCCTGAGAGATATAGTGACTCAAGTAGTAAAAAGCAGAGGTGTATAAAATAAAAAAACTTTTTTAAAAAATCACAAAACAGCATGGGGTTTGTGAAGGGTTGTATTATGGACTCTAGCCAATGGGTGCCCTTTTGACACAGGAACCATCGCATTCTATGCAGCACTCATAATCATACTAGATGAGTGCAAAGGGGGAGTGATGGGCACTAACTCCAGAGGGCCAAGCTCTTTTGGCTCCCCAATGTTCCTTATCGTCAGGGGACGGAGGAGGCAGAGTGCAGAGCTGAGAACTGCTTCAGTGGCCTGTTTCTCCTCCTGCTGCCATGGAAGGGGGCCGAGCACAAGAGAGGAGGAGCCACAGTCACTGTATTTGGCTCCGCCCCTCCTCCTCCTGAAACACAACCCCCCCTCCATCTTCAGCGCAAGTTGGCGCCTCTGGGAGGAGCCTCCCTAGTTTCTCTATGTTATAAAAATGGTCAGGAATGCCCTAATGAACCATTCAATTATTTATACACAAATGACACTTCCAATTAAAAACAAACAAACACCAGATGATGTGCATTGTGGATCTCTGGTGAGCCTACAGAACATTGCTTTTCCAGTTTTGTGAAATCCAAGTCTGCAGCAAACAAAAAGGCTTTACTATCCAGCTGTAGCTTGAGAATTTAAAATCCACGTAGATTCACTACAGACCAACCTCCTTTTTATATCAGTGCATTAGCTTAAGGCCAACATATTTCGCCGAATGAATTAGAAGCCTGAGGCCCAAACCAGGTGTGGCATGGGATATATTTAATCTGAAAGCAGCTTCGGAAGTCTGCAAGTCGAAGCAGATGAACAGCTGTTTGCTTAACTATTTCTGTCCAGCTGTTCTTTCATTCAAAATCCGCCCCCCCCCCGCAACTTATCTTCCCACTCACCGAGGTGCAGGGGTGGTGGTGGTGAATGTAGCTTTATCTCGGGAAGAAAAGGAGCTGTAGGGTGGGGGCAGAGCAATTTTGAGTGGAAAATGGCCGAAAGGAGGTGATATCTGCCATTCCTCTACTCAAAACTGGCAGCATCAAAAGATTAAGACTCCCCCTCCCCCCGCAAAAAACAACAACAACTAGAGGAAAGACACACATGACTGCATATCGCAAACAGTAAAGGCCTGAGGGGGTACAATTCTGACAGAACTACTTCATACTATGAGTGCGCGTGCCATATTTTTTATGCTCCATCATAAAATAACTGCTCTGCATCTAGAAAACTAGTGCATCAGCGTGGTGTGCTAGGTAACCATGCAGGAAGCTTTCTTTAAAAGTCATATGGATAAGTACTAAAAATATGGCACCGCCACCTAACATGTGAAGTGGAAGAGTCCAGAATGATTATTATTAATAATAATAATAATAATAATAATAATAATAATAATAATAATATAATATTTAATTTATTTATATCCCGCTCTCCCCAACCGAAGCCGGGCTCAGAGCGGCTAACAACAATAAAAGTAACACAGTTTACATAAAATCACAATCAATTAATTGAAATGCATTCTAAAATCAATTCAAAATCAAATTAATGGCAACCTTTGGGCGAGAGTTCTGTGTGGATTACCGAAGGAGGGGGTCAGAGTGTGCATTGGCCAAAGGCCTGGTGGAACAGCTCTGTCTTGCAGGCCCTGCAGAAAGATGTTAAGTCCTGCAGGGCCCTAGTCTCTTGTGACAGAGCGTTCCACCAGATCGGGGCCACGGCTGAAAAAGCCCTGGCTCTGGTTGAGGCCAGCCTAACCTCCCTGTGGCCTGGGATCTCCAAGATGTTTTTATTTGAAGACCGTAAGGTGGGACATAACAGGAGAGGCGGTCCTGTAGGTACGAGGGTCCTAGGCCATATAGGCCGTATAGAATTCTACTTTTTCTATCGGCATTCAGTGTCTGCAATTTTGTGTGCTCAACCACACTGGCCTTGATGCATAGCATGCATTTTAGAGCTTTCCTCCCAATTGCAGGCATTGTGTCCCTTCCTGGAAAAAAATTACCTCTCTTCTCTGTAGTCACCACCAACGCTTCTGCTGCCTCACCCCAGCCCTTCCGGGTCTGTGCTGTGATACGGAAAAGGTAGGTCGACTCGGGTCTGAGACCAGTAGCAGTAAACTGCCTCGCGCTGGGGTTGAGAACTTCCACGCTGGCAGAATTGGCGGTGGTGGTGTTGAGGCGGTGAGTGATCTGGTAGGCTGCATGCAAGAGGAAGACAAACCCAAACAGGAAATGATTGGGGAGAGGACACAATCCCCATATCCCGACTTTAGTCCAGGAGGAAGTAGATCAGAACCATGGAAGTGGTTTTAGGAGAGGTTAAACGTGGCTTGTGAGGTGGGCTGGTTTCCTTTATCCTCCGTTCAAGGTTGGCCCAAGATGTTTCAAGCACTGGAGGCAAAAAGGTCCTGCGGTTGCCCCCATAACAGGGCGTGTGCTAGGCTCTGCAAGGGCTTTCCTCCAAGGAAAAGCCCTTGCAAAGCCTCACCTCCCTGCTGGGTATCTGTGGGAGATTTGGCAAGGGCCTCTCCTCTTGCCAAATGTCCCTTCCCACTCAGCGGCGAGGCTTTGCAAGGGCTTCTGCTTAAGGGCCTCTCTCCTGTGTTTCTATCAGCTGAGGCAGCTGCTTCATCCCGCCTAATGGGTGGACCGGCTCTGCCTCCCATAATTCCTCTAGTGCAGACATGGCCAAACTTGGGCTTCCAGATGTTTTGGGACTACAATTTCCATCATCCCTGACCACTGGTCCTTTTAGCTAGGGATGATGGGAGTTGTAGTCCCAAAACATCTGGAGGGCCAAGTTTGGCCATGCTTGCTCTTGTGGCACTGAACTGACATTGAGAATTGTAGACAAAAGTTGGGTGGGGAGCCACTCTGGTCTACAATCTCCATGGTACGTAGGGGTTGCCTGCTTACCCAGAATGATGCCATTGGGAGCAGCAGGTGGCTGCCAGATTAGCCGTACAGAAGTTGTTCTTACTTCAGGGAAGAGAATGCCCACTGGAGGCCCAGGTACTGGAACACAGGAAGACAGAGAGGGGTGCACAGATGAAGTTTAGAAGGAACACATACATTTCTGTGCACCTAGCTAGAGAACAGACTTTTAATGCAAATACATACATAGCCACAGGGTGCAAACACACACACACACACACACACACACACACACACACACACACACAAACATATGCTACGCTTAAGGTGACACTCCCTGGTCTATTATTTGAAGCCTGGGACTGTGTTTAGGGACATGGAGCTGCTAATCTTGGAATGTCATGACTTTAAAGCAATCACCACTGCGGTGTACATATCTAGCATCATGGCTAAAACATAGCACTACTGATCAAGGAAGTCATTGGTTCAAATCTTGCCTTTTCCATGAAGCCTCAACACCCTCCCTGCAATATTAGGGCAGTAATGCTAATATAATGTTCAAGTTCATTGTAATGACTGAAACAAAATTAAGTACACAACGTACTCTAAGCACCTGAAAGCAGTCTACAAATGCCAAGTATTATTATTATTTCAGCAAGTGCTATTAGAACTCCATACAATCATAGAATCATACAGCTGGAAGGGACCCTGAGGGTCAACTAGACCAACCCCCCACCAATGCAGGAATTCTGCCCACAGCCATCCCTGGGTGGGCTCAAACCACCAACGTTCTGGTTAACAGCCAGACGCACTGACCCATTGTGCCACTGGCTTTTCATGATGTATGGGATTGAGTTTGTTCTCAAATGGTATGTGCTATAAGGCTTAGCCTTTCTTTTTCATTTGCTTTCCAAGGACTGGATATCTCACAGACCACCCTTTTCCCCCCATCCCTTCTCTCCCAGAGTTAAGCTTTCCTTCCGCTGTTGGGACACCTACCGTCATCGAGTGTCCGTTCCAGGATGGGCGGATTGCTGGGCACACCATCACCGATGCGGGTGAAAGCCAGCACTCGGATCTCATACAGAACATACTTGCCCAAAGCTGTGAGCTGGGCACTCCGTGAAGCGTTGCCCTCCACCAACCAGAACTGAGCCCTTGTGTCCGAGTCCTTCTCTTTATACATGACCTAGAAGAGAACAGGGACAAACCGTGGAGGGAAGGAAGAGACAGCGGCTCAAATTAACACTGCGGCCTTCAACGAGTGGGAAAAAGCTGCATTGTGCTGCCATGTTGCAGACATATATACACAGAGCACGTAGCTTGGCTGACCAGCATTGGGCTGCTGTATATTAGAAGCCACAGAGTCTAGGGCTTGCCAATCAGAAGGTCAGCGGTTCGAATCCCCGCTACGGGGTGAGCTTCTGTTGCTCGGTCCCTGCTCCTGCCAACCTAGCAGTTCGAATGCACGTCAAAGTGCAAATAGATAAATAAGTACTGCTCCAGCAGGAAGGTAAACGGCGTTTCCGTGCGCTGCTCTGGTTCGCCAGAAGCGGCTTAGTCATGCTGGCCACATGACCCGGAAGCTGTATGCTGGCTCCCTCGGCCAATAAAGCAAGATGAGCGCCGCAACCCCAGAGTTGTCCGTGACTGGACCTAACGGTCAGGGGTCCCTTTACCTTTACCTATATTAGAAGTACCAGATATTGCTTGGCATGGCAGTTAACGCAGGTAGTTCCCTCCCCAAAAAAGCTTGCCCCGCCCTCAAAATGTTGAGAAAATCTGGGCCAAATACCTCAGCCCAACACCAGTCGAGAGACTGAGTTACAATGGCAGAGGCAGTTGGTGAACAGGTTCACAGGATCATAGTAAGCTGTGGGCTGGGACAGAAGGGCCTAGCTGAGGCCTGTGACAGTGGGGGCCTGCAGGTAGACACCAATGGGCCAGGCCGCTGAGGAAGACAAGGAGACTAGCTCTGGAATGATAAGGGGGCTTCAGGCTGGGGCTGATGAGGGACCGGCAGATTTTAGGGAGCGGGAAGGTGGGGCAAGAGAAAAGTCAGCATTTCACTGCATTCCCCACACCCACCTTGTAGCCCAGAACCAGCCCGTTTCGGTCAGCCTCTGGGATGTCATTCCATCGCACCAACATAGAGGTAGAGGTGGTTGCCAAAGCTGATATGTTGGTGGGTCCAGACGAAGGCACTGCATGCACAAAGAGAAGAACCGAGGGGAGTCAGCGCTTCACCAATGAGTTTCTCTGAGATGGCTCTGCGAGAGGTAGGTCACCTCAGCAGAGACTCGAGCCTCATGTTCAGAGTTCCAGGCCAACCATGGGAGGCCTGCCCAGACTGTCTCAAGGGCCTGGTGGAGAAGATACCTGACTCTCGGGTTCTTCCCACAACGGTCTGGCTCCATGGCCCGGGCCCGATGGCATTGAAAGCCTGCACTTGCACACGGTACTCCGTCCATTCTTCCAGGTCTTCAATGGTGAACTCACGTTCTACACGGTCATGGATGGTGTTAGCCAGTGTGCGGCCACGCCCGTCTAGGCGTGAGTAACGCAACCGGTAGCCCACTGACTCAGGGCTGCCATTGTACTCCGTCTCTGGCAGAGGCTGGAAAGAAAGGGAGCCTCGTTGTTGGCCTGCAGCTGAGTCCTTTCCAGAATCCTCGCATGAAAAAAACAAATCCCATACTGTTTGAGTGAATTTCTTTGCCTCAATGGATATGGGACAGAGACCATACTGGACCTTGTAGGTGGTACCCTCCCAACACCCAATTCCTATCTCCTTGCCCTCTGTGCACAAGTAACATGCATCTAAAAGGCATGGGCTAGAACTCCTGAAAACTCTTTTAAAGCAAACTTCAGTTCTGATTTGAGGTGATTGCACCACAGATTGGAGCAGAATTCCACCACTAAAGTTTGGCTTAGCACAGAATTTGGTGGCATCTCTATCTGGGACAAGTACTTAGGGATTCTTCTGTTGCTGCTGGGCAAAAGACAGTTGTCATTTGCGTTAAGGAAACAAGTACTGAGTAGACTGTATTGATTCAAAATGGTGCCCACCATGAGACAATTGGTGTTACATAGGTCTTCCTATTTCCAGTAGGGCAGTTAGAGGTAGAATTGACCTGTAGGTCTATATCGTTAAAGATGGATAGGTACATCCCTGGCCTAGTCGTTTTATACCTGCCACCATCGAATCCAGCCTCAACTGGAGTTGTTCACCCCATCTATCTTCCAGTTAATTTCAGATCTATCCTACATAATTTTGACTTGCCTAGTAAACAATGAGCAGCCCCAGTGCTGGTTCATTAACCCTGTCCCCCCCACTCCAGAAACAATGATGAGGCCTAGTGCCTTTCTGAGCTACTGCTCACCATCCATCTCAGCCAGAGACTGGTTTCACTGGCTGTCCGAAGTGTAATATTGGCAGGAGATACATCAGGTGGGGCCTGCAATGTCTGGATCCTGCGGGAAGGCAGGCTGGGTGGGCTGGTGCCAACTATGTTCACTTGTCGCATGCGGAAGCTGGGAGGAGAGGGGAAATGGATTAGTGTTGGAAGGAACTGCAAGGTGGCATAGGACTCACCCACCCTGCCTAATACACACACACACACACACACACACACACACACACACACACACAATAGGACTTTGAACACCCCCATTTGCATGCCCTGAGAGGCCTCCATTGGCTCCTTTCCCTTCCTTGCACTGCCAACAGGAGAGCTACTGGGTGTGTTGTCACAATCTCTGTTGACATGCAAGCATGGCTTAATTAGGCCAGCATTACACACCATTCCTTTATCCTATTAGCTAATGCATTAATTTTGAGGGAAACGGTAGAAGGTCCTTAATGACACCCACAAGCCTCATCCCTTCTCATTCCCCAGTTTTAGCCAGACCACAACCCTCCTGGCTGTAGCTTTCTAATACTAGGAGATGAGAGTGTCACAAGAGATTTAGGGCCTGGCTCCCCTTTGCCCAGACCCTTTTCTGGGCTTCCTGGAAGCACCTGGTTGGACATTACGGAAAGGAGGATGCCGAACTAGATGGATCTTTACTCTGTTCCAGCAGGGCCCTTATGTTTTTATGCATGCTCAACCCAACACCATCCTTTCAATCTCCCCAAAAAGCAGCACTCACCTGTAGTATGTGTAGGGATTGAGGTTGGGCACCTCCATGGAGCGGGCATCTGGCTCATTAGACAGCTGGTGGATGAGGGTCCACTCCTCACTCTCACCAATCTGACCCACCTAGGGAAAGGGCAAACAAGATAATGAGCAGGACTGGGCCAGCATCATCGTTGCATATAGTACGGCCAGTTTCTCTGCTCCCTGACAGTGTAAAATGTATTAGCTAAAGCTGTAGAGTTTGGTTTGTGTTGTCAGAGACTGAAGAGCAGGACACTTTTTCCCTGATGTGTTTACAACATCAGTAAAAATAACCTCCACGGGGCAGCCCATCCTATTTTGCCATCTGAGGTGAAATGGGAAGGGGCTGCCCAGCCAGCTCATCAGCCACACCCGCTGAAGCCTTGCTTACCAGGGTCTCGGGAAGATCATGCGAGGCTCTCGCGAGATCTTGCCAGAACCCAGAAGTCGATGCAGCCACTTCTCTGATGGCAGTAGAGGGGGTGCACATAGAGATGCCTCTTCGATTTTGCCACCTGAGGTGGTTGCCTCAGTCTACCTCATGGATGGGCCGGCCCTGAACCTCCGCCTTCTCTTAGTTTGTGAGATTTCACTAGACATTGCTCATATACTTGCTGCAAAGCTCTTTTTGCAGCAAGGATTATAAACTATTTAAAGAAAAGAGGAGAAATTTTCAGGATATTAAATATATTTAAGTATCAAATGATGTGCTTCTCAAATAAGATTGTGAATTACGCACAATACATAGTCCTGCTTATAGCTCATATTTCCTGTTATTCGACACACTGTTCTCTCTATATCCAAACTGCCAGGCTCCTCCCTTCCTCCTTGCCTTCTGCTACTGCAATTCCGCCTGCCCTACAGATGCCTGAATTTAAGCAAAGTCAGTGCATGCAAAATTAAAAATTTAATCGTATTCTCAGTGGAGGATGTTGGCTCCCTGCCACTGAGTTTACGTGTCTCCTGATGGCAGAGATGCTTCTTTAACTTTAATACGACAGTTGCTATCCTAAGGGCTAAAAAGAAGAAGAAAAGGAATGAGAGAGCTTCTCCTACCATCAGATGTGTCCCTTTCCAATGGCTTACCTGAGCCTCCACTTGCCACCTGGAAATGGATGTCTTGCCATCGTAACCAGGACGGAACTGAAGTGTGACTGAGCGGGGACCAATGTTGGAGATGCCCAGGTTCGATGGGGCTCCAGGGAGCTCTGCAGGCAAAGAGAGAGCAAAGATGGAACTTGAATATCTACAGCCCATGGATTAGAGGCATTGGCTCAGCCATTCTTTGTCCTCCTCAGGATGACGGCAGCACACAGTGGCCAAATCCTGCAACTCTCCATCTAACAAGCCAGAGCAGGAGAAAGCACCACTTCATTATGCAAAGTCGAAACTGTAGTATGCTATGAGCAGCTGGTGGCAGTGGTGATGGGGACTGAGATGCAGTGAACCAAAAAGGTCTTTAGGATGGAAAAAAGGCAGCCAATACAGATTAAAGAAGCTACATGTGCCAAACACTATAGTTGAAGGGCAAATATCCATCAACGTCTGTTAGGATTTTACGTAAGCCAATGCTGGCTAGTGTGATTAGTCTAAGTCACATGAGATGTCTGAGAAGAGTGTGGGAACGGAAGACTGTCTTATCTCTTCTGTCTGAGAGTGTTATTGGACTGTACTTTCGCTTTTGCTGTATGCGTTTTTTTCCTGCCAGAGTTTGGAGGGCACAGACGTGATTATGGATTCTCTGTATATATTGTGAATAAAATGTAGTTTAGATCTACGGATGTTTCTATCTTCTTGCTGTGTGATGCCAGAAGACTTGTGTCCACTTTTCATATGAGAAGTGTCACAGAGGGGCACTCTGGAGTGAAGAGACATGATATTCTAGAGATGTGCCGTCCCCCCAGGAGCGTTTACCCTCAACAACGTCAAGTGTGGCAATCCAACCAGGAGGAGAGGGGAAGGTCAAGGCTAAGAATCTTTCTCTTTCGCTCCAACCAGCCTGTATTGCTGAAAATGCTTTGCATTGGCAGAAGCAACCATTGTGGATTTGTTACACTATGTGCTTCTAAAGCTATTGTTCTTCTTCCCTAGGCACAAAGGTCTAAATGACAACTAATTGTTACATGGGATAAACTAAATAATGCCATGCCCATCCAAAATTCACATTAAAGAAAAGGAACTGAAGAACAAGAGGCTCATTGGTGGCCAACATGGTGCCTTATTATGATGCATTATAAGACTGCGGCATCCTTGGATTAGGTCTGACAAAAGTGCAGGCCTCAAACAAATATTTGAAGTGATTCAAATATTCATCAAATTTAAAACTCCCATCTCATGAAGGTCACAAGGGGAGCTGTCAGCGCTTTCTGTAATTTCATATTCATTACTCCGATGTTTGTTAATTTAATAACTCTGAAGCTTGTGAGTGGTTGGTTGTTGTCAGATTGTGGGGGCCATGCTATCTGCCCGCATGAAGGAGGCCCACACTTGAATTAATTGAATTACTCAAAAGAACAAATATTGAAGCTAATTGGGATTGGCAAAGTCAAAGTTCGCACAGACAAACTGAATTAAATCAAATACGGACAACTTATCTCTTCACGAAAGCGCGTTTTTAAAATTCTGCTCATGAGGGCTTGAAACAACTAGATGTAGATTCATCCTTAGTAAAAGGCAGTCCCTCTCTATAAATGCTCCTAATACCTTAGATATGGCTTGCTGCCTGAAGGTTAGGAAAGCGGCAGAAATATACAGAGACAGAATTATAAGGTTTGGGCTGGTGCCTGTAGTTGCATCCTCAGTCTTGAAGGATCACCACAGCGAACGGTCTGTTGCTCAGTGTCTCAACCTGAAGTCCCTCAAAGACTGAGCTAAGAGCTTACATGGGGTATAGATGGAAATTCTTCATGAAAACAAGCATAATGGTCACTTATCCCAAGTCAACAGCTCCTTCTGTTGCTTCATCCTTCAAGTCTGATTCCATGTTTAAGGGGCAAATTGGCCTTGTAAGATGTCAAAATCTCAGAGAGACTTCCCGCCCCCCCCCCCCATAGCAGGTGCTGCTAGCCAATGAAACATGAAATGTGGCTGTGAGATGCCGGGGTTCGCAGCACAGGTAAACAAAGCAAAGACAGGAGTACTGATTTAGGACAAGTCTTTCTGCACAAGAAGTACATTCCAGCCGCAGTTTATGGAAAGCACAAGAATAACCTTGCAGGGCATTTTTTCAGCTGGAACTTGCCGGAACTCAGTTCCAGCATTCTGGCACCTCTCAGTTGGGCACCATTGCCATTATAACAGAACAAGGGAGGCATTCATGCTGAGAAAACAACAACAACAACAGATCAATAAATCAACCTCTCTTCCCCACAAATATTCACATAATCACAGGGAAGTGTGTGCCACTGCATTTCTGAAAATGAAACATTATTACGTGAATCCAGTTGCCCTTTGATGTAGTGTTTCTAAAGCTGGGAAGACACTGGGTTATTCAAGAGATTCCTGTCTGTTCTTATTATTAGTGGGCTTGCAATATGATAATGCATACGTCCAACTATATAGCGGTCTCTGCCCAGATAACCTATTTTCACTTTATCAGTGTCTCAAAGAGGGTTCAGCTGGGTATCAGTACATCTGATGTAAAAAAAGAAAGAAAAATCATCTGTATCTGGGACTTCCACTACTAACTGAAGCATTCTGCAGGGACCAAGGCTGTGGTGGTTCTTGCCACCCTTGTGCTCTGCTGAAGGCAGGGTCCATAAATCAAACTTACCTGGAGGAACTCCTGAGGAGATGGTGGAGGAAGAAACTTGTCCCTGGCCTTTCGATGTCATGGCTGCCACTTCAATGGTGTATGTTGTGAGGGCCGTGAGGCCAGTGACGCGGTATTCCAGTGTGACGTTGGGCAGGTAGTGCGTTACACGGGTGTTGGTGCGGTTGTATTCTTCCCAGGAGATCCGGTAGCCTGAAGGAGCCCAAAACATACACAGATGTGTAGAACTGCACAACGTTCATTTAAAACCCAAGGCACAAACAGAACATGTCCAATCAATCTGGTGGCCTTAAGCCAGAGACTTAGGTCTCACCAACAGTTCTTTGGGGATTCTAATTTATATTGCTTTAGTGCTTCCACTAGTTCATTAAGCTTCCTGAGGCTGAATGACACATTATGGCTAACGCATAGAATGCTATTATGTCTTCTCTTCTTTCTTAATGAGAGGCATCAGGTGGAGAGGGAACTGTTGTTCTGATCACAGCATAAGAGAGCACGGTGCCTTCTCTCCCCAGCCAGTCAAGGTTGAAATCATACATACATGCCCATGTGGCAACAGGGCTCAGTAAAAAGCAAAAATTCTCACTAATGCTAAAATGAGGTTTACCTAAGCTTCATGGGCACATTCGGGTGTGGGGGGTGGGTGGGAAGAGGAGAGCGATCAGGATGTGATTTCCACCCCGATCATGTTTGGAAAGGGAAGAGATGAACCTAAATTCCCAATGCACTGTTATCAGGATAACCTGCTCCCTATGTCTTATGCTTAACATGGAGTTGGATCCTTCAAAATCTTTTCGAAATCTATCACCAGGGAAGCGCCATGGGGCCTGAAGCAAACAGATGTGATGCTTGGTTCCAATTCCCAAACGATTCCTCGTGCTGAAATCAAGATGGCTTCCAGGCTGTTAGTTCACAGGGCTGGTGGATATGATAGCACGGACTATCAAGATACATATCTCCTCTACAGAAGCTTTCTTAGGTAGTAGAAAGAATGGGTCTGAGTGGTTTTCCACTTGATCCACAATTTCTAGGCAATTCGGGTTTTCTCTGGATTGATGTTTGCTCCAGTTTAGAGATATGGAGTGGTTTCCCCCCTTGCCCCACTCCTTCCCAGGGAAAACTCACTCTGTAGCTCTAAACTGGATCAAACGTCATTCCAGAGAAAACCTGAATTGCCCCCAGGGCAAAGCAGTGGGACAAGAGGAATTCTGTATAAGCCCTGAGTTCTTTCCATTGGCACCAAGGAAGAAATGGGCTCCCTATTTCCTGGTCCAGTTAATCACCCTTCCCCCCCCCAGCCATCTCCTCCCCACCTGGAGAGATTTATTACCTGTCAGAATGCCATTCTTTTCCAGGGGCTCTTGCCAGCTGACCTTCAGGGATGTGTCGAGGATCTCGTTGAAGCTGAGGTGTCCCACTGGACCCGGAACTAGCCAAACAAACAACCCCACCACCCAGAAAGTTACAACAGGACAAACGCTTCATATAGGAATTCCTCAAGGAAATCAAAAAAGGGAAGCTGCTGGTCACTTGACTCTTCCCAAGGCCCTCTGGGGTTTGGGTGAAAGGATAACTGCAGTGGACACAGTCAAGATGGAGCCCGGGGCCTTCAAGGGCGTCACTGCAGTCTCAGCAACGACGTGTCGGGCTCTACAACTGAGGGCAGTGTCAGACTCAAGACTTCCACAGTGGAAGGTGACGTTCTAAACTCATGTTGACCGGAAGGTTAGGGGTGTGTGGACCCATAGTCATGGGCATACAGGAACCCAAGAGCTGTGCCTGTGCCCAGCTCCAAAGGGAAAGGCCGTACCGTCCTCATGGGTGCGCAGCAGCTGCGGGGGGCTGCGGGGTCCGTCGCCTGGTGTGGTGAAACACAGCACCGAGGTGAAATACTCTGTAAACTTCTTGAGGCCTGGGATATATCCCACATGGATATTGTCTTGGAAGTTAGGGCGCACTGTCACTACAGTCATATCTTCTTCCTGTCCTGGTTCCCAGGCAATCAGCTGAGGAATAAATGAACGACATTGTGGTTGCTCAGAAAGGAGGAAGTGAAGGCAGACCACACAGTATGGGGCTTTATCATTCTGGCCCCATATTGTGCACAGGGGCCAGCTCCAGATTAGCACTCTTTTGCTGGTGTGATTCACTTGGGCAACAGCAAATTTATGTTGCACAATTAAAAGTAGATTTGTGTGGTGTTTGCCCTCCTAGGTGTGTGACATCATACTGGGTTCATAAGGAAAGGGTTAACTAATTGTAAAATTACTAACCAATGGGAACCCAAGAGGCAGAGTTAACTGTGTATAAGGATTAAGCACAGAGATTTTTTTTGAGAGAGTTAGGGTGGTTGAGAAGACAGTCTGGAGTTAGAAGAGACAGAGAAGAGAAGTCTGTGGGTTGGGCTAGTCTGGTATGAGAGAGTGAGAAAATTTGTTAAGAGGAGTCAGTCAAACAGTTGAGATAATCAGTCAGAAGGTATTAGGAAGGTATAGGCCAGTAAAGAAACTAAAGTTAAGAACCTGGCAGGAATATTATCTGAGAAACCATAAACTTGTTAATGTTTGTAAAATAAACTTGGGTTTTTTGGTTCAATTTTAACAACTGTCTGGACTCAGTGTTTTACCAGAGAGTAACGGGTTGGTGGCAGCGGGGCAGCAAGCACAGTGGGGGCACAGGGATCAATAGACCGTTAAACGTCCGGGGACCCTGTGTGATCACCACAATTTGGCACTCTCTTATACAACAAACCTGCTTCCAAAAGATGGGTGAGGGGGGTGGAGAAAGTAGTAGGGGTGGGGGTGGGGGAGGAATTTTTGAGTTAAGAAAAGTATCGAGAAAACGCACTGGAAAGTGTGGGGTAATAGCAACATTGGGAGATGCTGTGTAAAATCTACGCAAACCAATCAAAGGGGGTGCTTGATAAAAAGTGAGTAATTTCCCTGCAAATTTTGTGCAACCAAATTAGGATGGATGGGTGCTCAAAAACAAGGAGAGCTCTGGTGAATGGGGAGGGGGAGAAAGGGCACTTTGCACAAGCAGGGCAGAACTTGGGCACACTGCTAACACTTCTCTTTCTAGAATCCTAAGGGGTACTTCGGCCTCAGGACTCCAGACATAAACATACAGGACTGCCCCAACCCCACTCCATTCTGGTCTGGGACAGAGCACTTCAAACAGGAAAGCAAGAAAAGAGGCCAATCTAGGGCTGCCATATGTCCTCTTTTACCCGGACATGTCCTCTTTTTCACGGGTATGTAAAATGAGTGTTGTCATAGCGATCCACAGTTAAAAGTAGAAGTCTGAAAATGTGTCCTCTTTTTTGCTCTTCAAAATGTGGCAACCCTAACCATGCTACAAGGTGCAACTGCTGCAGCCGTCTCTCATATTCCCTCTCCCACTGCTTTATGTGTAAACCGTCTCAATTATACTGGTGAAACCACCTTTCCTTCCTCCCCAAGACGAGAGCCAATTCACCACCACCTCACATCCTTTAACCATGCAGCCAGAACTTGCCGTGATGAGACTGAATCCCATCCCAAAGCAGTGACAGTCTGGAAGCACCCATAACTGCAGAGGACTCTATGTGCTGCCTGCAAAGATTCTGCACGGGGAGCATAGGGGTGCTGTGTTGCACAGACTCTGCTTCTTCCCTTTTGCAAACTGGGCAGAAAGGAACGGTGTGATTGATTGCCCAGGGACCGGAGTAGTGGGATTGTTGCTGCCTATGCCTCTGGTGTCAGGATGTCGTTGCTTTGTTTTGTTTTGTGCATGTGGTGATGCAGAGACATGTGGGTGCTCTGTGTTCACTTGCACCTTCTGGGTGTGGGTGTCATCACTGACACCCCCCCTTCTAGGTGGGAGATGTATTTGCTCTTTTCCACCATTTTGGGATTTCCCCCCGAGTGGCATATTCTCGTCCCCTGCACAACCGGGGTACAGAATTGCTCTGCCTTGGGTAGTATCTGGTAGGCAAAACTACAGGGTATGTGGATGAAATTGCAAGTTCTGTAAACAGAAATATTATTTCTGCAAGGTGGTTTTTTCCTTCTTTTGGTTGGTTCCTTTTTTCCCCTTGAAGGAAGAAAGACAAAGAGCTATTATATCCTTTGTTTTTGAAATGTCCCCAGCAACATAGTCATTACAGCAAATGCCTGGAAGAAATTGCCAAGCGAAACTGACCCACTCATTCTTTTTACCCGAGTTCAGGGATAAAAAACCAAAATAAAATAAAATTATAGGTTGGGGGTGCGGGTGCAAGTAAGAAAGAAAGAAGCAATTGATTCTTATAGACGTTTTGCGTTCAGTAATCCAAGTTGCTATTCTTAGTGCTGCAGCCCTAAGGTGTAAACACAAGTGTTGGTGCATTCATCTCAACAATCAGTGTCATTGTCGAGGCGTTTAATAAATTGTGTACATAATAGCTGCTGCTTTTCATTTGCAGACAATAATTTTGTTGTCTAGTGCCAGCAGTACGGCATAGCCCAACAGCAAAACAAGCGCTAAAACCATGTTAGTCTCTAGTCCTGAACAGATATTTTAAACAACTAAAGTCCTTCCAGTCACCTGCTATGCCATGCTTTTCATTTTCATTTTTTTGTGGGATGCAGTACAGAGTAAGGATTTTGAGGACACAGCATTCTTAATAGAGTGGTACCTTGGGTTAAGAACTTAATTCGTTCTGAAGGTCCGTTCTTAACCTGAAATGGTTCTTAACCTGAGGTACCACTTTAGCTAATGGGGCCTCTTGCTGCTGCCGCCACGCGATTTTTGTTCTCATCCTGAAGCAAAGTTCTTAACCCGAGGAACAATTTCTGGGTTAGCGGAGTCTGTAACCTAAAGCACCTGTAACCTGAAGCGTCTGTAACCCGAGGTACCACTGTACCTATAGGTACACTGTACCTATAGGTACCTAAGGGACCTATTCGCACCTCCGAGGCATGGATGGCCTTGCTCTGCCTCCCTACTTTCCCCCTACAGGAAGTATTCTGGGCTTGGTTACATGGTGAGCCACATGCTCCAAAGCAAAAGGCAAAGATCCAACAAAAAGGGTTTGCAGAGCAAGCCACAGTGCCTATACTGGAGGCGTGGGGAGCCCATGTCCACTTGTGATTCGCTGATGAGGCAAGTGGGTGGGACCAATTGCCCAGGCAGCAAGCTCCGCCCAGAGGCTTCCTTTTCTGCCTGGGAAACAGTCCCTGGGACTTCCCACGTCTGGGTAATGCCAGCCTGTCATGGCACCCACCAGAGAGGGTGCCCAGCTGCAGCAGGCAGGGCATACCAGACCTGTCTGCCTCTCTTCACTCCTCTGTTGTTCACCGGGCAGAGTAGGCGCTGCCAAAAAAGTAGGTTCTTCTAAGTAGCATCTTGGGGTGATCCTGACTGAAGCTGAAACAGTGAGACAGGTGAAAATGTATGGGCACCTGTAAATGTATGGCCTTATAGCTGACCAAGGTCTGATTAGCTCCATTCCACTATATTGTAAATGGAGTATTTGTAGGCTGAAAGCACTTGGTTCTTGAGGCCAAGACATCTCCCTTCATCCCTGACAGACATTAGCACCCTGGCAGGTGACGGAAGAACATACATGTAGTGCCCATGTGGCTTTGGCTGGACCTAGACTTGTCTAAGCATGTTTAACAATCCTGACTTTAATCCCTACTGCACTATTACTCAAAAGGGCAGCATGGGAGCCACATGGGGTTTTAACCATCCTCTTCTATGGCTTTCAGCTCCTCTGATCTTTTTTTTGCCTTCGGCTGCACCGCTTCAAAGACATAAAGGGGGAAACTTGCTGGGATTAAAGGCGGCTGATTGTTTCTCTGAAGCACAGGTGTGTGCTGAAGGGTTAGGGGGTCGGCCATGCACAGAGAGTGATTTCTTTCCTCGGAGACCTGGAAGGGACTGAATTTGAAAGGCTGGCCTATGTGGGTAACCAATTAAAGGAGAAGAGGAAGGAGCCAGGATTTTTAAAAAGCAGCTTAAATGCTGTCCGGTTCTGCCAGCAGTCATTTTTCACTTTTGGTGTTTGGAAGCAGAACCTGTTTTCTCTCTCACAAAAGTGAGAGGCTGTGAGAGAAAAACCACGTGCTGCACTTTCTTTTCATTGCATATATCCATCTTCCTCCAAATTGCTCAGGACAACAAAACAAATACTCAAAGAATAAACCGATACTGAGGCGTGTGCTTTACCTTCCCTTTCTCAGGAAAATGCAGCCACTCTTTGTAAAGCTGAGGCTGCAATCTGAACCCCTTTTACACTTTGCTGTGGGAGGGAGGGTTGCACTGGGTGGAGGTGTCCCTGCACCTGTCTGCCTGTGAGGAGTCAGTCTGCTGGTGCAACACTCGCTGTTCCTGGGCCGGCCCACCCAGGAGGCAAGATGCGGTGCCTGCCTTGGGTGGCACGATCCATGGGGTGAAAAGATCCCAATGTAGATCTTTATTCTCCCTGCTCCTGGTGTAGATCTTCAGTCACTCCTTCTTCCCTTAAAGGAGTTGGCACCATTTTGTGGTTCACCTCAGCTGCCAAAATGTCTTCAGCCAGCCCTGCCTGTTTCACCTGTCAAAACAGTGGCCAAGTCAAATTGCAGCCTGAAGGATGTGGCAGCTTGCGGGATGTCAAGAAATGGGGCATTCTGAAGGCAGGGCTGAGATTTGCACCCCTACCTTTCGCCCTGTCCAGCAAGAGCAGCTTGGGTCCTATAGCTCCTTGACCATCAAGAAATTAGAGTGTTCTCCTTTGACGTTAAAGGGAGCCCTACACAGTAAGGTTACCAGACGTCCCCGTTTCCTGGGGACAGTCCCCGGATTTACAAATAAGTCCCCTGTTTAGTAGGAAGTTGAAGTGTCCCTGGATAAATTGGAAAAAATCTGGTAACCTTACTACACAGCCCAGAAGTGGTTGCTAATTTTTTAAATGAAAACAGCGGCCTTTGTCTCAGATGGATGACATAAAGACTATCAAGCACAGGGCTGATAAGAGGGCTACTCTATAAAGGGTTAAAGGTAAGACCAATTTGTGAAAAATAAATAAATCTGAGAGCGTTTAGGTGTAACAGCTAGTGCTTAAATTGCTCCATTCATATCCTCTCTTTTATTTGGTGTTGATTAAGTATCAGTTAATGGGGGGTGGGGAGGAGGAGAAAGGAATAGCTGAGTTTTAATAAGTGTATGTACTTATGCATCCAAAACAATATTCAACACAAGCTGGCTGATTAACTGACACTGATAACAATGCATAATCAGCTACTTTGTCATGGTGTTACATTCAAGGATGTTTGGGTATTTAATTGGCACAGTGCGAGATAGCCTATAGCAAGTTAATTAGATACTAATTAGGCCTCCAAAAATACTAATCAAAAATACTAAGTGGCATTTAATAAGTATGTTAAGTATCCTTCTTAACGTTGGTTATCTCGTTTGGCAGCAATTAAATTCCCGAACTTCTTTGGAGTAGATTAAGAAACAAGTTTTAATTCAATTTAATTAATGCAAATTTGAATTAATTACAATTCGGAACTGAGCGAACAAGGCGAGGCTCCCTTATAAGTATAATATCTTAGTAAATATATTTTAATAGACAAGCTTGAAGCAATGATAATAACCATTCTAATAGAAAAAGAATTAAGTAGAATCTTGTTTTAAATGGACTGATTATGAAATAACAGTGAGCTAAGAGGATCATCCAAAATGCATGGAAATATGGAACTGGGGGCTTAAATACCATTGACTGCACTGATCAAATCAAATATAGTGATGCTTCATCAAGGAAAGCAGTGGCATAAACTCTCTTGCTTTGCAAATCAAGTTGCCATTTCAGTTCGAAGCACTTGGGTGCAGTAGCTTCCTGCAATGCATAACGCCAAAACGGCGGCCCCACAGATAATTGGTTCATATAAAGGATACCAGTTTATTATAGCTGCTAACTATGGAATTACATCATTTAATTGGTGTTTTACAGCCAGCTAAGCGATAACAGAAAACAGAGTGGGAGCAACTATACGTTTTTTGCAGGCCTGCTTCCTGGCTGCTTGCGGGGGACTGGACCTGATACAGATATGGTTGTTTAAGGAGAGGAGGGGCTACGTGATTTCATACTTTGTGTTAGCCAAGTCCCGTACCCCCTGTTAATCTGCGCCGTGACAAGCAAGGTAGGAAAGCCTCGGAAGGCCTCTGCATGGGAGATTTACGGACATGGCCACAGTAATTGGCTGGCCCAGGAACAACCCCGTGCAATGATTAACGGCCCCAAACTAGGTAATGAAAAGAGGCAGAACGAAGTGCAGACAGGAAACAGCGGGAGCACTCAGCCCTTCCTGATGGGAGGCCGTGGAACTACAGAGCAAAGAGGGAATGAGGAGTACAGATTCCTTTCTTGTTTAAATGCTGCTTGTGGAGGGAAGAGAGCCACATGGGGCCCGCGATGGCGATGCCTGTAACGTCTCACACCAATTTGGACCTATTTAGCCTCGCTGAGACAAAAGAACTACCTGCTTACTGATGTTGGAAAGGGCACACAGCTCGCCCACATCGCCACTTACCTCCGTACATTGCTTAATCAAAGGACCTACGGATAAAACAGCCACGCCTTCCTAAGCAGCCAAGGAGCATTGGGGTAGCTTGCTACAGCCCTAGGCTTAGAGGAGAAGCGGCTTCTCCTACTCCTCCCAACCCTTCTTACCTTGTAGCCTTGGTTGATGCCGTTGACGAACTGGGGACTGGGTGGGTTCCAGGTGAAGCGGATGGTGGTGGAATTGGTGGCCTCGGCCTGCACGTTGCCCGGGGATACGGTGGGCACTGTGGGAGGGCAAGTTTAAAGGAGGTGCCTCAGTATGAACAGGTGGAAGCATGGAAAGCGCTGCTGCTGACACCACCTGCCCTCGTTCTACCTGTGATGCTAATCTAATGGAGAAGGAAGGGGAAGGGATGCTCTGGCCCCATCCGTTGGCCAAAGGAATGGTGCCCTGGTGGTTTTATTGGAATTATTTGTGTGGTTTCAGTAGATTTTATATAGGTTTTAAACCCATCCATGTTTAATAATAATAATAAAAATGATTGTTTTTAGTGATTTTTTAAAAAAAATCTGTAAGCTGCCTTGGGTCCCATCAGGGAAAAAGGTGGGGTATAAACTAATAATAATAATAATAATAATAATAATAATAATAATAATAATAAATTGGTTGCTTCTCAGCAATTTCCCCTGGCTTTAAGAGAACTGACCCCCCCAACCCTTCCTTGTCTACTCCCCTTCCTTTCTGCATCTTGTCTTTCCAATTTGATGGCAAGGACTCTGCTTCCCCACCCCCTCTCTTACTGATGTGATCCTTTTGGGGAGACAAGAGTTGGGGAAAATCAGGATAAAATATATGGTGGAATTCAATGTCATTCTATGACAAGCTTTCCACCTGTGCAAGGATATCAGCTTGCCAGATGGAATTTTTCACCCCTCCCTCTCCATGTTCTTCTGTGGGTTCTCCTGGCCACCCCCAGAGCCAATTTGGGAAGGTATGGGGTAAGAAGAGAGGGGGGAACCCTATTGCACAAGCTTGTAAGGTGAATCCCACCCAGAGTCAATAAATAAAAATAACCTGAACTCTTGGTTGAGCCTGCTACCAGCGGCGTCCTGAACTCTTAAAAACATACTAAGATTCAGCCCCTACAATGGGAGTATATTTAGGTCCAGTATACCTCCCTTTCTAATCCTCTTGGGTCTATGGAGCCACTCTGGGGCCACATTAATCTGTGTTCTCATCTTCCCTGCCCCGCCTCCCATTTCCTAGTACTTCAACTTACCACCCTGGAGGGTCCACTCTGTGACTTTGGCACTGTAGACACCCAGCCCAGCGCTGTTGTATGCAGCCACCTCAATCTCATAGTTGGTCCAAATGATCAGGTCCTCAAGCAGCAGGTTGTTCACGTCAGCGTTGGTGATGTTTCTGAACTGATAGCCGACGGGCAGGCCAGCCAGGCAAAATCTGAGGAAGGGACAAGAGGTCAGGTCAGAACCAACAACATCATCAGAGATCTTTCAAACCATATGGCAAAAACTTCCTGCTTTTCCAGTATCAGACCTGGCAGTGAAGCATTCTGTCAGGGGCTGTGCTGAGGAGGGCTGAACTGACAATACGATACGATAATCTTTATTGTCATTGTCCCATACAGAACAATGAAATTGAAAAATTTACACAAAACATTCAAAACCCAACAAGCCTGCTATCCCAGCTATCCCAACCTGGTTAGCCCCCTAAAAACTCTGATACCCCATTTTTAAATACAATAAACTCCCGCAGAGACTCCTTACACTGCGTTTAAAACCTTACACTGTGTTTAAAACCATTCCTGAGGAGGAATGGTGGAAACCTCCCCCTCCTCCTGCTCCTGCATCTTCCCAGGAGCAGGAGGACAGTATAGATTTGGAACAGTGGTTTGCAGAGGGACATAGTTCAGAAGGCAGAAGCTGGGAAATACTGGATGGGGAACAGCTAGGACAGGGGTCAGCAACCCGCGGCTCCGGAGCCGCATGTGGCTCTTTTACACCTTTGCCGTGGCTCCGGGGCAGATACTAGCGAGGGGAGGAGGCGCATTATGCACCCCGACACTCCCCACTGTAGCAGGCACTGTACTGGCTGTGACGTCGCATAGGGGCGGTACGTGTGTTAGTCACGCACCGTCCCGACGTCACCTTCCCGCCCGCTGTCAGATCGGAGGGCAGCGGTGTGCATGCAATGGTTTTGTGGCTCCCAGTTGTTTTTTCTTCGGAAATGGGTCCAAGTGACTCTTTTTGTCTTAAAGGTTGCAGACCCCTGAGCTAGGAGAAGAAACACTGGGAAAGAGAGGGTTAACAGATTCACTGTCTCGAAAGAATTCATCCACTCAGCCCAAGGTCAAGAAGAGCTGACAAAGTGGCAGAACAGAAAGCACACAAAGCACAGAGGGGACAAGCTCAGATTACAAGAGGTAGAAGTGACATGGATTAATAGGGACGTAAGGGGGTGGGATTCTTAACTGGGAGCACTGCCATTTCTAGGAGATGGGTTCTTTGTTCTCTCGCTGTGATTATTAAAGTTTCTAACTGGTAAGAAGACTCCTTTTCCTTTCTTCTGTTTATCTACTGCCAGAGGGGGAGGAAGCCAGTTCCACATTCCAATAGGATCACCAGCAATTCCATTGTCCGAGACAGAGGTCTATCCACCTAGAGATGTAGGGTGGAAACCTGGATGCTGTGCTCACCCACCTGATGATGTAGCCCTTGAGAATGCCATTTTGGTGGTTTTCAGGCGGCGGCTGCCACTGGATCATGATGGACTGGTTGGTTCGGCCACTGGCAATGACGTTCTGAGGGGGAGCGGTGGGTGGTTCCTCTGGGAGCGAAACCCTGGCAAAGCAAAGGTAACAATGGAGGCATGTTTCAGGGATGGTTGGAAGGTAGGCAAGACTCTCAAAGCTATGTCAGCTTGTCCTTGCCAAACAATGCCCAACCCAGCCATGCCATGGCATGTGCCAAGACAATGCCTGGTGCCGCTTCTCAAATAGCCACTTCTCACTATGTGCACATTGGTTTGCATCAAACCCTCTTTTAAACACAGATAATTAGTCATGCTAAGCTCTTTGTATACTGGATGAATAGATGATTACAAGCTAAGTTCCACCATCTTGCCAGACCACTCCTTTGTGCACAAACCACCAAGCTCTGAGGCCACACTTTACTCAGATGGTCCCTTTTCCAGCCACATTTACCCATTCGCTACATAAGGTAAAGGTAAGGGGACCCCTGACCATTAGGTCCAGTCGTGGCCAACTCTGGGGTTGCAGCGCTCATCTCGCTTTATTGGCTGAGGGAGCCGGTGTACAGCTTCCAGGTCATGTGGCCAGCATGACTAAGCCGCTTCTGGCAAACCAGAGCAGAGCACGGAAACGCCGTTTACCTTCCCGCTGGAGTGGTACCTATTTATCTACTTGCACTTTGACGTGCTTTCGAACTGCTAGGTTGGCAGGAGCAGAGTCCAAACAACGGGAGCTGACCCCGTTGTGGGGATTCAAACCGCCGACCTTCTGATCGGCAAGCCCTAGGCTCTGTGGTTTAACCCACAGCTGAAATGTATTATTATGATTATTATGATCATTATGATTATTATCATACCACCCTATACCTGGAGATCTCAGGGTGGTTGACAACATAATATCACAATATAATAAAACTCAAAATGCACAATAAAACTCAAAATGCTTAATAAAAAAAATTACGACCCAATAATCTCTCTCCCCACCTGTCAAGGACTGGCTAAATGAGGAGGAATGGTGGTGACCTCTTGACCTCAAGATGATAGACCCAGGTTTGTGGTGGTGGGAAACAGGACACTACCCCCCAATGCCCACCTACCCAAATTATGTTTGGCTCTCTCCAAGAACTAAGGCTCAGCACAGACACACCAGATCATCTTCAGCTCCATTCCCATTCCCAACCCCACCATCACCCAACCCCTGCAATTAAACCAAACCCTGGTCGGTCCGTCCCCCATCTAAGATGTGCCCACCTCACCTCTCAGTGTCCTTGCTGAACTGGCCTTTGCCCACATCATTGACAGCGCATAGCCGGAACTGGTATGAGCGGGCAGGGACCAACCCTCTCACCAGCACTGAGGTCACTTCAGGGTCCACGCTGGCCATGAGCACTGTCCAGGGAGCATCTGCCAGGCACAGAGGAAAGCAGCAGGGAGGTAAAGGAGCAATACGGGAGAAAGTGATGAGGGTTGGAGTCTACCTATTCTTACTATTCACTTCCTCGTCTCTATGTAAGTTCCTCTGTGCAGGAAGGAGTCTCATGGCCTGGAGCAACACAGAATTTGAGGAGGAAGACCCCAAACCTGATGTCCCACTAAATTGGAAGCCAGGAGCCTATTCTGCTTCCAGCTGCACCCAAAGGACATTGCTGCAACAACCCACCACCCAACAACCTCAAAATGATTTACAAAACTAGGCAGTTTTGGTTTGTCGAGGAATGAAATGGCATTGTCAGAGTTTGGCAGCAATGGGGCAGGATGAAGGAAAGGCACTGGATCACCCCCTACTGCTGAGGATACACAAGCTCACTTGCAATTCAGCAGCAATCTGAAGCAAATGCGGTATATAAGCCTTGACAACGTAACGCCACAAATAGATGAGGTGTGATAAATTGCATTGTGGGAAAGTCCTTGGAATTAAGTCTTCATAAGAGCCACCGCAGAACTCCGATGCTCTGCATCTCCTACTGCATTTGCCTCCCGCTCCACCCAGTCTCCCTCAGACCACATTGTGAATGTAAAAAAAGGTTCAGGTAAAGGACCCCTGGCCGATTAAGTCCAGACAAAGGTAACTATGGGGTGCTGCGCCCATCTCGCTTTCAGGCAGAAGGAGACGGTGTTTGTCCACAGAGGACTTTCCAGGTCACATGGCCAGCATGACTAAACCGCTTCTGGCGCAACGGAACACCGTGACAGAAACCAGAGCACACGGAAACGCAGTTTACCTTCCCGCCGCAGAAGTACCTGTTTATCTATTCGCACTGGTGTGCTTTCGAACTGCTAGGTTGGCAGGAGCTGGGACAGAGCAATGGGAGCTCACCCCGTCGTGGGGCTTCGAACCACTGAACTTCTGATTGGCAAGCCCAAGAGGCATAGTGGTTTAGACCAGTGTTTCCCAACCTTGGGCCTCCAGCTGTTTTTGAACTACAATTCCCATCATCCCTTACCACTGGTCTTGCTAGCTAGGGATGATGGGAGTTGTAGTTCAAAAACAGCTGGAGGCCCAAGGTTGGGAAACACTGGTTTAGACCACAGCGCCACCCGCATCCCTTTTTGTGAATGTACATCAGCCTCAGCCCCAAGGCCATGGGGCTGGCTTCTCTGGCTGCCCCCAAGATCTCAATATAGTTAGGAATATGCAGTGCCTTACTGTTCTCGGAGACCTCGAGAATGTAACGAAGCAGCGGGCTGTTCCCATCAAAGGGTTTGGTCCATGTCAGGTTGATCGCTCGCTTCTCTGCAGTGCTCAGCATGGCAATGGGGTTTTCTGGTGCGTGCGGGAGCTGTCTGATGAGGATAATGACAGAAGAAGCCTATTTTAGATGCTGTCACAACCGGAGAGACCCAAGGACAGAATGTCACCCCTTCAGAAAGAGAAGCTGTTTGGAGAGAGTCTCAGGCAGTCACAGGGCATGGCATGGGCTGTCCCCTGCCACCCACCCTGCTCGCTAAGATGGGTAAGAGAAACAGCGGTGGCTCATCCTGCCGCTTTCCCCTGAGAAAGCCTGCTGCTTACAGCTGAATCGGAATAAATGCCAGTTGGCTTTTCCGCAGATAAACAGCAAGTTTTCCTGGGGAAAGCGGCGGGACAAACAAAAATCCACTTGGATCCGTGCCTAGAAAGCACAGGGCATGTGGAAAAGCTCTTGGACCCATACTGTGGATGAGCCCTTACTTGGCACTGCGTTGATGATGGCCATAAGCATGCATATGCCTGGTCACCCCCAACGCTGTGCTCTCCCATCCTTGCTGCCTCACGCCAACACCTCATTCTGGCAAGCAGCAGGGCTGCTGCAGCCAAGAGGATGGCATGGTGGTGCACCACGTCGTCCCAGGGACACCAAGCCGCTTTGTGCATTAACCGTGCTGGGCCCTGTGACTAATTTCTGCATACTGCAGGCAGCAGCTCAGGACTCCCTAGGAGCCGGTTGCAGGCATCTTGCTATGCTGTGGATGGACAGCAGACACACACACAAAATAATCCAGTGGTTCAAAGTGGCATTGTGGGAAGTAAGATGGGAATTTCAGCCACAGTGCCATGTTTTTTCCATAATAGCACCTGGGGGGGGGGGGAGTAAGAATAATATCCCAGTTTCCAGGTCACACTCACACATTAACTTCCTCTTTGATACACACATGCACACCAAGTTGTGTGGGATCTGCTTCAATGTGGTGTGTGATCCCACACTTCAAGGATGCATGGGAATAGGTAAAGACTCGCACAATCAAGTTATTTGCACATGCATGCCTGCGGTAAGGGACTACGCTACACTAAAGCTACTCCTGTGTTGCTGGGCATTCAAGTGAGGGATACTTGAATGTACAAATGGTTTGCAGGGCATGGGAGGAACTTGGAGTTTGGGTTTATCCGGGGTTTAATAGAGTGGATCCTAAGCAAGAGAGAGAGTAAAAGAGACCTTCTGGAGAGCCCAAGAAGTTGGGAGAACAGTTCACCTGTGCTCAGTTTGTGCATGGAGGATTCCTGTAACATTTAGATCACTACGAGTGCATCATTCATTGTGGTCTTGTGAGAACCTGTTGTCACCTGTTGGGTGACACTTCATACCCTCCTTCTTATTCATGCACCATGCTATGCGGTCCGTCCTCCCTGGTCTTAAGTAGTTCCGAATGCCTGCCTTCAACGGTTGATCCTTACCGGACTCGCAGGTGAGCACTCCGAGAATCGTTGCCCCCAGCAGAAACCACGCGGCAAGTGTAGGTGCCAATGTCACCTGACCAGGTCTGGGCAATATGGAGAGTTCCTGTGCTGTCCAGCCTCATGCGTGCTACGTTCTCCACGTTCAGTGCTGCACCATCCTTTTCCCACATGTATCTAGGGAGAAAAGGCAGGGCCAGGGTGACCCAGGTTATTCTACCTCTCACCAAAAACCAATACCTCTCTCTGCTTCCCAAGACTGGTATTAGTACCCATGAGTCCCAGCTCACCGAAGCTACACACCCCAGGACTATAAGCCACTCCTGCTTCAGAGCTGACTGGAACTGAAACAGTTATTTCTTGCTTCTAAAGCAAATATGTGCATCATGGATACTGGTTGCAGAATTCAGTTTTCCTCAGCACAGAATAGCTATTACTTTTTAATGATGCAGGGCACACACAAGGTCCTGCCTTACGGACACCTGGCCTTTTCAGCACCAACACCTCTGCCATTATAACACAGTTGGAGTCCAAGACAAATGTTTGCCACGGCTGTCTTCCTTCACACCAAAGAGGGATCACAGCAGTTTTAATCTCAGCACCGTCACTAAGCCAGGCACCAGGTGGCAATGTGGGCCCACGATTTTGCACAGGTTCTCCTCGCATTACCTTTCCCTGTAAGTGTTTTTGAGACACATAGATGGAAGTGGCTGGAAGACTGCTGGCTTTGCAACACTGTCATACTTGAGCGTGCATTCCAGACATGCTTTTTAGTTGAATGAAAACCTGGGTGCTCTCAGGTTACAATGATGCTGGCCACTTCCTAAGAGTTTAAAACATACAAAGCGGCTGAAACTTGTGCAAATCCATGCTTAGCAGAGGCCAGGAGATTATTCCTCTCTAGCAGGAGATTCTCCAACAAAGGCATTTTTAGTCCATGCGACCCATCTGTAACCGGACTGCCTTGCCTTTCCCTCTCCAGCTCTACTTCCCCAAGTTGTACTCCAAAGATGGTTAGCTCTCCCATTTGTTTCACCCTAGATTGGATAGGTACCGCCACATACCTGACTACCACTCTGGGGTCATGGGTCACTCCACAAGTCATGGAAGCCTTGGTGCCTTTGATGACACTTTGATCCTGAGGAGGACTGGTGATGCGAGTCCGGGCTGTAGATGCAGAGAGACAGGAGGCACTCAGTCATAATCAGAAACCGAACCAGCCATTGCTGTGCCATGCCAGAGGTCAACACTTGGGCCTGCTAACTTCAACAGATAAAAGCTTCCTTGTGCATGAGACCAGCAGGAAGCCGCAGAATCACGTGCGTCAACAGCAATTATCATAAGAGTGTGAGATCATCTAATAACGGACTCAAAACATGACAGTTTTGAAAGGGGGCTAAATGCCATCTAGTTCAACCCCTTTGCTGTACGGCAGGAGACCCCACTTCCTGCTCCTCATATATCATGTGGTACAGACCAGACTTTGGTAAGTAAAACTAGAAGAAGCGGTGTTTTGCAGCTCCAAATTCAAGTGTTCCCCTCCTCCCACTCCCACGCTGGAGAGATTGCTGGTTCCCATGCATATTCACTCCCACGTCCAGGGTCAGTCCAAAACCTCCATTGCTAGTCAGTTACCACAGAGAGGGCCTTTTCATCAGACACAAGCTACATACCTCACTATCTGTGTACATTTAGGCAGTGGCGTAGCGTGGGTTGTCAGCACCCGGGGCAAGGCAAGTAATTTGCACCCCCAACCCGTGGATTTGCGCCCCCTAACCCTAACCCCCAGATGTTGCGCCCGGCCCCCCCGCACCCCCACGCTACGCCACTGCATTTAGGGAACCTGCAAAGAGGAAGTGGGGAGAGGCTAATATATGGCAGAATTCATGTGACAATCACCATGAGAACCAGCCTAGGTAAAACCGTCTTTCATATAAAGGTCTATTTTTAGGTCAGGAGGCAGGATAAAAATAAACACCCACTCACACTCACACATACACATAGATAAATATACCCACTCAAAGATTCCCAGAGCGTGCGCGTTCGGACGCTGACAGGGTATTATTTACTATAGGGCCAGCAGGGGGCGCTAATTCACTTCAACCTGGAGCCCGGTGGACGTTATTTCTATCTCTCTATTCCACAAAGTTAGAGCTGCTTTAAAGGGGGATGGATATGTGCTCAAAACCAATTTGACGCCCACAGGCCACATATGCCACTGATTTTAGACTGCACCAGTCTCTTGCCTGGCTGCACTGCAGACTGCCCTGGAAAATAAAGTCTGTATGTTTCCCATGCATGTCCATGTGCCTCGGATTGTGAGATGAAGCTTCAGCCCCCATTTCATTTCTTAACAAAACGAAACACTTGTCTGATTGCACCAACAGACCCCGAATACATGCAACCGAGATGTAAACTGCACACAATGTGAAAGATCATGGACTGGTCCCGTGCCAGGAGGCTGACGGAGGCAGCGGGCACCTTACCCCAGACGACGAGCTCAGCTGATGCTTCATCGACTCCCCGGGAGTTGGTGGCCAGGCAAATGTAGTTCCCAGCATCTGAGATCCGTGTAGGACTGATCAAGAGGCTTCCTGACTCCAGCAGAGTGAAACGAGGAAGTTGCACGGAGCCGCTGGCCAGGATTCGTTCGCCTGCATGGGAAAGAGCGGAGTTTGTTGTCTGGTCCACAACAGCAGGTTAACCATAATGTTAAGATAATCCCGTCCATGTGTTATGAGATCCAATTCATTGGATTCTGGAGCAGTTCCAGTTCAGGAAATCCAGAGATAATATAACCTGAGGCTGCTGAGGAGATAAGATTTCTGGTGGGCTTTTCTAATACCGAATGCATGCGTTTGTTCTAAATAAAGTGGTTTGGCCACTATACTTTGAGTATGTCTTACAATTACTTGCAGAGGTGGTTTAGGGCACTGAGCACCAAGAGGACAAGGCACCCAGTAAGCACTTTCCCAGTTACAGGGTAGGAGGTGTTAGGGCTCTGACAGGGTCTTAGAGTCCTCCCACCTCCTTCCTAAAGCCTATTTAGCACATGCCCTGTTTTGGGGAGGAGATGGGAAGGCTCTAGGACCCCACCAGAGCCTTCATGCTTCCTTCCCACAGCCCAGGACCTGCAAGGCCTGGTTGGGGTGTGTGTGCCAAATTCTGGCCTAGCTTAGGGTGCCATAGTACTAAACTCCACCCCTGATTACTTGCTTCCAGTGGCTTTGCCTCAGCTTTTCCCAGTCAAAAAGAGAAAGGAACTGCAGGCGTAAGAAAAGCTTCTTTCTTTATATGACTTGTTTGTGAATGCAGCTGTGGACCATGATTTTTAGGGATTTAGAGAGCCCATGTTCACGTCACAGTTCAGTTCAAGTTCACCCAAATTATCCTTGGATTTTTTCTTCTTCTAGCCTTCAAAATGTCACAAGCCGCTGTGTCAAATATACTTTTGAAAACATCAAAACACAAACATAGTGGAATATGAAGAAGTGTGCATGCACACGAAAGCTCATACCAAGAACTAACTTAGTTGGTCTTTAAGGTGCTACTGGAAGGAATCTTTTTTGTTTTGACTATGGCAGACCAACACGGCTACCTATCTGTAACTGGAATAGTGGAATATGAATTGTTTAATTTATTCGCTCACCCGGCAGTTAGGGGAACTGCTTTCAGCTTCATTTCAGATATTTTTGAACTAATTCATTAAGCTGAACTAGTTCATTCCAAGCACTGGGCTTGTCCATAGTGTGCCTGATTAAGCATATTAATATGAGTTCCATAGTAAGTGGCTCAAATCCACAGCTTCAAAGGTACAAGGAAGCATATGAAATTGGTCCTTCCAGTCCACTACTGACTACTCTGTCTGGCAGGGCAATTTTCTTTCCTACCAGCTGCCACCTGAGCCATTTTCTTAAAAAAAAAAAAACCCACCTCAAAAATCCAGGAGATGCTGGGAGTAGAACCTTGGGCCTTCTGGAAGCAAAGCATGTGTCCCACCTCTGAGCTATGCCCCCCTCTTTGAAGATATTTCACTTCCATGCCTGGATCCAATGAACAGTTTTGTAAAAGAAGTGAAAAGTTTCTCAACTCACCATTACCTTTCTGCCACGTGATAGCTGGCCTGGGAGCCCCTGAAGTCTCACAACTGAGTACCACAGCCATCCCATCAATTACTGTGCTGTCCAGGGGCCCTTTGGTTATGTTGGGAGCAATGCCTGAGGTGAAGATGGAGGGCAGGGAAGAAGATGGGAAGGGTTACAGATTGCCAAGCTGTCAGCACAAATACAATGTTACAGTGTAATGTTTTATAATGCTTTATATACGTTGGAAGCCACCCAGAGTGGCTGTGGCAACCCAGTCAGATGGGTGGGATACAAATATTATTATTATTATTATTATTATTATTATTATTATTATTATCCTTCCCCAACTGTCTGAACCCGCATTGCTGCATAGATGATAAAAGGAATCATTAGGAAGGACCCCTTAAACTCATATCTGATTCTCTGCTGGGTATTATGATGGGTATTTTTTATGTGCATTGACTTTCCATCACACAAGCCACCTCCACGCAAATCTCAACTGAGTCTGGAGGAAAACCATCTCTTAGGACATCCCCTGTTGGTGCCTGAAACAGGAACAACCTACTGTCTAGGGAACACCCACTGTCAGGACCAGCGCATCCCGTTTTGCCGCCTGAGGCGAAACAGGAAGGGGAGCCGTACTCTGCTGTGACGCTCGACCAGCTGCCACACCACCCACCTCTACCGGCACCTTTGTCACTGCCGGAGAAGCAATGCTGGCATTGGCGCCGGTTCGCAGCAAGGTCCCATGATTGCCTGCAAAAATCTCATGAGATCTCTCAAGGTTTTGCGAATTCTTGCCGGCAACCGGAATTGATGCTGGTGTCACTTCTGCGCTGCTGGCAGAGGGTGGCTGGGGTGTCACTGGAGGTGGCTGCTTCACCCTGTTTCATGGGTGGGGCAGCTTTCCCTACTGTGCTCCCAAAAGATTGACATGGTCCTCTTCCTATTCCGGAGTTCCTCTATCAAAACATCACCCACTTCCTACAGGACCTTGCGGTAGCTCGTCCTGTATTTCTGCACTACTACCCATCTCCCCATGAACCTGTCTGTGCTTCCTGCAGCAGAGCTACTAAAAGCCCTGCTTCTCTCAGCCCTGCCCCACAAAGAGCACCTTTGAAGCAACCGGCAAGAAAAGCACTTGCTGACACCTACTGGTGACGGCCAGGTACGTGGAGGTCTGCACCTCGCCAGCGGCATTGCGGGCAAAGCACTGGAACATGCCCGTGTCATCTGGCATCAGCCCGCTGATCTGCAGGCTCCCGTTGGCGAGGAGCTGGAAACGAGCAAGCTTCTCCACTCCGAGCAGCACGGCATCCTTGTACCAGAACATACTGGGTGTAGGCACACCTGTAAAACAAAACATGCCCACGGCGGTATTTTTTCAGGGTGTGAATTGATTTGAATTTCTTCAAATAGTTCAAAGAGAAGAGAAGAACCTGGCCACAGACAGTGCCATTAGACCAGTTTCCCAAACTTGGGTCTCTAGCTGTTTTTGGACTACAGTTCCCATCATCCCTGTTCCTGCTAGCTAGGGATGATGGGAGTTGTGGTCCATAAACAGCTGGAGACCCAAGTTTGGGAAACTCTACTTTAGACGGGGATGAGGAAATGAAAACAAACTTTTTCATCCATTGCCCTCCTTCCTCACTGTATCTTCCTAGTAGATTTTTCTTTTTACATTGGCTTTAGTTCCTTAACTCCCAACCCACAATGCTTCCCTTCCAAGCCTATTATCCCCCACCCCCAACTTCTTAGACCAAGAGTAACTCTCAGAAGACACATATGCTGGCATTTATTGCAAATCCCAGTGGTACGGCACTAACATCCGAAAAGCCAAGGGGCAACGGATATCTGTGGTTGATCAAACCACGTGGAAGATTATCCTCTGCTTCCTCCTCCTCTAAGTCTCTGGTTAATGTTATAAGAAGATTTCATATTTCTTCCAAATGACGCAACAACTTTTATTTGACAACCCCAAGTGAAATGAGAATCTTGTAATGAATCAATGGTAAAACCAGAATATCCTGGCCTATGTTCCAGTATAAAAGGAACAGTTGCACCAAAGCCACTCCCTTAGAGCTGTTTAGCATCCTATTTTTCAAGATCACTTAAGCCAGGGGTGGGGAAACTGTGACTCTTCAGGTGTTGCTGGATTAAAACTCCCATAAGTTTCAGCCAACTTGGCCAACTGTCAGGGTCAATGGGACTTGTAGTCCAGCAGAGTGTCTGGATGATCACAAGTTCCTCACCTATGCTGTACTGTACCCTTGGGAGCAAGCCCCACTGAACTCAAAGAGACTTCATTTTCTGAGTAGACATGTATAGGATTGCACTGCTATTACTGAACAACTGTTTCTGAATGAACTTGCCCATGCAAGTTCAGAGGCCCATCTCCAGAAGACTCTGCTATTGGAGGTTAGGCAAGTGGCAAACTGGGGAAAGGTCCCTCTCTCTTGAACCGCCCCTGCTTAAGGAACTGTCCCCCATCCCACCCCAAAGCAGCTCATTCAACATTTATTTTTATGCCACTTTGGTGCTAAGGGAGTACCTTTTCATTTTCCCAGGCTTTTAACATTTAGGGAGCTTTCTCTTAATATCTCTTTTATTGCTTCTTTTACCCTGCTGTTTTGATCAACCGTTCTTCTTCCACTGTACTTTTATGATCTTTTTCTATTGTGAACCACCCTGCAAATCACAACCACTGAAGGTCAGTATATGTAAGTAAGTAAGTAAGTAAGTAAGTAAGTAAGTAAGTAAGTAAATACGGAAATTCAGCGCCTCCGCTATATCCTCTGGGAACTCAACAAACTTGGACAGACTATTCTTAGGCAACGTCTGCTAGGTTTTAAGCTCAGGCGTGCATCTTGCAATTTAAGTTTGCGGCTGCCTCTTCACCGTCTTTGGAACTGTCTTGAGATACTCTCCGTTCCTTTCATGGAGAGAGCATAGACACTGACATCATATCATCTGCGAATGAAGTTGCCATCTAGCACTGGGTTCCTGTCTTAGGCTGTCTGAAGGCTCAGGCAGATGTCATTGTGTCACCCTTGTTTTGTTCAGATCGTCTTTTCAAGGTTATCCCTGCAGCTTGACGCGATGCATAGAAAATGTGCTTCTCTTTATTTGCAAGTTTTAAAAATGTAGAAGAAGGGAAAGCAGCATAAGAATGGTGGGCGCTTTATAATCTCTCCCTAACCCCCACCTCCGTGTGGGAAATCTTCCAGATTTAGTTCTTTCTGGGAGACGGCTTGTTTGAATACCCAAGTTTCTAACCAAGTTCCAAAGCTTCCAAACTGGTTAGGAAGAATACCAAAGAGCCAGAAGAAAATTACCTTTGGCCTGGCATGGAATCTGAACCACCTTCTCCATCTCAGCTGTGATGTGCCTCTCTGGTTCCTTGGTGAACTGAGGTGGCTCTGCAAGACAGAACATGGACATGGGACTGGCCGGAATTCTCACTTGTATGGGAAGGTGATCAATGTTTAAGGTTCAGTCCTAGGCATGTCCAGCCAGGCGTTGTGAAATTACCCCTGCTGTCTATCACAGTAGACAATACTGGGCTAGATGGACCCACAGCTCAGTGCTTTTACTGACAGCACTAAACATCCCCATATAAATGGTCCTGGACTCTGCGTTCATCACCCGAGGCCCTTCCTCACGTGCCTCCTCTACCTGAGGTCCGGAGAAAAATGAGGCCAGGAGAAAATGTTCCTCTGCAACCAGGCCTTGGGCTGATTAATACTCCACAGCCTTTTAAATGTGTCTGTGGTAAGGGGGAGGTTATTGTTTTGCTGTTTCGTTTTACCTATTTTCATGTTTTTATTGAAATTGAAATACTTTATTGTCACTTGTACAACTTGTATACAGTGAGATTACACAAGCGCCCCCCCCCACTCAGTTCTCTTAGTCTTAATTCCCCTTGTTTACTGACGCACACCCACCAAACCCAAAAGTCAGTTGCCCTGTTGTTATCTTTTCATTCAGTAGCCTAACAGCCCATGGATAGAAGCTGTTCTTGACCCTGTTGGTGCGACTAATCATGCTTCTATATCTTCTGCCTGAGGGCAGGAGATCAAGAAAGTGCCGGCCAGGGTGTGAATCATCCCTGAGAATTTTTCTCACTCTCCTGAGGCAACTTTCTTCCTCTATTTCATCCAGCGGATTCACGGGACAGCCCATAATATCTTGTGCTGTATTCACCAACCTCATTTTATCCTGAATTTTTACTCTGTGAACCGCCCTGAGGTCTTACGATGAAGGGCTGAGTATAAATATTAAGAAAGAAAGAAAGAAAGAAAGAAAGAAAGAAAGAAAGAAAGAAAGAAAGAAAGAAAACCCCAAACATTTACATGTGTAAAGGTAAAGGGAACTCTGACCATTAGGTCCAGTCATGACCGACTCTGGGGTTGCGGCGCTCATCTCACTTTACTGGCCGAGGGAGCCGGCATACAGCTTCCGGGTCATGTGGCCAGCATGACTAAGCCGCTTCTGACGAACCAGAGCAGCGCATGGAAACGCCGTTTCCCTTCCCGCCGGAGTGGTACCTATTTACCTACTTGCACTTTGACGTGCTTTCGAACTGCTAGGTTGGCAGGAGCAGGGACCGAGCAACGGGAGCTCACCCTGTTGCGGGGATTCGAACCGCCGACCTTCTGATCGGCAAGTCCTAGGCTCTGTGGTTTAACCCACAGCACCATACCCGCATCCCTATTTACATGTGGAGTTGGCTGATACTTCTCAAGTTTAAAAACTAACTTTGCTGCTACGGATATAATAGCCCCCAGAACTTGAGCAAACATTCCCAGACTTGTTGGCAGCCCTGTTCCATCCACTCTCCACTTTCCTGAACCCATCCTTACCCAGCACAGAGAGATAGGCTCCCCGGACCACGGAGGGTACACTGCTACTTCTCAGAACAGCTTCACATTCGTAGTAGCCGCTGTCGCTCAGCGAGGGGTTGAGGATGGTCAGGCGCCGGTTATAGTCGCTGATGCCGCCGGACACTGGCACCCCGCCCTTCTTCCAGATGATGTGCAGCTTGATGAGTGGCCTGGTTAGCAGAGAAGCCTGTGAGGGGGGACCCCTTCCAATGGGGCCAGTGTCACCAGATTAAAAACAAACCAACAAACAAACCCAGGACCCCAAGTGTCTCTGCAGTCCAAGGAAACGCACACATAGCGTCAGTGCCAGATTTATGTATAAGCTAAACAAGCCATAGCTTAGGACCCCACTCTCTTTGGAGGCCCCCCAAAAATAAAAGGGAAAAAAACCTGGATGTACATTTCCAAAATATAAGATAAAAAACAAATAATATAAAACCTACAAACAACAACAGTGTTTTGTGTTGTGTAGGCTGCTATGATGTAAGTAATGGGCCCCGCCTGCTAGCCTGCTCCCTAAAATATCACTGGTTTGCTCATTTCTATATATAGCCTACATTCTGGATATTTTGTTATGTGCAAACGGCTTTAGATACCTATTAGGTCCATAAATCACCATATAGCAGATATTCAACACAAAAAACAGCGACAATTGTTGTTGACAAGGGACAGCTGGACATATAAAGGGCCCCATTACCTTCAGTAGCTTAGGGCCTCATCAAACCTAAATCCGGCCCTGCCTAGCATTCTGGTTCAGGTTTGCAGGTATGAGTGTAAACATGGGTTCAGGGAGATTGGGCTGCTTTTACGGATGCAAACTGCCAGGCACGAGGGGCTCCTGGAGAAGAGCTCTGCTGATGAAAAGTATTTCTCACATACGTGGGTGGGCTTCCGCTTTGCAGGTAGATTGCACTGGGTGAAGGAAGGGGCCAAGTTGTCAGCAGAGACCATCAGGTAAACACACAAAAAAGGCCATTTCCCAGCTTTGCACCTATGAACCAGAACTTCAGCTGCATTCTGCAGGGAGTCCCAGGGGGGGGGGGGTCAGGCCCGGACGTGTCATGGGTCTGACACTCCATGGGAAAGAAGGGCTCGTAACAGATCACGCCATCACCTTCAACGTCCCAGCAACCGGGACAACTATGCTTCACAGGCACAAGACGCCGTTTGCGAAGCCTGGCAGCCCGGTGGAGACTTACCTGGCATTGGCCACACACTCCAGGGTCACTTCTGAGGTGCCAGAGACGACGCTGGTGTTGCGTGGCGGAATTATGATGGTTGGTGCAATGGGGTCAGCTGGGCCGCCTACATCTGAGGAGGGATGAAGTGGTGTTGACAGCAAACACGGGTTCATGCACCAGACAGAAACAGTCACAGGCTCTAACGCACAAAGGCAGTGCACTGGCCCTTTCAAAATGAAAGCAAAGGACTATCGAGGAGCCACAGGCTGCCCTTAACAATGGGATGGCACCTGGAGCAAACAGCAGACTGCTCAATAAGCATATTTTGCCAAGTCTCATTATTTATCCTGAGCAGTCCCAGCACACAGAATCAAACCTCTCCTCCCACAGCCTTCTAGTATCAGTGCCATGGTGTTATTAAGTCTTACAAATCCCTGAACATCTTTTTTTAAAACAAACAAACATGCAAATTAATACCCTACACGTTATAAATATATCATAATAAAAATTGAAAAAGATAGCATACAAAATTACCATTTAGGACTAACTGGTACAGTTTCGTATGTTGATGAAGCAAATATAGAAATAATTATTCATATGATGCACATATAAATAGTAAGCGGATGCTTAAAAAAAACCCCCAAATTATTTATCAGTCCTTTTCCCAGATACTAGAAAATTAAAAACGCCTTTCACTCCCTGATCAAACAATTTCTTTTAACTCTTTAAGTATATCTAATGAATTCCCTTGTCCCGTAGCTTCCTGCAGAAATCCTGTAACAAAGCGAAATGAAAACCAAGACAAAACCTCTAGAAAATTTGTGGCGTGAAAAGTGCCAGGAGTTCAGCCGAAAGCTATGGGACACACACTGATTAGAAGCAGTATGCACACCCTGATGCAACTTCTTCTTTAAAATAAGGTTTTGTTTAGATTTTTTCATAATACATTACAATAAAAAACAAACTAATCTAAACAAAAATCTAAAAAGAAAGAAAAAGGAAGAATACAAAGTCCTCTCTCACAGGTCGATCTTAATTCTTGTCCCACACAGAAAGAGGTGAACCCTCCCAGTTCTTACCTGGAAGCTCTCCTTTATCCTCCCTTCCAGAGTTGTAGCTTGGGGGGGGGGGGCAGGGGAGCCATGGCTATGGGAGCACATTTTTGAGGGGGTGCAATCAGGTGCTCCCAAGACATTTACAGAGCCCTGGCAGCTGAGGCGTGGCAGCAGGCAGGTTGGTCTAGTGGGCAGGTTGATGGAGGCAGCGGGCAAGGGGCCTGTCAGGAGGTGGGCTTGCCCCGGGCCTCCAGCAACCCACACTACACCACTGCTTCCTACCCCTGCCTCCCCCCCCCCAAACTTCTTCAGGTGCAAAATATAGTGAAAGCATTACCGTGACTAACTGCCCTGATACTGTCGCGAGCACAAATGATTGTGAATGTACAACAGAAAAGATGTCCAGAGGGGCCCTTCCTACCATTAATGTTAAATGTTTGGGGGTTGCGTGCTACTCTCTTATTATGGCATGTTGCAGAATAATATACAGTGGTACCTCGGGTTAAGAACTTAATTCGTTCTGGAGGTCCGTTCTTAACCTGAAACTGTTCTTAACCTAAGATACCACTTTAGCTAATGGGGCCTCCCGCTGCCGCCGGAGCACGATTTCTGTTCTCATCCTGAAGCAAAGTTCTTAACCTGAGGTACTGTTTCTGGGTTAGTGGAGTCTGTAACCTGAAGCGTCTGTAACCCGAGGTACCACTGTACTTGCAATAAACCCCTTAAGTCTAGAGGGACCCTCAGTCCCCACTGGACAGTTTGGGGAATTTCCCCCGCCATAGAGTCCTGCCTAGATAGATAGATAGAGTCCTGCCTAGATAGATAGATGATAGATAGATAGAAGATAGATAGATAGATGATAGATATAGATAGATAGATAGATAGATAGATAGATAGATAGATGATAGATATTTAGGTTTGCCTTGGGAATCTCCCTGCACCTTCTGATACCTCCCGCTTACGTTTCGATGGTGCCAGTTTGATTGCCTAAGGACTGGCATTTGGAGAACCGAGATCACTATTATTAAGGTTTAAGATCCCCTTCAATCATTAGATTTCGCCGAGCTCTGCCACGTGCTCTCCTGGCCCCTAGCTGGGTAGCAGCAGGCAGTATTCATTAGAAGATAAGGCCATATCAAAAGCTACTAATAACGGTGGCTTTATATTCCCTCCAGTGTTGAAGTCAGTAGGCCTCCAAATACCAGTTGGTGAGGGACATGGGCTGAAGATCATATATGGGCTTTTCAAAGGCTCTAGGTTGGCCACTGGAGGGGGAAAGGATTCTGGACCAAGTGGGTTTTAAGTCTGATCCTTCTCATCAGAGAGGAAAGGAAAAGCGGGAGCAGCAGCAAGCAACAGGATAAGCGCATAAAGCAAAATAATGGCTGTGATAAACCCCCCTTCCCCTGACGTGTTGGTTGGGATCGCAAGGTTGCTGATATAGCGGAATCCATAAAGGCGGGTGCTATGGTGTTTATTACACACTGAGGTACAGCACTCCAGATTAATGAGGCAAAGGAAGGGGAGGGGGGGACATAAAGCCAAGTCCGGGAGACATAAAACAGCTGCGAAGTAAACATCATCTGGAGGGATGGAGGAATCGTAAGGCCGATTCACGTGGATTTCACAGCTTTGCCGGGAGGCAGAAATCAAGGCCATTCCCAAAGTGCTGGGAGTTATGGGGGAAAGCAAAGTTGGCAATGCTTAATGAAAGAGAAAGGTTAACAGCTACAGGGCCCAGATGGAGGGATTTGGACAAGTCTTTTATCAATCTCAAACCAGGGGCAGAGAGGAAGATTGTGGGATTAAGATTGTGTTGGAATCAGGGCTGGGTCTGCCGTTCGGGAGGGTGAGGATGCATGCCTCAGGCCACAGATTTTGGGGATAACCATTATTTAGTTTCAGTTACAGATAGGTAGCCGTGTTGGTCTGCCATAGTCAAAACAAAAAAAATTCCTCCCAGTAGCACCTTAAAGACCAACTAAGTTAGTTCTTGGTATGAGCTTTCGTGTGCATGCAGTTACAAATAGGTAGCCGTGTTGGTCTGCCATAGACAAAACAAAAAAAATTCCTTCCAGTAGCACCTTAAAGACCAACTAAGTTAGTTCTTGGTATGAGCTTTCGTGTGCATGCACACGAAAGCTCATACCAAGAACTAACTTAGTTGGTCTTTAAGGTGCTACTGGAAGGAATTTTTATTTTTTGTTTTGTTTTCATTATTTAGTTTATTACAGTGGAACCTCGTGTTACGGACGGGATCCATTCCAGAGGCCCGTCCGTAACACAGAACTGACGCAAGCCAAAGTGCCGCGTCTGCAGGATGCAACACGAAAACACGTAACCTGAAGTGGATGCAACATGAGGTATGACTGTATTATCTTTTACTGCTGGGAAGGATGGCATTTGGATTTTGTGCTTCAGGTCTACCTCTCTGCGGGTGAACTGACAAAACTTTGGAGAAGGGGGAGGCGATCCCATAACAGGTGTGGGAAAAGGATGAAGGTTGTGTGAAGCTGAGATTTTTGCAAGATGCAGCTTCCCACCAGGATTCAAGGGGAGTGATAGGTATGGGGGCAGCAAAGAACAGGGGGAAGGAGTAGGTGCTTATGTGTTGTGCTTGATAGACTTTGATAATGCTAATGTGGGGAGGGGTGGTTCATTCTTAGCGCCTGGATAATCAGTGTGGTGCTGATTACACTAAGGCTGCAGGTTCGATCCCCGCATGGGATAGCTGCATATTCCTGCATTGCAGGGAGTTGGACTAGATCAGCGGTTCTCAACCTGTGGGTCCCCAGATGTTGTTAGACTACAACTCCCATCATCCCTGAGCTCTGGCCTTGCCAGCTAGGGGTGCTGGGAGTTGTAGTTCAACAACATCTGGGGACACACAGATTGAAAAAGGCTGGACTAGCTGATCCTCGGGGTCCCTTACAACTCTATGATTCTATGGTATCTCCAGTATCAGCTTTGTTCCTTAATTCTATGATTAGATCCTCACTCAGCCATGAAGCTCACTGGGTGACCTTGAGGCAGTCACTGTCCACATTTCAGCACAACCTACCTCACAGGGTTGTTTTGAGGATAAAATGGAGAGGGAACAACCCTGCACAGGATCTTGAGCTACTTGGAGGAAAGGCAGAATACATAGTAGTAGTAGTAGTAGTAGTAGTAGTAGTAGTAATAATAATAATAATAATAATAATAATAATTTATTTATACCCTGCCCATCTGGCTGGGTTTCCCCAGCCACTCTGGGCGGCTTCCAACAGAATATTAAAATACAATAGTGCGTCAAACATTAAAAGCTTCCCTAAACAGGGCTGCCTTCAAATGTCTTCTAAAAGTTTGGTAGTTATTTTTCTCTTTGACATCTGGTGGGAGGGCGTTCCACAGGGCGGGTGCCACTACTGAGAAGGCCCTCTGCCTGGTTCCCTGTAGCTTTGCTTCTCGCAGCAGGGGAACCGCCAGAAGGCCCTCGGCGCTGGACCTCAGTGTCCAGGCAGAACGATGGAGGTGGAGACGCTCCTTCAGGTATACTGGACCGAGGCCGTTACATAGGTAACAACAACAGAGGCTTGTGACTCAAAGGTGAGTGTCATAACATCTGGAGGGCACCAGGTTGGCTAAGGCTGCCTTGGAGTGAAGAACAGCATATCACTGATGTGACATCCATATAGCTTTCTGTTCTCTGTGCTACAGGCATCTTGGTAAAGTAGGGATATTGTCTGGGTGGTGCAGGGAGCAGGGATGGGGGGGCCTAAGCCCATGATGTAATTAGAGCCTCCTAGCTCTTGTAGCTGAGGCCCAAAGTGTCTAAATAAATTTGGAGCCGGCAGAAATGTTTAGTCAGCACCAGCCGGAGCTTCGCCAGAGATTTACTGCAAATTAAATTTGGGCCTGAGCCAGCAGAAGCGACGGAGAAGCCAGATGCAAAGAGATGCGGGCGACAGGCTGCGCTTTAGGGACCTGTTGGTCCGCGGGGGGAAAAAACAACAGGCAAGACATAAACTACATCCTCAGCCCTTCTCGCACTTGGTTGTGGCTCTTTGGGCTAACATTATTTATTATATCAGCATTTGGGACCTTATGGCCTGTGCCTTATATATTCGCGTAGTCCTCACCAACCAGACTATATGCGGCTGTTGTCCTCAAGAATGGGCCAGCGAGGCTTACTTGGGGCCAAGCCCCACTGGATGGAGTGTGTGGGTCAACACACCGCAAGTGATTTGCCCAAGTCATACAAACAGGCAGTGGTTCAAACCATCTAGAACAGGGCAAGGGAGCTGTGGCTCTCTAGATGTTGTTGGACTGCAACTCCCCAAACAACATGGCTGGCATGGGCAATTGTCAGGGATGATGGAAGTTGTAGTCCAACAACATCCAATGGGGCGCAGGTTAGCCAACTTACTTTAGAATGAGCACAGGCCTTGCCCACCTAGCTGTCCCTTGGCTTTGGAAGTGACAAGGTTCTCACTGAGAAGAGGAAGTAAGGGAGGGGGGCTCAAGTAGGGAGTAAGGGGAAGAGGAGAGCAGGTTGGTGGGTGTAGTGGGCTTGGTGAGTAAAGTAAGCCAGGATTGTCAGCCCCTAAAGGTAAAGGTAACGGGACCCCTGACCATTAGGTCCAGTCGTGGCCGACGCTGGGGTTGCGGCGCTCATCTTGCTTTACTGGCCGAGGGAGTCGGTGTACAGCTTCCAAGTCATGTGGCCAGCATGACTAAGGCACTTCTGGCGAACCAGAGCAGTGCACGGAAACGCCGTTTACCTTCCCACCAGAGCGGCACCTATTTATCTACTTGCACTTTGACATGCTTTCGAACTGCTCGGTTGGCAGGAGCAGGGATCGAGCAACGGGAGCTCACCCCGTCATGGGGATTCGAACCGCGACCTTCTTATCGACAAGTCCTAGGCTCCGTGGTTTAACCCACAGCACCACCCGCGTCTAGACAATAATAAATAGGAGAAGAAATGTGACAGGCATCCCCCAGTGCATGCAGGTTTACTCGAAAGCAAATCCCACTGAGTTCAGTTGGAGCTATTCCCAAGTCAGTGTCTTTAGAATTGCAGTCATAGCAATGAAAAGTCCAGGCAGTAACTCTTAACGGAGAAGCATGCACATGTGTACATAAAAAGCATGCATATGCACACACAGTGCTAACTATGTGGACATCCCATCCAATGGTTACTTCCAAAAGTTCCTGGCAAGCAGCTTAGTTTCCTAGCGCTCCACCCCGTTGCTTTTGCGAGCAAGAAATGGCAAGCAGAACCGGGTGCTTCATCCTTCTCCTGGTTCCTGCAGGATTTCTGCCTACCCCGCTAAAGGTATAGGCGCCTTGCTAGAAAAGCTGTGAACTCAAAGGTCTCTCCCACCTCGTCCCCAAGGGTCACTTACTCTCCACGGTGAGGGTGATGGGCTGGCTGGTTTTATTGTCTCCGTTCTTGTCATTCACGGCCTGCACATAGTACCTTCCAGCATCAGGTGCCACTGTCGATAGGATGACCAGGGTGTTCTCCAGCGTGATGGCTCTGAAGGAAAGGGAGGAAATGGCTTTAGAGCAGAGAGCGTCTCAAGCGCACAGGGTGCCCACTTTAAAAGAGGTTGCTAGGAGAGGTGCACAAGTTTTGCTAGCTAGCCCACTGACTCCACCCAAGCTTTGCCACAAATAATCCAGCATGGATTATGAGCTCTGTTGCATTCTGGGGACCAATATGGAACACTGTGTTCCCCAAGGAGGCTTTTGGCATTCCACACTTCAAACATACACAATGTGGGCTGTGTGTCTACAGTCTTTCACCATTTACCCCCTGGAAATGATTCCTTAACTCTGGCATCTGGGACAAATCAAGTATAGGCAGCCAAAAAATTTTTTGGGTTGACAGTGCAGAGGAAGAGTATTGTCTGGGTCAGAGCTGTAAAAACCTGAATGGTTTTTTCCTCTTTCTCTTTTTACATACTTAGGGTAAGATAAAAGTTAAGGGACCCCTGACCATTAGGTCCAGTCACGGACGACTCTGGGGTTGCGGCGCTCATCTCGCTTTACTGGCAGAGGGAGCCGGCATACAGCTTCCAGGTCATGTGGCCAGCAGAACCAGAGCAGTGCACAGAAATGCCATTTACCTTCCCGCTGGAGCGGTACCTATTTATCTACTTGCACTTTGACATGCTTTCGAACTGCTAGGTTGGCAGGAGCAGGGACGGAGCAACGGGAGCTCATCCTGTCGCGGGAATTCAAACCGCTGACCTTCTGATCGGCAAGCCCTAGGCTCTGTGGTTTAACCCACAGCGCCACCCGTGTCCCTTATACTTAGGGTAGCCAGCTGCAAAAGAGGACATGGGTGAGTTTTTTGCACCTTTAATAGTTGTGTAGAAATGGGAATTTCAGCAGGTGTAGCTTGTTGCCAAAAGGCCCACTTCTGCTTAAAGGTTCAGGAGCCCTGTCATGTCTGCAGTTACCGTAGATGTATTAGAGCAATGTTTAGGGGAGTGTGTTGGGTTCTTGCCTGAAAAAATGGACAAGGGGGCACTTCTGAAACTAAGCCACACCACTTGCACAGCAGCAAGTCTTTTTCTATCACGCAGGACTGCTGCTTGGCCTGAGCTCCCAGGACAGAGAGATATATACAGTCAAATAATAAACACACTCGGCACATACCTGCATAAATATCTGAAAGTGCATGCTTCCACTCAGGTATTTTTAGTGCTGCCTTTTTGGGAAAAGACCATCAGTGTGGTCATGATTTCATTAGGTGTATGCCTGGGATTGGGCACTGGCAGGTATGCAGACTGAGCACACATAATCTAATTGCCAAGTGTATATTTAAACACAGAATGCATGTAAAAGCACATAAATGCAAACCTACCACCCTCTCATTTCCTGGATGCCTTGTGTGCAAGTATCTTTTCTTTTGGCAGCTAAACAAGCATACTGCCTTTCCTTCAAGGAGCTCAAAGCAGTCAACATGGGATTTCCAGGTAGTTTTCTATCCAGGTTCTGGCCAAGGCTTCACCTGCTTGCCTTTAAAAATGGAACCACAAGCAGTACCTGCATGTGTGCTCCTTGACTGGTGGCAATGGGGGGTGCATGTTAAGGTTAGGTAGTTGTGTATATGGTGTTTTTCACATAGATCTATATATGCATTAATGTACATAAACTAGGGTTGCTATATTTTAAAAAGTGAAAATCTGGACAGCTTTCGGCTGCAGTATTCCAGGTATGTCTAGAAAATTTGGGAGTGTGTGCAATTCTGCATACACACATGTAATACATGCAGGTGGCTCCAGAAGACAAGCCAGCTGCAATCCTCAACCAAACATGTTGAAGCTACTTTCACCTCAAACAAAATGCAAAAAATAAAATAAAATTCTTCCCCATCTCCTGGTGCCGGCCTTTAAATTACCCCAGTGACGAATTGCTCAGGAGGGAGAACAAGTTGGATGTTCCTAGATTAATAGTTTTCCTTTTTACAGAATGATCTAATCTGCTGGAGACATAAAATGGCTGGGGGAGGGGAACTATATTTTACCATCAAATTTGTGATAAAGGAGCTTTATCTTCTCAAACCGCCTTCACAAATGGAAAGGCAACCAGTTCACTTCCCGCATAATGGAGGTTACATATTCAATTGCACCACAATGTCTGTATACGGGAGAGAAACCTAGCTGTTCGGTGTTGAATCTAGGATGCCATGTGTACTTTTATTCTTTAAAGAACGTGTGTGTGGTTTTTTTTGCTGTGCTTACTAATGGAAGGAGGTTTTGGCAGAAGTGTGTTATATGGGTGCACAGCGTGTGTAATAAAACATCACGTAATAAGGGGTAAATGTGTCTCGAGGGGTCAAATTAGATGAGATACTCGGGAGATGCATGATCAGCCCCCCTGGAAAATACACACACACACACACACACACACACACACACACACACACTGAAACACAGCTTTGGGGAGGCGGTGCTGCAAATTGAACGTGAGAGCAGTGGGTGATTCCTCTAGCCTTTGGGCTGTTTTTCCAATCAAATTTGGGCTCCTCAGCTGCATTCCAAATTGGAGGTGGAGTTGATTCGGGAAGGTGAGAACAACTTGGCTGGCTTCCCTGTTAAGGTGCTTTGTGTAGTCAACACAACAGGCCTTTGCAGACATCAGCCTTAATCAGAGTTAGGGGACTGAGAAAAGGTTACAGGATCACACAGCCCAGAAAATGACAGATGTCATCTCCGTCTAGGCACAGATTTCCTTTGTCTAGTTTGACCATGGTTCACTGTTATCTATGCACTGACATTAGACATTAGCTAATGCGGCGGACTGAGCTGAGCTGTGTCATCTCCAGGAGTCTGTCTAAACATGTGATGGGGGTGTAGAAGAGCCTTATAACATCTCTTGGTATAGGGGTGCGGAACAGCATCTCGATGGCAGAGCCACCCCCCTGTCAATCACCAGGCATCACCATGACATTTGGTGACCCAGCTTCAAATGAAAGAATCAAGAGCGCATGAATTTAAACCGGAAATGCGAAGGAAAGAATAGAGGTGCCTTTGGACTCCCAAGTCGTGGTGCCAACTTTCCCATGCTTTATGTCATTTACCAGGCTGGGGAAAGGTGGGTGTGGTTCACCCAAAACAGCCTGGTAGGCCAACCTCTGAGGCTGGTAGACCATTGCTTTAGTGCTAGTATTTGAGTTATATTACCTAACTTAGGGCTTATCCACATTGACCTTTGGCCCCATGCTTTCCAGGCACAGGTTTGTGCTTTGAAGCTGTGTCCAAGCGCTCCCCCCCCAAGCCTTCCTTGCAAAAACCCACTCTTTAAAGCTGAAGAACAACAGCCTTTCCGTGGCTTTTTTAGGAGCACTGAGGAAGGAGCCCATCCAGCTTGTCTCCTGCGAGAAAAACTGGTGCTTCAGCACAGTATGAGATGTCTGACCCTATTCTGCCCGGAACTCGTGTCCACGGTCCACACTGCATCATTTTCTTAGGCATCGAGGCATCCATTCCTCCTTTAATCTGATCCTTTTTCCAAAGCAGCTTCAGTCTCGCCCTCCAACACCGTTGTACACAGCTTAGAAAACAGTATTTCCCTGCTAGGATGGAAGGCAGGCTGGCTGCTTCTTCGGGTGACCCCTCTTCTCCCTTCCTCCTTTAGTTGCGGGAAAATGTCACCTCCTTTCTACCTGGCTTCTTCTAGAGGGACCTGCATTGGTCAACCAGCTCGCAACGTTGAATCTCCCTTTAAAAATAGATCTGGCTACTGCAGGTCCGCTTTCCACTGATTTGCTAACAAACATTTGCTCTGGTTTGGCAGTAAAGAACAGCTTTCATACACTCCAATATCTCTCCAATGAAAATAGGGACATTCTAGGGGAAAGCGGGACATTCTGAGATCAAATAAGAAACCAGGATGGCTTCTGTAAATTCAGGACTGTCCCTTGAAAATAGGGGCACTTGGAGGGCCTGCAACTTTACACAGGGAAAGTTCTGGGGTGCAAAAAAGAGAGTGCTCAGACACAGGAGCTTTAAAACACGGACTTGTGCTGGAAAGTGCAGAGGAAACGTTAGTGTGGATAAACCCCTAAGTAGCTCTTATTACCCTTGCCGTTAGCAGAGGGCACACAACTGAAAGCAGAACAGGAGTGGCATTACTTATATCAGGCACTGGGAGTCTACATTTTAATAGCCTTGTGCCTAAGGGAAGCAGGATGGGTCGGAAGAGAGGCACACGGATAAGCACAAAGGAGGGAACCTGGGAGTAGAAAACAAGGCCAGAAACAGCAAAGAAGAAGAAGAAGAAGAAGAAGAAGAAGAAGAAGAAGAAGAAGAAGAAGAAGAAGAAGAAGAAGAAGAAGAAGAAGAGTAGTTTGGATTTGATATCCTGCTTTATCACTACCCTAAGGAGTCTCAAAAGGGACACGGGTGGCACTGTGGGTTAAACCACAGAGCTTAGGACTTGCCGATCAGAAGGTCGGTGGTTTGAATCCCGGCTACTGGGTGAGCTCCCGTTGCTCGGTCCCTGCTCCTGCCAACCTAGCAGTTCAAAGCACATCAAAGTGCAAGTAGATAAATAGGTACCGCTCTGGCGGGAAGGTAAACAGTGTTTCCGTGCACTGCTCTGGTTCGCCAGAAGTGGCTTTGTCATGCTGACCACATGACTTGGAAGCTGTACGCTGGCTCCCTCGGCCAATAAAGCGTGATGAGAGCCGCAACCCCAGAGTCGGTCACAACTGGACCTAATGGTCAGGGGTCCCTTTACCTTTTTAAGGCATCTCAAAGTGGCTAACAATCTCCTTTCCTTTCCTCCCCCACACCAAACACTCTGTGAGGTGAGTGAGGCTGAGAGACTTCAGAGAAGTGTGACTAGCCCAAGGTCACCCAGCAGCTGCATGTGGAGGAGCGGGGAAGCGAACCCAGTTCACCAGATTACGAGTCCACCGCTCTTAACCACTACATCACACTGGAGAAATGAATGAAGCAAGAGTTAACAGGCAGACTCAGGAACACACAGTAGGAGATGAAGAGTGAAGAATGCTGCTTAAGGAGCATAAGTGCTAAGTCCTTATGGGGACTCTGGGGCTAGCTGCCCCATTCATTGGATTGTGGGCCCCACATGCACTGAAGCATGAACACACGTATGCAACATTTGTCGGACTTCACATACTTTCTATATGCTAATTCTGTGCGCTGGGCTCCACAGCCCCCAACTTTGTACCCTTTTGAGTGAGCTGTGCCTGGGAGCAAACAAGCAGAGAGTTGGCTGCTAGGAAAGCTTCGGCTCATGAAAAATTACCCTTTGCCAGAGGGGAAATGCTGTATCGCACTATGAATGTGTCTGTCTGTATGAGGAGACATGGCAATTTTTCGCCCTCTTTCCTGAACAGAGTATTACAACCCTTAAGAAAGAGCGAACGCCCTTCCTTACGTCTCCCTCCCTCTCCGCCCCCCTTCTCTCCCAAATTCATTTTCTCCATGATAAACAAAGCCATTAGTTTATCAAGTCTATCTCCGGATTTTAATGTGATGCGCCTGAGACATCTGTTAAACATCCTTAATGTTAGTTTAACAAGGACACATTCTGCCGCATTCCCTCACACTTTCTCCCATTAAGAGGGGAACGTGGCAGGGTTCTCTCTGACAAACAGCCAGGCTAATGTGTCTGCCTCGTGCCTTTCCAATGGGGGAGAAGGTTGAGGAGAGGAGGTTGCGGCGGGTTTTCTTGCAGGATGTGCTTTGTGCCTCTTCCAGGGTGCATCTCTCCCTCTCTCAGAGTAGAAAGCATCCTGGCCTATCAATATTCATAATGCTGTGCATGTTGCCAAACCATATTTTTATCTATAGGCAACCTACTCAAGACGCCTACCCTGGCATGCCATGTAACAAGCTGACTGCAACAATTCCCACATCCCTGTAGGTGTTGGGAAAGTTGTTACGCCTCTTCAGCATCCATGATGACTCTTGGAAGAAGACAACAGCTGAGAGCAATGCCGTCAAGGAGAGAAGGGAAAGACACAGAGAAACCCCACCCCCAGATCACCAAAGCAAGGGTACTGAAGATAATATGGCGATTGATGTCTGAGTTAAGGTTAAAAAAAGAATGTGTGTTTGTGTGTGTATGTGTGTGTAAGAATCTCTGCTCTTTCTTTCTAACGCAACTGCGAATGTTCACATTTGCCGCTCTGTAAAGATTCATTTGCTTTATTCTTTTTTTTGGGGGGGGGGAGGGAGGCATGCAACAGGAACTCGGGACCTGAAGTCAAGTGCTAATGATGGAGCAGAGTGAGCCCATTAACAAACTGAATCACACAGTCCTGGCTCCAGGCCACAATTCAGCTCAATGGGATGCGTAGAAAGGAACTGTTGCTTATCGCCAACAAAAAACAGGGAGTACAAACTAAGGAGCGCTCATCCAAACCGACCTTTTGCCCCACGCTTTCTAGGCACAGTTAAGCCACGCTTTCCTGGACGCAGACTTGGAAAGCCCGGACCTGTGTCTAGAAATGGGAGCAAAGGTAAATGTTTGATGAGCATCCAGTTTGTTCGAAAACAGCAGGAATCCACAGCTCCGTCTGCCAAGCCAACAGCATTCACCGGCTAGGGATTTCTCGCTCACAAGATGCCACTGCTGGATCCACTTTTCAAGGAAGGACCTCTTTGAACTCTCTTATGAATATTAATCAGCTGTAATTGCTGTGATATGGTTGACGGAGCCAGAATGGAAGGCAATTGGCATGCAAGCATTACTCTGCGGTGTCACTGAGGCAGGGTGGGAACACGGGCCGTTACGCAAGTGGCTCCCGAGGGGACACTTAGCTGGCAAAGTGTGATGAAATGCTGGCCACCTTAGATGGGAATGGCATGCCTCCTGTCAGGGGAGCGGGAAAGCTTCTCTGGGTGATTCTAATATGGGGGGGGGGCTTAAAACTGTAAATTGGTTGTTAAGGTATTGCAAGCAAGTAACTGGCAATAGGCATTTTAAAAAACTTATCAAATTTTCCCTGGAAAGGATTAAATTGGGGTTGGGCAAAAGGGCTGGCATTTTGATGCTAATGTCACGTGAACGCTGAAAAAAGCTGGCACATACCCCTTGAGATGAACAGGGAGACAAAGCAGGGATTTCTGAGAGAATGAAAGCAATTTCCACTATTGGTCATGTTTTTTTGCTTAAAACAGAGGAAAGGTTTATGTGTCTGGATGCATGGACAATCTCCTTGCTTTGATAGTGCTTTTATGTATGTGGAGAGTAATGGTAAAGAACCTAATGTGGGTTTGTGGGTTTTGCTCTAGGGCAGAGGTTTTCAACCTTTCTGAGTCCACGGCTCCCTTGACCAACTGCAATCTTTCTGTGGCACCCCTGTGGGGCTCAGGAGCCCAGTTGTGTCACCCCTCACCTGCACAGCTGGCAGCCCCTCACCCTTTTTCAAACACCCTCCCTTCTGGAGTGTTCCCTCAGCCTTCTCTCCTCTCCTCTCCCCTCTCATTGGGAGTCCTCTGAGCAGCCATTGCTGCTGCCCCAGGTGTCTGAGATGCTGTTCCATGCCCCAAAGAGAGGTGCCTCTTCATGTGGGGCACCACAGGGGCCTGGGACCTGTCTGTCCATTCCCAACAGAAAGGGGTGGCAGACTTGCTTGCGTGCTCTGAGACGGCCTGAACTCCTGGCAACCAGCACCCCCTGGCCAGCCCCAGAGCCACCACTCGCCTGGGGAGCTTGTAGCCAGGGCTGCTGCAACAAATGGGCAAGCCCTTGGGAGGCAGAGACACGAGAGGGGGGCATTAGATGAGGGAGGGAAGGAAAAAGGGACAGAGGCCAGTGTTGCCATCATTCAAGGCACCCCAGGGTGTCACGGCACACTGGTTGAAAATCACTGCTCTAGGGGTTAGTGCCCCAGTTAACCTGTGAGTGGGCTGCTTTGGATGCCGCCATCACGGTGGGAAGGAGAGGGAGCACAACCTACCATATTTTTCGCTCTGTAAGACGCACCCGACCTTAAGATGCACCAAGCTTTAGAGGGGGAGAACAAGGGGAAAACAATTCTCTCCCTCTCTGCGCAGCGCCCCTTCAGCGAAGCTGCAGGAGAAACAGAGCCCCTTCCATTTCTCCTCCCACTTCACTGAAGGGGCGCTGCGCAGAGAGGGAAAGCTGCACAGCACCTCTGCAGTGAAGCAAAGCCAGGAGAGCAAGAGGGGTCGGTGCGCACCGACCCCTCTTGTTCTCCTGGCTTCAGCGAAAGCAATGCGAAGCCATGGAGCCTGTATTCACTCCATAAGACGCACACACATTCCCCCTTACTTTTTAGGAGGGGAAAAGTGCGTCTCATAGAGCGAAAAATACGGTAATTGTGCTTTTTGTCCCTCGTGCTTCTCCAGCTCATCCAAATGTGAACTTGCAGTCCTCCCCTCTATGTTTATCAAGCCAAACATGCAGGTGAAATAGCAGGCCTTTGAGGAGGATAATAAGAAGGCACATGGTTCCATTATCCAAAGTGTGTGGGTGCTGCTTTTCCCAAACACCTTCCAGCATTCTTTTAAACTCCGGTGGTTCTTCTAAAGGCCAGTTGTACTCACATGCGGCTGCTGGGAGGGATCTTGCGTCCGTCACGGAACCATGTGACCTGCGGGCGAGGGAAGCTGGCGATGCGGGGAGCGCGGATGACGGCGGCTTCCCCGTGAGACACACTCTGCTGCTTCTCAGTCTCCTCAAAGCTTCCCATATCTAGGGAGGAGAAAGGAAGAAAGAGCAGCAAACAGGTTAGGTGCAAGGGCAGAGAAACCAAATACCTGGCATTCTTAGAGCCTGGCTGTACAGCAGGTAAGTTGTAGGCTCCTGTGTCCTCCACTACCACTACATTTAAAGACGTTCCCAAGAACCCAAAGCTTTGCTATTTTCCAATTTATACATGGAGGTCCTATGCAAGTGGATCAGGAAGATTATGAGAACAGGGTGGTACAATGAGAACTTAAGATGCCACATGGTAAGGCAGAGTTTATGAGAAAAGGCAACTAGGCTCCTTCATACCTTCCAACTTTTTCTGATGCAAAACCAGAACATATGTCTTCCAGGACATATTCCTGAGCAAGTCACGTGACTCACGCCTCGCTCTCACCCTGAAAAAGCACTTTTTTTTCAGGGCAAGAGTGTGCGAGATGGCGGGACACATAATGGTCGCCAAGATCTCGTGAGACAAAACGGGATGTCCCTTTTTTTCTGGGGCACTTGGAATGTATGCAACTTATGGGTCACCAATCTGAACACAGCTTGCCAGATATGCATGGTATGGGCCTGATAACCCTCCTGTGCTTGTCCTCTGCCTATAACTATAAACGCGCGGTGGTGGTGGTGGAGGCAGTGGCTATCAAGTGTGCTGCATGCCACAATGCAGTGCTCATGGGCTGCATTTGTATCCATGGGTCCCAGTTGAACAAGCCAGCAGTGCAGTGCAATCCAGCCCAGTGTCATCAAAATGCCATAATCTAACTTCATTACAGGATTCCTGTGTTGGTTCGCAGCTGTCATCTTGACACCTGGAAATTTGATAGATTTCCTCAACCTTTACTTGGCTACGCAGCAAGTCAGCTCTCATGCGGTGCTAGTTTTGTTTTGGGCATGAATTGCTAAGTGCAAAACACACACTTATATCATGCCAGTCATGAAATGCTGCTATCTTTATGTATGAATGGCCGGTTTTTCCTTGCAAAAATAGATGGGAAAGAGTACCTGGCCCATTCGCAGTCACCGCCCATGTGCACTTCGAAAGGTGGCAATTTATATCGTGTGAGTGAGCACCCTTCTCGGCTGACATGATACGATACGCGTTTTGTACTTGCAAATCGGTTCCCCGAGCACAAGCAAATCACCAGAAGTGGGCACAAGTTGCAGTGGAGAAGCGTGGCTCTTCTGCAAACAGGTATGGCTTTTCAGCGAGGCATTATTGAGCCCGTGCAGGTTTCTTTAGAACATAGACGGCACAAATTAATGTTTCATGTGCTTTAAATTGGCAATGACCCATGCTAAAAAGCAAATGTCTTGTTCTCCCACGCTCGATGCAATCTCCTCTGCTTATACACTCTGCCTATGCACGTTCATCTGTGCACCTCCCCTCCCAAACGCCCACACTCACAACCCTCCACTTACAGTTCCCAGGCCTGCCCCCCCAACACTCATATAATCTACATTCAGAGGTGCCTTTCCCCTTTCCCCTCCTCACACCATTTGATCAACAGTTACCTTGATGCTGCTGGGATGGAGGTCAGTGCCTCCTCGTGCAGCACAGCTGCTTGTGTGCTTGAAAATTTATAGAACCTTTAATAATAATAGTACTAATGACAAAATTGGGGGGGGCGTGGGGAGACATTTTATTGACTTGCTTTAATTGCTGTAATTAAAAACGTGTAAAGAATCTCTTTTTAATGACTTGGCCATTAGCGTTAGCACAGCTGCCTGATTAATTTCCCATTAGCTGCCTGATTTGCCACCAACCTTTAGAGGGGGGGCTGCTTTGGGGAAGGTGGGGGGGAGAAGGTGATGATGGAGTGAATTAGGGGTGTTCAGATCTCTTATGTGTGATCTGTAGGGCTTGGGTAATAACATAGGCCTTATATTGGTTAAATGCTGAGGTAAACTGTACACCTGGAAGTGCTACTTGGAAACGGTGGACGGTGTCTGTCGCATTTGGAATGTGCCACAGCTTCAGGGGGCCGAAAACCCCTCAAAGTTTGGGGTAGCTGCTTCGTGCTTCTTTCAGAAGTACCTGTTGTACCCCATCTCTGTCTTTGGGTGCTTATAGGCAGAGGGGTGTGTGGTTTTTCTTTTTAAAAGCACTGTCCGCTCATTTTTCTCCTGTGTAGGCTATACAACTTTCCACATTTCAACAGGTACACCACCCTTCCCTTCTATTATGTCAATATTTGCTCACTTTTTAGGGGATAAAGAGCTGCCCCTGAGAGCCCTGCTCACCAAGGGGGAAAGCAGACACCCTCTTCCAGTTCTCTTAGCTACTTTCACCCACACTATACATTTAAAGGGGCATGGGTGGCAATGTGGTCTAAATCTCTAAGCCTCTTGGGTTTGCCGATCAGAAGGTTGGCGGTTCGAATCTGTGCAATGGAGTGAGCTCCCATTGCTCTGTCCCGTCCCAGTTCCTGCCAACCCAGCAGTTTGAAAGCACACCAGTGCAAGTAGATAAATAGGTACTGCTGCGGCGGTAAGGTAAACAGTGTTTCCATGTACTTTGACTTCCATCACTGTGTTCTGTTGCACCAGAAGCGGTTTAGTCATGCTGGCCACATGACCCAGAAAGCTTTCTGTGGACAAACACCGGCTCCCTTGGCCTGAAAGCGAGATGAGCACTGCAACCTCATAGTCACCTTTGACTGGACTTAACTGTCCAGGGGTCATTTACTTTTACTTTACCTTATTTAAAGAACTACTATGCCACTCTAACCGCCATGGCTCTCCGCCACCCCAAAGAATCCTGGGAACTGTCTTTTGTTGAGAGTCATTAGGAAACCCTTAACGAACTACAGCTTTCAGGATTCTTCGGGGAGTGAGAGCCATGACGTTTAAAGTGGAATAAGAGTGCTTTAAATATATGGCATGGCTATGACCAGGAGGTTTTCATCCTGTAGATGCAATATGATTTACAAATTCAAAGTTAGGAGATGTTCACAGATCTCTCCTTTCCCCCATTTTTGATGGTGATTATTTTCTTTTCCCAATTTTCAGTGGTTATTTTTCTTCCTGGCAGAGAGTCGTGAAACTCAGTGTACTAAATCTTGGGGGGTGTCCCCTCCCCACAGCACTCCTTTAGGCTGCAAGCAACAAGGTGCTCCTTCCCTCCCCACCCCTCGCCAAGACATTCGAGTGGCTGTCTGGATTTTAATTTTCTTTCCCTGCTTCGGCTCGTAGATCTTCATTCCCGAGAATGCTGATGAGGCACCAAGTCCACTTAAGATTATTCCTGATGGAAAGTGCTTCTAACAAGGAGCGTCAGAGGCAGGTTAAGCCCCCATCGTTGGAGATGTTGGCCTCAGGGCTTCCTGCACCTGTAATTTCATCATGAATCTTGTAACCGTGGAGGAAGATCCCTTAAAAAAACGAAAGCTGCAAGAGTCGTGAACGTTTTCGGTTTTTCTTCAAGCAATTCCTGGTTCTCTTAAGTGCGGGGAGATAGCTAAGTGCACAACGGAGAGTAACTGCCACAATACAGAAATTGGTTCTGGCACAGTCTTTGCAGCATTAACTTTGTAGCAGCAATGCGCAGCGGTGAAGGAATACACAATTAGAAAAGGGTGGGTTTTAGTTCTTTAGCTTCTGGATAGTGGAGCCGCTTAATGGGTGTCCCTATGTATTTCTTTTTTCTTAATTAAAAAAAACAACAACACACAACCCAACAAACCCAGAAACCTCAAAGTATCTTTGAAGCTGCTTGTGCATTATTTGAAGCCTGACTGCAGGTTGTGAATTTTTAAAAATGGTGGCTCCCACAGTTGTGGGCAAAGGATACGGAAGAGCAACATCAAAGGAAGAGAAGAGGGAATTAAGGCTCGGAAGAGTGCAATTGTGGTCCAGTGCTGAGACCAATGCCGGGACTTTCTGAGTTGTTCTTTCACCAGCTTAGATGCTCTCTTGCATCTGATACCCACCCACCCCTCCACGCTTGTAGATGACGCTCCTCCAAAGCATCTCTTTTATTAGGATTAATTAAATGGCATCTCCCTTTCCCAGGCGGTGCTTCTATAGTCTGTGTAGTGACAGCATAGGAAGCCTTGCAGGGACCTTGTCAACCTTGCCTGAGGCCTGAATTAACACACACACACACCGCTCCCGCTGCTCCTTTCCTCTGGTTGGTGGTCACGGCGCTTTTCTCTGCTTTCTTCTCCAGCTCTTGGCTCAGCAAGTTATTTCTCTTCCTCTCCGGGCTTTTGAAGTCCTCACAGCATGCACTCATCTGGCATGCAGAATCCGTTGTCAGACCTAGCCTTTTGGTGTTTGGGATCTGCTGCCCGTGCAGCCCGATCCTAACCTGGAAGAACCTAGCAAATCTCAGAAGAGAAACAAATTAGAAAAATGAGAAGAATCAAGGCCTGCTTGCCATTTCCGGCTGCTCCAGATGACTTGAGGGCTGAGCATTCATCCAGATTTTGTTTCACAAAGCTTCTACGGAGGTCGGATTATACTCGGTCTTTATCATGCAGTTGTTTGCAGCGTGGCTATATGAAAATGTGCGTTTGTCCTGCATTCATCCTGATTTGCTTGTGGGATGTTTATACACCTTCCCATAAGTAGTTCATTGATTCCATTTAAGTTTGTGCAGTTAAAGTTGATCAAGTGAAAGCCAGTGTGGTGTAGTGGTTAAGAGCGGTGGACTCGTAATCTGGGGAACCGGGTTCGCTTCCCCGCTCCTCCACATGCAGCTGCTGGGTGACCTTGGGCCAGTCACACTTCTCTGAAGTCTCTCAGCCTCACTCACCTCACAGAGTGTTTGTTGTGGGGGAGGAAGGGAAAGGAGAATGTTAGCCGCTTTGAGACTCCTTAAAGGGAGTGAAAGGCGGGATATCAAATCCAAACTCTTCTTCTTCTTCAAAGGGCTCCACTGAAAATGCCTTTCCCCATCACTTTCCTAACTGTAAAATGTCTGATTCATCCTCACAGAAAAGCCCCTTCCCAGACACCCACCCGCCCACCAGCTGTGCTGAAGCGTGAAGCTCTCTAGCTAAGTGCCGCAGGAGGCAGCCAACTGAGCCACAATCTCCAGTCGCCAGCAGAAGATTTGTCATCTACACCCCGGCCTCTTCCACCCCACCTCCCCGCACGTCGGAGAGACCAGGGCTGATTTATATGGGCGGCTTGTCCCTGCGTCAGGCAATGGTGCTGTAATTGTTATAAACGTTGTTTGCTTTCCCTGCCTTCCAGAGGGTGCTGCCGAGAAGAACTGCTTGCTTTTGTTATAAGCCATCTTAGGGATTTAACACTTCAGGCAAACAGCCTCCTCCTCTTCCTTGGGGTGAGATTCACACGCAGTCCCATTAATGTTCCTCCATGCTTGTTTGCCACTTCTACTCTCCTGTCTCCTCATGGCTCTGTTAGCATTGGGGGGGGCACACATGGCCCCCTCGCAACCTGCCTCCCAATCTCCCAATGCCCCTCAGTCCTGCTCTGTTTTCTTCCTGCAGCTCCATTACAAGGGACTGAAGATAAAGCTTTCACAAGTTCCCAGCTCCGCTTGCCATAGGAGATTTGCAAATAGGGATGACAGGGAGTGGGAGAAATCAGAAAGGTTCCCCCCTTTTTTTTTTTAAAAAAGAAGAAAGCAAATAGACCAACAAAGAAAGAAAAAAGAGACATTTTAAGATCTGTCAGCTTGGAGGAAAGGGGCATCGCTTTGGAGGTTCTGTCATTTGGCACTGCTACAAAAGGTCACTTCATTGTTGTCAGAGGATTAATAAAGTGTGATAAAATTGGAAGGTGACCTCTCATGGACAGGACATGGCTACAGAATACCCTTTCATTATTGCTGTATCAAAAATTCTGCAGTCGTCTGAGTGGTGTCCTTTACAAAGTCCTCTAATCTTGATCAGAAGAAGGTGAAAGAGGCCCTGGTTTGATGATGTTCTGTCCCTGCGGTTCATCACTCACCCTGTAAAGAGACTGTGCCTTTCTTTTAATTTGCATTCCTCCACCTCCACCTTCCAGCTGTTGATTCCAAATCCACTTTGCACTGCTCAACTGAAGAGCCCTTTAGCACCCAATAATTTCTCACCTAACATTTTGCTCACCAAGAGCAGCCCAGATCTTGCTGCCTGATGACCTTGACTACTTGTCATAAAGATATGCTGCAACTGAAACATTTCTCTCTCTGTGCGTGTGAAAGAGAAATCACACGTGATAATAAGGCCACAACTAACAAACCTCTGATCTGAAAAGAGCATTTCCTGATTGTGATGGGGAAAGGGGTATTTCAGACAAGTTTAGAAAAGTAGGACAGGAGGTGCTCAGAGCGGGAAGGGGAGTTGAAGGGCACATCAGCATTAGAAATGAACTAGCATTACAGTCATTCCCTCTTCCCATGAATTCTTTCAGACTGTCTTTTAGGGTTTTGGGAAATGATATATAATGAAATGAAGAAAATGTTTAAATGGGCTATTCCCAAAAGACCAGAAGCTTTTCTTATAGGTATAATAGGGAAGGATGTTCCAAAGATGATGAGCGAGTTATTAATGTAAGTCTCAACAGCAGCAGCTAGAATATTATATGCACAGAAATGGAAAGAAGAAAAGGTTCAAACGAGGGAGGAGTAGCTTTTGAAAGTAATGGGGACTATGCAGAAATGGCAAAGCTGGCAGCAAAATTAAGATACCGAAATGAAAAACTTTTCATATAAGAATGGAGGCCTTTTGTGGACTATTAAAAAACAATATTACAGTCAAACGAAATTCAGGGCAGGATTTGAGATAAAAGCAGTGAAAGAAAAATGAGAAAATACTAGTAATAGAGAAACGTTTTGTAATAGCTAAAGATATAATGCAGTAGAAAAGGTCTGAGTCAACTTATGAAACAATGTGTTCGATATGAAGGTTATTGTGAAAATGTTTGAATGAAGGAATATGACATGACTGGGATTCTGTGAGAAGGCACATGATAGTTCTACACTCTAAACCAATAGCAGTTTAATGCCCGTTTTACTGTCATGGCTTTGCCAACCTACCATCACCAAGTTTCTTTGGGGCAAAGGCATGACAGTAAAACGGGCATTAAACTGCTATTGGTTTAGAGTGTAGACCTATCATTGTTCAGGAAGGACACATATTCAAATAGTTTATTGGTCCTCCAGTCATTTTGTTGAAGCCCTATCATCCAACAGGCAAGTCCCTTCATTCAGAGTAGGGAGCATGGGCATGCCTGGGGCATCCTGGCAGAGCAGGGGAACAGCTCCTACTCAAGGAAATTATTCCCCAGGTTGTTGCTCTTGTTCCTCCAGGTGGCCCTGGAATCTCATTGGGTCTTGGGGCCTCCCCAGCACTCCAGAGGTGGTGGGAATGGTCAACCTCTTTTGCCATCATCCTTTGCCCTCTTGCTCTGTAGCTCACTTCATGGATTATTTCCCTGTATATATATATATGTTTATAAACTTTTCGAGCACGACTTGCGCCACCACTTACATGCCACCTGCACTTCAGTCTGCCTTTGCAGAAGGGCTCCCATGCGATTGCGCACAATGCAGCGGTAGAAGCCAGTATGCGTACGGTCCAGGGATGTGATCATGTACCTTGAAAAAAAGAGAGAGAAAGGAGGGGGAGATGACTAAACAGATCAATGCAATACACAATCAATGAGGTAGATAGTAAGGGCAACTGTAATCCCATACATCTCCTGATAGGCTAAAGTGAATTACTGTTGTGTACACTGTGGCGACATGGCCTATATCAACACAAACTTTCATTATTTACTTGCCGATTGATTATGTGGTGGCCTTTACACTCCATTTTCGTGGACAAAAGAATGAAAAAAAGTAAAAGTAAATAAAAGCCAAAAAATTATTAAATCTGCTGTTGGAATAAAACTAGGAGAGAAGACTCAAAGAAAGCAACTGGTCTTACATGATGCTAAAGTTTTGGAAAACAAGCATTTTTAATTTGGGATTCATTCCCACAGTCACACTCCAGTTAAAGGAGAGGGATACACTTTGGTTAGGTATCTGCTTGGACCGGAAGATGTCCCTTCTGTCCCAGCCCTACAATTTTGTGGTTTTTTAAAAAAAATATTTTAAACCTATATGGGAGAGAAACTGACCACCTTGTTTTGGATAAAATGAATGTGCAGTGCACATATTTGGGTGGGGAGGGAAGGAAGCTGAGAATCATTGCTCCCAAGGATGGCTGCCTGACTAAACTAAGCAGGCTAAGCAGAGCTAAAGGTAAAGGTAAAGGGACCCCTGACCATTAGGTCCAGTTGCGGACGACTCTGGGGTTGCAGCGCTCATCTCGCTTTACTGGCCAAGGGAGCCGGCATACAGCTTCCGGGTCATGTGGCCAGCATGACTAAGCCTCTTCTGGCGAACCAGAGCAGTGCACGGAAACACCGTTTACATTCCCGCCAGAGTGGTACCTATTTATCTACTTGCACTTTGACGTGCTTTCAAACTGCTGGGTAGGCAGGATCTGGGACCGAACAACCGGAGCTCACCCCGTTGCGGGGATTCAAACCGCCAACCTTCCTATTGGCAAGCCCTAGGCTCAGTGGTTTAGACCACAGAGCCACCCGCGTCGCAGAGCTAGAAAGCCATAAATTCAGGTTTGGTATCAGGACCACCAACTCTGCATGGTATTGCCGTACTGCTTTTTAAAGCATACATGCACTGGTGCATCTTGGAGAAGTAGTTTCATGGCAAAATATGAGCATGGAATTTGCATGCTGCTGCATCTCTGAATCTGAGAAGCCATATAACCACCTTGACCAGTTGATTGTGTGGTCACACTCTCTTGCTCTGCAAAGATCAAGTATGTCAGTGCTGGTACATCCTGTGCCCTTATGGTACATCCTTGTGCAAATTAATTGAAACAAAGCATGATTTCTATCTTACTCGTAATCCTGTACTCAAAACAAACACGAAAAGTCAGTTGATCATTATGGTGTCGGAAGCCTGCAGCAAATAGAAGGAATGATGCGCTCGCCACAATATATTGAGGTTCTACGAAAGAGAGTTATTCCAGAGCTGGAAAAGAGGTATCTTGACAGTACTGGGATATTGCAGCAGGACCTAGCCCCTTGTCACACATGGAAAGTGCTGAAGAAATTCATGATAGAGCAGCAAATACAGGTACTTGATTGGCCAGGGAATTCTCCGGACGTAAATCCCATTGAGAATTTGTGGGCTTTATGCAAAAGTCGCCTCTGTGCTGTAGACTGTACGACTATGGAGAAGCTCACTCAAGGGATCCGAAAATCAACAGTGACTGTTCAAAACTAGTAGACTCCATGACAAACCGTGTTCAAATGTTGCTTAAAAATAGCAGAGGTCATAGGCAGCATTTGCTTCTATTTTTCCCTTAACGTTTATAAACCGATTGTAAAAACAACAACCCTCTAAAGCCATTGACAAAAATATAAAACAGAACATTAAAATTCTCAATAAGAAACAATTAAAAAATTCAAATGATGCTTAAAACCAACAGTAGCTAAAAAGAGACAAAACACATGTAACTTTCCACAGGTTTGGATAGGTTTGCTTGATTAAACTTGCTTGTTGATTGGTGCAAGATTATGTATTTCTCAGTACAACAGATAGGTTGAAATAAAAATTGGGAAATTATATAAAGGACAAAGCTGACTTATAAAAAAGAACAGTAAGTAATATCCAACATGTGATTTTTCTGAAAGTTGTTGGGCGTCTGAACTCCTGAACTTCTTCTTTCAGACTCTGGGCTTCAAATGAACATCACAAAACGTGAAAATGAAGCAAATAAGAGAAAAGGCCAGAGTTCTTGAGCTTCCACTATTTCAGGTTCAGAGGTATTCGTATTCCTTGGTCCTGCTTAGAATTTTATTTTTTTTTAAATGAAAGAGGGAATGTGGGCTACCCCATAGCTTGTGAAAATGAAAGCCTCTGTTATCATCTTTTCTGCCCATTCTCTCTCCATTTCCAGCAATCCCCAATGTGGATATTCTAGAGCTGGAAGAAGTTCAGAAAAGGGCAAAACCAAAATGATCAAGCGAGGAAAGGTAGCAGCATTTGGGACTTTTTTTTTTCATTTAGAGAAAAGGTGACTAAGAGGTGACATGACAGAAGTATATAACTTCATGCATGACATGGGAAAGGTGGCCGAAGAAAAGTTTTTCTCCCTCTGCCACAACTCGAGAGTTCATGGACATGATGATGATGATGATGATAATAGGCTGGGTTTCCCCAGCCACTCTGGGCAGCTCCCAACAGAATATTAAAAACATGATAAAACATCAAACATTAAAAACTTCCTTAAACAGGGTTCCTTTCAGATGTCTTCTAAAAGTCAGATAGTTGTTTATTTCCTTGACATCTGATGGGAAGGCGTTCCACATGACGGGCACCACTACCGAGAAGGCCCTCTGCCTGGTTCCCTGCAACCTCAGTTCTCTCAGTGAGGGAACCGCCAGAAGGCCTTCGGAGCTGGACCTCAGTGTCAGGGTTGAATGATGTGGGTGGAGACACTCCTTCGGGTATACAGTCATACCTCATGTTACATTTGCTTCATGTTACGTTCTTTCAGGTTATGTCCCGCGGCGACCTGGAAGTATCGGAAAGGGTTACTTCCGGGTTTTGCCGCTCGTGCATGCACAGAAGCGCAAAATGACATCAAGGCGCATGCGCAGAAGCGGCAAATTGCAACCCGCGCGTGCGCAGACGCACCTCTGCGGGTTGCGCTCTTGTCATGTTGTGAACGGGCCTCTGGAACGGATCCCGTTCGCAACCAGAGGTACCACTGTACTGGGCTGAGGCCATTTAGGGCTTCAAAGGTCAGTACCAGCACTTTGAATTGTGCTTGGAAATGTAATGGGAGCCAATGTAGGTCTTTCAGGACTGGTGTTATATGTTCTCGGTGGCCACTCCCAGTCATCTGATGAAGCTATGAAGCTGAATGTTGGAAGATTTGGGACAGATAAACTATGGGCACGTAAACTATGAAACTTCTTCCCATAGGAGGCAGTGGTGGCCAGCAAACTGGGTGGCTTTAAAGAGGATTAGACCAATTCATGGAGGATAAAGACTACCAATGGTTTCTAGCCATGGTGGCAATGCTCTGCTTTCGCAGTTGGAAACAGTAATCCTTCTGAATCTCAGTTGCTGGAAACCACAGGCATCTGTTTGGCCACCATGAGAACAGAATGCTGGACCACATGGGACACTGGTTTAATCCAACAAGCTCTTCTTTTTTTTATGTACACAGATTATTTCGTCAGCACTGTGCATTATAGCATTGCTCCACCCCACCCCACCCCATAAAATGCGCATGGAACTTTGCTATGTGTCATCATCAATGCAGCTGTAATTACATGTCATGGGGGGGGGGAATGGATCTATGTTCAAACAGGTTTGAAGCATCCTTACCACTGATGGTAACTTCGAGAGACTGTGAAAACTAGGGGGACTTGCTGAAATATGTGGGTTTTTCTAAGCATGGCAGCTGGATGTGGATGCTATGGTGAAACGAGTTTGAGGACATGGGAGTGTGAAAGCCTGGGAAATGAAGGAGGAAAAGATCATGGAAAAACTGAAGAGGAACATGTTATGGGGCTAGCAGGAAAAGCTTTCCCTTTAGGCTGCAGAAAACCTGGAAAGAGTGAATTAATCTCAGGCATTCATTTATGTAGTTTCTCTGCAGCAATGAAAGAAACCAGAGGATGGAAACTCAAAGGAAATAAGTGAAGGAATTCAGACTGCTTCCAGCCCCCACATCCTAAAATTTAATCAAGTATTAAAAGTGCCGGAGGCTCCTTTGATACGAGTTTGTTTGTATTTTTCTTTTCGATACGCAGTTTAAATTAAACTTTAATAATGAGAGGTGATCATCTAATGGTTGCCTTGAAGTCTGGAGACACTTCTTCCCCAGTGCAGACACACTGCTGTTTGCCTGCGGCGTGCAGAAAAATTCATCTCTACCTGTGGATAAAGAGGGCAAGAGACCCCCATCGGACAGAGCAGGAGAGCTGAGTGCCTGCCCTCCTGATGTTGGCGGAGTGGCTGCCCATGTAGTAGTTACAAGGAGGAAGGCTTTGAAGTACAGAGGATGTTTCAAGACAACAAGGTGACCTAAGTGCTAAGGCCAATAGGGCATGGGAGGAATAGACAGCTGCTGTGCTTTTCCAGAATACTTGAAATGTCAGAGAAAGCCTCTGAGTCCATTAGAATTAGAGGACAATGGTTCATTCAAAGTCTCTGGCTGCTTATCACCATTGCTATCACCCTTATTGTGATATGGCCAGTCCAGGGATATATGGAGATTACTTAACAGAAAAAGCAACTTATCTTCCATGCAAGTTCCCCATTCTAGCAGCCCTGGGCCTACCATATGCATAAACACAAGAGTCCTTCACAATTCTTCATCCACTGTCCTGATTGGCATGTCAATGAGCAAAGGGCAAGGCTCTTGGAGAGGAGATTGCAGCCCCGCTTGCTTCTCCACGGTTGTTCTGCTGCACTGAGCCAAGCCTCAATTATTGCAGCAAGCTCTTTGTGTGGCTACCCTTGGTGCAAAACATGCCGGCTAGACTGTTGATAGGGCTCAGATTATTGCTACCACTCTTGTGTTCAAAAGCTTCCATTGGCTGCCCATATGCTACCAGGCCAGGTTAAAGGTTCTTGTACAGTGGTACCTCGGGTTACATACACTTCAGGTTACATACGCTTCAGGTTACAGACTCCGCTAACCCAGAAATAGTGCTTCAGGTTAAGAACTTTGCTTCAGGATGAGAACAGAAATCGCACTCCGGTGGCACGGAGGCAGCGGGAGGCCCCAATAGCTAAAGTGGTACCTCAGGTTAAGATCAGTTTCAGGTTAAGAACAGACCTCCGGAACAAATTAAGTACTTAACCCGAGGTACCACTGTATTAATTTATAAGATATTTAACAACTTGAGTCCAGGATAACTCAGGCAATGCCTGATTCATTATATCCCATGGCTCAGATGCAGAACTCTCATCCACCAGCAGCAGTGTGTTCAATATTGTGGACTCAGTTTTATGGAATCCCTTCCAGTTAAGGGCACACAGCCCCCCTCTCTCTGCTGAAATTCTGCAGCAGGCTCTCTCCACCCCCCCTTCCTATTACACCAGGCATTTAACTGAATTCTGATTTAATTGTTTTAACTGATTTTTAGCTTTGTTGTATTGAGTTACCTGTACACCCCTTAGAGACAAAATTTAAGTAAGCATTATACAAATTGGCGAGACAAATAAGTAAATAATAAAGTGCCCCAATGAACGTTAAGATCCTCATCCTAGCAGGCTGCTGCGAATTAATCACCAGTCTGCATGCTGACGCAGGCTCCTGAGAACCCTTGAGAACCCTTGCCTGGCTTCTTCTTGGTTTTTTCATTTCTTTCAACAGTGATGTGCCCTTCGATTTTCACATCCTCTTTCATTCCTGTATTAATGTGGTCCTGGAAAAACAACAACAAAAACCCCACACCTACACCCAAAGTGTTCAACACTGCAAAATGCTGTGCTGAGGGGGAAGATTTGCAAAGGATGGTATTGGGGGTGCAAACACAGGCCTGGTTTAATCCGCTGATGAGTCTTTTGGCCTCAGTTGGCCTGCATACCAGTTCTTAGGCAGCAATTCCCCCCCCCCCACACACACTTGCACGGGAGTAAAATCCATTTTATACAGCGGGGCTTACTTCTAAGTAAGCACGCAGCGGATTGCGCCGTCAGTCTTAATCCCCTCTCCAATGGCTCACCAACCTTTCAGCAGTAACTGCCTCTATCTCTGCTGTTTCAGGACTTGACTTAGCTTATCACACAAGAGCTCTGACCATAATCCTCAACTCATTCTTCAATCCACCTTTCTCTCCTTTTGACAGGCTAGCTCCAAACTTCTTAATTCTGCCAGCCTATTGGAGGGAGTTGTTAATTCCTAGCGGTGGTGCTCCAAACCCACGTTCCGTGGAAGGGAAGGCTACAAATTCCAGCACAGCTGTCCAAAGACTCCATGTGATGTTTGGACAAAACTCCATGCCAAAGCTCTGGGATGTTGGCAGGGTAAACAAGGACCTGAGGGCTATCTGGGCTTGACAGGGCTGTTTGCCAGCTCCTGTCCTCTCTCTCTCTCTCTGCCTCTTTGCTTCTTATAGCTATGAAGTCCTTTGCCAACTGGCTGGAATGCCAACCTGCATTTTATCCAAGGGCAAGTACCACATGCAACTTTCAGCATCCTGCGTATAATGCGGACAGACTCATTAGGCCATGAAGACAGCAGTGTTTGTGGTCATCACAAATTCCTCATATTTACCCTCTCCTGCATTAAAGGCCTGACAGGTGAAATGGGAATTGGGTTTGCTCCAGTTCAACACACTGCTCTATTCAACCCTGTACTGGGACTCAAGAGTTCGGCTATACTACTGAAAAGGTGAATATCTCGATTGAGCCCGTAGGTGGCAGCATAGGACGCCCTACTTGGAAACCACCAATCAGGTTAAATGAGGTTGATGTCCATAGGAATTTTCATAGGGAGTTTGCATTACCCAACCTCTTTTCTCAAGGCCTTGATGTTGGTGCCTTATTGGAGGAGTGAAAGGGCACTGGATGAGCTTGAGGAAGGCATGCCATATACTATCAGCAATCCTTCCTTTTACACCAACGGGGGACATTGTGGAATTCATTTGTGATTAGCAGAAATGAGCCGGGATGTAAATTGGCAGGGAACATCACTTTGGGTCACCTTTGGGCACTATGTCAACAGGCAGATTCCCCAAAAGGTGTTAGTGATGCTTAGAAATGGGACTGAGCTTGATGGCTTTTAATGAGGGGAAATCCAACCTCTATGAAAAGTGGGGGGTTTTCTCTCCAAATGTTGTTCTAGGGAACTCCTTAGGCTATGAAAAAAAGGAAAAGAGAAATAATTAAAAATGCAGCCTGCAAGCTTGGTTGCTACTGCTCCCTCTCTGTGCGTGCTCCCTCTTGTCTCTCATATCTCTTCGCTCAAGCACAAATAAGGTGGAAGAAAAGGAAGGATTGAAACGAACCATAAAAGGCATGGGCAGAAGGAATTGAGGTGTGCATATTGCATTAGGGTCCTTTGGTACTGCTGTGACATTTTAATATTGGGGGTCTTCCCTGCAACAAAAGGCAAAGGTTTTGTAAACTGCTGTCAAGAGGTATAAACGTTTTGATAAGTAAAAAAAGTTGTTAAATAGATAAATAAAATGAACAAGGCTCCATGAATTGGATAAAGACAAATGTGGATTTCAATGGCAGGCAGAATTGACCCTTTGCTCACTGGCTGTACAGACTGCATTACGAAAATGTATACCAGCCCTCGGGTCTTTCTCCTCTTCTTGCGCATCAGGTGAATTTCCTGCCTTTTTAACATTTTACTTTACTTAATGGCATATAGACATTGATACCCTTTTTATTTTTTTAAATGAAATGTTCTAAAAGCAGACACTCCCCAAATCCTGGAGTATTTATTACTACTTTTTAAATGTTTCTGGATGTTTTAAGATGAATCTGAATGTACAAATGATGTCACAGGTGCTAGCCAATCGGCATCCCATTCAATTTGAACCAATCGGAAAGGCTGCAATAGTCCATCCCCATCCCCCTCAAGTTCTCTTTGGGAGAGAAAGTACATTTGTCTACACATCAATGGAGGCACTATCAGACTTCCTCTGCCATTCTTAAAAATGTTCTGTCTGTCTTCATCCAAAGTAGCCTCCATAAGAGAGAAATCACTGTTATACAATGCCCCCATGTGTGCTCCCTGCTGCCTGCCCTGCACTGGTTCCTATGTTTTAGCCCTGTTGTAGGTTTTAACTACATGAACTGGGAATAATAATAATAATAATAATAATAATAATAATAATAATAATAATAATTTATTTATACCCTGCCCATCTGGCTGGGTTTCCCCAGCCACTCTGGGCAGCTCCCAATCGAATATTAAAACCACAATACAGCATTAAACATTAAAAGCTTCCCTAAAAACATGGTCCCCTTCTGCGCCCAAGGAGTCTACAAGGACATCTTACACAGGAGGGCTCTAGATCTGAGAGAGCACTGGGGAAAGTCCCTCTGGTGCAATCCTTCCTCCATTGGTGGGTCCCCTCCAACATCACCTTCATCCCTTTTCCAGGGCTGCCATTTTAACCCACAATACCCAAGTGCGACACATCATCGGGGGCATTGTAGGAAATTTAAATGGTGGGCTTCGCCAGCATTCTGGGGCCTACGAATGCTGAGTGCTGACGCCTGCCCTGCTCTTAACTGCTTCAATCACCTAGTCTACCTTTTTAGGTTAAGCAATTGAAGCTGTCGTTTTCACAAGATATATATAGAGAAAACATTTTTACATGCTGGGTACAACTGCTGGAACTCAGCCATTCAGAAAGACACTTTAAACACTCCTGAATCCAAGCCAGCAGGCAATCTAGACAAAGAAGACCACACAGCACTAGCAGATAGTGGCTGGTTTCTCTCTCCCCTTTTTCTTTGCTGCATTCAATGACATTCATCTATCTTATCGTCAAGTACTGTGCCTTTGTTTTCCTTCCTTGAATCTAAGAAAGAGTGTTAGCTCAGTCATTAAAACACTTGATCTGAAGTCACCTGTGTTGTTGCTGCATACTGGGAGGGAGAGGTGGAAAGGCAAGGCAGCGGCAGGTGAGTGTGGTTCAGAGGCACTGGCAGGAGGCACCAGATAGGCTCCGCTGGTGCTTTTGCACCACAGCAACCTCCCCCATCCCCTTTTCTGTCCTGGTATTCAGAAGTGGCACAGTGTCAGGGACTGGCAGGACGCTGATAAAGGTGCATCGGGGGAAGATGGGGCTAGTATCTGACTCGTGGTTTGTGGGGACCTGTAACAGCCAGAAGGCAAGTGCCAGAAACAGGGGAAGCTTCAGAGCTGCAGAATAGAGCAAAAGATGGGTGGGAAGAAGAGGAAAAAAAGGCAGGTCAGGCAAGCGAAGGGTGGGTGCTTCCCCACCCTCTCCTGCACCACTGTCTCCCAGAACCAGCAGAGAACTGAAGTGAGAAGAGCAGAGGCAGCTTCCAGGTAGGCATAGTCTCTGACTGCATGTGTGCAGCCCGTTGGGGGAAGATACATAGGATGGAGGAGGGCGTGTGGTCCCCTGTCGCTGCAACTGCTCCATAGAGAGCAGACCTGGGAATAGCTGCCTATATGCTAGGCTTGTGTGTGTGGGTATTCGGAGCTGTGGAAACTACTGTAAGTGTCAGCTCTGAGTTAACTGTCTACTGTGTGCATTGCTTTGACTGGGGAGCACCCTTGACACGCTGGTGATTGGAGATCAGGTGAATCCTGCTGTCCCACCCTGCTGTTTGCTACTGCCACACAGGCATGGTGTAAGCCAGAGCTGTCTCTGGAACAACAGTCCAGGGTACAAGGGACTATGTTGTTGCACTGCAAGGAGCAGGAACTAGTCCCAGAGTCATGTTTGTATACAGGAAAGTGGGCAAATGGTCAAGGAAGGAAGTGGACCACACTAGGAAGTACTAAGTCAAGAGAAAGAGTCAAACTATTGGTTCAGCTACACTGTACTGGTTTGTCAACACAAGGTAAGGTAAGGTAAGGTAAAGGTAAAGGACCCCTAGATGGTTAAGTCCAGTCAAAGGCGACTAAGGGGTGTGGCGCTCATCTCGCTTCAGGCCGAGGGAGCCAACGTTTGTCCAAAGACAACTTTCCAGGTCATGTGGCCAGCATAACTTAACCACTTCTGGCGCAACAGGACACCGTGACGGAAGGCAGAGCGCATGGAAATGCTGTTAAGCTTCCTGCCACAGTGGTACCTATTTATCTACCTACACTGGTGTGCTTTCAAACTGCTAGGTTGGCAGGAGCTGGGACAGAGCAACGAGAGCTCACTCCGTTGCACAGATTTGAACTGCTGACCATCCAATCAGCAAGCCCAAGAGGCTCAGTGGTTTAGACCACAGCGCCACGCACTCCCTTATCAACACCGTATTGTCTATACTGCTAGTCGGTGGTTCTCCAGGGTTTCTCCTGGGACCTTCTGAACGTAAGAGGAAAGGGAGAGGAAGTTGTGTTGCGCAGGAGGAAGTGCTTGGACTAACAGGACTTTGTTAGTACAACCAGTCGTAGAATATAATGCCTCATTCAACAAAAACACAAAGCGCCAGCACATAGAATGAAAATACAAGGGCATAAATATTTATAATTCTATAGAAGTGCTCTAATGGGTGTCACATTTATAACTAATAGCATTCTGTCTCTCTGTGTAATGTCCAGATGTATCTATCAGCTTGGTTGTTTTTGTTTTTTTAAATCTAAGTTACTATTAACTAAGTGAATTCATAACCTTTATTTGACAATAAATCCCCCTTTTTGCTGTATTGAATAAAATTAATCCATTTTACAAAGTATCGTGTCCTTTTTTCTTTCTTTCACTGAATCAAATAAAGTGTGTTAGCTTAGTCATTAAAGCAAAATCCTGTACTTTTAACAGATGGCAAAATCGACAACCTCCACTTCCTTGCAGGATGCATTTTAAAATATGGAAATGCAAGGTCGGATACAGTAGTCAGAAAAAAGTTCTTCCTCAGATTTTTGGCGATGGTTGGAGAAGGAACAGGGGCAAGATCCAGGAAATTCAAAGGATGGATTAAAATTGGGAGGGGGGCCTTGCTACCATCAGAGCTCCCCCCAGTGACTACCAGCCTTCTTTTTTTGCGGGGGGGGGGGGGGCAAAAGCTGCCTGGATTGACATTACATTATGATATAGTGGTTGCTCTGATGTAAAATGTGTCAGCCACAAGCAGAGATTGTCATTTCCTTCATCAGAGCAGCACCATCTCATCATATAACTGCTCCAGGGGGTGTAGGTTGGTGGCAGAAGGGTGGCCGCCAGCTGATGATGACCAAGAATGACAGCAGCAGCAATGGGTTGGGGCTCCCCCACCCCCAAATTATTCTTCAATCACCAAACACACACACACACACACACACACACACACACACACCTAATTGCCACAGAGAAAGGGACAGCAAAATGTGGGGTGCACTGAATATTGGCTCAACACTAAATATTGTCTAAGAAGCTGTGGGTAGAAGCTCAGCTACTAAAATTGATAAGATTTGCTTTATATTGGTGACTCTCAAATTTCAAGCTGTGATGACCTACTCACACCACACTAAGACGACCTATGGCTTGCTCCCTTAAAACAAAGCCTTGGTGCATCATACAGACTTCTGCTCTCGAAGATCAACCAAGATGGTTCTCTACATGCACAATACCAGCCATATGACAAGTGTACATTATAAGAGTAGAACGAGAGGCATTCTCAGTGACTCTTTCACAGCCCTCCACATGCACTATACATTGAAAGCATCATCATACCACTTTGAACAGTCTCCCAAAGAAACCCGGGGACTGCAGTTTGTTACGGATGCTGTTAGGAGAACCTTATGTATTCCTCAGATCTACAATGCTCAGTGATTTGACATTTGATTCTAATTCCCAGGGAATTCTGGAAAATGTGGCTCTGTGGGGGCAACCATTTTAGATTTAATAGCTACGTGTGTATGTGATTCCAGTGGCTGCTTTGAGTTCTTGGGACCTGTGAGAAATGGTGGGTTGATTATCTAAATAAATATCTAGGCTGCACTCAAGACCTACCTGTGAGTACCATCCCAACCTCAAACCTCACTACGTCCTCAACTGTTAGCTCTGTGTTTCCCCTGAATACAAAATGCCAAAAGCTCACAAGGATCCCGCCATCTGCCTCTGAATTGAATCCAAACGTTTAGCATCCACTGGCTAACAGTGCGCACACATGCCAGCATTGGCAGTCTGGAAGCAAGCAAGGAAGCAGGAGCCTGAATTTGCAAGGATGGGCCACCTGAGAACTCAAATGGGTTGGCTGACAGGAAGCAGGCGAGCAACTCTCAAGCAAATAGCTCCCTCCTAGTACAAAAGTATGGAGACTGAAGGAACCATTGGGTGAGAGACGCTTGGTCCATCTTGTCTAGTATTGTCTACTCTGGCTGCCAATGACTCTCCAGGGTCTCAGGCAGGTGTCTCTGCCCGTGTCCCTGGAGATACTGGGGATCAAACCTGGGACCTTCTGCATGCAGAGCAGATGCTCTGAGCTACGGTCCTTCTACCAGAGTCTCAGTTTCGAGATGTGCCACTTCTCCATATACCTGACACTGTGTGCTGTCTCAGATAACCAGCATCAAGACTCCTTGTGCCACCTGCTTGAAGGACCGGGGCAAAATATTTCTGGCAGCTGGCTTGACAGAAATGTGAGCAGTGATGAGGCAGACTGCCTGGATTCTAAAGGCAAAGGCATTAAGGGAGCAAAACAGCCCAATGGGAAGCAGTGGCAAAGGTGGTGGGAACATCTACACCCCCCCTCCCAGCTGTTGTTTTGCACCCTTTCAGCTGTGAGTCCTTGAGTGTCACTGCTGATATTCAAAATGATCCTCACTTGCTTTAAATAAGATATTTCAATTCCACCAAGCTGTCAGCAGCTGAGGCGGACACTGGGAATAATGGGCCGAGTCTCCTTGTATTGTCCTAGTTAATAAATCAGCCACAACACGAACGCAGACAAAGGCAGGGATAGAATCTTTCTCTCTCTCTCACCCCCTCAAACAGGCACACCAACCATTCAGAGATGCAAACAGTAACACAAATCCTGAAATGCACACCGACCTAGAAACATAATTTTAGACTCTAACAAGGACGAAGCACAGGGTACCATCCCCACATACCTAGGCAAGCTAAGGGTGACAACAGAGGCACCCACTTAACCTCTCCCTTTCCTATTCCAACAGGAATGCCACCATCTATCTCCCTTCTATTCCTAAGAGCAAGATGCAAACACAGCTTATTAGTACAGTCATACCTCGGGTTACAGACGCTTCAGGTTGCATTTTTTTGGGTTACGGACCGCAGAAACCCAGAAGTACCGGAACAGATTACTTCCGGGTTTCGGCAGTCGTGCATGCGCAGAAGCGTTGAATTGCGTTTTGCGCATGAGTGCCGAATCGCAACCCGTGTGTGTGCAGACGCGCCGCTGCGGGTTGCGAACGTGCATCCCACACGGATCACGTTCGCAACCCGAGCGTCCACTGTACTGCAGGAAATGCTGGTGTGAAACAACTCTTAGTCAAAGCAGTCAAGCACAAATCCTGGGCCATTTCTGCCTATGTGGGCTAGGCCCAACCTTCCCCCTCCGCAGCTATCCCACTGAGGTTGGGGCAGTGAGACTAAGTGTGAGACTAAGTGTGGATTCGGAGAGGACATCGAGAGCAGAGGGACTCTGGTTGCAAAGTAGATGTGTAAATCCAGGTCAGAATCAAAGTCTGGGTGTTCAATAAAATATGACGTACTCCCAGCTCCCTGCTTCTAGGTCACAACTGCAGTTTGTCCCGAGGGAAGATTATTTGTAATGGCTCTCTGCCAGTTTCAGGGGCCTGCCCTCAACAGCGAAGAACAACCACTCTCTGCTCACCCAGTCATATACTGGAGGTTTCCCTTCCAACTCCTCATTTTGAAAAGGTCTTAAAGCATCTCACTTGTGCGCTATGAACAGAAATCAAACATTGGATTACAGCCCTGCTATTTTTACAACCCAGGGGTTTTTATAGTATCTGAGTTATTTCTCAGAATTCAGAAAATTACTAGAGATGCCAGTGAAGCTCTCCAAGCTAAGGCTCGGATGTGAGCTTTGGGGGATTGTAAAGGCCTTTCTTCAAAAGAAAAGGCAAGGTTTACAAACTTCAAAATTCTTCTCTTGCTCGGATTAAAAACATCAACTGGAGAAGAATCATCAGCCTATCCTTCACATACTTGTTTAAGTTCTACTTTATTTGCCAGGCACAAAACAGTGGCCATGGGGGTTGGATCCTGATGTAAATGATGCTGTTGGAAGGGGGACTTACCTCCTGCACTTCTTAAGCCACACATTGGGATAAGTACATATCTACATTTGAGTTATTACGGATCAGGAATTCTAACATAAAACTCTAAAAAAAAAAAAAAAACCAAAATCACCAGCAGAGCTGCTCCAAGTCTGGGTCCAAACGTCCCAATGAATACCCCTGTTTTACAGGTGAGGAACACTAGGCAGAGAAGTACCGGTAAGTGATTAACTAAAGGTCAGCCATCCCAGAGACTTGTATTCTATCATAGTGCATAAGTTACTATTGCTCAAATTCTGGGAGTTAGAAATCCCAGAAGATCTACTGCAAATAAGCCAAATAGCAACTAGTAGTTCCAGACCCACCCCAATCTATACAATTCATAGCAAAGCGCAGATCACATGTACTGCCAGAAGTGCACAGCTTTATAGGACTACACCTGCTACCTCCTGATCCGGCATCCTTTCTAGGCACTCGTAATTGTATGTAAACAGTGGACCGCATGTTTGTGCCACCCAGCAATCCTTATTTCAAATAATGCAAAGGATTCCCCCCCAGAATCTATGCTTCTGTTCACCCCATGCCTGAGCGGCAGCCAACAAAGCATGGTGCTTTCCACTGCGCACAGACTCCCACCCTCGTCTCCCCATCGAGCTCTGTTTTGTGAGTGAACATTGTCCATATGGGATTGATCAGCCATTCAGAAACTTCCTCCGCCGTCAGCCAGAAAGCAATGATCACTGGGGCACAGCAACCATTCCAGGCAGGCTGATAGAGCCTGCCTCCGCCAGCCCTTGAGCACTGAGATACAGTGTGTGAATTTGGCTTAGGTCACAGCTCTCCAAGATGTTACTTCTTTGGGTTGCTGATGCAGAAATTCTTCTGCCCTGATCATGCAAGCACAAGACTGCATACATGGAATGCACTTCAAGGTTGGGGTGCTGATGTAGCGATTGAAGAGCTTGGGTCTGTTAAACTAAGGGTGGGAAGAATTGACGCATGTAGGATTTACCATCAAATTACTACCACTACTATTATTCTTACCCTGAGATCCACCAACCAGAGCCAAGCGCAAATGCTATACATGTAGAAGAAAAGATCTCAGGAATTTGTGCAGGGTACCAGAACTGAACTGAGTTCACAGTCCTGTCACACAGAAACTCCTCATCTCTACCCCGCCCCCCCAAAAAAACTTCCTTCTTTTCAGCAGTATGGATTTTTTTTAAGGTTGTCATTTTGTTGTTGACGTTGTTAAATAATTGGGAGTCAGAATTACTAACTGATCTAGTAAACAGTCGGTGGTGGGTTCACCTGTTTTCCCATTGCTCAGTGGCGTAGTATGAGGGGTGGGGGGCCCCAAGCGCAAAATGATTAGGGGCGCAAAACTTCAATACCCGGTGCTGCCTCAATTCAGCCGCGCGCTTCCGTCGCTGGGCTCCTCTGCAAACAGATTCTCCATGCCAACCAGGAAGTGATCTCTCCAGACAACGGAATGGCTCTTCTTTTCTTATCTCTGTGGCTGGGTGATGCAGACGCCATTTGGGAACTGAATGTGTATTGTCCAGCCCTGGGCACTGGCAACCCATGCTATGTCACTGCCATTGCCTATGTTGCGGCTACTTCCTTAGAACAAGAGGCGCAAGATGGTGGTGTTGTGGGTTGAGGTGTAAACCCCCCTGGTGGAAGCAGTGGATTGGTTCTGCTGGTGTGTTCACACCACACTTAACCTTGCTACCACCTCCCTCTCTACCTCCTGGTAAGCAGCAGAAATGTGGGTGACAGGAGGACAGCTGAGCACCCCTACCCTGCGCTGCAAATCACTACTGTGCTGATGTAAGCCATGCAACTGGTTGTTCAGAACTTATGTGCATCACCTTTGTTCTCCAGACTGAGTCATCTCCCCTTCTGTGTGCTGATGACTAATATTTGTGGTATGTACAGCTTGAAGGTAAAGACCTTTCCACATAAAGAGGCAAGTAAGTGCGCTTAATGTGGAATTCTAGTACCTTTCATCTGCAAAACACTCCACTCTCTGTAGCCTGTGCAAGCTTTGTGACACCCTGGCAGGCATCACAAAAAACAGGTGAACTTACTCATATGTATATGTAAGCAACATCCTTGTGACTGAGGTGCCGTTACTGAACAAACAGGCCTTTGCTTACGTTTTTGCAGAAATTCATGGTTTTGCCTGGCTTAGAATGAATTTGCAAAGCTCGAAAAAATCAGATGGGTTGCAAATCGAATGCAATTTGTACTTTTACCTCAGAGAGCAAGATAAGCTTCTATATACCCATAGTCAGCATTAAGGCTGCCCAGATTTCTTTACAGGTACATGCAGTGGTGACTGGTTCATTAGGGCTAATTGTCGCCACCCCAGAAATCTCAGTCTTGGGCAGAAAAATTCCTGCATTGCAGGGGGTTGAACTAGATGGCCCTCATGGTCATTTCCAACTCTACTGGTCTGTGATTCTAACAGCATACCATTAGGTAAGCATCTACCGTATTTTTCGCTCTATAGGATGCACTTTTCCCCCTCCAAAAATGAAGGGGAAATGCGTGTGCGTCCTATGGAGCAAATGCAGGCTTCAGGAAGCTATCCGCAAGCCTTCGGAGCATGGCGGGAGTTCTTTGCTCCTTGGGGCTGGGGGGGGGGATAATTTTTTTTCTTTATCTCCCCCCTAAAAACTAGGTGTGCCCTATGGTCCGGTGCGCCCTATGGAGCAAAAGTACGGTAATTTGGAAGGATCACGAGCACAGCCACACTATCTTGGAGGGATCTGGCACTTGCCAGAAGCGAAGTGGGACCTGTATGAGGCACCATTAATTGAAGTGAGGGACCCCTGAAGCAGTTCATGACACCTCAGTGAGCCAGGCATCTAAAAGAAATGCTGCACATAAGTGTCTGCTAAAAGTAAAAGCATCTGTAACCTGATCCTATAAAAGACATCACCAAGGTGAGGTGATGGGAGAAGAGAAGCAAACACCAGAGTTGGGAGAGGGCAGAAGGAGAGCTGTGTTGTGGCTGACAGGTGAAATGTGCAATCAGAGAGAATACTATAACCTGGAAAGCAAATCCCTTTCCGTTGTCTCCCCCCCCCAAAAAAATCACCTTTAAAAGTGCCTGGCACAAAAGTCTATTTGTTTGCAATTTGGCAGGTTTCTTAAGCGCAGTAACCTTTCTCAAGTTTCCAATTTTCAGACCGATTGCCAACAAAACACTAAGGAAGATTAAGCAATTCCTTTTTTTACTCACCTCAAAACTGCAAAGGCTGCCCTAGCATGAAAACAACTGCATCTCACCTTCCCAAACTTGGCAGGACTCATGTCCTCAGAAGAGATAAGTTTGCATGAAAATTTCATCCAATTTTTATCCAATAATAATAATAATAATAATAATAATAATAATAATCCTTCGCCATTTCACTCCCTCCTTGCTTCACCACAGCATTTCTCCTCCCCATTCCACAACACCTTAGTGCTTACCCACACTTAACTTTTGACCCAACCTCTCCAGGAACAGGTCTGTGCTTAAAAGCTCCCACCCTTTCCCCATGAAAACCTGCTCCTTATTGCTCAGTCACAGCAAATGTCAATATGGGTTTTCCACAAATTGCTGTTTGCTCCAGTTGAGCTTTAAAGAGCGGGTTTTTGCGAGAAAAGCTCTGGGGCAAAAACAAAGAAAAAAAGTGTTTGAACACAGAGCTTTAAAGCATGGACCTTGCCTGGAAAAAGCAGAGGAAATTTAAGTGTAGATATGCTCTTCTTTCCCTTACCTCTATCAAACCACTAGCCCACAGAGTCCCACTCAAATACCGCATTTTACAAGAAATACCCAGCTTTGCAAGAGAGCATCTTAACTCTCCAGCAAGTAAGGCATAGTGAAAAGTTGCTAGAGAGTTAGATTGGACACATGGAAAGAGTTGTGGGTTTTTTTTTTTTGGTGGGGTAAGAAAAGGCTGGTGAGATGAGAGCTCTCTTACTTACTTTCCATCCAAAGATATTTTTTCAGTTAGTCAAAAACACTCAGAGGACTGGAGAGGGGGTGGCCTGAGCCCCAACAGAGAGGCCTGGAGGGCTGAATTTGATCCCTGAGCCTGGTAGTCCCATCCACCTCTAAGCCAGCACGGATAACAAAGAACAATTCCCAGGATTCTTTTGGAGAAAGAATCTCCGAAAACAATTAGAGCAAAATGATGAAATTGCTCAGACTCCTCGTCACTGCACCTATGACAACAGCAGAGGCAGAGAGAACGTTCTCAGCTCTGAAGAGGATTTAAACTTTCATGTTTTGAGATGAGAAACTCAAGTCTCTGGCAACGCTGTCAACTAAGAAATGAATGATCAATGAAACACCGGACTTCAGTCATAAAGACCACTGAACTATTTTTGCGACACAGAAAGAGCATTGTGTAAACTTTATACAGTGGTACCTCAGTTTAAGAACAGTCCTGTTTACGAATGATTCGGTTTACGAACTCCGCAAAACCGGAAGTAGTGTCCCGGTTTCTGAACTTTACCTTGGTCTAAGAACGGAATCCGAACAGTGGAAGGGCACCAGCGGCAGGAGGCCTCATTAGGGAAAGCACACCTCAGTTTAACAACAGTTTTGGTTTAAGAACGGATTAAGTTCGTAAACCGAAGTACCACTGTATAAAAGATGACACCATGAGAAGGCAGCTGAAGAAATGGAAGGATGGATTTGCTATAGGAGGTGATGGAGGCCACACACTTTTTCTAAATATGCTATGGGGTTTTTTTGGGGGGGGTGTTAGTGTAGTTTTTGTTTAATATTTTATTGCATAGTTATTATTTGGTTGATTTATATCCTGCCCTTCCTCCCGAAGGAGCCCATATTGTGGTTTCTGAGTTTAGTTGTTATATATGCTGCATCTGTTATTTCATATACCACTTAATCAGTATATAAATATGATTGATAGATAGATGATAGATAGATGATAGATAGATGATAGATAGATAGATAGATGATAGATAGATAGATAGATAGATAGATGATAGATAGATAGATGATAGATAGATGATAGATAGATAGATAGATAGATGATAGATAGATAGATAGATAGATAGATGATAGATAGATGATGATGATAGATAGATAGATAGATAGATAGATAGATAGATAGATAGATGATAGACAGATAGATAGATTAGATAGATAGATAGATAGATAGATAGATAGATAACCAAGTATGATCGCCTGTATACATTCTGAACCAATGCTTCAAGTAAGTGAGGGAAGGAGTGGCTGTAAGGAGAGATGGGGAGGACCACACACTGTTTCCTCCAGCAGAGGAGCAGCTGTGGCAGCAGGATCCCTTCTGAACCTAAGTTAAGGCACTTTTCAGTCGCTTCCGATGGCAAGCAGTTGTCCTACTGCACCGCTTAATGGTCTCCTCCATTTCTTCACAAGAAGAAGAAGGGTTTGGATTCTGATATCCCGCTTTATCATTACCCTAAGGAGTCTCAAAGCAGCTAACATTCTCCTTTCCCTTCCTCCTCCACACCAAACACTCTGTGAGGTGAGTGGGGCTGAGAGACTTCAGAGAATTGTGACTAGCCCAAGGTCACCCAGCAGCTGCATGTGGAGGAGCAGAGACGCGAACCTGGTTCACCAGATTATGAGTCTACCGCTCTTAACCACTACACCACACTGGCTCTCCAAGGGAGGGGGATAGGGAGATGAACAGAAGAGGCTGGGGCCAAGCACGGCCAATCCCAGCAGAAAAGTAATTGACAGCAGGGACACTTTCTGAAGCAAGGTAACTCACATTCGGGGCTCAGTACTTGCTACAACTGTACTGCTGAAGTGCCCACTGTTTCCTTTTCAAGGGAGGAGGATGGAGACCTAGGCATCACCCACATGACCTCCTAGGGACCCTGCCAGGTCTAGGTTCCATTAGCCTTCAGCTAGAGATGTACTCTTATCCCTGGGCAGGCGGCCATTTCTGGAAGCGCAGTGCTCTTGCAGTGTAGATCTCTTTGAACCTAATACAGTGGTATCTCGGGTTACAGACGCTTCAGGTTACAGACGCTTCAGGTTACACTGTGCTAACCCAGAAATAGTACCTCGGGTTAAGAACTTTGCTTCAGGATGAGAACAGAAATCGTGCAGTGGCAGCGGGAGGCCCCATTAGCTAAAGTTGTGCCTCAGGGTAAGAACAGTTTCAGGTTAAGAACGGACCTCCAGAATGAATTAAGTTCTTAACCAGAGGTACCACTGTATTTATAACAGCAGTGGCCATGCAAATGTCTTGGAGCATGGAGTTCCAAAGGGCAATAAGGCGAGACCCATTTCTCATTGTCATCTATTGTTGTTTTATTTTTAAAAGATTCAGCCTGCAAATTTAATTAGGCGGCTCTGGGATTATGAGAAGTGCTGAGTCATATAGTGCCTTGTTCATCTTCTGGGTACTATTTATGTTGTCCCCCCCCCCCATAAGCCAGTAATACACACAATCGATAGACAAATAACTAGAGAGACATGTCAGAAAAAGACAGTAATGCCTCTTGAATAGCGCAAGGAGGGCGGTACGCATTCAAAACATTTGTATAATAGGAAGTCTGGATCAATATGAGTGCTATTTGAATAGGCTTATTCCTACAGGGCTCCCAGTTTACGGCAGGCTCTATTTCCAGGCAATCTGTGGCGACTTGGCTGCCACAGCCGCTGTGCACTGTCGTCGCGTGGATGCCGGTGGTCCATGCAGAAGTCAGTGCAAATCAGTTTTCGGTATGCCAATGCTGATTTTTGAGTATTTGATATGGTGCACCAAGACCCCAATGTCCACTCCTGTAGAAAGCACAAGCATTCACAGACACAGTTGAGCGCGTAGCTCTTGCAGACAGGAGTCAGCTATGGCTGACTTTATAAGCATGGCGGCTGCACACAAAAAGGACGACAGAAAACCGGTTTGGGGATGAGGGTTACAAAGGACACTCAATCTAGAGGTGCTTCCGCACTAAGTGTTTAGTGCAGAATTGTCATGCTTCATTCACTCACTTTTTACAGGGATGCCACATGACGCTGTCATCCAGCTATTGTCATGCTGCGTTTTCCCTGTGGTTCTTCCACCAGAGGGTCAGAGGACAGAAATACTAATTCCCCGCCCCCCCGCAAAAAAAGATGTAGATGCCTTCAGTACTCCTCGCCATAGCTTTTGGCTAAGTGAACTATTGTAGCTCAGCACACGTTCATTATAACCTTTATGGTGTGTGCCATTTTATGAGCTGTCTTAAAAAATAATAATGATATTTTAAATAGTGGTACCTCGGGTTACAGACACTTCAGGTTACAGACTTCGCTAACCCAGAAATAGTGCCTCGGGTTAAGAACTTTGCTTCAGGATGAGAACAGAAATCGCATGGTGGCGGCACAGCGGGAGGCCCCATTAGCTAAAGTGGTGCTTCAGGTTAAGAACAGTTTCAGGTTAAGAATGGACCTCCAGAATGAATTAAGTTATTAAACCGAGGTACCACTGTATCACTAAAACACTTTCTTGGCTGTATCTACCTACCATCAATCTGAAATAGAAGTATAGTGTTATAGATAAAGGTAAAAGTTAAAGCACCCCTGGACGGCTAAGTCCAGTCAAAGGCGACTGTGAGGTGTGGAGCTCATCTCCACTTTCAGCGTTTGTCCACAGACAGCTTTCTGGGTCATGTGGCAAGCACAACACTAAACCACTTCTGGCACAACGAAACACCATGACAGAAGCCAGAGCGCACAGAAACGCCGTTTACCTTCCCGTCCAAGTGGTAACTATTTATCTACTTGCACTGGTGTGCTTTCAAACTGCTAGGCTGGCAGGAGCTGGGACAGAGCAACGGGAGCTCACCCTGTCACGCGGATTCGAACTGCCGACCTTCTGATTGGCAAGCCCAAGAGGCTCTGTGGTTTAGACCACAGTGCCACCTGGTCCCTATAGTGCTATGATGCCACAATTAAAAACAAGATTAGAAAAACCCCTTCCCAATGTTAACCATGTTGCTAAATGGATCTAAACTACATCAGCCCTGAAGCTGGCATTAATTCCCTCCTCCTGGAATCAATGAGAGGGAATTTGGACAATGTAGGAAGCAACACACACACATAAACACATGCATATAGATACCTTCCTAGAACATCAATGTATTTAGCATATAGGTGTTTGTGTTGCATTGGATCGAGACCCACCTTTCATCTCTTACACACCCTTGCTCAATTCAGGCATTTCCAGATCCCTTGGAAATGCTGCCAGCACAAGGCTCAAAATTCAGTGGGATCCAACTCTTCACTAATGATTATTCCATGCATTCTGTCAAACTGTTTGGTCTCTTCGGCTGCTGGCCTTTCTTTTCATTCTTCGCCTCTCTAGAGTGCTTCAGACAATACTATGAAATCTCCCTTGGCCTCTGACGCGAGAATTATGAGGCTCCCCCCCCCCAAAAAAAACCCCACCAGGTCTGTGATGTGAACCACCCCAGCAGGCCCAATTAATGGACTTCTTCACTTCACCACCAGAAGTTAAGAGACCATTAAAGAGGGGTGGTATTTTTCTCCCCCTCATCTCTGCACACCTCAATACATGAAAATAGCTTTTAGAAAAGAAATTACCCAGCATTGTGCGCCTTTTTCTGTCATTAACAAAATAAAGAGTGAGAAGACTTTGTTGTACGGGGAAGCCTTTGTCAAGTTAAGTATAATCCTGTTTTCTCTCTGATCTTCCTCAGCGAAAGGCTTTTCAATGATTCCTGACAAAAGGCAGTACCAGAGCTCCTTCTGCATGGGGAGAAATTAATTGGGGATGGAAATATGTGAGACATGGCCCGAAAGGTTACTATGCCAATATATTTGTGTGGAGAAAGACAGACAGATAGACCTGTGGCCGCAGATGAAAAAGATGTATAGAGGAGCCCCCAAACTCCGGTGGCTCCTGACCATCGGTAGTGCTGGCTGAGGGCTGATGGGAGCAACCTCTGGAGAATCACAAGTTCCTCACCACTGTATTGCACCAATGAGGCTATGCCTCTAGAGAACCCTGGGGCATAAAAAGTGGCCCTTCCCACGTGACGTTCGTCTCTAGGTGTTCTAAGTTCTAATCCTGAGAGGGAAGCACAGTGGAGTGGTTAAGCATGTCACTCTCATAATGAAAGAGCCAATCTCTCAGAAAATGCCCGGAACATCCAGGGAAAGTGCGGCGTTCTTTCACATAAAACCAAGCCCATTTTTGGGTGTGGGTGTGACTAGGCCTGAGTACCGAGTGCAAACTTCCCTTTAAAAAAGCCAAACTAGTGTGATAAACCTCCCCATGTTGTATTAATTCATAGTCCTGATGTAGGATCGAAGAAATGGAATCACACTTTATTTCATTTTAATTTTTGCAAACTTGTTTATTTGGAATCAAAGTGCTTGACGTTTTAACTATTGGTGTAATAAATATCTGGAATCTTGCTCAGAATATCAGCTCAGCTGAAACATTTCACTGAGGTTTGGGGTGAGTTGGGGAGGCTACTCTTAAGATTTTGTTTTGCACTACTGCACCACTCATTTTATTTTGCTGCTGCATTGTAATTTTAGTATTTCTATTGTACGTATCTGTAAGACACTCAAAGCAATTTAGGTCTCTGCTCTTCCTCAACAAAATATAGACATGTACACACACACACACACACACACACACACACACACAGTGGAAACTCGGTTTTTGAGTTTTTCAGAAGCTGAATGTTTCAGAAGCTGAGCAGCAAAAACCCGGAAGTAGTTGCTTCCATTTTCAAACGTGCCTCGGAAGTCGAATGGCTTCTGCTGTATGTTTTTCTTTTTTCCTCAATGGATTTTGTCAACTGCCCATTGCTCCTTGGTTTTCGAATATTTTGGAAGTCAAACTATATACAGTGGTATCTCGGGTTACATACACTTCAGGTTACAGACTCCGCTAACCCAGAAATAGTACCTTGGGTTAAGAACTTTGCTTCAGGATGAGAACAGAAATCGTGCTCCGGCGGCCTGGCAGCAGCGGGAGGCCCCGTTAGCTAAAGTGGTGCTTCAGGTTAAGAACAGTTTCAGGTTAAGAATAGACCTCCAGAATGAATTAAGTACTTAACCTAGAGGTACCACTGTACATATATGCCAATACTATTGGCATATATGGTCCTGTTTCCTCCTTGGGACAAGACAATTATATCATACAGTCCCGATGCAATGCTTTTCCATCCATGGAAGAAATTGCATTTCAATGGAGTGTTCTGTTTTTGGCTCTGCCACTGACCAGATCAGAAATACTGGGGATATCAGCATGTGCCTTTGTCTTTCCTAATATACAATAAAGGTAAAGGTAAAGGTACCCCTGCCCGTACGGGCCAGTCTTGCCAGACTCTGGGGTTGTGCGCCCATCTCACTTAAGAGGCCAGGGGCCAGCGCTGTCCAGAGACACTTCCAGGTCACGTGGCCAGCGTGACATCGCTGCTCTGGCGAGCCAGAGCCGCACACGGAAACGCCGTTTACCTTCCCGCTGGTAAGCGGTCCCTATTTATCTACTTGCACCCGGAGGTGCTTTCGAACTGCTAGGTTGGCAGGCGCTGGGACCGAGCAGCGGGAGCGCACCCCGCCGCAGGGATTCGAACCGCCGACCTTTCGATCGGCAAGTCCTAGGCGCTGAGGCTTTAACCCACAGCGCCACCTGCGTCCCTTTGTAATATACAATACCAAACTATTATATTCAGGAGGGCTGTGAGTCCCTAGGTTTCCCAGCTGCTTCCAGATGGCAGAGAGAGGGCTTGAATCTCCATGTTTGTGGTTCTTGTTGGCTCTAGTTGCTACTGTGAACGGTCTAGGTAACCTAGAGCACGGGAAAGTGTGGCAGGGACAGGGGTCTGATTCACACCAGATCAAACTCTGGGCCCATATTATGTTACTGAATCTCTGAACAAAGGTTGTGGTGTTGCACCCAGAGCTATGTTTTCTTGTAGAATAGTTGCCCTAGGTTTGTATTTACATGAATTTATGACTCTACAACAAAGCAATGGAGTGGGAGGTGCGAGGGCATTTATAGAGAAATAAAGACGAACAGTTTATAGGGGCTATGTAGGCAAAGAAATGCCATGCTTGAGGGACGGGATATGCCTGTGTGAGAGGATCAGGAGTGGGGGGGGGGGGGAATCGAACAAAGAGTGATTTAATATTGCACGCAGGCCTACAGCCTGATGGCCAGTTTTGAAATGTCAATTACATTGGGCTCTGCTGATGTACTGTGACAGGACAATAACTATGCAGAAAGGGGTCAAAAGCTCATGCTAGTGGGAGAAAGAAAGGACACAATAGTCTAGATATCTCCCCACTTTCTGCTTCCAGTTTAGGCTATACAGCGGCTGAGACAATTAAAAAAGAAGAAGAAGAAGAAAGCACAGTGCTTGAGGGAAGCTACAAACAAGTCAAGAACTGTATTTCTATGTGTGAAGTACAGTAGCTGTGTGTTCCGTCACCTTTCCGCCACACCACAAAATGGGTTTCTCGAAAAGGGGGCAGAGAGGAGATGGGGAAGCTGTGGCGATGAAGGATGGCGACATCTTGGTGAAACCCCTTTGCTTCAGAGGTGCTTTGAGACACCCTCCCCTCTCAGTGTTTCAGTGAATCCTCTCCTGTAGTTTATATATGACTGGGCAAAACCCTACGCTAATTGACATCCTGACGAGTAACAGCTTAATTAAGCTCCCTTCCTGGGCCCATGGGAGGAAACTAAGCGGCCCAAAAGGTCAGGGCTGTTAGAAGCCCCCTGCACTGCCACGACACATTAGTTCCCAGGGCTCAATGACATGTTTTCAATCTCACTTGCTGAACAGTAAATCAGGAGTGACACAGGCTGGTGGGCCTTCCCTTTGAAGCCAGAGAGAAGAATGTCAAGCCAGGCGAGCAAGGAGGAAAGCTAAAGCAAAGGGGTCTTCCCTTGAGCGGCCAACCACTTCAAAAGAGGGTCAGGAGATACAGGCAAGTCCCTGCATCCATTCTAAGGCAGCATCAAGTCGGGGAAGTAATTGTCACCTCCCCTGCAAAGTTCTGAGCTGCAACTTCCTTTCCACTGGAAGACCAGAAGATATCCTGCTGCGAACTCGAGTGAAGAATTCCTCAAGAGGCAGTAACTTTACAAAGTTACTGCATGTACAACTGGCATGAGCAGGCTGGGTGGGAATATGAGAAGCTAATATTAGCGTCGTAGCCCAGCTCCTGTTGTCAAACTTTGACCTTCCACTCTTGGGGCTTAATAAAATGGAAGCGGGAAGCTTTCCCCTACAGTGGATTTCCTTTCTTTTCTTAAAAAAAGTTATAACTTCAGAAAAGGGGGACAGAACTGGGCTGTCAGGAATCTTAAGGGAAAGAAGAGGTAGGTGGACCAAAAGTCTATTTCTGTTGAGCCCCAAAATTCAAAATGATGAGCCACGCCTTCAGATTTTGGTTCTAGGGTTAGAAATCATGAGGTGTATAAATATAACCACCACCCACTTCCGCAACAGTGGCCTTGATTTCTGAGGACTTTATGTCTGTCAGTTTTTTTAACATTCCTTGAATCTCTGTTGGTGGCCAGGTATTGGCTGGTCTGTTCTTTTTACACGTAGTTTAAAGTAAAATTATTTGGGTGAACAAAATCTAATGGATTCAGGAAGTTTGGTCTCGGGCAAATATAACTCATATTGTGTTTTGAACCAGCGGGTAATCAAACTCATTTCATGTTCCCACCATAATTGGGTTGGGGGGGGCTATTGGGTTGTTGTTTTTTATTATGTATTTTGTCGTTTGATATCATGACTTTATTCTGTGAACCGCCCTGAGACCCCCGGGTATAGGTGGTATATAATTATTATTATTATTATTATTATTATTATTATTATTATTATTATTATTTCCCCCTCATTTATTTACATATCAGAATACCTGACTGGTTTGGGGTATGTCCTGCACAATTCCAATACAAGAGAATGTAAGCTTCACTCAATGGAGGAGGAGGAGGAGGAGGAGGAGGAGGAGGAGGAGGAGGAGGAGAAGAAGAAGAAGAAGAAGAAGAAGAAGAAGAAGAAGAAGAAGAAGAAGAAGAAGAAGAAAAGAAGAGTTTGGATTTGATATCCCTCTTTATCACTACCCTAAGGAGTCTCAAAGTGGCTAAAATTCTCCTTTCCCTTCCTCCCCCACAACAAACACTCTGTGAGGTGAGTGAGGCTAAGAGACTTCAGAGAAGTGTGACTAGCCCAAGGTCACCCAACAGCTGCATGTGGAGGAGCAGAGACGCGAACCCGGTTCACCAGATTACGAGACTACCGCTCTTAACCACGACACCACACTGAACCTTTAATAGAAATTCAGCCTGCAAACCATAAAAAAGCCTAGCTTGCCCCAACCTTCATTCGTTATTTTCAAGGGAAGGGAGAGACAAATAAAAAGCTTTTTCCTTGCACACATGCGAGTGCTTCAAATAAAATATTGCCAAGCTGTCTTTACAGAAGCCAATGAGGAGTTGGAGCAGGTTTGGCTGAAGAATCCTGGGCACAGCCCCTCTCATTAACATGCTGCGGAAGGACTAATTAATTCTAGTGGGGGGGCATGCATTTGAATAGTTATTGTGGAATAATGAAATGTCAAGTGAGTCCTAAGCCTTTGCTAAGTATGTTCTTAAACAGCTCCCTGAGCCTCATACACAACACCTTCAAACACGGAGAGCTGTCCTTGGCATGCAACAGCAGGAATTTCAATCAATATGTTTTTAACAATCCCCTTGGTATTTAATCAGTGCATGCTAACTGTATTATTGAATCCTGATTCCAGGAGGCTGCCCTCCCTTTTTTTTGACACATGCGGGTAGAACTGTTGCTGTTGCCTCCGAGCTGCCATCAAACCGTTTCCCCTTCCCCTCCTTCCCGCAACGGCCGGAAGAATCCCAGGCCCTTGTAAATCGCCGGCTCAACTGGCCCCGCTACAACAAGTCATTTAATAATTTATGCTTGCACATTAACAGAAAGCGGGAAGTAGCAGGAAGAGGAGGAGAGAGGCAAAGGCAAGGCAGTGGCGACGCACATTTCAGAGCTGAAAGACAACACCGCCAAGGTCAAGTGGCTGAGGGCCCATCCTTTGTGCACACCACAAAGCCTCTTGCATGGATATTACTGCTCCTGGGCTAATGATGCAATGGCAGAAGAAAGTGTGGCATAATTTAATTATATGGAAGCCCAGAAAGAAACAAAGGGCTGCCGCAAACTTTCTGAATCATAACAGATTGAAGAGTTACTGGCCGAGGGTCCTACACACAGACGACTTGGCATTATCTTACTCAGTTAAGAAAAATTGCCGTGAACACAACTTGGCAGCCAGATGCTCTGTTGTACCAAATCCCCATTTAAAAGTGTCTTATGTGCGTCTGATCGCCAAGATCTCTTGAGGCTGGGATCATACGGCCCTGTGAAATGCACAGCCCAGCTGTCAGAGCTTAAGCTTGTGGCAGCAGCTGATCCTGGGACCTGAGGGATGTCAGGTGGGGATCTGCTGATACACCACCTGTGATATTCTTCTAGAAAAGGAGATGCCAGAAACTCACAGTGAACACCTTCCTTGATCTCTCATAATGGCAATAGTGCCTACCTGAGAGGGGCCGGAACTGAGTTTCTGTGAGTTCCAGCTCACAACCATTCAGTTTTGGCCAAAGGAGGGAACTGCAGGAGACCAGACAGATTGGCAAGGAAGCATTGTAATAAGAAAAGGCCAGAGGGGATCATGGGATGGGCCACATCCACACCATATAGCATATGGCTTCCATATAGCATATGGCTTCCACCCAAGGAATCCTGGGAGCTATACAGTGGTACCTCGGGTTACAGAAGCTTCAGGTTACAAATGCTTCAGGTTACAGACTCCGCTAACCCAGAAATAGTACCTTGGGTTAAGAACTTTACCTCAGGATGAGAACAGAAATCGCGTGGCAGCGGCGCAGTGGCAGCGGGAGGCCCCATTAGCTAAAGTGGTACCTCAGGTTAAGAACAGTTTCAGCTTAAGAACGGACCTCCGGAACGCATTAAGTTCTTAACCCGAGGTACCACTGTAGTTTAGCCCTCCCCCCAGCAACAACTCCCAGCACCATTGACAAACTACAGTTCCCAAGATTCGGGGGGGGGGGGGCATGGCTTTAAGCAGATGCAACCTATGAAAGCATAGGGAGAGGGAGCTCTGACCAGACAGAATCATGACTACGATCAGAACGAGAGCTTTGTCGGTGTCACAAAATTCCTTCTTTCCTGATTTGTAAATATGAATCTATAACTTCAAATACAAGCCATGTGACGTGGCCTTCATAAGTTCTTCTGTAGCTTAGGCTTAAAATCTAAGCCGTAGAATTCATGCTCTCCCCCTGACCTTCCAGCCCACTTCCAAACGTCCTTCCCATTCACTTGTGCAGCTTGTTTGTTGCTCCTGTAGCAGCAATGCATGGAAAGGAAGCCACTTCCTCTCTCTGCAGATGCTTGCTATGCTGCCATGGCTGTGAGCCAGGCACCAGGAGTAATGGGGAACCACCTCTACAAAGAAATGGGCCACGCTCTGCAAGACTGTCTTGGAAGCGATAGAGCTGAAGGAGATCAGATTAAAGCCGCCAACTCCCACAATTCTGCCACACTGGTTTTGTGAATAAACACATTACTTTCAGGATACAAATAGCCTCCAGGATGCCATCGCTTTGCCAATGTGTAAAATATGGCTTTCCTGAGGGATTTGTGAATGTTCTATACATCATTATGTATCTCCATTTTGATTTTGCATTGGCTGAGAAAATTTGCATGTAGCCTCTATCCTTCCTGGTTGGGTATACACACAAAGTTTTTAAAAGGAAATATATACACTACATTCAGGATACAGGCATCTCTGTATGAGCAATAAGTCAATGCTATCGCTGTCGTATGTTTTTTTTAAAAAAATGTTTTATATGGTCTCTACCAGGCAGTGATCCAATGTGGCAGGTGATGTATGTATATTCACAGGGCTTAGGGGATGAAATGTGTGTTTAATGTTTCTGCTTTGGTATATTTCACAAAGCTGGTTGTCTGATAAAAAGAGGGGTAAATAAGATCGTAACTAGTTGGGAGGCAGGTGAGACAGTTCTAAGCTGTCTTGGCAACTGTTCCCAAGGGACTCGGAGAGTGAGGCAAGTGACCACTAGGGTAGTTAGGCCAGAGAGAGAGAGACAAAAAAAGAAGGAAGGGGAGATTATGATCAAGTTCTGGGAGTGACTGTGGTGGAAACAGATGGAACAGGACAGCAACATCAAGGAAGACCATGAGAACGTTGTCTCATGGGAACCCCTGGGCAACAATGGCACCGTAAGAGACTCCGCTGGGGGAATAGGTAGCAGCGTTAGCTTACTGTACAAGGACAGACGTACCGTCATAGGGGTATTATATATTGCCGAAAAGTTATTCCTTCCCTCATTGATAATAAAAAAGATGTTTCAACAAATGTGTTTGCATAGGCTTCCAATTTCCCTTCCCTGGGAAGTGTGAGAGCCACATAAAATTTGCCGCGTCAGAACTGTATTTCTGACTGGCATGATTAAGACGAAGTGAAATGTGTCACTGAAGTGTGGTGAAAAGAAAATACAGTGTGCAGGCTCCTTGGAGAGGAAGGGTGGGGTATAAATTCAATAAATGGCAAATAAATGACACATTTTGTAAAATTCAAACCAGCAACACATGGGCGTGACTTCAGTGTTCCAAGTATACACAGAAAAACAAATGTGAGTGTTGCATAGCTTGCATTGCGTGCTCTGAGTGTACCGCTGATGGGGGTGAGGGTTTCGCTAAATAAGCGCACCACAAGAGTCAGTTTGCTATATTCCCTGCTCAGAAAAGCACTGTTCCTCCCCAACCCTTTTAAAAACATCATTTCAAAGCACTAAAAATCACACCAAGCCTTGTGCAAGTGAGAGGGGTGGGGTGGAAATAACAGCACATCATAATGGAAAGCAGCATTCCTTTATTTTATTTTTATTTTTTAAGAAAAGCAGGGGGCTTCTGGGCTGGTGTGGCAGCAGCAGCAGCATCTTTAGAAACCCAAGCTAGAGCATTTGGGAAGAATTATTCATGTAAGGATTTCTATTTTCCTGGGTAAGCTGCGTGTCTGCTGGAGCTAATATGAGAGTCAAAGACCTAATTAAGTTTGCCTCTGACAGAGGCTCTTGGGGGAAAATGGGAAATCCTTTAGGTGACTTCTGGATTCTCGAACCAGATGTGATGTGGAGCCAAAATGTGGAGGCAGGGAGGGAACATTCTGGAAGGGACAGATGTGCATTGAAATACTGCTTTACCTGCCCCATTCATCTCTAGGCCCTAAGCCCATATAAGCCGCGGTAATGCACGCCTCCAGTAATTTCAAGCTCCAGGCCCCTAATAGGACAATCTCATGTGATAAATTATCAGCCCTAACCAATCTGCATGTTAAATTCCTCGTGCAAGAAGTAAATATGTTCAAATCGCTAGAGAATCTCCTCTGGATCGGGAGGATTTCATTAAAGACATCAAAAACGGCCTGATTTGCATCTCATGATTCCTCACAGGAGAGAAGAACACCCCCCAAACCCACAAGAGATCCATGCACTGGAGAGATTAAAGCTTGGAAATTATATTAGCCTAGGGATGGCGAAGCGCATGTTGGAAGAAAAGAAAAGAGGTGGGTAGCATAAATGAGGATGCAAAGTGCAGCGCCAGGCAAGACTACAGGGAGGGGAAGCGAGAGGGGAGGAGGGGCTTAAACTCTGCCGACCTTGAGGAACATCACAGGCTTTGATGGGAAGGAAACTCCCGCTCTGCAGCAAAGCGATCTGTCTCATAGTGGCTTAGCTTGGATCATCTCAACAGTCTCCTGACCTCAGAAATCTATGAGTCTCTCTGCACTGGGCAAGGGGGTGGGGAGAATAAGCCAGGGAAAGGGGTGTTGTTTCAGAGGACAGCTCAGCCAAACACAACAGGTGGGATATGAAATTAGATCAAAGTGTTCCTTGTTAGACCCTAACCTTGACAAATCCCAGCAAGTCTGCTTATTAGAACCCCTGCGAGGAGCAGAGCCTGGCAGCATCCCATGTATTGTATCGCCAGGGAACCTCACAAGGCTCCCTTTTTTGTCTCCCTTTCCCACAAGGCAAAAGGCCTGCTTTGAAAGGGAAGGTGGGCCGCAGGAGGGGAACCCTACAGACACAAAGCCTTCCCTGAATGCCTAGCTGCCCGAAAATCTATTCTCACAGTCAACACACACTTCTGAACAGCACCGCTGGCCCACACGCCGCACCCCCCACCCGCTTTCAGCACATCTCTCCCCTCTCTTGTAGTCCAGGAGACAAGTTATGAAAGGAAGAGGAAAGATGCAGTTGCTATGGAAACAACGCAAATGTTGGAAGACGGGCTCCTTTCTTGAAAGAAAAGAAGAATAAGAAATAATAAGGGAACGAAACCAACTTATTAGCCTTCGGATGACATAATGAGTAAAGTGTGGCTCTGCTCAGAGGCTGCTGGACTTCACGCTGTGCTAATCAACTCGCAAAGATGCTCTGCTTTTTTCACCCTCTTTACTTCACTGCCCGTTAAAAAAACCCCACACAGCCGGTCCTTATACAACACCTGGAACTCACTGAAGGTGCTACTGAAATGCTGTCAAGCAGTGGTATTTAAATGGGTGGCACCACCCAAGAGAGAGGATTACCTAGGGGGATGCTCTAAGGAAGTGGAGGGAAGGAGGGACTGAAGGTCTAAATGACTACCAGACTTTGAAGATTACAGTTCATCAGTTTTGCTGAACTGATTAAAACTAAATAGTTTCAGTTACATTTTGAAGAAATGCATTTTGAATCTTATGGTGAATCTTAGAGAGTTGTACAAACCACTACTCTGAATAATGCTTGTTCATAGGATAGGGAGCATTGGGGATGAGTTGATGGAAATAAGGGGCCGTGCCCCCCCCCCAAAAGTTTGGAAACACTGATGTAAAGGAACAACAAGGAGAAGTGGCCATGGGGAAATTGGATGTTGGGAAGCAGGAGGTGCATGGCAAACTTCGAAGGCTTGACACTCAAAAACAAGAAGCCACCAATCACATGGCGATTCTTCTGGTGATGCTGCAACCCTGGGTAGAAGACAAATTTCAAAGATGTGGAGTACGACAGAAAGGATATGGTAATTCAGCGCAGAACCATGTATCACTGTGCTTCCCATTCCTAACCCATGGAACCAATCCAGCAAGATGCCGTGGTAGATGGTACCAAAAGCCATGAAGAGATCCAGGTGGAGGAACACCAGGGTCTCACACGCACCTGTCTCCTGCTCCTGATAAAGGCCATTCATTAGTGGACCAAAACTGATTTGGTCCTAAAACCAGTCACAAACCCAGATTTGATCCAGTTGATCCCTTCCTCCAATCCCTTTCCATCTGCTAGCGAGCCTGGGAGTTGGGTGAGCATAATCTCCAACTCCAGCCCAGGCACAAACCACTCAGGTTTCTCCTTGGCATCGTTGCAGTTCAGGAGAGCAGCAGAAGTCAAGCAGAATGAAGAGGCTGGCTCATCTCACACATGCAATGCTGTGTGTGTGTGTGTTGCAAAATGACAAAAACCAGCCAGGCAAAATGAAACCAAATTGGAGGACCTAAGTGGCATTATTGGAGGTTACTGTTGGGTTAACAATGTCATGTGGTCAGCCCCGCAAATAGGTGTATACTCCACACATTACATTTGGAAACAGGGAAATAATTTTATGTAGCCTTTCTTCTAATGAACCTCAAGGTGGGCAGCAACCATGTTGTTGTTGTTGTTTAGTCATTTAGTTGTGTCCGACTCTTTGTGACCCCATGGACCAGAGCATGCCAGGCACTTCTGTCTTCCACTGCCTCCCGCAGTTTAGTCAAACTCATGCTGGTAGCTTCGAGAACACTGTCCAACCATCTCGTCCTCTGTCGTCCCCTTCTCCTTGTGCCCTCCATCTTGCCCAACATCAGGGGCTTTTCCAAGGAGTCTTCTCTTCTCATGAGGTGGTCAAAGTATTGGAGTCTCAGCTTCAGGATCTGCCCTTCCAGTGAGCACTCAGGGCTGATTTCCTTCAGAATGGAGAGGTTGGATCTTCTTGCAGTCCATGGGACTCTCAAGAGTCTCCTCCAACACCATAATTCAAAAGCATCAATTCTTCGGCGATCAGCCATCTTTATGGTCCAGCTCTCACTTCCGTACATCACAAAAACCCATTAGATATAACAGAACCCCCCACCCCCAATTCAGTACATATAAAGAGGCAGCTTTGGAAAAAAACATTTGTCTGTTTCTTGGACAGTTGCAGCCTTACAGCTTGGAAGGACGAACTGGACTGCTTCCACACACCCTCAGATGCTTTTTAAGAATGGGAGGCTTCAGAGTCACCCCAGTCCAAGCATGCAGGGTTTCTGCACCCGCAGCTGATGCAGATGTTACATGCTGCAGTGCTCATTCAAGCCTCATTGAACTGGCTGGATGCATCTTTTGATGTGGATGAGGATGTGAATGCCTAGTCAGGGCCGCTATTTATTACACATGTCTGGCTGAATTGATGAAAGATGGAGCAGAGCAAGCATATTCTAATCACCTCCCCATTCCCTGTAGGGAATGCTTGTGGTTATTTCCCATTTTTTTCCAAAGCGCATTTAAAGGATCCAAGCATAATCTGTTTTGGTAACAGGAGAATGTCCCTGGTTACTAATCTGGAGCAAAACAACAGATTAATATAACTGTGCGAGAATCTTCCCATAAACATTTTATTTATATATAAATCTCTCCCTCACCTACTGCTTACACTCAAGGCACCTTGCACAATATGGGGATATATTTATTATATTGCAGAAATATAATAAAAGCAATACCATAAATTTGAAAATACAGATGCGACTGCCAGAAGCAGAGTTTCATCACAAAATGGCCTGTGGTGTTTTAGTTTCCCCAATAATAATAAATGAGCTTTACTTCCCGATAGTTTTGAGGGGATAGCACCAGTGGATCTATCTTACTTAACAGTGAATCCTTCAGTCCTGGGGGGACTGCCTTGAAGACTCTTTCTTCTGTTTCTTGTCGTTATTGCAGCGGAGGGACTCTGGAGTGAGCAGGGGGGCCCTGGCTACATGTGCAAGGGATCCTAGTGTACGGCATTAAGGTGCACTGAGGCTACCACCTTGCTGAAGCTAAGTCCGGTCAGAGCCTGGATGAATGAGTGACCACCTAATCATGATAGCAGCTAATCATTGTGAGAGCTTATTCTACATTCAACACAGTCCAATGTTTAATTCTGAAGAATTAAGGGGGCAAGGAAGGTCAGTTTTGTCCCTGTCATGTAAAAAAGGGTAAAGGTTAAGGACCCCTGGGTGGTTAAGTCCAGTCCAGTCCAAGGCGACTATTGGGTGTGGCGCTCACCTTGCTTCAGGCTGAGCGAGCCGGCATTTGTCCACAAACATATTTCCAGGTCATGTGGCCAGCATGACTAAACCACTTCTGCTGCAACAGAACACCATGACGGAAGCCAAAGCGCATGGAAACGCCGTTTACCTTCCCGCCATAGCAGTACCTATTTATCTACTTGCACTGGTATGCTTTCGAACTGCTAGGTTGGCAGGAGCTGGGACAGAGCAACGGGAGCTCAGCCCATCGCATCCTGACTAGTTACAAGAATGGCAGGGGTGTTACTGGCCTCATCTGTCCGTATGTCTCCCTCCCATGCAACAATTTTTTGCCTGGCCCTCCCTCCCTTTGTCTCTCCTCCCAGCAGGGGTGGAGAGGTAGCATATGGAAGAGGAAGCAGCAAGGGAGAAAAACAGAGCACACGTGGGGTCAAGGGAGACCTTCCCAGATTATATTTGGCAGCAATCCAGCATTACCCTGGCATTAGATTAATGAATGGAAGCTGTGATATTCACACACCGCCCCCCCCCCCCCCCGTTTAAGGACTATGCACACATCTAGCATGCGAAAGATCTGAGTTTACGTGGCAAAGCGTGGGTTAAAGATCTCGCCTCGTCTCTTTTGTCCCAAAGGGTTCCTACGTGCTTTGCGGAATTAAACGGTGGATGAGAATAGCTGCTCCCACTGCTGAGATGCAACCACCTGTTGAGTGAAAGGAGGCAGCTGTTTAATAACAAGCAGCAACCAAAGCACCACGGGCGAAGGAGAGATGGAATCAAAGGATGGTGAATGCTGCTGATGGCTGGTGGGACCACATCCAGGGGGACAACAGGGTTCATGTTGCAACATGCTCCAAATGGGGCTGGCTTCCTTTCTAACCTTATTTATTTTTATTAGCCAATCTAGAGGTTGGCACTGCCACCAACATACAAATAAATACCCTATTATTGAAGATACCACACTGACACAGGGGATGCCAAATGTCTCATCTGGGTTGAAGAGACAGAAGCAGAGATATATGCACTGTGGGATTTAGTAGGCTGCTGTGTAGAAACACAGGCCACTCTCTTTCTGAGACACCCCACTTTCCATCCCACAAGGGTCAGTGTAATTGAAATGAAACCTAAAAGATGGTCTCACCCCACATACTTTTCAAGAGATGGCTTTCAGCAGATGCCATCTTATCAGGAGGTCTGTCCCACACAATATAGAAATTGGGCCTTTGGTGTTGTGAAATTCCCTTTTGAATTTTCTCCTGTTAAATATCAGACTCTGTTGCTTTTTCAGTGCCTACTATTGACCTCTCTCTTCTGACAAACCTTTAAAGTGGAGTTATTTCCTATTCTACTACTGTTTGGGAATTTTTTTAGATGTTTTAATTGTTTTACGAGTTGTGTGCTTGCTGCTCTGGGCTCCTTTCGGAGGGTGGATGGGGTCTAAATTTAATTATATACATACATACAACCTCTAACTTCCTGCATTTGGCAGGACAACTTGACCACTGCCACCACCGCCATCTTGAACAGCTTTCTGCAGACAGGATAAGAATCAAAACAAGAACTGGACTCATTTGAGGATTTCGACTGAAAGCAGGGACATCAAACTGGGTTTCATTCAGACACAGAACAAGTGTGCTGGCAGACAATTATTTATCATGGCAGGACAAACCAAGAGGTGGCAGAACAGAGGTAAAGAACAAGGACCCATGAGTAGCCCATGCCAAAAATCTGCTTCCTGTTTCCCAGCAGGACCCTTTAATGCCTACACTGGTCTTCCATGCAACTTTTGGGGTGCCAGCAAAAGAGGAACAAACACAGGGCTGCCAAAAGCTCTACACACCAAAATCCGACAATGCCTCTTGCAGACCCTCCAAGTGTCCCTATTTTCTATGATCAACCCCAGATTTACAGAAGCCACCCCACTTTCCTTAGTCCCAGTTTTCCTTAGGATGCCCCTATTTGCATTGGAGAAATGTTGGGAGGGTATGTTCTTGCTTGCTTGGGTGGAGGACAGAAAACGTCCTATTGTACAAAAGCAAAATTTTGGCTCTAGGCCTACCCGCCAGAGGCATGTGGAAACTGGAAGTGTTGCTCAGAGGGGTTCCCTACTCAAAGGGGTAGAATGACCTGGAAACACCCAATCCCCAAGGAATCCTTCCTCAGTGTAATACAACTGCATCATTTATCCCCTATGCATCTCTTTTCCTCATGCTGGTCACCCATGGAACTGAATAATGGGAACCGTGGGCAGTCATTGCTATTCATATATGCAGCCTTTCCTTGTGTGAAGTAATAATCTTTGGATTATAAAACTTCAGCTCAGTCAATATATATCACATTACCTAGCTAAGGGTGAGTCTGGGTAGGGTGTGTGTGAGGCAAGAAGATAATTCTTAGTAGTAGGTTTTTTCTATCTATCATCTATTTATCTATCCATCAGCAGATAGTGGTGTTGCGCTCCTAAATCAATCTGGATGAGAATCACCACTGAATTTCATCTACACGTCTCCACCTTGTGGGGTTATCCGGAGCTATGGAGTTATGTTGTCAACAATATGCTGAAGACACACAGGTCTACTTCTCCTTTACATCTGCAGGTGAAGCAGTGGAAGTCTTGAACTGTTGTCTTGCCTTGGTAATGGACTGAATCAGAGCCAACAAACTGAATCTTAGTCCAGATAAGACCCGAGGCACTGTTAGTGCATCGTTCCCTAGACTGGGTAGCTGGGAGGTTGCCTGCTCTTGATACTTCTGGATCCACTGCTGTCACTTGAGGCTCAGGAGGCCTTCCATCAGATTCAGCTGGTGGCCCAGCTGTGCCCCTATCTGGACAGGGACAGTCTACTGTTCTCCATGCTCTCTGGTTAACTACTGCAACATGTTATGAAGACTATTTGGAAACTTCAGCTGGTGTAGAATTCAGCAGCCAGGTGGGGCAAAACAGTTTGAGCCTATTACACAAGTCCTGGCCTGACTACACTGGCTGCCAATTAGTTTCTGGGCCTAATTTAAAGTGCTGCTTTTGGCCTATAAAGCCTTACATGGCTCAGGACCACAGTACCTCAAGGACAGCCTCTCTCCATATGAATCACCTACACCCTGAGATCATGTGCCTCCTCCACAAGGTCCAGAGGGTGGCAACACGAGAACGGGCCATCGCTCCCCTTTTGTGGAATGCTCTCCCCAGCCAGGTTTGGCTGGCACCTTCATTATACACCTTTAGGTGACAGGGGAAAACATTCCTCTTCAACCTTGGGCTGATTGACATCCGATGCCCTTTTAAATGTGTTGTGGAGGGGGCGGGGGGATTATTGGTTGTTCTTATTTTAACTATGCATTTTGTGGTTTTTATATTGCAATTTTATGTTGTTAACTGCCCTGGGATCTGCAGAGGAAGGGTGGTATAACACAAACAAACAAACAAACCCCTGCTTGAGTAAAACGTCTGACAAATTTGGAGGGAAGAAAAGAGTTACACTGAAAAAAGTTAGCAGTAAAATTTCCATACATCTCATACATTCCCCAAGTGAAGAAAACTGCTCAGTTGTGGCTTGGAAAGCCATTATGGTGACATAATTGGTTGCAGGTTACATGCTCGTTCACACACAGCATTGAGGTCACACAGCATTCTTGGGAAGGTGTGTGGGTACTGGGTTAGGTAGGAAGAGGGACGCCAGTAAAAGGTGGGTTGAGGGACCAGAGTGGGCACCGGCTCCAAACCAACAATTTGTGGTTGCCACAGCTAAAAACAGCTGATGGGAGTGTACTGCCCTATCTTGACATAATACTCAAACAATCTCACCTTCTGAAGCCTTGTGCTGAATCCAGCACTATGCTGGAATTAATGGCATAGGTTACAGCTGTTTGTGAGTTTGCCTGAGGCCCATAATTAGTGCGCTGAATGAGTTTTGGCCAAGACTGTGGGGGCAAAGAAAACAAACCCAAGACTCCATGGAATTGTTTGTTAAGCACGCCTACGCAAGCCACTGCAATCACACACGCCAAGCCTTCCACTCTTGATGCGAACGGTTATTTTTCACAATTGAAATCCACACAGAATTGGAAAACAGTAATGTTTTTCACCTGTGTTACAAAGCGTCCCAAACTTTATGGGAGGATGCAAGAGCACTCTCTTTGAAACGGCTTCACTGAATCGCATGCCAGGATAAGAGAATTCATGCATAGCATTACATAAGAACATAAGAAGAGTCTCGCTGGATCTTGCCAGTGACCCTTCTAGTCCAGCATCCTGTTCTCAGAGTGGCAACCAGGTGCCCAGGGCAGTGATGCCCACTAGGACTGGCAGGGTGTGAACCAGGGAGACCATCAGTAGGCGGGACCAGAGCCCCCAACAGGCAGAACCAGAGCTACAGTCAGTGGTAGGCAGAACCAACTAAATTCTAGCTTGTTCCCATCCTTTCCCTCAAGAGTTGTATATGGGCAACGGTGGGACTAAGGAGGAGGAAGACTATATGAGTGTCAAGAAGGCAGGCAGGTAGAGGCTGACTGAGGACAGGCTGAGGTTGGTGGGCCAGTGTCCCATTGGCACAAATGGATCAGCCTCCATTGAAGAAGAAGAGTTTGGATTTGATATCCTGCTTTATCACTACCCGAAAGAGTCTCAAAGTGGCCAACATTCTCTTTTCCCTTCCTCCCCCACAACAAACACTCTGTGGGGTGAGTGGGGCTGAGAGACTTCAGAGAAGTGTGACTAGCCCAAGGTCACCCAGCAGCTGCATGTGGAGGAGCGGAGACGCGAACCCGGTTCACCAGATTACGAGACTACCGCTCTTAACCACTACACCACACTGTTTCTCGTTTCCCATTGGCCCAGAGGAAGCACACGAGCGGGACCTAAGCAGAACATCACTCTTTCCACCTGCAGTTCCAGCAACTGGTATTCAGAAACATACTGCCTCTGACCTTTTCTACTCCTCTTTTAACACAACCCAAGTTGTTCCGCCTGGCCTTCGGCTTGGAATCAATTCGATTCCCTCCCCCTCTTCTTTTTTCCTTTCACCTCCTGTGATGGAACTCCTATTGGGGACTTCCCTGGCTTTTTTCTGACCCATGTAAGACCAGTTTGGAAAGTTAGCCTTGGTGAAGACTTGATGTTTTCATCCCCCCAAAAGTTTTTGATTTGAGTTTCCATTGAAACGAGGCTGTATTTTAATGTTTTAATGTTGTATTTTAATCTTCTTTTTAAGTTGCATTTCAATCAAGTTGTTTTATATCGGGTGTTAGCTGCCCTGAGCCCGTTCTTGGCTGGGCAGGGTGGCGTATAAATAAACATTATTATTGTTGTTGTTGTTGTTACTCCTCGGGGGAATTCTACTACTCAGGAATCAGGACTGATCTACAAATTCAGGGCGGGGGGGGGGGGAAGCATGTGGTACAACTATCCTGGGATTGTACCATTTCAAAATGCAGGTGAGAGATTTCAAAATCTCACTGCCTAGCGGGAGCTAGCATTTCAGGGAGAAGAGTTATAGCAAAGCAGGGAGGTTTTGATATGGGCCAGGATTTAGACACAAAATTATTGCTGGCGTTCCATGGCAATACAGTTCCAGGAGAGCCATATTATCACCCCCTCCGTCCCGTCCCCACCAAATGTGTAGACTACACAATCTCTCAGTCATCTCAGTAAGGCCTGGGAAGAAATAATATCTCGCCATATTCCATCCTTTCACCATGCAGTCCTTGGATCCTGATTTGTTTCCAGTCTAGATGCCTCACTGGCTAAGGGTAACTATATAAATTAGTACCTCTAGGAAATCCCATGCCAAGTTTTCGTTCTGGTGACTTACTGCTTGCTGGGCTTTGGTGTTTTCCTGCCTGTTCAGAACATAAGAAGCGCCTGCTGGATCAGGCCAATGGCCCATCTAGTCCAGTATCCTGTTGTCACAGAAGCCAACCAGATGCCTGTGGGAAACCTTGGCTCTCTTGCCCTTTTGCCATAGAGATTAATGTTTCTTCCAATTCCAACACTGCTTTAGATTCCTTGGCTACACTAATCACATCTTCCTACCTTGGGAATGTCCTAGTGGATCGTCTTTGATCTGAGTCATCATTTAGCCTCAATACCATCCTTAGATCTGTTTCTATCAGTCGGTCAGACAACTGATAATCAGTCATAACAGACCTGTGGCCCTCCAATTGCTATCCCATCACCACTGACCATGTTTGCTGGGTTTGATGGGAGCTGGACAACATCTGGAAGGCTATTCCTGTTATCAAGTCATCTCTGTGCCACTGAGTCCGAGATGGACATACACCCAAAGCTTGAGCCAAATTTCACCTACATCTGTAATCAATAAAGTGGTGGCCAATTTTATCCCAGATCCTTGTCTTGTCTACCGCCGTTTGTTCCTCACACCTTAGATACTGCCATCACCCTGGGCTGCAAATGGGTCCTTAACAGGTGGACAGCCTCATGGGGACAAAGAGATGAGAAGACCTTGCTCAGATAGCAACCCACCTCCAGCACCTACAACCAGCAATCCCCCTCCCCATTCTTACCCATAGCCCAAGAAAATCTATAATGCAATTACATCTGTCTGACGCACGTGCGAGGTGAAAAGAATCTCGCCGTCGGCAGCACCATTCACTGCTAATTGCAATGTGCCTTTGCTAAGGGACAACTACAGAGCAATTTTGCAGAGTGCAGAACAATCAGGAGAACGGGAGCACTAAACATTTTTGACTTGTGCAGTTATTCCCTCCTTCACTATTAAAAAAAAAGTGGGGGGGAGGAAATCCTACAGCTCCCCACCCCTTATTTTTTTTCTAAACCAAACCCCAAGTGATTGTCTTTATTTGCACAAAGTGCCTCATAAATGCAAGAATTGCAAAACGCTAGGAAGAGAGAGTCAGCAGCAAGACCTCGGATGAAAAGGAGAGGCTGGCACGTTGGATTTCAGGTCACGTTCTTGCATCTTGCAAGGAGACCTTTGGGGAATGTGGGGCTGCAAAGCAGCACAAATTTGTACAACACCAAGTCCTGCACACACCCAGCACAGTATTAGGCACTGCACACCCAGAGAGTGGTGGGTGGGGTGGGGTGGTGGTGGAGAGACTTGCAAGGTACTCAAGGATTTGGATATGGCCCTAGCTTGTCTAGCCAATGGTCTGGCAAGTGGGGTATTTCTGAAGGAAGGGAGACTCCTGCTACTTAACGCTAGCATTTATTTTCTTTAAGTTAGCATTTTCTACCTTGCTTTTCCATCCAAAGATGTCCGAGGTTGGCTAACAATAAATTATAAAGCAAAAGCATCAGCCGTGCCTTTCTTCGCAAATACCTAGAAGACCTCAAGAATGTATTACCTCTTTTCTAACTTCTACTTCTACAGCTTCCTCTCCATCCTTTTCTTTAACAATCGTTCCATGCCAGTTGTTGCAACTCTAGGAGTTTTGCATTGTGATTTCATGGGATGGAATTTGTGGCGGTATCCTGGCATGCAGTTCTTTCTTGCTTTTTAAAGTTTAGCATGACATGTCAATATACTGACCCAAAAGCCACGGTTCCATAATGGAGCAGGAATTGCAGGATAAAAGGAACATTAGAAACTGGGACAGAGGCGCCAGCATTATAACCAAGAAAGCTACCCCAAGAAACCCCATGTTTGAATGCAGACTTAGAATGGTATTAGAATTTCCTGCATCTGTAACCTGTCTGAAAATAGAGCCAAGTTGATTATCACATTCGAGCAATTACAGAAAAAATGGTTTCTTTCATATTCTGTATCATATTAGCAAGTTTCAGAAGCCGTGAATTAGGCAATAAAAGTGTTCTTACAATCGCTTGTGAATTATCCTTGGTCCACTATCCCTTATTTGAGTAACCTAGCAGCAGCCTCACAATCACCAAGATAGTTCCTGAAATAGCCCAGCTGAGTGGCAAATTCAGGACACGTTGCCCCGTGCAGAAAAGGGCCCTCCCCTGCGATCAAAGACAGCCCTCTCTTTCCCCAAAGGATTAATATGTTTCTAAACCCGTTAACTTTTAATTACCACCTGAGCAAGCTGGCTGAGTGCCATCTACATCTCTATTAAAATTCAATTTATGCCCATCATAACTAATTCTGCCGCCCTAGCTTCCTCACCGGCAGCCTTCAATTGCCAGACAAGATGTCCGAAACCTCGTCTCACTGCATTAAATCTCCAAAGAGAGGATATCTCTCTCTCTCTCTCATCTGCAGGGCTGAATGAAGGAGACGGCAGCAGGTGGCACTTTGAGCGGGAGGAGAAGAAATGGGTGGTTTGAAAGTGGTTTGCACAGAGTCCTTGGGGCTTCATCAGCTTTGTGGAGATGACCGGTCCATTTCTAGACAGTCTGCCCTACAGAGGTTTTACTTATTCTCACTTTTGCAGCTGTAAAGGGCAGCTCTACTTATTGCTGTAGCGAGAGCATCAACATGTGCAGATAACACATGCCTATATTTGTATCTTTAAATACAAGTATACAAGTATCTGGGGAACCTGACACAATACTACTACTACTACTACTAATTTATTATTTATACCCTGCCCATCTGGCTGGGTTTCCCCAGCCACTCTGGATGGCTTCCAACAAAGTATTAAAATGCAGTAGTCTGTTAAGCATTAAAGGCTTCCCTAAAGAGGGCTGCCTTCAGATGTCTTCTAAAAGTTTGGTAGTTGTTCTTCTCTTTGACATCTGGTGGGAGGGCGTTCCACAGGGCGGGTGCCACTACTGAGAAGGCCCTCTGCCTGCTTCCCTGTAACGTGGCTTCTCGCAGTGAGGGAAACGCCAGAAGGCCCTCGGCACTAAACTTCAGTGTCTGGGCTGAACGGTGGGAGAAGAGACGCTCCTTCAGGTATACTGGGCTGAGGCTGTTTAGAGCTTTAAAAGTCAGCACCAACACTTTGAATTGTGCTTGGAAACGTACTGGGAGCCAATGTAGGTCTTTCAAGACCGGTGTTATGTGGTCTCGGGGGCCGCTCCCAGTCACCAGCCTAGCTGCTACATTCTGGATTAGTTGTAGTTTCTGGGTCACCTTCAAAGGTAGCCCCACGTAGAGTGGATTGCAGTAGCCCAAGCAGGAGATAACTAGAGCATGCACCACTCTGGCGAGACAGTCCACTCTGGTGAGACAAGGAGGTATCTTACCTTCCCAGCATAGCCCATGCTCACTGGTGCTCAAAAGTTGCATGTATGTTATGGGATTGCTGTGAGGAACACAGGTGTAACCCTGGTAACTTTCACAGTGGGCAGAGCTGTCTGAAATGGAGGCTTGGACTCTTAACTCTCAACAGCTAGGTGAGGTTTTCAAGGACTGCTAATACACCGCCCCCCTCTTCGTTATTCTACCACTGACCGGTGTTCCGTTTTACAACATCCAGTCTACAAATACAGTGGTACCTCAGGTTAAGTACTTGATTCATTCCGGAGGTCCGTTTTTAACCTGAAACTGCTCTTAACCCGAAGCACCACTTTAGCTAATGGGGCCTCCTGCTGCCGCCATGCCGCCAGAGCACGATTTCTGTTCTCATACTGAAGCAAAGTTCTTAACCTGAGGTACTATTTCTAGGTTAGCAGAGTCTGTAACCTGAAGCGTATGTAACCTGAAGCGTATGTAACCCGAGGTACCACTGTACATAGATGGCCAAGGGGGTGGGCTGGGCATGGTTTGCTACATGTGCAGATCTGAGTTCAGCATTTGAATCTACTTAACAAGGAATAGCTATGGGAGAAACGACTCAATTAAATGTGCATTTCAAATAAGTTTGGGTTTACATCTAAGGGTTCGTTCAAGATTTCAAAGGCAATTAACCAGACTGGTCACTGTTGCTAGTGGTACCGGGCATCAATGAAGATTTGAGCAGGAAACAGTTCTCGTAGAGTTTAATTTTGGTATCCCAAAAGTCTGGAACATCCTATCCTGTTGGATGGTACATGTGAAAGGAGTATGTTGGTGCCTCCGTACGTTTGCTACAGGAACAGGGAATCTGTGGCCTTCCAGATGTTGCTGAACTACAACTCCTATCATCTGTGATAACTGACCATGCTAGCTAGGGCTGATAGGAATGTGAGTCCAACATCTGGAATGCCACAGGTTTCCACAATTTCAAAGGACACTTCCAAATTCGGTCTGCCACTTTCTAATACATAATTGCAGTCAAAGAAAGTGTCAAAAATAACTTCAGCATGGCAAATTCAACAAGTCAAGTGGGTTGTGTGTATTCCTATAACACCATGATGACACCACTTAGTGAAATTGCACAAAATGGTTTTAATCTTAACAATGGCAAAAAAAAAAAAGCACAGAAGCTCCCAACAGTGATTGAATATTTTGTCTTATGCATCTGCTGTTTTTCAGGCACTCCGTGCATGTTAGAAATACTCTAGGAACATCTGCTGAGCAAAACTGGTTTACACAGCCATTTGCTATTTAACATTAAGGTCACTGCACTTCATTTGTAGTGGCACATGATTATATTGTGCCACAACAAATGAAAAACAAATAAAGTAAAAAGGAATATTCTCCTCTCTTCTACCAGCAAACAATCAACTTTGATGTATTATCACTGTCTGGGATGAATGATCAAAGGCTGAATGGGGTGAGGGCTGGGAGAACATATCTCTAGGCTCTTGTAATGCATAATGTTCCCTGTGCTCATATATAGTTTTCAAGGGTTGGTATAATGCAGAATTGGACATGAAAGCTTAGCGGCAATGGAATAAGCACCTACTATTCCACATGCAAATTTCTTTTTGAAATGGCAGCTTTCAATGTAGTTGCTTTGGGTGGAAGCCAACCAACCTGAGCGTCATGGGTAGTTTAGCCCTAACTGAGGTATAGTGATGCCTCTGGTTACGTACTTAATCCGTTCCGGAGGTCCGTTCTTAACCTGAAACTGTTCTTAACTTGAAGTACCACTTTAGCTAATGGGGCCTCCCGTTGCCGCCATGCCGCTGGAGCACGATTTCTGTTCTCATCCTGAAGCAAAGTTCTTTGCGAGGTACTATTTCGGGGTTAGCAGAGTCTGTAACCTGAAGCGTATGTAACCCGAGGTACCACTGTATTTCATAGAATCATAGAACTGTAGAGTTGGAAGGGACCCTGAGGATCATCACATCTAACCCCCTGCAATGCAGGAATATGCAGCTGTCTCATACAGGGATTGAACTTGCAACCTTGGCATGATCAGCACCATGCTCTGTCCAACTGAGCTTTCCAGGCTTATATATTTATTGAATGTATTGTATCCCACTTTCTTCTGCAGAGGGCTCAAAGTGGCCTATGCCGTTCTCCCCTTCCTCACTGAACCACCACAGCCACCCTTTCAAGGAGGTTAGGCTAAGAGGCAGTGACTGGCCCAAGGTCACCCAGTGAGCTTCCTGGCCGAGTGGGAGGTTGAGCCCTGGTCTCCCAGGTCCTTGCCCAACACACTCAGTGTTTCTTGAACTTGGGTTACTTGAACTTGCTACTGTTGAAACTACAACTCCCATCATCTTTGACCACTGGTCTTGCTAGCTAGGGATGTGGGGAGGTGTAGTCCAACAACAGCTGGGGACCCATGTTTGAGGAACACTGCTCTCACTGCTAAACCACACTAGCTGTGGCTCCTCAGATCATGCTGGATTCCCACTATCCCTGACAGGGGGTCATGCCGGCTGGGTCTCAGGAGCCCAAAAGCATATTGAGGACCTCCAATATTCCACCTAATTCAATCTAATGCAATGAACGAGTAGTCTCAACCTGCGCTCCTGGTAGCCAGGCTCCAGTACGTCACCTACTACCCCACTGAAGCAGTATGGCTGCTAGCCAAATTTTAGGCTGACCTCTGTTACCAAGGAACAGAAGCATCACTTAGGCAGCATCAGAAGCCCTGTCAGCTGACTTGGCACCTCATCAGATGACCCAGGGGACCAATGAAGATCCACCTGGACTGATAAAGCCTCAAAGTTTGAGCAAACTTGTCTCTTGCAGAGAAGGCGCTGGCAAGCTGGCCTCCTGGTGGTCAGTTTCCATTGCAGTTGGTGCTGCCCTGAGAACCTGATTTGGAAATATAATACCTGCCTCTGGCCAAGCCACCACTTTGGGTTCCTGACTTGCACTACTCCGGCTGCCTCTGGGTGATGGCTTTCTCCCTCTGGACCCCTGGGGGTTTGATACCGTCAGCACTTGAGCAACCTGCAGCAAACTTTGACACCCTCAAAACCTGTTAAGAGGTGAGCTAAAGAGTGGCTTTCCCCTGTTCTTTCAGGCATGTCTGTCAGTGGGGTGAGACACAGGCAGGCCTGAGGCAAATCCTTTGCTCAGCAGTGTGGCTCTGCAGGTCTGCAAAAATGTTTGAATGCACTTCCCCGCATGGCTTTGCTAGATCCCAGAAGAAGTGCCTACGCCAGACCTGCGGCGGCAATGTGAACATTTCCTTATACAACTGAAAGGAACTGGAATAAATATGTCCCCACAACTGTGGTTCCCGGAACCACAAGGGAGCGACTTTTGCAGCTACAGTTGTGCCACTGGATAAACCTTTCAATTAGCTTAATTTATGCTTACAATTCTGAATATGAAACAGCGACTGAAGTTAACTCTGGAGTGACCAGCTCCTGTGTACGACCTGATGCAAATGGAATAAGGTTAACAGCAGATCATGATGTGTTAGCCATGCAAATTATTTGTGAGGCAGGGAACAACCAGGACGCTATTGAGATTGTGAGGCCGGGATAGTCGATGTGGCGCCAATGTGATGACTGACTACAAGTCCCATCATCCCATTTCACCATGCTGGCTGTGGCTGACCAGGGCTGGTATGCACACAGTCCCTGGTCTAAGAGCTGCTCACCTTGGCCACAAATACTGGCTTTCCTACCCACAACCCAATTCAAAGTAGTTTCACATGACAGAAATACTCAGATCCTCAGCTCAGTTAAGACATAGCTGTGTGATGCTGCATTGAAAAAGGAAGTTTTTCCTCTGTTCCTCTGAGGTAAGACTTGAAGCTGCTGTCCACAGCGTGTGATGTAGGCCTGGCATCGAAGGCAGCTTTTTTGAGCATCTGTCAGTGAAGGGACTGCACACTTGGCGAAACTGCCTTTCTTCCTGGGGTCCTAGAGTGAGGAGGTGTTGCCATGGCAGCAAGATGCCTTCAAGTTTGATGCCTTTAAATGGGGAAATAGCTTGTCTCGGGCTGAATTATTGATTAAAATGGGGAGGATGACACACACATTCATACACAGAGGAGATGCAGAGAAGCATAGGCTTGATTTAAAAACAAGCCTCAAGTGGCTGTGACTCCATGACACTCGCTTTCTTTTCAAATTACCGGCAGGGCCCAAGTGTGAGCAAAAGAGATGGAAGGAAGCTTTTCATTATTATTATTATTTTTGTCAGTTTTCTAAGGCAGGATGGAGAGAGACTGCTGAAAACCAGGAGGCACAGAGTTACCAGCAAACGGCAGATAAACGATAGCAATCAGAATGGAGGGTAATTAACAAGCTATTTGAAGAAGGAACAACTCTACAAAAGCGTCAAAAGCAACTAGGGGTGCTTTTCATCTTCCGTGTGCTCAGACAAAATGGCAACAAATTAACAGAGGACAAGTATTACACAAATTAATAAGCAGCGAAAGCCAGATTGACAATTGTTCTTCGGCACCTGGTATATCTGATGTATATTTTGCCAATGCACAAGGTGCTATCTGCTTGAGAGACAGGCTAGCTCGGACACAAAGCTCAGCTATTATTATCAGTTTTAGGTCTCCCGTTTGAAAATGCAAATAAAGTAAGAATCTCGGAAGTATAGATATCCAAAGGGGCAATGTTAAGAAGTGATGGCAGCAGGAATATTGACAGCTAGAAATTGGAAAGAAGGAAAGGGTTTAAATGTAGGGAAACGGTGTAAGGTAATTTGGATTGGGACATCACACTTTCTGAGAAACTATTGCAAAAATTCAGGGAAAAAACCATGAAAGACTTTTATACTAGCAACTTGCAGTCTCTCTCCACTTCAGTCCTTGTGTAAACTTTACTATTATTATTATTATTTTTACATCAGAACTATGCCTTAAGGTTCAGTTTGTAATATTTTTTTCTTTTAACTTTTTATATATATAAAAAGATGTGATCTAGAATTAGTGCCCTGTCACTCAATGCTCATCAGTGTATTCTATTTATATTACGCAAGGTTACTGTAAGACGGCTAAAGTCTAAAGCCCAGGAACCAACCACTGTCGGAAATGACTATCACAATTTACTTTTGCTGTCTCCTCCTCCTCTTGCCATGAGCTTTTCTGCCACTAGATAATCAGGTGCAACTCAGTCTATGAACAGTTCAATGTGCGCTCAGGTTGAGTAACTCAAAATGGAAGCATCAGGAAGGGGAGCTTTGGGTTGGTGGCATCAACATCCTGCATCCCTACAGGATGCTACCATTACCAACACGAAGCTCCCCCAATCTCTCCATTGCCCCTCCTCATCTCTGCCCCAGCAGCTGCAGCACTGTACCCGCAACCCGAATTAGTCTGCAACCCTATGCACACTTAGATGAGAGAAAAATCCCATTGGACACAATGGAACTTACCTCAGAGTACAGATTTGCACTGTTACAGTCTCAGAAGTCAATGATAAGCAAAGGTCTGTTCTACTGGGCTTGTCAGTAGTCAACAAATGTGCGTCAGGTACTATAGATGGCTCTGAACTCAGAAAAGTGAAGCGCTTATGTCAGGGAACTGCCATCAAAACAGGGGCGGGAAACAGAGGGGCAGTTGTGTTACAGTGAGCCTCCGAAAATCTTGCGAAGCAGTTCTTCTTCCGGTGATGAGGAAAACCCCACCTCCAGTGGGGAAGAGGTGAAAAGACCAGAGGATGCTAGTAGGAGCCTCAACACCGCTCCTGGCAAAGCTGGCCAGGAGGGAAGCGCACCCATTCTGTCGCCCACCCTGCGCAAAAGTCTAAAGCGCAAAGAGGGAAGGAAGGAAAAGGCTGGGCGTAACGTCCAGGAAACAAGCACTCCCAGATTCTGCTAGCGATTGAGGCAGACATGAATTTTGGGGTTCTGCACTGTAAATAGCTTTGCACCTAAATAAAACCTGAAAAGGACAGGTCGGAGTCCTGCCTGGTTACTCGTGAGCAACCACCTTTGCCATCTGACAGCTTAGCAAGTTATCTGGTTTTATGCAAGCATGAATTGTATACAAGAAAAGGGGGGGGATATATATATATACACATTGTGGAAAGGCTAACACTTCCAAATGGCTGGTACGAACACCCCGTCCCCATTTTTCTCTCACTGAGAACTTTATCTGTCTGGCTTAACCATGAGAAGGGCTGAAGGGGAGATGTGATCAATGTATATAAATATTTGAACACGCGTAAGCCACAGCTTCGTAGCACGCTGTTCAATCTTGCAGTCAGAGGGCTAACATGTTCCCGTACCTGGGAGAAGTAATTGGACAAGCTTAAAATAAGTGCATTTCCTAGCTGTGACAGTAATTAAAACACAGGAATTGCTCACCAGAGGAGGCTGAGAAGAGCTCCCAAATCACTTGAAGTCTTTAAATCAAGAGAGGATGTCTTCCTATTAGGGGTGGATTAATTCGGCTAGGGCGAGTCTCATATCTGAAGCTTGCAGGACATCATGTCAGCAAGGATTTTTTTTTTTATACGTCTTCCTGAAACTGAGGGATATGAAAGCCAGGAAATTTGTTATATGGCCAATGAGGCCATACTCTAGGGAAGCGAATTTTACATTGATCGGCACTTAATAGTTTGCAGCGATGCACCAACCCCCTCCCCTTTGGAGCGTTCCGTAGGAACTCTCAAAATGCCCCAATTCAAGAAACATTGCAGCCTTCCTTGCCAGTTTCCTCCTTGCAAACATCTCCCAATAGGTGCACCCTCCCGCTTTCCCAAGGCAAGGCTTGGGCAGGAGAGGGATGCTGCACTCCTGCTTATGGGCCACACAGAGGCATTGTTGGCCACCTCGAAGGCTGGAACTGATAGGCCCCTGGTCTCATCTTATAAGGGTCTTCTTATGTTCTTTGTTTCCCTGGTGAATGGGGGCAGGGCAATAGCAGGGTGAACTGGGTAGTGTGTTGGAACCCCTTTCACATCTGACCCAGTTCAAGAGGGTTTGGAACTGGCTCACCAAGTGGCCAGATGTTTCGGGCAGAGGGAGCCCATCTTTTGAACTCTCTCCATTTATTTCATTTAAAAAATCACACTGCTTTATTAATTATTATTATTATTACTACTATTATTACTATTATTTTTAAAAGGTAAAGGGACCCCTGACCATTAGGTCCAGTCATGGCCGACTCTGGGGTTGTGGCGCTCATCTCGCTTTATTGGCCGAGGGAGCCAGCATACAGCTCCCTACATACAGGTCATGTGGCCAGCATGACTAAGCTGCTTCTGGCGAACCAGAGCAGCGCACGGAAACACCATTTACCTTCCCGCCGGAGCCGTACCTATTTATCTACTTGCACTTTGACGTGCTTTCGAACGGCTAGGTTGGCAGGAGTAGGGACCAAGCAACGGGAGCTCACCCTATCGTGGGGATTCGAACAGCCAAGCTTCTGATCAGCAAGTCCTAGGCTCTGTGGTTTAACCCACAGCACCACCCGCGTCCACAAAAAAGATAGAACATTAAAATCAAGAAAAACTTGCTCTGGTTGGCGGATCTTGGGAGTTCTAGTACAAACAAAAGTAGATTCCGCAAATGTGTACTGTGCCTACTCCTGATCTAAGCAGCAAGTTTCCATCTTGGGCAGAGGCAGAATTTGGGGCGCTAGTTTGCAAATCAGTAATAAGAAAGGAGACACTAGAGAGAAGAAATCTACTTTTTTCAGTGGGGCAAACCTGGCCCAATAAACATAATGTTGCAACTGCTACATCTGCTTGCATCTTCGAGGGAGTTTGTTTCGAATTATTTGGGAACGGCCAGCCCTGTGGGGAGAGGGGTGCTTGACTGACAACTGGTGGACAAATTCTGTTCAGTTTTGTCTTTTTAAGGAGATGTTAGATAAGGACGAAATATAGTTTCCCTGAAAACGTTCCTTCTGTTTTTGGCTTTAAGGATTCATGAGCTGGGGGATCCATCACACTCTGGTTAGAGTTAACTGACTGCTTAAGTCCACACTTTAGCTCCTTTCCCCCCAGGGAAAACAATTCTTTAGCACTCAATCAAAGCAAACAGTTCACCTTTCCCCTGGATAGCCATTTGTTCCTATCTGTTGGCAAAGAGCGGGTTTTCCCTTGGAAAGGATGAGGGCAAAGGCCTGGGTCAAGCAGAAAACCACTAGGACCCATCCTTGCAGCGGTTCTCAACCTGTGGGTCCCCAGATGTTGTTGGACTACAACTCCCATCATCCCTGAGCTCTGGCCTTGCTAGCTAGGGGTGATGGGAGTTGTAGTTCACCAACATCTGGGGACCCACAGGTCGAGAAAGGCTACTTTATAGGCACCACACTAGTGGAAGTGTGGACAAGTCCTGCCTCATGGCGTTCCTGTTTGCTCTGGGCACTGTCACCCCCCCACCTTTCTAGCTTTCCCAGACTTCATAGAAAATCTCACACTTCTAGCATTTCATGTGTGACCTTTTGCATGCGTCAAACAACTGAACGCTCTCCACCCCCCTCCCCAAAGCCACTATTATTATTTTTAGCTGCTATAAAAGAAAATAAATTGATTAAAGACCCGGAATGGTTCCTGTGCACCAGCTGAGAGCTGCAGATGACACATGCCCCGGGGGCTTTTGCTACCATGGGGATAATGACAGGAAGCAGCCTGCAGGGACAAGGCTCCAGGTGGAGGGAGGAACGCTCGCTGCCACTTCACAGAGCCCCGAAGAGCGAAAGGCCACCTGCGACGTACCTGTACTCTAGAGAGAATTTGGTCAGCTCCCTGTTGTCATGCAGCCATTTGAACTCCAGAGGCCAGCTGCCTTCTGCCATGCAGGTCAGGACCAAGCGGTTTCCCTCCAGGTGAACCTGTGTGCGCACCGGCTCCGTCTTGAAATAGGGAGAAACGTCATCTGCAAAGGACACAGAAGAGGGGAAAGAGAGAGGGTCAAGCTGTATGTTCTTTCTAAGCACCCTGCCAAATTTAAAGGGCACAAGAGCCAGCCAAAGGGCTTGTTCGTCCAGTATCTTCTCTGTGATATTGGGTCCTTCTGAGCTACATAAATGAATGGAAAGCAATAAAGAAGCCTTCATGAACTTGGTGCTTTCCAGGGAGTTGTTTTGTACTGCAAATCTCAGGGATGTACTGTGCCACCCAGGGATGATGGGTTCCATGGTACAAAATATGGGGGGACGACACCAGGCTGGTTAAGGCTGGGCAATTCTGGGTGTATCTATCCTTTATTGTGCCATTCCCTGTCTCCTATTTCACGGCAGAAATTTAGAGAAATATCAAACTTGATATCAGGTCTCTGGATCATCCTATATAAATGGTTTCTATTGCTCTGACTGGGTGAGCAAAAACCAATAAGCAAAAAGGTTATAAATTAAGCATGGCAGTGCAGTTCTCTTAACCGGAACCCCTGTACGTTTTTCATCACCATTCCCTCCCAACTGTATTTGGACAGCATTTTCTGTAAGGGCTCATCCACCCTTCTCTTTGTTTCACAATAAGGTACAGGACCCCTGGACGGTTAAATCTAGTCAAAGGCGACTATGGGGTTGCGGCGCTCATCTTGCTTTCAGGCCGAGGGAGCTGGCATTTGTCTGCAGACAGCTTTCCGGGTCATGTGGCCAGCATGACTAAACCGCTTCTGGCGCAACGGAACACCACGACAGAAGCCAGAGCACACGGAAACGCTGTTTACCTTCTGGCCACAGCAGCACCTATTTATCTATTTGCACTGGTGTGCTTTCAAACTGCTCGGTTGGCAGGAGCTGGGACAGAGCAATGGCAGCTCACTCAGCTGCGGGTATTCGAACCGCCAACCTTCTGATCGGCAAGCCCAAGAGGCTCAGTGGTTTAGACCACAGCGCCACCCACGTGTCTTGCAATGTCTTCTACTTGTCCCATGATTTTAGGCATGGGTCCAAGAGTTTTTGTTTTGGGGGAAGTGGCAGGACAAAAGGAAATCCTCCCAGGCCCATGCCTCGGGGGACAGACATATGTGTGAATGAGTCCTAAGTGTAGCAGCTGACACTGACCCTCTTGGGTCACAGACTTACTATAATATTTCCAGGGTAGTGAATACAGAATGGCATGCAACATTAAAAAAAATCCTAATGTGGGCAGGTCCACACTAGGTGACACATAGGAGTTTCATAAACATTATTTACTGAGGCCAGTAGTAGCTGTGGAGGAATGTGGAGTCAGTCCATAAAAACAAGAGGAGCTGAAATCAGTGTAGAGTCAAGATCGCTCCAAAGCCGCCCTTTGTGGACTTTTTGCACGAAAAGAAAAATGAGCTCTAGATATCTAGGTCTGGAGACTGAAAAAAAGGTTGGCTTATTATTAGTAGTACTGTATTGGTATTATTTCAGTTTATATACCGTGCTTAGTCTGAAGATCCCAGGGCAGTGCACAACTTTAAAAACACATTGTGGAACATCAATGATAAAAACATAATGGAAGGAAGCCTAATACAGTGGTACCTTCGTTTATGAACTTAATATGTTCCAGAAGTCCGTTCTTAAACCAAAGCATTCTTAAACCAAGGCATGCTTTCCCATAGCAGCGGGGGACTCAATTTACAAATGGAACACACTCAACAGGAAGCGAAACATGTTCTTATTCCAAGGCAAAGTTCACAAACCAAAACACCTACTTCTAAGTTTGCAGCATTCTTAATCCAAGTTGTTCATAAACCAAGGTACCACTGTAGTAAAATGATCATCATCATAACAGTCCACCTCCCCACACTTTCACAGGCCAGAGATGGATAGCTTATGGAAAGCAGAATAATTTGATGTTATGGAGTAAGAGTTTTGCATCAGTTTTTACAGCTGATAGATGGAGAAATGGAAGACTTTCCATTTTTTAAAATTTTCTCTCTTTTGGTTTTCTTGCTTTTTAAAAAAATGCTTGATATTTGATGTTAACTCCTGTAAATCGTTTCTCTCTCTCTCTCTCTCTTTCTTTCTTTCTTTCTTTCTTTCTTTCTTTCTTTCTTTCTTTCTTTCTTTCTTTCTTTCTTTCTTTCTTTCTGCTTTAATAAAAATAGTTTTTTTGTTTTGTCTTTTAAGAAAATATCACTCCGAAATCAAACAGCTTTAGCCTCAAAGTCCATATCCAGTTGGTCACAACTTTGAGTTTCTCCAGAGGTCTCTTGCCCGCACTGGGGATGAGCATCTGAAGATGATTTCAAAAAAACCAAAGAAAGCAAACACAAACTGGGTAGAGAGATAGGTTGGGGTAACTGAACAATGCTGAATACCTCCCTCATTTGAGTCCAGCTGCGCCCTCTGTTCCTACATATATCTACTGTATTTCTTACTAGCTTTTGCCCCTGATTTCAGACTCCCAAGAGCTCGAAACTAGGGTTTCTATCAACACAATACCTACAGAAAGAGCACCATTCGGATTGTCACAGGTTTCACTTCCTGCCAGCAGAGGGAGCAAAGACAACCGATAACTTTGTACCCAACCTGCCATGAAAAGTGCTGCCACTTTTTTTGGGGGGGGGGGCGACTGCAAAGTTCAGACACATTAATTCATTTGTGTGCATGCAGACTTTTAAAAGCAAGCCGTATTTACTAGCATCGAATAAAAGGTAGAATGACAAAACCACTATCTGGCCATGGTGGCAAATCTCCTGCTGTAGGAGGAAGGGAAAACACATCCCTTTACCTACGGAGCAGGGAAGAGATACAGATAAGAAAAAGATTGGTGGAGAGAGACGAAAAGGCAGTCCAGGAATTAGGGCAGAAAGGCAGCCAGCTGGGGAGGTGGTTGGGGAAAGTAGGATGGTTACTTTTGCCCAAGAGGAGGGGACATTTATTCAAATGTATGGAGGGTTTAAAAATGTCTGATAAACCATTGGAAGGGAGGGTTGAAGCTCAGGGGTAGACCACGAGTGTTGTATGCAGAAGGCATCAGGTTCAACCCGACATCTCCAGGTAAGGCTGAGAAAAGACGCCCTGCCTGAAATCCTGGAAAATGGCTGCAAGTCAATGTAGACCAGGAATAGCCAAAGTGGTGGCCCTCCAGTAGTTGCTGGACTCCAATTCCCATCATCCATTAGCGGGCTGAGGCTGATGGGAATTGTGGTTGCATTATCTTCAGGTAAATGAAAGGTTCAAAATGGACCTCAAAGAGAGGGGATATACAGAGAAAGAATCGAAATTTCAAACGGAGATAATTGATAATGATGTTAAGATATTGTCAAAAATGTACAAAATACTTTTGGAATGGCAAACAAAAGATGAGGAGATAAAGTCGGTCATGATTCAATGGGCCAGAGATTTTGGTTATAATATACAATTGGATGATTGGGAAAAGGTATGGAATGATAATATGAAATTCACTGCATGTACGGCGTTAAAGGAAAATATTATGAAAATGGTTTACAGATGGTATATTACACCCGTAAAGTTAGCAAAAATGTATAAAACATGTAATAAGTGTTGGAAATGTAAAGAAAAAGAAGGTTCATTTTTTCATATGTGGTGGGAATGTAAGAAGGTAAAGGGTTTCTGGGAAATGATATACAACGAATTGAAAAAGATGTTTAAATATACGTTTGTTAAAAAACCAGAAGCCTTTTTGTTAGGAATAACAGGAAGAGAGATAAAAAGATGTGATTAGAAACTGTTTCAATATGCAGTTACAGCGGCAAGAATACTAATGGCCCAAAAATGGAAACAAGAGGAACTACCGACCTTGACTGAGTGGAGAATGAAACTTATGGATTATGCAGAATTGGATAAAATGACTGGAAAAATTAGATATCAGAAAGATCACAAATTCATTGAGGACTGGGGAAAGTTTACGGAATATCTGAAAACTGTATGTGATGAACAGACAACGCTAGTGGGTTTTAAAGAGGCTTTGTGATAAACCAAGGTATATTGTAAGAAAGAAACTGAGATGGAAGGTTATTATCAAATCGGCAATACTACATAGAAAATGTGTAAAGATATGAAAAATGGATGCTTGAAGGAGGTACTGGTGGAAGTTCAAAAACTGTAAATTGGTAAACATGGTTGTCAAAATTATTTGTTAAAGAAAAACTTAATAAAAAATTATATATATGAGGCTGATGGGAATTGTAGTCCAGCTGGCACAAGGTTAGCTACTTCTGGTGTAGATAATACTGGGGAAAACTGGGACGCCATATTCCAGGGGCACACTCCTGCATGTGTCACGTGACCTGTGTGAGATTGCAGCCCTCCAAAAAGCGCTTTTTTGGGGGGGGGTGAGATTGTGGTGCGAGATTCATGGCACCCAAAAACGGCCACCGTGCTCTTGCATGAAAATACAGGATGCCCTGGTTTTCCTGGGACAGTTGAGGGGTATGAGGTGGTGCAATAGTCTGACTCTGTATAAAGCAACTTCCTATCTGTCTTCTTGTTGTCTGGAAGCAGTCTTTCCTCTATTATTCCCCTTCTCACTTCCTGTTATTCACCTCTGCCATTATTAGCTTTGTGCCCATAATCTACCAGGCATTGCCCCAAACCTACATTTCCTCTCAATAAATGCTTCACAGAAATGTTTCCCTCTCTCCCCCTGGCAAGCACGTTGTATCCTTCTCTCCACCGAAATAGCTGAGAACGGAGGAGCAGCCTAACCAGAAAAGCCGTCCTCTATTTTTAGCACACATTTTAGGGCCTGGGAATGCAAAAGTGAGCTGGCGACTCCTTGGTTTGTGGTCTGGGTGATGCAGTAATGGGCTGGGTGCCTTTTATTATTTTGTCTAGTTGGCTCGGCTGCACAAACCATATTGCGTTAAATACAGTAGTTAGCAAGCAGCTGACTCTCCCTGATGGTTTTTGGAAGGAATTTCAAGCCAACCATTCCCGTGAATGTAAGCAGCTGTGGACAAAGAAGCTCTGAATACAAGATGGACAGCCAAGAAACGGAACTATTAGTAACAGAGAATGAAGCAGCCTTATTCAGAGCCACGCCGTTGGTCCATCTAGCTCAGTACTGTCTGCACTGACTGGCAGCTGCTCTCCATGGTTTCAGGCAGGGACCTCTCCCAGCTCTACCTGGAGAGGCTGGGGATTGAACCAGGTACCTTCTTGCATGCAAAGCCAGTGCTCCAACACTGAGCTACAACCCTTCCCCTATTGCACAAGCTGTTATGCTTCACAATGTTTTGCAAAAGTGCAAGGGGCACAGTTCCAAGGAGCAATGGCAGCAGAGTGAAACATGTCAGCAGGGGGAGGAACACGAATGTGCCACCCCAAATTTTGGCAAGGAGTGAAGCTATGGTTTTTCCAGTAGTGATGTATGGAAGTGACAGCTGGACCCTAAAGAAGGCTGATCGTCGAAGAATTGATGCTTTTGAATTCTGGTGCTGGAGGAGACTCTTGAGAGTCTCATGGACTGCAAGAAGATCAAACCTATCCATTCTGAAGGAAATCAGCCCTGAGTGCTCACTGAAAGGACAGATCCTGAAGCTGCGGCTCCAATACTTTGGCCACCTCATGAGAAGAGAAGACTCCCTGGAAAAGACCCTGATGTTGGGAAAGATTGAGGGCACAAGGAGAAGGGGACGACAGAGGACGAGATGGTTGGACAGTGTTCTCAAAGCTACCAGCATGAGTTTGACCAAACTGCGGGAGGCAGTGGAAGACAGGAGTGCCTGGCGTGCTCTGGTCCGTGGGGTCACGAAGAGTCGGACACGACTAAACGACTAAACAACAACAAATATTTCCCCAATCTCGATTAATAAGTCCTTGAAAGCTACCAGTGCACAATATTTTGAAAACTCCACCTGTTGGCTTTGTAACCCACTTTCATCCTCTTCCACACAATGCATTTCCCTTGCCTGATCCCCTAGAGATGGTTCTATTCACCATAGGCAACCAGACACATTGCTATCTACACCCGGAAGCTTCCCCTCTCACTGCTCCGCTGCCCCCAAACATATTCATTTGAATGCATGTTTTCAAATACTGTATATTCCTAATATTTCCTAATACCTAAATATCCTATTCCTTTGCCAGGTTCCATGTTGGAAACTGAAGATTCTGCACATGCAGATAACAAAATGTCACATTTGTACATATTTTTAGGAACTTACTGGTATTTACATGCACTGCAACAACCTGATAAGCAAACTAGGTTAATATTGTCAGGGCCAATGCAGATAACAAGGAGTATATTAACACTTTTTTGTTTGTTTGTTTCAAAAATGCCACCAACAACATAGGGCTCACTCAGCCTTTTTGTGCCATATTTCTAGGTACAAGTCTGGGCTTTAAAGTCTAATGTCCAAGTGGTGTTTTTTTTGGCCCAGCGCTTTCTCCAGGAAAACCAGAGTTTTGCTGCTGAACCGGAGTAAATGGCAATCAGGTTTTCTGTGGATTGTGGGTTTTCCTAGGGGGGACAAAACAAACACCAACACCACAACCTCTCTTGGACAAAGAGGTTTAAAGTGCAGGCCTGTGCTTGGAAGGTACAGCAGAAAAAGGAAGGCTGAATGAGTCCACAGTTACTCATTCATTTCATGGGGGAGGGGGGAGAACACAAGGGCACCTAATCACGGACTTAGATTAAAACAAGAAGTTGCACTCCAACCCTTCAGAGGTGGGCCCAACCTGTAGCACAGCCTCAGATTGGTCAAGAGCAGTTTACCACAAGCAAACCGAAAGCCTGTCCCCAATCTCTCCAAGACCAAAGAACATGCCAGCGACTGTGTGAACTGTTCCTCATGCTATATTCCCTTTGGATGCCTTATGTATGATGGGAATGGAGACAAGCATTATTTCAAGGCTATGCAGAGTGCACACCCATGAACCAGAGCTCCTTTCCACACCTGGCATTCTGTGCCATATTGTCCACAGTGACCGCTCTGCCGTCCCTGCTCCTACCTGAGCCATTTAGTAACCATATCAACAAGAGCTTAAAGTCCATCTAGGATTTCTCTAAGCTGCTTTAGCTTCCTTTATTCCCAGCTGGCTCCTTAGCATTTTAAACACCATGCTGGGCTTTTAAGATAGAGGGCGGAACGGGGTTGGGGGGAGTCTGAGGAAGAGGGGAAACAAGAAAGCAAAAGTCTGCCATTTTATTTGCGGTGTAAAACTGAAAGCTGAAGTGCACAGCTTCATTTTCTGTTTAACAAATGGAATTCTTTTTTACTTCAAAAGCACATTCATATTTCCCAACAGCTTTCAAGTGTGCTTTGAATCACATTTATTTTTTTCACATACAAAAAAGAAAAGAGAAAGAGAAAGAGAAGGGAGAAAAATAATCCAAACACCCTCCTCAGCTTTAGTTCCTGGTATCAATTTGTTATAAAACAATAACATTCCAGGACCTGTATGATTAAATTCCTCTTTTCATGTGGGACCAATTCAAAAATGGAGGGGGGTGGAGTAGAGAGCCACTTCAACCAACAAACAGCACACACACATGCAGAAAGCACAATGTTAAAAGGGTTTAAGCTTTTCAGGCCCCCACGCAGGGCAATCTGCTGTGAGGTATGCATTTATATTTTATTGCTTCTCTTGTCCTCTGGGGCTTTTTGGGAGCTGAACAAACTAAAGAGTGTCAACTTCAAGGCAGTAAAACGCTTGAAGTGCACACTTTACTCCAAAGGTATCGCAGTTTCATGCAAGGGTTAGGGATCTGACAATCTTCTGAAAATAAAATAGAGCCAGAGTAATCTTCATTTGCCGATACGTTGCTAGGCTCCTGCAGAAGGCAGTATTCTAAGGGGAAGTACAAGGAGAATTTACAGAGAAGTCTCTTATAACTTCATACCACAGTATGAATTGAGGCTACATAAATGCTGGACTTTTGTGCTGAATTGTCCTTGGCACACCTTGTCAACTCACCTAATAGTGTTGGCAAGTTATGGGCCTAACAACCATGAAGTTCTTACAACCCACCATTTTGTTAACGGCTATAGAGCTTTTTTTCTTCTTCCATTTTCCTGTTCCTTTACGTGACCCACAGAAAACCAGCATTCAAAGCTCCCACAATTTCATCACCGTGCCAGGAGGAAAGGTTCAGCTGATGGTCATCAAATTATTTTAAAACACAGAAGCTGGCATATGCATGTGAGAACTCTCCCTATCAGAGGCCCTGTCTAAACGCTGTGCCGCAAACATAAAAGACAAAATTTCGTGTGACTTATTTCGTCATTGCTGATAAAGTAGTCACCTTCTAAACACCTGTTTCGATGTGATTTAGACAAAAGGTTATTAAAAAGGGTTAAAAACAAAAACAGCAAATCCATTTAAAACAAAACGAGAACCCTAACCAAGCAGGCACTTGTGGCAAAGACTCGTTTATCCAGCTGAGAAAGTCTGTCAGAACAAAAAATGTATTCTATTGTTTCCAGAAAGTGCTGGTAGTGGGTTCCTGTTTTATCTTCACAGGCATGCCACAGAGCAGAGTCAGCCACACTAAAAGCCCTGTTCTGAATTACTGTGGAGCAGCCTTCTAAGTCTTTGGAACTTGCAGGAGAAATTTCCCCACAAACCACAGGAATCTACTGGTTTTATAAGGGATAAGTAGGTCTCTCAAGTGACCTGGCCCTGAGCTCCATAGGACCTTGTTTGTTAGTACTTGGCCTTGTATCAGATTGGCAGTCAGTGCAGCTCCTGCAAGGAAGGTGTTTTTTGTTGGAGGTAACTTGCCCCCACAGGTGACCTAGCCAGTGGTGTAGAGTTGGGGGGGCACAAGTTGCCCCAGGCTCAAAATTGTTAGGGGTGCAAAATTTCAACACCTAGTGCTGCCTCAATACAGCTGCATGCTTCCATCTCTGGGCTCCACTGAAAAAAAGCTTCTCCATGTGACCCTTCCCTCAGAACCCCCAAAGTAGAATTGCTCACTGGATCAACATTTTCATCAACCTCGTTTCTGGTCATTCACCACTAATTAAGGCTGTTATGGATCCTAGAACAATAGGCAAGTAGGGTCCTAGAATGCAACCACTGATTGGTTTGCAGGAAAAGACCAATCAGGCTCCAGGAGGAAGTTAATCAGCCTATTAGGCTGGTAGGATCGTAGAATGCAACAACCGATTGGCCTGCAGGAAAAGACCAATCAGGCTCCAGGAGGGAAGCAGAATCAACCAATCAGACGGGACTCATTGTGTAAATAATGTATATAAAAGCCTGAGGTTTGGGGGGGGGGCAATTTAATCACTGTTTTACAAGCTGCAATAAAGAGCATGAAATCACTACAGGACTCAGAGTATATTTCAAAGGCCCTAGTGATGTATATGCGAAATTAGGGTTATTTGCTAGCCTAATTCCACCTAAGCTTGCCAGAATTATTGTTCAAATCTTGGGAAATTCCTGATGCCCGGGAGAAAAGAAACCCAGTTGCCACAGCCCAGCTCAACTGAAAGGAACATGAGATGTAGCTTCTGTTATGGGAACAGCACAACGCGCATTATCAGCAAGCACAAATGTACTGGAAAGTGCTGCAAGCCACCACCACATGAAACAGAAGCCAATTAAATTGTTTGTGCAGGTTAACCTAACTGAACCTGTGAATAATATTGGAATTTGTGATCTTCGCCAACTAAATGAAGTCAAAGCTCTCACAGACATTCCAATTAAGCCTCATTGCCTATGGAGCTGCACTGATACAAATAAATCTAATGTAAATGACCAGTCAGGGGAGTCGCATCCTTTTTGCCCTCCCTGGCTTGCAGGCAGGAGGGTGATTAAAAGAGGCCAGAAGGCAAGGACTGCAGGAAAAAGATACCATAGACTGCTTTTTAGAAAAGAAAGGAGCCCCAGCAAGGGAGAAGTCTATATGGGGAAGATCTACAGTAGAGGTTTTTTCCTGCCTTAAACTTTCTAGTTTTATCACAGCAGAAAAACCACAGAAGAACCAAGGAAAATAATTAAAGGCATTTTTTTGACTCTTTCCAGTCACTCATGCAGCAGCACAAGCTTTTGATCTCTGTCACATTCTGTCCGACTGCCGTCCCTTGTGGCTTGAAAATTCACCCACTAAACACATCTTTTATCCGTTTCAGACTCCAAAGATTCAGCCTCTAAAATGGTCCCCATGATGGCAGCGCTGAACTGCATTTCCTTCTCTCCCTTTTCTTTCTCCATTTTTAATGGATGGATTGGGAGGGGGACGGGACAAAGAGAGGATATCTGCCACCTCCTTTAACTCTTTGTTCCCTGAACAAAGTCGGCCACTTTAGACTGAGAAAACTTCTGAAGTCTTAAGAAGGCCGGAAGAAAGGACAAGTGATGCCAATCAGGACAAAGGTCTTCTGTGTGAGCCGCCCCCATCTTGATGCATTCCTGCAGTGGAAATGAACATAATGGAGAGACCTATTGTCCGTTCATATTGCTCCCTTGGCTGGAGAAGCACGGGATGATGATAATGCTGTCAAAACTGAAAAGAGGTCATTTCCCACCAGCCACCAGTCTAGCCTGGCCCATGAATTAGCCCCTTTTCTGCAGAGGCATTTTGGTGAATGCAAGCATCAAGAAAAGGATCTCTCCCTTCTTCCTCAAGACATACACAAGCTGCCTCTAGGCTCTAGTTCCTTTTCCAAAATGGTAGCTACAAGAAGACGGGGGAAGAGAAGGTGGACAAAGCAGCTGATGTGCAACTGAAAAAGGAACAGACTTCTCTCTCCTTGGGGCTTATGCACACTGACCCTTTCTGCACTTTTCCCAGTTATGGTCCACAAACCTGTTCTTTAAATCTCAATCAGACCAAATGGCAAACTGCAGAAAACATTTGTTCCAACTGAGGGCCAAGGAGAGGGTTTTCGCGGGGAAAGCTCTGGTGCAAAGCCAAAAACACACTCGGACACTGAGCTTTTAAGTGCAGACTTGCGACTAGAAAGAGCACTAAGTGTGGCTGAGACCTTAATCTAAGTTTTGAGACTATCACCTCTGGAAGAGTGAGGGTAAGGAAGGAAGTCCACCCACTGGCCTGTTCATGGGAGGGTAGCAGCAGCAATCGCTGTCAGCGCATGCAGGGAGCATAGCCTATGCACGGCAACAGCGGTGGCCTGGGATTACACCTGGCACTTGCTCCCGTTCAGGAGGAAGGCATAGTTGGGAGGAATCTTAAGCTGCCACTGATTATAAGGGACAGTGCCAGTTCAGGAAGTACTTCAAGGTTTGATCCCATCAGTTCCTTTATTGAGAAAGTGTCATTAATTTGGCTGTGTGTAAGTAAGGTTTTGCAGTCTATAAACACCAGTGACTTGGTAGACCTAAATATGTTACTAAGTACTCATCCTCCCACAATTCAAAAACTGAAAATCTGCATCATTATTCCACTGTACGTAGTCTTTATACTGCACTGAGAAAGAATTTGATTCATCTTTTTTCTCTTTATTTCTCTCTGCCTCATTCTGCTACACATACACACCAACTACAGAGAGATCGTTGTTGTTTTTTATATACCACCGGTTCAATGACTTAGCAGTGTACAAGGAGGTGGGGGTGGGAAGCACTCTATGCAGACACCACCATAAAATATCACAATAAAATCAGTATACAACTTCCCAAAACTAATAAAAAGAGGCAACAAAATCAGCCTTCACCACATCGCAGGCTGCTAAAAAATCAAGTCTATATTAAAAGGTCTTGCATTGCCTCTGACATTCTGGAGCTCCAACTAGCCTCCAAGGAGAATGGAGTTCCATAAGCTGAGATTGCCTCCTTGCCTGCCCTTGATGTTCTGACTTTGGCACACAAGGAGGGCATCTCCAGCTGATCTGAAGGGCCGTGGCAGAACAAGCAAGAAGAGGCAGCCTTCAGGATAGACAGGGCTGTGACTTGTGTGGCAGGGCAAGCTGCCTATCACTGTCATTATCAGCAATTGGCTGGGAGGTGACAGCAGTCTTGGAGCAACACAGAAACCAGTAAAGTTGAAGTGACATCACTTGCAGGCACTTCCATGTTGGAAAGAGGCACAGGATACCAATCACGGATGGAGGAGAAGAAAGTGAAAGAAAGAGAAAGGAATCTAGGCAAAACCATTATCAACACCAAATTTAGTTACTTTTTGTTGGGGAGAGGAATGCAAAGAGAACAGGAAGGCCTCCTTGAAGATTCAAGGGCTCCTTAGTAATTTCCAGTTATAGTTCTCCTGCTTAGAAAGGTTTTCAGCTTGACTTTCACTTCACACAGTCTCAAGCATCCATCTCCAAATTTATGTCTCCAGGTATTGCTGGGCTACAGTCCCAATCATCCTTGACCATTGGCTATGATGGCTGGCTGGGGAGACAATGGAGGCTGTAGTCCAACAACAAAGGACGAGTCAAGCTTGGGGAAGGTTGCTCTAAAGGCAGCCATTTCATCTACTCTGTACCCATGTAGACCATCAAGCTAACATGGCAAGAGCTCTTTCTCATCCCAGCACAGCTCAATCATCTGCATCACCCTGCCAAGTGGTAAGAAAGTTCACCCTCCATATTAAGAGCTTATCCAGACTTTCATTTGACCTGCCACTTTCCCCTGGGAAAACTCAATCTTTACCGCTGAATCGGAGCAAACGTCCATTGGGTTTTCCATGGATTGACATTTACTCCGATTCAGCACTAAAGAGTGGGTTTTCCCGGGGAAAATGGCGAGGAAAATGGAAAACCCGCTCGGACCTGTGCTTTCTAGGTACAGAAAAAACAAGTGTGGATGAACTCTAAATGCAGGTGTGTGGTAGAACCTGGGTTTCTTAAAGCAAAACTTTTAAGAGCTTTCCCAAGATCATCGTTTCACCAAACGCAACAGCATGCAATTCAAGGCAAAGTTTTCAAATATATACTCCCAATTCCCCCCCCCCATTTTTTTTTGTCAATTCTGAAAGTTTAGGGCATGTGAAGGACGTTTTGCACATCTCACACAATCAAAATGTCGCATTTATTGTGCACAACATTCTGAAGGTGGTACTTCTATGTCATGTTTCCCAAGCACTTCAATGCAAGCATTTAGTGATGGGGGAAATAATTGACTTTCCTGAGACAGCAATCACAAGAGCAATGCATGTGCTATGTGGAACAGTTGTTGAATATTGTTTGTGGTGCAATTAGTGATGAAAACAACTCCTCCCATTCCACAGAGAGCTACCTTACAGGAATCGCTAGGGACATGCCAAAGAGAGTTGCCTGTGCTATGAACATTTGAGCAGAATCACCCAAGCCCTCCCACCTTTCAGCAGCTCTTAGCCAAGCTTTCATCACTTATCCATGCCATAAAAGCTTCCTTTTTACTGATTTTTAAACAAGATTAGTTCATTTGCTACATATGCTCATTTAGTTAATGTTACCTGCCAACAGAAATTACGGTATAAGACATTAAAAAAAAAGGATGTTCTAGACATTTCTACCACATTGTAGTGTTCTTTTTTTTAAAAAAAAAATATTTTATTCATTGCCATTCATAGCAGGGCTGTGTTTTATATTTTATTGATTCCTATGAAAGGATATGTGTCAAAGCTGATATAGATAAAGTAATTGGATTGAATTGGCTCTTTGTATACAGGATGAAGCTGCTTGAGGGTCTCAGGACAATTATGGGGGAAAGTATACATATGGAAGAGATGCCCAGGATTAACTGAATTGCAATAAATAGGAAATGCTCTAAGACATCACGTGCACCATAGCTCCACGTACCGAGTGGGGGGCTCATTTTGTGACTGCAGGAAACATACACAATGATACCCTGTTGACATAATAAGGAAGTCAAGTGCAAAGCATACATACAAAGTTGCTACCTGGATAGTTTCAAACTGACCTGCTTCTCTTTAATCCGCTACTTTAAAATTTCCCCTCCTTTTCCTGAAAACTGCTCTCTTGTTGACCCCTCCTTTTTTTGGAGAAAAGTTGCAACACCACCCAGGTATATGTTCGGGATAAGGCATGGGAGATGCCTTTGGCTCTCATTTGGTCCAGAATTTTGCATCCATTGTTTATTGCTGTCTAGTTTCAGATTAGCTACAGCAGCGACTGGGTGCATTTCTGTGACTGCAATGCTAAAGTGCTTACTAGGGAGCAGGGCCCATTGATCACAGTGGGATTTATTCCTGAGTTAAACACATGCAAAATCGCACTATGAGGCTCATTATTACTGTTCAAGGAACAGAATTTGCAAGTGTGTCCTCTTGCAACTCTGGAAGAGAACCCCTGGGTAAGAGAGATTCTGAAAAGCACATGATTTCTAGGGAGGGGACCTCTGGGCTTCTTTCTTCTACTACTATTTTTTCTTTCTTTCTAAACTTAGTAGCACCCAATTAGGATTTCTCCTGTTTTAGAAAGCAGTTAGTGTGAGTGAGTGGAATGTCCATGTTGTTTCTTGTGCTATGCCATGCAGCTTGAGCAGATAATCAAAGCCAATTCACAGGCCCCATTAGTGAAGAAAGCCATGGCTGCCAGCCTCCCGGGCACAACTGTCGGGTAATTGTGAGATCAGAGGGAGGAAGATTGGAGCAGCTTTTCAGCTGGGGAAAGCCTGTTTAGCAGATTATTTGGGGGGGGGGGAGAAGAAAGGGAGTGGGCTCTGGAAATAAACAAGGCGAAAATGGATTGGCTAAAAATTAGTGGCAGAGAGGAGGAAGGATGGGGTACAAACAGGAAGGCTGTGAAGAGCAACTTCAGGAGCTAACTGAAAGTTGATTCAACAGCAATGGGACCATCCCTTCCCAGAGTGGGAGGGCCATAGGAAGTTCTTTCATGAACTACATATACTTGGCTTTAAAACGATCTATCCCACCCACCCCATATGTGTGTGTGATTCTCATCCTCAGTGTTAGGTAATGAGACTTCTGAAATTTGTATACATTTAAATAAATTAAAGTATGCAAATATGTAATAAGTGTTAGGGCGGCAGTTAATTTACATCTTTCCTGCCATGTAATTAGCCGGAATTTGCATAGCATTTAGATGAACGGAGCATATGCTAAACTGCAGTCTTCTGTTTATTGTACAATATTCTCATGTGAAGGATGCAGTTCAGCTCTTAAAAATTCTTAGCATATAATGAGTTGGAGAAGATGAGAGTTGGGAGCAAGAGAAAGAAAGGGAGGGAAATGGAAAATGGACCTTTTGTTGTTTTTACTTACTACTCTCTTTCTGCTCACTTAGAATTTTTTCTGCATTTTTATATTTTTATATAGGTATCTCATACAATGAAGGCCAGAAACTGTCATATGTTTAAAAATAAATCTGAGTTTTAAAATTGTACCTGCAACCCAAGAACCACATAAAATGACATCGGAGGCAATGGATGCCTCTATTATCATACCAATTTCAACTGTTTCTCGTTTAATTTCTAAAATGCATGCTTCAGGTTAATTAAGATGAGGTCCATTACGCACAATACCTGTAAACCACTAACCTATTTTGCAGGTATTGTGTGTAGCCGACCTCATCTTAATTTGCCTAAAGCATGCGTTTTAGAAATTCAGACAGGAGACAGTTGAAAGTGATATGATAATAGAGGCATCATTGCCTCTGGTGTCTACTCTCATCCCGCTAATATGTCTCATGAAAAAAGGTTTTGCAGGTTTTTGGATTTTCTCAAAAAATCTTGACAGTGACACACAAGAAGTGTGCGCACACATGATGAGGACAAAATAATAATAATAATAATAATAATAATAATAATAATAATAATAATTATTATTATTATTATTTTTATTTATACCCCACCCTCCCCAGCCAAGGCCGGGCTCAGGGCGGCTAACAAGCAATAATAAAATAATAATAAAATAATAATAATAAAATAATAATAATAATAATAATAATAATAATAATAATAATAATACAATATGCCTGTATCACACTTGTTGGCTGTGTACACATTATGCATTTAAAGTACATGACTTTTCCCAAATAATTATGGTAACTATTGTGTGTTAAGGGTGCTAGTAATTATAGGTTGGTGAGGGGGTCATGACAGTTCCCAGGATTCCTTGGGGGAAAGTAATGTGCTTTAAATTGTATGGCGTGTTTGCAGCCTTACGATCTAACCATGCCTTTATCTGAAAAAATGTACATTACTGGAAATCCAACCCACCCCTCTCAGACTTCCACTGGTGTACTACTCTCAACACTTGTTCGCATAATATCCATAATGTCTGGACAAGGTCCCATGGTTGTAAACATTCTGCTTCAACGTTCCTGACTGGAACACATCCAGCTTCAATTTTCCACCTTGGAAAGTTGCACTGGCAAAAGGCTCCTGGGTTTTTATACCTCTGCTGCCCAGGATAAAACAACCTTGCTGCCTTGTTTGCTTGCTTGCGAAATGCAGTAAGAGGCTCTCAGGACTCAAGAGTGCATCTCAAGCCTCGGAACTAGACATAAGTCAGAATTCTTCTTCTTAAGCTTGGGGGGGCGGGGTGTCTCCCTAAAGAGGGTATGCTGCATATTGGATTGCTTTTCTCACTAATGGGGAAAAGGGAGCAGATCATCCTCTCTAGTTCTTGCTTGTTTGGCAGTGTGGGAACCAGAGAGAACATGCCATGCAGAGATTTTGTTTGTTTCAACTGCTCGAGCAGTTGAACTATGGCTGAAGAACAATTTGAAACTTTAGGGTGGTTTGAAAGAAAACGACCCGTGTCATCCATCACTTTCATTTCTGTATCAGTGGCAAAAGCTGCAACCAAGAGTGCTAGCGGAAGGAAGAGGTAGTAGCAAGAGGGGTAGAGGAAGCAAAGAAGGGTGGCAACTACAGATGCCTGGTTCACAGAGCGCCAACATGCAAGGCCACAGACCAAGAGCACAGGAGGGAACAAAGGCATTCCCTGGTAAAGAGAGTCCTGGGTGGGAAGCAGGCACTTGGTTGCACTACAGCTCCCATCAGCTTCAGCCAGCACAGCCAATGGTCAGGGATGAGGGGAAGTGTAGTCCCACAGCACCAGGAAAGCCACAGGTTTCCCAACCCTGGACGATAGAGATTTGAAGTGGAAGGAGATTAATACTGAGAATGCAGTAGAATGCAGTTCTTAGGTTCAGGTTATTATGGCAGCTCCATGGCTAGTGAGTGGCACAAAAGGATTCTCTGCCCTCCTGGAACAACTGACAGTGCCAATAAGGTTAAAAGAGCTAAAATTCATGCAAGCAGGGTATTATAACGAACAGCCTCCTTGTTCAACAATAGAACACCCTCATGGTGACCTGCTTCAGACTGCCTGGCATGCTTTATTGTTTATACCCCCAACTGTAAAGCCTTGCTTCTTGGTTTGGAGCCCCGCTGGTCCACAGGACAGAAGATAATAGAATCGCAGAAGTGGAAGGAATCCTGAGGATCATCTACCAAACTGCACTACTGTTGAAAGCCTTCAGCAAGCAACTCTCCCAAATCTAAGGAGACCTCATACAGTGGTACCTCAGGTTAAGAACTTAATTCATTCTGGAGGTCCGTTCTTAACCTGAAACTGTTCTTAACCCGAAGCACCACTTTAGCTAATGGGGCCTCCCGCTGCAAAGTTCTTAACCCGAGGTACTATTTCTGGGTTAGTGGAGTCTGTAACCTGCAGCATCTGTAACCTGAAGCGCCTGTAACCCGAGGTACAACTGTACTTAAAAATAAATAAATCCTGGAGCCAGATCCTGGAGTTTCTACAGGGTGCAATGTGATTCAGGCCAGCTTTACTAAAAACGAACAAACCCAAAAGCAATTGTTACACTTTCTTTTTTATTATTATTCTGGTCTGGCCTTGGGCCTTCCTGGCTTACCCTCCCGTCTCTTTCTCTGGTTATGTTGTGCTCACAAGGATGACCTGCTAATTTATGTCTGAATTCCTCCTTGTGTCCTGGTTTATGTCAGCCCCGGCCCTCCCTTCGCCTCCTCCTGCGCGCAGTAACGTGGCAGGCAACTCTTCCCAGCTGTTACAGGTGGACACAAGCACACAAGTTGTTTCATTATGCTAGTAAAGATTCATCAGCTCCTCCACCATTTTACCTCTTTGGCCTTCACCTTCGGGGGGTTGTGTGTCGTCATTTAAGGTCGATTCTGCAAGCACGCTATGATCGATTGCCATGTGGCAACAGCACGAGCTACCCATCCCAGTGGAGCAGCTTGCCAATTTATCTGTATTAATGCTAATCTGAATGTAGCAGTCCTAGGACCAGGACTGGGGAGGAAAACTACTTGTCAGCTAGACAGGATCAAACATACCGGTAGGTTGGTGCTGCCCCCAGATCTCTGCTATCCCAGAGATGGTAAACAATAGAAAATAAACTCATCAATTCCTTACCAAAAAAAGAGAGAAGGAGGGGGTGTTTCTATACAGGGAAGCTGCAAATGTGACATGTAGGGTGGCAGTGTTAACCCCGCCATGTGGGAATGCTTGTAGACGACCGCAGCGCTTGGCAACAATCAGTCAGGTCATGCATCCACGACAGTGACCATGGGAGGAAGGACCACTGGGAGGAGCAAAGAGAGAAGAAACACCATGGTGCATCTGCAGCAGCACAACCAGACACCTTCATCTGCCCCAGCTGCAACAAAATACGTCTCTCCCTTGTTGTTTAGTCGTGTCCGACTCTTTGTGACCCCATGGACCAGAGCACACCAGGCACTCCTGTCTTCCACTGCCTCCAGCAGTTTGGTCAAACTCATGCTGGTAGCTTCGAGAACACTATCCAACCATCTCGTCCTCTGTCGCCCCCTTCTCCTTGTGCCCTCCATCTTTCCCAGCATCAGGGTCTTTTCCAGGGAGTCTTCTCTTCTCATGAGATGGCCAAAGTAGTGGAGCCTCAGCTTCAGGATCTGTCCTTCCAGTGAGCACTCAGGGCTGGTTTCCTTAAGAATGGATAGGCTTGATCTTCTTGCAGTCCATGGGACTCTCAAGAGTCTCCTCCAGCACCATAATTCAAAAGCATCAATTCTTCGGCAATCAGCCTTCTTTATGGTCCAGCTCTCACTTTCATACATCACTACTGGGAAAACCATAGCTTTAACTATATGGGCCTTTGTTGGCAAGGTGTTGTCTCTGCTTTTTTAACTAGACATTTAGCCCCCATACTTGAGGGTCTCCAACCCTGGATTCAGCAGAGATTCCCACTTTTTTCAAGGAGAGCAATTGTCTGGTGGAGTTCAAATTTTATTTCTCAATAAAGTCCTGGGACCGCTGAACTATTCCCTTGGCTGCTCTAACTGTTATCCCGTTTCACATTCTTGGTACAAATGATAAATGTGGACCACACCTCCCTCCCTCTGTCTACACTGTGCCTTGGTTTCCAGCCTCAAACTCACTGCTCCCTCCCTGCCTCTAGCCATTGGTTGATATGACTTGCGTCCGCTGCCCCTCCACCTTGGTGTGCTGGTCCCGGGGGCTAACCAAGAGGCGAGGTCTGAGTCCAGTCCAAGGTCGAAGGTGCAATATGAAGGCAGTCTGTGGAAGTTGAAGCTGGGTGCAGGGCAGGGTGTTGGGTGAGGTCAGGAGCTCCGGAAGGGAAGCAGGTCAGGGATCAGGCTGGAACTGACAACCAGCGATGTTGCTCCCGCAACTTGGGACTGGGGCTGGCTGGCTTTTATCTCCCCCGAGGCATAGGGCGGCCCTGATCCTCAGATGACTCGCCTCTCCTGGCCTGGAGGCGAGCACTCCTCCTGCGGGAACTTAGTTCCCTCCACCTCTCTGCCCTGAGCCTCTGCAGCTCAGGAGAGGCTGGAGGGTTACCAGACCCAGAGGCAACCTCAGCTTCCTCTGACGGGGCTGAGGGTGGAGCACCTGCAGGCAATGGGTCCTCCATCACCTCAGGAGCCAGAGCAGACTCAGCTGGTGCCTGCACATGAGGATCCAGCACAGGTGAGGACCCTTCAGGCTCATGCCCCAGCCCCGGCTCAGCTGGTTCTGGAGGCAGGGAATCCTGTGCAGGCTGGGATTCCTCAGGTTCAGCGTCCGTATCCGATTCCCAGGCCATCACACTGGGTTTCTGAGGCCTGGCATGGCTTATGCTTCAGCCTGTTAGGGAGCTCCAGCCTCTGTTTGTCAGTGCCACCCACCACTCCCCTCCTCCCTCATACGCTGCTGCCCTCGCTGCTGCAAATGACACACCAGAGTGATTCCATTAGCTTCTCCCAGAAAAATTGGCAAAGGAGAAGTCAGATTTCATGGTCCTTTAATTAACCCCGGGCAGGGATGAGATGAAGGCCGCAGAGAGGGCAAATGGCTTCTGACTCAATGCGGTGCCTTGCTAGAAAGAGCATGCGGTGCATCTGGAGCCGAAAGGCAAGGGCTCAAATGATGGAGGGGTATCTAAGTCAATTTTGGGGGGCGTGTGTGTGTGTTTCCTGAAAAATGGAAACAGGAAGACAGAAGGAGAAGAGGGAGGGATAGAGTATAACTCCTTCTGTTTTCTCCCCCTACCCAATATTTTCTCTTTGGCTAAGTCTGCAATTTCTGTCATTTCTGTCAGCAGTAACCCACTGTAATTAAGGGAGCAAATAAAACATGCACCAATTAGCGGTGCAGCCAGCACTGTAATGGAGCCACTTCTCAGTGAGGCACGGCCTACTCTCCGACACACATACATAGCAACACTGACTTGAGTACCAGACAGTCACTACGTGATGAAATAGAGTCACTTCTTGGGTACGTTGTGGGAGATGTTTAAACACATAAGCAACCAGGGTTAGCCGCACAGGGAAACGGTGAAAAAGCGGGAAGACAGCTTCATGTATGCCTTGGGCATATGTCTGACTGGCTGGTTACTTCTTTCCTATTCAGGCAGGTTTATTTTTTGGCTCAAATTGTCCCCAGGACAGAGTGCTCCTGTAACTGTTGGGCCACCGGATATGTTAGAATCTGGGCTGGTGAAAAGCAACAAGTCCAAACAGAAAGTAAGCAGCCCGACAAGAAACCATCATGTTTACAAACATGGAATGGCAATGTCAAACCCTCCCGCTGGTTGCCACCTGAACATTTTACTTAGTTACTATGTTTATACTCTGATCTTCTCAAGTGGGTCAGACTGGTCTCCTGGCAGTCTCCCATCCAGATGTCTTGCAGGGCCAGGGCCAGACTCCAAGTGTCTCCAGGGACAGTCCCAGATTTACAGAAGCCACCCCAGTTTTCTGATTTGTTCCCAGAATGTCCCATTTTTCATTAGAATGTCCCTATTTTCATCAGAGTAATTTTGGAGGGTATGGTAGGATGTCCCTATTTTCATCGGATGGTATGCACTTATGTGCCCCCTGAGCCAAGGAGATAAGTAACTATGCAACTTTTAGAAGACATCTGAAGGCAGCCCTGTATACGAAAGTTTTTTAATGCTTTATTTTGTTTTTATATATGTTGGAAGCCAACCAGAGTGGCTGGGGCGACCCAGTCAGATGGGCAGGATGATGATGATGGCGATGATGATACTAATAATAGAACAGGACGTCCCTATTTTCATTGGAGAAATGTTGGAGGGTATTTGCTTCAGCACATCATGCACTTTTAGAACAGGTATGGGGAACCTGCAGCCCTTAAGGTGTTGCTGGCCTCTAGCTTCCATCATCCTTGACTGTTGGTCATGATGGTTGGGGCTACACAACACTTAGAGGTTCCCCATTCCGCCATGATTATTAATCCCTTGCAGTTTAGGAATATAGGAAGCAGCCTTAAACTGGGCTTGGCCATTGGTCCATCTAGCACAATATTTACTCTGATTAACAATGACTCACCAGGGTTTCAGGCATTCCCACCCCGCTGGGCATTGAACCTGGGACCTTCTTCATACAAAGCAGATGTTCTAACCACTGGGCTACGGTTCTCCTTCTTGGTTTAGAAGTGACTAACTGGGATAAGTAAGTAGCTCCCCTTCAGTGATCAAATTATATACTAGTCTGGCAACGTTATGCTTCAAAAGACACAGCAGGCATGAATAAAGGCATTTCAGTTAGTTGGGGCTGCGATTACGGACTTTGTTGAATGACTAGGAACACATTTGGTTTGTCCCATCAAACCCCACACAGATGGTAAGGTATAATAGGTACAATTCCATGGTGCATTGGTTCATGAAGATGCTTTCCAATCAGCAGTGGCTAGGACTGGTTGAGAACAAACAACGTCTTGAGAGGATGAAAGACCCATCAGATGCATTTAGTGCTGCTGTGCTCCATCAGTGTGAGCTCTGATCCCTGGTGGGGAGAGATCCAGCTGGGGTGGGAAGGAGCTGCCATGGTATGAACCTTCCCAAATGGCTTGTAATGCGGTTTGTGTAACTTCTAATTTGATTTTAGAACAGCTAAGGTTATTCTTGTCTCTGTGAAGTGCCAGTGCCATCTGCTCTGTGTTCAAGGTAGAGAAGAAGCACAGATGCAGGAGAAAAGTGTTCCTTAATTTCTCTATTGATCATGCAATTGTTAGGCCACGGCAGAGCCTTTGGAGTTAGCTGTTTCAATGCTCCCTGCTCCTCAGTGCCATCTGCTATATCCCAGAAAACAAACCTCAGGCCAGAGACCTCTGTAATGTTTGGAAAACCTCTCCTGCACACTGAGACTTTCTTCTCCTCACAACAGCAGCAGGAAACTGGTGGTTTTCCAGCTGTTGCTGGACTACAACTCCCTTCTCTTGCAGGGGCCCAATTAGTGGCAGTGGCATCCATTAAGAGTTTGGGTGTAATCCTTGATGCCTCCTTTTCCACGGAGGTGCAGGTTACAGCAACAGCTAAGGCAACATTTTTGCATCTTCGCCGCATTAAGCAGTTGGTCCCTTACCTTTCCCACCCTGATCTGGCCACAGTGATCCATGCGACGGTCACCTCCAGGCTTAACTACTGTAATTTGCTCTATGCGGGGCTGCCCTTGAAACTGTCCCACAAACTCCAGTGGGTGCAGAATGCTGCAGCGAGGCTCCTCACAGGGTGCCTGCCATGGGAGCATATTCACCCAGTGCTTTACCAGTTGCACTGTCTCCCGGTGGAGTATAGGGTCAGGTTCAAGGTGCTGGTTTTGACCTTTAAAGCCCTTGTGGCTTAGGGCCCTCGTATTTATGTGACCGCCCCGCAGAGGACCTTAAGGTCCATAAATGACCATAGTTTAGATGTCCTGGGCCCTAGGGAAGTCAGACTATCCTCCACCAGGGCCAGGGCCTTCTCAGTGATGGCTCCGACCTGGTGGAATGCTCTGTCCCATGAGACTGGGGCCCTACAGGATTTAGCCTCCTTCCTTGGGCCTGTAAGACAGAGCTATTCTGCCTGGCCTTTAATTTGAATTCAGCCTGATCTTTTATTTCCCTTCTCTTCCTTCCCCCTCCCCTTTTATGAAGATTACCCGCTCTGAGACCCCACAACTAATTCTCCCCTGGCCTCCACACTAGCCCAAGTAAGAATAATTCAGCCAGCTAGCCCTGGTGACTATTTAATGCTTATTAGATGGATTTTCCTCAAATTGATTTCTGAACTTTGAATTTTATTGTTATTCATGTTTTTATAATGTATTTTATGCTGCTTCTACAATTAAGTGTTTGAAATTTGTTGTTAGCCGCCCTGAGCCCGGTTTTCTGAACCAGGAAGGGTGGGGTATAAATAATAATAATAATTATCCCTATTGACCCTGATGACTGGGCCTGATGGGAGATGTAGTCCCACAAGGTCTGGAAGGCCACAAGTTCCCCAGATATGCCTTACAGAGCTACGATTCTGAGAGTGGTTTTACAGTCAACTCCTCTTCCCAGGGAATTCTGGGAATAGGGGTTTCCTAACAACTTTCAGCACCCCTTACAAATTAACAGTTCCCAGGGTTCTTTGGAGAAAGCCATTGCTGTTAAAGGAGTATAGTAATAGTGCTTTAAAGGTCTTCTCGGTAGTGGTACCCACCCTTTGGAACACCCTCCATCAGATGTCAAGGAAATAAACATCTATCTGACTTTTAGAAGACATGTGGAGGCAGCCCTGTTTAGGGAAGTTTTTAATGTTTGGCGTTTTATCGTGTTTCTAATACAGTGGTACTGTACCTCGGGTTACATACGCTTCAGGTTACATACACTACAGGTTACAGACTCTGCTAATCCAGAAATATTACCTCAGGTTTGCTTCAGGATGAGAAGAGAAATCGTGTTCCGGCGGTGCGGCGACAGCAGGAGGCCCCATTAGCTAAAGTGGTGCTTCAGGTTAAGAACAGTTTCAGGTTAAGTACGGACCTCCGGAACGAATTAAGTACTTAACCTGAGGTACCACTGTATTCTGTTGGGAGCTGCCCAGTCAGATGGGCGACATACAAATAATAAAATTATTCTTATCATTATTAAGGTATGGAATCAGGACCAAAGCACAGGCAAGCAGCAAGCCACAAGTCACAACTGAAAGGCAAGCTGGGAAGCAGGAGCAAGATAACCCATGTTATCTTGAGACAGAGAGCCCCTTATACTTCTGCCTGCCCAGAGGAATCCAACAGCCATTATGGGTTGGTGGAGTCAGTCTAGGACCTGAAGGTACTTCACTGAGAAGCTGCCACCTGCAGTTCAGTGATTCACCACACAGGGCAGCCACACGTAGACCCAGCCATTCCCGACAGCCACACTCTCTTGACAATGCAACAACGCAACCAAGGTGACAGTTTATTTACACATGAGAGCTCACTGGGAAGTGACAGGCAGCTACCTTTGGGAAACACTCTTGAAAGGCCAGCTGCATTCTGGCCTTTGCTACACGCACAGGCCGGGCTATCATTCAGACGACCTTTGTTGGTGCCAGAAGCTGTGACCTCAGCATGCCTCGCATGGTCAGCTGCCACTCTCCAGCCCAGAACTGGCTGCATTTCAGCCATGCTGCTGAGTGCACAGACACAGGCTAAACGGTAAAGGCTCATTATCCCTTCACAGCTGTTCCCTTCACTTGCACAACAAGGGTTGCTGCCGGAGGCAGCCACTCTGCTCATGCTTGGGAAAACTAAACCAGAAAATCTGCTAAGGAGAGAGTGGAAAGGAGGGGGGGAGTTTTCTAGGTAGAAGATGTAACCTGGGCAGGTTGCATTTCAGCTGGGGGCGGGGGCAAGAGCATAGTCTTAAAGTGCAAAAGCTACAGTGGCAGGGAAGAAAGCAACTAGAGAAGAAGGTATAGAGGGTTTTAAAACAGGGGCAGTTTGGGAGAGAAGGAAACTTGCATGCAAGGTATGAAAGATATGTAAGACGAACTGAAGTGATAGATGGAAATGGAAGCCCTATTAATGTGGTACAGTGGTACCTCTGTTTAAGAACTTAATTCGTTCTGGAGGTCCATTCTTAACCTGAAACTGTTCTTAACCTGAAGCACCACTTTAGCTAATGGGGATTCCTGCTGCTGCCACACTGTGGCGGTGCAATTTCTGTTCTTATCATGAAGCAAAGTTCTTAACCCGAGGTACTATTTCTGGGTTAGTGGAGTCTGTAACCTGAAGAGTCTGTAACCTGAGGTACCACTGTATTTGCCAATAGGTCATTTCCATGCAAGCCCGTGCTTGCCCCGTTTTTCTGCTTGCAGAAATCCTACTGCGTGCATTTAAAGGATTCTGCCTGATGGATTGTGCTCCCAATCCAGATTGGGGCCCACTAAAAATCACTGTAGCTTCCTACCAAAAACCACTCGTCCACACCTGCTTTTTGCCCCCACAGATGCTGCTTGCAACAGAGAAACAAGACAGCAACCAGAGAGGGGAATTTGTTTTCCAGCAGCAAAAGGACACAGGGGCCCTTGATCCAGATCAGAAGCCAGGTGTGTATGTACCTGTGTTCCAAATTGGGAACTAACAGCTGCTTCTTGACCATAATTTAAGCACACTTTTTTAAAAAAAGCATGAATAAAAGTGCAGTTTGGCCCGGAGAGAGGGGAAACAGACTGAGACATGCTGAATAAACAAGTGAAACAATGAATGCTTTCCAGTATATTTCCGAGCACAATTCAAAGTGTTGGTGCTGACCTTTAAACCCTAAACGGCTTCGGTCCAGTATACCTGAAGGAGCATCTCCACCCCCATCGTTCAGCCCAGACACTGAGATCCAGCGCAGAGGGCCTTCTGGCAGTGCCCTCATTGAGAGAAGTGAGCTTACAGGGAACCAGACAGAGGGCCTCCTTGGTGGTGGCGCCCACCCTGTGGAATGCCCTCCCTTCAAATGTGAAGGAAATAAGCAGCTACCTTATCTTTAAAAGACATCTGAAGGCAGCCCTGTTTAGGGAAGTTTTTAATATTTAATGCTGTATTGTTTTTAACACTCGATTGGAAGCCGCCCAGAGTGGCTGGGAAAACTCAGCCAGATGAGCGGGGTACAAATAATAAATTATTATTATTATTATGGAAGCACAGGTTGCCTAACTCACACACTCCCAGACATAATAGTGAGGTGTAGTCGGGGTAAGGAAAATAGTCAGTTTTCTTATTAGCCACATTTGTCCCCATCCAGCTCTTCTGGCTCTGGACTCCTTCTGGACATTAGGTCCACGAGAGGCTCACATTTGGTGCTAAGTTTACCTGCCTGTTCCCTTATCACCCCAGCCAATAACTCCTCCAGACATCTGAGTGGTCAGCGATACTGCATGTGGAGTACAGAATGGGGTCCACCTCGCTGGCAGCCTTAATGGTAACTGACGATGTCATTATTCAGTTGGAGCAAGGGATGGAGGATGATTGACATTTTGTCAGGAGGGAACTTGGGTGACTCGGCCGTGATTGATGGGCTGGGTGTATCAACAGGCCATTTCCAATTCACTTCTTGCAATCAACGGCTGCCCAGGAGAAGAGTAATTCATTCCCCTCTAACCCCCCCTCCCCTCCCCAACAATCTGCCGCTTCCCTTCCAGCATCAGAAAATATCCAAGTGACACAGACACTGTCGCCTACAAATCATTCCTGGCTCACACATCGGAGAGGGAAGAGATGTTGATCTGAATGTTGTTGCTCCCATAGGCCCTTGGAGCATTGGAGTCACCTGAGAGCACATTTTGGGGGAAATGCTCTTAGGATGCCAGGCACAGACACTCCATCTTCAAGTCCAGGCACAAAAGGGCAGCCCTGAGGTCCAAGCCAAAACTCATTCAGATGCTTTTCACTGAGGGGACAGAATTCCAGAAGACCCACACTCTGTTCAGACCAGAGGAGTGCTTCAAGCCAGGTCTGGCAAGTGATGGGGATCGGTCATGGGCACAGAAGGGTCTTCATGGTCCTCACAACTGACTATTGTGGCCATCCAGGTGAAAAGGTGCTTCCTACCTTCCCAGTCATGCACCTCAGTATCAAACTGGAGGTACAGGAAGTGATCTTTGGGTCAAGCTGCAAGACACGCCCCCCACCAGTTTAAGGCTGTGGTCAAAGTGTTGGGTTTGGACATGGCGAACCTACATTCAAATCCCTGCTCAGCCAAAAAACTCACTGAATAGCCCCTGGCAAGTCACACGTCACTACAAGGTGTGTCTGTTAACTCACATATGCTAACCTGAATTTGTTGTGGAGTGGAATAAATGCATTTGTGATATTAGCACCAATCTCTTGGCGTTCCCATGGCATTTTGCCCAACCTTCAAACCTTTCTCCTTCTCTTCTTTTACTCTCCAACTCTCATCCTACCCTTCAACTAGCACCACTCCCTTTTGAAACTTCCTTCTCCCACCCCCAGTCTCCTGTCCCTTTACAACCTGACCTATCATTCCATTTAACCACCAGGTTTTCACAACATCTCCTGCTTTTCTCTACCTACCTGCCTGTTCAATCCCTCCATTTCCTGTGGGTGGCAGCAGCCACACAGGCCTCCCACTTTGCAATTCATTGTCGCCACCGCCACCTCACCAACCTCGGCTCCTTCTCATTCCAAATCCATTCACAAAACCGTAGAATGGAGGGCGGCATGAACAGCAAAGGCTATCTATCCCATGCCTTTCACAAAGGAAAGGACTCCTTGGTTGCTGAAACATCAACAGAAGCTTGGCCAAAGCTGAAAGCAAGGTGAAGGCACATCAATGCATGGTTTAAAGTAAGGAAGGGAGCAGTAAACAATCCAGTGACCACCTGCTTCCCTACTCAATAGGTGGGGTACACTTCCCTTTTTGTTATTGTTAAATGCGGCTGGCTGGACTTCAACCCTAAGTCTTAGACCAGGGTGGCCATTGTGGTGCCCTTTGGATGTTGATGGACCATACCTCCCATCATCCCTGACCATTTGCCCTGCTGGATGGGGTTGTGGGAGCTGTAGGAAGAGGACACTACATTGGCTAAGTTAGTTCTTGGTATGAGCTTTCATGTGCATGCACACGAAAGCTCATACCAAGAACTAACTTAGTTGGTCTTTAAGGTGCTACTGGAAGGAATTCTTTTATTTTGTTTTGACTATGGCAGACCAACACGGCTACCTATCTGTAACTGGAACTACATTGGCTATTCTTCTTCGGCATAGACCTTTTCCATATGCGCCAAAGGAACTCCCCAGACTCAGAAACAAAAGTAAGGTTTTCTTTAGTATAGGAAGTAGCTGCAAGCCATTTAATGTCAGGATTGTCTGTTGATTGCTTTATGTTGTGGGAGGCTGATCTTGCTTTTATATGGATCCTTGAAAACAACACTGTGTGTTCATTGTCCACGTACATTCCTGGTACAGTGGTACCTTGGGTTACAGACGCTTCAAGTTACAGACTCCGCTAACCCAGAAATAGTACCTTGGGTTAAAAACTTTGTTTCAGGGTGAGAACAGAAATCGTGCAGGGGCGGCGCGGGAGGCCCCACTAGCTAAAGTGGTACCTCAGGTTAAGAAGAGTTTCAGGTTAGGAATGGACCTCCAGAACAAATTAAGTTCTTAACCTGAGATACCACTGTATTTGGCTTGTGCCTTCCTATTGCAGAATGTGAATACTTGTTTTGTTGTGCCCTAAATGTGTCAGCCTCATCTTTCCAAATTCTCCCAGGACCTGAATATGCTTTGGCTGCTGCTCTTGGGAGCAGATTGTGCAAGGATTGTACCCGCTCATGCCAAGTTTATGGCCAGTGCCAAGTTGGACCGAGATGCCAGAATGAAGAAAAAATCTGCGGTGTATTAAAAAAAGCATAGGGAACTCACAGAGACAGAAATGCATGCAAGTGTGCAGTCACGCACATCCTAGTGTTCATGCTTTTGCCTGAAATGCTCGCTGATCTACCGGGCATGCCTTGTAAGTGAGCACAGAGTCAACAAAAACTCAGATATACACACCTCTGTATTATTCTCTCTGCGTCCAAGCATAGTTCAGTAAGTGTTCTACCTTGCACAACACAAACACAAGCAGGAATATACACCTGCCCTCACCGGCACATCCCACATGGGTCTATACCCAAGCCTGAACCCCAGCTCTCACCACTGCATGCATCTGTGTCAGGAGCTCGCTATCTCTGCCACGCTTTCCAATTGGTGGTGACTCAGACTGGCCCCCACCATCAAAGGTTGCTCATTCTAAATCCTTTCTTTGCCCATCTGCTGTGGCTGTTTACACTCTGCTTGCTAATTAGAGACTAATTAGTGAGTGCAGAAATTCATCACTTTCCAAACACACATAGTGGTGGGGAGAAGCCAGCAGCAATGCCAGCAACATCTGTTCTGCAGCTTACAGCCAGGGTGGTCCAGCAAATGTGTCCAGGATAGGCCGGTGTCCAGTTTTTTTGGCCAGGCACAGCAAACATTCAAGGGCACTCTTCACTAGGGATGGGCAAATATCTCGATTTTGGTTTCTACTCTTTCCAGATATGAAGTTCATTTCTCCAACATCCATTCACCAATTCTGTTTGTGTGTGTGTGTGTGTGTGTGTTTTGAAAGAAGCCCTTATGAAAATTCATCAAGTGTTGTGGTGTGAATTTCTTTTCTTTCTTTTTCTTTTTGTTATGCTGCCTAATACACACATTTCTGCACGGAATCCCCCCATATATTTTGTATGCTATTTCATCTAATAAATGCATCTTTATGTGCACTTTGCCTTGTATAGGCATTTCTGTACACATTACTTGGTGGAGAACTGACTGAAAAAGTCAGAGAAGTGTGAGTTTCAAAGGATAAATGCATTTTGGTGCATGTATTGTTTCAGGAAATGTGAATTAGGTACATTTGCCAGTATTTCCCTCCCACTCCAACTCACCGACAATTGTGATGCGGATCACAACCACCACACAACTCCGATTGCACAGCCTTGGGTTTGAATTCCACTCCACATTAATTCACCTAAATCCTATCTGTCCTGTTGCTTCCTTGACACCTTTCAGTCTCATGTCCAACAGCCCTCCTGGTATTACAACCCAAGCTCCCCAACCCTTCTGCTGCCATTCAGAACCCTTATTTTTTATGATTCATACAGGAACTTAACACACTGCAGGAAGATGACTGCTCTTTGCCAACAAGACACCTTGGGCTCTTCAACCCAATCCTTCAATCTGCCCAAATCTTCTTTGGCAAGCTGGAACCCCTCAAGTGTCTCGCAAACCTTCTTGTGGCGGAAAAGCCAAGCTGACTTTTACACTATAATAAAGCACTGAGGCCCAACAAAATTCAGATTCATGGTAAGTCCCTTTGTATGTCCAGAACTGTAGCAGGTATAACCAGTTACACACACATACATATAAACACACATTTACACAAATAACCATTTTTGGACCATACCAATTTTGACAGCAGCAGAAAAAGTTATTGGGGTGTATCCAAAGTAGCGCTGAGTAATCCATCTTATTAACACAAGGATTTCTGCTTGAGCAACTGGACTTCCTTCCACTGTGCCCCCCACCCAAAATCTGTTCTAGGGTTCCCCCAACCCTCTGGAGCAGATCTGGGGAGGACAGCGGGAGGAGGAGAAGTCCCACTGCACAAATGGAAAGTCCAATACTGATGGGATACATTAGTTGGATTTTCTTTTAAATAGCCACAGTGCTGGGGTCGGCAGTAGTGTATCAATAATTTGAGTGGAGAGGGGTCAGTAATGCCCATCTTCAGCAGATCTGCATGGAAGAGTGGGGGCTTTGTCTTTCTGCCCATTTGCATGCGTGCAAGAATGAGCCACAATCACTTTTGGCCACACACAAGCGAACACTGAAGGATTGGCCAACGATGAATGTAGCCACCGCCTGTCCTCAACAAGACTGGATGACATTCCATTTATTATTGGGTCTTATGCTTATTTATGATGTCAACTCTGCAAATAAACCCATGGGAATCACTAGTCCAGAAAAACGTTTAATAGCCTACCTGCCCACTTAAAACACTTATTGCACACTGATGACTCACAAGACAAAGCAAACCAGCTCCCTTCTGATTTATAAAATGTGTCTTCCTGTGGGTCAGGCAAGAGGCTGTTTACAAGCATTTATTACGATTTTTAAAAAAATAAAAATAAAAATGCTTATTGTTTAATTGCAGGAAACTACCCTGATTTCAAGAAGAGGGCAGGCTAGAAATACTTAAGATGAATGCACCCATTTCAAAACTCTGGTCTCAACTCTGTCCACATGTTTGCAAAAGGACGGGTGTATGAAAAACATTCTCTGCCCTTGTCCCCCCCCCCCCCCGACAGCTTGTTCATTGCTGGGGATGCTGTTCAAAACAAAACCCCACCCTTGATGAGACTCCCCTGCTTGAAGGCCGTCTCCAGATCAAACTGTCTGAGACATGAAGATGCTAAGAGGATTTTGGACTGGATGTGGGTGAGCATTGTGGGGGAAACAGAATGTGGTGGGTGGGGAGGAAGAATTGAGATAATCACCTCCCTCCTATCTTGTCCCTGCTGGCCTTTTAATACTAGAAGGGGCTAATCCCTCCTAATGGGATCAAACTCTTTGCCACTTTATTTACATAACGGACATTCAGCGTGCGGCCCCATGCATTAGGGAAAGGGGGGAGGCGGTGAATCATTATATAGGGCAGGAGAGCATTGGGATAGCCCAAGGATGACTCTGATAATGGGTAAATGGAACCTAATGCCACCTATAATGAGTCAGGGGAGGGAGGGAGCGAGCATGAGCGACTGTCTCCACCGCTCCCAATAAATCCCTTTGTACAGAGGGACAGTGGTTTTTCCTAAGCCTGCAAAATTGACGCGGATTCCCTGCCAGGCAGCCAAATGGACAAGGCTGCTAACAAGGCAGATAATGCAGGAGTCCATCAAAAGGGGATTAGAAATACGTACGTTCCACCGTGTACCAAACATACCCATCAGTCACATACCTCCCTCCCCCCAAAAAACTGGCTCGACGTTAGAAAGATGTCACATTTAAGGCTAGGCCCTATTCATGCGAGTGGGACAGAGGAGAGGCCAATGAGAATGGGTGTTGCTGAAACTTTGGGTTTCGCAGCGGTTTGGACACGGAAGGAATGAGACAATGGGTAAGAGAAAGGTGGTGGGAGGAGAACACCAGATATAGAGGAACCCAGGAGGTTGCCTTACACCAAGTCACACCACAGGCTCAGCATTGTCCACAATGACAGCAGAGGGTTTGGGCAGGGAGGTCCTGCCTGGAGATGCAGCAGAGTTTCTGTGCACAAAGCCAGATTATCTACCAGCCAACCGTGTCCCTTCCCCTATATGGAATCTCCAGGAAGAAATGATTGGAGGGAGGAGGAAACTCTTAAGAAACGGGGATGCCAAATAGATAGGTAACTCTCTCTCACGGTGTCAGGAATGAGCCTGCTCCTAGTGTAACTTAACAGCCTGCTGCAGAACAGAGAGAGTTAGATCTGATACAGGCAGAACAGCAGTCAGTACACAGGGCAACTCCCCCGCCCCTTGGATTGCTGGCTGCCGAGGAAACGACTGAGAGCGGGCTGGAACCCAGCCAAAGCTCTTGAGAAGTTCAGACAGGCGCAAACAGGAAGGGAGACAGTTCATCAGAGCAAGAAGAGGCTAATCCAATCAGTCCAAGGAGTCAATGAATGAGAGGGTTGCTAGATAGGAAGCAAAACAACAGACGTAAGGGGCGAAAGTTCAGTATCTTCTAGAGACGCTGGATGGAGTCTTCAGAAGGGTCATCTTGAACAATGATGCCGGAGGCTTTGTCAGAGCCGTCCGGAGCTATCTGTTTTTGCAATAAATCCTCCTTTTTAATTACCTACGCTTACTGTGCTATCAAGCTGGGAACCTGGGCTCCTGACACATGGGATATTTCTGCACTCTGTGTTACATGAGAACCTAAGAAGAGACTGCTGGACCATTCCAATGGCCCATGTGGTTCAGCATCCTGTTCTCCCAGCGGCCAGCCAGATGGATACCCTTAAGCAGGATTTGAGCACAAGAGCCCTCTCCCCTCCTGTGGTTTCCAGCAACTGGTACCGGGAAGCATTATTGCCTCTAACTGTAGAAGCAGAGCACAGCCATCAGGGCTAGTAGTCATTGATAGCCCTCTGCTTCCATGAATTTGTCTAATCCTCTTTTAAAGCCATGGAGGTTGGTGGCCATTGCTTACCTCCTTTATGCTTGAAGGAAGACTTCCACCGTTTAGCTTCCTTGTTTCTATTGAATGGGGACGGGGCTGGCATCACTCACAGCACCATTTGCGCCCAGTCCTTCCTGTGTTTCTGTACTAAAAGCTGCACACGTTGGGATTTTCCTAGGTTGCTTTCCCCTAGATACAGACAGCACTGTGGTTTGGTCTCCCATCAGCAGCACTTTGTTTCTGATTCGTTTTAAGAATCGCTTCACCCAACTCATTCCTATCTTCTCCCGAACCTGCTTGCAAGTAATCACAGCCACCACCAGTACCCGCCCCTGCAGCTAACATCTCATCTTTGAGCTGGGGAAAGTCAAAAGGAAGAGAAGGGCATGACAGGCTCTGCCTACAAATGGCAGCTGTGATGTTACACGAATTCTTTTTCATCTGCTCGTATGTTTGTGGAGGGATAAGATAGAAGCGAGGCAATTTACTCCTCTTCAGACGGATGTGATTTTCAGCACAGCAGCGCTGGAACTACACTGAGCTCCATGTGTGTGCATTTTAAAGTGTTATCTCAACACCGGTGCCTCCGCCATTCAATCCCGCAGCCATCACTGGCCCTGATCCAACTAGGTCTAGCCTCTCTGCTGTGAATCACAACTAATGTACCCTGATGCAGTTTCACGCTACCCTTCTTGCTTATGTCAAAGAGTATCGATCTGGCTGTGTGTACCCTTAAAAAGACACCCTTGGGGTGATTTGTTAGTGGTGGATAATTTCCAGCCGCCTCCTGTGTATTGGAAGGCGGCAGGCAGAGGGAGGGAGGGAGAGAAAGAGAAAGATCCATTAGCAGGCAAGCCGTCTGTGCAAACCATGCAGGACACTGTATGGATTCTGGTGTAAATTGATTCAGCATTTCTGGTGCCTGCTTACAGAATGTGAGGAGGTAGAGGGAAGATGGGAGGCAGTGTGGCATGCAAGCCTGGGCTCAGTGCATGGCAAATAAGTGGTCAAGGTCATTTGGGGTTAGGATTCTGCCTGACATTGATGGGAGCTATAGTCCGAAATGTCTGGAGGGAACCAGGGTGACAAAAGCTAGCTTAGATGGTCCTTTCCTGCAAACCAAACCAAACAAAAAAACCAAGCAGCTGAATTTTGGGAAATGCCCCGTCGCTACCGCTGCGCTGATTATTTCCCCGGGGTATAATAATTACAGACAGTCATGTTTGTTTGCCAAGGTGTCATATGTATTAAATTAGCAAGGTGAGAACTGTGAATAATGTTGCATATTTTGAAAAGCACTGTATTGAACAAAACAGCCAAATAATAGGCAAACTGGGGGAAAGAAAGGTTTTCTCTCAGCTTTGCTGGCTGTCACTCTGTTTCCAGGCACAACTCAAAGAACTGGTTATTACATTTAAAGCCTTCAAGCCCTGGAGTTTGCAGAACCATCTCCTCCCAAATAATTTTGCTCATCTACTACACTCAGTGGGAGAGGCTGTTTCATGTGTTCTGATCCCCTCCTTAAGTGCTGGTGGTGGGAATGGGAAGACAGGGTGTGGAATTCCTGGGTCCTGGGAGTTCCATCTTGTCAATTGTTTATTGGTCTTCCAGTATCAGATGATGTTTCCAAAAGACCTTGTCTTGACTTTTATCCCCTCTGGAGTAATTTATTAAAAATTGCTGCTGCTTTCCTGTTGTGGTGGTTCTAACTGCTCTATCTCTGTTTCTTGCTTTTGCTGTTTCGGTTATTATTTTAGACTGCTGTTACTTTGTTATTAGCCCTCTCGATAGCTCCATGTTCAGAATTGGAAAGGTGGGGTGCAATTATAAGAAATTAAAAATGAAACGAAATAAAAGGTTAAAACTTAGGAGACTTGGGAAGTTTGGCTTCTCTGTTCTTCAAGTCAGCCCCTCCCTACATTTTCATAAACGAACTTGCCCCTCCCTTCCCACTCCTTCCCTTTGCCACATATGCTAAATCCGTATCAATATCTCTGTGGTTTGTTTAATCCCATCACAGCTGTTGGGTGAGAAAGTTAGCTGGGTAGCTCCAGTGGCTGACAGCTGTGTGCAGCAATCCCTCGCTGGCTGACTGAGCTGGTGGCACCTCACAGCAGCTGCTAGGAAACATCACGAGCTGCCTGTACTGGGCTGAAAGCCAAGAGTACAAGAACTATGGAGGACCTCAAGGGTGACGTAGTTCAACCCTGTTGCAATGGCAAGGGTCCTCATAGCTCAGCTACCTTTCAAAAGAGGCAAGACAGACACCCAAGGGGAAAGTTTCCACAACTTGGCAAGAGCAAACCTCCAACAACATCAGGAATGGATGTGAGGCCAAAGAAGGACAAGGAATGGATGCGAGGCCAAAGAAGGCAATGTGGGCAAAAGATGGGGAGCCAAATGGACAATTCGTGGGAGACAGTGGCAAAGCCCTGCAACAGCAATGCATGTGTGTCTGTCTGTCTGTCTCTGTGTGTGTCTGTGTACACGAGCATACACAGAAAGTCAAAAAGCAGCATGCAAACTGAGAACTCAGTGCACTGAAATATTGTGTACATCAGCCTTCTCCAACATGGCGCCATCCCAGGTTGAAGTTGGACTCTAACTCCCATCATCCCCAGCCAGTGTGGTCAGGAGAAAGGGGAGCAGGAGTATGAAACATCTGGACTGCAGCAGGTTGGGGAAAGCTGGTTTAAGGTGCGATGACAACTCAACCAGTACTTGCACGTTGACCTCACACTGAGTGCCCCCTACCACACAGACAAGATTTATTCATTATGCCACCCACAAGCGCTGGCCTTATTCCCATTTTGACAACTATCCAGATTGCAACTTGATGGGCCTCGAGAAATCGTGGAAAGCAGGTTGAACACGAATGTGGCAAGGAAGTTCAACTCGGTCAAACCTGGTGAGTATTAAATTGGGGTTGATTTCAATGTGAATTTGAAAATATGTGTCTAATACTTACACTGAGGCCTGCATACCTGAATGCACGCAGCTGGGGCTGGACTCCTGCCCTGGCCCCTGTTTACTTTGCTTCAATTGCAGCTTCCCTGTTTCCTCTGCCCTGGTGCCCCCCAACTGTTCTTACACCCCACAACACTCTTGCAGTCTCTGCTTTCCAGCAGCTCTCCTCCTGCCCATAGTCTCACTGCCCCTGCCTCAGGCCTCTTTGTCCAAAGGTATGAAGGCGCCCCTGAAGTTCTCCGCACCAGCCTCCCATTAGCCCAGCCTTGGGAGTTGTGATGCATTTTCAGGCTCATACCTTTGCTTTCACACACCCCCTCCCCCACTTACACAGCTCTGCCCGTGCCCTTCGACCTCACGCAGCAAGCAGACCCTGCATCCCCTCCGCCACCCATCCCATTCAATATTAATCTCTCTACTCAACACAAGCTGGCACGTGGTAAGAGACCGGGGAGGGAGCAGGGGAATTTAAAGCTGCTCTGAGTGCATTGGCTGCAAATGCAAATCCATCAAGGCACTGTTTGCTGGAGGAGATTTGAGGGACTAGGGTGCCATATGCTTGAGATAATTGAGGGATCCTCCGGCAGCCAAAGGGACCACCCCAGGGCTGCCGAGCAAACACAAGCCATGCTTCCACACTAAATCAGGGCTGGTGCTAGGGAACTGGAGAGCTGCTCTCATATGTTCAGAATCCATTAGCTTGAGTCTCTGCGTGGATGTGCGTGCAAGAAGCAGGTTTGCTCAGGTGCAGAAGAGCTCACACAAACCTTCACAGTGCTTAGAGGGACTATAAGGGTTTTTACTCTCTCTTCAGGTTCCTTGCCCTCACCTGCACCAGTCTGGTATCCTACCTCACACATCAGCCTGTAGTACGAAATGGTAGACTGTAAAGATAATAATAATAATAATAACAACAACAACAACAACAACAACAACAACAATTTATTATTTATACCACGCCCATCTGGCTGGGTTTCCCCAGCCACTCTGGGCGGCTTCCAACAGAATATTAAAATACTGAAGATTGCTTTAGTAAGAATGCCACTCACTTTTCCTCACCTTGCAACACCCCCAGCCCCACCCAATAGCCCATCAATGAGTTATCCCAGGCATAAACCAAGCTCTTCCCTCTTCCTGCTGCACGTAGAGCCTCCACTCGTCGCTTGTTCACACATTAAACTGAGCACAGGGGCACGCTGTCTCTACACATATCCAAGTTTCATTGTAAAAGAGGATACACTCGTTTAACCATTCGGCTCAACCATTGTGTGCGTGGACTGCACACTCGTTGAACGTTGCAGGGCAACAGTTCTGATCCCCAGCAAGTGGTATACAAGTCGTACCTTAGAAGTCGAACGGAATCTGTTCCGGAAGTCCGTTCAACTTCCAAAACATTTGAAAACCAAATTGCAGCTTCTGATTGGCTGCAGGAAGCGCCTGCAGCCAACCAGAAGTCGCGGAAGCACCGTCGGATGTTCGGGTTCGAAAAGAACGCCAGAAACCAGAACAATCACTTCTGGGTTTGCGGCGTTCGGGAGCCAAAACGTCCGAGTTCCGGGGCATTTGGGATCCAATGTACAACTGTACCGCCTCTGACAGTGGAGAAATTGTTGTTGTGCCGTGTGTTGTTGTGTGGTGGTTGTTTTATGAATTGCTTCCAATACAACTGCCTCCAGGCAATGTACAATAAACATGGCAACAACAAAAGCAGTTAAAAAACACAAAAACCAACAGAGGCATTTAAAAACAAAACAAAACAAATATTTGATATTTTTAGTTGTATCTCAGCACCGGGAGAAAGGTGGGATGTTAAGTAAATCAGTAAATAGGGCACTCATGGCAGAGACCCCATTAATCCAGCTGGAAATACCCAGTGGAACAAAAGAAAAGTGTCTGCATTTGTTTCTGGAAATTACTGATAGTGGGTAGCCCCTGATAGCTTTATCCTCCATGAATTTGTCTAATCCTCTTTTGAAGCCATTCAATGTGAACCCCCCTCCTTCAGTGAATTGGGAAAGGCAGAGGGTGGAGCTGCTGCTTGTTTTCCAGAAACACTGAATCAGTCCCAAGGCCTCAGCATTTATGAATCCCCTGCAGGTGTCTCATGAACCCCCAGGGGGAACCTAAGCTTTGCACAGAACTCTCTCAGGACATGGACTAGGTAACGAGGCACCCTCTGGTGGCTGCCTACAAAAAAGTTCTGCTCTGCTTAGGTCCTATGGGTGGGGAGAACCCATCAAAGCAGCAAGAAGAGTCTAATCTCTGGCAGAGCTGACCTTACAATCAGGACTCCCCCCTCCCCAGCACTCCACACACGGCAGTTGTTATTATCCAAGGGCGTCCAGGCCACATTGTTCATAGGAGCTGATGGTTCAGCTCTCGTTTGCTCCTTTTTTGCATGCTGTCTCCATCACACAGGACACTGGTGGCGCTGTGGGTTAAACCACAGAGCCCAGGACTTGCCGATCAGAAGGTCGTGATTCAAATCCCCGTGACGGGGTTGAGCACCCGTTGTTTGGTCCCAACTCCTGCCCACCTAGCAGTTCGAAAGGACGTCAAAGTGCAAATAGATAAATAGGTACCGCTCCGGTGGGAAGGTAAACAGCGTTTCCGTGCGCTTCTCTGGTTCGCCAGAAGCGGCTTAGTCATGCTGGCCACATGACCCGGAAGCTGTACGCCGGCTCCCTCGGCCAGTAAAGTGAGATGAGCACTGCAACCCCAGAGTTGGCCACGACTGGACCTAATGGTCAGGGGTCCCTTTACCTTTTACTCCATCACAAGCCTAAAGATCCAGGTGGCAAACTGCATGGTCTGCCTTCAGCTAACAGGTTTTAGAGTTCATCATCTGATTCCTTAGAGCAGGGAGGTTCAACTTTTCACGCCAAGTGAGCCACAAGGCTATTTTGACACAGAGCCCAGGGCCGCACACAGCCTTGTCATGCACAGGGTGGGGTGGGGAGCGAGGCCAGAATTTGACGTCCCTCCCCAGCCCTTGCGCTGCATTCCCAAAGACGGATAAGTGAGGCTCCAGGCTTTGGGAAGGAGGCACAAAGCTCTGGCAGGGTCCTAGAGCTCTCCCATCTTCTTCTCAAGCACTAACTAGGCTTTGAGAAGGAGGCAGGAGGACTCTAGTTGTCATAAGGGAGAAGATATCACCCACCTGTAAAAAGATGCCTGTATGGAGTAAACTAGTACACCTAGGGGAAAGGTTTAAGGTCGACTACATTATTACCCCGCCCATCTGGCTGGGTTTCCCCAGCCACTCTGGGCGGCTTCCAACAAAACACTAAAATACAATAACCTATTAAACTTTAAAAGCTTCCTGATACAGGGCTGTCTTCAGATGTCTTCTACAAGTTTGGTAATTATTTTTCTCCTTGGCATCTGGTGGGAGGGCGTTCTACAGGGCGGGTGCCACTACCGAGAAGGCCCTCTGCCTGGTTCCCTGTAACTTGGCTTCTAAAGTGCTGCAGTCCAGAATTCTGCTACCTTACTTGGTATTATGTATAATGGGCGGAAGGGCCATAGCTCAGTATCTGCCTTGTATGCATCCCTGCATTGCAGCGGATTGCACTAGATGACCCTCAAGGTCCCTTCCAAGTCTACAATTGTCTGATTTACTGCAGATTCCAGGTTGACTCCCTGACATCTCCAGGTAGAGAGACTCTTCATCGGTAACCCTGGAGAGTGGCTGCCAGTCAACACATTGAGTCTCTTTTTTTGGAAATATAATAATATATAATAAGATATTATGATATAATAATAGCAATAACCTTGGAGATTGCAGCAAACATGCTCGTCAGTATAAAGAGAGTTTTATGTATACCTACCTAGAAGCTGCGGTGGCTTCCTGCATTATTTCGAAGCGGAGCGGAATGGGAATATCAAAATCAATGACTTCTGCTTTGCTTTCATTACTAGATTACTTCAAATTGTGATTTTTATTACATGGTAGTCACAATGAAGGCCCTTTAAATAGGGTGGAAAGTTACGGTCTACATATTTCAAACAGAAGTACACATGAATAAATACAGACATAATGCAGATTAGTAGGGCAGTGACGCTACCTGTTGCCTGTAGTCTACCTTGTAAACTATCCTTTTAGGCATACGCACACAGTCAGATCACATAGAATCATATAACTAGAAGGGACCCTGAGGATCATCAAGATAAACCCCCGGCAACGCAGGAATGTGCAGCTGTCCCAGGCAGGGATTGAACCTGCAACTTTGGAGTTATCAGCACCAAGCTCTAGCCTAGTGAGCTATCCAGGCTGCAATCCGAGACACACTTACTAAAGAGTAAATGTTGCTGAACACAGCGGAACTGGATTCTTAGTAAACATCTGTAAGATTGTGATGAAAATGTACAAGTGCAAAAAATAATAATCTGGAAATAAATAAATAAATAATAAAATAAATAAAATAAACTACTTTACCACCCCCCCATCCAACACACACAAAGAAGCTGCCAGTCTGCACACACCTATATGCCACAAGAGTGAGTCTGGCAAACTGTTCATATTCAGGAGGAGATGTTATCTGCCTCAGTTGTGGGAGAGAATAGCTGAGCCATACAGCTGAGCAACAGTGTGGAATGAGGCCAAGGATGGGGAACCTGTGGCCCTCTTGATGATGTTGCGACTACAACTTGCATCATTCCTGACCATCAGGGGTTGGAATCCAGTTTCTCCACCTCTGGCACAGGTGCACAAGCGATGAATGAAAATGGTGAGTAAGCAGTTTAAAGGTCAGGTGCTAATTTGGCAAGATGAGCAGCCATCTGCCTTCATTCTCCAGGTAAACCAGGGGAGAACTGGCACCCACAGTCCTTTCCAAAAACGGCTTACTGGCAGGAAAGGCTTTCGAACTGCCCATCTCTGAATATACGGTATGTACTCTGGGTTTCTACTCAGTTTGGGAGCTTTCCATATTTGCTTATATGCTGGGTGGCAAAAGAGAAAGCTATCCACAAGGGCGTTTCTTGAGTTAATCAACACTGGATGCAGGCTCAGAACATCACTTCTTCTGAACTTTCTCTAATACACACAGCTGCACTTCCCAGAGCCACTACTCTGTTTCTAACAAGTAAGAAGCAAAATGTGGTCGAGACTTCCCATGCTTCATTGTCTAACTCAGTGGACACTCTGTGCTTCAGAGAGGTGCATTAAGATATTTGAGATATTGATTTAATCCAACAGACCTTGTAGGTTTTTTCTTGTTTAAGTCCTAAAATAAGATCTTAAAAAACCACTTTCAAAAGAGTAACAAAGTTACAGTGGCAGGTCATAGCTGTGGGAGTGTGAGAGAGATGAATAAGGCTCTGTGCCGTGCCCAATGGGATTTGGTTCCTTTTTTTAAAAAGCAAGTTTCTAGCCTTGAAAGTCATAGAAAATAAATATTGAAAACCTGATCCAAATTTACTAAAAGCACATATGTCCCAGAGATACAGGATTCTAAGACACGAAGGGCCAGAATTCTGCAGTTTAGATAAATCCTTAGAGATGTGAGCAGTCAGATTTATTGTTTGCATTCAATTTTCTTCAGAATCAGACGTTGCTCAGCAGCGCGCCCACAATTCCACTCGCCCCAAGTGCTGAAGCCGTTTTTCTGCGATTGCAACATCCTTAACCTGGTTTCTCCTACAACGGTGGCTTTCAGTCTGTTTCCCAGGAAACCCTGGGGATCCTTAAACCTTACGGGGCATTCGTCAGTGGGAAAAACAGCAGCAGCACACATGCTGAAAGACAGCTTGCCCAGCACTAACGACTGTCCCCTGCGATGCACAACCATGGGGGTAGAACTGGCTGCGCATGTTCAACAGCGCTGTCTCTGCTCACGCAGAGCAATAATGAGATCCGACTGCGCCCCTTGCTCACTTTGCACCATAGAAACGTGCCCCAGGAGCATCTGCAATGCATGGGAGCTCCCCAGTGCGCCAGGTGCAAAAGAGTTGTCTGAAAGGGGTTTAAATCCTGGCTTTGGAATGAGTTGCAGCGAAGAAAAACTAAGCAAAACCCAGAGGCAGAGCAGAACTCTGCAGTCTGCACAGAGTCTTGGCAAGAAAGTTTTGTGTGTGTGTTTGTGTGTATCAGAGTTAAGTGCAAACCAGGAGACCTTCTGCTGGAGAACAAGGCAAGAGCATACGGCTTGTAGCAGCAGGGGACTGTTCCGTTCCATGAGAGCGGGGAAAGGCCAAGGTCCTGGCTCAGCGTAGCCAAGCTCGTGTCTCCAACACAGCCGCAGGCACGCAAGACACACTCTGTTTCCTGCAAAGCTGCCTCCAGCATTTCTCATTTATGCTCCGGCCCACAGCCAGCCAAGACTAGGTTATTTTAAACAGACATCTTTCCAGTAATGGTCCAACTGGGGGATGCCCTGGATTCGCTCCCTTCTCTATTAGCTCTCTATCCAAGTAGATGCTGTGCGTAGAAGGGCCGGTGCGTCATGCACATGGTGTGGGGGAAAGGATGGGGGTCCCCAGCCAGCCAGCTAGACCAGCAGCTCTCAGTGAGCGTGGCGCAAAGCTTGTAAAACATCCGCCCGCGCACTGGAGCCACGGGCCTGAAACCTCTTTAACCAAGGAGTGCAACGCAACAGCTGGGAAACATTACAGTGGAAAATGATGCTAAAGACCCATGGAAAGTCTCCAGCTCTTCCCCGCCAAAAACACATTAATAGGCTGCAGTGGTGCCTAATTCACAGACCTCCTGGGAGCTCAACTGCAGACATGTAGGGGAGCCAGGGAGCAGCCGTTCCTCAGAAAGATTGGTGTAATCTCACCAACGTGTTTCAGCATGTTCCTGAGCATGCACCTGCCAACATTTGGAAATCCAAAGCATTTTTTTTTTAAAGGTATATCCAGAGCCTCTCTGCATGATCAGATTACTGCACAATTTTGTATGTTGGTTTCTCCTGCATTGTACACAGTTGCCCATCAGAAAGGACAGAGCACTGGCTTGTTTGACTACTGATCTGGCCCTGTACAGCAATTCTCATGCGCGGCTTTAACATTCTAGAACGGCGGAGGCAAACCTCCAGCCTGTGGGCCAATCTCTGCCCACTTAGGATTCAAATTTGGTCCATGAGGCTCCTTCCTCCAAACTGCACTCACTTTGTGTTATGTGTGACATCACAGAATCACAGAACTGTAGAGTTGGAAGGGACCGTGAAAACAATATAGTCCAGCCCTCTGCAATGCAGGAATATTTTGCCCAACATGGGACTTGAACCTGCAACCCTGAGATTTAGTCTCATGCCCTACTGACTGAGTTAAAGAAACCCTGCACCTTTCATTATTAGGCCTTGTCTCTTCCATCCCTCAGCTGCTGGGCAGTGAAGTCTTTGCAAGCCCTGGGTGGTGCTTTGACAGGCCAAGGTCGGAACTTTGGGACATCAAAGCACTCAATAACTTGATGTCATTGTGATGCCAGGTGATTGACAGGTGGGTGGCCCCACCCTGTTGTCAAACTCAACTTGTGAAGCTAGGTTCTTATATGGATCTGGTCCATGGACTTCAAAGGGCTCCCCAACCCTCCTCTAGAGCAATGACTTGGGAAGGACTAAATGTCCACATTCATCTCTTTCCCCCCACAGCTCATGGATGAACTTAGAAGATCTCCACACTCATTATTTTTCACAATTTCTAACCCAGAAATACCAATCCAAGGGCTACTATTAATGCTATGCTGTATTTTTGAGGGTGTTTTTTCCCCTGATGTGAATGGGTTTTTTTTTAGGCGGAGCAAAATGTTTCTTGATCCCCTCTCACTGGGCCATTGCTTCCAGGGGAAGATCCTATTGCTCCTTCCACAAAGAGACCCAGTATCTCTACTCCTCCCCAGGACTCCAAGATGTAGACTACTCCTGCTCCAAGGATGATTAGACTGTGCAGAAAAGGAGGGCCACTGAATTTTCCCATGGCAGGTGCAAATGGGCTTTCCATTGAAGACAACAACCAGTCACACTGCAGAGCATTTGAGACATACTGCAGAATAGGAAGAAGATGCTCAACAGTTCCTTATTGGAGCACCCTTCTGTATGTGGACAGAGCAGTTGGTTTTAAACACAAAAGCTGCCTTTGGACTGAGTCCACATGCCATAAACCCTGAGTATTTGTAATAAAAATGCACCAGCAATGCTGAACCAGGTGGATTGTCAATCCTGTTCCCATCAGCTGAGAGCATTCCAGGGGCATCGAGAGAGAGGAGAAGAATTAAGAAAAAAACTAACTCAAACAGCTATGATTAAAAAGTTGATCCCCAAAGGAAGAGCTGGCCTGGTGCTTGCCTAAAAGCCTATGTGCTATTTATACACCATTAAACACACACACAAGGAACCAGCTAAAAGCTGAGATGCCTCCCACTTAAGCAGAACATTTTGTTTGCAATTCTACATGGTGAGGGGTGCGATGGGGGGTGGAAGGAGGCCACGTAATTTGCTTTAGGAGCCAAGGAAGGGAAATCCATTCATTTGGAGCCCCTGGGTACCTTCTCTGTACATATCCTTGAGCACTTTTGCTGATGCTCATGCCTCCTGCACAGCTCTGAATGCTTGGCAAAGTGCCTTGGCGCTTTTCGAGGTGCCTGAGCAATTTGCAACTCCAGCCCCTGGAACACCAGCATTTAACTTGACATGTAAGACACGGCAGCCACTCATATCCAGTGTCAAGTATGTGTCCAAGCCTTGTGGGGAAAGATGCTCCTAAAGAAATGATTGTGTTGGTTCTTTTGTGAGACTAGTGTAGTCATGGAATCTGGAGGCTCATGTAGACATGGAATCGTCTTCCAAAGAACCATGCATTCTTTTTCTTCCTTGGCAAAATAAGATGTTCACAAGCTTTTGCAAAAGCTACACTGAGTTACTGCCCATTGTACTCACGGACAGGGTTAAGGGAGAGGCACTTTGGTCTTTGCAAACATGCAGTCTAGTGAATGTGCACAAAGACCACAGGCAAGTAACCTCTGTCCCTCCCAATGTTGCTGAACTCATAGCATATTTAACCACTGGCTATGCTGGATGGGGATGATGGGAGTTGTAGCTCAACAGCATCTGGAGGCCCCCACCCCTGCTTTAAAATTCCTGAAGCAGCAGGAGAGGATACTACTGATGTGTCTTCCATCCTCAACACTCCCTTCTCCTGCACTGCCCATCTTTGTCATCGACATGCAAGGAAGTAAGATCAGAATCTTGTGTGCTACACAGATGGGATGAGATGCAGTGGCTGCTTCAGATTTTTATTATTTTTTTATGGGTGGGCTGAATTTAGGGGCTCAGTCCTAACAGTACAAACTCTGGGACATCCACTGAAGCTGAGAGTTGGAATATAGCTCAGTTGGTTAGAGCGTGGTGCTGATGACGCCAAGGACGCTGGGATCTGGGACAGCGGCATATTCCTGCATTTCAGGGAGCTGGACTAGATGGTCCTAAGGGTCTCTTTCAACTCCGCAAAGAAAAGTATGTATTCACATAGCTCATAGTTAAACTATGGAATTCAGACTCACAAGAAGCACTGGTGGTTGCCAACTTGGATGGCTTCAAAAGAGGACTGGAGGATAAGGCGGCAACTAGCTATGATGGTTACCCAGACTGTTGGGAGACAGCAATGCTTCTGTGTACAGGCTGCTTGAAACCACAGAAGGGGAGAGTGCTTTAGCACTCAGGTCCTGCTTGTAGACATCTGGCTGGCCACTGTGAGAGCCGAATGTTGGTGGGCCACTAGCCTGATCCAGCCAGCTCTTCTTATGTTCTTATGCCCCAACACATTATCATGGGGAAGGGCTGTGGCTCAGTGGTGAAGCATCTGCTTTGCATGCAGAAGGTCGCAGCTTGGATACTCAGCATCTCCAGGTAAAGCCTGGGAATGTCACCAGTCAGACACCCTGGAGAGCCATTGCCAGTCTGTACATACATAATACTGACCTAGATGGGCAAATGTATAAGGCAGCTTCCTATGTTCCTTTAACCTCAGTTCTTCCCACTCTTCCAACCTCCCAATGTCTGGCATGGCCAGCCCCTCAAAACAGGGGTCTGCCCCATTCTTTCTTCTTCTCTCAGCGATTCCTCATAAACATACCTCTCCATCTCCCATCCTCCTCCGTTATGGCATCTACTCAGATATGGTTTCCATCAGAAAGTGAGAGCTACCCTATGGCAGCCCTGCCATGTCAAAGCCATCGGGCTTGCAGACTCGTGCTGCCCCTTCCTGCACTTCCTGCTTTGAAACGGAAATGGGAAACCAAGGACACTCTCCAGCCAGCAGTGGAGATGTTTTGCAGAGCCCCTTTGGTTTCCAAGGGGCAGAGTGATACGCTTCACCCACAGAATCAAGACGGGTTTTCTTTGGCTCAGAGCTTGTTCAGACCATGTGAATATGGCTGCCTTACTGCCCAGGAGCAGAAGCAGCAATGGTCACGCGTTGCCCCTGCATGCTCAGGCCCAGGAAAAGAGCAGCTGTTTTTCTTCTCATTCCCTCCCCATCTTTGCCTCTTCCCCCTCCCAACACCAGGGATATTGTTCTAAATCTCATTGACATCAAAATATCATTGGAGCTGCACGGCACGAAGCGAGATTAAAAAACAATAAAGAGAAAAACGAAACCCTCCGCTCTAATTGCCAACCCTTCACCGCCAGCAGCGGCAGGGAGGGGAAAGGAAGGGAAGGGGGGGGGAGAGAGAGTAGGGGTGGGTGGGGAAGAAAGAAAAGAAACCCACTAAAATTTTAATAGGAACCACTGCATTTAATTTAACGACACATTTTTTCAATTACCAGAATAATTGTTTTATTCATAAAATGAGTTTCCATAAAGAGGGTCATTTTCTTTTGTTATTATTATTCATTTGTGCAACATATTTGAGGCATAATTCTCCAGCCCTGAAGGGAAGAGGTTGTACATCTGGGTAAACAGGCTCTTTCTCTCTCTCTCTCTCTCTCTCTCTCTCTCTCTCTCTCTCTCTCTCTCTCTCTCTCTCTGTGTGTGTGTGTGTGTGTGGAGAGAGAGAGAGAGGGAGAGAGACGTATGTGTTTGAGTGTTGAGCCCCCAAATTTCTGACAGTTTCACACCCGTTGGGCATATCAGAGCTCCTAAAATTTTACAGCCCAGCTTCAAAGACTGCTTGCTATGAGGTCCTGCCAATTCGGAAACGACCTCTGACCTGTGCGGCACACATTGGGATCTGTGTAGCTACAGGACTGTACTGCCAGGCTGAAAGTAAGACCAGCCTGAAGTTAAGAGTGTGAAGACCTGGGAAGAGAACGCTGGGTCTGCCTCTCGCGCTTTGTGTGTGTATGTGCACAGCTTATCACCCCTCCCCTCCTGCAATTTCTCCACCCTCGCAAAAAGTGACGACTGCAGAGTTCTTTGCAGATTATAATTCACATAATTACGGAAGTATATTAGAGGAACTTTCCCTTTCATGCTACGGGAATCAATAGCGGGAAACATGGGAGTGGGAGGGTGTAATATGAACATGACTTAAAAATAAATGTGGTTCCCAAAACTATGGATCTTTGGGCAGGAGGGCTAATCAGTGCTATTTTTCTAGAACTGAGTTCTGGCAAGTTCTGGCTGAAAAAAAAAGCCTTGGGGGGGTAATACTGTTGTATAAAGAACAAAGGAAGAGTCTACTAGAGCTAGCCAATGACCTATCTAGTCCTCATGTTCTCCCAGGGGCCAACCAGATGCCTTTTGGGAAACAGAAAGCTACCACCACTAGCACCAGCCATATCCCAATCATATTCTGTCTTAAGCAAGTGTTAGAAAGAGGGGGGACAACTTGCTGGTAAGGTGAAGGTAAAGGACCTCTGGATGGTTAAGTCCAGTTGAATTCGACTATGGGGTGTGGTGTTCATCTCTGCTTTCAGGCCAAGGGAGCCGGCATTTGTCTGCAGACAGCTTTCCAGGTCACGTGGCCAGCACGATTAAACCGCTTCTGGCATAACGGAACACTGTGACAGAAACCAGAGTGCACAGAAACACTGTTTACCTTCCTACCACAGTGATACCTATTTATCTACTTGCACTGGTATGCTTTCAAACTGCTAGGTTGGCAGGAGCTGGGACAGAGCAACAGCAGCTCACTCAGTCCCAGGGATTCAAACTGCTGACCTAGTGATTGGCAAGCCCAAGAGGCTCAGTGGTTTAGACCACAGCGCCACCTGCGTCCCTACAGTTTGATGGAAGTGGGGGAGAGTTGTGCTGCAATGGGTTAGTTTCTTTCTGAATTCTTTCAGCAAGGGAGGTGTGTCCTGCAGCACTAGAGTGTTGAGAGCGAAAACTTCAGCAAATCAGAGGGGGAAACAGCCAGGTGCTGCTGCAGCTTGGGAGTTTTGGTGGGGAATCTTCACCTTGTAGGTCTTCACTTCTTTCAAAGGGCTGAATGAATTGCCTATGTTTCAAGTGCTACATCTTTCAGGGCACTCAGTAGGGGCAGCACGGCTCATTTCACTGCTCGAGATGAAACAAATATGCCTTCTCCCCCCCATTTCTGTGCCCCCACCATGCCCCTCTCACCTGAATTGCACAGCGGTGCTGGCAAAGCACTACCTGCAATGTCAACTTCTGGGGAGATCTTGTGCGCTCCATGAGATCTCGTGAGATTTCAGTGAAACCTTGCGAGATCTCACCAGAAACAGGTGCTGCTGAAAGGTGTGAGTTCTCTGCCACTCAAGGCTGGCGACTTGCCCTATCTCATCGGTGGGTGTGACTTGGCACTCAGAACCACACCAAAAGTGGACATGGCAGATCCTGACCAGGGAGGAACAAATGGATGCCAAACTTTGTTTTGTTTCTTGCCTGTGGCCTCTGATTTTGATTGGAACAGCGGTAACAACAGAAAGCTTCTTAAAGCCATTCCCCACTATAAATCCCCCTAAAGCTATTATTTACTTCTTCTTTTTTATAGTTCAATGGGATAAAATGCAGATTCAATATAGGTACAGTGGTACCTTGGTTCTCAAGCTTAATCCATTCCGGAAGTCCATTCAACTCCCAAAACCGTTCAAAAAACAAGGTGCAGCTTTGGATTGGCTGCAGGAACTTCCTGTACTGAAACAGAAGCCACGTCAGACATTCGGCTTCTGAAAAACGTTTGCAAACCAGAACACTTCCTTCCGGGTTTGCAGCATTCAGGAGCCGATTTGTTTGGGAGCCAAGCCATTTGGGAACCAAGGTACCACTGTACTTAAAATTCATCAGAGGAGACCAGAGCAGAGAGGAGTACAGTATATGGATGCCAAAATATCATGTGGTCCTGGAAAAAAAACATATGCATGTACTTCACACTCTTTGTATAACAGATGCTGCCTTTCAGCTAATCTAGATGAAACATGGGCATAGGCTAGCAAAGGGAGGGAGGGAGGGAGGGAAGGAGGCTTCACATATTCTTGGACCAACCAGGCAGGTCTATTTCAAGCTTGCAGCTCTTAGCAGACCTGGTGGACACTTCACACTAACACGAGCACACAAAACCAAACATGAAAAGTTGCATTGGGACGGATGGGGAGGAATTTAGAGCACAGTGGCCGGCAGAGAGGGGCTCTTAACCCTTTCTCTGTACTCAATTTATCCTTCCTCGTTTCCACCACCCCCATACACACCCAGGTGATCTCCTTGCCTCCCAAGGCTAAAAGCTGCTTGCAGGGGGGTGATCTGAAATGGATAAAAGGCAGGAGGGAGAAAGGGGTGAAGCTGCCTCTCCCTCTCCTGTTTATCCCACAACCTAAGCATCACTTCTGCAGCCCAGGGTAACGTATACCGGGATCCCACTTCCTATTTGCCCCCTTCCTGGTTTCTGACAGCAAGAGAGAGTGGAGAACGGCCTCAGATGCAGAGCCCAGATTCTGGGTGGCTTGCGTTGTTATTAAATATTTAAAGCTGTGCTCTGTGCATGTGAAGAAACAGTGAGTTGCCAGGAGTGCCAGCGCTCCTGGAAACAGTGTTAGAAATTCAAACATACAAGATAGGTGCCAAATGGCTCCTTATACCCGGGACATTTGGTGGCATGAAGTGAGTTCTCTATTCTGGCCCTCCTTTCTCTCCTGGTCAGAGCAGTGGAGATCAGCAGAGTGACTTCGGGTGGCTAGTAAGCATTGGGTTGCTAATATAATCATTATGTATATTACGTGAAAAACTCTGTGACAGGGAAGGGGGTAGGAAAAGCGAACGAAGAGCTCCGTGCGTGTTCCGTTCCATAAATTCCATCACTTTATAGGATAATCCCAACCGCTTAAATTACTTCCTGCCTAAATCTTCACGGGTTCCCCCCACCCTCTAACCAAGTATCACTCTGAGACCTAGAATCCTGTTGTCCTCTTGGCCCTCAGCCACAATGATGGGGGAAATCCAGATTTTCAGCAGTCAGAAATGGCAGCACTGATAGTTGAAGCAATCCCATTCTCTGAAAGACTTTTTTTTTAACCCGAGAAGTTGATGGGTTGATCGCAGCCATTCAAACCAGCCACACAAAGCCCTGCCTTTGCTGTCAAGCCCTTGCAGAATTTACTTCCTTGGCCTGCCGTTCATCTCGCCTGATGAAGCAAGATTTTCCCTCTGCTAAATATAGCTCATTTGGCTGGAGCAAGTGTGAGCCCGGCTTCCCAGACACAACCTCCTTTGGCCAGGCTCCCAGCTTTACAGCTATACACACACCCCTGGCCCCCACAAAGCTGCCAAAAACCCTCCCCACTGCTTTCATCAACTAGGCCCAAGCCATGTCCTTTTTTGAACATTGGAGAAGGAATCACAGAATGCTGCAGGGAGGGGAGGTGGACAAGCTGAATAGCTCAGCTGGTTAAAGCATGGTGCTCATCATGCCAAGGTTGCAGGCTTGATCCTTGAATGGGACAGCTGCATATTCCTGCATTGCAGGGGGTTGGACTAAATGATCCTCAGGGTCCCTTCCAACTCTACAATTCTATTATTCTACATGTGAGCCCGGGAGGCAGATTGTACTGCCCAAACAGCACTGGTGAGGATCAGTGTGGATAGCACATGGCTGCATAAACATGCCCCGTTGTGCAACTTTAAAATCTATCCAATGCACTTGCAGAGGATAAGGATTAGGGTATTAATTGCTACTAGTTGTGATGGCTCCCATATCTCCAGCATCGAAGGTGGCATGCCACTGAATACCAGATGCTGGCGATCACGAGTTTGGACACAATGTAAGCTGCCAAGTTTCCCATTTCAGACAGACATGCAGAATAGAAATGTTTAAAACAAATATGCATATGAAGGCACATAAGCACAAGGTCCTACTTTCTACCCCAAGGCTCATTTCTTATCCCCGTATGCACATACCCATTCAAAAAAGGGGGGTTCCCACTTCCTCCCTTGCACAAATATAGTATTGTGTGCACATGCATTCCAAAAGAATCAGTTTGGGTCCAAACGACTAAAAGTGGCAAAACAAGTAAGACCAGACTAATCAGGACATCTTCAGCAGCATCTCTAGCATGTAGTGAGAGAGGGAACGATTTCCCCATGTTCAAGTGTCTGAACTGGCCCCACTCTTGGCTATGGGCAACTTCTGATCAATAATAGAGTTTTGTATTTTGGAACACACTGTCAAAGAATACTGTGGATAACAATGGATGACTTTGGAAGTCAACACAGCCGTGAAAAAAAGAGAAAAATATAACGAGGCAAAAAGGAAGGATAAAAGGAAGCAAACTAGGACTTTGATTGAAGGTGAGCTGTGAATCCTGGACTTTCTAAAGCCCCAGATGTTCCAGACCTTATTCTCCATCTCACACGCTTCAGGGTTAAAGACCTGAAGCACCAAACAGTCACTGTTGGCTGCCGCCCCCTTCTGCTGTCTAACTAGCCCTCTGTTCCATGGCACGCCGATCAGTGCTCCAATACAAAGGCACACCAGGCCACGGTTCCTCTTTAACAAGCGGATGCTCAGGCTCTGCAAGAGGAAAAGCCAGGTGAGGAGACAAAGCCGGGACACAAAAGCCAAGGATGGGATCGTGCTGTGCCTTGTCTTCACTCTGGGGCTGGAGCAGCTTTGTATTGTGTACGCTACATTTTCTGCTTGTAAAATGTCAGCATGTGGTTAGGAGACATGAATGTTTCATCAGCTGTTGGGAAGGTAGTTGTGCTGATTAAATGGCAGAGATTGTGTGCGTGTGCGAGAAAGATGCAAAACAGCATGCACAGGAGGGTTGGTTTTGCATGACCGTTCGTAAACAGGAGAGGCTACACAGGTGAGTGTGTGTTTGATAGTGAATATGCAATTGGTGTGCAACACTCCACACTGTGCAAGATAATGCCATTGTGTGAATGCACTTACGTGAATGGGTAGCAGCGCAATGGCAAAATTGCATCCCATCGTTCTTGTTTGCAGAGAGGAGTTGCAGGCCATGGTTTCCTTGTTACCATGGAAAACTCCCTTCAATGGTGGGGTGGCTCCACCATTTTGATGATGATGATGATAATAATAATAATAATAATAATAATAATACCGTATTTTTTGTCCTATAGGATGCACTTCCCCCCCAAAACAATGAAGGGGAAATGTGTGTGCGTCCTATGGGGTGAATGCAGGCTTTCGCTGAAGCCTGGAGAGCGAGAGGGGTTGGTGCGCACCGACCCCTCTCGCTCTCCAGGCTTCAGGAAGCTCTCCGCAAGCCTTCGGAGCCCAGCAGGAGTTCTCGCCGGGCTCCCAAGGCTTGCGGACAGCAGCCTGCAGCCCGAAACCCGGGGAGCGCTCTGCAGCGCAGAGCTGGGCTTCCTGGGCTTCGGGCAACTATCTGCAAGCCTTCTGAGCCTGGTGGGAACTGCCAAAGGCTTGCAGATAGCAGCCTGTTCTGGGGGCTGGGGGGGATATTTCCCTTCTTTATTTCCCCCCCCCAAAAAAACTAGGTGCGCCCTATGGGCCGGTGCGCCCTATAGGGCGAAAAATACGGTAATAATAATAATAAATTTTATTTATACCCTGCCCTCCCCAGCCAAGACCAGGCTTAGGGCGGCTAACACCAGATATAAAACAATTGATTGAAATACAACTTAAAAAACAAGATTAAAATACAACATTAAAAGAAGGGGCAAATAGGCTGGTCTAAGAATTGAGGCACAGTTGCCCAAACATGCCATTCACGTTCAGAAACTGGCTTTGTCCTGTAAAATGTTCATGTGCAGCTCACATGCATACAGCACATCCTGAAGTTCAAATACGCATTACAAGTCACCACCATCTACAATATTTAAATTTACTATTAAATACAGCTCTGCTAATGCACAAGGCCAATTTAAAGAGCAACAGGAGCAACAATAAAAAACCAAAACCAAAAGCAGGTCCTTGCCACAAGGATCCAAATACAAATTACCTTTCCCAGACTATCAAGGAATTCTGTGCAGCTGATATGAATTGTGGAGGAGCTTGTTAATGTGCTTCCTAGAGGATCCGCATTACCGTGCTTCCTGGAGGAATCTCATATCCAAATGAGGGCATTTGCAAAAAGGTACCTCCAAATTTTACTTAAATTTTGATTTCCCCAGTAACATTCAAAACGGCATCTCCTATGTTCGGTTGCTCCCTAGTGCACCACATGGATCATCAGGGTACACTTTGCCATTCTGCCTTATAGATAAGGTTCCCAACTCTCAATTTGAAGATAGTACACTTCTTTAAATACTTCTGGGACCAGGGAGCCATGTTACAGGAGCCACTGTCATGTGGTCACTGCAGAGGCTGGTCTGACAGCCCATCACCGCATCACAGCCACCAGAGTGTAATGGCCAAGAGACTGAGTTTTGAAGGGTCATGGCTTAGTGTTGGAGCATCTCCAGGTAAGGCTGAGAGAGAACTCTGCCTAAGCTTCTATCTGTCTGTATAGAGTACATAGACAATGCTGAGCTAGATAGACATGGCATTTCATGGCAGCCTATATCTTCTCTGATGCTCTACTCTCCATTCTCTATCAGCTTTCACATAGAATCATACAAACTAGCTACACGTTTGTAATGTTCCCAGTTTTAACTCTTAAAGCCTTACATTGTGTGGGATATTTAAGAGGGCACCTTTCTATATATCATAAATATGCCGGAATCCCATCCAATGGCTACTGAGCCTCACAGTGAAAGTAGACACAGTCAGGCAGAGTTTCTTCTGGACTTGGCTAATCAGGGAAGTCAGAACCATGGACAGCTCCCAGTGCACCAGCAGGTTGGAGCTCTCCTTCCTATTGCAGCTACCAAAGTATGTTGTCTCAGCAGAAAGCTGAAGCCTTCTGTAGGCCGATAAGGCATGCACTCTAGTTGGGCCTGCCTGTCTGGAAGACCTAGTTGTATTTTTTTTAAGAGCCTTTGTCTGTTTTTGCACCCATTGCTTTCTGTGAGGTTGGTAAGGTGGCATCCAAGGATGTAGGTAAGGCCACATCCTCTGACAGGGAGCAAATGAGAGAAGGCACTGAAAGCTCTTGCCTGGATGAAGCAGCCAGCACTTCAAGCTCTTCTGATTATAACTTGGGGTACTGAGGTCATGGGTGATGACACCAGTTACTGCTGCTCCAAGCCCCTTGCCTCAAAGGCTCAGTTACTTTAATCGAGTTAAGGGAAGGAAGCAGACAATGGCGATAGGTGGTCCAGCGGCCTCAGCAAAGCATGTTTCTCTGCTGGGAAGTGAATGAGACTGGAAGTCTCCTAAGCCCCACCAGAAATTACACAAATGGCACCCATTTCCCACTGGGTTTTTTTGACTGCTAGGTCTAGTCCCTTCTCTGACAGATGAATTTATTTGTACAATTCTTTCTTATGGAGCAAGCACCCAAACTTCTAAGTAAAGGAAATAAAACAAGGCATGGGATAACTCATTGTAAAGAGTTGTGCTTATTTGACTTCAGCCATAAATACAGTATAAAAATTTAATAAATGATAAGAAACATGTAGCCCAACTGCACCTCCTGCATGGTATCAGCACCAAGCCAAATCTCTCTCTCTCTCTCTCTCTCTCTCTCTCTCTCTCTCTCTCTCTCACACACACACACACACACACACAACACAACCCCCCCCATACATTCCAATGGTGTTTCATAACAAACTCACATAATCAGTGAGACCCTGAGAATCAGCTAAGTAACAATATTGGGGAAGGGGAAGGGAACACCTCAGTGGTAGAGCATCTGCTTTGCATGCAGATTCAATCCATGGTGTATTCAGATACAGCTGGAAAAGACTCCCAGTCTGAAAACCGGGACAGCTGCTGCAGTCAGTGTTGGCAATACTGAGCTAAATGGACAGTTGGTCTGTCGTGGTATGAGGCAATTTCCTATGTTCCTCTGAAATGGTAACACAGAAGGACAATTGCCACCAGAAGTGGGACACGTACTTTGTCCCTGTCCAGACATCCCACTCCCCCACCCCTCAAAAAATCATTATAAGGGGAAGCCAACCATGCAGCCCATGAACAGGGTGGTGCAACAGGGTTGGGTGTTTTGACACACCCCTGTTTAGCATTGTAAACAAAGATATGGAACTCTGCATGGAGGAAAGCATGCAGAGGAGAGATTTTGCGTGGAAATGGGGAAAGAGTTAAGGAGTCCCTTTCCTTCACATCCCCCTCTTCCCTGCCTCTCTCTGGCCAAGGCTCCCTTTCATTTAAAAAATACTGTACATGCTTTGTTATTGCATTTGTGCCTAATGTATGGCCTGCCCCTGTGCGGACAGGGTATTCCAGGCACTCAAACTGAATTGCAGCCACGCATCTGTGGTAGGAGAGGCTGGCCTTGGCAGGGACACAAAGGCTTCTGAGGGGTTCAGCGTTTCAAAAGGGGTTCCTTCCCTCAGCTCCTTTGTTGGAAAGTGGAAAAATTGCAAAAGTGGGGGAAAAAGAGAGCACTCCTTTTCCACCGCTCTAATCTCCCTCACTCACACAAACGCCACAGGCAAAATATAACCTCAGTAAATATTTGCTAAAGCAGGAATAGAAGCCGGAGGGGAGTAAGTTGTTTAATTTTTATGCATTTGTTAAAAGTGAGAACATTAAAGGGAGAAGCGTGGGGCGGCTCACAGATGCAGCGGTTGGCGTTGGGGAAAGAGCTTTTCATACAGAGCCAGAGCCGGTGATCAGCTTCAGGGAAAGGTTTTATTTAGAGTCAAATATCTTTAAGGTTCTTTTTTTAAGTGTGTGCATGTATGTGTGCCCCATTTTATCACAGAGAAAAATGGGTGTGTGTGTTGAATTTAAAGCAAGAGGCACAGCGCACGTTTTCCCAAATGAGTTAGCAAGACATCCCAGTCCTGACCATCAGTCACTCTAGTGTGCCCCCAACCCACTGTTATGAGTGAACATTTGCAGAGCTCGAGATGCTGTACGGAATGCACAAACAATAGAGTTCCTGGCTGGAAGGCTCATTAATACATTGCAGGCGGACAAAGCAGCGAAGTAGGGTCAAGGAAATGAACTGGTATGCGCGTGTGTGAGAGCGAGAGCAAGAGCGAGCGTGGATGCCAGCTGGTTAGGCATGAGTTAAAAGGATCCATGAAATGATTTGTTAAAGAAGTGGGCATGAGGGAAGTGGCTTTACAAAGAGAGAGCAAGTAGGTGGCAGGGAGATGGCCTAGGTGCCATGGCAGAAGACATTAAGGTGGACACGGGAGACGGAAGCAAAAGAGGGCAGATCAGAAATGAGCGCTTGCCTGAATCTCTCCTACTAACCTGGCCCTCGGAGCTGGCTGAACCTATTACTTCAGCTATGCACTGCAACTCTAAGTACTTCTACCTGGCAGCTGCCGCCATGGATTGATCTCTTTGTATGAAAGAGCTTCCCATTTCGACAGACGCCACCCAAAATGGAGCAAAGAAGAAGCCTGCGATGCTGCGGAGGAAAAGCAGGCAAATGGTGTGGCGAGCTACTTCACATGAATGGCTTAGCGCACGGTGACAGCTGTCACATGGAGTGCTGTAACAGCGCAGCTTCCGTGTGGCAGCTGTACCGCATGCAGCAACTTTTGGTGTGCCTTGCACAAACCCCTGGGCCAAAGTCTGTGGGCAAGATATGCTTTTCGCACCAAGCCCCGCTTCCAATCAGATGTCCAGATACAGGACAAAATAGCTACACTACCACTTCTTTTCATGAGAAGAGAAGACTCCTTTGAAAAGACCCTGATGTTGGGAAAGATTGAGGGCACATGGAGAAGGGGACGGCAGAGGACAAGATGGTTGGACAGTGTTCTCGAAGCTACCAGCATGAGTTTGACCAAACTGTGGGAGGCAGTGGAAGACAGGAGTGCCTGGCGTGCTCTGGTCCATGGGGCCACGAAGCGTTGGACACAACTAAACAACCACCACCACCACCACAGGCCTTTCAGGTCTCTATACCATCTGCATCACCTACTTGGCCCACCCACTGTGGGTAGAATTCAACATAACACGAAGTGGGTTATGTGTGCACAGAATAATATCTACTGTCAAATGTGACTTCCCCTTTTCTCCTCCCCCATGCTCCCCTAGACCTGTTCTGGGTTTCCCCTCAACTCTCCAGAGAAGTTTTAGGGGCCATGGGAAGCATATAGGAGTGGGGGAAGCCCTATTGCCCAAGAAGGCCTCATTCTGTGCATGCAACAACTTAGCTGAACTCTGCCCCATGTCCTTTATTCTCTGGCAGCTCCTCCAATAAGTGAAGAGCCAGCAGATTGACCTCTCTTCTCATCCATCCCATCTTGCCCCTGGCAAGCCTGCAACCAAGATGTTGCTTGACCTAATCCAGGTGTGGCTAACCTTTATCGAATCAAGAGCTTCACTGTCAGCAACCACATGCCAGCAAGGGGAGTAGCATTTATCCACACACACGTATATCCACATAGACCCATACATTTACCACACATGAAGCACACAGGAACACTAGAACACGTGTGGGGAGAAATGCTATCTTTTTTACTCTTAAGGAGCAGGCAGAGAGCTTTATCTCCCATCTCAGTGCTGTGGTGCTTAGCACTGTTATCAGCAGCAGAAGAACCACCCCCCCCTTTTGTGAAGTTCTCTAAAAGGACAAGAAGAGGGAGTATTTTACCTCCTAGTCTCAGTTGCAAGACTGCCTCACCTTAGGAGATTGCCATGTGTGCTGCATCATGCCTGACACATATGGTACCACCTATGAAGGTGGCACCTGGTTCTTGGCAACACTGCATCCTGCCCCTCTCACTCCAGCTCCAGCACCGTCTGCTTGCTCAGCCCCTCCCTCCACTAGTTGGTCAAAGTCCTACCCTACTGTAATGAGGCTCTGCCTCTCCTTCTCTGACATCTGGAGTTGCAATGGAAGAACTGTCATCCTACATCCTTGGGTTCTAGTCTTCAAGACCTACTTCCACTTCATCTCCATCCTCCTCCTCTTCCAATCATGGCCATAACTGAGTTACCCATGACCCTGCTGTAACCCTGATCAGAATTGTGTGTGTGCGCGTGCGCGCACGCATGTCCCTTGCACGTGCTATTTATTTATGCAAGTGACAGCAGTGCACTTCCCATCTAGTTCCCCTTTGAAAAACAATTGTTTCAATTCTCATGCAAGTTTCTCAGGCTGCGCACTTTGCCTTTTAGAAGCTCAAGTGGACAGGGAACTTTTTTTTTAAGGGGAGGGGGCAACTACACAACTCTCCCTTCCACATGCATCCAGGCTATCCCCCCCCCAAACTATGTATAGATTGTATTTTGTAAAGCTGCCTTTGAAACAGGAATTGCAAGGTTATTCCCTCCCCATGCCCTACACAAAGGTTAAAGTGCAGCAGGGGCATGCTTTGAACTGCCTGCCTGGATAAGTCACCCAGATGGGTAGCTCCGTTCCTCCTCCATCTCCAGCAGTGCTAGCGTTCTGGTAGCCCTTGTTCAAGCTAACAAACAGCCACCTGAGTTTATTTCACAGCCTGAGGGGGTGTCTATGTAAGGAGGACATCAGAGCCCTTGTGGCCCAATTAGCACTCTCCAAAGCTGGTAAACAGCCAGAAATGTTCCCTCTACTGTTAAATCTCCCCCTGCTGCACACCCAACATAGTAGCTCTACAGCACAGAAAGCTGGGCAAACTGTGGCTCTCTAAGAACACACGGTCCATCAGTCTGGCCTGCGAAGGGGCCTGAGAACCCCACGAGGTAGTTGCCCCTGTGGGTACCTTGCCCGCCTCTGCCGCTCGTGGAGAAGTAGTGCCTTTGTGGGAACCTGCCACTGCTATTTTGCAGGCACTGCTGCACAGCCCAAATAAGGGAGGCTTCAATGGCAGGCTAGCACCTTTCTGTTTCATCTCAGGTGGTGAAATGGGATGGGCTGCCCCTGAGAGGAGGCAATTGATTTGGTAGGTGCCAGGGATTAAATGACTATGCTGAGTGTTTTAATTCCCCCCCTCCTCTCCCCAACCCACAGAGAATGAATAGTACAGGTGTCAGTAAATCAAATGTATGCACGTTTCCCAGGCTAAACACTAGCCAGGATATTGACATTCAAAGCCGAACACCAGAACACAGCCAGGTGGCACAGCGACCTTGAATTCGGGAGGTGGGAAGCATGCCTCCAACATTTGAACTTCACAATTATTCTGCTGGCGATGAATTAGGAAACCTTTGTCTCCAAGGTCACTGGTTCAAATTCCCCTCCTTCTGTTCATCTCATGATTCATGAGGACTCAGGGAGAGAGGGCAGAGATGATGATGATTCACTCCACCAGACCCACTTGCTGTCCAAGAGCTGTTCGACACATTATGCAGAATGAAGAGGTAGACAACGGCAGCAGAATTGTGGACCACAGGGGTGTGATAATTTTGAATGAATACTGAATGTTGCTGCTGCTGCTGTTGTTAAAACAAACAAACCTCCCTGTACAGTGGTACCTCGGGTTACATACGCTTCAAGTTACATACGCTTCAGGTTACAGACTCCGCTAACCCAGAAATAGTACCTTGGGTTAAAAACTTTGCTTCAGGATGAGAACAGAAATCGCGCGGGAGACCCCATTAGCTTCAGGTTAAGAACAGTTTCAGGTTAAGAACGGACCTCCGGAACGAATTAAGTACGTAACCAGAGGTACCACTGTATATTTTTACATTGGGTGGAGCACAGGGCTGGTCTAAACATAGGGGGAACAGAAACAATAGTAGAGTTTAGCATTCTGACACACGGATGGGGAAGCCTGAGACTCCCCAGATGTTGTTGTACTCCAAATCCCATCAGTCCCAGCGAAAATCTGTGAATGCCCAGGGATGATGGGAACATCTGGAGAGAGCGTGCGTGTGCGCACGGACACACACCCTACTCTGCCACCTCAGTGTACTACCTCATTCTGCATAACGCTTGGGACATCTCTGATACCCCACTGCTCAAGCCGATGCAATATTACGCCCATAAGCCAATTGCACCATTGTCCTGACTACTTGTGGCCTGGGGGGGGGGGGGATCCCAACCTCTCCTCCGGCTGTTACATGGCCCATTTTCTCCTCCTTGTGAGCACCTATGTAGCCCCAAGTGCTTTTCAACGGCTGGGATTGGGGTACTGTGGGCGGTCCTCCTCCTGGTTTCAGAGGTGCAAAGGTGGAGTGGATGTCATTGTTCTGGCCTGTTTTCCTCTGCCTCCCTCTGAGATTTCCTTGATGTGTGAATTGCTGGGAGAGTGAAAGCCTTGTATGCTCTTACCACAGGAAGGGAGGGGGGGGGACAACACCACTGGATGGGAAAACCAGAGCAAAACGACATGATATACATGAGGATGCAGAGATATTTGCAATGGGGAGATATTGTCAGAGGACTGCCAGTGGAGCGGAGGAGGAAGGGGGGGTAGCCAGGCGAGGGGAGGGCTTGAAGATGCTACGGAGAGCCCAAGCGCCTCATCTAGCCCGGCTGGCCAGGAGACAGACACGCCATTTCCGTCGCCCAGTTTATGCAGGGAGGTGAAACGTAAGGAGGGGAGGAGGAGATTTGGGGTGTCTAAGTTCTTATGCTGGGGGAGAAACCCGAAGGTTTGTGGTTCTGCACTGTAAATAGTTTGCACAAATAAAAACCTGCAAAAGACAGGTCTGAGTCCTGCCTGGTTACTCGTGAGCAACCACCTCACCACCTGACAGGCATGCTAAAGGTTTCAGTGAGAAAAGAGTGATACAGGAAGCCCTGGGCAGTGCTGAGCAAAGAAAGGACATGTATGTGCTTGAGAGAGGGCCTCTCCAGATTACCTTTCTATTGCGTATTCATGGCAATTTATGCTCACCATGGTACTGCAGTAGTTGTGGAATCCTGCACTTGGTGCTATTTGAACCTGCAAGAGTTTTGCAGTGGTCATACTGCTTCATTTTCAAACAGTACATATCCTATGATTTCCTGCTGAACTCGTGTAATTTTCATACGTGTGTGTGTGTGTGTGTGTGTGTGTGTGCTCTGATTGCACTATAGCTCCTCCAGACAGCAATAATGCGGTTGAACAGGGAAGCATCACAGAACAGCCGAAAAGGCAGAATAAAACCGCCAGTAATGCACTACTACCATGTCAAGAACATTGTGCTGAATATGCCCCACAACCAGCCTGGAGGGGCCTAGAGAAAGGGACGAGGTGAGCGGATCATAGGTTAAAAAGAAAACACTGGATTAAGCATGCGGCAAAAATACTTTCTTGCCGTTAATGTGAGCAGTATGGCCCTCTTGAAGTTAAATTAATGCAAAAGTGGCCTTACAAAAATGCACAACTCAAACCACTTCAAACCCTCCCTGACCCTTGGAGGGACAGCCAGAGCCATGTATATATATGTGACAAGCAGGGCCCACTTAATGCAGACTAAATGTCACGGGCTGGGAAGCGGCTTGCGAGAAGTACTTGCAACCCTGTTTCTCTCGGAATAACAAGCTGCCAGGCTTCTAAGCCACCCACAAGCCACAACTCACCCAGCAAATAAAGTGCTTTTTTGCTCCACACCCAACGGCTGCTGTAAATCCACAGCGGAACGGCTACCGAAAAACACCACATTTCCATACTTTGATGGCTGACATGTCACCCAAGCTTATGAATCCAAAAGAGTGACTTTAGAGCCGTAAAAAACACAACAAAAAACAGGGCGGGCTGGGTGATATATGTCATCTAGAATGTTTGCTGGCCCTGGCAGCTCAAAGTTGAGATTGTCGAAAAAGCTCCACTCTTACCTAGTTACTGTTGTTCCCCTCAGGATATAGCCCCAGATGAACTTGCCACTTGCCAAGGCCAGCTCTAGGAAGACTACTAAGGGTGGGCAATTTGCTCATTTTCACTTTTGCAAGCCCATTCTGAACACCTCTCTGCATTAAACTGCATTTTTAAAACACACACACACACACACACACACACACACACACACACTGCATTATGTGTTTAAATACATATATGCATTACTGAATAAATTTCTCTCACCCCATTTATTTAAAGGATTTTCATTGGTTTAAAACTTTTAAGAACTGTTTTACAACATCTGGATAAGTGAGGATATTTAAGTTGATTTGAGTTCCTACTGAAATGAGGCTACATTTTAATGTTGTATTTTAATCTTGTTTTTAAGTTGTATTTCAATGAATTGTTTTGGCTGGGGAGGGCGGGGTAAAAATAAAATTTAATAATAATAATAATAATAATAATAATAATAAGAAGAAGAAGAAGAAGAAGAAGAAGAAGAAGAAGAAGAAGAAGTTCCCACCCATATGCTAGTCCAAGAGAGAGACTAATTAAGAGTCTCATGCTCTGCCATCTGAGCTATCCCAGCTATTAGGTCAGCTCATATCAGAATTGGAAGTGACGGAATTGTTCAAGCATCCCTAACAACTGTTCAAAGAAGAGAGCTGTTCCTGTTTCTAGTGATCCTAGGGTTGCAGTAATCTACTAGAATCTGGAAAAAAAAAAATCTCCACGAGCCCCAATCTGGGCTCATGGCCTTGACCATGCCTTGCCACTTTCATCACACACACCCCACCCGGCCCGTTTCAAAAGCAATCAGAATAAAACTGGGCTCAGTATCTTGATGTTTGCATTCACTCAGATAACACCAGGAAATTGCCTGAAGCAATGCGGTGCAATTCTTGCTGCTGAAGCTAAGCAGTCTGACTGTATAATAAGCTGCCTGAGAACTGTGTGTAAGCTGTTCTGAGCTCTTTAAGGAAGTAAAGTGTGTTCAGTGTAGTGACTAATCCACCTGCATCATGTATGTCACACGAAAGTTACTTTATAGGGCCTTCTTGCAATTCTCCTACAATTGCAAATGTTGACCTGCAGCTGGTGTCTTGCAAAGCTTAGCTTAGACCGGGACTCTCCGCCTTGATGGGAGCAATTCCAGACCTTGAGAAGCTTAGTTGTTAAATAACACTAGAAGGGTCAATGCACAAGAACACATGCTTAGTGGTACAGTGGTACCTCGGGTTACATACGCTTCAGGTTACATACGTTTCAGGTTACAGACTCCGCTAACCCAGAAATAGTGCTTCAGGTTAAGTACTTTGCTTCAGGATGAGAACAGAAATCGTGCTCTGGAGGTGCGGTGGCAGCAGGAGGCCCCATTAGCTAAAGTGGTGCTTCAGGTTAAGAACAGTTTCAGGTTAAGAACGGACCTCCGGAACGAATTAAGTACTTAACCCGGGGTACCACTGTATTGTAACGATTAACAAGATAAGTGAACCTTGAAGTCAATGACCCAAAGAGGCCAAGTTGGCAGGTATGTAAAAATGACGCTTCCAAAGTACCTTGTTCATGCAAAGTAATCCCAGCTCCCTCTCATAGAAAGACCCCAGCTTGCATAGGTAGAAGGCAGTGTTAGAAATTAACCAGGTGCCAGGTACATTTTGCGACTGGCATGGGTACAACTGCGACCAAGTGGAGATCTCTGGATGCCAGGTTAGCGACTGACATCTCCATCTGGTTGGCCCCTCCAGCTTTCTTAAGGAGGGAAGCAGAAGACCTAATTCACTGCATTTATATCCCACCTTTTTCTCCAAGGAGTACAGCCCTCTTCTCAATTAATCCCTACGATGACGCTGTGAGGTAGGTTAAGAGGCTATGACTGGCCCAAGGTCACCCAGTGAGCTTCATGACTGAGTGGAGATTTGAACCTTGATCTCCCAGGTCCTGGTCCAACACACTCACCCCAGCACACTACACTGGTTTCCTAGAGTTCTTCTGTTATGGGGCACCTATATAAATTAAGTAGGTAAATAAATATGAGGAAAGCAAAATGTCGCTTAGAAAAGGATCTGAAATATTTTCCTTGAAGCTTGAATTAGCATTATTCTGGACTGTTTGATTTGATGTTTTAATGCGTTGAAAACCACTTTGATATTTTTTCTTTAAAATATAAAGCTGTATATAAATGAAATGAACAACAACAACAATTTTGGTTGTTGTGGTTGTTGTTGTTGTTGTTGTTATCCCACCCATTTGGCTGGGTTTTCCCAGCCACTCTGGGCGACTTCCTGCAAAATATTAAAATACAATAATTCATCAAATAGTTGTTTATTTCTTTGACATCTGGTGGGAGGGCATTCCACAGGGCGGGCACCACTATCAAGAAGGCCCTCTGCTTGGTTCCCTGTAACTTCGCTTCTCATAGTGAGGAAACCACCAGAAGGTCCTTGGTGCTGGAGATGCCTAGACATTCCCTAACCTAGGTTTAAGGAGCCATTTGGCAATTAGCTTATATATCTGGTTTCCAACACTGGTAGAAGGGTCTTGGCAATAAAGCACCATTGAGCAAGGTCTTCACTTTCACAGACATGCAAATGAACAAAGCAAGCAATTCAAGCAAGCAACTCTCCATCTGAGGCTTATTGGGGAAGGAACTGAACACATCACTCCGCCCTGTGATTGCAGCTTCCTTTATGGGTTGGGGCATGGAAGCCCCAGGATGGAAAACATCTGTTGACACATGCAAAGCCAGACATGCCCAGTCCAGCAGGTAAGCAATGGTTAGGGACCAAGAGGCCGGATCTGCGAATGGCTAAAAAGGGGCGTTTTTGGATGAGGCAATTTGGGATTCTGAGTGCCATTCAAGCCATGAACAAGAGAGAGAGAGAGAGAGAGAGAGCACACACACACACACACACACACACACACAGTAAAGGGCTTGAGGATGGAGACATTGAGTGTGTGTCTAGGCTGAGATGTTGAGAACTAGGCTACTGTGCTCCTCCTCAGAGGCACCGAAATCTGTGCTCTCTCCCTCCTGTTCACAGGCACCTGTGCTTTAATCGCTCAGCTCATCCCCTCGTCCCAAGGCAGCCTGGAAACAATTACCCAGGAACAATAACTACATGCTAGCGTAATTAAATACAAGAGCCGACGCTTTGCAAGGGAAGGAGGCAAGGGACCAGACAGCACTTCCAACGCACAGGCCTACAGCCGCAGCCCAGAGGAAGAAGCGAATGCTGGCTGAGCATCTCTGTCACGCATTACACAACTACAGCAGTGCAGAAACCCAGGAGACAAGTCTCTGACCCCCATTTTATGTTATGGAATCAAAATGGCTCCACTAGAAAAGACTATGCGATGGAGTTGGGCATGGTTCTTCTGAATCCCAGGATCATGCAGTTCCCCTCACTAGTCATCCTCCCAGCAGACAGCAAACCCACCTCTCACAGACAACACTTCTCATCCGTCCCTTAGATTCCAAATGAGGAACCTCCAATCTTCCACATGCATTCTGCAACCTGTATGCATTTCCACCTTCATTTCCAGGAGCAACGCTGCAGAATTCAACCTGGCATCGGGCTTGAATCCTATCTAGGTTGGTGCAGGACAGCAGTGAGTGCATAGATCAGGTTGCAAGCATTAAGGCAAAGCTGGTGTGATGATGTGGGGACATCTGTGGGGAAGACCCAAAAAGTCTACTGGCTCCGCCATATGGTTACCATAAAGAATACAAGATGCCAGGAGCATGGAGATGTTGGGGACTGAACCTGGCACTTAAGCATGTGATTTGCCACTGATGTCCTTGCCCTGTGACGGTTTCCAATGAGAACTTTGCTGGAAGGAAACAGCAGAGAAAAGGGTTCTCTTCCGCTACAATAGCAGGGAAGAGTAAGAGGCTTTTGCTTCTCAAACCTCACCCTGTTGAAGAAGAGCTAGATGTGAGACAACAGCGGTAGATCTTTTGATTCTGTGAATGTATAAAGCACCCTTAAAAATAAATAAATAAATAATAAATAAATAAATAAATAAATAAATAAATAAATAAATAATTTATTTATTATTTATACCCCACCCATCTGGCCGGGTTTCCCCAGCACGTAGTTTGGGGAAGGGAGTTCAGTGCAGCCATTGACCTCTCCAATGTCCATTTCTTGTAGGAGACAAAAGCAGTACTGACTCTGCAGCACCAACTCCCCTCCCAAAACGGAGTATACTTTCCAAGTCTCCTCTTCCCTCTGAACTCCCTGCATGCTGCAACCCACTTGCTTCTTTGACTTCCTTTGTGCCAATCAGAGTCTTGACCCCTACAGAGTGAAGAAGCTGTTTTCCAGTCTTTGTCACAGGCTGCCACTCACTTTTGTGGCGCAAGGGTGACAAGCAAGCAAACAGGGCTCCCTCAGTCCCAGGCTAGCAGTCACTACTCTGGCCAATGCACATGCTAAAGAGGATTTGTCACAGACAGTGTCTTCACTGCCAATCAAATGCTGCCTCTACATCCCAGCCCAGCCAGGCTCAGATCTCTAAGCAACTCCGCACACCGAGATGGACTGACAGCTCAGTAATTGGGATGAGAGAAGACAGCAGCTGAAGCCCCCCATGTTTAACTCTCTGTATTTGCAAAAGGAAATTGGGAATGAATTTCCTGCGGCTGGAACATCAAGAACCCCTGAGATCAGACGTGCCTCTCTCTATCCGGGGGGATAAGTATAATAGGGAAGGCTGCCACTAGCTTCCCTCCCCAGCCATTGGTGAAGCTCAGTTGCATGAAAGAGAGTCAAGGTAACAGCAAAACTGAGCTTTTGACCTATGCTTAAAGCACACAAGGAAAGGCAGCATGCGCCCCAAATGTGTTCAATATCCCTGCTGTCTCAGGGGCAAGATGAGGGGAGGAGAAAACCTAACACACTTAATATCTACCTCCACCTCTCTACAAATGTTCAAGGTCACTTACAAGCTGAAACAAATTTATTTAAAATATTTTGGTAAGGACCTTCATAAAAAGATATCAAGGTGGTATACAGCCAGAATAAGAAAATGGAATAAGAAAATGAAAGGAAACCAAATTGAGCATAATACATTTTAAAATGCCATTAAAAACTCTAGTGGTAAAGTAATTAGCCTTCAAATAAAAGCCAGGGAAAGCAGAAAAGTCTGTATAGCCTTCAGAATGGACAAGATAGGGGAGGCCCTATCTCTGAAGGTAGCCTCATATGGGTGCAGGTAGTCCTTCAGAGAACCTGGGCTGCATTGAAAGGTCAAAACCGGCACCTTGAATTGGACCCAGAAACACAATGGCAAAAAGTACAATGGGATATGATCTAACCATCTATCCCCAACAAAGACTCAAAAAATATCATTCTCTACCAGCTGAAGTTTCTGAGTCATCTTCAAATGCAGCCCCAAGGAGCACACATTTCATCTAGTCTTGGTGTAATTGTTACATACAAAACTGACTAGGTCTGCTCTTCCTAGATTCGATCACAGCTACCATACTGAAACAAGATGGAAAAAAGCGCTCCCAGCAACTTCCAGAAGGCCTCTCAATATATGAACACAGTCCTTAAGGTGGGGGAGACTGCAATCCTGTTCAGCAACAGCTGACTTCCCTGATCCGTATCAGCTGTTTCCCCCCGTGTCCAGTACCCCTGCATTGTGCAAATTACATTTCAGATTGTTCGCCCTCTTCGGTTAAAACAAACAAACACCAAGTAGCAAGAAAACACCATGCAAAACTAACACAATTCACAAATTAGAACTAAAACAAAACAACATTGGAAACAGCAGCAGATAAAGCTCAAGATCCTGTGTTAAAGTGCTTGGGTTAATAAAAAAATATAATTTTCCCACTGCTGAAAAGTTGCACGGTTAGGTACCAGAGGTGTGGAAATAAGGAGGGTATTCTGCAAAAGGGGCACCATTCGCCTGACCTGAATAGACAGGGGAACCTAAGCCTCACTAGATGATCTGAGGAAGATTCAATTTGGAGCAGGTAGCCCTTCAAATACCCTGGGGTCTTGGCCAAGCAGTGTAGTAGCTGAGTGGTTGAGCATTTTATTGTCATGCAGAACTTCATGGAAGGTCCTCTGTTCAATTCCTAGCATCTCCTGACAAAGGCTGGGAAAGACTCCTGCTTGAACCAGATGGACTAATGGAACAACTTCGTATAAGGCAGTTTCTTGTGTTCCTAAGTCATTACAAGGTTAAAGGCACCTGTTTCAACACCGTTGAGATGCGATCCATATAACCTGTGACATTTGGCAGCCTGGCTGCTCCTGAATTTTTAACTGGCTGATGCTCCCAAGTTATCTTCAAGGATAGCTCCATGGGTGAGTCATTACAGCTGTCAATCTTGTCAGCATGCACTGATGCGATGAGGAAATTAGGAATCAAAAGCAGATAAACACTCACAAGCTTCTGAATTCTTACTGCTAAGGACTGTCCGCACAGAATCAATCGTTGTTTAATTAATGCATCTAGCTTGCATAAATCAGAGCCACCCAAACAGTTTAAAACAAGTCAACCTGTAAAAAGCAATTGAATACCAGTTAGGTTAAGCCTATAGTCCCTTTGCTTGGCCAGCTGTTTGTAGCAGGTTGGGTGAAAGCAGATAGGGATTTACATTGCCTGCCTGCCTGCCTGTCTATATTCAAATTAAATCTCTGCTATTGAAATGCCAATGTGTTAATGATAAATGACTATGTCACAAACACATGCGGGGAAGCAATGAAAGGGGCACTAACCCTAACAGCCACACATGCCTGCCAATCTTGCTGCAAAAGCTGGTGTACACATCCTCTTCTTTTTCTTTCCAATTGGCATTTATAAAATTCCTTTCATTTCCCATTCACTTTGAATACTACTTTTCAGCTCTAGTTAACTGCCCTTTTTGAAGGCATATATATGCCTGTGAGATATCAATGAATGAATATACGGGGGCCGGCGGGTAAGGCAGGATACTGCACATGTCCAGTTCTGAAAGATGTTTCTTTCTCAGAAATGGGTTTAGACTCTATACTAAATTTTCAAATCCAGTCCAGACATAGTTTATATAACTCTGTGACAAAAGTGGGGAAACCTCCGCTGGCCATGCCACAGAAGGCCATGTGGGCAGGCACTTACAATGCACATCTTATGATGCACGTACAGTGGTACCTCGGGTTAAGTACTTAATTCATTCTGGAGGTCCGTTCTTAACCTGAAACTGTTCTTAATATGAAGCTCCACTTTAGCTAATGGGGCCTCCTGCTGCTGCTGCGCGATTTCTGTTCTCATCCTGAAGCAAAGTTCTTAACCCGAGATACTATTTCTGGGTTAGCGGAGTCTGTAACCTGAAGCATATGTAACCGGAAGCGTCTGTAACCTGAGGTACCACTGTATTGGAGACGCAGTGACTTGCTCTAACCCAAACTTATTTGGCTTACTGCCCCCTTTTCAGAAAACAACAACAACCCATTGCTCAGCGCTCCCCTGGAAATCTACCTTCTTTAAGCAAACAAACAGAAAGAAGCAGGCAAATGGCCAGGCAAGCTGCGATCCACTTCCTGGACCTGGGTGAATCCAACAAGGGTTCATCTAAGCCCAGGAAAATCCCTCACCTCCAGGGGAGGCAGGATCGCCATCCCACAATGGTGCTAGTCTGGCCTTGGTTTTGAAGTGCCTTTTGCCAAATTTGACTTAGAAAGGCAGGTTTCGATTTTACTTTAGTTGCTTGTTGTATTGCTGCAAGCTGCTTCAAATATTTTAATGAGAAAATCATCAAGGATGGTGGAAAAAAGCTGGCCCCAGCACCCATTCTGGAGAATGCACATCTTCCCTAGAAAACAGACCTGTGTGCCTCATTCTTATTAGAATACTTTTACAGTGGTACCTCAGGTTACATACGCTTCAGGTTACAGACTCCACTAACCCAGAAATAGTGCTTCAGGTTAAGAACTTTGCTTCAGGATGAGAACAAAAATCGTGCTCCGGCGGCGCAGCAGCAGCGGTAAGTACTTAACCTGAGGTACCACTGTATCCTGTTTCCCTCTCCCAAGCAAAAAATAGTTCCAACACTGGAGCCTTATTGGAAATTTGTCATCCTGAAATATTGCCCACGCACCCCTCCTAATTTAGGGCACAACCCCAACCTCTTTATGCTGGGCCAGGGGGTTGGGTTGGGTGGAGATGTCTCCTGGCCCAGCCCAGTGGGGGCTGTCTCTGCAAGCTGCCCTGTTTTAATGGCTTGTATAGAGAAGGATTCCCCAGAACTGGGTTTTAAGTGTTGAGCTAAGAAACCCTCCACATGACCTTAAACTCCAACCTGATGAGCAGCACTGCACATGCCTCCCGGGTGCTCTCCGGCAAGGCCATTAGCACAGATATCGCTCCACACAGAGCTGTTAGGAGAGCCAATTAAAGGGACCACAGGCACTTGCAGGCCATTCTGACTTGCACACAAACAACAAAACACAAGGCACTTTTATGTTCCTGTGCCCCCTTTCAAGAAAGGGGAGAGGAAAGGCAAAGTGGGTGATCTCTCTCCCCACCCCATTCACTCCCAACTGCAACCCTAGAAAAACAGTAAGCCGATCAACATTGCTCAGTGCCAGCAGCGTTGTATTTACCTGAGTGGTTTTTTTACCACCCAGGGAAACAATTAATTAGTCCCAGTTTAAGGCATTAATATCTTCTTCAATTATTTTCTATTACAACAATGGTTTCATTACACGGAAGACTGGAGTGGATTATGGAAGGTTGCCGTTTGGTTTCATTGTCTCTGAAAGCCTCACTTATATATTTATGATTGCCAAACAATTCTATGAATTGCAATAATATGGTTTATCATCAATGTTTTAGTGCACAGAGCAACCTGTGTGGAGCGCACACTGAATGCAACCTGGGTACAATGAGGCGTATCATCTGCACTGCTGCAACCCAACCCAGCTGAGCTGCTGGGATCTGCATGATGTCACAAGAAGTGGCAGTGCTGGGCCCCCTCATAGCACTTCGTATTTTTAAGTACTTTGCAACACTCCCCCCCCCTTTTTACTTTGGAAGGAGGGAATCGAAAACTCTTCCCTCATAGCTAGTTCAGTGGCACAGAATGGTCCTTGTGTAGACACAGGGATTGTAAACTCCGTCTAGTAGCTGCTAATTTGTTGCTAAAGAGAAATGCATTTGATTTAGGAAGCCGCAAAAGGAATGCAAGCAATTTCAAAGTGGCAGCCTGAGCAACAGCAGTCCGATTATAAGTTACAATTGCAGGAGGTACAAAAGGATAGTCAGCTCCAAGGCACCAGCAACCCAGTGTTTTCCCTGTAACCTCAGGCATGTGATACATGGGTATCTTTTTAACTGAACACAGTTGGCTCTTCAGAAATAGAAAATCAATTGCAACCAGCTACTAGATTGCCATAAAACACATTATCTGATCATTTGCATTTTGCATTGATTAGGTGGCATATTTAGATGTAAATATGTTTGGCTAAAAAGAAATGGTAATTAGAGGTGATTTCTGCCCACTTTTGTGCAAGGACAACAAGTTGGCTCCTCTGTCTTCTGCCTAATAAAACTGGATTATGCTGTTAGCATGGGGGGGTGTCAAACTAACAGAGGTTCCTCTGCCCCTCTTATGTGCACGTACATGGACTACAACTTCCATCATCCCTATTGGCCCTGTGGTCCTCAGGATGTAGTCAGAATCCAATTCCCATCATTCCTATTGGCTTTAGGCAGGGCATTTTTTCCCAGCCAGAACCGAAAACTCAGTTCTGGCACCTCTCAGGTGCGTGCCATTGCCATTATAAGAGAACACCTCTTTGGGAGGAAAGTGCTGTTGCCTGGTAATGTCTGCACATCACACCGCTGTTCAAACGAAGGCATTGTTCAGACGGAACTCACTGGAACTCAGTTCTGGCATCTCTCAGGTGGGCACCATTGCCATTATAACAGAACAAGGGGGGGCATTCATGGTGAGTTCTGGCACCTGTTTTCCTAGAAAAATATCACTGGCCTTAGGGCTGGTGGGAATTGGGCTCTGGCCACATCTGGTGGACCACAGGTTCCCTACCCCGCTGTATTGCCTCAGCTTCTCTGCAACAGCAGCAAAGATTAGTCAAAGTAGCCTGGCCTGGCCTGCAAATGTGGACATACACCAATACTATACTAAATGACCAACAGGAGCTTTAGATCAGCAAGGAATGCTCCTAATAAAACCCTAGCTGTGTTTCATTACCACTCAAGTCAAAACAATCCTAGAATAAGCCACCGGTGTCAAGTGTAATACAGTACTGTACATAAGTTTTATTACACAGTGGTACCTCAGGTTAAGTACTTAATTCGTTCCGGAGATCCATTTTTAACCTGAAACTGTTCTTAACCTGAAGCACCACTTTAGTTAATGGGGCCTCCTGCTGCCGCCGTGCCGCCAGACCACGATTTCTGTTCTCATCCTGAAGCAAAGTTCTTAACCTGAGGTATGTAACCCGAGGTACCACTGTATAGCTGACTAGGGATTTGAACCCTGGTCTCCCAAGTCCTAGCCCGACACCCTATGCAACAGTGGCTTTCAGTGATGCAACCTAAGCAATCCAAACAACTCCAGGCTGCCAAGCTTGGTGGTATCAGAGCAACTAAATCAAGGCCACCCAGAAGGGCTGTGATACACCTTTGCCTTTTCAGCAGACTCTGGGCTCAAGAGAGTATGGGCAGGCAGGAACAGGAATGTGCGGAGTGCAAGAACTATGCAGGGAACTTCCATTTTATAAGCAGGGATGGGTGGGCAGTGGAACACGTGTGCTTTATATGACTTGTCATTCTGACATACAGTGAAAAGGGTTACATGTTCTGGTGATGAATTTGTGCCTAAGTAAATACAGAGGACAGCTTGTGTGGAATAGGGCTGAGCGATATCTGGTTTTCAACTTCAGCATATTATCACCAGCTAAACATTGTGGAGGCATTGGCTGGCTTCACGGTTTCCCCCACATCATGATTTTTGCATAGCGCGCATGCACACACATCAATCGCAATATATTGCCAGGACAAAAATTATGAAATCAGTATCATGATATGGACTTGAAACTGGTTTTGGATGATATATCGCCCAGCCCTAACACACATCATGATTCACGATATATTGCCAGGTCAAAAACTAAGAAACTGGTATCACAATATGGACTTCAAACTGGTTTTGGATGATATATCAATATATTGCCCGGCTCTAATAAGGAAACGAGTATTTTACACTATGAGAATCTGCACTTGGACACAGACATGAAGCGTATGTGTGTTCTCCAGCCCAGGAGTCCTGAAATGTAGAAATCCATAAATGACCACAGCACACTTGCTGCAAGTCTTGCCAGAATTAAGAAGGGCTACGTCTCAGAGCAGTGCAGATGATCCCATGATCAATCTCAGGTATCTCTAGGTCTGTCTAGGAAAGGCATTGTAGGCAGTACTGAGTAAGATGGGGCCAATGATTTGACCAGCTGTTTATGGACTACAACTCCCATCATCCCTAGCTAGCAGCACCAGTGGTCAGGGATGGTGGGAACCATAGTCCAAAAACAGTTGGAGACCCAAATTTGGGAAATCCTAGGTTTGTCAAAGCAGCTTCCTATGTTCCTAACTTCTTACAGACCCAAATATTTTGTCACCCTTCTGCTGCCACTCATAACTATATATATGTAAAACCTACAGCCGGCTGGACAGGGAATGCACTCTGATTTCTTCAGAAATTGAATTGAGTAGGTAGGCTGCTCTCTGCAATGGCAGATGATGCTTTACCAGGTATTCCTATCAGGCTGCCAGCAGGAAACAAAGTCCTCAGAAGGCCTCTCTCTCTCTCTCTGCAGCGAGGGTGGTTCCAGTAAGTCATCCATAGAGCCCATAAACCGTAGCTCAGTTTGGGGAGGAGATTTTAAGTGGCCCATAAAACCTTTAATAGCAGCCGCTGCAGCTACTGCTCAGAAAAGGCCTCCTAATAGAAGTGGCCTTGCCTCCTGGACAAACGCCAACCTGGCTGGTTGTAGCTGGCAACGCTGTGATCTCCACTCCAGGAGGATGTCCAAAGGAGGTGGAATACCACCCCCGCCGGTTGGGTTGGGCTGCTTTCCCTCTTTGCCATGGGAGATAATCAACTCCTCCACTTGCCAGCATCATCACCAGGGGACTTTATTAGCACTTCCTAGCAAGCGCACAGCTCCCTACAGCTCAGATCACACCGCGCAGGAAGCATTTGCATAGCATAGTTCACTTTGTCTTGATTGATCCCATTGGAACCAGGGAGCCTAGCTGCTGCAGAGAGCAATTTTCGCAAGAAGAAAACGTCTTATCTTCCATCCCTTTGCCCAGCTCCTTAGTTTGGTGCTTGCAGTGGGGATGGACTCCGAATGCTATGACAGGTGACTCAGTGGATATAAGCACAAGGGCTGATCAAGGAGGAAGGACACATCTTCATCTCTTGTCCCCCACTCATATTCATCAAGCAAATTTGTTTTCTGCTGGCTAAAGGTTGCCAGATATGGACAGCAGGCTTTTTTAAGACTGTTGCTGCCAACTGGAAAAGGGGAAAGCACTAGAGAGGCATGGAAGGATTCTAGCATTGGTGTGGGGTCATAGATAGAGGAATCAATACCTCAGGCCTAAAAAGCATAACATTCTGCCATCAAAAACCCTCTTGTTTTGCATTCATGTGATCATCACATTATATATAATCTGGGTGTGGGGAACCCTCCAGATGTTGCTGAACAACAGCTCTCATGATCCCTGGCTATTGCCCATGCTTGCTGATGGGAGCTGCATTTCAGCAACATTTAGAGAGCCAAAGGCTCCACACAATTGTTATAAACCAAAAAGAGACAGTATAGTGGTAACTTGGCTGTTGAACTTAATCCGTTCTGGGAGTCTGTTCGACTCCCAGAACCGCTCAAAAACCAAGGCGCGGCCTCCGATTGGCTGCAGGAACTTCCTGCACTCAATCGGAAGCATCAGACATGCGGCTTCCAAAAACGTTCACAAACTTACAGTTCCTTCCAGGTTTGTGACATTCGGGAGCCGAGCCGTTCGAGTACCAAGGTACCATTTTAGTGTAATACCATCTATTAGGAGCAACTAAAGTATCATAAAAGTTTTGGTTTGTCCAACCATAAAGTGAAGCACTGATGTTGGGGGCACAGAATTAATTTTGAACTCACAACTCACTCTTCTAGTTGTTGTCTCCCCAGTTCATCAGAGATGCCGCAACTTATAAAAACCTCAGTAGAGCTGCCTCTGCTCTGGCTGCCCTAGACTCCAGAGATGCTTGAGTCAAACCCTCCTCTAAGAATGCAAATAAAAGAGTTTGAAATGTCTAGTCAAACTTGGGTAGCGCATAGCAAGAGCAATCGTGGGTGGGCAGAGTGTGAATAGCCCCGAGGCACAGGATTATAATTAAAAAGAGTGAGATTGAATTTGCTTAAAGGAAACCGAGTTTACATGGCATAAAAAGAAAGAAAACCAGAAATGTACTTATGTTGCAGAATATGGGAGGGAGGAGGCGGAGGAAAAGTTGGTTTAAAAAGAATCTGAAGAGAACCGATGCATGGTAGACATGTGGAATGTGGAAGTTCAGCCTCTCCCCTCCTCCCCAGTTTCTCAAACATAAAGGTAAAGGGACCACTGACCATTACGTCCAGTCGTGAGCGACTCTGTGGTTGCAGCGCTCATCTCGCTTTATTGGCCGAAGGAGCTGGCGTACAGCTTCCGGGTCATGTGGCCAGCATGACTAAGCCGCTTCTGGCAAACCAGAGCAGCACGCGGAAACGCCGTTTACCTTCCCGCCAGAGTGGTACCTATTTATCTACTTGCACTTTTGATGTGCTTTCGAACTGCTAGGTTGGCAAGAGCAGGGACTGAGCAACGGGAGCTCACCCCGTCGCAGGGATTCGAACTGCTGACCTTCTGATCGGCAAGTCCTAGGCTCTGTGGTTTAACCCACAGCGCCACCTGCGTCCCTTTCTCAAACATAGGCTTGTCTTAAACGCAGTCAGACACATTGGTCCATCTAGCATGGAGGACATGAGATGACTGTAGAACTAGGGTGAACCTCCAGTAGCCTGGCAGGGATGACGGGAGTTGCAATCTAAAGCATCTGGAGGGCACCAGGTTGGTGAAGGCTGGCATAGACAATACAGAGTTAACTTGGCCAATGGTCTGAATCAATGTAAGGCAGCTTCCTAAGTTTCACCTGGTGTAGGGATCGCTGAGTACGGGGGAGGGTTCTGGGGTCTCGCAGTTGCACAAGGATGCCAAGGGCTCACCCCAGATCCGTTTGAATTGCTAGGTGAAATGCGAGAAGCTTCTCTGAGTGTCAGGGGAACCCCCTCCGCACCATAACAGGGAGAGGCAGCCAGACCCTCAACATATGCTAGGGCATTCTATTCCCATCTGAGGAACAGATGGAGGGAAAGTCTTTCAAAGCGATCAGCCAGTGGAATGTGGTGCCACATCAGAAACAATGCTGATTCTATGGCGCACATGCACAGCTCTAAGAGCGCAGGTCAGATGCCAACCAGGCCTCGTTTTGCTGGTTTTCTGAGCCAGCATCTGCTATTGCAAAAAGGCCTCTCGGAGTCCAAAGAAGCAAATCTAAAATAGCAAGAAGCTGCTGAAGTTTCACAAGCAGTTTAAGAGGGTAGAAAGGTCTCCTTCCTAATTTTCAGAAGATATTTCTCTCTCCCCACCCCAATCTGCTCTGGAGTTATCAAATGGTTCTGGTGGCAAACTGAAAGGGATGGCTTGGATAGTGCCGGAGAGTTAAATATAGAATTGTATGCAAGTGCTTCACTGGTGGCTAGAGATAAGAAGCAAGCTGATTCTGATTATTTCGAACAGGGAAGTAGCTTCCCTCAGGTGAGACTTGAAACTTTAGGGGAGGAAACTGCTGCAACTGTGTGGGGCAAGGCTGACTCCTTAAATCAAGGGTGGCTAATGTTTGCCACCCCCCGAGGGCTGCACTTGATAGCCATTCCTCCAAGAGCCATGTGTAGCAATGGGTGAGGCCAATGTATGCAGGCATGAAGGCATGCACACACATGCACACATACCTCCCCTAGAGATCACACACACACACATAGACTCATTATACATATAGCATACCCACTCCCCAGATGTATGGGATTTGCTCCCTTTTTGTCACAAACACTTGAATGCAGTCAACAGTATTCCGTACACTGTTGCACACAAACATACAAGCAAATGTCGACGTACGCCAACATGTACTGGAGTGGGGTACGACTGGAAATATTTTGTGCAAAGTAAAAGGCAGCACTGCAGGCAGTTTCTCTGATTGTAGTGCTGTGGGCCCATGGAACTCAGCAATGAGATTGAAGATTTTTAAAAAAACCCAAACCCTCTGCCTCCTCTTTAGAGAAGAGCCCTGAAGAACAGGCAGAGGAATTTCATCACCAATCTTAGCACAAGCACCACAGCACTAAAACCAGAGTAAGAGCTAAAAGGCAACACTGAGCTGGGGGTGGAAATGCTACCTTTTTGTCTTAAAGAGCAGCAAACAGCTTTATCTTCAATCTTACAGTGCTAAAAACTGGAGATAAATGTTCCATCTCTTACTGTCCATCTTTAAAAAGCAGATAGGGGGATATTTTACCTCTGATAAGCCCTCTACCTGCTCTTTAAGATTAAAGCAGCAGGCAGAGGGCTTATCTCCCATCTCAGTGCTGTGGTGCTTTAGGGCTGTGATGAGAGATAAAAACAAAATCACCCATTTCACAATAGATTTTATCTCCCAATCAGATTGTGAGATGAAATTGCAGGGGCCATTTCCTGTTGCTTGGTGGGCTGGATTTAGCCTGCAGGCCATATGCTTGCCACCTCAGATTTGAAACATTCAGAAGGTCTACCAAATTCACTCCTGGGGCCTACAGATACAGCTGCTGTTGGGAGTGTTATAGCCTATCCTGCTACACATTGCTACTGCTTCTATCACGTTTGACTATTTGTCCATATAGTCCAGTGTATTTACCATCACTTACAGCCTGATCCTTACACACATTATTTTCCCCTTCTCTCTTTCTTTTTGCCTGCCCTTTCCATGGTCTCTGCCCAAACCTATTTTTCAGTTTGCTTGGGGAAGGGAGGTAAAGCAGTACCTAAGCAAAGCCAAACCAAACATGCAGTATTGCCTGCAAGAGATTTGTTTGTATTTTGACTGTCATTGGCAGCTACAGGCTATATAGCCCAACAAGATGGAGAGCTTCCACATCTCCAAGTGTGCGTGTTGTGTGTGCTAACATGCAATGCCGAGAGATATTTTAAAGCTTAAAAAAAACCAAAGAACAAATATATATCCACAGTAGGTTGTTTAAAAGAGGGAAAAAAGAGAAAATGTCATTGCATGAGAACGTAAGAGCTCTGCTGGAGCAAACCCAAGCCTATTTGGTCCAGCATTCTATTGTCCACTGTGGTAGCCCATGAGAAGGGCAGGTGGGCAACAGCCTACGCCCAGACTTGTTCCCCAGCCACTGTTATTCAGAGACATACTGGTCCTGGAGGTAATATGCAGTCATCATGACTAGTAGCCATTGGTGGGCTTATCCTCTATGAAGTAGTCTAATAATCCTCGTTTTAAAATTATTTAAGATGGTGGCTTTCTTCATGCCTTGGGGAATTGGATTCTATGGCTTAGCTATGTGTTGTGTCATTCTTCCTTCCCACTGAGCCCCCCCACCAGCTTGCATTCTGGCACAATCGATTTCAGGTTACAGCGGTACTTCGAGTTAAGTACTTAATTCATTCTGGAGGTCCGTTCTTAACCTGAAACTGTTCTTAACCTGAAGCACCACTTTAGCTAATGGGGCCTCCTGCTGCTGCCGCGCCGCCGGAGCACGATTTCTGTTCTCATCCTGAAGCAAAGTTCTTAACCTGAAGCACTATTTCTGGGTTAGCGGAGTCTGTAACCTGAAGCGTACGTACGTACTAACCTGAAGTGTACTTTTATGGGACTACAACAAATGGCTGAGAAAAGGAATTAGCATGCTTTCCTCTCCACATCTTTCCTTTGTACCCACCACCATGACATTTGTACGCTGATCAAGCTAGTAGTGGCATGTTAGGGCTAGCGGCATGGCAGCTTTAAGAAGAAAGTTGCTCACATTGCTCTCAGAAAATGATAATCCGTACTGCCTTTGACCTGGTTGCTCCACCTTTAGCCAAGTCAGATCAAAGCTGTCTTTTGGTTGGAGGTTCTTCCTGGTCCCTTCCTGCCTCCTGCTTTTGCGGCTCACATTTTCCTATCTTTTCCTGCCCAAAGCAGCATGTTTTACAAGCCAATAACTGTTCCCTGACCTTCCCCAGAGACAGAGACTAAGGCCTGCCATGTGAGAACGTTCCCCTTCACTTTGATCTTGGCCGGCTTGGCCCCGTCCTTCCTGTCCTCCCCAGCAAAGCTCATTTATCACCCTGCTCTCTTACGTAGAATGGAAGGCACAACGGGGCTGACATCGTTTATCGCTGCAACATTATTGATGACCTTTCAAAGCTTGCTCAGGGCACCGCTCCACTCCAACACTCCTGAATTATGAGGTCATCAATTATCCAGGTAAATAAATGAGGTTTTCCAGAGCCCCGATCCGTTACACACCCACTCTCCACCCCACACCCACCCTAGTTTTGTACTTACAGTTCAAGTTCTTTAGCTATCAAACTAATTTTCCCTTCTGACCTTTTTCTGCTGGTTGGGGAGAGGGGGAATCACTGAGTTTCTGGGTTGGTGCCGGACAAGAATAGCGCCTGAAAGGGTGAAGAAGTTAAATCCTGAAATATATTGGGAGCCATGAGTCGAAGATACACTAAAGGTGAAGATGAAAGTCACCAACACAAGAAAAAATCTTCTTGAAATGAAGAGGTTGACATGCACTGTAGTAGTTCTCTTCTGATTTAGGAGATGAACACGTTCAATAAATCCATGCAGTCAAATGTACAGAAGGCTGAGATGGTATGCAAGCACCTGTCAAGGTTGGGGGGTTGGGGGGTTGGGGTGAAAACCTATTGAATTTATTCCAGTTCCATTCTTCTGTATGAGCAATAGGGTATGGGGAGAGAGGACAAAAGAGGTGAGTGTAACCAGCGCAGGATTCAGGGAAGTGCGGGCGCTCCTTCTGCACAGGGCACCAAGCCAAGGGGGTGAAAAATTGAGAAGATTCATAATTGAGATGATCCATTTGGGGGGGCGCCCAATTTTGGGCTCACACAGGGTGCCATATTATGAAATATTACCAAAATCCACCCCTGGTGTAACAAGCATGGGAGATGCTTTATGTTTGCAGACCCTGCACCCCAACTCAGCTTTACTTTCATGTCATTGACCTCCCTTCCTCTCTCAGCTGCTTCTGAAATTCCAGCATGGACAATAGGAATGCGTAGCTGTAACATATGCACAAGAATGAGGGCCCATTCTCTTGGCTTATATTAGCAAAAGAAACAGTAACCTTTAGAATTATTGCTGAACAAGACCATCTAATGAGACGGTGGCCTACCAGATGTCTGAAAATTGGTGGGTTTGGTTCCTTACAACTAGGAATCGCTGATGGACTTTACCTTCATGAACTTGTCCACTCAAAGTTACCCAAGTGACGATTACCATGCAGTGGGGCAGCTAATTCCTTCTGACAGTCTCAGAGAGAGCTACCTAAAGTCAACTGCAAAAAGCTTGGGACAAGAGTTCAAAGGCATGAGCCGCCCTGTTTTATCTTTTTCTCAGGGAAGGGAAAGAATTCAATGGCCCAGCAGTGAAAGCTTGGATTTAGTATAATAATAGTGATCTCAATTACCTGGGCCAGATTCAACTAACTCCCTTGAGAGTCAGCACAATGAATTCTGGTAGCTCGATGGGACTTTCTACCCCTCCTGCACCCACCTCCGTTTTGATTATGCCATTCCATAAAGCACTCTGTACAGTGATGGCATGACAACAAAAAGGCTCTCCCTTCCTCAACCTGTAACACACAAATGCACACCCTTTCATATTTGGAATTATGTTTTCCTTGAAGCAGCACTGTGTCAAGCGAATTGTGTGGGCAGATCTTGGTATCATTTCCTCACTTTCCTCCCTTCCAATGCTAGGATGGAGCAGCAATGAAGAATCTTTCTTTCCCTGTAAGGTGATATGGCTGCATTCTCAGACTAGACCTCCTCACAGGAATCAATGACAGACTTGTGGCTATCAGAAGCACTTCGGAAGCAATCTCTATTGAGATGCAGATTTTGACTTTTCATCAGGTGACACACTTTCCCTGAAGCACCAAGGGGAACAAAGCTCTCTAATTACTAGCAGTGATGGGGGGAAAGGCAGAAGAAAGGTCAGGGTCTACTTATGACAGGCAGTTTTGGGAGGGGGCCATGGGCTCTCACTCTTCCAAGGGCTTGGGAGGACTTAGGAGACAGGTGCCAAAAACCTCCATAACTAGCAGGGAGGGGAAGACAGATGACTGACCTTGGACAGTAGTAGCAGGAGGCAGCTTGAGGACAAGGTCCTAGCTGTGCTTTGAAAAATGCTTCCAAGGCCTTATTTTGCTTACTATTTTTCTGAAAAGAAGGACACTGGCATCATCATCACCTATATCTCATAGCCAAATGCCCATTAGCATTCAAGGACAAAACCCTCTCTGCCCCATACTTTACTACAGAAACAAGTTCTGTTTAACCTATTAGCACCGACATTTCTCCAACAAAAACAGGGGCATTCTATTCAATGCTGCTGCTGCTGCTACTAATTGTATTATTTATACCCCACCCATCTGACTGGATTGCCCCAGCCACTCTGAGCAGCTTCCAACATGTATAAAAACATAATAAAACATTAAAAAAACTTCCCTATTCAGGGCTGCCTTCAGGTGTCTTCTAAAGGTTGTATAGTTACTTATCTCCTTGTCTGGAGGGGGGTGTCACATAAATTCATACCTGCCAAGATTTCTCCCATGAAAATAGGGGCGTCCTAAGGAAAAGCAGGACATTCTGCAATCAAATCAGAAACTGGGATGGCTTCTGTAAATCCAGGACTGTCCTTGGAAAATAGGGGCTTTTGAAGGGTTTGCAAAATATGGGAGGGGGGGGGAAGGATTTTGGGGTGTGGGGAGCAGGCAAGGCAGAACCAGAACCGCCTTCTACAGTGCTGGCATCAGTCTACACACACACACACAAATCACAGAATACTTAGAATGTGCAAAGTGTGTTTCATTAATGGCATTCTTTATCTGTTGCCCGCAAACCTGGGATTAGCAGGGGGAAAGCTTAAGGGCATGATTCCCAGGCTGGCCCATTTTAAGCTGGTTTTTCATACATAATTAGAACAAAACAAAACAACAAAGGATCCACGCTGAACCTGATCAAAAGCCCACGAGTCAAGAATCCTGCTCCTAGTAGCCTGTGAGATGCCTCTGTAAACCCACAAGTAGGACATAAGCACAATAACACTCTCCTGCTCTTTGGGCTCCTATCAGCTGGTATTCAGTGGCAAAGAACACAAGAATATAGACTGAGGAAGCAGTCGTGTGCTGCCCGATTCCTTGAGAGTAAGTGCTGCTGAAAACAGCTAGATTTGCTTAAGTAAACATGCATAGCCTTAGCTATAAATCACAAAATGCAGTGGTTAACACAAAGCACGTGTTGTGCGATTGCTGAGATATAAAAACTTCTCCCTCGTTATATGTGTGTTGGTGTGTGAGGGTATTCAACACAACAATCCCAGCTGGGTAGATATGATATGAACACTCATATCATATCAACGACTGCAGCTTTAAGCCCTCTACTGCTTATAACGAGGAGGAAAGAGTACTACATCCATGAGATCTACAGTTCAGTCAGGGTGCCCAAAGCTACATGATCCCATTAAGCCTACAAATCGGAAAACAGGGAGACTCTAATGGAGAAAGAAGCATTTACAAGACAGGGGCCTGCTGGTGAATTAACCTTTCTGTTCTGATTGCCACATAGCGGCTATTTAGTCACCAGCTGAGAACTGGCTAGTAGTTCTTGTCCCTACACTCCTAACAGAGGAATCTCCTCCTGAATTTCCTGTTTTTTTTTTTTAAAAAAAACCTTTCCTCATACAGAAAGGAGGGGAGAGACAGATAGCCTGTGAGAAGGATGGCAGTTCATCTGCCATATTTTATTGTTTGGTGAAAGCTAGTAAAAGGTAAAGGGACCCCTGACCATTACGTTCAGTCGTGGTCGACTCTGGGGTTGCGGCACTCATCTCGCTTTATTGGCCAAGGGAGCCGGCATACAGCTTCCAGGTCATGTGGCCAGCATGACTTCTGGCGAACCAGAGCAGCGCATGGAAACGCCATTTACCTTCCCGCCGGAGCGGTACCTATTTATCTACTTGCACTGGCATGCTTTCGAACTGCTAGGTTGGCAGGAGCTGGGATCGAGCAACGGGAGCTCACCCCGTCGTGGGGATTCGAACCGCCAACCTTCTGATCTGCAAGTCCTAGGCTCTGTGGTTTAACCCACAGCACCACCCGCCTCCCTGCAAGAAGGATGGCAGTTCATCTGCCATATTTTATTGTTTGGTGAAAGCTAGAGGCAGAGTTAAAAATGGGGGCTTTTTTATTTATATGCACTCTCTCTCCCCCTCTCCTACACACATATGAAAAACAAAACATAAAATTGCAAGGCAGCAAAAAGAACAAAGAACAACTTTGGGTGGAGAGTAGGTAAGGAACAACAGCCCCCCCCCACCTCCCATAGTAAAAAAAAGGATTAGCTATGAAGAACACAGCCTCCCTAAAGACTAGGAAGTACCTTGGGACATATGCCTGCTGGAATGGTAGCTGTGGAAGATTTCTAGGAGCTGACCAAAGAGAGAATTGGGAATTGCGAAGATCAGAGAAGGAGAAGAAGAAATTGACAGAAGGGTGGCATTTAGACTGCCGGAGCCTCCTCAGTGTTTGGCATTCTTCCAGCCTTAAGATTTATATATCAACATATTTAGCAACAACCAGGTAACTAAAGGAGCCCCGAAGCCTAACATTTAGCACAGGCAATGAAGAACTTTACTGAAAGCGTTTGCCTCCTGGGTGATCTGTGCTGCCTGGAAAACTTAGCAGCCTAACATCAGTTTTAAAAGGACTGCACGCAGATGTTAGGACTTGCCCACAACCAGAAGTTTCCCATGGAAAGGGATGGGCCAAGACACAGCAGCATATGGGCTCAACATCCACTCCCAGATGGAGTTGCCATCAGCAACTCATCCTCCCCACCTCGCTGCAAAACAGGACAAAAAGGCCAATTAAAAAGCAATAGGCAAACATCCCCCTTGCTCCTTCTGTTCCAATTTGTGCTCTTCCCTTATTTTTTGTTTATAGCGGATAATTGTGGGCACGTCTATTAATCTTTGTAACTCACTTTGTTCCGATCACATTTGTCTTCCCCTTCTTCTATCTGTCCCCCCGCTGAGACCAGGAGTTTAAAATTCCTTCTGGCTATTAATTAAAAGCAAGCTCTCTGTTATAGTAAGTGTACTTGCCACAAATTAATAGCGGCCTTTCTTAATCAAATCTTATCTCCTCCGAACGCACGGTGCGGGAGTTTGGTATCTTGGTCCACCAGGGCATGAAATTTAATTTCCCCTACCCCAATTCCTCACAATTTGGGTCAGATAATAGGAAGGAAGGAAATAAACATCCCAACCCATATCTGGACAACTGTGTTTATGTTTCATGTGAACTCAACTGACACAGACAAAAGCCTTGGAAAAAAAAGAAGAAAAAGAAGATCAAAACACAGCACCAGAATCATCTCCCCAAAGACGTGTTCCATTTCTCAGCCATTTACCTCGTTTAGACACAGCTTCGGCAGACGGCCCTAACATTTTTGCATTATTTAAAGAGTACAGAACGAGCAAGTGGGTTTATATTTCCCAACCTGCGTGTGGATTTCAGTAAGTTACAAGAACTTCACCCCCACCCCCCGGGTCTGTGGGCAGAAGGGAATGTTAACATCACCGGTGCTTGCTGCATGCTGAGTTCATATGCACTCGCTTGCAAGAAACCCATGGGCTTCACCTCTGGAAACAGGGCAATTTGCCCATACCCCGACTGTGATCTTGCCGTGGGCTTCTGCTGCTTTGCATATTTGACTTCTTGGATAGCAGAAGTTATGAGCCAGCAAGTTCCTGGTGCAAAGCAAACCTGCAATCAATAGCTAGACTTAAATAAGCCACTATCTCTAAGCCTCAGTGTGCATGTCCCCATCTGCTACAGCATATTTGGCTTCTCAGGTAGCATAGAGACCCATGACACGAGCTGTGAGCCAGAAAGCTTCTGGTATAAATCTCACCTCCGGTTTGAAATCATTAGGTGGCCTCAGGTAAGCCACCGTCTAAGCCATATTATGATATACCATCTTCAAATATCTCAAGGGCTATTACATGGAAGAGCTTGTTTTCTCCTGCTCTGGAGGGCAGGCCTTGAACCAATGGCTTCGAGTTACAAAAATGAGATTCCGACTAAACATGAAGGGAAAACTTTCTGACAGTAAGAGCTGTTCGACATCGGAACGGTCTCCCTCGGGAGGTTGTGGACTCTCCCTTCCTTGGAGGTTTTTAAGCAGAGGTGAGATGGCCATCTGTCATGGATGCCTTAGCTGAGATTCCTGCATTGCAGGGGGTTGGACTAGATGACCCTTGGGTCCCTTCCAATTCTAAAATTCTATGAGCCTCAAGTCTCTCTCTGCTATGTGGGTAAAATAATTTTGCTCTAGTTCACATGGTTGCTGTAAGGATTATTAAGGTAACGTACGTGATATGCTTTGCACACTGTAAGGCAATTATTTTATTTATATTAGTAGTAGTACAGTGGTACTTCGGGTTAAGTACTTAATTCGTTCCGGAGGTCCGTTCTTAACCTGAAACTGCTCTTAACCTGAAGCACCACTTTAGCTAATGGGGCCTCCTGCTGCTGCCGCGCCGCCGGAGCACGATTTCTGTTCTCATCCTGAAGCAAAGTTCTTAACCCAAGGTACTATTTCTGGGTTAGCGGAGTCTGTAACCTGAAGCGCATGTAACCTGAAGCGTATGTAACCTGAGGTACCACTGTAGTAGTAGTAGTAGTAGTAGTAATTAAATTTATATACTGCCCTTCATCCAAAGATCTCAGGGCAGTTCACAGCATAAAAATACAGGATGAAAACACAAAATAAACAGTTAAACAAAAAACACATTCAAAAGGCGATAGAATATTAATCAGCCAAAGGTCTGGCTGAAGAGGAACATTTCTATAATTATTATTATTTTGTTGCTGCCCTTTGAAAACAGAATCCCCTTAGTTCCAGTGAGGGCTCAGAAAAGCAAAGCAAGAATCTGCCCTATAGCAAAATCAGCCCATTGGTCCATAGCACAACACTATCTACATTTCTACACAAACTGGCACTAGCTCTCCAGGTTTTCAGCCTGGGGTCTCTGAGGATTACCTGGAGATGCTGGGAATTGAGCTTGCACCTTTTGTATGCAAATGTTCCAACATGGCCCTTCCTGTGTCCCTAATATTCATCGAGTGCTCCAAGAAATACATTTTTCAGATGCTGTTTCAGCTTTCAATCCCTGCCAGGAGGCGAGGTGCGCAGAGAGTTTCAGAGAAGGGGGTGAAGCGAGAGAGAAAGGGTGAAACCATAAGCAGAAAGAGTAACCCAAGCTTTAGACAAGAGAAGAGTATCAGGAGAGCAGAGGTGACAAGCACACAAACAGAGATGAGAGATCGAGCTGATAGATAAGAGCGAACAGATTCAAAAAACCAAAATAAAAAGCAGTAACTTAATATTGGATTATACGCGGAAACAGGATCCAGTGAAGGGAGAGTAACAAAGCAGAAACACCAGTACAATGAGATACAGGGCAGGGGAGATGGACAGCAAAATTAAGAAGAGAACAGAGGAGGTGAAGTTGAGAAAGACAGCACTTAAGAATTGTCAAGGTGATTGGCAAAAGAGAAGGAGTATGATAATTGAAGGAGGAGGAAGGATCAAGAGAAGCTCCCCCCCCCCCCGCCAAAGCGTGAAAGATGGGCAAATGCCACAAGAGAGTTAAAAAAATGAAACAACTATAGTAAAGGAAGAATGGTGAGCCCAAGATATTTTAATAGAAGAGATAGAAAAGGATCAAGTCATTGGTTTAGAACAAAGGTTGGAAACCTGAGATACATCCATACCCAGATGTGCTTGGACTGCAGCTCCCATCAGCCCTGGGCATCATGGCCAATGGTCAGGGATGATGGGAGTTGGAGTATTGCCACATGTAGAGGACCACCAGTTCTCCACCCATTTTAGAAGGGCGGGGGAATACAAAGAAAGGCCTTCAAAATAAATAGAAATGGAGAAGAAAACTGGAAAGGGGAGAGGGAATAGCAAACAGGAAAGTGATCCGAGGTAGGAAAGGAAGGAAGAGAATTAAAGAAACATGCATGATTAGCGGCAACATTATCCGCAAATAAATTGAAGAACGGTATGAGAAGAGGGGCATGGACGAAAAGATAGGTGGAGAAATGAGAGATGAAGGCGATTTAATAAACATAGTGAAATAGACTTGCCCATCAGAAAACAAGAGTGGTGGAATGCCTGCACCATGTGTTCTTTGGAAGCAGGACAACACAAGCAAAGACAGGAAAGGAAAGGGGCCAAGAAAGTAAAATGGGTAGGCGAGGGAGAAAGAATCTGAGTTGCTGAAGACCCGTGCGGAAGAGAGTTCAAACACAGCAGAATGGGGAGTGGGGGAAGAATGGGTTGGGAGGAACATGTGCTGGCCATGAGGAAATGTGCATTTGCATCCCATCTGAAAACCCCTGCCTCTTCTCTTCGCTGTGGAAGTGAGCAAGTTCATTCTGGTCCAAACCATCCATCTCCTTCTGCAATCCCCTCCCAGTACAGATGGCTGCTTGGAAACGAATGAGCAAGGAGACCCTGAACTAAATATTTGTGCCTGCCTGCCTCTCTGCTGCCCGCTGACAGGAAAGTGGCTTATCAATAATAATTGTGAGAGCACATCTTGCATGCTGTCTGTCGGGACAAGCGACAGAAGCTTTGCCACAACTGTGGGTGTGAAGTGGCAGCAGCAGCAGACAAGAGGCGACTGCGTGTGACAGCATAGGACAGACACAACCCTGAAAATGCGAGTGTCAGGAGAACACAGCAGATAACCACTGAACATACAGCTGCCTGAACCACTAGAGGCGCCCTACTCTTTGTGATGTACATTTGTACATACTATATACTGTCGTATGTGCTTCCCGGAGAGATAAAAAAGTTACAGGAGCACCCCTTTTCGTAATGTTCATCCCTTGTTGCAGAAATCACTGCAGACTTACTGTGTTGGTGCCGAGTCTGTCTATTTATGAATTTGCAAGATGGGCAAAGAGAAAGCAAGCAGCCACCCAGATGGACAGGGATAGTTGTTAGAGCAGAATCGGTTCCTTCCAAACCAACCACGTGTCCTTAGAGCAAGGGTAGGTAGCCTTGACTACAGGGGCTTCAGTCCACTCTGAAATCTCCCTAGGCCAGTGGTTTTCAACCAGTGTGCCATGGCACCCTGGGGTGCCTTGAATGGTCAAGGGTGCCGCAGGCAAAAATGCCCCCCCCATCCTTCTTTCCTTCCCTCCCTCCTCTGATGCCCTCTCATGTCTCCACCTCCCAAAGCTTGTGCACCTGTTTGTTGCAAGGCTCCTGAGGCGAATGTTGCCTCTGGGGCTGGCCAGGGGTGCTAGCTGCCAGGAACTGAGGCGGCCTCGGAGAAAGCAAGTAAGTGGGTGAGGGAGCCCAGCCAGCCAGTCTGCTGAAGGGGAGCCTTTCTGCCACGTAGGCCAAGGTGACTCTCATGTTCGCCAGTTTCCACCAGGCCCCTGTAGGGCGGCATGAGCAGGCACCTCTCTTTGTGGCAGGGTGTGTGTGTTTGTGTGCCTCAGAGACCAGAGGCAGTGGCAGCTGCTGCCTGGAGGACTCCCAAGGAGAGGGGAGAGGAGAGGAGGCTGAGAGCACACTCCACAAGGGAGTGTGTTCAAAAAGAGGAGAGGGGCTGCTGGCTCTGAAGACGTGACATAACTGGGCTTCTGAGGTTTGGAGCACGTTTCTCCACAGGGGAGCCACAGAAAGAATGTCGTTGCTCAAGGGAGCCATGTACTCAAAAAGGTTGAAAACCTCTGCCCTAGGCGATACACCCATCTCCCCAGGCCACGTTCTTCCGCAGCCTTGTTCCACACCCTCAAGTGTTTCCACTTGGCTGGAAGGTGCCCTTGAACTGCAACAGTGACTCTTGTCTGCCTGGATGGAGGCACCTCTGACTTCTGCACAGCTGGAATGCAGCCTACTGTACAAAGGCAGGTGTTGCACCCATGGCTCCACCCACATTGCCCCTGGCTCCACCCACCACTGGCATAGGATCATAGAGTTGGAAGGGACCCTGAGGATCATCTTGTCCAACCCCTGTAATGCAGGGATATGCCATTGTCCCATACAGGGATTGAACCTGCAACCTTGGTGCTATCAGCAGCACACACTAACTGAGCTATCCAGATCATGAGGCCATGGAAGGGGATGCGGCTCTTGGGCTGCAGAAGGTTCCCTACCCCTGGTCTCAAGAGCTTCCTACAAGTCATTTCCTTTCAGAGGTCGTTCATCCTCTTTTACAGACCAAATTCAAATTTCTCTTTCTCCTGGTAAGGAAATGGGAGCCACTGAAGAGAAGTATAACAAAGGAGAAACATAGGCAGAACAAGATGGGGGCAAAAATCACAGCTGACAGGTGTAATCTGCAAATTCCAGTCCTTTGGTATTGCCACAAGCAATCAAAAGCCACTAAGCGTGCAATCACAAATCAAGCTACACAGAAGTCTGGAGAGGTGGCAATCTCTCCACTTGACAGAGCACACTAGCATCCCTCTGCTACATATGCGTATGCAAGTGCACAAACTCACTCTCACACAAACCACACATGTGGCCTTGGGCCATCTTTGTCACTCTCTCATTCCATGAAAGTTTCTTCTGAGCTCTGTCGCCTCTGGCCAATGTAGGCTCAGTTTCCTTCTAGAACACTTAAGTTTCAGTCTTATTTTGGAATAGCCATCTTTCCCATCAGCCTTGTCCAATAGTGGTCACTCCCTAGGCATGCAATGTCTTGTCAAAAGACGGCATGTCACCTTGGCATTTTAGAGCGCTCCATTTCATACAGATTCGTACAACCATCCTTCTACTACTCTGGCATTTTTCTAGCCTATGAAGCAAGTACATGTAGTGATATTCATATACAATGGTGGTAGATGCTTTGTACACAAACCATGGCTCGTTGCTGCTATGGGGATGAGGCACACACATTGGTTGGCATTCCACTCATTAGTTCCATCAGCAAAAGGATTTCCATTTGTGCAATGGAACTTTTCCCCCTTATTGAATCCTGCACCCTCCCCAAATCTGCTCTGGAGGGTTGGGGGAACCCTTATAACAGATATGGTGGGTGCACAGAGGAGTGGGAAGAATGTTCAGTTGCATAAGCAGAAATTCTTGCACTGATGAAACATTCACAATAGTGTTATGTTGGGTTCCGCCCCATACAGTGACATGACATTTGAGGCACAGAATAAGTTGCATTGAATTCAATACAGGTTGTCACCTTTCAGCTGCAACCCTGCATCCTTCATAATAGATGAATTCACTGACTCCAAAGCTCTGACTACCTTTCAGTCAAGCCCTATGAAATTATGTCTATTATTTATCAAAACACCTTGACACCTCACAGGCCATTTGACATCTCTTTTCTCACGCACAGGACTGGAGTGGATGATGCTCCTTCAAGCATTATAATTTTTCTCACTCCTCAGCATCAACGTTATTATTATTATTATTATTATTATTATTATTATTATTATTATTACCAATGGATGTTGGCTGAAATCCATTGACTTAAACCAGGGCTGCTTCAATAAGCACTGCCTTAAATGGGAATGGGCCTGGTCATAATGTGTCCTATACTTGGATACATTTCATCCCTGAAGAGCTTAATTGAAAATACCAGTCAGGGAAAGAAATATATGAGCCTCATTATGCAGAAGAGAAAACAAGGGAATGAGAAATTAAATCACCATTCCGAGTCCACCGCAATGGAAAGGTGGGCATGAAATCAAGTTCCAATCAACTTCAGATGGATTCTCAGGGCATCATCTGATATCAACCTGTTCCCCAAGGTAAGCAGTTATAAAGTAACATATAGCGCCGAGAATTAGAGTACCTTCAAAAGCAATAAATATAAAGCTGTGGCTTTCAATCGCTGGAGTCACCTGGGAGATTGTATCAAGGGCCCCTCAATGCAGAAATAAAGTAATGGCAGATATGCTTCTCTGAAGGACAAAAAATTGCTGACCATGTCCAAGTTTGTACAGCTACAAAAGTGTGCTGAACAGACACACCCTCACTTCATAGGTGGTAATAAAAAGGTAAAGGGACCCCTGACCATTAGGTCCAGTCGTGGCCGACTCTGGGGTTGCGGTGCTCATCTGGCTTTATTGGCTGAGGGAGCCAGCGTACAGCTTCCGGGTCATGTGGCCAGCAGGACTAAGCCACTTCTGGCAAACCAGAGCAGTGCACGGAAACACTGTTTACCTTCCTGCCAGAGCGGTACCTATTTATCTACTTGCATTTTGACGTGCTTTCGAACTGCTAGGTGGGCAATATGTGGTAATAGGAAGGGCAAAAACAGCCTGGACAGAACCCCTTCTGCCACATGAACTGAACCAAGCTTTGGCTTGCTTCCTGTAGCTGTAATTCCAAACATACTGAAGAAAGTATGTCCTCATTCAAATGAACGTGACTTTGTCCCAAGTAAATCTTATTAATATCAAGCAGGGTTGCCTACAAAGCACTCTCTCGTGACCATTTAAAAAGCTGTAATGCTTCACGTGGTAGATGCCGAGCTCCAGCTAAATCCCCCCCCCCCAGATTAAGAAGTCCACAAATGGAGCATAGAGAAGGGAAAAAGTAAAATTGTGCCAGTTATCGCTATTATATTAGAGACATTATTCAGCACTGTAATTTAAAAAAAAAAGTTTTAGGAAGAAAAAAGAAAATTCTAGCAGCAAAGAATTGCTGTTTCAAGGGCTGAACAAGGGGGTGGGGGTGGAATCCTGCACTGTACCTATATAGCAATGCAAAACAGAGGAGCAGTGGGGAGTGTGGGTGGTGGATTTTAGAGAAGGACACTTAGGGGCCTGATGCAATGTAACTGGACAGACTGCAACAGAGCTGAAAGAATTGCCAGAACAGCAAACCGCCAGGACAACAAACAGGTTTCCAGTGCCTGAATCACAGTTGAATGGTCTTGTCTCCTTATCCTCTTAATTTGATTTCACACCTTTTCAGAACATTGGCAAAAGTCAGTTAGCTGGTTTGCTTTGTTTGCAATTCATAGATTTGCAATTTGCCCATTTGCAAGCTGTTATTTTCGTATTGAAGCTAACCAAGCTCTTGCTCAGTCTCTCCAAAGCATGCAGCATATGGCTGAAACCTTGGCAATTCAGTAAGAAGTTTCAAAATATTTTAAAAAATGGAGTTTGCAAAATGCAAGAAGCGCGGGCATGGTTCGTGCTTTCCTGTGCCTGGGATGGCTCTGTTTGAATTCACCACCCTGTACACTGGAAGTTTGTCTGCATCACATACAATTAATGCAATAGTGGATGTTCTTTGTTGTGGGTCCTTGTGCAAAATAGGTTATTGGGTGCCCCCTCCCAATTTAGTTTGGTTATACGCAAGTCTCCAATTATATTCCTCCTGACTGGAGATGAAATATTATTATGAAAAGTTATTCAATTAAACATGAAGAACCTTCAGACTGTATAAAAATTATAGATCCAACTTTGTACGTAATATTAATTGGCATGAGAAAATTACATTAAAACATTACAATGATTACATCAATAACTTTAAACTTAGTTCAAAGAAAATCCAAAACTTTTCAACTTAAATGCAAATGAAAAAAAATTGAGATGAGCAAACTCATCCATGGTTTTTGGAAAACCCATCTGATGTATGTCTTCGTTTAAAAAGATATTTGCATTTGCTGAGCCCCCATGGGTCTATAGACCCTCCTGTGCTGTTCACTCCCGTCCCCACCTTATACGGACACAACTGAAGGAGTAAAAAGTTGGCAAAAGTTTAGGTTGTAGTCCAGCCACCAGCAAAGTAGCTATGCGGCTGAAGGGTCCCCAGCCTTTGCATCGCATTTTACACACCGGCTAAGATGGCATTCCACATCTCTATTTGACATTCCTGCATCCTCCTCCTCTCAAGGTCACCCATCCCTCCACAAGATACTATTCGTAGGTGATTGATGGGCCTGGCTGGAAAGCTATCGCTCGTCAAACTAACCTGCGCGGCATTTTCTTCCTGCAAATTCTGCCATTAGGCACTAGGACCCCATGCACAGTGCAGCCATCTGCTAGGCCCAGCGCACAACATGCTCACCTTGCTTGCCGAAATGGATCCGTCTAGAAGCTGACAGGCTCACGCTGAGAGCCATCAGGCAGCGAATGGAGAGCGCAGTATGGAAGTCCAATGCACTGTCAAGGTTACAAGTGCTGAGGCCTTCATTTGGCAGCAAGGACACCCAGCTTCGCTTCCCCTTCCATCCCCCATTGCTAGGTGTTTGTTTGGATCAGAACTGTTGATATAGGTCATCCATGGGTTCGCCAAACTCTCTACTCATGTGGGGGCACATAAGGGAAGACAATGGCTACCATGTAAAAAATGAGTGGTTGTGGTACATGGTACCTATACATGGGTTTCTGGCACCTGTGGTTAAAAAGCAAGGCCTATCTCTGTTTGAGTGGAGGCCACAGGCATAAATGGCAATATTTAATGTTCTGAACAGAGCATTTGTGTCCCTGCACTAGCTCAGGTGAAGTCAACATGGTGCCCTCCAGATGTTGCTGAACTACAGTTGCAATCAACCCAAGACAGCATGGCTTGGAGTTGTAGTCCAGCGACCTCCAGAGAGCACCTTGTCAGGCGAATCCCTGGACTGGCTCCTTAAGGATCCCATCAGTGCCTGACCAAGAGACTCTGAGGAAGGAAGGAAGGAAGGAAGGAAGGAAGGAAGGAAGGAAGGAAGGAAGGAAGGAAGGAAGGAAGGAAAAGAGAGCTATATAGGATACCTGATGGCTTTGGGCCATATGAACATTTGACTGCAGCTTTTAGGATTCACAACTCTATTGTAGAGCATGAGACTCTTGATCTCAAGGTCATGGATTCTAGCCCCACGTTTTGCAAAAGATTTCTGCATTGCTGAGGGCTGGACTAAATAACCCTCATGGTCCCTTTCCAACTACAATTCTATGATCACTCCTGTTCAAAGGAGTACTGTACTGTACCTGCAGGGACATGTTTTGTCCTTTTCTGAATTCTGCAATTCCTCTAAGGAGCTCAAGGTGGCACCCATGCTCCATCTCCCTTTCCTTTTCTTCACAACAGCCCTGTGAGGTGGATCCATCCCAAGGACTGCAATTGGCCTAAGGGGCATGTAGTGACATTCTAGCCCATGGGTAGGCAAACTAAGGCCCAGGGGCTGGATCCGGCCCAATCGCCTTCTAAATCCGGCCCGCGGACGGTCCTGGAATCAGAGTGTTTTTACATGAGCAGAATGTGTGCTTTTGTTTAAAATGCATCTCTGGGATATTTGTGGGGGACAGGAATTCGTTCATTCCCCCCCAAAAAATAGTCCGGCCATCCACAAGGTCTGACAGTGGACCGGCCCCCTGCTGGAAAAGTTTGCTGATCCCTGTTCTAGCCACTTCTCTACACTGGGAAGTGTCTCTCTCCCCCTTCCTTTCTGCTTCTCTAAGGTAAAGGTAAAGGGACCCCTGACCATTAGGTCCAGTCATGACCGACTCTGGGGTTACGGTACTCATCTCCCTTTATTGGCCAAGGGAGCTAGTGTACAGCTTCCGGGGTCATGTGGCCAGCATGACTATGCCACTTCTGGCAAACCAGAGCAGCGCACGGAAACGCCTTTTACCTTCCTGCCAGAGCGGTTTCTATTTATCTGCTTGCACTTTGACGTGCTTTCGAGCTGCTAGGTGGGCAGGAGCTGGGACCGAGCAATGGGAGCTCACCCAATTGCGGGGATTCGAACCACCGACCTTCTGATCGGCAAGTCCTAGGCTCTGTGGTTTAACCCACAGCGCCACCCGCGTCCCTTATTTCTGCTTCTCTACTTGAATGCATTCTCTGGAAATAGGAAGGTGTCAGGTACCTCTACCTTTGGAGGAATGTGGCCCTACTTTATGCCTCTTAGACTTAGACCAATTTACCTCCTCTCACCTCCCTAGGAAAACACAAGAGGGAGGGGGAAGAAGCCCAAAGGAGTGTGCTGAAAAGCGCAGCCTGTCCCAGTGAGACATGGTGGCCAGGTCTCCTGGCAGGAACATATGGTTACACAAAATGCCTCCCACCCACAAACCCCTTCGCTTGCACTCATATGACTGTGCCTGATCAGATTTGGGATTTCTTACATGGGCTAATCGGATTGCACGAAGGCAGTAACTGGATTAGGCAGAAGGTTTCCAAAGTGAGAGAGGCGCAGGCTTGGGAGGAGCTGCTAAGCAGCACATAATAAAGCCCACTGCACGTGACCGTCGCAGGAGCTGCATGGTCTGCCCTTATAGCGCATTTCATTTCTTCAAAGTGCAACAGGGCTCATGATCCCAGGGGTATGGCTAGGTACCTAAGAGGACTCTGGGGCTTGGGCCCATGACACAAAAGGCGGAAGACATCTGTGGCGTTACTGGCACAGTGCTTTGCACCATGCCCAGCCACTCGGAAAGCAATAATAATAATAATAATAATAATAATAATAATAATAATAATAATAATTGGAGGGAGGGACAGACAGGAGATCCAGCACAAAAGATTTGGGACTTTACTCTCTTCTTGGGATAAGAATAATTATCTATGTAAATCTATATTCAAGTAGCCAGTGTGGTGTAGTGGTTAAGAGCGGTGGACTCGTAATCTGGTGAATCGGGTTCGCTTCCCTGCTCCTCCACATGCAGCTGCTGAGTGACCTTGGGCTAGTCACACTTCTCTGAAGTCTCTCAGCCCCACTCACCTCACAGAGTGTTGGTTGTGGAGGAGGAAGGGAAAGGAGAATGTTAGCCGCTTTGAGGCTCCTTAGGGTAGTGATAAAGCGGGATATCAAACCCAAACTTCTTCTAGCCTGGGCTTCACAATGTGACAAACTGGAAATAAGGAACATGTTAGCTCCAGCCCAGAAACAAGCAAGACAAAAATGTGGACAAAGTTGCTAACTCTAGCTCTGAGCTAAGCTGCATTTGCCCTAGTAGTCACAGACCTATTGTCTCTCAGAATGAGAGTCACATCCAGCAACGGGATGGCAAATATGCCAGTGTGGAAGACAGCAGAGAAGAGAGGGCATTTTAAAGGGGGGTACTGCCTCACAGGGGTGGAGTAGAGGCTCCACAAGGGTAAGCTATAGGGCTGCGAGGTGAAAGAGCAGCTCAGGACCAGGAAGCTGAAATGAAGTTGACATAACTCTGCTCTCGGCACCTCCTCAGTGTTTGGCCAAGTCACACGACTGGTTAGATTTGGCACCGTGACAGCCTCTCCCTCACAGCATAACTATGTGCAAAGATCACGCCGCCACCAGAAGACCCTGCCGGTGATGGAGGGAGGGGGCAATGCCCGCCTGCTCCCTTCGCATATGCACTTACGACAGGAACGAGACATGCTGACAGCTTTACAGCACTGACGAGCCCCCTGACAGTGTCCAGAGACAGCCTGAGCTTGGAAAGAGCGCCACAGCCTTGTCATGGAGGATGAGGGGTGGTGGGGGCGCGGGAGGGAGGACAAGAAGTTCCGACGCCTCTTCCCACCACGGCTCTACAACTGCCTTGCACTCGGCAACCTGCAAACTGACAAGGTCCCTGGCAACTTTCGTCCTATTGACCTCAACTGGTTTTAAGGGATGGTGCTGGAATTGTACAGAGGTGGTGTCCAATCTACTGAGCAGACAGTGTGTGTGCTTGTGTAAACACACACACACACACACCAAGTTCTTGCCTTGAACAACAGAATCAGAAGGACGCAAGTGTCTTCCAGAAGTGCAGCCATGTTAGTCTGCTGCGGCAAAAGCAGCAAAGAAAGACCTTAAAGACAAACGGATTTATTATAGCACAAGCTTTTGTGGGCTATGGTCTACTTCTTCGGATGTTCAGAAGGTCTGACTAGCCTACCCCACCCCACCCCACCCCAACTTCCATTTTGGGTAGCTCCTGAAACATGTTCATGTGGGTCTACTGCCAAGGTTGCCCCTTCAGCCCTACGAAGTCTGAGTAGTGAAAGTCTTGTTTCTTGCAGCTTATGTCTATTCTCCCTTGCCTGACTCGGTGGCAAGAAAATTCACAATGATCACGTGTGATCAGAGGCCTACTGCCTCTGAATATCTGTTGCTGGGAATAGCTCAGCTGGTTGGAGCATGGGTGCCCATAATGCCAAGGTTGCAGGTTCAATCCCGTGGGGCAATGGCATATTCCTGCATTGCAGGGGGTTGAACTAGATGATCCTCAGGGTCCCTTCCAGCTACAATTCTATGAATCGCAAGTGGGGAGAGTGCAGTTGTACTCATGTCCGGGTCGTGGGCTTCACCATAAGCATCTGGTGAACAGGATGCTGGACTAGAAGGGTCTTTGGTCTATTCTAGCAGGGGCCTTCTAACGTTCTTATGCTGTTCCTCATTTTTCAGATAGGTTAACATATATAAGAAGAAAAATGAACAGTGGAGAAGGCTGCTCTGCATGAACACCAGCAACCAAGCAAGGGAAGTATCGCTAAGCATAAATGGGATAAATGGCACAGTATGCAATAATCCATGTTTGGGATTTGTTTCCAGAGGGTGACTTGGATCACTTGGTGTATGGAATATTAAAGTAAGTGGGAGTTGAAAGGGGCGTGGATTGACAGTTGTGGGAATTTTAGCAGTTGACAGCTGAGAGAGGGAAGAAGGTGGAAGGTAGAAGAAATTGGCTGAGTAGGGATGAGTGGTAGCTAACCTCTGGCCCTCCAGATGTTGTTGGACTACAACTTCCACCCATTCTTGACAATCCCTGGTCGTGCTGGGTAGGAGGGCCATGTCTGGCGACCAACAAATTCCCTGCTCCTGGTTAGGAGATTAGTAGTTTCCAATCATCCCAGTAGTTGCATTCATTCCAGACTTCTGTTTACTGTTAATTTGCTTCTGATGTTCCTTAAATAAACACTCTGCTATCAGCTCTGGGCAACTGCCAGTGAAACCCACACTTAACGGGATGGATACACCTACACGGTGCTATTAGCACAAACACATGTTGCTCTTAGCACAGTGCTTTTAGTGACAAACAAACAACAAACCAAAGCAGACTCCATAACTAACTAGCCTCTGACATACATCTCAGCACTGAAAACATCTGTGCACAAAAATTTATCTTGGAGTTCCTGTAACCTGCTCTGAGCCTCCAGGATAAGGCAGGAATAGAAATCCAGCTTCACAAATAAATTTGCAAAGCCTATGCCATGTTTTACTGCAACAAGGCTCCCTACGGTGCTTCCCAGTGCTTCCCAGCTTACCCCCTGCCCTTAAATACACCGCCACTGAGCAGAGAGCTTGCCCAGTAATGGAATGCCTCCCTTCTGCCAACTCCAGGGCCCACAATGCTTTGTCAGCTGCTTTAAATTGTTTATCCCCAGGTCTTGTTTATGAGCCGATAAAATCCATACCATTGTGAAGCTGGCTCCCTCTGCTCCTTCCCAAGGTTCCATGGGGGCTCAGTGGCATTTACAACACCAGGAGCTCTCCAGCTCTCCAGCCGGCCAATTACAAGCCTGGTGTGCAGTCTGCAAAGGGGGATTTTTTTTGGGGGGGGGTCATCTTCCTGGAGAAGTCTTGCACATAAATACTGTTATTCCGAAGCCTGAAAATGCAGCTAATTGAGACTGGCAGGACAGAAGGTAAGGAGACCAACAGGAGGTGAAGTCAGTGCCAATGATAGGCAGAGCCAACTAATTCTCCTTTTGCTCCCATTCTCCTCCATGCCGAGTTGTACATGGGCAACACGGAGACTAAGGAGAAGGAAGCTGATGGGCTGCATTTGGATTTATGAAGGCAGGCAGGTGGAGGCTGGTTGAAGTAGGTGGGCCAGTGCCCCACTTGCCCTGATAGACCAGCCTCCACAGTGTAAATGACAGGTTATAAACAACAAACTATCTCCTATGAGATAGGTATCTAGATCTGAGTTAGGGACCCATAACGATAAGGAAAACATAGCCTGACTGCCTTGCTCTTATTCCTAGACAGTTCCCATGGGTGATCTGAGGCACATCCCGCTTGCATTAGGAAGCAACAAGTACAACCACCCCAATTTCAGTTGCAAGTGATGAAGGCCAACCCAGCCCAACTCACAGCAAGGGACAGGTCAAACAGGGTTTTCTGAGCTACCTAAGCTTAGAACATCCTCATATTGATTACAAAACCCAGGTAGAATGTGCCACTGTATGTCCTCCCTTCCACAACCTACAGGCTATCAGGTAGAGCAGCCTTCCCTGATTGAGTGTCCCTCCAGATCAGTTTGGACTACAACTCCCATCAGTTCCAACCAGCATGGCCAGGGATTATGGGTGTTGTAGTCCAAAAGCACCAGACGGGAGAAGGCTGAAGCAGAGGACGTAACACCAGGAGAGGGGGGTGGGGAAAGAGAACAGATCCTTGCTTGTAACCTTGGAGGCTCACACGGACTCAGCTTGGGCATTCACTACTCAGAATTTTGGTTACAATGCATTGCTCAAGAGAAGCAAACATGGTGCTCCCTCCAGACATTGGTGGACTCCACTCCCACCATCTGTCCCTGCTGGCCATGTTGGCTGAGGCTGATGGGATCTGGAGTCCAACAGTATTTGGAGAACACCATGTTGGCTGCCTCTGCTGCAGCCCATCTCCTTGGAACCGCTAGTCAACACTTAACTGCTTTATAAGACAATGGGAAAAGCCCGCAATGACGTGTGTCAATAAGAGGGTTAGGTCAAGGATAGGGAGGCTGCAGCACTCCAGATGTTGTACAACTTCATCAGCCCAGCCAATTTTTAGGGATGATGGGAGCTGAAGTCCTGCAATACTAAAGAGGGCTGTGGGTTTGCCATACCTGATTTATGGAAATTCTCAGTGTGAGGTTAGATGCCTTGGCCATCCCCAAGTCCCCACCTACTAGCATGCGAGATATGGCCCTCACTCTCCTCAATGGTTCAATCCTGGCTTGCTACAAAGGGATGCTGGATGCACCAAGCACATTCCCTTGTCCTCCATGCACATACATATACGTGTGCACATCTGTGGACCCATTTTATTACATTTTCCCTAATTAATGTCTGTTTCCAGAACAAATGCTCAGCTACTGCAGGCCTCCCAACAGCCCTGGGGCTGGATTGTTAACGAGGATTTTAATTTGTTAATTAAAAGCAGGATGCCTTCGTAGCAAGCTGCTGCAGTACAGCCCACCTCTCGGAGGAGGCACAATGGAAAGAAGGGAATCAAGATACCTTCAAACATGCAGTGCATGAAATTTATGTCCAAACAAAAGTGGAGCCTGGCTAAGATCCAGGAGAGATAGGAGCTTGGATGGTTCTGCACCAGCACCAATCCTGGTCATTTAGCAGATGGGAATTTCCTCTCTCATGTACTGAGCCTGTGGGGAACACCAAGCAGTCAATCCCTGAGCATTTATTACTGCTGAGAGACTTGAGGGAGGGGATTTTGCCTACTACCTATAACATGGGGTGCTTCTAAACAGGAGTTTATTGGTAGCGCTCATAAACACATGGCTTTTTGCAGCTGACAAACACTGCCATCAACATCAAAAGGCCAGCCTATGCTCTTTCGGGCATTTAATTCAGATTTCCTTTAAAACATAAAATACCCCAAAAGTAAAAACAACCTGTTACAGTCCCTGTTGGTGTGAAAGTGCATTAGGGTATTGCTGTTTTTTGTTTTGTTTTGTTTATCACATGCATTTTCACTTATTCCCGCATGCACCTCACAGAGGTTTAGACATTTCACCTTCCATTAAGACCAGACTAGAGCTGGACCTGATCAACACAGTGTTGAAATACCATAACCAGTTTAAGGAAGAAAGTTCTGACAATTTGTTAGCATTGCAACCCAAGGTAAATGGGAGAGCGCATGCAACTCAAGGCAAGGCAATTTAATTTTTCACTTTGCGTAAATGAAAGGTGGATATATGGTTTTGGTGGTAAGCCACTTTGGACACCCAACAGAAGATGCAAAAGAGGTTGTCTGAATGACATGCTCTTGTTTGTCCTGCCCTTCCAAGTCCCAAGGGGAGAGTGATGCCAAAACTCCACCCATGAACTACACTCGTCTGTGCATTATTTTCCGGTCTCTAACATCCTTTAAAAAGTCAATGCAGTGCTCAATTTATTAAGACCTCTTCTATTCATTCAACTGGAGCTATGCCTCATTTTCTTCACCCACTCCACCGTGTTAAGATCATGATGGGTTTGGAGAAGCAAAAAAGGAGCTGAAGACCTTTTCAAAGGAGAGAGAATCTGATCCTGAAATCTCTCTTAACAGCTGAGACTCAGGAGCGTTTATTGCTAGTAACGGTGTAGGATGGTTCCTGCCAGCTGATGCACAAATCTAATTCTAGCACCTCCTCAGCTATTCCATATCCTGCTTGTAAGGAAGGCCTTACATTTTCTACATGTTTTATGACATGGAAATGCAGCTTAATCAGAAAGCAACTTCAGACAGTCAGCTTGCAAGAGAAGCAAAGCATGAGTGACTTATGCATCCTCTCTTTTCCCTTTCAGATCCAAAGCAGACGTGCCCCCCACCTCCCGGGCTCCTGCAATGCGATCTCCCCACAAAAGATGAAACCAGAAGCGTGAGAAAAGGAAGCACTGAGACAGCAGCGTTTTCCCTTTCACTGCTACTATGGAATGTCTGAAGGAGCTCTAAATGAACCCAACTGTTTGTTGTCCTCTCCACTTCCAGCACTAGCTGCCTGGATGTGTTACTCTGGATCTGGTCATCATTAATGCACATATCCCACCAAATGATGCTCAGACCATACAGCAAAGTCATGCAGAGTCCACAGGAAAGTTGAAACTTGAATACAAGATGGGAAAGGAAACCCCGCCATTACACAAGTTTACATAGATGCATGTATTTATCTTAGATTCCAATACTTAAGAGGGTTGGTGGGGGGTTGCTGTTGTTTGTTTTATTTATTACATTTATCTCCCACATTTCCTCCAAGGAGTTCAAGGTACTGTATGCGCTTCATTTACTCCCCATTTTGTCCTCACAACAGCCCTGTGAGGTAGGTTTCAGCTGAGAGATGGTGACTGGCTCAAGATCACACAGTGGGGTTCACTGCCAAGTGGAGATTGAACCCTGGTCCCCTAGGTCCTAGTCCAGCACTCTAACCACTACACCACACTGCCTCTCTTGTTTGGTATGTCATAAGAAGGCTAAGATAAGAAGAGCTCAACTAGATCAGACCAAAGACCCATCTTTGTTCAATATACTGTTTCCTTTAAAATAAATAAATATTGGTTTTATTCATAATAAACAATATAAAATAAACATCAATACAATATCACAATGTGGGATTTCTCCAATCTCTTGACTTCCCTCTACCCTCTCCATGGTTCCATTATATTTATTATTCATGTATACATGTCCATATCTTATTTTCCATCTATACATATCTGATTCTGTTATCATAATACTGCAAATGTTTTTAGAATCCTGCTGATGTATCAACTTGTATACAATGCTTTGATATATCTGCAATAAAAAAAATCCTATTCATTTTTAAATTTGTTATTGTCCTGATTTCTGAGTCTGTTTCTAAATTCTGTTAGTTTAGCCATTTCTGCATATTCCATTAACTTAATTTGCCAATCTTTTCTCGTGGGTATTTTCCCCGAATATACTGTTTCCCACCATGGCTGATCAGATGCCTCTGGGAAGTCCTGAAGCAGTGAAACAACAACACGGTGCAACAACCACCAAGACAAAAACCAAGCAATAAGCCCAGTTAAAAACCAATAAATTGGCAATTCCTTTAGAGCCTCTGTGACACAGTGTCTGCAGTCACCCAGCCGTCACCTTTTCCCTTCTCAAAACAACAACAAACAAACAAAAAATCATTCGAAGGACAGCGATTCTGCCGGCCTTCAAGAGCATTCTGTGGGAGACTAAGGGGATGAGGCAAATAATTGTTTTCAAGGGGATTCACCGCAGAATGGCTTTTGAGATTGGCATGAATACAGAAGCCATGTTGGTCATAGAACAGATGATGACTTTCAAACACCAGCTTGAGAGCTGCCTCTTCCCATCTCCTTCCACCAGCCTCCCCCCCCCCCCCGCCCTCCTACGTCAAAGGGAAAGGGAGCCTCTGTGGCGGCAAAATCTTTGGCCCCCGGGCATATTTTGTTCATTCACATCTCTGGGCCTGGCCCCAAATCAATCTTCTCCATAGCTGCTGGAGCAGCCTTAATCCCAGCTGGCTAACAGAGTTCCATTCACTCGCTTGGGGATGTTGACACAAGCTGAGAAAGAGCCACTGTCTGTAGGAGCTGGGGAAAGCATAGAAGGGCCTATTGAGGCAGCTCCTCGCTCTGCTAGAGAAATGCCAGCCTTGCCCAGCCCACCACATTGGAAAAGCCAATATTTCCCCTTTCAAGAAGCCCCCCAACACACAGCACTTTTGTTCTCTTCCAACGGCCAAGCTTGTCCCTCTGAGAGAACATTTCTTCTCAGCCAGCCGCTGAGGGAAGCAGAGGAAAGGTTTCCTCTTCAGAAAATCACCTCAGAAAATCACTTTTTTAAAAATTCCCCTTACCTTCCATTTCAAGTCTTTCTAGTCACAACAGATAGCGCAGGCAACTTGGTATGTTAAAAATGGATCTTTTGATGAGCTGGATTTAAAAAATAAAATAAAAATATCGGATTACTTCTGAGGGGCTCAGGGGTAGCCTACAGGGTTTCCCCTCTTTATCAATACAACAACAGTGTGAGAGAAGTTCGGTTGAAAGAAAAGTGTCTGGCCCAAAGTCACATGAATAAGCTTTGTGGTTAAGCAAGGGGGTGAATTCAGGCCTCTTTGGTGTTCATCTATCCAGGGCTGGATGCAGGGCTGGCCCAAGACATTTTGACACCTGAGGCAGACCACAAAATGGCGTCCCTCCCCTCCAGGGAAGGAGGAGTGAGAGAAGATGTACACCAGGAACAAGGATGGGACAAAGATCTACAGTGATCTACAGTGGGATCAAGGGAGAGAGAGTGAACTTCTACCTCAGGAACAAGGCGGGAATCCAATTCGACCTTACCTGACTGTTGAAGCGACAATCGAAGATGGATGCAAGGGGGGGGGAAGAGACCTGCATTTAATCATGCCAGGCAGGTGCATAGCTCAAGAGACTCCAGAGGGCACCCCACTTCAAACTGGGGGGGGTCAGTCTATGCAGCCAAAGGCCAGGAAACAACAGTCCAGGGTCAGCCCAAGTACTGAAGTCCAGCAGTCAAGATACAGTCCAGAATCAAACCCGAAGCACAGGCCCATATAAGTCCAGGAACATCCAAGCTGAGGCCCATCAACCTGGGCAGCTGAACAGACACAGCACCTCCGCTCTGCTTCCCTTTTGTACTTGGCCTGCTGATTGAAGCCTCTGGGCTTGATGAGGCAGGTGACCCTCACCTGTTCTGAGTTGACTCCAGCTGAGGAATCACATACAGTGGTACCTCTGGTTGCGAACGGAATCCGTTCTGGAGGCCCATTCGCACCATGAAAAGAGTGCAACCCACAGCGGTGCGTCTGCGCATGCGTAGGTTGCGATTTGCCGCTTCTGCGCATGATGTCATTTTGTGCATCTGCGCATGCAGCGAAACCCAGAAGTAACCGTTTCCGGTACTTCCGGGTTGCTGCAGGACGTAACCTAAAAGAACATAACATGAAGCGGACGTAACATGAGGTACAGTATGACTGTATCTCTTCCCAGAGCTAGTGAGCCCCACATGGCCAGCTAGGGAGCTGGGCGGTGGGCCCTTGCCTGTCTCAGCCTCCTAGAGCGTCACTCCCGCGGCTCCCTACGCCTCAGAGCCCATCCATGGAGACAGGGGCCCCTCTGGCTCTGGTCCTGCTGCTCTGGTTCCTACCCCTCGTCATCCTATATCATCCTATGAGTACTTCCTTCCCCCGTCCCCTGCTCCACCCCTTGCCAGGATCTTCTTCCCGTCATCCTGCCAATTCATAACAACGAATGGACCAGCAGCAGACTTCTGTGGATGTTAGCACAGTGCCGTCCAACTTCACCATGCTCCACCACCGCCACTGGGACCCACACCTTTTTCTACATTCTCATCTCCCCCCCTCCCTTCCTCACAATCCCCCACTTTCTCTCTCTCTCTCTCTCTGGCCTTCTTTGCTGTTGAGATAGCAGCAGCAGCGCTGGTGGTTTCTCCGCCACCTCTGGCACCTGAGCTCTGAGAAAGGGCCAAAGGCATCCTTCTGCCAGGAGAATGCCTGGGACATCAATGATTTGCCACTGTGACGTAAGCTTTAAAGAAGAAAGAGGGAAACCTTTAAAAGCCTTTGTAGTGAAGGCATTTTCCTAGCTGCTTTGCCCAGATTGCAGACCCTCCAAGTATCCCTATTTTCCAGGGATAGTCCTGGATTTACAGAAGACATCCTGGTTTCTGATTTGATGAATGCTTGATGTGTTGTTGTTGTTGTTAGCTGCCCAGGGTCTCCTTTGACTGGACTTAGCTGTCCAGGGGTCCTTTACCTTTTTTTACCTGCATATACTTATGGATAGTAATAACCCGTGCTTTCACCACCTCATAAGCTTCATGCGGATTATCTTCGAATATCTCTGGAGGTCTTTTTTGTTTTGTTTTATAAATATTAAATCAGCTTTGTGACTTTGTGTGTGTGTGTGTGGCTAGAGAGTCCAGAACTTCTAAATGTGCATGTATACACACAGGAACAACAGAAGCAACAAAGCTAATCAATCATTGTTCCACTGCTGCTCTGCTGTCAGGTTAACTTGGCCTACACATTCCTAAAATTATGATAAGAAGGGAAGTTTATAGATCCTTTGTTTCCACAGCCAGTGAAAGGATGTACAGATAATGATCCTAGATCAGGGGTAGGCAACCTAAGGCCCAGGGGCCGGATGCGGCCTAGTCGCCTTCTAAATCGCTAGTGTTGAAGTAAGCTTTGACTGCCAGTCCAGTTGGAGTCTGCATATGAAATGGGATGGGATGCCATGTTGTCCTTAGGCTAAGGCAGCAAATTGTCTTGAGCCAACCCAAGCATTTTTTAAAAGAATCACAAACTTTCAGCCTTTCCCCCATGAACATATTTAAATACAAACATACCAAAAGAACAGGAGGATAATTTCCTTAGTTTCAGTCCTTTCACTGCTAGCTCATTCAACCCCTACCAGTGCTGCCCACATCCACAAAGAGATCTAGCTAAACCTTCATGCACATACATAACCATGTGCCAACAGAGCGAGAAGAGTTTCGATTCCTTAGATCATATTATTCCAGTTTTGCCACTCTCTTCAAAGCTACCTAGCTTCTCTGAGCCACAACAGTTATTTCACTAACTTTTGGCAGCTAGAACTCCAAACCAAGGATTAAGACAAGGCTCCTCAGTAAAGACTTCCTGGTAATTTTGAAATGAGCCTGGTTTATGAGATTTACACACTGCATTGAAGATTTATTTCCATTAATAACATCTTTTCACATCTGATCCAGCTGTTTGAAATCATACCAACCTCAGCTTGATTAAATGCTACTTGAAGTCACCTTTTTAAAAAATATAAAACCCGCACGTAATTATTTATTAAGTATGTAGCTTGTGTCTGATTAGTGTGCAGTGACATCTGAACTATTCAAAATGTCAACAGCGCTTAATAGCGCCTACGAATCAAACCCTATGCTCTGCATCGTGCGGCGCCAATCACCCAATCACAAGCGAGCAAGCGAGCAAGCAGGTAACAAATGAAGATGCACGTACAAGTAATGAAGCTGTGTCCGAAACAAAAAAAGTAGCTGCTTCACAAGTCACACTTTTAAAATGAACAAGTGAGAAACAACATTTCAAGTTGAAATTTCAGAAAGCACTGAAACTTAGGAACATGCACCTTCCATGCTCATTCACCAACATCGTTCGGTGAGGGGCAAACCTATCAACAACATTCCTTTAAAGCGATTCATCCATTCTCCCACTGCAAGACTGATTCTGTAGCTAAGGTTTGGATCGTCATACCTTGAACTACCATCAGGTAAAGGGAAGCTGCTGACAGCTGCTTTCTGGGGCCTTTGCAGCCAAGAGCAAAGGGGTCATTTGCCAGAGAGAAACACAGCTGCATGGATGGATGAGCATGGCTCATCTTCTTCTTCTTGCTTGACACAGGAAGTTGTGCCTCTTCCACCTTTCCTTGGAAAACAAAACTACAGAGCACGTACCAGCTCTTAGTCTGAAGAGGGCTGGCTCCCTTGTAGCTTCCCCCCGTAGATAGGTGTACATGAGAAGTTCCCAAGGGGACAGCAGGCCACAGCCTGATGCTTCATCTTCATTTGCCGCTTGTCAGCTCGTGTGGTCTTTTCTCAGCCACCCCCGCCAACGCTCCGTGCTCTTCCTCCCCCCACCTCCCAGCATGCCGCCAATGTTATAAATCCACATTTTCAGCACAAACCCACTTGTCAGGCCACATCAGTGCACACGGATGACGGGGACTGGCCTGTTCCTCAGCACGACCAGACGTCCTTCCTAATCAATCAGTCCCAACAGCAGCTAGGTGGAAGCGAAACAAGAGGACAAGGCGACTGGGGTTGGGAGGTGGGAGGAGGAAGAGGGAGAGTCACTTTGTCAACACAGTCACTGCTGAAAACAGGGGGTTAGCAGGTTGGGCGGCAGCATCTCTCAAAACTCACAGTGTTCAAGTTTGGTGTGCCTGGTCTTTTCTGAACACACACACACAAGCATCATGGAGTGATGGACAGTGGAGTGGTACAATCAAACACAAAGGCAGACAACTGGGGAGATGGATGGACTAAATTCTCTATTTTTATTTGTCCAGGTTAAATCTGTGTCCTTCCGTACCCAGGAGATTTAAGGTGTGCGCACCCATTTAGAAAAACATTGACATTGGAACAACCTCTCACTATGATGTATCATACCAAACAGAAAGGTCTTGTGGGGCGGGGTGGGGGGAGAGAAACGGCACTCTGAAAATCACATTAGGACTGTCCTTCAAAATAGGATGGAGTGCAAGAAATCACAATCTTGCAAATACATGTCAGACCCTACAATCGTGTCAGGCAGCACCTCACAAGAAGTTGCTTTATACAGAGTCAGACCATCTAGCTCAGTATTATTCCCTGTACTGACTGACAGCAGCTCTCCAGGGTTTCAGACGCAAGTCCTACCCCCCAAAGTCCACCACAAAACATTTCAGGTGGTGATTCCCAGAAGAGCTCGTTAAAGGTATTCCTGCAAGGATTGGAGAGCCATAGGAACCAGAACTGCAGGGGTCTCATGCTCAGCTGCACATGGAGGAAATCAAGGCAGTTGAGACCCAAGCAGCCACTAAACACCTCTCAGAGAAAACATGGGAGCATACTGGAGCAAAGGTACAGCTTCCCTGCAGAGTAGTGGTGTATCACTGAGCAAAACCACTTTTCCTCTTTTGAATTAGAGAATTCACTCTAATAAACAGGATGGTCCATTTGAGAACGAGAGTTATTTGAGGTTGTTTTTACAAGACTGACCATCCCTTCCTTCCCTTCTTGGGAAACATGAACTTAGCAGGGTATAATTTCACTGAACCTTTTACTTTCTATTGGACAGAATGCTTAATCTCAGTGCCCAGATGACCCCTTTTCCTCTTCTCGTAATAATAATAAAACAAATAATCATCATAGGAGGCCTGTACACTGGATAACGCCATTCCAAACTCATTTGTCTCCAGTTAATAGTTCTATTGAAGCAAATGAAGGACAGAGTGGAAGCCAAACTGGGAGAAGCGAGGGACACTGATGGAGAATGATCCTTGAAGGAGCTTCAGCACAGTGCAGACTTTCTGAATTCAAGTATTCCCCACCCCCACCCCACCCCTGTAGCCATGAAAAGGAGATTATAAGAAACACATAGCATGGGCTGCCAAAAAGGAGTGGCCCCTTTGCTGGTGGTAAGGCGTGCTGAAGAACTGGTGCCCAGTGGGGGAGTTGAATGAGACACTCCATGGATCAGCCCCACCAGAACAAAAGTCCTTGAAAGGCTGGCACTAAAAAGCAACGTAGAGGCTTTGGGTCCATTAGAGGACAAAATACCAAAACAAACTCTGGGTCCTGAAATCAGTACCTAATACAAATAATACATTTGACTCATGGTACTGTGCATTGAGGTTGCCAAAGACCCCATCATACCCTGAGGTCCAGCGCCAAGGGCCTTCTGGCGGTTCCCTCACTGCGAGACGTGAGGTTACAGGGAACCTGGCAGAGGGCCTTCTCGGTAGTGGCACCTGCCCTGTGGAACGCCCTCCCTCCAGATGTCAAAGAGAACAACAACTACCAGACTTTTAGAAGACATCTCACGCTTTTAATGTTTGATGCATTACTGTATTTTAATATTGGAATAATACTGTATTTTAATTTTGTTGGAAGCTGCCCAGAGTGGCTGGGGAAGCCCAGCCAGATGGGCCGGGGGCCGGGGTATAAATGAATTATTATTATTATTATTATGATGATGATGTTGGCTTGCACAGAGAGATAGGCGTGGGGAACACAATGTTACATGCCCAAGCCATTGTCTCATGCAGCTGGGGACTCTTAAGAACAAAAGAGGCAAGACGAGCAAATTATGCTCATTTTCAAGACACATTTTGAATTTCATTACAGGGTTTATTTTGTTGGAAAGGTGTGTATGTATGCATTATCGACCATATGCTAATTTGGTTATATGATGCCCTTTGCCATGCCTGCTCAAGGAAGGCCTGATTCCATTTGGTTTGTATGGCAACTCTAAATGAGCATGGCCAAGGGAACTCACCATTTCTTACCTGGCGTAATAAGCAACAACATTTGCGCTCCCGGCTCTGTGCGAAGGGTATTGAACCAGCCCCCCTGCCAGCTGCTGGACTTACTCTCATTTTTGGAAAGACAAGCAACAAGGCTGCTGTTTGTGTGTTCGCAGCTCCGTGGGGCAGACGTGTTTTACAGTGGACACCTCCTTTCACCTACCCCTCGGTCAAACCTGTCACAAGGAGAGGTGGTGGTGCTGGGGGCGGGTGGGGAAGAGTCCTAGGAAGAGCATCACAGTTTGCTGCCTGGAGACATAAACAGTCCGTGCTCTCCAAAGCAGAAGAACTGCAAAGTTAGATTTTAAAATTCACCTGGCTGATACAAGGAGAGAAAGCCAGCTGCTGCAAGAATATGGCAGAGAGCTCTGGGAGCTCTCCTCACACCCAGACTGTTGGAATTAATGAGCTCAGAGGGTAGCGAGGGGGGCGGAGGTGTGGGTTGGCCAGTTGATTGGTGCAACCCACGTGCGGAGCCTAACCTTGATTCTCCATGTGTGCGGATCTGTTTCAGAGAGTGTTTTTGAATGCCCTAGAGCTGCCCCTCCCCACTTGCTGAGCCAGGAGCTACGCATTCACAGCTCAGGTTAGCGGGTCGGTGGTGAACGCACCTGCCAGAAGATGACGGTTTAAAAATAGCACCCTTTACCTGTTGTCATCTCGGATATTCAGTGAGCTAATAAGGCACCTTGGGGGTGACTGGGAGAGAGGGGAGGATGGAGCAGAAGAACCGATGGATCATGAAAGTTTAAAACAGGAGGTTTGCGGGAGGCCTCTCCCGCATGGCCCCAGGTGCGGCAAAGGCTATTTCCACATATTTAAAAGGCACAAGCAGATGGCTACAAGGAGTTTACAGTCAGGGCTGTGAACCCACTCAGGTCTGACCAGTTCAGCAGAAGCAAAAATAACACCTTCACATTTTCTCTTCCCGTTCCTACCCATACCTGTCTGTATCTCCCCCCCCCCGCCAAATCACATTGAAAGAGAAGGTAAGGCACCTCTGCTGTGAGAGCCCAGGAGCCCAGGTGGAATGTCTCCTCTCCCAAGCAGGATGTCAGCAATCCCCACCACCACCGAACGCAGAAATGAAAGAAGTAATGGAACGAGAGTGGAAATATCTTACTGCCTGACTCTGCCAATAAATAATAGATTTATAATTGCCACTGGGTTTCAGGGGGTGGGAGGGATAATGGGAAAGTGAGCTCCAGGAGGTTACAGTCTAGTGGGCTGAATTATGGGAAGGACTTGACAAACTCAGAGAAGAGGTAGCATCATCAGCTGCCTGGCATCGTTCCCTGTGTCACAAACACAGTGTTTTAAGATAAAGCAGCAAGTTACTTGGCTTACTCACGGGCCGATTTCTGCTATCTCCTTACATTCTCCCTGGGAGGATTTATTTGGAAAGAAGATAGCAGGCAGCTGCCCTCTGCCCCAAATCAGCTCTTGTACCAGGTGCAATGTTGACAACAACTGGCAAGCGAGCTGAACTCGTCCCCTTCAAAAGGATTCATCGGACTCCGTGCCCTGTTTCATGGTTTTGTTTTTTTCCTCGTTAAGACGCTCGCTCTCCCCCATTTATAAGAAGCAACTGGGTTATGGAAGAAAAAAGAGCAAGTGGAGAAAGCAAATAGAGAGGCGTAGTTCTCCTTTTTTTCATAATGTAAGAACCTGGGGTCACCCGCTGAAATTGACTGGTGGAAGATGAAAGTCAAAAGGATGCACACATTCTGAGTTAGTTGCACTAGTTTGAATTGCGATGAGTGCCAGCTGAGATGGCTTTAAAGGGTGGCGAGACAAATTCATGAAGGATAAGGCTATCCATGTCTACTTGTCATGATGGAGATATATTACATCTAGGATCAGAGACACCTCTGAATACCACACACTGGGGAACATGTGCAGGAGAGGACTATTGCCTTATGTCTTGTTGGTGAGTTTTCCACAGGCATCTGGTTGTTAGCCTGGGAAAGGGATGCTGGAGTAGATGGGATTTTGGCTTGATCCACCAGAATTGTTCATGTGTTCCTAAGGGTCAGAGGGAGGAAAGCTCTACAAAGTGAGATTGAGCCCCAGAGCGATCCCACACTGTTGCAACAGACTCCAGAGAACATGCTCACTTCAAGTAGGGCAGCTAACTAAATTTGAGGTGATGCCCAGCTGTCTGGTGGGCTACACTTGGCTTGGCAGGTATTTATTCCCCATGCAAAGTAAAAACAAAGTGAGCACCTCAGCTCTATGCAGGAAGTGCCACCAGCCAAGCCAATAACAGCAATAAGCAGGAGATAGCTTACAATGTAAACACTCATCTTGGAGTCCTTTGTAATAGCACAGAGGGTGGTATCCAGCTGAACAGATTCAATAATGCAGGGATTTCTGCTTGTGCAATAGAACTTCCTTGCCTCTGTCCATGTGCTCCTATTCCCCCATGCCCTCTGGCTTCCATCACGGTGTCCCGTTGCGCGAGAAGCAGTCTAGTCATGCTGGCCACATAACCTGGAAAGCTGTCTGTGGACAAACGCCGGCTCCCTCAGCCTGAAAAGTGAGATAAGCGAGGCACCCCATAGTCGCCTTTTACTGGACTTAACCATCCAGGGGTCCTTCACCTTACCTTTACCCCGAATCTGCTCTGGATGGTTAGGGAAACCCCAGAACAGATTTAGAGGGCATGTAAGGAGAGGAGAAGTTCCATTGTGCAAGTAGAAATCCTTTATCTAGTCTATTCCACTGTCACAATAGAAAGTTTTCCCCAAATGCTTAGTAGGAATCTCCTTTCTTTTAATTTGAATCCATTGATTTGGGTCGTACCCTCCGGAGCAGCAGAAAACAAGCATGCTCCATCTTGCATGTGACAGCCCTTCGTAAATTTGAAGGTGGCAATCATATCACCTCTCGGTCTTCTCTTCTTCAGGGTAGACATACCCGGCTCCCTCCAGAAGAGACCATAAGAAAAGACCCTCTGGATCAGGCCAAGGGTTCCCCTGAGCAACATCCTGTTCTCACAGTGGCCAACCAGAAGCCCGCGAGAAATCAGTGCTCTCCCCACCTATGATGCCCTGGGACTGGTATTCAGAGACACACTGCCTCTGTCACTGGACTCAGAAGATAGCCATAAATGGTGCAGTTTTAGGGAAGCTGCTGGCCCCTGCTGCATGGCAGAGCCATAGAGAGAGAGTGCCAAAGATACACTGAGAATAGAAGGCATATGATTCCCCGACTCCCACACAAGATTATGACACACGCTGTTGATAAAACACAAAAATACTCTGCACACCTAAATGCAGCCACAGGAAACGCTCAGAGGAAATGCAGACAACACAGACTCATGCTGCCACATAAAATATCCACAACACAGGGAAGGGAGGAAGCGGCTATTCAAAAGACACACAAGCTAGGCAATTAACACTGTCTTGCAAACTTATTCCAGCATCCTCTAATGAATGCCCTTTGCTACCTATTAGTAGCCTGGCCAGTCAAAATGTGTTCAGAAACTTTGCTCCCTTGCAGGCCTTGTTTAATCCTTGACCTCTTTCCATGCATGCTCGCACGCACACCGACACCTCACTCAATTAATCAATAACATTGTCCTAACTAGCAGCCCTGGACACCTTCTGCCTTAAACTTCTTAAAAGATTATAAATTCCCTCAGACAGACCAGACACAGATCCTTATGGCTCCTCGGTCTCTGGGCCGCTCTTAGGTCTCTTGTGACTCACTCCGATGAGTGACTCAATGTCAGTAACGCTCCAGCAGAGAGAGAGAGAAAGAGACAGAAGGGAGACAGCTTTCAGGAGCAGTTCCAACAGCAAGGAAGGACCCTGAGGGGAAGGAATTGCACTTTAGGTGGTGACTTGCAAGGTAAGAAGAGAGACCAAGGTGAGATCCAGGTGCACACAAACAGGTGAGGTCTGCAGAAGCCAAAAAGGCAGCTGCTGCATTTCCAAATGCTGCCTAGTCAGTAGCGGATTTCTAAAAAAAGAGAAGTCCTGGGCTCCAGCATGCGTCAACAAGACATATGGCTTTGACACACACCCCCAACCCCAAATATATGGGTTGCAGTGAATGGCTCTGAGCATTCCAGTACTGAGGCAGGTACTGCTTCTGCACCAGGGGGTGAAGAATCTATGGTCCTCCAGATATTCCTGGAGTCTAACTCCCATCAGCCACAGTCAGGGGAGATGGGAGATGTAGTCCAACAGCACTGGGAGAGCCACAGGTTCCCCATTGCTGCTAAATACAGTGGTACCTCAGGTTAAGTACTTAATTCGTTCCGGAGGTCCGTTCTTAACCTGAAACTGTTCTTAACCTGAGGTACCACTTTAGCTAACGGGGCCTCCTGCTGCTGCCGCTGCGCGATTTCTGTTCTCATCCTGAAGCAAAGTTCTTAAGCCGAGCTACTATTTCTGGGTTAGCGGAGTCTGTAACCTGAAGCATATGTAACCTGAAGCGTATGTAACCCGAGGTACCACTGTAGTCTCAACTACTCTCTCATAGCCATTATTCCTATTCCAGAGGTGAGTCTGAAAACAGCCCTTATTTCTAGTCCTCCAAGCCTGAAACAGAGCACATAATCTCATACACTCCAAATATTTCTCTGATGAAAACAGGGACGTCCTATTTCCTAATAATAATAATAATAATAATAATAATAATAATAATAATTTTATTATTTATACCTCACTGATTGGACCGGGTTGCCCCAGCCACTCTGAGCGACTTCCAACACACATAGAAACATAATAAAACACTAAACACTTAAAAATCTCCCTATACAGGGCTGCCTTCAGATGTCTTCTGAAGGTTGTACAGTTACTTATCTCCTTGGCTCGGTGGGTCACATGTCTCCACACCCTCCAACATTTATCCGATGAAAATAGGGCTGACCTAAGGAAAAGAGGGACATTCTGGGATCAAATCAGAAACCGGGATGGCTTCTGTAAATCCAGGACTGTGCCTGACTAATTGGGACACTTGGAGGGTCTGCAATCTTGCCTCGTGATATCTAGTGGTTATCTTTGAAGCCCTGACTCTGAAGTCATGGGACAGGGAGAGGCTTGAAGTCTCCTTACTCTTCCTCCTTCTCCTTTTTTTTTTTTTAACATGTCTTGCTTTACTGTAGTGTAGAGTAAAACAGGGGACAAAAATGAGAGCAAACAGGAATTAGACTGGGAAGAGAAGTTAAGAAGATGCTATATACTGAGTCAGGTCATTTGTTCATCCAGTCCAGTATTGCTGACCATGTCTGGTCTCCAGGGTTTTAGAAGGGACATTTCATTCTGGAGATGGTGGGGACTGAATTGAGGATCTGTAAAGTAGATGATAGGGAATGTGGGTGGCACTGTGGGTTAAACCACAAGAGACTAGTGCTTGCCGATCAGAAGGTCGGTGGTTCAAATCCCCGCGACGGGGTGAGCTCCCGTTGCTCGGTGCCTGCTCCTGCCAACCTAGCAGTTCAAAAGCATGTCAAAGTGCAAGTAGATAAATAGGAACCGCTCCGGCAGGAAGGTAAACAGTATTTCCGTGCACTGCTCTGGTTCGCGGCTTAGTCATGCTGGCCACATGATCCGGAAGCTGTACACCGGGTCCCTCAGCCAATAAAGCGAGATGAGCACCGCAACCCCAGAGTCATCCGCAACTGGACCTAATAGTGAGGGGTCCCTTTACCTTTAAAGTAGATGATCTACAACAGTGGTCAGCAAACTTTTTCAGCAGGGGGCTGGTCCACTGTCCCTGAGAACTTGTGGGGGGCCAGACTATATTTTGGAAAAAAAATATGAACGAATTCCTATGCCCCACAAATAACCCAGAGATGCATTTTAAATAAAAGCACACATTCTACTCATGTAAAAACACCAGGCAGGCCCCACAAATAACTCAGAGATGCATTTTAAATAAAAGGACACATTCTACTCATGTAAAAACACGCTGATTCCCGGACTGTCTGTGGACCGGATTTAGAAGGCAATTGGGCCGAATCCAGCCCTGGGGCCTTAGTTTGCCTACCCATGATCTACAACAGAGGTAACACCCTTGCTTGTAAGCTCCACTCACATGTAATTTATAAAAGTGTGTGTGTGTGTGTGTGTGTGTGTGTGTGTACCTACCTTTCCCACAATCTCAAATCAGCTGATTCTCGGCAAAATTATATATTCCTTTCCAGAACATTAAGGGCTCATCTGCAGGTCGACTTGCCCTGCTGCTTTCTCCCGGGGAAACCTGTTGTTTACCACTGGATCAGAGGAAACATCAGTCGGATTTTCTCCATATTGACATTTGCTCCAATTTAGCACTACACAGTGGGTTTTCCGTGGCAAAGGGAAAAGTGTTTGGACCTGTGATTAGAAAGCACTGGACAAACAGAAAACCACTTAGCTGCACTTTTCTAGTGGAAGTGGACGAGCCCTCAGGCTTGCATTTTGTAGGATCAGCCACCTTTCGGCATGAAATCAGAGTTAACAGTCTTGTCACCTGAAATCATCTCTGCTATGTTAATTTGTCTGGGTACCTACTCATATAAATACAAAGTGTGATGCACAGGTCAAGCTCCTATCAGGTATTATTATGAACAAGTGTAGCAGGGAGACAGGGACTGTGCATTCCTAGCTTCCATGTGCTCATAACGAAGTCTATTTTTTGTGTGTCGCAAAACATATACCGCACCAATGTTCCGCGTCTGATGCGCAGAGGAATTATGGGAACCGCAGGTGTGATGTGGTGGTCAGAATGTGGCAGGGATAGTATGAAAGATCAGAGAAATTTTGGTGAGAATCACTGCCCACTGGATAACCTTGGATCAGCCACTTTAAGCTTAAACCTACCTCTCAAGAGTTGCTTTGAGGATATCCCACCCCCCTCCAAACACATGCAAACCTGAAAGACTTGGAGGAAGGTTGGGATACAAATGCGATAGACAGACAAAGATGGCTGATGAACTTCCCCCCACTGCAATTGGGAACTGCAAACACAACTTTTCAAAACTGGCTAAGCAAGCCCTTCTTCCTGTAGCTGGGGAAGCCCAGCCAGATAGGTGGGGTATAAATATTATTATTATTATTATTATTATTATTATTATTATTATTATTAGCTGTGAATTGTAGGGTGGGCAGGAAAGTGCTCACCTGGATCAGCTTCCATTTTGCATTTTTTTAACAGACAGCCTCATAAGCATCCAGTGGAGGTTTTGCCATCTTGACCCTTCCAGGAAGGAGGAAGATGAAGACTGTATAAAATTCCCACAGGAGGTTTAGGGAGGTAGCAGCTCAGAAGCAGATGAGGGGAAAAGTTGGGAAGTCATGGGACAGCCAAAACAACACCCAGCTGACACATTGTCATTAGAAAGCATTTCAGACCCAACATCTCCCAGAACCCGGCGAGCCTTAAAAGTAGGAGAGCAAAGAGCTCAAAGACAGATGGCACATAGCAGCACCCATGATGATGTTGATGAATGAGGAAGTGGGAGAGTTGGAGGTGGAGATTCACTCGGGACAACGTCATTATCCAAGAGGCTAGGTTCTATAGCCTGTCTCTGTAAAGATTGAAATAAAAAAGGACTGTAAGAAACTTTTCCTTGTCTTTATGCTTTCCTGGGCAACCAGCCGGGAGCTGCTGGCAGCATCCTGACACAACTTTACCATTCGAGAGTGGTATGTTGGTTAGGCCCTTCCCCACATCTCCATGCCACAGAGTAAGTACAAGTGTAAATACCCAAGGCCCCACCTGGCAAACTGAGATAAGGTGCTTTTGGCCTCAGTAGAAGAGCTACCATTTATCTTGGCCTGAGTTCTTTGTTGCCTGCCCAGAGGGGTAAGAAAAGAGTGACAGTCTACGTGATGCTTGTTAAAAGTGATAGGGAATGTCAGGCAACCAAGAGCTAAAAGCCATGATGGAGGATAGGTCATGTCGACAGCTATAAGCTTCCCCAGGAATGACCAAAGTGGCCAAGAACATGAGCAACTTTCGATGCCTTTCACTTAGCACAGCCTTCGCCAACCTGCTGCCATCTAAATGTTTTGGACTACAACTCCCATCAGCGGCATACCCCACCCCAAGAGGAAACCAGTTTGGCAAAAGCTGACCTGATAGCACGAAGATATTTGGCTGTTTTCAGTCATTTGTAGACTCCAAATCCTGCCAAGAGCTTTAGTCCCACGGACATTCACGCTTTGATGAGATGCCCCACATGTAGGCTGGGTTTAACCATGCAACTTCTGATACACTGATCTGCCTCTTATAACTTGCATAAGTCCTAAACAGACTGAAGTCCCCGTCTCTAAATCATGATTCATTGGGGTCGTAGAATTATCTTTCTCAACAGCGACGTGGGTATTTATCGCAGCGACTGTTGCCCTAGAGATTACACCAGGAAGACTCTCATCATTCAGATCCCTTCTCAAAGCCCACCTCCATCACAAAGCCTCCATCATGAAGCTTCAGGCCAGCTCTTCGGCTGAAGCGAAGTCTGCATGTGTGTAACTGCATTCAATCTTATCCACACATTTTTACTCTTGCCTCTTCCATTCAATTGTTTCCTTGGCCATGCATCTCCCCATGTTATCAGTGCATAGACTGCAAACTGCTGGGGAGCAGGGACCCTTTTTAGGACCCTTGTCTTATGCCGGTAATATTTTTCTTGCCTGTTCTTATTTTCCATTTGTCATTTTGTGCTTTACTGCTTTGAGTAGCTTTTGTTGGAAGGTAGAATACTACATCATCATCATCATCATCATTGACTGTAATAAAAGCAGTTTACAAGAAATATTAAAATAGCCAAAACTGCCAAAATTGAACAAATACAGTGGTACCTCAGGTTACAGATGCTTCAGGTTACAGACTCCGCTAACCCAGAAATAGTACCTCGGGTTAAGAACTTTGCTTCAGGATGAGAACAGAAATCAGGGCGGCAGCAGGAGGCCTCATTAGCTAAAGTGGTGCTTCAGGTTAAGAACAGTTTCAGGTTAAGAATAGACCTCCGGAACGAATTAAGTACTTAACCCGAGGTACTACTGTACATATAAAAACAACAATAGCGGTAAGACAGACGAGATAGATAGGCATAGGATTCTGAAGTTGATATGCCACTTCACTGTACCATTTGAGAAACTGAGGCATACTGGGCTGATGGTCAGTGCAGAGCCTAGAGAAGGCTTTGCCAATGATGCCAGCAAGGCAGGACTCTGGGGTAGAAGTCTGGGGTCTTGCTCCACAGGATGAGCAGGAGGGTTGGCTTCTTACCATATTCTGAAAGAAGTGATGGAACACACATTAAAGTTCATCTTCAGAGACGGGTGGGGTAGTATGGTAAAGGCAATTAAGCCCAGGGCCTAAAATTGTCGTATTTTTTGCTCTATAAGACTCACTTTTTCCCTCCTAAAAAGTAAGGGGAAATGTGTGTGCGTCTTATGGAGCGAATGCAGGCTGTGCAGCTATCCCAGAAGTCAGAACAGCAAGAGGGATTGCTGCTTTCACTGCGTAGCAATCCCTCTTGCCGTTCTGGCTTCCGAGATTCAGAATCCCCCCCCCCCATTTTCCTCCTCCAAAAACTAGGTGCGTCTTGTGGTCTGGTGCGTCTTATAGAGCAAAAAATACGGTACTTAACTGCTCGCTCTCAAGAGAGGTGCTGAGATATCTGGCAGGCTATTCAGTCTACAGCTAAAAGGATAGGCTGGTGGTGACCCTTATCTACTCAGCTCTGTAAAAAGTTTGGACATATAGGGTTGAGAAGTGTGAGAGTACGTGTCTTTGCATTCTTCATTTCATCCCAAGCCATCCCTAAAGCAGGGGATTCCCACTCGCCTCCGCTGCACACTTGCTGAAATTTTGCACTGAAAACAGCCCAGTTGTCATTTTCACATTAGCTTGTTTTATAGCTAAAAATGATTTCTGCCTGGCTGCCAAATTACAAGAAAATGTTGCTTCATGCTGAGCGAATCCATTCTGACATGTAAATCAAAGGCATATTTTTCTCCCAGAAAGAAACCACGGAAGGGCTTCCATCTCCTCTTCTTATTCAGACTCCGTATCCCCATATTTATGTCCTTATGTTTAAAAATAATACGAGTCGGGCCTCCTAATAGCCTGGGGGAGAATCAAAATGTCCCGATGAACAGAAGGTCAAATGAAAGACAGTGGTGAAATGCGCAGAGGGAAGCCTTGACATTTGCCAGTTACCTGATTGCCAGTGGTGAGCACCCCTTGTCCTCAGATAACCAAGAGGGACAGACCTGGAAACATAACACACCTCCATGCAAGTTGCACATCTGCCTCTTGGTCTCTTATCTTAAAGGACCCTTGCCTTTTAAGGTAGAATGGGTGCAGGGAAAACAGCTTAGGAAAGCCACATAGTGCAGTGGAATAGGAACATAGGAGATTGCCTTATACTGAATCACATCACTGGTCCATCTAACTCAGTATCATCTTCCCTGAGTAGCAGTGGTCCTCTAGGGTTTCAGACAGGGGTCTCTCCAAGCTCTACCTGGAGATGCTGAGGAATGAACCTGCACATAAAGCAAATGTTCTGCCACTGAGGCATAGCCATGGTATAGCCTCCAACATTTCTCTGACAAAAATAGGGACGCCCTATTTCATTACTAATATTAATATTAGCTTTATACAGTGGTACCTTGATTCTCAAACTTAATCCGTTCTGGAAATCTGTTCCAAAACCAGGATACCAGAGCAGGAAATGGTCAACCCTTTCCTTAATCCATATTAACATGGCTAATATGGGACTGAATAATATTTCAGTTAAATTGAATTTAGAGGGATCTGGCTATATCATTCCTTGCTGCTCAAGTGTACTCTATGGCCTATGCAAAAATTGCAACGCAGCATCTCGCATGAAAAGGTGCAACCCATTGCATTTTCTGGCTTTGTTTCTCTTATAACGGTAGCTATTGCAATTTCAGCCTGGTTTAGAACAATGAAGGTTCACTTCTGGTTCACAGGGAAAGAAGGGAGTACTGCTGAATTGCATGTAAGATGAGACGGTTAATGGTTGGATCTGGTATCCATATCTTAACAGTAGATGGGAAACATTAAACGGAATAGCTCATCATATGCACGGAAAATAGAAGAAGGGGAAATTAGAGTAAACATTATGCTGGTCTGTGCTTATTACTTGACATTGAAAATTTAAATAAAAGTACATTCATTTCCATTCTTACTTGGAAGCAATCCACTCCCGTGCTTACCAGATTCTCTGATTCTATTTATCTGCTTCAGAGCAGCTGCCCTTTGCATTGACTAGGACTCTGCAGGTCTAACTGCCACATAAGCAGCCTGCCCATTACTCAATGCTAGACTAGATGTAATAAGGGAATTCTATGTCTGAAACTCCCACCACTCCAAGAATAAGCTGTGGACATTGGGTAACGGCTGTGTCATGGGGAGGTGGGGGGCGTACTTTAAGCCAGTGTGATGTAGTGGTGTGGTTAAGAGCAGTAGACTCGTAATCTGGTGAACCGGATTCGTGTGTCCGCTCCTCCACATGCAGCTGCTGGGTGACCTTGGGCTAGTCACACTTCTCTGAAGTCTCTCAGCCTCACTCGCCTCACAAAGTGTTTGTCGTGGGGGAGGAAGGGAAAGGAGAATGTTAACCGCTATGAGACTCCTTAGGGTAGTGATAAAGGAGGATATCAAATCCAAACTCCTCCTCCTCCTCCTCTTCTTCTTCTCCTCACAGGCCATAATTTCCCATTGCAAATTGTCCTCTGCCCAGCCATGGAGGAGAAAGCCCACATTGCACCTTAAACAAGCTGCGTATGTTACCTGGCTGTTCACGTCGCCAGCTGATGCACCGATGCAAAGCCCGGTGGCTTACTCACGCAAACTCTTGTTACTGCAACCCAGAAATCGATTCTTTACAGTTGGTTTCCCAGCCAGTAATCATAGCTTGGCCAGTTTGGGGACTCATAGCAAACTATGGTTGCTGCAAACCAGGAAAGGGACGAGGAAGTCAAAGCACCAGAGGAGAAGACAGACAGCACCAACTTTCAGCATACGTCTGACCTCGGAAACATGCTTTAGAGAGGGTTGGGAACATGGTGCCTGATTAAAACTGAACCAATGTTTAACAGCTAAGTGTACATGCCGAATCCCGAGTAAAAGGTTAGAAATAAAAGATTTCAACCGCAGTTGTCAAGACCGGCTGGATTCTACAACACGGGGCAGTCATTCTACAAACACATTGATTGTGGCCTCCTCTCTTTCCTCCACCAGGTGGTTAATCTCCAGAATGAGCTCTACAGTGCTGCTTCGAAACAGTAGATTTTTGCCTTACTTTCTGCTCCCTAGCACCCAAAGACAGTTGAGTACAAAAAAGCAGGAACCAAAACCTGTAAAGTCTTCTGTGATATTGGTTTCATGTCCTCAAGGCTTCACTCTAGTTGGGACTAATAAGTGCATCATCAAATCAATAAAATACTTGTTTGACCATAAACTACTGCAGCAACAAGGAGCCAGTACCCTGCAGTTCTGTTGTGGTTTGGTTGCAACAGAGACTTTCAAAATAATGAAAGTCAAAATAATGGAGAGACACAAAGGCTTCCTGTTCAAGCTTTATTTCACTCTCTGCTTCCTTTGTTCCCGCTGACATGTATGGTGTGTGCAAGATTGCAAATGGTAACTGTTATAGAGGAAGGGCCACACTATAACTATGCACAGATTGCAAACTATGGGATATGATACCAATGGGTCCAATTGCCCGGATGATAAGGTGTTGGTAAATGTGCTGCTATGTGAATGATGCCAAAGCTGTAAGTTTGGCAATACGATTCAGATTGTTAGTGCTGATCTTTAAAGCCCTAAACGGCCTCAGCCCAGAATACCCAAAAGAGTGTCTCCACCCTCCTCACTCAGTCCGGACACTGAGGTTCGCCTTCAAAGGCCTTCTGGCAGTTCCCTCACTGCGAGAAGCGAAGTTGCAGGGAACCAGGCAGAGAGGGCCTTCTCAGCAGTGGCACCCTCCTTGTGGAATGCCCTCCCATCAGATGTCAAGGAGATAAAGAACTACACAACTTTTAGAAGATATCTGAAAGCAGCCCTGTTTCAAGAAGTTTTTAATATTTGATGTTTTACTATGTTTTTATATACTATGTTTCCCCAGAGTGGGGAAACCCAGACAGATGGGCAGGGTGTAAATATGATGATGGTGGTGATGATGATGATGATGGTCAATCGTCTACCAATAATTTGCTTTCACTGAAGTGCTAGTCACTGGTTGTCTGACTAAATCTTGTAGCTTCAGATGTAGTTTTCCTACATCTTGCAATAGTTTTTTTGCTAGAAATGACAAAGGAAATGTAAACCTGTAGGACTGCAATATGGAAGTAAAACTTTACATCCAAGCAAACAAGTTCAGCGTTGAACTACACAGCAATTTCCACAGAGTAGGCTGCCCACAGAAACACAGTCAATCTCTTTTCACTTAGACAATGTTTCACACAGCTCAGAAGGGGATTAGGCTCACCCATTTTCACGTCATCTAAAAATAGTACCTCTTTGCCACATATTTAACCGCATGAAGAGAAAGAACACATTGCTCTGCCACAGGAGAATTGCTGGGGGTGGGGGATTCCAAACCATTTCCCAGCTTTTAGTAGATAGGAGACTTCCCCAAATCAGTCACCCTTTTCCTTTAGATGTAGCACAGCATAGCAGCATCTGAAACAGATATAGGTCTAATACACACACACACACACACACACACACACACACACACACAACTGTATCTCCTGTTTCAAGCGTCTTCTTTAGGACTAGTTATAAACAGGTTAGTTAAAGCAGGCATTCAAAGAAAAGCACAGGTGAAACTGAATGTTTATGCAGCTTTAAGACTACAAAAAGCCACAATGGAGTGTGACAGTCAACATTCAAGCATGCATTAAAATGACACTGCAAAACATGATCCTGCCACACGTGTGTCTAACAGTGGTTGCAATTTGGAGTACACTGAGCATCTTAGGGTTCACCCAGATTTATGCTTGTCCCCAATGAGCAGTTTCCCCCTTGCCCCCCTGCTTTCCCAGGGACCAAACCTGAACTGCCATTTGCTCTGATTGAGCACTAAAGAGTGGCTTTCTCCAGGGGAAAGGAGCATGACAAGTGTGGCTAAGCCTCTAGTCTAGCCTCTTAAACAATATCAGGGTTTCCCCACCCCCATGAATAAATGAGTGGTTTCCAAATAGTCTACTGAGGGCATCAAAACAACAAAACGGGTGTTTGATATTCTAACCCGACTGTTTTGCTCTTATGACAGATCTTAGGTAGGTTTTGGTGTGTTAACGCACAAAATTGCACTCAAAATATATTATTACACGGGTTTGGTAAATACGCAGATGTGTATGTTGAGTTAACTTGCATTGTTTAAATTTAATGCAGTATTTGAGGTTTCACAGATTTTCTGCATCATTTGGACAAACAATGGGGCATTCTAGCTACAAAAAAGGCAAGGAGGTGCATTAGAGAGGTGCTACTCGACTCAGGAACTAGGAGTCAAAGAGATCTGCTGAATCTCCAAGATCCTACTCTGCTGACTAGTGGCTTCAGTCAGCATTACTGCCACATGGTTCAGCCTTTTAGTTCAAATCGGAACAAAAGGAGTAGGAATTTACTTTTGATTTCTGTTCTTGGGCTTTTGAAATGCCATTAGCTTGCTGGAGAACAGCTTTCAACCATGAATGCACCTACCCACCCCTCTCAGGAAAGTGACAGAAATTTGTAAGGCAAGTGACAGAAACTGTGCAGTTTATTTACTTGCTGTACACAAAGTTAATACTGCTCTTAAGCTGTTGTGTAACTTAGCAATTTCCACTTGGCTTTCGAACAAATGCATAACACATGGCAGCTACATCCCCTTTCCTTCTCAATTATTCAATATTCAGTATTTGCATCCTTGAAATATCTTTGTTTCGCTAGATGTCTGTCTTTTCCCTTTCTGCTATTATCCTCCGCGTCCCCAAGTAGCAGTTGTGCTGATTAAGCTTTCAGACCACAAAAGGAGCAAAGGAAAGCGAATTAAAGATAAAACGTTTCCTACAATACAAATATTAACAGACACCTAGAAGAAATTAAGATGTGGCGAGTTCCGTGCAAACAAAATGCAGTTTTTTGGGGGGGTTTTCGCACGGCACTCAATTGCACTTTGGAACTTGTTGCCATGGGATACCGTGAAAGTCAAATTTTATAACCGCATCACCGCCCCCCTCCCCCCCCAAAAAAGAGAAGAAAAGGATGATGAGACTTTACTGAAGACGGAACAAGTACTTTCAGCTCGGTTTGCTGGGGAATGAAAGCCACATATCACAACTCTCTTATGTAACCTCTGGGACTGCTGCATGCTCTGAGTGAACACAAGATGATGGCTTAGCCTATAACAGCTTGGTAGCTTTTCTTACAACTCTCTTCAAAGCCTGCCTTGATTTTTATGACACATCTGTGCTAATGCCAAGTTTTAAACAGGTGAATTAGCCTATTATTGGCCCCAGGTAAGCGAAACCATATTATGCCAGATTTGCCTTGCACATACACTCTTTTGGATTAGTATTTTTAGTACTAGTTATACATATGTGCTAACAAAACTGTATTTATTAGCCACTACTGATGACTTTATTGTAACGGTACTGTTGAAATATTGCTAAGACCAGGTCCATACTGGGGATGAGGTTTCTGGGGTACAGATTAATGCACCCAAACCCTTGCAACAGTGACAATAAAATCTATCTGTATAGTTGATTGCAGTGTTAGAAATTGAGATATGAAAGCTAGGAGCTAAATCGGGTCCTCCCTTAAAGAGGGTACGTATTGCGGTGAGACCTGGAAAACCGACACCCTGTGTTGTGGGTGGGTACGATTGGTCAGCCACAAGACCCGATTGGTAGGTCCCTCGAAGCTGGGTGCAATCTGGCCAATGGGACGCAGTCCAAACAGTTCAGAAGACCTATTTATGCCCATGCACGTGACCCAGAGCTTCCTCTTTAGGCGTGTGAATTCGGAACACCCGCCCACCTCTCCCTACTTTTAGGGTTTTGCACTTGACCTTGCTATGCCGTTGTGTGTCGTCTGTCATTGGGGCATGGCAGGAATTTTCCCCACTTGGCTGATTGGCTGTTGCCATTTGGGGTTTGCCTGCCACGTAGCAAATCGTCACAACTTGTAAGGTTGCGGATAGGCTCTGGTTCAGGTGATAGGGATGGGAGAACGCTCTCACCATCCCTATGTGAAGGGTATTCCGTTAAAGTAATTCAGGGACTCCATGGTTTGGTCAACCCATGAGAGGGGGTTGTGCCCGTGCCTGAGTCCAGGGGGACACTTGGGTAGCGGAGATAGCCCGTTCCCAGCTTTCTGCTTATCCAGGTGTTCACCCTTGGCTGACCTATGCTGGAACCCTGGGTCAGCGCTACTTGCATGGCAGGGAGCTAGTCGAACCAGAGCCTGTGCAACCAGTCACTTTCTGTAATCAGTAAAGTTGTGGCCTAAATTCTGCCAAAAACCAAACCAAAATTTTGAGTCAAGTGTGAATTTATTTAGGGGGAAGGTTTCTGAGTCTGAACACGCAAATGGCACACCTTAATCCTAGGTTATGGGTGCAACAAAGGAATGTCTAGGTGCACTTTTTATAGCAAGTATACAAAGCTGAAAATGAATGAACTGCAGCTAATATATTACATTCATTTTTCACATGGTCCAATCCTTCCCCTGCCCACCCCCCTAATATTCTTAAGAGGGTCTCTTCTCCAGTCTTCAGAGAGTAGTTGGAAGTGGGGAGGCAGAAAAAAGGTCCTCCTTTCCTTCCACTCTGCAGTTTTAATCTGAAATCTTGGGGACAATAGTGCGCCCAGAACTCAAAAACTGCTTGTTGAAATTCCCTGTTGCATGAATGAAATTCCCTGTTGCAAAATGTGCCTGGAACAATGGGAATTTCGAACACTGGTTGACTGGACCAAGCCCCAACCTTGCAGCAAAAAGCTCCTAGTCTTGGCTTCACATCTTCTGACAGTATCCTCTCTGTAGAAGTCTATTTTCTGTAGGTCTAGTTTTATGCTAAGTTCCAAATGGGAGAAGTCTCCAGTGTGGGGATGTCTCTGCTTTTTCTGTGAATCCCAGACAGTGGGTTAAAGAAGTTATGCCTTAATGCTGACAACATCCATATGATTTTCCCCCCTTTCAGGCCAGATGAGGCTCGGATGAATGTCTCACCACTCAATTTCAGTTTCAATTGGTCTGGAATTCTCTCCTGCAATAAAGCAAGTCAGACAAAGGTTGCAAACGCAAGGCACTGACATCTTCAGTCGCACATGAACTATCCCATAGGAGACCAGCGTTGGAGACAGAAGTTCTCGCATTCGGACAAAGGGCTCAGATTGAATTTTCTGCCCCCATTATTCTCAGCCCGCCTGTCTGTATTGACACTATATTCTTTGGCGAGGGTGCTAATTTAAATTACCCATCAGCCACTGCTGGGGAATCTCCTAGCAGCTAAGTTCTGAATTAAACATGCTTCCTCCTAATGAGTTGATTTTATTAGTTTGTGAACACATCGAGAACTCATTATCAAAATAAACATCAATCCACTTAGCCCGCTGAAGATCCCTCCCACTCCCCACCCTCACACACACTGGCAGGCACAGATATACCAACAGCATCGCAGCTGCAAAGTGAGTCAGGCGTGACGCGGCAACAGGAGACAAAAACACGGCCCTCTCCACGCAGAGGATTTTAGCTGCTGGCCAAATGTGTTGCTAAAGTAACCGAGGCCTGAAGGAGCAGCAAGGTAGGCGCCACCCCTCTCCTCTCTTTGGAGACAGGGTGCTTTCTGAAGCAGAGAACGGCTGCTCACAGGGGAGAAGGCCTATGTCGAATTAATCAAGTGCTCAAGGATGCTTGGGACTCCCGGCTTCGACATACCATCTATCCCCAGAAAGGGCTTTCCCAGCTCGACTGGCCCCAGGTTCATCTCCATTGGCCAGGGCAAGAAAATAGGGGTGAAAACAAAGGGGAGTGGAATGGGCAGCTTCAAACTTCCTGAGATATCTAGCCTAGCTTCTGATAAGAACATAATAAAGAGTCTTGGTGGACCGGGACAGTAGTCCCAATCAAATTCAGCATCCTGCTCTCAAAGTAGCCTTATGAGCAACCGGGAATCGAGACCTGAACACAGCAGCACTCTCCTCTCCTGTGGTTTGCAGAGGCTGGTATTCAGAAACATTATTGCTTCAACAACAACAACAACAACAACAATAATTTTATTTATATCCCGCCCTCCCCAGCTGAAGCCGGGCTCAGAGCGGCTAACAACAATAAAAGTAACAAAGCATTCTAAAATCAATTCATTCTAAAATCAATTCAAAATCAGATTAATGACAACCATTGGGCTAGGGTTCTATGAGGATTACCAAAGGAAGGGGTCAGACTGTGCCTTGGCCAAAGGCCTGGTGGAAAAGCTCTGTCTTGCAGGCCCTGCGGAAAGATGTCAAGTCCCACAGGGCCCTAGTCTCTTGTGACAGATCGGGGCCACAGCCCAAAAAGCCCTGGCTCTGGTTGAGGCCAGCCTAACCTCCCTGTGGCCTGGGATCTCCAAGATGTTTTTGGCTGAAGACTGTAAGGTTCTCCGTGGGACATACCAGGAGAGGCGGTCTCGTAGGTACAAGTGTCCTAGGCTGTATAGGGCTTTAAAGGTTAAAAGCAGCACCTTAAACCTGATCCTGTACTCCCCCTGTACATGTCCTCTTTCCCCTTTATATGAGGGATGGGGAACCTTAGGTACGGGCATAACCAAGGGGGAAGGCAGCCTCCCTGCCCTCCCCCAAGTCAATAAAAATTAATAAAAATACATAGCAAACTGAGGTTCTGCCCCCCCCCCCTTGACAAAAGGCCTGTCCTGCCCCAGCAAAAATCCTGGCTATGCACCCATGGGGCTCCAATCATTCCTCTGGAACTCTCATCTAGTCATCTGAGCCACATACCCTTCCCTGAACCCCCACAATGCCTCTCCCCAGCCCTGCTCCACCCCTTCCTTGAATGCTTTTGTTTGGTTGGAATGTGTCCTCCAGCTGTGAAATGCCTCTTGAATGCTTAGATGGGGATAAGAGAGATGTGTGCAATGTACATAGAATCCTCTGGTATTTAGTGTACAAGGGTAAGTGTTAGAAACTCAAGATATATAAGCTAGGCGCCAAATGGCTCCTTAAACCAAGGTTAAACTGAATGTTTGGTGGCCACTTTGGGGCAAGACGGCTCCCAAGTCTTATTTTTCAAATGAAGGAACGACTGAGATTGATTCTCAGATAAGCATCTGGCTACCTTGAGCTAGGTTAAGAACTTTGAGAACTTAAAGAAGAAAAGTCACTTGATCCAATGACAGTCCACATAGATACTGGCCTATTCTTACCTCTTTATCTTAATTGTGACACAGCTCAAGCTGCACAGCTCAAGCTGATTGTGTAGATAAAATATAACAGAGAGATTTCTACAGGATGTGGTATTAGTGTGTGAAAACAGTGCCGATCCAATGATTCCTAGGCATGCACCTCCAGATGGCCGTTACTTGGTCGCCAGTGGCCGATAGCCAGGTGAAAAATGTGCCTGGCTAATTTGGAACACTGCATGGTGCACACAGGGCAAGATTCAACCAAGTTGTGCGCACAGAATGAGGTCCACTTGTGCAACGGGACTTTCCAGCTTTCCTGCCCTTATGTCCTCTAAGTCTGCTCTGGGGGAACAGATCCAGAACAGGTTTAGGGGTGCTCAGGGGACAGGGAGAGGGGTGGAGAAGTCCTTCTTCCATGTACACATACCACAATTAACACTATGTTGAATTCCATCCACTGCAGGACTTACTTCCAAGTAAATACAGTGGTACCTCTGGTTACAGATGCTTCAGGTTAGACTCCGCTAACCCAGAAATAGTACCTCGGGTTAAGAACTTTGCTTCAGGATGAGAACAGAAATCGTGCTCCAGTGGCATGGAGGCAACAGGAGGCCCCATTAGCTAAAGTGGTCTTCAGGTTAAGATCAGTTTCAGGTTGAGAACGGACCTCCGGAACGAATTAAGTACTTAACCCAAAGTACCACTGTACCTCTAGGATTTCAATGTTAGTTTGTGTCGTTCTGCTGGGTGTTAAGTCATTGGGGAACAAGGCATGGGGAATTCCTTTCTGGGTTCTGGCGTTACGGAACTGTTTGTGCTAAGGAGTCTCTCGGGTAGACCATAATGTGCACCCTTCCCCCTCGCTAGCAGGGCACATCCTGATCCGACTCACTCCTGGCAGCATGAAGCATGAAACCACTGGGGGAGCAGATACAATGTAATGCACTGCTATCTATTCTTTCTTTCATCCGGGATGGGCTAATCTCACTTCATCCCCTTTCACGGTTGTCAGCTGTTTTCAGGCATTTGGGCAGCAATGAGATGGGGAGGGCCAAGTGAAATTGGATCTATTGTTTCCCACACCCAAAGAAGCTCCCTGTCATTCCGTGGGCTATTCATCAATGCCAGCAGGGAATGGTCCTTTCTAACAGCGTGCCCCCACTGCCCTCCCCTATGGCATTCTTCCCGCATGGTCTGGAAGCCAAAATCCTGCCAAGCCCAGCTGGAGGAGACACCTTGAGATACTAGGAGCACAGAGCAGGCTCTGAACTAATAAATCACAGAAGGGCTGGGCAGATCTGAAAAGTACATCTAGCCTTTTGTCTGCAAACACATGCCCCACCCCAAACAAGAAGTCCATGTCAGCTCTTATCGGAGGGCCAAACAGCTAGGTGTCACGCTCCCATCACAAAAATCAACAGCAGCAGGTCTTAATTGAGAGTAAGGGAGAGATATTTATTCAGGCAGTACAGGCTCAGCAGAAAGCACAGGGTCCAAAAGTCATGATTCCAAGGCGCACAAACAAGCCCAAAGATGCAGAACAAAGATGTCCCAAGAGGTGGGGCGAACCTACTGGTGAGACTCTCACACTTAACAAGACAGCTCTTCAGGCAAACATGGGCTCTGTCTGGGCTGGTACACCCGATTCCACCAACGGGGTCAGGGCCTGGTTCTTTTCAACAAAGCCATGCTTTGTTCTCTGACTCCACCTTGGCTGCCATCTCCTCCTGCTCAACTCCTCCCACTGGCTGGTCCTCCCACCTCCCCAAGGAGGCTCTACTCTCCACAGGTAGGGTGGTGAGGAGAGTCTGCAGATCTGCTCCCCGTTCTTTAGCATCTAGATTTGTGACGGGAGAAACTTTGTCCTCCTCTCCTGGGTGCCAACCTTCTAGCTTCCCCCTGTTCTTTGTCTCTCCTCCTCCTCTTCTTCTGGGGATGCCAAACCATGCCGGATCCTGACAGAACCAAGGGATCCATGGCAGTGCGGTTCACTTTGCTAAAAACAACAACAACCACATTTAGTAAAGAATGGCCAGGCAGATCATGCCATGACGAAGCCAAGAAAAAATTCTGGATCACTAGATTCAGAAGGGAGGGACCCTGGAAATACTCACCGCCTCCACTCAATATGGCGTGAACATCAAAGAAAATCCTATCCGCCGAGCCTTTTGCTTACATTGTAGCTCATGTCAACCCTCCTAAACAGTATACCATAGGAAGTTGTAGAGATGGCCATGCGCAGAACAGTAACAGCAGGGTGAGCATAGAGTTTGTGAGAGCCAGCATAGCATATTTTTCTGCGTATAAGACGCCCCGTATTTTGGGGGACTCAAATTTTTTAAAATGGGGGGAGATGGCACAGAGTTGTTGAGCTTCTTTTGGGGGGGATTAGCCAGGGTTGTTGAACTTTTTTGAGGGGGGATTGCCAAAAATTGCTCAACCACACACGTTGTCTGTCCCCTCGACAGCAGAAGCTGCCAATCGCCTGCCCAATTGTCGCACTGTCAGCCAATCAACACCACCCGTTGGAGAAGCAACCAATAACACACGCAGTAACCGCTAACAGCCGCGGCAGCAACCAAGAAAATGTCCACCCTATGCACCGCCCATGTATAAGACGACCCCCATTTTTTAGCATGATTTTTAAAGGAAAAAAAACTAGTCTTATACACAGAAAAGTATGGTATATTGTTTCTAGTTTGAGAAGTATAGGAGGTGGTGGACAGTCGTGACAGGCATTAATGACTCAGAAGCAGTGGGAATGTTTCTTCCTGCCAGTTCTGTGACTCCCCCCCCCCCCCGCAGGCTGATGGAAGCGAATGATCCCTATGCACCGCATCAGAAGATGATCCCACCATGCTGTGTGAACGCATCTCCAAAATAGTAAGAACATATTTCCTCTCTTTTTTTTGCCATTTGCAACCATCTCCCAGCCTGGCGGGGAGTAACTGGTCCTTGCTCTCTCACAGTCATCTGGAAAGCCAGAGCTGCCTACTCTCTTTGCAATGGGCTGAAGAGCACCCAGAACCATGAGCAAGTCAGTGTGTCTTCTGGTGGAGTCTGGGTACAAAGGACAGTCCAATTTTTTGAACCCCTGTGCAAAAATGCATCTCTATCTATCTATCTATCATCTATCTATCTATCATCTATCTATATCTATCTATCATCTATCTATATCTATATCTATATCTATATCTATATCTATATCTATATCTATCTATCTATCTATCTATCTATCTATCTATCTATCTATCTATCTATCTATCATCTATCTATCTATATCTATCTATCATCTATCTATCTATCTATCTATCTATCATCTCCCGGCTTCTACAAATGATACTAAGCACCCTGACTACCAGCAGGTGTGGCAAGTGGGGGGGGGGAGCACAATGGATTCTGTGTAATACTTCACTATTTATGTGCCCCAGATGAATAAGGTATGGCTTAAGTGTAGAAAAGGTGCATAAAATAACCAGCCACTTCGGGTACCTTGTGACATTTCAGCGGAGGCACAATGTTCCCAAGGGACTGTGGTGCTTTGCTTGCTGAATATGAATTATTCTGTAGACCTGCAGAGATGTTTTGCAGAATTTCTGATGCTGGTTTAGGTCAGATAAGTGTGTTCAACAAATCTAATGTTTTGGCTCCAGGGATGACAGGATGCTCGTCTCCGAATCTCTTCCCTTCCATAAAACATCAGTGTCCTGGTCCAGAGTCTTGGTCCAACTAAGGTAACACACTCCAGCCCTCTTTGAAACTCCAGGGAAGAAAAACTCAATTGCTTCTCACTGTTAAACAGGAGACACAGCTTCAGTTCAATTTTTAAAATTTTGAATTCCAATATATTAATTTCCCCTCTCTCCATCAAGCGAAACATTCAGAGTTAAAAATGAATTTCATGCAGCACAGTCACAACTTACAGGCAGACTTAATAAAGGAGTAAATCAATGTCTCAGGATTTTTCTTTTTTTCTTTTCTCCTCCGATAGCTGCTTAGGCCATTCTTGCCGTAAAAGTTCATGATTAATGGATAAGTTGCTAGGAAAAGGGTTAGTTCCCTATATGGTGCAAACGGCTGATTCTTATGCATCAATGAGGCATATATTCCTGGAAGATGTTGAATAAATACAACAATAAAACTGCCAGACAATGGCCTGCACTTAAGAGATTCCACTTTCCCACCCTACCCCACCCACTTTATTCATTACTGATTTACTGAGTCACCCTTTAGATGGGTGTCGACACAGACTCAGCATCTCTGGGGGTCAGGTGTTCTGGCCCAGTTTTATTTCATCACCATGCGGTAGCGGCCAGTGGGTTGGGGGCAGTGCTGCAGAGCTGCCTTCTCTCTCAACATTGATGTTGCTCCTGTTTACCTGGATGTTTTGGGGTGAGGAAAGCTGATGGCAAGGTCAAGGTGCCCCAGCAGAGCCAATCTGGTGCATCTGCACTACCCTGGCCTTGCCACCACCTTGTTGTCCCTCCAACCACGCCCAGGTAAGCTGCAGCAACATTGCTGTAGGGAGGGTACCTCCATGCTGTGCCCCACCACCCTGGCCACTGCCAACACAAAACAGAAAACTAAAGGTAGCAAAGTAATGGGCTTTTGGTTAAATATTTACAGTGGTACCTCGGGTTACAGGCACTTCAGGTTACAGAGGCTTCAGGTTACAGACTCCGCCAACCCAGAAATAGTACCTCGGGTTAAAAACTTTGCTTCAGGATGAGAACAGAAATTGTGCAGTGGCAGCAGGAGGCCCCATTAGCTAAAGTGGTGCTTCAGGTTAAGAACAGTTTCAGGTTAAGAACGGACCTCCAGAACGAATTAAGTTCTTAACCCAAGGTACCACTATATTAACTGTATACCTGGCTCCTCATCAAAAGTGATCCCAGGCCACAACAATATAAAGTACCATAGAGCAGGGATGTCCAACCAATTGCGATCTACTGGTAGATCCCTGGCTGATCCTAGTAGATTACGGGAACCTTATTGTGTACAAAAAGTTACGGAGGGAAAGCTTAAAAACTCTGTGCAATCCTCCCCACAAAAGCTCCACAACTCTGGGCAATCCACCCACCCCACGCATGTTCCTCCTCCCTCCAATGACAATGGGTAGATCACTGCCAGTTCTTTTTATACTGGGAGTAGATCACAGTCTCTTGGGAGTTGGACATGCCTGCAATAGAGCAATAAAATGCAATTAAAACATATACAGTGATACCTCTGGTTAAGTACTTAATTCGTTCTGGAGGTCCGTACTTAACCTGAAACTGTTCTTAACCTGAAGCACCACTTTAGCTAATGGGGCCTCCTGCTGCTGCCGCGCCGCCGGAGCACGATTTCTGTTCTCATCCTGAAGCAAAGTTCTTAACCCAAGGTACTATTTCTGGGTTAGCGGAGTCTGTAACCTGAAGCGTATGTAACTTGAAGCGTATGTAACCCGAGGTACCACTGTATATCAACCCATTCATCTGTCATATGACTCCCCGCGGCCCCACCGGCCTACAGCTTTTAAAAAAAGTTTGCTGCACCACACAAGTCCTTACTGCAGCAACTCCATTCATCCTCTCCTTTCAGCCCTTTGACACCGCTCAAAAGTCTTCTGCAGACCTAGAGCGTTTGTTGCAGCCCTTCCTTATTCCCCACCCAGTCTAACAGGAGGGCAACACAGTCTAATGTCATCTGCCTGCACATCTTTGCAGTGATCATCAAAGCTTTGGGTTCGTCCAAAGCACTAGTTGTGTAGGGTTATTATCCTATGAAAGGAGAATGCAGTGATTTCTGATAGCGAGGCTTTTCAGGTAAATGAAAAGGATATCCAAAACCGAACTTTTCAAAGGACGTGGATCTGAGTCTCCGTCAAAGGCGAATGCAAGCTCGCAAACAACACACAAAGAAATGCTCTTCATCGGATTACAAAACTCCTTCAAACAAACCATTTTGGACTGAACAGAAATTCCTGATGGAAATTAGTTGAGGACAAAACTGTGTCTGATTCAACAGAAAGGTAATTGATGGGGTAGATCATGGGTAGGCAAACTAAGGCACCGGATCTGGCCCAATTGCCTTCTAAATCCGGTCTGCGGACGGTCCGGAAATCAGCGTGTTTTTACATGAGAAGAATGTGTCCTTTTATTTAAAATGCATCTCTGGGTTATTTGTGGGGCCTGCCTGGTGTTTTTACATGAGTAGAATGTGTGCTTTTATTTAAAATGCATCTCTGGGTTATTTGTGGGGCATAGGAATTCGTTCATTCCCCCCCCAAAAAATATAGTCTGACCCCCCACAAGGTCTGAGGGAGAGTGGACTGGCCTCCTGCTGAAAAACTTTGCTTTTTTCTGGGGTAGATAGATTATTCTGCTGTTGAGTAACCCTGCCACTGGACCAGGAACAAGCAGAAATTAGTAGAAAGAATATTGGGAAATGATTTATAATGAGCTGAAAAAAATGTTTAAATTTACCTTCCCTCCCCAAAAAAACCAGAGTCCTTTTTGTTGGGAATAACCCAGACAGAAATTCCTAGGTGCCAGAAAACTTTATTTATGTATGCAACAACAGCAGCACATGTTTTGCTGGCCCCAAAATGAAAAGTGAGTGACGTTCCTTGTATTGGGAACCTAAGATGCTAGAATATGCAGAACTTGTGGGCTTAACCCACAAAATAAGAGAGCAAGAAGTATATTTAAAGAAGAGTAGAAAATATTTATCGAATATATGGAAAATAATTGTATACAGTTGAAAATGCTGGCAGCATTAAAGTAAATTCAACAGAGTTAATAATATTTGATTGATGTAAAAGTGGAAAATTGATTTGAATGGTTATAGTAAAATATGCAGGAAACGATGATGTGCAATATGAACTATGGAGGGAGAAGAAGGGAAGTCATTAGATATTTCAAAGTTTGCAAAATGTTTAATTTGATATGTAGAAAAATTAAAACTTAATAAAAATTTTACAAAAGAAAAGAAATTATACATGGATGCAAAATGATCAAACTTCAAATGCAGCACAAGTTCTGGTCCTTGGTCAAATGGGAAGTGCAGGCAGTTTTCCTATTTAAGAAAAGGAAAAACATAAACAAAAAATAAAAATAAATGTCCAGTCACGTTTCGCTCATCAGGTCGCCATGGCACAATGAAAATCAACTACAGCACCTCCTCTTCCAGCACGAGATCCAAAACAATAATAACAACGTAGTAGATAAGTAGGAAGATCATCCTTCCTGTGTTTTACCATTTCAAGATACCAGTAATTCAAGTGATTTATTTTTAACTAACTTGCATGCTTGCTGGGAACAAAAAATATAAGCTTCAAACATCTGCATGACTATTCCTCCTTCCACTATGGCAGGGATGAGAGACTGATGCTTGCTCTCCAAGATGCTTCTGGACTCCAATTCCCATGATCCTCAGCCACAGAGGCCACTAGCCAGTGATGATGGAAGATGTGGTCCGACAACATCTGGAGGGCCACAGGTTCCCCAGTCTTGCATTTGTGGGGCTACTGCAGTTTATTTCTTCCTGTGGAAAAGGCCTTTCTCTCCCATCTAGCTCACAGCAGGGCTTCTAATTGTGAAGCCAAGAAAGAGGAAACAAGACTAACAGCTTTGCAAAGCGCCTCAATTAGCCGCTTCTAAATTTAGGGAGAGCAGCATAGAAAACGGTGCCTGGTCTTTTTAAAAACTGTTTCCTTTTCCCCCCTGAGCTAATCGTCCCATGGAAATGTCCTCTCATTAAAAGGAAAACTTGCACACACAGGCGCACAAAAAAGTGATCAATTAAAAGGCTCTAAAAATAACTCTGCACTTCATCAAATCATTATGAGTCATGAATAAACTAATACGGCTGGATAGCTCGTCTACATGAAGCTGCCCTCTCTGTCCTCAAGCCCTCAGCCAGGCTGGGAGGGAGAGCTTATGCTAGCATGGGAGATGTTCTTGTGTGTGGTGCAATACACAGCAAACTAAAGCAGGCGAGGCAGATTCCATCACCACCCGCATTCTCCAATTCCCAAGTTCCGACTCCGTGCCTCCCTTATTGACAGTAATGCGGTATCTCCAAAGACTCACTTTACATTTAATGTTGCACAACAATGGGCAGGTGGGACATACGGAGTGGTAGAGGGCAGAGGGAGGGAGAGAAGTCCCCAGAGGGCATTACAAGTTTCACCTGAACAGATAGATGCCACTGTACTTTTCTTATCCTGCCTGCCATGACTTGATGTTCCTTGCTACTTTTTTTTTTGTCTTATGGTGGCCCACCAGAGGTTGCAAGCTCCCCGATCATGTGCCACATCCCCTATAAAGACATAAGAACTACCGTATTTTTCGCTCCATAAGACACACTTTTTTCCTCCTAAAAAGTAAGGGGAAATGTCTGTGCGTCTTATGGAGCGAATGTGTGGTCAATCGCTGGCTCCCTTTCCGGCCCTGCCCCCTTGCCAGGCCTCCATTGTTGAAGGTTCTGCAGATGGAGGCTGTTTGTTTCCCCAGCGACATGTGATTGGCTGATTAGATTATCAGTCTGGAAACTGTAGAAATGGCTCCCTTTCCTTTCCTAAAGAAGCTGCAGAACTGTGAGTTGAACCCCATAAAACCAGGATTTTTTTCCATTTGCAAAGTAAGGTCAACAACTTTGAGCTGATCTTCAAGAAAGGGGGCTCTTCCCCTTTGCAAAAGAAGCTGCACAACTGTGAGCTGATCCCCCCCAAAACGGGGCTTTCTCCCTTTCCTCCTCTAAAAACTAGGTGCGTCTTATGGTCGGTTGCGTCTTATGGAGTGAAAAATACGGTACTTTACGGGATCAGATTGAAATCTGACCAAATCCAGCGCCCGCTAGCGAAAGAAGCCCAATGCAACAAAAACGGTTACCTCCAGAATCTGATAACCAGCAACGTTTGCACTACCTCTGAACATGGAATTGCCATTTAACAGCAACGTACGTATCTGGTCTCAAGATGCCGTTCCTCCCAAACACAGAGCTCTCTGGAGAGTTGTGTATGTCAACCGAAGGACTTCATTTGCAGCACCCAATTTTATCCATATATTCCAGAGACGTTCAGGACTTTCCGACAAATGTTGGGGTCAATTGATTCAACACTTCCCTGCGAAAGGGCCCCTATATCCAGCATGTGCATACCAACCTCAGGTTGCTGAGACTGTTTCAGTGGAATTTGGGTGGGAGCGTGGTGTACACACACATACAATAACATTCATTTCAATAAGAAGCCTGCAGCCAAACAAAACTGCCCTGAGGGTAGTTGACTATGGTCCCCAAACAGAGGTATGTAGCTTGCCAAGTACTGCTACTGCCACCATCCAAACAGGCTGATGACAGCCTTGCAGCCAGTTAACTTGGGCTTGTGAGCAGCATTTGAAATTCCCCAGGCGCAAGATGCATTTTGCTTCACTTGTGAAGATGCCCGGGCTGCAGGATGCGGCCTGACATCCCCACCACCTGGAGATGCATGCCTGAGGATCCTTGGATCTTGACTGTTTTCACACCAGCAACACACCCTGAAGAATTCCATCGGTGATATTTTATCTGCACAATCAGAATGAAATTCAGGAACCAAAACGTCGTACTGAAAAATATGACTTTTGAGTCATCAAAATGGCATTCCGTTTTGGCGACTGGAGGAGCCATTTGGTGCCTAGCTGATATATCTGAGTTTCTAACACTGTTTGGGATGTGCTGCACGGTGCAAATTATTACATAGGAAAAGTAGCTCTCCTCATCAGTAGCTCCCAAACTTTTCTGTTCCAAAACAAAAGCAAGATCTCCATGTTTCCCCAGCACATCAACCTTCAACTTCCCATTCTTTACTCTAACAGTGGGTGTTGTTTAGAATGGTCTGTTGTGCATCACTCACTGCACTGTGAAGAAGACCACTTCTGCTTCTGGTGTGGACAAAGAGAAGATTCCCTCTTCTGTCCCACTTCTCAAAGCGCCTGACAGGCCAAAGACAGAGAGGAATGCTTAACCGCATTTCTACTTCTGCCAACAAGGTGCAAGTGGGTTCTATAGTGGGAGTCCACATACCTGTGAAACGATAGAGAAGCAAAGTGGCCAACATTCTTATTGCTGGCAGCCTAGCACAAATCCACACACACTGCATAGGCTGGGCAACAACATACAGCTGTCAAAGAAATATTCATAATCTGAAAAAAAAAGCCAGGATCAAGGCTTTGAGCTGGGAATGTTTCGCTCATCGCACCAAAATGTTGTGGGTGCCATACCCTGTTCCTCCTTTCGTTTTCCCTTGTAACATCTCTATGGTGGCGACTGGGCCAAATTCACCCAATGAGCTTGACAGAATGGGGATCTGAATCTGGGTCTTCCTTGTCCTCCTAGTCTGATACTCTAACCTAGTACAGTGGTACCTCGAGTTAAGAACTTAATTCGTTCTGGAGGTGCATTCTTAACCTGAAACTGTTCTTAACCTGAGGTACCACATTAGCTAATGGGGCCTCCCGCTGCCGCCACACGATTTGTGTTCTCATCCTGAAGCAAAGTTCTTAACCCGAGGCACTATTTCTGGGTTAGCGAAGTCTGTAACCTGAAGCGTCTGTAACCCGAGGTACCACTGTATAATTCCCATGTTTCAAGACTCTGCATTGATTTCCGGGAACCATCAATGCACAGGTCTAAATACTTTAGCCCTGGCCTCTGGCATATTCCTTTTTCTTTTAATTATATTTGTATTGAGTTTCAACATTCTTAACGTATACAATCCAATACACATTTGAATTTTCTTCTCTTATTTTGTCAACTTCCCACCTCATTTCCCATGGAGTTGTTGTTTCTCCCCTTCTGCTGCACCCTACCTTCTGTCTGCTAAATCATAACCGCTATACCCCAATCTACTTACTTCTGTTGCTCATAGCTCAAATCTCGCTGGCGAGTTCATCATACTACAATTTCTTTAAGTAATCCAAAAAAGGCATCCCTTATTCAACCTTTGGCATATTTCTAACAGGCCTCTGGCCTGATAGCTCAGTTGGTGCTGATAATGCCCAGGTTGCAGGTTTGATTCCCGTATGGGGCAGCTGTATAATCCTGCATTGCGTATTCCTGCATCATAGATAATCCTCAGGGTCCTTTCCAACTCTACAAATCTATGATTTTATTATTCAATACAGCCACTTTCATGCACCTGGTGCCCTCCAGCGCTGGCTTGGGCTGATGGGAGTGGTAGTCCGAAACATTTGCAGGTCACCAGCTTGCCACAGAAGCTAGATACTTGGGATTTATAAAGCCCCAACACCAGCTCTTCACAAATCAAATACCTTTTGCACATCACGTGGCATCTCTTAACCACACAGTGACATCTCTTAACTGTGCTTCAAGTATGGTTTAGTGTTGCAGGTATTAGTACCTGCAGGCGCTGGGGCCAGGAAGCCGGAGCAAATAGTAGCTGAAGCTGTTATGGGCCCGTTCAAAAGATTATGGCAGAAAAATGCCGCAACAAGGCAGCGGCTTCATAATAGTTGCGTGCCGATTGCCAAACAAGTTGGCCAGTCAAATGGGATGTCTCCACACCGGCACCAGCAGCTGTCAGATGTATAGATGCACACACGGGAGCCAACGTTTTGCAACCAGGCCTTTGCACCATTGGCAATCTAGCTCTCTCTACCAGCTTCCACCCTGCAAAGAGCAGAGACAGCAGTGGTGCTGGGGTGTCCTCTAGGCTCCTCAACCAGTTTGCCTCACTGCTTAACAAAGAACAGGCTGCAGGGACCCACAATCTTCTGTACTGAAGAAGCAGCATTATATTAAAGGTAAAGGGACCCCTGACCATTAGGTCCAGTCGCAGATAACTCTGGGGTTGTGGCGCTCATCTCGCTTTACTGGCCGAGGGAGCCAGCGTACAGCTTCCAGGTCATGTGGCCAGCATGACTAAGCCACTTCTGGAGAACCAGAGCAGCACACAGAAACGCTGTTTGCCTTCCCACCGAAGCGGTACCTATTTATCTACTTGTACTTTGATGTGCTTTTGAATTGCTAGGTTGGCAGGAGCAGGGACTAAGCAATGGCAGCTCACCCCATCACGGGGATTCAAACCGTCAACCTTCTGATCAGCAAGCCCTAGGCTCTGTGATTTAGATCACAGTCACCCAATGGCATTATATTACACACAAATTACATTGCACATCTATATATGAAAGCTGCTCCCTGCAAGGCCCTTTCCACCTGGCCTAGGGGGCGGGGCCCAAACTCACCCAGCCCTACTATGTCAAATATGTATTCTGTAGTTGACCTCCTTTGTAATGTTTTATTTTGAAATATTTAAGATAATATTTTAGTATTTGCTTTGGCTGTATACTCTATATTTGACTTTCTTCAGATTGTTTTATTTATGTTTTATTGTTTTAATATGCTGTAAACCGCTTTGAGATTTTTCTTAAAAATCTAAAGTGGTATAGAAAATAGATAGATGATGATAGATAGATAGATAGATAGATAGATAGATGATATAGATGATAGATGATAGATAGATAGATAGATAGATAGATAGATAGATAGATAGATATAGATAGATAGATGATAGATAGATAGATAGATAGATAGATAGATAGATAGATAGATAGATGAATGATAGATAGATAGATAGATAGATAGATTAGATAGATAGATGATAGATAGATAGATAGATAGATAGATAGATAGATAGATAGATATGATAGATAGATAGATGATAGATAGATAGATAGATAGATAGATAGATAGATAGATAGATAGATAGATGATAGATAGATATAGATAGTTTCCTCATGGGCAGAGGAGGTCACAAGTCTGATGCCTGTTTATTCAACATTTTTTGGTAGAATTGTCACAATACTGAAAATGGAGAATGGTTGGGTTATCGCTGCAGCAGAAGATGCCAACAGTATACATTAAGGCTGATATGGCTGGAAGTGAACATTCTATAGAAGTGTGTGTGCATACTGTCCTTTCCTGCATGGCCAGCCCTACGATTAGGCAAAGCGAGGCAGTCATGTCAGGCAAAAGATGCTGGTTTGTCCTGTGTCTCTAACGTAGCTGGCTTTCCCCAGGTGTAGTGGAGGATGCCCTCGCTAAACCAGGGTTAGTCAAGTGCAGACTCTAGGGCTAAGTTTGCATTTAACACTGAACCAACCCATTGCTTAACAAAAGTGTGAGCATGCATGTTCTCATGGGAGAGATTGTGGCCGTATTGCTCCTTCACCAGTCCTGCTGCTACTGGAAGCTAAGCCATAGCTCGACTTAGCATGTTGTTGGAACCCAGGCTTGTCATTTGCCTTTGCTGATCGAAGCAAACACAAGAACAAACCTTGGTTACAACCATGGTATACCTGGAGTGAGATAAACCATCAGCCTGTGTTCTGATGGCGCACTAAGCCATGGCTTAGCTTGCAGCAGCAGCAGCAGGAAGAGGACCAGAGCTTCTCTCTGGGGAACGGCACATTCCTATCTAGGGATCTGCCGGTTTGACTCAGCACAGTGGGCAAAGCGGGTCACCATACGGAATGGGAGGAGACACCATTTGGGCAGTTAAATGTCTTAGGCTGACCCTGCTTTCCTGAAGTGGCTTGATATACAAGTGATAATGGAGAAATGATGATGACTGTACTTAAAATGTCAGGCAATTTCAGGAGGGATGCTGCCTGCATAAGATGCCTCCTGCTTTGTCCCAACATTTGGATGGAAACACTCAGGAAAGTAGCCAAATATCCAGAGTAAACAAATTGCAGCAAGGACCATCAGCCAGCTGTCTCAGCTTGCTTTTAACCCCCCAAGACCTCCCGTGTATCCCAGAGCCAAGCTTTTTCCAGAAACAATTTGCAACGTTAGCCACCTTTGCTCCACGGGTAGGAAACAGTCATTCATCTCCAGTCACCAACTCAACTCCTTTCTCCGTGTGAGCCTCCCGGGCCCGGAGAGCGGGAAAACCGGCAAACTTTTTGATAATGAAAATCTATCACTGCCTGGGCTACTTTGGGGTGTTGAGCCCCCGAGTCCAGGCAGGAATTCAAGGTTAAAGGACAGAGGGAGTTTTTACAGGTAGCTGGTTGCATAAAAGGCAATTAGCAAGTGCAGCTAAAATTAGATCAATGACTTCCTGCTGTTAATGGTCGAAAGCATCGCAGCTTCGTTTCCCTGCCGCCGCCGCCTCCCCCCCCCCCCCCGCGAGGACCTTGGCATTCTTGCGCACGAGGCCTGGCAATGATTTATGAGGCAAAAAGTGTCATGCACAGGCAGAATAAGCTATGGGGAGCATAGACCGAAAACCAGCTGGCATTTCTTACGGAAGACCCTGCATAAACATCTGCATTGTGATTACAGAAGAACATTGTCTCGTACCAGTCAACGCACTAGAAATCCCAGAGGTACCTTTATGGCTCTCCCTCTGACCTATGCTGAATGTCAAGCCTATAACATTACATCAACTAGTTCCTGCTGCGATACGCAGTAATTGATGAAATGGTGGGCGTGGAGGCAGGAGAACTGGAATCAAATCCCATTTCCACCCTAAACGGCATCGGCCCAATATATCTGAAGAAGCGTCTCCACCCGCATCTTCAGCCCAGATACTGAGGTCCAGCTCCGAGGGCCTTGTGGCGGTTCCCTCACTATGAGAACTGAGGCTGCAGGGAACCAGGCAGAGGGCCTTCTCGGTAGTGGCGCCTGCCCTGTGGAACACTTTCCCATCAGATGTCAAGGAAATACACAACTATCTGACTTTTAGAAGACATCTGAAGGCAACCCTGTTCAGGGAAGTTTTTGATGTTTTATCATGTTTTTAACACTCTGTTGGGAGCCGCCCAGTGTAACTGGGGAAACCCAGCCAGATGGGCAAGGTGGTATTATTATTATTATTATTATTATTATTATTATTATTATTATTATTATTACAAATGGAGGAAGATGCCTTATACCAAGTTGTCCACTAAGCCCAGCATTACCAACTCTGCCTCATACTGGCTCTCCAGGGTTTTGGACACACAACTTTTGCCACTTGATCCTTTTAACTGGGGACACCAGAGGTCAAACTCAAGATCTTCTGTATATATAGCATGTGCTCCAGGTAAAAGGTAAAGGACCCCTGCATGGTTAAGTTCAGTCAAATTCGACTATGGGATGTGACACTCATCTCTGCTTTCAGGCCAAGGGAGCTGGCGTTTGTCCACAGACAGCTTTTCTGAGTCATATGACCAGAGCACACAGAAATGCTCTACCGTTGAGCTACAGTCCCACCTTGATGACTGGTGGATAACGAGCAGCTCAGGTGGGGTTTCACGAACTGCAAAATGGGAACAATAGTGGCCTCTCATTGCTGAAATGATATAGAAGGTTTCTAAAATAATTTGTCCCCTTCTAATACCATAGAAATGACTGGTGTTAATTGCATGTTCAAGGCAACACTTAAACGACAACAACCCACAATTTGTTAAATTTGTTAACAGAACCCGGATACATTGTGCAAATCTAATATAATTTATTTATCTTGGTCCCAGGGAAGCTGAAGTTGTGTTTTGATTCACGTCCTAAGTTTTGTAACACTTTCGTTTTTCTTTCCATTGTTTGGGAAAACTTCAGTGAAGGAGTACACAAATATTAATTTTTAGCTCTTTTGGGGGCGGTGCCATCCAAACAGACAAAGCTAGCAGGTCTGCCGTCAGCAGACACTACACACAAAACAAGATGATATGAAGCTGGCAGAATAGAGAGTCGGGAATTTGGGCAGCCCCGTTTTCAGAAGTCTGTTGACTGGTGCTTTTACACATGACAAGATCAGCCAGCTGTAGCCTCACCGCCATTCAGAGGCAGCTCCCTGACAAGCACAGAACTGCTGCTTAATCAATCTAGGGCAATAGATCCATATTGCTGTTGTTTTCTCAAAGCACCCGCGTAGCATCCATCCAACAGCCAGTGCATTTGAAGGCTGCATATTAGGCTTTCTTAGCAAGTTGTTTCCAACTTGTGTTTACTCTGTGGTGAGGTAAAGGCGGTCTGCAGGGGCCACCTCATTAGGGTGGCTCCCTACGTTCCAGAGCTGTGTCTTGGCAATGAAAGCAGTTTTCTGGGCCTGTAAGCTTCGAGGGGTCCTTGCTGAGTAGCTGAAATGATGGAGCTAGCTCTCTTTTTCAGCTCAAGAGGGATGCCAAGGGAGCCTTCGCCTCCATGACAGTTAAGGTGGTCTGTTGAAAGTCACATCTCCTTTAAGTTCTACTGCGAGAGATTATGAGAGATGTGTGAGGTTTAGCAAATAAAAGGAGGACAGCAGAGACTAAAGAAGGAAGGGGTCAGGCAGAGGTAAGGTTGTTTATAGCCTGTGGAACAGACAGAGAGCAAGCGCAAAGGAGAGCATGAGAGAACAGAGTGGTGTTGTTCAGCCCCCGTTACTTCTATGAACAGCACGAAGGTGACATCTCACGCCAGGGCTCTGAGGGTAGGCACAGGCTCTTCCATTCGAGGTATAGTGTAAGATGAACAAAATATGTATGAACACACATACACACCAGTGTGTTGGGATAGCCTAGGCTTGAGGGAAGAGTTGCTTCATAATTCATACAAAAAGCTAAAGCAGCCATTTGGTCCATAAGGGGTAGAAACATATTAGGACAATACCTTTACTGGACTAACCAAAATGTCAGTGTGGCAACTTTCACATTATTGTTGCTGTGAATCATAATCATAATCAAGAATAAGAATAAGAAGCTAATCTGACTGGGTTGTCCCAGCCACTCTGGGCGGCTTCCAACATATTAAACATTAAATACTTCCCTATACTGGGCTGCCTTCGATATCTTCTAAAAGTCAGAGAGTTGGTTTGTTTCCTTGACATCTAATGGGAAGGCATTCCACAGGGCGGGTGCCACTACCAAGAAGGCCCTCTGCCTGGTTCCCTGTAACCTCACTTCTCTCAGAAAGCCCTCAGAACTGGATCTCAATGTCCGGGCTGAATTATCCAGAACTCTTCATCAGGTGTTGGTGAGGAGAAGGGGGAGTTCTGGTGGAGCCATAGAGTCTGCATTTGGTCACCGTGGCAAGATGGAAGGACTTCCTCCATGTTTGGGATAATGCCAAATTTAAGAATTCAACAGCTGAATCTTAAGTGGGGGTGGGGGCGGGATATTATACCACCTGGCATACTGTTGCCATGAGGTGGTGGCAGCAGGGCCTTTCCTTGCCCTTGCTGCACCATTAAACCAGGAGGAGAAGACGACATTTAATACTCTGAGGGAAACAGACCCTCAGCTGCTGGGCAAAGCTATCCAATCAGCCTCCGTTGACTTTGGGTAGGGTCCAAAATGAGTCATACTCCAAGTAAACCAATTGAAACTAATGACTAATTTGGCTCTGTTTTGGTGGGTCTACTCTAATTGAAACTTAAGTTGGATACGACTGCTAATTGGTTACCTAGTACACCGGCTAAAATTAATACCCAGCTTTGTGTATACTACACACCCCTTAATGTTTGGAGACCTGAAGTGAGAGGCCATTGCTGAAGAATGGTGGAGGGCTTCAGCTTTCTGGTGCACATTACTTGGTTCAGGATACACAACTTCCTTTTGGATTCAACATTTTACCGCTCCAAACAGTTAAATGCTGAAGTTCTGGGGGTGCCAAGGATACTGTGAACAGTGGACAGACTGGGAGGGAGAAATTAAACTGGGACTGAGGGAAGATCATCCAATAGTGACACCAAAACATCACCGTCTTGCCAGAGTGGTACATGCTCTGGTTATCTCCCGCTTGGACTACTGCAATGTTTCTTATGTCGGGCTACCTCTGAAGGTGACTCTGAAATAACTAATCCCGAATGTGGCAGCTGGACTGGTGACTGGGAGTGGCCACTAGGACCATATAACACTGGTCCTAAAGGATCTACACTGGCTCCCGGTACATTTCCGAGCACATTTCAAAGTGTTGGTGCTGACTATTAAATTCCTAAACGGCCTCGGCCCAGTATACCTGAAGGAGCGTCTCCACCTCCGTTGTTCAGCATAAGAGACTCAGGTCCAGCTCCGAGGGTCTTCTGGCAGGTCCCTCACTGTGAGAACTGAAGTTACACAGAACCAGGAAAGAGGGCCTCCTTCAGATGTCAAGGAGATAAATAACTATACAACTTTTGGAAGACATCTGAAGGCAGCCTTGAATCAGGAAGTTTTTAAACGTTCGATATTTTATTATGTTTTCATATGTGTCAGAAGACACCCAGAGTGGCTAGGGCAACCCAGCCAGATGGGCAGGGTATAAACAATAGCATATTATTATTATTATTATTATTATTATTATTATTATTATTATTATTATTTGCTGCTCTCTATTTGAATGAGAGAATTCAACCCACAGGATGACCTGAAAGCAACCCATGGCTACCTTCAGCATCACAGAGGCTTCAGAACCCTCCTTAGGCCTTGTGAAAATGTCTCTGTATTTCTGCACTTAAAGAGATTGGCTGGCTAGGATCCACCCAGCATCCCACTTCTGTTCTGGCTACTCCCCTCGCAGCTTCAGCCAGCCGCAGCTTTATGCTTGATGCTGTCTCTTGCCTTGCTGCCAAAAGGCTGCTCTACAGTTTTGGCCCCGTTCAGAGCTTTAAAAGCTCTATTGATGCTATTAAGGCATAATTCAGTTTATGAGAATGTCCTCATGCCTCTGCCTTGCCAAGCCTTTTCGCCTGAGGAAGGTGTGAGGAGAATTAAATCTCCCCCCACCCACCTTGGTTTTTAGGAGCTTAAATATAGGCTGCAGTGATCACCCTAATGGCGACATTAAAAGCCATTTATAAAGTATCAATGTGACACAACTAATGCTTCTTTAGTTCAAAAGGGTTGGTTAGATCAGAAGACTATTTTTTTTTAAAAAAAGTTCTCAGTAATATATCGCTTAATTGTCAAGGAAGTGATGGCTGTAAGTATCACATATTTAAAAGGCCTGAGATTCGTGTAAGCAGGAATCAATTCTGCAAAATCTGCCTCTGTGAATAGAAAGGCGCTGGGAGCCTCGGGTTCAAATGCTGGCACACTGAGTAGTACTGGTAAAGTCAATGCGTTTCAGCTTCAGTAGCTCCATCCATCAAACAGAAGTAATAAGTGCCTGTCTCTCAGTGTTTGCACAGAAGGAGGCAAAGATCTTAAAGCACATTTAAATGAACAATTGCAGAGACATTTGCATAGATTTGTTTTAATTTCAGTGCTTCGTTCTAAGTGCAAGATGCTGAGGGGTTTGCGGAGGGACTGAGATGACAAAAAAAGGAAGACAGTATCGCATCAAGACAACATCATCTAGGCGCCTTGAAAATGGGGAGTAAACAGTGAGCACAGCAACCCTATTCCTTGACTGCAAAACCGTTCCAGTCCATAGCAGATGTTTAACCTTTGAACAGAAACTGCGCGGCGGAATTTTCAATTTCATTCTTCTTACGCAGTCACAAGGACTAGAAACCTGAAAGAGGAGATTCTTGGGTCTCCGGAAAAGCTGTGTAACTTGCTATTACAACTCACACTGCCACACAAGAGTGCCGTCCTCACAAACAACCCCTTTCCAGAGTATAAAATTGAGGTTAAAGCAATCACACCTAAACAATTCCCAGAGGAGTAGCCGTGATAGACCAACAGCTTCGATATACCTTAAAGACTAACAAATTTATTGTGTCATAAAGCTTTTGTGGACTACAGTCTACTTCATCAGGCACCTGAAGTGTTATCCTGAGTTATAGGCACATCTATACACAACTGCGGGTGGTGGGGGGCAGTGGGAGGGTTGTAAAAAGGTCAAAGGGAAATAAAAGCAGAGTCTGTGATAAGGATGTTCTTAGCCCAATAATTCACAGACCGGTTCTTGATGGCATAGCAGTGCTGCCCAAACTTTTTTCAAAGAGGGCCAGATTTGATGAAGTAAAGGGCCGTGAGGGCCGACCAAAGGGCCAACCAAAGTTTTAGGATTGAGGTTGTTGAGGTTTTCTTGGGATTTTACCCCAGGAACTAAACTGCCCTCGAAACAAACTTTGGACATGCCTGGCATAGACTATCCTGCAATGGTATAAGTCAATTTACACATATGATGTGTAAATTATATCCTTGGTCTTGGGTCAATCCAAGAGCAACAGCATCAAAATTCAGTGGCTTCATGTTCGTCTCTCTTCAAAGTCCCTTTGCTCCAAGATGGCCACATTAAAGTCAGTTGCAGTGTCCTAGAAGGTTGTGGCGTTTCCCCGCTGGCTTACGCTGCGCTGCCATTTCTGATTTCAGATTTATGTCAATTTACCCTTCTGCCTTTGTTTTGTCCTGTGTAGAATACAGAAGGGCACTGCTGGCAGCTGGTGGGGGAAAGGACACTGGAAGAGGAGGAAGCGAATAAACCCTTGATATCCTGGATGTAATTGTTAGGTCCTGTAATGAGGTTGCCAGGGAAGACATGGGGACATAGTTAGCACCTGAGTCTGGTCCCCTGAATGCATATCTCTCTGCCAGGTGTCCTGTTGCTGCTGTGAGATGGGCCTGTCATTGGGGCTGGGCGATATATCGTCCAAAACTGGTCTGAAGTCCATATCGTGATATTGGCTTCATAATTTTTGGCCTGGCAAAATTGTGGTGTGTGTGTGAGAGAGATGCAAAAATCACAATGCGGGGGAAAACATGAAGCCAGCTAATGCCTCTACATAGCTCCATCCTTCCTTCAAACATCATGCTATAACGGTAGGTCGCAGTGTTTAGCTGATGATTATATCGCAATGTTGAATACCAAATGATCACCCAGCCCTACCTGTCATTGTGTAGGATAGGCCGTAGATTGTTGATGATTCAATGGGAATTAAAGCATGGTCAAAATCCTGCTGAAGTCATGGTGACTGATACCAGAATAAAGTTTAACTACGTTTACTTTTAATTTAGGCTGACCTGAATGAGGTTTATCCAATCTGCTAGTCAAATTCAAAGCTTTCAACCATCCTTATTTGATTTAGTTTGTCCTACCTAGCACAGGTGCTTAATAAGTTCAGATTTAGTTAGCTTAGCAAGCTCTCTGACAACCAGCCGCAGGTGTACAAATATTCAAATATCCCCTTGCAAACTTTCAATTTAAAGTTCACAGTCATCAGTTCCAAAATAACAAGTCTTTTTTTATTGTGTGACATGCGGCATATTCAAACAACTGCTCTTAAGCGTCCAGGGTTGCACTTAGGGGCCTTTCAGGTGCTGCAAAAGTGGTGTGGGGCTTGGAGATGCTTTTCTACGGCTTCCCCCCATGGTGATGCTGTTAACATTAAAAGCCCGGCCAGGCAACAATTGCATGGCAGGGAACGGCATGAGTAGCCAGGGCCCCATGATGAAAGGTCCGGAATAACAGCTCCCACACTGCTGCTGCTGTAAAAGCGCAAGATCTAAAGGGCACCTTTCATTCAAATCCACAACAATTGCCACCAAGTAGATGCATTCAAAAGTGGGAAGAAAATAGTTTTATGCTGATCAAATATTTATTTTCAGTACTGGTTCTGGAGGAAGCAGAGAAATGTTTGTTCATGGACAGAGAGTTGTTCCAAATAGTAAATGTCACAACTTGTCAATGATTCAGTTATGGGGAAATTGATGGATATGTCTATTTTTACATAGCACACAAGGTTTTTCTTATCTTTTTCTTTTCTTTTTTTAGGGGGGCGGATTTCCAGCTATATTAAAAGTTTATCAGCTTTTGATTTTGATGATTAGGTACCAAGAAGCATGCCCGGTATAGCATCTGCTGGAGTCCACGCATAGTCTTCCTCCTCCTGTTTCGCTTTCCATCACACAAGTAGGGATATGAATGGAATGGATGGAACTGGAAATCCAGATGGGGAACAACAAGTACAAGGAAGGTTGGGGTGGGGGAATGAAGATAATGCCAAGAGGCAGAGATGGGGTAATCTATGGGTGTTTATGATGGGGCAAAAGGGGTTCGACAGCTGAACACAGACATGTCCAGCCTTGCTGAGATTTGCTGAAGTGACCTCTGCACGGATTTATTTGGCATTCATTCAGTCATTACAATTGCATCCCATTCTTCCTCCAAAGAGCTCTCTGCTGCCCCTACGGAGCCCATTTTATCCTGCGAGGGAGGTTAGGCTAAGAAAGTGATTGCCCACAGTCACCCAAGAAGCTTCGGGGATAATAATAATAATAATAATAATAATAATAATAATAATAATAATAATAATTTATTATTTGTACCCCGCCCACCTGGCTGGGTTTCCCCAGCCACTCTGGGCAGCTTCCAACAAAGATTAAAAATACAAGTGGAGAAGATCTGAATCCAGGCCTCTCTGATTCTGATATAAGAAAGACAGGCTGCCATCTGGTTTAGTATATAACACTGGGCTGCAAAGGCAGAGAAGGGATGCTGTGCTGTGGAATGCACAAAGTTTTGTTCATGCACATTTCTTTGTTTCCTTCCCTCGAAGCACACTATAAACTTGACAGAAATCCCAGCCTATCAAGGAACATTTACTGTGCAATTTCAGTCCCTCCCTCTTCCTCCTAAACTCACACACCCCTACCCCATATTGGAACAAAAGAAAAGGAGCCCCAATAACGCAGCTTGTGGATTGTGCCCAAAGTCAGCAGAAAGCAGCCTATCTGCCTCCTGTGGCTAATTTTATTTGCTCGTGGGAGACAAAAGGCAGAGCTGTGGAGGGGGGCAACATACCAGTGACCATAGATAGGCCCCTCCCTGACAGGCAAACCCCACTTCTCAGCATCGGGTTACTGTGTTCCCAGGCAACAGAACTGCAGGCAAAAGTATTCCTGGGGGAAACAGGTGGAGGGAAGGAGCTGAACGCTCGCCTCCTGACGAACAGGTGGGCTGTGTCAGGATGCTGCAGACAACAGAGGCTGAAAACAGAGACCCCAGGAAGGAATGCAGGGCAGGGGAAGGATTTGACAGGGTGGAAAGGAGCCAGCTATTGGATTGTGCTGGAAATAGTATGGCAGGGGTGGGTAGGTTGGGTTTTCCTGGATGCCACTTATATCCCCTGCCTGTCTGTTTCCATCCCACCCAACACTGTGAGCTGCGGCTCCGTCCTTCCTTAAGAACTGGGGCTCTGGATGCTCCAGTCATGCCCCCCTAGCAAAAGGTGATGAGATAACCAGTCACGCAAGCTCAGTTGGTGTTGCTCATACCAAAGTTGAAGGTTCAATCCCCGTATGGGACAAATGTATATTTCTGCATTGCAGGGCAGTGGACTAAATTATTTTTATTCATTCATTCCCTGCCCATCTGGCTCGGTTTCCCCAGCCACTCTGGGCGGCTTCCAACAAAATATTAAAAATACAATAAAACATCAGACATTAAAAACTTCCCTAAACAGGGCTGCCTTCAGATGTCTTCTAAATGTCAGATAGTTGTTTATTTCTTTGACAACTGATGGAAGGGCGTTCTACAGAGTAGCCCCTCTGCTTGGTTCCCTGTAACTTCGCTTCTCGCAGTAAGAAAACTGCCAGAAGGCCCTCGGCGCTGGATCTCAGTGTCTGGGCAGAACGATGGGGGTGGAGACGCTCCTTCAGGTATACTGGACCGAGGACCTCCAACTTTACAATTCTATGATTCCGCAGCAGGGCAGGGCCAAAGGACCATAAAGTGCATCTCTCTCTGGTCCAAGGCATTATGGGGATTCCACTCTTCTGTTTCCCACGGCGCCTGCTGAAGTGGTTTGGACTGCAGCTAAACTAAAGAGGTGACCACACAGGGTCTCCGTCCTCCTCCCACTGGTCCAGGGGTGGGGAGGTAGGCAGGAAAGCCAGGCAGAGAGCGCTGGCATTCGGGGGAAAGCATATTTTAGTGTATGCATGGATGAGCCAGTGCCTATATTATGTATGTTAAGTGGCAGTGAGAACAGAGGGAGATCTCTGGACAAATGGGAGTGGGGAGATGAACCACAGCTCACCTCCACATACTTTTATGGAACTTGGGAACAGGGGCCAACTCTGGGATCTGGATGTCTATCTGTCCACACTAAGTGACCTCCTCTAAATCTCAAGTGAGTCATTTCTCCATCACAAACAAGCACAGACCACGACTACGGGATACCAACGGGGTACCAATTTTTATTGTATTCTCAGATCCACAATCAAGACAAAGTGAAAGCTATAACATTGTAGTTTCTTATCAAGCTGCAGAAGTATTTCCCAAGAAGATAAGCAATTTTCCCAGGCATCTCAGCCAGCGTTAGAAGATAAATATGTCTCGAGTTGCCTCGGTATCCCATTTCACATGCCCCCCCCCCAAATCAAATCACAAAATTTCATTCCACTGACACAGGCACAACAGGGCACTGGGGTGGAATGGGCAAAACCCAGTAGGCCTTGGCTTAAAATGTAGGAGGGGTAATGTTCCCCCAACCACATTCCTTTGGCAGCTGCAGGAGCTAAAGGGGGCACATCAGGAAACATTTCCCAAGCATCTGTGAGGCAATGCAGTCTTCCTGACAAAGCAGGATGAATTGTGTCCTTGGACTGCCCTTGAGAGCCTCAGTAAAGCTGCGTCATAAAAGATTTTCTCATTTGCTTTAAAACTAGAGTGCTAAAAGAATCAAGAATATTACACCCATCTCTGCCAAAGAGTACGGGGCCAAGCAGCACAGAACGCTCTGCTATCTCCATGCCAGTAGCAGATCAACACGAGTTCCTGGCTAAGCCTTTTCTCGGCTGATGCCATCGCAGGCAGTCCTGAAAGACGCTGTGCCTTTCAAACACCAAGGTAGGATGAGGCCAATAAAAGGCACGGTTCAGGCTGGGCTGAATACCCAGAAGCAGTGTGTGTGTGTGTGTGCATGTGCTGACAATTATCTGGCTAACAGCAGCCACAGGATGAGACCAATTAGCCAACCAAGTCAGCTGATGAAAGCCCTATGCCCGCCCAGTGATGGAAGACAAGGCTATAAAAGGGCAGCGAGCAGGCTCCATGGGGGCACAGCTTAATTACCAGCTCACAGAAACCTGCTAAGTAATAAACCGCCTCCCTGCTTAGAGGCCTTTGCAGACAGGCTGTCAGCAGGAGCTAAGCAGGTGCGCTGGTGTCATCAGTCATTCTGCCTGGAAAGGCAGGCTCCAGCTGACAAACTCTTCCCCACCTTGCTTCCCTTCCGCTATCAGGAGTCCCGATATGATGGACTGTACTAGGCTCTTTTCCATCCAAATGAGGTCTACAGCCATGAGACAGGGCCACCAGCTTCCTTCAATGTCACGCTTTGCTTACATAAGCTGCAGTAAACCCACGACTGAAATGAGAAAGCTCCATGGATGATCCAAACACGGGTAGAAACAGCTTTTGGGTTCCTGAAATTCCTTCTGATTGTGCAGATAAAATATGAGAGGTAAGAATTCTACAGGACGTGTTGTTAGTGTGTGAAAGCAGGCGAGACCCAAGGGTCCCCAGGCATGCACCTCCAGAGGGTGGAAACATCAGGCACCATCCTAGCGCCCGTGCTTCTTCACTTGGTTGCAAGTGGCCGATAGCCAGGTCCAAAATGTGCCTGGTGAATTTCAAAAGCTAAATCCAACGCTCTCTGCTTGCTTGTGTTGCCGCCTTATATTATGCAGCGTTGAATGCTCTTCAACTTTGGACATGCAAACTATTGTTATGTTGGGAGCTCAGAATTTTACCTGCAAATTTTGGTTTTCACATGAATGGTGTTCCCAGGTTGTTACCTTGGTTGGTTGGTTTTCCAAAGCAATATTGGCTAAAGTTTGGATTAAAACTGCTTATCTAAAGACGGACATATCAGATGGAGTAGTATCCCTCTCCTTCAATGTACAGAGGATTATCAACCCAGATAATAGAAAGTCAAAGCCTTTTTCCTTTAGTTTTGCAAATAAAAAAAGTATATTCCACCCTGCTCTTCAGCTTACTGTGCCTGGATTTGACTATCAGCATTGGAAGCAACAGTCTCAGTTTACAGAAAAGGCCAGAGGTAATCTTCGTTTTGAATTATTTCCTTAGTTCTGCAACCATCAAGTGCAGAGCAGGCTCTAACCACCAAACTTCAGCTGAGACGCCCAAAGGTTGCAGAATATATAAATTAAATTGGTAAGCCTCATCTAATGACATCCTCTATACACGATACTCAGATGTCATGGAATGGTTCGACACAGAGGAATGGTGAGAAGCATCAACTGGGGAAGAAGGCTCAGAGCCAGGGGATTGGTGGTGGGATGACGATGAGTGGTCAGAGGGAGAAGAAGGCGCCGAAGGTCTCGGAAGCTGAAGAGGTAACAGGGTTTAATGAGCAGGAAGGAGCTGTGGCAGAGAGCAGTCCAGAATCAGAGGCAGAAGCGGAGGCTGGAAAGGATGGGAGCCAAGAGGCAGAGATGAGGCAGGCTGGTGAAGAAGCCAGGGTGTCTCCCACTCATGCTGCAACAAGCTCCCCTCCCTGTAGGCCTCCCAAGACCAGAAGAGGTATGAAGTGGGAGGAGCAGGACTACACATGGCACAGTCTCAGATTGCTTGGGAAGCACCTGGGGAAAGAGAATATTTAGGCAGCTGTGGAAAGGCCTCCACCACTGCCTCATAGGGAAGAGTTGCTGTGCTTATTAAGCCTGGCACTCCTGAGCAGACTTTGTATCTTCTAATAAAACGTTAACTTCGCCTACTCTGTGTTATTTATTCCTGACACTTGCTCCTGACATCAACTGCTGCTTGGCTGAGCTGTCCCGGTGCCAAACTCTTGTTCTGGGTTGAAAACTGAAGTCATCAGCCAGATCCAACAAAAATGTTGCCTAAGGACACTAAGAAAGAGATAGATCAAATTATATTGTGTATATATTGTTATAGAGAAAGAGAGTTATAGAGAGAGAGGTATCTATTTACATATGTGGTGCAGGGGTGGGTGGAACTAATTGTAAATTCTTGCAAGAAAGACATATACTGTATTTTTCGCTCTATAACACGCACCCGACCATAACAGAGGAGGAGGAAAAACAGGAGGAAAACAAGGGGAAAAAATATTCTAAACGAAACAGTGGATGTATGATTTTTGTGGTTCATGCTGTGGCCACAGACATGTGATCTGACAGTGAGTTTGGAGTAGCCCAATGCAAAAATCCTGTGGATCCATGCTTTGTAACCACATTTTTGCACCACTGCGGCCCCAGGCAACAGTGGGTGTGTGATTGTTTTGGTGCAAGATGTAGCCATGGACATGTTATGTGATCTGATGGTGCATTTAGGGTGACCCAGTGCAAAAATCCTGAGGATCCATGTTGATCCGTGCTTTGTAACCATGTTTTAAGTGGGGAGGGAAGGAAAAGCACTCAAGGGAAAAGGAGAAGGATGCTGCTAATAATGCAGAAGAGGGGTTTAAGGGGAGAAGAAGCATGCGTGGGGTGGGTGGAGAAGGATGCTGCTAATAATGAAGAAGAGGCATATAAGGGGAGAAGGCTCCTCTCCTCTCCCACTTTGCTCCTTTAAAGCAAGTAGGCTCTGCTTTTCTCCCTTCTTCCCTGCTCATCCCCGGCTTAGCGAGCTGAAAAGCTTTGCTGCTATTTAGCGAGCTGAGTGGGGAGGAGAGAGGGACAAGAGAGCCTGCTTGCTTTAAAGGAACCAACCGGACAGGAGCCGCTTACACTCGTGTAAGCGGCTCCTCTCCTCTCCCACTTTGCTCCTTTAAAGCAAGCAGGCTCTCTGTCCCTCTTTCCTCCCCACTCAGCGGCTCTTCTCCCGCTTTGCTGTTTCAAAGTGAGACACGGAGGAGGGAAGGAAGGGGAACCATGGATCCTCTGCTCACGACTGCAGCAGATCCCCACCCCCGCCACCCATAGGCATTCCCTCCATAACACGCACAGACATTTCCTCTTACTTTCTAGGAGGAAAAAAGTGAGTGTTATGTTATGGTGCAAAAACGGTAATTCAGGAGGTGTATTTTGGTTCAACAGAGGATAGCCAAGTAAAGCCAATGGCTTCAACCATTAAGATTGTGTGTGTGTCTGTGTGTGACCTCCAGGGTTGCTACTCTGCTGTGACCTCCAGGGTTGCTACTCTGCTGCCATTTTCAATAAAAAAATTATCCTTGGACTACTCATAAGTAGTAATGTATGATGAAGAAAGACTCACTGAGATCAAAAGGTCATTTCAGGACACAGAGTGAACCTTCAGACACTGGTCAGAAGCAGAGAGGCAAAGGATGTCTTAGCCCAACTTTTCTGACAAATTATCCTTGTGGGGAATTCTTTGCTGGGGTAAGTGAGGCGGGGAGCACCCCATGCTGAAGTCAACTGCAGCTTCCTCTGCTGCCTCCACCTCACCCACATTAAAAATCGGAAATCCGAGAGGAAAGCAAGCGTTGACCCCTGCTGCCCTGGCCTACAACTCTTCTCAGATCAGCACATCCTACCGCCCGAGGCAGAGCACGCAGCCCCGGCTCAGTGCACCACTGCTGAGCTGTGTTTGCCCGTAGGGCCATTTCTAGCAGCTTGCTCGACAGAGCAGGGAGGGTACCAGCAACAGCTTGGTCTGCATCAGCTGGAGAAAGCACAGGGGGTCAAGTGCAGGCTTCTGTCTCCCTGCCCTCTTGCCCTGCTCCATCACCACCAGCACAGCTCTTGCTGCACACCCTTCACGTGACTTTTGAGGGGAGCAGGGGGAAGGCAAGCTGGAGGAGAGTGAGTATACACTTGCACCAGCTCAGCAGCCTGGGTTTTGCGGTTCGTTTCTGGTCATTAGCGCAATCACATCAAGACTGACAGCGGCATATTCGTGGCTGCGCCGAACGCTGGCCATTTTTCACCCAGGATTGTGCAACTTGGGAATGAGTTGGAGGGCATTATTCTTGCGGCACATTCCGGTGCCTCTGCGCCCCAGTTCCCTGCCTCCCTGGCTGGGGGAGCCATGCAAGGAGAAAGAGGCAAGCGATCAGGAGGGATTATTTCCTCCCTCCTCCCATGTTCCATCTGGGCAAACATGACGATTAACAAACTTGGCTGGGCTTACTCAACCTTAATGGCAGGTTTTACTTCTTCCATTCCCAAAGCCACTTATCTGAATGAGAAGCTGGCACCAGAACACAAGTATCCACCGGATTGAAAGGATCAGGTGGGATGAAAACACCCTCCGGGGCTGAAGCCAGGAAAACTTTTACTATCGCCTATTGAGGGTTTTGCACCAGCCTCTTGTTTGATAGTGTAGAGGGAGCATCACAAGTCAAGGTTCATTTGCGTTAAAGGAAGGTTTATCCAACCCAAAGCAGGGGATCTGAGGAATATGTAGTTTTGCATTGCTTTGTTGCGGAACGCGATAATGCTGCAGTAGGATTTGTGCTTTTGGTTGCAGGAAAGAACATCAAATAGGGACAATTTCTTTTTAAAGCCTTAGAAAACGAAGTGTGAATTAAAGGGGGGTATGGACTTGCAAAGGTTAAAGAATTCTTTCCAATGAATACTATTGGAAAAAAACTGTTTTACGAAATGCCAGCTATATACGAGCTATTGGTCTTGTCAGTGCAATAATGGGGAGGGCATGCAGGCCTCCAGTATTCAGGAGGTCAGACTGCATGCTCTTTGCAATTATTTCTGGCTCCGCAATCTGTGGAGTATGTATGCTGTGCCTCGTGCTATCATAAACAGTCACCGCCTACCCATCACTGGATATATATAAAAACAGGCTCCCACTGAGCAATCTGTATTAATCTGTATTTTTTTTTCCCTTTTAGCCGTGCAAAATCCATTGCAAACTGAAACAAACTCTGTATTTCAGCAGATCTGGGGGGGAAACGAGTTGGGAAGGAGGAAGTGCTTAAAGGAAAGGCTAATTTCCTTGGCTTCTCCTTTTTGTAAACCACTTAGGTTCTCTTACAATCAAGTGGTATATAAATTTTGCTAGATAAATAAAATAATAAAGTAAATGCTTCTAGATCCAGTGGGCACTTCTTGCAGGTGAGCCAAGGTGGTTCTGTCAAAGACAAGAGGGGTACCCAGGAATTCTGACTCTTGCTCAGGCAGCATGGCCTTATATCTGGGACATTAATCAGATTTCAGACCATGTGAATATTTCCAAATGCCACAAAACAACCGGCAGCCAGTGCGATCAGGCCAGGATTGGTGTTACACGCTCAAACCATCTTGCCCCGGTGAGCAACCAGGCCGCTGAATTCTGCACCAGCGGAAGTTTGTGAACCATCCTCAGAGGTATAACACATAATTGTAATCCATCCTAGAGGTTACCAGAGCATAGACAACAGATGTTAGGGGACCGGCTGGGCCACCAGCTGAAGCTGATGGAAGGTTACTATGAAATGCAACCCTTGCCCATTGTACGCAATAAAGGGTCATCAGGGGCATTCTCCTACATTGGCCACATCTATTCTGTCCTGTGCTCTGCAGACGTTAGTCATTGTTGCAGCGTCTAGCTACACCAGGGGTTGTCAACCTGGTCACTACCCCCCACTAGAGGGCATTTCAGGATTCTAGGTGGGCGGTAGGGGGTTCTATGGCACAAGCTTAATCCTATACTTCCATCGAGCACTGGTGGACGGGTGAGCTCCCGTTGCTCGGTCCCAGCTCCTGCCAACCTAGCAGTTCGAAAGCATGTCAAAGTGCAAGTAGATAAATAGATACCGCTCCAGGGGGAAGGTAAACAGTGTTTCCGTGCACTGCTCTGGTTCGCCAGAAGCGTCTTAGTCATGCTGGCCACATGACCCTGAAGCTGTACGCTGGCTCCCTCGGCCAATGAAGCGAGATGAGCGCCGCAACCCCAGAGTCGTCCGCGACTGGAGCTAATGATCAGGGGTCCCTTTACCTTTGAAGATGCATTAGTGGGCAGTAGGTATAAAAAGGTTGATTATAAGTTATGGCCAGCCTTATAACTACTGTCAAATGGAAACCGCGTAGATGAGACCTCAGCTGCCTTGTGCTTTCAGAACCACACAGACTTTCTTTTAGCGATGGAGTAAGCTACTCAAGCGCACACGCACTAAGACGCACAGAGAGCTTGCTCTCTCCATTAGCGTGTGTTCTGGAGAGCCATTTGCCGGCACCCAACAAAAAGCGAACATGACACGAAACATGGGTAGAAAGAGAACACTCGCGCAGCGAATGACGCAGAATGAAAAGGGGCTGGGATACGGGAGAGACAGCATCTCAAGCTGGCTGAAGGAACAAGCTCCCGGATGCCACGCTTGTTTTAATTGGGTAATTGAAAGCTGGTAACACATAGACCCATCAGCCCTGCAAGCCATTCTTCCCACTTCTGTGTAATGTACCAGAATTCGGTCACTGTCTCCCGCCACCTGCTGCCGGAATGGGAAGCACCATTTCAAAGGAAGACAAAGGAGTTTTAAATACATCACACACAGAGAGACCGTACATTTCGTTTGACCTCCAGCATACCACTGGCCAGAGAAGGAGCGCCAGGTTTAGATTCTGTTCTTATCTGAAGCCTGACGTTGCCCTCCAGCTACACAGCACAGCCTGTCAGTGGCGCTTGTTTCCCCTCCAGCACTCCCGAGTTTTCCTTAAAAGTCCCCTGTCCAAAAAGCCATGATTGTGCCTGACCCTACTTAGCTTGAAAAGGCTCCCTGCCTGCGGCGGAAATGGCTGAAAGCCACACAATTCCACTCCAAAGAACCCTCAGCACCCCCTATTAAATGTTAACTCAGGAGGTCACGCCAGCACTGATGGGGCTGCCATCACTCCCCGCTGCTTGAACTGGAATGGGTTTTCGAGACACATTCTCGGAAAAAAATGAGACCAGGTTTCTTTTTTTGCCCTGCTTGCACTGTAAAAACAGAAAAAACAAATGTGCACATGAGCATGCAATCTCCTCCTCCAAGTTACTATGTCAGGGCTCGTCCACACTTATGCTTTTCCCATGCATACAAAGCACAGCTCTGAGTTGCATTTTGCTTGAGCCATACTTCCTGGGCATGGGTCCATTCGGTTTTCCCTTTGCCCTGCTCCTTTCCCAAGGAAACCCCCCCTTTAGCTCACAGGTAGGCAAACTAAGGCCCAGGGGCCGGATCTGGCCCAATCGCCTTCTAAATCCAGCCTGCAGACGGTCCAGGAATCAGCATGTTTTTACATGAGTCGAAAGTGTCCTTTTATTTAAAATGCATCTCTGGGATATTTGTGGGGCCTGCCTGGTGTTCATGAATAGCATGTGTGCTTTTAATTAAAATGCATCTCTGGGTTATTTGTGGGGCGTAGGAATTCGTTCATTGTTTTTTTTCAAAATATAGTCCGCCCCCCCCCCCCACAAGGTCTGAAGGACAGTGGACTGGCCCTCTGCTGAAAAAGTTTGCTGACATCAGAGCCAACATAGATCCAGAGAACATTTGCTCCAACTGAGTGCTAAAGAACAGTTTTCCCTGGGGGACAAGAGGAATTGTGGATAAGCCTTCAGTCATACCTGAAAATGTCAGATTTCCTTAGGACTTGAGGCACACAGCCAGTCCAAAGCCATTTAGCCATGTGACTGTCTCAATGGCAACCTCTTGATCTAATTGAATTGCCATCTATTAGTCTAATTAACTAATTAGTAGATGGAAATAGATTCTATAACATTTAATTCCAGTTGATATAAAGACCCTTTGACCAAGTTAATGGTGCCTTTTCTCTCTAAACACTGGGAAACAACTTCTTTTTATTTGTCTGAAAGCTCTCTGAATGCCATGGTTGCAATGCAGCCCCCTTTGCAAAAGCAAGGCTTCTCAGTTGCTAGCTGTGGAAGGGCAAAGAGTGCTGTTGTAGAGCTCCATCAGCTACAGCCATCAGCAGGGGGGGGTGCGATCACATGCATACACAGCTCTCTAGACCATGGCCAAAGTATGAATACATGTGGACTATTAGCAGAGCATCCTTTTAATCAGATTATGACTGAAGCTGTCCCAGAGGTGCTGTCAGGGACTGGGAAGAAGAGGACTGGTGGAGACCGCCTCCGAATCCTGACCCTTCCAGGGATGGGGAAGAGGAAGGCAGTGTAGATTTACAGCTGGGGTTTGAGGGAGTTAGAAGCTCAGAGGCAGATGAGGGGGAAAGCGGGGAAATCATGGGGGAGCCAGAGCAACACTCGGCTGACACGTTGTCATTAGAAAGCATTCCAAACCCTCCATCTCCCAGAACCTGGCAAGCCTTAAAAGTAGGAGAGCAAAGAGCTCAAAGACAGAGGGCACGTAGCAGCACCCATAGAGGAGACAATGAAAATGAGGAAGTGAGAAAGTTGGGGGTGGAGATTCACTCGGGACAATGCCATTATCCAAGAGGCTGGGTTCTATAGCCTCTCTCTGTAAAGACTGAAATAAAAAAAAAAGACTGTAAGAAACTTTTCCTCATCTTTATACTTTCCTGGGCAACCAGCCAGGAGCTGCTGACAGCATCCTGAGAGATGCATACATGTAATCTGCAATCAGTGTATTTATGGGTTGTAACTAATGTTGTAACGCGGGTGGCGCTGTGGGTAAATCCTCAGCGCCTAGGGCTTGCCGATCGCATGGTCGGCGGTTCGAATCCCCGCAGCGGGGTGAGCTCCCGTTAAACAGTCCCAGCTCCTGCCCACCTAGCAGTTCGAAAGCACCCCTAAAAGTGCAAGTAGATAAATAGGTACCGCTTTATAGCGGGAAGGTAAACGGCGTTTCCGTGTGCTGTGCTGGTGCTGGCTCACCAGAGCAGCGATGTCACACTGGCCACGTGACCCGGAAGTGTCTCCGGACAGCGCTGGCCCCCGGCCTCTAGAGTGAGATGGGCGCACAACCCTAGAGTCGGACACGACTGGCCCGTACGGGCAGGGGTACCTTTACCTTTACCTTTAACTAATGTTTCAGCCCTAAAGTGGGGGGGGGGGCGGCACGTTTATGTCTGACCAGCTTAAAAACAACACAACATACCATGGAAAGTGCAATGCTAGGAATATCATTAAAAGATTAAAAAACCAAAAACCCTAATAATTCCATATGACAAATATGAAAAGTTGTGGATGTTGTGGAAAAGGCCACAAAGTGAAAATGGACGTATGTAGGGCAAGAGGCGATTCAGGTTGATGGAATTGAAACGGTGTTCATATCGAGACCCTACAGTTTCGAAAGACTAATGGGACAACCACCTGTGTGATGGGCGGAGGATGTAAAACTAGCAGTAGGTCTTATGTGAATGAAAGAAGCAAACAACAGAGAACGCTGCAGAGAACTTGAAGAAGAATATATCCAAAGACTGGTGTAAGACATTGCAAAAGAAGAAGTGGGTGGGTGGACGGGGAAAGCACATGATTTTCGTCACTATGATAGGTGGACGGACGGACAGACAGACAGATGAAAGATACGCACACATCAAATAAATGGTTAAAAAGAATCCGAGACCAGGGGAAAGAGACAGTGGAAGAGGACTGGAAGAAATTCAAAACATATCTTAAAAACTGTTGTAATATTGAGGAGTGTTAAGATGTCAAGGGGTAAGAAGTAGAGAATTACAACTGTAAATAATAAGTTTAAGGAAATTTAATGAAAGGGAACTAATAGACAAATTGACTAAAGGGTTGCTAAAGAATTGCAGAATAAGGATGCAGCGAAAGGGAGGTATGGGGAAGTCGGAGGAAAGAAGGTGTATGAAATTAAGGTTATGAGGTTTTATATGTTTAATGTTTTGTATGTTTTTGTTTTGTGTGGTGTTTGTTTTTTATTATGTGTTTAAAAAATGAATAAAAATTATTTTTAAAAAAATGCAAAATGGCACACAAATATGCATTCTGGTAGGATGGGCATAAAAGGTCTCGATGCCTCTTTTGCTTTTCAGTATCTTCTCATAGAAGCAGTTAACATGGGCAAATATTTTTCATACTTCCTTCTTTCCTTCAACAAAACAAATCACCGTTGATTTCTAACGCATAGTGAGACATATACGAAGTGGGACATGAGCTAGAAATGTCAGAGAGATCTGTGGCGAGCAAAATCAATTGTTCTCACTGAGTCCTAAAAATTACTGGGACTCCAGGCCAGCTGATAGGATCAAATTGCCATCTTCGCTGAGTGGTTGATCTCTCAATATCCCTTCCGAAACTCAGATTGGGTTCAGACCTTGCAGCTTGTACCCAGATGAGAGCTATGTTCTCACCTCTCTCCCAAACTCCCTCTACAATTTTGAACAGGGTGCTTTCAGTTTTCTCCACCTCTAAGGATCAAAAGGAACTGAAAAACCTCTCTCTTTTCCTGCCTATCTGCTAAGCAAGGGCACCCTTCCCTTTGTAGTCCCTCTGCTATATCCAATCCGCCAAGTTTCTACAACAGCACCATCTTGCTTCCAGCTGTGCAGAGGCTGCCAGAACATCCTGATCCCTATAATTAAAGGGGAAATATCCGACCCTTTTAAAAGGCCCTTTCCAGCTGTGCTGAGATGAGACAGAATCTTGGTGTACAATGGGAGAAGCCATTTGCTGCCAGGGGTGATCTGGGGCAGTGAAATCAGATGGCATTAGCAGGCAGGCACATGTCACAGCCAGGACATCAATTACAGGGTTGCTGAGCCCACGAGGGCTACAGCTGGCATTGATGAAGTCCCATTTTGTTTGCCCAGGAAACCCAGCTGATTAAACTTGTCTCCCAGGGGATCAATGGGCAACTAATAATGCAATCAATGCAGCTAGTGATGGCTGGGGCTGCAGTAAGTGGAAGTTCTACAAGTCTCTTTTCCACCAAGCCAACCCAGCAGCTAATTTGAACCCCATCCCTGGTAAAATCAATGTGCATTGATTTTTAGGGTGTTTTTCGTCCTTTAAAATGGTGTCTCGGGGCACCCTGTGAAAGGAACCACTTCTGACTACAGCTGCATTCTTCCTGAGCTATCCATTCCAGCTGCTTAAGATTCACAACCACTGTCTTCACAATTGGATGGGAGCATGAGAGTGAGACCAAATGTCAGTGCGACTTGGAGAAAAGCACTAGGACAGATACTTTACCAACAGTGTCAGGAACTCAGATATCTAAGCTAGGCGCCAAATGGCTTCTTAAACCAGGGTTACAGTCACCAAAACAAAATACAATGGTACCTCGGGTTACCTACGCTTCAGGTTACATACGCTTCAGGTTACATACTCCGCTAACCCAAAAATAGTGCTTCAGGATGAGAACAGAAATTGTGCTCCGGCGGTGCAGCAGCAGCAGGAGGCCCCATTAGCTAAAGTGGTGCTTCAGGTTAAGAACAGTTTCAGGTTAACTATGGACCAACGGAATGAATTAAGTACTTAACCTGAGGTACCACTGTACCTAATTGTCATTTTTGGGCCAGACAGCTTGAAAATCATATTTTTCAATACAACTTTGGTTCCTGGAATTAACTCTGATTGTGCAGATAAAACAACGGCGGACAGAATTCTACCGGATGTGTTGCCAGTGTGCGAAAACAGTCAAGATCCAAGAATCCCCAGGCATGCACCTCCAGATGGTGGAGATGTCAAGCGCCATCCTGGCGCCTGGGCATCTTCACTTGGTTGCAAGTGGGCAATAGTCATGTACAAAATGCGCCTGGCGAATTTCGAACACCATTCACCAGCCTCGTTTCCCAGCTGAGCTGTACATTCCAAATGGCAACCCTTCAGGGCAGGGATGGAGAACTTGTGATCCCCAGATGTTATTGGGCTACAACTCCCCTCACCCCATATCATTTGCCATGTTGGTTGGGGCTGATGGGAACTGCTGCCCAGCCTCTAGAAGACCACATGTTCCCCAGCTCAGCTTCAAAGAAGCAAGGAGCCCAGGGAACCGCAAATACCTGGGCCTCCTGCACATTCTCCAGCTGAGGTGGGTCTAATCCAGACTTTCGGATGGTAGTTTTATGCTAGTTCCAAAGCCACTTCCGACCTTGGGAGGAGGTGTGGTGCGGGCATCACGCCCCAACACGGGCACGGAGGCTGGCTCCCAGCCCCGCGCAATCTGGGAAATCCTCAGCCGCGTCATCCCCGGGCCAGCCAATCGGCTGGCCCAGGGGGTGTGGCTTGCCTCATTTAAGGCAAGCGCAGCCAGGAATCTCCCTCTTTGGCCGCTCAGTTGCGTTTGTTTCCCACCCACCCGCCCTTCAAGGTTCCTCTTTTGACCTTGCTTGGTCGCCATTAAGGGGCCTGGTAGGATTTTTTTCCACTTGGCAAATTGGCACCAGCCATTGGGTTTTTCGCCTACCTTGTAGCAAATCGTCACAACTTTCTCGGATTTGGGGGGTTAGGCATTGGTATGGGTATTGTTATGTACAGTGGTGGCTCGCAAGACGAAATTAATCCGTTCCGTGAGGCTCTTCGTATAGCGGTTTTTTCGTCTTGCGAAGCAAGCCCATTGACACCTTAGCGGATTAGCGCTATTAGCGGTTTAGCAGCTTTTCGCAGCTTATCAGCTTAGCGGATCAGCTGATAAGCAGCTTAGCTGCTTAGAAAAAGGGGGAGGGGGAAAAAACCGCAGGAACTCGCAAGACATTTTCGTCTTGCGAAGCAAGCCCATAGGGAAATTCGTTTTGCGAAGCACCTCCAAAACGGAAAACCCTTTCGTCTAGCGGGTGTTCCGTCTTGCGAGGCGTTCGTCTTGCGGGGCACCACTGTAGATGTATTGTGGGGGGAGCGCCATCACCTCTCCCAAATATATTAAAGGGTAGTCCGGTAAAGGATTCCAGGGGGCGTTGCCTCGTCCGAAGCCTATGGAAGTGAGGACCTAAAGCGCACCCTGAGCGGTGACCCCGGGGGAGTCCCTAGTTGAGGTGCATCAGCAGGGCTCCCCCTGCTGGTGTTAACCCTTCCCGGTCTTCAAGCAATCAGGCTGAAGCCGGATAGTCGGATAGGACCAATGCCTAAGCCAATACCGCTCATCACCTGTAACCAATAAAGTTGTGGCCTAATTTTAGCCCATTAACCTAAATTACTGTGTCATGTGTCTTTATTTCTACTGGTGGGAGGTGGGATCTCGCCACGCAAGTGCTGCCATGTTTATATGAATTTTTTTAATGTAATCTTATTGTTATGAGTTTCCCTGAGCTCCCTTTGCAGAGGAAGAGTGGGTTATAGCTTTTAAATAATAAACAAACAAGTCCACTGCAAAGCGGGAGCGATGCTAGAAATGATGGTGAAATAGCACATTGGTCCCCAGCCCCAGACATCATTAGTGGTTAGCAGTGAATAGAGATAGATATATCATAGGACATGAAACAAGCCAGCCCAGGAAAAAGCTTTACCACTTGATTCAGCTGACAATATACAGTGGTACCTCGGGTTCCAGATGCTTCAGGTTACAGACTCCGCTAACCCAGAAATAGTACCTTGGGTTAAGAACTTTGCTTCAGGATGAGAACAGAAATTGTGTGGCGGTGGCAGCACTTTAGCTAATGGGGCCTCCTGCTGCCACCGCGCTGTCGCCACACAATTAATCTCAGGTTAAGAACAGTTTCAGGTTAAGAACAGACCTCCGGAACAAATTAAGTTCTTAACCCGAGGTACCACTGTACATACTGCAAGGGATGGAGTGCAGACAGAGTCAAAGCGAAAGATTTTGAAGTCTTTGGCTTTGACCCTGCTACCAGTCACTTGCTGAGGTTGTCGCAGATTTCGACGGAAGCACATACACTTCCAACATCGGAAACCAATGCGTTGTCCCCATTTGAACAAACAGTGTATGGAAAGTCAATCTATCATAAGAGAAGGTTGTTGCTAGGCTTGCAACCATAGGAGGGGGCCCAATATTTCAAACGTCGTTTCTCTGGCTTCTCCCCGCCCCACTTCGGCATTCCTCCTTCACTCTTCTCTATTCCGTTTTTATGATGCAAGAGAGGAGGGAAAACGGGGAGCGAAATTTCATATGGCAGTAAAAAACAAACAAAAAAGAAACAAGGAGGGGAAAGTTGTTTTGACAAGGTGGGTCAAAACCCATCAGAGGATTGTTGGAGCCTGCAATGAGTGATGCTTTGCGAGGCGGCAAGAAGCAGGCGACCCCTCGGCTTGCCAGCACGACTTCTGGAAAAGGACATGATTCTCCTGTTGGATCCTAGTAATAAAAGCAAAGCGAGAAGCACTTTTCCCGCTTTTCAACTGGCACTTCAGTTCTTCAAAGGGTTTCCAGTGTCAGCCGCCTTCATCTTTCCATTAAAAAAAAGAAAGAAAGAAGAGGGAAAAAACCCCACGCAGATCAAAGCTAAAAGCAACCTCCCCATCAAGAAACACTGAACCTAGGAATAGCCTCCCCTGCCAGCAGTGAAAATGGAATTTAACAGATGCATTCCCTTGGTGTTTTTGTTTTTGTTTTGAATCCCTTGCTGTTCCACCCAGGCCCAGGGGCCAAATGTGGGGACCCAGACCTCTCTGTCTGGCCCCTCAGGACTGTCTCCAGGTCACACCTGCTCCCTCTGGGCCACACCCCTGACGGACGTCCTTCCTTTGCATCCTCCCGGATTGTATTTGCTTTGGAATGCGCCCTTGAACACTGATAATGTTTCTAGTTTGCCTGAACAGAGGATAAAGAGAGATGTGAGAGCCTGTGCAGAAACTAGTCTACAGTGGTACCTCAGGTTAAGCACTTAATTCGTTCCGGAGGTCCATTCTTAACCTGAAACTGTTCTTAACCTGAAGCACAACTTTAGCTAATGGGGCCTCCTGCTGCCGCTGCGCCGCCGGATCATGATTTCTGTTCTCATCCTGAAGCAAAGTTCTTAACTTGAAGCACTATTTCTGGGTTAGCAGAGTCTGTAACCTGAAGCATCTGTAACCTGAAGCGTCTGTAACCTGAAGCGTATGTAACCTGAGGTACCACTGTACTGTACAAAGCCCAAGTTCAAAATTGTTGCTTCCCATTTGCCTCTGGCCCTGTCCAGCACTGGTATGTGGCCCCTGGGAAGTTGCCTGGAAGCCAATGTGGCCCTCGAGCTGGGAAAGACTTCCCCATCCCTGACCTAGGTGCTCAGGCTCGCTGGTTTCCTGCGGACTTCTGCCTACCTCTCGAGACCTGGATGTAAAAAGCAGGCTTGGGTAAACAAAGTCTGCTTATTTGCCCAGTGCAATCTCTGAGCTGCCACTCAGAGCAGCTCCAAGCCAAGGAAAGGTTTAATGTTCTTTTTTTGTGTCTGCTACTGCTGGGAGAACACAAACCAATACACAGAAAGAGATCAGAGTGCCACCGGTCCCAGAGCTACTTCTCAAGGTTACACAGACAATTGTTGTACATTACCACACACATGAGCGGCCCCCGAGGCCAGCTGCGTTGCCGGGTCTCAGCTCCCCGGCAGAGTCATTAACAGCCCGCATTACGGCAAATAATATTTCCTTCCTTTACGATTATCGTATCATCAAAATTTCAGGGCCGCACCAGGCCACTAATGGCTTCCTAAGAAGCATCAAATTTTAATCTCCTTCTTCCCTCCTCCTCCTCCTCGGCAACCTGCTCACCCACAAACTACTCTCCTTCCTCAGCTGCTCACATAAGGCTGGTAACTAATGCACTGGCTAATCTTAAGTAAGAAGCAAAGCAGTCCTCACCTCCAGATGCAGGAAGTAGAAGAGGAGTTGCGGAGATCACATACTGCCAAACAGAATGAAATGCATAACAGGGTATGATGGCCAATTAGTAGGGTTCGTGTCTCTCTCCCCAACCTTTGGAACTGGAACTCAACAGATACACTGCCCCTGAACATGGAAGTTTCATTTTGCTATCATAGTCAACAGACCGATCCATTGATACGACCAGTTCCTCCTCCACGGATCTGGCCTGAGATCATCATTATGTCATGTGCAGTGTTCAAAATCAGACAGGCGCCAGGTGCGTTTCGTGACTGGCACTGGTCCAACTGTAACCACATGGAGATGATGATGATGATGATTATTATTAGTTGTTTTGTTGTTGTTGTTGTTTTATTCAATGCTTTAATGTGTTGTAAATAACATTGAGATTTGTTCTTTAACTATAAACCACTACAGAAATGAAATGGACAACAATAAATAATGATGATGATGATAAAGTCCACTGCAAAACATGAACAAACAAACAAAAATGGCGCCTAGACATTCCACTGTGGCGGCTGTAAGCCAGGCTTAAAGCGCCATTTGGCAATAAGATTATATCTATATCTATCTATCTATCTATCTATTATCTATCTATCTATCTATCTATCTATCTATCTATCTATCTATCTATCTATCTAATCTATCTATCATCTATCTATCTATCTATCATCTATCTATCTATCATCTATCTATCATCTATCTATCTATCTATCTATCTATCTATCTATCTATCTATATCTATCTATCTATCTATCTATCTATCTAATCTATCTATCATCTATCTATCTATCTATCATCTATCTATCTATCTATCTATCTATCTATCTATCTATCTATCTATCTATCATCTATCTATATCTATCTATCTATCTATCATCTATCTATCTATCAATCATCTATCTATCTATCTGAGTTTCTAACACAGGGTGTGACAGTAAATTCCATTAAGTTAACTGTGAATTGTGTGAAGAATTTGTTTCTTTTGGTCATCCTGTTGCCAACTGATGTCATCACATGACTCCAAGTTCTAATATAGTGGAAAGTAAGACAAAAGCTACTTTCTCAACATCACAAATAAATTGATAGAACTCTTATCATATCAACACTTAGGTTGTCTCTCCCCCCCCCCCTAAACTTCAGACTTTCCTCACTGGCAAGAGGCTCTAATCCGTTGCACCTTTTCCAGTTCTGTCTATCACAATATTTTTAAGGTGGGGCATTATTAGCAATCAAGCTTCACCAGAGAAGAAACATCTGCTGAACAAGGAAGCTTTATTCCACGTTAGGGTTGTCTCAAAACCACAGTCCTCAAAGTAGGTTAGCATCCCTAAGGGAAGTCTATTCCAACTTGGTGCCATCGAGATGAAATACAGCTCCCATCTCCCATGACCACTGGTCATAGTGGCTGAGGCTGATGGGTACTGGAATCCAACAACATGTGGATGGCACCAGGCTGGGGAAGGACGCCCAATGAGATGTGGCCATTCCTAGGGCCAAAACTGCACTAAGCAGCTCCTTCCTTGAGTCAGGACTTCCTTGGATGGGGTCCTGGATCTGGTGTTGGGAAAATGGAAGTTGAGGGGGTAAGAGCGATTTCTGTCATGGTCCGGTTTATGGGCGGCGAAGTCCTGGCGGAGGATGTCGGGACCAGGGGCAAGATGGCGGGGTGGGAGCAGGAACGAGAGTCAGGAAGCCAGGAGTCAGGAAGCCAAGGGTCAGAGAGTCGGAAGTCAAGAAGCCAAGGGTCTGAGGATCAGGAAGCAAGGAGTCAAGAAGCCAAACGCAGCAAGGCAAGAAGCGTGTTGCTGTATCAAAGAGCCAAAGGGAAATGCTGACCTTATATCCCTTCCCGGCTCTTGACACCAGGTGCTGTGAGTTACCAATTGGCTGCCTCGCCTCGCCTCGCCTCGCCTCTTGAGAACAAACTTAGGAAAGCCCCAGTCCTGCAAAGCCCTACTGGTCACAGGGCCTGGCTCCTGCACACACTCCTGACAGATTTCTATGCAAGGACTTTTTTTAAGCAGGGGAGACGGAAACAGGAAATTCTGTTTGTGCTCATCCCATACTTTGAAATACTTATTTGGTGGGAGGAAATAAAAGAGGAGTCTATCACAATGTGGCCTTTAATCGCCCAGCGGAGGTTGAGCCACTGAGGGCACTCCAGCTGAGACCCACCTCTGAGCTGCAATGCCATCAGCTCCGTGACATATTATCCTCCTGATAAACATTGCATTCCACTGTGGATAATTAGCAATCGGCTTTAATCAATAAGTTATTTTTGCCCTAGGTAATTAATAATTACGTGGCGCGGCTTGCCTCGACAATAATTAAACTTTCGGTGTTCCTTCCCCGATTGGCATTCTGGCATGTATATAACAACTGCGGGTAATCAAACTTTTTTTTTTTTTACTTCTACACAGGCGGAGCCATTAGGGCAGTGGTTCTCTGGCTTTGAGTATTTTTTTGGTTTGGTTTCTCTTTCATTCTTCTTCTCCCCCCTTTGCTTCTCAAGCTCTTATCGACCAGCCTTTCTTTAGCTGAATCGATCATGCAACAAAAGACGGATGTCAGCTCAGATCTTCGTAGGAAGATGCCAAGCTATTGTACCCCTGCTCAGCTTCCAAAACACAGACCCATAAGCTTCTGAAAAGAGCTCCCCCAACTGGAACCTGCCAATACAAATCAGACAAAGGGAAAACAGCGGAACCAGCTATACAGGATAGTGTGGTGTATTGACCTGATGCGACTTTTTCTTATCATGAGAAAAAGCTATACTTTTACAACATTAGTAGTATATATTAGTAGCAGTATATATTGGTGAGGGACGCTAATGGTGCTGTGGGTTAAACCACAGAGCCTAGGACTTGCCAATCAGAAGGTCAGCAGTTCGAATCCCTGCGACGGGGTGAGCTCCCGTTGCTCGGTCCCTGTTCCTGCCAACCTAGCAGTTCGAAAGCACAAAGTGCAAGTAGATAAATAGGTACCACTCCGGCGGGAAGGTAAACAGCGTTTCTGTGCACTGCTCTAGTTCGCCAGAAGCGGCTTGGTCATGCTGGCCATATGACCCGGAAGCTGTCTGCGGACAAACACCGGCTCCCTCGGCCAATAAAGCGAGATGAGCGCCGCAACCCCAGAGTCGGCCACGACTGGACCTAATGGTCAGGGGTCCCTTTACCTTATATATTAGATGTTGCATTCATGCCCGATGTGAAAGCTTCTTATAGGCATCTGATTTGTCAGGGCTGCTGGGCAAGATGGGGCCTGATCCAGCAGCATCTTCTTCTGTTTATACATTCTTATACAACAGAGCTTCCCAAACTTGGGTCTCCAGCTGTTTTTTTGGACTACAATTCCCATCATCCCCGACCTCTGATCCTGCTAGCTAGGGATGATGGGAGTTGTAGTCCAAAAACAGCTGGAGACCCAAGTTTGGGAAACCTGTAATACAACATGCTTACATTTAGTCGATATTAGTGGTTATATAAAGCACCACATCCATGGACTATTCTTTCCAACGTCTTACCTCCACACCCCAAACACACCATCAAAAGGAGACATGGGTTGGATCACATCGTTGGCTGTATTTTCCTTGAGCTCCTAGTCAGCGTATTTGTGGACTTCCAATTGCAGAGGCGACCACACAAAAGAGATAAGTGCAGGGAGTTTAAAAGGTGGCCTGAGTTTGACTCAGAAATATAAACTTCTGAACTTAGGCATTTCATTACCTAGATAAACAAGTGGTTTTTAAGAACCGGCTATCCTCAAATCAAATTATCAAGTATAATTTGAGGTTCCCAGAACTACAGGCATGAGATAGGAGATTTGCCTTATTTCTCAAGTTATTTAAGAAAAGGGGGAGGCAATGTTAAATATCAATGCCAGTTTAAGTTTGCATTACCAACTGTTCATCAGAGGGCTATTTTACCCATTACACCACACACAGGCAAATGTGGGTTTGTCACGAAGTGCACACTCCACAAGGAGCTGTGGCCAATTGCAGCTCCCCGTTAAGTGTCACTTCATGAAATACGTGTCTGTTGCATCCACATGTATTATCATTATTAATTAATTAAGTACCTCTTTCACATGCAAAATTTGTGTGGGTCTTGAAAATGTATATCTCACATGTCAAAGGCCACCACACACACACACACACACACACAAAAGTGTGTAACATGGCACTTAATTTATATTTCCTGGGAAACTGACAGACCTAGCAGACACATGGCCAAGAATGCAGTGGTGAAGTGGATGAATTAAGAAGTTTATGGAGAAGAGGAAGAGATAAAAATGTCCAAAGCAAGGCTTGAGCAAGATGTGAACGAAACGATCACGTTCAGCTTTGGGATGATGGATGGGAAGCATAGCAACATTTCTCAACTACATACAGGGCCATTATAAAGAGCAGCTGTCTCCATGGCCACCAGTGGGCTAGGATCCTAAACTCACATAAATGAATGGAATTGTTACAGTGAAACCCTGAGATTATAGTTAGGGAGAAATGCGTTCTTGAAGAACAGGATGTACAAAAACAAAACAAAACCAAGCTTTCGGGAAAAGTTATCGACTTTAATTATTCTGCCCAAGGAACAAAGTACGTGACCTTCCTTCGTTACAATCAAAATGTAAACATAAAACGACTAGCAGCGTCACCACCTCTGCCTGCAGCCCATCCAAAAATGTTTAGCAGAATTCCATGTGGCAACCGGAAGAAGACGAAACAGAGAAGCAAGCAACTTACTCCAAAATGATCCCAGATTTAATCACCCCCATCTGGCTGTGCACACATAGCACAGATTAGCTGTTTGGGGAAGAGAGAGTGTCTCCGAAATAATTGATCTGTTGCAGGTTTTCCGACTAACCATACAGCTGGATTCAGTCAGGAATCACAAACAGAACACCTGCTTGCATATATAGCTCCTCAACCATGAATGGGTAAGCGCGCAGAACTTAACTAGCTGGATTTGGGTGGCTTTTTTGATGCTACAGTCCTAGCTCCCCAGTGAGGGCACTACAGAAATGCATGGCCGCCCTTATATCCAGAAGACAGGCTGGTGTGTGGACATTGACAGTAACACAAGGAGTGGCTATTGCTTCCAAAGCACTAATTTTTACATCTGCTTTGAGAACATAAGAGCCTAACAATACATTATCAGAAATGCCTAGCTACTGCCAGCTCGCATCTCCCTCGTTTCCTGGTAAGAAAGCCGAGTGCAGCCTTGCATGGAAGTCCACAAAGACTACCAACCAAAAGCATTTTACTGCTCCTTCTGAACCACAATTGATGGCATACTAAAGTTCAAGGCGGTGGCAGATAATTCAGTTCTATTCTGGTTCAGAGAAACTACCCTGGCTGATAGCCTGGCGACTGGCTATTTACAACCCTGGTCCAGTAAAGGAAATGCATGACCTCTTTGCGTTCGGTATTTCCTTTATCCTTGCAAACAGCAACCAATTGATATTATGTCACCTGTTTCGCTAAATGCATGGGCCATGGGGAAAGACATAGGTTGACAGCGGTGCCTCATAATGTCTAGTTTGCAATCCTGTACAATGAGTTCAATGAAATTTTCTCCCAGGTAAGTGTGTCTAGCAGGGTGAGCCAATGTGGTGCTCTCCAAACATTACTGGACATCAAACTTCCTTCAGCACCAGCCAGTAATATCCGATGATCAGAGATGAGCGAAGTAGTACCAAGTTGGCTATCGCTGGTGTATAAGATTGCACCATAAGTCTCCAAATAATTCAAGAATCTAATAGTAAAAGTACAATATTTTAGACCACAGCTTTTTTTTACTAGGTTATCCTTACTACTGCCTCCTTTTTTGCCCATCTCTTCTGCATATTTTAAGTGTGTGTGTTTTTTAATTGCAGGAAACATACCATGAAATGGTACTGCATTACAGTCACGAAACCCAATTCATTCATCAGTCAACAAGAAATTCAAGTGGATAACCTTGTGCTAATTCTCCTTCCCTTGGCCGACACACACACAGTATTTCAGTGAAACACACACTACAGTTTTTTAAACAAAGACAACAGAGGCAGGAGTTTACGAAATAAATTGGGAAAAGTTCATAACGCAGGCCATAATAGCTTCTGATGCCTGAGAGCAAACACAATGCAAGGGAGCCCAGGAGACAGAAACTCGGAGACAAGGAGAAGAGGAACTCGGCGAGCGCAAGTGAATCAATCAAAGAGACCGTCACAGTTTCTGACACAGGGGCCCTTCTGGATAATATACTGCGAGTTTATCTGTTATGTTCTGGACTTAATTACTGAGAAATTATAGGCTAGGTGCAAAGAAGAGGCAGCATTAAGAGCCAGGGGCACTGAGAAGGCTTTGGCTTCGTCAGCTGTTGGAAACAATGGCTATAAATTCAGAGGAGAGAGAGAGAGAATACATTGTGATATGCACCTTGGATATTAGGTACCTGAAGGAAAGAGTCGCAGGCTCCTCCACAGTCACAAATGCTGCCTCACTGCCTGGGCAATGTTTCCAAAGACATAATGCCACCCCTGGAGCAAAGGGACAGATGTTAAGGGTCAGGCTAGAAACCTTCCTGACTTGAATGCAGGAATATGTAAACCATTTACTCCATGCCGGGGGGGGTTACTCCCCATCCTGGAATGGACCTACTGACACCCCAATGTTTTAAGAGGGTTTCTGGTACTCATTGGCCACGGTGCTGATAATGCCAAGGTTGCGGGTTCAATCCCCACATGGGACAAGCTGCATGTTCCTGCATTGTTTACTAGATGATCCTCTATGATTCTATGTTGCTGGAACAGGACTAGGTTCCCACATTTGCCACTGAACTGTGGATGCAGTTTTATTTTCACCTCTAGCTAGTCTCTCTCACACATTTAGCCTGCCAAGCCCTTTCAAAGCTTTTCACTCTGTGCATCTGTGCAGCAAACAACATGTGGGACAAAAATGGTTTTGACCTCAACATCAGCGTCACTAAATGTGGCTGTAATTCTTTGTCGTTATGAACACAGATATCCCTTGTATAGCCTTTCTCTGAAACCTAGAGGGGGCAGCATACACAGCTACTGGGCAAAGAACTGTTCCTCCTCTTGAAGATTTGGTGTGCCTCCTGAAGATTTTGTTAAGCTTTCTACCAAACTGGTGCTACGTGTGCCTAAATAGCACGACTAGACATTTGCTAATCATTACATGGTTCCCGCGTCCTCAGACCTAGAAAGAGTTCCCCAGCCCTGGTCCCCAAGCGCCTTTTGCAAGCAAACAATATGCTCTACCACTAACCTACGACCCATCTCTGTAGGTGTCACAGAGCCTGCTGGTCAGCCATCACACGGTTCAAACTTGGAGTTAACTCTTTATTAGCAAACGCACAATCTCCACATACTTGGCAGAGAGTCAAGCCTAAGGAGCACAGCAGCTCATTCCTAGTGGTCTTGCTCCATGAAAAACCAGTTGCCGAGATTGGAAGTCTCTGCCTCCAGACAGCCATCTAAGTCCCCTCCTCTCCAGGGCTTTTTCCAAGCAATCAGAGACTGCGTCTGTGCATCTCCAACCTCTCTTCATGCCTCTCTTGATTCTGGGAGAAAGGAGGGAGGGGAGCTTGTCGCAGCCGAGGGAGAGACACCCAAGACTCTTCATCAGCCTGACTCATCTCTGCCTCCTCCCACTTGACAGCACGTTCCCAGCTCACTAAGCTCTGTTAACCCTTCAGCTTCTGACACATCCTCTTCCCAGTCTTCTCTCTCTTCTTCTCCCCCCTCTTGACCACCCATCGTTGTCCCGCCACCACTCCCCAGGCTCTGAGCCTTCTTCCCTTAGTGGTTCCCCAACTCCTTCCTCCTACCATTCCTTTACGTCCAACCAGTCCTGACAGTAGGCCAGTGTGCACTTCACGGAAAGCAATGTAGTGCAAATGACCACACCCACATGTGCATTTCGTTTAGGCCTTGCAACAGAGAACATAAGAAGCTGCCTTACATCAGGTCAGACTATATTTCCCATCTTCCCAATGCTGTCTACTCAGACAGCAGCTCCCCCAGGGTCTGAGGCAGAAAAGGGTCTTCTCCCATCATCTGCTTCCTGGTCCTTTACAAACTGGAGATTTAGGGTTCCCAACTGACCAGAAAAACATGGGGCAAACTTACGTTGTGCTCCTGTGATTTTTCTTTAGGTCAACCGGCTGTTGAGTCAGCAAGTCAAGCTTCCCATGCTTGGTTGCAATGCCAATGACTGCAGCTCATAGGAGAAGGACACACACACACATACATATACATATTCAGTACATATACATATATATATACGTATACACACTGGCAACCCTATTGTCACATAACAGCATCCTATAGAGCTTCAGTGGCGTTATCCACCCATTGAAGTTAGTTGTTAAGACTGACATTCTTTTAGTTCCTGCTTTGGCACAAAGTGCCCCAAACTTTTAAAGGCAAGATTGGACAAGCATCACTATGCATTTTGACAGCTGCACATCATCCCTAGGGGTCACTGGGGAATGGGGTGGCGAAGAAATGCAGAAGATATAGAACCTGCCCACCGTACTTGTGCTTGCACAATGTATGAAGTAGCGGTTTAATAAATTTGGGTATTTTAAAAAAAAATATTGCATTCAGCCCACAGTAATCATGGAAGATGCCAATACCACAAGCCTAATGTGCGGTATTAAGAAACCCTTTTGCATCCCCAAAGTCTACTATAAAAAGAAAGCACTTTTCCCCCCTTCCTTGGCATCATTACACATCCCTCCTCTTGCCCTTTCAGGTAGTTTAGAGTTTCCAAGAGCCTACATTGGCTGGTGCATCCAGATCAATGCTCTCTGCCTAAAGAGGGAGTCTATTTATGTATCACGTTCAGATAACAGAAGTGGCTGAAAATAGTCTGCACAGCACATAAGCATCCCGGAGGCAATTAGCTTATCGCATGGTCCTGCGCTGGCTTATGGCACTCGCAGACCATGGCCTGTCATGAAAGTGTACTCGCCAACGAGCTTTTTTTCTAATGGCAAACTTTTCATTTGATTCACGTTAAGTGGGTTTTACATAGCCAGGTTCCAGCAGCTCTGCAGAGAGCGGAAAGTGGACGGGAGGAAATTGAGAACAGTGGATGGGAGGGAACGTTAAGATTTTAGCAACTGGTGGCTGAAGCAAACCAACCAAGCCCCAGAAGCTGTCAAAAGTGTGTTTAGCTGAAGGATATACCCTAGTTCAACCCAAAGAGGGCAAACATCTAAGTGTACTGTTTGAGGGAATAAATACAGGGGGGAGGGTTGCCTCTTCCACCCAGAGATGATTACGCAGCATCCAATCTGCAAATCCCACCAGTTCATCATACACATTTAGACTCCTGCCACTCCCCCCCCCCATCCACACAGCCAGGTGTGGGGTATTTTTGCTTGGGAGCAGAAGCACAGGGAAGCAGTTATGTGCCCTTTGCATTAGCTTCCACAACACATGCTTTTGCTGCGGATGCTCTCCATTATGAGCAAGGCTTTGCCATCACCTGACTGCCAGCCTCGGGAGAAAATAAATCAAGTTGGACCCTGGAACTGCCGCCCATCTCGCCCCCACTTCATTTCCCTCGGCAGCCCCAAGGAGCTATCGCCAGCCTCCATGGGTTCAGCCGGCCATTGCATCCTGCCTCTTGACCATAAATCTCTCCTAGCTGGTATTGTTATCTTGACAGGTCAAGAGATAGAAAAGGAGGCGAGGAGAAGGTGCCTGGTGAGATATTATACAGGCGGGCTGTAAAACCTGCGCCAGTCATTTGCCGTTTGGATAACTAACCAAATATTGGATCAGCCCACGAATGGAGATGGGGAAAGGGGAGTTTGGGAAGCTTCTGAAACTTTTTCAAGAGTCCTGAGATTGTGGTAAAAGAAAAAGAAAAAAGAGGGGGAAGGAAAGGAGAGAAAACGAACAGCTACAGGCAACAGGTAGACCAAGTGGGAACACTATTCTAGGGCAACTGATTGAATTCTCCAGACCACAACAAAACACCTCCTCAAACAACCCTAGTTTTTAATCCCCTCAGCAACTAACTTTTCCTTGTTGCTGTTGGTCTCCCATCATTCGCTTTTTTCTTCTTTGCAAATCGTCCAAAAACCGTCTGCTTTCTTTCATCAACGCCCCCCCCCATCTGTGAACCAGGGCGTTTAAAGGATTTTTTTTTTTTAGTTTTTTGGACAAATTGGTGCTTTTATAACAAGGCAGAACGAGAAGAACGGCTGCTACGACAACCCAGCTTTTCCTGGGTTGCAGGAGGATTAACCCTTTCCTGAGGCATGGGAAAAGAATGGCATGTGGCGGCCATTGTCTTAAATCAGTCCCTCACTCTGCCCGCTTCTCCCCCCCCCCCCCCCGCCTCAGTTGGAATGCCAGGCGCGCGGGAATTTCGCTACGCCGGGTTGCTCTGACCAATGAAGTCATACACATCAAACGAGGCTGGACGTGAAATGGCGCGGGGGGGGGGCTGAGAGGAGAGAATGAGGCGCTTTGGCGCCGGGACGACGCCGACGACACTTGACGGCTGCCCTACGGTCCCCGCTTCGCCTCTGCGCGCTTTGAAAAGCCTGCCCACCTGTAAGCAGCTTTGGAGAGAGAAGCCCTTATCGCGAGACAACAGGCTGTGCAAGAAAAGAGGTCACCCTCTCCATCTAGCCTTTAAAAAATAAAAGGCTGGCTGGCGGGCGAGAGGGAGCCTGGAGAAGTCGCCGTATTGTTATTATTTCCTCAGAGTCGCCGCACAATTCATTGTCCCCCTCAGCTTGAGGGAAGGTTTATTCTCTGAAAAAAAACACACCACCCAAGGCAGTATTTTCTTTTGTGGTGACAGAGAGAGAAGGAGGGAGCTCTCTCTCTCCTTCTCTTTCTTTTCTTTTCGGTCTGCCCCACGTGTTGCATTCTTCTCCCCCGGAAGTTCTCTGGGTATCCCAGGCAGCCTGCTTTGCACTGGGCCGTGCACGACACACACACACAAAACGCACGCAGAAAGGGAGACACACGCAGCCCTCTCCAAGGAACATTCAAGCCTTTTGGCCGCGCGAAGGAGAAGCCGGCTTCACCGGCGGCCAGCCCGCGCTTGGAGAGGGGCCGGCGGTGCTTTAGGTAAACCTCGCCCCGCAGGCTTCTTCCTGGGCGCGCAACCCAGACGGGCGCGCATTCCGATCCTTTGCTTTTTTAAAAGAAACGGCTGCGCTCGAAGGCAAGCCCCACCGGACTTGTCTTGGGGCTGAAAGCTCGTTTCTTTCCCACTTGCTAGGGATCGAGCCCCACTTCTTAAATGAGAAGGGTCGAGTTAGGATCGCGCTGTTAATTCCGCCGCCGCCCCCAGCAGAGAATATAGAAAGTGCCCTTCAACAGGAGGCCCTCCTCCTTTCCCCCTACTCTTTAAAGCCTTTCTTTTTATCTCCCTCAAATCTCCAGCGCCTGCCTGCCTCTCCTCGTCTCCGACTCCCTCTTTCCCACTCCGCTTTGATCTCTTGATTACTTTTGAACAGGCGTTTCAGTCCCGCAAACCGACCAGACGTAAACTTCTCCAAAGCCGTGTCTCCCGGCATCCACAACAAAACACACACACACACCCCCGCCGTCAACCTCCTCCTGCACAGATCGGACCGAATTGAAGAAAAGTCTCCATCGCCCAACTAAGAAGAAAAAAGCAGAGGATTTCGCCCCCTCTTTCTCTCTGCCAATCTCTTACCCCCCCCCCCGCCGCCGCCGTCCCTTTCCATTTAACAGTCTCTCCATAGCCTGTGGCTGAGTTGTTCAACTTCCATCAGCCCAAAAAAGTCATGCACAACCCTCAACGCGAAGTGCGGGTCTTGCTATCCAGCAGCTACTAGGAGCTAAATACCCAGATTTTGCCGCGCGCCCCTTTATCTCCGTGGCACCGTCCAGCGCCCCCCCCCAAAACCACACATGCAAGCCATTGAAGGCGGGCAGGGGGCTTCGTAAGCAACCCCCTCCTCGATTTACCTTGGGCTGTGGCTGCAGGGCTGCCCAGAAGCACGACGATCACGCAGCACATTATCTCCCAGCGTTTGCCAATCCCAGCCATGGTTACCAGAGAAGCTTTGCAAGGAAGAGAACTTCTGCTGGAGCGGGTTTTGTTTTTTTAATTTGTTCTGTACTGTATCTAATATCCCTTATGCCTGCTGCCGGATCCCAGGAAGAACCGCGCTGGGGAGAGGGGATTCCCTCCGCTCTTCTTCCGTTTTGATAACGATCTTCTCGGCCAGACCTTAAAGAAAGCCACTTCGTCCTCCAGGGCGCATTGAAAAAGCAAACAGGGAGGCAGCAATTATATCCAATTGAAACATCCCGCCCTAGGATCAACTCTTAAAAAAAAAAGTCTACGGGGGAACGGGGAATTGTGAAGTCCGCTGCAACGCAGCCACCACCTCCATCCTCCAGGGGGTTCGGCGGGCGAGGAAGCACAGAGAGAGTTGGGCAGGCAAGGCGCCCACTGGCGCGCCTCGTCGGACTTCGGAGCTGTTGCAAATTCTTGCCCTCCTCCGCCGGGGTCGCAGCAGCAGCAGCAGCGCGGAAGGAGCGGACGGCGCTCGGCTCCCTGGATCTCGTGGAAGCTCAACAGGGTGGGGGGGGGAAGGAGGAGGAAACCTTTACGGGGGAGAAGAGATGGGGGTGGGGGGAGGTTTCCAGGAACTGCTCCGAGCTCCGGGCTTCTCAAAACATTACTTCAAGGCTACGGAGATCGATCCCTGCAAAGGCAACGATCGACTCGTGGAGTCACGAGAAGAAAGGGGGAGGGATCGACTCAGACTCAGACACGCAAATCCCAGACGGCGCGAAGTTTTCTCTCGGTAGGCACTGCGGCGGGCTTCAAAACGGGGGGAAAAGTTTCGCGGAGGGGGAGGGTCCGGACCGGGGTGGGGGTCCGAGGTTCTCTCCTCCCCGATTTCCCCCTCGCTCAGCTCGCCAGGCGAGCGGTCTTCTTCTCCATGGCCGGAGGCAGCGGCTTGCGTCTCTCTCTCCGGAACGTGTCCGCCTCCCACAGCACCCCCACCCACCCCAAGCGCCGGCTGAAAGGCGGAAGGCGAGCTGGCGGCGACGGGTCTCCAAGGGCAGCCGCGACGCGCCTCTCTTGCGGGGGGCACGCCGGCTCCTCCAGCGGCTCTGCTGCTGCTGCTGCCGCCCTCCCGCTCCTCGGCTCGGCAGCAGCGGAGTGAGCCAAAGATCTGGCAGCAGTAGAGCCGCCAGCAGTAGCGGCGGCGGCGGCAGTCTCAGCCCGGGGTAGGCGGAGAAAGAGGGAGGCCGGCAGCGCCACCTGGTGACCGACGCCGGCTCCCAGAGCGCCCGGTGCGCGCCAGGCAGGACTGGCGGCTGGCTGAGCGTAGCTCAACAGGGCGACGTTGAAGGCTGGGCACGAAAAGCCTCCGCTCTGCGCGAACCGGAGGCACAGCCTTCCTTTCCTCCGCCTTCGGGGATATGAGAAGCCCCCTCTGAAAAGATCCAGGCGCGGGCGCGACTTCTGTGCGCGGGAAGGGCGCGATCCTGAGAGGGATGCGCGCAGAAGATGTGCTGTGCCGGCATCCCTGCCTCCGGGGGTGGGTACGTTAAGGTGTTGTTTTGGTTTTGTTTTAACACGGATCAAAAAAATAATCCGGATTTACTGTCTTTTGTAGACAGTCTGTGTCTCTCCCTGACCCCACTCCCTCCTCCCCCAGTTTCGCAAAATGGATCCAGAAACTCTTTCAGGGGAACACGCTGTTGCAAATGTTTTACACGCCTTTTACAACATGGACCTTGGGCATGTAGTTAAGTACAGTGGTACTTCGGGTTATATACGCTTCAGGTTACAGATGCTTCAGGTTACAGACTCCGCTAACCCAGAAATAGTACCTCGGGTCAAGAACTTTGCTTCAGGATGAGAACAGAAATCACACAGTGGTGGTGCGGCAGCGGGAGGCCCCATTAGTTAAAGTGGTGCTTCAGGTTAAGAACAGTTTCAGCTTAAGAACGGACCTCCAGAACAAATTAAGTTCTCAACCTGAGGGACCATTGTACTGGAATCGCAACCCCACATAACTGCAGACAGGGGTGACAACTTGAAATAGGGGGTCCCAAGTAAGATGTGGTACACACACATCATTTGAATGGCAATGCCCATCACCTGGTGGGGGGGGGGGCAACCTTATCAAATATTTCATTGGGGGGGATGAAGGACACGGGTGGCGCTCTAAACCACTGAGCCTCTTCGGCTTGACGATCAGAAGGTCGGCGGTTCGAATCCCCGCGACAGGGTGAGCTCCCGTTGTTCGGTCCCTGCTCCTGCCAACCTAGCAGTTCGAAAGCACGTCAAAGTGCAAGTAGGTAAATAGGTACTGCTCTGGCGGGAAGGTAAATGGTGTTTCAGTGCGCTGCTCTGCTTCGCCAGAAGCGGCTTAGTCATGCTGGCCACATGACTCGGAAGCTGTACGGGGCTCCCTCGGCCAATAAAGCGATAAAGCGAGATGTGCGCTGCAACCCCAGAGTCATCTGCGACTCGACTTAACAGTCAGGGATCCTTTACCTTTTTAAAGGGACCTCAGCCCCTAGAAGTTGGCTTCTATGCTCTTGGAGGGAAATTGAGGGAACTGACCTTGGCCTGGCCTCAAAAGAAGCAGAAATGGCAAAGCAAACCTCATTGTCTGCATATCTTTTTACAGCAGGGAGAGGAACCTGTACCTCCAGTTACCTTGGACTCCAGCTACTGGCTTCCCTGCTCGCTGTCCATCCTGGGAGTTGTAGTCAAAGGAGCATGGGGCACTTCTATTGAGTCAGACAACTGAGCTACAGCCCTTCCTTCAGATTGAATGATAGTGAGACTGTCCTTAAGGGCATAGGAACCAGCCTTATGCCTAGTCAGACCAAGATCCCAACCGTAGGTCTCTTAGGTTTCAGGGACATCTGAAGAGACTGCAGATTCAATCTGGGATCTTCTGCATGCAAGCAAATGCTATAGCCCAAGGCTACAGGCTTCCCTTCCCTGGTGCAAAGGAAAGCTATTTGCAGAGTCAACCTACTTAAATCAGAACATGGAAAATCTACTCATCCCTTATGTGTGTGTTTTTAATTACTTGAGAGTGAAAAATACAGTTAAAGGCAGCAAGGTAATGGTATAAATAGACTATTTTTTCACGATCTCTCTATCCAGTTCTATTTTTTGGAAAAAAGAGGTGCCAGAACTCACCGTGAACGCCTCCCTTGTTCTCTTATAATAGCAATGTCGCCCACCTGAGAGGTGCTGGAACTGAGTTCCAGTGAGTTCTGGCTGGGGAAAATAGCCCTGTCTCTATCATTGCTCAAAAACCCAACAAGTGTAGCCCCCAAAATGCCAACATGGGGGGGGGGGAGTCATAAAGTCAAAGTGAATTCCTTTCAAAACTGAAAGTTTTGCCTAGGTAAAGAGCATCGCACAAACTTGGATAAATTATATGCAAGGCTACAATCAGGGAGGCTTTTGAAGAACGAATTGCTATATATATGTATTGCACCTCATCATACAAAAATTCTTTAAATACATCAGGAGCAGGAAGCCAGCCAGACAGGCAGTGAGCTCCTAGATGACAAAGACGTAACAGGAGCACTCAGGGAAGACAGGGAAATTGCTAAGGCATGTCAATGAATTCTTTACATCTGTCTTTACTGCAGAAGATGTTGGGTGAGATATCTACACCTGAACTTATTTTTTTTTGGAAAGGCAATAAATCAGAACAGCGTCAAAGAAAAATGACAAAGTATTTTTAGAACTAATCTGCAAGCTAAATCGTGAGAAATCGCCAGGGCCAGATGGCACATTCCCCTGAAAGTTCTTAACTCGAATAGGAAACAGCAAAGTTATATATTATAAGTTAATCAAATCTACTCATATACTACAAGACTGTAAGGTCTTCGAACACTTTTCTTCTTCCTTTTTTTAAACACCAGAAATCTTTTCATACACCCTCCAACCAAAAACTGCAATATATGACCTGCTTTTAGTTGTTTCCAACTCTTTCCTCTTTTTAGGGGGGCCGGGTCCTGAGAGAGAGTTTGGGCAGGTGTGTTTTATGATACAGAAATGAATCCACCAGTTTCTTCCATTATGCAATAATCAAAAATAAAAGAGCTCTGGCCTCTTTTACACTTCTGGTTACACTTCCTTTCTCTTCCCCAAGTGGTTGTTTCTTCCTCTTCCTCTTCCTCTTCTTCTTTCTGTTTTCATAGCTGTCAACGTTTCCCTTTTTTAAAGGGAAATTCCCTTATTCCAAATAGGATTCCTCTCAAGAAAAGGGAAAAGTTGACAGCTATGCCTGTTTTACTTAAGAGACAGGAAAAGATAGCAGTGTGTTTGTGTTATCCCACCCTAGATTGGGATGCAACCTAACTGTGAATTCCAACCCACTGGAAGACTAATGAAACAGGGAATTATTATCCCATGTTAATTGCACTCCTAAGATATTTTAAATCAACATTGTATTTGTTGTTTCATATTTGAGATCGTTTTAAAGCTGGGACAGCCAGCCTGGTACCTTCCGCAGCTCCCATCACCCTTGACCATTGGCCATGCTGGCTGGGGTTGAAGTTTATGGGAGTCCAACAATGTCTTGGATGGCCATGGGTCCCCCGTTCATTTTAAAGGAACATAAAAAAGTGATGAAAAGAGCAGCCAGTATAAAGCTTTATTCCACCTATGCAACCTAGAGGTCTGTGCAGGGCCGGATTTAGGTTTGATGAGGCCCTAAGCTACTGAAGGTAAAAGGTAAATAATAATAATAATAATAATAATAATAATAATAATAATAATAATAATAATTTATTTATACCCCACCCATCTGGCTGGGCTTCCCCAGCCACTCTGGGCAGCTTCCAACAAAATATTAAAATACAGTAATTCATCAAACATTAAAAGGTAAAGGTCCCCGACAGTTAAATCCAGTCTCGAACGACTCTGGGGTTGCGCCACTGATCTTGCTTTACTGGCCGAGGGAGCCGACATCTGTCTGCAGACAGTTTTTCCAGGTCATGTAGCCAGTATGACTAAGTCGCTTCTGGCGAACCAGAGCAGCGCATGGAAACACCGTTTACCTTCCCGCCGGAGTAGTACCTATTTATCTACTTGCACTTTGATGTGCTTTCGAACTGCTAGGTTGGTAGGAGCAGGGACTGAGCAATGGGAGCTCACATCGTTGCAGGGATTTGAACTGCCAACCTTCCGATTAGCAAGCCCTAGGCCACAGCGCCACCCGCGTCCCAACTGAAGGTGATGGGGCTCTTTATATGTCCAGCTGTCCTTTGTCAACAACAAATTGTTGCTGTTTTTTGTGTTGAATATATGCTATATGATAGTTTATGGACTTAATAGGACTTAAATGGACTTAAAGCCATTTGCACTTGTTGCCGTGCAACCAGAATGTAGGCACCCTATACAGTGGTACCTCGGGTTAAGTACTTAATTCATTCCAGAGGTCCGTTCTTAACCTGAAACACCACTTTAGCTAATGGGGCCTCCTGCTGCTGCTGTGCCGCTGGAGCACGATTTCTGTTCTCATCCTGAAGCAAAGTTCTTAACCCAAGGTACTATATCTGGGTTAGTGGAGTTTGTAACCTGAAACGTTTGTAACCTGAAGCGTATGTAACCCGAGGTACCACTGTATATAGAAATGAGTAAACCAGTGATATTTTAGGGAACAGGCTAGCAGGCGGGGCCCATTACTTACATCATAGGAGCCTATACAACACAAAACACTGTTGCTGTATGTAGGTTTTGTTTGATTTGTTTTTATCTTATATTTTGGAAATGTACATCCAGGTTTTTTTCCTTTAAATTTTTTTGGGGGCCCCAAGAGAGTGGGGCCCTAAGCTATAGCTTGTTTAGCTTATACGTAAATCCAGCACTGGGTCTGTATACCATTCAGGTTCACTCCACTTCCTAAATTTTGGGTGGTAGCATTACCCATCTATCACATAAGACTTGCATTACACTTTACATCTCTGTATTAACCAAGCAATAACCAGCCTCTGTAGGGTTGCTAACTTTTAAGCCAACCACAGTAGTTGTGAGTTTTAACCAGTGCTATTTTCCTAGAAAAAGAGGTGCCGGAACTCCCTTTTTCTCCTATAATGGCAATGGCGCCCACCTGAGAAAGGCTGGAACTGAGTTCCAGCGAGTTCTGCCTGAAAAAAAATGCCCTCGTTTGAACAGCAGTGATGATGTGCAAGGATTACCAGGTGACAACATTTCCTTCCTGTCTGTGAAAAGCTTCAGCTCCTTCTTTTTACACTGAAGGCACAAGAATAGGTGAGGCTATTTCTTGTTATTTACTGACAATAACTTTCCACATTTCAGGCATGGAAAACGGGGATTGAACCCAAGACCTTCTGCATGCAGATAATGTGTTTTTAGTATTGAGCAACAGCGCTCCCTCCTCAGTTCCAATTCTTCTTGATGGAAGAATTGTACTTGATGGAAGCTCTTCTCATATCCGGTGGCCTTCTCTCAATCCAAACAGAATAATAGGGTGTTCAAGTGAGTAGAAATGACAGGTAGGGTTCTCTCTGAGCAACAGCCCAAGCTAGAATGGTTACAATAAGGCTGTAGTCCTTTAGCCTGGGAGTTAGCACCCCTGGTCTCAAGGGAATTAGAATGCCCCCTCCCCAAGTTAACATGTGACTTCTGTAAAAAGTAAAAGCAAAACATATCTCAGCAACATGGAAGATGGCAAGAGGAGCATGGATTTGAATGACCTGATGGACAAAACTTACTTTGGATGTTCAAAATTATTCAAAGCCCCCTACATAAGCTTGGTAATCGCAGGATAAGAGAACAGTTTGGTGTGTGTGTTTTTTATGAATTGTAAATGCGATAAAATGTAGGAAACAAAAGGGGGAGAACAAAAGGAACCAGTTTTCACAGTGCAGCATTGTAATGCATGATCTAAAAAGGGATCTGAGTAGGAACAGGTGTTGTAGATGTGTTTCTCTGAACGTACAGTGGTACCTCGGGTTACATATGCTTCAGGTTACATACGCTTCAGGTTACAGACTCCGCTAACCCAGAAATAGTGCTTCAGGTTAAGAACTTTGCTTCAGGATGAGAACAGAAATCGCACGGTGGCGGCATGGTGGCAGCAGGAGGGCCCACTAGCTAAAGTGGTGCTTCAGGTTAAGAACAGTTTCAGGTTAGGAATGGACCTCCAGAACGAATTAAGTACTTAACTCAAGGTGCCACTGTATCTTCCTCTGGTGGCAATGCCAAGTCATGCAGATGACACATGAGGCTGCACCCTGTGTACACAATTACCGTACTTGAATGTAAGTTCCATTGAACTCAGCGGGACAAACTTCCAAGTAAACATGCGTAGGACTGGCTTTGTAATTGCAATCCTATACGAGCTTGCTTGCGATGAAGGCCCCCACTCCCCCACTCCATTGCACATACTGGGACTCGGCTTCTGAATCAATATTCATTGGGTTGGGCCTGCATAGCAGTTATTCAAAGGGCTTGTTCACACATCCGCCTACGACCCTTACAGCGAGAACCTTTGCGATGGGAACAGGCAGCTGAATCGATGACCTGTCTATTGAAAAGCACCAGAGATGGAACTCCTGTATTTGCGATGATCCACTCAAGCTTGCAGCTCATCACTTCATGCTGCGAAAATCAGTTAACGAACATGACACTTCTGTGAATCAAGCTATGAGACAACAATGGGTGCCTTAGAAGAGGATGGATGCATTTGGTAGAACAAGTTGGTTTCAAAGGCTGAATTCAGACTTGGCTCCTTCTGCATCCTAGTGCATTTGGATCAAGCTTATTCAGTACAGTGGTACCTCGGGTTAAGAACTTAATTCGTTCCAGAGGTCCGTTCTTAATCTGAAACTGTTCTTAACCTGAAGCACCACTTTAGCTAATGGGGCCTTCTGCTGCCGCCATGCCACCATCACACAATTTCTGTTCTCATCCTGAAGCAAAGTTCTTAACCCGAGGTACTATTTCTGGGTTAGCGGAGTCTGTAACTTGAAGCGTCTGCAACCTGAAGCGTCTGTAAACCGAGGTACCACTGCAGTTGTGAATATCTCAGTGACGTGCACGACACAGGGATTATTATTCTTGGTATTATTCCAATGTATTGGTCACTTGGAAACATAAATACAGTGGTACCTCGGGTGAAGTACTTAATTCGTTCCGGAGGTCCGTTCTTAACCTGAAACTGTTCTTAACCTGAAGCACCACTTTAGCTAATGGGGCCTCCTGCTGCTGCTGCGCCACCGGAGCACAATTTCTGTTCTTATCCTGAAGCACTATTTCTGGGTTGGTGGAGTCTGTAACCTGAAGCGTATGTAACCCGATGTACCACTGTAGTCTCTGAGCAACTGACAGGACTTGCCTACTAGGAGCCATTTCTATTCCCCCATCCCATGCCTTCAGCACAGCTGCACAGGAGAGCAAAAGGAAATGAGTTTTAATTTGAAACAGCCTTTCAAGCAGCCTTCCCGTCTGGTGGCCCCAGCGTAAGAAAATGCACTTAGCTTTAAAAAAGGACCCATGCCATGTGTAAAGAGCAGGTCAAGGGACCATTGCTGCATTGAAGCATTAAGGGCAACAAAATCTGGAGCATACCATAGAAAACTTTAGAAAGATCTCTCCTGGGTTACTAGGAAGAAGAATGGCAGATGAGATTGAGCTTTAATCACTTGGAAAAGGATATACACGGGACGAACAGCTACAAATGCACCTTCTCGCTGGGTGGGTGGGTGGGTGGTCGATAATCATCTTTTCAAAGATGATTTAAACCGAAAGGTATTTTGTGTGTAGGGTAAGCCTGAAATTGTGCATTTTCCAGGTCTTGATCATTATTATTATTTTGTCACTCACAAGTTTGGCAAATTCCTGCTAGTTTACACTGTTCAGTCCTTGGAAAGGAAGGAGAACGTGGCCAAATGATGGGTGGAGATTGTTATTCTAAAGCAGCAATGCGGCAGCAAGCAAAGGCTATAGCAGCCAAGTCTGCTGCTTGTGGCTGGAAAGCCAAACAGGAAGTTTGTGACTGTTGCCATGGGAACAAAGGGGCAGTCCATTCTGTACTGAGCACCGGATGTTAGCTCAGTGGGTTTGTCATATGACCTGTACAGGATGTACATGGGTGGAGGTGGAGTTTATTCTAACTGCTGATGAGTGCAGACATGTTTTCTCTGTACTGAAGTAAAAGACAGGAATAAAAGATGTAAATAGATTTCTGTCTGCTTCTTTCCCCTCCCTGGGGACACCAAAGGGGAGAGAGGAGCAGTTGGTGTGTTTTCCTCACAGCCTGAGGAAAATTGCCGGAACGGACCTCGCGTATGTTTTATCCTGCCGGGAGTCGCCGGAGGGAGGTCTAAGGAATTCAGCCGGTGCCTGAACAGATAGGCACATACCTCAAGACGGGCTAGAATTCCAACAGTGGTAGCAGACGCCGGTTGCTGTTTTCATCGACCTCTGCATCAAGGAGTGGCCTCCATGGAAGCCTGAGGTGAGAAAGCTGATCCTCTGCAGCCAGAAGCTGACCAGAAGAATCTGAAAGCCAAGCAACGGAGCCCAGGTATGAGATTTTCGGGCTTAGAAGAGTGAATGCAGATTGAGTTATTCTCTGCTTCACGGGGAGCAGCGTTTGGGTAAAACAGCTCCAGTCAAAAGAGAAACCGCATTCCAAACATTCCTGTGGTTAATCCTGTTCAAGGGAAGGAATGCTGTTGCTTAGCAACGAAGGCCATGCCTCAGAGAGGAGAAGTGAAAGTTAAAATGGAATGTTTTGTCTTCAGAGTCTGAAGAGCTCTTGGAAATTTCCAACGCAGCTAGCGTTCAGAGCTGCCAGGTGGCACAGAGTGTAAACAAGCCAGCTATTGGATTTTAGAGGCTTGTGTTTGAGAGTCAATGCAAGGACTCAAAATGGATGCCAAGAGGGGGGGAGGCCTGCCTACTCCAGACCTCCTGACCAGTGACAATTATGCATCTTGGTCTTTTAAGATGAAGGCCTTGCTGCAGAATCAGAGACTGTTTGGGGTGATTGAGAACCCCATTCCAGCAGCACCAACGCGTGCTTGGGAGTCACAGGATGTGAAGGCCAGAACTGCTATAATTCTGTGCGTGTCAGATTCGCAGTTGATCCACATACAAGATTTAGACCACGCGAAAGTTGTTTGGGACACGCTGAGAAGGACACATCAGAGAGATGCAGGTTCTTCAGCGTTGCTGTATTTTGAGAAGCTGACCAACCTGAGGCTTGCGCCTGATGGAGATGTTCAAGCGCACCTGACGGAAATGAAATTTCTGCGTCAACAGATGGTGGAACGCAACTTCCGTCTGCAGGAGGAAGTGTTTTGCTTCATGGTGATCAACAGTCTGAATCGGACTTACAAAACAGTTGCCAGTCAGCTGGGGTCTCTCCCAGCAGCGGATTTGACTTCGGACAGGGTCTTTGCCATTGTGCTGAATGAACATGACAGACTTGCCACCCTGGAAGTCAAGGACAAGGGGAGCAAAGAACGGAGTTCTAACGCCCCCACTGCTGTTGCTACTGGAGGAGATGCTGTAGCTTTAAACGTTGTCCGATGCTACAATTGTGACCAGACTGGGCATCTTCAGCGGTACTGCAAGAAGCCACGTAATAACAGAGGAGCCAAGGGAACCTCCACAAAGTCTGAGGCGTCAGACAAAGGTCACACCACGCCAAAGGCAAAGACTGCAAAGGCTTTGATGTCGCTAAAAGCCACACCAGAAGCGGGGAATTTCTTTATCCTAGACACCGGATGCACGCAGCATATGTGTCGACACAGAGGACTATTTTCTACGTTTAAGAAGCAAAACTTCGCTGTGCAACTAGCCAACGGTCGAAAGCTGGAAGCCACCGGAATTGGAACTGTGTATCTTAAAAGTCTGAACTTGACTATAAGCAATGTCTATTTGGTTCCAGAGTTGAAGTACAATCTGCTCAGCGTTTCGCAGATTGCCAAGAAGGGACTAAAACTGTCCTATGATGATGAGAACTGTGAGATCTACAAAGATGGAGAGCTGTATCTTTCTGCCAAAGAGAAAGATGGACTGTATTTGTTGACTTTTGATCAAAGTGATTACATGAAATGTAATTCTTGTGATTCTAACATGATCTCTTTTACAGGTGTAGCCAAGAAGAACACCAAGCAGGTGACCTCGAGGGTCAACAAGGCATTTCAGCGGGTGTATGCTGATGTTATTGGTCCTTTTGCACCATCTAGAGGCAATGCAAAGTATTACCTAATATGTGTTGATTCTTTTACAGGTTTTGTCTGGATTTATCTTTTGGAGAGACCGAAAGAAGCCTTAGAAAGGTTTAAAGAGTTTTGTGACAAGGTTAAAAATATGCATGATGCTGACATAGATTGTCTTTGCACAGATGAGAAGCCAATTTTCTTTTTGCAGGAGTTCCAGAGGTTCCTGAAGAAGAAAGGGATAAGACACAAAACTGCTAGTTCCGAACAAGCTTGGAACAAATGTGTCTGTAGTAGAGTGAACAAAGAATTGCAAAAGGGAATGCATGCGCAATTGCTTAGTTCACATCTGCCACATGAGTACTGGGCTGAGTCGCTAATGTCATTCTGTTACACGTGGTTGAGAAAGTTTTCAAAAGAGTTGGGATGTTCTCCTTTTGAGAAACTGTTCCACAGAAAACCTTCTGTTGCCCATTTCAAGGTTTTTGGGTCTCATGTGAGAACAGAAGCTCCAGGTGGAGTAAAGAATGCCAGAGGCATTTTTGTGGGTTATGAAAAGGGTCTCTACAGAGTAATTTTGTCTGAATCTGGTCAAGTGATTCTCACAAAATTTCTAGAGAGTGCTCCTGAACAGGAGAGAGTGATTGTTCCAACATTTCCCACAGGTGATGATGATTCTGATGATGATGATGATGAGTTTGATCTTATTGAGTTCAGTAGTACTGATGATGACAGCGATAGCTCAGACAGCTCAGTTGTCACAGTCATTGAGAGGAAATCTCAGATAATGACTAGACCCTCAGAAGAGGAGGATGAACCACTGATTAAGCTTAGTACTGGTTCTCCAGAGAGTTCAGAGGCTGAACCAGAAATCAAAGAAGAGCAGCACCTCTTACGTAGGTCTGAGAGAGCAACGAAGGGTGTACCACCCAAGAGGTATTCACAAGAGTTTGCTAACTTATGTGTTGCTGTTGTAAACGACCAAGGTCAGATTGAAGCTGTGTCTGAGTCAGAGACAAAGGCACAACAGAGAGTTGTTAACCAAGGTAATGCAGAAGCACTCATTCCTTGGAAGTCACACAACCAGAGAGGTACATTGGTAAAACCAGTGGCGGGTAGTTCCAAGGGTGGAACTGAAACAACAGGGGAGTGTCATAAGTATAACAACTGTTTGTTTTCTTCTCTGGATGACGCTTTGCTCGCAGCATGCATTGATACTTTAGCGGGAGTATGTTATTCTAAAGCAGCAATGCGGCAGCAAGCAAAGGCTATAGCAGCCAAGTCTGCTGCTTGTGGCTGGAAAGCCAAACAGGAAGTTTGTGACTGTTGCCATGGGAACAAAGGGGCAGTCCATTCTGTACTGAGCACCGGATGTTAGCTCAGTGGGTTTGTCATATGACCTGTACAGGATGTACATGGGTGGAGGTGGAGTTTATTCTAACTGCTGATGAGTGCAGACATGTTTTCTCTGTACTGAAGTAAAAGACAGGAATAAAAGATGTAAATAGATTTCTGTCTGCTTCTTTCCCCTCCCTGGGGACACCAAAGGGGAGAGAGGAGCAGTTGGTGTGTTTTCCTCACAGCCTGAGGAAAATTGCCGGAACGGACCTCGCGTATGTTTTATCCTGCCGGGAGTCGCCGGAGGGAGGTCTAAGGAATTCAGCCGGTGCCTGAACAGATAGGCACATACCTCAAGACGGGCAAGAATTCCAACAGAGATATGTCACAACGAAGGCCAGTTCAATAGTGGAATAGAGGTATGTCCACTCATTATGCAGGAGCAAATGAGTGATCAGGTGCAAAGTAATTATTCAATATCAATTAAACTGAATCAGTTTCACTTTCAAATCCGCACCTGAAAACATCAGGAGACAGGATCTATCACCCACCCCTGCAATAGCCTTGCTTCTCTCCCTTTACAAGCAACCTGAAGCTTTTCCTTCTTCTTATCCCTCTGATAAGAAGAAGGAAAAGCTTCAGGTGATATGAGGGACGCGGGTGGCGCTGTGGGTTAAACCACTGAGCCTCTTGGGCTTGACGATCAGAAGGTCAGCGGTTCGAATCCCCGTGACGGGGTGAGCTCCTGTTGCTCGGTCCCTGCTCCTGCCAACCTGGCAGTTCGAAAGCACATCAAAGTGCAAGTAGATAAGAAGAAGAAGAGTTTGGATTTGATATCCCGCCTTTCACTCCCCTTCAGGAGTCTCAAAGCGGCTAACAATCTCCTTTCCCTTCCTCCCCCACAACAAACACTCTGTGAGGTGAGTGGGGCTGAGAGACTTCACAGAAGTGTGACTGGCCCAAGGTCACCCAGCAGCTGCATGTGGAGGAGCGGAGACTCGAACCCGGTTCCCCAGATTACAAGACTACCGCTCTTAACCACTACACCACACTGGTACACCATAGGTACCGCTCTGGCGGGAAGGTAAACAGCATTTCCATGCACTGCTCTGGTTTGCCAGAAGCGGCTTAGTCACGCTGGCCACATGACTCAGAAGCTGTACACCGGCTCCCTCGGCCAATAAAGCAAGATGAGGACCACAATCCCAGAGTCAGTCACGACTGGACCTAATGGTCAGGGATCCCTTTATCCCTGTGATGCCAGGAACATCTTTGCCTCATGTTTGAAGTGATCCTCGGACATGGACATTAGCAGCATATAAAAGGGATCTCCCTGTAGCTCCAGAACATATACACACGTGGCTCCATTGGATCCTCGTTAGAGTTCTCTTTAGCACCCAGCTGTTAATGAGCGGAATTGTTTGAAAAGATGAGAAGAGAAAAGCATGAAAACTCATAATGAGAGTTCGGTTTTTCGTTGACCCACAGCCCTCTTCTGTCTCATGTGGAGCACGGGCTGATTCAGAGCTATTTGCAGATGTCCTCGCCTGTTATTTTGCATCTTTGTTCTGAGGGTGTGTCGCAAATTACTCCCCAAAATACTCGGTTTGGGTTTGCATTTATTTCTGCCCAAAACCCACATGCAAGGGACAGGAAAGGGAACAGAGAGTTTACTTGGAAAGGCGACACTTCTCCTCAAAAACCACACACTCGTCCTCCTGGCAGTTTGAGAGTATTTGAAGGCAGGAGAATTTCCAAACAAGGAATTCTCCTCCCCACCCTAGCCTCCTGCTGCCCTATTAACCCCCCCCCCAGCTCCTTGCTCAGGAAACAGCTTTAGCAATCGCCTTCCAGCATCCACTGTATTGCAGCTGGAGCTGCCACATCCCCAGCGATAATTACATGTTGAATCTGATTTAATTACCCTGGGAGGTTCCAAGAAGCCCCTGGGAGAATCTGCGCTAAAGAGAGAGTGGGGATGAAAAACGACTTCTGTCATTCTGATCAGAAATAGTTATTGGTGAAACTCATCAGTGTCCTCCGATGTAATGCCCTCTTGTGACAGAGACGTACTTTGCTTCTGATGTTGTTAATAATTTGTTTCTCTTAGCAATAAGGAAAGTCAGAGTTGGAATAAATAAATAAATAAATATCCTCCCCTCTCTTTCCCCTCAAATCGCCTATTTTTCTTGCAAGAAATAACGCAAGAACTGTGAAAATGCAGATTTCCAATAACCATTATTTGGCCATGGAAGCATCATTCAGCCCGGACACAAGGGCCTTCTGGCAGTTCCCTCACTGCAAGAAGTGAAGCTACAGGGAACCAGGCAGAGGGCCTTCTCGGTAGTGGCACCATCCCTGTGGAACACCCTCCCATCAGATGTCAAAAAAATAAACAACTATCTGACTTTCAGAAGACATCTGAAGGCAGCCCTGTTTAGGGAAATTGTTAATGTTTGATGTTTTATCATGTTTTTAATATTCTGTTGGGAGCCGCCCAGAGTGGCTGGGGTATAAATAAATACATTATCATCATCATCATCATCATCATCATCATCATCATCATCATCCATTCCTGTTTTGACCTTAATGGTCACAGTTTGAAGATTAATCAAAGTGTCTAGAGGATCCATGAAGCTCTTAATGTTGTTATACAGGCATATTATTTATTTGCAAGCAGAAACTGCTGAGGAAGACAGCGCAGTTGAAATGCATCCAGCTATACAGGAATGATTTAATGTTTGTAGACGGATTTTATTGATACCTCATTATTAATAAAGTATATGAATTATATGCGTGTTTATAGAGCCTTTTTTCGGGGATGGTGCAGTGTGGTGTAATGCAGTGTTATTAAGAACTTTCTATTTTTCTGGTAGATGCTGTGCCCTTTTATTTTGGACCCTCCAAGGGTACTAGAGATAGAATGCCAAATTGTGAGTCCGGTCTTGTTGTATCTTTATATAAATATATGTGTGTGTTTACTCCTCTCCTTCTTTTTCAACTCACTGAAAGTTTTTTTATAGAAAGCACAGTGGGAAAGAAACAGGCAAAAATAACCAGGAAGGCTCAACAGGAGTAATTGTAGCTTTGTATCGAAAACAGGAGCAAAGCTGTCATTGTCAAGAACACAGCCAAGCCAGTTCCCCAAAGGTTCTATTCATGGAAGCAACTTATGATGGAAGATTAATCCATGCAGAAGCAGAGAGGGAGTTGTTAAGTTGATGAGGGGAAAGACAGGAGAACAGAGTCTCAGGCTAGGGTTGCCATATTTGGAAGAGCAAAAATAGAGGACGCTATGACGGCCATTCAAAGCAAATAAATGTGATTTGTCTCAAGTTTTACCTCTGGAAAAGAGGACACGTCCTAGAAAAAGAAGACACATGGCAACCCCAGATGAGCAAAAGCACCATTGTATGTACAAGTGGTAAAGGAAGGTCTCCTGCACTAATCCTGTGGCCATGCAAGAAACCTCCCATGCAATAAGTAGGCATGGATGAGTTCTTCAGAGCACTCCCAATTTTTATTTGGACTTGACCGAAGAGCTTCAGAAAAGAGATTTTTTTTAAAAAAACACCACCCACCAAGAAGAACTTCAAAATGGAGGTTCAAGAAACAACCCTACTCTCTATCCCCACTAGCCCAGACATTTCCCCAAACTCTTCCCTTGCAGGCAGCAGGAGCAAAAGTGGTGTGTAGAGGGGCTTTCTTCAGTGCCCCACCTAAAATGGCAGCAGGTTGCAGGAGAACTATATAATACCTGTTCTGATTTTTAACCAATACAGAATAAAATCTGGGGGCTTCTAATACCTTTCCTTTAATTAGGCTTCACGAACCTCCACGTTTGATTCTGAGCCTGGCTCAGGAGAACTTCACCACCATCACTCACAATCAATAACAAGGTTAAAGATAAAGGTAAAGGGACCCCTGACCATTAGGTCCAGTTCAAAACAAAAAAATTCCTTCCAGTAGCACCTTAAAGACCAACTAAGTTAGTTCTTGGTATGAGCTTTCGTGTGCATGCACACGAAAGCTCATACCAAGAACTAACTTAGTTGGTCTTTAAGGTGCTACTGGAAGGATTTTTTTTGTTTTGACTATGGCAGACCAACACGGCTACCTATCTGTAATTAGGTCCAGTTGTGACTGACTCTGGGGTTGTGGCGCTCATCTCACTTTATTGGCCGAGGGAGCCGGCATACAGCTTCCGGGTCATGTGGCCAGCATGACTAAGCCGCTTCTGGCGAACCAGAGCAGCGCACGGAAACACCGTTTACCTTTCCGCCAGAGCGGTACCTATTTATCTACTTGCACTTTGACATGCTTTCGAATGGCTAGGTTTGCAGGAGCAGGGACCGAGCAACGGGAGCTCACCCCATTGCGGGGATTCAAACCACCGACCTGATCGGCAAGTCCTAGGCTCTGTGGTTTAATCCACAGCGCCACCTGCATCCCTTAATAACAAGGTTACCTAATCATATATTTCTTGTGTATGCACAATTCAGCCTTCCCCAGCCTGGTTCCCTTCACGTGTTATTATTGAACCTCAACTTTCACGAGCCCCAGCCAGCATGGCCAATATTCAGTACTGCCATGTTATATTGTGTGAATCGGTGGTATATACTATGTAAGTTAAAAAATGAAATAATGATGGGAACTCTAGTCCAGCAATTCTGGAAGACACTAAGTTGGATAATACAGTGACATCTTTTATTGTTATTTTTGGAGCCTCAAGTCTAAAATAAGAGTGGAGACCTCTGCAGGCATTATCAACTTTACTGTCATAAAAATAGCTTCTGTTTCAAGTCCTGCAATATTAATGGTGTTTAGTGAGTGTGAAAATGCAGACATAATATAACATTATATTTATAATGTTTGAAGTCAGTTTTGGAAATTCACTTAGTAGAACATAATGTTTCCTAGAAACCTAAAGAGAGTGGATATTTTACAGCACAATCACTGGCTTTGAATGTTCACTAGTGCCATGACTCTTACCTCCCAAATGCAGCCCTTCTGTAATATCCAAGATTGTCACCTGCTTCTGAATTTTGCAAAGATTCCTTCAGTTTAGTGATCTTCACAGCCAACTACCAGCTGTGATACATCCGAGGTGTATTTCAGCTGCCTAATAGCAACAGAAGCCTCTGCTTCCCACCCCCGCCCCCCATTCCACTGATCAAGAGCTATAAGAATCCAGAAAGCCAACGATGGTCAGGTTTCTGTGAAAACTCACTATCAACTCCAACAAAGCATTCGTGGATCAAAGCAGCAAATACCAAAGGAGATCACAATTTACTTCTTTGCTCCTTCTCACCATAGGCCTTAAAACACACAGACGCACGAATGGGGGAAAAAACCACCAAGCAATTAGAAAAAGAAATCAGATTTGAGGTCTTGACCAAAGAAAAGGGAAAAGCAGTGGGGAGCAGCAAAATTTAAAAAACAAACAAAAAATAAATAAAACCCAGCAACAAAATATTCTTTTAAAAAGCCCAGACATGCTATATTGTCATTATGAGTTGCGCAAAGCTAACCTATCCTCTGTTTACACTGGCTGGACAAGGACAAGACTGTGACTCAATCTTCTATGCCAGCATAACTCCCAAGTTATGACAGTGCAATGAAGTTACACTGTTGTCATTGGATCCTAGTTAGCGTAGGTGTTGAGCTACAACTCCCATCACCCCTGACTACTTGTCATGCTGGTGGGGCTGGTGGGTGTTAGAGACCCAACAGCAACGGAAGAATCAAAGGCTTCGCATGCCTGGCATAAGTACTATGCTGTCATAAGCACAAAGATGTGAAGGGGAGAGCTGGAACTGGAGAGAGCAACAGGGAAGGAGCTAGCACATCTTCCCTTCCTCTGGGGTACATCTCCCACCAGATAATAATAATAATAATAATAATAATAATAATAATAATAATAATAACAATATATTTGTACCCCGCCCATCTGGGCGGCTTCCAACAAAGATTAAAAATACGTTAAAATGTCACACATTAAAAACTTCCCTGAACAGGGCTGCCTTCATATGTCTTCTAAATGTCAGGTAGTTGTTTATCTCTTTGCCATCTGATGGGAGAGCGTTCCACAGGGCGGGCACCACTACCGAGAAGGCCCTCTGCCTGGTTCCCTGCAGCTTTGCTTCTCACAATGAGGGAACTGCCAGAAGGCCCATCTGCAACAACAAAACAGTTGTAAGTAAATACACTTCAGTTGGATTAAAGGAGAGGTTACCTTCTTCCACCCCACCTCAGTCTCCATGGGAGAATAAAATATCAATTAAGGGATCAACCCTGTCATAACACCAGCAATATCTGTTCGGCCATGGCCCCGATCTGGTGGAATGCTCTGTCACAAGAGTAGGGCCCTGCAGGACTTGACATCTTTCCACAGGGCCTGCAAGACAAAGCTGTTCCACGAGGCCTTTGGCCAAGGTGCAGTCTGACCCCCCTCCTTCTGTAAACCTCATAGAACTCTAGCCCAATGGTTGCCATTAATTTGATTTTGAACTGATTTTAGAATGTATTTCAATTAATTGACTGTGATTTTATGTACCGGTAAACTGTGCTATTTTTACTGTTGTTAGCTGCTCTGAGCAGGGAGGGATATAAATCAACTACCGTATATGAAGATGCAGAGCAAGGGGCAATGTCACTTTGCTTCCATTTCTAAAGAACTAGGAACATGCAAGTGGGGAGTTTGGCTCAAGGACACTTTGAACAAAGGGAGCACTTCACACATACTAGAAATAGCCAAGGAGAACAGAAAAGATAGTAAGGTGGATGATTAACTCTTGTCTGCTCAGAAACCTTAAATGCATCTCTCCACAGACACCCAAGAGAAACTTCGAGTCCAGTTCAGCATCATTGCTTCATTAGAGAGGTGATGGCCCAAGCAAGGAGGAAATCCAGTTTCTGGAAGACAGGAAGGTGAGGGAAGATCAGTGCCTTGCAGAGGGATCGAGGTCTGGATTTCATGGCCATGGTTAGTGATCCTGCAGCTGAGGCAGAGCACAGAAGTTGTTTCAGTAGTGTCCTGGATCAGATCTTTGTAGCCCAGGTTAGTTGTTATAGGTCCCAAATTTGGTTGCTGCATCTGGCCAGTCAAAAGGCCAGTGCTTCTTCTGCAGATCTTGGCGCATTGTAGGCCCCGGTTTTTCAAGCTGTGGCGATATCTCCCCATGGCTCCTCCAATTCTCCAAGGAATCTGTGGAATGGAGTGACAGAGGTATCTCCTTGGGGTTCAGTGGAGGAGATTCAAGCTCTGGTGCTTGCAGATCCACGTGGAGTGTACCAGGGAGCAGTTCCACCTCGTTTTCAGAGGTGCCGTCATCACTGGACTTCTGGTCTGGGGTCATAACCCCCTGCAGTTGGGGCTGCCAAGGTTAGTGATGGGGCTCACTAGGGAGGGAGAGGCCGTTCGCCATGGGAGACTGTTGCCCATTGGAACTGGTGGAGCAGATGCAAGGCAGCTAACCATAGATGGAGCCAGAGTAGTTGCACCCTGTCATGAATGAACCAGCGCCCAGGGAAGGTTTGCAGCCAGCTCCCAGGGAAGGGTTGCTGCCAAATGAAGAAAGCAGTCGGGAACAGAGAGGGTTAACTGCCATGCAGGATGAACATCGGCTAGTGCCAACTCCCCCACCCCTTGGAATGCTGGCTGATAAGGGAATGGCGGAGAGCAAGCGAGAACACAGTCAAAGCTCACCATAAGCACCCACTAGTGGGAAAGAGTTAAGAGACAGCGTCTCAGAGAATGGGGAAGAGGAGGGAGCTGACCCACTCACTCCAAGGTCTCGACGAATGGGAGGGCTGCAAGAGAGGAAGCAAAACAAAAGACGTATGAAGCGAAAGTTCAGTTGCTTCTGGTCTCGCCGGAAGCAGGCTTCAGAAAGATCACCTTGATTGATGATGGCGGAGGCTGTGTTAAAGCCGTCTGGAGTTATCTGTTTGTTTTAACAACAAATCATCCTTTTTAATTAACTGCACTCACTGTGTTATCAAGCTGGGGACTAGACTCCTGACACACCCTCACCCTTTAGCAACTGGACAACTCACAAGACATGTGTCATGGCCACCACCCACAGCATTAAAGACAAAATGTACTTCTGCAGCCCATTTCAAGAAAATATGCATAGAAATCAAATCCCTTAGAATACGATGGACTTGTAGATAAGTGTGAAGGATTGAAGTGAGTAAGATCCAGCAATTATCAAGCAATTTACTTTAGCCAACAATCCACATTTTAAAATAAAGGAATGGAAGAGTGAGCCTGAATTTCTTATCCCATAAATCTTACCACCTTTGTAATAAAGGCATTTATTTAGGTTATTAACCCATTTTATCCCTAGAGTCTTGAGAGTAGGTGAGAATATTTTAAATATTGTAATAGGACAAAATGCACACTGTTCTTCTTTTCTTTCTTGATCTCTAGCGCCTGATAAACCAACACTCTGCTTTACAGATTGCAACCTCCTAATCCTAGACATATGTACTCGGAAAGAAGTCTCACTGATCTAATTCAACTCTACAGATTTTTGCTGAGAATTATTTTAAATGCAAAGTGACACATGCATGGACATCTAACAGCTGGGAATTTGGAGCCTAAATTAGATATTTTAAAGAAGACGAAACAGCGAGACCATGAGTAGTATGAAAAACTATGACAAACAATCTCAAACTTGGTAGTACAAAGTTCTCTGGCCAGACTTTGCTGATTTCATCCATAGAAGTTGCTGTTCATACGGATAGAAAAGAAGGCATAGCTCTCAGTCCATCAAAGCAGCACTGACTTTTTCAGAACTGGTTGTATAGCCCTATAAAGCTGGAATTTAACCAGATCTGTCATTATTCTATTGTTTGAACCCGTTTTTATCCCTGTTTTATTTTCAGCCAATAATGATTGATTTTCATCTGGTACAAGAGATTTTACACAAATTTAGCATATGTATACCATTCTGCAAACCCCCCAACATTTCTCCGATTAAAATAGGAATGACCTATCTAATAACAATAACAATAACAACAACAACAACAATAATAAAAAATACCCCACTCATCTGGGTTGCCCTAGCTACTATGAGCAGCTTCCAACATATAAAAATATTAAAATACTATTTTATTTTTTTTAAAGAAGCCACCTGAAGCATTTTGCCAAGTGCAATTTTTTTAGTCACTTTAAATCCAGCCCTTGGTGTCATTGCTTTATTTACAACATGAGCAACACAGCAGACCCTCAAAGCTTGCAACCTGAGGGGACTTGGTGAGAGGGTATGGCTAAAACCCACTGAGATATGCTGTTCTCACATACAAGGAATGCTATTTTCAGGGTAAAAAAAAAAATAGCAATACTGGCTGTAAATCCTGGTTATATAAAAATCTGGCTTTTGAAAGTCTGGGTTGCCGGACTTCCGGAGGCGGCGCGAAACAGCAATGGCGGTCCTCTTCGCGCTGTGAAGAGGGGCTCCGCGGAAAAGGGTCGTCCGCTACGGCAAAGCGGAGACCCGTTAAGAAAAACCACAGGTAGAGTGAGCCTGTGGTCGTGGGACTCGGCGGGCACCAAGAGCGACCTCGGAAACGAAGAAGGGACCCCGTAAGGGGCTCCGGAACGTGGAGGGGGTAGCGGTGCTGTGAGTTCATCGCTCTTTCCGCGGGAGTGAAGCCGCGCGGCTGCTGCTGATGAGCGCTGACCTTTCTTCCTTGAACATTCGATTGGAATCAACTTACTCGTGAGTAAGGTTTTTGAGATTTGGGACTCTAAATTTTTGAAATTTGGCTGAAAGCGGGAGACGTTAAAAAGGAAGTCCGTCTTCCGGCTCTGTTTAAACACCAAGCAAAGAGCTATAAATCTGAAGCGCTGAGAGGGACTTTTAAGAAGTTGGAGTACACCTTGCAAATTCGAATTAAAGTGCATGGAAAGTTAAGAAAAGTTGAGAATTTCTTTTTTACAAGAGGATATAGGCAGCAACCTCTTCCTTTCTCTTTTGTGTGGATTACAAAGTTTCAAAACAGCTCTCGGGCTGTCTGGATACAAAAATCATCAGACTGCGGTAACTGTATATAAGACTTTAAAGTTACTTTGGGGCTACCTTTGTGGTTACAAATAAGGAACTGTGCATGCACCACTGTAAAGAACACGTACTCTCTGCTAGTTTAAATGAACTTTTGAAGGTTCTACCCCTTGGTTTTCGGTTTTTCTCTAACTTTTGGAACTTTTTGGAACTTTTAAAGAGGGGAATTTAATGGTGGAAACTTTTCACCTTTTTTTTTCTCTTAACTTTTGGGGAGCTCCCCCTACTGGATTGTGGAATATATAGTCTCTGGGAACTGCAGGGTTTTTTGTAAAGCTTCTGCCTGGATGTTTACCTTTCGGTTTGTCTTTCCCATGGGATTTACAATTTGACCTTGCTACATGGACAGCTGTGGAATGAGTGGAGCCGCAAAAACAAGAGCTGCCAAAAAAGCAAAACAATCTGAGCTAATACAAACAACCTTGCCGGTGCAGCCTCGCAGATCATCAGTTCCAATAGTTACAGGTCTGCAAGAAGGAGAAATTAAACAGCCAGCTTTTCGGGACATGGCTGCAGGAGGACTAGATCCTGTATCTAAGGAAATTTTGGAACAGCTGGCAGCGTTAAATAAAAAGGCAGATGAGCAGGCCTCTAAGTTTGATCAGGTGACAGCCACAATCAACAAATTGACTGACCAAGTTTCTAAAAATTTAGAGGCCATTGGAAATTTGCAGGCAACAACAGCAGAAAATCGTAAATTAGCCGAAGAAGCAAATTTAAAGGCAGACCAAAATAAAAAGAGGATAGAGGAAGTAAGAGGAGAAGTAAGACCACTGAGCAGACAGCTTAATGAACAGCAAGCCTACCTGTCCATGGCAGAATTGAAAAACCGGGAAAGCAACCTTAGGATTAGGAATATACCAGAACTTGAGAAAGAAGATTTGATCAGCTACCTGACGGCAGAAATATCAAAGTTCTGGGGTATCGCAGAAGACAAGGACTTTAAAATTGTCACCGCCTTCAGGCTGGGAAGAGTAGCAAAGAAGGACAAACCAAGAGATTGCTTGGTCATTTTGAGATCTAAGCAAGAAAAAGATAACATACTCGGCCTTCATTTTAAAAATACATTGGTGATTCAGGGAAGAACTGCAGAAATCTTCAGAGACATTCCGAAACAGCTGTTGGATTTAAGAATTGCATATAAAGACCTCGCAAGCCTACTGAGAAACAACACAATCCCTTATAGGTGGGAATTCCCTCAAGGACTATCCTTTAGCATTAAAGGGAAAAAAGTGAGAATTAGATCAGCAGAAGACCAAGAAAAATTTTTGAACGACTACGGGGAGGACCTTCGGAAAGGAGTAGCAGGTGCCTGGCCACCACCTCCGCCTGGTGCAATACCTCCAGATCTTGACAGCAAGAAAGACACTCCTACTGGCTAACAATTTGATTCAAGATGTCTCTGCAGCTATTTAGTTGGAACATTCATGGTGCAAATTCCCCTGAGAAAAGGAAAAAGATTTTTCACATATTGAGAAAGGAACAATTGGACATCATATGCCTACAAGAAACACATGTGACTAGGCTCCATAGGAGAGTTTTAATTAACAAAAAATTAGGCCAAGAATTTGTTTCCTCAGACAAAGTTAAGAAAAGAGGAGTAGTGATTTATGCAAAAGAGAACCTAGCACCAAAGTTGATATTTAAAGATGAACAAGGAAGAATTTTGGCGATTGAAATCCAAACACAAGGAGAAAAATTTTTGATAGTAGGAGTATATGCACCAAATGAGGGGAAAGCGGAATTTTACAAAAAGCTACATGAGATAATGTTGGATCATATAGACTACACTAACATCATTTTGATGGGAGATATGAATGGAGTCGTCTCTACACATATGGATAAGTCACAAAACCAAAATTTGACTAAAGATGGCAGACTACCTAAATCTTTTTTTGAACTGACAGACAATATGGACTTGATCGACATTTGGAGGACCAAAAACCCACTAGGTAAAGAAGGGACTTTCTTTTCTGAGGCTCACCTATCATGGACAAGAATTGACCAAATTTGGATAACTAGAGGGCTGGCCCCTAAGACAAAAAAAATAGAGATCTGCCCTAAAACCTGCTCCGACCATAACGCATTGAAAATGGATCTGAGACTTGTGCCAGCTGGATCCTTCAGATGGAGAATGAATGACACTTTGTTCAGAGACCAGGAGATTGTGAAGAAGGCCCAAAAAACGTTGAAGGATTATTTTGAAATCAATATGAATACCCCGGTGGACAAGAGAACAATCTGGGACGCAAGCAAAGCTGTAATGAGGGGGTTTCTGATTCAACAAAATTCTATTAGGAAAAAACTCTGGAATGGGAAAAGAGACAAGATTTTAGAGAAGATACGAGAGGGTGAAAAAAGACTTAGACTTAACCCAAAGTCAAAAGAAGTGTTAAGAGAAATTAAGTTCCATCAAGCACAATATGCCAAATTGATAAACCAAGAAGTAGAATGGAAAATTAAACAAATGAAACAAAGATCTTTTGAATCAGCAAACAAATGTGGAAAATTATTAGCATGGCAGCTGAAAAAGAGACACAAATTGAATTCTATTACCAACTTGGAGGTTGATGGAGAAAGTATTCAGAAACCAGAAGAAATTAGAAAGTGTTTCCAGAGATACTTCAAAAAACTGTTTACTCAAGGTCCACAGGCGGAGGAGGAGATTATTCAATTTTTAAAAAGTAACGGATTGAAAAAATTATCCCAAGATAAACAAACAACCCTGAATTACAGAATAACACAGCAGGAAATAGAAAGTGCCATTCAGAACATGCAATTGGGGAAATCCCCAGGCCCAGATGGACTCACCTCCAAATATTACAAGGCTTTAAAAGATTATTTGATTCAACCATTAGTGGAGGTGTGTAACCAAATTATGGAGGGGAAGGGGGCTCCGGAATCGTGGAAAGAAGCATTCATCACTTTGATACCAAAATTGGAATCTGAAAAGACTCAACTCAAGAATTATCGTCCTATCTCACTCCTGAATGTGGATTACAAAATTTTTGCTGACATTCTGGCAAGTAGATTTAAAAAAGTTCTGAATGAAGTAATTCATAAAGACCAAGCAGGCTTTCTCCCTGGTAGACATCTGTCTGACAACACTAGGAACATTATAGATGTTCTGGAGCTACTACAGACAAATTTGAACACAAGAGCTGTATTAATTTTTATAGATGCAGAGAAGGCCTTTGACAATATATCTTGGAAATTTATGAAGAGAAATTTGGAAGGGATGGGAGTGGGAGGGGCGTTTCAAAATGGTATAGAAGCAATCTATTCAGAGCAAAAAGCTAAATTGATAGTGAATAATGTGGTGACAGAAGAGTTCAGAATTGAAAAAGGAACACGACAGGGGTGCCCCCTATCACCCCTGCTATTTATTTCGGTCCTGGAGGTACTGTTGAACTTGATTAGGAAGGATCGGGAGGTACAAGGAATACAGGTCGGAGGTAAACAATATAAGTTGAAGGCCTTTGCAGATGATTTGGTTTTAACACTACAGGAGCCAGAGTCTAGTACTAAAAGAGCTTTAGAATTAATTTATGAGTTTGGTCAGGTGGCAGGATTCAAGTTGAACAAACAAAAAACAAAGGTTTTGGCGAAAAATCTGACTTCTTTAGAAATAGATGAGTTTCAGAAAGAAACGGAGTTAAATGTGGCTAAAAAAGTGAAATACCTGGGGGTGAATTTGACCGGGAAAAATTTGAACTTATTCAAAGATAATTATGAAAAATGCTGGATTGAAATTAAAAAGGATTTAGAAATCTGGTCAAGACTAAAACTTACCTTGTCGGGAAGAATTGCAGCTGTAAAGATGAATGTATTGCCAAAGATGTTATTCTTGTTTCAAACCCTGCAGATCGTGGATAGAGTGGAGTGTTTTGGAAAGTGGCAGAAGGACATTACGAAATTTGTCTGGCAGGGCAAAAGGCCCCGGATAAAACTTAAAATACTAACAGATGCTAAAGAAAGAGGGGGGTTTGCCCTGCCGGACTTAAGGTTATACTATGAGGCAGCATCCTTCTGCTGGCTGAAGGATTGGTTTCTACTAGAAAACACTGATGTCCTAGATCTGGAAGGGTTTAACAATGCTTTTGGATGGCATGCATATTTGTGGTACGACAAGGTAAAGGTACATAAATTGTTCAAGAGCCATATTGTCAGGAAAGCTTTGTTTAATGTCTGGACTAGATACAAGGACTTATTTGAAAATAAGACACCGAGGTGGTTGTCACCAACGGAGGCGAAGACCACCAAAGTACTTAACATGGAGAGTGGTTGGGCTAAATATTGTGAGATAATAGAAAAAGTTGGAGATAATTGGAAGCTGCAGAGTTTAGAAAAAATAAAGGACAAGGTGCGAGACTGGTTTCTCTATGCCCAAATTCAAGAGATGTTTAAAAAAGATAAAAAGATTGGTTTCCAGGTGGAAAAATCAAAATTAGAGACAGAACTACTTGAACCTAAGACGAAAGTGCTCTCAAGAATGTATAACTTGCTGCTTAAATGGAATACACAAGATGAGTTAGTTAAATCAGCTATGATTAAATGGGCTCAAGACATTGGTTACAACATCATGTTTGAAGACTGGGAAAGGTTATGGAACACCGATATGAAATTCACGGCATGTAGTGCCTTGAAAGAAAACATTATGAAAATGATATATAGGTGGTACATGACCCCAGTCAAACTTGCAAAGATTTACCATTTGTCTGATAAAAGGTGTTGGAAGTGTAAGGAAGCTGAAGGAACGTTCTTTCACCTCTGGTGGACATGCCCGAAGGTGAAGGCATTCTGGGAAATGGTTTATAATGAGTTGAAAAAGGTATTTAAGTATACCTTTACTAAGAAACCAGAGGCCTTTCTCCTGGGCATTGTGGGCCAGAGAGTGACAAAGAAGGATAGAACTTTCTTTTTATATGCAACTACAGCAGCAAGAATTCTATTGGCTAAATATTGGAAGGTACAGGAGCTACCCACGCTGGAAGAGTGGCATACGCAGCTGATGGACTATATGGAACTGGCCGAAATGACTGGCAGAATCCGAGACCTGGGAGAAGAGGCAGTGGAAGAGGACTGGAAAAAATTTAAGGACTATTTACAAAAACATTATAAGTTATGTGAATGTTGAGAATTTGTTAAGTTTTTAGACAACAAGCTTCAGATCTCAAATTTTTGATATTGCTGAATTTAAGTTCTGATGATGAAATGACTAAAGTCTAGGGTAAAGTTTCTATATTGAGGACTGTTGGAATTGTGAACTAACAATATTTCCCCTAAACCTAATATACAATTGAGGAAAGTACAAAACACAGGAAACAAGGTATTAATTTGCTGTAACTTTATTTTATTGAAAAAGATGCAGGGGATGGAAGATGTGGGGAAGTCCAGTAGATCATGAAAAATTGTTTTGTAAAGTAAGATTTCTTTTTTGCTTATAACCTTTTTCCTTTTCTTTCTGTAAAACTGCCTTTGTTGAATAACTGACGATGTATCTGACCTTGGAAAAAAGCAAATAAAAACATTATTATAAAAAAAAAATGAAAGTCTGGGTTGCCAACAAATATGAGGGTGGGGGGATGTGGCCTAGCTATTCCCCCCCCCCCACCTGGGCCTGCAATTTCCAGTTTTTTTATTTGTTCAGAAGCCAGGAATTCTGTCTGGTTGTTGCCATACTTTAAAGTTAGGGGGCAATGTCCATTTTGGTTTCTCATTGCTCCAATCTTAAATCCAGTCCTCTGCCTTTCTACATAAGCATGCAATTTATTTATTTTAAAGTCCTCGTGAAAATTCGTCAGCAGTTTCGTATGACAAAACATTTTAATATGCAGTTTTGTTTAATGTACAGATTTTGCAGAGCAATTTCCCTTAATAGGATGCAAATTTTGTACTTTACTAATATAAGCATTTATACGCACACTTTAACCTAGTATATACACTTTTTTGCTCGGCTGGAGAACTGCACTGCAAAATTCAGAGTAGTGCGAATTTTGAAGCATTGCTGTGTTCTTGTTTGGGCATTGCTTTGCAAAGTGAAGATTAGTTGCTTTGCCTTTAAATATGAATTGAATCAAATTTCTCCCCCATCCCTACTTAAGGATGAGGGAGTGCCTGTCCCAAGGTCATCTACTGAACTTTGTGGTTGAGTGACAACTGCGCAACATGGTATAGTGGCTGTGGCTGCTGTGACAATTGCTCTCACAGTCATATCCTTGTGCAGCCCGGCCCTTGACCTGTCCTTGGCACCACCTAGTCACCAGGAAATTGTAAATAAAAATTGGCAAGCCTGTCTAGTTGTGTGGTACAGATAGCAAGTGGTACAGCTCCACTTGATACATCTCCAACTTGTTAAATCAGGGTGAAAATGAGTTTGGCAGGGGACTTGGGTATATCAACCCACAAACAACCCTCCCATCTCCCCTCACTTAGTTTCCCCCCCTCATGTGCAACTTTTTCTTTCTGTTTTTAAAGAAAACATTCCAGAGCTCAATCTTCTCTTGCAGTCAGCATGAAATTAAATGGCTGGGGAGATGTGGGGGAATAATGAAGCTTTGTCACACACACAAAGAGAGAGAGAGAGAGAGAGAGAGAGAGAGAGAGAGAGAGAGAGAGAGAGAGAGAGAGAGGTATAAGCATGCCACAGTGCAGTTAGTACTGCTTTGGGAGAGAGAATTTGTGTTACATTGGAGACTTTTTGATTCACTCTCTTAATATTGGCATCATGAGGGGACAAAAGCAGGGACTACGGTTCTGCAGTAACAAGTCTGGGTTTTGTTCTAAGACATTTTACATTTCCTTTTTGTTTTGTTTTTTTAAACACTAAAGGGGCTGGTATAAGTAGCCTGAAATAGGTAGGCTGGAGCCAGGAATGAGTAAAAAAATATTTATTTTTTTCTGAGGGATCAATTTTTTCTGAGGATCAAATTTTTAGATGCCAGCCAGCCCAACTTAGAGAAAAGGAAGTAGTTCAGGTGCCCTCAATGACCTCCTCACACTTCTAATCTTGGCAACCAGAAGGTTGACATTTTCCTAGCTCCAAGAGGTATAGCATGTAGTAGGAGAGGTTGCTAAGCTGAACTAGGATTGGTATGGGGGAAATTGGCCACACAGAGAAATCTGATTATTTACAGTATATTCACAAGAAGGTGTGAGACCTTGTATATGAAACAGCAGATGTGGGGAACCTTTGACTCTCTAGATGTTGCTGAACTTCAACTCCCATCAGCTCCTGCAACCCTGGCCAATTGCTAAGGATGGTAGGAATTGTAGTTCCACAACATCTAGAGTGCCAAGGGTTCCCACAGTTATACTATAGCATAGAATGTGCTCCCAAGTCTTACTTTGCAGTGCATCCATGTCTTGAAATTGGAGCCAGTGTGGTGTAGCGGTTAAGAGCGGTAGTCTCGTAATCTGGGGAACCGGGTTCGCATCTCCGCTCCTCCACATGCAGCTGCTGGGTGACCTTGGGCCAGTCACACTTCTTTGAAGTCTCTCATAGGCATTCATTTTCTTGTATCAACCCAAGGGCTCTAGATTTCTGTCCTACAAAATCTACACATTCTACAGCCATAAAGCCCACACTTTAAATGCATTTTCTAAATGCTTTAGTCGAGTTACAAACTTTATGCATGTTCTTCGGAATTTCAAGAAAGTTCTCAAGCGGAAAATAAGGAAAAGTACAGGAAGAATGATGCTCGTGGAGTATTCCTTGGCAAATGACCCTGGAGCAGTGGCTAAAATTCATAGGGATGGACAAATAACCTGACAGACAATGAAAAAGGCTTATCATGGACATTGTAAACCTCACTCAGATCTTCACTGGCTTCTGTTATTTACAACCAACGTCTTCACATCTTAAGCTTTTCTTTGTAGTCATGACAGATGGAAGCTTGTTTTATATATGAAAGTCAACACTCTCAGAATTCTACTGGCCTTCACACAGCTCATCAAAGTCCCACAGAACAGAGCAAAATGTAACAAAACAAAACAAAGCAAGTGGGAGAACACCTTTTATTTAGAACAACTGATCTTTAAAATGCAGGATGCAAGCTTTGATGCTCACAAAACTCTCCCTGTATGTTCAAGAAAATAACAGTGTGTGTGTGTGTGTGTGTAAGAGTTTTTGCAGTGTGGGGATTGCAGTCCTGGCCATATAAAGAAGGTGACAACTAATACATTCCAGTGTCTCAAAAAACCCTCAGATTTTATTTATTTGTTTGTTTGTGGCACAAAGCATAAAAATAGAATACGAACGTAAAATCAAAAGCTGTTAACACAACATCAGAATAAAAGCAGCAATGGAATAAATCAAGCATATGCCACCAGTGCCCTTGTCTTACTTTGGGTGATATCTAGATTTTAGTGAGCACAAACACCATCTATAACTGTAGCAGAAGGAAGCCGATAACTAGGACCTCTGGTGACCTCACTTTCTTCCAGGGATCTGCGCAACTCGCTCAGTCAAACACAGTGCCACCAGATAGGAATGGATGCAAGCTACTGGGGACTTGGCAAAGCTTTTGTCCTTGCTGAAGAAACCAGAGGGCTGCCAAACACTTGAAAAGCCACATGGCATGGCTGTGGACTGTGCCTGACTTTATTGGGCAGAATGTCTTCAGATATGTTGCCTTGCTAGAGTATTCTAAGGAATTATATTCTTCTGTCCCCGAGGAAGTTGCCTACTGAAATGCTTCAGGCAACATTTTTTTCTTACATGATGTATTTGAGCATCGTTTTGAGGTTCACCTCTCTCCCTTTTCGCTCTACAGTACTCTGTTTGGTGCTTCCCTCTTCTTTCATTGGCCACGACTTCAGCAAGCTGGTTTTAGTCCCTGATATTGGTGTTTGGGCCTTAGAGACAAAGTGATCCTCATCTTCTTGCTGTGCTGAGGAAGCAGGACCAAGCCCAAGACAAGCTGCTGCTTGAGGCAGAGGAAAAGCAACACCCTGTCCTGTTCTGGTCTGATGATGGACCCCATGTGGCAAGGCTGGAGTTGCAGGACCATGGATAGCTCCACAAACTGGTGAGGCAATGTAGGAGATGTTTGGTTCCTCAGATTCAGGGTAAGATAGTCCATGCAGTTGGAGAGGACCAGGGCTTTTTTTCAGCCGCAACTCACCGGAACTCAGTTCTGGAACTTCTCAGCTGAGTGCCATTGCCATTATAAGACAACAAGGGCAGCATTCATGGTGAGTTCTGGCACCTCTTTTTCTAGAAAAATAGCACTGGAGAGGACCAATACGTGGTCCAGAAAAGCATAAGAACATCTCCAGGATTCTAGACCCACCTTGGACATGGGTGCGCACGCATGCACATATACACAATCACTCCTTCTCAAACCTAAGCCAATCTGAGACAACTGACATAAGAAGGAGGCTAGCATTTAGTCTTGAGAGTATTAATCTCATTAATATACCACTCAAATATTGCTTTAAAAGTTGATGTTCATCACCACTCTCTCTTTGTAAAGAATTTCACTTCACTTCACATTACTTTGAGTTATTTCTAACTCAAAGTTAATAATTCCTTTCTATAATTAGGCATTATTACCCACATTATTGGAGGTTATAAAGTCTTCTCTTCTTTTAGTTACTCTTCTAATAAATTAAATGCTTTGAGACGTTGGTGCTTAGGCTTCTTCCCAGCCAGATTCCCAGGTAAAATCAAACAAAACAAAATCAGGGCCTTCCTGGCAATAAAGGCAAATGGCTTAGCTGGCAGCCCTCTCTCTGTATTTGGAGCACAGGGTAAGGCACACAAACGAACAAGACTGGGAGCAAAGCCATGTGGATCGCAACATGACTTATGGCTCCCAAAGGAGACTCAAGATCATAAGGAACCACTGCCTCTCTACCTGGTGCAGTGATACTGATGAGGTCTTAGAAGATGGCCACAGGGATAGGGAATCGGCAGCCCCCAAGAGGTGTTTGGGCTCCAGCTCCCAACAGCCCCAGCCAGCCTGGCCAGTGGCCAGAGATGGTGAGAGTTGGTGCCTGGCAACTTCTGGAGGACCACAGGCTCGCCACCTCAACACTTCACTGGAAGTAAGTCGTAGAAACACCGGAAGCTGCTTTATCTAACCCAGCGGTTCTCAACCTGTGGGTCCCCAGATGTTGTTGGACTACAACTCCCATCATCCCTGACCACTGGTCATGCTGGCTAGGAATGATGGGAGTTGTAATCCAACAACATTTGGGGACCCACAGGTTGAGAAACACTGATCTAAGCCATGGATAGGCAAACTAGGGGCCAGATCTGGTCCAATTGCCTTCTAAATCTGGCCCGCAGACAATCTGGGAATCAGCATATTTTTACATGAGTAGACTGTGTCCTTTTATTTAAAATGCATCTCTGGGTTATTTGTGGGGCCTGCCTGGTGTTTTTACATGAGCAGAATATGTGCTTTTATTTAAAATGCATCTTGGGTTATTTGTGAGGCATAGGAATTCATTCCCCCCAAAAGAAAAATATAGTCCGGCCCCCCACAAGGTCTGAGGGACTGTGGACTGGCCCCCTGCTGAAAAAAATAGCTGACCCCTGATTCTAACCCATTGTTGTTGACATTGACTGGCAGCAGCTCTCCAGAGGACTCTCCCACCTCCGCCTGGAAATGCTGGGGCTTGAAGCTGACCACTGAGCTATGGTCAGTCTCCTCATAAGCTTGTGGAAAAGGAAGAATTTATAAACACATTGAGGCCACTTCACAGAGGCCTCTTTCATTGTTTTGCTTCACCTCTGTATCTTGTGTGGCTTCTCACCACGTCAGGAGCTGGGGTGAGGCCTATGCCAGCAATCAAACAATAATGCACCTGGTGTCAGTGAAGCTAACTCTTTATTCAAAGAAACAAAATGGCTCATTGCTAGTGGTCACAGTGACCCTTCTCTGTAGGTCATGACTCAATGAAGCAGTTGCAAAGAATGAAGGTACCTACCTTCCCACTGCTCCCCCAGCTCCTTCCCCAGCAGCCTAAGACTCCATCTTGTCTCTCATTGCTCCACTCTCTTCATTTCTCTGCATGTTCTGGGAGACCAGCGGAGAGGGAAGCTGGTTGCAGAAAGAGAGGGAGGCTCCCAGGATTTTTCAGCAGCCTGCCTCATCTCTGTCTTCTGTCCTCCCTCCACTCCTGTCTCTGAGTCCTGACTGCTCTCTGCCACAGCCTCTTCCTGCTCACTAAACCCTGTTGCCTCTTCAGCTTCTGACAACTCCCAGTCTGCTCCCTCTTCTTCTGCTGACCATTCGTCGTCGTCCACCACCCATCCCCTGGCTCTGAGCCTTCTTCCCCCGGGGGTTCGCTTGGGGGTCCCCCACCTGGGGCCTGGCACAGCTCCTCCGCATCCAGCCAGTGCCTGACACATACCCAGGATATGAGAATCCTCATGAGATAATGTAACTAATGAGACAGAGTGCAATTGCGGTTGTGTGATATTGAGAATAAAAACCAGCTGGGAAAATGGCTGTATCAGATGAGGAAATGCCTTTGACTGCAGCCTTACTCCACCTGAAGGCAAGCCGCTGAACTAATTGTTTCAAAAACCGACGCTTATGCTAAATAATTGAAGGCGTTTAAAAAATAATATATGACCGTGGGGGTGGAGGCGGGGGTTGGGTGGAGAGAGTTGGGGAAGGCAAAAAAGGCAGCGGCAGCAGCATGTTTGAAAAGACGTGAAATAAACAAGAGCACTTGGAAGCTGCCTTTTTTCTTTGCCACCCAGATCAGAGCTCTTCATCCCTGCTAGCTTCTATGCCAATTAAGCTTTACTCTTCAACCCTGAAATAAGGCCAGTCTGCAACCTACTGCACTCGGCAGATGGCTGTTTAATATGTCTCACCTAACAGTGTGGGGGAAATGTGATGATAGCAACAGTGCCTGCCGTCACTTTAAAGAAGTGTAGGATCTTGGAGCATGCGGAGGGTTGCCGTATTTCAAAAAGTAAAAACCAGGATTTTTCGGTTGACTCCCCCCCCCCCCCGGACATCAATTCTGCCTTTGACAAAGAGGACAGGGGAGGGTCCTAGACCTCCAGTGATTTTGCAGAAGAAGACTGGGTTTCCGAAAGTGTAATTTGTACATACAGTGGTACCTTGGGTTAAGAACTTAATTCGTTCTGGAGGTCTGTTCTTAACCTGGAACTGTTCTTAACCAGAAGCACCACTTTAGCTAATGGGGCCTCCCGCTGCCGCCACGCTGCCGGAGCATGATTTATGTTCTCATCCTGAAGCAAAGTTCTTAACCCAAGGTAATATTTCTGGGTTAGCGGAGTCTGTAACCTGAAGCGTACGTAACCTGAAGCTTATGTAACCTGAAGTGTATGTAACCTGAGGTACCACTGTATAAACAGTTTCTTGTACATGAGGGGTGGGGAAAACATCTGGTCAGAACTCTAGTCCTCTGTCGCATCTTGCCACCCTGTTATAACAAGGCTGCATCGGGGTGTAGGACACAGTTTTGTGGGATGTGGCACTGTCCACGGAATTTGCTGCCTCCTGAATCTCAGCTCCCATTTTAAATAGCAAGGTTTCTACCTTTACGGTTGTAAAGAGCGGCTGAGGGAACCTTGGAAGACAGAGAGCAATTGCCAAATAAGATTTTGAGGGGATTAGAAGGTTCCTTGTACAGCTTCACCTCTTTCCTTGAGTTGCAGAATCAGAAGAGAATAAGGGAAGAAAGAGAAAGCATGCCATCTTGTACAATTTGCATAACTTAACACAAGGAGCAGCATCCAGTCATTCAAAATTTGGGTGACATTAGCAAGGATGTTTATACACAGTCCTATCATCATTGCATACTGCTATTTATTTTTAAAATAGCTTTTGGTATGCTTTTGGTATTTTATTGTAACAGCTTGGTGACCTGCAAATCATCACTATAAAATTTTACCATACAATGTGTGATTAAAGTTACACTTGGGAAATGGATGATGAATATTCTCTCCTCACACCCCACCTCAATCCTTGCCCCAGTGAAACTGCTGTTGGCTCATGAGTAAGTTCTAATATGAAATAGATGAATGAGCCATTCCCACTAAAAGCTAGAAGAATCAGAGATGATTAGGCCTTGTGAAGTGGAGAAATAGCCATCACCCATGGAGTGAAATGTCATTGTCTCTACCCCTTTTGAACAGGCTGTTCAAAACACCACACACACTTTTTTGCACCTTTAATGAATTCTTATTGTTTTTATTGATCTTCCGTAAGTGCCTCTGACAGCTGAAGAGCACAGTATACAGAAACTTAAAATAAAAAAATAAATGGCCATCAAGGTAATCTCCATCTCCTTTGTGCTTTTTTCCCTGGATGTAGGGACGTCTAGGATTTTTGCTCATCTGTGGATGTGAATGGGTCTTTTTCCAATTTGGTTGGCTGTGCCATTATAGATAATGACTTCTTCTGAACAGTTTATATGGAGAGTTATTGGCATTCTTAATTCTCCCTTTATGGTTCTTTGCCTCTCTCGCTGTTGTTAAATCCACCATGTCATAGGATTCTTTGGAATAAAGAAACAAAGTCGTAGCTGAGACAGACTGCTTCAAAAGACCACCACCCTTTTGACCAGAAAACATTCTGGTCATGGTTGAAAAGCAAGTGTAAAGCAGCAATCAAGCCAGTCTCCATTTCAGACATCTTTTTGTGGGGATTTTTGCTGCTTGGCCAATTTTGGTCTGGCTATGCATTTATCACAACAAGGAGTAACAGCTGGCTTGGAGTGGAAAGCTTCTGGCCTCCACAACGTATACAAGGGAAGGTGCCACCAACATTTCTAGCCAAATATTCCACAGATTTGGTGCAAACATTCCTCTCGCAAAACAACAACGTATGCAAGGGAAGGGTCTTGGGTGAGACAAAGCACCACCATGTTTCTAGCCAAATATCCCATAGGTTTGGTGCAAACCTTCCTATCTGAAAGCATTCGCCTAGCCAAATATCCCATAGGTTTGGTGCAAACATTCCTATCTGAAAGCATCTGATTTTAAGATACGGACATAAGAGCATTGAGCCCTGGTGGATCACGCCAATGGTCCATCTCATACAGAATGCTGCTTTCACAGTTGCCAACCAGATGCCTATGGAAAGCCCAAAAGCAGGATGCAAGTGAAACGATACTCTACCCACTTGTGGGTCCCAGCAATTGGCATTCAGACATGCATACTGTCTCCGGCACTCAAGATAACACATAGCCACTGTGGCTAGTAGACGTTGCAAGCCCTTCCCTCCATGAATGGGTCCAATCCTATTTTGCAGCCATCCAAGTTGATGTCAATCCCCAGTAGCACTGCATAGAGTAAAAATAGAGTAAGAAAGATGGCGGGAGAAGGGCAAGGGAAGAGTATGGGGGTCCATCTATGCTACAACTTAATCCTGGTTCTATACAAATTGAACTGAGACAAACAGAGGAGGAACAGGCAGACATTTGCATTAAGAATTAATATTACTGGCCCCCATGTTTCAGGTTGGGGTAACAGGCAGGTCCAGAGTCTTTCATGGTTGTGGGCTCCTACATCATACCATAGTGCCTTTCCTGGTGTAATTTTCTTTCTGCTAGCCTCTGTTGATAACCCCAATTTTCTCTGCCTTTTCCCATAACACTTGCTGCCCAGCAACACCTTTTAGGACCCTGACTAACTAGGCACCCAATCCCACTTAGAGTGGCACAGGCAAAGCCCACAGACCCTCCGAGTGTCCCTATCTTCCAGGGACAGTCCCGAATTTACAGAAGCTGTCCTGGTTTCTGATTTGCTCCTGGAACGTCCTGCTTCTCCTTAGGACATTCCTATTTTTATTGGAGAAATGTTGGAAGGTATGGGAGAGGATGTCCTTATTTTCATCAGAAAAGTGTTGGAGGGTATGGGCCTGCGGTGGAGTAGACACACCCAGCTCTCACAGTATATAACAAAAATGTCTGTCCTACTAGGCGAGTTCTGAAAAAGGCACCTAAGCCAACCTGCTGTAGAGTTGTTGTTTAGTCGTTTAGTTGTGTCTGACTCTTTGTGACCCCATGGACCAGAGCATGCCAGGCACTCCTGTCTTCCACTGCCTCCCACAGTTTGGTCAAACTCATGCTGGTAGCTTCAAAGACACTATCCAACCATCTCGTCCTCTGTCGTCCCTTTCTCCTTGTGCCCTCCATCTTTCCCAGCATCAGGGTCTTTTCCAGGGAGTCTTCTCTTCTCATGAGGTGGCCAAAGTATTGGAGCCTCAGCTTCAGGATCTGTCCTTCCAGTGAGCACTCAGGGCTGATTTCCTTCAGAATGGAGAGGTTGGATCTTCTTGCCGTCCACATATTCTAAAAGACTGGCTCAGCATAGGTATGTGTGTGAACAACTTACATTACAATCCCCCCCTTTAATAACCAGCTGCTACATTTTATGTGTAATTTGCTGTGTTATACAGTTATCTTTCTCTGTTTGCTAGGAGCTTAGTTGGTTTTAAACTGTGATTTTTCAGGCTAAAGCTTTGTTTGAGTTAAGGATTGCCTTTTCTTTCCACAGCAGAAGGAGATCTAGTGTTGCTAAATAGGCCTCCGTCCTCCAATCTCTCTCCATCCCCGGCCCCTCCCCCACCACAGAAGGATCTCGTATTGACTTTGAGAGATCAACAATAAGCTGGTTATCGACAAACACCGAGGTCTGTATGAAGATGCACTGACCCGCACTGTGAATATCAAATGAAGCCAGCCCAAGGTCACTATTTTTACCTGTGGGAATGATAAATAAATCTCGATAAGAGCTGAAAATGGAAATCGATGGCTGTGTTGTTGCTGAAACCTGATTGGCTTCTCAGAGGACAAGCGTATTTGCAGGAATGCATGTCTTACTGACCTCACTGCTGCTTCCTCTTCCAAAAATAGCCAAGGGATGAGCCAAAAGGAGGGCGGGGTATATTTAGAAAGAATTGGGGAGCGGAGGGGAAAAAATAACCTCCTGCTTAAAGTTAGGGCCTTTCTAGACTATTTGTTCCTCTGCGCCACAACCCCTCAGTTGCAACCTGTTTGTTGGGTTCTGCCACAGATGTTTTCCCTCAGGATTGTGTCTCTGTTGGAGATTGCATTTGCCTAGCTCGGGGTGTAATATGTACAGTGGTACCTCGGGTTACATACGCTTCAGGTTACACACTCCGCTAACCCAGAAATAGTGCTTCAGGTTAAGAACTTTGCTTCAGGAGAAGAACAGAAATTTGGCTCCGGCGGTGCAGCAGCAGCAGGAAGCCCCATTAGCTAAAGCGGTGCTTCAGGTTAAGAACAGTTTCAGGTTAAGAACGGACCTCCAGAACGAATTAAGTATTTAACCTGAGGTACCACTGTAATAGGCTTTTACACCTGCAATCCTCATACCCCAGAGATCACTGCTGCTCTTCTTGCAATCCCTGGGCATGTCTTTGCAAGAGTAACAGCCGCCTTTTTGGATATTCGCCCCCAGTGTAGATGATAAAACTCTTGGTTCTCTCACCTCATAGTTGTATTACTTAAGTTTCAAAATGCTAATTGATTTAATGCTTTAGAGCAGCGCTGTTTTTCTAGAAAAAGAGGTGCTGGAACTCACTATGAACACCTCCCTTGTTCTCTTATAATGGCGATGGCGCCTACCTGAGAGGTGACGGAACTGAATTCCGGTGAGTTCCGCATGAAAAAAGCCCTGTGTATAGTGCATATTCTCCAGCCAGACTTAGCCAACACATATTTCAGACGCTTCATACAGCTTTGCTAGACAGGTTGCACCAACAGGAGGTTGTTCCGTTAAAAACGAAACTAGAGTTTAGTCTAAAATCCCTTCTCATTTCAGCACACAGGTCTGGGTCCTTCTCTCTGCAGCAACAGGACCCAAATATGCGCCGTCATCTGTGTGACAGCCCTTCAGATATTTAAAGACATTTCTCGTATTGAGGCTTAATCCTCTCTTCTCCAGCCTACTCAGCTCCTTCAACCTTTCTTTAAAGGACTTGGTCTCTTGACTTTTTTATATGTATACTAATGGCGGTTGGCAGAGGCAACTTCAATTAGGGCCACAATTCCAGAAGGAGTGGTGCAAGCATTCTGTCATGCTGTGACCCAAATCATTTCCCCCCCTCAGGCTGCTATCAGCTGTAAAGGCGGAAACATACAGTGACATTATGGGTGATTGTCTGTTTTCCCTTCTGTAACAGTAGCTTGGTGGGATTTGTATCAGAGAAGCAGCATGGGAGAAAGAGTTAAGTCTCACTCCGCTGTGTTGAGATCCTGATCCACCCCTGTTCCTAAATACAGCTGCCTTTGGCAGAGGAAAAAGTGGGGAACCAAGATAGATAGCTATAGCTATAGATATAGATATACAGTGGTACCTCGGGTTAAGTACTTAATTGTTCCGGAGATCCGTTCTTAACCTGAAACTGTTCTTAACCTGAAGCACCACTTTAGCTAATGGGGCCTCCTCCTGCTGCCGTGCCGCTGGAGCACAATTTCTGTTCTTATCCTGAAGCAAAGTTCTTAACCTGAAGCACTATTTCTGGGTTAGCGGAGGGTGTAACCTGAAGTGTATGTAACCTGAAGCATATGTAACCCGAGGTACCACTGTACTTATTTGTGTTTTTCCTTTGTATTTTTATCTTGTGAACCACCCTGAGATCTTCTGATGAAGGGCGGTCTATATATCTAATGAATAAAAACATCAGCATCCCTGGTGCCTTTTCTAGTTTGACCCTAAAATGGTATCCTGTCTGCATTGAGTGGAATCTTCCTGGCAGGATAGCCTAGCTGTGTTCTCTTGCCAAGGCCTTAGAGGAGAAAGGAGATGGAGATTCTGTGCTGGGAACTACCATGTTAGGATGTATTCCAATGTTTTGACAGGAATTAATCCTCTCTGCATATACATCATGCCTCACATGGGTGATATTCTCCATGCACCAGAAGCGAAATACCTTTAATCAGACCACACACAGGCAAATGGCGTTCCAGACTCCTGGAGAACAGGCTGCAAATTGCTCAGGCAGCGGCTGATTGAAAGAGAGAGCGAAGACGCATTAAGTCGCATGGTGATCTCTTCCCTGGGGATTCAGGAGACAATAAGGGTATTAGCAGCACAACAAACACTCCCTGTGGCGCATTCAGCACTCAGTCCCCAGAGACAGAGAGTTGCATGTGCATGCACACACACACACACACACACACACACTGAGGACTGTGTGCTAGCAGTCAGCGAGAAGAATCATCTTAGGTACAAAGAATAATCAGATTTAGAAGGGTTTCTCACAGGTCAGGCAATTTAAGGGTCACAGAACCTCTTCTCCCATTACATGTTTAGCTGCACCCCTATAATATTTTAAATGTAAACTATGGGGGTGGAAAGTTAAAGATTAAATTATTGTCTCCCCTCCCCTAATGTAGTGCTGATTTCTCTTTTTTAAAAAAGTTAAATTTAACTTAATTAATTTTAAATTTAAATATAGGCTGCCTTTCTGAGGGTTAAAAAACAACAACACACAACAGCAATTAGAAAATGTAAAAAACAAGATAATTTTTACAAAACACTGAGAGTGCTAAACGATCCAGCAGTAACAAGGCACCCACCCCGCCCAAATATGAAAAAAACAATTTCTCCAAATTAGATTAAAAACAAACAAACCAACAAAGAAACTCGCACAATATTTCTCGTTAAAGAAAATGGCAGTGTTGTATCTTGAAGGTACGGTATGTTGTTCCAAGATGCAACACAACAAAATTCATTTATTTCATAAAGTGATGCTGAAAATTTCTTATTTTATTTATTTACTTATTCATTTACTGCATTTACCTCCAAGGAGTTCAAGGTTGTGTATGTGGTTCTCCCCACGCTCCTCTAATTCCCACAACGGCCCTGTGAGGGAGGTTAAGCTGAGAGGCAGTGACTGGCCCAAGGTCACCCAGTGAGCTTCAAATACGTTGAGATCTTACATTACCGTTTTACAGTTAATTGAAGTGTTATTGCTATATGCTGCTTAAATTTATTATACAGTGGTACCTCAGGTTAAGTACTTAATTCGTTCCGGAGGTCTGTTCTTAACCTGAAACTGTTCTTAACCTGAAGCACCACTTTAGTTAATGGAGCCTCCTGCTGCTGCCGGGCCGCCGGAGCCCAATTTCTGTTCTTATCCTGAAGCAAAGTTCTTAACCTGAAGCACCATTTCTGTGTTAGCGGAGTCTGTAACCTGGAGCGTATGTAACTTGAAGCGTATGTAACCTGAGGTACCACTGTACTGATTATTATTATTATTTGGTATGAACCCCACCCTGGGACTGTATAGTGAAGGGTGAATTCTTATAGGTCTTCATAGTAAGATGAAATCAAACAAATAAATTAATAACGAAGTGGACAGAGCAGAGGGGGGAAACAGCCAATATATAAATTGACTACAACTCAAGGGGTGTGTGGAAATGAGCCTCTGTACCTCAGAGAATTTCATTTTAAGGGCCAGGAAGTTGGCATGCATGGTCAAGTCCGCTGATATATTGAGAACGAGGCAACTTAATAAGCTGTATAGTGAAAAATGGGGTTTATTTGGTATTTATTTGTGGAAAAGGAAGCAGGAATACATTCAACCATATATACTGCTGAGGACAGTATAAGTATCTTGGGAAGGATTTTTATATGATGTATGTGTTCTGTGATATTTTTACTTGTTTACTTTGTTCTTTAATCATAATAATAACCTGGCCAGAGCAATAGATGCAGCCTTCCTTCGTATAGTAGGCTACATTCCAGCCTATGCGATTCTACTAGAGCAGGGTTTCCCAAACTTGGGTCTCCAGCGCTTTTTGGACTACAACTCCCAGCATCCCTAGTTAGCAGGACCAGTGGCCAGGGATGATGGGAAATGTAGTCCAAAAACAGCTGGAGACCCAAGTTTGGGAAACACTGCACTAAACGTTAACTACCTGGCATTAGCATATTTTTCTCTTATTAACTAACTAACTAACTAACTAACTAACTAACTAACTGAATAATTTTAATCAAAATTCAGACAAGTTGGATAAGCTAATGGTGGCAGACTCAGCAAACTGATGGAATCCCAACCTTTTGGGTTAGGATTACATTTGCCCCGAAAGAGACAGTTTGCTGTTGGGGGGCACTCTTAGACCCAGCTTTGCTTCTGGGGTCCTCAACAGCTGCCACAGCATGCTGTACTTTGGCCAGTTTCAGCTGATTCATCAGTTGTACCCACTGCCCCAATATAGAAACTTAGCACCAGCCTAGGCAACACATTAATGTATTTTTTTATTTTTTTATTGGTTCTACCTTATTTTTTAAAGGCAGCTGTTTATTGGGGGTAGATGGTTTGTAAGTAGGGCTGGGTGATGTATTATTTAAAACTGGTTTGAAGTCCATATCATGGATTTCATAATTTTGACAAAATATCAAGAATCATGGTGTGGCTGCCAGTGGCGTAGCGTGGGGGGTGCAGGGGGGGCCAGCTGCACCGGGCACAACATCTGGGGGTTAGGGTTAGGGGGCGCAAATCCATGGGTTGGGGGCACAAATTACTTGCCTTGCCCCGGGTGCTGACAACCCACGCTACGCCACTGGTGTGTGCGCTATGCAAAAATCACAATGTGGGAAAAACTGTGAAGCCAGCCAACGCCTCTGTATAGCTCCATCCTTATTTCAGACATTGTGATATATTGGTATATCACGATGTTTAGTTGGTGATATATTGCAATGTTGAAAGGCAGAAATTGCCCAGTCCTAGTTGTAGGTGGGATATTCAGCACTGGTACTGCAGCCACACCCGGGTCTTATGAAATGTGTCCCTCCCTAAGCTGCTGTTACACACACACACACACACACACAGAGAGAGAGAGAGAGAGAGAGAGAGAGAGACTTCAGCAAATGGCTTCTGCCCTGTGCTTTAAATTCACTCCAAAAATTCACGTTCACAAGGCAAGCTAAGGTTGGAAGTGGCATTATTATGAGTGGAGTCTAGCCATGCAAAGTTGGAGTGGGTGGGGAATCTGGACTGCAAAAAGGTGGCTAAAAGTGTTTTGCCTCCTGTCTCAGAAATATCCCTCTTGTCAATGGCTGGGCTTGCTTGCCTCTCCCATGAAGATTTCAAAAAAGTACACACAAGATGTTATTACAGGCTGCGAAGATTGGAGGTGGGGAACCATTGCAGCAACCCACAGTTAGCATGACAGCAGTACATCAATGCAGGGAATTAGCACATTTGAGGCACTTTGAGAACGGTGGATGAAAGGTGTTGGAGACGAGGCAAGCATTATTCGTTCAAATGAAATTCTATTACTTCCTTCAGCTGGCGCAGTCATTCTCCCGCCACAATTAGGGGAAGCTCTCCCCATCAGAAATCCTTTTCCAGAGCTCCTTCTTTCAAACTGCTGTTATCGTCTTGTTAAGAGGTTCACCTGCAAAATAGAGGGAGAAGAAAAGGGTTGTCATCATTAAAAAAAAACAACAAGCCCAAAGCCACAATTGTGCAAGATTAAAAGAGCACGGCAAAGTTAAGGGGGAGGAAAGTGCTTTTGTAGATCTGACGCCAAGTTCTTATTAGTCTTAAAAACACATACCCAGATAAATAAAATGACGAATTATTTCAACTGCTCATAAAGTTGCCATGCCAGCCTGAGAACTGGGAGCCTCCAATTCAACACCTTCTCAATTACACAGGATAAATAGAATTTTGTTCTGACATGGAGATTTATAAACAGAAGGAATTTTTGCTTTGTGGAAATGCAGCGTTGCCTCTGGAGTTTTCAAACACTGTCTTCTTGCATGGCAGTGTGGTCTTCTTTAGCCCCAAATAGTTGCCCCACTCTTTATCTACTGAAATTTGTATCCTTTCTCTTCCTCTAAATCAGCGTTCCCCAAATTTGGGTCTCCAGACGGTTTTGGACTACAATTCCCATCATCCCTGACCACTACTCCTGGCTAGCTAGGGATGATGGGAGTTGTGGTCCAAAAACAACTGGGAAATCCTGCTCTAAAGCATGGGGGAACCTATGGCCCTGCAGATGTTGTTGAACCCCAGTTCCTATTAGACTCTGCCAGCATAGACACTGGTGAGGGATGATGGGAACTGCAGTCCAGGAAGGACAAATTAACCTTGTGGGTGATAGTCCAGAATTCCTTACTGGAAGGAGCTCTACTTTCTTCCCCTGCTCACACACTGATCTGAATAAATGAAATGTGTGTGAAAATAACAGCCATTCCCATCCTTTCTCACTCAGGTGATGCCTAAACATTTCAATTAAGTCGACGGCCGTGGTTCAAACCACTTCCTACACTAAGAACTGTAGTTTACCCCTCAAAGAGCTACAATTTCAATAATTATTTTCAAGCAACAGTTCCAAGGATTCTTTGGGGAAAGTCACATGCTTAAAATATATGCCGGTGATGTGACCTTAGTGTCCACAAAGGGCTAAAGAAATAGGCAAGAGATATGGACAGACTTTTGGCAGGTAATGAGACCTAATTGTTTTTGTTGTGGGTTTCCAATGGGTGGAAGTGTTTTCTGAGTTGGTTACACCCTTTTTGCATAGATTTGTCTGGCTTTTGTGAATATTGAGCAAAAATGTTGAGTGAATATTTTTGCGAATATTACATGAATTTGACTGGTTTTTGTGAAAGCTGAGCAGGGGGATCCTTCAATAATTCCTGTTCAGTGGCATGGGAGACAGTGGAAGGCGGATGCTTATTTCAGGGTATGAATTGTTTCCAGGTATGTGAGCAAAGCATGAAACCACACACACAAAAGTCAAACTCCTGTTGCCATATCCATAAGAGAACTGTTTTTTAAAAAGCATGTGTGTGTTTTCCTGTTATAGGTGTGCTTTGAAAAATGGAAACTGACCCTAAGATGGAGAACAAAAAATGAGCGAGCCCTGGTGGAAGGCAGAGGGCAGAGGGGAAAGTAGCCCAAGATTGTTCGCTAGGGAATAGGGCTAGGAATGCAATTTATTGACTCTAATAAGGTCAGGACCCAGGCTTCATAAGAAAGCAAAGCTTCTCTCTTGTGGTGAGAGTTATTATATCTCCAAAAGACATTTACTTTTTGTGTGAGTAACAGCAAGATACCTCACTCCCAGTACAAAGTTAGGGACTACTGTCGAATTATCATGGGTGAGACAATCTTGATGGTTTTGCCTGAAGGCAATACCTGGTCAGAGCTTGGGACTTCAATCTTCTTGGCCTACAGTGGGAGCTGAGATTCAGAAGCAGGGAGGAGATTTCTAGAAGGTTCTTAATGAAGAGAACCATCAGAGCTTGGGGAAGGAGACACATTTCTTCACATGTATGCCCAACTAAGGGGAGGGGACTTACAGAGAAACTACAGTGTTGTTGTTGTTGTTGTTGTTTAGTCATGTCCGATTCTTCGTGACCCCATGGACCAGAGCACGCCAAGCACTCTTGTCTTCCACTGCCTCCCACAGTTTGGTCAAACTCATGCTGGTAGCTTCGAAAACACTATCCAACCATCTCGTCCTCTGTCATCCCCTTCTCCTTGTGCCCTCCATCTTTCCCAACATCAGGGTCTTTTCCATGGAGTGGTACTGTGTAACTACAGTGGTAACTACAGTGGTACCTCGGGTTAAGTACTTAATTCATTCCGGAGGTCCATTCTTAACCTGAAACTGTTCTTAACCTAAAGCACCCCTTTAGCTAATGGGGCCTCCCGCTGCCGCCACACCGCCAGAGCACGATTTCTATTCTCATCCTGAAGCAAAGTTCTAAACCTGAGGTACTATTTCTGGGTTAGCGGATTCTGTAACCTGAAGTGTATGTAACCTGAAGTGTATGTAACCCGAGGTACCACTGTACTTCAAAACAAAACAAAACAGATTAGAGAGAAGCAGAGAGGTTACCTGAAGCTGAAAAGCATTTTGAGACATCTGTGGTGTGGAGAACTGGAGTCTCATGCTCCATAGTTAGTGGTGGAGGAGTGTGTGGCCATAGCCATGGGAAACCCTGATATGAGAAGCAGAGTTTGGAACCTCGGTGGTTCACTTCTGTGAAACCCTTCAAGGGCTAGTCAACTTCTATGGACTACTTAGTAACCCACAGGGCCAGAAGTGGAAAGACTTCCTTTCCAGGAGTGACTTGACTGTTTATAATAACTTGGTTGTTCTAGCAACAGCCCCCTCCAGTAGGCATTAGCTAAGTGAGTAAGTCAGGAAAGGAACTGAGAGGCAGCCAAGGAGTTGGCACACCCAGGTGTGGAACACGGACTAGCACACTCTCAGGGAACTGGACATAAAGCAATATTTTCCAGTGTTGCAAATGGAAAATCCCTCACACCCTTTCCTGGATTTTAGCTGGTGAGCTCAGCTCATGCCCTATCAAATTCCTGTACCTAGAGGATGGCATGAAAGAGGAGGTTAATTCAGAGAATAGTGTGAGCACTGTCTTCCTTGAAATAATGTTCTTGGAGACATTTGGATCCTCATATTTTGGCTGGAACACCGTGTCTCTCCCAGAACAGCCATGCCATCTCCCAGATTTATTCACGCCAACCAAGTCATTAAACACACAGCCATTCTCCAGCATCCCAAGACAGCCACACCATATCCCAGCTCTTCTTGTTTTGCCCATGATGTTCATGCTGTCCTTAGCATTTTGGACATGCTCATCGCAGTCTTTGTTTGACAGCACAAAGGGGTCATGTCAGACTTCTCAAGCTTGCCTTGCAAGCTGACATAGTGCCACACTATATATATATTGGTATATATTAAAAAACCAGAAGCTTTTCTTGGCATGTGGATGGGCATTTCCGCCAGAAAAAGCTCTTGCTTAATGCACAGTAGCAGAGGGCAGTGTAAAGTTGGCAGCCTAGATGGGGTGGTGGCAGCAGGAGCATTCTGTACCTTGAGACAGTATTTTTCCCGAAAAAGGGAAACTCATGTTAAAAGTCATCGGCTGCACACTTTCTCTCTTTGCGCTTCCTACTTTGTCTTCTGTGGCCATGACTTAATAAAAAGAGAGCAGACCTTTCATGCGTTCAGGCAATTCAATTCGAACTGAATTACAATTATCATTGCAAAACTGTGATGTACCTAATCTGTTTTTAGGCCTGAATGGACCCTAGGAAGGGCCTATAAGAGCCGAAAATGTCGGCGTTTCCTAGCAAGGATGGCAAAATGTCTATGATCAATTCTTTTTGGTGCTTTTCATCTTCCCCCTTTAAAAGGGGTGTTGTGCTTCTGAATTGCACTCATATCTATATTTCACACGTCATGTGAAAATTGTAGCATGCCCAGCTATGAGCTCTAGTGGCTTATTTGATTATCTGCGGAGACATGCCCCAAATAGATTCTAGTTTTAGCCAGTTTTTGATAGTAAATACTACATAATCTCAAAGGCAGTAGCACAATACCCAAGCCACACATTAATAATAATAATAATAATAATAATAATAATAATAATAATAATAATCGCCCAGTCTCAAACCTTCCATTCTTGGGCAAGGTGATTGAGCGAGTGGTTGCTGAACAACTCCAGGCACGCCTGGAAAAAGCGGACCATTTGGATCCCTTCCAGTTGGGATTCAGGCCTCATCATGGGACTGAAACTGCCTTGGTCGCACTGGTTGATGATCTCCGGCAGGCTAGGGACAAAGGTGAGAGCTGTTTCCTAGTTCTGCTGGATCTCTCAGCGGTGTTTGATACCATCGACCATAACATCCTTCTGGACCGTCTTGAGGGGCTGGGAGCTGGGGGCACTGTCATACAGTGGTTCCGCTCCTTCCTCCTGGGCCGTGTTCAGAAAGTGGTGGTGGGGGATGAGTGTTCAGACCCCTGGGCTCTCACTTGTGGGGTACCTCAGGGTTTTGTCCTCTCCCCCATGCTTTTCAACATTAACATGCAGCCACTGGGAGAGATCATCAGGAGGTTTGGGCTGGGTGTTCATCAGTATGCAGATGATACCCAGCTCTACCTCTCTTTTAAATCAGAACCAGTGAAGGCGGTGAAGGTTCTGTGTGAGTGTCTGGAAGCGGTTGGAGGATGTGGATTTCACTTAAGAGGGAAACAAAAAACAAATATTGGACAGGAGATAAAGAACTGTAGTGGACCAATGTACAACCTTCTAAGAACCAGGCTTTTTTTTTAGCAGAAACTCTCCATAAAGAAACAGCACTGGGATTGAGTTGTGTGGGGCTTGACTCAGAGCCACTTGCATTTCTTCTAGCAACGTCCATAGTCTGCTGTAAATTTTGGGCAGCTTCACATCCCATAACATGGTAATAATAGCCATGACTGCACTATCTGGGAGAAGAATCCCATTTTGTAAAGTGCGAAATAAATCACATCCAGTGCTGGGGAAATGAACTATACCCGCAACAGAAGTGAATCAGCAGCAGATGATATCTAGATTGTGAGCAACAAATGTGTAAGAATTGTGCATGTGTTACTGAACTAAAAAATGAATAGCCTGGAAAGATCTAGAGCTCTTTCCAGAGTTAACAACACTTTTGTGTTGTTGTTGTTTAGTCATTTAGTCATGTCCGACTCTTCGTGACCCCATGGACCAGAGCACGCCAGGCACTCCTGTCTTCCACTGCCTCCCACAGTTTGGTCAAACTCATGCTGGTAGCTTCGAGAACACTATCCAACCATCTCGTCCTCTGCCGTCCCCTTCTCCTTGTGCCCTCCATCTTTCCCAACATCAGGGTCTTTTCCAGGGAGTCTTCTCTTCTCATGAGGTGGCCAAAGTATTGGAGCCTCAACTTCAGGATCAGTCCTTCCAGTGAACACTCAGGGCTGATTTCCTTCAGAATGGATAGGTTTGATCTTCTTGCAGTCCATGGGACTCTCAAGAGTCTCCTCCAGCACCATAATTCAAAAGCATCAATTCTTCAGCGATCTGCCTTCTTTATGGTCCAGCTCTCACTTCCATACATCACTACTGGAAAAAACTTAGCTTTAACTATATGGACTTTTGTTGGCAAGGTAAAGTCTGCTTTTTAAGATGCTGTCTAGGTTTGTCATTGCTTTTCTAATTAGTTCAGTCATATTATGCTTACATATCTCTTCAGACACAGAAGCACAATAGCAAATGTAAAAAGTAAAGTTAAAAATTATATTAGAAGGGTAGAACTGATTTTCTCTCCCCCAAAGTCCTTGAACCTGAAGCTCAGATCTTGAATTCTGCTACAACTGTGCTGTTCTGCTATTTAGTTTGATAGTTGCAGACCCTCCAAATGTCTCTATTTTCCAGGGACAGTCCTAGATTCACAGAAGCCATCCCAGTTTCCGATTTGATCCTAGAATGTCCCGCTTTTCCTTAGGACGTCCCTATTTTCATCAGAGAAATGTTGGAGGGTATGGAGTTGATGGAGAATCATAAGAGCTTGATTAAAGGGCAGTTGGGTGGCTCTTTAATATTGAAACGCACCTTGAGTCACCTTGATGTGCCTGCGGCAGGTAACCGCTGTTACCTGATGTATTTTGTGAAGAGAGCTAGAAATCAACAGGATGGATTTTAGATTTTAGGGAACTGGATTAAAGCTTCACTGGGAAAACTATTTGGCCATCAAGAAATGGGATATAAATCTTAAAAAAATAAATAAACAGAAATAAATAATGTTGCTGTAAATTTACTGCTGCATGTGTGCTTCATTCTGCACCATATAATATCTGCTCAATTTGTACATTAGTAGATTAAAAAATATTATAAAGGTGCTATATATCTCCAGTGCTCTGTCCTCCAACAATATTTAATAGCCACTGGGAGGATGTAGGCAGAATTTTAAAGGTCTACCTCTTTCAGATCCCTGGCATAGAGTAACCCATGAGTGGAGATGGGATAGCAGGTGCTGTCTACTGGGAAGAGTGAAGATCAAGGACCCCAAGGATGGAATGATAAAGTAAAGGTTGGGGCCTATAGGTGTTACCTTCCAAGGAGTGGATGTATGTTCATCAGTGCTTCATGTTTACCTTGGGTAGCTTGTTTCTGTGGTTGATAGCATCATAAGACCAGGCCCTGTTTTATTTCCCACAATTTGAGTGATCCCTGATATGACCACTGATGTCCATTTCACCAAACAGCAGCATCACAGGGCAACCTCCAGATAGTCACTATTTTCTGGAAGGGACTCAATCACATACTGGAACTTTAGATTTCACTGTTAAAGTGGATGAAAGGGCTCTATTGTCCTGGCACAACAAATCCATTCTTTTTTTAAAAATCCAGACATTTTGCAGTTTGGAAAGTGATAGGGCATTGAAAAGTGTGGGACGAGTGAATGGCTAATGTGAAGATGTGTAAACACCCTGTCAGCAAATTAGAATGAATGCTCAATAAAAACAGGACATCGTTTAACCACCATTAAGTTTTGAACAAGCAAATTAGGATGAATGCAGAAGAAACAGGTTGTCCAAAGGAGCTCTAAGCAATCCCTGATATGATCACTGACGGCTATTCCATCCAACAGCTCTCAGCAGTCTCAAATGGTTATTTGTCCAGGAAATGAAGGAAGGTAATCAGCAAGACCTATTTTACTGATTCAGTGTGACACCCATCAGGACTCTGACTCTCTCTCTCTCTCTCTCTCTCTCTCTCTCTCTCTCTCTCTCTCACACACACACACACACACACACACACACACACCCCTACACCCACCCACCCATACACCCACCCACCCCTCTTTTTGTTCCAAATGCTAAATTTCCTTTGCCAGGCCAACATTTACTAAAATAATATACTTACTGAAAGAGGAGAATTAACAGCATTCAAATCTACCCATAGAAGAACCATCTCATCAGGTCAGACTAAAGTTCAGTCAGCCTGTCCCTCAAAGTGGATATATCATTTGTTCAAACACTGATTATTTGTGAGACATTTATTCAAACTGTTAAAACATTCAAACTAGTTTCAAAATGATCAAGTTAGTGTCCCTGGAAAATTCATTCCCCTGCCAGTGAGTTGGTCCTGCAACTGAAATTAAATTTCCACAAATTGAACCCCATTATGTTCTGTCACTGGCAAGGGAGACAAACTGTTCTCTGGTGGTTTTTTATTAGAACCACTTCAATATTTGAAAATGATTACATGCAACGTAATGTCCTTTTTTCAACAGAATTAATATGCTCACTTCATTTGCAGAAACTCCTCTCCTTGCATAACACTTATCAAAACTTTATTCAGTTTCCCAACATCTTCTGAAAAGTGACAGCTACATAGTCCAAAGTGAAGTGAAACAATATATTATATGAGGATGGATAGCTGTCAGCAATGGAGAACCTTCCCTCCAGATGCCCTTTTCAATCCAGGCCATATGTTATCAGTAGTAATTTCATTGCTTTGAACCCAACGGCTCTTCGACAGCTGCCATGGAGTCCATTTGGAGATGCACAATCTCATTTGCCAGTAGTTCACCAAGGAAGCAGTGATAGAGACCAACTCGTCTGGCTGTAAAAATGGATTAGACAAATGTATGGCAAGCAAGACCCCCAATGGTACTAGTCTTGATAGCTGTGTGCTACTTCATGATAGTATGCCACAACGGCCGCCCGAATATTACTTGCTAAAAATTGGAAAACACAAGAACTACCAACAGTGGAAGATTGGCAGATGAAGATGATGGACTTTTCGGAGCTAGCTGACTTGACTGGAAGAATCCGTGACCAGAAGGAAGAGGAGTTTCAAGAAGACTGGAGGAAATTCACAGACTATTTGAATAAATATTGTAATATAAAAAAATAAGAAATTACTTGAAAGAAACAAATAGGCCTAAGATTAAATTAAGTTATAATTAAATAAATGGGATTTAGAATGTTAAGAAAAGTGAGTAAGATGGACTATAATTGGAAATTGTTTTAGTTTAATAATGATATTGGAAAGCTGTTACTTTTAATTACAAGGAAACTCAGAAGGGAGGGATTTGAGGAAGTCAACCAAGAGGTTTAAAAGGTTAGATTTGTGAAGAATTAAGTTTGTTGTTATTGTTTATCTGTTTATTGTTCCCCCTTTTTCCTTTCCACCCTCTTTCTTCTTTCTTCTTTTTCTTTTTCTGTTTTTGTGTATCATTTTGCTTTGTGGTTTGTGTTATCACTGTGGAAAATCTAATAAAAAATATTTTTTTTCAAAAAAGGATAGTATGTCTCTGAATATCAGTTCTGGGAAAGTGCTATTCTTCTCTTTGTGGACTTCCATAGATTCTTTTGTACAGAACGGAAAATTCTCCAATATCTTCTGAGATATTGGGCAGGGGCAGGCCCTCAGTACTGGACCTCAGTATCTAGACTGAATGACAAAGGTGGAGACGCTCCTTCAGGTATACTGGGCCGAGGTGATTTTGGGCTTTAAACCTCTGTTTCTTCATGTCCATCATAGCAGCATGTGGCAGTATCAAAGGCAAGAGGGGGGAAACAACGATTAACACAGTGTGTCTATGTATGCATCTCTGTGAAATTAATTCGGCCTAAATGGCAATGAACTGACACACAAAACAGGCCATTCCATTGGACTGAGGTGACTTTTACCCAGTGCCCTTTTGGGTTGGGGCTGCGTTTGCAGTTCCATGACCCTATGCTCATTGTCTGAGCGTCAAAGGTGTCACAAAATTACTGCTGACTTACACTGTGGCTAATGGATTCAGGATGGTCCTTGTTGAGTAATTATGTTCAATGAGACTCTGTCAATAGAATTTGCTGTCAACTGTCACTTTGTACAATATCAACTCTAATAGGTTCAGGTGTGGGGAATGGATTGATGTGGAAACTGCTGATTTATTTTTTTAAAAAAATACACAGAAAGAAAGGGCAGGATAAAGAATGAACCACAAGAATTGTTTATCACCCAGTTTGATTCTGGGAAGTTCTGCTTAAATAATTCAATTGAATGTTACACAGCAGGTTCCAAAACAAAAAACCCAAACCTAAAATAGCCATGTAATAGCACAGATTGTTTTTCTTCACGTTTTCTTTAAAAACACAATAAATATATTAATTTTTTAAAATATGAACTGCCAATGCACTTAGATTCTCTCAGTTGAAAACTGAGTTCTGTGGTATATAAAGTCATCAGTGTAACTTGACTCCCCAACAAAGTCTGAAACCAGAATGGAGAGCTGCTAACCTTCTGTTACCTACTGATGACCATAAGACTTAAAGTCCAATCCCAGGCATGTGTACTCACAAGTAAGCCCCATTGCATTTCATAGGGACTACTCTCAGGCAAAGGTGTTTTAGGACTGCAGACTCGGACACTGTTCTAAAGCCATTTAATCATGTGGAAGGCTTCGATTTTCGCTGTTTAAGATCCATTTGTATTATAAAATGAAGGGGCAGGATTCCCAACACAGTGAGTTTGGTTGTTTATTAGATAAGTATGCCACCCTTCGTCCATAGACTTTAGGTAGTTTACAGCATAAAAATACCAGATAAAAACACAAAATTAAAAACAACAACAGAGGAGAGCTGTATACAAATTTAATTAATAACAGCAGCAGCATCAACAACAACCCCCACTCCTCCACCCCTCCCTCAAACTCAGTTAAAAGCATATAGGATGTTAGTCAGCCCAAGGCCTGGTTGAAAAGGAATGTTTTCGACTGGTGCCTTAAGGGCCTTATCTGTGGTGGCTCCCCAGTTATGGAATGCTCTCCCCAGAGAGGCTCCCTCTTTACCCAGGCCTATGACTGTTAAAGAACTTATGCTTTGTGAAAGTGTGGGGGACAGGACTGTTATTATGATGACTATTTTATTTATTGGCTATTTGTCACTATCTTTATTTTATTACGTTTTTATCGTTGATGTTCTGTAATGCGTTTTTAATGTTTCACACCACCCTGGGATCTTCTGATAAAGGGTGGTATATAAATTGAATGAATGAATGATGGTGTATAATGAAGGCACAAGTTGGGGAAGTTGTCAAATCTCTGGGATTGAGAGCATGCTGACTGGGACTCAGCATCAGTAGGTTGGATACACAGATCACAGGAGAAATTCTGTTTACCTTAAGTAGTATTCTATATTCAGCTGAGCACAAAAACCTCATTTCATAGGTCAACTTATCCTAAGATAAAATAGTACTCCTTCAATTTCTTTAGTGTGTTCCCAAGTGACACTGTTAGTCCGTCTATCCCAGAGCTGTATGCGCAGTACTGTTTTTTTCAGCCAGAACTCACCAAAATTCAGTTCTGCTACCTCTCGGGTGGGTTCTGTTGCCGTTATAAGAGATCAAAGGAGGCATTCATTGTGAGTTCCAGAACCTCTTTTTCTAGAAAAATAGCACTGTGTATACGCCACCTGACTCTAGAACTGTACCTATGATTCACATGGGTGGCGCTGTGGTCTAAACCACTAAGCCTTTTGGGCTTGCTGATTGGAAGGTTGGTGGTTCGAATCCCTGAGATGGAGTGAGCTCCTGTTGCTCTGTCCCAGCTCCTGCCAACCTAGCAGTTTGAAAGCATGCCAATGCAAGTAGATAAATAGGTACCACTGTAGCAGGAAGGTAAACAGCATTTCCATGTGCTCTGGTTTCCGTCACGGTGTCCTGTTGTGCCAGAAGGGGTTTAGTCATACTGGCCACGTGACCTGGAAAGCTGTCTGTGGACAAACGCCAGCTCCCTTAGCCTGAAAGTGAGATGAGCACCACAACCCCTTTGACTGGACTTAACCGTCCAGATGTCCTTTACCTTTACCTTTTTACCTTACCTATGATTCATGCTCAGTGGAGATGGCAGGGACTGAATTTTAAACTTTATGCAGGCAACACATTCACTCTGCCAAAGAGTTATGGCTTTTCCCATTAAGTGTAACTTAGAATCTTGTATCCCTTGAATCCTGCTTACCTTTTATACTGTTATTCCTTTACACAACAAACCTGTGCAGATTACAAATGGAACAATAATGCAGAAGAGGGATACAGCTAATTAGGGAAAAGTGCAAAAAGATAAATATTACAATCTGTAAAACACGGTAGTTAATTCCACACATTTCTTGATATATTCCAGTAGCACAGCCAGCATTTCATTAATAGCCCAATCCTATTCATGTATGCGCAGAAGTTGATTTTACTGGTGTCCACAGGGCTTACGCCCAAGTCAGTGCATAGAGAATTACAGCTGGTGATGGATGAATCAGTCCCTTTCCAGCCCCTTGTTGCTTTGTCCTGTTTTCACTCATATATATTCTCATTAATCTGCATTTAAAAATAAATCAACCTCTGTGCACACACACACAAAAATCACATTTGTATATGTATTTAAAGATGCATTTCTAAATAGATTTTCTCTCAAAAGTGCTTTTCAAAATGTATTTCAATACAGTGGTACCTCAGTTTTCGAATGTCTCCATTATCAAACGTTTCGGTTTTCGAATGGCGTAAACCCGGAAGTAAACATTTTTCGGAACTCGGACATGCCACGCAGCTTCCATATTGAGTTTTCAATAAATGCTTCCAGAAGTAAATGCTTCGGTTTTTGAACGTTTCAGAACTCAGACGGTCCTCCGGAACAGATTATGTTCGAAAATCGAGGTACCGCTGTATATGTTTTTTATGTGACGAATGGCAGAATAACATTGAAAAAGGGTAAACAATGGTGGTTAATTTAGAGTGAGCACAATGCTTCCTCTCCCCATGTCAATGGTGGCTGGGGTGGGGGGAATAGAATGGTGTGTAGATTCTTGTCTGCTGGCCTCCACTGGTGGAGAAGCACATCATTGGTGGTGAGGGGGCTCCACTCTGGTGGAGCTGCTGAGCTTTGCCAAGACAGGAGGTAAGTGCTTACTGGCAGTTCCCCCACTGGTAGTAGAGAGCAGAAAGTCCCCGCTGTGGATCCAACCTGCTGGATCCAAAGCCCCATGGATCCTCCAAAGAGCAAAAAGCAACACACCCCAACTTCCACCCTGGCTGGCATGAGCTGGCAGGGTTTCAGATGCAAAGGTGGATTCAGTTGTTGGTTCAAATTGCTCTGGAAACTGGAATCTGCACATCAGGCACTCCTGTCTTCCACTGTCTCCCACAGTTTGGTCAAACTCATGCTGGTAGCTTCAAGAATACTATCCAACCATCTCATCCTCTGTTGTCCCCTTCTCCTTGTGCCCTCCATCTTGCCCAACATCAGGGGCTTTTCCAGGGAGTCTTCTCTTCTCATGAGGTGGCCAAAGTATTGGAGTCTCAGCTTCACGATCTGTCCTTCAGGATCCCCTTCATGGATCACTGCCTTGCCATGGTGAAGGAGCTTGAATAACTCAGAGGAGCTATGAACTATGCTGAGCAGGGCACCCAAGATGGACAGGTCATAGTGGAGAGTTTTGACCAAACATGATCCACCTGGAGCAGGAACCGGCAAGCCACCATTGTATCTCAATGGACATTTATTTATGTATTTTACCCTAAAATATGGACTTTGGGGCACTTTGGTACATTTTTGGCCAAGAACTGCAACATTCAGAAGAGTGTAAAATCCAAAGCATTGTTACATTCTAATCTGTGTGTTAGTCCAAGAGCTGTAAATGAGGTCAGTTCATTTAAAAACCCAAAGGGAACGAATTCGCCTCCACCCCTACTGTGCACCGTCTCCAGTATCAGTATACCAGCTGCTGAGGAACAACAGCAAGAGAAGGTTATTGCCCTCATGTCCTGTTTTTGGGCTTCCCACAGGCATCTGATTGGCCACTCTGGGAAGCAAGATGCCAGACTAGATAGGCCTTTGGTCTGATTCAGCAGGGCTCCTCTGATATTCTTATGACAGCTATTAGCTTCACACCCTACTTGTAGGCTACCCCAGGGGGGATCTGATTGGCTACTGTTGAAAACAGAATGCTGACTATATCGATCTACATTCCATTTCAGAAGGGCAGCTCTCCTATCTTTACATTCGTAAGGGAAAAGTGCAGGAAGCATTCCCGTGACAAAGCAAGCACATTAAAATATATAGAGTGCTTTTTTGGGGGGGGCACGCAGGGGTATGCATACACCTAAACATTTTCTGAATCTAAGTTTGGCTGCATTGAGGGGCAGTATTTCAATACGAGTAGGAAAATGAGTGTACCCTTAAACATGTTTTTTTTCGGGGGGGAGGGGGGAAGCACTAGACACAACGCTTCCTGCATTGACACTCTGGAGCCAGTCACACAGGGCCAGCATACACATGAGGCAAGGTGAATCTTAGTTTTGGATGGAGGAGAGGTTGTAGTCTCTGCCTGCACCTCCAATGTTGAGGTATCCCTTTAATGGGTTCTGGGGGGGAGTTGCCTATGTCCTTAAGACTAGTTGGGGGCCAGGGCCGATGGTACTCCCCCAGATTGCGATCACTACAGGGGTCACCCTATTTTATGTACGTAAGTCCTAGGAATTCCTACTGCCAGATCGACCTATGGTGCCACTTCCGGCCGACAGGCCAGAGGTAATTGATTGCCCCGTGCTCAAGCCAAACCTCTTTCATCTATATTCAAAAAAGTTGTGGCGTGTTTCAATCTAAAATCAGTCTGTGGCATCCTTCATCCTCTTGGGGGGTTGGGGACAGTTGGGGACAGAGGAGCACGATGCCTTGGCCTACAAGGTGAGGCAACCTCCATACGCAGAAGAAGAAGAAGAAGAGTTTGAACTTGATATCCCGCTTTATCACTACTCGAAGGAGTCTCAAAGCGGCTAACATTCTCCTTTCCCTTCCTTCCCCACAACAAACACTCTGTGAGGTGAGTGGGGCTGAGAGACTTGAGAGAAGTGTGACTAGTCCAAGGTGCATGTGGAGGAGCGGGGAAGCGAACCCGGTTCACCAGATTACGAGTCTACCGCTCTTAACCACTACACCACACAGGTAGAAGGATTCACTGGGGTAGCAGATCCCAACATCAATCTCAGCCCCCCCCCCTTGTTCCTGATGTAGGTCTTCCCTCACCTCTTCTTCCCTGATGGGCAGCAGGGCACCATTTTCAGGTCCACTTCAGCCCTGTAGTTACATAAGACTTAATAGCTATTAGTAATCGGGCATGTTTCTGTGGGAGTGATGCTGACTGCCCGGGACAAGTAGAAGAGTATCATGGTATAAGCAGTGCTTTTCTCTGGGGGGATGGAGGGATACACATACCCCAAACATTTTGTGAATCTTTGTACTTTTCTCCATTTACTGTATTTATTTTCCCCGATTTGAACTATAAAATGGTGGTTTTTTGTGAGTCAAAATGAGAGTACCCCTAAACATTTTTTTTAAGAAAAAAAAGCACTGGGTATAAGCATCTGAGTGTGTGTGTATCTACTGCAGGAGCAGTTACACCTTGTTTTATAACCCCTACTTAAATGTGTCCCAGTGTTCAAAGTCGCTAGCAAAACACCGGAGGGCCCACAAAACATTCTGTCATGTTCATTGCTGAAAAGTTTATTCTGTGGAATTGTGAAAAAGATGTCATCCGGCTTCATTCTTGACGTGCCCACAGAGGCAGAAACTCCTAAGAATAATAGATAACTTCAGTAACATTATAGAATATTATAGAGATGGAAAGAAGGGGAAAGGTAATCTTCCAAACGTGTATCCAGTGTAGATAACAAACACCATAACAAAGAGAGTTGAACAAAACATGTAATCTGTTGTCTGCCTTGAGGCCAGACATACTACACCGAAAAGCCTTCCCTGTCCCTCAGGGTTCTGCTCTGACTCTTCTTAAAGATGTTCAGTGATGGAGAGCCTACTACAACTTCCCTAACCATGGTCATTTTCTAAGTCATTTGCATCACCCTCTTTGATGCAGCAGGAGATGGAGAGATGGAATAAAAGGGCACATGAGGAATTTAGCGGATAGGAATAGAGTGATAGACGATGGGGATGCATCAGCACTGATGCCACCAACAGCTACAGCATTGGTCTTCAGGTGGTGGGTCAGGAGGAGTCACTACTGGGTTGCAACCTGATCTAAGGTGGGTTTGAAGCAGCAGCAGCACTACCACTGTAGAAATATGTAAGAAATGCATATTTGAGTTAAAGGTTGAAAAGGCTGAAGGCTACTGTGCTACAGCGCCACTGGGTCCTCCTCTGTGTTAGATGCTGAAGGGAAAGAAGCCAGTCTTTAAATGATCTTTAAGAGGCAAGTGGAGCCCCAGGCATTTGACTATAGGTACCACTTGACCTAAGAAAACATGTGCAACTGTGTTAGGAATAGGGTAACAGACCTGTGACTTACGGTAGGTACAAAAGAAAACAATTTAGAGTGATTTCTCCTTCACTGTTATCATAGCTTCAGTCTGGCTTTAAAAGATGAATAACCCATAAATGGGAATATAGGAGAGTGAGTCTAGATTTGAGGAGGTGAGAACGGAGGTTGTAGAGTTTCTGCAGAAGGAAAACACCTGTTTGGCTCTTTTTAAAGTTCATTTTGGTAAATATTAGAAGTGAGCATTAATGTTGGGAAATGAAAATTCACAATTTTAGTTATTTAAGGGGGGGAATGTATTGATTATAGCTGTGTAAATAACCTTGCAGAGCTTGTTGTGCATTATTTGAATAATGCGTATGTTCTTATGTGCCCACATATTAATATTTCACCTTACTAAAAATATGTTTAAGTGTTTTGAAAGTTGCAAAGCTACATCAGTGATGGGAAAAGAACTTGGTTCTCATGAGATCACAAGAGAAGAACATAAGAAGAACTTACTGGATTATGCCAATGTCCCAACTAGGTCAGTATCCTGTTTACAATAGTGGCTAGCCAGATTCTTCAATGATGCCCACAAGTATGAAGGTAAACTGTTTTTCATCCCCCTCCCACCCCCAAACAACAATGATTATTCAGAGGTATAACGGTTTTGAACATAAAGATATTGTATAAATTTCATGACAATCAACCATTGACGGATGGTTCCTCCATAAATTTGTCCTTTTACTATCATCTAAGTCAGCATCCACTATCACATCTTATTATGGCAGTGAATTGAAAAAGTTAATTATCCATTGAAGAAGTGTCCTCTTTTGTTTGTTCTGACATTTCATTTGTAGTAATGGGGCTGTGAGCAGCCAAGGAGGAAGGCAGACCACATGAGGCAGCAGTGACTGAACAGGAGGGCATAGTCTTGTTGCCTAGAACCAGGCACCACCTTCACAGATGAGCACAGACCCAGCCACCTCAACAGGACACACATTTGCAATCCCAGAAAGGCAAGCAAGTCTCAGGAGTGAGCACGAAACACCTCATCTTCAAAACCTTGGTGGGTAGGGTATGGAAACTTATTGGAACATCTTTATCATTTTTGTCCAGTGCTGAACTTCTTGCCTCATTCTATGTCTGCTGCTGAGTCAGTACCATTAATTGCCTGAATAAATATCACCTTCTTCCTTACAAGTAAGGGTCTGCATATGCTGGATGGGAACAGGACAAATGGGCCTTTCAATGGATCATTTCCCATTCCTCATTATAAAACTATCCTACTTGAAGAATAAGAGCCCAAGAATTTAGGCTCTTTCTCGCAATAATAGTTGAGGAACCATCCGCATGCAAGTGGGACCTCACTGCCTGAAGGTCTTACCAATCTACATCTCTCTCTGCTTTTCTCAGTTCATCCAGATAATCTGCCTTAGAGTGAAGGAATATTGTTTGTCTCCTAAGATCCAGAAGCTCATTGCATCAAACACACACCTACAACTTCTGCCCCAAAGGCAAAGAAGTCATTCATATTGTGTGAAATATTGGATATCATTCACCTCCTTGTTGGCTTTCTATCATTCTATCATCTAGCTATCTATCATCTATTTATATCTATTTATCATCTATCATCTATCTATCCATTAAAATGGATGGAGCCAATAGGTGTCTGCAGGGAGCAGATGTAAAACTGCTGAATCCACCTTCTGAGATGTGGAGTTGGGTAGGCTTTTCTCCTGTACAGACTGAAGTACATGGAGAAATTGCACAACCAAATTGAACATTTTATGATTGCATTGTGAGCAGTGATTGTGCTATCAAGCCACTTCCCCCACTCTTAGCATGTTTTGTCAGTCTTTATCCTTAAACTCCTTCAAAGCTGTGGATGTTCTGAACGCCTCAACAGGGAAACAGGCACAATGTCTATCATCCTGGCCCTAATGTCTCTTGCATTGAGCCCACCTCACTTTATATGAATCACAGATTCTGTTTGCAAACAAGCCTGTCATCCTGATGATTTTGCTGAATGCCTCTTTTGTTTCTTCTAGTTTAATTCTCTGGAATACCCAGCAGGGTGGTAGGAAACGGGGACCACTCAGCATTGGTCAATTTTCTTCAATAAGAAGGAAAGCTATTGTCACCAGGAGGACGATGACAAGGGAGAGGGCCTTTTTCAGTTTTTGGCTCCCCACTTGTGGAAAGCCTCTCCCCAGTGAGGTCTGCCTGGCATCTCTGCTGACATCTGTCCAGCAACAGGTAAAACCTTACCATTCCTGCCAGGTTTCTTCTACTAAGTGTTCTGTTCTCACAGTGGGCAACTAGATTCCTTTGGGAAGCCCACAAGTAGGATATGGGAACATCAACACTTCCCCGCTCAGGATCCCCAGCAACTGCCTCTGATAGGTAAAGTAAAGGTAAAGGATCCCTGGATATATAGGGTGCAGTGCTCATATCACTTCAGGCTGAGGGAGCCGGTGTTTGTCCACAGAGAGCTTTCTGGGTCATGTGGCCAGCATGACTAAACTGTTTCTGGCACAACGGAACACTGTGATGAAACCAGAGCTCACAGAAATGTCGTTTACCTTCCCACTGCAGCGGTACCTATTTATCTACTTGCACCAGAGTGCTTTCGAACTGCTGGTTTGGCAGAAGCTGGAACAGAGCAATGGGAGCTAACCCCGTCATGCGGATTTGAACCTCTGATCTTCCAATCGGCAAGCCCAAGAGGTTCATTAGGATATACCCATCATGACAGCTTTATTGTCAATGGAGATTGCTTTCTGCAGTGTTATATCAGTGTGTGCAAACATACACACTGGTGATGTATGGGATGGTATAGAGACAGGAGCAAAGGTAGTGAAGGAACAGAAAGGTGAGATAAGCGTTTGCGCTATAATTTAGACATTTGAAAAAGCAGAACAATGGGAAATCCCAAATACATTGACTCATTTTCAGGAACAAGGCAAACAGAGCAATCCTAAGCACCTGATCTGTACTGCTGGATGGCCTAAAGGTATGGTAGAGGTTGTCTATAGACCAAATTCCACTGGGCTCTGCTAGCATAGGGAGAGGCTCTGCAGCTGCAAAGGCCCCATTGTGCTTGCTTAAAGTTGGGGTGGTTGAGAAGCTACTTCTGCAGCTGCTTCCATCAGAGGTTGCAAGTCCAAAAACACGGTGCTATGGGGGTAGAGCAGAGAAAAGAGGAGTCAGATGCAGATTTTCTGAAGCCAGATCTGCTGTTTCCCCTCAGAAGTGTCCCAGGCTGGACCCTTCAGCTGGGTCAGCCTGGAGCTGTTTCTGCAAAAATCACCAACACCCCCCAACACACACAGACCTTCTGACTTTGATGGAATGAGCAAAAAGGCTGGCATGTGTTAGTCAACGGCAGTTCTGCACCCTATCTCAGATTAGGATTGTAATTTGGAAGTCTAAAAACCAAGTGGAAATTCAGATGAGGAGAATTTTAGTATGATTCCCCTTCAGATTTCAGAACAGAGAGCAGTATTCAGTCAGGACTGCTAAGCACCTGTGGGCTGCAACGGTTGAATCAGACTTTATTTCCTTTCTTAGAGGAGGAATAGGGCTTTCTTTGGTGCATCTCTCAAATGCACCGGAAATATTTGGAACCAATTTGGTCAGGCATTGCACAGACCTCAGTGAGATTCAGCCAGATCGCACAGTAAATCTTGGTTGCGTGTGCACACTGCGTTAAGAGTGGGGAAAGGTGGAGAAGAGAAAAAAGCTGGATTTTGTGACCTATATAAATTATGCAAATTGATTGAAAGGTTATTCTGCAATTTTTACTATTGTGCATAATTTATTTGTGTTTTGCTAGGGCATGGGGAGCTCTATGGGGCACCAAATTCCCTCCTCTCCAGTGGAAATCACGCCTCTGGATTCCAAGGTTTCAGTCTGCAGTTCAACATGCAACATTTCAGCATGTGCTTGCAAGCTATAAGGGCAAAATAAAAAAAGCTTGCAGAGTAAAAGAGAGGGGAGGCCAAGACTCCGTGTATGCTTTATATATAAGAAAGTCACATCTCCTGTTTGAAAGGGATTTGGGTAGTAGCAGGCCTGGGAAGACCAAGTTATTTTAAGCAGGAAATGGTAAGGTATATGGACTACCATGACTCAGCATAAAGTTGCTTCGTATGTTCATACAAGAGACTGAGCCCTTATAGAGTTCCAGGAATCTGTAGTCGGTTGCCAAGTTCTGCACTCTCATACCCTCCAAGGGTCCCGATTTTCCAGGAACAGTCTTGGAATCACAAAAGCCATCCCGGCTTCTGCCACCACTGAGCTCAAGGAGGAAGATGAGCTGATATCTATTTATCTACTCGCACTGGTATACTTTCATGCTGCTAGGTTGGCAGGAGCTGGGACAGAGCAACGGGAGCTCACTCCATTGTGGGGATTCGAACCACCAACCTTCTGATCAGCAAGCCTAAGAGGCTCAGTGGTTTAGACCACAGCACCACATGGACACCTGTTAAAAGTGTGGCACTTACTGTAACAACTTCATTTGTGAGTACAGGCACAAAAACAAAAAAACGCCCCAAGCATAACAAAAGCAGGATGATCGCTCACTCACCGCTCCCTATACAGGAACTTTTGCAGTATGAAAAGTTTTAGGATTTCAGCAGGAAGCTATAGGACATGCACCAAGTGGAAATGATGCAGTATGTCCACAGGCGTAAATAGTATTGAAAGTAAAAACAGGTATCACTGCCCCAATACCGTCATGAACATAAACCATCAAGGATGCACAATAAAAAGGGCATCTCTTTCCAGCTTCTGAAGAAGTCGTCTCTCTTGTTTTAGCACCAAACATGTGCAAGAATTGGATTGCAGCTATGAATCAGGATGCTCCACTGTGTACGTGCGTGTTTTGCCTCCGTTTTGTCCAGCTACTTCCAACCAACCTTATTTGCAGCTTGACACAAAACAGGAAAAGTGATTCCGTGTCTTCTGACGCCTGACAGAACCGGGCTTCTTTTCTATCATTGGGACTTTGACACAAAAGAAAGAAAGGAGGGGGGAAAAGATGGGTGAAGGTTATTGTTATTAGCAGATATATATATATTTTTTGGCTACGCTGCCTGAATCAGAGGCCAGCATCGCCCTGAGGGCGATTCTCAGTTCCTATGTATATTTCAGATCCTCCACTCAAAGGAGTATCTCCTAACATGGAATGGAGATTTTGAGTCATGCCGGAGGGTTGCTAGGGGCTTCAGAGCCAAAACATCAGGTGCAGCTGAATTCTGTGTACACACCAAGAAAGCAATAAAGGGAAAGAAGCATCCCGTCGAGAGACAGAAGTGAAGAGAATTATATATAGGGAGAGAGATTAAAACAGCACACGCAGCGGAGGAGAGAGAACAGAGGAAATTCACTTTCCTTTCTTCTGTTCTTGACAGAATTCCATTATTCTTTGCCAGATGAAAAACACATCAACTACCACCCCTCCCCACCCCTCCAGCAGCCTCAGCAGTAGCTGATGGGGTGATATTTAACGAATTAGGCGAGCAGCGGAAGGGGGTGATTCGGACTCCATCATAAAGCATGGCGCACAGCCTGTAACTCAAGAGTATGAGCAGGAGGCAATCCATCTTCCTGCCCGGAAGATAAAATGGTTAAATTTCAGATAATCCCAGATAGTAAATTCCCTATAAGCTAAAATCAATATTGGCACAACTGCGCGTCATTAAAAAACTAAATGAACATGACAAAGCCAAACAGCAGCCTATTAAACAAATGAGCTTTCTTTCTACATGGAACAGTGGGTTATTAAATCCTTTATTACCAGAAAGTTGCTTCCATATACTATATAAATACGTGAGAGAGAGGGGTGGGTGGGTGGCAAAAACATCTTTGTCAAAAGGAATCTGGGAAGAAGGTCATAAAAACACGATCTTACTTCAGTCACTTCAGCCAGTGGTTTCCAAAACCCTTTACTAATGGAATTTTATTTTCTTTTGTGCAGCACTGCTTAGGATTTGCTGGGTATTCTAGTCTATGGCTTTGGCTTGGATCAGCTCTGCTTTGAGAACATATACAACCATGTACCCAAAGCTATTTTTCTAGAAAAAGAGGGGCCGGAACTCACCATGAACGCCTCCCTTGTTCTCTTCTAATGGCAATGGCGCCCACCTGAGAGGTGCTGGAACTCTTGTGGGTTTTTATATTGTAATGTTATGTTATTGACCACCCTGAGATCTGTGGATGAAGAGCAGTATACAAAACAAACATATACAGCAGTACCTCGGTTTTCGAATGTAATCTGTTCTGGAAGACTGTTCAACTTCCAAAACGTTGAAAACCGAGGTGCAAAGGGCAGTCTGCAAATTCAATGGAGAAAATTGGGGGGGGGGACTCAGTGGAAATTGTTCAACTTCTGAGGCATGTTCGAAAACGGAAGCATTTACTTCTGGGTTTTCAGCATTTGAAAATCGAAACGTTCGGCTTCCAAGACGTTAAAAAACTGAGGTACCACTGTATATATAAATACAGTGGTACCTCGGGTTAAGAACTTAATTCGTTCTGGAGGTCCATTCTTCACCTCAAACTGTTCTTAACCTGAGGTACCATTTTAGCTAATGGGGCCTCCCGCTGCCGCATGATTTCTGTTCTCATCCTGAGGTAAAGTTCTTAACCTGAGGTACTATTTCTGGATTAGCAGAGTCTGTAACCTGAAGCGTCTGTAACCTGAGGTACCACAGTATATAAATATATAAATATATAAGATTTTATCCTTTTGAATTGATTTTGGTCTTTATCGTATACGGTGAGCTTCCTGCACACCTTTTAGAGATCACTGTAATTAAGTGGCATATAAAATGTCTAAATAAATAAATAAAAGCATTGGCCTAAAACCACTTGATAAGCAATGTATATCTTCAATCCATACATGGGGTAAGGTGAAGTGTACCCTTACCCATATTTCTGGTGGGCTGTGCAGGTGTCTAATTGTTGGAAGATATGATAGGAAGTAACAATGTCCCACACGTGGTAAATCACCACCCTAGCCATTTGGGAAGGAACAGACAGTATTCGGCCAATGGGGGATAGGGAGAAAGGACCAGACAGGGCAAAAAAGCTTGGATTCCTGGATAGGAAAAGCAATTGGGGCATGCTAGAAATTAGTTTGTGAGCTGACTGACTTTGACACAGCACAGAGCAACAACTTGTTAATTTTTTTGGGTAGCTGCAGCCTGAGCACAGCCTGGTGAACACATACAGAAAAACAAAGTGGCTGACAATCCCTGAGGTGGCAGAGTTGCCTGTACAGTGGTACCTCGGGTTAAGAACTTAATTCATTTTGGAGGTCCATTCTTAACCTGAAACTGTTCTTAACCTGAAGCACCACTTTAGCTAATGGGGCCTCCTGCTGCCACCGCGCCGCCAGAGCATGATTTCTGTTCTCATTCTGAAGAATGTTCTTAACTCGAGGTAATATTTCTGGGTTAGCAGAGTCTGTAACCTGAAGCGTATGAAACCTGAAGCGTATGTAACCCAAGGTACCACCGTATCTTCTCTACCCAGGTAGTTTTCACAATGTTCAACTTTTATTCGAAGGCAGCTCACTTGGAAACCATTTATTTCCCTCCATTTTGAGTGGCTGTTGCTTCAGACTTTAAGATGGCACACCCTCCAACATTTCTCCAGTGAAAATAGGGATGTCCTATAAATAAGAAAATAATAATTTTCTTTTTTTGCTGGCCAGACCAAGGCTATCAGAACTGAGAAATTAATCATATCAAATCTCTTTGCTTTCTGTTGAAACACGTTCTCTTCTAAAAAAAGAAAGCACAGGAGATGCAACCAAATCCACTGAACACATTTCATAGGAACAAAACAATTAGTTTTGAGTAGCCACTACCTTCATGGAGAGGTTCAATCTTCCCCCAGAAGACTTTGTTGCCTTTGAGTACAACTGTTTCTAGGGTAGAAAACTTGCTGGAGTGCCAATAAGCTTGGGAGATCTATGTGACTAGAAGCTGATTTGGTTTGTCCTGTTTTTGTATGGAACCCAAGCCCAGTTGGTGCTTTTTGCAAACTGATTGTCACACAGTATAATGCAGAAACCTATATGTTCTAAGATAGTAGTTCAAGGCTGCAAACCTACACACACACACACACACACTTGGGATGAGTAAGCTGCGCTGAATTCAGTGGCACTTATTCCTGACCAGGCATGTCTAGTTTTACACTGCAGCAGGCAAATTGCTAGTGATGATTGTTACCTAGTCTGCCGTTCCCAGAAACACTGCTCAAAACTCTTTTCTTCTCCCCAATGTAACATAAAGCACTTCAAGATGCAAGGCATTAGTTTTCAAAGACTGAATTCATTTGATGATTCAAAAGAGCACAAACATGTAAGGGGGCTTCATAACATTAAGGGTTGAGTGTTTTAGTCAAAAAGTTTTTCAATGAGAACCAACAGAACAGCTATCCCCATGTTACATAACAGAGTCCTAATCAGCTTCAGACAGCAGGGCCCTACATACCGGCTCCAACTCCACTACTGCACACATACCCAATCAGGGTTCTAGGTTTTTGGGTGCTGCAATCTCACATGAGATGTGTGTTTTTGGGTGCCATGTGAGAGCATGGCTCCCCAAAGCAGAATGTCCCAATTTAATCGGGACAGTTGAGAGTGTGCCATTTTATTCCTTTGTTGGACATCATTCTCTCTCCTGCTCACTGTTAAACTGTAATAGTAGTAGTAGTAGTAGTAGTAGTAGTAGTAGTAGTAATAATAATAATTATTATTTATTTAAACCCCACCCATCTGGCTGGGTTTCCCCAGCCACTCTGGGCGGCTTCCAACAAAAGATTAAAAATACATTAAAACATCAGTCATTAAAAACTTCCCTAAGCAGGGCTGCCTTCAGATGTCTTCTAAACGTCAGATAGTTGTTTATTACTTTGACATCTAATAGGAGGGCATTCCACAGGGCGGGCGCCACTACCGAGAAGGCCCTCTGCCTGGTTCCCTGTAACCTCACTAGTTGCAGTGAGGGAACCTCCAGAAGGCCCTCGGCGCTGGATCTCAGTGTCCGGGTTCAACGATGGGGCTGGAGACGCTCCTTCAGGTATACTGGGCTGAGGCTGTTTAGGGCGTTAAAGGCTTTGAACTGTTAACTTATTTGCATTGTTAATATAATGATGTATGAATTTGTTTTCTGTATTTATTGACATTGTGATTATTTTCAATTGGTCTTAATATGTTTGGTTATTGTTGTTTTCATTATCAAACACTGACAGGATGGAGGAGAACTCACTGGTTCCACTGCTTACTTCATTGATGTGGTGAGCACACTGTGAGCCACTGAAGCCAGTGTGGTGTAGTGGTTAAGAGCGGTAGTCTCGTAATCTGGGGAACTGGGTTCACGTCTCCGCTCCTCCACATGCAGCTGCTGGGTGACCTTGGGCTAGTCACACTTCTCTGAAGTCTCTCAGCCCCACTCACCTCACAGAGTGTTTGTTGTGGGGGAGGAAGGGAAAGGAGAATGTTAGCCGCTTTGAGACTCCTTCAGGTAGTGATAAAGCGGGATATCAAATCCAAACTCTTCTTCCTCTTGTGTGAGCCATTTTGGGCACAGTTGTGGGAAAGTGGCATATAAATAAACCGACGATGATGGTGATGTCAACATGTGTGATTCCACATTCTTTCCATATGGTGGCAGAATGCTTAGCATAAATGCTGCCTAACTGCAGCTCCAGCTCCCCAGAAGTATTTGCATAAACTTAGAATTAGTGGAGACTCAAAGAATAAAGAATTCTCTATCCCACTTCTGTATTTACCAGTGCCCTGAAGCTTTCATGGATTTAGCTCAGCGACACTCCTCCTAATATATTCCACTCCCCTTTCTATTCTGTCAGCTGTTCCAGAGATTACAATTACGATTATTTCTTTACCTGGAATGCCCTTTTGCCCTGTGTAAGTAGATATAGCATCACATTTTCTGTCACATGCCCAGTGCTGCTATCTGCATATATTTAGAAACCTTTCGTGGCTCTACTTCTGTGTGAAATGAACCCTGTTGGTCTGGCCACTGAGCAGGTAAAACTGAGCACATGCTTTGCACCTCTGCTGTTCCAGAACTGTGGTTTTAATCTCTGCAGCCACAGGGCTGGGTCAGTTCACGGTTCCCAACACCTCTTTCTGGCACATCATTTATTCCTGAAGTGTCATGCCTCGCTTGCCCATTTCCCCATTTTTTGTTGTTGTTGAAATTGAAAGTCAAGAAGTGGAGCATGCTCCACTGGAGCCCTGCACATTTTGGCATGGTTCAGTGGAGAATCTGAAATGAAGGGGGCTAGTGGGAGTTGCCAGTTCAACCTCCCTGCTCCTTCTACCATTGGAATCACATTCGGTAAGAAAAGCTGATTTTGCACATTCTGGAGGGAAGCTGCAATCTTCTTGGAGGTTTGAAAGAGGTTGTTGACTCTGTCGTTTCCTGACAGCCTCCTACCTTTAAAAGACAACACGCCCTCCTCCTCTGCCACCGCCACCCCAGCGTAATAGCTGTGTTCATTTTTTGGAAGAGTGACCTCCAGACCTGTGGGTGCTAGGCTAGGATTATTCCTAGCGCTTGCGTTGGCTTGTAATGAAGGCGGAGCTGCCATATTGATCTGATGTCTGGGACACCTACCAAAAAAAAACCCCCTGGATGTTAAATCAATACCATGCTGCCCTCTTTCTTGACATTGTCAAGAGCAGAAATAAAAAAGGAAAAACAAGCCATTGGAGGAAAAAACACCATGCCCTACCAATATAAGGACAAAACATTATGTTTTTGTGCGTGCGTGCGTGTGTGTGTGTGTAGAGAATACAGTAACAAGGTGATCGGTTACCTCTGTCACTGAAGCCAAAACGTTCATGACTTCTACAGCCTGTGTGGGTCACACTCAAGCAACTCCTCTTTTCCACATCCTTGCTTTAAAATAAGGTTTTGAGGCAATTGTCCTCCACTGCCTAAGATACTGGACTCATCAAATTCAAACTTCATCTTCCTTTTTTAGTGGGCCAAGTATGTACCCTGCAAATGGCTGTTATTGTATACATACAGCAAGAGGGGATAACCTGTTGCCCTCCAGATAGTGTGGGACTTCTGTACGACCAGCTTGGCCAATGGACTGGGATGTTTCAAGATATAGCCCCACACATTCCCATTCCCTAGTATACAGTAGGGATTCCTGGCTAGGGTGCTCTTGCTCAATAGCTTCTCAAGTGTCAGGTGAAGAAATTTGTTATTTACCCAGACTTTCTAAAAACAACAACACCCGAGACCTTAAAAATGAAACCTGAGCTCTCATTGTATAACCTGAGTTTTATCTTGTTTCTCCCCTCCACCACACACACACACACAGAGAGAGACAGAGAGAGAAGTTTTATCCTGCATTTCACTGTTTCTGTAGATGCTTTAAATCAGAGGTTTTCACTCTCTTGGGGTCCCCTTGACCAATTACCTTCTTTCTGCAGCACACCTGTGAGGCTCAGGAGCCCAGTTCTGTCACCCTTCTCTGTGTAGCTGGCAACCTTTAAAGTGTCTCAAAGACCTACCAATGGCATCCAAGATCCATCTGACTGTGTCATCACCACTGCAAACCAGGATACGGAAATCTGGCACATCCCGGAAGAAGTTCAGCCTGGAACAAAAAAAGTGCATACAATTAAGTTTTAGCAACAGATTCCATAGCTGCCCCCCCCCTCTCTCTCTCTCTCTCTCTCACACACACACACACACACACTTTTCCACCAGCAACCTGCTTTATCCTTCAAAAGAGATGTGAAACATGGGCAACTAGTGTCACAACAGGAAGAAGAAGAAGAAAGGGAAGAAGAAGAAGAAGAAGAAGAAGAAGAAGAAGAAGAAGAAGAAGAAGAAGAGTAGTAGTAGTAGTAGTAGTAGTAGTAGTAGTTTGGATTTGATATCCTGATTTATCACTACCTGACGGAGTCTCAAAGTGGCTAACCTTCTCCTTTCCCTTCCTCCCCCACAGCCCACAGTCTGCGGGCAGGTAGGGTCTCAGCCTGCATACCAGATGGAGCTGATAAACAGTTGCCCTGGCCACAGAATTAACCTGCGCCTCCATAGACAGCAGTGAGTCCAAAATGACTCCCAGGCTGTGCACCTGGTCCTTCAGGGTCACAGTTACCCCATTCAGGACCAGGGAATCCCCCACACCTGCCCACCTCCTGCCCCTCAAAAACAGTACTTCTGTCTTGTCAGGATTCAACCCCAATCTGTTAGCCGCCAGAGGTCAGGTAAATGCTGCTGCCCCACCAACTTTTACTGGCTCTTGTGATTGCATCCATGAATCCTTTATGTAGGAGTGTGAAACCTGGTAGCTGAAAACTCTAGGAGGACACAAAGCATGAGAATTCTCAGTCTCAGTCTACTCCCAGGGAGAGGGAAAATCTTATGACAATAATAGCTGGAAGCTGAGGGCCCCAAGAGGCAGACCAATGCACTGGGCATTTTTGAGGAGAGGGGATGCCAAAGGTTTTCTTCTTCCTCATAGGGAAGATGGGAGAGAACAGAAAAGGGACAAAAACTCTAGCCTTTCCTTGAGGAACAGCAGGGTGCACACTATCTGGCTCAAGGCTGTCTCTCAACTTTTCTAAGAAGGGATGATCTTTTAAGAACTATTATTCCCCTTTTACAGATGAAGAATTGAGGCTGACAGATAGCAACTTGCCCAAGGCCACACAGTGACTCCATGTGCCTGTACACATTGCCTCATGTGTCTGCAGTTTTTCCTTTTGATTGATTTTGATCTGTAGAAGTTTATTGCTGTAATTGTGCGCTGTCCTTCAGGCTTAATTTTTTTTAAAACTGAAAAATGAGATATAAATCTAAAAAGAAATAAATGGTGGCACAAGGAAAAGGGGACAGGCCTGAGTGGAGATCTAATAGATTCAAGGCCACAACAACCACAAAACTCTTGCGTATAGGAACTTAACTATATATATAGTTCTAGGGAAAGGCCTTAGACTGTAGACATTTTAATGGTTTAAAATGTAGAGTTTCATTCAGCAAATTAAATATTTCAGTGCAAGATGATAGCTGACACATGTCTCTGCCAATTTTTTGCATAGATGTTAGGTGCCTGCTAAAGATGCATAGAACTAGCTGATGAAGTTAATTCTTCAGCTCAGTAACTTTTAGGGAAAGCTCAAGTGCCAACCTGGTATCCTCTGGATGTTGTGCAACTACAAATCCCATCAGCCCCAGCCAGCATGGTTAATGATGGAAGACAATGGGAATTGCAGTTCAGCAGCAACTAGGGGCACCCCTTGGCTCCCCTTGCTTTGGCCTAATTCTGAGGCCAGAACTTCACATGATGGTCAAGAGTTTTCTTTTTTTCACAAAATGCAAACAAAGACTAGTTGTTGTTCTGCTGTTAAAAAGCATGCCTTACAATGTTTTACCCCCCCCCCCCAACAGGAGGAAAATATGGCTCATATTTTTTCCTGTGGATGTACATGTTAGGGTCAACCTAGCAGTTTGAAAGCGCACCAGTGCTAGTAGATAAATAGGTAAGGCGGGAAGGTAAACAGTGTTTCCATGCACTCTGGTTTCTGTCACAGTGTCCCGTTGCCCCAGAAGTGGTTTAGTCATGCTGGCCATGTGACCCGGAAAGCTGTCTGAGGACAAACGCTGGCTCCCTCGGCATGAAAGTGAGATGAGCGCCCCAACCCCATAGTTACCCTTGACTGAACTTAACTATCCAGGGGTCCTTTACCTTTACATGTTGGTGCATATATTTTTTTTGTTGGGGGCAAAAATATTACCCTGGAGAAAAAGTGCATATACATTGAGTTTTGCTGAGATAATAAACCAGTGTATGAGCTTTAGATCACACGTGTTTAGAAGGTACGTACATCAGGATCTACTGAAATACCTCTAAATAATTTAAAGTAGATGCACAAAGCTTTCTGACTTCCAATTGCTTAAGACAGGCAATAACAAAATGACTCCCCTCCTCTACAAATGTATACTATCAAAATGAAGAAAGCTAGGAAGTGGTCACCAGGAATGGACAGTGGGCTCAGTTTGGTTCTGGTTTTCAAAACCAGTTCCTGGGCTTGGAATTCTTTAATTCTAAATGTATGTCTTTTGCCTCTGTTGGTATTTGGAAGATCTCAGGGTTTCAGGAAACAGACAAGCAAACAAAAATATTTCCTGCAAGCCTGATGTCTGCCCAGCCTTGCTTTACACTGTAAGTGGCACCTCACATGATTAAAAATTTCTCCATTCAAAATAATAATAATAATAATAATAATAATAATAATAATAATAATAATAAAAAAAATAAAAATAAAAATTTACCTACACAGGACAGTTGGTGTCAGGGAGAAGGCTTTTTGCCTAACTTTCTCCTTAACACCTAGTTTTTTTTAAAATGTGCTATTTATGAAGTATTTGATAATGTGCATTTCCTTTTGTGGTATGCATCAAATTCAGATAAATCCTAAATTGTTGGATGAAATGGGCCAGTTTGGAAAGGTTTGAGGCTTGTGCTAACTGAAGTAGGATCTCTCTGAAGCACCTTGAACTGAAAGAGGAACGTCTGGAACAATTTGGAGTATTTCAGAGATCTGCATATAGGAAAGAACGGTGCACATAGGGGAAAAACGGTGCAGAAAGAAAGAAAGGAAGGAAGGAAGGAAGGAAGGAAGGAAGGAAGGAAGGAAGGAAGGAAGGAAGGAAGGAAGGAGGAAAGATTACTCTTCAGACTTGGCACTTAAGGAAAATATGAAGGGGAGGGAAAGCTCTTTTCTGACTGACGGGTCAAACTGCTAATAAGAAGAAATGATTGCATTAGGGATCTCTACTCATAATGCTTAGGAGAAGGGATTCTGAAGAAATGTAGCACTTTGGTCTCGTTCTGCTAGTGGTGCTTGCAAATACTGGACACTCAAGTGCTTCTATCTCTGTACCACATACTTACACACCTCCTCCTGTCAAACTAGCTTTGCATTTAGTTTTTGGGACCTCGGGGGTCAATTGAGCAGAAAACAAGCCTGAAGCTGTCCCACCCCCATTAATCATAACACCTTAGCTACTGTGCCCATCCTTCTGAATTTCTGCAGGGCATTTTCCTAGTGGCAGCTCTTGGTGATTGCCATTTTCACATTAAAAACATTGCCACGAAACCTCTGAGAGGGGAGTGAATCTAATTCACTCCCCAAAAACATAAATGCAAAGGTGCCTACTACAACCCCTCCCTGCACCAGTTGTGAAATTTGGCAGGCTTCTTACCTCAGAGTATATCTCTCATGCACACTGTTTTCATACAAATTCCCCACAAAGCAATAGGAGAGATTGAGTCAATCCCTTTCCAAACCACCCTAAAACTGTAAATGCTGTCCTTATTTTTTGGGGGGGGGGGCACAGCATTCTAAATTTAATTCTAAAATTTCTAAAACTTAACATGCTTCATCCCCTCAGGGTATCATACCTGCAAATTCCATCCAGTTCTGCCAAACAAAAGTTGTAGATGGTTTCTTCTTCTTCTTCTTCTTCTTCTTCTTCTTCTTCTTCTTCTTCTTCTTCTTCTTCTTCTTCTTCTTCTTCTTCTTCAGAAAACATTATACCCAGCAAAAAACCCCAACAAAAAACAACCAAGCAAACAACACCCCCTGGTCCTATTTGTCCGATATTTGACATAATCTATAGTCTCAAAATAATCTACCATGCCTACAAATTTCATCTATACCTGTCAAAAGGGGGTGCGGGAGATATCACCATTTTTATTTTGGTTTCTCTGTAATAATGAATGGGAACTAAGGTTTTGGAATTGGACCCTAAGCAGAATTGGATGGTCTTTGAATCAATTAAAACTTGAGCTGTTTTCTGAAATGCTGAATCTGAACTGAATCTTGCGGCCAGCACACATCCCTTGTTTCCACATGCAGTCTAAAGCCAGACACATATTTACCACCTACCTCTGTAAGAAATAGGCCAGATTTCTCTGACTTCCTTTTGCTCAAGCCTTGTTAATGAGCTGTCTGGGGATTGTTATTATTTTTTTAGAGCAGATATGAATTTGTATTTAAAAAAGAAGAATAAAAGGGGGGGAAAGCTCCCTGAAACCATTACAGCAAGACCTTCCTCATTTATTGCATTTAATATAGGAATGCCATCGTATACATACCTGTTATCCCATCTTCCATAACAAATATTCAGTTGTCTGGAAATTCCTTTGATGACTTTCATTTAACATTTCTGTGTTACGTTAGCAATAATTTATCTTCCTTAATTAATATATCCTGGATCTTCAGATACGTTTTAATGAATTTAATGACATGTCATAGCCGGGGAGATATATATATATATATATATATATATATATATATATATATATATATATATTCCCCTCCCCCTACAAATGTTACTACTATACAAGACTGAATGTTCAGCATAAAGAAGTCATCAAAGATAGATAATAAAAAGCAATTATAGCTCTCCTCCTATTCAATCTGTAAATCATTTACAAATTAACCAAATACATAAACTATACCAATAAAAGTAGCAGAGGAAAAAACCCATAAAGACATTTACAATTAAAAGCGTTAAAAACGAGAGACAAAATTTGCCCTCAGAAGGTCTCTTTCCCTCAATCACTTATCTCCACCTACTTATCAAACACCACCCTCTCACAATCTCAGTTTATTTATTCAGCTGCATAAAAAGTTGACTGATGTTCAGTCAGAACCAAAATTGCCACAAAAATAGCTCAAAATTACCTGCATGAAAGAAAATGCACCTCTGCAATTCTATACCCAGAAGGCAGCCCGGTTCAATGGGGCTTACTCCCAAGTAAGTGGGTATAGAATTGTAGGTTCAGGAAGCAATTCAAACCTAAGATTCCCTGGGATGAGGGGAGTTTGGAATTGGCTGAATTTTGGCTGAGCTGGCTCAGCTTGGACTCAGTTAGGACTATGAGATGCCTGCAAAATTCCTATGTCCTGACTCAGCCAGCTCAGCCAAAACTTGTGGTAAATTACACTCGCAATGCGCATTCTGGGGGAGTTTAAAGGATTGTTTTCCCTCTGCCAGGCCCTCAGGTAGCAGTAGCTGCACTCCTGAATAGAGTTTGGAATAGGGTAAGTAACACCCAGCAAAAGTTGTGCTGCCTTCCTATAGTTTAGATTGCTCTGTTAGCGAATATTCACCAGGATTCTTTTAATATATACAGGCATTTCTTGATACAGCAGCTGAGTTTTACAATGCAAATCCTCAGCTTTTTTAAAAAGTGAACCTTTGTGGGAAATGTGTCCATGAAAGATGCGGAAAATGTAACCTTTTCTGCACTTAAAGAAATAATAATCTGAAAAGAGCAGACTTACAACTGAACATATGTGAATCTAATATGGATTGGAAATAGACTGGTCCTTCTCTCGCACCACCCACCCATATTTACAAATAAACAGGCTGCACTTTCTGTGTGTGTGTGTGTGTGACAGAACACTATTCCTATGAATAGAAATAGTTAATTATACCCTTGAGATGGTCAAGCTTGACTGGTATTGCATCCATTCATTAAGTTATGGCTATTTTCTTTTTTACGAAACAATCCTTTTTAGAAATTATAATTTCCCCACAGATTTTTCCACATTGACGGTTCCTGAGTCAATTAACATGTCTGATATAGTTCAAAGTTGACACAGGAAGCAGTGGGTTTACAAAAAACAAACATACTGTATTTTTCCATGTATAAGACGCCCCCATGTATAAGATGACCCGTACTTTTGGGGACCCCAAATTTAGAAAATGGGCATATGCACTATCCGCGTATAAGACCCCCCCCCCAGATTTTTAACCTTATTTTAAAGTAAAAAACCCTAGTCTTATACACGGAAAAGTACAGTATGTTTTTCAATTCCCAAATCTTTGGCAAGATTAGCAAATGTGGAAGAGACACCCACCTTTGTGACAATGGCTCCACAAGCAGCTCCTTCATTGCCAAATGGACCCGAGAATCACCTGTCCATCAGCCCTTCTGAAACACTTTCAGTTGAAAAGATTTACAGAAGCCGTCCTGGTTTTGGATTTGATTCTGGAATGTCCCGCTTTTCCTTAGGATGTCCCTGTTTTCATTGGAGAAATGTTGGAGGGCATGGAGTCAGGAGACCCCCGGGCCAAGGAGATAAGTAACTCTACAACTTTTAGAAGACATCTGAAGGCAGCCCTGTATAGGGAGGTTTTTTTAAAATGTTTAACGTTTAATATTTTTATATATGTTGGAAGCCACCCAGAGTGGCTAGGGCAACCCAGTGAGATGGTGGGGTAAAAATAAAATAAAATAATATTTTTATCATTATTACTATTACTATTGAATATGACGTCCCTATTTTCATCAGAGAAATGTTGGAGGGTATGTCACACACCTCTCTCTATCCTCCATCCATCCTAGCAAGAAGGATTGCCAGAGTTCAAGGGCTCATCCCAGCCAGATTGGGGGGGGGGGATGCAAGCAGAGTGCCAAAGCAGGGCTGGTAAAGAGTGTGGCCTGGAGAGAGCCGGAGGGTTGCTTTTGGTCCCTGGGCCTGAGGTTGGTCCCTGCCATATACAAATCTAAACCCTTTGGAGGGCTTTTTGGATAAAACATATATGAATTATGTGAACTACACTGCTGGCAGCACTACAATGTGAACTACACTGCAAGCGCTACATGCATAAATATAGAGTGGAGGATAGGGGAAGAATAGTGATTTTATGACGACAAGGGATAGTGATGCTATAAAAACTAGTATTTGGTTACAACCTGGAGATGCGATGCACATTTGTGGGAAGGAGTCAACCAAACAGCCCAAAGTTCCACTGACATCTTTGCTCTAGCATCAGAACTGCTGAAGAGACAAGTCTCCATTTAAGAACCGAAGAGCAGCTTGCCTCTTTGGCAGCGAGAGTTGCCCAGCTGAAATTTTCAAAGGGAGTCGGGCTGCTGATGTGCTTCCCACCTCATGTGCCCATATTTCAAATGTAGTCTTCCTGAGCTCCCCAGCAGTAGAACACAGTGGCGTACCGTGGGTTGCTGGTGCCCAGGGCCGTGTGGAGGCGGTTGGGAGGGAAATCGATGGAGTACGCATGCACATCCTATTGCCTAATGGCGTCCACGTCATCGGGGAGATTGCAGCTGCAGAGATAAGAAAAGAACAGTAGTTCTGTGGTCTGGGGTGGTCACTTCCTGGTTCACATGGAGAAGCTGTTTTCAGGGGAGTCCAGGTATGGAAGTACGCAGCTGTATTGAGGCAGCACTAGGTCTTTTGTGCGCCTAACAATTTTGCACCTGAGGCGGCCACCCCGTGGGCCTCCCTCCATGCTACACCACTGATATTGCATTAAAAGTGTGAGTGGTTTTTGTTGCTTAAATAACAATACCGTTAGCATACATTTACACTGAATACATCTTTGTTTTCTGTTGATGCTGGTTTTCATCATCATCGTCGTCATCATCATATAATCTGTGGCTGCCCTCAAAAGCAAGAATGTTTAATGGAAAACAATTTCTGGGTGAGAAATGAATCAGCCTCAATATTCAACACCTGAGAAATTTAGCACCCTCTCTAATTAGAGAGCTGTGCATGGTTTGAAGAAAGCACCCTTTGCTCTCATCCAGACCGATGACTCAACCCTCAGCATAAAACAGGCCTGTTCCATCGATGGTTTGAAAGCATTGTGTGAAGAGCTTCAACTAGGAGCTCTAGGGACTAGGAAAGGCGGTGGGGGGAGGGATGGGCTAACATCATCAGAGACAAACTATAATTAACTACTGAAAAGAAATGTCTTGTAAGAAGAGATTTGAAATTTCCCTGGTGGGGAATTTCAAAAGATAAATTACATAAGCATTAACCAGGAATAACTATCCTGCTTTCAAGCCATGACTTATTTAGGTGGTACCATCCTGCCAAAGTGAAGCATGCATTTAAGTCCCATTGTTTTCCGTGGGAGAGGCCAAGTCATGCCCAATATCTTTTAAATTTTCTTCCTCCATGGTGTGTGTGCATTGAAATGACTGTATGGGTGGTCTTCTTTTGCTGACAGGGGATGAATGGCAGGCACCAAGCTGTGTGTAATGACACTGTTCCATTTCTTGCAAGTTGCTCCTCTGGCACCACAGATGATGGTGAGTAAGTGCCTGAAATGACAACACTTTTGCCTGTCTTTATGTCGCCCCTTTAAACCCCCTTCAAATTGGAGTTCCCTGTGGAAGAAATGGCGATTTGCTCTCAGGGTGGTGACGGCTTGTGGCGAAGCTGTATGCACCCCATTCTCACTCCACAGAGATTCTGAGCAATTTCACACAGTGCAAAATCGATTGCAGAAAGGACCAATCTGGGCTCCTGGGTCTGGTTTTCTGTATGTTTCATGCAAAAAAAAGCAGACAAGATGGGTCGAGACGATAGGAAAGTGTCCAGGATTTCTCCTCATCTCAGAATGAGACTTCTGCCCCCCATCCTGACTACTTACTCTAGAGAAGAGCTGATTTGCTGAGATTGTGGGCTGAGTGGATCCATGTGGTGTCCAGCATGTGGTGAAGATGATTGCTTCACCATATGCCACCTTGCTACTTAACGTGCGTGTGCACCGTCTTCATCACAAAGCTGTTGAGTTTGCGCTGAAATGTGATGTGTGTGGGTTCAGCTGCAAGCTAGGTGTGGTATGAAACAATATACCATAGCCATAGGGATACATCTGAAATGATTTCACTGGGCCTGAAGATTGAGAAAGGCTCCCAGAGATGCTGAGCCACCACTGCCCACACAGATTATGATTATGATTGAATTTATATACTGCCCAGGGCCGGATTTAGGTTTGATGAGGCCCTAAGCTACTGAAGGTAATGGGGGCCTTTATATGTCCAGCTGTCCTTTGTCAACAACAAATTGTTGCTGTTTTTTTGTGTTGAATATATGGTAATTTATGGACCTAATAAGTATCTAAAACCATTTGCACATGCAGAATGTAGTTACTGTATATATAGAAATGAGCAAACCAGTGATATTTTAGAGAGCAGGCTAGCAGGCGGGGGCCCCATTACTTACATCACAGGAGCCTACACAACACAAAACACTGTTACTGTAGGTAGGTTTTATTTTATTTGTTTTTTATCTTATATTTTGGAAATGTACATCCAGGTGTTTTTTCCCTTTAATTTTTTGGGGGGTCTCCAAGAGTGTGGGGCCCTAAGCTAAAGCTGGTTTAGCTTACATGTAAATCTGGCACTGATACCATCCTATACCCGGAGGTCTGAGCACACATGCCAAGCCTCTACACAGGTGTCCTAGGGCAGTGTTCCCCAACCTTGGGCCTCCAGCTGTTTTTGGACTACAATTCCCATCATCCTTGACCATTGGTCTTGCTAGCAAGGGATGATGGGAGTTGTAGTCCAAAAACAGCTGGAGGCCCAAGGTTGGGGAACACTGTCCTAGGGTATATTTGAATCCTGCACAAGTTGAGAGCTGCCATGTTCTGGATGCTTTCAGTATTAGCTTGCTCTCATCCTGGTTCTAATCCAGCTCTACAAGTGGTCCCCAGCTGCTGTTTACTTAGGCTACCCTCAGTCACCTTTCTCCCTCTGATCCACCTTTCCTGCCAGGCCCAGAAAATATATATAAATAAGTAGTCAGTTTTTGAAGTTGGTTGGCATCCGTCTGCACCAGGAGACAATGGAGAAGTGTGCCTTTGCGGGTAAGGTCAAGCTATGGGAAGGCTGCAGCGTCTGCTGTGGAGAGACAGGGAGAGACAAATTTTGTTACAGCTGGGTCAGATGAAGGCGTCCGGTTGTGCATTTATATCCCATCATTTCCCTCAAGGAGCTCAAGGTGGTCTGCATGGTTCTCCCACATTTAATCCTGTGGGGTAGATTAGGCTGAGAGGCAGTGACTGGCCCAAGGTCACCCAGTAATCTTCATGACCTAGTGGGGATTCAAACCCTGGTCTCCCAGGTCCTAGTCTGACATTCTAACCACTACACCACACTGGTGCTATGGGGGCAATGTTTATATTTGCCAGATCTCACCTCTCTTTTCTGTTACATCTAGTGCATTTATAGTCCACTGTTCCTCCAAAGAGGTCAGGGAAGTATACAGGGTTAAAGGTAAAGGTAAAGGGACCCCTGACCATTAGGTCCAGTCATGGCCGACTCTGGGGTTGCGGAGCTCATCTTGCTTTATTGGCCGAGGGAGCCCGTGTGCAGCTTCCATGCAAAAAACAGCGGTTTAAATGTCAGATAGCTTCAGGTAGGACTGGAAAAGACCCTTGCCTGAAATACTAGAAAGCCACTCCCAATCAAAGCAGACCAGTCTTCTTCAACCTGATGCCTTCCAAATGTTGTTGGACTACAGTTCCCAGCAACCTCTGCCAACATGGCCAACAGACAGGACTGATAGGAGTTGCAGTCCAAAATATCTGGAAGTTGAGAAAGACAATGGTGAGGTAGGTGAACCAGTGGTCTCAACTGCTAAGGCAGCTTCCTATATCTGAGTAATGATTTGAATCTAGGTCTTCTTAGTCCAACCTTCTAACCATTACACCTCACTGGCTTTCATCTTCATCATTGCAACCAACTTTTTTAGCAAAGCCTTCAGTGGACCAGTCTAGCCACACCTTTCCCCCTTAGATAGTCCTATTCTCTGCTTCTTCTCAGTTCCTGGTTTCTTACCAGATCTTGTCGATGGTGGGACCCAACCAGCACCAACAGATTTCCTTGTGAACCAACCAACAGAGTTCCACAAGCAGAGGGCATGAGTGACCAAGCTGCATGGATGTCAGTGTATCTGTTATTGCAGGGATGGGGAGCCTAGGGCCTTCTGAATGCTGCTAGGCTACAACTCCCATAATTTCCAACCATTGCCCATGCTAGTTGGGGATGGTGGGAGCTGGAACCCAACAATATTTGATTCCTCATACCTTCATTACTGGCTCAGCCTCTCACCTCCCACTCCATCATTTCCTCTAGATCAGGCATAGGCAAACTCGGCCCTCCAGATGTTTTGAGACTACAATTCCCATCATCCCTGACCACTGGTCCTGTTAGCTAGGGATGATGGGAGTTGTAGTCCCCCAACAGCTGGAGGGACGAGTTTGCCTATGCCTGCTCTAGATTGACCAAGCAGCTCTGTCTTTGCCATCACAATCGAGAGACAGGCATGGTGTGCCGGGCCCACCGCTATTAGTCCCTGTGTAATAATTTAAGTGGCCTGATTGTGTCGGAGTCTGTGCTACAGCTGGTACCTTGAGTTATAAATATTAATCCTGCCAGATGCAGGAGGGAGAAACAGGGCTGCACAGGAGATAGGAGGTGTGGGTGGCAAGGCGGGGTGGGGGTGGGCAGAGAGCATAAGCCTTACAAGAAGAAGAATCGCTTCCTCTCCCTGCATTCTCAGCAGAGGTGCTGATAGTCAAGAAGAGTGATAGGGTTGTTTGTATGGAGCAGAAAGGAGTCGGAACAGGCAAAAATGAGTGCAGAACTCTTTGGATGTAGGGAAAAATTAGCTTGCTAAATAATGAAGGTGGAGGGGGAGAGAGAGACCCTCTGTCATTACCTATGTTGTCCATATCACATCAGCTGTCAACAACCACACTAATCTGAATAGTACTTTCTCGATATGGATTTATTTCCTTGCTAATGCAAAGATGGGAGATAAGCAGCCCAAGGCTTGGCTGGTTATTTCTAATCGAATGTGAAATTCAGAACCTGTCTCCCCGCACTGGCCTTCTTGAGCCAACCCCTTCAGCTTCCTGCCAACCGAGCCAGTGGCTCCAGTATCTCAACCAAAGCTTTTGAAAGAACTACATCTCTCATAGTCCTTTATGCTGCACAACCGGGCAACAGAGGAGAGAGAGAGAGAGAGAGAGAGAGAGAGAGAGAGAGAGAGAGAGAGAGAGAGAGAGAGAAGTCCACCTTCCTATGTTCTCCCCAGGCAGCTTCATTGTACCCACCACCACTGCCAATGATTTTAGGAAAGTGGGGGGAACATGTTGGGTTTTTTGGGGGGGGCAGGGATAGGTCTTGGGATGGGAAGGGTGGTGGAGATGAGTAGGGTGGAGTTGGAGTGGAGCAATTCTTCCCCGACTCAGATGTTAATCTAAGCCAGAGAAGAATTTGAGGCCTTGGAAAAATGGGCTGTCATTTTGATGCAAGCTCAGTCTTTTGAAAGGCTTAGGGAAACTTTGCTAGCATGTCTATTCATAGCCTGAGGTTGGGATCTAACTGCTGCTGTTACCTCAGAGCCCTCTTCAAGCACAATGGAAGATAGGGGTAGACAAAATCAGTCTCTGTGACTGACTGTCCAAATGGAAACTTGGGGTTGGCCAGGCCCAATGTTGGGAGGTTCTGCCCTTCAGGCTCTGACTTTTGCCACTCACCTCACCCTTGCAGGACTGGAATATATACACTTCAGATCTAGGTTTGCATACAGATGCCCACAATCATGACCTAACAGTGCACCTGCAACCACATACATAGACCCATTTGTGGGATGTCCAAAATTTGTGGGCCCTGCCTATCCCCATGGTTGTATTGCATGGTTGTTCCTTACCAACCTGGCAATAGCAACACACTGAAGTTTTCTGTGCTGTGTATGGGAATTCTCCATACTAGGGCTCTGCCCTAACCATAGCTACCTTCCGGTCAGTGGAGATGGCCCAGGTAATAGTTGTAGAGATGCCTCACATTAAATGGTGGTGAAGGCACGCATGCATTTCCTTTGTTACAATGGGAGGTGGCACCCATTCTTCACTTGAGGCAGCCTCAAACTCCAGTGACAATGATTAATCACATTGAAGAGCAGATTTAATGCCTTTCCCAAACAGCTTTTGGAGGGTGACAGTTGAGGTGATCAGGGCTGACATGTTGCCGAAACTGCACAGTGATAGCTTCACTGGCCTCCTTCTTGTTGGCCTTGATGGTAGGATGATTGGGGGGGGGGGAGAGAGAGAGAGAGAGAGAGAGAGAGAGAGAGAGAGAGAGAGAGAGAGAGAGAGAGAGTCCTATTTATTGAATGGCGCTTATATCCTGTCCTTCCTCTAAGAAGCTCATAATTTTAGTCTAGCAGCCATCCTGTGAGGTAGGTTAGATAAAGGGGCATCGAGTTGCCTATGGCCACTGACCGCCAAATGAACTGCATACTTTAGCAGGAATTTGGGCCTGGAATTTCCCACATCATCACACCCTCATGTCTGGACTCTGCAACTCAAGTTCTCCCAAGCTGAATATAGTCCAGCTTCTTATCATAGTCTGTTAATAGCTTTGCAACACACACACCAGTTCTAGATAAGCAGGAAAAGCTGGAGGTTAGACCGCCATACATGGTAGGTGGACTGTGTTGGCCTTGAGTCAAAAGTCGTGCATGTCTCATCTAGCTACTGTTCCATATTAGCGTTTGTCACTGAAGCATTTCCAGACTGGGCTTCCCAGTTAGCTTATACCATATAGAGTAGGACAAATGCACCATGGACAGGTGACGCATGGCTAATTGGCAGGAGCAGATATGATGAAAGCCTATCGAGGACTGAAATGCTCCTGCAGGGTTGTGTGTATTCTAGGTCCCTCCTCCCCCAGGGAGAACAAGCCTTAGTTAAAGGGGCAGTGCTCTGTTGCTTAGGCGTGTGCTCTAATGAGGTTGCAACTGAAGGCTTCTCCACACCTCTCTTCGCCCCACTGCTTCCCCCTGCGGAAACCCAATCTTTAGTGCTGAATCAATCGGAACATACAGCAATCGGGTTTTCTGCAGATCGCCGTTTGTTCCAATTTAGTGCTAAAGAGCAGGTTTTCTGGATGAAAGCAGTGGGGCAAAGGCAAAACCACTCGGACCCGTGCCTAGAAAATGTGGGGCAAATGGAAAACCTCTCAGATCCATGCTTTCTGACCCAGAGCTCAGGAGTTTCATGGGAGAAGATTGATATATGAGGATGCTGGCAATAATATGCTCTTGGAAGCAGGGGACAGAGAAAGTCCAGCCCTTGTGGATTCTTCTTCCTTTTTGGTGAGGTTTAATCTCTGCGAGAAGGAGTTGCCTTAGTGACTTCTTCCTGAGATTGCTGAGGGAGAGTACATCCCTTGCTGTTGAGCTGCTTCATAACCTATGACTCCTTTTCCAATGCAGGTCCTGGATCGTGACACTTGGCTCTTTATAGTTCAATTTACCATTGAAGCCACTTCTCTTTCTCTCTCTCAGTTTTATTTATCATTTTTAATTTTACAAATCCGCACACATCAAACAAACAAAAACAAACCATACAGAAGCCACTTCTCTCTTACTTGGTGGCTCTTACTGGGAAGTGTCCCAGGTCCTGAAAATGTGACCTCTCTTCTATCTGGGTCCTGATCTCTGAAACATGAACCCAGTGGATTGATGTTGGAGAACCCCTACTCCAGCCAAGCATAGCTCAAGCATTGCTCAGTATTCTCATAGGTTTGCAGACAAGCTGGCACAGGGCACACCAGTAAATTATTGGGGGGACGGGGTAGGATTTAAAAAGCATTGCAACAATCGCCACTAAGTTATTTTATTCTAAAATAAAAGGCTCATCCATACTTTCACCTGACTTGTATTTTGACCACATTATTTACCAATTAATTCCTACATATCCGAGAGCTATTCTCATTGTTCCGGGGCTGTGTCTTGTGAAAAACTGATCTTACCTGCTGGATTGGATGTTATCAGATGTGCAGAAAACCCAAAGTGGGATTTTGCTTAACTGAGCTTCAATTCAGTGGGAAAGATTGGAATTTCACTAGGCATAGCCATGGAACAAGGAGAAAAGCTCTCAGACCTGGGAGAATTAATTGGTACACAATGCAATCAATATATGGGTCAAGCAAAAGTGTGGATGAGCCCAAAGTGTGACTAGCAAAAGTTTGTAATATTAAACAGAGAGGTGTCTGGTAATGTCAAAACTCCCCTGAGCATTCTTATTACCAGACTTTCAAAATTGTACAACAGTTTGTGGCTTCAGTATGATGGAGTGTGGTACCCAACATATTACTAATAAACCCTAAGACACCTTGAACAGTCAAGAGATGCAGGAGCTTACGTATCTGGCTTTGATTTGTACCTATGTTCTCTGAATCCAATGTTCTCATCTGCAGACAGAGGCAAATCAGGTCAAAGAAAGAAAGATTCCAGACCAAAAGTTTTGCCTTTATACTATCACCTTGCAGGTAGGGGAGAAAAAACAACATAGAATACCAACAACCAGAGTCTGTTTTATGCAGCATCTGTCCTGATTGATACTTTGACAGCATGATAGATGGGATCGGCATATATTTTCCGACACCCCAGCACATCTTCTGCATTCTTTATCTGGAATGAGCCACTGACAGAAAGCCGAAAATAAGCTACTCATAACAGGAATCCCAGATAAAATTCCATTATAGACCGAAGAGTCAATCAAGTTCACATTCAATAGAGCGTTCATCCTGGGAGACAGGGAGAAGGGTGGGAAGATATGCACACGGCTGGGGGGAAATTGTATGGGGCTCGGAATCCATCAGTGGGGAGTCTATAAAAGCCGGTGGGTATAAATGCTTTACTCAAATACAGTTTGACATCCAATTGCCTTCTTTATTTGAGTCGTTCCATACATACACATGCACACATATACATGAACTATATCAGATGCGCATATCAATCAAACATAAAGATAAACAGTCTATTGGTGCACATTAGTCCTTGTATCTGCACCTGGTGTCCAGTATTTCACAGGCCCAAGGAGGCATAAAGAACTGTTTCGGTGATTACACTTGTAAACATGGGCCCTGATCTTGAAAAAGTAATGCTCAAACCCCACTGAAATCAATGGGACAAATAATTGCTTGACTCAAAGTCCCATTAATTTCAATGAGATTTAAGTAGAACTAACTTTCTCTAGGCACTGTGGTTTACTTATTTAGAAGATTTATATACTATCCTTTCAGCATAGCTGAAAGGCGATTTACAAACCAGGGTTGTATATATATCTGCCCAAACTATGCCTACCTGCAGCACTTACAAGCATAAGCATCTATCACTTTTACTACATTTTTTTTTACAACAGCTCAAAATTTGACTGATTTATAAACATGAATGCTGCATGTGCGTACACACTTCCTAACAGCAACATTGTTAACTTCCTAGGCTGTTGGCTGAACTCTTCCAAAGTCAATAACTCTTGCTCTTGTGCATATATTGCATTATTTCACTGAGGTGCCTCGACTGGTGGCCTCACTAATTAAGAGGGATCCGTGGCTGCCACCAACATGCAACTCCCTCATACATCATCCTGGCAAAAGAAATGCGTCTGATGAGACGGGATCGTGCTTAGCATCTCCCTTCCCCCTGCAAGCATCAGACAGTGAACTGGAACGGGATGGGGGGAACCATCCTGTGTTTCCTTTATCCAAGAAACGTTGATAAAAACCAAAGATCAAGCCTGGTGTAGTGGTCAGAGTGTTGGACCAGGACTTGGGGAAGCCAGGATTCAATTGCCCACTCAGTCATGAAGCTCACTGGGTGACCTTGGGCCAATCACCAGCTCTCAGTCTAACGTACCTCACAGCATTGTTGTTTGGATTAGTTGGGTGAGGAAAATCATGTACACCACCTTGAGCTCATTGGAGAAAAAGGTAGGATAGAAATGCATCATCATCATCATCATCATCACCATCACCATCATGACTTTTATCAACTGGAACTCACCAGAACTCAGTTCCAGCACCTCTCAGGTGGGCACCATAAGAGAACAAGGTAGGTGTTCATGGTGAGTTCCGGCATCACTTTTTCTAGAAAGTAGCAATGATAATAATAATATATGCATATAGGGACACGGGTGGCGCTGTGGGTTAAACCACAGAGCCTAGGCAGTTTGAATCCCCACGATGGTGTGAGCTCCCATTGCTCGGTCCCTGCTCCTGCCAACCTAGCAGTTCGAAAGCATGTCAAAGTGCAAGTAGATAAATAGGTACCGCTCCGGCGGGAAGGTAAACAGTGTTTCCATGCACTGCTCTGGTTCACCAGAAGCAGCTTAGTCATGTTGGCCACATGACCCGGAAGCTGTACGCCGGCTTCCTTGGCCAATAAAGCGAGATGAGCGCCGCAACCCCAGAGTCGGCCACGACTGGACCTAATGGTCAGGGGTCCCTTTACCTTTACTATAGGTAGCAAAAGGAGGCAGGCCAGGCCCTATCATTAGGCACAACAACTGTACCTTTCTATTGGAGGACAGAGCAGTGTGTGCTATGTGACTTTTCTTGTAGCTCCATAACTATCCTGCTGCTATTAGGTGTGGTGGTGAGACACTGTCTTCTTGCCAACACTGAAATCAGATTCAACTGGCAGTTCTGTTGGCTTCTGTACATTGAACAGTGTGGGCACCATCTTGTTCTTCACTTCAGGCAATAAAGAACACTGGGCTGGGCCCAGGAGGAGAGGACACAGGTCAGTGGAAGTAATGTCAATTGTATTTTGTGTGTCCCTGAGTTCTGCCTTGTTAGACGTTCACCCAAGCAGAGGAGCCAATTCTCTCCAGTTTACTGACGGGCAGGTTCTTGTAACATTTGCTATTTCTCTCAGTGCTTCGGTGCTGTTTATCCTCGGTGCTCCCATGCTTGTTATTGCTGCTTCCCCAGATGGTATATGAAATAATGCTACCAACCATATATCTCCAAACATGTGATGACCTGACTTCTTCAAGGACACTGACTACGGCATGGGAGTTGGTGGAGCAGATGGTGGGGCGGCTGGAGCCTGCGTCTTGGACCTCCCTGCAGGCTGCTGTGAGCTCTCTGAGGTCCATAAACAGACAGCATGCAGGAACGGGAACATGGGCACTCTCTACCCAAGCTTCTAACTTCAGCCCAAGGGAAGAACCTTGGGTCTGACGGTAGATGAGGGAATCTTTTTGTTTGCTGCTAACCTGAGGCTGAAGCTGGAAGCTGGGCCGCTGGGGATCAGTTTCCCAGCCTGTGTAAAAACCCCTCTTTTATATATATAAGCCTCGCTCCGGCTTTCAAGCCGGAGTTTATCATTACTGCATCTTTCCTTTTGAAGAGCAGACAATCAAAGGACAGCATTGTGGTGAGGGAAAGTCCCCCCCCCCCGTTTTATTTTTCCTGCAGAGAAATTTCAGCTCCAATATTAGTTGCAAACATCGATGAGCAAGCAGGTCGTATGTCATCTTCCCGTAAATCACTGATCGCCTGGGTACCTAAGTGCCAGGGCTCTGGGGATAGATGAGGCAGAGAAGGGGGGTTCTGGTGCTGGTGGAGGGATTAGTGCACTTTAACAGAAAAAGTAACCACAAAGAAATTGACATATGTGGAGGATGTCTGCGAAGAGGTATGAAACACAGGGCAGTGTGTGTGAGAGAGACAGAGATGATGATGACAGCATGGAGACATCATACATATTGTATTACATGTTGCTCTCATCTTTTCCCACTACACTCTGGGCTAAAATTAATGCCTTTATTTGGCCGATGATTAATCATCTCTGAAAGTAACAGAGACTTTCTGTCACACTAAAGACCAATTGCTTGCAGATTAAGGTGACAGGAAATGTTTCCTCCTGTCAGGATTTGGCTCAATCACTCCACAGCCTGAGAAGTGCAAAAAAAGGAACTGAAGTTTCCACCCACCCACCGTCTCAACAGTCAGCTACAAAAGCAACACAGAAGAAAGAAAGAAAGAAAGAAAGAAAGAAAGAAAGAAAGAAAGAAAGAAAGAAAGAAAGAAAGAAAGAAAACAATAGCTTGTTTGAACTACCCAAGAACCTGAATGGTGAGTGAATTAACAACAGTCCAGCTCCTTTTCACTGAATGGCCCGAAGAGTTTAGTGACATCAAGCGAGATACTTTGCAACAAGAAATGGGGTTGTTTTTAGCCTTTACTGCTGACCTGAGGCCAGATCTACTGTAGAAAGCAGAGTTCTGGCTGTCGTAGGACAGGGAGTGACAAAGGGGGCAGGGGTGGAGCTGGGACAAACCAGGTTTTATGGGGTGTATGTATACAGCCCGTATGGCCCCATGTGGTATTAAGTGAATGGGTTACTTTGAATCCCTTGATTCTGTGGAGTTACCGTAATACTCTACTAGGAGTGTTCAGGAATGAATGTGTGGAGGGGATTCTGAGAACATGCTGCCTAGCCTCATTTCCTAGATCAGGGGTCAGCAAACTTTTTCAGCAGGGGGCCGGTCCATTGTCCCTCAGCCTTTTGGGGGGCCAGACTATATTTTGAAAATAAAAATAAAAATGAATGAATTCCTATGCCCCACAAATAACCCAGAGATGCATTTTAAATAAAAGTGCACATTTTACTCATGTAAAAACACGCTGATTCCCGGACAGTCTGCGGGCTGGATTGAGAAGGAGATTGGGCCAGATCTGGGCCCCGGGCCTTAGTATGCCTACCCATGTACTAGATGCTGCTAATGCATGTGCCATCCACATTCTTAGGCCAATGGGCGACCAGCATCAGGACCCAACACATTTCTTAAAAATATAAAGTGGTTTAGAAATGAAATAAATAATAACAGACAGATGGTCAATCATGGTTCCCAACCATTGTTTGGCTATTGAAAAGCATCTCGCTGAAGCCTATGCATGGAGATAAGGACACAGAATCATACAATTGTATAATTGGAAGGGTCCCAGGGGTCATCTAGTCCAACTCTCTGCAGTGCATATGGGCCCTTCAGACTGATGCCAAATGCGTGTTGGCCAGGATGGTGGTGGTGCCCATTGCACACATTGGCGACTAGAAGATAGGACTAGTGTTAGCATTTCACTCCTCCATTGCTGGATATGTGATTGTTACATCACATGTTTGTGTTTACTTACCAGGCTTGGAAAATGTGAGAACGGAAGCCAGTCTTATCTCTTCTGCTCTACTGTACTTTTGTATTTTGTTAAGTTGTGGGTGAACATATCAGACGACACAGCGATTCTTCAAACAGCTCTTGTTTATTCACAGGCAAGAACAGAACTGAACTGAAGGGTTCAGCCAGCCTGCTTATATAGAGCTCCACTAGAACGCAACAGTAACCATTTTCTGTAACTATCCAATCACTGAACTTCACTTTCAATCCCTTATTTGCATATGTGGACCTGAGTGAAAACTATCTACAGTACCCCTCTGCTGGCCCAGGGTGAGAACTTCAGTACATAACGTATTTTATTCTCTCTCTCTCTCTTGGAAGAGAAGGGAGAGGACGCCATGATTACTTTGTCCTGTATATATTGCTAATAAATATTTAGAATGCACACACCAAGGCTCCACTTCGTTTCTGCTATACTCTGCTGAGTGAGCGTGCACATAGTCTTCTGATATGTGTCGCTGGTGCATGCCAGGACTTAGTATTTAATGGACGTCCCAGGCTGCACTGCATCAGGAAGACGCCTGGAGAGGTTTGTCTCATTCTGGAGGCTGCGTGTGCCCCCAGGCGGGTTCCGACAGCTAGTTAGCTTCTTCATGTGTTTACTAACAACAGGTACCAAAAAACTCAGGACAGGTATCAAATCCCGACATTTCTTGTGTGATCTCATTGTCCATTTCCAAGCACAATTCAGGTTGCTAAGCTGTGTGTACCAAGTACCCAAAGAGCTGCTTTTTACCGCAACAGCCTGCATTTGCCATCTGTCCTCCAGATCAGAATGGAGATGAGTGGCAACTGTAAAGAGGACCATGGGCTATGGAATACCTGCTGCCCCAGGAGGCTCGCCTGGAGCCAACTTTAATATCATTCCTGTGCCACTGGTAGACATTTTTATTTGCAGGCTTTTCAGAGGTAGTATCAATTCGGTGTGCAATGTTTTTATCCACTGCGTGGATGCTTTATGCTGAATTTTTATGCTTTTGCTCTGCTCTGTTTATATGCGATTTTATATTTACTCCAGCATTTTATCATCCTCATTGTACACCACCCTGATAGTTCAGCTGAAGAGCAGCCTAAAAATATTTTAAATATAATAGATATTATATTATATTAATATCTAAATAAAATGCAGCCAAGAAGAAAGCCGTCACTTTTAGGGCCAGCTCTTCCATTAGGCAGACTTAGGCAGCTGCCTCAGGTGGCAGCTGCTGAGTGGCAGATAGTGGACTCAACTATGAATGCTGCAGAGTCTGCCTATGCCCCCTAGTTTACTGTCTTCCAGAGCAATAATAATAATAATAATAATAATAATAATAATAATAATAATAATTTATTTATACCCCACCCTCCCCAGCCAAGACCAGGCTCAGGGTGGCTGAGGGCACTGTTCTTCCCCCAGTTTTTTTGAATTTTTATTTTAACTCAACATGCATTATTAATAACCCAAAAATGCAGTAGTAGGGTATTGCAACATACCATATACAAAGCAGTCAAACATGGAATAATAAGTGGAAGAAGTCATAGAATCACAGAATTGTAGAGTTGGAAGGGAGCCCACGGATCATCTACTTTCTGCAGTGCAGGAATCTCAGCTAAAGCATCCATGGCAGAAGGCCACCCAACCTCTGCTAAATACCGCCAAGAAAGGCAAGTCCACAACCTCCTGAGGGAGACTGTTCCACCATCAAACAGCTCTTACTGTCAGAAAGAATCTCCTTCCTTCGTAACTTGAAGCCATTGGTTCAAGTCCTACCCTCCAGATGACAACACACCAATATCAAGTCATACAAGCAGAGTTCCCCAGCTGGAGTGTACGGTAAACATTGGCTATTGAAATTTGAAGCATAAGAAACAAAACCCCATCAGTTTTAAAATGCGGTTCAGCTGCCAGACTGGCCGCCTTCGATGCATAGAATGGAGGGAGGTGTCATCTTGACCTATCCCTCAGCCTGCAAGCTGTCTCGGGCTCAAGTTTGCTCATAGCCAGTCAATGCAAAGATTGGGCTGCTCTGCTTCTTTGATAGGAGCTCAGTGCACACAAATTAGCAGGTGAAGCATGAAGATATCACACGTTCAGATCTGCATATGGCCCTGCAGCTCAAGACAAAGCAACAGTGGCTGGTTGAAAAATAGCACATTATAAACCAGAGGAGAATGCTAGGGCTGAGGATTCTTATCCCAATGCAGAGACGCAGGCAATGACCTTCAAGTCCCTTTTTTTGCACTTCAGTACTATGATTATTTTTTAAAACCAATATAGACTCCTGTCACCGTGGCACAGTGATGGACTAGATTGCTTTCTGAGACGCCTCCTGTTCCTGCGGTTCTCTAATTAGAAAAGTCCCCCACTTGCGTTCACTCTCGTCTCCCTCCAGCTGCAGGTAAGGAAAATGAGCCATGCCCCTCATCTCTCATTGCCAATGCCAGAAAATAAAAAAGACTTAAAAACAGAAAGCTGTCGTGTTAAACTTGCTGCTGTACGAGAGACACAGGCAACGCTAAGCAGAGAAGCAAAGGTTTGGCAAAGAGTGTGTTGCTCAAGGTACTAAGGGGAGCTTCAGAAATGAGCAAAGAGATTAGAGCTGGAGGGAAACAGGGGAGGCCACAAACAAGTCTCCCCTTGCCTCTGACCTTGAGATCTTCAGACCAGAATCTTTTCAGAAAGGTGACTCTCTCTCCAAGTGGCAAGATGCACTGAACTGAAGGGAGGAAATTCAGCTCTGGATAAACAATTACAGTCTATTTACCTCTGACCATATGGTGCATGGGAAACAGGTGTGCAGGTAATGAAGAACCCAGCACCAATTAAAGCTGATGGGAGAGCAGCTTTATATTCTCCCTGATTCTTTGTGTTGGGTTGCAGCCCATTTACAAATGAGAACTAAATAAGATTGAAGTGCAGCAGAAGTGGAGCAGGGAAAGCTGCCCCGGCTGTGCGGCAAAAGCGGTTTGTGTGTTTCACCTGCAGTTCTGACGCAGGCACAGCCACTCAAGGGAGGAGGGGGTGGGAAGGTGAGGGGGGATCACACTCAGGTGTGCCCCTTCCTAAACAAATGCTGATTACCATAAACATCATGGGTGGCATTAACTGGAACAACCTGCGCCATGGCCAACTGGGAAGTGCACGGCGGTGCCAGCTGCCAGATTTTATTTTATATTTTGGCAAAACACCGGCACTCCATCACCAATGTTTTAGTTTCACAGTGTGCATAAAATGAATATTTTAAAACATTGCCCAAATCTGTCTCAGCAGGTTAGTCTGCAGCTTGTCAAAGTGCTCTGCCATTTAGCTTGATGGTTGTGCGTGTTTGGTGCACCTGAAGGCGGACTGTAGCAGAACACAGGCAGAATGTGGAATCTGGAAAACCTCCAGTTATAATGTTGTATCTAATGGGGCGGTTCTTCCCTCCTCACCCACTTGGTCTTTCTTAGCGCGGGGGGGGGGGGGGGACTGATGGGCATTTCTGCAATAGGATAAGAATGGTGGGACCTTCCTACAGTCAACACAGTGAGGTTTTAAGTGGCTCAGAATTCCCTGCCCCAACTCCATTTTCTTCCACCCCCATCCACAAAATGTCCCTTTCATTCCCTGCTTGCCCTTCCTATTTCTGGAAGTTCTTTCAAGAAATTCCAAATGAGGCAGAACCCACGGGCACTGAAATGGGAGGCGGGATTGGGACCAAACAATAAAAGGGTTTTTATCCAACATGCTTTGCATTAGCGGAAAGTCCTTATGCTCATGAATACCTCTGAAGGTCCACATGTTCTCCAACCCTACATTAGTGGAAAGGAAAATTACTGTTCAGGGTAATTTCCAGATCTGCTTGACAAAGAATTTTCATTTTAGCTCCGGAGCCTGCCTCTTGCCTTTTGGTAACACCCATAACCTTCTTTGTTACAACTCTCAAGCGGCAATCCTATGCCACTCACAGGTGAGCAAGTTGTCATGATCCAAGTGAGCACACGCAGGATTGTAGACAGCATGTTCTCCAACATTTCTCCAATGAAAATAGGCACATCCTAAGGAAAAGTTGGGCATTTCTACGTCAAATTAGAAACTGGGACAGCTTCTCGAAATCAGGAGCATCCCTGGAAAATAGGGACACTTGGAGGGTCTGAGACAGTACGTATTTCCTGTGTATGCTGATCATTGGCTATGTGTACTGCAGACTACACAAGCATGAGTCTGCAACACATGCACAGCCTGCCTCGCCATTTCTGTCTCCATTCAGGTAGGTAGCTGTGTTCAGTAGTACCTTAAGGTAAAGGTAAAGGGACCCCTGACCACTAGGTCCAGTTGTGGATGACTCTGAGGTTGTGGCACTCATCTCGCTTTATTGGCCAAGGGAGCCGGCATACAGTTTCCGGGTCATGTGGCCAGCATGACTAAGCCTCCTATGGCGAACCAAAGCAGCTCACAGAAACGCCGTTTACCTTCCCGCCAGAGTGGTATCTATTTATCTACTTGCACTTTGACGTGCTTTCGAACTGCTAGGTTGGCAGGAGCAGGGACTGAGCAACGGGAGCTCAGCCCATCACGGGGAGTCCAACAGCTGACCTTCTGATCAGCAAGTTCTTGGTATAAGCCTTTGTGTGCATGCACACTTCTTCAGATTCACTGAAACAGAAGTCACCAGACCCTTATATATAGTGGGAGAGTGGGGTGGGGGTTTTCTCAGGAGGGTAGCAGGAGATGGGTGATTGACTCAATGGTATGGTAAACCTGTTGACAACTGTTAACGACTGCAATTACCGTATTTTTCGCCCAATAAGACGCACTTTTCCCCCTCCAAAATTGAAGGGGAAATCTGTGTGCATCCTATGGGGCGAATGCAGGCTTTCGCTGAAGCTTGGAGAGCGAGAGGGGTCAGTGTGCACCGATCCCTCTCACTCTTCAGGCTTCAGGAAGCTATCAGCAAGCCTGGGGAGCCTGCGGGAGTTCCCGCAGGGCTCCCTAGGCTGCGGATAGCAGCCTGCCGCCCGGAGCGCTGGGCACACTGAAGCAGAGCGCCCCATGCTTCGGGCAAATATCCTTTTCTCCTCTAAAAACTATGCTAGGTGCATTTTTAAAAGAATGGGCTTCCCCCGCAGCTGGGGGGGGAGAATAATTCCCCCCCTTTATTCCCCCCCCCAAATTAGGTGTGTCCTATGGGCCGGTGCATCCTATAGGGCGAAAAATACGGTAGTCCTACAGGAAAAAGCAAGGGATAGTATGCAGATGATTAGCATAAGTAATGAGACAGGAATCCAATATCTCTATTAAGAAGGATTCCTGTCTCATTACATATGCTAATCATCTGCATATTATCCCTTGCTTTTATCCCACCCCACCTTCCCACTATATATAAGGGTCTGGTGACTTCTGTTTCAGTGTATCTGAAGAAGTGTGCATACACACAAAAGCTTATACCAAGAACAAACTTAGTTGGTCTCTAAGGTGCCACTGGACAATTTTTTTTATACATTTCGTCTGCATTTAGTTTTGCTCAGGTATCCTAGAATCCCCAGCTCAGACTTGGTTCAACTTTGCTGACAGCTTGGCTGCTGTTTTCATGCTGCCTTTGTAACTATCCCGACTTCAACATCACCAGCCCTCCTCCGTCTCTGTCATCCTCTTTTTCTCTTTGTTCTCCAGCTTTTAACTAGGGAAGCCCCATAGCTCAGTGCTAGAGCATCTGGAACTCTGGAGAGCTCCTGCCAATCAACAAAGACAATACTAGGCTACGTATGCCAATGATCTGACACAGTATAAGGCAGCTTCCTACGTTCCTATCGACCAAGAATTGCAACATACGGTCTCTGTCAGAAGAGCCAAGCCTTTGCACACAGAAGCAGAAACCTTTTGTTTCTGACAGCCAGGTGCTGAGGCAACCTCACCGCTATCATTGGCCCACACATTGGTCCTGCTTAGCTTCCAGGAGGATTCAGAGAAACATTGTTCTGGTTCTACCTACCTAGGCAGTGGCTGGCTTTGCATTTTCTCACAGATAAGCACCATTCAGGGAAAGCTGTGCCTGCGTGCGAAGCGATTATACTGATGGCGGCTAGCGCTAAACGACTGTGATTGGAGCCATGACAGCGCAGCCTTATAGGCTCTTTCTTTCTTTTGTCCCTCCAAAAGAGGACCCAGTCCACACAAGCAAGGCAACAATGAGGAACAAAGCTCGGCTTTCCTAGGATTAATGGGTGGGTCTACCATAACGAATCAGTACCATTGCACTTTGCATGCTGGGGTTAGGGGTGGAATAAAGTAGCCTTCCAGAGACTAACTCTGATAGTTGGGAAAATATCAGAGGAGAGTACAAAGTAAGGGTGAATCGTAAGATGCTAGGCTCATTTGCATGGGCATTCCGTATCCGTAGGTTTTAGATCTTGTGCATTCTTACAGTGATCACATAAGAACATAAAAAGAGCCTGCTGGATCAGCCCCATGATCCTGTCAGGAGCTGAGCCTATACTCAAGTAGGACCCTGGTAGAGACACATGCTTGACTGGCATGTTCCCTCCCTCCTGGTTAATCGTTTGGGAGCTTCAAAAGCTTTCTTCAGCCTGAACATCACAATGACCGATGCCAACTGACACTGGCACACTTAGGGATCTGCAGAGTCTTCGCAACTTGCATGACAGACCTCAGCGACTCAGCATTTTGGCTAATCTACTTTATTTACATATAAACACACATGGAGCACTGCAACATGGCTCCCTATCTCTCTAGCATCAGACAGCAAAGAGAAAAAGAACAAAGGACAATAGTCCCACTTCGCAGAACACAGTAACACAAACAACCTGTCTCCGTCACTTCCCACTCTGTGGAGTCAAAACATATACTGTCATGTGAAAGACAAAAATCTCATGACTGCAGTCATGAAGCAGGAATTCTAACAGATCCATCTAGTCCAGCATCCTGTTCTCACGGATGCCTGTAGGACCCGAACACAAGAACGCTCCCCCCTACTACAGTTTCTAGCACCTGGTGTTCAGAAGCCTTGCTGCCTTCAGCCATGGAAGCAGAGCTTAGCCATTATGACTAGTAGCTATTGATAGCCATATTCTTCTCCATGAATTTGCGTGATCCTGTTTTAAAGCTATCCAAGACCCTGGATGCTTTGGGGTGTGCTCAGATAAGAAGGATCACATAAGTAAGCAGAGGCTAATTGTAATTCCTTTCTGTGCCAACTCCTGCAAAATATGTTGACTGTGGAAGTACAGTATATTTGGGTGCTGGTCCCAATGTTCTTTTATCTTCCTATGCAGCTGTGACTTAAGACCAAACACAAGCCCTGTCCTAGATATGCAGCTTCTTGATTCTACTTTTCTCTTTCTTGTCTCCAGCCAAAAGGGTTTGAAGAGGCTATAAAGTTAATCCCAGACCAAGAGGTTGGTTATCTCGCAATCTGGATCTGTTTTACATCTCCAGGAGATCAAGGGAAGTGATCTCTGATGACCTCTTGACACAAAGTGTCATTTCTTTGTTATTTCTTTGCCTTAGTGGCATGGACCTACACTTATTTATGGTATCTGTTATTCCCTTTGTCTAATGTTGCCAATGTTGTCTGTCTGTCTATCTATCATCTAATCTATCTATCTATCTATCTATCTATCTATCTATCTATCTATCATCTATCTATCTATCATCTATCTATCAATCTATCTATCTATCATCTATCTATCTATCTATCTATCTATCTATCTATCTATCTATCATCTATCTATCTATCTAATCTATCTATCATCTATCTATTTATCATCTATCATCTATCTATCTATCATCTATCTATCTCTATCTATCTAGTTATCATCTATCATTTATCTATCTTTAGATTTCAATGTAGACAAGATGTGGATTTCAGTGTAGACAATGTGTTCCTGAAACAAAGGATAAAGGATGCGGAGATGATGGAAATTAAATGACACTTTCTTCAATCAGCTGCTCCTAGATCAGACCAATAAGCACACAAAGATAAGTACTTTCCTATCTATCATCTATCTCTATCTATCTATCTATCTATCTATCTATCTATCTATCTATCTATCATCTATCTATCTATCATCTATCATCTATCTATCATCTATCTATCTATCATCTATCTATCTATCTATCTATCTATCTATCTATCTATCTATCATCTATCTATCTATCTATCATCTATCTATCATCTATCTATCATCATCATCATCATCTATCATCTTCTATCATCTATCTATCTATCATCTATCTATCTCTAGCTATCTAGTTATCATCTATCATCTATCTATCTTTAGATTTCAATGTAGACAAGATGTGGATTTCAGTGTAGACAATGTGTTCCTGAAACAAAGGATAAAGGATGCGGAGTTGATGGAAATTAAATGACACTTTCTTCAATCAGCTGCTCCTAGATCAGACCAATAAGCACACAAAGATAAGTACTTTCCTTTTCCTTTTTTGGAACATATCTAATGATTGTGTTGGGGATAACAGGACTATTTAGATATATAGGGACTGGGGATATTTACTAGGGTTGCGATTTACATCCTACATCTCCATACTCAGTGCTCTGAAAGACGCAGGCAAACCAAGACATAATAATGGCAGCCTCTGAGGCCTCTTTGAATTACTCATAAGAATGACTGTTTATCCTCTATGTAATCTGCTTTTCAGTTGCAACTTAAATCCACTAGATGAAGGCATTTTTTAAAAAAGCATCTCCCACTTCCTACCTGCCTGCTTTTCAGAGGAATGAACAGCACATGAATTGTGTGTCTGGAGAAGTCTTATTCTGGGGTCCCATTCCGGTGTTGTGGCTCCTATCTGCCTTGGCCAGCATGGGCAATGGTAGAGGAGGACAGGAGCTGTAGTCTAGCAACATCTGGAGGGCCACAGATTTTCCACTTCTGTCCTATGCCCTACCCACTAGGGACCACCATCCCATAGGAACACAGGAAGCTGCCTTATACTGACTTAGACCATTGGCTCATCTAGCCCAGGACTGTCTACACTGACTGGTTTCAGGCGTGGGCCTTTCATTGTTGTACCTGGAGATACCAGGAATTGAACCTGCGACCTTCTACATGCAAAGCGTATGCTATACCACTGAGCTACACCCTTTCCACTAATCTGTCTAAGTTTGAGACTCATCAAAAGACCAAGCACACACTGACCAGCTCATAATACAGCATCCAGTATTGTGGGAACCGAGGAATGTTCTGCTCCCCATCTGTTCTTGAGAGGCTGGGAGAAGGAACCGCTGGAAAGATGCTGTGGGAATGGAACTAGCCTGAGATCTTGTGACTGCAGTAAAAGGCCAGAAGTGTGTTTGGGTCCAGGGATCACCCACCAGCCTTTCCTGCAGCCATATTGCATTGATCAATACCACTCTAAGGTGAGAGACCGCCAAATTGCCAGATCTTCTTTTGAGCCAGCAACGGCATAGATCACAGAATCTTGGCACAGAAACCTCCTTCCCGGTGGATCTTCATCTGCCTGAAACAATGTAACAATTAATTTATGCAACAGCTCATTCCTCATTGTTACACAATGGCACATTAAGCCTGACTGACATTCCCCAAGAGCACTGAGCTGGCATCGAGGAGAAGCCATCCGTGCCCAGTGAAAGCCTGGCACGCGGAGGCACCGATAATTCGAGTCTCAGGTTGGCATGCTGGCAAATGTGGGATTTTGCCACGCTTTCGTCTTGCTGACTTGGCTCAGGGACTACATATCAGTGGCTTCAGTGCCCCGTGTGCACTCTGTGCGCTTGGCAGATTTCTTCCTCACTGCCTGCTCCTTCCTTTATAATGTAGTCTAGCTAGGTCAAACCATCTGAATTCTAGGCAGTGAGATGAGAGGCTGCCATTGCCTGGATGGGAATGGAAATGTAATGTGTGTGCCATGAAGCTTGTGTGTGTGTGTGTGTTCATGCTTGTCTTCATGCGCGTGAGCATGTATGAGTGAGAGAGTGTGTGCATAAGATGCATAAATACATTTCATTCCCACCCCCAATTTTTTATTCATTTTTTTAAAAAATGAACAACAAAAACAGAAAAACAAACAATACAAACCAATTCTTTTCTTATCCTTATTTTTTCTAAACATTGTTGGGTGAGCTTCCCCAAGTCCCCCCTATCTGATTTTCATTTTAACTCATCTTTAGCAGATTACATATATCATAATTTTTAATCATTTTTTTATCACACTTGCTTTTACCATAAAAAACTTCATATTTTATCCCTTACAAATAATGCTATTTTAAAATACATTATCTTCTACCTCTAACCCTACAGCCTATATCCACTTCCATGCATAAACACATTTCAGCTGTGTCTCAGGACTCAGCTACATTAGTCAAAAAGCAGCGTTTTGAATCCGTTATAAACACGTAACACCAGATGGTGCTGTAGAGCACAAAACTTTTCTATGTGATTTTATATAGCGTTTTTTCCTCTTTGGTTATAACAATTTAATTTAGGACTTATTTATGGTGTTTTCCCCCACTGCATGTAGATCCACCCCTAGTTACATAGTGGAGAAAAAAGTATGGGGGGGCGGGGAGGACATCAATAACTGGCTTTCTTTAAAAGTTGTCTATGTTCAAGTACCCTGACAGCTGACCCCTACCTTGTGACCCCTCTAAATTCCTCCATCAGTTGTGGATGAGGCTTGTGACTATACTGCCCTTGTCAGGCATTCACTTCAGCCACATTCACACCATGCATTTAAAGCACTTTGATACCACTTTAAACAGTCATAGAACAGTCCCCCAAAGAATTCTGGGAGCTGTTGTTTGTTAAGGGTGCTGAGGGTTGTGAAGAGAAACCCTATTCCATTAGAGCCATTACATTTCCCAGAGTGGTTTAACCCTCAATCTCTCTGTAGCTCTGTGTGGGGAATGGGGGTCTCCTAACAGCTCTCAGAACTTTTAAGAAAGTAAGGTAAAGGTAAAGGGACCCCTGACCATTAGGCCCAGTCGTGGCCGACTCTGGGGTTGCGGTGCTCATCTTGCTTTACTGGCCGAGGAGCCGGAGTACAGCTTCCGGGTCATGTGGCCAGCATGACTAAGCCACTTCTGGCGAACCAGAGCAGCGCACGGAAACGCTGTCTACCTTCCCGCTGGAGTGGTACCTATTTGTCTACTTGCATTTTGGACATGCTTTAGAACTGCTAGGTTGGCAGGAGCAGGGACTGAGCAACAGGAGCTCACCCCGTCGCGGGGTTTTGAACCTTCTGATCAGCAAGTCCTAGGCTCTGTGGTTTAACCCATAGCACCACCCGCGTACCTTTAAGAAAGTACAGCTCCCCAAATGTTGAAAGTGGTGTCAGACAGCATTAAATATACAGTGCGCATGCAGCCTTTGAATTTCTGCACAGGAGCTCTCTGAATCCTTGCTTATCCTAACTGGAAATCTTCACTTTTAAAGAGACATTGATGTCTTTTTCCTCCTGACTGTGAATGCTAATGCAAGGCTAATAAATTCTATGGAGAACGGTACAGGTTAAGCGTACATGTACTAGCTTTTGCCAACCTAGTGCTTTCCAGGTGTTTTGAGCTACAGTTCTCATCAGCCTCTTGTTGCCTGGGGTCAATAGGAGTTATGGCAGTGATGTGATCATCTTGTTAATAGTAAGGAATATGCTGCGTATTTCTTCTAGTGCTTCAGCTCAGCTTGCCCAAGCATCTAGATCAGAGCTTTCCAAACTTTTCATGTTGGTGACATGCTTTTTAGACACACATCATTTCGTGACACAGTAATTCAATTTTACTAGCATGGGGAGAGTTCGTTTGACATACCTACACACTGCAGCCGACACATTAATGTGTCATGACACACAGTTTGGAAAGCTCTGATCTAGATGATATGGGAGAAGTGACCATATAGGGTAGCATTAAGTCCTTATATAGTTCAGTTTTGTTGTGAATCAAACAATGGTGGCATGGTGGCAATGATCTCCACCCCACTTTCTGGGGGAAAAGAACTTAGAGCTTCGGGCAGACTGGCTACTGAAGAAATGGATATATTTTAAATAGGGCTGCCAAATTTAAAACAGTGGAAATCTGGACAGAAAAGTTGCTGAGCCATTTTTGGCAAATTCAAACAAAAAAAGCTTTTTAGATTTTTTAAATGAAAAATCACCAAAAACGACACTGCCGACATGGGTTGGCATATGTCCAGATTTTCCCAGACATTTTTTTTACTGATTTCTGCGCAGACACTGCTTCCGACTGCAGTATTCTGGAGATATGTCCAGGAAATTCTGGATGTATGGCTACACTATTTAATGTAGAATTCTTAAGCCAGAAAAGAGCTACCATGCCAGGGAGCCCCGGCTGACTTACTGTATGGAAAATGCATATGGAAGACAAAAACGTATCAAGGGGTTAGTGATCTGACACGGTTACCCTTCCTGCCTCTGTTCCTTTCCCCTCCCTCGCTCTTCTTAATTTTTTGATGGTGTGAGACAGTCTTTAAGGTCCTGAGAACCTTGGGAGGAGGTGAAGTCCCATGCGCAGCTGCCTTAATCAGTTGTGGAGGATAGTGCTGGGTACCTTCTTTGATGTTGGATATTGTTTTGAGAAAGTGAGGCACTGGGAGAGGGTGTCTAATGGATGATCTGCATGCAGCCAGTCTTGGAAGCCACACAGGCTATCTATAAAATTGGAAGGTTTGTGCAGAGTTTCTTTGAAGCTCATGCATGGACTGATTGGCCGCAGGGCCGTGCAAGCTGAGGCTACCTAGGGGAGTCGCTTTGTCACTTCTTAAGGGCTTCCACCTGGCAGATTGAAGTGCTTGCTTGGTATGTATACCTTGCTTGCTGTTTTGGAATAAAAACCCTTAATCTTCTCACTCACTTGTGTAGTTTGTATAGCTCATTTTAAAAGAACCACCTTCCCTTGGGCAAGACACTTATGTTAGAATTCCTGGACATGATTGCAGTCATGGGATTGTTGTCTTTCACATGACAGTATATGTTTTGACTCCACAGAGTGTGAAGTGACGAAGACAGGATGTTTGTGTTACTGTGTTCCATGAAGTGGGACTATTGTCCTTTATTCTTTCTCTTTGCTGTCTGATGCTAGAGAGAGAGAGGGAGTCATGTTGCAGTGCTCCATGTGTGTTTATATGTAAATAAAGTAGATTAGCCAAAATGCTGAGTTGTCTGTCACACAAGTTGCGCAGACTCTGCGGATCCCTAAGTGTGCCGGTGTCAGCTGGCATCGGTCGCTGTGATGTTCGGGCAGAAGAAAACATTTGAAGCTCCCGAACGATCGACCAGGAGGGAGAGAACATGCCAGTCGGGCATGTGTCTCTGCCAGGGTCCTACTCGAGTGTAGGCTGAACTCCTAACAACTCACTCTATGCCTTCACTGGCTTCCACAATTCAGTGTCCAAGCAGCTGGCTTCTGCAAGTGCCCACGAACACAGACAGAAGTTATGGCTGGGAGCACAGCATCAAGAAAACCGAAGTGGCTAGACTGATTGCAACCTTCCAAGAGGAATGTGCAACACTGCCTTTCAGAGCAGCTGTCTTGGACGGTGCTGTAACAAGTGATAAGATAATACAAAGATGACAGGATCACTGCGCTGACAATTCCTGCACCGTGACTCCGCTAAGCGTTTCCTTTATGGCATGAAGGTTGGTACCATTTCCGTTGTGCCTTAGAGCATATCAGAACACTGGGAGCTGCACTTCACTGCACTCGGTGAAGCAGAGAGCAGAGCTGTGTGTTGACAGTGGAGAGCCAAACGCTACACCGCTTCTGGTTTAAGCAGGAACCATTTGCGGTATGGCCATTGCTCCCACTTACAATTGATGCAAAGGCATAGCCTTACATGGGAAGGATGCAAACTTCCTGAACCTTTGAGGATGGTAAAAATGGAATGTGTCTAATGTGGAGGAGAGCTATTGATAACATTTCTTAAGAGCTGTGCATCATCAGGCCTCTGCTTATTTCCTGTCTCTTGCCACCACAAGGCTAGGAATTTGTTTTATAATGAACACCAAGATTCTGAATTCAACATGATTCTCAGAATCTGAAGCACAGAGATTATACACATTTTTTTTCTTCTAGGCATCCACTTTATAAGGGACATGGGTGGTACTGTGGTCTAAACCATGGAGCCTCTTGGTTTTGCCAATCAGAAGGTCGGTGGTTCGAATCCCCGCAATGGAGTGAGCTCCCATTGCTCTGTCCCAGCTCCTGCCAAACTAGCAGTTTGCAAGCACATCAAGTAGATAAATAAGTACTGCTGCAGCGGGAAGGTAAATGGTGTTTCCGTGTGCTCCGACATTCATCACGGTGTTCTGTGCACCAGAAGCAGTTTAGTCATGCTGGCCACATGACCTAGCAAAGCTGTCTGTAGACAAATGCCGGCTCCCTTGGCCTGAAAGCAGACATGTGAGCACACCCCATAGTCGAATTCGACTGGACCTAACCATCCAGAGGTCCTTTACCTTTACTTTTACCGTTACCTACTATTTAGGCCACTGTCCTAGCTTGGGATAGGTCAAGATTTGTTCTGGCCAATTTAGGCAACTGTTTCTCCAGAAATTGCTATGAGGGATGAGCCTGCAAGACAGGCAGTTGTTAGAGAAACAATTCTGTATTAGGACAGAACTAATGCAACAGTTCTGTTTCCAGCAAAAAATTATAAACTGTGCCTTGATAGCACACTTCCCCATGACTTGTTGCCCTGGAGTGGCTTTCTAAGTGTGTGTTACAGACCTGTGGTGTGTACATTAGCAGAAGCCTGTTCTGCCAGAGCCTGTTGTAATTTTCTCTTCTGCCATTTTCTTCTCAGTAGGTTTCTTAAAGCCCCTAAAGATGTTGGCAATTTATTTTGACGTTCAGATTTTTCTCGCTGTGGATCAAATTATATATTTTTAAAAATGCAGTGCTGCTGTTGAAAATGGCACACCCATGTTAGGCTCACACCTCCCTCTCTAGAAAGGGGGACTGAGATCATTATGACCAGCATCTGCCCACCCTCTTTCCCAAGAAGAAGAGTTTGGATTTGATATCCCGCTTTATCACTACCCGAAGGAGTCTCAAAGCGGCTAACATTCTCCTTTCCCTTCCTCCCCCACAATAAGCACTCTGTGAGGTGAGTGGGGTTGAGAGACTTCAGAGAAGTGTGACTGGCCCAAGGTCACCCAGCAGCTGCATATGGAGGAGCAGGGAATCAAACCCGGTTCACCAGATTATGAGTCCACCACTCTTAACCACTACACCACATTGGGATGCTCTTAATGACATCAAGACACAGGGTAAGATGCATTACACTTTGCAAATTAGGGTGGGCTTTATGCCACAGGGTGGCCAAATTCAGGGACATCCTGATGAGGTTGTCTTTCTTTTGTTATCAGAGTCAATGCCAGTTGTCAACATGATCAGGAATCTGCTATGGGCACACACCCCAGGAGGGGTCCCAGCCTCCTGGACTTGCTGCAGTGAGGAGGTCATCTCATTGATGGAGATGAGTCCATGGAAGGTGTATTGTCCAAAGACCCTGCAAAACCAAGAGTCAACACTCATGCAGTTGAGCCAGTCACACATTTTAGGAGGATTGCATACAGAAGCCAGAAGAAGGTGACAAAAACAAATAACTCAGGCACTATCTCAAAACAATGTTGTGGGTTGGGGTGGGGCTGAAGACGGGTTAAGCAATCCAAATCACTTTGCATTTTAACACTGGTCAACACTGAATTTAGAGTAGGTGAACACCTGCCATACTTAACCATCACGACTTCCCCGGCTTTCAGAGGCTCACAACTGGAAACATTTGATTTGCCTTCTGTAGCCCACTGCTGAGAGAGCCTGTCTGGCAGAGATTGCAACCGCAAGTGGAAAAGGTTGTTCTCTGCTCCCTGGTAGCGACCCTATCCTGCAAGATCCTGAGGACTTGGTCCTCAGTTACTGTGCATTCAGCCTGAAAACGCATTTGCATCCCAGGCAGCCATGTGCAGGATAAGACTCTGAACTATCAGCCTAGCAAGAAGTGGAAATTTCCAAAAGGGCAGTGAAACTTTTGACAAGGCCATTTGCACCTTGCTCGCAAAGCTGCTTTCATGCTGGCATGCTAGTGGAGGTGTAAATGAATTCCTTCTGGCCTGTCCATCACACGGAGGCCCATCTGATGCGCTTCATCACTACCTAAAATATTTCACAAATTCAGACACTGGAAGAAGCTGTTTGTTGCCTTCCCAGCCAGGAACTGCATCTTAGCATCTTTCCAAAGGCCTGTAACATGTAACTGACTGATGTTAGTTTGCCTTCCCATATGTGATGTAGCCCAGATAAACTTTTATGAGCCTGCAGGGAAGTAGACCTAATCTTGACTCTCAAGAATAGCTGACTAAAAACAACATAGGGTAGTCAGATGGATATTATTCTGAATGTGACATCTCATTTCTAAGGCTATGTCCTTCATTCCACAACATCACTATTGCAGGCTGTCAGGGAACTGCCATCAGAGCCAAGAGGGGAGCTAAGGCTCCCCAATGACGCCGGAGAGGGAACCAGCAAGGAGAGAGGGAGAGCTTCCGCTGGGGAAGGAAATCAGCGTGACGCCAGGAAGAAAGGGGAGGCTGAGAGGGCTTCGGAGGGAGGGCTCCGAGACTCTTCCAGCGAGATCAGCGAGGAGAGTACAGGACCTCCGCTTGGCACGCCCACTCTGCGCAGAAAGCTTCCGCGCAGGGAGGCTAGGCAGAGACTTGGTGTCAAGGAACTTTTATGTTGGAAGAAGTTCAGGAAATGCCCACTGACGGATTCTGCCAGTGATTGAGACAGCCACGGTGTAAGGGCTGTCCAGCCAGGGAAAGGCTTTAGCTGTGCAACCCAGCCTGGAGCAGTTTGCGGCTTACGCACAAGCAACCCCAATTCCCATTACACAGGCTATTGGGTATAAAGTTTGCAATTGTTGTTGTTATTTTACCCTGGCCATCTGACTTAATACTAGTATACCCAAAGGACAATCTCTTCCAGTATGATCTTTCCTACCTACTGTGGTCAGTAGAAGATGTCTTCTAGGGAATGAGAGAAAGGGTCTTCTCTGTTGTGGCACCCACAGCAAGAAGAAATGCAGGAGAGAAAAAGCGGAAGCAAAGTAAGGACAGAGAATCGGAGGCCTAGGGTCAGAATGTAGTCCTTCATGTATCTCCATCTGGCCCTTCGGACCCTGGCCCCGCCACAACCCTCTTCCCTAGCTGCCTTGCTTCCTTGAGCACTTTTGCCTGGGTGGAATGTGTCCTTAACTGTGAGAATGCCTCTGACTTGTCTGCGTGGAGGATGGAGAGATGGTAGTATGCAGAAACCCCTGACATTATTGTAGCTGGAATGTGCTGGGTCACATTAATTGCTCCACCCACTTTTTGCCTCCCACAAAGTGTGTCTCTGGCCACATCTAGCCTCTGGATGGTAGCCTGTGAGGGAATGCAGCTCTCAAGCTGAAAAGTCCCCCCCCCCCCGATGTAAGGGATTTTTGCATTCCTGAAACGCATAGAGAATGTGTTCTGTTCAGGCACTATGAATGAACCCTTCTAGAAACCCAGGGCTATTGACTGTGGCTCCGAAGCACCCTCTCTGATTGCATGGAGCCTGGACGGCCCTATGGTTCTCCCCGGAGCTGAGGGTGATGTAACAATTGTTGAAATGGCTAGATTGCAGGTGGTGGAAAACTCATTCTGAATTGGACTGAACATGGGTTAAAGCTCAACGTCGAGCCTACCAAGTTGCAATAGCGGCGGCAAAGAGGGCTACCTTTGAAGGTGACTCAGAAACTACAACTAATCCAGAATGTGGTAGCTGGACTGGGAGTGGCCGCCGAGACCATATAACACCAGTTCTAAAGGATCTTCACTGGCTCCCAGTATGTTTCTGAGCACAAGTCAAAGTGTTGGTGCTGACCTTTAAAGCGCTAAATGGCCTTGGCCCAGAATACCTGAAGGTGTCTCCACCTCCATCCTTCAGCCCAGATACTGAGGTCCACTTCCGAGGCAGAGGACCTTCTTGACTATGGTGCCCTCCCTGTGGAATCCCCTCCCATCAGATGTCATGGAGATAAAGAATTACAGTGGTACCTTGGGTTAAGAACTTAATTCGTTCTGGAGGTGTTCTTAACCCGAAGTACCACTTTAGCTAATGGGGCCTCCTGCTGCCGCTGTGCGATTTCTGTTCTCATCCTGAAGCAAAGTTCTTAACCTGAGGTACTATTTCTGGATTAATGGAGTCTGTAACCTAAAGCATCAGTAACATGAAGTGCCTGTAACCTGAGGTACCACTGTACACAACTTTTAGAAAACATCTGAAGGCAGCCCTGTTCAGGGAAGTTTTTAATGTCCGACATTTTATTATTATTTATATTTTGCTGGAAGCCGCGCAGAGTGGCTGTGGAAATCCAGTCAGATGGGCAGGGTATAAACAATAAAACGACAGCAGCAGCAGCAGCAGCAGCAACAACAACAACGAAACTAGATTCATTACAGAGAATGGAACTACGTAGATAGAAAGAGCTGACAGTGCCTTTAACTCCATAGTCAGGTATCAACAGACACAAGGTATAAACCATCCCTCTGTTGGAGCTGGGCATTTGGTCTTTGATTCAGGAGAGAGGGCTATTCTCTGTCCTGTGCCTTTGCCTCCCTCCTTCAAAACCAAACATTAGATCCAAATTGCTCCCATCATTGCTTTAGACGTGCTCATTTCTCTTAATTCAAAATGACTCTCTTTATAGATCTCAAGCTAATGATATCCTCTTAAACTCCACTATGTGCCTCTCTCAGTAACAGGTTTCATATTCTCTCCTTAAACCCTGCTTGGGTATGGAAGGAAGAGCTGGCATTCTCTCTGGAGACAGGCACTGTAATCCAGTGTGACAGCATTCAACCCCCTCCCCACTTTTACATGCACAAACACAAGAACAGGCTTCTCCCGCTAAATAATTAAGCTTCTTAAATTGCTTGCATTTTCCCTTCGGTTTCTCTACACATTTGTCATTATTCCATTAACTGCCAGTTTGCTTTTGCTTCATTTATTTATGAGATTGACTGTTGCTTTGCATTGGTGAGCTCTGGGGGTGGGCCACACAATCCAATACAGGGGCAATTTGATACCTGAGTTCTTTGGTGGCCATGTAGCCAACTTCTCAGAGGACAGACCTCACTTTACGGTAGTCTCCTATTCTGAAGGTCTTAAAGACAAAAGAACCCCAAGAAGGGAGAGCAGTGGGGACTTGGAAATTGTCCATCACCTGCTAAGCAGGGTCACTTTGCTTTGGCCACAGTATGGAAAGCAAACCTCTCTCCAGTACTTCCCAAAGAAGGGAAATACTTATTCACCGCCCCCCACCCACATAGTAGCCAAAAGACCGCAGCCACACAGCACTCTTTCTTTCCTCTTATTCTCCCTAGACTCCCATCTCTTCCAGTCGCACCCACTTCTGACATGTTGTTTAGAGGTTCAGATTCTGCTTCTCCGCAATCCTCCATCTTCCTTCTGTTCTCCAGCTTCTTCTCCTCTGACTATCATTTGTAACTAGAGAAGCTTAGTTCACACTGCCATAGATATGTTGCATGAAAGCTGGTGTGGCTGGGCAAGGTTTGCCTCAAGTACCAAACAAGCAGCATATTTTGCAAAATAATGTTATTAATTTTCCAAAAATAACAAAAATAAAAACAAGAACTATACAAAAACAAAACAGAACAGATTGACTCCCTTCCTTGGTTCCATTATTTATCAATGTACCACATGTCCATTGCTAAGTTTAAAACCTATTTGTATTATCTATGATCCATTCATAACAAAATACAAGTAATTTTAAAACCCTGCTAATGCATATTTTGCAAATTGATTAATGATCTCTGGTTTGTGACCTTGCATCTATCAGAGCAGAGGAAATGTGCTTGCCTTTACAGTGGTACCTCGGGTTACATACGCTTCAGGTTACATATGCTGCAGGTTACAGACTTCGCTAACCCAGAAATATTACCTCAGGTTAAGAACTTTGCTTCAGGATGAGAACAGAAATCGTGCTCCATCGGTGTGGCAGCAGCAGGAGGCCCCATTAGCTAAAGTGGTGCTTCAGGTTAAGAACAGTTTCAGGTTAAGAACGGACCTCTGGAACGAATTAAGTACTTAACCTGAGGTACCACGGTACTTGCTCTCCCCAAACACAGCACCAACCCTTTCAGACTTTTAATATGGGTGCACGGAACACATGAGATGTGTGTGCACAGGCTCTGCCCCGTGACAAATGCATGTTCATTAGAATGTCCATAAAGACAGGGTCTCCACATGCACAAATCTGTGGGCTCCTTACAAATGTTCTAATGCATGTGCATAGGGTTCCCACCTGCCCCATCCTACCCACATTGTAGAAGACCACTATAGCGTCCTTCACACAAACACCATTACCAAGACAACTAGGTGGTAGGATGGCTGAGGGGGTGCCTGTTTTGCAACCTCTGCAGCCAGGCAGCTGGAACATGGGGGTTCTCTGTGCACAAATTTTGCATGTAGTAGTTTTATTTTGTGAATGAGCCTATGCATTTCTTCAAGTGCCTGAGTACGAGTCACCTGACATTCAGAAATGGGCCTCACCTCCAAAGCTTATTCTACAGCTTATTCTATTCTTATTCTTCTTTTGGAAGCACCATGGAGTATGTGTGCATTATGTGGGTTGGGGCAGCATCTGGCCCATATATAAAGTGCACAAACTATTTATTTAAAATACGGACGGGGAACTTCTGTCCCTCCAATTGTTGCTGTTCTCCCATTATTCCTAGCCATTGGCCATGCTTGCCAAGGCTGATGGGAGTTGTAATTCAGCAGTATTCAGAGAACAAAGATTCCCCACTCGATTTGGAAGTATGGAAGATTGAACATTGTTTCCTCCAAAATATCCTGGACTGGGAGCATGAGGCACCGTCCATCCCAATAAGTAAAGATCTCTTCGCTTGTGGCGACCCAAAGGTGCCACCCTCCATTCATTGCCTTCAGATATCCACTGCCGTTTTGTTCCACTCCCCCATCAATGCCAAAGGCAAATGGTGCCAAGATATTATACACCATGCCTGGTAGTAAAGCAATCCTTGTTCTGACAAGACAAGCTACAAAGGAAAGCAAATAAACCAATTATAGGGAAACATCAGATGAGCCCAGCCCTGCATTTCTCCAAGACGCAGGCACTGCGCGCCTCAAAAACTGAGGGGGAGGTGGGCGGAGGGGGACCAGGCAGCCTAGGAAGGTACAGCATGTCCTAATTACACATTCCTTTGTGACAGCCATTGTCAAAAGATTAAAGACTCAAGCGACATTACTCCACGCCTCTCCCTCCCACAGCACAAACGCACCAAGCTGAACAAAAGCGATTAGTGCACCAAGGAAATAGGAAATGCATCTCCCCAGCTTTGTTTAGCGGGTGCCCTCCCTCCCTCCCTCCCTGCAAGGCCTGTGTTGGGGCTGCTGCGTGTTCCCTTCTTTGCTGCTTTGATTGTTTGGCTCCCACTAAACTGATGAAAAACAAATAAATAAAAATAAGGAGTGGGTGGCCGCTGCTGTTTCTTGCTTCGCATTCTCCCATCTCTCTCTGGTCATCCAGCTCCTGTCCCTTAAAGGTAAAGGTAAAGGACCCCTGACAGTTAAGTCCAGTTGCAGACGACTCTGGGGTTGCGGCGCTCATCTCACTTTACAGGCCGAGGGAGCCGGCGTTTGTCTGTAGACAGTTTTTCTGGGTCATGTGGCCAGCATGACTAAGCCGCTATTGGTGCAGTGGAACACCCAAACCAGAGCAGTGCATGGAAACGCCATTTACCTTCCCGCCGGAGCGGTACCTATTTATCTACTTGCACTTTTTGGCATGCTTTCAAACTGCTAAGTTCACAGGAGCTGGGACCGAACAACGGGAGCTCACCCCATCGCAGGGATTCGAACCGCCATCTTCCGATCGGCAACCCCAAGAGGCTCAGTGATTTAGACCACAGTGCCACCCACGTCCCATCACTTAGCCTACAACTTTAAGCATCTCTTTAGCCCTTTTGCTGGCTTTCGGGATGAGGGGTGCACTTTCTTTTTCATTTTAATTGAATGTGTTTTATTTTACACCATGATGTGAGAACATAACGCCTGTTTAATAAAAGTATACACATTTGTAACTTCACCCAGAATACACTTTTAATGCACATTTTAAAAAGCACTCATCTTACAAATTGTTTGCAATCCAAATATACAATAGCTTGGAAAACAAATAGTTTAGAAAATGAATGCTAGTGTAAAAAGACTACTTAAACCTATAACAGTGGAGTTTCTGCATGGTTCACCTTTACAGTTTTCTTACTGCTTCATCAATATCAGTAAGCTGTTCCTTCAGCTGGCTCCACTGTTCTGGAATTAGAGAGATACCTTTTCTGCTAGGTTTCATTTCACCTTCTTGATCCATCCAGTATTCTCTAATATCAATTAGGACTTTTACCTTTAAAATCACAAACACTGACATCTCTCATTTTACCAATCTGAAACATATTCTCATCTCTGTTGCTACTTTGCTTGCACATTTGTATGGGAAATGCATCTGGAAGACAAAAGCGTATCAAGGAGTTAGTGATCTGACACGGTTACCTTTCCTGCCTCTGTTCCTTGACCTTCCCTTACCCCTCTTAAGTTTTTGGATGGTGTGAAAACAGTCTTTAATGTCCTGGGAATGTTGGGAGGAGGTGAAGTCCCACTCGCAGTTGCCTTAATAAGTTGTGGAGGATAGTGCTGGGTACTTTCTTTGATGTTGGACATTGTTTTGAGAAAGTGAGGAATTGGGGTGGGTGTCTAATGGATGATCTGCACATAGCCAGTCTTGGAAGCCACACAGGCTATCTATAAAACTGGACAGTTTGGGCAGAGTTTCTTTGATGCTTGTGCATGGACTGATTGACCGCAGGGCCATGGAAACTGAGGCTACTTGGGGGAGTCGCTTTGCCGCTTCTTGAGGGCTTCCAAGTGGCAGATGGAAGTCCTTGCTTGGTATGTATGCATTGCTTGCTCTTTTGAAATTAAATCTTTAATCTTCTTACTCACATGTGTATTTTGTATTGCTTCTGGATCTCATTTTGAAAGAACCACCTTGCCTTGGGCAAGACAGCATTCTCCCAAACTGCACTCAGAACTGTACCTGCTCAGCTTGGAAATGGCCATGTGAAAGTCCGTCTAAGTCTTATCGCTTGCAAAAAGCTCACAGGCCTGTAATGACATGGCTGCTATGAGCTTTGGCCCCTGTGCATGATGCCCTGTTACACACCATCATTGGCTTGGTTCCTTGCCTTAGCCAGGCCTGTTAGCATTCAATTGCATGGAAATGTCTCATGAGACATTTTGGCCTCAGGAAAGCCCAAACCACACTGGTAAAGTGCTGCTACTTTGATAGCTGGCCTCCATCACATGCCTTTCAAACTCTCTGCTTGTATTTGCTACGAAGAGGTCAGCTTTGCTGCCATTTCAAATGTCACTCTAAGCGCCTCCACTCTCAAATCTCTACTTTGTTTGGTGGAAGGGGAATGAAGCAGAGGTATATAGAACCTGGGCAAAGATCAATAAGGTATAATGTATGGATCATGGTTTTTGCTAATGCTATGGACACCTACAGAATTAACCCCCAGATTGCTGGCAGAAGCTGAACGCTATTGTAGTAATCACAATTGATCATCCTATTTTTGCTATAAACCACATATTTCTTTATTCTATTTTGGTCAATCACTACATTTTGTCCCATCCTCTCAGCAAATGAGGACACCAGGAAAAATGTGTACTTACAGGCAATTTTTAGAGGGGGTGGGTGGGAATTATCCCAAGTGATGTTAAAACAAAACCATAATTAAAACATATAGTAATTACAGAATAAAGCCAAATCAAACTCTAACTAGCACAAGAAGTATCATACAAGCAGTGCTCAGAACCCATCTAAAAACCATCTAAACCATCTAAACCATCTAAAATACCCATCATTAGAGGGGGAAATAAAACTGTCCAAATTATTAAAAAGTCCTAATCGGACATTGAAAGGAGGTGAAAGATTCCATAAGGTAGGTACTGGACATTATACCTCATATAATGTATTTTTAAGAGCTTGGTTAACTGCCTTCCATTTTGGAAGGTCTCAGATGCCCCATTCTAAAGAAGCCACTACCTTAGGACTCTGTGCATGTTTCAGAAATGTAATCCCCCTGTATAAGTGGTTGTCTGTCCCTTTCTGTCCTTTCATTCTGTTGCATCAACAAGTGTGAATCGGCTAAACTACTTAACAGGAGGTCTTCCTTCTGCTTTTGAAGAGAATCATCATTAGTTTTTAATAGCAACATAAAAAATAATAATTGTTCAAACGGATATGCAGTAATCTGTGCCGCGGAGTGTGTACATTCCTTGAACTGTTCTTACAATATCACATTGTCTGCATATATACATATGCCTTCCATAAGCTGCGTAGATCCAAGCTCTGGTTAGTTAATCTCTCCAAAATGATTTCTGAGAAGCAGGGAGCTTTGGCTCCCCAGGGGGAGCGTTAATAAATGAAAGAAAAGGCAGCCCAGTTTTCAAGGAAAATATCCCTCCCTATCTCCCCTTAGCAAGCCTGCATTGCTGTGTGAGTTTATTGGCCAGGCTAACTGCCGTACTCTATCATACCATCTCTTCAATACAAAACCCTCCTCACTTTCCCAGTAATGTGCAATTTCCATGCGAGCCGCCATTATGAGATGAGTTATTAGATCCCTGTGCACCAGTGATTTACTCTGCTCCTGAAATAAGGACAGCAAACCAAGTCCCGATTCCACACTGACCTGCTGAGTTGCTCTTGCTATAATATCAGAGGCTTCCTGCCAAAAATCTGGAAAAGGCGCACAAAATGAGGCAATAGATCTAACACAGAAGGTGGTAATTTCCTCGTCAATGATTGGAGAAGGTTTGTCTTTTGTTCCTATTGGTCCAGTTTATCAATCTTTCCCCATTGCTGATAAGCCTTTTCTGCCCAACCAATGGAGACAGGAGGTTTCTGTCTGGTCTGAAATAGGAAATCTATTCGTTTTAGAAAGAGAGGTGGAATGAGCACACATTTTGAAACTCTGCTCTGTCTTCATAGGTTAAGGTAGAGGCAGACATGTTTGTGTGCACATCATATGGATTTCACCTTCTTTGCACCCCCGCCCCGAATTTTAAACCATATTGCTATAAGAATTGGGGGTTATTCTGAATTATATCCATGGGTTGCCTCCACGCCTCTGTTTCTGCATCTGTGAGGTCAGAATACAGTACAAGAAGCCACAAAACTGGTCAGACTAGTTTCTTTGTTAGGTGAATGGCCTTAGCCACTCAGCTAAGCACTGGATTTTGCTCGACTTAAAAAAGAGGGCCATGTTGTGAATTGTAAAATAATCAAAGGTACTGGGAGGAGATTTATAATGAGATAAAAAAATGTTTAAGTTAACATTTAACAAAAAAACAGAAGCTTTTTTATTAGGCATTACAGGACAAGAAACTCCAAAAGAACTCAAGAATTTATTTATGTATGCTACAACGGCTGCTAGCCCAAAGATGGAAGGATGACAAGATGCCAATGAAAGAAGACTGGCAACTCAAATTGATGGAATATGCAGAGATGGCGAAACTTACAGCAAGATTAAAAGAGAAGGACAACAAAGACTTTAAAAAAGATTGGAATGTATTTATTTTATATATACAGAAATATTGTAAAGCACTAGACTCACTAGCAGGTTTTGAGTAGACACTTACAATTGCGGTAACAAAGAAGGATGTGGTGGATGTTGAAAAATGATGTGGAAATAAACAAGTAGAATATGGGATTTAAACAGTTTGATATAAAAGATTTTGGAAGAAAATAGAGTTTTTAGGTAAAGAGGAATGGTATTAAGATTAGAGGAGAATATGCAGAATGAGAAAATATTAGAAAGAACCAGAAGGGAAAGTGAGGGAAGTCTATGGGTGGGGAGAAAGGGGATGTATGCTTACTTTCTTACGTGATTTATGTTTATAGATTATGCTGATTAAATTGTAAAATAAAACTAAAAAAACCTTTTTAAAAAGTAGGCCATGTTGCCATAGCGACAACTAAGTGGTGGTGTTCTCCAGGAAGGGAGAAGGTATTCTGCACCCCCCCCCCCCTGGGCAAATCTGCCTGGATACCATGTCATCCTAATAGCCATAGGGGCTTATGAGTTTTTGGCTGATGCTGGGAGCTGAATGGAGACATAGAGAAGCTTTTTTCCTCTGTGGGCTGAAACACAAAGCTATGACTTTGGGGTGGAGGCTAACATGAAAGAAAGATTTGTTGGAGTGTTGATGTTATCAGCCCTTCCCTCTGATGCTGTAGTAGTATATATGTGTAAATAAAGCCCTATAGCCAAAAGATACCGCCATCTTCATTGACTTTCTGTCCAAGGAAACCCTACCTCAGGCGAGTACCAGAATCTCTTGCACACTCAGAGAATGGGGTGAGTGCAACAATATTTTCCTGCAAGTGAAAATTTGGGTATCTGTTTCGCTAGATCTACCTTAAGTTAAACGCGTAATACATGGATAGGCAAACTAAGGTCCGAGGGCCGGATCCAGCCCAATCGCCTTCTAAATCCAGCCCGCAGGCTGTCTGGGAATCAGCGTGTTTTTACATGAGTAGAATGAGTGCTTTTATTTAAAATGCATCTCTGGGTTATTTGTGGGCCATAGGATTTCTTTCTTTCTTTTTCAGAATATAGTCCGCCCCCCCCCCCAAGGTCTGAGGGACAGTGGACCGGCCCCCTGCTGAAAAAGTCTGCTGGTCCCTGGCGTAAGAGGTTTGCAATGATTTTCTTTTAAGCTTCCTTATTAATTCCCCCCCCCCCCAGCTTTGAACTGCCTGCAGAGTCTTTCTTGTATTAAATGATATTTTACAATTCATTGCTAAGCAAGGCTGTGCTCTCTGGAAGGTTAATTCCAGGGCTGGCATCAGGGGTCATCACAGTTCAGCACGGAGGGTCTACATCTAACCACCAGAATCACCTGGGAGCTGCCACCGCTTCTGTAGTCGTTGCTCTGTGCTTGTCTCCCTGACCTAGAAATATAGGGAGGTGGTGCCTTATACCAAGCCTGGGTCAAAGTATTTCATTCCACTCTCCTCAGCATTTCATTATTTTGGAGCTGTGGGTGTGTGAGGTGGAAATATCTCCTAAATATTGAAACAGTGGGGAAGAATTTTCCAGGGTGGTGATGGTGTCGCTTTCAATTATATATCTCTAAAGGTATTTATAAACCACCCACCCACATAAAGCTATCAAGATATATAACGTGAAACGTCATATAAGTACAAAGTAACTCAAAGAATAACGGGCTAAAACTACAAGAAGACCATTGAACAACTGTAGGCCTGTCAGCTGAAGGCCTTTGCTGAAGGCCTGTCAGCAAAGAAAAGTATGCAAGAGAGGTCTGAAGGATGGCAGTGAGGGTGCCTGTTGGATATCTGCTGGAAATCTGCTCCATAGCATGGAAACAGTGATGCTGAATCCTCTCTACTTGAGACTAATCAGGGACTCTGAGACCCAGGGACAAGGTACTTTGTTTTCCTTCTCTCCTCAGTCTCAACAGCTTTCCTATAGGTTCGATAGAGCCCTGGCTGCCTGCAGCAACCCACTGGTGTTGCCATTTGAGATCCTGAGCTTTTGGAGCAAGCATCTTTTTGCCTCGGAAATGCTGTCATGATATAGCATCATTCTTTCCCCAGGTATGTGACTAGGCTGTTGTGGGCAGTCAATTGCTGCGCTTGAAGTGACAGCAAGACATTTTTTGAAAGAAAGAAAGAAAGAAAGAAAGAAAGAAAGAAAGAAAGAAAGAAAGAAAGAAAGAAAGGCTTGTCAAGTTGGTTCCTGTGCAGGAATCTCAACTAGATCATACAGGTGGCCATCCAACCTCTGCTTAAAGCCTCCTGAGGGAGTCCATTCCACTGCTGAACACCTCTTTGTTGACATTTCCATTCCACCTTAAGAAACAGGCATGTGCAGCAAATTATCATCTTATTTCCAAATTTTAAAACCGCTTAATTACAATAAAATTATTCTCCTGCAAATTTGTTTTTCTTAATCTCTCTTCTCATCAGTTCCTGACCTATTTTAGTGATGGCCAATTATTTATAACTAAGCATCTTTTTTAACATTCCGATAAATCATAATATTTTTGTAGATAAATCTTGAATTTCTTCCAGTCTTCTTCCATCCTCTCTTCTCCCAGGTCTCGGATTCTGCCAGTCATCTCCGCCAGTTGCATATAGTCCATCAGTTGCGTCTGCCATTCTTCCAGTGTGGGTAGATCTTGAGTTTTCCAATTCTTGGCGAGTAGTATCCTTGCTGCTGCTGTCGCATACATGAAAAATGTTCTATCTTTCTTTAACACCTTCTGGTTGACAATGCCCAGAAGAAAGGCCTCTGGTTTCTTGGTAAAGGTATACTTAAACACCTTTTTCAACTCATTATATATCATTTCCCAGAAGGCCTTCACCTTAGGGCAAGTCCACCAGAGGTGGTAGAATGTTCCTTCATTTTCCTTACATTTCCAGCATTTATTGTCTGACGAATGGTATATTTTAGCAAGTTTAACTGGGGTCATGTACCATCTGTATATCATTTTCATTACATTTTCTTTCAAAGCATTACATGCAGTAAAGTTCAACCCAGTGGTCCACAACCTTTCCCAATCCTCAAACATAATATTATGCCCAATATCCTGTGCCCATTTTATCATAGCCGATTTAACCATTTCGTCTTGTGTATTCCATTTCAACAGCAAGTTATACATTCTTGATAGTACCTTAGTCTTAGGTTCTAACAGTTCTGTTTCCAACTTCGATTTCTCCACCTGGAATCCTAACTTTTTATCACTTTTGAAAGTTTCCTTAATCTGAGCGTAGTGTAACCAGTCTCGCACTTTGTCCTTCATTTTCTCCATACTCTGCAATTTCCAATTATCTCCGTCTTTTTCTAGCAGTTCCCAATATTTTGGCCAGTAGGCTTCCATATTGGTTCCTTTTCGGGCCTTAGCTTCCAAAGGTGAAAGCCACCTTGGTGTTTTATTTTCCAGTAAGTCTTTATATTTAGTCCAGACATTAAACACTGCTTTTCTGACAATATGGTTCTTAAAGGCCTTATTGATCTTAACTTTATCATACCACAAATATGCATGCCAACCAAAAGCATTGTTGTAACCTTCAAGATCTAACACATCAGTGTCCTCAAGAAGTAGCCAATCCTTTAGCCAGCAGAAGGCTGCGGCTTCATAGTACAACCTTAAGTCTGGCAGGGCAAAGCCCCCTCTTTCCTTTGCATCTGTTAATATCTTAAACTTAATTCTGGGCTTTTTGCCCTGCCAGACAAATTTGGAAATATCATAATTCAAAAGCATCCATTCTTCGATGATCAGCCTTATTTATGGTCCAGCTCTCACTTCCATACATCACTACTGGGAAAACCATAGCTTTGACTATACGGATCTTTGTTGGCAAGGTGATGTCTCTGCTTTTTAGGATGCTGTCTAGGTTTGTCATTGCTTTTCTCCCACAGTACACTCTGCTAATAGCGTGCCCTGGTTTTTGAAGTCCGGGCCACTGATTTACATCGGAGCATGGGTCGATGGAAGGAGACGGCACAGCTGGGGCTTATCAGCTGGCCTCCCGGCCCTCTGCATGTCGACACTCTTACCACCAGAAAGTTCTTCCTGATGCTTAGTTGGAATCTCCTTTCTTGTAACTTGAACCCATTGGTTCAGGTCTTACCCTCCAGAGCAGGCCAAAAACAAGCTATCTCCATCTTTCGCGTGACAGCCCTTTTACTTTATACCGAGTCAGATTATTGGTCTATCTAGCTCAGTATTGTGGGGACGCGGGTGGCGCTGTGGGTAAAACCTCAGTGCCTAGGACTTGCTGATCGTAAGGTCAGCGGTTCGAATCCCCGCGGCGGGGTGAGCTCCCGTCATTTGGTCCCAGCTCCTGCCCACCTAGCAGTTCGAAAGCACCCCTAAGTGCAAGTAGATAAATAGGTACCGCTTTATAGCAGTAAGGTACACGGCGTTTCCGTTTGCGGCACTGGTGCTGGCAGCTTTGTCATGCTGGCCACGTGATCCGGAAGTGTCTTTGGATGGCGCCGGCTCCCGGCCTCTTGAACGAGATGAGCGCGCAACCCTAGAGTCGGTCACGACTGGCCCGTACGGGCAGGGATACCTTTACCTTTAGCTCAGTATTGTACACACTGCCTGGCAGTGACTCCCCGTGGTTTCAGACATGAGTGGGGTTCTCAATCCTAGCTGGAGAGGCCAGGGATTGGACCTGGGACATTTTGAATGCAAATCATGTGCTCCACCACTGAAATACAGCCCTTTCCCTATGCAGAGAGTATGAATGAATGATGGAAACAGGGAAGAAGAGGAGCCAGTGGGAATTGGTCCCAGGGTAAGGCAGAGGGTGAGTAAGAAATGGGGAGGGGCTGACAGACAGGGACTTGCCTAAGGGGTCTTCAAACCCGGGAATTGATCCTGGTTAATTCCACTCTACACCTATTGCTGGCTCAGGATCATGCTGTCAAGGTTTGAAGCTATCCTGTCTTCTCATAGCTATGTTTGCAGGTGAGGAAATCTCTCATTTCCCTAGCAACTCAATACTGAGCACAGGAAGGACACAGCCCCTCCACCCCTTCCAGAACTGATGTGTTGCAGGTAGACATTGTCTGGATAGGTAAAAACAATTCCGTATTGAGTGGCGCAGTCCCTCTTGCATACTCCTGAAAAGCTCAGAGATCACACCACAGCCGTATCTTCCAGGGCGCCTCAGAGGGGAGCTGTGACCATTTAATGCCGTTTTAAAAATGGGTTTAAGTGAGTAATATTGAAATGTTCACTGTGTGATTGTGGCAGGATTGATATAACACTTCATAGAGGCCTCAAATCGACATTGACAGGTGGCAAGACTCTAGTCTCGCCCTGTCTTTTGACAGAGATGCAAAGAGATTGGGGGAGCACAGCGTTGCTGCTGGAGAATCTTCACACTATCTGTAACTTCTGCATCTTCCATGCTGCTCACAGAAGAAAACACAAGGGAGGAATTAAGGATAAAAAATTGGACGTTAGCCGAAGTCTTCCCAGTTAATGTGGAGTATATCCATTACCATAATAACTAGCCACTTAATAACTGGCTTCCTCGCTAATTCTAATTGAAACATATAATGATATTTCCGAGCTCGAGTGGCAGTCTCTCGTCAACACCAGCATCTCTCTGGGACTGGCAAGCTCTGCGAAAGCCAATGGTCTCCTTGAGAATTCGGGGCAGACTACGCCGAGCCAAACAGACTGCCGTTCTTGTACGCCTGCCAGAAACCACAGCTGACGATAAAAGCCATTAAAGGTCAGCAGGGAATAGAAAACTATTTATGTTAAATGTCACAGATTATACCGCAGAAACGGCCCAGGGAATCGGAAATCACACTTTAAGAGGCTTCGCAGGCACATGTCAACTTTAAGCAACAAAACTCCTTGGATGTGTCTTGCAAAGATATAGTAACAAGCTGCAGATGGAGCTGAGTTTGGTCCAGCAAGCATCTGTTGAGCGTTGCTAAGCAATGGGAGAGCAAGTGGGGATGGATCCTTTCTGGCTGCTGTTTGGAATTGGGCTGTCACAGTCACACAGGTTCATAGTAATAGGTGGCTGAGGTGAGAACTGCAATGCTTCAGGGAAGAATCAACTTTTTTTGGGATTTCAAGGAGAACTTTCCTAATTTGTGACTGAAACTTTGGTCCATGTAATAGGCTTAATCTAAGACTAACTGGTTTAATCTAAGACTACTGGTTTTCCCAGTAGTGGTGTATGGAAGTGAAAGCTGGACCATAAAGAAGGCTGATCATCGAAGAATGGATGCTTTTGAATTATGGTGCTGGAGGAGACTCTTGAGAGTCCCATGGACTGCAAGAAGATCAAACCTATCCATTCTGAAGGAAATCAGCCCTGAGTGCTCACTGGAAGGACAGATCCTGAAGCTGAGGCTCCAATACTTTGCCCACCTCATGAGAAGAGAAGACTTCCTGGAAAAGACCCTGATGTTGGGAAAGATGGAGGGCACAAGGAGAAGGGGACGACAGAGGACGAGATGGTTGGACAGTGTTCTCGAAGCTACCAACATGAGTTTGACCAAACTGCGGGAGGCAGTGGAAAACAGGAGTGCCTGGCGTGCTCTGGTCCATGGGGTCATGAAAAGTTGGACACAACTAAACAACTAAACAACAACAACAACAAGACTAACTGCATTATTTTCTCCAAAGATGGGAGCACATTAGGACCTAAGCTGATCACTGCTGGATCAAGCCACAGGCCCAACTGATCCAGCATCACCTTCTCACTAGGTGCTTATGGCACGCCAACAAGCAGGATGTGAATGTGACAGTCCTCTCCCCACTTGTGATTCGTGCACAAAATAGGACAGACCCCCCCAAGTGTTCCTATTTTCCAGGGACAGTCCCGGATTTATAAAAGCCGTCCTGATTTGATCCCTGAATGTCCAGCTTTTCCTTAGGACGTCCCTATTTTCATCAAATAAATGTTGGAGGGTATGGAGTTATGTCACCTCTGACCCATGGAGATAAGTAACTATACAGCCTTTAGAAGACACCTGAAGGCAGCCCTGTATTGAGAAGTTTTTAAAAATGTTTAAAGTTTTATTAGGTGTTTATATATGTTGGAAGCCGCCCAGAGTGGCTGAGGAAACCCATTCAGATGGACGGCGTATGATGATGATGATGATACTAATACTAATACTACTAATAATTATAGAATAGGACATCCCTATTTTCATTGGAGAAATGTTGGAGGGTATGATAGGGTGGCCCTTTGATACTAAGGAAGTTAAAACTGAGGGGATAATTATCTGTGTATTTCTACTCCTTGGGGCTTTGTCCTTGGGTTGGCCATCTCCTTTATTCCCCACCCCACCAGCGCAAAAGTGAGGCATCTTTCAATGGAGCTGAAGGAGTGACAAGTTAAAAATGGGTCTGTGTTTTCCATGCAGAATGCAATTAGCCTGTGTAATGCAGTACAATAGCATATATTTGAGGGCAATCACTATAATGAGATTTAGATGAAGGATCTTGCATCTCTTTGCCTGTGACAAGACGATTCTGAGCTGAAAAGAATTAATGTTGTAGACCTGGAAATAAAGTATGTGTACAAGCTCTCACTTGTACATAATTGGAGTGCTAGTCATTAGATCACCTTCTGGGGGGATACATTATATGAATTTTGTTGGAGTCTGGCACCTTCTTCTTTACTGTTAATAATCATATTTCTAAGGAAGCTACTCAGAGGAGTATGGAAGAGGGTATCCCAATCTCACTCTCACAACAGGATCATGGGATAGATTAACTGGCAATAGACATGGATGGACAAATGTGACAATTTTGGTTTCTCCCCGTTCCTCATTGTTTCAATCTTAAGTTCTGTTTGCCCCGTTTCCATGTCGGTTCGTTATTTTTTAAAGAAATATATATATAATTGTAGAGTTGGAGGGGACCATGAGGGTCATCTAGTCCAACCCCCTGCCATGCAGGAATCTTTTGCCCAACGTGGGGCTCGAACCTGAAACCATGAGATCGCTCACGGCTCACGTCGCATGCTCATGGCTCATATTGACTGAGCCATCCAATGTACATTTCCCCCTATGTACATAATTTTGACTAACATACATATTTTGGAAAGCAACCCCCCCCCCAAAAAAAATACACATTTGTGCACACTGCGCCATGGTATATGCTTTTTGTACACTTTTTTTTGGATTGGAGAACTGCAATGCAAAATTCGTTGTAATGCGAATTTCAAGGGATAGCTTCGTTTCAGTTCATGTACTCAGTAGCATCGGTTGGGAAAACGTGAGTTGGGTAGGTTCACATTCCAATGCAAACTATCCATCCCTAGTTGAAGGGTTATTCAATGAGTTTCTTGGTTGAGTAGGGATATGAACCCAGATGACATGCCCCATCCCTAGGTCTAGACCAGTGTTTACCAACCTTGGGTCTCCAGCTGTTTTTGGACTACAACTCCCATCATCCCTAGCTAGCAGGACCAGTGGTCAGGGATGATGGGAATTGTAGTCTGGAATTGTAGATGGAAACCCAAGGTTAGGAAACCCTGGTCTAGACTATATCCAGAACTAAGCTTTACTCCACACCAGTTGTATAAAGTGTAAGAAAGAGAGACTACCCCCCAACCCTTTAAAATTATGGCTATGTATCCAGTCCTTGCTATTTTGTGTGATACCAGTGTCTGTATCATAAAAGGTGTGTGTGTGTGTGTGTGTGTGTGTGTGTGTGTGTGTGTTATTCACCATGCTTGGACAAGAGGAGAAACCATAGTTTACTGTTACATGCACAAGCCTACTTCCCTTTCTCTTCTCTGCTGAAGACGCAAGGAGGAGATTGGAAGCATTTGTTCCTTTTCCAAATAACCATGGATTGCCATTATGACTGAACTGGGAACTTTGATCAGTTTTCATTATGGTTTATTGGAGCAAGCCAGCATCATAAACCATGGTTTGCAGATGGCTTTCTTGGAGAAACTGTGGATAAAACTAACCAATGCTTGTCCTAGTTGAGGTATAAGGACAAAGCAGTTAGTTGGAAACATGCAAATGGTTCAAATCAGCCCTACACACAGTTTTACCAGAGGGGAGCTGGGAACACACAAACCTAGGGCTTCTTCACATAGCACTAGACCATTGCTATATTAGTGTTACTGCTGATTGTGGCGCCATGTGCCCATTAAGCTCTTGTCGATTCTGTGACGGTTTGTCCTGAATAGGGTTGTTTTTGTCTCTGTGGGAGAAGGAGTGTGTTTGCCTTTTGTCCATACGGATGGATGCCTTAGAGGCGCTTGTCTCTTTCTTGCATGAGAGGCATCCTTCTATGCAGCCGCAGAGAAGGAAAGAAGAAAGAAGAGGTGGGGGAAGGAACTGAGTGGGTGTTAGAAGAAGGAAAGAAACAGAAGAGGGGTCTCTTCGCTTTTAAAGGGAATCATAAGCAGCCATAGTTGAGTTGCTTGTAGAGCTGCCACTAGGCTCCCGCTTGTGTAATTTCAATAATTGGCCCATAATTAAGTAATTATTGTAGGAGAAGGTGCCACAGACGTAGGAGGGTGTTTGTGTCTGTGCGTGGAGGGAGGCTGGCTCAGGAGGGGCTGTGAAGTTTATAACCCTAATTTTGTGCTTCCTACAGCTGTCAAAAGAGGCGAGAGGAGCGTTGTATGCATGCTTGAAAGGAGGCGAGGAATGAAGCTGAAGAAAAAGCTGCTGACTACTTTACCCCTGCTTCAGTATTAGGGTTGGATTTTTTTCCAGGGGAGAAAGAACTTCTCCAACTTGGAGAAGAAGCTTTGGTGTTGCTTTCCATATCTATACCTTTACAGGCAAGGACTGTGATATACTGTACTGTACTTTTCCGTGTACAAGACGAGGTTTTTGTACTGTAAAATAATGTTAAAAATTGGGTGTCGTCTTATACATGGCTACATGGCAATTGGGTGGGTGATTGGTGGCTGTGGCAATGGCTGCTTTGGATTGGCTGTTGCTGAGGTAATTTTGTGGGTGATTGGTGGGTGTGGCAAGGGTTGGTGTGGATTGGCTGCCGCTGAGGCAATTGGGTGTGCTATTTCTGGCTGCTGGCGGCGAGTGGGCAGATGCTTGGTGATTTGGGCCATCTCCCCCCATTTTCTTAAACTGGAGTTCCCCAAAATAGGGGTCGTCTTATACATACGAAAAAATACAGTATATAAAGCTGACACAACTCTAGCTGTGTGGTGTCACCTTGGGCACCTGCAAAAGTTTCTTTTCCTTTTGGAAATGTATATACTTCCCTTCATCAAAAGGCCACAGAAATTTATATATTGACCTTTGTTGGATATTGCTACTTAGTAATAGTAACTTAGTAGTGGTAGTAACTTAAGAGTAACTACTACAATAAATGAGTTCTTGGTATGAGCTTTCGTGTGCATGCACACTTCTTCAGATACACTGGTACTACAATAAATGTTACTGCTGCTACATAATGTGCATATGTAACATACTATGCATAAAATAGAAAAAAGTTATCTAGATACAATTCATAATAACAAACAATACAATATGATACATAATTAACAATACCTAATAAGCAGCAGTATTCACAATGTCAGCCGAGGAATAAGCCCCACAGCTGAATCCCTGATAAATAAAAGAGTCTAATAGCACTTAAGCCCACCTTTCCAGTGTATGTTTATGGTTACGAACTGGAGGGCTCCAATATTTGTTTCAACACTTGGGTGTTTCTGGAGTGGGTAGTTGTTCTGAACAGATTACTGTGGAGCACAAGGTTGTGATTTTGTGAAATACAGGATTTTTGAGTAAGTGGCCTGATTAATAAGGAAAGGATTAATGTCCACGGAGACATGTGAGGAAAGAAGTTATGGAAGAAAGAAAATGTAATTCCCCACAATACACTAATCACCCAGATTATATGAAAAAGAAGTTGTTAGTGTATCTTAAAAGGTAACTAATCTGCATTGTAACTGATAATGGAAAAAAACCCCTGCCCTGTTCTCCTCACCCTATTTGCTGTGGAATGGATATTTTAATTCTCATTGATGGTGGCAGTGAAGACAAAGTATCACACTATTATAATAGTTCCACCTTCTGCTTTTCAGAAAGAACAACCTCTCCTCTTCTCTCTCCATGTGCTGTTCTGGGGTTTCTCCCAACCCTTCAGATTTGGGGGAGGCATGTGGGGCATGTGAGACAAGGGTTGCGTTGAGTAAAACAGCATTCTTCAACCTAGTGCCCTCTGGATAGTTTGGACTCCATCCTCCTCAACAGCATGGCCAATGGTCAAGGCTGAGAAAAGATTTTCCTGGTGAAAACAGGAACATTCTCTGCAGTCAACATTCTTGGAGCTGTGATAGCAGTTGGACTTCCTCCCCTTCAGAAATTGTGTGTTTGAGTGGGGGGGGGGGAGGAGAGATTGGGAAGAAGACATGGATTATGTCTTTGGAAGCTGTTTACCTCTCTGAAGAAGGGAAACAAGGTGTGCTGCCACTGTAAAAAAAAAGCCAACCCATTTTCAGCTAACATGTTCCTGCATAAGGCACAGTGATTAAAGGGATATAGGTGAGAGTCAGTGTCAGAGCCGGAATGACTTGCAGCCAATAAAACCTGTGGAGGAAAAGATTGTGGCTAACAAATGCTTCGTGTCTCAAGCTGGGAGGGCAAGAGGAAATAAAAGCACATGACATCACTGAGTGGCAAGGGAACAGAGGCCAAAAGGGGCTATTTCTGGACATGGTCTGGAAGAAGACACTGAAGATGTCCTCGCTGAGCCTTGCCAGTTGTTGCTGTCAGAGAAAGTCAGCAGGAAATCAAGATCAGGCTACAGGGTCTCCACAGAACAAGGAAATGTGGAAGGGGAAAAATCTTCTCTACAGGGCAATGGGAAAGTCGGTAACTGGCAGCAATCTGAACTTCAAGTGGAGAAGGATGCTTGTATTTTGAAGGGTAGACAGAGACATCATGCTATTTCCTTCTCCTCTGGCTACTCCTCCTCTGTTCACAATGACAGAATAGCAAGACTTAGCAGACACAGCTATTGTACACTGCCTTTGTTGTCAATCACTCATGGTCTCAGCTAGGTGATCTTGGACAACCAGCTACCATCGAGCCATAGATACTCAAATGAAAGTAATAACTGCCTGCCTCTAGGGATGTAAGAAAACAGCAATTTCCATTCTGATTTGTCTTCATCAAAACCAGCACTGTTTCTGTTCTGCCGCAATTCAGTTTCTACCAAATACTAAGTTATTCATCCTGCTGCCTGCTATTTGATGTAATTTCCATAATTTTCCATGTAATTTATGAAAGCTACAAATTCAGTGTAATTAATGGTTTTAATTATTTCCACATCATTGTTTCAGTGTAAAGGGAACAGCAAATCTATGTTTAAAAAAGTAGTTAATTCCGTATTGGTTGGAGGCCTATTAAAAAACGCACACACACAGTAATACTGTGAGTGAATGCCTATAATGTTCCTTGCATTGATGCTGATTGTATTCACTGGATTGATTTCTGTTCTGGACCTGGGATGAAAACACGAAAAGTGGCAAATTCCGCTTCTGATGGAATTCTCTGACATCCCTCCTAGGGATGTCACAGTCTGCTTGATCCAATTTGGGGGACTTAAAAGAATTAGGGTTTAAAACATATGGATTAAACATGCAGTTCGTGCCAGTGTTGTGCAGTGAAATTTTTCGTAGGAGAACAGTTAGGGCAAGAGGCACCAGCTTGCAAGGGGAAATGGGTGTGTGTGTGTTGCGCACGTGACATCATGATATCCTGCGCATGAGCATCACACATCCCTCCCTAAGCCAGGCAGAAGCTTCCCAGGCTTTGGGAAGGAGGCGCCAGGTCTCTGACATGATGCTTGGGCAGGCTTTGGGAAAGTGGTGGGAAGGATCATGGGACCCAGGTGTCAGGGGAACATTTTGGGGTCTAGCCTAGTCCCCTTAGTCCACTGACTGCACACCACTGGTTGGTGCAAAAAGAAGGAATGAAGAAGGAGATTGTCAGGCGTCAGAGGATCCAACCCCATGGTAGATTGCCAGGAATGGATAAGACAGGGAAAGTTCTTACCAATGCTTTTTATTCAATATTCACAGAGAGAGGCTTAGAAATGCAGCCTCTTGGAGTCATGGCATTGCTCCGAGTGAATGTCCACCCCCTTCCTCACTCCCATTATGCGCCACCACTACGGGTGCTGAGCTGTGACCTCTGCCTCTGAGCTCTCTGCTTTCCTACTTTTACTGCCTGCCAGGTTCTGGGAGAAGGGAGGTCTGGAATGCTTTCTAAAGACACTGTGTCCATCAGCTGTCCCCTATCTGGTGCTTCTTCTTCTTCCTCCTCTCCAATTATTTCCCAGCTTTCCCCCTCATCTTCCTCTGAGCTGTGATCTCCCTCAAACCCCCATTATAATTCTGAACTGAACTGTCTTCTTCTCCTCTGGAAGGGTCAGGCTGGAGAGGCGGTCTCCACCATTCCTCCTCTGCCCAGTCCCAGACAGAGATGAAGGCAGACTCTCACTTGAAGCCCCTTCTCCCACCTCCCCTTTAAACCCCACTTAAACATGCATTCAGTGGTGAGGAGAGAGGGGAAGAAGGATAGGCGACAGTCTCTGCCTGTGTCTCCTTCCGCCACTCTCTTTGTTGCTGGCCACATATTTAGCTAGAGTTTAAAATCCTGATTAAACAGGCCCATATTGGCCCACATGCTGATCTTGGGTATGTATCACCAGAAGCAATTGTCTTCTGCCCCTTCTTTATTACTTCCTGGCATATATCCTCTGTGAATATGGTAAACAATCCTTCCCTTCCCTGACACATCCATCTCTTCCAGCCTGTTCTTACTTAATCTCCCTACCAGGCCTGTGGCTTTTGCTTATCCTCAACGAATCCTTTTCATGCTGACTTGTCTTCCATTTTGTTGCAGAGGACTCCGGTGCTGTGCTGCGCACTCCAGGATACAGCTAGTTTACCAAAGCTGGCAAAGAAGCTGAATGCTGAAAGATTCGGGCCAGCAAAAGGAGCTACTTCTTTACACATTGCATAGCTAAACAAGGGAGTTTGCTTCTACAAAATGGATAGCAACGTGGATGGCGTTAAAACAGGATTTGGCAAATTCCTGGAGGATTTGGCTAGCAGCACCTGTCCGCCATCAGGGTTGTGCATTATCTCCATTCTTGGAGAGAGTATGCCTCTGAATACTATTTGCTGAGAAATACCCTCCAACGTTTCTCCAATGAAAACAGGGATGTCCTGTTCCATTGTAATACAGTGGTACCTCAGGTTACAGGCGCTTCAGGTTACAGACTCCGCTAACCCAGAAATTGTACCTCAGGTTAAGAACTTTGCTTCAGGATGAGAACAGAAATTGTGCTCCGGAGGTGTGGTGGCAGCAGAAGGCCCCATTAGCTAAAGTGGTACCTCTGGTTAAGAACGGTTTCAGGTTAAGAATGGACCTCCAGAATGAATTCTTAGGACTTAACATTACCTTTCGCAATCGGAGAGCATTCTTTAAAATGTTAATAACACTTTCTTACAGGGGAAGATTGGCACTGTGAAAAACCTGTGTTTTAAGGATGCTTATCCCCACTACTGATTTTCTCATTAAAGAATGTCTAACAAGCTTCTGCGGAATCCCAGGGTTCATAGGAATATAATTTGAAAACCTTTGTCCTTGACTTTTTGCTGTTCCCATGACTCCCCTCTGAACCCTTTGCTGTTTGACAGCATGCTTCACTAAGCCCTTTGTTCCCTCTAAACCCACTCATCAGTGTTCCAACTGAGTTCTTCCCTGTGCCGCATGCAGCAGCACACTAGATCAATCTGGACCCAGTTGTGAGCAACTAGAAATGCATAACAACTATAGCGCTAGATTGAGTTGCTCACCTTCATGTATATATCAAAAGCAGCATACAGCTAGCTCAGTGGGCTCTGGATAAGTATGGCAGTGCAGTTGCCAGATGTATATCCAGGTGTGTGCCTGCATCAGCTGTAAGTGTAGAAGGCAGCTTCTCTTCTGTGCATGAATCTTCCTCGCCGCATCAAGGCACGTGTTTCTGTTAATGATTCCTAAAACGGCACTGGCCTTCCATGTCACCGTCTATTTGTGTTCACTTTGTTATCTAGATGGACCATTTGTCCTACCAAATGTGACACTTCTCATGCTTTAATAGCCACCCACCCCATATAATTTGTGGGGCACTGGCAGCTATTTCATTTGCAGTGACAAGCCTGTAGAAGGAGCATCACTGTTGCCGAGCGAGGGCTGGAGACCCCATCGGTCAAGAGAACACCTTGGCTTGCATGCTCAGGAGGAAAAGGCTCATCCTAAGAAGCAGCTGGCAACTGAGGGATTTTGGCTGTCCATTGCAAGGTTCATGAAAGGGCCACAGATAAAGTCAGCCAGGTTATAACAGAACCAGATATTAGCACTTGTGATCTGGTGCAGGAAAAGAATGTGAACTCCAGTTGTGAAAGGAGGAGGAGGAGGAGGTTGTGGGGAGAGATGCCAAAGAAGAATGGAAAGCTAACTGGGGGCGGGGGAGGAAGAGTTCAATCAGATTTGTAAAGGGCATAATTTACAAAATCCGTCACATATTTTACTAGGCTGGGATTTACGGATTAGCCTGTAATACTTAGGCGGCTTTTTGTAATAAAAACTGAAGCTGTGGCAGCCTTGGGAAAGCGAAGAGAAACGAAAGGAGCAGACTCTCTATCTCACTTTCATTTTCCCAGCAATTTCTCCCCCCCTGATCTAGGCAGTGCCATTAATCTGGGCTTTATCTGCCTATGGAGAAGGATTGAGTTCTTTATTGGATTTTTGTCAAGAATAAATGATTTAGTTTGGGATATTGTGGAAACGATTTCTGTGGTATTACACCATCTAATAAATGAAACAGCAGGGATCAATTCCTTTCTTCCAGTGTGCTCGACGGGCTGACTGAAATATGCTCTACAATTATTGGCTATATAGACATACATATATGAACACCCATATATAATTAGAGCAGAACTGGAAGAGAGCTACTGTGTTGGATCACACAAATGGTCCAACTGCAATCCAGCATTCTGTCCCAAAATGTGAACTGCAGTGGATGGTTCTAAAGTGATGTGTCTGTTAATTATGGGATAATTCATTGCCTGCTGTAAAAAGCAAGCTTCCAATAGTCTCGGAAAATTATGGGCATGCTGAGCATGTGTTTCAGTAATTTGTCTACCAATATGACAGGTCCCATCAAATGAGAATGTGTGAATCTCTTGACGACAGATACACACAACCGTTGTACTTCTTGTCATGGGCCTTGCAGCATAAGGGTAAGTAATAGAGGCTACTGCTGGGGTACTATATATAATTAGGGCACAATTCAAAGTGTTGGTGCTGACCTTTAAAGCCCTAAATGGCCTCGGTCCAGTATACCTGAAGGAGCGTCTCCTCCCCCATCGTTCTGCCCGGACACAGCGCTGAGGGCCTTCTGGTGGTTCCCTCACTGTGAGAAGCCAAGTTACAGGGAACCAGGCAGAGGGCCTTATTGGCCTTATTGGCAATGGCGCCCGCCCTGTGGAACGCCCTCCCACCAGATGTCAAAGAGAAAAACAACTACCAGCCTTTTAGAAGACATCTGAAGGCAGCCCTGTTTAGGGTAGCTTTTAATGTTTGATGCATTACTGTATTTTAATATTTTGTTGGAAGCCGCCCAGAGAGGCGGGGAAGCCCAGCCAGATTATTATTATTATTATTATTAGGCAGGGATGGGGAGTCTTTAGACCTCCAGATGTTACTGGACTGCAACTCCCATCATATCTGATCATTGTCCATGCTGGTGGCCCATCTCTGCTATAAAGCCTATCATCACCAGATAAATGATAGTTCAGTCAGTAGAGCGTGAGACTCCTAGTCTCTGGGTCTTGGGTTTGAGCCCCATGCATTGCAGGGAGGTTGGAACAGATGATCCTCTTGGTCCCTTCTAACTCTACAGTTCTATGATCCTATGACTAGTGAATAAGACTTCAGCATGAATATTTAAATCATATTTCTTGCATGTGAATTTTCATGGTTTCTCCCTATTGGCTGTGTGTGTGTGTGTGTGTAGAAGTCAGACAAAAAGAGCTATGGCAACAACCAAAGGATTTAGGAGACAGCTTATCCCATTGCTTTGCTTTATTTATTCGAAATATTTTTATGCCATCCTTCCACCACTCAGTGGCATTCAAAGCAGCTTGCAAAAAACCCCAAAAGCATTAAAACAAAAATATAATAACAATAAAAACCAAACAGCCGCAGATAAAATAAATCAATATAAAACAAATCAAAGCAGTTTCAGCTTCCACAGACCATAACAGACTATAGCCACAGACAAATGAACAGACTCCGCTAATAGCTATGACTACTTTTGAAGGTTGCGTCTTAATGGAGGTTTGTAGCAGAATCGGCCTGCTCATGCAGACATGTTTCACACCGCCTACATGATGACAATGTCAACAAAACACCAGCTTGTACTCTTTCCCCCCCTTTTTCCTTGTAATCAAGACTACCCTTTACCATGGGAAATTTGTTAAATAATCCATTATACAACTGCAGTCTCCACTGGTGTGGAAGTTCGTTAGACTGTTTGATGGTTATTGATGGGCAGATTGTTGTCTGTGTGGTGATGCTTCAGTGAGTGGTTTCCTTTGCCACACCTCTAAACCTGTTTGCTTCTCACCTGAGCACAACCTCACTATTTTATTTCCAGTGGTCTTATATATATATATATAGGCTGGCTCTGGCCGGGGGGGGGGGCGGGGTATAAATAAATTTTATTATTATTATTATTATTATTATTATTATTATTATTATTATTATTGCATGTGCCTATTTCCATTGACTGCCACATGATGGAGGCATGTTAAAATTTCAAAAACCCAGTTCAGAAGACCTCTTCTCTCATATTCTCAGCACATGTCAGGGATTATTTTGGGAGATTTTATATATATATATATCATTGAACTTATTAGTTGTTTTCCCTCCCCACTTTTTAACAAAAAGCAACTCTAAGCAACTTTGAGTTGAGGCGAGGGACAAGAGAACATAGCAGAGACCCTTTCCAACAAGGGCTGCCTGCTAGTGTAGATAGGAAACAGCAGAATACCTATGAAAAACTAAGGCTTAAAAATTGTGTGTATGGATGCTCACATGCTGATCATGCACAGAGAAAAATTGATCTGAAGCATCAATTTGTGACATGAAACTCCTATCCGGAAGCATCCAGATACAGTATAATCCCTAACAAAAAAGCTCAGGTAAGCAAGACATCCTTTTCCTGGCAAACAACAACTTTGCCAAAAAACAACTACAGTGGTACCTCGCGTTAAGTACTTAATTCGTTCCGGAGGTCCGTTCTTAACCTGAAACTGTTCTTAACCTGAAGCACCACTTTAGCTAATGGGGCCTCCTGTTGCCGCCGCGCCACTGGAGCACAATTTCTGTTCTCATCCTGAAGCAAAGTTCTTAACCCGTACTATTTCTGGGTTAGCAGAGTCTGTAACCTGAAGCATATGTAACCCGAGGTACCCCTGTATTGTGTATGGATTTTCACTTTTTGAAAAATGGCAACCAGTGCCAGGTCAATTCCATGTTTGGGGACAGCCACTGAAATGTAGGGGACAGATGCAGAAGAGAACAAGGCTCCAACACATTTAATAGTTGTGGAGGAGAGAGAATTTGCATGACAAACTACAACATCTGAAAATATGTTTCCCATACAGGGATTAACCATCTATGCAAGTATTAAAGGTGCTGGTCACCCTACTAAGAAGACCCTCTCCCTAGTAACTAATCACCTAATCTACAAAGTCAGAGGCACTTGGAGTTGGACCTCTGGCAATAGCCTAAGCTGCTGGGTAGGTTCTTTTTACACCCAATAGGCTACTCCATATTGGCTAGACATTTTTATAAAAGCCACAAAGGGAAGGGTTTAGTGCTGAACTATTCAAGCATCATGCCAGCACCCTCAGACAGCTGTAACCACTGATCCAAATGACGGAAATAAGATGCATTGGGTGTGTCCTGCTCCTGGACTGTATTTAACTTGGAGATCAAGATGAAGACGATGCTTGTCTGCAATTCTACACACAATTTCCAGGGCGTATGTCCCACTGAACTCAGTCGGGCTTCGGAGTAGCCATGTATGGAATTGCACTGCACAAACCAAGTTACAGCAGGCTACCAACGGCTCTGTCCAGTCTTCCTCAGACATGGGAAACTTGGTGTTGGCATCTCAAGGAAATGAAAATAGGGGATGTGTCACGGCTGAAAATTGGCCGCTGTTTCTTTAATGCTTAAAAAGCTGGGTCAGCATGAGTCAGCAGCCTGCACCGTATATATAGAATGAGAAATGTTAGTTTGCTGTTGGGTTGATTGGTTAGTGAAAGCTGGTAGTGTTGACGTGTGTACAGTTCGCCAGTCACTTTTGCAGGAAGACTTTTTAAGAATAAAAGCAGAAAGTACTCTGCAAGGATACTCTTCTCGTGGACTCTTTTATGCCGACAAGGATCTGAGGACTGGGCTGAGGCGATAAAGGGAGGTCAGAACCTTTATTGTTGTTTTTTTACAAACACTGACAGGATGGAGGAGAACTCACTGGTTCCACTGCTTACTTCATTGATGTGGTGAGCACACTGTGAGCCACTGAAGCCAGTGTGGTAGTTAATAGCGGTAATCTCATAATCTGGGGAACCGGGTTCAAGTCTCCGCTCCTCCACATGCAGCTGCTGGGTGACCTTGGGCCAGTCACACTTCTTTGAAGTCTCTCAGCCCCACTCACCTCACAGAGTGTTTGTTGTGGGGGAGGAAGGGAAAGGAGAATGTTAGCCGCTTTGAGACTCCTTAAAGGGAGTGAAAGGCGGGATATCAAATCCAAACTACTATTACTCCTCCTCCTCCTCCTCCTCCTCCTCCTCCTCCTCCTCGTCTTCTTCTTCTTCTTCTTCTTCTTCTTCTTCTTCTTCTTCTTCTTCTTCTTCTTCTTCTTCTTCTTCTTCTTCGGGCCAATTATGATTCTCAGCAGCATCTCTAAACATAGTGCTTATGCCTAAGCTATTTTAGCCCCATTGACTTTCCTTTGCAGTCTATGGGATGAAGGTGGCTTATGTACATGTATTCTTGCTGTAATTGATTTATGGATTATGGTGCCAATCAGCAGGACATTGAGTTAATTACTTCACTCACTGTGTTGTCATTGCACCCAAGAGCCTGGCTCATTACTTGAGTTCTCAAAACATCACCATCCTACAAGGGTTGAGAACCATTCCTTTCTGACAGCATTTTGCCAAGTATTTCCCCCTCACCCCCTCTTTCCAGTCTCTCAAGATACATTTAATAAAACAAACATGCATTCAACCACAGAGCACTTGGAGATGGACAATAAGATTCAAAATGGCATCATGGATTCCTAGGATTTCACAAACATCCATTTTCACAGCCCACCGCTTAAGGCAAATTTGTGCATTTATTTTGTGCACCAAAGTATGCAGTTTTGTGCATGCACTATGCACCTAACCACATGAATAATTGCATGTGTGAAAGGGATGATTTCTCTCATCTCAGGGAAAATATCTATGGCTATAATACTATCAAATAAGCACCCTTCTATCTTTTTAAAGGTATATCTTTTAATGATATATTATTGGAAAATAGAGAATAAAGGCACCTGAACTGTGGTTGGAAGATCTGGCAGATGACAAAACACAAACGTATTGATGTATCTTTAGAGGTGAGGCATATAATCATTTTCAATGGAATAAAAAGTGCTGTTTCTACTCAGGTTCTCCAGAAAATAGACCATATGACCTGCTGGTCTTTTAAAAGCTTCTCACTGCCATTTCCCCCCTTCATAATCTTTTTGCAGGCTAAAGGTGGGGAACCTGTGACCCTTCTGGTGTTGATAGACTATAATTCTCATCACCCCCTCCTGTTGACCATGCTTGCTAAGGATTTGTGGAGCTGATGTCCAACAACACCATGACAGCTACAGGTTGCCCACCTCTGTTCTCCTAAACCATTACCTGTACATCGCACATCACAGTAGCAACTGGTAAGCTAATTTGCTGAAAGATGACTGTACTCACATTCTGCTTATGGCTGAGCCACTGTGAGAACAGAATGATGGGCTAGTTCTCCCTTTGTTATGATCCAGCAGAGTTTTTCTTACCTTCTTATCAGAGGAGAAATGTGGTTGAAATAATAACCTGCCTTATACTGAGTTACAGATGTTAGGATGTTTATTAACACACACACACACACTATTCAGAAGGACTCCTGAAAGAAGAAAAAATATAATTGGTTTTAGCAGACGAAGAATACAATCCCCAGTTGAAATGGTATATTGAACTGAGTCAGGGAGTTTGAAAAGGAAAAATAAGTTCGTTCTCTCTCTCTCTCTCTCTCTCTCTCTCTCTCTCTCTCTCTCTCTCTCTCTCTCTCTCTCTCTCTCTCTCTGTTGAAAAAGAAGCATAAATGGATACAGATGCACACTATGTCAAGTTACCACTTTGCAAATGGTTATGGAACCACTCTGGTTGTCTGTATTGCCCTTAATGTCCCCTCACCCAGGCTGGTCTGGTTATTCCAGCAATTGAATCTGTACTGAATCCAGGAATTAGAAAGGTCTCACATACAACCTACTTTCTCATTGCTCTCCCCTCCCCCTTAAACTGGTCTGGCACCCACAAACTTAAAACACTATTTTTTTGTGCCAGGCAAAAACTTTCCTCTTTTCCCATGCTTCTGGCTAATCAAACAATCTATGGTCATTTAAACTTTGTATGTGGGGTGTATGTGTGTATGTGTGTTTTTGTTATGTATTTTTGTGTTTTTATAGACAGTAGGTCAGTAAGTCAGTAAGTTAGTGAGTTAGTAATTTAGTGAGTTAGTGAGTTAGTAAGCTAGTAAGTTAGTAAGTAAGATCTGCCAATTGTTTCAGGACATACCTGAGACAACTTGAATGTTCTGCCTCAGCTGCAGTCATCACTAACTGTGCTCCTGAAACCTATACATTGGTCCCTCTCCAAGGTGCTGAGGCAGTCGTGCCTTGCTTTTCTGCCTGCCTGGAACTCTAAGATCAGTGGTATCCACCCAGCCCTCTCTTGCTTGGGCCCTCCCCTGTCCTTGTTGTTGGGCATCCCCAGGGTTAAAGGCAGTTTTACAAGCAAAAGCCAAACACACAATTGCTGAAAGCCCTCTTCCTTCCCACAGATATTTGTCAGACTCCCAGGAGACAAGCTCACCAGGATCAACACACACATACAACAATGGCAAAGACCAAGATTAATTGCAGAAGGGCTTGTGATCGCTATCTCTTTAAAGATGGAGACCAACAGAAATTCTACATGTGGTGAGAATGGTTCAAGCATACCTTCTGAAAACAAGCACCTTAGAAAGAACACCTGAAGCTCAACAGAGGTAGGGAGTGAGAAAGAAGCTGAGAGATTATTTGGATTGTTTTAAAGATATTGACTGGTTTAAATACCAAAGGTGGTGTACAGCCACAGGACTGGCAAATCTATTCCTTCTGGGAAGGGGGAGAACAACTGGTGCTGAGCAAAAAGTTGCTTCTGTAACCCATTGCTTCTGCTCTTGGCCTAGAGTCTTGGCAGCACTGCCTTGCCTCTCCTAATCCAGCCTTGTGAATTCCTATCTGGAGGATACAGGATCCCTTGTATTGTCTGTTCTCTGTTTTCATTTAGGTCATTCTTAAAGCAGCCTTTTCCAGTGTCATCTTGTAGCCGCCAACACACAGACACACAGGCTACCCTTGTGACCTCCTCAAGTCCACTTGTGGTAAAGTGGGCTCAGCGGTAAAATACCCTTTCAGCATTTCACAGAGGAAAACAGAGTCGTGCTTGCAGCATCCCTTTTATTCCAAACAAAGATCGCTGCCAGAGCACCCCTATTATTATTATGGAGAGGAATTTAGTGTAGTGCTAAGCACACCACTCTGTCGGTGCAAGCAGTTCTGATTGTCTGATGGAATGACCTGCCCTCTCTCCCCTGCTTTTCTGGGGGTTCTCCAGTCAAATGGGGGGCATGGGGGAGAAGAAGGGGGTAAAGCCCCATTGCACAAGTGCAAGTCCTTGCACAGACCTGCTCATTAGCTTAATTCTTCTCCTTCTCCTTCTCCTTCTCCTCCTTCCTACATATCACAGAGGACACAAGCCTTCATTCCCACCAAATTAGCTTTATTCTGCAATAGCTTCCCCTCCACCGATTTAAAAGGCAGGAGGATGTTTACTCCTTAACATACCAGACTGTAGGACAGTGTCAACAGTTCAAATCTGCCCCCAGAAACCGCAGTGTGTGAAGTCGCATGTTGTGTCCACTGCATGGAGCTTCGGCATGAGTGTGGATTTCCATACGTTCACTTTAGAATGGATATGAGGAACCTCAGACCTTCCATGTGTTCTTGGACTCCAACTCCCATCAGCCAGGCCAGCATGGCCAGTGGTCCAAGGTGTTGGGAACTAGAGTCCAATAGCATCTGGTAGCCAGAGCCCCACACTGGAGACTAACAGACACGCTCCCTCTCACTCAACGATCCCAGAAAGGGAACAAAACCCCGCAGAATGGCAACTGTAGCAAATCACAATGACTCTAAAGAGAAAGTTATTCCCAAAATGAAAACAGAGGGACAAAATGAGGGGCAGGGGTATTGGGAATAGGCTGGCCAAGACTCCTGCCCCTTAAAAGGGGCATGAAAGGAAGAAGTTCTGCAGGTGTAGCTTGCATGAACCTGGTCAAATTCCTTCTTCCACACAACTAGTAAAAGTCGTGGAGCTGTGGCCTCTTTTTCACCTGACCAGAAAATCAGGACTGACCCCTCGAAGACAGCACCCTGCAGCTGGAGTGTATGCAGCAAACCCCCTTTGGGATTCCCACTGTAGCTAACATTATGGCTTGTGATGGGCATGAGGCATGGCCTTCCTTAGCTGACTTTCCTGGTTCCGGGGAAATATATCTCTTTAAATGGCAATGGGCCTTTCCTGCTTCATTTTTCCTTGCACTGTACTAAAACAGTCCATTAAATACTAGCATAGAACTGGATGGCTTGTATTTCTCCCCGGGCTGGTTTGTTCCACCATAATTAGGTCTGAGCTAAGGCGATTAAGAAGAATCTTAGCGATGGATTTTCTAATCCCAGTCTGAAAGGGAAATAAGCTTCTGGTTTTATTTTTACCCCCTCCTCTCCTGTCGCTTCTGTCTTTTCTCTTGTGCAGAATTAGCAGCAGTGGCTCCCATATAGGAGCCAAAGCTTTGATGAGAAACCTCTTTGTGAATGAGTTTCTTCAACCACTCAGACGAAAGAGGGCCTTGCTTTTCTTAAGAAGAATCTGGCTTCCATCTGCTGCTATAAACCTCTACTGTGATCGCAAATAAGTTTACACAAGGCTTTCAAGGCAGAACATCGGCCGTGTACACACCATACAGTTAAGCACATTTAAAACATGCCCAACAGGAATCCTGGGAACATCTATTTGTTAAGGGTGCTGGGAATTGTAGCTTTGCAATGGGCAAATTACACTTCTTATCCTTTAGGACAGGTGTGGGGAATATTTGCCCCCACCCAGATGTTGCTG